>NC_138537.1:13539525-16097025 GCF_964234715.1 Podarcis melisellensis
GAACCCAGAAAAAATAGAGGTTCTGTAATGTGTGGGGTGCCTCATGAGAACACAAGAAGGCTTCCCACTTGAGAAGATCCTATGAGCTGGAGGGACCGCCTCTGCTGGTATGCCCCGCAGAGGACCTTAAGGTCCATGAATAACCATAGTTTAGAGGCCCCAGGCCCTAAGGAAGTCAGACTATCCTCCGCCAGGGCCTTTTCAGTGATGGCTCCGACCTGGTGGAATGCTCTGTCCCATAAGACTAGGGCCCTTCAGGATTCAACCTCCTTCCGTCGGGCCTGTAAGACAGAGCTATTCCGCCTGGTCTTTAATTTGAATTCAGCCTGATCTTTTATTTCCCTTCTCTTCCCTCCCCCTCCCCTTTTATGAAGATTACCCACTCTGAGACCCCACGGCTAATTCTCCCCTGGCCTCCTCACTGGCCCAAGTAGGACCCATTCAGCCAGCTAGCCCTGGGGATTGTCTAATGCTTATTTCCTCTAAATTGATTTTTGAATTTTATTGTTATTCATGTTTTTATACTGTATTTTATGCTGCTTTTATAATTAAGTGTTTTAAATTTGTTGTTAGACACCCTGAGCCCAGTTTTTGAACCAGGAAGGACAGGGTATAAATAAATTATTATTATGTGGATCTAGCTAATAATAATAATAATAATAATAATAATAATAATAATAATAATAATAATAATAATAATTTATTATTTATACTCCAGCCATCTGGCTGAGCTTCCCCAGCCACTCTGGGCGGCTTCCAAAAAATATTAAAATACTGTAATACATCAAACATTAAAAGCTTCCCTAAACAAGGCTGCCTTCAGATGTCTTCTAAAAGTCTAGTAGTTGTTCTCTTTGACATCTGGTGGGAGGGCGTTCCACAGGGCGGGTGCCACTACCGAGAAGGCCCTCTGCCTGGCTCCCTGTAGCTTGGCTTCTCACAGTGAGGGAACCACCAGAAGGCCCTCGGTGCTGGACCTCAGTGTCTGGGAAGAACGATGGGGGTGGAGACGCTCCTTCAGATATACTGAAGGTATATACTCCTTCAGATATATACCAATCTCCAAGTCCCTGTTCCTTTCCTGAACTTTGCTAGGGAAGGTCTGAAGATGGCTTCAGTGCCCAGTAAGGGTTTTAAATAACATGGCAAGCTTACATGTGTGGAGCAGCCCCAACATCTTCAGATCTTTGCTGCCAGATGAGAGGCAACGATGCAATGGTTGGGACAGAGCTAGCAAGCATGTCCCCAGTCTCCTTTCCATAACTGTAAAGGGCTAAAGCGCGGATGAGAAATGTAAGAAGAATCTTCTGGATTAGGCCAGTGGCCCATCTAGTCTCTTCTCACAGTGGCCGCCCAGATACCCATAGGAAATACTCACACAGGATCTGAATGCAACTCTCCCCTCCTGTGGTTTTCAGCAACTGGCATTCAGAAGCATCTAAATGTGAAGGAAGAACCCTGTAGATGTTGTTGGAGTCCTGCTCCCACCAGCCCTACTAGCATGGTCAGTGGTCAGGGATGATGGGGATTCTGGTCCAGCAACAAGGGAACGGGCACAAGTTCCTCCTCCCCAGGATAAAGATTCACTGCATTCCAAAGCATTCATTTTCTGGGCAAAGTATCACTTTCACTAAGGGATGTGGGTGGCGCTATGGGTTAAACCACTGAGCCTAGGGCTTGCCGATCAGAAGGTCGGCGGTTCGAATCCCCGCAACAAGGTGAGCTCCCATTGCTCGGTCCCTGCTCCTGCCAACCTAGCAGTTCGAAAGCACGTCAAAGTGCAAGGAGATAAACAGGTACCGCTCTGGTTCACCAGAAGTGGCTTAGTCATGCTGGCCACATGACCCGGAAGTGTACGCCAGCTCCCTCGGCCAATAAAGCGAGATGAGCAACGCAACCCCAGAATCGGTCACGACTGGACCTAATGGTCAGGGGTCCCTTTATCACTTTCACTACTCTTCAGAATGTATGTCTGTCCTCCCCCTCAGCCACACACTTGTTTTGATCTCAGTTCAAACCCTGGTATACCCCTTGAGTGTGAAAATAAACCAGTGATCAAATTGAGTTCGGGGGTTAGTGATCTTGGACAACTCACTTTGTAACCATTCTGTTAAATATGCCTACTTATGGTTTGGGGCTTGGAAGAGACCCATTTTATTTTGTCTTTGCAGAGTGCATGAGCAGAAAATTAGGTACCTAGCACTGTTAGCTCTAATCAGGTTAATGAATGGATGAGGTTAATGAATGGGTGAAGACAGAGTGCTTTGTGCCTGCAAGAACAGCATGCACTGAGAGACTGTCTCTCTTTCCTACAAATGGGAGGGGGGGCCCTTTTCTGCAGTAATGGTCTTTGCTGTTCCACCAGACCCACAGTTTTGCCAAGGCTCTTCTCGCTCTTTCTCCTACCATTTGATAAATTAATGCGCTGCTCCTGCCAAGCCTGCGTATATGATCAACAATTTAATTGCAACACAGTAAATAATACTAAAACCCAGCCTCTTATTACTCATTATTTAAAAACCAAAAATACATTTTGAATGGCCTCAAAGACTCACTCATCTTTTTACAGTGCAAGCAACTTTACAACAGTTATTTATAGTTTTAAGCATCTTTATAACAGTTATTTACAGTATTGCCTTAGCCTTGCTCCCTCTTTTATATTTCTGATCTCTATAGAGGGCATTGGGCATAAAAAAATGGTTATTATATCTGCTTCTGCTTATATCCCAATGGTCAGAGGAAACACCAGAGATGTTTAGTATCACATATACAATGCAGTACCACATTTTATTTGAACTTTGCACTAAAGAGGCTAGGCTGACTACCGTTCCTCGTACAGCTATGTTGACCCACTGCGGAGTAGAATGGTAGAGTCCAGTCGTGTTAAAGAGAGGGCTGCACTACCTTATGGAGAAATAAAAGACCAATGTCCTTTGATGGAGAGGAGGGACTTCTCTGAGTCCAGCCCACCTGGATTGGCCTGCAGCTATGCAAGCTTCCTGGCAGGCAGGTTGCCAGGAGGGAGAGAGGAAGGGTCAAGGCAGCAGGGCAATTGACACACTGCAAAGGCATAATAAATATTGTCACCGCTTCATCTTGCACCAGTTTTCCACATGCATGAAGTGGGGGCGTTGTATAGGGTAGTGTTGTGTTACCAAGGGAATATGGTTTCCCCATGTGCACTTTGAAGTGGTAAAGAGTATTCTGCCACTTCAGAACTTTCGTCAGTCCTGCCACATTTACCTCCACTGGGTACAGGCTTATTAACAGAATAATAATAATAATCATAGTAATCATAATAATAATACGGCCTCGGTCCAGTATACCTGAAGGAGCGTCTCCACCCCCATCATTCTGCCCAGACGCTGAGGTCCAGCGCCGAGGGCCTTCTGGCGGTTCCCTCATTGTGAGAAGCAAAGCTACAGGGAACCAGGCAGAGGGCCTTCTCGGTAGTGGCGCCCACCCTGTGGAACGCCCTTCCAGCAGATGTCAAAGCGATAAACAACTACCTGACATTCAGAAGACATCTTAAGGCAGCCCTGTTCAGGGAAGTTTTTAACGTGTGATATTTTACTGTATTTTTGGTTTTTATGGAAGCCGCCCAGAGTGGCTGGGGAGGCCCAGCCAGATGGGCGGGGTATAAATAAATTATTATTATTATTATTATTATTATTATTATTATTATTATTATTATTATTATTATTTTATTTATACCCCGCCCATCTGGCTGGGCTTCCCCAGCCACTCTGGTTTGTGTGTGTGTGTGTGTGTGCGCGCGCGCGCGCGCGCGCGCGTGCGCGCACGTGCAGGCTATTATGGCCTGCTAGCAAGGATGGTTTTGTGCATCTTCCAGGACTGGGGGAATGTGTGTCCCGTGGATCATGGTATGCTAACACTTTGTATTTCGTGCCACAATGTGGACAGGAATGAAAGATGGGTCATGTATGCCAATGACTTTCTGTCAGCATTAGGAGCTATGGGTTATGTATAGATGGCGAAAAGAGATGGAGATATAGATATGCAGATATGGATATGGATACATCACCAGAGCCGGTACATCTGCAAAAATAATTTGCAGAGGTCAACTATTGGTTCCGAGTTGTTTTTATTTGTCAAAAGCATTAAACAAAATTGTATGACCATTTGTATCTTCTCTTGCCTCCCATTTCATAACCACTGGGTCAAACATTGTTTCACATCCCTGTAAATTAAAACCTCCCCACAAATGGATGGCTAACATCCCTCAACAGCAGGAAATAGAATTTATTAGAGTCCTTTCTTAAATGGCATGCTGAGCCAGGTAATTGATGGAGCAATATAACAGATTATTAATGGTGCTGCCTCCGCTAATTCTATTGTATGCACTTTTAAAGACGACAGAGGTAAATTCTATCTTTTTCTTTGGAGTTTTCCTTCTCTCTCTTTTGAGATCATATCAAGATTCTGAGAATGTAAGCTATTTAATGCGTTTCTATCCATTCATCCAAGAATAGACTCTGTGGGATTTTGTCTCATTTTATCCTTACAATTATAGTTGACACCTTATTTCTCCCCAAAATAAATGTTTGTTATTTAGTTCACTTTATGGATCACTTCCTCTAAGATATCTCCGAGGCATATCAAGGTTTGTGTAGAGCAAAGGTGGAGAACTTTTAGCTCTCCAGATGTTCTGTAATTACAGCTCCCATACGCCTTAGCAGCCATGGCCAATGGCCAGGGATGGTGGAAGATGTCACTGAGCAACATCTGGAGGGCCAAAGGTTCCACAGACCTAGTGTAGAGCTTGCTGCCCAAGTGAAACATCCAAAGAATTTGAAGAGAAGCAAAAATAGATTAATCACTGGATCTCATGCAGTCCTTATCCATAACCTGTGTGAGATAATTCAGGTTAAGGGACCTTTAGGACGAGAGCTGTAGCTCAGTGGTTTAGCCAAAAAGTCCCCAGGGTCAATCCCTGACATCTCTAGGTAGGCCTGGTTGAGATCCATGTCTGAAACCCTGGCAAGCTGCTGTCAGTCAGAGTTGATGCCCCTGAGCTAGATAGACTAATGCAGTGTTCCCCAACCTTGGGCCTACAATTCCCATCAATCTTGACCACTGGTCTTGCTAGCGAGGGATGATGGGAGTTGTAGTCCAAAAACAGCTGGAGCCCCAAGGTTGGGGAACACTGGACTAATGGTCCAACTTCATATATGGTTGCTTCCTACCACTCCAAGATTCACGGCTTGCAAGGAATCTGGGCTTCCAAAACTGAGCCCATCCTTTTGTTGCTGCAATGGACTCTCTCACATTTAGCTCCACATGAGGAACACTTTCTTACAGAAGGACACTCCCCCAAATTCTCACCCAAATTTCTCTCTGGATTTTAGGGTCCCAAATTATCTGTTCTTGTCTCCAAAGCAAAACTGATGCTGTTCCAGTCCACTGAGTTCTTTCAGTTCCTTCTCTTCGCTTGTGTATTGCCTCCCCTCTACATCACTGAAGCACAGATGTGCACTGACAAAACACAGGGAAAAGCAATGTCGATGCAGTTGCACATATGGTTAATGAGATCCTTCTGCGTACTTTCCCCCATTACACAACTGGAGGGGTGCATAGCTGTAAAGAGCACACGAAAAAGCTGCCTTGATGCAATCAGATGAACAAGCGCATCAAGGTGGGCCAATAACACAGAATCAACAAACAACACCAGTGAAGCCAAGGAACTGAAAACTGCAATTCCAGAATCCATTCTGGAATATCACCTGCTTTATTGGAATCTGGCAAGAGTCAAATGAAAGAATGGAGCAATGGGACAATAAAGGAACAGAATATATGTCATTTGCTCATAAAAGGTAAAGGTAAAGGTACCCCTGCCCGTACGGGCCAGTCTTGACAGACTCTGGGGTTGTGCGCCCATCTCACTTAAGGGGCCAGGGGCCAGCGCTGTCCGGAGACTCTTCCGGGTCACGCGGCCAGCGTGACATCGCTGCTCTGGCGAGCCAGAGCCGCACACGGAAACGCCGTTTACCTTCCCACTGGTAAGCGGTCCCTATTTATCTACTTGCACCCGGAGGTGCTTTCGAACTGCTAGGTTGGCAGGCGCTGGGACCGAGCAGCGGGAGCGCACCCCGCAGCAGGGATTCGAACCGCCGACCTTTAGATCGGCAAGTTCTAGGCGCTGAGGCTTTAACCCACAGCGCCACCTGTGTCCCACCATTTGCTCATACCTATTCTAAAATGGTCCATGTTGCTTGCTTCATAGTATGGCAACCCAAAACATGGCAGGGAAGGGAATGGATTTTCCCATTCAAAACTAAGCCAATGGACAACGCTTAAAGGGCATTTGGGCCATGATTATGTTTGCTGTTCTTTCACAAGTGTGCTAGATTTCCAGCAACGAGTCTAAAAACAGTCTCAGCAATGGACTTTTAAGGCATTGCCAACCCAAGACATTAAGAAGAAATGAATCAGCCTATCAGAAGAATGATCTGTGCTAAGCGACCTCATCTGAACATTCGTAATCTCCTTATCATTTGAGCAGAAGGACAGAAGGAAGAGCCCTATTGGATCAAACTTATGCCCTGTCAGTCTTACATTCTGTTCCCAGTATCTAGGCACATGCAAATGGGAAGCACAAACCAGGAAGTGAATGCAATAATATTTTTCCACTTTTGACCCTCCACAATTGGTTTTTTTTTTTTAAATAATCTTTATTGGTTTTCCAAAAAGGTTACATCAAATACATCAAATAAACATGAAGTACACCAGCAGAAAGAAAAAAGAAAAAAAGAAAAAAGATTCTCCTCTTCACACTTATTTTCAATAGCTTCTTTTCAGGACTTCCCCACGTCTCCTCCTATTGTTTCCCAACTCCAATTTATTTATTCTAGCAAGTTTTTCCCCTGAACATCCTGTACCTTATTTTGTTAAAGTTACTTATCCCTAATTTAATTAAATTCATTTTAGTTATAAAATTTATACTTTGTTTGTGCTTTGACATTTTAGTTGTAAAATTATACTTTATTATGCTTTTGACGTTTCATTAACATATATCCCTTAATCCTCTATATAAAAATGAAAGAATAGACAAAAATATAAACATAGATCTAAAAAAAGAAAAAAAAATACCTTTCCTAAAATTGCCACCATTTCCCTCCCACGGATTTCCCATTCTTATAATACTAATCTTTGTTCTATAAAAATTAAAAGGAAAAAAAGAGAAAAAAAAAGGAAAAAAAAGATCCCCTTCGGACTGTTAATTCCCACCCTTCTCCCCCCGGTTTCAATCCTTAACCAAAGTACATTTAGTCCATCTTTTTAGCCTGGCGATCTCACGTCCGAGGCGCGCAAGTCTCTCACAGTTCCTTTCAGCTGATTTCTTTGAAAATCTCTCATGCTTAACTCCCAGGATCGGTGACTTATTTTCTCAGTGCTGGCAGTGATTCTTTCAGTTGGACCTGTTCGCTTATACCCAGTATTCCAACGCTGTTTCATGAATCTATATGTCCCAAATAGTCCTGTTTTCACCTTGGTCAGTTTGAATTTCTTTTTAACAGGTCTTTCTCTCTTATGCAGTGTCTCAGCCTTCACTTCTTTTGAATCCTTTTGCTTGGCAGGTGTTTTTTCCTCCTCAGTCTTGAGTTCTTTTCCTTGTCCAGCTGCCTGTGTTTTGAACAACGAGTCCCTTTCCAAGTCAGTTAATGTATTTTCAGATAGTTTCGGGTCTGGTGGGCTCGTAGACAAAACATGGCCTTTCTCATTCTTCTGTAACAATTTTCCCACGAAGAGGATCAGCTCTTTCAAGTCAGCACGTATTTCCTGTATTCCTTGTTTTAGTTCCATTCTTGCAATGTCCGAAAGTCCCCTCTAGAGGGATTCTGGTTACTTAGTAATCTTTCCCTCTCCGATCCAAAAGTCAGATTTGTTTGTATCAATCTTTCCTTATTTGTGATATTTTGTAGCGATTTAATCAATTAGAGTTTCAATTTCAGTCCTTTCAACTTTGACAGCAAATTTGACAGCTGTCAAAAATATCAGTATCTCGGCAGGCTCTTAACTCAGATTGCTCCCGGGCTTGAGTAGGGTGGTATTTTACTTCAAACAAAATACTCTCTTGTCCTCCAGCACCTTAACTTAGTTCTTTTAAATCCGTGAGGTTTATATCTTTTATCCAATCACACAAATTTTTCCCGCAACTTTAGTTGACAAATCCTTGCTTGCACTGTTAACAATATGGAGGAGGCGGACTTCCTTTTTTTTCGTCTCCCCCGTTCATGCCAAATCCAAACCAAAAAATTTGTAATCCAATTTTCAAATTACTCACGGGTTGTTGCTCTTGCTTTTAAGTCCAAATTTAACAGGAAGAAGTCAGCGCTGACTGAAGAATGGCATGCGGCTTCGCTCGGCAGGGGTAGCAGAAGACTCACAGCACCACGCCGCTCCCTGGCACCCGATCCTTAGCCTTTAAAAAGGCTCTTTCACGGGTCGGGGGGGCGCTTACGGTGCCCGCCGAGTCACCATGTCCACGCACTCCGTGTGCGTGGTTTGTGAGGGTCCCCGTGTCGCCGGCACGGTAAGACCCGGTCCCCTGCTGAGCCGATTCCCTCCGGAGCTCGGAGGGAATCCGCCATTAGCCAGACGCGCTAACCCGGAAGTCTTGACCCTCCACAATTGGAAGTCAGAGGCATATTGCATCAAATCATGCAGGAAGGCTGTGTGCATATGTGTATAGACAGACAGACAGACAGATAGCACGATCATGTCTAGCAGCCTTATCCTCCAGAATGGCAACCACTACCTATTGTGGTAGCAGATGCCATAGTTTAACTATGTGTGAACAAGTACTTTCTTTTTGTCTGCCCCAAATTTCCTACCATCCAACTTCATTGGCTACAGCTGCATTCTAGTATTATGAGAGGGGAGGGAAAAGTGTTCCCTATCTTCTTTCTCTAAAACATGCAGAACTTTACATACCTCTATCATTTCTCCAAGCTCTTGGGGAAATGGCAGAAGTGTGCTCCAACCTCTTGCTCTGAACCTTTTCCACCTTTGCAATATCTCCCTTTTTTAAAAAAAGTTTCAATGGCCAGAACAGCTCACAGCATTTCACTTCTGGTTGCAATGTTGATTTGTATAAAGGAGTACTGTGTTAGCTATTGTATTTTCCGTCCCTTTCTTAATGACCCCTAACATGAACTCCGTAGGCACTGCACACTGAGTCAACCTGTCATCACAACCCTAAGATCTCATTCCTGCTTAGCCATACAAAAGGGCACTGATGAATCAGACCAAAAATCCATCTAGCCCAGAATCCTGCTTCAAACAAAGGCCAACTAGATCCTTCCAGCATATGAACACATGAACCCTGTCAGTCTCAGAAGTAAGGAAAGTGAGCATGCAGATGCCATATAGCCATCTTGATTAATAGCAGTAGTGCCCAGAAGTCAGATGGGATGGCATTGCCCAAATGGCTACCCAATAAGAAGCTCACTGCCAGTAACCAAAAGTGAGATGGGTGAGCTGGAGGGTCAGTGTGGGAACAGGATTTGGAGGGTCAGATGGGATCTGCCACTGTGCCCACACTGTGCCAACCTCCTGCCTCCTCTTCCTTCTCCCTCTTGGTTACCAGCAGTGACCCCCATGTTGGGAAGCCAGCTGAGCAATGCCTCTCCACCCTGTTGACAGCTACTGACTAATAGCTATTGATAGCCTTATGCTCCATTAATTTTCAATCATAGACTATTTTAATTGTCCTGCGCATTATGTGGGTGCCAGGCACATTTCAACCGATGTGTGTTTAATTCATTAGTCATGTCAGCAGATTCTATTTTGCCTCCATAAGCCAATTGTTCTGTTCTTAACTCCAAGTTGGAGCAGGTTTCAGAGTTAGGGCACTGAGTGATTTTGACTGTCAATCAGCAGCCATTTAGAGATGCTTGATACTAATTAAGCATATCAGCCTGGATGCCATTCTTCAGTAAGACAAAGGCTCCCTCAGCTTGATAAGGCCCTGTTAGGAGGGGGTTTAAAATTAATTCGTAATTTCCTTTTGTGTTTGTCATGTTTTGTGAAAATGGACTGCCATTCAATTTTTCATAAGCTGTGTGCATGCGGCAGAGGCTTAATTTCAGCCACTGCTCTGACAGGCCTGGGTAGTTTGGTGAACAAATTATGATTACACACGGTGATCGAGCTTCGGATAATTGGAGCGACACACTGAACTATCCAGCGTGCAAATATTAACTGACATCCCCAAAGTCTCTCTGAATCTGCACAATCAGGGGGATTCTGGTTGTCTTATGCAGCTTAACATTTGGGAATGGGCCATTCCTTTAAATATGAACAACTCAGAAATTCTGTCCAAATACTTGGCCATTACAGACATCTCCATCTTCCCAAGAATAATTACAGCAGCTGAATGAATGAGATAATAAATTTAGGTTCTGATGTTTTGACAATTCGTCAAATCCAGAAGGTTATGCCACTTAGTTTACTGAATAATACAACTAGGAATCGCACACAGACGCAGTAATCATTGCATGGCTGTTTTCCAAAGATGGCAAATCCTTTCTAGAGAACCATGCAGCCTTTGGGTTGTGAATTTCCATGGGCAATTTATGAGTACCAGGGGAAAATGTAAACTCTAAAAGTGCTATTAGTCTGAGATTGATTAAGGCTGCAATCCTGATGCGACTCACCTGGTCGTAAGCCCCATTGAATGCAGGACTTACTTCTGCATAGATATGGGTAGGATTTAAAGATATATATCCTGTCAGGCTTTGCAAAAGGAAGAGATCAAAAAGTAAGTGTTCAACTTTATTTGTAACATGAAGAGAGATATGAGGGGAGGGGCGTAGATTGAGACTCCTATAGTGTTTGGTGGACTGTGGAAGGCAGATAGGGGAATATGAGACAGACCTTTCTTAGCAGTCAAAAGGAGCGTTTGTTTTTATAACTGTTTTCTCCCCCACTCCACAAAAGCCTTCCAGAGTCTTCTCAGTAAGAACTTCATGAGGCCTTGTTATTGATTACTTCCCGTGGTACCTATGAGCCCTGGTGCGGTTTTGTGCTACACAGGGAAACTATAGTGTGCAAACAACCACAGGTGATTAGTGATCAATGAATTATTTTAGCTGACAAGATGAACGCCAGCAAACATGAATGCTCATGCAGGGGGCTTCTCCGATTCTGTTTTTGTTAAAGACGGGAAAATGAAAACCCCAGAATGAATCAATATAGCCCGTTGCGTTAGTTTCTGGTTATTAAAAAAAGATGGGGGAGAGCTTGATTTTTTCTCTCCTCATAATTATAAATCTTCATGCAAGTCTCTTGATTTGTTTTGAACAAGGAAGGCAGAGAAAAGCTTTTGCTATTTCCATTCATCCTAATGACCAACATGCAACCAGGCATTGGAAAGAAAAGGAAACTGAAGCTGATGCTGTGTTCATATAAACAGAAACAGTGTGAAGCACTTCTTAGGGATGCTTGAAGAATTCAGTCTTCATGACTTCTGATATGAAATAACCAGATCTTGCATTAATGAGCAGGTTGGAGCTTGGAGTCCCAGTTTCCTTGGTCCTAGCCTAACACTCTGCCCACTATATAGTACCATGACTGTACAAAGCTCTTCTAGTAGTGGATGGCATGGTAGCACTCACCTGACCTCCTAGCAGGTGAGTCTCTGCTGCTTCCCAGGCCAGTGAGGAATGAGGCGAAAGGGAGGGTGAAAACACACCAGCAGAGTCAATCTGGCAACGTTGTCAGTGCATTTCTACCACACAGCCCTCCGTGCTGTCCTCCTACAGGTAAGCAGCAGTGACTCACCTGCTAGGAGGTCAGTTAAGCCTCTCTGCATCCCACCCACCCCCAAAATACCACCCACTAGTGGATACTTCATCTAAGCAAAAATGGAGAGAAAGGTCCCTATCTCCCTATCTTCAGATGTCACCACAACAAAAACGATGGTACCTTGCAAGATTAGGATAACAGCGGCTCCATCACCTCTTTTGAAGGTGGTGTGATCCTAGTGTCCCCTTGGTTGTTACACTCTTGGATGCTCATGGCAGGTTATTAGCCTGAGAAATCTGTGAGCTTAGTGGCCTGACTTTCCTCGCTCTCCCTTGGTGCCGTCGGCAAAAGCCACTTCGCTCTAACAGATCTCCTAGCTTTTTCTAACAAAACCCATTCTGACAGCTGCCACCAGAGCAAGTACTGTGCCTCATCTCCTTTGGGTACCTTAACAATTTTAACAGGGTGAACGCTCCAAGTCAGTAGGGCACCTTACGCTTTACAAGCCTAAATGTAGCTCATTCTAATGACACCTGCAGTTTAATTACTATAATAAAATAAAATGTAATCAGATTTTGATCCATGTGGCACATGAAATAAACTCAGTTAAATATACTGCAGACATATATTTAACTGCATTGTTATTTGTTTTCCTGGGCTCACTTTTAAACTTGGGCAAATAAAATTCTTTTCTTGCATTAATGGCTGGTTGGTTAAGTAAATTCATTTTTATTAGCTCCTGCATTGAAGCTTTGGCAAGTGCATTAAGTGGCAAGAACGAGCAGTTCCCCAAGCCCAACACAATATATTTGCCTATTTAATAGTCAATCCGGCCCTAAAAATTGGGTTAATAAGCCAAGCTAACAAAATAACCCAGTGAATCCAGACATGCCTTCTCTGGACATGTTAATCATTACTGAAAAGTCCCGGGGTACCATCCACAGAGTGTCACGTCTGGTCCAGTGAAGCTGAAATGAATCAAAGGGGTGCATGAGAAGGGCTTTGTAGATTGCACCTTTGCAAGCAGCTTTACTCCTGATTTTATTTTGAGCTGCAATTTTAAGCTGCTGATTCATAGACTAGGATGTGGGGCCTCAGGGAAAAAACAAACAAACCTTCCTACATAGTGAGGAAAGACTACAAAAGCACACTTTATGGGGAACCCAGTCAGCTGGGGAGGGGGCATATAAGTAATAAAAGTGTGGTTTTCTCCCGACTGAAGTGCAGAGTGTATGAGGACCGGGATGTTCGCAGGGAAACCAAAATGCTTGTTTACAACGCTATTGTACTACCAACCTTACTGTATGCTTGTGAAACATGGACCACTTATAAACATCATCTCCAACTCCTCGAAAGATTCCACCAACAGTGTCTCCGGAAATTTTTACACATCACTTGAGAAGACAGGTGAATTAATGCCAGTGTACTGGAAGAAGCAAAGATTACCAGTGTTGAAGCAATGTTTCTTCAACATCAACTTCGTTGGACTGGTCATGTGGTGCCTGATGACCGTCTTCCAAAGCAACTACTTTATCCCAAACTTAAAAATGGAAAGCATAATGCTGGTGGTCAACAAAAGGGGTTTAAAGACTCTCTCAAGGCATTTTTTTTAAAAAAACACACCAACAATTGGGAAACCCTTGCCTGCAAGCACTCCAATTGGAGAACAGCCTTTACCAAAGGTGTCATGGGCTTTGAAGACACTTGAACTCAGGACACAAGGGAGAAATGTGCTAAGAGGAAGGCATGCTTGGCAAACCCTCACTGTGATCAACTCCCATCTGGAAACCAATGTCCCCACTGTAGAAGGATGTGTGGATCCAGAATTGGCCTCCACAGTCACCTACAGACTCATTGTTAAAACCGTGTTTGTGGAAGACAATCTTACTCGGCTACAAGTGATCACCAAAGGAAGGAAGGAAGGAAGGAAGGAAGGAAGGAAGGAAGGAAGGAAGGAAGGAAGGAAGGAAGGAGAACATGGCTTGGTTACCTTCTAAGGAAGTTGCCATGGACCTGAAAAGTATTGCAACCACCTTCCTAAAGTTTTGGAACATAGTGACCTGGAATCACCAATAAAATAACATAAAATAATTGCATCCGTAAGATTACAGAACACATTTTTTTAAGCAAAGAGAAAATTCTATTTTGTGACACATCACATGGTGGTAATAACATAAAGCAGTAACAAGAGCACAAATTTTCTGGGCTATAGCTGCGCTAAGGAGAGCAAAGACTCTCTCAAGGCTATAACATCATTACAGGAATGACATAACAGAACTGTGCACATACCTTAAAGGCTTGCAAGAATGATAGATGCAACGTGCTAATTCCTGACGGCTAAGGAATGTTATTGCACCGTAAAGGTCATTTCTTCAATCTTGTGGAACATCCTCAGCTGAGAATGGCAATTTGGAAACTTTAGTTACACACTACAAGGGGCGGGGGGGGGGGATCTCAAGGACTTGGTATTCTCAAGGTTTCACATCTGCATAAAGGAAATATTAATTGGAAACCTATTTACAACACAAAAGCTAATAATGCAATTATTATTTTCTTTTGAGAAAAGAAGTGTTCTTACCTTATCTTACACTTGAAGATAAAATGCACATTTTACTCACGTGGGTGCTTATTCATTATTTGGTATTGGGGGGGAGGAAGCTAGATTGATAAAGAATGATGTCTTTATTAATCATTTTATCAATCTGAGAGGGGTGTTATTGTTTGTTATTATGGTACACAATTTTGTGTTTTTATACTGCAAACTGCCCCGTGACCCTTGGATGAAGGACAGTATAGAAATTTAACATGAATAAATAAAACGTGGGCTGTCTGCATTCTCCTCTATTTTAAAAAAATTATGAAAAAGCTACATCAGGGTAATTGAATTCAGTGACATTTAAAAATCACCAAAAATAAATAAATCAGGAAATCCCCATGATTATTCTTACTTCTTGCATAACTCTTCTGCAAATCATGTAGCAAGGGCTACTGTTAAGTGATGTTTTGGGGGCGGGGGGGGGGTCCCATGTGGATTATTATTTTAAATTCATTTTTCTCTCACTAGTTCCATACATATGCTGTCAGGCTGGTGTGTTTCTCCCTCGTGTGTGAATGTGTGTTGATTCTACTGTGAAGGCTGTGGAAAGTGGATTCATGCCTTCACCCAGTCTGCCCCTGGCAAACCCCCTCTTGCCCTCACCAAACTTTGGTGCTCTGATATTGGTAAGACAAGAACTGTAGAGATTTCCATGGTGGCAGCAAAGGTTCTCATAAAATATCTCTCTGTGTGTGAGGGTGGACATCCCTCACTCTCACCCTGTCCTCAGCGAGGAGACTCCCAAACATATAATGATCTCTGTAACACCCTCTCAAGGACTATAGTCTTGCAACCTGAATTAGCTTAGCTTAGTATCCAAGCTAGTATGCTGTGTCAGGAGTTCAGCCTGCACTCAAGTAGGACCCTGGCAGAGACACATAGAATCATAGAGTTGGAAGAGACCACAAGGGCCATCGAGTCCAACCCCCTGCCAAGCATGTTCCCTCCCTCCTGGTCGATCGTTCGGGAGCTTCATAAGCTTTCTTCTGCCCGAACATCACAGCGACCGATGCCAACCGACACCAGCACACTTAGGGATCTGCAGAGTCTTCGCAGCTTGCGTGACAGACCTCAGCAACTCAGCATTTTGGCTAATCTACTTTGTTTACATATAAACACATGCGGAGCACTGCAACATGGCTCCCTCTCTCTCTAGCATCAGACAGCAAAGAGAAAAAGAACAAAGGACAATAGTTCCACTTCACGGAAGACAGCAACACAAACATCCTGTCTCCGTCACTTCCCACTCTGTGGGGTCAAAACATACACCGTCATGTGGAAGACAACAATCCTATGACTGCAATCATGGAGCAGGAATTCTAACATGCTGTAGTCTCAAAAGTCCTTAAAAACTCCTGCGTTGGGGGAGGGCTGTACTTCAGCGGCAGAGCATCTGCTTTGCATACAGAAGGTCCCAGGTTCAAAACCTGGCATCTCCAGGTAAGACGAAATGCCCCCTACCTCATAGGAAACTGCCCTATACCAATTTGTACCATTGATCCCCCTAGCACAATATTGTCTCCAGTGATGGGGTTCAGATAGGAATCTTTCCTAGCTTTACTTGGAAATGCCTGAGATGAAACTGGGACCTTCTGGGTGCAAAACATGCTCTTCCTCTGAGCTATGGCTCTTCGCAAGGTCCATCCCTTTACTTTCCTCCTGTAGCATGGATAGAACCGGCTATGTCTTGGCTGAGAGGCAACAGCTCTTCCCTGTCAGTCAGTTAGCTAGCTAGCCAGGTGGCTTCTGCGGCCACCTTTGCCATGCTCATAGGGTGTACCACGTCATGAATGTGATTTGAATAGGGGCCTCCGATGTAAAATATGCTTATCTGTTTTTCCTGGCCCAGATGTGGAAGGATATGAGATGCTCTGAGTCCATCACACAGAACTGCTAACATCATTTGGCTGGAAGTAGGCCTTGAAAGAGTTCTCGGCAATTGGTTGGGGAGTTACGAGCCTTCAGGACTTCATTCTCTTCCAGTCTTCTGATGCGCACTGGCTTAGATCCAGTAAGCCCATTTCTTCCTCAAACGCCAAAGGCAAGCTAGTACCCACTGTGCAATTTCATAAAGATTTCTTCCCCTCTTTCAACAGCTGTGGCATCCACAGTAAAGAATTACAAGGTACACCTCAGGGGAAACCTATTGTGAGCCAAGCCATCTGAAAAATGAAAAATGCAGGTGGAGTGTGTGTTACTGAAAGACTAGCGAGGGTTTCGTTCCTGAAATGAAATGTGCACAGGTATTCCCCTTGACTTTGGGGCACAGGGAGATAGGAAGCTGCATTGTAGTGAATCAGATAATGGGTCCATCTAGCTCAGCATTGTCCACACTGACAGGAAGAAGCTCTCCAGGGGTTCAGGCAAGAAGTCTTTCCAGTTGTACCTGGAGATAATGGGGACTATGATGATTTATTCTCATCCTTCCCCCAGAAGGAGCTGGGGGCAGGAAACACATCAACATTATTATTTTTTAAAAAAGGTATTCTAAAAACAGTTTAAAACATTCTAAATGTGGTTAAAAAGATTCTCCAAACAACTGATATCTGGGTTGCCAGAAACACTAGCTTTCGGCCATCAAGTGCCTGGATAAACAGGAAGGTTTTAAAAATTCCTCCTGAAAGTCAATACAGTGGTACCTTGGAAGTTCAACAGAATCTGTTCCGGAAGTCAAAATCATTCGGAAACCAAGGCATGGCTTCTGATTGGCTGCAGGAAGCTCTTGCAGCCAATCAGAAGCCACAAAAGTCCCATCAGACATTCGGGTTCCAAAGAACGTTTGAAAACCACTTCCGGTTTTTGATTGTTCGGGAGCCAAAACATTCGACTCCCAAGGCGTTTGAAAACCAAGGTATGACTGTATTGAGAGAGGAAGACCTAACTGGCCTGGGAAGGCATTCCGCAAACAGGGAACTACCACTGGAAAGGCTCTGTCCCGGGTCAACATCAAGTAGGAAGCTCCCAGTGGTGGCACCACAAACAAAGCCTCATCTGATGATCACAAGTCCAAAGTGGTTGATGTTAGGAAATGTCCTCTTTTAGGTCTTTGGGTCCCAAGGCATTTAGGGCTGTCCATGCCAGTGGCTAACATTTTGAATTGAGCTTCCTAGTTCATGGGCAGCCAGAGCAGCATGCTCTTCCACTGAGCTACATCTCTACTATGAGGGAATATTTTGGCTTAAGATATGATGAATGTCTAAGTTCTTTTAAAAATCAGGATAACGTTACATTCAGGTTTTCATCTGAAAACATGGCCAGGCCTTCCCCCACCACACACCTCTTTTGCTTTGTCTCCTCCTGAGCCTTATTTTCTTAGCCTATGTGAAAGAGCCTTCCACCTACTTTTATTCCATTATCCTAAGTACTTAAATTTCATTTTCAATGAAGCAGGACTTAATGAATATTTATGAATAGGCCCCGCCGTGTTCACTCAATGGGTAACTTCCCCCTCGCAGCAGGCCACAGCTTTACATTATGCCTCTTATTACTAAAATGTTAGCCACACAAATCGATGTCACGAAGAGGAAAATAAGAAAATAACAGCTTCTCTCCTGCAAATTTAACACTTTCATCTGAGGAGTTTCTGGCACCGCAGGGTCTCTCCTGTCCTTGGAGCACCACCAAGATTACACTTCTGAAATGTGAGCTGTTTAGGTATAAAGATCTTTTGTAACATCCCAGTTACAAAGAGTTTTATGTCTGTAGCTTCTGAACTAGCTATTTCAAGATGCCATGGAAAAAAGCGATCTTGGAGAATTCCTTGGGATCAGAAGTTATGTGCTTGCACTCCTTGCTAAAAGTGACACCTTGCACTCAGTGAAGGCTGGTTCATTATGAAAACAGGGTGTGGCCAACCTCAGTCTGCTCTCAGCCAGAGCCATACACACCCCTTTCTACTTACAAACAGTTCAGGGGGTGGCCATTTGCCGAAGTGTTGCCCTTGCAGAAATCAGCAGGGAAGAGGGAAGAGGATTGGGACAAAACTAGAGTTGGTTGCCGCAGTCTGTAATTGACTCTGGATCCAACCACTGTTGGTCTCCCTGGCTTCTGATCTACCACACCCAATGAGAAACAGCCAGTCATGCATGCAGTATAACTGATACTGTATCTGATAGGGTATCCCTGGGGACCATTTCTAGGGAAGACAGAATTCAGAAAGAAATAGTCCCCATTCTTGAATTCCTGGGTGGGGAAGATTTTGTCTTGGAGTATTGGAGCTGGGAGAAGTGGAGCAGGGTGGAATAAATATTTATTGTCTGAAAACCAGGTTTGAAACCTGAATGGCCCACAGAAAATGTAAGACAATGACTATCTATTTAGAATCGTAAGAGTTGAAAGGGACCGCAAGGGTGATCTTGTCCAACCCCATGCAATAGGGAAAATGTAATATCAAACAGGCATCTGGAAATATTTCACTTTTCTTTCTTTCCATGTTACCATAAGGAATGTAAAACCAGAAACATTTGGGGCTTTCGTCATATTTTAGGATCAAAACATTTCATGTGCAATTTTATAGTCTTCCTGGCACTAGAAGTTAGGAGCACCACCCTCTTTCGTGGCTCGCATCTTGAAGAGTTGCAGTAGTTCACAGATTAATGTTCTCAGGTTTGAAATAAACTATTGGCAGTAGAAACTTAAATCTCCCTCCCCTTTTCAAATTTGTTCATGGAAAACATGGGTATTTGCATGGCATGTCCTAACCTACAAGTCACTTTTGGGGTCTACCACAGACTTTCTTTTCTATTATGTGACCCAAGTCCATCCATGTTTAAACAGAGGGGGCCACTACATTTGGTTTAGCCCCCAGGCTGTCCAGGAAAGACCTAAATGAGCATCAATGAAAATACAAAATAAAATATTAGTGTCAACAGAAATGTATGGCTATTTGTAAATTAGCCCATAAAATAATTTGCATAAGTGCATTTAAAAAAAGAAAGACCAAGCTCTATAAAACTTTTCAGCAATGCCTCATTTACCCGTAAGATATTGCAGCTTTTATGGCTGAATCCCGCTGTACTACCGCATACAACAGATGGCACTTGCAGAATCATAATCAGGTAGCAAACTAATTAGTTATTATTGGGTGGCATAATTTATTTATTTCAGATTCATAATCTGTCCTGTCCGCTAAAAGCTGCTTGGCCTCATAGCAATCTGTGTAAGGTAGGAAAGCGTTTACTTACTGAAAGTCATGGAGAACAGTCCTTGAGTGGTTGTCCCATTCTAGTCAGTGAGTTTACTTCCTCTGTTTCTAACTACTGTATAAAGTGGTGCTCCTGGACCTGATTCTCACATTATGTTTGGATCGGTGTCCCTTTGTAGTCCCATTTCCAGACAACTGGGGTTTTTTTTCTGATGAGGACTGAATTCTCATGGGGTTAATATGTCCAGGGGCACTGAGCAGCGCCAGAGACAAACATTTCCGGATTAACTAATCTGAAATAAAGACCAGCCTATTGCAGACTTCACCATGGCTACTTCAGATTAGAATTCCCAATCCTATATAAATCTACTCAGAAGTCAGAGCCAGTGGGGTGATGGGCTATGCTGAAATGAGTTGTACAAATACCCCCCCTTTTTTGTACAACTCACTAATATAGTTACAGTTCTGAAAAGCAAGTGATAGCAATTCCTTTCAGACTTTAGTATAAGATACACTGGGGAGGTAAGAAGGTGTCATTTTCCATTCTGCCCAGAAATCGCCACATGCAGCATTTTACCCATTCTGCCGCATTTCATCTTCTGCCCAAAACCTAAGCTGTTCTTCTCACTTCCCACCGTGACAAAGTTATGCAATTTACATAATCTACAGAATTAATTCCATAAATCACTCTGCCATTAGATTATTCTACCCCATTCACTTCTGCACAAAGGAAATGCAATGCAAAGGGCAGGGGGGGAATCACCAGTTACATATCATTTGCGAACTGAAAACAGCCGCAAAAATTGAGAAGCTATCTCAGCGTTACATCCATATGAGAGCTTGTGGTTTGTTTTGCACACCCCCCAAAAAAACCTAGTTCAGGAAATTAAGAACAAACCTTGTCTTCATATGATGGTTTGTCAGCAGTGAAACAAACCATAATCATTAGTTTGGATGTAATGCCAGGGCTGTCTTTTGCATATGCGCCAATGGGGTGCAAAGATCTGCCCAGCGTTCCCCCCCCCAAAAAAAATAGTTTAGCCCCCAAATCAACTTTTATTATGCTTATGTCAGAAATCACGCTTACACCTTACCTCTTGTTTACGAAAGAAGGAAGGGAAAAGAAAGAAACTTTTTTATTTGCTCATTTATGTAAAATGAAGAAAAAGCGCAGCTCACAGAATTCATAGTGTGCGCTCTAGGCGCATTTTTGCGGAAATTGAAAACTAAAATTGCATGCTGAAACACATGTGTAGTAGAGAGCCCTAAGTACTAAGGGATTGTCCGCATTCAACAAGAATGAAAGTCACATTGTTGGAGTGGTATCTCAGATTTAAAATCTGCAGGCTGTGTGCGGGGGGAAAGAAAGAGATTGCTGGAGAATGCTGTGTAAAAAAGACAACCTTAATTCAAGGGACAGAAGCTTAAAGAGAAAATGAGTACTGAACACAATGCCAATCCTTTTTTTGTTTCTGAAATGTAAGGAGAGGAATAACCTACTTGGAAGAAAACAACTTCTTGGAATAAAAGTGTCATCCCTGCAGGTACATTTCAGCAGCCTGCTAATGCGACCTGTATGAAACACTCTGTTCAAAATTACAATCAATAGTTCACATTGTCCTTTTCTACCACAATGTCCCTCAGTACGGAACTGTTTTCATTGCTTCATGAACCTCCAAGCAAACATCTCCAACCATCAATTGCTCAATTTATAGAATTTGCTTGGATGCTTTCCCCTTTTATCACACTACCTCAGGCCACCGAGACAAAAACCCTATACCTGCTTACTTGGGAGCAAGCCACACTGAAATCCTTGGGTGAATACTTCTGAATGGGACTGCACTGTATCAGGAAATGTTTTTTAAGGAACCACGAGCTGGGGTCCCTTCACATGGCCAAGTCAAAATGTTGAGAAGGTCAGTGTTACGCTAGAAGACAACTTACAATTCAACCCACTTTAGCCATGCCATAATTTCATCTGCTTTGGGGAGTTCCGCAACAGCACAATGTTGTTGTTGTTGTTTAGTCGTTTAGTCGTGTGCGACTCATCGTGACCCCATGGACCAGAGCACGCCAGGCACAAACCTATCCATCCTTAAGGAAATCACGAAGAGTCGCACACGACTAAACGACTAAACAACAACAATAGTTATAAAAAAAATGTTTTTTCCATGGACATAACACTATCCACAATGAAGGGTGTGTGTGAGAGAGACAGGAAGACTGAGTGTAAGAACCTGTAGGCTTCTTCTAATATCCTAACCATAATTGTGGGATTCGGCAGTGTTGCATATGCACATACATACAATTCTGACAGAGTGAATGCAGCACAAATTCATGTAGACTAGCCCTGTTTTGGCCAAGAAGCAAGACCCTTATGCAGTGTCAGAATCCAAGCCCTGAACATTCCATCAGATGCCAAGGAGATAAGTAACTATATAACTTTTAGAAGGCAGCCCTGTATAGGGAAGCTTTTTAATGTTTAATGTTTTATTATTATTATTTTTATATGTCAGGAGCCACCCACAGTGGCCGGGGCAACCCTGTCAGATGGGCAGGGTACAAATAAATTATTATTATTATTATTATTATTATTATTATTATTATTATTATTATTTTGTGTCTCCCTTAGAGATGGGTGGGTCTGTCAATTTTGGTTCCCTCTGTTTCTCATTTTTCCAGTATTAAATCAAGTTCTCTGCATTTCTGCAGGAATTTGCAATTTTTTTTAAAAAAAAACACTCATGAAAATATGTGATCATTTAAGTGTGAATTAAGAGAAACCCATGGTTTCTATGCAACGTTGTCTAATATAAAAAAGATGGAAAATCCATTTTCCCTAATATACGGTAATACATTTTTTGTGTGTTGCTTTCGCCAGTGGATACATTGTATGTACACTTAAGTCCAATAAATGCATTTTTGTACACATTGCTTGTCTGGACAGCTGCATTGTAAAATTAGGGAAGTGTGAATTCTGAAGGATGGCTGTGCCTTGACATTGTTTTGTGCCTTGACATTGTTTTGGGAAGTGTAGATTTGGTGGGCTTTCCCTTAAAAGTGAACTCAATCGAAAATGTCCCCCAACCCTCATCTCCGCTGTTCTAGTTACGGTAAGAGCTTTCCTGTGACCCAACAGACTGAATGGTGCCCTCAGTGGTTTCAGGACTCCCAAATTTGCAACCAAGTCCTTTTGAAACAGGAAGCATAAGGGGAAAATTCTACCATGAACAATGATATCATCTTCATTGCTTAATCAGGATCATTTTAACACGTTAAATATTCGGGGGGGGGGAGAGAGAGAGAGAGATAGAAAAGTTAATTTTAAGCACTTACTGTCAGCAAGGCTGCATAAAGCATCTTGTTGAGATAAGGGAAAGATTCCTTTTCAGAACACTGCCCTCGAGACATTTGATTTAATGGATTACTCTATTAAACCGAGTTTCTAAACATCTATCTTCCGAGCCCGCGATTTCTCCCGCGCATAATATGCAGACATTTATTTGTGTTGCAGAGTCGTATTTCCTACCTGACAACTCCCCTGGAATACCTTCCACTCCTCCGCTTGCACAACTCTCGGCACCTTTCAAACTTAAAACCATCCGAGGAGTGGCAAGTACAGTGCCAGCAGCTCTGCTGGGGGTTCCCGCCGTCCTTGTTAAAGACAGGAACCGAACAGTATTTCCATCCCAACAGCCCTAGGCAATGCCTGGAAAAACTTCAGGCCATACGTCGCTGAATTATTTATCAGAAGTTACTATGCAAACACGGACTAAATAATTCTCTTTGAGCTTCTTGTGGTAAACATGGAAACTAAAGGCAAACTGCCTATATGCTGTCTGCATTCTTTACCACCCTTCCTGACAAACAAATCCTATTTCCCCTGTCCCCCGTTGGAAATGCTTACCTCGACTTGAGGTAAGAAACAGGCAACGGGTGTGTGGCCTGGCTATTTCTCTGCTGGTCTGTGTGTACAACAGGTCTTGAACTGATTATGTGAAAGATACTAAGCAGTCTTGTTGCTTTATTCAGGAACTGGCATTATTACAGTTGCTACATATCACCTGTTCCACACTAAGCAGCTTCAGCCATGTATACCTGAAGGAGCGTCTCCAACCCGCATTTTTCAGCCCAGACACTGAGATCCAGCTCCCTGCAAAGAAATCTCAACTGAAGCATTCATGACAGATGGCCATCCCAAACTCTGCTGAGAAACTTCCAGGGAAGGAGAGTCCACTACTTTCTGAGGGAGTACGTCCTACTGTCAAAGAGCTCTTACTGTCAGAAAGTTCTGCCTGATGTTCAGTTGGAACCTCCTTTCTTATAACTTGAAGCCATTGGTTTGGTACCTACACTCCTGGACAGGAGGAAACAAGCTTGCTCCATCTTCCCTTGCTCTTTAGATATTTGATATCTTGCTCTTTAGGACGAGGGCGGCAATGTGGGTTAAACCACAGAGCCTAGGACTTGATCAGAAGGTTGGCGGTTCGAATCTCCACGACGGGGTGAGCTCCCGTTGCTTGGTCCCTGCTCCTGCCAACCTAGCAGTTCGAAAGCACGCCAAAGTGCAAGTAGATAAATAGGGAAGGGAAGGTAAACGGCATTTCTGTGTGCTGCTCTGGTTTGCCAGAAGTGGCTTAGTCATGCTGGCCACATGACCCGGAGGCTGTACGCCGGCTCCCTCGGCCAATAAAGCGAGATGAGCACCGCAACCCCAGAGTCGGCCGCGACTGGACCTAATGGTCAGTGGTCCCTTTACCTTTACCTTGCTCTTTAGATATTTGAAGATGGCTTTTGTATCTCCTCTCAAGTCTCCTCTTATCCAGGGTATAGATACCCAGCTACTTCAACTGTTCCTCATTCGGCTGGGTTTCCTTGATCATTATGGCTGCCTTTCTGAACACGTCCCTGCTGGTCAACACCCTTCTTAAATTGTGGTGCCCAGAACTGGAAAAAGTACTCTAGTGCCTTCTGGTAGTTCCCTCGTTGTGAGAAGTGAGGTTTCAAGGAACCAGACAGAGGGCCTTTTCAGAAGTCGCCAATGCTGGGATGAGTTGCTCTGACTGATTTGTCTCCACTACTTGAGTAGCAAGAAATAAACAACTTGTGCAGGTGCCTTGTGTGTGTGCTCTGCTTGTTCTTCAGTTGTCTGTGATCCTCTTTCACTTGCTTAGTAGGGTGCCCAGTCCCGCTGTCTGAGATTGCAGCTTATGTCCCCCAGCAGCTTCCACCATTTCAAGTGGTTAGGTATATAGCACAGCATCTGGCGCTGAGCATACAAGAGGCTTCATGTGAGAAAGCAATGGCGTTGATTGCAATAGCCACAAGGACATTAGCCAAGCTAAATCAGTTTTTGGCATAGCATCTGCAGGGAATTGGACCAGAAATACCTTTCAACTCTACCATTCTATGATGGCTTCCATTCTCCACAATTGTCAGTGAAGGAGGTGGGATATCTAAGTATAATGCAATCATCAGTGTGATGCTGGATACTGGCCTAATGCTGGGGGAAAAGAAATCCTGAAACAGACTGAAAATGTTCAGATCAAAAGTTCTCTATGCTATTGCTCCAGAATTATGTAGAATGGATTGCAAATCTGTGATGGTTTCTAAAATAGGGAAAATGGTTATAATATAAGTTAAACATTTCCTCGATTAAGCAGCGAGGATCACCTTATCCCTGTTCTATAATACTCATTTAATTCTGATGCAAAGGCTGGATCTAGACACATCAAAACAGGAATTTCAGGGAAAACATGTTGTAAACAGAGTGGGAAATCACGCTGGCAAGAGATGGAACTCCACAGCGCCATCTGGTGCCACAGTGTTATAACACATATAAAGCGCTTTTTCTTTACTAATGTAGCAGAGTCCATAAGTAATTTATTCCTAAGTGTGTATGTATATGACGTTTTGTTTGAGGAAGAAAGCAGGGGAGGGGAATGAGAAAAAGGTTTTTACAACTTGGGTTTGTTATACTCAAACCAAAGCGTCTGATGTGCCATAGATAAGGGAGAAATTGTGATAAATTGCTGGGAGCAGAACAATTCCTGGACACAGAAAAGATAAAACAATCATTTGTAGCTGTCTAAACTAAACACGATTCTACCTTTATCACTTCACATTACTTGTAAAGCGGAATGTAAAATTGGAGTTACAGTGGACTGAAGTGAGCTCCCCGTGAGGGATGGAGATTGCTTTTCGGTTTCTTCAAACTTAAACCTATTTGGGAACCTATGCATGTGTTGCTTTAAAGCATGGCAAGGCAACATTGCCCGCTGGTGTGCTTGGTGGGAAATGGAAACTGTGGGACTTTACCATGAGAGAAAGATGATGAGAGAGGCAGAGAGAATGGTGTTGCTTTGTTCTTCAGCTCAGTGTTTGAGTTGGCAGGTCCAAGCTTTGGGGGGGGGGGGCATAATATGTGTATGCAAAAGTTCCCAGGTTTGGGAAATGTTCAAATGTTCGCTTTGCATCAACTGTAAATTCTGTTAGTCTGAAGGATAATTACCACTATGTAACAATCTTAATGAAAGGAGGGGTGGATATGAATTATGAATCTGAACCAAGGAATCTGGAACCTTATAAAAATGAAAGTTGGGAATGGGTAAAATGGGAAGAGTTTCCTTCAGCAGATCAACTGTTCTGGGCTTTATGCTGCTTAAAAGAACAAGGTTACAATCCTTTCACAGAAGAATTTAATCACCTTGTGGGATACACTGGAAATCATTATGTGAAAAAAGAGTGCTAATTTACTACATAGGAAATATGTGTTTTTACAGAGACATTTATTTGTAAAATGAATTCTGTATCACCTGGAAGGGGGTAGTTTTATCTAAGCATGAAGTCAGCTACTTCCACGAAATGTAGCAATAATCCTTGACGCTAAACATGCCACAAAAAATGCAAAAAAACAAAAACAAAAGTTCCCAGGTTTGATCCACAACATTTCCAGAGATTGTATGCATGGAGAAATCTGTCCTGGTTGGTTTCTTGGCTTCTCATTCATCCAGTTAAATTCAGTTATCCACATTTCCACATCAGTTTGTGTTTTTTTTAAAGAAACCTTCATAAAAAGTCATCAGCATTTGAGTGTGAATTTCTACCAATACTTTTGTATATCCAATTTCTCCTGATACAGTTTTGCAAAGCATTTCCCAACAATATATTGCATTTTCGTATGTTATTTTCACTAAAATGTTCATTTTATGCACACCCTAGCACATTCATTTTTGTGCACATTGCTTGGCTAGAGAATGACATTGCAAAATGTGGATAAATTTGAATTTTGTAGTATGGCTGTGTTTCAGTTCGTGCGTTGATTAGGAAATTATGAATTAGGTCAGCTCACCTTGAACTGGGAATGAAAACTGTTTTCTTCCTCCTTGGAAGTCAAACAGAATCCTTTCCAGAAATCTGTTCGACTTCGAAAACATTTGGAAACCAAGACACAGTTTCCGATTGGCTGCAGGAAGCTCCTGCAGCCAATTGGAAGACGCGGAAGCCCGGCGGACATTTGGGTAACAATGAACGTTTGCAAACTGGAACACTCACTTCCGGGTTTGCGGCATTTGGGAGCCAAAACGGACGAGTACCAAGGCATTTGGGATCCAAGGTACAACTGTACTAGGTTTGGCTCAGAGCTGGCCCAAAACCTTTGGGCACATGAGGCGAGATGTGTCACTAACACTTCCCCCGCAGGCCACAGATGTGGGCCCACGTCCAGGTGAGTGGGTCCCCAAGGTGGGTCACCTCAAGTCACTGCAGGACTAAGAATAGTCCATACTGTAAATATGTAACTTATTGCTGTGGGAAGGGGCTCAAGGGAGACCACATGGCATACTTTTCTAGCCACTCTCCATCCCTCAGAATTTGCCACCTGAGGCAACTGCCCCACTCTGCCTCAGGCTAAGATGGATATATAGATAACATCACAAGTAAAATATATACAGCAGACTGAGCCTCTTGGGCTTGCCGATCGAAAGGTCAGCGGTTCATATCCCTGCGATGGGGTGAGCCCCTGTTGCTCTGTCTCAGTTCCTGCCAACCCAGCAGTTTGAAAGCACGCCAGTACAAGTAGATAAATAGGTACCGCTGTGGCGGGAACGTAAACGGTGTTTCCATGCACTCTGGTTTCTGGCACGTTGGACCATTGCACAGAAGCAGTTTAGTCCTGCTGGCCACATGACCAGGAAAGCTGTCTGTGGACAAACGCCGGCTCCCTCGGCCTGAAAGCGAGATGAGCGCTGCAACCCCATAGTCGCCTTTGACTGGACTTAACCATCCAGGAGTCCTTTACCTTACCGTAGCTATGCAATAACAGGGGAAACATCCCTTTTTAATAATGGAATAAATTAAACTCCCATCCATTTCAAATGCCAGTAACATTTTTTCTTTACATTTTCCCTTCACAGCTATCCTTTTCTTGAACTGTTTTTTTTAAAATAACCTGAAGTAGTTCATGCCGGCACCTGCAATACCCAATTCTCTTTTTTTACATAAGCTGTTAACCAACTTCATTTATTTAATTCTTCCTGTTAATTAACTCCATTCTTCAACAGTGCTGACAATTTAATCAAGCTCAGTTGTTCCCAATTTTTTCCTGATGACACCCTGCTTTGCTGGCTTATGTGTACTTTTCCACGCTTTGGCATGTGACCACATTGCAGTGGTGTAAACATGCAGAATCTGTATGGCTATAGGGGCTGAGTTTTGGCAAAAATAAGCAGACTAGGGGGTTCAAAGGTAGCTCCACTTGAAAGTGTTCTCTTATGATTTCAACCATCCAGTTC
Source organism: Podarcis melisellensis (assembly GCF_964234715.1). Classification (NCBI taxonomy): domain Eukaryota; kingdom Metazoa; phylum Chordata; class Lepidosauria; order Squamata; family Lacertidae; genus Podarcis; species Podarcis melisellensis. The sequence continues at coordinate 13,567,826 of NC_138537.1, forward strand.
CAAAACTGCTCTTCTTTAATGCACCTACATCACAAATGGAAGACATTCCCCCTTTGTGGCTTCACAAAATTTCCCATTTCCAAAGGCTTATCTGCACTTACCTTTCCTCTGCGCTTTCTAGGCACGGTCCACACTTTAAAGTCCTCTTTCCCCCTCTTTTATGCTCCAGAGCTTTCCCCGCGGAAATCCACTTTTAAAAGCTGAATCCGAGCTGTTTTCTCCAATTGAGCAGTAAAGAGCAGGTTTTGGTGTGGAAAGCTCTGGGGCCAAATAAAGGAGGACATGGAGCTTTCAAGTTTGGACCCATGCCTGGAAAGAGTAGGGCAAAAGATAAGCTCAGACTTCCTTTATGATTTTTGTATTCCAGGGCAACCCCCATGCCTAACCCATAGAGAGGATCATGCTGTATTATTATTATTTTTAACTCTCTTTGGGGTGATGGCTATGGGACTTGCCATGATGAGATCCTTCTCTAAAATGCACACCAATTCATTAGAGGCAATTGATGGCCCTACCGAGTTAGCAAAGGGTAGCATAGCAATTAGCCTGCTAGAATTTGGCTGGGATGTCCTGTGTTTACATCTGTGGGGCAGTCTCTGCTGAAGCCTAGCCTGTGTAGGGTGTTATGAGGATGAGATAACGCAGCCCACACCCATTTATGTCATCCCGAGCTCAATGGAGGAATAGTAAGATACAAATGTGAGCTATATTGAAGCATCATGCAGTGCACAGGAAAGGCTCTTGCCAGGTAAATGAATAGGATACAGCGTGTCCTATATTCCACCACCCCCTGGCAAATACTGCACCTGCAGGTGGCATCATTGCTCCTGCTGTGAAAGAAGTTCCAGAGCTATGCTCCCCTGCAGATGGAAGAATGAGGAGAGGTGTAGCAAAGTCTATAATTCATGACAGCTATAAGAAATCTTTTGTGTTCAGAAGCAGAATAGCTCTGTTTACTCAATGGCGTGGGCGGAATTCAATATCATACCTTGTTTTGTTTTGTTTTTTAATTAGACTGTACTCTGTGCATTGGTTTTCCTCATGCAAAACTGTGTTCAAAGTGGCTCACAATATGAAGTTTCAATTTACTGAAATTCTTGAAGAGATAGAACCATTCCCTATTGAATGCACAATGCCGGGCTGAATACAACACAAAAACACAAATCTTGTGTTATTTTATTCTCAGGACTGTTTGCTTCTTTGCCTGTTTTTGTTGCTTTTCAGAAATGCAACATGACCAACCACGTATAAAACTTGATTTTGTCCAGGCCCAAACTCCCTCCTCTTTCTTCCTCCTCGACTTCCTTTTCTGATGCACAACATAGAATTTTTCAGTTAGCAAAGTGAACATTACATTTTTATTAATGGAACGTCCAACTGTTTCAAATGGTTACGGAAAAGCATGTTTTTCAAAAGCCACTATGAAGTACTGGAAAGAACCACAGATGAGCAGCAGAACAGAATTACAACAAAAGTACCATGCCAGAGGAAGACCCTTCACCTACATTTTGTAGAAAGACCGTCACAGCCCAAAACAGACATTGTTTTAATAGAGACATGAGGACACCCACCTACATATTGGGGGCCTTGTTATTCTCTCTCTGTGTGTGACAGGTTGATTTGACCTCTGTGGCTTATTTGTTGTAATTTTCAAAGAAACCTTAGTGGAAACGGTTGCTTTTCTCTCTCTAACAGTGAGGACTTCAGAAGGAATTTGGCTAGGACCCACAAATCTCTCTGCCAGCAAGTGTCTCATTCATTTCAGTTGGGCTTATGCTGGTTAAGTTCACAATTCTCAGTGCACAGGCTACAGAACATTCTGGTGAGGAGCCTGGAATTCAGAAAGCCCTAGATGCACCCAGAGGCATACAAGGTCAGATGGTACCCAGTGCGAATTTTTGTTTGTCAACCCCCCCCCCCCCACACACACATTGCAATTCTTGGGAACGTTGCCCAGATCGCACAAATACGCGGGCAGCATTCGCATACAGCCCTGGTGGGTGACGCTTGCATCTCCGGCAGCAGATTTTCAAAATTGGCACGATCATCATGAAAATCTGACCACCAATCGCACAAATATGCCCGGCCACCGGTCATATTTGTGCAATCGGTGGTTGGATTTTTACGATCGAAGGGTGGCATTGCCACACCTGACGGGCCAACACCACCTGCTGATCATGAAAATCTGACCGCTGATCGCATTAAACCGCCCGCCGGGGGGGGGTGCCAGGCTGATCGCCAGGGGTATTTGTGCAATCAGAGGGCTGATTTTCACTACGACGATCGCAACAATCGCAAAAATCTGCCCACCAGGGATGCAAGTGCTGCTACGCTGAACAGCCCAGAGAATTCTGTCACCCCCCCTCCAGGCAGGACAGCCGGGGTGGACTGCACTCCCTACACACACACCCCTTGTGACACCCCTGGAAGCATTTCTCCAAAGCCCCTCTTTCTTATATCGGTCTTTTGCGACACTCTAGCATGAAAGTATACCAGGCAAGGTGGGCACTCCAAACAGAATTATATCTTATTGTCTTCAGACGTTCTTGAGTGTTCCATGCAAAGTGAGAATTGAGAATGGCAGAACTGTAACGGTGCTAGACCCTCTCTTGATCTTAGCTCAAATTCACCATCCTCTGCAACCAGCATTGTGTATTACTTGTTGCTTACTGGTTAAAGTTCAGCCAGGCTCAGCTCAGCTGGGTGCTGGCTGAGCTGGGAAAATATATTGGCGTATCTCAAGCTGAGCAGAGAATGGGGAGCTGTGCTGGCATAGCCTGGCTGCTCTGGGAATCTCCCAGCTCAGACTGAGATCTGCTGGATCCTAACCCCTTTGGTTCCGACACATCTTGAAACAGGATAGCTTCCTTTGCTTCCAAAGCCCTTGTGAGAAGGCAGCTGCTGCCCTCCGATTGGCTAGCCCCTTTGTGACATCATTGGCATCTAAGCCAATGGCAATCAGAGGAACCATGACAAACACACATGGTCCCAACACAGACCCTCTCCCCTATCACAACATGTTTCACTCTTAATAAGAGCATTTCCTGACTGCCTTCATCTGATACCAGGGTGATGTAAAACAGGCTTTGCCTGAACCACAAGGTTGCACTATATTATTTCTAATTTCCCATTTTTATAATAGTTTTTCACTGGTTCTTGTGTTGTAACTCAGTTTTTACTATGCTGTTTTATGGTTTTTATGTTGCATCATAGGGATTTTTAAATAAATATTCCGTGCTTTAGAAATGCTTTTAAATAAATACATGAATAAAACTAAGCATGACTCAACAACAGTATGACAGAGCAATACATAAAAAGAAAACAAAAAAAATCACCATAAAAAAATGAGAGGTAACTAAAAATGATCAGAGCAGTGTAAAAATGCTACTTTTAAATAAACGGAGCAAACAGAGACATCAAACAGAGAAGGAGGAAGTGAAGAGAGTAGCAACCATGTAAAGATTGCAAGAATAAGGAATTGAGAAGATTAAGAGGGCTCTCTGGAGGAAATGTTGGGAATACACATGACCTCTTAAACTGATGGGTCCCTTGTGCTGGTATGATAATATAAATGGCAAAGACAGCAATGAAAAAGTGTATTTAAGTATAATTTCTAATCTAATTGCATACATTTTTCACCAACAGAAAAATGCAGATAATGAAGCAATAGGTTATATTCAACGAAGTATGGACCTAACTTAGCCATGTTAATTAATTTCACTGGGTCGGCTCTGAATCAGACCTAGTTGAATACCAGCCTTTGTTTCCACATTTACCTGATTTGATATGGTTGCTACCTCTTCCGTGACTGCCCCAGCCAAGCTCAAATTGTCGCCAGCATCTTCCAGCTATGTGGCTCAGTTATATTACAGTCAGTTGTAGTTACATGCTTATAGGGTGGGCAGCAATAACACTACACAAAAATTGGGTATATTTGACCAAAGACATGTCCTTAGTCCGCATTTTTCAACATGTCTATCCTTGATATAGAGCTCATAACTGGAAACATGTATTCTTCGTACATCTCCCCCAGTGTTTCATCTCTTCTTTTCCAAATTCCTTTCACATTTTTATTTAAGCAAGGTATATGCCGCTTAACTGCAATAGACTCAGAACAGTTTACAAAGATACAGTAGAGAGAGAAAAATAAAAACCAGCTAAACCTATAAAATCAAACATCAATGAAAATGCTTGCTGAAATTAAAAGTCTGCATTGTGTTCTGGAGGTTCGGTAGGGAGAGGGCCTGTTTGACCTCAACATAAGATTGCGCCTACAATACTAAACACATGGCTCCTGGTGGATATGAACTGTTCACCTGAGCCATGGGGGACCACTAGCAGACCTAAGACCTCAGGAATCGGGGTGGGATTGTCAGGAGTTCAGCGTACACTTGAGTAAGGACCCTGGCAGAGATACATGCCCAACTGGCACGTCCTCTCCCTCCTGGTTGATCGTTCGGGAGCTTCAAAAGCTTTCTTCAGCCCAAACATCACAGCAACCAATGCCAACAGACACCGGCACACTTAGGGATCTGCAGAGTTTGCACAGCTGCGTAACAGACCTCAGCAACTCAGCATTTTGGCTAATCTACTTTATTTACATATAAACACAAACAGAGCACTGCAACATGACTCCCTCTCTCTCTAGCATCAGACAGCAAATAGAAAAACAAAAACAAAGGACAATAGTCCCACTTCACGGAACACAGTAACACAAACATCCTGTCTCCATCACTTCCCACTCTGTGGAGTCAAAACATATACCGTCATGTGATAGACAACAACCCCATGACTGCAATCACGGAGCAGGAATTCTAACAGGGATATGAGGGACCAGGCAGTCCTTGAGATATGCTGGACTCAGATTGTTAGGGTCTTGTAAGTCAATAGAAGGACCTTCAACCTAGCCCAATCACATAGGGGCAGTTGGTGCTGCCATTTGCCCAAATAACCAACTTCCTTCTATGTTTTTTAGTTCAAACCAAACAAACAAAAAAAATGGGGGGGGGGCGCTGGAGAAATCAAAAGACAAGAACGGTAGATATACCCAAGCCAAACCTAGTGTTCTAGGTGTTCCAGCACTAAAGGCCCATCTCCATTATTTGGCACAACAGGTAACTAACTACCAGCAACAAGTTCACATTGACAGGCATGTGTGTCTATGTGGAGGGAAATTATAGCTGCTGTGTCCAAGTTAGGAAAGGGTTTTCAATAGCGGGGGGCAAGCAATTTTGCATCAACAGAATTTGCTGTCGTTGACATTCCTTCTGAGTAAGCAGAGGGGGTGGGAAATATATTGGTGGGGGGCGGGAAAGATCCAAACGAGAGCAAACGCAGCCCAAGACAAAGAGATGCTTTCATATGCTACGATTTCGTGCCTTTTCAACAAGTATCAATGCGAGAGCCTTCCCTTTCACTCGGTAAACAGAGGGACCTTTGCTGAACCGATAGTGAGTCAGAACCAGTCAACAGAAACTGCCTTGGGTCACGTGACCGCCGAGAACTGTTGTTGCCGTGGCAACCGCACTATGACAAATTAGCCCTGTCTCTGCTAAGCATTCTGTTTGCCTAGATGGCTTAGGAGGTGTTGCCCTTATATATTTATTTCTTTATCCATTCGTTTATTTATTCCAACCACCACAACCACATTCCCTTCCAGCCCTTTCTTTTCTTTTTGCACCCCACCCTTCTTCACAACTGCAACTTCCTTCCCCCTCCGTTTCTCAAAGCTTCTTGCAACCCGATTGAACTCATTTGGAGGGTCTGCGGACATTTCGCGCCTTTTGGTAAAATAAGTCCTGCGCAAATGTGTTATCTCTGGTTGGCTGGCCTGGATGGGCTCTGTTCCTCCCTGCCATTTTAATTAAGAACTGCCAAAGTGCAGGAAAGCAGGAGGGTATTCTGCATATTCAAAACGCATCTCCCCACCAGCCATCGCATTCTGATGAGGTTTGGCTCCTTGTTTTAAAAGCTATGCCAATGGAGGTTAATATTGATTTATTTCAGGTCTAGCTATTTTCATATTGGTTAATAATTGAGATAAACTGCTAAACTTTACTGAGCTGGAAGAGAGAGAAAGAGAGAGAGAATGCTGATAGAAGCAGCAGAGCTGATAATGACCAAACAGTTTCTTATAAATTAATATAGCTACAAGTTACCCTACTCCCCTTTCTTCCTGGAATATAACAATACTTGAAATACATTGCCTTTTAAGATATATTGCTATGATACCTTTAACGTATGAAAAGTTATGAGCGCTTCAAGAGAATTTTCAGAGAATCTAAATTACTGACAAATTTAGAGGATCTAACCTTTGGAATTTCTTCTGTGCAGAATATGATCCACTTATGTAATACAAAGGGTTGTATCCAACAAAGCGCTAAGTGAATGTTCCAGCAGCAGCGCAAGCAGCAGCAGGATTTCCTCTTGCGCAAAGCAATGGTTTCCTCCTCTTCTCCTCCCCACATGCCCCGCAAATCTGTTCCAGTGGTTCTCCCAACCCTTTGGAGCAGATTCGTGTGGGGCACACAGCACATGTGGGGGCAAGAGATTTCCATTGAACAATTTGAAATCCTTTCAGTGATGGGACACAATGGTTGAATACCGCCAAAAATTACTAGGTGGGATCTAACCGGGCATTAGTGCAAGAAGTTTGAGAATTGGCATTGTTTGAAGAATGGTTGGAAACATATTTTGCAGGCACAAGATTGCCGGCAGATTCAGCTGTTGCCCCTCTCTAAAAATGGGGCCCCTGCTAGTGGAATGGCTGTTGCACGAGGGAAGAGATACAACTGAGTATCTATCTCAGATAATACAGTCGTAGAAGAAGAAGAGGAGTTTGGATTTGATATAGCGTGTTCTCCTTCCGGGAGAGCACGTGTTGCGGTGGGGTCTACTGAGCCACCCCTTTGTTGCTGGGTAAGTTCTCCAAGATGGCCAGGGGACATTGATTGGATTGCCGAGTTGCTGGGGCAAAAGTTATGTTGCAATTTGGGTGGGAGGGGTAAAAGGTTTAAATACTCTGCACGCAGCCTTGTACTTTCTCTTTTGCTGCGTGCAACGGATCACCCGCCCACCCGCCCTAGAATAAGGGGTTTGTTGCGTTGACCTTGCTATGCCTGTCATGGGGTCGTCTGCCTTTGACCAGGGCCCTGGTAGGAATTTTTCCACCTGGCAAATTGGCTGGCTGGGTGGTTTTTGCCTACTGCGTAGCAAATCGTCACAACTTGTAAGGTTGTGGTTAGGCATTGGTTATAAATCTGGTGGAGGAGGGGTTAAGATAGGCTGGGCCTACCCCTCCATGGAGGGGCTCAGGATAGGCTGGGCGTGCCCCTCCATGGTTGCTGCGGAAAGGGAATTCCGTTAAAGGAATCCTGGGGCTTGCCATCTTTTCGTCCAATCCCTGGAATGGGACTAGGGCCGGCAAGCCTTCGGGGAGCAGGCGGGTGAGAGTTGAAGGTCTGTGTCTCAGCTCCAATTCTTCCCCGACTTGCTTTCCCCCGCACTGTCTACCGCTCTTAACCACTACACCACACTGGCTCCCAAGACCTCAGGTTCATACCTCGGGTTGAAGTAGCTTTGGGTTGAGCATTTCCGGGTTGCGCTCCACAGCAATCCGGAAGTAACAGAACGTGTTACTTCCGGGTTTCGCCACTCGCACATGCGCAGACGCTCAAAATGAAATCACGTCCATGTGCGGAAGCGGCAAATTGTGACACGCACATGTGCAGATATGCAGACATGGGTTGCGGTCGCTTCAAGATGCGAACAGGGCTCCGGAACGGATCCCATTCGCATCCAGAGGTACCACTGTACTTAAGGCCAAAAGTACACATTACCTTAATAAAAGCGTTTCTTATTAACATGTGCAGTACACAGGATGTTCTTTCTTAATCGAAAACAACCACGGGAGGTGGGAGAACACCTGTATCGGAAGCATGTTGCTGGGGCGTGAGCCTAACCTGTTTCATCCAACGCCCCCGCTCCAAGTTGTATTTCTTCCCAAACATGCAGTTTGCTCCATACTAGAAGGAGTTGAATTCCAGAGGGGGTCCTCTGGGAATTCTTAGAAGGCATGTGAAAGAAGATGCTCCAGTCGTTGGTCACCAGTCATTACAAATTGGTGTGCGTGCGCACACCACGTGTTGAGAAAACCATGTCAAGTTTTGCCCTCCCAATCGCAACCGCCAAAATTTGTTGTTTTCATGGGTTTCTGTCGAGAAATCCTAGCATGCCTTCAGCTCAGAATTTCTTGTTTGGTGAAGGAGAGGTGAGCAGAGTAAGAATCGACATTATGATGTTGATAAAAGGTAAGGCCAAGAAGCCGACCTTAATTACCTATTAAAGTTTCAAAGTAGAAGCTGTACGGAATAGTACTTCAAACGACTTGGAGAAAATATTAGCCTTTATTACATTATCTTGCTTGAGAAAGTACTTGAATGGGATTCCAAGGCACGGATTGCTCAGGCTGAATCTCTAATAAATGTACTCTGCCTTGCTTTTCTATATGGGCATGATGGATTCTATTTCCTGAATTTCATGGGGGTGGGGGAATCTGTTAATAGGTACTCAAACCTCCCATCAGCATTAAAAAAAAGAAAAGAAACCAAGACATGCATGTCAAGGGGCAAAGTGAAGCTAAATGTGGAGAGCCTCTCTTAATTAGAATATTTTAATAAAAAATTACATTGACATTTATGCAGTGGTAGCTAAAAATAGAATTTTATTGCTTTAGACAGATCTAGGACTTCATCCTAAAATGAATACTTACTTAAGCAATTATTTCTTATGTAAATAGATCATTTCACATGGAGGCAACTTTCAAGAGAAGCTCTTCAATGTTCACACATTGCTTTGCTTTGCTTTTTTGAAGTGTCATGTAACATTCTAGGTCCACTTCCAAAAGTTAACACCTGTATAGTTGTTTGTTCCAATGTTTCTGCTTTAATTATTTGCAATTTTATTCGTTGCTCCAACATCTTTGCTGCCTTTCTACATCAAGGTGCTCTAGATTGTATATAGCAACGAAATAAACAATCTGTTGAGTTCTTTTTAAAAATAAAATATTATACCAAGTAAAAACTAATTGAAATAATAAAAACATGACGGAAACATCCAGCAGACGCAAACAGCATGCAGAACCCTTAAGATACCAACCTAAAAGAACAATATAGGATTTCCCTGAGTCCCTGGCATATTTAAACCTGTCCGTGATGATTTTCTAAATTGTCATAAGGATGCTGTTTGGGAGAGCTTCATGGGGAGAACATTACGTGATAGCAATGCCACCGCAGAGAAGATCCTGCTCTGAGCAATGCTGACTTAGGGGAGAATCCAGTGGCAAGATCCACCTTGTTGAGCAGCCTAGAATGCAGTGGATCTCCAGCTCAGCCTCCTTTTAATCGCCAACCCCAGCTCAGCCAAAGATACTCTGGCATAACTTGCTCATTCTGGCTGAGCCAATGCTCAGAGGATTGCTCCCTAACTGTCCTAGGATGCTGCTTCTGAACAAATTGCCCTAGCTGGCACAGCCCATTAGATGCTGGGCTAAGTTCAGGTTGCTGGTATTGGTTCCTACCTTTGGAAGTCCCTCTTGTTACAAATCAGACAGGCTCCATCTCTATTATGTTCCCGGCACCTGTTGAAGACCTCCTCTTTCAAAGAAGTGGGGATTTTTACACTAGCTTTCATCTGCATTGGACTAGACATTGCATTTCTATATATTTTTATTTCTATATTTTTATTGTTAATTATACTGGGATATTTCGTGGGTAGTGAAGAAAGAAAGAAAGAAAGAAAGAAAGAAAGAAAGAAAGAAAGAAAGAAAGAAAGAAAGTGTTAAGTTGTGGGTGAACATATCAGACGACACAGCGATTCTTCAAACAGCTTTTGTTTATTCACAGGCCAGAACAGAACTGAACTGAAGGGCTCAGTCAGCCTGCTTACATAGAGCTCCAAGTACAACGTAACTGTAACAATTTTCTAAAACTATCCAATCACTGAACGTCACTTTCGATCCCTTATTTGCATAACTATCTACATTATCCCCCTGCTGGCCCAGGGTGAGAACTTCAGTACATAACAGAAAGAAAGAAAGAAAGAAAGAAAGAAAGAAAGAAAGAAAGAAAGAAAGAAAGAAAGAAAGAAAATCCAAAGAAGAGCCTCCAGAGATTCTCTTAAGAGACATGTGACTGTCACTCAGAGCTAGCTTGCACTTTTGTATTATTTACCTAACAAAATTTGTGTAACGCTTGGCTCTAAATGAAACCTCTGAGCGGCGTAAAAGGAAGATGCAAGCTGTTCACCCATAAGGATGTAAAAACAGCCCTGCTGAACTGTGCATTCCATGCAACCAGACGCTTCCATAAAGCATAGAAGAAGAGTTTGAAGATGATTAAACACTTTCCTGCTGTTTCCCACCAGCAATTTTAAGAAGGGCTTAAAGAAGGCCTTAAATAGATAACAATAAGACAGTGCAGATATGACACTAAGTAGTGCATTAGAGCTTCTCGTGTGCTCTCTTCCTGAATGCTGAGCTTGTAGGACAAAACAGGGGGAGAGCAATCAAAGTAAATTTACATTACAAACCGCCTTGCACCTCATGTCTGAAAATGCCCATAGAGACATAAGCTTGCAAACTGAAATCCTATCTCAGAAACGGAAAACTTAACTCGAATTTGACAAACTTTGCCCCTCCTAGCCCTAAGAAAGGAACAGTTTGGTTTGGACACAGGTCAAGGCTGCAACTTGACATTCAGAACATGGGATGCCTGGCTGTACAACCCCAGTAGTGGATGGTGAGATGGGCTGTGTTGCTTACCTGAGCTCCCTCCAGCTGAGTTTCTGCTGCACACTGAGATGGAGAGGGGGACAAGGAAAGCAAGTGCAAGATCAGCACAGTGTGATGAATGCACCTGCAGAGCCAATCTGGTGCTCCTGCCAGTGCATTTACACCATGCAGAAGTCCCCTTCATGTCTCCACTCTAGTATGCATCAGCGACTCATCTGGTGGGAGCTCAGGCAAGGAACGAAACCCAACCACATTGCTGGCTACTGGTTAAACCTTCCTTTGACTATCCCACCTAATTCCCAATCACATTTCCACTCTTGATTAGGAATCCCACCTCAGATCCAGTGTTTTTTGCTGTTATGTTACGTTTCCGAGCATAATTCAAAGTGTTGGTGCTGACGTTTAAAGCACTAAACGGCCTCGGTCCAGTATATCTGAAGGAGCATCTCCACCCCTGTCATTCTGCCCGGACACTGAGGTCCAGCACCGAGGGCCTTCTGGCGGTTCCCTCACTGTGAGAAGCCAAGTTACAGGGTACCAGGCAGAGGGCCTTCTCAGTAGTGGCACCCGCCCTGTGGAACGCCCTCCCACCAGATGTCAAAGAGAACAACAACTACCAAACTTTTAGAAGACATCTGAAGGCAGCCCTGTTTAGGGAAGCTTTTAATGTTTGATACATTACTGTATTTTAATATTTTGTTGGAAGCCACACAGAGTGGCTAGGGAAGCCCAGGCAGATGGGCGGGGTATAAATAATAAATTGTTCTTCTTGTTGCTGCTGTTTTATGTTTTTTGTTTTTCTACTGTAAACTGCCCTGTGATATTCAGATGAAGGGTGGTATGTAACAACAACAACAACAACAACAACAACAGGGAAAGTAGCAAGATGATATCTAGAACTGCACTTAATGTTGTGGTCTTAGCACCCAACTTTAAATCTCGATTCTTTCAGCCTCAAGGACAAATTCAAAATATGTGCTGGTTTACAGTCTGGTACTTGTTCATGTTTTTGAGATGCTTCCTGTGAAAGCAGAGCTGGATTTTGCTTGCCTGTGAAGTCTTCACTTTCTGCAACCCACACAATCATTAAAATTGGATAAACACGAATGCAGCATTCAGCTTGCAGACTGAAGCTCTGCAGTCACCTCACAGAATAATGATTTGAGACAAATGGCACAATTTGCGACAGAAGCCATTGTGTATGTGCACTTTGAGCAAATTGACGCAAAGCCTATGAAGAGCCGCGCGGCAGCTTTTGGGACTTTCAAAGTAATTGAGTAAGACTCTGTAAGAGTTGGGGACTGCACACACAGTCTTTTAAATCATTAGTTTGTCTTATCGGAGCTGAAGTTACTGCCAAGTTTGATTCCCAGAATCAATTAATCAAACCTACTTGGTTTCAAAATTCTTCAAATCTTCCTGCTCGCCACTGAAAAAAAGTAAGACCCAACTGTAGAAGACCTTGAACAGGAAAATCATCTGGGCTTCATCTTACATACTAAGTATGCATTCAGCACATTGGGTTTGTGGGACTTTTTTTAAAAAATAGATGTAATGGTACTGCTCAGAAGGAAATTTCAACCATCAGCTTTAACAAACTAATTGGCTGTATAACTAATTATGCAGTTAGTAAGCCCTATCATAGGGACACGGGTGGCGCTGTGGGTTAAACCACAGAGCCTAGGACTTGCCGATCAGAAGGTCGGTGGTTCGAATCCCCATAATGGGGTGAGCTCCCGTTGCTTGGTCCCTGCTCCTGCCAACCTAGCAGTTCGAAAGCATGTCAAAGTGCAAGTAGATCAATAAGTACCACTCTGGCGGGAAGGTAAATGGCATTTCCATGTGCTGCTCTGGTTCACCAGAAGTGGCTTAGTCATGCTGGCCACATGACCTGGAAGCTGTACGCCAGCTCCCTCGGCCAATAAAGCAAGATGAGCGCTGCAACCCCAGAGTCAGTCATGACTGGACCTAATGGTCAGGAGTCCCTTTACCTTTTAAGTCCTATCATGGGTGTGTTCTCTCTGAAGCAATACTAAGTTGAAAAAGGGGTTACTTGCATATGCGTGCAAAGAACTGCAGCCATATACTGAATACAAGGGCAATGTACTAAGGAATGTATGCAGGGTATGTAAGCACCCGCTTTCTCCACCAGATATACCTACCAGGCTTGTATTCCTTAAAACAGACTTGAGCAAAGCAATAGCCACAATTAAGCAGAATGAAAGTTAATCACACAACACACTGCAAGATGCTTTAATGGTCTTAGATCCTTTGCAAACCACTTTGAGGGTTTTTAAAAATAAAATCAAGCAGTGTATAAATTGTATTTAAAAAATAATATTACCCCTAAAGCACTTTGAACAAAGCAATGAACTATGGACTGGATTTGCTTCAAAGCACTTACTGTGTTGCAGTTTTAACTCATAGGCATCTTGCTGCATGCGAGTAACTCTCATGTCTAAAACCACAGGTTGAATTTCAAAGAATCAGAGAATCGTAGAGCTGGAAGGGACCCTAAGGATCATCTAGTCCAGCCCTCTGCAATGTAGGAATAAGCAGCTGCCCCATACTAGAATCAAACCTGCAACCTTGGCATTATCAGCACCACACTCTAACCAACTGAGCTATCCAGGCATTCATTCATTCATTCATTCATTTATATATATCCAGGAAGGAAACGTGAATATGCTGCGGTATTCCCACATTCCTGGAATATCTGTTGCCATCTTCGGACATTCCAAAGGAACATGCAAGGCTCCAACTAACTTAAATAGAAATATATTGCACTCTGGTGGAGCAGACACTTATCAGGCGAGCTGTTTGCTGCCCAAGTTCACATGGAACATCAAGCACCCTGCTCCCATTACTATGGTCCTTCATTTTTAAACTGGACTTTGACTAGACAGCTCTCCAGACAGAGGACTCTTCCAAACTGAGGACTGTCCTCTCTAAATCCCCCACTCTGTACAGAGATGAAAAACCCGCTAGACGAAAGGGTTTTCCATTTTGGAGGCGCTTCGCAAAACGAATTTCCCTATGGGGTTGCTTCGCAAGACGAAAAAAATCTTGCATCCCCCCGCGGGTTTTTTCACTTTTTTGCCCTTTTCTTAAGCCGCTAAGCCGCTTATCAGCTGTTCCGCTGATAAGCCGCTTAACAGCTGATCGCTGGAAGCCGCTTGACAGCTGTAGCGCTAATCCGCTAAGCTGTCAATGGGCTTGCTTCGCAAGACGAAAAAACCGCTAGACAAAGAGAATCGCGGAACGAATTCTTTTCGTCTAGCGAGGCACCACTGTACTTTAAATCAGCCAACTATATTCCACCCCTCCAGGCCAACAGGAATAACTTGTACCACACCATAACTTTGATTTGCAAAAACAGGTAACCAACATGTCAGGAAGGTACCAGTCACTTTGCTTCGTAGAAGCACTCTGCATTCATGGTCCATCTCAGCCTCAGATAAGATACTCCTTTTCTTCATAAGTCACAGGGCCATATTCTGTTACCCGGTGCAGAGCATGCAGCTGAATTCACTATATGCTATCGGCAATGTACTTTTACGTGACCCTTGCTCAGTAAGTTTTGAAGCCATATTTTTTTAGTGCTACTAAGTTGAAGGAAAAGTCATAGCACCGCTGCTCTGTTTGTATACCGACTTTCTACTACTTGCCTCGCCGGTGCTGGGCTAGACACTATGCAGGACACAGGAGATACAGAGTCCCTGCCCAGGGGAGATGACGACATACAACAGACAAATTAGGAGTGGAGAAAGAGGTTAAAAATTGGCAGGATCTAATGGAGGAGATATGTTGGGAGCAATCAAACAGCAGGTAAGGCAAAAGACGAGAGTATTTCAGAAACTGCTTTGTTAAACAAGGGAGTTTTGAGGAGCGATCTAAAAGAACAGGCCACCGAAGAGAGGGTGGTGAGTCTCTACCACCGCTGGCAAGGTCGAAGGGAGGTGTCATGGAAAATGTCAGGCTTGCACCTTCATTAGCCTCTTTAGAACTGAGGTAGAAATTCCCCACATAGAATCACATGGGAATTAGAGGGGAGGCAAGCACGTCATTCCAGTAAAATAATGACTATAATATTAGATAACAGAAGTGACTCACGGTGTGAGGTGGATCTGCTATGCTAGCTTCCTAGCAGGTGGATCACTGTTGCCTACTGGGAGGGGGAGAAGTGATGGGGCAGGAAGGTTGGCATGATTCAAACACAAGAGAATTCATTTAACCCCTGTTTTAAGGCTGCCAGTTCACCTTCGGGCCCAATTCAAGGTGCTCACATTAGTGTCTAAAGCCCTAAATGATTTATGCTCCAAATATCCTGGTTTGCATATTGTTTCAGGAGTTAGGCAGGTTTGAATTAATATGCGAAGCAAATCGATTTCTCTCCCCCATCCCTAGTAGATACCGGTACCTTTTATTTTTAAAAAAGAAAGAAGAAAAGTGGTTTAGTGGAGGTTAAACAGATGAAACATTCATATCCAACCCGGTGCTGAAGGTTCAGGACAACTAATATGTTTAAATAATATACTGGGTTAACACAACTGCCAGGGGCCTGATCAAAAAAGAAAAGAAATCAACATTCAGGGTCACTGTAGCAGGCATGGTGTTATTTCAGCTGAAAAAGCTGAAATCCTGGCAGACCCCTGGTTGACAAAGGATGGCTGAGGTTGATAATTTCCGAAGGGAACAGATAGCGCCCTGGCCTCCCTGACCACAAAGGCCAGCATAGCAGGTGGCTTCTCTGCAAGCCAGCAGCTGTGAATTGTGTTTTGGCCTGGAAAGACTCTCTTGAGAGGAGAACACAGGAAAGAGTATTTCACACTTTCTTGTGCCCCTCAAAGAAGTTGTTGTGTTGTTTGTTTATATATACAGTGGTACCTCGCTTCAGGCATGTTGACATAATAATAATAATAATAATAATAATAATAATAATAATAATACAGTGGTACCTTGGGTTACATACGCTTCAGGTTACAGATGCTTCAGGTTACAGACTCCGCTAACCTGGAAGTAGTACCTTGGGTTAAGAACTTTGCTTCAGGATGAGAACAGAAATCATGCAGCGGTGGTGCGGCAGCAGCAGGAGCTAAAGTGGTGCTTCAGCTAAAGTGGTGCTTCAGGTTAAGAACAGTTTCAGGTTAAGAACAGGCCTCCGGAACGAATTAAGTACTTAACCCAAGGTACCATTACACACACACACACACACACACACACACACACAAAAGCAAATATTCAAGCATCTTCTATATCCTGCTCCAAAGCCAGCACAGGGATTATCAGAGTCACAATGGATTCATAGAGGACTTAAAGGAAATGCTACACTCAGAAACCATAGGTCTAACCTTACCCCTATAATTCAAAAAGGCCAGAAAAATGGGTCAAATCAATGGTGGTCTTCTCACACGACTCTGGTTGAAATGAGCATGGGTAGATTGTGCTCTCAGCATGTAGAATCTCTTCAGTTGTTCAGCTCCTTGCCCCAAGCCACCCACAATCATTACAAACAGTCTCAGGGCCAGGGTGAAAGTTGTTGGAATATATACAATTTACTGAAATGCACAGACAGATCTTTGTAATGTTCAATGGTGGACTCTCTTGTTCATTCTACTGAGAGGGGCCCTTGACTTCTACCCCCAAAGTCCTGCCCTTACAAAGAGAGGATACTACATCACATGCGTTGCCTAAGAAGGAATAGCGCTGCTGCTTTCAGTATCAGCCGCAGGTCAGCTCTAACATCTAGTTCCAGCTTTAGAGGACCCCGTTCTTCAACAGTTATGTTTACTGCAGCCTTCTCCAAGCCTGAGAGTGGCTGCCAGTTCATTGCCAGGCCCAATTCATGGTGCTCATGCTAGTGTTTAAAACACTAAGTTGGATCCTCCTAACAGAGAGTCCATTTTATCCTCGGCCCTGAAACTCTTCCCCAACCGGCTTGTGGGCGGGGCTTGTTATGTCAATTGACAGTTATGTCAATGGCCTTTAGCCAATCAGCAGCATGGCAAGGTTGGGGGTTGGGAGTATTTATTTGGCAGCACGACCGAGGGAGCTCCTGTTGCTCTGCGCTGCCGAACACCCACCCACCCGTTAATTGGGTTGTGTTTGACCTTGCTTTGGACTTCAGTTAGTCACCTGTTTTGGAATGGGGGCCAGGTAGGATTTTTTCCCAATGTGGCAGATTGGCTGTGGCCACTTGGTTTTTGCCTACCTTTTAGCAATCGTCACAACTTTGTTAGGTTCGGCGGTTCGGCATTGGTTTGGGGGAATGTGGAGAGGCCATTACCTGCCCCTCCAATGACTAGGGTATTCTGTTAAAGGAATCCAGGGGTCTGGATCTCGTCCGAAGCCTGGAGAGGGACTAGGACCATGCCAGGACCCCTGGGAACCCCAGGGGTGAGCACCAGTCTATATACATTGATGGAGCTCCCCCTGCTGGTTGTTTACCCTTCCAGGCATCCTGCAGGGTGGGACAGGAGCCAGATATAGTTTGATATCGATGCCTACATCAATTCCAGTCACATTTGTGTATTTTAATAAAGTTGTGGCCAAAATTTGCCCATTAGCATTTAAACTAAATTCTGTCCCTACTGTGTCTTTATTTCTATGGGGGATGGGTTTGGGGGCTCGAAGCACAAATGAGTTTGACCATCCTCACCTACTGACAGACCTGGGTATTACAAGCAGCAGAGGGGTCTCCCTTAGTAGGTCCACCTTTCTTGGAAGTTTGGGTGGTGGTGGTCCAGCAGAGGGCATTCTCTGTGACATCTCCTAAGTTGTGGCATTCCTCTCCCACAGACGTGACTGTGGATTCTTTGCTATACAGCTTTTGACAATTGCTAAAGATAAACCTCTTTACTTTTGACACCTGAGGTGTGTGTTTTCAGAGCCCACTGTTTTCCTATGATTGCAATCTGTATTAACTGTTTTTAATTTTGATTTTTAAATTGTTGTCACATGTCCTGGGACCTGCTGGTGAAGGGTGGGTAATGAATAAAACAACAAACATACAAACAAATAACAACAACCACAAACCTCCAAGCATCATAGACAATGCTCAGGAATGATGGCAGTTGAATAACACCAAACAGAAAGGTTGGGGAATGATAGGTTGGAAGTTGTTGCTCACAAGCAGCACTCAAATATTTTGAATAAAGCCCAGCATAAGACATATTCTTGTCAAACACTCTCCTTAAGCTCTCAAAGCAGTAATGCAGATAGACCTTTCCTCCTTTCCGCCTTGCCCCCTGCACCACCCCAGAATCTCAGGATAATGAAGTTGACCTACTTCACATGGGTGACGATGGAGATTAATTAAATGTTTATGAAACTATTTGGAGATTTTCACATGAAAGGTAGTTTGGAAGCCCACACATTTACAATTAATTTTATGTCCCCAGTCACGGCTAGAGAACCTACATGAAAGTCTGCTGTGGGTCAGTCTTAAAACTTGTTGTGCAAACGAATGGAAACTTTAAATGAAGACATTTCCATGGTACAAATGAGAACATCATGGCTGTACAGAAGAGGATGGGTGTGGGGGTTTTTTGCACCAAGACATTACTAAGGGGACAATCCTATAGCAAGCTCTGCCAGAATGAGCAGCTTCGGATGCAGAGGGTCTCCGACCCAGCATTAAGTCCTCAATCCCAGCTCAGCCAAATATATGCCAGCATAATTTGCTCATCCTCAAGTTCAGCTAGCTGGGCTGAGACTGATGCAAGTGCCCCAAAGTGTGTGTGGATGAGGCAGGACCAAATGCAGGGATGACTTAGACTGGATCCTAAGCTGGGTCACATGACCTGGCTACATGGCATAAAACACTATTTAAAAACTTGTTTTCCCTCTGTCAGGCTTAGGCAGAGCAGCAGTCCCCCTGTGGAACTGGGTTTTGATCTGGTGTTACTTTACGTGGACTTAATTTACCTTATTTGTGGGTGCAGCTTATATTCGGGCCAATACGGTACACACAAGCACACTCAGTCACACACTGTGAGAATGAACCAGGTAAGATACACTGGGGCAGCTGTGATACCAGTTTAAAGAATTGCAATTTCCCTTTTCCCACTTGTCTATCATGAAGATAATTACCATATTTTTCCGCCTATAAGACACCCGCATGTATAAGTACCCCCCCCTATTTTTGAGGACTCAATTTTAAGAAAATGAGGGGAAATGGTCCAAAGTTGTTGAGCTTCTTCCCCCCCCCCACAGCCACAGGCAGGAAACACTCCCTAAATCATTTTCTGCTCACTGCAGCATTGGAGGAAGTTGTGCTCCCGCCAACCGGCTAGCTGGAGGGCACGCCGCTTCTCCCCCCTATGCATAGCTGTCAACTTACAGATTTGAAAATAAGGGACCAGCAGCCTCGGAAATAAGGGATCAGCAGCCAAAATAAGGGATTTTCAGAGCACAGGTATGTTCAACTTCTGAGCCCCTCCGAGCCAAAGGCAGAAAGCCCAGCCAGCAGCCAAACGAAGCC
Organism: Podarcis melisellensis; assembly: GCF_964234715.1. Lineage (NCBI taxonomy): Eukaryota > Metazoa > Chordata > Lepidosauria > Squamata > Lacertidae > Podarcis > Podarcis melisellensis. Next base: position 13,587,097 of record NC_138537.1, read on the forward strand.
TCAAGCGGTGGTTCCCACAGTGCAGCAACCCGGCAAAGGGGATACAGCAAGGAAAACCACCGTCACCTCTCTGCTGGGAAGCACTGAGCAAAGGCAAGTCCCCAGGCAACGCAGCCAGGCACAAGGCATGCAAGCTCCACCCCCCAGTCGTTCTTAGACTCCTTATTGGGTGAGCAACGCAGCCAAGCAACACAGTTGGAGCCTCCCTCCTCCCTGCCGGCAGGGAGGGAGGGAGGGAGGGAGGGAGAGGAGCTGCTTCCTCCAGGAAATTTAAGATACAGCATCAATAAGGGACAGCAGCGGGACACGGCACTGGGATAAGGGACTTTCCCGCCAAATAAGGGACGGTTGACAGCTATGCCCCTATGCCACTATACATGTATTGAATGACCCCAGTTTTTTGACACGGTTTTTGAGCCAAAAAACCTCGTCTAATGCATGAAAAATATGGTACTCCAGCATTCTTAGTTTTAGTAACACCCACTTTACAGGATAATGTTCTCTATAGGGCCATGGACCTAGATTGCATGTAGAAAAAGATACATCGGCCATTTGTGTGCAGAAATGCCCCATGGCATGACCCCTCCAAGCCCATGGAACAGGGAGCCACACAAAGGGTTCTGTTTATTCTGTTTCCTGCCCTCCTTTCTCTCTTGGCTTTGTTCAGACAAAGAAAAACAAATAAAAGTCAACCAACGTAAGCCCCCCTTTCCTACTTCCAGCACAATGGATGGAAATTGATTCTGCATATCTCTCTCTCTCTCTCTCTCTCTCTCTCTCTCTCTCTCTCTCTCTCTCTCTCTTGTTTTAAATGCGACTTAACCTGAAACCGTGGCAGGTTTTGCAAGAGAGGCCTCTGCCCGTGGATACAATGTATAATGTTGATATGCGTGACACACTTAAAAAATAAAATGGGGGGAATTGGAAGGTCCCTTTTATGATTTCATAGTCAGAAACGGCAGTCGCTTTAAAAATAACACATTTCTGCTCCTCTACTGGGCTTTACAGAATACAAAGCAAGTACCTTCTGGGATGAAATTGACCTCCAGCACCTTCCTTCCGGCTCCGATTGTCAAGATCTTCCAAAAGAGGATGGATACATCTGAATAAAAACTGGAGATATGCAACACGAAAGGTCAAAGGAGCAAGATGGCTGCCCAGATAGGGTGATGCACCTGCCAGCGCTCTCCATTTATCTCCCCTGCTAAGCATCTTGTCACACAGCCCTGCATGCAAAGCATAACTCTGTGGGCATGCTTCCATTGCCAATGATATATTCTCTAATAAATGTCACATTCTTCCGAAAGGTTTCTCTTTTCCACATCTTTTATTCCATGCGTCTGAACATCCAGGGGGAGTAACCTCGTTCCATGTCACACAAAACAGAAGAACCTCTTTGAGCAGGAAGCAGAAAGGCAAGACTGATATTGGATGAAGTCCTACATGCCCAGGCATGGCTGTTGGTCACCTAGGTCCTCCGAAAACAAAGGTGACAACGAGAGAGCAGGCAGTGATGCTGCATTTAATTAAAGTCCATGCCTAGACATGTTGACGTTTGTACTTGATCATATATTTTTTGCTCCCGAATACTCTCGTCTGCAGAAAAGTTCAAAACTTTGAACAATTTATTTGGTTGAGCCAATGGAGGATGTGCAAATGGAGTCGCCAGGGCTCTCCAGATTGGAGGGGGCCAGAGGAATAGCTAATATTATAGCAACTAATGCTATAGACCAGGCTTCCTCAACCTCAGCCCTCCAGATGTTTTGAGACTGCAATTCCCATCATCCCTCACCACTGGTCCTGCTAGCTAGGGATCATGGGAGTTGTAGGCCAAAAACATATGGAGGGCGAAGGTTGAGGAAGCCTGCTAAAGACCTATACACTAGGGATGGGGGACTTGTGGTCCTCCAGATTTTGCTTGACTATGACTCTCATCATCCTTGGTACTAACGGCTGTGCTGGCTGGCACTAATGGGAGTTAGTCCAAGAGGGTCGCAATATCCTTGCTATAAACATTAGGGGTGAGCAAATTTGTCAATTTCAGATTTCTTTCATTCTTCCAATCTTAAATTCAAATCTCCACATTTCTGCATCAGTTTGAGGGTCCCAAGGCCCCCCCCCCCAAGTCCTCATGAGAAAACATAGCAGTAATTTCTCCTAATATACACACCTGTCCTGGACATTTTACCTAATATACAAACTTTCGAAAATCAGTTTCCCTTAATATAAGGCATTTCTACGTGTCATTTTCACTAATATATGGATTTTTATGCACTCTTTACCTTAGCATGTGCATTGTTTATACACATGATTGGGCTGGAGAACAGCACTGCAAAATTCAGCAAACTTTGAATTCTGAAGGATGCCTTTGTTTTGATTCATGTATTGTTTCAGAAAGTGCAAAATAGGTAGGTTTATCTTCAGCTGTGCACTGAATCAAATTTCTCGCCTGTCCAAACACTGTTCTCATGCCAGTTCCTGAGCATCACAGTGTGAATTCCCACTAATATATGCATGTTTGTATGCAAATTTGCCTAAAATGCCCATTTTTACAAAACAAGTCTGTCTAATATAATGCATTTTTGTACATTATATATTTCTGTGTACACTTACCTTGGCATATGCATTTTTGTATGCATTACTGGGATGGATAAGTGCATTGTAAAAATTTGAGAATTTTGAAGGATGGCTGTGGTCTCAGCTACATTAGTAAAGAAACAGTGATTTGAATGCACTACAAACATGCAACACCAGATGGTGCCAAAGAGCAATAACTTTTAAAATGCGATTTTTCATAGAATTTTTTTTCCCTTTTGTTATAACAATCTAATTTCTGGCTTATTTATAGCGTTGTTTTTTCCCTTGTGATTGGATCCATCCTGTGTTTTGGTTCCTGCATTGTTTCAAAAGTGCAAGGTGGATCAAATTTCTGCACTGTCCCTAAGACTTATCCTTCACTCAAGTTGCAATGAATGTAACAGAGCTTACTTCTGAGTGAACATACCTAGAATTTTACTAAGCAGAAGGGGCCACCTCAAGTTTGCCTCCTCTGTAAGAAGGTCAAATAATCTGGAGAAGGGCCATAACTCAGTAATAGAGCGTCTCTCTTGCATGCAGAACATCTGGCATCTCCAGATGGAGCTGGGAGAGAGATTCCTTTTTGAACTCTGGAGAACATTTGCCTGTAAGCATAGACAATACTGAGATAGAAGGACCAGTCATCTAGCTTGGTGTCAGATAGCATCCTATGCCTGACAAGAATGAACATTCAAAGAGACTGGTCTATATAGCTAGAGAAATTACTGGGTGTATTTTTTTTATAGGTAGCTTAGAAATATAATAATTTTGATTGAAGTTATATACTGCCCTGTACCTGGAGGTCTCAGGGTGGTTCACAGAAAAGATCACAATATATAAAATCAAATTAAGAACAATAACCCAATAACACCCCCCCCCAAAAAAAGAGAGCCACATTTTGAAAGGGTATAGGATGTTCATCAGGTCAATCAAAGGCCTGCTTAAAATGGAACGTTTTTGCCTGGCGACTAAAGGTGTATAATGAAGGTGTCAGGCGAACTTCCCTGGGGAGAGCATTCCATACATGGAGAGCCACTGCAGAGAAGGCCCTGTTCTTGTGTTGCCATCCACCGGACCTCTCGAGGAGGAGACACATGAAGGAAGGCCTCAGAAGATGATCTCAGGGACCCGGTAGGTTCATATGGAAAGAGGCAGTCCTTGAGGTGTTGCAGGCCTGAGCCGTTTAATATGTGCATGTATAAATTATCCTTAGGGACGTGGGTGGTGCTGTGGTCTAAACCACTGAGCCTAGGGCTTGCCGATCAGAAGGTCGGCAGTTCGAATCCCTGCAACGGGGTGAGCTCCCGTTGTTTGGTCCCAGCTCCCACCCACCTAGCATTTCAAAAGCACATCAAGTGCAAGTAGATAAATAGGTACCGCTCCAGCGGGAAGGTAAACAGCGTTTCCATGCGCTGCTCTGGTTCACCAGAAGCTGCTTAGTCATGCTAGCCACATGACCCGGAAGCTGTCTGCGGACAAACACTGACTCCCTCGGCCTATAGAGTGAGATAAGCACGCAACCCCAGAGTCATCCACGACTGGACCTAATGGTCAGGGGTACCTTTACCTTTACCTATAAATGATCCTATACAAATGCAATCAGAAACTGCATGTCCCTTACCATACAGAACAAAGGATCAATCAGACAGGTTGAACTGTTCAACTCATAAAATTGCATTGTTCACAATGGGAATAATGCTAGTAGTGAGAATGGGTTGTTGTTGTTGAGCAAATACCATCTAGTCCAGCAACCTGCTTTCACAATGGCCTACCAAAAGTCTATGGGAAACCTGCAAGCATTACCTGAGCTCGGCAGCATTCTCTCTCCCCAACCCCAGACTAGGGTTGTATGACAAGCTAAGCCTGTTGAAATTCCCCCTTTCCACACAACTGTTTGAGGGAAGGAGGGGGAGCTCCAGATGTTCTTGGGCTCCATCATTCCAATCCAACATAGACAAAGGTCAGAGATGAGAACAGAGAGTTGGGAGCCCAGCAAGATCTGAAGGTCTACTGATAAGATGCCTTTCTTATCTGGCCTTCCAGGGGTGGGGATCACCCACACCACTTGATTTCCTGACAACTGCTCAAAAACCAGAACCAAGAAAGCCCTGCCAGACTTGAAGTTTTTATATGCAACAACTGCGGCAAAAGTATTGTCAGCCCAGAAACGGAAACAAGAAGAAATTCTGATGAAAGAAGAATGGCAGACAAAATTAATGGACTATGCAGAATTGGACAAAATGACAAGAAGGATTCGAAACCTGCGGGGCCAGAGATTTACAGAAGATTGGAAGAAGTATATGAATTATTTGAAGAACAACTGTAATCAACAAATTTCACTAGTAGGACTACAAGAAGTTTTTTAAGGAGAAATATTTGAAGTGCTACAAAGTAGAAAAAGATAGAGATATTGGTTATGAGTTTGAAATGTAATAGGGAAGATAAGAAATGCATACTGAGAGATTAGACTGGAAAATTTTCAGAGAGGATTGATGGAAGTCAAAAATTTGAATAAGATGTAAAAGTAGTTTAATTACTGTTGAAAATGATATGTTAAAAAAAACTAATTAAAAATTATATATAAAAAACAAAAACCAGAACAAAGAACTGCCCCCTGCAATCATTGGCATACCTCCTTTGAGGAATCTCTCTCCTCCAAAAGTGAGCAATGTTTTTCTTCCCCAAGCATTTGTCAGGAGAGTTTTTACAACCGGCAGAATCAAACTGTAAAACTTTTTCCAGGATTCTGTCATGGCAGGATGCCAGGGGATGGGAAAGGAGCTGTATGTCTGAATGCCCCTGCCACAACCAAAGGAAACAAAAACAAACCCTTGGCACAGAATAGTAGCATGACAGGGAGAAATGTGGTCTAGCCTTCTCTTTCATTCTTCTGAGTGGAAGTATTTCTCCTTTTTTAAGAATAATAATAATAATAATAATAATAATAATAATTTATTTATATCCCGCTGTCAGAGTCACCCGTTTGGTCCCAGCTCACAAGAGACCCAACTCCGATCCGGTTTATTTACAGAAAGTCTTTATTGAAGATCATGGTTGCATTTACACTCCATCTCTGTGACTCTACATCTGTACCGTTAGATCGTTGAAGTCCCCTCTGAATCTGTCCCGCCTCGGCACCAATTTAAGAGGCTAGCCCTGGACCACCTCTTCCTCTCCTTCCTTTTCCGCAGGGTCTTTCTGCCCCCCTGAGTTCCCCCTCTCCGGGACTCGCCCGAGGCTGAATCCTCTGACGCCTCTGCCCCCCTCCTTCTCGCTTTAGGGCCGGGCTCCTCCCCAGGGCTCTCCTCACTTCCGCGCGCCTCTACCTTTGAACTTGGCGCGCGTACGTTGCTCCTGACCTTTCTCTTGACCGCTACACTGCTCTCGGTGCTGCTCTCCACCCCTTCCGGCTGAGCGCCCTGCTCCGATCTCCTTCCCCTGTCTCTCTCCTGCTCTGCTCCCTCTGACACACTTGTAACTCCACCCCCTTCACTCCGTTCCGGCTGAGAAGCCGGCTCCTGCCTCCGACCCCCACTGGGGCTTCTCCCTTCTCTCCCCTGCTCCTCACTGTTTCCCCCTTGTCCCCCTTTCGGTCTGGCCAGGGGAGCCCCCTTTTGGGAATCCTCTGACTCACTGGTCAGACTCATGGAGAACCTTTGGGCATCGTCATCCTCCTCCTCATCTCTCTGGGATTCTTCCCCCTCGCTCTCTGTCTCCTCCCCCATCTGCTCTTCTCTCCCTGAAACCCTGACACCCGCCCATCTGGCTGGGTTTCCCCAGCCACTCTGGGTGGCTTCCAACAAAATATTAAAATACAATAGTATACTAAACATTAGAAGCTTCCCTAAGCATGCCACCTCCCCAACCTGCAGCCTAAAGGTAAAGGCCAGGGGACCCCTGACCATTAGGTCCGGTCGGGACTGACTCTGGGGTTGCGGCACTCATCTCGCTTTATCGGCCGAGGGAGCCGGTGTACAGCTTCCAGGTCATGTGGCCAGCATGACAAACCTGCTTCTGGCGAACCAGAGCAGTGCACAGAAACGCTGTTTGCCTTCCTGCTGGAGTGGTACCTATTTATCTACTTGCACTTTGACGTGCTTTCGAACTGCTAGGTTGGCAGGAGCAGGGACCGAGCAATGGGAACTAACCCCCGTCGTGGGGATTCAAACTGCCGACCTTTCAATTGGCAAGTCCTAGGCTCTGTGGTCTAACCCACAGCGCCACCCGCGTCCCTTTTAACCTGCAGCCTAAAGTGGTACGATTAATGAAAAGATTTGTGCCTGACTCTGAGTATTGTAAAAGGAACAACAAAACTAACTTCCCACATTCCTAATAGAATATGGCTGCACATCTCCATCCCACTAGCAATGAGTGTGGCCGAATCTGGATTAGGGCAAATTCCCCCCCCCCCCCGCTCCACTGGCCAATCAGGACTCCAGGATCTGTTAGGAGTTACATTAGAGTTCTATAATTGGGATTCCCTGCATCCTTTTCAAACAGCATGTGCAGAGTCCTCAGATTTGGATCAAGGTTCGCATGTGGGGAAGGAGGGTGGGCTAACCCATTGCCCCCATGCCGATTACCTGAAATCCCCCCGTGTGGCGAAAACAAAAATTATTGCCCTTATGTTGTCCCCTCTGTTGCAAACAGGATCAGGTGGAATTTACATTGGGTACATGGCAGAGGGGAAAGGGTTAACCTCCCTGCTCCCCAATCTCAGTCCAGGCAGGGCTGTTATTTGGGAAAAGAAGATGAAACATCTTGATTAGCATGTGTTGTTTTGGCCCTTAAGAGACCCACCATTTGGCTTGGGTCAAGGCTACCAGGAACTGGTGTCTCTCTGTACGAAACTGCCCGGCTGCTAAGATCCTCAGCTGAGCATCTTTTCTCGGTTCCATGAACATAAGGAGTATGGGTGGTGGTGACACGAGAGAGAGCCTGTTCTGTGGCTATTCCCATATTGTGGAATTCCTTCCCAAGAGAGGTCAGACTGGCCCCTTCTTTGGCATCCTTCTGCCGGCATGCTCAGAACTTCCTCTTCAGAAAGGCATTTGAAATCTCAGATACGGACAGTGCTGATCACTGGGTTGCCATCGGGACAAACTGTATTTTAATTCTGGCTCTAAATGTGTTCTGATTTATTTAAAATCACTGTCTGTGTGTATTGCTTTGTGTTTTACATAACCAGTGCATTTTTTTCTTTAAAAATATATATATTTAGGGGTACTCTCATTTTGACTCAAGAAAATTACCATTTTATAGTTCAAATCAGGAGAAATAAATACAGTAAATGGACAAAAGTACAGAGATTCACAAAATATTTAGGGGTATGCGTACCCCGTGTCCTCCCCCCGCCTGAAAAAAGCACTCTATATAATATTGTTTTTAAATGTTGTAAGCTGCCTTGAATCCCAAGTTGGGACAAAAGTGGGATATTAAAGAAATTAATAATATTTGGATAGCTCAGTTGCTCAGAGTATTGGGCTGATACTGCCAAGGTTGCAGGTTTGATCCCCGTATGGGACAGCTGCAACAACCTCAGATATTCAGATGACACAACCTTGATGACAGAAAGTGAGGAGGAATCAAAGAACCTCTTAATGAGGGTGAAAGAGGAGAGTGCAAAATATGGTCTGAAGCTCAACATCAAAAAAACGAAGATCATGACCACTGGGCCCATCACCTCCTGGCAAATAGAAGGGGAAGAAATGAAGGCAGTGAGAGATTTTACTTTCTTGGGCTCCATGATCACTTCAGATGGTGACAGCAGTCACGAAATTAAAAGACGCCTGCTCCTTGGGAGAAAGGCGATGGCAAACCTAGACAGTATCTTAAAAAGCAGAGACATCACCTTGCCAACAAAGGTCCGTATAGTTAAAGCCATGGTTTTCCCAGTAGTGATGTATGGAAGTGAGAGCTGGACCATAAAAAAGGCTGATCGCCAAAGAATTGATGCTTTTGAATTATGGTGCTGGAGGAGACTCTTGAGGGTCCCATGGACTGCAAGAAGATCAAACCTATCCATTCTTAAAGAAATCAGCCCTGAGTGCTCACTGGAAGGACAGATCATGAAGCTGAGACTCCAATACTTTGGCCACCTCATGAGAAGAGAAGACTCCCTGGAAAAGACCCTGATGTTGGGAAAGATGGAGGGCACAAGGAGAAGGGGACAACAGAGGACGAGATGGTTGGACAGTGTTCTCGAAGCTACTAGCATGAGTTTGACCAAACTGCAGGAGGCAGTGGAAGACAGGAGTGCCTGGTGTGCTCTGGTCCATGGGGTCACGAAGAGTTGGACACGACTAAATGACTAAACAACATGGGACAGCTGCAATAGCAACAATAAGGTATGCAAACTGTTGTATTTGCATCATCCCAACTATCAACATACACCAGCTTTCCCAAACCTGGCACGGTCTCATGCTGCCTTAGGCTGGTGGAAGTTCTAGTCCACAACATCTGGTGGGCACCAGACTCTTAATAGAGTAAGCATGATGCAGCTGGTATTTCCTTTGCCCTCAACGCAGCTTGTCTTTCGCTCAACTGTCTGGCTTCTAAATACGCATTCCCCAGTCTCCTTTCTCAAATCTCTATTCCTGTAGGCTTGTCAATCCCCACATGCTTATTGAGCTTCAGTGCCCCTGCTGTACTTACTCCATCCTCGCTTTGATAAAAAGTTGTTTGAATCAAAAGACGTGGCTCCCAAACCAGGCTGAAAAATGCCAAAAAAGGGGGAGGGTTCATTTCCCTCCCCCTTCTGATACTTAATTGTGATGTTGCATGTCGAGATCAATTAGTTTCCTTTCCGCTGGCTCTGTTGGTAATGCCATGTCATGCCATATGGCTGGCTCAAAGCTTAAAAACGGTGCTGGGACCTTCAGTTTGCCTGCCAATGAAGGCAGAGCTGTAGCAAAAGGAAGACTTGGCTCTGGAGATTGCAAAACGCAGGCTGCATTTCCCTTTGATGTCCCCTGCTGGCTTGCCCATGAATGGCATTCGGAGGCCTCTGCAGGCATCTCTGCCTCCCAGGCAGACCATTAACTATGCAGCTGAATGACAGGTCTCATCTTGGAGCCGCAATCGTACTCAGAGTACCAGCTAGATCCCTTGTCCCCCCACGAGTCACAATTTATTCCTACATATGTTTTCTTATGTTTGGGGGACGGATTGCCGTCGCTTGATGTTGTTCCCTGAATAGAATCCCGGTGCATAGGAAATAAGCTTTTTCCTGGCAAGGGGATGAATGATGGCCAAATGTTCATCTGTTAAGGCTCTCTGTGCCAGGCGGCTGCTAAACACAGAGAAGCAGGACCCGGTGAAAGGTGTGGCAATAGCTTTGGCACGCAAGTAGAAGTGTCTAATAGAACTGGAAGCGGGTGCTTAAAAGGTTCTTCTCTGTCTCTGATCACATATCCTCCAACATTTATCTAACAAAAATAGGGACATCCTATTCCATACTCCCCAACATTTCTCTGATGAAAATAGGGACGTTCTATTCCATCCCTCCAACATTTCTCTGAGGAAAATTTGTTGTTGTCTAGTTGTTTAGTCGTGTCCGACTCTTTGTGACACCATGGACCCTCCAACATTTATCTAACGAAAATAGGGACGTCCTATTCCATACTCCCCAACATTTCTCTGATGAAAATAGGGGCGCCCTATACCAATGAACTATGAATTGTGGTCTGTCCAACACTCGATGGCTTCTTGTTTAAATTCTAGTAGGCTGCCAGAAGACAAAGGTTGATGGAGGCTTTGGTGAACAATTTAAGAGAGAGAAAAACAGGGATTTTTTAGCTGTGATTCCTGAATTGCAGGGGGTTGGACTAGATGGCCCTTGGGATCCTTTTCCACTCTCCATTCTACAATAAAATATAAGTAAGAAGCCCTTATAACAAACCTGGTGGCATCTTAGGCCATGTTTAATTTAGTAGGCCACAAGTTTTGCAGGGCTGGCTTAATCTTCATTCACCTGAACTATTATGACTTTGAAGCCTCTGTGCATTTGGGAAACGAAGCAGTGGAAGAACAAAACATATTTTTTTGTAGGGACATGAATTCCCATTATACAGATTCCTACACAATTGTGCACGCAAGGAGGAGAAAAGCACTGTAGACATACTGTATCAGAAGAAAACTTTAAGTCATTAAGTTGTTCTGGGGTCATGCTTCGATAAACTTTATTTATTGAACTGGCTTGAGGATATGCCCTCTAAGAGTGAGATACATTAAAAAGGAGTCATGATACTCTGAGAGATTCTTCACATAGGCCAAAGAGGGGAAATATCATGAGTGTCCAATCCAGCTGCATGTTTTCTTAAGGACTGAGCAAAACTTCTCTCAGGACCTGACCTAACACATACGATTCACAAAAATCCCAGAAGATCTGGTTTACAAAATCCCTGTTTTCGTTCTTTTATAGTCGCCTCTGCTAAAATAGTGCTTCAACATATCAATGACACTTTTAAAGTCTATTAACAAAAGGAAGGAAAGTTATGATCCAACTATCAGAGTTTTACCATAGTTGATGACCTGGTCTACGGAGCAGGGCTTCCCCACCTCCTCTTATTCCTACGGTCGATTCCCCCACCTGACCCCGAACTCTTCCTAGGAGATTGAGTAATTTTGGATCATGGTGTGAGAGATCGTGTAGAGACAAACAGATGGTGAGGCGAGTTGGTGGAAATTGCTTCCCTTTTATGTTTGGACAGAAGAGCATCTTAGGAGCCAAGCCATTGTAATTGTGGACCAAGTTCAGGGCAGAAGCCAGAACAGATGATTTCAGTTCATCACACAGAGGTAAAAGTAAAGAACCCCTGGATAGTTAAGTCCAGTCAAAAGCGACTATGGGGTTGCGGTGCTCATCTCACTTTCAGGCCAAGGGAGCTGGTGTTTGTCCACAGGCAGCTTTCCGGGTCATATGGCCAGCATGACTAAACTGCTTCTGGCACAATGGAACACCATGACGGAAGCCAGAACACACGGAAACGCCGTTTACCTTCTCACCGCAGTGGTGCCTATTTATCTACTTGCACTGGCGTGCTTTCGAACTGCTAGGTTGGCAGGAGCTGGGACTGAGCAATGGGAGCTCACCCTGTTTGCAGGGATTTGAACCATCAACCTTTTGATCGGCAAGCCCAAGAAACTCAGTCGTTTAGACCACTGCGCCGCAAGCCTCAGGCAGCATACACAGACTGCAGTTTCATAATAACCATGCATGGAAGAACACACCTTTAAACTGCTGGGTTAGTGGTGCAGTCATACACCAAGACAGAGTTATTATTTTCCTGGCTCCCTTAAAAAAAATCCAATTCTCATTGGAGCCAGCACCTCCAGGCAATGGAGATCTCTGTGTTTCAAAAGGAAAGTTTCAATAATTCATTGCATGCCGGATGCAGCATAGAACGCTATGAGGTCATACTTTGAAATGGCACTCTCTTTTCAGCTTTTCTCTGAGCCTCTTCCAGCTCGGCACTACAGGCTTTCGCCTTCTGAAAGTGCACATTCCTGGCTGCGGCCATCCCTTTCAACAGCTGGCAATTTGTAAAAAATAAATTACAACAAAACGTGCACATCATTGTCAGGAATTCTTGCAAATGTCACAAGGTTATCACAATTTCAAGTCCGGCGGCTATTGCCTTATAAATAGAACAAGGGGAAGAAGGAAATATTTTTGTGGAAAAGAAAGAAAAAGAAAGTTGGCAGAATAGAGAACCATAAGAGGAGCTAGAGGCAAGAGTCTCCGATGACACAGAGGGGGAGAAAAAGAAGGAGGCAGAGTGTGGCCTTGGGCTGCCCAACCAGGCACTGGATAGTAAAGGGAAAACTCAACAAAAGAAATGCTGGAATACTTGGTTTTTTTAAAAAAAATGTATGAGCCATCCTGCCTGGAGCTCCCTCAGCTCCGCTTGGCTCAGAGAGTAAACCTAGGAACTAACATTTTCCTCAGCTGAATTGAGGGTGGGGAAAAGTCTTTTGGAAGAGGAGGAGGAGTTTGGATTTGATATCCTGCTTTATCACTATCCTAAGGAGTCTCAAAGTGGCTAACATTCTCCTTTCCCTTCCTCCCCCACAACAAACACTCTGTGAGGTGAGTGGGGCTGAGAGACTTCAGAGAAGTGTGACTAGCCCAAGGTCACCCAGCAGCTGCATGGGGAGGAGTGGGGAAGCGAACCCAGTTCACCAGATTACAAATCCACTGCTCTTAACCACTACACCACACTGGCAAACAAGCAAATAAACACACGGCTTAATTTTAGGCAGGGTTCATGGGTAGCAGTTGCCTTCAGTGTCAGCCCTCCTTGCTAGGTGACGGAAAGTGGGGTGGTAATTAAGGTAAAGGTGTGGGCTGCAGAGAGATGAAATCAGTTTCTGATGCATATGTCCTCCTTGGTAAAGGTAAAGGTAAAGGGACCCCTGACCATTAGGTCCAGTCGTGACCGACTCTGGGGTTGCGGTGCTCACCTCACTTTATTAGCCAAGGGAGCCGGCGTCCAGCTTCCAGGTCATGTGGCCAGCATGACTAAGCCGTTTCTGGCGAACCAGAGCAGTGCACGGAAACGCTGTTTGCCTTCCTGCTGGAGTGGTACCTATTTATCTACTTGCACTTTGACGTGCTTTCGAACTGCTAGGTTGGCAGGAGCTGGGACCAAGCAACGGGAGCTCACCCCATCACGGGGATTCGAACCACCGACCTTCTGATCGGCAAGCCCTAGGCTCTGTGGTTTAACCCACAGCGCCACCTGCGTCCTTGGGGTAGTAATTAAGGGCTGGCAAATCTGTCAATCCCAGTTCCTCCTTGTTTCAGATCCTACATTTGTTTCTCCACATCTCTGCAGCAATTTGGTATCTCCCCCACCCCTATACGTTTCCTGTTATTTTCGCAAGGCACACAAAATTACAAATAAGTTGCACACAAGGAAAACGGACTATGTGGAATTGACAAAGCTAACGACCAAAATAGGAGAACCAAATGAGGACTGTTGTGTGGAAGAATGGATGCCTTTCTCAGAATATTTAAATAAATGGTACGATGAATTTGGGAGCAGGATTTGAACTACGAGCAACAGGAGGAATTAGAGGTTATTGTATGGTGATCAGGATATAAGAGAGATGCCATAGGGAAAAAGCAAAGGGGATATTATGATGCTGATGATGAATAAATTTTTGAAACTTAATAAAATATAAAAAATATAAAAAGAGGACCTAATCAGCATTAGTAAATATCCTGCCTCCAAAAGAGCCTGATGCAGAAGCAAACAAAGATTAAAATGTGAATAAAAGATGCTTTTTTTTTGTAGCATTAGGATGCTTCCCAATAACATGTCTTCTTAAATAATTCACTAGATCAGGAGACTTGCTAGGTTTGGAATTCACACTTCAACATCCTTCTGCAGCATCTGTGACTTCCAAACCTGAGAGAGGGAGGGAAGAGTCAAGTCCCATGAGAAATGCCTTAAATCTGATCTTGTTTTACAAAGTGAGCACTCTGGTATCCACTCTCCACTATCCTCTGGATACCGACATATCCATCACTTGTTGTATCCATCTCTCTACGTCGAGAGTTGCTCTCGCCACTTCCCTCTTGATTGCAATCTCCCAGAGACTGTCTTATCCACCAGATTATGCGGCAGACAGCTGTTATTCAGCAGCAACATGGAAGGAAAGAATATTTTTGTGTATGCTTTATAAACCCAACGGTGAGGCGCCGTCTTCATTTGGTTAGCGGAAGATAAAGGCCTGTTCCCCACATTGATTTGTGAAGATGATTCTGGCAAGCCATGGTTTTATCCAAGGTCCAACTCACTTTCCTCATGCCTTCAGAATGGGTCAGGACCACGGATCCACTCACACAGAGATACCGGTTGTGGTAATTTGTACATCCACAGGATTGTACCTCTCCATTTCCCCCTTTCCCCAGCAGCTGGAATTGTACAAATTGCAATGACGGCTGCCTCTTTAGTCCCTATTCTGAAGCACCTCTTCTCACAAATATCTCTGCTGTCTGGTTATGAGTAGACAAGTGGATCTTGCTCACTTCTGAAGCGTTTGCATGAGGGATGCGGCAAGTGTGAATCAGGTTTGAGATACATGGGGGGGGGGGGAAATACATAATAAAATATCCCTTTTCTGAGATCCACAAAACTCTGGCAACTTTCAGTAAATAATTCTGATCTCGGAAACGCAGGGACATATTCAAAATTTTCGTACACTGTAGGCTCATGAAAGGGCACCAGCATATCTTTTTTAAAAAAAATAATATGAAGAGCAGATTTGTGAGTTCTTGCTAAGCAGACAGCATGGGCCATTTTATAGGGATCATGCATGCAAGGATTTATTGATCTCTTTATGGGCTGGTCCTACTATTAAGAGACGTGACTCCTTTGGGTGGTGAATACTGGGAGATAAGCAAACCCTCATTGTTCCTCCTCAATTATACAGCTATTTCCCTTCATTGCCACATGACCTTTTCTATAACCAATCTGCCCTGCTGTCTCGGGTTCAGGGAAGGATGCCATCCCATCATCATCACTGAAGATTCAATTGCCAGCCCAATCAGCTTCGAGATATTGAATGAGGAGGGGGCACCATTTCGTCCTTCACTGCAGGCAGCATAATACCTTGAGCCATTGCATCCCTGCCTCTTTGCCCTTTCCCTTCCACTCTTAAAACCCACATTGTTATAGTCCCACATCGTTAAAACCCACACTCTTAAAACCCACATCGTTCTACATTAAGAAGAGCCCTGCTGGATCCAGAACCACCTAGCATAGCATCTTATTCCCAGCAGAAGCCAGCCCTTTCCTTCTGGAAAACCTACTTGCTAGACAAAACCTACTTGCTAGCTGTATCACCTCTGAACCAGCAACACCATTCAGCTGTCATGGCTAAAAACTGTGGATAGACTCATCCTCAATGCATCTGGCTAATTAATTTTTTTTAAGCCATATATGTTACTCATCATTGTATGGCTGTGAATTCCGTAAGCAAATGGTTTGTGCGTGCGTGTGAAGACATACTTCCTTTGTCTGTCCTTAATCCACAGCCAGTTTTAGGGCAACTCACAAGAGGATCCCTCTAGCAATACGATAAGCCTCAGAGGTGTCATAGACACAGTGTAGGACCAGGAAAAGGCGGGGCATTATTGCAGGACCTATCTGGACAGAAACACCAAGGGAAAGTGCTGCTGCATGGGAAGCAAGTTTTAAGCAAGCGCAATTCATGATGTTGTGCAACATCTTTGCTGGCCACAGAGTACAGTGGTACCACGAGTTACAGATGCTTCAGTTTACAGACACTTCAGGTTACAGATTCCACTAACCCAGAAATAGTACCTCAGGTTAAGAACTTTTCTTCAGGATGAGAACATAAATCGTGCTCCCGCGGTGCGACAGCAGTGGGAGGCCCCATTAGCTAAAGTGGTACCTCAGGTTAAGAACAGTTTCATGTTAAGAATGGATCTCCAGAACGAATTAAGTTCTTAACCCGAGGTACCACTGTACACCTGTTAAGGCATCACCCTTAGCTTCCAATTTGTAAGTTTCCAGTCGACATGAGATAGCCCTAACTCTGTATTTAATCTTGGTCATCTACCACCTTGGGCAACATTGCATGGAAAGGCGGGATATTTGCTGCTCTACTGTTACCACTATGGCATTTCCTGTGTGCCATGTTTCCTGTCAAAATCATGCACCAAACTCCTTTTTCATCCTCTAGGGGAAATGGAATCCTTTGATGGGGAATTAATTAACCAACCTGCCATACCATGTGCTATTCCACTTCTGTTTATAGCTTCCCATTAAGGATGGGCAGATCTGGCAATTCTGGTTCTCTCGATTTCTCATTCCCGCCTTCCCAAATCTTAAATTCACTTCTCCACACTGCTGCAGAAATTTGTTGTTGTGTTTCAAAATACAAAAAAAAAATCCTCATGAAAATTCATCAGCTCATTTCTAATGAAGACGTCTGCGTGCCGTTTTTGACCAACGCACACTTTTTTTGCAAGCAGTTTTCCCTAATACGTTACTATCCTGTATGTTGTTTTCATAAACATTCATTGCTATGCACACATTCACCTAATGTATTTGTAAATATTGTTTGGGTTGGAGAACTGCAAGGCAAAATGAGTGTTTTGCATACCTTTTCAGAAAATGTGAATTAGATAGCATTGGCTTTAAATGTGAACTGAACCCAATTTCTTCCCCATCCCTACTTCCAGGGTTGTTGTTGTTGGGCAGTTAGAAAAAGAAAACACTGAGGTAAACATTCCTGCAACTGCGTATTATGTGCAATTTGAGCCTTCCTGGAAAGGGCATGAGATGCTCTCCATTACAGCATCTCCCCCCCCCCTCCCCGCTTCCTCCAACTCCTGCAAAGTAACCAGAGACATCAAACTGTACCAATAAGAGTGGCGGCAACATGGCAATAACAGCTGCCATCTTCACCTGCTCCAGTGACCCTGGTGTTAATTCATTTAGCTAATTAGTTTTTTAAAGCCCCCATGTGCTGTGTTTTGTTACAAAGGAAGTTGCTCTTCTGGGTGGCTCCCTTCACATTAAATCAGGACCTTTCGGAGGGTCTGGCTAAGCTAATATAAAGAATGGGGCTGTTTAAAGTGCCCATAACGGACAGGCTATTTAATCAAATTAAGCACTTCATTAAGAAAAATAGTTCTTTTCGCTTGCTGACAGAAATTAATAATGGATGGCAGCTGATGTATCTCAGTCCCTGCATAACTTCTCCTTCTCTCTCTCTCTCTCTCTCTCTCTCTCTCACACACACACACACACACACACAAAATCAATCTGAATTTGGTGGGTTTTGTAATATTTGCCATCTACTTACCCTGGAGATATTTTAGACTGTTTCACCATATCTCTCAGGGTTCTTTTGCAAGCCCTACTCACAACACAACACAAGCCCTACTCAGGCACGAGTCACACGATGGCTGCATGTCGACAGAGCAAATGAAGAAGAGCCGTGTTAGCTGTGCCTTCTGACATCATCGCTCCCCATGAGTTGGAGGGTGATGTCTTAACTGGGCAGCCTCATCTATTCCCCATATGATTTAGATCAGGCATAGGCAAACTCAGCCCTCCATATGTTTCGGGACTACAACACCCATCACCCCTAGCTAACAGGACCAGTGGTCAGGGATGATGGGAACTGCAGTCTCAAAACATCTGGCGGGCCAAGTTTGCCTATGCCTGATGTAGATCCTCAATTCAATGCAGGGTCCGAAATTACAAGGAGAGACTCAACCAGAAGAAGAGACTCCAAACTTCAGACCTTCTGATTGATGGAGAGCCACATGCACAACGATACCCTGCTCATCCCCACACAGCCAGCTTGGGTGCAGCCTTTAAATGTGAAGGGTATGTCCAAATAAGCAGTGGCAGAGAGTTCCTCACTGGTGCCAAGGGTGGGTATGCGGGCACCAGGGCCGTGCCATGGGGGCATAGCATGCTACCAGAGTGCCCCAACCCTCTGAAGCTAAGTGGAGCGTTGCTGTGCCACCTGTTCAGCCACACAGTGGGGAGCCCAGTAAGCTGATATAGCCAACACTGCTCAGCTTTGGGGGTGCACTCACGACATCCTGAGAGCCCAGCATTGGTTTGTGAGTCTGTGCAGGGCTGGCAGAGAGCATGCCTGTTGCATTCTTCTTTATTAATTTTCTAATTTACATTTTAAAGTATTCATTTAAACAACCTTAAATCAATAACTTCCCTTCTGCTCAGTCTGTGGTTCACTTTGCATACCATAAGGTAAAGGTAAAGGGACCCCTGACCATTAGGTCCAGTCGTGCCGACTCTGGGGTTGCGGCACTCATCTCGCTTTATTGGCCGAGGCAGCCGGCGTACAGCTTCCGGCTCATGTAGCCAGCATGACTAAGCCGCTTCTGGCGAATCAGAGCAGTGCATGGAAACGCCGTTTACCTTCCCGCCGGAGCGGTACCTATTTATCTACTTGCACTTTGACGTGCTTTCGAACTGCTAGGTTGGCAGGAGCTGGGACCGAGCAACAGGAGCTCACTCCATTGCGGGGATTCGAACCGCCGACCTTCTGATCGGCAAGTCCTAGGCTCTGTGGTTTAACCCACAGCGCCACCCGCATCCTTGCGTACCATACATCCCGGAATATTTTTACATAATCTAAACCACTCAATATTCCATTATAACATCTATCAAAACTCATTTAAACTGTTGAATTTATCTTAATGCTACCAGCGTTTTTAAGTATATACAATTTTCACTCATATATTCAATAAAGATTTTCCAACCTTCTTTAAAAGTATGTTCTTCTGGTTCTCTAATTTTATATGTTAGATCTGCAAGTTGTGTATATTCCATCAGTTTGAGTTGCCATTCTTCTTTGGTTGGAACCTCGCTCGTTTTCCATTTTGGGGCTAACAAAACATGGGCCACAGTAGTGGCATACATAAATAACCTTTTTTGACACCTGGGAATTCCCTTCTGAATTATCCCCAATAAAAATGACTTTGGTTTTTTGGGGAGAAAGGTGCTTTTAAACATTTTTTTCGATTCATTATAAATTATTTCCCAATACTCTTTTACCCTTTTACAGGCCCACCACGTATGAAAGAACGTCCTTTCATATGTGGCCTGCTGTATCCTTCTCAAGCAGGGTGCAAAGCAATGCTGGGCTCGCAGGGTGCTGTGAGCTGTTGTGTCCTTCTCTCGGGGTTTCTCCAATGAAAATGAGGACATGCTATTCAATCATCATCGTAATTTTATTATAAATACTCCACTCAACTGACTGGGCTGTCCCAGCCACTGACGATGGCTTCCAACATAGATAAAAACATCAAACTTTTTTTTAAAAAAAACTTCTCCGTACATGGCTGCCTTCAGATGTCTTCTAAAGGTTGTATAGTTACATATCTCCTTGGCTCAGGGGTCACAAAACCCAATACTCTCCAACAGTTCTCTGATGAAAATAGGGACATGAGTGGTGCTGTGGGTTAAACCACAGAGCCTAGGACTTGCCGATCAGAAGGCTGGCAGTTCTAATCCCCACAACGGGGTGAGCTCCCGTTGCTCGGTCCTTGCTCCTGCCAACTAGCAGTTCAAAAGCACACCAGTGCAAGTAGATAAATAGGTACCGCTCCGGCGGGAAGGTAAACGGCATTTCTGTGCGCTGCTCTGGTTCGCCAGTCATGCTGGCCACATGACCCGGAAGCTGTACGCCAGCTCCCTCGGCCAATAAAGCGAGATGAGCACCGCAACCCCAGAGTCGGCCATGACTGGACCTAATAGTTAGGGGTCCCTTCACCTTTACTAAGGAAAAGTGGGACATTCCAGAATCAAAGCAGAAACTGGGATGGCTTCTATAAATCCGGGACTGTCCATGGAGAATAGGGACATTTGGTGGGTTTGGCATGTTAGCCTCCTAGCAAAATTAAAGTAAGTCCTTAAGGTGCCACAGAACTCAGTATATTTATTGTGGCATAGGATTTTGTAGACCAGATACATTGGCCTATAAGCCTACTGACTGAGTGGGATGTAGGCTGCAAAACCTTATGCCACAATAAATCTGTTTGCCTTTTAAGGTTCCATGATACGCTTTATTTTTATTTTCATAGTATGATGAATTTAGAGTTTGTGTCAAGCACACAAGGTCTACTGTCTGGGTAATCAAAGTTTACTTTAGCTGGAGATACTGTTTGCTAAAGAGAGAGATTATGGCAGCTATTCTTGTGGAAACTGTTGCTGGAGAGAGAGAGAGAAATCCTTTCCTGAGGTCATGCTCTGATCAAAGGTATATTTGTGGAAAGACAACATGGAACAGGGCTCTTGTAGTCTTTTAGCTAGTCAAACAGTTGAGAACTCTTTTACCACATCATTATACAACGATGCCGTTCAACAGCAAGAATTGTACAGTTTCTTGTTTACGAATAGAAGCCTCTTTCCTCATCTCTAAAAGAATGGGATTGTTAAAGAGATGAGGTTTGAATTAGCCTCATAAGACTGTTATAAGAAAATATATGTTATAATAAATAAAGGTCAATCCCTTCCACGTCACTTGTAGGCATCCGAATGATGACAGAAAACATTTGATATACTAATTAATGATTTGTTTCCTGCAAACTCACATAGGTTATATACTGTGCAGTCCCAACCACATCTACTTAGAAGAAAGTCTAAATTGAATTAAACAGGGTTTATGCACAGGTAAGTGGGATTAGAATTGCAGCCTTAGATATGTAAACTGACTTGCATGGTTTTGTAATGCCGTGGGTTATAAAAAATTGCAATCTGAAAGAGCTAACAGTAAATTCCTCGTCTCTGGGATGAGGGCATTAATGTTATTCATACCTTCTGAAGTCTTTGTATACTTTGTATCACATATCACCATACACTATATATGGCCAGTTTACCACTTCAATCCGAGGAACTGGTTCTGTTACAGGTACCACATAATGCTTCAATTAATTTTTTCTGCTGCTCCAGAGAAGCGGACACGGAGCAATGGATCCAAACTGGAAGAAAGAAGATTCCACCTAAACGTTAGGAAGAACTTCCTGACAGTAAGAGCTGTTCGACAGTGGAATTTGCTGCCAAGGAGTGTGATGGAGTCTCCTTCTTTGGAGGTCTTTAAGCAGAGGCTTGACAACCATATGTCAGGAGTGCTCTGATGGTGTTTCCTGCTTGGCAGGGGGTTGGACTCGATGGCCCTTGTGGTCTCTTCCAGCTCTATGATTCTATGATTCTAAGCACTATATGATAACTAAATAAGGAGGGAATCTGGTGATGCTCCAGCACCCTGGACCCTGGACCATGAGAAGGTTCCACCTTCTTCATACCTTAAGCCTGATGCAGAAAAACCAACAGGTGAAGCTCTTCCTAGCATGAATAACCTAAGCTTCTTTGTGTGTAGGATTAAGCCATATTTAGTTTAGTAAACTGTGGTTTGCTTTTATGTCTGAACTCACACCAGCAGTGAACTATGGTTGGTTGGTTGGTTGGTTGGTTGGTTGGTTGGTTGGTTTCCAACAAACCAGAATAACAAACCATGGTTTGAAAATAGCTTACAAATATTGGCTTGAGTTAACCATAGTTTCTTGATACAATTGAACAAAGCATCCTGGCTTAATCCAGGTTTTGGTACCCAGATACAGGCCCAGCTACAGAAATGCAAACCAAGAGTGGTTAGCAAATGAAACCAACATTAGGTGAAATAAAGTACTTTGCTTGTCCATAAGACAGATCCTGGTTTGTTCAATAGATAATATATGGAAAGTTTAAAACCTAATAATGAACAGTGATGGATTCATATAATACTAAAATCCCACGCTCCATGAATCAAAACCAGCAAAATATACAAAACAACTCTAAACAAATCAAAATGGCCTATGTTACCCCCTCCAACTCCTTGATTCTCTGATTCTGAATCGATGAATATATCTGTATAAAATAAGTCTACGGCTG
This sequence comes from Podarcis melisellensis, assembly GCF_964234715.1. Taxonomy (NCBI): domain Eukaryota; kingdom Metazoa; phylum Chordata; class Lepidosauria; order Squamata; family Lacertidae; genus Podarcis; species Podarcis melisellensis. Next base: position 13,609,122 of record NC_138537.1, read on the forward strand.
CAGTTTTAATAGGGCACAGAACATGACTGTATTTATGAGCGCCACTCTTTAAATATTAACATAGAGAACGAAACACGGCACAAACTTTCTATTTGCTTGCTAAGCCTTAACGTAGGCGGCGGCAGGAGACCAAGAGCCTTGAAGCAAGCTGTAGGGCTTTTAGTGGGACAAGAAAAATTTCTCACACATGCCCCGAAGCCAAGCTCATTTGACCCCAAATATTTTGGCAGAACTGCACAGCGGGGTCACCTCTGATAGGCCTCAGGAAACTTCAGGGCTTTTTGTGTACACTTTTATTCAAGCTGAATTAAACGTTTGTTAGCTCCTGTTATTTTTGGAACAGAATCCAGGTACAGTATGTGGAGAAGCCATCGAAGTAACCTTTCCTAGAGATCCTCTAAAGAATGACAAAATGTCAGCAGCGAGAGCAGGGTGGGCTTCCCCCCAAGTGTTTGCAGAACAGGCTATGCTTGTAATGTTACCCAGACGCTTCACTCATGCAAGACCCAGCCACTTCAAAGTAGCAGAGAATGCCAGGCTGATGTGGGTCAGGGACCAATTCCAGCTGAAAATCTCTCAGGAGCATCTGCTATTACCTGAATCCACAATAATCTGAATGATGAGAGTTAAAGCTTTTAGATACTTTAATGGATGGTGTGAGTGGAGGTTAACTGTAAAGAGGATAACACCTTTGTTTCATTTTTTCCTGCCTTTATGATTCTTATGATTCTTGTCATGCCAGAATGGACAACTGCCAGTGGTACCTCGGGTTACATACGCTTCAGGTTACATACGCTTCAGGTTACAGACTCCGCTAACCCAGAAATAGTGCTTCAGGTTAAGAACTTCGCTTCAGGATGAGAACAGAAATCGTGCTTCTGCGGCACGGCGGCAGCGGGAGGCCCCATTAGCTAAAGTGGTGCTTCAGGTTAAGAACAGTTTCAGGTTAAGAACGGACCTCCGGAACGAATTAAGTACTTAACCCGAGGTACCACTGTACAGATGTTAAATGATACATAGGGGGCACCCTATGTGAAAAAACACACATGGATGTGGAGGAGAGAAGATTTGGAGGTTACTAACTGTAATAGACGTCTGGAATTCCAGAGCGGAAGCCATGTTAGTCTGGGGCAGCAACAACAAAGAACGTTGTAGCACCTGAAAAACGAACCCATTTGTTGTGATATAAGCTTTTGTTGACTAGAATCCATTTCAGCTGATGCAGGAAGAGTTATGCTCAATGGACATATGACTTATTTTTCCTTTTCTTCCCACTCCACCCATTGCCACCACCCCTGCTCTCCCAGAAATTAGAAGCCTGTGGCCCTCCCTGAAGATTAATGTCAGCAGCAAGCCAGTGGTAAATGACACAGTGCAAATTAGAGATAACTGTTTATTAGCAAAAACACAATTGACAAAGGAGTGTCAGGCCTAATGAGCCCAGCAACTCATCTCCGGTAGGTCTTGCCCCCATGAAGCAGTTGCTGAGACTGAAGGTCCCTGCCTTCCCACAGCTGCCCATGTCTCCAGGGTTTTCCCCAAGCAGTAGGAGACTGTGCCTGTAAGAAGCCAAACTCTTCACCCTTTTCATGCCTATTCTAGTTTTGAGATACAAGGGGTGGGGAGCTTGTCATAGCAGGAGGGAGAGACAGCCATGACTCTTCACCAGCCCAACTCATCCCTGCCTCTTGGCTTCTCTTCCTTCCCAGCTTCAGCTTCTGCCTCTGATTCTGCACTTCTCTCTGCCACAGACTCTCCCAGCACACTAAGCCCTGCTGCCTCTTCAGCTTCCAAGACCTCCTCTTCCCAGTATTCTCCCTCTGACCACTCATTGTTGTCCCACCACCACTCCCCAGGCTCTAAGCCTTCTTCCCTTGGTGGTTTCCCAGCTGGTTCCTCCCACCATTCCTCTGCATCCAAGCAATCCATGACAATTAAGATGAGAGTAGAGTGCCATGATATCTGGAGGGCCACAGGTTCCCCATCCTTACTCTCTGTACACAAGGGGTTGAGAATCTTTTTTTTTAACCCAAGAGCCACATTCCCCCATGCACAACCTTCTGGAGAAACTATATTGGTGGTTAAAAAAATAAGAAAGCTAGAGAGATCCAGAAAAACATCTACTTTGACTGTGTCGACCACAGCAAACTATGGCAAGTTCTTAAGGAAATGGGAGTGCCTGATCACCTCATCTGTCTCCTGAGAAATCTCTATGTGGGACAAGAAACTACAGTTTGAACTGGATATGGAACAACTGATTGGTTCAAAATTGGGAAAGGAGTATGATAAAGCTGCATATCGTCTCCCTGCTTATTTAACTTATATGCAGAATTAATCATGTGAAAGGCTGAACTGGATGAATCCCAAGCAAGAATTAAGATTTCCAGGAGAAATATCAACAACCTCATATATGCAGATGACACAACCTTGATGACAGAAAGTGAGGAGGAATTAAAGAACCTTTTAATGAGGATGAAAGTGGTGAGTGCAAAATATGGTCTGAAGCTCAACATAAAAAAAAAAAAACTAAGATCATGGCCACTGGTCCCATCACCTCCTGGCAAATAGAAGGGGAAGAAATGGAGGCAGTGAGAGATTTTACTTTCTTGGGTTCCATGATCACTGCAGATGGTGACAGTAGTCAGGAAAGCAATGGGAGAAAAGCAATGACAAACCTAGACAGCATCTTAAAAAGCAGAGATATCATCTTGTCCACAAAGGTCCGTATAGTTAAAGCTATGGTTTTCCCAGTAGTGATGTATGGAAGTAAGAGCTGGACCATAAAGAAGGCTGATCACTGAAGAAGTGATGCTTTTGAATTATGGTGTTGGAGGAGACTCTTGAGAGTCCCATGGACTGCAAGAAGATCAAACCTATCCATTCTTAAGGATATCAGCCCTGCGTGCTCACTGGAAGGACAGATCCTGAAGCTGAGGCTCCAATACTTTGGCCATGAGAAGAGAAGACTCCGTGGAAAAGACCCTGATGTTGGGAAAGACTGAGGGCACAAGGAGAAGGGGACGACAGAGGCGAGATGGTTGGACAGTGTTCTCAAAGCTACCAGCATGAGTTTGACCAAACTGCGGGAGGCAGTGGAAGACAGGAGTGCCTGGCGTGCTCTGGTCCATGGGGTCACGAAGAGTCAGACACGACTAAAGGACTAAACAATGAAAAGAGCCAGAAGCAAAATTAGGTGGAGCATTGGATGTGATGCTTACCTTTCTACTGTAGGTTTCATACCAACTATGGGATAGTCAAACATTTACACACACACACACCAGAGGCATTGTCACAGTTCAAGGACACATTCCAGCCAGGCCAAAGCACTCAAGGCGTAACTTGGGAACACCCCAAGGGCAAAACAGAGAGGCCTGGGGGGCTGCATTTACCCCTGGGCTTGAGCTTCCTTACCCCTGCTCTATGCAAACATAAGCTGTTCTCCTGTTTATTCTAATAAGCCAACATGTATCTTTCAAGGTTTTGAATTTGCAGAAACTTTTGGCTGGCCACTGTTGATGTGGCTAAGGGGATCCTGTACTTATTTTGGAACTACTCGCTTTATCTAGCTAGACAATGATACTTCCACTCCTACCTGCCTCTACTTTCCTTCCAACAAATGGTGGAATGTTACCTAAACCTGAGATATGAAGCAACAGCCCCTTTATTCCCCTGCACGCACAACACCACCAGCACCACAAAATCTGTACGAATCTCTGGATAATTTCTCCTTGCTTGCTTTGCACTTTTGTGGTTCTCCTCGCCTTGAGCCTTAACTCCAATAACTGCTAGTTTCTGACACTGATTCAATTACTGTGGTTAAATGCCTTCATAATGTCTGCATAATTAAATCAGGAAAAATTATGAAAACACAGTATTACTCATCAAAAATGAGGGGCTGGGCTTGTTTGCTGTGCGCTGCCAAACCTTACTTCTTCTTGCTGCAAGTGACAGATACTTCACTTTGTGTCTACTTTATTTGCTTTATTGTCCCTCATCAGTTATTGGTGCATTTAACTGCTGCAGATTTTCACCAAGTAAGCAAACTGCATTTCAGAAAGAAGTTTAATGGCAAGCTGGGAGAGAATTCTATATAATGGATTAAGTATTACTCACTTAAAATCCATCAGTCTTGTGCTTTAAATGTGGAAATATTACACCGGAGAAAAATGACCACAAGACATTTGGTTTATGTTTGCCGGTTTCCCAACACTCCCATTGAAGGCGTATGACCCAGGGGCCATTTCATACATTAATGTTTTTGCCATGCTTGCTAAATAATTTTTTTGTGTGTGCATGTCTTTAAATATAAAGTTTTAACACACACACACACACACACACACACACACACACAGAGAGAGAGAGATAGAGAGAGAGAGAGAGAAATTAGGAAATAGCAAGGAGCTGAAACATAGAATAAGGATTCACTTTGGGTTTAGGATCAACAGTATTTGTAAACTCAGTTCCAGATCAGATGCAGACAGTTCAAACCCTACTTACACCAAGCTGAGGAAGGTTTGGATTGAGAAAAGGTGTCCCTTCATCAGTTCCCCAACCTGAGCTGGAAATTTGCCCTTTCCAGCTGCCAATTGTGTGGGATGGCAGAAGATCCACTGACAGTACAATGGTTGTGTTCTGCATCCACAGTCAAGTGGCAATAATGCTTCTGAATATTAATTGCTGGAAACCACAGAAGGGGAGAATGCTCTAGCACTTGGGTCCTACTGGGCTTTATTCAAGGTGCTGATAATAGTTTAGGTAAAGGTAAAGGGACCCCTGACCATTAGGTCCAGGCATGACCGACTCTGGGGTTGCAGCACTCATCTCGCTTTACTGGCCAAGGGAGCTGGCATACAGCTTCCGGGTCATGTGGCCAGCATGACTAAGCCGCTTCTGGCGAACCAGAGCAGCACACAGAAATGCCGTTTACCTTCCCGCTGGAGTGGTACCTATTTATCTACTTGCACTGTGACGGGCTTTCTAACTGCTAGGTTGACAGGAACAAGGACCAAGCAACGGGAGCTCACTCCATCACGGGGATTCGAACTGCCGACCTTCTGATCGGCAAGTCCTAGGCTCTGTGGTTTAACCCACAGCGCCACCCAAAGCCCTAAATGGCCCAGGATGCAATTCCAGATTATTCAATACTGAAGATTGGTCAGGTGTGGGAAGGGTACCTCTGCTTGTGGTTGCCGAACGTTTTCAGAAGTTGAATGGACTTCTGGAATGCATTCTGTTTGACAACCAAGGTACGACTGTATGCCAAAGTGGCACAGACTGGAAAGAGATGAGATTTGCCTATCTGTAGATTTAAACAGCTTAAAGCTGCTAAGCACCATATCTCCCTCCTCTCAAACTGAGATTACCGTACTTTCCCGTGTATACGCTGACCCCTGTTTTTGGGGACTCCAGTTTAGGAACGTGGGGGGAGATTGCTCAGAGTTGTTGAGTTTTTTTGTGACAGTGGCAGCAAATCAACAACAGCTCTTGTCACAGCTACCAATAACACCAATATACAACGACACTGATAACATGGAAACCACCAGTATGTATTGGGGAGCTGTGGTCCTCTAGATTTTGATGGATTCCAACACCCATCAGCACCAGTCAACGTTGTCAGTGATCAGGAATGGTGGGAGTTTTGCCTAAGTTAGGGACGGGGAATAAATCCAATTCAGTTCACGTTTTAATGTGAACCTACTTGATTCACACTTCCTGAAACAACAGGCAAACCAAATGTCCTCTGGAATGTGTACAGTTCTGAATTTTGCAATGCGGTTCTACACTGAGAACTTTGTATAAAATGCATACATTTGAGGAAAGTGTGCATTATGTGAAGGGAAATTGGTTGCAAAAGTTGTTCATATTAGATGAAATTACAAAAAAGTACATTATGAGAAATGTTGATTTTCATCAGGAATTTTTTTTAAAAAATAAATAAATAAATCACAATGTCTGATACAGAAATGTGCTGAACTTATGGTTGGCAAAACAAGAAACTAGAAGAAAGTGAAATTGACCGATCCTTTCATTTCTAGCCACAGGTTCCCCATCCCTGGTGTAAAGAGATGCTTACAGAGCAATTGTATATGCATCTACTCAGAAGTAAGTCTAACTGAGTTTAATGGAGCTTCTCCAGGGAAGGCATGTATCAAATTGCAGCCTTAGCCTCCTCTGCCCAAGAGTATCCCATCATCATTCTTTGCCTTTCCCAGTTACACAGCTGTGACTGCAGCAAAGCAGTTTGGCCCGCACTGTCTGTGATAGAGATCTGAAGATTCAAAGCAATTACAGTACATGGCTTATATTTTGTAACTGCTGCAAAAGGTTAGAACTGCTGGAAGAACTAGTGCCCTGACAACGATGATAAATCAACCATTTAAAAATCTGTTATTGCTCCCAAGTGAACAGAAGTCAAACGTTTACAACGATGGGGGTTTCCCCTTTAAAGCATCTAATGGTCGGGGCAAGAAAGGAAAATCATCTTGCGATAAGAGAATACAGTGCCTAAGGAGAAGAAATTTGTCACCCGTGATGCAAATAGATTAAAGACAATGGAAGATCACATTCTAATTAAAAAATGTGACAGTAAATGATAATCTACTAAGCAAATTGCCGATACGTACATCTATTAGCTGTCATGGCAATAAACTGCAACAAATTTCCCCAGCATTGCTTACATCTCATTTCCACAACAGAAACAAAGGTAATTTTTACTGTCATGCTTTATGATGAAAGAGAAAGGGCCACTCTTTACAAATACTTTTAGATAAAGAAACATCAGACTAGCAGGTTTCTCCCATTAAGGATGAAGACAGGTGCAGTATTCTAAAAAAACAGCAGCTATGGCAGATCCTTCACCTGTGCTGTGGGACCAGCTTTGACTTACACATCATCAGCATACATGCAAGCGAAAGGTTGAATCACCTGTTGGCATCACCACCTTCCCTCTCTCAAGCTAAGGATGGACTGCCACATCTTTCAAATTATTATTATTATTATTATTATTATTATTATTATTATTATTATTATTTACAACAGGCAACTCAAAGTGACTTACAAAGAAAAGAAAGCATACATATAGCCAAACCTCTTCTTATGTCCGCCTCCGCTCGTGTCCATTTCGCCCAACGTCCGCGGCAAACCCGGAAGTAACCGCCGCCATTTACGCATGTGCAGGAGCGGCGATCGCCATTCACGCATGCACAGAAGCGGTGTTCGCGCATGCGCAGAAGTGGGCAATCGCCGCCCGCGCCTGCACACAACGGCGCCTCTCCCAGCAACCCGTTTTGACTTCCAGACGGGCCTCTGGAACTGACTGTGGTCGTGAGTAGAGGTTCCACTGTACATTAAACTCAGAAGCAGGGGAAATACATTAAACTACCCCACCCACTCAAAAAGGCCATTGATTGTCCAAGGCTCAAGGACTGGTGGAAAAGGAATGTATTTGCTTGGTGCCTGAAGATAATGATGGCGCCAGGCCAGCTTCCCTGGAGAAAACATTCCCCAAATGGGGGACTACCACTGAAAAGGCCCTTTCTTGTTCTGCTACCCTGGAACACTCATGGTAGGGGCACATGAAGTGCCGCAGATGACAATCTGAGTGTCCAGGTTAGTTCATATGAGGAGAGGGGGTGCTTGAGGTATTGGGGTCCTGAGCTGCATAAAACTAGTAAGATATATATCCCATATGCATGTTACTACACTTAGGCTAAAGGGACATCGCTCAGTAGTACAGCACATTCTTTTCATGCAAAGGGTCCCTGATTAAATCCTGGGCACCTTCAAGCTGGACAGGGAAAGATTTTTATCTGAAACTCTGAAGAGCAACTGCCAGCCGGTTGTAGACAGTTCTGACCTAGATTGGCCATTAGTCTAACTTTGCGTAAGGCAGATTCTTCAGTTATCAGAAATGCTTCCATGTTGTTGTTAACACTGCCAACCTTCCCTAAACTATGTTCAATCAATCAGTTCCTACATTTTTGCTGTTCACGAAATCCTTAAAAATTAGGTATACACTTGAAGCACTTCTGGCTTTTCCCAATAAAAGGCTATACTCATTTCTCCTTCTGCAGTGATTAGATAATGAATTCCTATAATCACAGAGTTAATCCTTGTACACAGCGATTCTACTGATTCAGTGTGAGTAAAGACTTCGTTTACTGAGACTGTTTCCACATTCATTTAACTTGTTTTGTGCTTTGTTTTAAAAGTCGCAGTATTCATCTAGTCCATTCACACTTCCAAGTCCATTAACAGCATCCCCCGATAAGTCTCTTAGCTCATCCATTTTGCTAGCTCACTCTGCCTGTTACATGTGTCCTACTTCACAGAGGATAGTCCTCTGCCTGAAGGAGCCCTATATCTGAGTTCCAAGTCCACTTTAAAGATCCACAACATATGTTTAAAGAGTACGGCTTCCTTCAAAGAATCCTGAGGACTGTAGCTTTCCCTTCACAGAGCTACGATTACCACCTGTGCTATATTTCCAGAAAAAGAGGTGCTGGAATTCACCACAAATTCCTCCCTTGTTCTCTTATAATGGCAGTGGTGCCACCTGAGAGGTGCTGCAATTGTAGCTCTATGCAGGTTCCCTGGAAGTAAAAAGGGTGCTCCATGCCCCAGTGCTGGTCTTCTAGAGCCAGCGAGAGGTAACAGACTGAGAAAAGACTTTGAGCATTTTATATCCTAGTGTCCATTTCTCCCCAAATGTTGCCTTCAGTCAACAGTGGAGGTGAGGGTCAATTTACCCAGCGAGTGATGGAGTCACCCTCCTCACACTGTCATTGTTGCTGCTTACCTTGGCAGGGCTGTTATGAAAAGGACCTACGTGGTTGTACCAGTAGGAACACTAGATGGGCAGTTGAGCTCCCCACTGTGGCTGTTCAAAGCTCTGAGTCAGAGCGCTGGCAATCCAGTCATCCTGGCTGATCTCCCAGAACCAGTTCATGCAGAAACATCTCCAGCGTACTTATTTTTGCCGCCCTATCTCTTTCATCTTCATTTCATTCTTAAATTTGCGAGAGGAAGCAGGGAATTCACACTGGAACGGACATCACTGAACATCACAAGAGTGAGGTATCAGCAGGCATAGGGTGGAGCCCCCAAAACAGCTTAAGGAGGACTCAAAGGTAAAGGACCCCTGGACGGTTAAGTCCAGTCAAAGGCAACTATGGGGTGCGACAATCATCTCGCTTTTAGGCTGAGGGATCTGCCGTTTGTCAACAGACAGCCTTATACATCAGGTGGGCAGCAGGACTAAACCGCTTCTGGAGCAATGGAACACCGTGACAGAAGCCAGAGTGCATGGAAACGCCATTTACCTTCCCACCGCAGTGCGGCACTGGTGTGCTTTTGAACTGTTTGGATGGCAGAAACTGGGACAGAGCAACGGGAGCTCACCCCATCCAAGCAGTTGATCAGAAGGTTGGTTGATCAACAAGCCCAAGAGGCCCAAGAGGCTCAGTGGTTTAGACCACAGCGCCATCCGCATCTAAATATGGTTAGGATTATGACTAACTTTTATGCAAAGGGGTAAGTGGTGGAAGGCAGAGGGGACTGAACTGGAATGGAGAGCCCTGGAAGAAGCAGAGGCTGTTGGCTGGAACCTTCAACGGAACCGCTCCACCCTGAAACATTTTGTTGCAGGTCCCTCCCTGATCTTATGTTCTCACCTGTCAACCTTTTAGCGCCTGCTGTTGGAGACTGGTGCTGTTGAAGGCACAGGAGCGGTTGCCATAATGGTGGGATAAAAACGAACCACCTCAGAAGGTTGCTGTGACAGTGAGCCCAATTTTCAGAAAAGCACTGTTGAAATCACTTTACATATTCCAAGTGCTACATAAATGATTCACGGTAATAAGAGGTCGTTGCGCAGCGGTGGACTTCTTAGGCCTACAAAGGGGCCGGCTGCCTGCTGTGTGAGTTTCATGTAACAAAGTGGGAGATGAGCCAGATTTCCCTCTCAGGAACCCCTGTTCTGTCTCGAAAAGCGAACGGAGAAAGGGGAGGCCGTATCAGGAGGGCCCTGCCTTTCGCTAAAATCCCACATGCAGCCGGCGCATAATCTCTAAGGAGATTATCTCGCACCCCATGTAAGAAATATACTTTTAGAATATTAAAGAGTGAAGGCCACATCAGAGCGACTGGCAGGATAAAAACCTTTAAGGGAAGAGCAGTAACCTTCTTTGATATGAAAAAAAGAGAGAGAGGCTCTGCTTGAGAAAAGATCACTGAATATTCTGTTTGAGTCATTGTTACATTAATGAAAGGAAGGCGGGGGGCGGGCAGGAAGCTAGGAAATCCTTGGTGACTCTAACCGATCATCAAATTTTAGTGCACTCCAGTATAATAACATATTTCTATATTAAAGGCACATGCATTAAAAGTCATGAAAACGTTCCATATTTACAAGTCACCTTCACACAAGTTTTCATCTTTCTTTCTTTCTTTTTTTTATTCTCGCCTTTTTACTGCTTCCAAGAAATGTGGATACATTTCAAACATTTATTTTCCGGCTGCACCAGACGGTGTATGGTACTTGTTATTTAAATCAGGGTTTTGGGGGGTGGGCTTTAGGTGGTTGGGGGAGCAAATGTCCCCCCCAGACCTCTCTAGCTTGCCTTTGAGACCCTAACCCAAGCCACATACCCTCCAGGGGCACAAAACTATTCAGCCGTTCATTGTACCTTCCTTGACAGTTTTTGCAAGGCTGGAATGTTTCCTTACCTGCCTGGGTGGAAGATAAAGAGAGGTGTGTGTGTGTGTGTGTGTGTGTGTGTGTGTGTGTGTGTGTGTGTATGTGTGTGTGTGTGTGTGTGTAGAACTAGCCTACTGTTCAAGGGCTGAATTCACATTTGCCTCTGGCCCTGCCCACCAGGAGACCCTCCAAGTGCCCCTATTTTCCAGGCACAGTCCTGGATATACAGAAGCCATCTCGGATTCTGATTTGATCCCAGAATGTCCCACTTTTCCTTAGGGCATCCCTGTTTTCATTGGATAAATGTTGGAGGGTATGGTAGGACACTCCTATTTTCATTAGATGAATGTGGGAGCGTCTGGAGTTATGCGAAACACACATACACACACACACACATCGAGATAGGAGATAAGTAACTATACAACTATACGACCAGTGTGGTTTAGTGGTTAAGAGAATATTGAAGAGAATAGGTGCTAGGGAAACTTCTAGCATGGTGTAGTGGTTAAGAGCAGTGGACTCGTAATCTGGTGAACCGGGTTCGCATCTCTGCTCCTCCACATGCAGCTGCTGGGTGACCTTGGGCTAGTCACACTTCTCTGAAGTCTCTCAGCCCCACTCACCTCACAGAGTGTTTGTTGTGGGGGAGGACGCGAAAGGAGAATGTTAGCCGCTTTGAGACTCCTTCGGGTAGTGATAAAGCAGGAAATAAAATCTAAACTCTTCTTCTTCTTCTACCTTTGGAAGACATCTGAAGGTAGCCCTGTATACGGAAGTTTTTTAATGTTTAATGTTTTACTATGTTTTTATATATGTTGAAAGCCATCTAGACTAGTTGATTAGTGGCGTAGCGTGGGTTGTCAGCACCCGGGGCAAGTAATTTGCGCCCCCTAACCCGTGGATTTGCGCCCCCTAACCCTAACCCCCAGATATTGCGCCCGGTGCGGCCAGGCCCCCCTGCACCCCCCACGCTACGCCACTGTAGCTGATGCAACCCATTTAGATGGGCAGGCTATAAATAGTAACATTATTATTGTTGTTATTATTATTATTACTAATACTACTACTGAATGGGATGTCCCTATTTTCAAAGTAGAAATGTTGGAGGGTCTGCACTAGTTGCACGTGGCCCCCAGACATTCATCTAAATGCAAAAGTGGGCCCACCAGGGCTTAAAAATGTCCACAACTTAAATCAACAACATCCCGGAAACTAAGAATGGTGGGGAATTTATTATTCCTCTGTGTTCTCAGCTAATCAAAATGAACCTTGCCAACTGCTGTGTGTGAAAATGAACACATAAGGTACGTTTTACCAAACATTATTGAAAGGGTGACATAGGTCTACCAATTTTGATGGCAGTCCCACAATTTTCATCCTGCATAGTTCTATCCTGTAACTTCTGAAAGTTACTGCTTGGCATACTATGTTGTTTGTGGGCATGCCATTATTGCCTGTATTTGCAAGTACTTTCAGAAAATGCAAGAAGGCATAATTAATCTGTATTTTGAATCTTTTGCACTGCTGGCTAGACTTTTGTTTTCCTTATTTTTACTCCCACTGGCAAGCAGCATCTGCAAAACAGATGAAGAGCTTTACCGACAACCAGTCGGATGGCAATTAATGCAAAACTGCTTTTGATGGAACATATAGATATATATTAACAGCAAAAGAGAAGTCTTGATGAAAACCAAAACAACAGCAGGTGACTTGTTTATTCATACCTATTTTTAGGACAAATTGTTTCTGTGTCTGCAGGAGACTATCCACCTTTCTTCACGTTTTTTAAAAATAGTGGTTGAGAATAAAGTGGGGAAAGAAAGTTGGAAACAATACCTTAGTTATATATATATGGAGAGGCTTCATTGCAAACATGGCAGGCAAACTATTGTTCAGAACATAAGAAATGGAAGTATTAGTAGATCAAAATAAAAACTGAGGATCTACACATTGTGTCAGGTTTCAAGTTGGAAGTAAATTTCAGGGTGGACTTGGTTGTTTGGAGAGGGAGTTTCTCAACAAGCTTCTATGGCCTCTCTTTGTTCAGTTCTCTGATCATCTGAGTAGCGTTTGCAATTGTGAGATCACTATATCAAGGTGAATATCATTAATCCCATGTGGGGAATCCTAGGAAGAAGGCAAAGTGGGACCATCAGGCAAAGGAGAAGGTCAGGCAACTCTCCCTAGTTTCACCTCCAGCCAAAAGAATTTGGAAGCTGTGGACAGACAATAGTGAATCAGACAAAGAGGGATACAAAAATGGACTGAGGAAGGGTGGGGGTTTCAAGGTGAAGAAGAAAAGTTTGGATTTGATATCCCGCTTTATCACTACCCGAAGGAGTCTCAAAGCGGCTAACATTCTCCTTTCTCTTCCTCCTCCACAACAAAGACTCTGTGAGGTGAGTGGGGCTGAGAGACTTCAGAGAAGTGTGACGAGCCCAAGGTCACCCAGCAGCTGCATGTGGAGGAGCGGAGACGCGAACCCGGTTCACCAGATTACAAGACTACCTCTCTTAACCACTACACCACACTGGCATGTGGCCTTAGAATCCAAATTGTCATGGAAAACAGGCAGATAAGAGAAGAAGTGGGAGACTACCTGATGAATTGGGGGGGACGGGGACAATTTGACTTCTAAGGACCAACCTGGTCCTACTGAGCTGATGATTCCATGAACCCAAGTGGAGGCGAGAGTGGAATCGCAACTCACACACACTGTGCAAACAGATGAGCCACTCAAGCTACAGTTTCAGGTATACAGATTCTGAACAACCAGCAAGCTTATTTTATAGGTAGCATGTACATAGGCTGCGTTTGAAGATTCTGCTGCAAAACACAAAGGCCAGGGTAAGATCAGTTGCCAGAGACTCACTCTGATCTCCATGCATTTAATGCCCACAGAATGGCCATCTGAACAGGGTTCCTGAAGAGTGCTGGTCCCAAATACTCTCTGTGTCAGGTTCTGACAGTGAACTTCCTTCCTCCCCCTGAGGCTGAGGACCAGAGGGAAATGATGCCTTGCTCTCTCAAGCCCCTTCACACCATCCTCCTTAGAATGTAGAAAGAAGAGGTATGAAATAGGGCAGCACCACTCTGATTAATTTCCATCCTGGGGAACCAGAAATAAAATTAAAAATTCTCTCTGTGCTCCAGAATAGAAACTGTTTACTTTATTAATACACAAAGAGTTGCGCGTGGTTTGTCATTTAAAAAAATAAATAAGCAAATAAAACCTCCCCAGCCTGTCAAGTTCAAATGAGATGCATCAAGAGAAGAAAGAAGAGCACACATCAAACATTACTCCTTTGTCAGTCAGAGCCAGCTGGCTTGAGCCTGCTATATGGATTCCACTGTGATTGAGTATATCTGATTCTGATTCTTTTTATTTGCAAAAAGAAAGAAAACTGGCCAGGAATTAAGCATTGCAAGAAGAAGTAAATATTTTAACCATTTTGCCCATAGGATGTTCTAATGGCATGTCAACAATCCAGTCATATGTCCTGCAGCAAATGATCAATAGGATGGACCACCTTCTTGATGAGGATAAATTATGAGGGGGTGGTGTGATAAGAGATTTATAAAGCTCTGCTTAGTGTAACCAATATTCTCCCCCCCCCCCAAGTCTGGGGATGGTGAGAGGTATAGCCCAGTCATGTCTGCTGGGCACCACATGGGCTATTCCAGGTGTACAGAAAGACATTTTCTCCCTCTCACGTAACACTAGAAATTGAGGTCACCCACAGAAATTATTTGGCAGCAGATTTAGGGCAGACCAAAAGGATGCGCTTCACATAATGGACCTATGGACTTTGTTGCTGCCATTAAGAGGTGCTGATGGCCACTGGTCTGGATAGCTTCATAAAGGAGATTAGACAATTCAATGGGGGGTAAGTCTAGGTATCACAACTAAATGGAAACTCTACCAGATCTGCATTTTCTCTAAACTAAAAAGCCCCAATTGTGGCAACTTTTCCTCACATGGGAGTTGCTCCTAAGTAGGACCTTAGTGATGTATGGAAGTGAGAGCTGGACCATAAAGAAGGCTGATAGCCGAAGAATGGATGCTTTTGAATTATGGTGCTGGAGGAGACACTTGAGAGTCCCATGGACTGCAAGAAGATTAAACCTCTCCATTCTGAAGGAAATCAGCCCTGAGGGCTCACTGGAAGGACAGATCATGAAGCTGAGACTCCAATACTTTGGCCACCTCATGAGAAGAGAAGACTCCCTGGAAAAGACCCTGATGTTGGGAAAGATGGAGGGCACAAGGAGAAGGGGACGACAGAGGACAAGATGGTTGGACAGTGTTCTCGAAGCTACCAGCATGAGTTTGACCAAACTGCGGGAGGCAATGGAAGGCAGGAGTACCTGGCGTGCTCTGGTCCATGGGGTCACAAAGAGTCGGACACGACTAAACGACTAAACAACAACAACAACACTGTTCTTCTGAAGTGTTGTGTTCTCATTCGTTCTTTTCTCGCCTTCCTTCCCCTTCCTTCTGCTAGTCACACCAAATATCCCAATGCATAGTCCTGCTCATTATTTTATTACAGCCAGCTCAGAGGAGATTGGTTTATTTCATCTAATTTTAGTGTCCTATGTGTTCAACAACCAGCTTGGGATGGTGTTAATATTGCAAGCGGTCAAAAATGAGCTGAATAAGGTGCAGCTGCTACAAAAGACTGAGCTTTATACTACATTGAGCAGGGACTGCAGCTCAATATACTATAGATCGGAATAGCCCTTGGTCTCCGAAGATGTCCTTTCTTCATTGGCCGGTTGGGAACTGCTGCACTACTTGCTTTCTGCTCAATTTCTACAAAATTTCTTTCCTGTGGTATAATCCCCAACGGGGTGCTAATTGGCCGAGAAAGGCTTATGCATCTGGCCGTGCCTCTATATAATGTCTAAGTTCACACACCCTGATGGTGGTGTATAGGAGGCCTGAGAAAGAAAACATTGAAGAGAATAGGTGCTAGGGAAACTTCTAGCATGGTGTAGTGGTTAAGAGCAGTGGACTCGTAATCTGGTGAACTGGGTTCATGTCTCCGCTCCTCCACATTCAGCTGCTGGGTGACCTTGGGCTAGTCATACTTCTCTGACGTCTCTTAGCCTCCCTCACCTCACAGAGTGTTTGTTGTGGGAGAGGAAGGGAAAGGAAGTTGTTAGCCGCTTTGAGACTCCTTAGGGTAGTGATAAAGCGGGATATCAAATCCAAACTCCTCCTCCTCCTAGGTCCATTAAGAGAAGGAGTATGTGATAGCAAATGTTTTGCAAATCATAGAGAAATGCTCTTTTCCTCCTCATTCTAGCAGTAGTGATCATCTACAATGGTATGGAACCTAGAAGAGAAGGAGGAAGGTTCATGACTAATTGCTGATTGTCTATGGCAGGGGTCAGCAAACTTTTCAGCAGGGGGCCGGGCCACTGTCCCTCAAACCTTGTGGGGGGGCCAGATTATATTTTGGGGGAAAAAATAATGATCAAATTCCTATGCCCCACAAATAACCCAGAGATGCATTTTAAATAAAAGCACACATTCTACTCATGTAAAAACACGCTGATTCTGGGACTATCTGCGGGCTGGATTGAGAAGGTGATTGGGCCAAATCCGGCCCCCGGGCCTTAGTTTGCCTACCCATGGTCTATGGCTCCCTGAGTAGATGGACTGACTTCCTATCAGGGAACCTATTTGCAACATATTTCCTGCATTGGCAAAAGTATGCTAGGAAACGACAACTTTTTTTTTTAGAATGCCCCACGTGTTTCAGCTGTAGATCTGCCTCACGTATTTTTGTGTGCCTTATCTTAGTACCACTAATCAAAAACAGAGCCTATGCACACATTCTAGACAGGTGGCATCGTAGAACTCGGTGGAACTTCTTTGTGAAAAAACCTGCAAAGGGCCATGCTGTTAGTGATGCTAAAAGAGACAAATAAACTAGAAGACATGGAGAAGGGTTGTTGAACAGATGTCCTACTTTCCCCCCTAGAGACTAAGCATACCAAGAATAGCATCTTTAAACAGATGGAATGTAGCACAGCAGGCAGAGTAGACCAATAATCAGACACAATGGCTATGTTCAGACAGCACAATAAACCATAGGTTAACATGGTAGGAATGAACTGCATTGGGCCTTTGGTTCGCCGACTCCTACTTTTCCTCCCCTAAAGTTATTCTGAAACAAGTCAAGCTCAACCCGGAGTTGATGAAGCTGGCTCCTTTAAATTAACCATAGTTAAGATCAGGGGTTCCCAAACTTGGGTCTCCTGCTGTTTTTTGGACTACAAATCCCATCAACCCTAACCAGCAGGATCAGTGATCAGGGGTGATGGGATTTGTAGTCCAAAAACAGGTGGAGACCCAAGTTTTGGAAATGCTGATTAAGATGAACCACAGTTCTGGGTTCAAAAAGGATTAGATGAATTCATGGAATGGGAGACTATCAGGGGCTCATCCTACACTCAAGTAGGACTCTGGCAGAGACACATGCCCGACTGGCTTGTTCTCTGGCTCCTGGTCGATCGTTTGGGAGCTTCAAAAGCTTTCTTCTGCCCGAACATCACAGCGAGCGATGCCAACAGACATCGGCACACTTAGGGATCCGTATAGTGTTCACAGTTTGCATGACAGACCTCAGAAGAAGAAGAAGAAGAGTTTGGATTTGATATCCCGCCTTTCACTCCCTTTAAGGAGTCTCAAAGCGGCTAACATTCTCCTTTCCCTTCCTCCCCCACAACAAACACTCTGTGAGGTGAGCGGGGCTGAGAGACTTCATAGAAGTGTGACTGGCCCAAGGTCACCCAGCAGCTGCATGTGGAGGAGCAGAGACGCGAACCCGGTTCCCCAGATAACGAGACTACCGCTCTTAACCACTACACCACACTGGCTCCAGCAACTTAGCATTTTAGCTAATCTACTTTATTTACATATAGACACACACGGAGCACTGCAGCATGGCTCCCTCTCTCTCTAGCATCAGACGGCAAAGAGAAAGAACAAAAGACAATAGTCCCACTTCACAGTAACACAAACATCCTGTCTCCGTCACTTCCCACTTTGTGGAGTCAAAACATATACCGTCATGTGGTAGACAACAATCCCATGACTGCAATCATGGAGCAGGAATTCTAACAGCTACTAGCCACAATGACTATGTTCTACTTCCACTGTAGACAGAGCATACCTCTGAATGCCCGTTGCTGGGAATGACAAGTGGGAAGAATGCTGTTGCATTCAAGAGCTTCTCTTGGGAATCTGGCTGGCCAGTGGGAGAACAGGGTGTTGGACTAGATGGGCCACTGGTCTGATCCTGCAGGGCTTTTCTTATGTTCTTCTGGGTCCTGATGGCATAGTGAACTGTGGTTAATCAAAATTGGAAATGAAAGCTTCTCAACTGCTTCTTCGGGCCATGCTGGGGAAGAAGAGGGCAGGAAAAGGAGTTGTGCAAACATGAGACCCACCATCCCATGGCTGCCCAGTAAATATAAAACCTGTTTGACAGGTCTTTGGTACATATCTGTGCTGTCTGTGGGGAGCAGGAGAATGGGGAGGTAGTGATCTTTGATCACCTGTGAGGTATTTTGAAAAAGCTCACACAGAACACTCAATAAAAATATAGTGCCTTTGGTGGAAAACAGATTGGGGGAGGGCTGTAGCTCAGTGGTAGAGCATCTGCTTTGCATGCAGAAGGTCCTAGGTTCAATCCCCATCATCTCCAGGACTGACAAGGAGAGACCCCATCTGAAACCCTGGATGGTCAGTGTAAGCACTACTGGGCACAATGGACCAATGGACTGACTCATGACCATACATGCCTAATTGGGTTACAGATGGAGAAAATACATAATTGTGTTCCTGCCTAGGTGCATGCCATTGGCCTCTAATTCCATAATCCAGTAGGGTTTGTCCCAAGAATATCAGCAATTGTCCGACTGGTTTTTCTTAAAAGAGTTTATTGTGTTTGCTACTTCATCTCCATCATGCCAAATTCAAAATCAGAACAGCTCCTTCGTTTTAAAATCCCCCCGACAAATCTCACCTTTTAACAAGTGGGATGTCAGAGGTGCAGCTGAACAATCAAACATGCTCCCCGGATGAATGATGTGCCATTTAAAATGCTTCCAGAAGGTGCAGAGTTTCCATTGTGCTGCTTTTGCCAGAAACAACAACGTTGAGACTTGGTGGTCACACAGAGGACAGTCCCCAGCTTCAATATATTTGACATGTTCACCTGTTAGTACTCATTATGGTCATTATGAACTATTGCTGTTCATTATGGTGTTATGCAGATGACTCCAAGATTAACTACACTCATGGCACTGAGGATGTGGGGGAGCTCTTTGCATGAAACATTCACATCACCGCCCTTGCGATTGGAATAGAGATGACATAGATATAAATCTATAGATATACATATGGATAGATGACAGATAGATGAGAGAGAGAGAGAGAGAGAGAGAGAGAGAGAGAGAGAGAGAGAGAGAGAGAGATGATAGATGATAGATAGATAGATAGATAGATAGATAGATAGATAGATAGATGATAGATAGATAGATAGATGATAGATAGATGATAGATAATGATAGATGATAGAGATAGATAGATGATAGATAGATGATAGATGATAGATAATAGATAGATAGATAGATAGATAGATAGATAGATAGATAGATAGATAGATAGATAAGATAGATAGATAGATAGATAGATAGATAGATAGATAGATAGATAGATAGATAGATAGATTAGATAGATAGATAGATAGATAGATAGATAGATAGATAGATGATAGATAGATGATAGATAGATAGATAGATAGATAGATAGATAGATAGATGATAGATAGATAGATAGATAGATAGATAGATAGATAGATAGATAGATGATAGATAGATAGATAGATGATAGATAGATGATAGATAGATAGATAGATAGATAGATAGATAGATAGATAGATAGATAGATGATAGATAGATGATAGATAGATGATAGATAGATAGATGATAGATAGATAGATGATAGATAGATAGATAGATAGATAGATAGATAGATAGATGATAGATAGATGATAGATAGATAATAATAATGATAGTTTAGATAGATACAGACAGACAGACAGATAATGCTGATAGATAGATAGATAGATGATAGATGATGATAGATAGATAGATGATAGATAGATAGACAGATAGATAGAAGATAGATGATAGATATAGATAGATGATAGAGATACATAAGGTAGGGATATTAAAGCTAATGTAGAACACCATTATTTTACTGCTTAGTTTCTGAAAATTATTGTGGATTGACTTGAACCACATAGAAAAACCAGTGGCTGAAGCACATTCAGTGGCTGAAGCACACCAGCAGTTCACAGTCAAAAAGAGGGACACAGTGATAACCCCCATTTTTTATACTACGAATAATTTCCATAGCTCTCTCCTCTCTCTCCTGCTATCTAGAGTAGAATTGCTGTGTTGTGTTCATTTGCTGTGCAGTAACTTGAACACATGGGCTTCATAACTCTGCAACAAGTACCGGTGGGTGGATCCAATGTGATTATGTACCTGACCATTTCTTGTCCTTAGGCTGCTGGCAAGTAGAGTGGGCTGGGGAATAATAAAGTTGCCCATCCATTGCATGCCTAATGTCAAAACACTGACTCTAGTTCTTCCATTGTTCTGATCACATTTAGCTGAAGATTACAATCTGCTGTGAACGTTTTTTTTTATTTTATTTTTTTTATATAAATATTTATTAAGAGTGAACGTTTTTTTTTAAAGAGGTGGGACATCAATTCCCCAAGTTATGAATGCATGAATGGTTTATCGTCTAGATGAGAGGGAGCACAAGCTTTGTCCTCACCCCCCCCAAAAAAATATCCAGCACATTATAAAAGGAATAACCACCATACATTTTTATGGGACATTCTGAGGGTAGTGAGGAATGTGACATTTGCTGGGGAAAATCTTACTGGGGGCCTCCTCAAAGATTAAGGAGAAACTTGCATTTGCGTGGACCCTTTAACAGCGACCTTAACGTTGCAGCGCCCGCATACCTGTGAAGAAAAGTTAACCTGCAAAACCTGTGAGGAAAAATTAACCTGCAAAATAAGACATTGACTGAGGGTGGGTAGGGTGGGAAAAGCTCTGGAGCCAAGTGAGAATTCCCAGGTAAGATCCTCCCTCCTTTGTGTGGGCAGGTAATCCCTCCCCTACCTGGCCTGGTCTCCTTGGCAACTCTTCCCCCAGGTGGGATTGGACAACTGACTGAGGTAGGCGGAGACCTCCAGGTATCCCACCTGAGGGAAGGCAAAGCCAAGCCTATGCTGTTGGAGCCGCTCCAGATCTAGGGGCTGCACGCGTCCACGCAAAGGGCGCCCCCCGTTTTAAGCAGGGAGCGGTCATTGCCATCACAGCATCACTCGATGGGGGGCCCTGAGTTCCAAATGGGTATGATGGTTTTCAAATGTATCCCACCATCAGTACAATAAACATATGAAGGAGTAGTGGGATCAGGATCTTTGGATCAGGAACTGCGATTGGCCCAGGGTTCCCAACTGTGAGGAACACGTGTGGGGGTCCTTTTTATGGTGTACACATGTCATACTGGGGAAGGGAATGGCCGTTGCACATTGACATTTGGAGACGTGACCAATGGGCTCAGTGGTGCTTCTCCCTCACATTTTCAGTGAATGCATATCGCTGGTGCTGCTGTGCATGACCCTTTTATCTGTAAGACTCAATGATTTGCAAAAAGAACAACAACAAAACAATTTTGCCTGCAGTTGTTCATGTCACATTTTTAGTGCACACTTAACACATCTTAAATATACAGCTTAAAGCGAGAAAACTGTGGCACTCCAGATATTGCTGGACTTCAAGCCCCATCAGACCCAGCCAACATGGTCAATGGTCAGGGATGATGAGAGCTGTACTTATGCAACATCTGGAGGGCCACAACTCGCCTTTCCTTAATCTAAAAGCCTCTCTCTCTCTCTGTGTGTGTGTGTGTGTGTGTCTTTGTGCCCTGAAGCCCACATAACAGTGTAGGAAAGCAACTAGTAGATCTTTAAATTTTAGCATTAGATGACAAATGAAGACACATTCAGGCTCATTTCCTGTATTTTTGAGCTCAGCTTTGGTTAAGTCCAGGCCTCCGTCATTTCTTGTCTACAATATAGTTTGATGTGCAATGAAGCTTGACATTAGATCAGGCAAAAAACAAAGCAAAAAAAACCAACAACATTAATATTGCATCTACATAAGCATTCATCACCCATCTCTCTCTTTTTCTTATCTAATTTCATAAACTGCTGTAATTGGACTTGTGATATATATATATATATATATATATATATATATATATATATATATATATATATATATATATATATATATATATATATTTGCTTTCGTAGATTTTCACGGGTACAGGAATGCAGGTTTTGGTGTCCTCGGGTGTCTTCCCGTGTAAAAGTTGGGGTGTCTAGGCGACGTTTCGACGAGGTCTCACTCGTCATCTTCAGGCTGGTGCTTTCGGCTTCTTGTTACTGGAACAGAGCAGGATCTCAGTGTTTGAGTTCCTATAAATACTGTTGAGGGGGTGTGGTGTATAGCCTCCAATGTTCTGGGCAGAGAGGAAGTTCCCAGGCTAGTGTGCCTTTTCTTCTTTTGTTCCTTAATTACTTGAGGGATATCTTGAGTGATTTCTTGAGTGATGTCCTGAGTACCACTTAGGTGGGTCATTAGGTGTGGATTAGTTGCTAAAGTCTTTGTGTCTTGACCTCTTGAACTTTGTGAAGAGTTTTTCTGAGAAGATGGCTGTACTGCACTTAGTTGTGCTCTGGCTTGGCTTCGTGTATAGGGGCGAGCTGTGGTTTTGTGGCCTGTGTCAGCCAGATCTGTGTAGGGATTGCAGGGGGGTGCAGCATCCGGAGGTGCCACCATGGTTTGGCTACTGGATGGTGTCTGTAATTTATCTGTGGAGAGGGTCTGGGTTTGGGTCTGGTGTGGTTGATTGGTGATGGCGTTCTGTGTGCCTCTGGATCTGGTGTCAGTTTTTGTGGGGAGGGCTAATTTCCAGATGTCTGGCAAGCGGGATGTGTCGTCACGCTTGTTCATGTTGTGAGGGTGTTTCTCTATCTCGATGGCTTCCATGATTATTCTCTTGTGGTGATGTTCCATGTTAAAGAGCAATTTGGAATCTGCAAAATTAATTTCGTGTCCTGTTTCTTTCATGTGTTGGAAAAGAGAGGAAGTTTTTTCTTCTTTTTTGACGGCATTCTTGTGTTCTGCGATACGTGCATTTATTCGTCTGTTTGTTTGTCCAATGTACGTGGCTGGGCAGACTTTGCAGGGTATTTCATAGACCCCTTGGTTTTCCAACTGGATTTTATCCTTGGGGTTTCTGAGGATATTGGCTATTTTTTGGTTGGTGCAAAAGGCTGTTTTGATATTGTGTTTATGGAGGATTTTGCTAATTTTATCTGTAGTGCCCTTGATATAAGGAAGGAGGGCCATGCCATTGTTTTCTTCTGTGTCTTGGTTTTTGGGGGGTGTTTCTTTTTGGATTAGCTTCGTAACCCTGTTTTGCTGGTATCCATTGGCAATTAACACATTTGAGAGATTCTGTAACTCAGTTGTCAAGTGGTCTTTGTCAGCCAGGCGTTTGGTTCTGGATGCTGCACCCCCCTGCAATCCCTACACAGATCTGGCTGACACAGGCCACAAAACCACAGCTCGCCCCTATACACGAAGCCAAGCCAGAGCACAACTAAGTGCAGTACAGCCATCTTCTCAGAAAAACTCTTCACAAAGTTCAAGAGGTCAAGACACAAAGACTTTAGCAACTAATCCACACCTAATGACCCACCTAAGTGGTACTCAGGACATCACTCAAGAAATCACTCAAGATATCCCTCAAGTAATTAAGGAACAAAAGAAGAAAAGGCACACTAGCCTGGGAACTTCCTCTCTGCCCAGAACATTGGAGGCTATACACCACACCCCCTCAACAGTATTTATAGGAACTCAAACACTGAGATCCTGCTCTGTTCCAGTAACAAGAAGCCGAAAGCACCAGCCTGAAGATGACGAGTGAGACCTCGTCGAAACGTCGCCTAGACACCCCAACTTTTACACGGGAAGACACCCGAGGACACCAAAACCTGCATTCCTGTACCCGTGAAAATCTACGAAAGCAAATATATATATATATATATATATATATATATATATATATATATATATCCAACCCACCTTAAATTGGAATACAATGGAATTTTTATATGCAAAAATGATATTGCTTTTTATAATTTTCCTCAACCTCATTGTATGCATGATGACATATTTCACATTGGCAGCTTGGTTTAATGCTACAATTTCAGGTAGCCTGGGGTGCTTCAATTTAAGTACTATCCAAATCAAATATTGAAAAACTGTTGGTATAGACCACTGGTAAGCAGTGTGTGTGTGTGTGTGTGTGTTTGTACACATGAGGAACTAAATGAGAAGAGATTGCAATATCGCTTATCCTTCTGTCAGTATCAGGAGCAAACAAAAGCAATTAGGGTCTCTATCTTTGCAGTAGCTTCTCTTCCTTCTTGTTTATCGTGCACTGAAAATGTCATGAGAAGAGCGTTGGTTTCTGACTAGGGAGATTCCTAACTGGCCACAATGCTTATAGTGTTAGCTTGAGGACTCATAGCCCCACTGTTGTATTGCGGTAGCACCGGGTGTTCAAATTTTGCACTCAGGGCAACCACCCCTGTGGTACCCCCTCCACGCTATGCCACTGATGACAGGGAGGTGGGAAAAATCTGTAATTGTTATGTACTGAAGTTCTCACCCTGGGCCAGCAGGGGGATACTGTAGATAGTTTTTACTCAGGTCCACATATGCAAATAAGGGATCAAAAGTGACGTTCAGTGATTGGATAGTTACAGAAAGTTGTTACAGTTACATTGTACTGGAGCTCTATATAAGCAGGCTGACTGAACCCTTCAGTTCAGTTCTGTTCTGGCCTGTGAATAAACAAGAGCTGTTTGAAGAATCGCTGTGTCATCTGATATGTTCACCCACAACTTAACAGTAATACTAGGGGCTGTGCCCCTGTTCACTAGACTTGCCAACTCCCCTGCCATTGCGCTCACATTGAGCCACCATGAGCATCTGGTGCCATCCCTGCTGATTTTTCACTGGCAAGTCAAAATACGTCCTTTTGCCCAGGCCTTTCAAGTGGTGTGTAAGATGCGGCCACTACCTTCTACAGAGCAATGGAAATTGAACATTTGTGGTGTAGTTAAATTAAATAATTGTTTTTGTGAACTTTTGTACCTTAGGGTAAAGGGGAGGTAAAAAAATAAAATAAAAGCACCTAACAAGTAAATTAAAAAGATGCTTCCTCTAATACTTGTACTGGCACTATCGTACAGATAGATGTTTATCTCAGGACTTGAGTTCCCTACTCTCTCCTCTTTCTCCTCAACCACATTTGTTCAGTGAGAGCTCAAACTGTGATTTATATTTGGAAAGGATTACATTTTTCTAAACTATGGCATCAGGCCTTATAAAGAGAGATCTTGAAACCAGAAGGCCTGAATCATGGGTCTCCAGCCATATATTACCTTTAAAGACAAAAAAAAGATGCTACTAGTCTGAGTTCACTTCCCTCACAACAGACATTTTAACACTATCCCGGGTCTGTAATATCAAATCCTAGAATATAGTCTTCGGTGCCGATACTGTGCTACAACCACCTGTCTCCCTCGGCTACTCCCCCCCCCCCGTCAAAGGCCACATGTGTACTTTACATTCAAAGCACTAAGAAAGCACTAGCAGTCAAGGGTTCCTGGGAACTGTGGTTTGTCAACAGTGCTGAGTGTTGTCAGGAGACCAACTACAGTGGTGCCTCGCAAGACGAAAAGAATCCGTTCCGCGAGTCTCTTCGTTTTGCGGTTTTTCCGTCTTGTGAAGCAAGCCCATTAGCGGCTTAGCGGATTAGCGCTATTAGCGGCTTAGCAGGCTTAGCAGATCAGCTGATAAGTGGCTTAGTGGCTTAGCAGATCAGCTGTTAAGCGGCTTAGCGAATCAGCTGATAATCGACTTAGCGGATCAGCTGTTAAGCGGCTTAGCGGATCAGCTGTTAAGCGGCTTAGCGGCTTAGCAGGTCAGCTGATAAGCGGCTTAGCGGCTTAGCGGATCAGCTGATAAGCGGCTTAGCGGCTTGGGAAAAAGGGGGGGAAAGGAGAAAAAACCCTGCAGGAACTCGCAAGACATTTTCGTCTTGTGAAGCAAGCCCATAGGAAATTCGTTTTGTGAAGCACCTCTTGCGAGGCATTCGTCTTGCGGGGCACCACTGTATTCCCCTCACAGAGCTACAATTCCTAGAGTGGTTTATTAATCAACCCCTCTATGCAGGGAGCTCTAGGAATTGTACCTCTGTGATAGGAATCTGAGTGGCTCTTGACCTGGAAATGGCTCAATAATAATAATAATAATAATAATAATAATAATAATAATAATAATTTATTATTTATACCCCACCCATCTGGCTGGGTTTCCCCAGCCACTTTGGGCAGCTTGCAACAGAATCTTAAAATACAATAGTCTATTAAACATTAAAAGCTTCCCTAAACAGGGCTGCCTTCAGGTGTCTTCTAAAAGTCTGGTAGTTGTTTTTCTCTTTGACATCTGGTAGGAGGGCATTCCACAGTGTGGGTGCCACTACCAAGAAGGCCCTCTGCCTGGTTCCCTGTAACTTGGCTTCTCGCAGCGAGGAAACCACCAGAAGGCCCTCGGTGCTGGACCTCAGTGTCTGGGCAAAACGATGGGGGTGGAGATGCTCCTTCAGGTATACTGGACCAAGGCCATTTAGGGCTTTAAAGGTCAGCAGCAACACTTTGAATTGTGCTCGGAAACGTACTGGGAGCCAGTGTAGGTCTTTCAAGACTGGTGTTATGTGGTCTCGGCAGCCACTCCCAGTCACCAAGTCTAGCTGCCGTATTCTGGATTAGTTTAAAGCTCCCATGTGGAAGTAGGAGCTCTCATAAACTGCATCTCCATGTTAGTGTTGCCCAGCCGCAAACCCAACAATAAGGCTTTGCAGACCCACAGGATTCCTGGGTGTGCCTTTTTGTGGAAGGGTCAGCAACAGGGTCTTCCACCCTCCTACAAAGAATAAAAGCAATGTGAAGCCCAGATAAAAAGATTTCAGAGTGAAGAGGCCATCTTTTTGTACTTTGAAAAGCAAATCAATGAGCTTGTTTTGTGCTTTTCTGCTTTTCACACCCACCTAAGCAAAACAAAACAGAATGTCACTGGTTATACAAGTATCATTAAGAAACACTTGGACAAAAATATGTGCAGTGACATTTGGTCCAGATAAGAAAGCCCTGGTAAAATTAACAGAGTGCTTTTCGATCCATTGTCCCTTTTCCCCAAGTGTTTGTCAATACGTATAGGCTGACTTCAGAATCTGTCTTTACCGCTTCACATTCTTTAATATATCACCCATCCATCCAGCCATTCCGAAATCTTAGTTATACAGTCAAGGCTCAGGGAACTTCTACAGTGCTAAGTCGAACATATCTCCTGCATGGTTTTTGTTTTGTTTTTACCATTTCCCATCACTTTATGAGAAAAAAATTGCATTTGAACTTTATCGAAAGGGAGAGTACATTCTAGCGAAATTCTCATGTGTGAGGTGCATAGATTTTCTTCTGCTTTGAAGGTGGCAAGGTCTGTTTCTTAATGTCCTTTTTGTCATTCTGCAAATCATTTCTCAATTGCCCTTTACTCTGCAGCCTTCCTGGGTGCTCCCCGTTTCCTGAAAACCCCATTGTGCCCTCTGCTGGACTTTCCTGTAAGCACAGGGTGCTGGGGAGGCTGCCTGGCAGCTGTTCATTATTGTTGACTTTTTAAATAAATCACTGAGAAAAAGTATCCACAGAACTTCATCATCCACCAAATGGAGGGCTAGCCCAAGCCCCTGTGGTGCCTATGGTTTGCAAAATGTTTTTAATATTGTATATTTTTGCAAATTGCTTTGAGATATCACCCTAGCACTACACTTGGGCTCAGCAGACTAGCTTAGGGGGTACAGGGAAGGCAGTGTGGCTCACACACCTCAATCCTTCAAGCAGCTAACCACAGCATCTTGCACCCCAGCCCCAAGCCTTTGCTACCCGAGGCGGTTACCGCATGCTGCCTAATGGTAGGGCCAGGCCTGAATGCCGTCAAAGAAGCAAATTAAATTACACAAAGTGTTCCATAAATATCAGCTGGCATAAAGAATAACAAAAAACAAAACCTTGTTTCCCTTGTTATTTTGATAGTTAAATGCAATATTAATACATTAATCTAATTTCAGATTTTGAAAGCTATCATTAGGGGGGGAATGCTTATTTATTTTTCTTTATAAATGGAAAGCTTTGAAGATAACTTCTGATGATGACAGAGGATTTTTGACAGATAATTCTACAGTAATGATTAGAACCAACATGTTTTAGCTCAAAAAGACTTCCATCAAGGGCAAAATGTTATTCCCCTTGAAATATGAATCCAGGCTCCATGATGTATGCTATCAGGTCAAACCATATTAAGAATGTAATTATGAGATATTGGCATATTTAAAAAGGGATCCAAGTTTTAAAAGTCATATGTCATTGAGGATCAACTTGATAAAAATATGTTTATATGTGAAAGTTTAGTTTACGGAAATGAATTTCTCAACTTAGACAATTTTTCCCCCTTCTTTGTGTAAAAGACACACACATACAGCCTCCAACTCAATCTCCCCCCACAAAAATAAGGCTAACAATCTACCCTGTGAACCATGGGACAAACATAGTATTTTAATGGATGGTGTACAAAATTGCTGTCACATGCTGATGCTGTCCCCACTTAGGCACAGTAGCACACAGGGGCTTGTTTGCTCCAGAGGAGGGAAGGGGAACCTTTGGCCAGCCTAGCCAATAGTCAGTGGATGATGGGAATTGTAGTCCAGCAATGTCTACAGGGCCCTAGGTTCCTCATTCATGGTGCCACCATTCTAGCGAATATCGTACTAATTCGTATCATTCTCTACTTTCTGGGCAGATCTAGACCATCCTGCCAGATCAGAGGACTGGGACCAATAGTGTCTTCCTTCTGAGGTCTCTAGGCATGACCTACATATGATGATCTTCATTTGCTCCTGCAAAGGGCCTCCTAGGACAGATAATGGTCCAGACAATGAGAATACAACTAGGTTAGCTTGTCTGTCTCCCTGTCCTTTACTATTTGTCTTTGATGGAGTGTTGTGCAAAGGCAGAACACACAACCACTTGCTTGGCCTGGCTTTTGGCACTAGTTGTCTCTGGGTACCAGTTATTTCTGCCTGCTGGCACTGGGTGCGTAAACACTGTATTTGACTCTATAAATGTGAATTTGTTGGGTGGTGCATGAAGCTCTGATCCTTGATAAAGTTACTTGGGAAAGTGAGGCATTGTCGTGCATATGAATTAATGATTATGGAACTTAATCTTTTGGCAAATGCCACTGAAATAGCATAATATCTTTTATTATGGGATTATGCTGAAGGAAAACAGTTAATCAGTTTGTAGGGCTGGGAATAATGCTTCCACACAAACACACAGAGAGAGGGGCGGTGGGGATGGGGAAAGAGAGAACATTTTCTCAGCCTTTGAAAGAGTATGGCCATTTTGGTGATTTGGGAGGGTAATTTTCAGAAGTGTGGGTAAAATGGCCAAGCTGAACAATATCTGAGCCAAAAATTACTCTGTTTTCAGGGAAATAATTTTCAACAGACTAGAAAAATTATATCCTTCCTTTTCCAATGACCTTTTATTTATTTTTTAAGAACTACCAAGGAGGATGCGGGTGGCGCTGTGGGTTAAACTACAGAGCCTAGGACTTGCCGATCAGAAGGTCGGCGGTTCAAATCCCCGCGATGGGGTGAGCTCCCTTTGCTTGGTCCCTGCTCCTGCCAACCTAGCAGTTCGAAACATGTCAAAGTGCAAGTAGATAAATAGGTACCGCTCTAGCCAGCACAGTCTTCATGTAAGTCTTACAAAATGCTACCAAATTTCTGCAATGTTTAAATATAAAATGCCAGTCAATCACTTCTACTGTACAATTCCCTACCACAAGAGAAAGGGTAAATTTTACACTGAAGTGGATTGTTGATTTATTCTTTCTAACTAGTTCTAGGTGTGGGTGGGTGTCTATATATATATTGTATAGACAATATTCCCCATCAAAATCTGACTCTAGCTATGGTTCATAACTCTCTTAACATTTCATATAGCTAGCACACTTTACAATATATCAAGAAATATAACACCAAAATGCTTGAGAAAGCTTATTTCTAAGAAGGGACTCACCTCCTTTCCCCCAAACGTACAAACTAGCCCTTTTCTCTATCTTGTTGCTTTCTCTCAACTTTAATGCTACTAATTCATCCTTCCTGCAAAATGAGCAACTTAACAGGCAGAACAAATTTGGGTGAGAAGAGGGAAACTACATTTTAGTTGGGTTCATTTGATCCAGTTTGTCAACATCTATAAGTGCACAACCATTACTGGGAACACTTAACAGTATATTGCAAGCTTTTATCACCCCAAGCTAGACTTTCTAATTTCCCCCCTCATCTGTTTAATGCTACTACTCTTTTCTTCTTCTTCTTCTTTTGAGGGACTTGAAAGTCAGGCCTCTGAAGGAGTCAAAATGTAGAATCCCAGTTACATATACACATTCTCTTGAAATAAATGAAATTACCTTGCTCCTCAAAATCCACTTATTCATGAAATCAAACAGTTGTCCCATGGCAAATTTTGAATTCCAGGAGCTCACCATGGCAAACCCAACAGCCAAGCCCTTCCAAATGATATGCCCATGGGTAGGCAAACTAAGGCCCGGTGTCTGGATCCGGCTCAATCGCCTTCTCAATCTGGCCTGCAGATGGTCCCGGAATCAGCGTGTTTTTAAATGAGTAGAATGTGTCCTTTTATTTAAAATGCATCTCTGGGTTACTTGTAGGCCATAGGAATTCATTCATTATTATTTTTTTCAAAATATAGTCCTGCCCCCCACAAGGTCTGAGGGACAGTGGACTGGCCCCCATCGTATCATAGGATCTGCAATCCTATGCATAGTTATCTGGAAGGAAACTCCACTGAATTAACTTCGAATCCAAAAAAATTCCAAGGCCTGCCTCATCTGCCTGGGAACTCTCAATTTTCTCATCCATCAATATCACAGAAGGAGAACCTAAGGAAGTTGCCTTGACAGGTTCTACTGGCATGGGAACCAGTTAAAAACAGTAAACCCTGAAACAGTAGAGGTAGATGCCTTTAAGATATCCAGACCTGCCACCAGCCGTTTTCTCCTCCCCATTTGAGTCTAATCATGGCTCCCTTCTAAATTCCTTTAAAAACAACCCCACAACAAGCTGTCACTAAGTATGGCTACCACAAAAAATATAGAGGAGGCAATATAAGTTGCAATTTTAGCAGAATTTGGGGAAACCCCCTTGAAGCATCCATTGTGTTGAGCTATTTCAATTGCTTTTGTTTAGTTTGCTCATTGCAAACAGCTGAAAGTCTGTAAATTTTAATAATAAACCTAACTTGCAATGGGGGTTGGATGATTCCGATTGCAACTGTAACACCAGCTGAGCAGAACAGTGGTCAGATTAAGTGTTGAGGTCTTTTCACATGTTCACTTACAGAAAAGACTCAGGTGGGGGTGAACCTCAAGATGAATGGGGAATTCCAGTGTTTTGGCTTGGCAACCACTGAGAATACCTCTATTTTCTACGTGCATTAGCACTTCAAAAGGTGCTGCTGGTTGCTTTTAGAGATAAAGACAGAATGTGAGAGGGAGGTGGCCTCTTTAATATACAGGGTCTCACCAGTAAGAAGTAGAGTTCTCATTTCCCTTTTAGCGCTGAAAGAGCTTTAAAGTGCATTCAGAAATTGAGAAGTATGCTAAAATGCACTTTTATTGGTATTAAAAGTGCTTTAAGACTTTTAAGGGACTTTTATTACCTTATCATCAAATCAATACACTCTTTCTTAATTGGGCTTCGACCATCTTCTTAACAGATTCAAGAAGGAGGTTTTTGAGCGCTGCTAAAGTGCATTGTAATACCCCTTATAGTTCTAAAATGTTGATGTGGTGGTTCAACTTGATTCCCAGGGTGGCTGCAAGCACCCCACAAATACTTAACAAAGTAACCCAAAACTCTGAATGTCAGGGTTATGAAAACCGGTCCCTTTACTTCTACTGACATAATTGCTTTTTGCATGCAGTTTCTCCATGTTTGGGACATTTTATGATAAAAAAAGAGAGAGAAAAGATATGCAGTTTTCTGAATGCAGGTCAAGAGCCACTGAACATCTTGTAAATTCTTATTATCCACAAGTTGCTTAAAGTTGCTTAACTATGTTTGGGTCGTGGGTGGCGCTGTGGGTTAAACCACAGAGCCTAGGACATGCCAATCAGAAGGTCGGCTCAGTCACTGCTCCTGCCAGCCTAGCAGCTCGAAAGCACATCAAAGTGCAAGTAGATAAATAGTACCACTCTGGCGGGAAGGTAAATGGCATTTCTGTCGGCTGCTCTGGTTCGCCAGAAGTGGCTTAGTCATGCTGGCCACATGACCCGGAAGCTGTATGCCGGCTCCCTTGGCCAATAAAGCGAGATGAGCGCCGCAACCCCAGTCAGCCACAACTGGACCTTATGGTCAGGGGTCCTTTTACTAGCTTAACTGTGTATCCCATTCCCTAGTCAGTCTGAAGGATATATATGCATTGCATGCAGCAATGGGGGCAAGCAGTCCATGCACACAGTAGCAGAAAATGTGGTGGGTCCATAGTGTTCACTTGACCTCCCAACAGCTGAGTCACTGCTGCTTACAGGGAAGGAGAGGGGAGGCAAGGCAGAAGGGGGTTTGATGCAGTAGCAGCATTGAATTGGCAGAGTTGATACACCTGCCTGGCAGACCTCCCACTGCCTCGCCACTCCCCCATAAGCAGCAGGAGGTCAGGTGAGTGCTGTGGCCCCACCATGCTGTCTGCTACTGCATGCACAGATTCTGCTGTGGACACTCTAGTTTAATTGCTGAAAGCCAAATCAAGGCAAACACAGTCAGCTTTGAGCAGCCTGCCCTTGAGTCTGCTTACACCCATTCTGCCTGCTTCCCCCAGCCCCGCCCGCCCGGCACTTTCTCTTCCCGCAAGGGGAGAAAATGCAAAAGAAAGAACAAAAAGTAGGCAGAGTAGCAATGATAGGAGAGATTTGTCTGGCGTCTTTTCTAGTGGGAAACAACACTTCTGAACGATCCTTCCCCCAGAGGCTGAAGGGGCTCAAATACAGGTTTCATCACTCCCCTTTGAGCAGTGCTTTCCCCCCCCCCCAAGAAAAACAGGTGCCAGAACTCACCGTAAAGTTGTTACAATAAGTCGCCACGTGACTCAGGGTAGCCCCGAACAGATGCCGGTCAAATAAATGCACCCCGCCTCCCTCGTTCTCTTCGATTCAGGCAAATGGCTAGGGCAGCATGGAAGGGCCCTAACGCTATATGCACATGCATGCAACGGTAGAGGCTTAGCTGGAAAGCTTAAAGCCTGCCACCACTACATGGGAGATGGGATGAAGAAAAGGAAATACAAATTGGCCCCACCTCGTAGCTTGACCAATCGCAGCTAGGAGTGGCTAGGCACTAGATCAGGGGTTAGCAAACTTTTTCAGCAGGGGGCCGGTCCACTGTCCCTCAAACCTTGTGGGGGGCCGGGCTATATGGGGGGGGTGAACAAATTCCTATGCCCCACAAATAACCCAAAGCACACATTCTACTCATATAACAACACACTGATTCCTGGACCGCCCACAGGAAGGATTTAGAAGGCAATTGGGCCAGATCTGGCCCCCGGGCCTTGGTTGGAGTCATAGATCTGGGGGCGGGGTAAGAGTATAGATTTGCACACTCTGGCCAGCTTCTGTTTTGACTTGAAATGTTCATTTGGGGCTTCTCAGAAGTACATAACAGCAAGAAGCGGGAGGGGGGAGCACTGCAATGGTGCCCACCTGAGAGGTACCAGAACTGCACTCTGGTGTGCTCCAGCTGAAACAAAGCACTGCCATTGATAATCGAAAATCAGACCACCATTTGGAGCAGGCCCGTCAAAGTCATTTCCCATCAGAAATGCAACCAGATCGGACTCTTCCATTGCTGTTTTACATGCTACCCACTTCCCCTGTGAAAAGGTCAGGCTTCCTTTGCCCTTGGGGAATGAACAGGGGCAACAGGAAGAAGGGCTGGCATTGTACATTTTCAGCATGAGGCAGAGCACTTAGAGTAAGCCCTGACAATGTTCACACATCTCAGCAGGCAGTGCGTTTCAAGGCACAGCACAAAGTTGCTCGCCCATCCTGAATTTGCTAGGGGTGAGTAACCTTTTCCCATTTGTGGGTCACATTTCCCCTCTGGGCAACCTTCCAGGTGCCCCCATGCCAGTGGCAGGTAGGCCCAGAGGCAAATGCAGGCATAGCAATGAATGCAAATTTTACCTTTGAAGGTTACTGTGCAAATGAGACAGGACAAACTTAGGGGAGAACACATGTAGAAGTGAAATAGACTGGAAACAGACAGATTCGCCCATCCTTACATAGGAGCATCGCCATAAACTGATGCTGCTTGAACTATACTCGCATCAGGCATTTTTCCAGACACTGAGCTTGTCATTAATGCAGGCCTGCCACAGCTATCAAAAGGAGAATGGTGCAAGACAAGAGACTTTCAAGCAAAACACTTCTGGCAGCGCAGGTGCATTGTAGCTGCGAGATATTTAAAGGTCCTTTTCAAAATTCAACTAAAACAAAGGCAGCAAAGTAAACCGTCACTCTCTCTGCTTCTCTTTCATGCTCACAGCAAACTGCACTATGTATTGGGTTCAAAGCGATGCAAAATGTGAAAAACGAGGCATTTCTTTTTAAAAAAAATATTCAAAAGACTATATAAGGTCCTTGTTATAATGGCATTAAGAGGCTCTTGGGTATTTTTACAGCATCATTAATACAGTATGTGGGCAGTCGAAAGTACATGGCCTTTGCCCTTATTTTTCCCAACACACATGAGGCATGTGCTAATGGATCTATAAAGCAGTGTTTCCCAACCGGTGTTCCACGGCACACTAGTGTGCCGCGAGACGTTGCCTGGTGTGCCGTGGGAGGGCACACTCATTGAAAGCAAACAAGCATAATGGCGGCGGCGGCAGCAGCGGCAGCAACGACAGCAGAGGCAGCGCTTAGGCCTGGCCCACATCGCCTCGGCTCACAGGCTCCGGGCGCTGACGCCGCCCCCTCCTCCCGCCGCCAGGACGCGCGATTGGGTGGCGGGCGCTGGGCAGGCGGTACTCCGCTGGCCCGGCTGAGGAGCGAGTGCAGGCGGAGAGGGGCGGTCGGGGCGCCGCTGCGCCTTCCCGGGGCGCCCAGTCCGCGCGCGGCGGGAGGTAGCTCCACTGGAGCCACTTACCTCGGAGGAAACGGGCACAGGGAGCAGGGCAGTTGGAGGAGGGCTAGGCCTCGACCCTGCGGCGGGGCAGAGTTAGGCACGCCTCAGGCCGGCATCCGTCAGGGTTTCGCCCGCCCAGCTTGGGCCTGGGACCTGGCTGCAAGAAGTGCACTTTCTCGGAAGGAAGTCGCTGGGACTTGCCTCAGAGTAGGAGCGGCCTGCAAAACCGTCCATGGGAGGGAGCATTACTGAATTGGGGGGGGTGCGCGCAGTCAGGCTCAGGGTACCCGGTTGAAGGGCAAAAGCGAAGGGTCTCGGGATGCCTGCGACCTTCTGGGCAAGGATTAACAGCACCGTCTTAATTTTGCAGTGTGTGCATGCAAGCGATTGGGGCATTAACGATGTGCAGCCAGTATCGGTTTGATTATGATTATCCTGCCCCTGCGGACCCATCTGTTGAATTCCTGCTCCAAAGGCGCGCAGGTCAGCCCTCCGCGGTGAGAAGGAGAAAAGCGGTAACCTGCTGTTTGGAATTCCAGGCTGGCAGCCAAAAGCTGATGCCATCATAAATTTGTTGGGACTCAACGGTGCTACCCGGTTCTGTTGTTCTGGTTGTGTTGATGCGGTAAAAAGTTGACGGCTTGTAATGTCACAAACCCAAAATTGAGGCCTTTACGTCACATTGGTTAATAAATACTAACTTCTTCCCCCTGGTTCTTAGTTCTTATATTGAAAGGATGGTCTTTATCTCTGAAGATTACCATTCAAAGGAGCTGTTGAGAAGGTACTTGCCCCTGTTTAAAATGTCTCACATGGCAATCCTAACCAAGCCTTAAATTTAGGAAACACATTGCTGGGGGGGGGGAGCTATGAGGATGAGGCTGCTAGTTTCACCCCGTCATTGTTCTGCTCTCCCTCCACAACTTGGAAGGTGATTTTTTGAAGCTGAGAGTCTTCTGTACTCTATACAGAGAGAGACTGAGAACTGTTGACGAAGAGCTACGTGTGTGTCTTTCTTCGATTCCAGCCAGAATATCAGCTTTGTGTTCAGCCAAACAGGCCCAGGTTGCGCACTGAATAAAGTATTTTATAATTTTTCATATTTCTGTTTACTTACTATTTCATAATAAAGTAATTATAAAATACTTTCTTTGTGTTTATTTGATTCCTATTAAAGAGAGTTACTTTATATATAGTCAATATAGGCACAGAGTTAATTTTTTAAACATTTTCTAATGGTGGTGTGCCTCGAGATTTTTTTCATGAAACAAGTGTGCCTTTGCCCAAAAAAGGTTGGGAAACACTGCTATAAAGTATGCCTGATCAAGTCCCTGTGCCTTAATAAATACTTCACGCTCAAATGCGCAGCAACATTCAGTTCTGCCTTAGTGCTTTCCGTGCAGTCGTACCAAAGCCACAAATAGAGACTGCACGTTCTGGTCCTATGTATAGATTCCTATTTATAGAAGAATTCGTATGTGCTAAGGTTGCAAATCCATGACCTCAAGAGGAGCTCTGGTGCTTTTTAGGAGCTATGTGATGGGAGGAAACCTGACAAATACAGCTTCTCTTTTCCCTGGAAAACTACAGACACTTCATCGGCATCTTTGTTCAGAAAGGTGAACCCAAGAGGCAGTGGCATTCAGGAGAAAATGCCTTCCCACCTGCTGATTATCAGTGTGGGAAGACGACTAGGATTGGAAAAGAAAAAAAGGAAGCAGATCCATTGGAGAGACTGAGTCAAAGCAAGGATGGCAATAATTTGCTCAAGCAGTGTCCCAGCCCAGACAAGGTGTGTGTAGCCCTATCTCTCAAGGGGACTCAGTACCCAGCCTATATGGTTGGACCCAGAGATCTGAGAACTATTTGCCCAACAGGAAACTCAGTGTTCGTGGTTCACAAGCCATGGATTCCTAGGTGCAGCCTCATTAGTTAGCAATGGTAGTTGTGCATGACCCATTGGAAGATGTAGAGGCAGCAGGACAGGACCAGAATAGCAAAGCATTTTAATCTGGTGTTCATGTAGATTAGTTCTTGCACATGGACACAAAGGCATTAAGTGCAAAGCCTGCTATTTCACACACTGCAGCTGCTAAGGTATGTTGATAACATGTTGTAGGTACATATACAGGACAATTAAATATTCCCCCTTCCATGTACATCTTTAAGTAAAAGGCCTATCACACCTGTCAGGGAATTGCCATTCCTGACAACACCCTTGGAGTATAAATCAGAAGAGAATGTAACTGTTGTAGGGTGCATATGACTACAGAACTACACAGTCGGTGTCTAAAAGTGGGCAGAGTGAGACTTGCAAAGTCTAAAGATGTCATGGATGCAAGGCATGACCTCATCTTGATCTGTGCAATGCTAGAAGGTGGCAACATAATTTTGTATAAGCCCAGGAAGAAAACTCGGGTGTCTGGGAGGACTTACAAATTACAAGTACTTGAAACGGAGATAAATAAATGTTTCCCCAACATGGTGGTGGTGGTTGCTGCTGTTGTTTAACAAATGCAAAGTCTCATAGCTCCACATGGAAGGGGACAATGGTTTTCGATCATGCACAATGTCTCTGGGTTAAATCCTGCTCCATTTAAGTCATGGATGCCTGCAAATTTGCATGAAACATAGCCAAATGAGTTGTGTTGTGTTGTTTGTTTAGAGTACTTTTGTGCTGCTTCATAGTCCCACTGAGTCTCTCAAAACAGCTTACAAAAGATTCTCATAATAAAATGGAAGAGCAATAGTGTAATGTTTCTTTGTTGCCAGGATCATTCAGGTGGCATTTCCTCATCTTTGATCTTCCTTGGTGTTGTCTTGCTTCAGGAAGCAGAAACCACTGCTGACTTTTAAATAGGGTTGGGTGAATCTGCCCATTTCAGTTCCTATCAGCTTCTGATTTTCCAGTCCGAAATTCTGCCCTCTACCTTTCCACAACACTTCATTTTTTTTTTAATATTCATGAAATACACCAGCCTATTAGTTCAATTTTCTCAAAATACACCCCTTTTGGTATGCATTTTTGAGCAATGTATACATTTGTATACAATGTATACATTTTTGCTAGCAACTGTTGCTAATTTAATGCATTTTTGAAAGCTATTTTCACTAATGCAATTTTATGTTCACTTTCCTCTAATATATACATTATTGTACACAGGAGTTGGTTAGAGAACAGCATTACAAAATTCAGAGAAACGCAAATTTCAAAGGATGATTGTTTTGTATATTGATTCAAGAAGTGCAAATTAAGTAGCTTCTCATTAGAATACAAATATACAAATAAAATCAAATTTCTACTCCATCTCTACCTTTGGGGCTAAGGAGTGGGGCTGTGCAACTGGGTCTCTCTCAGCCCACGATGGAGAGAAATCTTCCCCAAACAAGGCGAGTGCAGTATAGCTTCAAGTGGGGCTCATTCCCTCGCCCCTATTTTTTATCTTAGTTCTTTGTTTGCTGCTAAGATTTCCATCTGCTCCTTACACGACGCTGAGAGGCCCTTGGTAAAAACATTCCTGTTCATCAGCTGCAGTGTATTCCGCACAACCCTGGTAATATGAAATCCCTCACAGTAAGCGCTGTTGAAAGGTGTTAGAAGGGGAGAGGGCTGTAACCATTTCTGTTTGTTGAATTTTGAATGCGTTCAGGAAGTCAAATTTCCTATTGGTTATAGAAATACACAGCAGGGAAAGCTATTTCTTTTATCAGTGGGGCTTTGCACGGGATGTAAATCACTCAGCAAAGGACTGCTTGCTCACCGTATTTTTATATGCTCTCTTAGGAGCCCTGACATATAAGCCAGTAACAAAAACAACAACTTTAGTACAAAATCTATTGGCACAGCAACCGTCATTTGTCTTCCCCAGCAACGTTAGAGACAAAGATATTGATTCTGCTTTTCTGCAACCACGCCTTGAAAGTGTGGAATCTGCACTAGGTGTGACTCTCAGGTGGTTGTTTTGTTTAGAGAAATATACAAGCTTCTAGCCCTTATGGATGTAAACCTAGGCCTGGAAATATGACCCTCAAAATATAGATGAGGACAGCTGCTCTGTCATTGAATTATAAGCTCAGAAGAATTCAGGGCATTGTTTTTACGCATTTCGAATCACATTTGGCATACAAAAGATGATAAATGATAACAGGGTAGATTGAAATGTGTGATTAACCTTAAGTCATCTTTTGCTGCTGTTCATTTTATGTATAGCTTTTAGAAGAAGAAGAAAGCATCAAAGAGCTGTGTATTGTTTTCTCTAAGTAGCTTTTAGCCTGCCAGTGGTAGAAAGACTACGCTAGTGATCTTCCACATGCTTCAAAAGAGGTGTTAGTGCTTATTATGTAAATAAGCCTTTAAGCAATTTTCATAACATGTACTGGAGGGACTCTAAAAATGTGTGCACGTAATGTACCCCACAGACTCAAATAAATTCCTTGCTATTCTAACATACTGTCGTGTAATTATACATTTAAGGTCACTTCTAAGCAAAGAGAAAAAAAAGTATATTGTTTCCTTGACAGGAGTTTGAGGGGTGCAAGTTTAGAATAAGGCATGTCAAAAAATTGCAGGCTTGTTTATTCTCAGCTGGAGTTTAATGCAAATTGCTCCATTATGCTGTACAATTTTTCCATCCTTGGCTTCTACAGCGGACAGTTACCCAGGGACCACCCATCAAAATGAGAGAAATAATTCAGGGCTCTGTTTTGCCCTTAGCACTGTCATGAGAGCTTGGGGTCCTGGAACTTATGAATCTATTGTCTGATGTATGACGTCTTTGAAGCCAGTAAGAGGCATTGTTATGAGATGCAACAGAGCGCTAAGATTAAGAAAAGGTTACTACCTTGAATCAGAACTACTGGGTATTGCCCATTTTGAGATATCAGGTTAAAACCATGGTTTGGAATATGATCATCATGTCCCCCCTCCCTTCTCCCTCCAGATGGCCTTCTCCTAAATGCTTCTTCCTCAATCTCGATGTACTTTTACCTTGTAAAATAGGAGCATTAATTAGTTG
The DNA here is from genome assembly GCF_964234715.1 of Podarcis melisellensis. Classification (NCBI taxonomy): domain Eukaryota; kingdom Metazoa; phylum Chordata; class Lepidosauria; order Squamata; family Lacertidae; genus Podarcis; species Podarcis melisellensis. The sequence goes on from NC_138537.1 coordinate 13,649,350, forward strand.
CCATTGATCAGGTTTCTGTGCGGTTCTTTGGGCTGTTTCACTGTTTCCACTTGGACTCCATGAGAGGTATCCGACAAAATAGTTCTGCAAGCACAAGGATGTCTGCTTGTACAATGGAACTTCCACTCCCTCTCCCTATGTGCCCCCATGCCTTTCCCAAAGGTGCTCTGGAAGGTTGTGGGACCCACAGAACAGATTTAGGGGGGCATTGGGAGATGAGAGAAATGACAAGTTCCATTGTGCAGCCTAAATCTTTGCACTAGTGGAGCCATTTCCTGGACTATCACCCCACGATCTGTATCAGACGTAGACTTGTATATTCAGATTGTCTCACTGTGGGGCTAATGGGCTGTCTGAGGTAAATTGGTTCCACCTCCTGAGCCACCATTTTGCAGCTGGCTCTCTTTGATGGACCTCACATTCTAGTGAAAATCAAAACTTCACTAATGAATCAGGACACAGTATGGGTAGATGGACCACCGAGATGGAGCAAACAAGTCAGAAGTTTATTCTCACAACCACTTGGTCAGAGAACACTGGTATCCTCTGGAAGCACATTGGGGATTTCTCAATGAGAAGGACAGCAATAGCTGACATGATCCTGAAAGACAGGATCGCTATGGATTTTCCCACTGAAAGGGGCAATTGCAAGGAAGTTGGAGGTCTGTTATAAGGTATGCGTCTTTACACAACGGGCTCTTGTCAATGGTCTCTGTGAATGGAGCATAGATCCCAAAAATCGCACCCACCCACCCACAAATCCTCTGCAGCAGATGATTCCTGTGATTTTTCTGGTGTGCCCTGGGTGGGAATCTTCTCAAACATTCAGGGTGAACAGTTCCTATTTTAAGTGATTTCGTGCTTTACCCATAACTCTTGTTCTCGGTAGTGGCGCCCACCCTGTGGAACACCCTCCCATCAGATGTCAAGGAAATAAACAACTCCCTGACTTTTAGAAAACATCTGAAGGTAGCCCTGTTTAGGGAAGTTTTTAATGTTTGATGTTTTATCATGTTTTTAATATTCTATTGGGAGCCGCCAAGAGTGGCTGGGGAAACCCAGCTGGATGGGTGGGGTATAAATAATATATTATTACAGTGGTACCTCGGGTTAAGAACTTTATTCGTTCTGGAGGTCCGTTCTTAACCTGAAACTGTTCTTAACCTGAAGCACCACTTTAGCTAATGGGGCCTCTCACTGCTGCCGTGCCACTGGAGCACAATTTCTGTTCTCATCCTGAAGCAAAGTTCTTAACCCGAGGTAATATTTCTGGGTTAGTGGAGTCTGTAAGCTGAAGCTTATGTAACCTGAGGTGTATGTAACCCGAGGTACCACTGTATTATTATTATTATTATTATTATCATCATCATCATCATCATCATCATCATCATCATTATGTCAACATGCCTTAAAGTTAAAAGCAGTGGCCTGCTCATCAGCTTGTTTCAATGATGAACATCAGTACCGTTTGCCCAAAAAAGGTGGAGTGGCGGAGGAAGTCGAGCAGGCACAGAAAGAGAATGATAGGGAAAAGAAACATTTAGTTTTCTCAGCACATGATATATTCAGGGTGTCCATTTCATATCAGCCTGCGGTTCTCTGCAGTTGGCCCCTTAAGCATCTGCCGTCAATAAGCTATTGTTTACTGTAAGCCCATTTTGTCATTTTGATGGTACAGATTCAAGCGTGGCAATCTTCCCTTCTCGCTCCACTTCCCAACATACATGACTCCCTTTAGCTAGTGCCATATCATAAAGGCCCACTTTAATGCCATGAATTAAAGCAGGTCTCAGAGCTGAATGCTAATCCTATTAACTGACCTATGAAATCGGGGCATTGTAAATCTAGGTGAGCGGTGGTCGAAGCTTCGTATGATCTGGGTTATCCCGAGGTTATGCCTTACATTAAAGAAAAAAGGATCACCTCTGTGCTCAGCATTTCAAATGAGCTCCCCATCCAAGTAGGCAAACAGCTCAGGCACAGCTAGCTAGCAGGCAAGTCAGGAAAGGAGGAGGGTGGCTGCCATCTATTGGCATATGTTACGACACAGTCAAATGGCATTTGGATAGGAAGCCAAGGCGAATTCTGCCTTTGCACTCCATGTGTGCTTCAATTACAACCCCTAATTGCCCTTTCACACTGCAGGGCTAGTTGGTTGGGCCTTGAGCTCATAACAAGGTCGCTTCTTGAACCATGCAAGCAAGTCTTTGAAAGCCACCAGCCCACAAAACAAGGCTTTGGCAAATGGTAGGTTCCACAAAATGGTATGTTCCAGAAAGACATCGACTTCTGCTTCATTGACTATGCAAAAGCCTTTGACTGTTGCGACCACAGCAAACTATGGCAAGTTCTTAAAGAAATGGGAGTGCCTGATCACCTAATCTGTTTCCTGAGAAATCTCTATGTGGGACAAGAAGCTACAGTTAGAACTGGATATGGAACAACTGATTGGTTCAAAATTGGGAAAGGAGTATGACAAGGCTGTATATTGTCTCCAAGAAAGAGGAACCCCAGAAAGAGGGGGGAGGAAGTCAAGTTTTGAAATGTCAAAATGATTTTAAAATTAGTGAGATGAACAAAATTAGTGAAATGTACAAACTTGAAAAGTATGTATAAACAAACAAACAAACTAATAATAAGAGGGGGGAAATGAAATTGTTGAGCTCTTTTTAAGGAAATTTGGCAAAAAAATAATAATCAGCACTTCCGACATAGGTTGCCATACGCCCAGGTTTCCCCGGACATTTTAATTGATATCGGAAATTCCACCCAGATGCTATTTCCAACAGATGAAACCCGGGTATGTCCAGCAAATTTCAGATGTATGGCAAGACTAGAGGACCCCATATTCTAACACAGTAGGGCTATTCCTTGTTTTCTTATAATGAAAAAGCAAGAATGCACCTATGGGTGAAGGTGTTCTTCAGACACTGCAGGCCAAATCCAGACAGGGCTTTAACACAAAATACTAATATCCCCCAGGCACAGTTGCAAAAGGCCTGTATAACTTGCACCATCTTTCTTGACAGCCCCGCATAGAGCACCTTGGAAAATAATATAGACTAGGGGCAAGATCTTGATGGTGTTGGAATTACTGATGGTGCTGGAAGACAACAGAGCAACCATCTATTATTCACAGGCCTTTGATCCCTGCTTCTCTGTTAAAATATGCTGCACTCTTTGATCAGCCAACTCCTGAGCTTGAGATGAAAACAGGATTTCACCAGGAAAACTGTCGCTTTCATTGATCTTTGGGAAGGATGAGTGTTCCTCATGCCAAAAATAAAATCAAAATGCCCAAATTCTGTACTAACTAAGAATAAACAATAATAAAATGAACTGATCTCATTTCTGTGCCATATACACACCACAGTGTTGGCAGCCGGATGTCAGAGCATCTTACCAAACAACAACTAAGCTGCATTCACAAATATATTTCAAACCATTTTCCCAAAGGAAAAGAAAACATGAAATGCAAAGAATATACAACATTTGAAAAAAAATGATTATAAAAGGGGGAGATAAAGAAGAAAATATAGTTATAAAAGGGGGAACGAGTGAAATTTATAAAATATTAGTAGAAATGGAGGATCAATAAGATCAATTAAAAGAGGTGTGGGAAAAGGAAGCCACAAGGCAGGTGAACAGTCAAAGCTGGGGGGGGGAGAGATATGGGAGAAACACACTCTCAGATATTGTCTATAAGGATAAAAGAAAATTACTACAATAATTACAATGAATACAATAATTACTACAAGTTAGTATGGAGATAGTACCGTATTTTTTGCTCTATAAGACTCACTTTTTTCCTCCTAAAAGGTAAGGGAAAATGTCTATGCGTCTTATGGAGCGAATGCAGGCTGCGGAGCTATCCCAGAAGTCAGAACAGTAAGAGGGATCGCTGCTTTCACTGTGCAGCGATCCCTCTTGCTGTTCTGGCTTCTGAGATTCAGAATATTTTTTTTCTTGTTTTCCTCCTCCCAAAACTAGGTGCGTCTTATAGAGCGAAAAATACGGTACTTAACACCAGTAAGATTAAATCAAATAAACAAGGAATATTTGGTGTTATGTTGGAGGGGATGCCAGGAAACCGGGACTTATGTTCACATGTGGTGGGGGTGTAAATATGTACAAACTTTTTAGCAAAGGGTGTTTAAGGAGATAACAGAAATCACAGTTAAAGTTGACTGAAAGTCCAGAGGTAGCATTATTATCAATTTACGATGGGATGGAAGGTTCTCGGGCTCACAAATTTATTGACAGCTGCACGAGTTTTTATAACTAGGAAGTAGAACGGGCAAGGTGAATATAAAATGGAAGAATGGTATAAAGAGGTGTGGGATATATCTATTAATGATCAGTTAGCATGTGCTATTAAGGTAAGACCAGGAATATGCAGGAGAAATGATTTTGAGGAGATATGGAAGGTGTTTGTAGAATTTGTACTGTTAAAACGGAAAGGGGTCAAACCGTCACAATAGGGGTTGGAATTTTGGGAGGTTGAATAGTTATAATGGAATGGTCCCGGTGGTGGGGTGCACATTTTAATTTCTATTTATTATTATTACTTTGATAATAATAATAATAATAATAATAATAATAATAATAATAATAATAAATAAAAATAATAGCATGGATAAAATATACATATAATTGGTAGAAGCCACAGAATACAGAATAAGCATGCTGTGCTTTTTGTATGTTCTTGCATTTTACGTGCATGACTATACCTTGTCCAAATTATTAACAAAATTACAGTGGTACTTGGGTTGCATACGCTTCAGGTTACATATGCTTCAGGTTACAGATTCTGCTAACCCAGAAATAGTACCTCAGGTTAAGAACTTTGCTTCAGGATGAGAACAGAAATCGTACTCCAGCGGCACAGCAGCAGCGGGAGGCCCCATTAGCTAAAGTGGTGCTTCAGGTTAAGAACAGTTTCAGGTTAAGAACAGACCTCCAGAACGAATTAAGTATGCAGCCAGAGTTACCACTGTATTTGCTCCCATCACAAGGTAGTGTGAGAGGAAAGCCCCATTTAGACATTTCTCACCATAGGCACCCACCCACCTTGCCCTCACCACTTTACCCGGCACGAACTCCTCCACAATGATCTGATTCAGTAGAAGGCAGATAACTTACGGCCAATTTTTAAGGGAATTCTGAAAACTCATGCATTGTGTGACTCCCATATTCCAGGTTAATGCTTGTTCAGTGTTAAATAATAACAAACACTGGTGGTCAAGCAAGGAACGTTGCACAGTTAGGCTAGGTTGCAAATGACCAAGAAAAAGCTGTTAAAATGTCACACTTATAGGATCCCAGACAGAATTGAAAATTGCAAATGCTGTCTGTTCCCGAAATGTAAAAAGCTCAGATGAGACTGTTTCTATTATTGCAACATATTGATGTGCTTTGCTATTAATTTCCCATCTTTATTTTCACTTTAATGTACCTTTAATTAGGCAATAATATATAATCTTTCCTCCATTTATTATCTCTGCTCAAAGCGGGGGGCAGGGAGCCTGGGGTGGCACTGCAGAGAGAGAGACTAAATAAAATGCCAACTCTTGACAGCACCTTTAATGTGTCATAAAAGATAATGGATGTGGTAATCACACACGTGCTAATAATCATTTAATATTTTCCTAAGTTTTGCTTCATATTGTAGTAGGAAGAAAGAAGAAAAGAAGGAAAGAAAAAAAGAAAGAAGTTAGTTAGTTAGTTAGTTAGTTAGTTAGTTAGTTAGTTAGTTAGTGGTGCTGTGGGTTAAACCACAGAGCCCAGGACTTGCTGATCAGAAGGTTGGCGGTTTGAATCCCCACGACAGGGTGAGCTCCCATTGCTCGGTCCCTGCTCCTGCCAACCTAGCAGTTCGAAAGCACATCAAAGTGCAAGTAGAAAAATACTAACCACTCTGGCGGGAAGGTAAACGGCGCTTCCGGGCGCTGCTCTGATTCACCAGAAGCGGCTTAGTCATGCTGGCCACATGACCCGGAAGCGGTATGCCAGCTCCCTTGGCCAATAAAGCGAGATGAGCACCGCAACCCCAGAGTCGGCCACAACTGGACCTAGTGGTCAGGGGTCCCTTTACCTTTACCTTTAAGGCAATGTCAGGTACAAAGGGAAAAGCTGTTACGAGCAAAGTACCCTAATCATGGGTGTTCATTGTGGGCAATCCTATGGCAAGATCCACTGGGACCCCATCACGGGGATTCGAACCGCCTACCTTCTGATCGGCAAGTCCTAGGCTCTGTGGTTTAACCCACAGCGCCACCCGCGTCCCACTCCATAGACCTACTCCTAGCCTATCTGTTTTCTGGACAGTTCTCTCCTCCTCATCCTTATGACTGCTGACACTGCTGGACAGCTCCCTGCTGCCTGATTAGGCCAGATCAGGGCAGTGTAATGGTAGCAGACACATTATTTTCTAATGCCCCTACTTATTCACACATGCATTTTTTGTATGTGGGCGTTATCCTACTCCAACAGTAGCAGGTGCAAATGTGAGAAAGCAGTGAATCCCCGTTGCATGTCTTACCACCCCTTTAGCCACTCCTTTCTATTCCTAGTTCACTTCTGGTAAGGACCCCCTGGATGGTTAAGTCCAGTCAAAACCTGAATCCTAGCATAACAGGGTTGAGTAGCTCCTGTGTCTGAGAAATTGGTCATTTGCCTACCCCAGATGGGGTTGCACTCCCCCCTGAAAGAGCAAGTTTGTAGTTTGGAGTTGCTGCTGGATCCAGCTCTGTCACTGGAGGCCCAGATAGCCTCAGTGGCTGGAAGTGTGTTTTACCAACTGCAACTGGTTCGACAGCTATGGCCATTCCTGGATTGGAAAAACCTTGCCACAGTAGTTCATGCACTAGTTACTTCAAGACTGGATGACTACAATGTGCTCTCAGTGCAAAATGCTGCAGCACAATTGCTGGCAGGAGTAGGTAAGGTAAAGTTAAATGACCCCTGGACGGTTAAGTCCAGTGAAAGGCAACTATGGGGTTGCAGTACTGATCTTGCTTCAGGCTGAGGGAGCCGGCGTTTGTCTGCAGACAGCTTTCTGTCTCATGTGGCCAGCATGACTAAACCACTTCTGGCGCAACAGAACACTGTGATGGAAACCAGAGCGCATGGAAACGCTGTTTACCTTCCCACCACAGTGGTACCTATTTATCTACTTCCACTGGCATGCTTTTGAAACTGCTAGGATGGCAGGAGCTGGGACAGAACAATGGGAGCTCACCCTGTTGCAGGGATTCGTACTGCCGACCTTCTGATTGGCAAGCCCAAGAGGCTCAGTGGTTTAGACCACAGCACCACCTGCGTCCCTCTTTCCTGGAACCAGGAAAGAGAAAAGTGATTTGAGCAACTGACTGCAGAGATATATGGTGCTGGAGGGGAAGAAACCATCCACACAGGTGAGTGAGGTTGAACCCTCACCCCTCTTGTACTTTAAAAATAAGAACCCCTCTCCACTATTTTACTATCAAGAGGCAGCCACACAAATGATGCCCCGTCACAATGGGTTTTACTTTCAAGGATGTGACCAGCATATCAAGGAAGGCCTGAAACAGCTACTGGCTTTGAACATTCCTTTTTGAAAGGATTCTGGAGAAATATTAACAAAATGAATCAAAATAAATGACAAATGCTTCAGTCAACAAGCATTTCATAAACACACACCATGCTGCGGTGAGATTAGACCCAAATAAAGTGTTCCTCAGGACTGAAATACTCATTCAGACCTTATTAACCAGACAGAACTCAAGGTCTCCTGAGCTGCATACAGAAAATGAAGATTCCTTAAAGCTGTTTGTTCATTTCATCAAGCACAAAAAAAGACTGGGAAAAGGTGTCTAGAGGTATTTCCGAAAATCAGAAAATGATAATAACCTTCCTGGAGTCTTGTGTCTCCATTCTTGTTTATTAGCATTAATCCTCTGAAGCACCAACTGAAATAAAACTAGAATGTAGCATCTGGGCCACCTCCTCCATTGCTGGATGAGGCACCTGAAACTGCATAGCGTAAATTACATTTGGTACAATTTTTCATTTTATATGTTGCTTGGAATAATAGAGATTCCTCCACCCCCCACCCCCTCCCTGGATGACAACTACTTTCTAACAAGGTTCGTGTTCTGAATTAAAAATAGGATAAAAATACCAGCAACATTTTACTCCAACTGCTAAGTCATTCATTCATTGAACCAACACAGGAAAAAAAGCTCCTTTGATGGATTCATATCCAGAGTGAACCACAACACTTTATGAACGTCAATGGCTCATGCCCATCTGATTTCATATTGGGCCACATCTGCATCATACATTTAAAGCACTCCTGTATCACTTTAAACAGTCATGTTGTTGTTGTTTAGTCATTTAGTCGTGTCCGACTCTTTGTGACCCCATGGACCAGAGCACGCCAGGCACTCCTGTCTTCCACTGCCTCCTGCAGTTTGGTCAAACTCATGTTGATAGCTTCGAGAACACTGTCCAACCATCTCATCCTCTGTCGCCCCCTTCTCCTTGTGCCCTCTATCTTTCCCAACATCAGGGTCTTTGCCAGGGAGTCTTCCCTTCTCACAAGGTGGCCAAGACATGGCTTCCCCAAAAGAATCCTGTGACCTGAAGTTTGTTAAGGGTGCTGTTGAGTTGTTAGGAAACCTCCTTTGCCCTTACGGAGCTATAACTCACAGAGTGCTTTAACAATCATTCCCTCTTTCCAGGGAATTGTAGCTCTATGAGGGGAAGAGAGGTCTCCCAGCCACTCTCAGTACCTTCAGTTATCCCAGATTCTTTGGGAAGAGCCATGAATGTTTGAAGTGGTATGATGCAGCTTTAAATATATGCTATGGGTGTGGTTTTGGCTTGCTTATGGAAGTGAACCACTGAAATGTGTACAAGGGCAACTCTATTGCTGTTCACACTAATGGGGGATAGGATAATCTATTTATTTGGGGAATTTCAGTCTAAACCTTCTGCATGACAGATTCCAGGATAGGGAAAGTATAAGCATTAAAAATTGACCAAAAACAATCCAAACTATAAATTAATACAATGATAAGAACAGCTAAAAGGAATACACTAATAATAATATAATAATAATAATTTATTATTTATACCCCGCCCATCTGGCTGGGCCTCCCCAGCCACTCTGGGCGGCTTCCATAAAAACCAAAAATACAGTAAAATCACACGTTAAAAACTTCCCTGAACAGGGCTGCCTTAAGATGTCTTCTGAATGTCAGGTAGTTGTTTATCGCTTTGACATCTGCTGGAAGGGCGTTCCACAGGGTGCGTGCCACTACCGAGAAGGCCCTCTGCCTGGTTCCCTGTAGCTTTGCTTCTCGCAATGAGTAGTTTTGAGACTTCAAAACTACTAAAAACTGGAGACAACACTTCTTCCAACCAATCAGTAAGTACTATACTATCCCACAAGTACCTGAGCAAAGATTTTTAAGTTTGTGTAGAGGTTTGTGTAGAGGCAGTGCCAAAGAATGCTCCAACTACCGCACAATTGCACTCATTTCACACGCTAGCAAGGTTATGCTTAAAATTCTACAAGGAAGGCTCAAGCAGTATGTGGACCGAGAACTCCCAGAAGTGCAAGCTGGATTTAGAAGAGGCAGAGGAACCAGAGACCAAATTGCAAACATGCGCTGGATTATGGAGAAAGCTAGAGAGTTCCAGAAAGACATCTACTTCTGCTTCATTGACTATGCAAAAGCCTTTGACTGTGTCGACCACGGCAAACTATGGCAAGTTCTTAAAGAAATGGGAATGCCAGATCACCTCATCTGTCTCCTGAGAAATCTCTATGTGGGACAAGAAGCTACAGTTAGAACTGGATATGGAACAACTGATTGGTTCAAAATTGGGAAAGGAGTACGACAAGGCTGTATTTTGTCTCCCTGCTTATTTAACTTATATGCAGAATTCATCATGCGAAAGGCCGGGCTGGATGAATCCCTAGCCGGAATTAAGATTGCCGGAAGAAATATCAACAACCTCAGATATGCAGATGACACAACCTTGATGGCAGAAAGTGAGGAGGAAATAAAGAACCTTTTAATGAGGGTGAAAGAGGAGAGCGCAAATTATGGTCTGAAGCTCAACATCAAAAAAACGAAGATCATGGCCACTGGTCCCATCACCTCCTGGCAAATAGAAGGGGAAGAAATGGAGGTAGTGAGAGATTTTACTTTCTTGGGCTCAATGATCACTGCAGATGGTGACAGCAGCCACGAAATTAAAAGACGCCTGCTTCTTGGGAGAAGGGCAATGACAGGCCTAGACAGCATCTTGAGAAGTAGAGACATCACCTTGCCAACAAAGGTTCGTATAGTTAAAGCTATGGTTTTCCCAGTAGTGATGTATGGAAGTGAGAGCTGGACCATAAAGAAGGCTGATCGCCGAAGAATTGATGCTTTTGAATTATGGTGCTGGAGGAGACTCTTGAGAGTCCCATGGACTGCAAGAAGATCAAACCTCTCCATACTGAAGGAAATCAACCCTGAGTGCTCACTGGAAGGACAGATTGTGAAGCTGAGGCTCCAGTACTTTGGCCACCTCATGAGAAGAGAAGACTCCCTGGAGAAGACCCTGATGTTGGGAAAGATGGAGGGCACAAGGAGAAGGGGGCGACAGAGGACGAGATGGTTGGATAGTGTTTTCGAGGCTACCAGCATGAGTTTGACCAAACTGCGGGAGGCAGTAGAGGACAGAGGTGCCTGGCGTTCTCTGGTCCATGGGGTCACGAAGAGTCGGACACGACTAAACGACTAAACAACAACACAAAGAGGTTTGTTTACATGTCAACTTTGTATACTGTTCCTAAAGAATGAACTTCAGGTCCAAAATGCATTGAGCTACAACAGATGTTCATCATTGGCCCTCTTGAGAACTGGTTTCCCCTTCTGCATTCTTTTTTCATCCATGGAGATGGCAAGTGTGGTATGCCTTCCTCAGGAGGCTACAGAACACACATTTACAGAAGCGCTTGCCTTTTCTCCGTGCAAATTCTGCTTAACACATTGCAATGGGAGACTTCCACTGGAGGCAGCTGCAGAATCGATGGCAGCTAACAGATTGAGGTTGAATCCTGACAAGACAGAAGTACTGTTTTTTGGGGGGCAGGGGGCAGGCAGGTGTGGAGGACACCCTGGTCCTGAATGGGGTAACTGTGCTCCTGAAGGACCAGGTGCGCAGCCATTTTGGACTCACAGCTGTCCATGGAGGCACAGGTCAATTCTGTGTCCAGGGCAGCTGTCTACCAGCTGCATCTGGTAAGCAGGCTGAGACCCTACCTGCCCGCAGACTGTCTCGCCAGAGTGTTGCATGCTCTGGTTATCTCCCGCTTGGACTACTGCAATGCACTCTATGTGAGGCTACCTTTGAAGATGACCTGGAAACTACAACTAATCCAGAATGTGGCAGCTAGACTGGTGACTGGAAGTGGCTGCCATGATGGGCACCTGTGGAATGCCCTCCCATCAGATGTCAAGGAAATAAACAACTATCTGACTTTTAGAAGACATCTGAAGGCAGCCCTGTTTAGGGAAGATTTTAATGTTTGATGTTTTATCGTGTTTTTAATATTCTGTTGGGAGCCGTCCAGGGTGGCTGGGGAAACCCAGCCAGATGGGCGGGGTATAAATTATTATTATTATTATTATTATGCATAGCATTAATGCAAACGTCTCTGACTTAGAGTTACATCCAACTAAGTCACAATCAGAGTAGACCCCTTCACATCACTGGGTATGACTAATTTACATTCAATGATCTCAGTGGAGCTTCTCTGAATATGACTTAGCTGGATAGAACCCTGCCTTCAAGGTAAACCTGATCCAGATCTGTGTGTCAGTCATTTGGAGGGTACGATGGATGTAGCTGTGTCTGAACATCTGCTGCTTTGCCGGAAGGAAAACAACAATCATCTCATCACAAAGCAAAACCTTGAAATAGGTCCAGCATTTGCAATAAGAAGGAGATTTCCATGAATCGCCCTGGTAACCTCAAAGCAATTTACTGATGAGTTGGATTAAAGGCCTCCCAAACATTATTTTCCTTTGAGTCCCATTATGGTCCTTCGAAGGGAGAAATCCATCCAAGAGTTGTAAAAAGAAAAAAAAGGGGGGATATAATGCAGGAAAAGAAATCTGAATATAGAACAGTCAAGGGCAATGGATATCAGTCTTCTTGGCAATGCCAAGTTAGTCGGATGACAAAGCTTAACAATGAAGGATGACAAAAATCTCTCCCTCTTTTAATTACTTCCTTTCAAATAGGAAAGAGTTGAAACAACACTGCAAGCAGACAATCATTTAAATGAATATTGGCATAAGAAAGAGTACAGCAGACGCTAACGTCCTAGTGAGATTCCCTAGGTAGGCAGAAACATGTATTTTAATATATTTCTTTTAATATGGATTAGAAGAAAGTGACAATTTCTAAAAAGAAAAGCTGCCTGACAAGAACCCAGGAGTTGTTTCTAACTAAATTATTATAAGAGTAAACCCGCTGAAATTAATGGATCTAAGTTAACCATTTCCATTGTCTTCAGTAGTTTTGTTCTAAGCAGGATGAACACTGGAAAGAACCTCACATACATCATAAGGAGAAGGGCCATAGCTTAATGGGAGAGTATCGGTTTTGCATACAGAAGGTGCCAGGTTCAATTGCCAGAAAGGGCTGGGAGACATATATATATATAACAGGGCAGACTTGTTAATTAAATCTCTGAAGGTCTGAAGAGTAAACCTGTTTGTGTTCAGCTGAATGTATGGGATACCTCAGCTGCTGGAGCAGGGTCATGTCATGAGTTGGGCAAAAGATTCCCGCACTTCAGTTCATTCTCATGATCCCGTGCATGATTCTATGTGCTTCTACATGTGATGGGTAGTCCTACATGATCAGGGACCCTGATCGTGTGGAGAGGCCAATGCACTTTCTGCTAGATGATTTGGCATGTGCATGTTAGGAATTGCAATTTAGACATGGATTTACAGTCCCACTTCTTCTTTACACTTTTCTCGAGCTAGGTAAAGGGACCTCTGACCATTAGGTCCAGTCATGACCGACTCTGGGGTTGCGGTGCTCATCTCGCTTTATTGGCCGAGGGAGCCAGCGTACAGCTTCTGGGTCACGTGGCCGGCATGACTAAGCCGCTTCTGATGAACCAGAGCAGCACACGGAAACGCCGTTTACCTTCCCACCAGAGCGGTACCTATTTATCTACTTGTACTTTGATGTGCTTTCGAACTGATAGGTTTGCAGGAGCAGGGACCGAGCAACGGGAGTTCACCCTGTCGCGGGGATTCGAACCACTGACCTTCTGATCGGCAAGTCTTAGGCTCTGTGGTTTAACCCACAGCGCCACCCGCGTCACTAATTAGGCTAAAGGAGCCTAATTTTGGAAGAGGGCTTGTATATCACTATAATAGATAGTGATATAAGTTAGAGACCCCAGGTATATATTTTTATTATTTTAATAATTTTCAATGTTTCACTTTAATTGTATTTGACCTTTTAGAATGTATTAGACTTGTTTTTGTTTCGTTCTGCATTTGTGAGTCTTCCCCCCCCCCCACGCTGCATCCCACCTCTCCTTATCTGGGAACATTGGGGCCACTCCAAGGTGATGTGGGGTGAAGATATCAGTATGTAGCCGTGCGTCCTTTACTTCTCATGGCCTGTAACCTTTCCTTACGTAGGTGAAGCTATTTTATGACTCTTTGTTTGCTGTGTTTGAGCTACAATGTAAGCCTTCATTCTGAAGTGCCTTGGGGCAGACCGTCTCAACTGGTACGTTGAGTAGAGTGAGCTCTGTCCTGTTGCAATAGCTATAATAAACGCTGGGTCCCTAAATCTGGATGCTGGACTTGGAAATAGTTTCCTTGGTTCTGTGGTTTATTCAAAAGGTGGGCTGTTCCTCACCTGGGCAATGAACAAGGTGGTGTCGAGGCGAATTCTTACCACAATAGTTGAGAGCAGTCTGCAGCACAGAACGTCCTTATGTCATCTGACAACAGAAACCCCAGGAGAAGAATATAATGATGAGCAGAAAAGGAGGAAGAGCTTATTTGCTCAAGTATGCTCGATATCCATTTCCCTAGGTTAAACAAGGGGTGTTGCTTTAACAATGACACAGTGTGTGTGTGTGTGTGTGTGTGTGTGTGTGTGTGTGTGTGTGTAAGTTGCTTGACGACCCTTAGGGGATAAGTGATGAATAATCTTAATAATACTAATAATAAATAAGGGCATGTAAAAGGCATCATGATCACTTCCTCACACTTGAAATTCGTCACATCCTCCTGGAAACACTGCAAGGCTTCTGCTTGTTCAAAACCATGAACTGTAGAAGTCTTTTCAGAGGGTGGGATAGATGACAGTATTTTAGGCGCAGGTCCCAACTGTCATGCAGGAGCCAGGCCCTGTGACCAACAGGACTTTGCAGGGCTGGGGCCTTCCTAAGTTTGTTCTGAAGAGGCAAGGCACGGCTGCACAGGTGAGACCAATTGGTCACTCACAGCCCCTGGTGGCAAGAGCCAGGAAGGGATATAAGGCCAGCATTTCCCTTCAGCTCTTTGCCACAGCAATATGTTCCCTGCCTTGCTGCATTTGGCTCCTTGCTTCCTGACCCTCGGACCCTTGACTTCATGACTCCCGGCTCTCTGACTCTCGGATTCTTGGCTTCCTGACTCCTGGCTTCTGGGCTCCCATTCCTGCTCCCACCTCGCCATCTTGACCCTGGTTCCAATGTCCCCAGCCAGGTCTTCAACCGCCCATGAACCGGACCATGCCAGTAACTCAATTTGTGTGCATGTTCATGCCTGGGCATGGTCACACACACCCTTTATCCATTAGAATCTTTGGATTGCTAGCATAGGATCTTCAATTTTTTAATGTCTCTTTTGTCAAAGAGAAAATTAGAAAAGAAAACCCACCCACCTACCTACCTCCTTGCCCTCTCTAATATATATCGGGAATTTGAAAGAGCTTCCTAAAGGGCTTAAAGCAACCGACCTCGAAAAATCCTCCCCGTTGCAGAGTTGCTGCCCTTTTGCAAGTCATTTCTGTTTTAAACAAAAATAAGCCATAAAATCATCTTCAGCTTGTAATGCAGAGCTTTTCTTCAGAAACCCAGGAGGTCAAGGATATCAGACTTCCCCGTGTACGATCCATCACCAAAATAGACAGCTCACACAGGGTTTGCATTTCAATAGAATGGAGTGGTCGCAGAGGTGAAAGAGGTGCCTTTTCATTTGCCTATCAGAGTGTCCCCTCTCGCAGTATCCAGTGGGAAATGAGTCGGGAGTCAGGAATAAGCTGAGAGATGGATGGAAAGCAGGCCACAAAATGAAGGTGGCTGTTTTTCAACAGCATGACAGTATATGTGTAAACACTGGGCATTTATGAGCCAGTGTTTGAGCACAGCTTCTCGAAGCAGCCAGCAGGGCACAGTGGGGTGGGTAGAGCAACGTTGCTTTCTGGCTTCCCACTTCTGGTGACCAAGAGGGGGAGGTCGGAGGTCAGTGCAGTGTGGGTGCAGGGGTGGAGCCAATCTAATGCTGCCATTGCTGAGCTATACTTCACTGTTGCCTTGCCCCTCCACCGTCATTTATCACAATGGGAAGCCAGCTAAGCAACAACAGACCCCCCCCCCCCAGCTCTGCCATGCTGGCTGCAACTGACAGCAGCTAAAAGGCATGCACAACAAACGAACGACGTAGAGGAATATCCGGTGCCTTTAACTAGCTTCCCGTCTCACAAATGGCACCAGTGCAGTCATTTGCAGGGCTCTAGCACTGTCTTCTCCTGCCGCCATGCAACTGTGATATGGAGAAGAAGGGAACCGCAGATACAGCACAGAAAGACTTTGTTCTACTTGCAAGGAATTAGATCAAGCCATGGTGGCAGAGGTACAAGTGACTGTTATATATGACATGGGGTTACACTGCTGTTTGAACTGCTCACCAACCTGCCTAACACACCCAGGCCTTGCCAAAATGCCCCAACCCCTAGATATTGTCAAACAGCCCAGTCCTCCTCCCCAAGCCCCTTAGATCAAGGGTGGGGTTTTCTGGCTCCCAGAGGCCAGTGGAAGGTCCTGCTCACCTGTCAAAATTCCAACATCCTGCTCACCAAAGTTGAAACGTGGAGTGCGGGAATGCTTGCAAAGCCTGGCCATGCTAATCCTTTCAAACTTTTGCAATCCTATCCTGCTGCTACATTCCTCCCTAATTTGGCGCTCCTTTGTACCCATGTGAACCCGAACATCTCTTTGTGGCCACACAGTCTTCTCTCTCTTTCTATTTCTACTCAAGAGCATTTATTTCCCCACAACACCCCACATCACTTTATTTCTCTACCTAAGAGCACCCCCACAGCCTACTCTCACTTTGTGCCTCTACACAACAGAGTATCTTCCTCTGTCCCCAGGGCCAGATTTAGGTTTGATGAGGCCCTAAGCTACTGATGAGGCCCTTTATATGTCCAGCTGTCCTTTGTCAACAACAAATTGTCGCTGTTTTTGTGTTGAATATCTGCTATATGGTAATTTATGGACCTAATAGGTATCTAAAGCCATTTGTGCATAACAAATAGGAGCCTACACAACACAAAGCACTGTTGCTGTATGTAGGTTTTATTTCATTTATCTTATATTTTTGAAATGTGCATCCAGGTTTTTTCCCCTTTAATTTTTTTGGGGGCCCCCAAGAGAGTGGGGCCCTAAGCTATAGCTTGTTTAGCTTATACTTAAATCCGGCACTGTCTCTCCCACACCATAGATATTTCTCTCTTTCCCACTCTAGAGGGAGCGTAGGGGTTCAAAAAGGGGGCTCCTGTTGAAGGAGTGAAGTGTAAAGGATGGAAAGTTTTGGTGCAGCTCCTTGAGCAAAGTGCTGAGTTCTCTCCCCCCCCCCCCCAAGCCATGGAAGAGTGGAAGAGAGCTAGTGGAGGAGAGAAAGTCCGGCAGCACACAGATGCGGGGAATAAGAAGGCGGCCAATCTCTGACCACAGCAGTCTTGATTGCCCTTTGCTGCCAGAATGGATTGCTCAAGAGGAGAGCACCCCCTGCAGGCCCTGAAAACGACAGCATGACGACATTCTTAGGAAAATATTATATAGTAAGATCAGAAATAAAAACATGGAACATGGGAATAGGATTCCAGTGAGATTTATTCTCACGTGAAGACCATACACAGCAGAAATTAGAGGGTAGGATTCATGTACAGCACAGAACTCTCTCTACTCTCCTGCTTCCTTAGATGAACCGCCTGCCACCTGTTTTTCAAAGCTTCCTCATTATGGTGGGTTTGAAGGGGAGAGGCGGAAAGTGCTCCTTGGTGTGAAAAGATCTGCTCCACATGCCTAAAGGGGTTTCCTGATTCATCACTGCTGTGTTTCGTATCACAGAGTTGACAAAGGTATGGTGGTGTTTAGGGATGTCATGAGATCCCAATAGTTCAAATGTGAACTGCTCTGATTGATTGCTCCTGGAAGTGAATCAGGGCCATATTTACCCCAGTCCCAAGGCTGCCTTCCTTATCACTGAAGCCACCATTCTGCTGGCTCAGGAAACTTACCTGAGGCAATGGAAATGCAAAAGCGGTGCCAGTTGAGGTGGTAGTTGCAGAAAATATTTTAAGTTGGGCTTTTTTCCCCCTTGAGACCTGTTGAATCTTCCGTGATTATTTAAAATTGGATTGCTAAAATCTGACATAGCAAAAAAAGGGGGGGTTGCAGTTCTCCTGGCAGTATCTATTGAGCTCATAATGAGTCAGGGCAGAAATGATAAGTGATGGCTGTTATTTCTTAAATCACCAGACTGTAGAAGTGGTAAGAAAAAAATGAGCTGTGATTTCTTTTCAAGATTGTCATGATAAGAGTTAGCCAGCAAGATTAACCCTGAGCCACAGAACAAGAAATCAGAAATATTATAGGCCAGTAAATATGTTTCCTCTCACATCACAGAGACTATTTCAACTTGTTAAATGGAAAACTGATCATAGATCTAGCTAGATATCTAGATATAGATATACACACACCTCCTGATTAATCAGGACCCCTATCCCTATTAGCACATATGTAATATTCTCATATAAATATTTCCATCTGTCCATTTTTACTTGTCTTTATAACAACATTTTACTTTTTTATGACCCTGTTTTATGTTTCTATGCTATTTTTCCTGCACATTTGGGGATATTTAAATCACAAGTTATTTAGGAATGCTTATAAACAAACAAATTTGCACTGATTCACTGGATCGATGCATTGCAATGGGCCACACATTTCTGAGCATGCTTATAAGCAATTAGGTGTTAAGAATGAGGCCTACCAGGTCTCCAAACCCTCCAAGTATCCCTATATTACAGGGACTTCCATGATTTAGAGAAGTCATCCCAGTTCTGATTTGATCCTGGGATGTCCCGCTTTTCCTTAGGACGCCCTTCTTTGCATTGGTGAAATGTTGGAGGGCCTGGAGCCATCCAACCCCTGAGCCATCTCAAGGCAATCCTGTATAGGGAAGGTTTTTTAACAAATGTTAAATGATATTTTCATATACGTTGGAAGCTGCCCAGAGAGCTGGAGCAACCCAATAAGATGTGTGGGGTATAAATAGTGAAGTTATCATTATGGAATGGGATGTACTTATTTTCACTGAAGAAGTATGGAGAGTATGAGTTTCTGAAATCACCAACCAGCCTGTCTTGCATGTGGCCTCCACATCTCAAGTGTAAGTTAAATTCAGAAAATGGAGAGGGGGGCAGTGCTGGCGTTGAGTCCATTATGGCCTGGGCCTGAAATTCAACACAGAGATACGGGTTTTAATCATAATGGTGTTAGGGAGAACTCTTGAATTCATCACTACAAATTCCCCCTTTCCAGTTTTTGGCAGCAACAAATGGATACTTGATCCGCTGAGCCAGAGAAAACATGTGTTGTGTTGGCTCACTGACTTTGTCAATGTCTTGTGGATTATTTATCATGGCGCTCTCTCTCTCTCTCTCTCTCTCTCTCTCTCTCTCTCTCTCTGTGTGTGTGTGAATGATTTATATACTGCTTCACCATCAATATATATAGGCAGTTTACAAAATACATATGTTAAGGGGACTGTAGGTTGAGTGGTTAATGTGCATAACTAGCCAATGTGCACATTCACCCATTTTCAAGGATAATGCGCACATCATCTTTCTGTGAAAAGAAAATTGTGCACATCTCACAGGCTTGGGAAATCTGCATGTATGGACTGAATTTTGTACATTCTCTGGCCACTGTGCATAATCCCCAACTGACTTTGGATAATGTGCATATTTTTGACATCATTTTTGTACATTCTCAGACCCTCTTGGAGTGTTAATGCTGTGAATCCCTCCATTGTAGGCTCTGGTTGTATATATATGTAAATAAACCATATATCATAAAGACAGCACAGTCCCCGCTGTGCCTCACTTCCAAAGGGAACACAAAGTGCCAGAAACCCCTGAAATATCACACCACTCACAGATTGGGGTGGCATGCAGCAATGCGCGCATGCACACATGCACACACACATTCAGAGGCTTCTTCCCACAACTCAAGTCTGTGATGGATGGATAGGGTTAGATAGATAGGCATTATGAAAGAAATTACAGGTATTTGATTGCCCACTCCACCTAATAGATTAAGATTGTATCAGGTGGGTGCTCTTTAAATAGAATTGCAGCACAATATAGTCACACAAATCAGGAACTGGAAACATATGCTAAGCAGAAAGAGGATCTTGCATACCGACAACAAAAGTGAATTGTAAATTATTGCACAACATAGCCCTAGAGATTCCAAGTCAATATTTAATTGCTCTGAGAAAACAATGAAGACACCAGGTAGGCTATGCGAAAGTAATCTGATACAAATCATAGCAGGGTCTGGACATTGAACATTGTGTCACACACAGCTATTAGATTGCACTGTTCTCTGTGCAAGTGGAAAGGAGAGGACTGTCAGGTGAAGCAACAAAAATTATACCATGTTTCAAGGACTGGAGTTAGATTGCATTCAAAGCCAGAGATGAGCAGGAACACCAAAGCAAGTCAAATTCATTTTCTTGACAGTGCATCATTTTTTTTAATCGCCAGGTAAAAGCAGCAGATTGATGCTCCCCACTCTCCGGGAGTTAATAACAGGGAATTAAGTGGAGCAGCCAGAAAGACGGGTTCTGAAGAAATTAACTTATGATACAGCAAAAAGAGTCTTCTCTTAGGGCTAAGGTAATTCACAGGCAAACCACAGTTTACAAACCTGTGGGGCAAACCACAGTTTCTAAAACACACCACCTCTTGCCCAAACTCTTCTGAGTCTTTATGGGTAGATGCTCCTCTCATGCTTCCATAAAAAGGTGATAACACCGTCAGATGCTAGAATTAAACATGCATTACGATGTGCTTCTGCAAGAAATGTTCAGAAGAAAACAACCTCTCTCTTTGCCAAAATCTACAACAGCTAAAAACACTCCGAAAGCTCCAGACTAAAGCATAAAAGATCTTAACTCTTCTAACCTTTTGCAAACATCAGCTAACTAAAACACGGCTTTTCATTGAAATGCATTTACCTGTGTGATATAAAACAACACTAGCATAATGCTTCTTTGCCCCCCAAGCACAGAGCTTCAAAATACCTTTTCCTCCACAAGCTTATTTTATCTGGAATTTTTTTTAACTAATACACTTTCCACTTAAAAGGCGTCAGACTAAATTCAAAATATTAGGTGGAAATTGGAAGTGAATAACATTTCCCAAACAATCTTACTATCCAAAAGTCCGAAGGAACACAATAACCCTGTCAGCGCAATATCCAGACGTTTGTCACATCACAAACAGAAACAATTGCGTCTCAGTCAGTGCTTGCCATTTGCTGTAGATCCCTCTGCACGACTAATTACTGTAATACAGGATGAGTGCAAGCGACAAAGCAGCGTATCATTCTGAACATCTGCACTCTGTTTCTGTCATCAAAGAGGAGTATAATTGCACGTTAGACTGCACAATAACAAATTTGAAATCCACTGAATGCATTCCTTTCCTCTTTTAAAAATAAGAAGCCTCTCCCTTTTTTTAAGGCAGAAGAACTTGCAAATTGTCTTCTAATCGATAGAAAGAGTATCGCACAAGGCAAGAACTATTTAAAATCTGAATCTTTCTTACCAAGTACCCCAAGCCGGTAGTTGACGGTGATGACTATCACATTGCCATAGCTTGCCAGCACACTGCCATCATATAAATTTCCAGTGCCTTCCATGTAGGACCCTCCGTGAATATACACCATCACAGGTTTGGGTCCCCCACTATCTCGAATGTCTGGAAGAAAAATATTGAGAAGTATGTTATCCCGAGAACAATGTGATGCACATGAAAGTCCTAGTTTGTTTCCTTTTCTACCCCAAGCTGTTATTTATTATTTATTATTTTTTGAAAAGTGTTTCCCAAGCAACATATGTGAGTTATGACATCTTGTACAACATCTGTCTCTGTAATGCCTAATAAAGGATTGGAGATACAAATTATGACATTGTTTCCTAGAGGAATTTTGAGCGCACACACAAAATATGACGGCCACCACTGGATCACATGAAAGTTACAAAGCTTATGACTCACTTCTCGCCCAGTTTGGGAGCAACTGCGATCCTTTTCAAATGAGGTTTAGCATTTCTATGGATTGTGTGGTTTTCCTTTCGTATGGCCATTAGATTAACCATGGCAGTACAATGATAAATCTACAAGTTGAATGTCTACTTTTGGTTGGACTTTCTTCTGTAATGTTTTATTCTGGCATGTTTCATTTGATGTTTTAATGTAGGTTGTAAACCGCTTTCAGATTTTTTTTCCCTTTAAAATTGAAAGCAGTATAAAAATAAAAGCAGCAGCAGCAACAAAAACCTGTCTGAGAGGCTGAAGAATCCTTGCGCTCTAAATGTCAAAACCAGGGGGTTGTGTATCAGGATATTTGGGGGTTCTGATGTTTTTAGAGGGCTACTATTAGGATGCATATTCTGAAGTGTAGAAAAACTGCCTCACCCCACACAAAAAAAGCAGGCTATTTCTCTCACAGCCCCAGTGATGCCCCTTCAACTGAGGTGAAGAAGATTGGTAAAGAATCAGACATAATTACAGGAGAGAGGTCTTAGCACATGAATTCTAATGATGGGACATCTATTGTTGGAGGCAGAACAGTTTCAGCTCGGAAATATCTTCTGAGAAATGTGGCCCAGTTAATAGTTTGCAGCATAGTACATAGTACAAATTACCATATTTTTCGCCCTATAGGACGCACTTTTTCCCTTCCAAAAATGAAGGGGGAATGTGTGTGCGTCCTATGGGGTGAATGCAGGCTTCAGGAAGCTATCTGCAAGCCTGGGGAGCCTGGCGGGAGTGCCCGCCGGGCTCCCAGGCTTGCGGGCAGCAGCCTGCAGCACAAAGCATGGGGCGCGCTGCAAAGCACGCTCCGTGCTTCGGGCAGATGTCTGCAAGCCTTGCGTGCCTGGCGGGAGGTTCCGCCGGGCTTGCAAGGCTTGTGGGCGGCAGCCTGTTCTGGGGGCTGGGGTCGGGGGAAGCTCGGGCTTCCCCCGCCCCAGCCCCACGCCGGGGAAAAAATAATTTCCCCCCTTTATCCCCCCCCCAAATCTAGGTGCGTCCTATGGGCCGGTGCATCCTATAGAGCGAAAAATACGGTACATTAGAAGCACAAGGATCCTGACCAGTAGCATATCTCATTCAGTACTGAAAACTGAGCATTTCCTACTTACATTAAGTAAGCAATTACTGGTGGTTTCAGTTAATTAATTAATTAATGGAGTGGTATGCCTATTAACTCATCACTGGTAACACCCCAGATAAAGGTAAAGGGACCCCTGACAGTTAAGTCCAGTTGTGAATGACTCTGGGGTTGCGGCGCTCATCTTACTTTACAGGCCGAGGGAGCAGGCGTTTGTCTGTTCTGCAGACAGTTTTTCCGGGTGATGTGGCCAGCATGACTAAGGTGCTTCTGGTTCAACGGAACATTGACACCAGAGCAGTGCATGGAAACGCCGTTTACCTTCCCACCGGAGTGGTACTTATTAATCTACTTGCACTTTTGGGTGTGCTTTCGCTTTGGCAGGAGCTGGGACCGAGCAACGGGAGCTCACCCTGTCACAGGGATTTGAACCGCTGACCTTTTGATCAGTAAGCCCAAGGCTCAGTGGTTTAGACCACAGCGCCACCTGTGTCCCTAACACCCCAGGGCTACCCTTGAAGACAGTTTGGACACTACAGTTGGTACAGTGTGCCATGCTCCAACTAGTCATGTGAACCATGAGGAGAGTAATAATAATAATAATAATAATAATAATAATAATAATAATAATAATAATAATTTATACCCTGCCCATCTGGCTGGGTTTCCCCAGCCACTCTGGGTGGCTTCCAACAAAATATCAAAATACAATAGTCTGTTAAACATTGAATGCTTCCCTAAACAGGGCTGCCTTCAGATTTCTTTTAAAAGTCTGGTAGTGTTGTTCTCTTTGACATCTGGTGGGAGGGTGTTCCACAGGGCGGGTGCCACTACTGAGAAGGCCCTCTGCCTGGTTCCTTGTAACTTGGCTTCTCACAGTGAGGGAACCGCCAGAAGGCCCTCGGTGCTGGACCTCAGTGTCCGGGCAGAACGATCATATCATTCTGGTTTTGAAGGCTCTGTCAGTGTGCCAGCAAGCCCAATTCAAGGTCTTGCTATTTGCATATTAAGCCCTGAAAAAATTGGGGTCCGAAGAACCTGAGTGACCACCTTCCATGCTACCACTTGACTTGGCTTTTACAATCAGCAGGTGATACCCTGCTCATGGCCCTGTCCTGGGCAGAAATCAGGATGAAAACAACATGACACAGGGCAGCATAACAGTTACACGCATCTCTGTTCATCCAGACATTTAGTTCTTCATTCTTCTATGCCAGGAGTGTGGTCCCTTATTTAAACATGTGGTTGCTGTGCTATATTTTATGATGATACATTGATCTTCCATTTTATTTGTTTAATGATTTATTGTAGGTTGTTGTTTTAACGATGTATTATGTGAAGCTGTCGTGCGCTCCAGAATATAAGAACAGTGGGATAGATAGGTTTTTATTTCTCTAAATTGCTTATTTTTCTAATCTAAAGTTCTGCTCTCATTTCCACATTTACAAAAATAAAATTAAAGTCCTCGTATGAATTGCTCAGCACTGTAATGCAAAGTTCTCCAAATGTTTGCAGCGTTGCCTAATAGACACCTTTTTTGCAAAGCAATTATCCCTAAAATAATGCATCTGTAAGTTATTTTTGCTAATATATGCATATTTGTGGACATTTTACTCCAGCGCATGCATTTTTGCACATATTACTTGGCTGAAGAACTGCATTGCAAAATTCAGAGATGTATGGATTTTGAAGGATGGTTGTGTTTGGGTTCTTGTTTTAAATCACTGATAGATTGGTTGGGATACAAAGATAAATAATACTCCACATTCATGTTTCAAGCTTAATTTCAGAAGGGCACTTTGCTTCCCTATGGCATGTTTGCATCCAAGCCTCACAATGAGGCAGGCGGCTTATGGATTCGCTCTCGTTCCTTCCAAGCACAGCTATTGGTGGCTATTTACCCAAAGCAGAGTATTCTGAATTTTTTTTTTTTTGCTTCCTTCTACATATGCAAAAGTGAAGGAAGAAATAATAAAATATTAATATGGGGATCGCTAAATGACTGTTTGCAGCAGAAACTGTATGTGGCTAATTGTATGCTTGGAAATTGTTTAAGAATTCATTTTTAATTAAAGTCACAGAGCACCAACTGTGAATAGTAATGAAATTTCGGTGGCAAAACATGTACATATATGCACACATAAACTGGGGTAATTCAAGGGAAATTGGGACACACACACACACACACACACACACACACACAGCCATACATTCCAATATAAAGCAAAGTTCAAGGTATAAAGGATTTTTTTGAATAAATTCAGCCTACATAATGCCTTTTTTATGACTTCCTTCTGAATATTATGCTCCGAAAGGTTAAGGACAGGCAGTACTGCAAACTCCTCTCAATTTATCCACATGCCACGGCAGATAAGAATAGAGATGATATAAATTTTCTCCACACTGCACTGTCAAAGATCTCAGCACTGACCTACAGGAAATCCACTTCTTTTGTGAACCATGAGATGGTTCCCCCCCCCTCTCAGTAAGTGTGATCATTTACTCTCAGTCTTGCATTTCCCCAGAAATTTGGCAGGAGATGTAGGCAACATTCAGATGTTACTGAGCCCTCAGGCTCGTGTGGTGTTATGTCTGAATAGACTTTGCGAATTTAATCCGTGCCTTGCCACTCCCAAAGGACTTTAGGGATGCTCTGGAAAATTCGATTCCATCTTTTTCCCCTGAGATTTTGAAGCTCCAAATTGTTCGGTCTTGTTTCTGAAGTGGAAAGAAAGCACTAAGAACAACCCCTTGTTCTGCCTCCACTGCTGGAGGCAAAGTACCTCTGAATATCAATTGCTGGAAATCACAAATGAGGAGAGGGCTGTTGCACTCAGGTCCTGCTTGTGGGCTACACATAGATCATTGGTTGACCATCGTGGGAACAGGATCCTGGGCTAGATTGGCCTTTGCCTGATCCAGGAGGGCTCTTCTATGTTCCAGTGTTGTTGTTGTTGTTGCTACTGCTTGAGGGAGAAGACCCCCATCACATGACCGGTTTACAAACACACATCGACAAAACACCACACAAAAGCAAACTGCAATTGTGCATAAGTTCATATTAAGTTTGGGCTGTTTTGCAGAGATGTATTGAGGCACCTGTGTACATTGGTAACCAGCTAAAGGGGAAGTGCAAATTACCGTATTTTTCACTCTATAAGACGCACCAGACCACAAGACGCACCTAGTTTTTGGAGGAGGAAAACAAGAAAAAAAATATTCTGAATCTCAGAAGCCAGAACAGCAAGAGGGATCGCTGTGCAGTGAAAGCAGCAATCCCTCTTGCTGTTCTGGCTTCTGGGATAGCTGTGCAGCCTGCATTCGCTCCATAAGATGCACACACATTTCCCCTTTTTAGGAGGGAGAAAGTGAGTCTTATAGAGCAAAAAATATGGTAACTGGATTAACTGATACTTGTTGCAAAGAACATGGAATTCAGGAGGAAGAGCAGGGGTGGATGGAAAACAACTCGTTCCAAAAGAGCTACACTGTTACCATTGTTGAATCATGGAGCATTTTCCATATAATGCTGATTATAATAATAATAATGAGCTGGGAAAGATGGAATTAGAGTGGGAAAACGGGATGGCAGAGCATTAATTTCCATTACTGAGCTTAATTATTATGGCAATATTTGCAAAGTTATATTTCAATTTCTGTGGGGAGATTTCAGGTTTTTAAGAATGTATTTATTTTTATTAATGGTTATTGAAACATTATTTTATTTTAAATGTATTTGCTGGAACATTTATTATTTGCCAGTATTGTTGTTACTGGGTCTTTTATACCTAGGATATTGTGAGTTGCCTCAAAAGCAATTTCTTTTGAAGAAAGGCAGCATATAAAGTCTAATGCAGCCTTCCCCAACTCGATGTCCTCCAGATGTTTTGGGCTACAGCTCCCATCAGCCCCAACCAGCATGGCCAATGGTCAGGGATGGTGGGAGTTGTAGCCTAACATCTGGTCTGATCCAATCAGGAGGTTGGGGCAGTCTGTCCTAGTCTAATAGTTAAGGCTACACAAGCAACAGAATCCTTAGGTGGTGAGATGGAATGGTCCACTTCACACTGTAGCTAGGTCATTTATATTTTTGAATGCTCCCATATTGGGAAAAGAGAGCATGGGGAGCAGGTAGGTTTTCTCAGAAAAGTGGTGGATAAATGTTGCTCGTAGTATTCTAGTCAAGATATATGGCATGCTTGCAGGATATGACCAGAGAAGCAAAACAGGAATAGTATTAGGCTCAAGAGCAAGTAGAAAGAAATGGTTCAAAATCAGGTACATGCAGGAAATCAGAGCTTACTGTGAGATGCTGCTAACTTATTAAATTTCTTCCTGTTACCTCTTTCAGAGGCTGCTGGGGGTCTCGGACCATTGATGCAAGGGGAGCTGTCAGACGTAGCAGTGCATGTCCCAATTTAGCAGATCATGAAAATTATAGGCAAAAAATTACCTATGAGCAACTGGAACTTTTAGAATTAGGTATAGGCTCCCGGTTCCTAGCAGAGCTGGGGGCTGGCTCTGCATCTCATCTTCAGATCCAATGCTGAAGAATGCAGCAAGGCTGCTCCAAGTGATAAAGGCTGGAAGCAGATTGAAGCCTTTTAACCCTCTGCCTCCAAGCTACCTCCTCCAGACTTTACCCCCTTGAGAGAATTTCAGAGCAGTGAAAGAACAACCTCCTGGACTGAAGAAGGGTACTTCTCCTTGGTTCCATGGCCTCCTTCCCTGAATCAATGATGAGAAGTGGGAGATATCTGGATACTGAGGATCAGGAGAAGGTGACTTAAGAGGTTCATGCTCTGATCCAACAGGCCCTGGCAGCAGAGGCGGATTTAGGAGATCATGACCAGTTTCGTCGCAATGGGCATGGAGCCGTGGGAGCACTGCAGAAGATGTGCCAACTATGATTTAGAATGGAGCACAAGAGGTAGGGGGCACCAAATGATGGTGTTGTACAGGCCACCATTGGTCTTTGAGACCCCAAGGTCTGCCACTGCTGGTGATTTCTGAGGTTCTTCTGTGACAACCTTGGGCATAGTGGTCTTCTTATCTTCAGCTGTCAGCTCAGAGCCCGGAACCTGGCACAGCAACTTATTTGTTGTTGTTTTTTAAGAATAATTTTTTATTAACTGACCAATCACATCAAATCAAACCAAATTACATAAATTCCAAATTACACAGCCGAATTTTAAATTTTTGTTGGGGGTACCCATATTTCAAGTTCTGAAGGGGATCCAATCAACGTCTTGCTTCTTACTGCTGTTTTAATGTCCACAAATCTAACCTTATGATGTTCACAGTACTATCCAGTCCTTTCTTCTTGTTTTTCCACATCTCTTGTTGTTATTTTCATATATTTTTCCTTTCTCTTTGTGACCTCTGATAGTCTCCAGAAGCTGGTTAGACAGTTTGTAATCCTGCGTGGATATTATTATTTTTTATCCAGTAGCCATATCCAGATGTTTTCCATGTAACATCACTTCCATACATCAAAACAGTCTTAGCGTCATTAATCTTCACCAATCTGCCTCCTTTCTCAAAACCTCTGAGGAGATTCACCAGGAATGCAGTCGGAAAACAAGTCCGTTCCTTCTCTCGGCTATAAATCCTTTGGCAACTCTGAATTAATTGCTGCGCCATTCCAAAAGCTCTTATTGCTTCTCGATCTCCATAAAGCATACTTTTGGTTAAAGTTTATCTCCACACAGACCTTAATCATCCTGCTTGGGTCAGGTCAACCGACGATTCTAATGAGGAGGGGTTCTTGTAAATCACATAGAAGGAAAGTAAAAAAGGTTCCCCCCCCATTCAGTCCCGTTGTCAACATATCCAGCCTTCATCATAAAATATTCCTGTTTCTCCAACCCGTCGTCTTCTTTCGCAGAGGTCACTTAAATTAGCAGACTTCACTCCCCTTCTTCACTTGAAATATGTGCATTTGCTTCTTTTGTAACTAATTATTCCAAATTGCTGCAGCTAGTGCACGATCAGAGACAGCGTCCAGGAGAGCCGAGGTCCACACGGGGGCATTCTGCCTAGGGCCCTCACCCCCTTCTTTCAAATTAGGGGGTGATTTATGGGCACAACAGGCAAGGGCAGTGTTCCCCATTTCCTTGGGGCAACAAGGGAGGCTGCCTACTCCCATAACAGCTGTGTGGGTCGGAGAGATGGTATTGTTGGCCATCTTCCAATGCGCCCCCTAGTGGCCCCCCGGCTCAGCAACTTATTTGGTGCCTCTGCATCTTCAAGCTCTGTGTCTGGATCACTACTGGACTCAGAGGTCATGACACTGCCTGCTGGACAAGTTGTGTGTCCTCTTTCTAGATTACCAACACTACAGTGGTACCTTGGTTCTCAAACGCCTTGGTTTTCAAACGCTGAAAATCCGTGTTCCAGTTTTTGAACATTTTTTGGAAGCCGAACATCCGATTCAAGAAGGACACTGACAAACTGGAACATGTCCAGAGGAGGGCAACCAAAATGGTCAAAGGCCTGGAAACGATGCCTTATGAGGAACGGCTAAGGGAGCTGGGCATGTTTAGCCTGGAGAAGAGGAGGTTAAGGGGTGATATGATAGCCATGTTCAAATATATAAAAGGATGTCACATAGAGGAGGGAGAAAGGTTGTTTTCTGCTGCTCCAGAGAAGCTGCTCCAGAGAAGCAGACACGGAGCAATGGATCCAAACTAGAAGAAAGAAGATTCCACCTAAACATTAGGAAGAACTTCCTGACAGTAAGAGCTGTTCGACAGTGGAATTTGCTGCCAAGGAGTGTGGTGGAGTCTCCTTCTTTGGAGGTCTTTAAGCAGAGGCTTGACAACCATATGTCAGGAGTGCTCTGATGGTGTTTCCTGCTTGGCAGGGGGTTAGACTCAATGGCCCTTCCAACTCTATGATTGTGGTCTCTTCCAACTCTATGATTCTATGATTTGGCTGCTGGATATTGTTTCCGGGGCTCCTGCACTAATCAGAAGCCGCACCTTGGTTTTTAACATTTCAGAAGTCAAACAGACTTCCGGAACGGATTAAGTTCGAGAACCAAGGTACCACTGTATTTGGCACTTTTGTTTTTGCTATTTATTTTGCATTTTTGTTTTTTAGACTTTTTCGGATAATTTGCTTATGTGACTGTGTGGAAGCCAGTTCAGCTACTGATTGATTGATTGATTGTGTGACTGTGGGAATCGATAAAAGCCCCCGATCCAAACAATGACTATCATCAGTGCAGGTAAGGGGGGGAAATTATCATCTACAATCCTGTCTTCTTTATTTTATAGTACAGCACATCGATTATTGCTTTCATTTTATGGATCAATGGTCTTGTTAGATAGTAACATTCATGTTAAATTGCTGCTTTAGGGGTTGTTTTTAAAAGCCTGGTACAGATTAATCTGTTTTTCATTACTTTCTATGGGAAAGCTTGCCTTGGTTTTGGAACACTTTGGTTTTGGAAAGGACTTCCAGAACAGATTAAATTTGAGAACCAAGGTACCACTGTATATATAATTGAATGGGGGGTTATGCAGGGGAACACTTTTAGTCTTTCATTTTTTTTTTTAAGGAAGCTGCTGAAGAATTTCCTAATTAAACTGAGACAAGCGTTCTTGTATAACTTACCTGCTGCTGGAAATGTGGGCTAGACAATGGAAATGCTGACAGCCCCTTCATTGCTTATAATTATATGGGAGCTATTTTCACGAAAGCTTTGTCAGGATTTATTCTCCCCATACTTTCAAGTGTTACCAATACAATTATGATAATTCGGTGCAAGCTCTGTCTTTGTCAAGTGGGGGCAAAAACATAGCTAATGGCAAAACTGAAAGCACAAATCATTTGAATTTTTAAACCAGGAGGTTCTTCATGGGCATACAATGGGGTGCTAAAGCCTTTTCTGTTGATGCGAGATCATTTTGCGGAATAGAAATATGCACTTGAAGCCTGCAGCGTGGAAAGTGGCAGGCTCGCCAGTGCCACAAACTCCTTCTTGGACTTTATTGCCACACCAGCATTTTCAGGTCGCCCTGGGCAAAACTTGGTTGATAATTCGAAGTACCAAATTCACTCATCATGCCAGGCATGTATGTTGGGGTGGTCCATCTGAATATGGCCTTGGCGTGGAAAAACAGTACAGTGGTACCTCAGGTTAAGTACTTAATTCGTTCCGGAGGTCCATTCTTAACCTGAAACTGTTCTTAACCTGAAGCACCACTTTAGCTAATGGGGCCTCCTGCGGCTGCCGTGCCACTGGAGCACGATTTCTGTTCTCATCCTGAAGCAAAGTTCTTAAGCTGAAGCACTATTTCTGGGTTAGCGGAGTCTGTAACCTGAAGTGTATGTAACCTGAAGCTTATGTAGCCTGAGGTACCACTGTACATGCAAGGCTCAACTGCATGTGAAGGGGAGAGCAAATGTGGTACAGTTGTGTACAGGATCTAAACTGGGGAGATTTGGGACCAATTCCCTAGTCGGCAGTGATATTTACCCAGGCTGTAATCCTAAATGTACTAAGGGCCGTCTTAAGTATATCCGGTGCCGTGGTGCAAAGTTCCCCCTGGTGCCGCCCCTTTCCCAGAGTTTTTTAGGGAGGACGGGGCTGCCGGTGGGGCTGGAGGAAGCAGGCTGGAGGGCAGCTCCTCCGGTGGGAAAGAGGCAAAGGCTGGACGTGGCGCCTCCTGGCTCAGCTGACCACTTCGTGCCATGGTGGCTACAGCAGACGGAGGCTCCGGGCATGGCGCTGCTTTGGTACGGCATGGCGGAGGTGGGCGAGGGCAGCGAGCTGATGCCGGGAGGCGCGCGTCCAGCCTCCGCCTCTTCCCTGGCGCCCTCCAGAACTTGGTGCCCTGGGGCCCCATGCCACTAGCCTCTATGGGTAAGACACCCCTGTAGGGGGAAAACCCATTGAACACAGACAGATTTGCTGCTGAGTAGTACTATTTAGGATTGAACTCTCCATGAACATGGGCAAGAAGGGAATGCTGGATAAACAAAGTCTTATCTAGTTCAGCACCACTTCAAGAAGAGGTTAGAAATTGAGGCCGCCAGGATAGGGTTCTCTAAAATTGTCAATGGTGGCAAAGAATGTTGAGCAAACCCCCCTGACCCATTGATTAGAGTTTCATTACTCTGTGATAGGTAAAGGGACCCCTGACCATTAGGTCCAGTCGTAACCGACTCTGGGGTTGCAGCCCTCATCTCGCTTTATTGGCCGAGGGAGCCGGCGTACAGCTTCCGGGTCATGTGGCCGGCATGACTAAGCCGCTTCTGGCGAATCAGCGCAGCGCACAGAAATGGTGTTTACCTTCCCGCCAGAGCGGTACTATTTATCTACTTGCACTTTGACGTGCTTTCGAACTGCTAGGTTGGCAGGAGCAGGGCCCGAGCAACGGGAGCTCACCCCGTCGCGGGGATTCGAACCACTGACCTTCTGATCGGCAAGTCCTAGGTTCTGTGGTTTAACCCACAGCGCCACCCGCGTCCCTTACTCTGTGATATATTACTGCTAATAATTCCCATGGAAAAATACAAGCGCTGCCCATGGTAAGACAAAGAAATTGATATAGTTACTTTTCCCACTTTGTTGTTGTTGTTGTTACGAAACTAGAGAACTACAGATCATTAGGCTGTAATGTGCACTAGGTGCCTTTGGGGTCTTCTGAAAGAAAGAAAAAATGAAAAATGATCTAATTAGAACTGGGTCAGTGGTAGAGCCCAAGGTTTCACTGCTGCATGGATTGGGAAAAGTTGGATATGGGTAGTGATAAAATGGTTTTTAAAAAAAGTGGAAGGGAACATTGAAAGGAAAACGGTTCACCTATTATTATTACAGATGTGGTTGAAGTACACTTCATAGCTGGAGAGGTGCTCTGAAATTGGCTGGAAATATGATATCTCTGAGTGATCTACTGATATGGATTTTATTACACCATTGGATTTATGCTCCTAGAATTTGCTAAGCAGATTTATTCAGTTTCCTTCCTGTCACATTTTGTGATTTATTAGCTCATGGTTTCATTTCTCCTTGGGAGTCAGACATTCCATTTTCAATCTCTCAGGGCAGAACCAGATGTTACAAAGGGAAGAGGCCCACTAATGAAAACACTACACTGCCTCTCTTTTCCCTCAGTAACATATGGGTGTGACATCACCATGTGCGCCACTTTGTGAGTAGTAGTGTCACATCTAATGTCTAAATGCTAGCTTCACTTCTCAGTCAAAGTGACATGGCAAACTTGCGACCCTTCAGGTGTCACTAAACTACAACTCCCATCAGCCTCAGCTAGCACAGTCAATAGTCAGGGCTGATAGGGGTCAATACTGAGGGCTACAGGTTCCTCATCCCTGTCTCAAATTGTAGGCAGGTGTGCACATGCACAAGCTCCACCTCCAATGTCCCTGGGCACTCAGGCTTTTACACACACACACACCCCAATAAAATAAACTCATGGACCCCTCTCAGAATCTGATGAAAGCTATGGAGTGGCTGGGGAAATCCAGCCAGATGGGCGGGGTATAAATAAATTATTATTATTATTATTATTATTATTATTATTATTATTATTATTATTACTATTACTCTCCTCATGGTTCACATGACTAGTTGGAGCATGGCACACTGTACCAACTGTAGTGTCCAAACTGTCTTCAAGGGTAGCCCTCCCCAGAAATATGCACATGAACACAACATTTTTGCACACAATTTTATTGCATGGAGGGGGAAATTTATGTCTGATTCATAGACCCCAGAAGCCCATCCATGGACCCCAGGTTAAGCACTTATGTTTTGGATCTTCTCACGGCAATTGGAAACCCTGCTAAGACGGTGTGTGTGCCCTATCCACAGTTTAAGGCCTTGTGTGTTCAAGCAAGTGCAGTTTACATTTTCCATTCCTTTCAGTGCAGTGGGGTAGGAGAGATGGGGAACAAATTCACATCCGGCAACCAATGCGCCCCTTTGGTTTCAGATAGTACATGGGTAGTTGTTTTATAGTGTACTACTAGGTTGTTGTTGTTTTTAATTGTGTGCCATTCTTGGGCTTCTCTATCGCTCTCTCTCCTCACAACAGGTTTCTAATTTAATTTAAGAGGCTCCAGGGGCAAAGAAAGAAAGAAAAACCCAGCAGAGGGAGCAGGGAAGTTTACCCACCTCAGATCACCATCTTACTTAAATGGTTCTCTGTTGTGGGGGGGGCTGCCCCATATGCAGCTTTTGCTCCTGAAGACTCTTTAATTTCTCCCCTGTTCAGTGTTAACTAAATGGGGAGAGCTTTAACTGGCTGCAGGGACAAAAACTGGGTGGGGAGAAACACACTGAGCTCTCATGAAGGATCCTTCAGGTAAACTGATACATCTTGGTGAAAAGGCTTTCAGAACATCCTCATATATTTTTTTGTTCCTGAAGAACTGCCAAGTCATCCATTACATTTTGAGAGAGATGCATTTTGGCAACTGGAAGCCACACATGGTGTCAGAGCTGTCAGTGTGCTCTGCCTTTGGCTGCCAAAGACCCACAATCCCTGGCTTACAGAAGCTTTTTCTTGGCCACGAAATCTCTGTTTCTCTTGCTGCTCCAAAGCCTTTCTCAGGCACGGAAGTGATGCCTCCTTCTCTAGCTCAGACTAAAATCCAAGTCCTGGAATTATTTTGGAGCTTTGATGCAAGGTTCACAATCCTTTGAACTTAGATTCCAGACGGAGCCCTTGAAAACTTCACTAGGAAACCTAGTTTTAATGGGAAGGGTGGTTTTCTATGACAAGCTGAGAAGATGCAACTTAACTCATTTCATAGAAGCTTCTGAACTGTGCTCTGATTCTTACCATTCTGTCACTGCCTGCCGAAGCTGGATTTGAGCTGATAGGCTTGAATGTTCAGCTCTTTCAACGAATGAAAGGTACTGATTAACTCAACCGATTTTTAGCTATTAGAGCCTGCCCTAGCAATTATGTGGCAAATTAGGAAAGCTCCAAAAGGTCTGCTGTGTAAATAGCTGGGGTTTGAAACTATTTCTCAAAATTATCTGTGAGTAACACAGGCTTTTCCAGTTGCTAATTGAATAAAAACTGTGCTTATAAACCTCTAAGTGTTGCATTGCATGGTATGCTTTTATTAATTTCTCGTTATGGCAGGGGACCACTATATTTATGTAAGAACTGCCGTCTCTACTTAGAATGTTAACAGGGTTGCAAAGACACCCAAACAACATGTATCAGAATATGTGTGTTGGGGAGTAGAGGGTAGATGTTCATGAATGGAAAGCAGTGGACAATTTGATGAAGCAATCCAAAAGCGATGTCTTTTCCACATGCAAATGTGCCTGTTTAACACCTCATACTAGAGCAGGCCACATATAACTAATATTGATGTATAGTGGCCAGAAATTTGATAGACCTACAGTGGTACCTCAAGCTGCAAACAGTTCAGGTTACAAACTCTGCTAACCTGGAAGAGTTACCTCAAGTTGAGAACTTTGCCCCAGGATGAGAACGGAAATTGTGCCGACGGCACAGCAGCAGCAAGAGGCCTCATTGGTGAAAGCACTCCCCTAGTTAAGAACAGTTTCAGGTTAAGATCGGACCTCCGGAATGAATTAAGTTCGTAACTAGAGGTACCACTGTATTGTACTTGTGAAGGACAACAAAAACAGGATGGCTTTGAAGTACATGACAGACTCAGTACATGGTGCTGACTTCGTGAACCACGGTGAGATACTATTTGTGCAAGGCTGCACACTACAGCATTGCACAAGAAAATCCCAAATCTTTATTCCGCTTCAGCAACCTTTTGTGCAAAGGAAAGGAAGAAAGCTGCTAGGCAGCCCATCTATAAAGCACTGTACAAACTGTGTTTTCATGCTCCTTGGGTCTTTTTTGGATGCAATCCAACAATGTACAATGTGTTTGTTTGAGGGCAGCTTGCAAAGTGAAGGAATGTGAGGCTAGATATTATTTGGAATGGGTGGGCATTTATAGGGATTATGAGGCACAATAGTTTATAATCCCCAGTGACATTTTAAAGAGGTATGTACAAAGTGGGGAAGCGGAATGGATAAAGATGCAATTCTTTGCAATGTCAGAATGGTTAGTCATGCATCGGGGTGGGGGAAACCAACCAGTGAATGGGAATAAAGTAGCATTGGCAGTGGTGACCATTTCTGAGTATGCCACATTTTTGTCTATTTTATCCTTGCTTGCCTATGTTCTTCTTGGGACTGATCCAAATATGTGGAAATGGGCATGGTACAGTCCTCTGCATCTCTGGTATTTGTTTTCCCTTCTCCCCTTTACTCCACCCTGGTGTTTTCCTACTATGGAAATATTCATACATTAGTAGTTGTGCTTTAGCAGACGCTTATCTGCAGTCTTTGACATCTGAATCACAGGGCTACCAGAAAGCATTGTGTGTGCCTTGATTTGGGGCTCCTTGCACAGATTCAACTTTGCTTGAATCAAATAACCTCCTTCCACATTAAACCTTAGGCAGTGTACCAACAGGATTGTCCCTTCTCAGAAACTGCACATTTGTATCTTAAAGATGTATGCAAAATGAAAAACAATGTTAAATACATGTCTGTGTGGAAGGCAAGGTGATTAGGACAAGAACAGTCCAAAAGGAAACACACTCCTAAGCATGGGAAAATGAACTATGGCAAAGTAACCTCTACCACTGACCTCAATTTACAGTTCTCTTAATTCTTAAGGAAGAAATAAATGAAAGGATTGCTATTCAACCATAAACACATTAAAGTAAAGAGGAGTTATATGAAATGACCCCCAAGGCTGAGAAGCCCTGTTCTGGGGCAAGCTAAGTTTAAATAAATAACTGTATTAACAAGGCACTGTTGCTATTTTATGGGAAATGAGATGTTTAGGGATTTCTGGACAATGAGAGAAACCCATGGACTTGTAGTAAACCTGTGTCCCAAGCCTGTAAATCATGTTTTCATTGGACATCAACATTTTCCCCACACATAAATAGAAACACGAACAATGGGCATGACCCAGTAGCCTCAAGTCCACGACCTTGGGCCCTGGAGAAGAGATGGACAGCAGGCCTGCTTGGGATACTCTGAAATTAAATTAGAAGAATTTGAATAAGAAATCATTCTCAGTAGGGTTTTGCATCAAGTGGAAGACTCAGGACAGTCAAAAGAACAGAGTTCTTCGCACAACAGGGAGTTCAACTGAGAAATTCGCTTCCAGTAGCCATAGTGATGGTTACCCAACCTGGATCGCCTTAAAAGAGGATTGGACAATTTAATGGAGATTGAGGTCATCACTGGCCATTTCTACCTCTGCTGTCAAAAGTTGGGAATCACAAATGCAGAAAATGCTTTGGTGCACAGGATCTGATTTTGGGCTTCCCATGGGCATTGGGTTGGAAGGGCTGGAGTTAGATGGGCCTTTGCCATGATCCAGCAGGGCTCTGACTGTGAAGGATGTATTTTATGAAATCTCTTTAACAAACGAAGACAAATTCATGTGTGTGTCTCTAGAATTCCGTGTTAAGGCTGTCAATTCAGAATAGACTGGAAACTGGGTCTTCAGAGTTTTCTCTCTTGTTGTCATGCCTACTAAGGTTACGCAAAGTTTGTGATACCATTTTTGGGACCTGAAGCAGAAGTCAAAGAGTTGCAGTCACAACAATCCAGTTGCTTGGGAAACACTTTTATCACAGCGTTTATCATTCCTTCCCCAACAAACACAACATTTCCATATTTATTAAAATGGCATTAAGTGGGTGACAGAAAAGAAACAAAAACACAGAGTCTTTTGTATTTGGTGAAATATACAGAAACAGAGGTTAGAAAACATGCAAGAAGGTGTGTGAGAGAGAGACTTTTTCCAAAGC
Source organism: Podarcis melisellensis (assembly GCF_964234715.1). Classification (NCBI taxonomy): domain Eukaryota; kingdom Metazoa; phylum Chordata; class Lepidosauria; order Squamata; family Lacertidae; genus Podarcis; species Podarcis melisellensis. The sequence continues at coordinate 13,686,953 of NC_138537.1, forward strand.
GTGTTAGTTATCATGGACAAAATTCAGTCAAAAGTGGGATGCAACATATCAGGAGTCTGTTCCGGGGAAACAAAAGTAAAATGGCCTCCGGGTTGGTTGGTTTTTAAAACACTGTTATCTTAAGAACTTAACAACATTCTTTCTTTTAAGAAAAATTAAAATATGTAACAACAAGCAAGAAGACAAAACACATCAAAAATGGGAATTAAAAAAAAAAACAAATCTTCAAAAGAAGACAAGAAGTAAAAAAAAAGAAAAAGAGGGGAGAAAAAAGATTTTTCAAGGGGGGGGGTCCTTGTCATGCAAATCAGTTTGGCAGGGGGAAAAAATACCTTCATCCTCTGCACCTTCATTATCACCTAAATCATCTGTCTGTTTCTTTGTTAGGGGACCTAGGATTGAGAACGGAGAAAATGGAGGAAAAAGACAATTCAAGAATATACAAGACTGAGGGAAAAAAGTAGTCAATATTAAACTTCCAAGGACGTTTCAAGAAAAACCACTCGTGGGGACAGGAGTACTCTCAAAAAAAGGATTTTTCAGCAAAATATTCCCTATATATATATATATTCCATACAAGCATCTAATGTAAAAAACCAAATATGCACACCATAAATTATATTAAAAATTAATGAACCAACATCCACTATTTCTTTTTGGAAAGAAACCCAAAACATACCCACCATATTTAATAACACTGAGGAAGCAATTTAATCTATTTAATCTTTTAGTTCATTTTTCTAAAAATTTAAACCATTTAAAAAAATCTTGTTCTTGGTTTCGATGTAGGAGATACCTGATTATATATATTTTTTAAAAAAAAACAAAAACCCAAAACAAAACAGGCCTTTACAGTGAGTTCCCTTTGAAAGAAATATTATGTGAAATGCAAATTGATTTCCATAATTCCAGCCATGGTGGCTAATACATTCCAAGGATAATCATGTCCTAGATTTTGTTTAGTACATCCATTAATTTGTAATTTAATTACAACCTTGGATAGAAGAATGTTTTCAAACCTTTCGATACCTGCTGACATATTTGTTAAAAATAGTGAGGTTTCAAAATGGGATTCAAACCCGGATATTGGAAGGGTTCCTTCCACAGAGTTGATTACAGTCTCAGCAGGTCACGATATTATCATACAATCGATTCGTAGGAATAAAGGAATTAAGACTTAGTATCATTCCATGCTCAGGACAGCAATACTATTAACAAGTGTTAGGAGATTAATCTTACTTTGCAAGGGGGGGGGGAATGGCTACCCTTCTCCTCAAGCACACAGCATAGTCAGTAAAATGCTCCAGAAGGAAAGTCAAAGGCCATCAGAGAACACCATTTCCATATGCCATGTATTTTCACACTTTGAAGCACAAAACAAAAGCAGCTGAAACTCAGCATTACATTTCTTTTTTTCTCCTTGAACAAGCACAGCTCCATGACATTCTGTAATCTGCATGCAAAACACACACAGAGACACACACACCCTCCCCCCGCCGAAGTCAGTACAACTGCGAAACTTTTAAGTTTAAAAAGGCAGCCAAGCACACAGTTGAAAAGGAAAGGGGGGGAATCTCATGCATAAAATAACAGTAGAAGGAAACAAGAGCGGAGATGAAAGGTTCATGTTGGTACCTAGAGCATGGGTAGGCAAGAGGCATGCATCGTCTCACAGAAAAGTTGAAACATTTGTATTTTAAAAGCTCTGCTTCTTTCGACTTCTTCTCTCTCTCTCTCTTCCGAGTGACTGCATGCTAGCACATCAACCCGAAATCTGCACTGTGGAAAAGGATGCTACCTTTGCATCTAGCAAGTTATATGGAAATTGGACGGCTGAGTTGAAGGTCTCTGTGAGAAATATAACCAACCCATGAGTGAGCATGAGACTTTTTACTTAGAAATAAAAGCAAAACAACCTTCTTGTACAATGGGAGGGAAAACAGCTACAAGGTGCTGGAAGTCTCAAACCATGTATCTCACTCTATGCACATCTACCATGTCTTGTCAAAAGCAACTGTCTGGTGCTCTCAGCGCTACCAGTTGAGATGGGCAGAAGGTGGGATTGCAGATACAGAATACTGATAGGCTTCTTATGAAGGTGCCACCTTTGGCCTGAGATATTCAGCTAACCAACTTCTTCTTCTTCTTCTTCTTCTCCTCCTCCTCCTCCTCCTCCTCCTCCTCCTTTACAAAAACAACAGCTGCTATGAACATATAAATCTGACTTAGACTGAGCCATATCCTTATTGGTTTAGCACACTGTGGTCTACTATGGATGGTGGAAGCTCTCTGCGGTCTCAGGAAGAGATCATTCCTAGCACCCAAGAGACTGAACCAGGGTCTGAACCTGGAATGTCCTGCATGCAAAAATGTCATACTCAATTTATTTACCTACCATATCCCCCCCAACAAATGCATCTGGGTTCAAGCGGTGTTAGAAACCGAGATATGAAAACTAGGAGCTAAATGGCACCTTAAACCTGGGTTATGGGTGCAACAATGGAATGTCCAGGCACACTTTTTTATAAGAATACAAAGCTGAAAATGAATGAACTGCAGCTAAAATATTATATTCGTTTTTCACCTTCCCCTGCCCACCCCCCTAATATTCTTCAGAGTGTCTCTTCTCCAGTCTTCAGAGAGCAGCTGGAAGTGTGGAGGCAGAAAAAGGTCCTCCTTTCCTTCCACTCTGCAGTTACAATCTGAAATCTTAGGCAAAGTACTGCACCCAGAGCTCAGAAACTGTTCGCGCTAATGAAATTCCCTGTCGCACAATGCGCCTAGAACAATGGGAGTTTTGAACACTGCAAGTGGTTCACACACAAAAAAGTCTGACTAGCACAAAATAAAGCTGTGCCCCCTGGAAGAAAAACTAGTTGAGTACGTAGATCAAAAAATGATTATACTCGGGGATATGAACGGGGTGGTTTCACTAGAAATGGACAGACTCAGAGAAGGGGGGGGGTAAGGAAGGGAAGCTGCCCAGAACTTTTTTCTCATTGGTTAAAAATTGTAACCTAATAGATGCCTGGAGACTTAGACATCCGCTGGAAAAGCAATTTACGTACCACTCTGAGCCTAACCAATCACTGTCCCGAATAGATCAGATCTGGGTCTCGAACGAACTAACACCAAGAATTATACGGGTAGAGATTCAGGCCAAAACAATATCGGACCACAACCCAATAAAGATGGAACTGAAAGGTTTGGAAGAAGGTACTTTTAGATGGAGACTGAAGGATTACCTCTTAGATGACCAAGATATAGTTGAAAAAGCGCAGAAAAGGATGGAAGAATTCTTCAAGGATAATATGAATAAAGGCACCAAAACTAAGGTGGTATGGGATGCGGGTAAGGCAGTGATGCGGGGCTTCTTTATTCAGCAGAATGCCATTAAAAATAAAGTAAGAGATAAAGGGAAAAAGGACATTCTAAAACAGATAACGGACTTGGAGGGGAAATTAGTTAAAAAACCCAACAATAAGAGAATAAAAGAAAATATTAAAGTATTGCAAGCCCAGTATGCAACAATAATAAATAGGGAAGTAGAATGGAATATAAAAAAACTAAGACAAAGAACGTTTGAGTTTGCGAATAAGTCAGGGAAGCTTCTGGCATGGCAAACCAAGAAAAGAAAGGAACAAAGCACAATAAATAAAATCGTTGCAAATGGAGAAGAAATAACTAACCCCAAGGAAATAAGGAAAGTTTTTCTAGACTATTATAGAGGATTATATAAAAATAGAGAGAGATACAACCAGAGAAAAATAGAAAGATTTTTGAAAGATAAGCAGGTTCAGAAGATTCCAATAGAGAAAAAAGAACAATTAAACACCCCAATAGAGACAGAAGAAATAAAATTAGCAATTAAAGAATTAAAAAGAGGGAAAGCTCCGGGCCCAGACGGCTTTACGGCAAGCTACTATAAAGAAATGGAAAATATTGTATTGGCACCACTGAGAGAAGTAATGAACAATATTCTGAAAGAAAAAGAAATACCAGACACATGGAAGGATGCTTTCATTACTTTAATTCCAAAACAAGACTCAGATCTGTCGCAAGTTAAGAACTACAGGCCGATCTCGCTGTTAAATGTTGATTATAAAATCTTCGCAGGAATACTGGCAAGTAGAGTTAAAAACATATGGTCAGAATATATCCATGGAGACCAGGCGGGCTTTCTGCAGGGCAGGCAAATGAAAGATAATATTAGAAGTATAATAAATTCCATAGAATACTTGTCTGCCAGGTATGATAAGCAAGCCATAATGATGTTCGTGGATGCAGAGAAAGCATTCGATAATATAGTTTGGGACTTTCTACTAAAACAGTTAGAATATATGGAGGTCGGTATGAATTTTTTCAACGGAATAAAGGCAATATATACGGAGCAAAAGGCCAAATTGATCATAAACAACGTGGTGTCAGAAGAAATAACGGTAGCAAAGGGTACAAGACAGGGTTGCCCACTCTCCCCGTTGCTATTTATAATAGTATTGGAAGTACTTCTGAATTCAATAAGACAAAATAAGAAAATAAAAGGGATTAGAATTGGTCAAAATGAATACAAAGTTAAGGCGTTCGCAGACGATTTAGTAATAACAACAGAAGATCCGCTGAACTCAATAAAAGAGATACTGGAAGAACTGGAACAATTTGGTAAGGTGGCTGGCTTCAAGTTAAATAAAAGAAAGACTAAAATAATGGTGAAGAATTTAGATTCGAAGGCAACCGAGGAATTACAACAACAAACAGAAATAGAAGTGGCCAAAAAGGTGAAATATCTAGGAATATGGATAACCCCGAAAAATATAGATCTATTTAAGAATAACTATGAGCAGGTATGGAAAGAGATAAAAAAGGACTTGGAGAGGTGGGGGAAGCTGAGACTGTCATTCTGGGGTAGGATAGCTTTAATTAAGATGAACGTTCTTCCGAGAATGCTATTTCTGTTCCAGAACCTACCGATAATTAAGGGCACTAAGATATTTAAAGAGTGGCAAAGAGGAATCTCGAAATATGTCTGGCAGGGCAAAAAACCAAGGATTAAGTTTAAACTGTTAACAGAAGCTAAAGAAAGAGGGGGATTTGCTCTGCCAGATTTGAAATTATATTACGAGGCATCGTGCCTTTGCTGGGTGAAAACGTGGATAAAATTGGAAAATAAGGAATTATTAGATCTGGAGGGGTTCGATAACAGAGCAGGATGGCACGCGTACTTATGGCAGGGGAAGAGGAAACATAAGGGATTCGCAATGCATATCTTTAAAGGCCCTCTAATAGAAGTTTGGGAGAGGAATAAATTTCTACTAGAACCCAAAGTCCCACACTGGCTATCCCCATTGGAAGTTATGAGCGTGAAAAAAGTAAACATGAGAGGCGATTGGATAACTTATGAACAACTGTTAACAAAAGTAGGGGGGACATGGAAACTGAAACCTTATGACCAGGTTAAAGAAAAAGTTAATGATTGGTTACACTATTTCCAAATAAACGAAATGTTTAGACAAGACGTTAAAGAGAGAGGATACGCGGATAAAGAATCTAAATTCCAGACTGAAATAATAAATAATGATTATAAAATTCTTTCTAAAACATATAACATGCTATTAGAGTATAACTTGATAGATGAGGAAGTGAAGTCGGTGATGATTCATTGGGCAAGGGACATCGGCCATAATATATACTATGAAGAATGGGAGAAACTCTGGAAAAAAAATCTTAAATTCACAGCTTGCACAACGTTAAAAGAGAACCTTATGAAGATGTTCTACCGTTGGTATATAACACCTGCAAAATTAGCAAAAATATATAAAACCTGCAATAAATGCTGGAAATGCAGGGAAAAAGAGGGATCCTTCTTCCATATGTGGTGGGACTGCAGAAAGATCAAAGGTTTTTGGGAAAGTGTATATAATGAAATGAAGAGTATATTAAGATACAGCTTTGGGAAAAAGCCGGAGGCTTTTCTGTTAGGCCTAGGAGGAAGTGATATAAAGAACAATGATAGTAAATTCTTTCAATATGCAACAACGGCCGCAAGGGTCCTCTTGGCCCAAAACTGGAAACAACAGAACATACCGACGCTTGAGGAATGGAGAGGAAAACTACTAGAATACGCGGAGATGGATAGATTGACGGGGAAAATTAGATATTTAAAAGACCAAAGGTTCATTGAGGATTGGGGGAAATTCGTGGAATATCTGGAAAATATAAGTGAAGGTCAGATAACGCTAGTTGGGTTTAAAAGAGCTCTGTGAAAAGGCTGGAATATTGTCTAAAGAGAAAAAGAAGGAAAGAGAAAATAATGTCAATATAAGCTAGGATTTGTGTGAATTTACTAAATTAAGGTATGGAAGATTTGAGGGGAAACTGAAGGAAGTCTTATAGAAAGAAATTTGTGATAACAAGGTGTAAATTGCTGTTCTTTTTTGTTTGTTATGATTTAAAACAATAAAAATTATGTATTTAAAAAAAAAAAATAAAGCTGTGCCGTGCAGGGCATCAGTCTTGAGAGCCAACCTAGACAGCATAGCCATTGCCTCCTCATGTTCTTGCTGCTAGGCCTTTACGGGTTGGCTGTACTTGGACCTGCCATTTCAAGAATTCACTTTGTGCCCCCTCTGATTTGCTGTGCTCTGTCACCAACATGACCCTCCTCTAAAAACAGACACAGATCCCACTCCCTGACCCTGCAAACCAATTTTTTCTCCAAACCATTTTTTTTAAAAAAGTGATCTTTTAGGAGGTCACGTAATCAATTTTGCACATTGCCAGTTACATCATGAACCTGAGAAAGTGGGCTAATTCATACGCAAAACAAAGACTTTTCGGCCTCCACAACGCTGATTCAGAGGAGATTTCTCTTCTTAATCAAGGGACTCTGCCAGGTCCAACCTCCCACCAGGACAAGCTGATGATTCTCATTAGTGCTAATGGGAAAATGGACCCACATGGCAGTTTGGGGGAGAAAGAGCATTTTGCATCTCATCAAGGCGCTATTGCGGAAACAAGAGAACCATTGTACATGAGTGGGGAATTCCTAATGAACTCTGAACTCATTTAATTTCTGTGTGCTGCTTGGTCTACCATTACTAAAAACATAAGTCATCCTTTTTAATCTAGCTTTAAAGCCACCAGTGTTTAAAAAAAGGAGGATGTGCCACATTTTAACCTTTCATGAATTTGATGGTGGCGCCTGCAGGAACACATTTAAAAATGCCTAATCACATGGGCAAGACATCTCTGTAGCCATATGGGTGGATTTTAATTATTTTGGAGCACACAATTATTTTTCCATTTAATGATGCAGCAAAGCAGACATTTGTATTCTTTTAAAAGGAATGAAAGTCTTGTCCAAAAGCTGTGCACGGTCAGACAGAAAGAAGTTAAATTGCACTGAGCCTTATCTATCAGCTGCTTTGCAAACAGAATAACCTAGCAGGCACTGTTTTTAATCAGCGCTTCTCCCTTATGTTCATGACTATCCATTCCCATACCTCATATAAAAAGGAAATTAATATTTACAACAAAACTGCCATAGCCTTTAAATTTAACTAACTCCAACAGGAAAGATAAGCATTCGGAAAGTTTTTTGGTGTCTGGGTTTTGGAAGCAAAGACGTCATTGGAATTTACTCAGAAAGCAATGGCCAAATGAACTGAACAAGCTTACTTAGGAGTAAGTCTGCAATCCTGTGCATGCTTGCTTAGCCTGCAGCCCCAGGGATACTCACCTGAGAGTTAGCCTCACAGAGCTTTGTCTATCTTAACAAGCCTTTGTTATTAATCACATGTTAACTGTACTTTTCCTCAAAATATCATAGGGCAATGAATATACTGTAAACCAGATGAGGGTAGCCAATGGGTCTCAAAACCTTGGTGAGTTAGGAACTTTCCCTCCATGTGAAGACAGGCTATGGTGGATTGAGCAGGCGAGACCAATAATGGGTCCAATGGTCAAGAGGTTTCTATGCATGCTGCAAATGGAAGGGAGGGGCAGATGAGGCTCATCAAATTGGGACGGTAGCCCATCTAGGAGAAGGAAAACTCTTAGCCTAAACCTCCGCTGCCTTGTGGAATATCTTCAGAAGAAAAAGCTAAGGAGTAAACCCTACACAAATCTGGAATGGAGTCCCAAAGATGGTTGGTGCCAAACGTATTGCTCTGATTTTTATTTTTATTTTGGATCTCATCAGTGAGTCCAGAAGGGGGATCTTGTCATCTGGTCAGCCCAGGACCTCCAAACACGCTGCCCATGTTTGCACCCTGAGGAGATCACTTTGGTGCTGCTAACACAGCAGTTTGACTTCACACTCCATTGTCTCTTGAGATAGATGGATGCCAGCAAGGAGAATGTATATGCAGCTATCCCATTTTATCCAAACGACAACTTAAGTTAGGCTGTAGAATTGTGGCTCTTGCACTAGTGGACGGGCGACTTTTAATGTTGCACAGCAGAGGAATAAAGCTAAATTCATGCTAGCAGAAACATGTTCTGCAACAGGTTGCATAATTTAATATGCAGCAAAGTTAACATCAGCCTGTTTATGTAACAATGGTCCACTGGTGCAAAACATTTCACCAGTGGAGCCACAGATGATGATGAAGAAGAAGATAGCAATGATAAATGTTACATTGCACTCATGAGAATAGAAGGCTACTAAACACTACTGGATGGCAGTGAAAAACCTCATCTGCCTGTATTGAGGACAACAATCAATGCCAAAACAATAAAAATGAGAAGGGTCAGATTTAGGACTGAGCTGTGACAATTCTAACTCTATGCAGGTGGCAACTCCACAGCATTTTGCTCTCCCGAGTTACCCCCTTTCCTTCTCATTTGCAGGAGCACTCCAACCCATAACCAGAGTTAAAGTAAAGGTAAAGGTACCCCTCCCCGTACGGTCCAGTCTTCCCAGACTCTAGGGTTGTGCGCTCATCTCACTCTAGAGGCCAGGAGCCAGCGCTGTCCAGAGACACTTCCGGGTCACGTGGCCAGCCTGACAAGCTGCATCTGGTGAGCCAGCGCAGCACACAGAACACCGTTTACCTTCCCGCTGGTAAGCGGTCCCTATTTACCTACTTGCACCCAGGGGTGCTTTCGAACTACTAGGTTGGCAGGCGCTGGGACCGAACGACGGGAGTGCACCCTGCCGTGGGGATTCGAACCGCCGACCATGCGATCGGCAAGTCCTAGGCGCTGAGGTTTTACCCACAGTGCCACCCGCGTCCCGACATAACCAGATTTAATTAAGCTAATTGCTGGCTGTGACAGTATTATTTCACTATGCTTTGCCCCACCCCCAAATATCCTTTGTTCTTCTCCTCCCCCACCCCCCACATCTCTTCCCCTTCAACCCTATACTAGATGCAACATTGTCTTACATTGAATGTAACCAAGAGACTCAATGATTTAAAAAGAGAGAGAGAGACATTGCACGTTCTTTTATAATTCAAGAAAATCCTTGATAAAAAAATATATATTTCAAGAGAGAGCGCAAAGGAGGATTAAGGAAATATGATGAGGCATGGGAGAAACTTTATACGCTGCAGGAAGCGACAAGTGAACTCCTGAGTTGTGCATGAACATTATTGTCATTTTGAACTTTTGCTCTAACTCAGGGAGTGAATTTGCACCCTTTCCCTGGAATGAAATGCACAAGCAGCAGTTTCTGATCTCGCCATGAAGGAGATGACCAACTGCTCCTTTTGCATGTTACAGTATGTAAACGGTGGTGAAACGGACATGCAAACCATCTTGCACATTTGCTTCAAGACACTTCCTGCAAAATGCAAGTGAGCCTATGAAGCCTGCTTCCAATCAAATCAGACCATTGGTCGATCTAGCTCAGAATTTGACAGGCAGGCGCTCTTCTGGGATCAAGGCAGGAGTCTTTCCAAGCCCTTTCTGAAGAGACAAGGAATAAAACCTGGGACCCCTTTGCACGGAATATACATGCTCCTACCAAATCAATCCCTGGTTAAGACAGCTAAGTGACAATGGCTCCCCCTCACCTCCAACCCTGCTCTCCAAGACAAATTCAGGTTTTCCCATCTCTGTACATTTCCCTGTCCCTTCATCTCTTTGCCAGATAACATTACACACATTGAATTGCTGTCTGCCGTGCATCTGTTAAAAATGCAGGAGAAAGCAAAGCTGGATAGAACAGTGTGGCACAAGGAGTAGGCAACCCAATTTTACACCCTAATACAGTGAGGTGGGGTGGGATCAACCATGCCTGCTGGTTCTGGACAGCAGAAATCACTTGGGGCCCACTGCTGCCCCAGCCCATTCACAGAGCAGTCAAGCTGCCCCAAAATAATTGGGGGGTTTGCTTGTTTGTTTTGTTTTGCTTGCAGCAAGGAAAGAGCAGGTAAGGAGGGAGCGGATGCCTTGACAGCACTGTCTCTTGAAGAGGGCAGAGGGTCCTGCGTTTCAGGTGTGATTATTTCTCAGGTCATCACCACAGTTGCTTTCATCACACACTGCTTCCCCACAACTATGCTTTGAATATATCCAAGAGAAGGCCTTGGAACCTTGGTGTGAAACTTATCTCCCCCTTCTGAACGCCATTATACTTGATGCAAGACAGGGTGGCTGTTACTCACCTGGCTTGCTCAGGTTGCTATGGGTCACCAAGAAAGGGAGGGGAAAGGCAGCAGGGAGCTTATTAGGACCACAGCAAGCAAGGAGGGGAGTTTTTAACCCTTTTATCCTTGAACCTATAGAATCATAGAATTGCAGCATTAGAAGGGACCCTGAGGATTGCCTAGTCCAACCCCCTGAAATGCAGGAATATGCAGCTGTCCCTTACGGGGATCGAACCTGCAACCTTGGGAATATCAGCACCATGCTCTAACCAAATGAACTATCCAAGCCTGCTTTAACTGTTTTAATTGCTGGTTGTGCTGTTTTGCTGTGCTTGTTTTACTGCACAGTCTCATTTGTGAAATTTTACGTTAACGTTTTGATGGAATTTGGGTGTTTGGGTGTTTTACTTGTGTGTTGTTGTGGTTTGGGAAACGGTTTTATACATGCAAACTTTGGCAATTAAGCTATTTGTCTCTCTGTGTGTGCTCCTACAGAAAGAGGGCAAATGGGTGATTGGGCTTTGTGACTCATGCAGGGGGCATTGCTTGGGTTCTCGGTTTGGCCTTGTTTAACACCACTAGTTTTGCCATGCAGCTCAGTGTGCCTAGTGCCACAGTTGCATACAGTACTTGATTCCTGATTGGCTGGGATCACTTTGGAAAGGAGACGGATGCCCTAACCCAATCTTTCACAAAGATACCTGTCATTAAAATCCTCAGTCTTCTCACAAGATAGGGGTGGTTTTATTTATGATGGGGTGAGTTGGTTCAAAAGTGTAATAGGTGAACATTTGACACAGGTCTACTGCAAGATTTCCCGGTGAGTGCAAGACTCTATCCTGGCATCTTTTGAATGGTTCTGGGAGGGGATCCTGTGATTTTTGAAAGCTTATCAAGTGTCCCTTGTTGAGATCAGTAATTGTGAACAAGCATGCCCAATAAACATCTTGCCCGCCTATATTGGACTTCCGCTGTAATGCACAATCACAGAGTAAGACTGAATGTGAGCTCTCATAAGCCTCACAGTCCTTTACAGAGCTTGGCAGACCTATGACAGCCAGGTAGATGTGGAAATCATTCTTTGATGGTAGCAGCTTTGGGGATTGCTGCTCCATCCAGTTGGCTCATTCACAAAATGCTAGGCAGAACAGCTTCAGCAGAAATACAAAAGCATCATAGCTAGAAGACTTGAAGAATCCCGATATATGCCAGGAACAGACATTTGCTTTCTGAGATACCTTCAACACTATTGCAACATGTATTTTGAAGGCTTTTTTTGGCTACCAGATGATGTTGTGTGTCTGACATCTATTTGGCTATCTGAAGCTTTTATGATGAGCAGAGCTTTTCAGAAAAAAAGTGAAAGCAGCACACTTTCTGGCAAACCCAACAGCAAAGCATGGAAGTGTGGCATGGTGCCATGTTATCCACACAGCTGCCTTCCCAACTCCCACCCTAAATTCAAAGCTGCTGTAGATTTTCCCAGCTGAAAATTCTGTTTCCTGCATTTCCTATCAAATGCTTGAAGTCACAAAGTCAGATTTTGCCTGAACAAAATCGCTCCACTCCACAGCCTGTCACATTGAGAGGCATGTCTGTCCTCCAGACTTGATTACCTTAACACACTGTGTGGGGGGCTGCCCTTGTATCTGCTCCAGAAGCTTCAAATAGCACAAAATACATTGGACAGACTGCTCAGAGGAGCAGGCCACTGGCATCATGTTGTCCTTCTGCTGAGTTGAACTGCAGTGGTTGCCGATTTGCTTTTGGGCCAGGTTCAAGGTACTTGTGTGAATCCACAAAGCCCTAAACATATATGGGATAAGGTACTTGAGGGTCGATTCCAAAAGATCCCGCCTGAGAAACGTCTTTGCCCCTGTGGAGAGGGTAGCACCGAAACAGTGGCACACGTCCTCCTGTCTTGCACTCTCTATGAAGACCTGAGAAACAAGATCATCACCCCACTTGTCCTAACCATCCCAGGGCACTCAACCACTGCCACAATGTCCTTCCTTCTATCAGATCAAAATGAGCAGATAACAGCAAAGGTTGCTGGGTTAATAGCAGCGGCAATCAGAATAAGGGCTTCTAACTGATTGCTGATTCAGGACATTAAATTGTGCTCTTATATTAAATTTCCCTTTCTGTGTATACTGTAATGTTTTATTGTTGCTATGGCCATTGGCTAATGTTTTTTATCTATCTATATGGGGTAAGGCGATCTTACAGGTAAACTGGGCCCAAGTTGTTAAGGGCTTTACATACCAATAGTAACACACTGAACTTGATCCAACAGCAAAATGGCAGCTGGTGCAGAGGAGCACTGGTGTTCTTTGCTAACAACGCCTCAGTCCTGTCAGCAATCGTGCTGCAGCACTCTGCAATAACTGCAGCAACTCGATCAAGTGCAAGGGAAGCCCTACACAGAGTGCATTGCAGTAACCTGGTCTTGATGTAACCAATGCATTAACTACCGTGGCCAAATTTTCCTGGTCCACTTCTGGCCGTAGCTGGCAAACCAGTCACAGTTGGTAAAAGCCACTTCTAGCCATACAGGGGTCAGGGACCATGCTGAGGAAGAATGGTGGGAGCCTCTCCCTGCTCCTGATCAGGATCTTGAATCTTCCCCGGAGCAGGAGGACGGTATAGAATTGGAATAGTGGTTTGCAGAGGGACATAGTTCAGAAGACAGAAGCTGGGAAGTACTGGATGGGGAACAGCTAGGAGGAGAAGCACTGGGGGAGAGAGTTAATTTTCTCTGGAAAGTGTTCATCCGTTCAGCCCAAGGTCAAGAACAGCAGATAAGGTGGCAGCACAGAAAGCACAGCGGTTACGAGATCAGGTTACAAGACACGGTGTGACATGGGTGACTAGGGAGGAAGTGGGTGGAAGCCTTAATTGGGAGCACCTTCATTCCTATGAAATGGATTCTTTGTTCTCTCGCTGTGATCATTAAAGTTTCTAACTGGTAAGAAGTCTCCTTTCTCTTTGTTCTGCTTATCTACTGTTGAAGGGGGGGGGGGAGTCGATTTCCTGAAGCCTGACGACAGGCTACCTGAGCCTGTAGTGACAGGGCTAGATCCAAAAGCACCCGCAAACTGTGAACCTGGTCTTTCAGGGAGAATGGAACCCTCTCTGGGATAGGCAATTGACCAATTCCTCAGACACAGGAGCTACTCACCCACAGTGCCTCTGTCTTGCCGGGATTCAAGTTCAACTTGTTTTCCCCTCATCTATCTCACCATTACATCCAACCTCTGTGCTTATTACCCATCTGCCCCTGCTCCATATTTCAAGATCTAAATACCATAAGGTCTGGTAACCCTAAAGAGGAATTGCCTACTACCATGGAAGGGAGGTATATAATATTGGCACTTTCATTGCTTGCTTGCTGCCACTGTTGAAGTGCCATCTGTGGTGATTGCTGCTCGTTGGACTACCGGTGAGGTTCACTACAGTCTTTGAGCAAAGTTCAGCTTGGTGTCAGAGATGCTGATTCAACATCTGAACAACTCCATCTGTCTAGAAGCACCCTTACAAAAGATTATTATTATTTTTTTCAATTTGAACTTCCCCCTGCACCTCGGCTGCCTGAAGACATCTATTTTAGCAGAGAGCAGCCGATATAATTACACTCTGTTTACACTGTATTCAAAAGGTAATGCATTAAGTACATGGCTGTAAGGCAGTTTCCTGTAAATACATCACTCTTAGATAATGGTATTAAACACAAACACGGGGGGGGGGGGGACCTTGAGTGCTACTGTAATTATGTTGGGATAATTTTTTTTATAGCGCGGTGTTGTAACATGGGGGAAATTACTTGATCCCAAACTGAATTCCTTTCAACCCTAGACCTGGGAAGTGGGGCAGGGGCAGGGAATGAAACCATTTCATCTCCTACATGAAAGCATCATCTGAAAGAAGTGTTTCTCTATTTAAAAAAAAATCTGTTTATCGGAACTTCTGAGGTCAGTGCAGGATAAGAGGCAGCAGACTGTTGAAAGAACCATGCCATAATGGATCTTTTCCCACACAGACATACACACCCTCTCTATATTGTTTCATATGATCATGTTTTGTGTTATATATATTCTGACTTTGTGTTGTGAACCACCCTGAGATCTACAAGTACAGGAAGGTATACAAAAATAAGATGATGATAATAATAATAATAATAATAATAATAATAATAATAATAATATCATAGCACTGTAATGAAGGAATCTCAGCCAAAGCATCAATGGCAGGTGGTCATCCAACCTCTGCTTAAAATCATCCCGTGAAGGACGGACCATCATCTCTCATGACAGTCTGTTCCACTCTCAAACAGTTCTTACAGCCAGAAAGTTCTTCCTGATGTTTAATTGGAATCTCTTTTCTTCAACCAGGCCTTGGGATGATTAGCATCCTATATACCCTTTGTTGGTTCAGGTGTTTATTCTTCTTTTTATTACATATTGTGTGTACTTTTATGTTGTTAACTGCCCCGGGATCTGCAGATGAACAGTGGTATGCAAATTTAATATGGTAGTAGTAGTCGTGGTAGTAATTTGAAGACAGCCATCATATCTCCATGATACTCAAGTTCCTTCTATACAGTGGTACCTCGGGTTAAGTACTTAATTCGTTCCGGAGGTCCGTTCTTAACCTGAAACTGTTCTTAAACTGAAGCACCACTTTAGCTAATGGGGCCTCCTGCCACTGGAGAACTATTTCTGTTCTCATCCTGAGGCAAAGTTCTTAACCTGAGGTACTATT
Source organism: Podarcis melisellensis (assembly GCF_964234715.1). Lineage (NCBI taxonomy): Eukaryota > Metazoa > Chordata > Lepidosauria > Squamata > Lacertidae > Podarcis > Podarcis melisellensis. The sequence continues at coordinate 13,702,306 of NC_138537.1, forward strand.
TCTGGGTTAGCGGAGTCTGTAACCTGAAGCGTATGTAACCACTGTAATAGGAAACTATCAAATGTTTTCAGGCAGGAAGGAAGGCGAACGGGGGAAAGCATGCATATTTCATCTAACTGTTCAAAGATCACAAATGCACATCCAGGTGCTGCGATTTTATTATTTTTATTTATTATTTTTATTTATTATTTTTATTATTACGAATACTACAGCACCAGAATTCCCCCACAACAACAGCCCCCCATGTTTGAATACTTCGATTTAACCTCGGTCAGCTTTCCCTTTTCTCTTTCATGCCAGCGTGACACAGGGCAAGCTTCCTTACACCCCACCCTGCTATCTGCTGAAGGAAATGCTTAACAAGCCCAACGTGATATACAAATAATGAATGGGAGGTATACTCAAATGTGACAGTGGGTGGATCTTTGCATCATTTACTTGCACAAATGGTAGGGGGGGGGGACCTCTGCCTAATGCTCTAGGGACCTACTGCCAGCCAGAGTGGACCAAGGGCCATCAACGAGGCATTCCCATTTTCCAATGTGCATATGGCGCATTTTATGCTACCTGGAAATGTAAATATCCTCTCAAAATAGCCCAGTGTGTGAGAGATGATTTGCTCCCCCTGCTCAGTTTCCTCTTAATTATCGGAGGCACTCCTATGTTGAAGTTGCCCCCTTAAACACACCCACATTTTACTGACACCCACCTTCACTTCCGTTCTTAACAAAGGAGAGGTACCAAAAGCTTGTCTGCTCTTTTAGATATGGCAGCCATTTTGAGCTGTGCCACATCCCCGTGGCTGCCATTTTGTGTTATGTCATATCCCCCCCCCCATAGCAGCCATTTTGTGAACCGGACCAATAGTCCAACTAATGGTATATGGCATGTTCCTATGAATGTGCTGCATGGAAAGCATGGCCTTGGAGCCTTCAGTGGAAGAAATAAAATTTCACCTTTTCCACTGGAGCACTGTTTTAACAATGGTTCCTCTGCAATTATGAAAGGCCCACACTCCCTACTGCTCCAGCCCAGCAAGGCTTTCATTTGATTAAAGCCGCATTAACTTCTCTATGGATGAGTTAGCCATATGATCTGCTGATGTGTCCCTTTAATAAAGAAAATTATATTAACACACCATGAGGTATAAGAATTGCTTTATGTAATAGCTGCAGACATAAAAGCATTAAGCACATCATTAATAACCATCTGCCTTGGAAAACAGTGCCATGGGTAACATTGGGATCTCTTCTGTTTAGTACATAACCAAATCAACACTTTTTTTTCCTGAAGAAGGCTTGTATTTAAAAAGATTATCCCTCAAGGGCTTTATATGAGGATATAAAAGATGCCCAAGGGCTTCTATAAGCTTTTATTCAGAATCTTTATATGCTTTGAGGGAAACTGTAAGAACCTCAGAGGTAGCCTGCTATGTAAGGGCTGAGACTCAATACTATCCAGGAAGTGATTGCAGAGGTAGACCTACATTTTTGGAGCCTTGAAGGTTGAACTGTCATGGGGCCCCCTTGGCAACCAGCAACAAGGTCTGGGTAGCCATGGCTACCTTCTTCAATGGGGTAGTTCCATGACAGATCACCAACTTTTATAACATCTGTGCTACTGACTCTCAAACTTTGGGATGGTTGAAATAGATACAACAACAAAATAATCAAATGGAGTCATGCAACTCAGATTGGGTCTACTAGATCCATTTTTTTAAAGCAATGTGGACAAAAGTTGCTTTTGGGGCCCCTTCGGACTCAGGGTTTTGAAGCTTAAGATTCATTAGTTACATGATCTGCACCTGGGTGATTGGGGTGCCAGATGCCAGAAATGTGACTACTTCTTTTGCCAGAGTTTCTTGCCGCAAGCTCAGGCAACATTCCTATGGAAAGAGGTAATCAAAGTTCAAGGGCACATTCCAGATAGGCAAAAACACCCATGGTGGGAATGAAACAGGGAGGAGAGTGGTCTGATGAGAAATCAGAGGGCCAGTCTGAGAGGCCTGGAGAGCTGCACTCAGCCCCAGGACTGAAGTTCTCCAAAGATGATGAGTCTGGATGTGCTTCATTCACCAACAGAAGGCTATTTTTGGTGACAAGTTCTTTGACCGTTTAGGAGAAAGCATGAAGCAAAAACCCATTTAATTGTTTGTTGATATATATATCCCACTTCCTTCCCAAAAAGGAAATCCATGGCAGCATGACAGTTGTGACTTATGTTTCTAAAAATTAATAGAAACCCAGGAACATTAACTCAGAGTCAACAGACCACCTGCTAGGTTCCAAAGGTGCTATGAAAGGTCTTTATCACAGAGTTAAGGAGAAAGTAGAATTATGGTGCTGGAGGACTCTTGAGAGTCCCATGGACTGCAAGAAGATGAAACCTATCCATTCTGAAGGAAATCAGCCCTGAGTGCTCACTGGAAGGACAGATCCTGAAGCTGAGGCTCCAATACTTTGGCCACCTCATGAGAAGAGAAGACTCCCTGGAAAAGACCCTGATGTTGGGAAAGATGGAGGGCACAAGGAGAAGGGGACAACAGAGGACGAGATGGTTTGACAGTGTTCTCGAAGCTACCAGCATGAATTTGACTAAACTGCGGGAGGCAGTGGAAGACAGGAGTGCCTGGAGTGCTCTGGTCCATGGGGTCACAAAGAGCCGGACACGACTAAACAACAACAAATGATGGGGCTGGGGAGGCCTCCCTAGGGAGAACATTTCACAGTAGGGCTGCCATGGCCCAAACCACTACTTTTATTTTTACTGTTACCCACCCAGGGAACATCAAAGCACACAGAGCAGGGCCTCTGATGCTGCTGTGCGATGTACAGATTTACATATGAGATAGTCAGTCTTCAAGGTATCCCATCCCCATCTCATTAAAGGCAAGTACCATCACAAATAAGCAGTATCTAAGTGGTTTCAAAGAGAAGAATCTACTACAGGTTTCTCCTACCCCATTCAAAATCCCTTTCTTCTAAACATGACAATTTTCGATGTGGCATAGAATAAAATATATGAAAATGGGGAGAATGGCTATCCTCACCTCCAATGACCAAATTATAGACCTCTTTGCTGTTCAATTATAACTATTTTTCCAGGCATTCTGGTTTTGGGGTCATGCTCTTGAGACCTTAAGTATGCCTTCTTCTGCCAAGAACCACCATAGATTATTTTAAGCTGTTTCTTGGAAAGTGTGTCTGTAGTGTTGACTCTATGTGGATTTGAAAGAATTATTAAAGGCTATCAGCTGGTCTAGCTTTTACACTTTATTTATTAGAGACTCTCTAATGCTCTCCATCTTGTTGTGCTTCATCTGAGACAGAAGAAAGAGCGTACTTGATTTATACTTTGATGTTCCAGAGTGAACAAAACCAAGCAAACTAAAATGAATGCACAGCAAGCACTGTTTTAAGAAACGCTTGCAAATTTATGGTGATGTCTAGGAGAATGTTCAGTTTAATTTAGATAAAACATTTTAAATCTGTGCTACGGGCTGCCGGCTGCCCGGCCTTCCTTCTTGCCCTTGTTTGTTCTCTCTCTTTCTCGGCATCGTTTACAAGAAATCCTATGAATAAAAAATTCTACGGGTCCACAATTTTCAACAAATACATATTGGGAGATGTGGGATGAACAGGACAACCAAGTCCTGTCAAGTGCCCATTAAACACCCTGGATTAGTCATTCAGAGCTATCACAGCTACCTATACCTCTTTCTGCTGAAACATTAGTCTTGGAGGTTGGTACATATCATGTATACAGTAAGGGTGGATGAGAAATTATTTTCAGTACGCATTTAAAGCTGAATCTATCAGATTCACACTTTCCTAAACAATATGTGAAATGAAACACAGCCCCCCTTACTTAGAAATTCACACACATTATAGGATGCAGCACTCCAGCCAAGGAACATGTACAAAAGCACACCTAAGAGGGAATAGCGTTCATAAAATAAACACATTTGGTAAAAATAGCAAACAAAAATGCATTATATATGGGCAAATTGCTTGCAAAAATGGGTGCATTAGTCAAATGCATTAAAAATGTGTTTATTGGGGGAAATTCACACTAAAATGCTGATGAATTTTCATGAGGATTTCTTTTTTTCTTAAATGCAAATTGCTGCAAAATGTGGAGAACTGAAGACTGGTAAAAATGAGAAAGTGAGAGAATGGAAATGATAGATTCTTCCATCCCTTTAAATAGGCCTGTACCTCTGACTCCAGATAACGCTTGATGCTACTGATGAAGTGGACTGTAGTCCATAAAAGCTTAAGCCACGATCAGTGCATTAGTCTTTAAGGTGCCACAAGACCCTTTGTTGCTTTTGCACATCTCAGCGGCTCGAGATAACGAAGAAGTGAAGGGCTGCTTCCCTGCCAGCAGCCTTTTCTGGTACTTGATCAAAAGCTCCAGCGCCACTCACTCACCACAAGGAGAAGCCAATTGTTCGGTGCAATGCAAAACACATATAGAATGTTACTTCCCGTGCCATATGTCATCTCCCTTTCATGCTGCCAGTTTGCCAGACGACAGCGAGAAAGAGGGGAAAGAAAGCCCAACGGAACTCTAAGTGAATACATATCAGCACAGCAAAAATATCCTAAATTGCATTTCTTGGTTTCTTTATATCTGCATCAGTAGAGCAAGGGAAGAGGAAAGCTATGGAAAAACCGGCAAGCTGGGTGCTTCCAGCCATGGCATTTACTCTTGCGCAGGCATGGTTTCTTCGCTCGCTTTTTTCAAGATACAGTCAGTCAATCACCGTTTTGCTGTTTCCCACCGTGTTCCTGACGCTATGGCTGTTTCCATTTGCATTGCCTCTTCCTCTAAAGCAGGGGTGCAGAGCCTTTTTCAGTCGGAGGAGACAGTGGCAGGGGGATGGGCTCAGAGCTCAGTGGTAGAGGGGTCATGGCACAGCAGTTTCATAGAATCAAGGAATTTTAGAGTTGGGAGGGACCACAAGGATCACCTCGTCGAATCCTCTGCAATGCAGAAATCTTTTGCCCAGTGTGGGGCTTGAACCCACAACCTTGAGATTAAGAGTCTCATGCTCTACCGACTGAGCTATCCCAGCAGGATCCCCAGGACCACATTGCCTTCTTGCAAGAGATAGCAGGGCCAGAGGTAAATGTGGGCAGAGCAAGGAATGATGTTTTTAGCTTTGGCCAACTGGCTAGTTTCTCCACACAGAAGAAGAGGAGGAGGAGGAGGAGTTTGGATTTGATATCCCGCTTTATCACTACCCGAAGGAGTCTCAAAGCGGCTAACAGTCTCCTTTCCCTTGCTCCCCCACAACAAACACTCTGTGAGGTGAGTGGGGCTGAGAGACTTCAGAGAAGTGTGACTAGTCCAAGGTCACCCAGCAGCTGCATGTGGAGGAGCGGAGACGCGAACCCGGTTCACCAGATTACGAGTCTATCGCTCTTAACCACTACACCACACTGGCTCTCTATATCCTCTATCGAAACAAAGGATAGGCATGATCAAACTCCTGCTGGGCAAATACTCTCTGGGGCCAGCAAAGGGGTGTGATCTAGGAAGAGGGGAGAGCTGTGGCCTGGGGAGAGGCCCAGGGGCCAGACAGAGAGTCATGGAGGGCCGCATTCCATTTTGGGGCCTGAGGTTCCTAGCATCTGGTCTAATGTTTCAATCAGAGTTTGTCTGCCAGTGGCGCACAGGGAACATCAGAAGTTGTGCTGTATTAGTCAGATCGCTGAGCCATTTTGTGGAGAAGAGGTACGTAATGGGGGAGAACCAGCGAGAATAACGAGGGGAAGGGATTTCATGCCGTGATAGGAGATGGAGCAAATCCTTGGCTGGCAACAAGAATGCTGCTTGCGGCGATCTGGGAGATCTCCCCCACTTCTCCTTGCCTGGCCTGTTCTTGGGGTGTTAGGGCAGAATGGTAATAATGAAGATAACTCAGGGTGGCTTTCCACTGCTTTTCAAAACCTGGCATTTCCCTCACCCTTTGCAAGTGTGGATGAGCACTACAGATTTTAATGGAGAAAACAGTGCTCTGCATGGCGCCATGTTTAGCAATTTAAATCCATTTCCCAGTTGATAGCAGGACATGAGCATCACAGCAGTGTTGGAAGGACATAGCGTAGGAGCAGCCTGTGACTTTATCCTGATGGTACTGGATTAGGTTTGTGCATTCACCGTGATCACTGAAATTGATAGGTTGCAACATTTGGGGGGCTTTTTAGTTTGAAGCGGGGAGGCAAGTAAGGGGGCGTGATGGAGGTGTATATTATGCATGACGTGGGAAAGGTGGATAGAGATAGGTTATTCTCCACCTCACATAGTACAAAAATCCAGGGGCATCCGATGCAGCTGAGTGAAGCTGGAGTTGCAAGATTCAGGACAGACAAGAGGAAATATTTCTGCTTGTCACATCGCTTTCCCCTGGGAAAACCTGCTGTTTACCACTGAATTGGAGCAAACATCTCTCCCCCCCCCCCGCCTCGCAGATTGACGTTTGTTCAGATTCAGCAGTAAACAGCGGCCAGGGAAAATGGCGGGACACATGAAAAATTATTATTATTATTATTATTATTATTATTATTATTATTATTATTATTATTAGTCAGGGCAGTTCAGAACATAAAAATACATGATAAAAGCACAAAATATGTAACAACAACTCCAACAAACCCCATTCCTCACACTCAGACCCGAGGCTAGAAAGCATGGGAGAAAACTTCTCGGACCCACACTTTCTAGGTACAGAACAAGTGGAAGTGTAAAACTATGAAATCTGCCCCCATCCTGGATCTCTTTAAAGAAAGATCGGACAAATCCATGGAGGATAATGACTCCTAGCCATGCTGGCTATGTTCTACCTACAATCAGGGGTGTAGGAAGGGGGAACAGTGGAGGCGGTCCACCCCAGGTGCCCTCACTGAGGGGGGTGACATTTGGCGCATGGCCCGCCCTCAACTCCCAAGCCATCGGGGTAAGGGGAGAGTTGCGCCGCTTTGCCGGCAGCCTTCCCCCTTTGCTTTAGAAATAAAAATACAAAACTAACATGAACTTATCTCTACTCATAAACTCTTATCTCTAATACTGTAACGAATTATTTGTGTTATACATATCCTTATGAGTTTGAGTTTGTAATCTCTGTTTGAGTTTGTAATCTTTATTTGCATTTGTAATCCTTGTCAGAATACATACTTTTGAATGGATTAGTTTTTGATACAATTGACTATTGATTTGCAAGTAGGGACCACTTCCACTATTGAAACTTATATTGCCCAAAGTTCTTGGTGTGCTTTTTCCTTGGTACAATCTCAGAGATGGCATTCCTCTGAATTATATTTCCTGTGAATCACAAGCAGGCACCATTTTGGCACCCTAAAGTCCTGCTTGTGGGCTTTCCCACAGCCATTAAGTTGACCAACAGGAGAGCAGGCTGTTGGACTAAATGGTCCTTTGGTCTGATCCAACAGATCTCTTCTTATGGTCTTATGGCTCAATTCCAACTAAATTAGCAGGACTGATTTCCCAGAGGGAAGTATATGCAAAATATATGTGCCAGGAACAAGCTTTTGGGAATCTAGAGTGATAGACATTGTGCACTCCTACTATGAAGCATATATTGCAGGTAATCTATTCCAGGGTTCAGTTGCTGGCACGCTCAGCTTAGTTACAAGGGTCTCAGGCAGCAGGACGGGGGAAAGAAAGGTTTTCTTAAGGCTGCCTTCAGATCTGAGAGCTGCTGCAAGTCTTAATATATGGTAGCAGCCCAGATGCTTAGGACTGTGCTGCATGGCTTGCAAAATTTGCACCCCAAAGTGCTAATTTAAAAATGAATGTTAATTTCCCATGAGGGAAAATTGTGTACTTCACAGCCTCCAGCTTCCTGCAAAACACACATTTCCCAGGATTGATGGAGAAAATAAATACTGTTTTCATGATGAATCATGTTCAGTGCCTGTCAGTGAAGCTATTTTGAAGTTCATTTCCCCCCTCCAAACCCTGTCTTGCCAACCACATTTCCAGAAGATGATAAGGTGTATAGCTCAGTAAACATCTGGGTGTATCGAGGATCTGGATTTTGAACTCAGGTTTTAGAATAGATAAAAGAAATTTTAAAAAATGTAAAATGTCTGGAAAAACCGACTGGGGCCTGTCAGATTCAACATCATCCTGTTCAAAAGGAGGCCTTAAATCCTGTGGAAAACTACAAAGGAACCTCTCACCCAGGTGTGAAGAACCTTTGGCCCTCCAGATGTTGAAAAGCAAAACCCATCAGCAAGCCTGAACCAGGGATGATGAGAGTTGCTGTTCAGCAGCATCTGGAGGGTCAAAGGTTCCCCACCCCTGTCTTATATCTAGTTAAATCATTTGCCTGTCTTGCCCAGGAAGATGGTAAGGAGAGCCTAATGAGTCAAACCAAATATCTATCAAATCCCATATCCCCACAGTGGTCAACCAGACGCCATAGCCCAGCGGCAGAGCTCATGCTGGGTATGCATAAAGTCCCAGACACTGGAGAGCCAAAGGTGGTTGGAATAATAATAATAATAATAATAATAATAATAATAATAATAATAATAATAAATATATTATTTATACTCCACCCTCCCCAGCCACTCTGTGTGGCCTGCAACAAAACACTAAAATACAGTAATGCATCAAACATTAAAAGCTTCCCTAAACAGGGCTGCCTTCAGATGTCTTCTAAAAGTCTGGTAGTTGTTGTTCTCTTTGACATCTGGTGGGAGGGCGTTCCACAGGGCAGATGCCACTACCGAGAAGGCCCTCTGCCTGGCTCCCTGTAACTTGGCTTATCGCAGTGAGGGAACCACTAGAAGGCCCTCAGTGCTGGACCTCAGTGTCCGGGTAGAATGATAGGGGTGGAGACGCTCCTTCAATAACCATTCTAGATTAGATCAGGCATGTCCAAAGTCCGTTTTGGGGGCCTAATCCAGCCCGCCGTTTGGTTTAATCCAGCCCCTGCCTGTAGCAGTTTATTTCCTGGGGTAAAATCCCCCCCCCAAAAAAAGCTCAACTACTACAAAAAGTTCGACAACTTTGGTCGGCCCACACGCATGTTCACTTCATCAAATCTGGCCCTCTTTGAAAAAAAGTTTGGGCACCCCTGGACTAGATCGATAAACAGTTTGCCCAGGGAGAGGGAGATTGGGAAGGAAGGTGGCATTAATCTTTTTTCCCCAGGCTACCTGCGCATGAGCAATTAATGTGCCTGAGGCAATGTACACATTAGCAGCTTGAGTGAGCTGTGAGGTCATTTTCCGTCTTTGCATTTCAAGTTGCATTCTTACATTGCTGTATAGAGCAGAGAGCCACTGACCATGTCTTCACTCAGTGACCTTTCCCTCATTTGTTTCCCCATAACACATTCCAATTTGCTGCGGGTATCATCTGCCCGCCCAAGCGCTGTCATCCGAACATGCTCCCATTTTCAAATTGGATGGCAGGTGGTCTGAGGGAAACCACATCAAACAGGAATATTGCTCAAGAGGCTACAGCATACTTATGAATTGTGGGCAACGCCATGTGTAAAGGTACCCCTGACCATTAGGTCCAGTCGCAGACGACTCTGGGGTTGCGCGCTCATCTCACTCTATAGGCCGAGGGAGCCAGGGTTCATCCGCAGACAGCTTCCAGGTCATGTGGCCAGCATGACTAAGCCGCTTCTGGCGAACCAGAGCAGCTCACGGAAACACCGTTTCCCTTCCCGCCGGAGCGGTACCTATTTATCTACTTGCACTTTGACGTGCTTTCAAACTGCTAGGTAGGCAGGAGCTGGGACTGAACAACGGGAGCTCACTTTGTCGTGGGGATTTGAACCGCTGATCTTCTGATCGGCAAGCCCTAAGCTCTGTGGTTTAGACCACATCGCCACCCCAGAGGTGGGAGTGCGCTGGAGCGGTAATGTGGACCCAGCCTGATTCTTGCTCTTTAAATTGAGGACAGGGCAAGTGGGTGAATCAGGACCACACCACACCCTGAAGAGAGCTTTTCCACAGAACTAGGATTCAGCAAGTACCAAACTCCTTTTCCTCCCCATTTAGAAGCCAGATTAAAACCTGAGTATTCACTCCGGCTTTTCAAAATTGTAATGCCAGCTGGATTTTCTTTCTGTTTTATTTTGGGTTATTATTTATAATTGTAGTTTTATGGTTTCCTACTCCAAGACCCTCATATAAAGGGCAAGCTGTAAATAATTTAAAGAAGGAAAGAAGAATCAGGTGTGTTAATTGTTTCTTCCTTTCCTCTAGTGAGAGCAGAGGAGATATGAGAATATGATGACAAATTCAACTAGTTGTGGAGCATGGATTGAGTTTGTGAATGGGCTGCTTAAATTAATAATTTGTCCCCTTCTAAATATATATTTGTGTGTTTTATATATTGGTCCTTATTCATTTTTGGCTTGTGGGTTTGTTGGCAATTCTGATGTAATCTGCATCAGTTTGGTATTTCTGCGCCTTCTCTTGTTGTTCTTTTGTTGTTGCTCTTGATGATTTTCATTCCTTTTTAAATGTCCTGATCTAGCAACTACAAATGTTAAATTTCAATTCTTTTTTTTAAAAGTGTTTATATTTATGAGTTGCTGTGCATTGATTTTGCACTGAAATATTGTAAAATAACCTTTACAATCAATAAAAATTCTCTATTAAAAAAGCAACATATATATTTATCACACTGGATAAGAGGATCAGAAAGCTATGGGAAGACTGTAGCTCAGTCATAAACCATCTCTGCATGCAGAAGGTCCCAGGTTCAATCTTTGACATCTCATGATAGTGTGGGAGATAATAATGCCTGAAACTCTGGGGAGATGCTGCCAGTCAGTGCAGACCGCATTGAATTGGATGGAACAACAGCATCACTCAGTAGAATGCAGCTTCCCATGTACCTATCTATGTTTTAATGCAAGATAATAAGAGAATAAAGCAAACCAGAGTTTAGTATGGAAGCAAGCTCACCTATTCAGAGGCATGTTTCTCAAGCAAAAGTCTGAACGGTGATCACATGATCCCAGCTGATAGCTAACTTGATCTAGTCAAATGAGATATCATTAGGGGGCTAATAGTGTCAGAGAACAGCAAAGGAAAGGAGCTGGGGAGTGTAATTAAAGACTCTTCTCGATTCATAGAAATGCATTATAGAGAACGTGTCAATGCGAAGTTCCAACAACTGAATTCTATTTTCATGTCATGCCCATTTAGCTGAAAGGCACCCCACTGCTCACTAGCTAATACATCTTGAAGCCTGCACTCCTGCACAAAAATAAAAGGCGGGGATGACAAAGAGTTGTGTAATCTCAGAAATATCAAAGTCAAAATATCCTGGCCTAACGCCAGATCACACCAAGTCAGTACAGTTTTATAATATGCCACATTATGCGACCTTGTTTGAGGATTTCATTAATCTGGAGTACAAAGCAGAGCTAAATGTCAACCCCAAAGCCCAGAGAACTGTAACTGAGAAGGCGAGGGGCACTGCAGATCAGAGCAGCTCTGCCATTTTTGCCTAAATGATCAAAACAAGTAGAAATAAATAAGTAGGGGGGAAGCGGATTTGCAAACAAAGTTGATCAACCCAACTTCTGATGTATTCTCTGTTGTGCTCATGTTCCCTTGGGCATCTGGTTGGCCACTGGATTAGCTGAGCCTTTGGCCTGATCCAGGAAGGCTGTTCTTATGCTCTTATGCCTGTTTAGCCATGCTATTTTGTAAAGCATCATACAATACTATGAACAAAATAGGGGGGATTGTTGCAGTCATGGCCAGCTAGCTAGAACCCTGACTTCTTCCATTTTACTTGATTCCATTCCCCACTCCCACTCCCAGTTTTCTGTTTCCCTCATATGTCAGTCAGCACCCCATGGCCATGGAGCATGTTCCATCATGACCAGGCAGTTGTTTTCGAAGGGCGTTCCCCACTGAGGTTTTCCTCCCCATAAATATTTTTGTAGCTTCTCCAAATCTCATAATGTCCTGGCATTTCCCCCTTGTGCATCATTGATAGCATTCTGGGTTAACTGTGGGTCAGCACTTGGAGAATTGCCATCATTATAGGATTGCTGAGCCCAGGTGCTGTTTTATTGAAATGTGTCCTGCTCCAGCAAAGAAGTAAAGGTAAGGGTAAAGGGACCCCTGACCATTAGGTCCAGTCATGACCGACTCTGGGGTTGTGGCGCTCATCTCGCTTTACTGGCCGAGGGAGCCGGTGTACAGTTTCCAGGTCATGTGGCCAGCATGACTAAGCCGCTTCTGGCAAACCAGAACAGCACACGGAAATGCCGTTTACCTTCCCGCTGGAGCAGTACCTATTTATCTACTTGCACTTTGACGTGCTTTCAAACTGCTAGGTTGGCAGGAGCAGGGACCGAGCAACGGGAGCTCACCCCGTTGCGGGCATTCAAACCGCCAACCTTCTGATTGGCAAGTCCTAGGCTCTGTGGTTTAACCCACAGCGCCACCCGCGTCCCAGCAAAGAAGTGCTGGGTGCAAAAGCAGGTCTCTGCATGGAGAGCCAATGCAGATGCAAATCTCAATGTGGAATCCCATCTGTAGCTGGATTCTGATGCTGACTGTGTCTTCTGAAGCAGCTGCCCCTATAGTGAGTGACACTACCCATCACATGCAACTACTTGCAGCAACTATAGATGGATAGAGACCATGGGATGTAAGGAATAATTCTAAAGCACAGGTGTGGCACCTCAGGCCTGAGGGCCACATGCCTCTCTGTCTGGCCCTTGGGACTCTCAGTACACCACACACACTCCCAGCTACAATCCAGGTCATGCCTCTTATTGGCCCAGCTTCACATCCTCCTTTGTTTGCATTGCATTACATTGCTGGGAAGGGTCCTTGAACTCCGACCATGCCTTTTGCTTGTCTGGGTGGGAAAATAGAGAAGTGTGTGCAGTTTATATTTCTTTCTCAGTCTGCTTTTGCCTCTGCCCCTCTCTCTCCCCCCCCCCCACAATTGTCATGCAGCTTTTGTACAGTGGCCCAGAGGGGAAAGTGTCCCCCAGGCTGAAAAAAAGGTTCTTCATCCCTGTTCTGCTATTAAACATTTTACCAAATATGAACCAACGCCCACCCTGACAACATGAACTACTCCTAGTTAGGATTGCTAGCCCCCAGACCAGCAGGTTCTTGAGTCTGGGTCCTCTTCTAAGTGTTTCCAGAGGAAGACAGAGATTCTCAGGCAGAGCGGTGGGAATTAAGGCTGCAAGCTATTTCACAAATGGATTTCCCCTATTCACCACCTTCCCACACCCATCGGTCTCCTTCTTGAGTCTCCATGCTGCTCTACCAGGTGCCATTTTTTCCTCCACCATGCATCAAGTAGGCTCCATACCTGTTTCACCTGCACATTCCTGAGAATTCACTAGAATTTACATCATTACACCCCAGCCGGATGGGTGGGGTATAAATGTTGTTGTTACATCACGGGTGAGCAATCTGTGGCCCTCCAGCTGTTGCTGACTGCAGCTGATGGGAGTTGTACTCCATGTTGATCTGGAGGAACCTTGATTTACACTGGAGGTAAAAAGTGAAAGTAAAGGGACCCCTGACCATTAGGTCCAGTTGTGACCCACTCTGGGGTTGTGGTGCTCATCTCGCTTTACTGGCCGAGGGAGCCGGTGTACAGCTTCCGGGTCATGTGGCCAGCATGACTAAGCCGCTTCTGGCGAACCAGAACAGCACATGGAAACACCGTTTACCTTCCCGCTGGAGCGGTACCTATTTATCTACTTGCACTTTTGACGTGCCAGCGATTCAATGTGTATGGGAATATTTTGTCTTTGCCTGCAAGATGCACCCTGCCACTTTTCCAAAGTAACACCCTTTTTGAGATATCACCAACAGCTGGCTGGGAAAGATTCCCTCTCTGAAACCCAGAAGAGCCACTACCACTCAGTGTAGACAATAACTGAGCTAGACAGACAATGATCTGACTTAGTGCAAGGTATCCTTTTATGTTGCTATGACAGTTAGTCCCAACTGGCTTAGTCGAAATTCTTTTTTGTGTGTACCTAACCACCACCACCTGCCATTTCCAGAGTTTCCTGCAAGAGAAAAGCTGATCCATTTCAGCCAGGCTCCATCTCCTGATCTGTACGGCACCACTCCTTAAATCCCTGGATCTGTCCCCAATGGCAGCTCAGAGTCTGAATAGAGCTACCAACCTTACCTGTTCTGAAAGGTATTGGAACCGGCTAGGAAATTTAGCTACTGGTGCAAGATGATAAAGCTCACACTCACTACTGAAGCACCAGCCACAGCTGGCCTTTATAATATTTTATTAGAGAATGAAGTAATGATTCCAAACCCTCATGTTTCAGCCCAGTAAAAACCAGTGGTGGAGGAAAACAGAAGTGCATCAGTAAAAATTAATTCTGAGGTATAGGGTGAAAAATACAAGGGCTTGATCCAGACAGCACTAAGCACTTAATGAAGGCTTATAGGTTTCAACCAGAGAGTTAAACATCTGCTTGCATCTCTTCTACTATTGAGATCAACAGAACTTAACATGCATTGCTATTCTGCTCTTAATTCCCATCCATGCCCAGAAATTCAGAATAACTATAAGAGCAAGGAAGGGTGCAGTTGAAAAAGTAAAAGTGCCATCACAGCGACACAACCAACACCATCCTGTGCCTCGTTATTTCTGTGGTTAAGCAGCAAGCAAATTAGTCAAAAGCTTAATTAGTATCTGTGTAAGGAAAGCTGGAGTCTTTCCAACAACATTTTGAAATCTGTTCTTCTCTCCTTTTTTAACGATTGGAAACCACATTAAGGTGACTAATAAAAATGTGTTATGGATTTTGTTTCTGTGCTAGCCAATAGTAATGATTGATATATTCATCAAAGAGAAATATAGAATTTTTATGAGGTTACACTCATTTGTCCTCTGGTCAAATTTAAAAACAAGCAAGACAGGCAGTTACTGGTACAGAGCCACTAAATTATAGTGTAGCGCAATTTCTTCTTCTTACTTGTTTTGGGTGCCACAATCTTCCACAAATTTGTTAGAACTACATCAACATGCAGATTCTGCTAAGGGAGGAGAAGGGAAGGGGTTGTTTTATTTTATTACAAATTGCCCCTCTTTCCTGTGTCAGGATCCTGAGATTAGGATTCTACTTCTTTGGAGGAGGAGATCAAAGGCACTGAGTTGAAAGGGGAGTTACACAAAGGGCTTGCCTCAGAAGCATATCCACAAGATGACCTCCTGGTACCAGTGCCCTTTGCTCTGACTCAAAGAAACAGTCTCCCTCAGGAAGTGGGGGAATCTCCTTCCTTGGAGGTTTTTAAGCAGAGGTTGGATGGCCATCTGTCACGGATGCTTTAGCTGAAATTTCTGCATTGCAGGGGGTTAGACTAGAAGACCCTTGGGGTCCCTTCCAGCTCTACATTTCTATGTCTCCATCACAAAACCCCCAGCACAACCCTTGCTCTGTCAGAGTAAAAGACAGCTGAAGTGGACTAGGCCCCTTTAACTGAAGAGGCACATTTCAGCATAAGTGATGCTTACAATTGGAACAGAACTGTGGCTCCTATACAGTGGTACCTTGGGTTACATACGCTTCAGGTTACAGATACTTCAGGTTACAGACTCTGCTAACCCAGTAATATTACCTCGGGTTAAGAACTTTGCTTCAGGATGAGAACAGAAATCGTGCTCTGGCGGCATGGCAGCAGCAGGAGGCCCCATTAGCTAAAGTGGTGCTTCAGGTTAAGAACAGTTTCAGGTTAAGAACAGACCTCCGGAAAGAATTAAGTACTTAACCCGAGGTACCACTGTATAAGCTCAATTTAAGTCTGTTGATGAACCAAGCCAGGGCCTTCTCAGTGATGGCTCCGACCTGGTGGAATGCTCTGTCCCATGAGACCAGAGTCCTGCAGGATTTAAGTTCCTTCCGCAGGGCCTGTAAGACAGAACTATTCCACCTGGCTTTCGATTTGAACTTAGCCTGATCTTTTATTCCCCTTCCTTCCTTCCTTCCTTCCCTTCCCCTCCTCTTTTTATGAAAATTACCCGCTCTGGGATCACACAGCTAATTCTCCCCTGGTCTCCACGCTGGTCCAAATAGGACTAATTTAGCCAGCTAGCCCTGGTAATCATCTAATGCTTATTGGATGGATTTCCCCCCTAAATTGATTTGTCAATTCTGAATTTATTGTTATTCATGTTTTATACTGTATTTTATGCTGTTTTTGTTGTATCGATTAAGTGTTTTAAATTTGTTGTTAGCTGCCCTGAGCCTGGTTTTCTGAACTGGGAAGGGCAGAGTATAAATAAAAAATTATTGATTGATTGATTGTTCTACTCTCTGTTACAGCACAGTAGGAATGAGAGCCCATGCACAGACCCCATGCACACTACAGTATATGGAGACCAGTGGGACATGAACATGGGTCAGCATCAAATTACAAGATTAAGTCCTGGGGCTTCAGATAACAGCTCAAGGTAGTTTGACTTGATGACTCACATGTCAGATAATTTTTGAGTGCTTGTTTCGAGGCCCTATTGACAAAGCAGCATTTTTTTTTTTATTTCTGTGTGTCTAAAAGATTACTTTGGGAAGTGGCAACTGAGATCAGGTGAGCATTATCACTAAACGCACTGAATGGCGATGGCGTTTGGTGATTTGAATGTACACTATTTGACTTATTATTTGCTGAACCAGAGTCACTTTGTTCTGAGGAAGACATTGGTCAAATGGTTATGCTTAAGGTTGCCAAATATATTTGTTCAGTTTGTTTTCAATCTTGTATATGTTATGGCAGTTCACTCATTGTTTATTCTCTCCCCCTTGCACACAGACCGTACCCATTTCCATGCCACTGCCTCCCCCCTAACTTTGCAGTCCTCCTGCTTTCTGAAAGTATATCTTCTTGTATTTTTAAGATGAATATAACATTGTCCAATTGAATTATATCCTACATTTCCTCCAAGGACTTCAAGGTGTGGTATACATACTTCTCACCCTCCCCATTATAACCCAACAACAACTGCCCTGTGAGGTAGGATGATCATTCAGTGCCCTTCATGGCTGAGTGTGGTTTTGAACCTGGGTCCCCTAGGCTCTAACCAAGGGCATCACAAGGGGGTGCAGTCTGCCCCGGGTGTCATGCCTAGGGGGTGTGACAAACTCCCCCAGGCAGATTGGTGTGGTGGCGCTCGCCCGCCCACCGGGTGGATTTTGGCAACCAGCATTCAGATTTTTGTGATTGGTATTTTTTTTTTTATAAATGTTTATTGAGATTTTTTAAATACAAATGCATAAATAATAAACAACTTTACTTATATAACATAATTTCTTCACTTCTTTGGACTCCCTCACGTCTCCCGCTCCCACTTACATCGTTAAAAAATTTTTGTCATGTAAATTATCATCTTGTTTACAATATTATGTCCATTCATTTAAATACATCTAACATTTCTCCAAAAGGTTTATATTTTCCTTAGTCTCCCTTATCGTCAAGTTCAGATCTAATTTAGTGGTGGGCAATTATAGATTTTTGTGATTGGTAAGTGGCACTGATGGGACGCGGGTGGCGCTGTGGGTTAAACCACAGAGCCTAGGACTTGCCGATCAGAAGGTCGGCGGTTCGAATCCCCGTGACGGGGTGAGCTCCCGTTGCTCGGTCGCTGCTCCTGCCAACCTATCAATTTGGAAACACCTCAAAGTGCAAGTAGATAAATAGGTACCGCTCTGGTGGGAAGGTAAACAGCGTTTCCGTGCACTGCTCTGGTTTGCCAGAAGCGGCTTAGTCATGCTGGCCACATGACCTGGAAGCTGTACACCGGCTCCCTCGGCCAGAAAAGCGAGATGAGCGCTGCAACCCCAGAGTCGGCCATGACTGGACCTAATGGTCAGGGGTCCCTTTACCTTTAGGTGGCACTGACATGGTTAAATGTGATTGTCGGTCAGATTTGTGCGATCTGTGGGTGTATCTGTTTTGTGGCCAACCCTCCCTAAAAAGAACCTGAACATCTCTGGGCAACCTTCCCTTAAAAAAGCTGAACAACTCTGGGCAACCTTCCCAAAAATTGCAGTGTTGGGGGTGGGGGGGTGACAAAACAATTTTTTTTGCACCAGGTACCACCTGACCTTGCTACACCTCTGGCTCTAACTACTACACCACACTGGTTCTCAAGAGGAATGTCTGCCAGTTAGTTTGTTCAGTCAGAGGGGGTTAAGTGATGGTGGATGTTGTCAATATATGGGTGTTCACTAGCTGACAAAACTCCTGTTCTAAATTACAGCATTGAACTTCAGGTAGAAGACAACACACTGTACCAGGAGTAAAATAATATCTGAGAGCTCCTTTATCTCCCTCACACGAGGAAGCTTAGGAATGGAAGAGGGAGACATTTGAGTAAAACAGGGATACAGGGATAAAGGTGGATGGAGTTTGGCCGGCCTGCCCACTGCTGTGTCCAGGCTACAGCAGGCTGGCAGTCGCCATCACACACTGATTCACAGGACTAGCACCATCTGTTGGCAACCCCACAAATACAGCACAACAGTGCAAATATGGCGCAAGATATATATTGTGACAGCACTCGCCAGTACTGTACAATCACCTCTTATTTGCTTCCCATTGCAGCCTTTTCCTGCCAGCACCCATGACTCTCTTATCAAGATATGAATACCGGCACCTCATTTATTTAGTTATTTTATCCAAAAAAAAAAAAAAGTGCACACTCTCCCTCTCTCTCTCTCTCTCTATATATATCTCTGCAATCAAAACAAGTTGAGCTATTTTGCAAAAGTATCTTAATCACAGTCAGGCACTCTGCAACAGCCTTGCTCTGTGTTCTTGGGTGGTGTTTTGACAAGATCAAGAGTCTTAACACTTTTGTGATAACTTTCTCAGGCCTTTTTTGCCTCCACTAACGAGATAATGTTTGAAGCAGCACTGTTTGCAGTTTTGGCAGAAAGATTATAGGAAGCATATTGCGGAGTCTGAAAATATGCAACAGATGTCAACCCAAGTGACTCAGGGCTGGAAATATAAATTGGAACGAGATTGTTCTAAAACTAGCACCTAAACTTCAGAGAACAGAAGGCTAGCAAAGTATTTGATGCAGACCTAAAAAGAAAGATTGGTGCCAGTGAACATTCTAAACAAGAACTACTTCTAAGCCTGTTAATGTATTGTGAAAGTTTAATTTATTTGTTGCATTTATATTCTACCTTGCCCCAACAAGTTGTTCAAGGTAGACCAGATCCTCCAAATATCCCTATTTTCCAGGGACGTCCCTGATTTAGAGAAGCCATCCCGGTTTCTGATCTAATCCTGGAATGTCCTGCTTTTCCTTGGGATGTCCCTATTTTCATTGGAGAAATGTGGGAAGGTATGGAATTATCCACCCTTTGAGCTGTCTGAAGGCCATCTTATATAGGGAAATATTATTATTATTATTATTATTATTATTATTATTATTATTATTAATGTTTTATTATGTTTTTATAGATGTTGGAAGCCACCCGGAGTGGCTGGGGCAACTCAGTAAGATGTGTGGGGTATAAATAGTAGAATTATCATATTATGAAATGGGATGTCCCTATTTCCATCAGAGAAATGTTGGAGGGTATGTTTTAAACCCCACAACCACCCAGAAAAGTAGGTTAGGTTAGGAGATAGTGACTGCCCCAAGGTCACCAAGTGAGTTACATGGCCACGTCCTGGTCACAACACTCTAAACCAACACACCACATCAATATGTCACCCTGTATAAATGAAGCAATAACATCCCCTCCTTCTCTTCCATTGTGGTTAAGATGAAGGCAGTCAAGGCTGCTACACCCACACACACACACACACACACACACACACACACACTAACTTGCATATGTAAGTGGGGTGAGTGGGTGTTTTGGATCAGGTTAGCCATATTGATTTGTATGTTGTTAGTGGATTTTGGTCATTGTCTTGTTGGGCTGTGTATGTGATAAAGGGGAGTCATACCGGGGTGAAGGTGTCTTCTTGTTACCCCATTCAGGAGGATTCCCTGGTCCTGAATGGGGTAACTGTGCCCCTGAAGGACCAGGTGCGCAGCCTGGGAGTCATTTTGGACTCACAGCTGTCCATGGAGGCACAGGTCAGATCTGTATCCAGGGCAGCTGTTTACCAGCTCCATCTGGTATGTAGGCTGAGACCCTATCTGCCTGCAGACTGTCTCGCCAGAGTGGTACATGCTCTGGTTATCTCCCGCTTGGACTACTGCAATGCGCTCTACATGGGGCTACCTTTGAAGGTGACCCGGAAACTACAACTAATCCAGAATGCGGCAGCTAGACTGGTGACTGGGAGCGGCCGCCGAGACCATATAACACCGGTCTTGAAAGACCTACATTGGCTCCCAGTACGTTTCCGAGCACAATTCAAAGTGTTGGTGCTGACCTTTAAAGCCCTAAACGGCCTCGGTCCAGTATATCTGAAGGAGCGTCTCCTCCCCCATCATTCTGCCCGGACACTGAGGTCCAGCTCCGAGGGCCTTCTGGCGGTTCCCTCACTGCGAGAGGCCAAGTTACAGGGAACCAGGCAGAGGGCCTTCTCAGTAGTGGCGCCTGCCCTGTGGAACGCCCTCCCATCAGATGTCAAAGCGATAAACATCTACCTGACATTCAGAAGACATCTGAAGGCAGCCCTGTTCAGGGAAGTTTTTAATATGTGACATTTTAATGTATCTTTCATCTTTGTTGGAAGCCGCCCAGAGTGGCTGGGGAAACCCAGCCAGATGGGCGGGGTACAAATAATAAATTATTATTATTATTATTATTATTATTATTATTATTATTATTATTATTCTATTTCTCCCCATGTCAGTTTCAGTTTATTGGTTCATTTTTCTAGTAAGGCTGTTTCCCATACTATTTGGTACCATTGGTTCATGCTTACTCCTGACAGGTCTCTCCAATGTCTGGTTATGATGTTTCTGGCAAAAAGAATAGAACTGAAACACAGAATTGTAGAGTCAGGAGGGACCATGAGGCTTATCTGGTCCAACACATTGCAATGCAGGAAACTCTTTGCCCTGTCTGGGGCTCAAACCCAGCAGCGGAGGTAGCCACTCAGGCCCCCGGGGTCAGGGCGATCCACCCGGGGGGGGGGGATTTTGTCATCTCCCTCTGGGATGATACCCGGGGCGGACTGCCTCTACCACCCCCCCTTCCTACGCCCCTGCTCAAACCCCTGACCCTGAGATGAAAAGTCCCACACTCTACCAACTGAGCAATCCAGCCATTAAGTGCTCCACTCCTCTCTGCTGCTGCTTTTAATTGAATTTGGAGGTCCCCAAAGCTACATTTCAGCAAAAGGAAAATGCATGGGGACTGTGTTTAGGCTGCCCCTTACAAATTAATAAACAAAAGTTACCACTCCTTGTTAGAAAGTATTGATGATGGCCTCTCCTCCTTTTTTTTTTCATTTCATAATGAAGTAACACACCAGAACCAAAAATAGCTTCAAAGCACAAGCAAGTGCTCCCTTAACTTGCATTCTCCCCAATTAAAATTTGCCCTCACTGGTCCAAATTGCTTCTTAGTGTTTAATCAAGTAAAGTGTTAGCCGATTAATCTACCAATTCAAACTTGCAGCCCTAGCAATTTTTTTTAAAAAAGCAACAAACCACACACAACACTTTCCTTTTAAGGGTAAGTAACATCTCTTCTCCTATGACTCCTGTTCCCAGTGCCACGCTTGACCCCTTTGAAAGCCTTTCAATCCTGCCTCCTGCTCCAATTGTCTTCTCCATCTAACCCACGGAGAACACATTGTCTTCCACACATCCTACTTATGCCCTTCAAAACACTATAAACCAAAATACCATATTTTTGTATTCAAGTGTGACTTAGAGATGTCACTGTTTGTTCTGTTCCTCAGAAGACCATGGGTGGGTGGGGCTGCAGAGAGAAAAGGAAGCAGATAATAGGATTTTGATCTGGGTTTTTATCCAAGCAATTGAAAGAAAGGTGGCCAGCCCTTCGACCTTCTTATAGAAGATTTTTTCCCCCCTGGTTGGAGGCTCTGACCCAGCATCAGAGCACCCTTTAGAGCAAAAGAAGCGCATTAATGTTCATTTCTGATTCTTCTGTAGTCTAAGTTGAAAGGTGATCTACAAAGCCTCATTTGCAAGGGCAGCTATAGAAAAACCAAGAAATTAAACACTAGGCAATGATCAGACTTTTGCAACAGAATGGATAAGGTCATTACAGCTGTCTTCCTTCCAGATCCAGTTAAAATGGCATGACTGATTTTTAATATTGCAATTAACTGACATTTGCCTTTTCTGGTTTTGTCTAGTTTCTTGGGAAATATATATCTTGATATCACTGAAGGATATCTTGACGACTTTCCTAGATGTTAGATAACGACATATGAAGGCTACATTTTTCAAGGGAAAAAGAGATGCTAAGTTAAATGGAATGAGAGTATATACTCAAACTGGCCTCTGATCTGCTCTTCCGAGAGAAGCCAAGGAGTGTGGTGGAGTCTCCTTCTTTGGAGGTCTTTAAGCAGAGGCTTGACAACCATATGTCAGGAGTGCTCTGATGGTGTTTCCTGCTTGGCAGGGGGTTGGGCTCGATGGCCCTTGTGGTCTCTTCCAACTCTATGATTCTATGAGGAAGCAGCTCTTGTCTCCACAGTAGACAGAAAGAGTCCTGGGAAGTGATGGAATGTGGCTTGCCTTCAGAGCATCCAAATGCACAAACAGCTCAGAAATAATGTAGTATGAGCTGCTTTTTAATGCAGTATCTTACATTGCATAGGAACAGGGCCAGATTTAGGTTTGATGAGGTCCAAAGCTACTGAAGGTAATGGGGCCCTTTATATGTCCAGCTGTCCTTTGCCAACAACAAATTCTTGCTGTTTTTTGTGTTGAATATATGCTATATGGTAATTTATGGACCTAATAGGTATCTAAAGCCATTTGCACATAACAAAATATGTATTTTATCAAAGTAATTATTGAAAAGTCCATACAAAATGCAAAGTCCATGCGGAATATAGGTACCCTATATACAGAAATGATATTTTAGGGAGCAGGCTAGACTTACATCATAGGAGCCTACACAACACAAAACACTGTTGCTGTATGTAGGTTTTATTTCATTTGGTTTTTATCGTATATTTTGGAAATGTACATCCAGGTGTGTGTTTTTTCCCCTTTAATTTTTTTGGGGGGCCCCCAAGAGAGTGGGGCCCTAAGCTATAGCTTGTTTAGCTTATACGTAAATCTGACACAGCATAGGAAGGCATCCCCCTGCCCTCATAATAGTAGAACTCTGGAGCATCTGACATAAAGATGCATGCTGGAAAGTTCAGGACACAAAAGGATGTACCTCTTAAGCTGGCACAGAGTTACACTAACATGTCTGCATGCCCTCTGCATAAAGGAGGTGTTTCTGTAACTCCAGGACTGTCCCTGGAAAACAGGGACACTTGGAGGGTCTGATATTATACCACAGACTAATATCTTACCCATGAGTAAGAGAGGCCCAACGGTGTGAAACTCTAAGAAAAAAATCCCAGCCATGCTTACTCATAAGTAAATCCCACTGCATTCAATACAACTTAATCACTCTACAGTGCGTTTAGGATTGCAGCCTCAATCAATCAATCACAAACACACACACAAATCCATGGCCTGCTTTATCTCTCAACTGAGGACAGAGCATAATTATTGCTTTACCCATCACAAGAAAACAAAAAACAAAACCAACAATAGAAGCAAGACAATACTCAAGTGGACTCCAATCAAATCTGGATAAGCAAATGCTTCATGGCTTTCATAACTGCCTTTCCACATTCAGCCCGGAGCTCTTTGCAAAGGTTCCAAGCCACTGGAAGAGGGAGCATTCTGAAAACACCAGGAGCATCTTAATTAAGGCGCAAGGCTTTAGTAGAGTCTTGTGCGTAGCTGTAATAGCTGTAGAATTACAGCACCACCACCACCCAGCACAGGTAAAACAGGTAAAGTGCGTAGGAAGGTGCGCAGAGGGAAAGCAGCACCTTAAGTCATAACTGGCAAAATGACAAATGGATTCTGACAGGCAGCCCTTTATGCATGTAGGATAAATATATAAGCTTATTATTATTCCTTCCCTATCCTATTTCTAACAAATCCATGTGGAAGCGTCTAATGTCAGGAACATATTTAGGCAGATTATGTTCAGCTGCTTTTCTCTCCCTCCTCGGTATGACTGAGCCAAAGTGCTGGTGGGGAGGGCGGGGGGAAGAGGAGCAAAAAAAAATCTGGGTATCCACCTACGTGTACGATTTAATACCGGCAGTTTCGAGCTCACAGTACCACCCACGTTAGGCTTTCTCTCAGGAGACTGTGCAGCCGCGCTGGCCTGTTACCAAACATCCCCCTTGTCCTGGAAGCCTCTGTGACCTTTCAGTTTCTTGCAGTCTGTCTCTGAATTGTGAGAGACAGGCAGCACGCTCACAAAGGGCTGCCTGAGCAGACTAGAAAGTCTGCAGTCAAGAGAGACTGGAGATTTGCCTAACAACCTGATTTGAGAAGCAGCTGCACCTGCCAAGAGGTAAGTTCAGCCTCCCCCCAACTTGGTGCACTCTGGATGTTTGGGCTCTGTGTTGGCTAGGCCTGGTTGGAATTGAAATCCCAAGCATTTTGAGGGCACCAGGTTGGGGAAGGAAGGGAGCAAGATCTTCAAACTTTCAGTACACTGAACTATTGAGACCAGAGACAGAACAGTCCTGCACAACTTGCAGCCGACCATGTAAGACCACAGCCCACCAGCAAAATATTTGTGCTCAACAACCCCGCCGTGGTTCTTCTGCAGAAGAAAAAAACCCTTGAGTTGCCACTGTTCAATTAGTTTGTTTCAAGTAATGCATTTATATCCCAAAACAGCTTAGAGCATTTAAAATGGCAAATTCATGAAAATAAATGAACACAGGAGGAAAGACAAAAAAATTCCTTCCAGTAGCACCTTAAAGACCAACTAAGTTAGTTCTTGGTATGAGCTTTCGTGTGCATGCACACTTCTTCAGATACACAGGAGGAAAGATCAGCCATTCAGACCAAAGAAAATAGACATTCCCTGCTATAGACAATAAAGGCCTGCAGATATAATATGATTGGTAGTAATCAGCAAAATACAGTAAGAGAGAGGGCCAGCCATCCTTCAAGGTCTTCCATAATCTCAGGGTAACCACTGTGAAGGCCAAGTGTCAGTCAAACATCTTTTCACCTAAAGTATTACATGGAGAAGGGCTTTGTTGGAAAAACGCCCTGGGGTGGCCCTGCAGCCCCCAAACTCCGAGCATCCTCCGGTATGCGCAGCTCTGGAAAAGGCATTTCACTTCCTCTCCAGTGTGCTTCAGTGATATATATCAAATGATGTGTGCACACTAATCTTCTAGCATAACACAGCAAGAAGTGTGAGACATCGTAGAGCTAATCTACGTATTTATTTACACACTATGTACAGACAAAGGAATCATGGCGTCCTCTCTCTCCAGCTCCGAGAAAAGAACAGGAACAAGTAAAAGCAAAAGTACAGTACAATAGTACATACAGCGGAAGAGATAAGACTGTCTTCCGTTCCCACACTCTTCCCAGACAGGCATGTGATTCACACCAATCTCATCTGCAGCACCAGAGGCGTGAAATACTAACAGGCTTCTCCTTCAGATCTTAGGAAATAGGCAGGGTGGTATGGAAGGAGGCAGTCATTTACTGTAGCTATCCTGGATCATTTAGGCCAGGGGCTGTCAACATGGTGTCTGGCGGTGCAATGGCACCCTTGAGGTCTTTCCCTGGTGCCCAACGCCTCTGACATACCACTCAACTGTCCTGATTTAAGCGGGACATCCTGGAATTACAGAAGCCATTCCCCACTTCTGAATGGATCCCAGAATGTCCCATTTTTTTGTCTGGCTCTCTGGTGTGAGCCAGCTGGCTTCCACGAAAGCTCAAGAGCAAAAAAAAAACCCCAGACATCCTTATTTGGGTCACCTGGACGTTGGAGAGTATGCTGCAAGACTCCACATCTCACACACAAGCTCATCTGGTCAGAGGTGGGTGAGAGTGGTTGCCTTTCTCTTCTTTGAAAAATATAGAGAGCTGGAGGTAAAAATTGGTAGAGTGGCACTCTTTCCTGCTTCCGCTTTCAGTTTTTCAATATTAATTCCATTGGATCTGACCTCCCCCAGCTCCCTTGGAAAAGAAGCATACATGCTTTCTATTTTTCTGTATATCTGTGGGGTGGGGAGGAAGAAAAATGACCAGAGGGGTCGGCCCTATGGTACTTGCTTAAATATCCAAATGCACCTGTGAGCTTTTGGTGACCCCCTAATTTAGGCCTTTGAAGGTAAATACCAACACCTTGAATTGTGCCTGTAAGCAGATGGGTAACCTGGCTAGCGGGCAATTGCTGTCATTTTCAGCTTGTGGGTTTCCTGCAGGCATCTGATTCAGATGTCCTCATGGGAATTGTGTTCAGCTTGATAAGTAGCCAGTCATAAAGGGTTCCTTCAAGGTCACTTGTCCAAATCCCTTTCTATGCCCTGTTACCTTTGATTCATAGAACAAGTGATGGCAGGAACTAGGCCCAGACCCTTAATGTATGCAAAGGATGTAGACATGCTCCACCGCGAGACTGCATTCCCCACTTAAAAATTAAGTTTGATGCAGATTTTCCTGATTCTTTAAATCTGCAGCGGATTTGTCAAGCCGATGTTCCACTCTGGCTGTTGCCTTACTGTTTACAGAGAATTTCTATAATTAAATTCTGGCTTGGCACAGATGCATGATGCAGCTTTCCATTTGTCCACATGAATTGTTTTTGTTTGTTTTATCCTGGTAAAATGTATCTTTTAGAAAAAGAAAGGGATCTTAATTTCATCTTATACAGAGAAGCACAGATAGGAGCATTCGGCTTGCTTGTTTACACAATTGAGAGAGGGACACGAGGCTCTCCCCGGGGTTGTGGAAATGGCAAGCAAGGAGATAAGTCAGCGGTCTGAACCATGGACCTTATCAGGGCAATTAGGCCTCTCCCATGAGGCCATCTGAGCCACCGCTCACCCACCTGGCCTACACCTGATGACACATACAGATGGTATCAGTCACAGGGCATGTAAAGTCATGGGAGAAAGACCTGGGGGCCAGGTAAAGACACAAGGTGTGCAGAAGCACCTACAAATACATTTGCCCTTTCAATGCTGCCAATTGGTTGGTCATTGGCACTTTCAAAGCCCTGTGCCATGACTGTCAGTGCTTGCAAAGGCACAGCACTGACAAGCGACGGATCACAAGTGTTTGCAAAACAGTGTTTTTGCCCACACAGTTTGATTTCAAATGATGCAGCCAAAGGAAAATGGGTCTTCTGGTATTCTGAGGGTGATTATTAGGTGACTGGCAGACAATAATAATAATAATAATAATAATAATAATAATAATAATAATACACATATTAAAAGCTTCCCTAAACAGGGCTGCCTTCAAATGTCTCCTAAAAGTCTGGTAGTTGTTTTTTTCTTTGATGGGAGGGCGTTCCGTAGGTCGGGCACCACTACCAAGAAGGCCCTCTGCCTGGTTCCCTGTAACTTCACTTCTCACAGTGAGGGAACTGCCAGAAGGCCCTCAGAGCTGGACTTCAGTGTCCGGGCAGAACAATGAGAGTGGAGATGCTCCTTCAGGTATACTGGGTTGAGGCCGTTTAGGGCTTTAAAGGTCAGCACCAGCACTTTGAATTGTGCCCAGAATGTACTGGGAGCCAACGTAGGTCTTTCAAGACCGATGTCATGTGGTCTTGGCAGCTGCTCCCAGTCAAAGTAGTCAAAGTAGGATTGCAGAGGGTGAAGGTGATAAGGATCCAGACTGCAAGCCAGTTCTAGCTCTCCAGCCTTGACATAAGCAGAAACCAGGGCAAAGAGGTATGCATGCCCATTGAACAAACAACTCCCCAGCCAAAATAGTATGTGAGTATCTGGAAGTGGCTTGGGATCTCAGATGTCTGCATCTGACTCGCGTGAAATTGACTAGCCAGTTTACCATCAGTTTTTCTTTTGTCTACGAACAGAAAAAGTGAAGGCTTCCGTCAGCTAAGCACCTGATCAGTTTAAGCCAGAGGGCTGATCAATTGCAGGCATTTGCTGTTGATTGATACAGTAGGTAAGTGCATCTGTACTTGTGTGGAAATGAAAAGGGGGGGGACTTGTGGGAGGGGGAGAGAAACAATTTTAAAAAATAAATAAAAAGAGAAGCAGTTGTGAAGTCGATCTCTATCCCTCTACTTTTGCTTTCTCTGGAGAAGGAGTGCTAACCCCAGATAGCTGAATAGCCAATATTGCCTTCCTTCCCTAGGCCAAAATAATACTTTCCTGTTGGTGATCAGTAGGCCAGGATGGCTGACATACAAAATGGCAGCCGAGGGTAAGCAAGGAAAAGAAACTGAAGCAAGGTAGAGTAGTTTATAGTAAACTCAATTCAAAATATTTAGACAAGAATGTTGGTAATTTCAAGATTTGGGGTGGAGTGGAAAGTGTCCCCCCCCAAAAAAAATACTGCAATAATCTTTGAAGGTTTCTGAAATCCATTCATTTTCATAGGGAGGAGAGAAGCTTAACCAATATTTAAGATGAGGTGGCAGTTTTTCCCTAAAACAAGGAAGAAGTAGTACCGTATTTTCCCCTGTATAACACCCCCCATGTTTAAGACGCTCCCTATTTTGGGGGACTCCAAATTGAGAAAATGGGGGGAGATTGTATCTGTGTATAAGATGACCCACAATTTTGAAATTTTTTTTTAAAAAATAAAAAAAACCCTAGTCTTATACACGGAAAAGTATGGTAGCTTCTCCAGCTGTTCAAGTGGCAGTGGGGTTGTAATCAAAGTAGCTCAGTTGAGTTCTTATTTGCTGCAGAATGACCCAATGGGAATGATGTTGCTATTCCACACACCCCAGCAAACAATGTCCATTTTACAGCGTGTGTGTGTGTGTGTGTGTGTGTGTGTGAAAAAATACAAACAATGCATTATATTAGGAGAAATGTCTTGCAAAAATGTGTATATTAGTCAAAGTTTCATACAAATATATTAGGAGAAATTCACACCAAAATGTTGAAGAATTTTCAGGAAAATTTCTTTTTTGAATTTATTTGGGGGGAAATGGTGTATACATACGGAGGACAGAAGAAGAAGAAGAAGAAGAAGAAGAAGAAGAAGAAGAAGAAGAAGAAGAAGAAGAAGAAGAAGAAGAAGAATTCATATACCACCCTATAGCACAGGTCCCAAGGCAGTTCACATATTATAAAATGAGAAACTGATAAAACAGATCCTTCCAACCCTATTGCCCACTTTTCAGGGAGATATCTGGGAAGGAGGAGACACATAATACAACATTATGGGGCTTTTGAAAAACCAACATGAAAAATTATGTCATATTAACAGCAGCTGCTCTTGGGTGAATTTCTAAAAACATGGTAGCATGAAAATATATTGGCTCTCTTATGTAAGCTGAACACCCCTGTGCACCACTGTCTATAAAATTGCATGCATTTCTCTTCCCAGCTCTTTGAATAGTAGGTGGTCATTTCATTTGTTTGTTTGTAGACAATTTTTTTCAGCTGTTTTATTATGTTTGATGAGAATAAAGTAAATTTCAAAATCATCTGAAAAGCTTTTGCTGCAATTTTCTATTTTGCGACTCTGAAAAGCGTCAGCTATTGGAATTTGAGCCCTTCCCTCCTCCTTCAACAACACACAAAACAGGCAACTAAACTGTGGCAAGGGACAAGACATGGGGCTTTTCTGTTTCTCTGCAGATAGTGCAACCACTAGTTCCAAAGGAGGTGAATATAATGGGTCAGATCCTGATATTTGTATATTTTAATGGCACAGGCCCAACAAATCCTGCAAAATGGCTCCCGGTTGCATGCCTGGTAGCAATCTTAGAGATGGCTTCTGGAACTATGGGTACAAAAGGTCTTTGTTTGGTCTGCTTTTTTAAAATGCACCGGTCTGATTTTACACTCTGAACTAATACACAGTTATCCTTTGCCTTTTACAATTCTCTGAATTTTGCAATGCAGGTCTCACAGTGTCCAACCAGATTACAATGGGAAGCCTGAAAACGAGGGCTGAGCACACCAGCTCCTTCCCCTCTTGTGATTCCCAGCAATGGGTGCCCAGAAGCATGCTATCTCTGATATTGGGGGTAGAAGATAGCCATCTTGACTACTAGCCATTGATTGCCATACCCTCCTTGAATTTTCAGACCATCTAAGTTGGTGGCCATCACAACTCCTCGTGGGAACCAATTCCCTAGAGCTTGGTGAGAGCAAAAGCCTAACTAGTCTCTGCATGACGACTCACACGAGGAAACCTATTGCTGCTGCTTATTCTACTGCCTTTTCACATGCACTGCTGCTACTCACGGTAATCTCTACCACCCTGTAATTAGAAAATGGAACGAACGGCGTGTCTCACATGTCACAGCCCGGCCATTGCTGGTAAATTTCAGTCTAAAAAGGCAAGGAGTGGATATCCAGAGAGTCGTTTAGCTAAGCTTAATCAGGTGCCACTTAGCTGAAAGGTAGGGAGTTAATGGCTTAATTGCTCTTTAGGAAGAGCCTGCTGGATGATGGCTGGGTACCAAATACTACCTGCAGCAAACAAACAGAATACATTTCTAAATACCTGGTCCCTATCTCTCCCTGTTGAAAAGGCTGCTGGGGGGCAGAGAGAGAGAGAGAGAGAGAGAGAGAGAAATCTCCTGCACCAGATTTCCCCACAATAAATCTTTGTGCCTCAACTCACTGCATTGGGGGGACAAGTGCCACAAACAGAGCTATAGATGCCTCGGTGGTGGGGACAGGGGGGCACGGAAAGATTTATAGAGCCTTCAGCCACCAGGACAAGCAACCCAGAGAGATTTATATGAGGCTTCCCAGAGAGAGCAGGCAACATGGAGAGATTTATCGGCACCTTCCCAACAGATGAGGAACCGCCACTACAAACGCACTCAGTCAATCTGCAAAAGAGAGTGGCAGGGCGCTGGACTCCACTGTCAATCAGTGACAGCCACAAGCTGAGCAGTTAGGAGGTGTTTTCGAATCTGGGGACATTGCAAAGGCCGGTCTGGTTTTTAGTGCAACCCCACCTGCAGCAATATAGGAGACAGGTCACTGGGCTACCTAGTTCAGTCTTAGCTACTCAGACTGGCAGCAGCTCTGTAGCATTTCAGATAGGAGTCAACCCTACCTGCAGATATAAGGAATTGAACCAAAGACCTTTTGCATACAAAGCACGGGCTTTATCACTGAACCACAACTAATGAGACAAAAAATGCGTTTCGGAAGAAATTCTCACTAAAATGTTCATGAACTTTCAAGACAATATTTTTTTAAAAGCAAATTGTTGGAGAAAGGTGGACAACTGAATGTCAGATGGGGGTGGGGAAAGTTCATGAGATAAACTGAAATTGAGAAATTCATCTATCCTGACACATACCCCAGGAGCAGTTCACCAGATGGGGCAAAGCTGCTCCACTAGATTCCCAACAGGTGGGGCGTTGTTGCTTATTAAGATGAAAAAGTGTGGAGGGTAAAGTGGTGTGGAGGTCTGTGTGGTGCAAACTCAGCAGCAGAGCCAATCTGGTGCTCCTACCAATGTGTTTGCACTGCACCGCCCTCCCTGCTGCCTTGCCCCTCTCCCTCTCCCAGTAAACAAGGGTGACCCACCTGCTGGAAAGCTAGCATGGTGACTTCACCCCAACCCATTGTGCTGCTCCTTGTGTACCATAAAAGCGTTAGGTGCCAAATGTGACACAAAGGCATCTGAATCCACGTATGTATTAAAATAAACAGTCATTAGAGAGCCAGGAGTGAGTGCAGCTCCCTGTTGCAGATATGCTCTGCAGCAAGCAAGTCCTATTCTGCTGCTCTGTAATGCATGAAATTATGCTCAAGGGCACATCATTTATTTTTTCCTTACAGGGAGTGCCTTTCTAGATATTGCATGGCAGTAAAAATCCAACATCACAGAAGTTAATACTTGTTTGCATAAGCACTATGTGTCTTAATTTGCACATATCGATGCAAATTCAGAAAGGATTCTGGTAACTTAAAAGAAATGTTCATAGTGGGAAAGACCAGGTAGCTTGTGTTCCAGCCCAGACTGCTTGATGAGCAAATCCAAGGCTATTTCTCTTTAAAGTGGTCTTTCACTGGACAAACCTTAAACAGAGGACACCATGAAATACAGCACAGTCCTCTGTAAAGCAGGGCACACGGCCACCTTGTGTCATAAACTGACAGGACAACGGTGAGAAGGAAGAGGGTCATGGTGAGGGGTGTAGCCATGACTGGTACACACTGGGGCAAGTTTGGGATGGAGAAGGGGAGGTTGGGGGCATAGAAAGTACTCATGGGGTGGCAGAGGATGGTCAGTGCACAGGAAGCAGAGCAGCAGGACCCTTCACCAGAGTCAGAGGGGCACCGGTCTCCATGAACACGGCAGGCTCTGAGGCAGAGGGAGCAGTGGGATGGAGGCTCTAGGGGGCTGAGGCAGACAAGGGCCCACAGCCCAGCTCCCTAGCTGGCCAGGTGGGGCTTGTTAGCTCTGGGTTGAGGTGTGTGATTCCTCAGCTGGATTACTCTCAGGAGGACAGATCACATGCCTCGTTGGTGCTGCAATCAAGATTCAAGAGATAAAAGGGACGCAGAACTGAGGTGTTGTATCTCCTCAACTTCCCATAGTGATGGACCATGGCTTGGGTATCTTGCAAGCACCACTCCAGGTTCCCTGGCTATTCATTGGCATCTTTTATTTATTAATATAAATACATCTTTAGTTGTTGTAATTGCTGCTTTTCAAGCCACCTCGTAATGGCAGCCAATAAATGAAACCGGCAAACCTTCTGCTCTTCCTCTCCTCCTGGCACCAGCTCCTCTGCTGGTTTACATAGCTTTTCTTCAGCAAGAATATCGGTTAACCAGAGGCTGTAAATTTTAATTCCTACCCTGCAGTTTCAGCCCACAGCCAAACCGCAATAAAAGTAAGCTGGCACCCACATCTGATTGCTTCTGTCATTCATGCTTCTAGATGAAATGAAAGAATATATAAGACTTCTTTGGAAGGGGAAAACTGAAGCTGTAGCTCCTACAGTACCACCAGAAGGAAGGGATATGCACCGAGGGAAACTGCTGGTAAGAGTAGAGATGAGTAGGAAGGTACCTTGTTTTTTTTATTCAGTATGTTTGTATGGGTTATCTGTATAAGGTTCTCAAGGACTCTCCCAACTGGGCACTGACTAGACCAGGGCCTGCCAACCTTTTGGGGCCTGTTGATTAGAACAAGTAACCTTTGGTCTATTATGAGCTTGCGGCCAAAATTGTGACTAGTTCATTGAAATTAATATATGGACTTTAGCCTTCCATGTCTGCATTTCATGATGAAATACCTCTCCTCTTTGCCTTTGAACAATTTACTTTCCTTCTCATGTTCCACCACATTTTTCTAGGCCAAGCCCTCTTCCAACTCACCTTCTAACCTCCTTGCTTCACCTATAGGCTGCTGTTAGATGCCCTTGCCTTCTTCCCTAGGCTCCCTGTTTCTAACTTCTCTTCCCATAGGCCTTTTTGCTTGCCCTGTCCCTTTGAAGGACCACTGCAGCTCAACCAATAAGAACCCAGAGATTCTTCTGCTTGCCTTGCCCTTCTCTGGCATCTGAGCAACTCAGCCAATTGCTTCCAGAGACTTCATCATGGCCAACACAAAGCCCCTTGGTGTAATACAAATAATATAAAATATTACAGCTTGCTATTCTGATATAGCTAACCATCAAGTGTGGGCACATAATTACCTGTGGGGGATATTTAAGTGAAAGACACCAACCTAGGACAAATCTAACAATAGTTCTGCTAATCCACCGTTGCTGAACAGTTTCAGAGACTAACACAATACTACAAAAGAAACCTAAGATAAGAGAAAAACCCGGCATTTGTCTCTGGAGTGCTTAAACAGGCCAATTTGTATTCTGCTCATTCACCCTATACTCTTGTTAGGTATTATGAGTTTAAATATTAACATAGACATAAAACATTAATGAGAAAAATATATTCAATTAAGACCTCAGAAGACAATTGTCAGTTTTGTACTGCTCAAGGAAGAAATTATTTTCTAAATGCATTTTTTTTAAGTTTCTGAAATGTGAAAATTCAACAACTGAGCTATGTACATCCAGCAGATTTTTCACATTGCACATTTATACTAGCAGATATGCAAATCCCCCCCCCCAAAAAATATGATTTGGGTTATAGAAAAAACGTAAAGAATAAAGCCTTCGAAGAAGAGTCTGGCAACCCGTAACAGGTTCAGTTTATTTCCTGACTACATTTTATAGGCTGCCTTTCAGTCCTAATGGCTCCCAAGGCGGTTTGCAATAAAAACTAATTAAAACAAACAACAGTTAAAATGGTTCAAGCTGAAAAAATAAACTCCAGTAGCCAAACTGCCACAACAGCAAGGCAATCAAAACAGAGACTGTGCCAAAATTGCTTATGGAAACACATTATAACAAAAGAGAACAACCTCCGATTCTCAATTATTTCCCCATTTCAAACTTTAGGGTTGTTTACAATATAATGCCGAGAAAACTCTGCAGTTCAATCCCTGCATGGTTGTAGTTTTCCATTTCATCGATAAGAAGGAAAGGAGAGCACTGCCAGAACAGGCCAAAGTCCCATCTAACACAGCATGCTGTTCTGACAGTGCCCAACCAGGCACCCATTGGGTGGCCATAAGCTGAGCAGAAATCCAATAGCTCTCTCCCTGTATACTGCCAATATAGGGCTGAACCAAGATACTGCTCCCTTTCTCCCTCCCCAATTTCCAAGAGGCAAAGGTTGGTAGAATATTTTAAGCCATTTGCAGGAGGGGAACAGGGCACAGAGTTTTGGTGTATAGTACTGAGCCTATTGGGCTTGCCGATCAGAAGGTCAGCGGTTCGAATCCCCGCAACGGGGTGAGCTCCCGTTGCTCAGTCCCAGCTCCTGCCCACCTAGCAGTTCAAAAGTACACCCAAAAGTGCGAGTAGATAAATAGGTACCGCTCCAGCGGGAAAGTAGACGGTGTTTCTGTGCGCTGCTCTGGTTCGCCAGAAGCGGCTTAGTCATGCTGGCCACATGACCTGGAAAAACTGTCTGCGGACAAACGCTGGCTCCCTCGGCCTGTAAAGCGAGATGAGCGCCGCAACCCCAAAGTCATCCGCAACTGGACTTAACTGTCGGGGGTCCTTTACCTTTTTATTTTTATTTTTTACATGCATAGCCTGCTGTAAAGGGCAGGGAGCTCTGCCTTCATTCTAACTGGCTTTATTATGATACTATGTAACATAGAATTGTCATTAATTCAATCAAGAGTGAGGGTAGTGTTCCAAGGAGCACGGTTGCATCTGTTACCAGCACTGTGAAACATGGAGGGTACAGCAGAACGACCTTTCACTGCACCCTCCCCAAATCCCTCTGATTTCTGGCAAATAGCTCAGTTCAGCAGCCCGATATCTCCCATAAAGACAACAGAAAATCGACAGCTAAAAGAAGAAGGATTTTAGTTCAGAATTACAAACAACTACTACTAGTAGTAATAGTAGTGGTAGTCAGCTACTTTTCTAGAAGGCTTTTGCATTGTAAAGTTTATAGTGTTCTGAAAGTCTGTTTCAGAAACATCTTGGGCTTGGAATGTGCTGATGTCATTGGTTAATACCAGAGAATCCCATTACTGCTCTAACCTACACAATGTGCCTTAGGTAGGGATGAGTGAACCTGGCAATTCCAGTTTCTCATATTCCCAATCTTAGATTCAGTTTTCCACATCACCGTGTTATAAAAAACAATCCTCATGAAAATTCACCAGAATATTAGTGCAAATTTCTCCTGTTGAACACATTTTGCATATTTTTGCAAAGCAATTTCCCCTCGTGCAATGCATTTTTTGTATTCTATTTTCAAAAACAAATGGGTATTTAGGCTCACTTTCCCCCAATATATGCAATATTTCATTGTAGAACTACATTACAAAAGTTGGAGAAGTGTGAATTTCAAAGAATGGCTCTGTTTCCGTTCGTGTATTGTTTCAGGGAGTGTAAATTAGGTGGCTTCACCTTTAAATGCAAACTGAAATAGAATTTCTTCCCCATCCCTGACCTTAGGTCTTCTCCAGTGCTCCTGCAGAGTCACCTGGAGAAGAAAGACTAAGTATTAGAAGGACCCAGTTTTCCCCTTGAGGTCTGTTCTCAACATGACCCATGAATGCCACAAATGAGGGATTCAAAGATAATATGCATATCATGACCTCGCTCTGATTTCCCCTCCTGGGATGAATGAGAAGGCTCAATCTAAGATGTATACCAACAGCAGACATCAAGACCTCTGGATTGTGGCAACCTTTATGTTTTCTTTCATTCACCACTTTGTTTTTTGACAGCCTTTGACAATCAGTCAGCAAAGCCTAGTTTATTTGTAATCCAACATCATGTTGGGTCCAATTTCCTCTTTCAGCAGACAGCATTTTTCTTGCTTCACACTCATGCTTCCAGGTTTCTACAAAACAAAACAAAAAAATGCTTGCACTCTAGCAAAAAGGACAAACTTTTGTCCAGGCAAAAGTCTCGTGCTGTGTTCTTTATCAGTCACTGCCTCACATTACCTTTATCAGTGGGTAAATTGTACGAAATAGAATCCCCCTAAACTCTCCTAATATCAAATAGGTAAACCTAGATGCAATCCTGAATCAGTTTTACAGTCCCTTCACTTTTGGCACTCTTAAAGGGCAAACATCCTCTAATTTATTTCAGTGTGAACGAGAGCATATGTGCAATGGTGGAAAATGTAAAATTACTGCAGAAAGAAAACAATTCAGTTGAAAGCTAGAGAAATTAGGACTTAGAGTGCTAGTCTGGAGAAGCACTTGGAATCATTCTGAACATTGTGCAGAAAGAGTGGTAAATCAAAATGTCAGAATTCCTGGACCCCATTGCTCCAAGATGCAATTGCAGCACAACAATATATTTTTAGTGGCCTAGTCTGCACACCACAGTAACTAACTACAGCTTGTGGCTAGCAAGGAGAAAGCTTAACCATGTGCTTGCCAGCTTTTTGTGTATGCACACAGTCTGGTTCAGAAACACCACTATCCGACAATGGTTTATTACACCATGGCTTAGCATTGTTTGTGAACCCTGCCCAGCAGCTTACCTATGGTTTGCTTCCTACCAACAAACCACAATCAGAAGCCATATTTTGTTGTTGGCTTATGAACCTTGATTTAACTATGGCTTGATGTTATAGGTAAACCCAGCTATAGTTTGTTTGATGACCCCACACCTACCACAGAATCTTAAGGTAACTGCATGCTTTAAAAGCCTTAATACACAGGACATCTTCAGGAGAATAGAAGGGGAAGGAGCAAACCCTATAACAGTTGAGAGTGGAGTCCCTCAGATGGTTGGGTGGAGTCTTGTATGCCTCCTTCTGTCAACTCCTGCAGTCAAACTGGTGCCAAATGTAGTGCTTTGTTTTCCTTTGGTCTACGTGGGGCTACCTTTGAAAGTGACCCAGAAACTACAATTAATTCAGAATGCGACAGCTAGATAGGTGACTGGGAGTGGCCGCCAAGACCACATAACACTGTTCTTGTAAGAAGAAGAAGAGGAGGAGGAGGAGTGCAGAATCTAGCATCCTTTTACCAAGAAAAGTTTGGATTTGATATCCCACTTTATCACTACCAAAAGGAGTCTCAAAGCGGCTAACATTCTCCCTTCCTTTAATCCCCCACAACAGACACTCTGTGAGGTGAGTGGGGCTGAGAGACTTCAAAGAAGTGTGACTAGCGCAAGGTCACCCAGCAGCTGCATGTGGAGGAGCAGGGACATGAACCTGGTTCACCAGATTACGAGTCCACCGCTCTTAACCACTATACCACACTGGCTCCCAGTGTTGGTGCTGACCTTTAAAGCCCTAAATGGCCTTGACCCAGTATACCTGAAGGAGCGTCTCCACCCCCATCGTCCAACCCGGACACTGAGGTCCAGCTCCAAGGGACTTCTGGGGGTTCCTTCACTGTGAGAAGTGAAGTTACAGGGAACCAGGCAGAGGGCCTTCTTGGTAGTGGTGGAACGCCCTCCCATCAGATGTCAAAGAAATAAACAGACATCTGAAGGCAGTCCTGTTCAGGGAAGTTTTTAATGACTGATGTTTTAACGTATTTGTAATCTTTTGTTGGAAGCCACCCAGAGTGGCTGGGGAAACCCTGCCAGGTGGGTGGGATATAAATAATAATAATAATAATAATAATAATAATAATAATAATAATAATAATAATTACTACTACTACTACTACTACTACTACTACTACTACTACATCCGTGATGCTGAGAGGGGGGTTGTTTCAATTGGGCAGCAACAACCTCCATAGACACTGCCCAGGCTTGTGCCCAGGAGAAGTCACTTCGGTGCCACATTAGCCAGTCAATATGAATAAATGGGTCTTCAGATCAATGCGGCTCCACAATGAGACTACAAGAAGCTATCATGAGTGGGCAGAAAGACCATAGTTTAGTGGTTGACCATATGCTTCACATGCAAAAAGGTTCCAGATTCAGTCCCTGGAATGACAGGGCTGGAAAATATTTCTGAACCCCTGGAGAGCTGTTGCCAGTCAGTGTCCAAAACACAATGCTAAAGGTCTCCCTCAGTAAAATGTCTTACATTCTTAGGAGTTCCTTGACACCACATCAATTCTTCTCTTTTGGTTTTCTTGTAAGTTAGAACACGGCATTTTATAGATTTCTGTACTTCAAAGTATGCAGTGCATCAGACACTATTCCAATGCTTATGGGTTGCTTGGTACCATCACATATAGGGTTTTTCCCTAAATTAGAACATAACAGGGAGCATTCTTATGGCTGCTTGTGTTTCAAAGCACACAGTGCACCCATGAAATATATCTCAGATCTATGACTCACTGCTTTTCACAGACACAGCTGGAGTTCACACAACTGACCCAGAACACAGTATATGGGTGGCCTGTTTACATTAAACACTGTCATGAGTAGACAGTGATGGATATTACATTCCACTACGACTCCTTGACTCCAAAACATCACATTGGAGCGAATCCTTTGTTTTACAAGCCTCAATATAACAAGCACTAGAATCAAGTTACCTTTAGAGTTTGCTAATAAAGCAACGCATGTCCTCAGAAACTACTTTGTTTCCTAATGTGTAATATATTTCCTCCGGTTACTCTATCTCGTAACAGCAACCAGCTCTCTGCAGCACTTGCAACCATGGCTTGAAAGTGTGTCTGCCAGCAGCATCTGAGGCCTACATTGACTGTGTATCCTAGGCAACCAAGTAATGGCTAAAGAACCACTGTTTTTGTTAGGGACGTGATGTGGAAAGTAATCATAGGGTCTTCATTTCAGAAGAAGTTCCTTTCCACTGTGTGTGTGTTTCATTACACTGCTGGGGCTGCTATTTGTCCCAGTCTGGTTGAGAGGTCTTGCAACTTCCTTCAGGTTGCTATGTTGTCATTACACGAATTACAAGTCAACATTATGCCTATGCAACCTTCATTGTGGGCATGTACGAAAGGAACTGTAGTTTGAAGAACCTCTGTAGTAACTCTTGGAGACGGTATTGTTTCTTAAAGCCCAGAGAGCAGCTATTGGCTGGGGTCCTTTTTATTTAATTATTTTATTTAACAGCATCTGTACACCACTTAATTGCAAAACATTTTTATTTTGACAGGATTTCCCAACCACATAAATGGGACTTTATAGAGAGTGTCTACTAGTTAATGTTTTAGCTTTGTATTTATTTATTTATTTATTTATTTATTTATTTATTTATTTATTTATAAATAACTGTTTCTTATTCATTATGTGCAAATTGACTTGGGACTGTTGTTTAGAAGGTGATTAATAAATCAATAATAACAATACTAGTACTATTAATTATGTTAAAAGGAAGCCGGTCTCTCAGATTATAAAACAGCACATTACATCATCTTCCTCAATGCTGAGTTTGTTTCCAAACCCATTGCTGAATTCTTGATGATCTTCACTAAGTGATTCGAAACCAGGGTATCTGAAAGACCACCTGCACCCATTCAAAAACTATCCACACCATCCTCTGATTTGCATGAAGGTCTTTCAGATAGCAGGATCCAAGCTTGAAATTTGCTGACCAATGGGACTATGGATGTAGTGGGCCCCCAATTTTTATGTGCTGTGAGTCACCCAGAGTGGCTGGGGAATAAATGATAAAATTATTATTAAAATTATTATTAAGAGAGGATTGGACAAATTCACAGAGTATTAAGCTATTGTTGGTTACTAGGCACAGTAGCAATGCTCCAACTTCACCACCTTTCAACAGCAGATGCTGGAAATTTCATTCATTCATTCGTTTTAGACAGCCCTTCGTCTGAAAATCACGGGGCAGTTTACAACATAAATATATAAAGCGAGAATACAAAATGCACAATACAAACACAATCACAGATGTGAAAGGTTGCTGTTGCATTCAGGGCCTGCATTCAGTTGGCCACTATGAGAAGAGGATGCTAAACAAATGGGCCTTTGGTCTGATCCAACAGGGTTGTTGGTTGGTTGGTTGAATTTATATACCACCCAGAGGTCTCAGGGCGGTTCACAGAAAAGATCACAATCTACAATATCAAAACAATAACCTAATAACACCCTGATATGCTTTTCAAAGCATATGCAACATCTCATACATTCAAATCAATGGCTGGATCATGCTGTTTCAGTTTTTACTGGAGTATTTTTCTGTGCTTATCTGATTCATCTTCCTAACTGCCACACCATAATAAATGGGAGATGTGCGGCTACCACGTGCCTTTCTTCCGGCTGATATTCCTGCCTTCCCAAGCCAGTATTGCATGTTGAAGAAACTTATCTGCAAGAACTGATAAGCAAATTTTCACAATGCAGACGCAAACTGCTTTTTTTGTGTATCGGGTTCCTTGTTGCTCCTGTGTTTTTAAATAGCTTTCCTTTCCTCCTATAGCTTATCAATGCACACCTAGCATTTTGCAGAACAGGGCCAGCGACTACAGATGGACCTTTATGCCTGAAAAATAAGAGATAACACCCTCTTTTTTCTTTTTTATTCTAGCACAGCTGCCTAACTCAAGCTTAGCGATGGATAGACTCACTCAGGTCAGAAGATTGCATGCAACAGTATTATGAAGTACTTCAGCATACACAATCAAACTAATCTGTATATCGCCTTGCAGAAGTCAACACTCCCCCCCCTTAACACATGCCACTAAATGAATCAGAACTCCTAGAAAATATTCTATGGAATTCCAGGCTGATGTGCATATTTGACTTGTTCTAAGACTCTGCCAGTTTGAACATTCTTCACCTAAGGAGGCACTGTTCTCTCGCAAGACCCTTGGTGCCTCCAGGCTCACTATTTTGTGGGAAGATTCAAGCGCATACTTCAATTTTAAGTTTGAACAATTAAGGTGGATTAACGCTCTCTGTCACCCTAGTGCAGCAATAAAAAAGGGACATTTTGCAATTAGGGCATTTCCTTGTAGTTTTCCTGTCACTTGTGGGATGAACAAATGATAAAAGGGAAGACGTGTAAACACGCTGCAAGCAAATCTGGTTGAATGTTTGTTGTTGTATATTGGGTCCTCCCTTAAAGAGGGCACGTATTGCGGTGAGACCTGGAAAACCAACACCCTGTGTTGTGGGTGGGTACGATTGGTCAGCCACAACACCCAATTGGCAGGACCCTCGAAGCTGGGTGCAATCTGGCCAATGGGATGCAGTCCAAACGGTCCAATGGACCTATTTTTACCCATGCACGTGACCCAGAGCTTCCTCTTTCAGCACGTGCATTCGGAACACCCGCCCACCTCTCCCTACTTTTAGGGTTTTTTGTGCTTGACCTTGCTATGCCGTCATGTGTTGGCTCTCTTTGGGACAGGGGCATGGCAGGAATTTTCCCCACTTGGCTGATTGGCTGCTGCCATTTGGGTTTCGCCTGCCACATAGCAAATTGTTACAACTTGTAAGGTTGTGGATAGGCTCTGGTTCAGGTGATAGGGATAGGAGAACGCTCTCGCCATCCCTATGTGAAGGGTATTCCATTAAATGAATCCAGAGACTCAATGGTTTGGTCAACCCTTGAGAGGGGGTTGTGTCCATGCCTGAGTCCAGAGGGACATTTGGGTGGGGTAGATAGCCTGTTCCCGGCTTTCCGCTTATCCAGGTGTTCACCCTTGGCTGACCTATGCTGGAACCCTGGGTCAGCGCTACCTGCATGGCAGGGAGCTAGTTGAACCAGAGCCTATGCAACCAGTCATTTTCTGTAATCAATAAAGTTGTGGCCTAAATTCTGCCAAAAACCAAAATCAAAATTTGAGTCAAGTGTGAATTTATTTAGGGGGGAGGTTTCTGGGTCTGAACAGACAAAACCATCCCTTTTGGTTATGGATCAGAGTAGATCTTCAAAAAAATCCATGTACCGTCTAACCACCATTTAATTTTGTACGAGCAAACCATGGTGACTGCTAAATAAGCAGGTGATATTGAAGAATCTTCTACCAATGGATTGCTGTTTGCATGTAAACACTTACACATGGCAGATTCCACTACTACCTGTCCTTATCCCCACCTCCTGGCCTACGCTATCCAATGAACTTAGTTATCCACTGTTTTCTGTGCTTTTAATTTTGTACGAGCAAACCATGGTGACTGCTAAATAAGCAGGTGATATTGAAGAATCTTCTACCAATGGATTGCTGTTTGCATGTAAACACTTACACATGGCAGATTCCACTACTACCTGTCCTTATCCCCACCTCCTGGCCTACGCTATCCAATGAACTTAGTTATCCACTGTTTTCTGTGCTTCCCCAGAGTTCTGGTGTAGTTATTGCCTAAAAGAAAAGTATGTTTAAAATGTTTATGTGTATGTTGTGTATGTTGATAGGAAATATATTTAGAATATGTGTATTTCATGGGGAAACACTTTGGAAATACATATATTTAAAAGTACATACATATTTTTAAAAGTGGTATCTGAAAAAGTGTTCATACACACGAAAGCTCATACCAATAAGAAACTTAGTTGGTCTCTAAGGTGCTACTGGAAGGAATTTTTAAATATATTTTTTAAAGTACATTTCCATGCAGTTGTGTTTCTTTTACAAATGGGAAGGCATGGAGCAGACTTATACCCTGACAGTAAGAGCACCT
Source organism: Podarcis melisellensis (assembly GCF_964234715.1). Classification (NCBI taxonomy): domain Eukaryota; kingdom Metazoa; phylum Chordata; class Lepidosauria; order Squamata; family Lacertidae; genus Podarcis; species Podarcis melisellensis. The sequence goes on from NC_138537.1 coordinate 13,745,597, forward strand.
AAACATTAGGAAGAACTTCCTGACAGTAAGAGCTGTTCGACAGTGGAATTTGCTGCCAAGGAGTGTGGTGGAGTCTCCTTCTTTGGAGGTCTTTAAGCAGAGGCTTGACAACCATATGTCAGGAGTGCTCTGATGGTGTTTCCTGCTTGGCAGGGGGTTGGACTCGATGGCCCTTGTGGTCTCTTCCAACTCTATGATTCTATGATTCTATGATAAGTGAGCACACACACAACAGAAACATGGATTAGAAATAGTTTCATTTGCTCATCCCTAGTTTGCTAGGCCTATCATTCCAGTTCTCCCAAATTCAGTTCAGCTAGAATCCTAGAAATGCAACATGTGCCATTTTCTCAAGCTTTCCATTCCTTCATTTGCTGTCAGAGAGCATTGCTGGTTGCTTGTGCTAATCTTGAGAGGACTGTCCAGGACAAACAAAGATGCCTGACCAAGCCATTATGAACATTCATCATCCCATTTCAATCTACAGGTGCTTTTTAATATCTCAAAGCGCGGGAGGAATGTTTTTCATCTTGGAATGCACCTGAAGATACAGATGGCATGTATATATATTTGAGTTCTTGTGAAAGTACACACCTGTACATTCCTTAAAATAGGGTTAATTTTGAATGTTATTGGTATATGTAAGGACAGAACAAATGGAAACGAGCAGTTCTGCAGCATATTGCCATTGTAGCAACTTTTTAAAAAGAAGATACTTCAAAACAGCTGGGCAGTACATTGGGACTACTTAAAGCAAATATATGAAGGGTCAGATCTTCCACATTACAGATCTAAAGCCATCCAACACACCAAAGGTATGGACCAGTTTAAGTGCTGATTTATAGGTACATACAAGCAACCTGCTGCAGCGTTCCTGGGACTACGAAGCACAAGTAAGGGAATCTCATGTTTGAATCCTCCTACCTATTAAAATACTGCATGCATAAAAAGGTAAACGGCGTTTCCGTGTGCTCTGGCTTCCATCACGGTGTTCCATTGCGCCAGAAGTGGTTTAGTCATGCTGGCACATGACACAAAAAGCTGTCTGTGCACAAACGCCAGCTCCCTCGGCCTGAAGCAAGATGAGCGCCGCAACCCCATAGTCTCCTTTGACTGGACTTAATAGTCCAGGTGTCCTTTACCTTTACCTTACTACATGCATGCAGGGTGTGCAAATCAGCCCATGTCACTTTCTTAGGCATTCACTCATAAATCAATTCCAGCTCATATCCACATCGATCTGATTAAAAAATAAACCACCTAAATCAATTTTAAATTTATTTTCTCTATAAAAACATCCAAAAAACCCACATTTTAATATATAATCTTGTTGGTTGAGTTTCTTAAATTGGGAACTGGGCATTTTTAACTAATCACTGTAGCATTTGAGAAGCACAAAAATCTAGTGGGTAATTACTGTAAGTTCCAATGCACACATTTGTCTAGGGCAGAAGAATCAAGCCCAGTTCACTTTGAAATTCATGAAGACTGAATCCCTCCAGCATTCCTGTACTACTGTAAGTCAAATGGCCTCACAACCAGTGGCGTAGCGTGGGTTGTCAGCACCCGGGGCAAGACAAGTAATTTGCGCCCCCTAACCCGTGGATTTGTGCCCCCTAACCCTAACCCCCAGATGCTGTGCCCGGTGCGGCCGGCCCCCCCTGCACCCCCATGCTACGCCACTGCTCACAACAGCAATAGTTCGCTAAAGATTTGAACAAATAACTTTCTTAGCTATGTTATCCAAGATCCTTTTAGCTGGCTACGGCCAGAATTGAACCTACGACCTTCTACACACAAGGCATGTGCAATATTTGTGAGCTATAGGCTCTGTTCATGATCCAACTGTTGCTGAGTTGCTACTATGGCTCATTGGATTAAACCACTGGATTACCTCTTGAAAAACTAACCAAGTTTGTTTGTTTGTTGCAGATATATTTGCGGAATTTGCTCCTGTGCTATATTTGAAAAAGTTATTAGTTGCAAAACCAGCAGCAGTCTGCTTAAATATTTCCCAACTTTGTGAAGTTGGTGATACTCTCTCCCTCATGCAAATTGCAAAATAGGCACATTTGTTTAGATTTCAGGTAGAGTTTTCTCTCCCCTTCCAAATGCATCTCTCAAAAACACACTCATTTCGCAATAATTGGAACGTTCACTCATTTTTAATTAGCCCAATTATAGGTGTAAGAAATCTGGGTGTGTGTTTTTCCTTTCCCCCATGTGTGCATTTATAAAGAAAGAAGGGGGAGGGAGTCGCTTATATTGATGTACATCTGTCGCAAACAGTAGAAATCAGAACGGCAGAACACATTTGCATTTCCTTCAGTGACACCCTACACACAGGAGAAAGGAAGGAACTATTAGCAGATTTCAAACAGCATGTGGATTGCTTTTATAACATAGCCTGATTGCCTGTCTCTTACACCTACACAGCTTATGTTCTTTGCTAGAACAATTTAAAGAATAAATTTTTGTTTTAATGCCCTCAGGATTTCAACTCCTAAAGAAAAACTTGCTGAAAATAACTCGGTGCACCAAAACCATCGCAAAACTAAAGCTTGGGCTCCTTTAAACACAAAACACCCTTTCCCCCCTTAGTGCTTTGTCTCCAAAAGCCCCTATCAAGGATTCCACATGCAGCAAACACAGACCAAAAATAGCCCCTGGTCACATGTGCTGGCTAGCTATCACGGTGAGGCCTTCTTCTGGTGCCCTCAATGGGTAACTACTCAGGAAAAGGCCTTTTCAGTGGTGGCCCCAGTCTTTTAGAGAGAGGCATGCCAGGCACATGTTACTAGGCACCAGGACACGGCTATCATATTTCCCCAGTATTATTTACCTGTTCCAGTTCTTTCTTTCCTTTCAGTTTCTTTATTCATTTTATTTATTTCATAAAATTTATACAGCACTTCATTGTTCCATGTAACACTGTTATTTTTTACAAACTGGCTTCATTTGTTGAGACATTAGGAAGAAAAGGGGGAAAGAGGTGGAGGGCGGAAGATGAGTGGGGGTAGGGTCGGGTGGCGATGTTTCTATTTTACTTAATATATGTGGGGTTTGGTGTCAGCGGTGCTTGTGCAGGTTCTCTGCTGTTCACTTGTGTTCCTTTGGTGGTGAGAGAGGTTGGGGTTGGCTTAGGGTGTGGCTGTTCATTTGTGGTTGGCTGTGGTGGTTTTGTTTTCATGTGTGAGTGGGGTGGGTGGGTGTTTTGGATCAGGTTAGCCATATTGATTTGCATGCTCTTGGTGGATTTTTGTCATTGTCTTGTTGGGCTGTATATGTGATAAAGGGGAGACATACCGGGGTGAAGGCATCTTCTTCTATTTGTCAGTTTCAGTTTATTGGTTAATAAGCATCTCCACCCCCATCATCCTGCCCGGACACTGAGGTTCAGCTCCGAGGGCCTTCTGGCAGTTCCCTCACTGCGAGAAGTGAAGTTACAGGGAACCAGGCAGAGAGCCTTCTCGGTAGTGGCACCCGCCCTGTAGAATGCCCTCCCACCAGATGTCAAAGAGAAAAACAACTACCAGACTTTTAGAAGACATCTGAAGGCAGCCCTCTTTAGGGAAGCTTTTAATGTTTAATAGGCTATTGTGTTACAATATTCTGTTGAAAGCCACCCAGAGTGACTGGGGAAACCCAGCCAGATGGGCGGGGTATAAATAAATCATCATCATCTTCATCATCATCATCATCATCCCTGTCTTCTGTCCACTGAGCCCTACTGACATCAGGACCCAACCCTGTATTTCACTCTCTGGGGTTGGCGCTCTCTCTCTCTCTCTCTCTCTCTCTCTCTCTCTCTCTCTCTCTCTCTCTCTGCCTTTGACAAGGGAGATCTGGTACTTCCCATGGTCCTTGGAACGCCCTCCCAAGGACTGTAGGATCGCATGGTTTGAGAGACCCATTAGAGATACTGTCTCAAGAACCACAGCTCTTAGACCTTCTTAATTCCCTCTGGCCTCTTGCTTCCCTCATTCCGCTTCCCCATTCTTCTTCTTTCAAAGTTTTACAACTTTTTTCATCTATCAGGTGTTTTTAAAAAACCACCAGCTTCTCTGCTTGCTTTGGCAGGTGCCAGAAGGGGAGCAGCGGAGGTCCCAGCTGGTATTCTTCCTCCCAGAGTGTCTCCACAGTTGCCCAAGGATAACACATGTCGACACTGGGCTGACTTGCGCAACCTGGTGCTATGAATTCCACAGGCACCTTCAAAGTATGACCTTGGTCTGCCCTTACACTCACAGTTCTTGACATGTTGTGGTCTGAATTATATGTATTGATCTGAAGGGAGAAGGGGAATAGATGCACAGAGCACCTTACCCTGGATAGAGCAGCATATTTTCACATCTCTTCTGGTCCCATAACTTCACGTTCTATCTCACAGCTAAAGTTTTCTATCATTCATAATAAATCTGAGCTTTTCTCTCTCCCCACCCCCACCCTATGTACCTCTGCTTTTATTTATTTATTTATTGCCAACTCTGATTGCAAGAAGAAGAAAACTCTTGGGGTGTTTTGTAAAGGAAAACACATTGGTTTTTTCCCCGTTTTTGTTTTTCCTGTGCCAAGGCATAAAGCTGCTCTGTTCCTTAGGAAAGGAGGCAAGGCAAACGCAGCTGTTTCCGTGCAATAAACATACCTTTTTATTTTCTGTTCTGTTACTGTACATTGGTTGCTATTAATTTTAAACTTTCCTTGCATTTTGCAGGCAGTAAAAAGAGCAATAAAACTGTTCTTTTCTGCAAAATGTGCAATTCTAATGCCCTGTTGTTAATACAGACCTCCGTGCTTCGAGAGGTATGTGCAGCTATTTCCCTGCTTTTAAACACAGTTGTATGTAAGCCCTGACAGCCCCATATTCCATAAACTGGAGAGCTAGTGTATTATGTGGGCAGTGCTGCATTCCGTTATACCTAGCAGGCTTTGGTAATTGGCAGTACAATGTGGATGAGCCAAGAAATTCATAGCTAAAATAATTCAGGAGGGCAGCTCTGCACACCTTGCTAGTTTGACGCTGCAGGAAAGAAGGAAAGGGGTCAGCGAGAGGTTTATATGAGAAAAGTGAGCAGGGTGGTTTGCTGACACCATCCAGGTTCCTGGAAGGTTATGTTCTGTTGGGCTGAAAGCAACCCTTATTGAGGCTCTACTTCAAAGCTGCAATGCTGTGTTGCTGACCAGGATGACAGCAGTGCTACAAATCCAATTTGCAATTGTCCCAGAATCATTTGCACAAAATCACCCTTAAGCAGCCCTGTTAAAACTTGCACCTTACTTGCAACTTGAAATAGGCAAGCTCTCCAAAGTTTCACCGTCAGAGTTTTTCAGGGGGGGGGATGTACATCATTTTGCCAAGGCATTTTGCTTCACCCCTTCGCTGACAGCCCACACCATACTCAAAGGACCTTCCTGCCAGCTTCCCCATCACAAAAACACACATTCTACCTTCTGTTCAGTTACCTGTCAAGAGCTGGTAGTGGAAGAAGAAGAAGAAGAAGAAGAGGAGGAGGAGCACAAGGAGAGATAAAGAGGCTTTCTCTTTTCTCTCCTTCTTTAGCTGCCTTATGCATGTCGGAAGAATATGCTGGAGCATGAAGCCCAAAGGACAATGGGAGAACCACATCTCCCATGCTTCTCAAAGCAGTTGTGCCCTAGGTGTTATACACTGTGGCAGGGCACTGGAGAAGGAAGGAGGGGAGAAGAAAACCTCCTTCCCACCACCATTTGAATAGTAAGCAAAGAGAAGATGGCGAGGAGAGCTTTTTGGAACAGTGAAGGCTGGCAGGGGCAAACCAAAGGAAGCTATAAATTCTTCTCTGGCTTGGATTTTTATATGAGACGAAGGAGGATTGTCCATTTCATCTGTGTAGGGTTTCTTCTGCAAGCTACCTAAGTTCATATACAAATCTGGTTCAGGAAAACACCTCCTGTGTCTCTAGTTGGAATACTTAAAGCCAGTGAAATTGGAGGAAGTAGAGGGGGAGAAATTTCAGCATATTTCTGGCCCTTCGACCAAAGAGAAATTGAATGGATTGTACTGTTAACGAACCATTTCCACTTCTTACCTTACCTTGTCCTGCACAGAAGTGTCCTTGGTTTTGTACATTTCGAGTCATGTATCTAGTTCTGTACATGTCTGTATTGGCTGAATTGTATATCTCCTCATTCCAGTCATAAATACAGAAACAGGATGACAGGAAGTGCAGATCGCTCGAAAGCTGAGAGCTAACTGCACAAGACTTTGGCATCTCCCTCTCTTCTGTAGGGTGTCCCATTCAAATAACTCCAAAATATTGTGTTTTCACTAGAACCTCCGCCTCTTTGCATCTCTTCTTCGCAGCGCTAAGTGCTAAATATAACTTCAGCTCCACATAAAATGGAGAATTGTGCTATAAAGAAGAAAGAGGAGGAGGAAGTTCATAAAAGGATCAGATGCAGTAAGAGCAAGCGTAGAACAGGGTGAATGGAGAAGAGGAACTGGGTGAAAAAGAACTGATTTGCCTCAAGGCTAACTGATATAGCATAGCAGCAAAGAAAATGAGCTGCCAATCAGGTTGCCTCTCTCAACCAAGAGAAAAAATGCCCTGAGCTAACAGACAAAATAAGCAAAAAAACAAACTGAGTTATACAGCTACAATCCACAAAGCAGAATAGAACAGTGGTTTCCCATGGACCACTTGAAAAATCACCGAGGGTCTTGGCAGACCTCTTAATTAGTTTCATGGCTGTTATAGTGTGCTGTGCTAGATGCTGTGTGATTTTTAATTGTATTTTTATTGCTTCTTTTATTTCTTATATATTGGGCGGGATTCGGGGGGGTCATTCTGACAGCATAAATGTTTCAGAACAATCTACCCCTCCCCACACTGTTCAGGGGGGAGGGTCCTTACCTTCCAGGATTTGGAGGAATCGGGGGAGGACAGGAGAGAAAACCCCATTGCGCTCGTGGGTGTCCTTGTGCTGGCTTCTGGTAGCAGAATGTGGCCACTGATTCCAGCCCATTGTATCTTATTTTAGTACAATCTGAATTCCATTGAATTCCATCTGACATTGATGCTTTAGTTGAGACTCTTGCATATCAGGGGGCTGGACTGGGTCTCTTCCAACTCTACAATTCTGTGGTTCTATTATTCACCCATCGTTTGTGTAACATGCTCTGAATACTCAAAAGCAGTGGACAAATGCAGAGTAGCACTAACTCCCAAAGCAAATTATGATGAGTGTCCTCACGTCCTTCTGTCATGACTCTACACTGGATACAGTGGTCCAGATGTCCTTAGACTACCATTCTCATCAGCCCCTCCCTTGCCTGGCCAATGGTCAGGGATGATGGATATTGTAGTCCAACAACATCCGGAGGGCACAAGGCTGCCACTATCCAATCACACCATTCCCAAATCCAATACAATTACCTACAATCAAACAATATTGTGGCATTGCAACCCTCTGTGAGTCAGTGATCTCTGGACTCGCCTACTGCTACTTAGTATTTTGCCTCCAGTAGTGGTTGACAACCTGGTTTCTCTGCAATAGGCTATCCTTCTGCAGAGGAGGGGGATGGAAATCCACGAGGAGCAGAAATAAAGAAAGGAAATCAATAAAGAAAGTAAAGAAAAAAATGGACTGTTATTTCAAAATGGGAGGGAGAGGGAGGTTGCATCACAATAGCGGAAAGCCTTCAACAAGACACAGTAACATATATTTGAATTCACAACTCTTTGATGGTGGTAACACTTTCTTCTATCTCTCTCTCTCTCTTTCTCCCCCTCTATTTATTTACTGGAAGCTGTTTCACAAGTCCAGAGATAAAAGTAGATATTCAGCTCTGATTACTTTCAATTCCGATTATTAGTAAACTAAGTTCACCAAAGGTGCTTTGTAATAATAAGATTTACTACGCTGGAGCAAGGGGTGGGGAGGAAAAAAAATCAATGGAATTATGCTCCTTAAATCTGCTCTTGCCAGGGGTAGTTTTCCCTTAATTGCCTTCTCTTTGGAATAATGCTGTGATATAGCCAGGCCGAGGAGTGGTTAAAGCCATCCGATCATCGGCAGTCACTTAACACAAAAGCAACTTGCTGGAGGGGAAATCAAATACGAGAAATGAATTCAGACCAGCAAATCGAAGCTGCCTTTTCATTAGCGCCCATCAGAACAAACCATGGGGCTTGGGGGCTTGGGGCTTATCGCTTTCTCAATTCATCTGCAGCGGGGCACTTGGCAATTAAGACGTGATCCCGAGCAATCTAGCAAGCTGCCAAAGGCAGCATTCCCAAGAACTGCAACAACAAATATCTGTATGATCCCTATCAAAGAATGGCCTGTGGTCACTTCTGATGCTTCGGGTGGGTGGGTTTGCATCCACTGCCATGTTTTAATATATTACTATGTACCACAATGAAGAGCCTTTGACTCGAAGGCCTGTTGATGCTCCCTTGGCCAATAAAGTGAGATGAGCGCCAAAACCCCAGAGTCATCCGCGACTAGACCTAACTGTCAGGGGTCCCTTTACCTTTACCTTTACCTTTACACATGGACCTAAATCCCAGTTTAGGACTGTGATGGATAAGGCTGCATGGGCCATTCTTCCATTCTGGTCTTTGACATAAAGGCAGCATATCTAGAACACCCTGTCTCTGAGAACTATTCCCTTCATCAGTTGCTGTTCACAGCCCTTGATCCTCTCATGTGCTGCTCCTCTAGCCTCTTTCTTCTTCCCTGTGTGATTCCAGCCAATCAGGGTTTGCATAGTGTTGTGACTTCAACATGCACACTGTGTAGCTTATTTGTGTGGCTACATGCTGATGTCACTGAGTGCAAATAAAGCTCATTCAGAGTGAGGGGAAAGCTTCTTGGCTGGACAGCAGCAGTCATCAAAGTCTTGTCAGGGCTACATTTCGTGATTAGATGAACGCTCTTGTTCCTCGCTCAGCAATCCATGCATGATAATCAAAGGGGGTCTTTTCCCTTAAAATCACTTCCTCTAGTAATTCCTCAGAACATCTGAAGGATTGGAGTTGTGGGTACTGTTCTGAAGACATGCACAGTGCAGTTCATAACACTTTGCTGTAGTGCCTGTTGCATATGTGCCGATGCAATTTTAACACCGTTTCCAATAAGCCAAAGAACAACTGAGCCACATCTATTATCCATGAACGGCATATTAATACATAATTTACAGATGGAGCCCTTTATTTCAAAATGTTACCAATTAACTAAACAACCACAGCACTTGCAATTAAACTGCAGCCCCCACAACAAACTGCCAGGCACAAATTAAAAATGCTATAATCTTTAGCAAAGCTACACACACACCAAAGGAAAGGGAAGAGGCAACATAAAGAAAGGGGGGGGGGAGAAGACCCTTAACAGAGTAGCTGGATATGGATATTCCACAGAACTGCTGACAGACTCCTTAGGAAAAGCAATTTCAGAGCCCTTAACATAAAAATATATAAACTTTGATTTCACACCCCACAGCTCTTTAAAGGGAAAAAAAGGAGGGCATGAATGAATACTGTAAATACAGTGGAACAGCAGAAATAGGTTGCTGAGCATCTTCGTAGCTTCCTGAAGAGAGCCTTTGACAAAATGGAGGTTTCCTAATTTCCACTCCAACAGCTTTTGTGGCACAAAAGACAGTGAACTACAGGCTGGCAACTGGGGGCATTCGGGATGCAGGTGGAAACCAGCTCCCCAGAAAATGGCTGGGTTTCCCCCAGTAGCATAAATTTTGCATCAGATGCAGGCCCTAACAGAGGTCTGACAGGGCACATTTGTGCCTCCAAAACAAATCACCTGTACTTTGGCCATCTCTTCAGTAATGCAAAGGCCCATTCTTCACACAAAATGTTGTCAATCTGGTTTGACACATTTAGTTCAAACCCCTTTTCATTACCAGACCACCCAAGGGTCCCTATTTTCCAAGGACAATCCTGGATTTACAGAAGCCATCCCGCTTCCTGATTCGATCCCAGAATGTCCCACTTTTCCTAAGGACACCCCTATTTTCATCAGAGAAATGGGAATATATGGAGTTATGCGAGCGCCGAGCCAAAAAGATAAGTAACTACACAATCTTTAGAACACATCTAAAGGCAGCCCTTTATAGGGAGGGTTTTTTAATGCTCGAGTATGTTTTATATATGTTGGAAGCCACCCAGAGTGGCACGGGCAACCCAGTCAGATGGGTGAGGTATAAATAATAAAATTATTGTTAAATAGGACGTCCCTAGTTTCATCAGAGAAATGTTGGGTGCTATGTTACATTTCCATGGTGGTGGTGCTCTGCCAAATCTTGCACTTCCACTCCCCAGCTTGTTCAGATATGGCCCTTCAAAAATGGCGACCACGTCACTAGGTTTGAGCAAGCAGAAGCATTATGCAAAGCCTTCAGTGTGCATCATGGTCCTGCATAGTTAACATATGCAAAACATGACACTGCCCCCAAGAAATGTGCAGTTAGAGCTGCTCTGTGCTATTTCCATCATCATAATTTGCACTTTTCTCTGTGCAAAATATGTCCTCATATATTTTTTTTACAGTGCCCCAAAAAGCAGGTTCCCATTTTACAGCTGCAAAAGGGATTCTGAGAAATCACCTAGAGAAGCCTGGAATAAACTGGGTCCTTAAATCTGACCTCTGAGATTCTAGTTTTTAATTCTGTTTTTAAGTAGCAATAGCAAAAAGAGGAGACATTCAGCATGCATTGTTAGTTAAGGACTGGAAATTATTTTCATACCCATATTCCAGTCTCTTGCATGAGGGTGCAGGAGGAGGGGTTGAAAACAATACAAGGCAAGCGAATGAACTAAGCTGAACTCTTCCCAAACAAACTAAACTTAGCAACTGGCTGCAGGCTAACATCATGTCCACAGTCTCCATCAACATGCAGCTGATGGATGTGCTAAACTGATGACAGACGGCAACACAAAATCTCATTTTCAAACACCATTTTGCCAAAGCAGGTATCTGCTTCTCATCACTGTAATCTGCACAAGTAGCAGAGGAGGTCCTTGAAATCCATACATAGAAGCAGGTGCGCAATTTGTGGCAGGGAAAAGCCCTTGAGCAAAAGGGTCAGTTTGCAGGAGCTGGGAGGGAGCTTGTACCCAGGGAATACTTGTCACTCTCAAGTGAAGAGACAAGGCTAACACTGTTCAGTGGTGAAATGCAAACACAGAGAGAGACTTTATATACTGTTTTAGATGGATCAGAGTACTTCCCAATCATTATTTCTTTGTGATCTTCACAATCAGCTTGTAAGGTGTGTGTCAGTCTACTGCTGTATCTTTTGGTTTGAATAAAGACCCAAGGCAGTTATAATTACTGCAGGCAGCAATTATCAGCTATTAGCCCAAGCAGACTAAGAAGCTGCCTGCATGGCTTGGATATACCTTGTGTACATTTGTGGGCCAGGAAGAAGAAGGAGGAGGAGGAGGAGGAGGAGGAGGAGGAGGAGGAGGAGGAGGAGGAGGAAGAAAGAAGGGGAAGGAGAAGGAGAAGGAGAAGGAGAAGGAGAAGGAGAAGGAGAAGGAGAAGGAGAAGGAGAAGGAGAAGGAGAAGGAGAAGGAGAAGCCACCCATCTGGTTGGGTTGCCACAGCCACTGTGGGCAGCTTCCAACACATATAAAAATATCAAACTTCTTGATACAGGGCTGCCTTCAGATGTCTTCCAAATGTTGCATTATTATTTATCTCCTTGACATCTGATGGGAGGGCATTCCACAGGGTGGGTGCCGCTGCCAAGAAGGCCCTATGCCCGGTTCCCTGTAGCCCCACTTCTCACACTGAGAGAACTGTCAGAAGGTCTTTGGAGCTGGACCTCATTGTCTGGGCGGGTTGATGGGAATGGAGAAGCTCCTTCAGGTACACCGGGCCGAGGCCATTTAGGGCTTTAAATCTCAGACCAACACTGTGAATTGTGCTCTGTATGTACTGGGAGCCAATGTAGATCCTTTAGGACCGGTATTCAACATTGGTGTAGATAAGGCATTGTAGCTTGCTTATCCTAGCCCAGTGGGGACTCATTCAAAGCTGGTGGAGCTGAGGTCTGTGCACACGGCATTCTGGGTGTTTGGCAGGGGTGGGACCAGAAAGGGGGGGACTGGATCCTAGACCATTTAGTTTGGCCATGTGACCTGGCAACCCAGCACAAAGCACTATTTTAAAGGCTTGTTTTCCCCCAGCCCCACTGCTGATAGGGGTTTGGATCTGGTGTAACTTTATGCCAGCTTAGTTTACACTGGCTTGCTTTATGCCAGCTCCTGGTGCATAGGATTGTTCCTTGCCCCAGTTATGACTGCTAATACACCCATTATGTTGTCAGCAGTCTTTGCCTGTTGAGTCTTTGGGCACCGGAATATCCAGCATCTTAATGTCTCCTGCATCCCCCACACTTGGGTGCTACAGAAGGTGAGGGACCCCAGACCATATATATCAAATACATCTTGCACTAATTCCTCTGGATCCTGAGCGCTGCTCTGATTTGGACCACACCAGCCACACTATTGCTCTTGTACTCTGGCTTTCCCCACCTATGAACCATTCTTTTCCCGGCAGTGACCCGCCCTAGAGCTCAGTCGGACCTGCCACTAGCACGGCCACCAGCCCAATCGCTCACCCTTTATCACTGTCTTGTTTCTTCCTGAAGCACCAGAAAGGAGCCAGCAAGATGACTTCCATTGTTGTTTCATCTGCTACAAGATGCAGTCAGGCACTGTGAAAGATGAGCAGGCAAGGGCGATGGTGGCAGCGACGCTGCTAAGAGAGGGATGGCAGGAGGCTCTTATAGCTATCACAACTGATAGCAGATACAGTCACTCAGAGGCTCCTCGCCACATACGAGTTCACTCAGGGGGCCTGTGTGAACCAACCATAAAAAGATGCGTCATGTTACCCTCTGTTCACTCAACTGGATAATGTTTGGAATCACTGCTTTATTTCTCTTAATCTCAGATACTAACATAGATTTTCCTTCTCGGTGGAATATAGAAAGCAGCCTTCTATGGAGTCAGAACATCTCGCTTAGTGTTTTCTACACCAGCATTGGCCAATGTGTTGTCCTTCAGGGACTACAACTCCCATCAGGCTCAGCCAACATAGCCAATGGTCAGAGAGGATGTGGGTTGTAGCTGGCTACCCAGAACACTCACTGGCACCAGCTCTCCGTGGTTTCAGGTGCAAGAGACTTCCAGCCCTGAATAGAGAGGGAACCAGAGACCTTCTCCCTGCAAAGCTTCTGCACTGAGCGATGGCCCTTCTCCAGGTATGGACCCAGGATTCCAGGAACTATCTATCATCTTTCACTGTCCTTTTCATGCATCTGATGCAATAGGCCCTTTGCTTACAAACACACACGCTGAAAGGAGTTTGGTCTCTTTTTTTAAGGCATAATTGGACTTGCCCGTTTTTGCTCGAACCGAGTGGCAGCTATTCCGAATGCTCTTATAAATAAAATCATTTGTCAGGCAATTTTTTTTTAAACAGCTTCTGAACGCAAATCACTTCACCTGTCAACCATTCATTAAACCTCTCCTTTGTCAACATATGATAAGTCATCTATTACAGTAAAAGCCATCACATTACAAACCACTCTCAAATTGCAAACCATAATTGCTGGGATTATTTTATTTCCAAGGGCAGGTGGCAGAGCTATAGTAAAACTCACCGGTGGCGGGACAGTTCCGGCAGCTCCATTCCAAAAATTATATCACAGTCCATTGGCTTTAGTATTGGCAGCCGGCAAGCTATAATTTTGCAGGTTGCCAATTACATTTATCCATTAATTTAACCATTCTGTCAAATGGGTAAGGCTCTGTAGGCTGTTGTTTGCCTTGCATCTCCCCCCCCCTTCAACTCCTGTTTATGGAGGCTGTGAGCCAATGCATTATAAGCAGCCGAAAAACATGGCAGGGAATGGGCAGCTACTTACTTAGCGAGAAATCTTATAGCAAGTTCTGCCAGGATAAGTGGGTTAGGATTCAGCAGAAGTCCAGCTGAACCGGGAGGTTACTGGTGCAGTTGGGTTATGCTAGCTTCACTCCCTCATCTTTGGCTCAGCCAGGAATATGCCAGCATCTCTCTTACCCAGCTGCATAGCGCCCCCTGGGCGCAAAATTGTTCGGGGGCAAAAAAATTCAACACCCGGTGCTGCCTCAATGCAGCTGTGCGCTTCCGTCACTGGGCTCCATTGAAAACGGCTTCTCCAAGTTGACGGAAATCCAGCCGTCATGAGATGGTGATTAGCATAGAAAAATGACAAAGAAAGCCAGCTATATTTTCATGATGATAAGAGAAGATCCTCTCTCTGCTCTCCCCGATTTATTCTCCTTTGTTCTCCCCAGCCGCATGGTCGTTTGCCAATGTCTCACGTTACCTCATCCGGTCAAGGCTTTTATTACACACATCACCATATAGGGTCATCACTGCCCAGAGGAAACACAACTCCATTTAAGGTCAATACATTCCAATACATTGTAAAGCTCGGAGTGCTGCTCAGCCGAGGTCAGGGGGCACCCTGCAGTATTTACAAGCCACTGCCATGGCTTTATGACTCCCACACCAAGTGAAACAGGAAGTGACCTCTCCAGACAACGGAATGACTCTTCTTTTCTTATATCTGCGGCCGCGATTCCCTGGGTGACGCAGGCAGCTGAATGTGTTTGTGTACTCTGTCCGGGTCCCTCTCTTCCACCCCCCCCCCCCTCCCACGTGGCCCCAGACACTGGCAACCCATGCTACATCACTGCTTTTTATCACCAGTTATTTTAGAAGAGGAAGGAGGGGAAATGAATACCCGTAAAATCACATTGTCAAGTAGGGTTGGGGGAAATCATGCACGCGAGACCATTATATCTGTTTTTGTCTTTCAGTGAATGTGTGGCCGATATCTCACTCAAACCCAGGAAAGGCACTCCATTCCCAAAGCATACCACAGAGGCTGTGCAATGCCATCAGTCTGGGTATTTTATTAAGAATCCTTCCTAGAGGTCTAGATTTTCTATATTGCTGGCAGCTGCTTAACAAAAAAACAAAGCCAGCCAGAGGGCTGGATGGGAGAGGGAGAAAAGGTTTCTTTCAGAGGGATGACACAATGTGGATGTGATAAGTACCAGCGCTCCTGCTAATTGCTCTTAGGGTTTGCATTGGGGAAACCATAAGGCATTTCAACAAAAGACTGTATGCAGGTAGGACTATAAAACCTAATTATTTCTCACAAAGCAGGCCATTCCACTTAAAATAAAAGAAAGCTATGAGCAATAAGACTGTGCCATTAACAATTAGTCTTCTGCACACATGATTAGACTCGCAGAGATAAAGCAGCCTCTAAATTTAATGACAAATCCCATATTTCTGGCCAGGCTCAATATTTTCTGCTAATTATGTGGAAAGACCTTGCGCTACTTAAAAAAAGTACCGAGGCTGCAAATATGACACCCCTCTCCATAGATTCACTGTTAGCACTTAACATTTAACACTGGGCATTAAAAAAAAAAAAATCCATGGGAATTAATATTGGCGTTCAAGGGTTTCTTGCCAGGCCCCCTCCTCCCCTTCCTCCCAGGCCGCCTTGTTGATAAAATCAGGATCACTCTGAGAAGCTTTGAGTGATGCAGTTCCAAAAGCTGTTCACTAATGAAGATCTGCACAGACGCTGGCTGTATATGCCTGTTGCCCTAAATTAAAACTACAAGAGAGCATTTCGCACAGAGAATGACCTTTCTCTAAAGGAGGGTGGAGATGTGTTGGGGGGGGGGATCAGGAGCTGCAGCAGAGATGGCTGAGAATATGCTAAAGACCAGCACTTGGCAAGGGTGCAATTCAGGTTAATACGAATAGAGTCTTTTCTGCATTGGGGGCCAAGTCTGATGAACTGATTCCCTGGCAAGCAGCATTCAGGCAGAGGGCACCATTGCGAGAAGATCCAGACTTATGCTTCACAGCCATATGCGTGATAACTCAGGAGCACAGAGAGCTCTGGACGAACTTGTAAGTTGCATTTCTGCATCCTGTGCTTACTCTAATAACTCAGGGGTCACCAACCTTTCTGGACCAGCCGCCATGTTTGGAACTTGGAGAAAATGCTGTGGGCACCAGCTGCAAAATGGCTTATATGGGGCATGTGGCATAACACAAAAGGAGTGCTAAGGGGGGATATGGCATAACACAAAATTAGAAAGAGGACTGTCATTGCTGCTTATCATCGCACCCAACTTGCCCTGCACAATCTTGGGGTTAAATGTGCTGGGGCTCTCTCACCAAATAACATTCATTCTCTCTCTCTCTCTCTCTCTCTCTCTCTCTCTCTCTCTCTGGATTTGATATCCCACTTATCACTACCCTAAGGAGTCTCAAAGCAGCTAACAATCTCCTTTCCCTTCCTCCCCCACAACAAACACTCTGTGAGGTGAGTGGGGCTGAGAGACTTCAGAGAAGTGTGACTAGCCCAAGGTCACCCAGCAGCTGCATGTGGAGAAGCGGAGACGCAAACCCGGTTCACCAGATTACGAGTCCACCACTCTTAACACCACACACTGGCTATATATAGCACAAACAATATGTTCAGACACTCATGTCCAAAGCTTTAAAGATGTCCCTAAGGCCACCAAACAAAAAATGAGCACCCAGTTCCAGAATAAATCCCTGACATAATCTTGCAATGTCACTGCAAGCAGCTGTAACAAAGCTTTGCTGAAGAACAGGAGTTCTAACACAACCTCTGCAGCATACCATGTGCCTTGATGACATTATATAAATGTTAATTGGTAATGCTTTGCAACCGTGCAATGCCTTCTTCATGTACGGCCTTAGGCAATCCGCCGTTCCCTCAGTCCCCTACCACACCATCAGCAATATGGGTATAATGATACTGACCTATTTAACACGATTGTTGTGAAGTTTTCGGAGGGCAATGAATGCAATGCTGTTTGAACCGGGACGTTGTCCTCTAGACAATGTTCCACCCACGTCATCATTAATATTCCTTGGCAAATTTTAGACTCTGTTACCCTTTCCTTTCCAATCCCACAAACATTTGACTCTTCTGCCACTAGGCATGGTGGAGAAATCTGGCCCAGTTTGCATTTTTCCTCGTTCATACTTTCTGTATTGCAGGGAGCTGGACTATATGGCCCTTCTATGAAAGAATAATGGGAACTGAAATGCAGCTTCCCTTCAAAATCCACAATTCTCTGACAACAACATGCACTAAAGTGCATATTCAGGGAATGCTAATATAAATATGAACATATAGCATTAAAGTAACATTAAAATACATTACATTAGGAGAGATCATGCCAGGGTATGGATCCTGTGATTACAATTTGTTTGGGAGTATGAGTGAGTGAGTTTTCAATAGATAAAAACTGTGTTAGAACACAGCTAGTACTGAGAGTACGGAAAGCAAGCTTATTATTTTTCTCAACAAGCCTTAAAATACAATGATGAATGTATGTTTGTGTGTGTATACATACATGCAGTGCTTTCTTTCTGGGGGATCAAGGGGTACACATACCCCTAAACATTTTGTGAATCTAACTTTGGCCTCATTGAGGGGCAGTATTTCAATACAAGTAGGAAAATAAGAGTACCCCTAAACCGTTTTGTTAGAAAAAAAAGCACTGCATATCTGTGCATGCGTGTGTATGGCTAAATGTTTACGCAAATATATTCTGCAACCTTCCTCCCCCCCTTCTGCTTGTGAAGGTACAGAATACTATTTTTGCCCCCCGCTTCCCTCACTTTCTCTTTGTCCCTATATTTTGTTTCTGTGTATTTTCCTTTAAAAAGCCACAATAAAAATATTACCCCTAAAAAACCCCCCAAAAATGGCCAGTCCCACTGCTCCCTTCGCAGCGCTTTCACGGGGGGTGTTTTCCATTATACAATTTCAGTCCTTTCTTGTGAATTACTGCTCTGGTTGACAGCACTGCAAGGGAGATTAGCATCATTCTCTAGATGACGACCGACCTAATATTGCAGCGACCATCCACCACAGTGCTCGTCTGATTCTTTTCAGGCTCAGGAAGCATCGTCCATTATGACCTACATTCCTGACCTGATATTCTTGCTCCCAGGTGCCAAACAGTACAGCCAGATGTCCTGCTTTATTTTTATCAGGATTTAGTTCTCAAAGTTGCTTTCCTGATGATAGTTTTACGTGCAACGTGGAAAAAAAAATGGCAAAGGATGCTCAAATCCCCCAAGTCCTCAAAATATCATAGTTGCCAACTAGTAAGCAGTTCGCCATGCAAAGGAGATTTACAAAGCAATCCTCAGTTCATTCATCTAGAGGGCAGTCATTAATATTTCCATTCTGACTAGGGAAAGCAGGGGCAGTAGAAAGAGGAGAGGGAGGGAGAGAGCCCACAAACTGAAAGGCAGAATGCAGATCTCACATCTAGGCATAGCTGTCAACTTTCAGATTTGAAAATAAGGGATTAGCAGCCTTGAAAATAAGGGATCAGCAGCCTCACCTGTCCTGGGGAGCCTCGAAAATAAGGGATCAGCAGCCTCACCTGTCCCGGGGACAGTCTACGGGATATCTAACAATCCGGAATAGCAGCGGGAAACGGCACTGGAATAAGGGAATTTCCCACAAAAAAAGGGAAGGTTGACATCTATGTGTCTAGGACGGATTATATGTAAGTAACTGTGCATTAAGATTCCAACCTCAGTTTTAAAATTGCTTACAATAACCAAAACAATTGGAGGAAGTCTTCTTGAACTCCTACTTCTGAGTAGACAGTAGTGTGTTGTAAAAAATAAATACAGAAAGGAAAATCATCAAAGCTCTTTTGTGGTTCAGCAGACCAAACCTCCAACAGAAACCACAAATTCCACTGCAAGTTGGTTAGAAGCCAAGCTCACTGTACAGGGACAGAGAACCTCAGCCCTACAGGACCCTATATGGCCCTCAGGTCATGCTACCCCCAGCTACACTCCCAACTGGTCCTGCTGTGCAACCTCCTTTAGCGATTTTATCTGTGTGAAAGGTGTCTTGCTTGCCTGCATGGAGGACAGAGAGCGTTTTGTGACTGGCCACTGGCACTTTTGCCAAGCCTACTGGAAAGGTTGCTCACAAAGTTGTCCTCAGTCTCAAAATGTTTTGCCGCTCCTACCGTAGGATAAACTAAGAATAAACCTTGGTTACAGATCACAGTTAGTAAGGAGTGATCTGAGCCACAAGTCCTGGTTCAGAGGAGGCAAGTCCTGATTCTGAGCCCCCACAGTAAGTTTGGCTTAATGTGCCATGTGAACCAGCTCAGCAACTGGCTCAAGGCGACCCACTGAGCTTCACAGCGGAGTGGGGATTTGAACCCAGGGCTCCTCGATTCCACTTCAACACACTAAACCACTACGCCACACTGGCTCTGGTGGAATCTACACACATATTTTAAAATACGCTGTGAAAATGCTTTCCAAAAATATGTTTTGAAAAATACATTGAATTTTCCATAGCTCACTGTTGCCATCTAGTGTCACATTCGTATACTGCACTTTACAACACACCTAAAACCTTTTCTGTGCAGCTGTATAGCTAAGTCCTCTGTCTCAAAAGTATGTGCACACATGCTGGACTAGATAGAATGGAGCATTGCACTTTGGCATCCTTGGCCAATGGCAAGTTCCTCACTCATGTTGAACATCTCCACACATCACTATGTTCATAGAACCCCTTTACATGCTGGCCAAATATGAAGATGGGCTGTGTGCATCCACTGTACAAGTTGACAGCAGGGGTGGGCCCAGACCATGCGGCCGTATGCATACTTTCAATGTTTGGGAGTTGTCTAAGCTCCTCTTCTAAAAAGCACCAACTAAAGACAACCCTATGTATCTTGTACCACACAGACTTTTCCCTGATCATAGAATTGTGGAGTTGGAAGAGACCATGAGAATCTTCTAGTCCAACCCCCTATAATGCAGGAATATTTTACCCAACATGGGGCTCAAACCCATGTTCCTGATATTAAGAGACTCATGCTCTACCTACTGAGCTACTTGAAGGATGTCTGTGGATACGTTACAGCTGGAACCCTACACATGTTTAGCTGAGAGTAAGGATGTTGGAGAATTCTGATGGAAACGGGATCAGAAATTTCTGATAACTGCTTATTTGTCCCATATCCAGAATGTAAATCAATCCAGCAAATGGAATGGGTATTTGCTGTTGTTTGTTTGCATTATGTTTCTTTTCCATTGAGATGAATGGCCTTTGCATTGAAGTTAACGGTGTGGAATAATGTAATGACCATGTAATTAATAACATAATTCTACCACAGCAGACGCCAAGATGAATAATGTAGGTTTCGTCAGAAGAGGAACTGCAGTGAAAAGGAATCAGCGCTGCATACAATGGACACAGATCAGAATGGAAACCAATGCCTTCTTACATCCCTAGCTGAGAGTAAGTCCCACTGCACTCCCATTGTATGGAACTGTACTCTCAAGTGATTTTTTAAAATCAGATAAATAAAGGTAACTTATCAAAAGGAAATGTCATTTCTCGCAAAAACCTTGTCAGCACCTTCCTTGCCCCCTGGTGTCCAAATTGTTCTCAATCAGTTCAGCACATCCCTAAATGCATAATTTGTTTGCTTCTGTGGAATTTCCCTGTCATGTCTTGTCACATCAGTCACTACCAGAATGTCTTGCTGCCTTAAAGAGACACAGGATAATCCTGAGTAAATTGGTTGAGAGGAGAAAAGCTGATGACACGAAATGTCAAGAGAATGCCGTCATGTCAAACTGGACTTAAAGCAAGAACTGGTCACCTGTGGCCTTCCAGATGTTATTGGACTACAACTCCCATCAGACCTGACCACGGGATACACTGGCTGAGGCTGATGGAAGCTGGAGTCTAGAAATACCTGGAGGGCCACAGAATCCCGTATCCCCTGGTTCAGAATGAAAAATGTGGACAAGAGATGAAAATTGTCTCAAGAGCTTTGCAATACTCCTGCAATACTCAGGAGACTGCATGCATTGCCGTGACAGGGTAAACATCAGTTGCAATTTCCTAAGACAACCCATCACATTGGGATCTAGGGGGTCAGATGTACCTGCCCAGGCCTCCCCATCTAACCCTCCACCTAACACCCTTCCCTGGTCCTTGGTTGCACTCCAAATGCTTTTGAATGGCTAGAGTGTTTCCTTGTCTTCTGATCATTCATCTTGCTCCTCTGGATGAAGAATAGAAAGGGGTGAGTGAGTGTAGAAACTTACTGCACAAGGGTGAACCATTTGCGAGGTTTCTAAAGAATAATAATAATAATTCAGTCTTTTGTACCTATGGCTGACTTTTTCCTTAAAGAGGAACATTAGGGTCACCCCCACTGCATTCCTCATATTCAACAGAACACATCTGGAATACTGTGTCCAGTTCTGGGTGCCACAATTTACTTTTTATACATTCTTATTGGTTTTTCAAACATATCAATTCCAACAATCATATAACATAACTTCTTATCTTATACAATGTTTTAGACTTCCGTCAACACCTCTGATGATTTTTCGTTCTTTATCACTTATTCTGCATTTCTTATTTTCTCTATTACTCTTAATTATCATTAACTAATAATTCTTCTCATAGTCTATTCTTCAAATAGTCCTTCTTACAAAACTTCTTGCAGTCCTACTAGCGTAATCTGTTCATTACAGTTACTTTTTAAATAGTTCATATATTTACTCCAGTCTTCTAAGTATCTCTGGTCCCGCAGGTTTTGAATCCTTCCTGTTAATTTATCTAAATCTGCATAGTCCATCAATTTCATCTGCCATTTTTCTTTCGTCAGTAATTCTTCTTGCTTCCATTTTTGGGCCAATAATATTCTTGCTCTGGGCACCACAATTTAAGAACGTGTGCAGCTAGAACGTGTGCGGAGGAGGGCAACCAAGATGATCAAAGGAGTTTGGAAACCAAGCCCTATTAGGAATGGTTGAAGGAACTGGGTGTGTTTAGCCAGAAAAAGAGGAGGCTGAGAGGAGATACGACAGTCATCTTCAAATATCTGAAGGGCTGTCACATGTAAAAGGGAACAAGCTTGCTTTCTCCTGCTCTGAAGGGTAGAGACGTGAACCAAGTTACGAGAAAGGAAATTCTGACTAAACACTGGGAAGAACTTTCTGACGGCAAGTGCTGTGCAACAGCGGAACGGACTCCCTTGGGAGATTATGGACTTTCCTTCGTTGGAAGTTTTTAAGCAAAGGTTGGGTGGCCACCTGTCATGGATGCTTTAGTTGATATTTCTGCATTGCAGGGGGTTGGACTAGATAGACCTTGGGGACCCTTCCAATTCTACAATTCTATGATTCTATGTCCATAAATGCTTTACCGTTGATCTGCAGTCCACAATATGGCAGGTGCACAGGTTGTTCTGCAGTTTCCTCCCCACTCCCATTCATTCATTTAGCTGCAGAAGCAACCCAAGGACTTTGCTGCAGGTCTTGCTGTTAATTATATTTATGAGTGCTTTGCAAAGTGCATGTGTGTGGTGGGAAGCCATGAGTTATTGACATAGTTATCTCGAGTTAATGTGGTAGCAATAATGCGAGTCTCCAGAGAGCAAAAGCAGCGCCACTGACAATGCATGTACACAGCCCTTTCTGCCTGTGTGCTTTCTGTTATAAATAGCTGTGGCCTTGACCAGGTGGAGTTTGGTTGAGGCCATGAACCTGAAAAGGGGGTGGGGGGAGCCCTGCGCTATCTGCAATGCACACTGTGCAGAAATGGGGAGGTGTAGGGCAGACTCAATGCGTTGGCAATGCGAGCATGACATGCGTAGAGTTTGCTGACAGGTCTGATGCCATCTGCTTTGACTGCCTTGCTTGGTTAACTCAATTACAAACAGCAGTTCCATCTTGCCTGTGGTGTCGGGACAATTGCATGACAATTGCACAGCAGCGTACAAGGTTGTGGGTGCTTAGACCCACCTAGGCTAGTTCCTGGTGAACGGATCTCATTTATAGCTGTGGTCCAATTGCCTATGAGAGAACATATATGCTTAACAAAAATAAAACTAAGGTCTTTTCCTCTTGCGCTGCAACATCCTTTTTTCTTGGTTATCCCTCACTGCCCACCTCACAGCCGTGCTTGGCTTTATGTTTAACACTGAGCCCGGTGAAGCGTGCTGATGAACTCAGAAGCTTGCTCGCTTCTTTGTGATTGTTTAGTTGGTCCTAACAAAGCCATGCTGTGTTGCTTTTGGATTGCATCAACTGTTTGACCCACATAAGGTTCGCCTCTGACTTGTTTATGCATGTTTCATCTTTTAATCTCATTTTACAAAACTCACTCAGTTTAAGTTCGTAAACCAAAGTACCTCTCTCTCTCTCTCTCTCTCTCTCTCTCTCTCTCAGTGTGTGTGTGTGTGTGTGTGTACACACAGAGACACACACACACACACACACACACACACAGAGAGAGAGAGAGAGAGAGAGAGATACCTTGGTTTACGAACTTAATCCATTCCGGAAGTCCGTTCTTAAACCAAAGTGTTCTTAAACCAAGGCGTGCTTTCCCATAGCAGCAGGGGACTCAATTTACAAATGGAACACACTCAACAGGAAGCAAAACATGTTCTTATTCCAAGGCAAAGTTCACAAACCAGAACACCTACTTCTGGGTTTGCAGCATTCTTAATCCAAGCTGTTCATAAACTAAGCTGTTCTTAAACCAAGGTACCCCTGTATTTGCTGGGGGCAGGGAGGGTTATCAAAGAAACCAAGGTCCCCTGCATTGTACTTCCTGTGCTGCCTCCACCACTCTGTCTTTAGCATGTTGGAGAGATTAGCCTTGGAGTGAAATAATTCCTTCTAGACTGAAATTCTATCCCGAAGAGAGTCAGCTGACCTCTCAAGTGACTCTGTAAGCCAATCAGGACACACCAGCCCCTATAAAGCCTGGGCAACCTAGTCAGAATATCAGTCACTGAAGAGCAGTTTTTCAGTCTGAGCAATTTGGTTTAAGGACTGGGATCTGCTTACTTTTCCTGATTCTTGCTCTTGACTTGGACCACTGTGGAACTTTGACCTTGTGTCTGCTCATCCAGCTCTCTATTGCTCTATTGGAACTTTCTCTTTTGCCTGGCAGTCACCTAAAACTTGTCTCCTGCTCTTTGGTTCTTGTCTACATGATCCACCAGCCTGTACATGATGATACCTGTTGCTTCTGGTGCTTTGTTCCCAATCTCCTGGACCTATTTCCTAAACTCCAGTCCATCCATGACCTCATATATGGCCTTCCTGATTCTGGAGTCTACCCACAACCCATCTTGGAGCTAGGCCAAGGCTTAACAATGCCATAATAAATACATTATGTTTTTATGGTGTTGGAGGACTCTTGTTTTTGCTTCAAAAGACTAAAAATAATAACTAATTTGGAATTTGTAGGGTTGCTGGATGTCCCGCCAATATTTGAAAATGTTGGTGGTACACTCCAGACATTTGATGACATTTGGGGCAGAGGGAAATAAGATTGGTGGCAAGGTAAGGCCAAAAGAAAAAGATAGCTGAAAGATAAAATGTAGATGTGATGGGGAAAGACTTTGAGAAAAAGGCCATGCAGCTTTGAAAGTTAAATATATATGTTCTGCTAACTCATGGTCAATTAGGTAGAAAGCATTTAGTCAATAATTTAAAGCAGAAGAGGTTGCTATGATATGTGAATTCAAGCACAGATTCCTAGTTTAGGGTAAATCTCAGGAAAAAGAGAAACATAAAATATTCCTCCACAGTTTAATATCATGACCACGACCAGCTTTTACATTTCCAGAGGATGTGCATTCTGGGTAATATTTGGATAGAGTATGAGTTGTTCATACTGGGTTTGTGAATCACAGCCAAGTTTTCAGTTCTTGGAAATATTTCAGTAGAGTCCTGAATAACTGCATAAAGTAAGGAACGGTAGCAAAAGGTATGGGGTCAAAGAGCCTCTGGCAAGATAGGGATTCACAACATAGTCCTAGTGAGTTCAAGTCATACTGAGTTCAACAGGACACATTCCCATGTGAGTGTGCATAGAACTGCAGCCTTGGAGAATGGAGCTGCACGGCTGCCAGCAGAATGCTTTTTGCAGACACAAGGCCAATCAATTTCCTGTATATTTTGCCTCAGAGGTAAATATCAGCCTGGGGATTATTTGAATTGAAACAATCCCTCCCTTCCCAATTTAAATTAGCTCTCCCCTCCACCACTGCTCCATTTCTGATAAACTATTTTTGTATTGTTATGAATTTCCATTGCAATGCTGCATAGAATAAATCCATATCGAATTGCTTCTGCTTTATGGATATGCGGTGTGAGACAACCGAGTTTGACTCAGAGTAGACCCACTGAAGTTAATGAACCTAACTTAATCATGCTTATTAATGTCCTAACTTTTTATCAATCTTAAACACTTCCTTAATCTGAGCATAGTGTAACCAGTCTCGCACTTTATCTTTCATTTTCTCTAAACTCTGCAGTTTCCAATTGTCTCCATCCCTTTCTAGTATTTCCCAATATTTTGGCCAATTGGCCTCCATATTGGGTCTTTTTCGGGCCTTAGCCTCCAAAGGTGACAGCCACCTCGGTGTTTTGTTTTCTAATAAGTCTTTGTATCTTGTCCAGACATTAAATATTGCTTTTCTGACAATATGGTTCTTAAAGACCTTGTTGATCTTAACCTTGTCGTACCATAAATATGCATGCCATCCAAATGCATTGTTAAAACCTTCCAAATCCAGCACATCCGTGTCCTCCAGAAGTAGCCAGTCTTTTAGCCAGCAGAAAGCTGCGGCTTCATAGTACAACTTTAAGTCTGGCAGGGCAAAGCCCCCTCTTTCTTTTGCGTCCGTTAATATCTTAAACTTAATTCTGGGCTTTTTGCCCTGCCAGACAAATTTGGAGATATCTTTCTGCCACTTCCGGAAGCACTCCGTTTTATCTACAATCTGCAATGTCTGAAACAAAAATAACATTTTTGGCAATACATTCATCTTAATAGCAGCTATTCGACCTAACAATGAAAGTTTCAATTTTGACCAGCTATCCAAGTCTCTCTTAATTTCAGACCAACATTTTTCATAATTATCTTTAAACAGACTCAAATTCTTTGCTGTTATGTTTACCCCTAGGTATTTAACTTTCTTAACCACAGTTAACTCTGTCTCTCTCTGAAACCGTTCCGACTCAATATCTGTCAAGTTTTTTCCCAACACCTTGGTTTTTTGCTTATTTAGTTTAAATCCCGCCACCCGACCAAAATCTTGGATTAGTTGTAGTACTCTTTTCGTACTAGATTCTGGCTCCTGTAATGTCAGAACTAAGTCATCTGCAAACGCTTTAAGTTTGTATTGTTTCGCTCCGACCTGTATCCCTTCCACCAACCTGTCCCCTCTAATCATGTTCAAGAGCACCTCCAGGACCGAGATAAATAATAACGGGGAAATCGGGCAGCCTTGTCGTGTTCCTTTTTCAATTTTAAACTCTTCTGTAACCACATTGTTAACTATCAGTTTAGCCTTTTGTTCTGAATATATTGCATCAATCCCATTCTCAAACCCCCGGCCCACTCCCATTTCTTTTAAATTCCCTTTCATAAACTTCCAGGATATGTTATCAAAGGCCTTCTCCGCGTCTATAAAAATTAAAACAGCTTTAGTATTTATGTCTGTTTGTAAAAGCTCCAATATATCTATAATGTTCCTTGTATTGGCAGACATATGTCTACCTGGGAGAAAGCCTGCCTGGTCTTTATGGATTACTTTGTTTAAAACCCTCTTGAATCTACTTGCCAAAACGTCTGCAAATATTTTGTAATCCACATTTAAAAGGGAGATGGGACGGTAGTTCTTAAGCTGTGTCTTTTCAGTTTCCGATTTTGGTATCAATGTGATGAAAGCTTCTTTCCACGATTCTGGCGCCTTCTTCCCCTCTAAAATTTCATTGCTGACCTCCATCAGTGGTTGTATCAAATAGTCTTTCAATGACTTATAGTACTTGGAGGTCAGCCCATCTGGTCCTGGTGATTTGCCCTGTTTCATGTTTTGGATGGCCTGCTCAATCTCTTGTCGTGTTATTTTGCCATTCAGAATTGATCTATTTTCTTCTGACAACTTTGCCAGTCCATTTGTCTTTAAAAATTGTTTAATCGCTGCTTCATCTTGTGGCCCTTGAGTGTATAATTTTTTGAAATATCTCTGGAAACACTTTCTAATCTCTCCGGGGTTCTGGATACATCTTCCTTCAATCTCTAAGTTTGTCACTGTGTTTAACTTTTGTCTCCTCTTCAACTGCCAAGCTAGCAGTTTTCCACATTTATTAGCCGACTCAAAAGTTTTTTGTTTCATTAGTTTGATTTTCCATTCTATTTCCTGATTTATCAGTTTACAGTATTGTGCTTGGTAAAGTTTGATTTCTCTCAGAATCGGCTGGGACTTCGGATTAAGTCTTAACTTCTTCTCCAACTCCTTGATTTTTTCCAAAATTTTATCTTTCCTTTCGTTTTGTTTCCTTTTCTTTACTGTGTTCTGTTGTATCAGGAACCCCCTCATCACGGCCTTACTTGCGTCCCAGATAGTTCTTTTTTCCACTGTGGTGTTCATATTGATCTCAAAATAATCCTTTAGGGCTTTTTGGGCCTTCTTAGTAATCTCCTGATCTCTAAACAGGCCATCATTCATCTTCCATCTGAAGGAACCGGTTGGAATCAATGTCATGTCCATTCTCAGTGCGTTATGGTCGGAGCATGTCTTTGGGCAGATTTCCACCTTTCTGATCTTAGGTGCCAGACCTCTAGTTATCCATATCTGGTCGATTCTTGTCCAAGTCAGTTGGGCTTCAGAGAAAAATGTTCCTTCCCTTCCCAAGGGGTTTCTCACTCTCCAAATGTCAATCCAGTCCATATTGTCTGTCATTTCAAAGAAGGTCTTTGGTAGTCTCCCATCTTTAGAAATTTTTTGGCTCTGTGACTTATCCATGTTGGTTGATACAACTCCATTCATATCTCCCATCATAATGATGTTGTTGTAGTCCAGATAGTCCAGCATAGTCTCATGCAACTTCTTATAGAATTCCGATTTTCCTTCATTTGGAGCATAAATTCCTAATATCAGTATTTTTTCCCCTTGATGTTGTATTTCTATCGCCAAAATTCTTCCATGCTCATCTTTAAACAGAAATTTAGGTGAAAGGCTCTCTTTTGCATAAATTACCACACCTCTCTTTTTAACTGTATCCGAAGATATAAATTCCTGACCAAGTCTTTTATTTATTAACACTTTTCTGTGGAGCCTAGTCACATGTGTTTCCTGTAAGCAAATAATGTCCAAATGTTCCTTTTTTAAAATGTGAAAGATTTTTCTCCTTTTTCCTGGAATGTTACAGCCATTTATGTTCCAGCTCAAAAGTTGCAGAGACATCCTGAATATATCTGGTTATTCTTGCTGTGGGGGTACCTTATTCTCAGATTTTTGGGGATCCGAGGGTGCAGGAACCCCCGGAGGTTCAGGCCCTGGGGGTAATCCAAGTCCCTTATGAAGATCTTCTCCGTGTGCCACCAAAAACTTGTCTCTATCCTCCGGCGTTCTAATTTTGGTCTTCCTCCCTCTGAAAGTAAACGATAAACCTTGGGGAAACTCCCACCTGAAGATGATTGAGTTGCTCCTTAGCAATTTTACTAATTCCGAGTAGTCTGCTCGAAGATCCAACAGCTGTTTAGGAATATCCTTATAAATTTCAATTCTTTTGTCCAAAATATCCAGTGACTTTCCGTAGTGCAGGCCTAGAATCTTGTCCCTTTCCTCCTTTGATCTCAATATTATCAAACAGTCTCTGGGCTTCTCCTTCTTTATAAGTCTTCCAAGCCTAAAAGCAGATAGTATTTTAAAGTCTTTTTCTTCTAAGTTCCAAAACTTGGAAAATTCTTTGGTAAGGAACTCAGTTAAGTTACCTTCTTCCACTTCTGGAATTGAGCGTATCCTTAAATTGGCCTCCCTGTTCCGAAGTTCTGTCATGGAAAAGTAGATCTGGTGTTCTCCTACTTGTTTGCTGAGTGGTCTTACTTCTTTTTCAAGCTGTCCCAATCTTTGGCTAGTGTCTTCCGCCAGTTTCCGATTTTCACCTACAGCCTCCTTCAATTCTCCAATAGATTGAACATTCTGTGCAACTTGTCCAGTTAGTCTATTTAAACTTTCTGTGTTTAAGTCAATTTTAGCTGATTGCTGGTCAGCCTTTCTGTCCAGAGCCTCCAATTTTTCAAAAATTTTCTCCAAAATAGTGCCACTTGCTCCTGAGGCCATATCTTCCAGTTGTAATTCCTCAGTTTCTCCCTCCCCTGATTGTAGCAGGGAAGCCGCTTCTGCCTCAGGAGGCAAAGTAGTAGGCAAAGCAGGCACAGATGATCTACGCTGTGAGACTGTCGGTAAAGTTAACGTTGTTTGTCTGGTTCTTCCCCTTTTTCTTGTTCCACTCATTCCAAAGTTATCTAAAAACCAAGGTCAAACTGAATTGTTCCCATGAGAAAGTAAGAGCCCAGATGGTAACACTCAAAAGTTAGGATTCCAGGTGGAGAAATCGAAACTGGAGACAGAACTGCTAGAACCTAAGACCAAGGTACTTTCAAAAATGTATAACTTGCTGCTGAAATGGAACACACAAGACGAATTGGTTAAATCGGCTATGATAAAGTGGGCCCAGGATATTGGGCACAACATTATGTTTGAGGACTGGGAAAGGTTATGGACCACCGGGCTGAACTTCACAGCATGTAATGCTCTGAAGGAAAATGTAATGAAAATGATATATAGATGGTACATGACCCCAGTGAAATTGGCTAAAATATACCATTCGTCTGATAACAAATGTTGGAAATGTAAGGAAAATGAAGGAACATTTTTTCACCTCTGGTGGACCTGCCCTAAAGTGAAGGCCTTTTGGGAAATGATATACAATGAGTTAAAAAAGGTATTTAAGTATACCTTCACCAAGAAACCAGAGGCCTTCCTTCTGGGCATGGTCGGCCAGAACGTGTTAAAGAAGGACAGAACATTTTTTATGTACGCTACAACGGCGGCAAGGATACTTATTGCTAAGAGCTGGAAAACCCAAGATCTACCCACACTGGAAGAATGGCAGATGCAGCTGATGGACTATATGCAACTGGCTGAGATGACTGGCAGAATCCGCGACCTGGGAGAGGAGAGGGTCGAAGAAGACTGGAAGAAATTTAAGATTTATTTACAAAAGTACTGTAATTTGGTTGAATCCTAACAAGGAAGCCAGAGTAGAAATAACTGTCTACCATTAAATTATAATTTTTTATTTGAGTTTAACCTAAATATTGCACTTAAGAGCATAAACAAGATGATAATTTGCTTGGAAAAATTCGTTTTTAATGATGAAAGTGGAAGCGGGAGACGTGAGGGAGTCCGCAATAGAATGAAAGGATGTTATGAAACCTATTCTGTTTGTTAAATATGTATCTGTAAAAAATCTTAATAAAAATTTTTATAAAAAAAAAAAAAATATTAATGTCAGTGGGTAGCTCTGCTCTGAGTAAGACTTAACTGAATACCTGATGCTTATTTTGGTGTGATTATACATTTGCCGCTTTGTTGTTTTTAAGAGAGAGATTACACACACACACACCTGCACCAAGTAGAATCCTCTTTTTTCTAGAATGGGGCTGCAAAAGTGTGCTTCTGCAGTCCCTCAAAGGGTCCCTATTTCCCTGATTTAGAGAAGCCATCCCTGTTTCTGATTTGATCCCGGAATGTCCCATTTTTCCTTAGGATGTTTCTATAGTCATCAGAGAAATGTTGGAGGGTATTCTTCTGTGTCATTCAATCATTTGGTGGCTCTATTCCCAAATCAAAGGATTTGGGCAGTGGGGGTGGAGTAATACAGATAATATACCAAGAAAACCAATGTGTAGGAGATCCAGTAGCTTTTCATTAGGATATTTGAAAGGACTAGTTCTAGTTGGGAAGTACTGAACAAATATTTAATCAGTGCATAAATGTCTTGCTAGAAATTGAAAGTCGAATGAAATTCTACCAGTAAGACCACAGCTAATTAAGGTTTGGTATGCTTTTTCAGCAGGGAGGGGAGGCAATGAAGATATTCACACTATTTCAGAACTAGAAAAGGGAAGTCTAAATAAATGCTGTATTTAGCCCTCCCCTGTGAAACTGATGTAGAAATCACATGGGGAGGTCATCCATTCTCCATTGCTCAGTTGGTTAGAGTTTGATGCTGATAATGCCAAGGTTGCTGGTTCGATTCCCATATGGGACAGCTGTATATTACTGTATTTCAGTGGTTGGACTAGATGGTCCTGAGATTCCTTTCCAACTCTACAGTTCTACGATTCTGTGGTGTCCTGACGCACAGAAAATACAACAAATGGGAGTAGGAGTATCTCGTATAAAAAGTGGTCCACACACCCTTTTTGGCTTGTGCAACTACCACCCCAGCTTACTGTAGTGCTCAGTTTGGCCTGTTGGCTAGTCTTTCCCTTATGGGAAAGGACTGAGGAGGCATTTTTGGAGTGTTTCACGATTGGCTATGGCTCCTTCCCCTTTTGCCTTAGTTTTCATTCTTCAAATCATCTCTCTAGTCACCTGTGCTCTGCAGCCTCCCAGGGTGTCTGTGCTTACAAGAAAACTCAGCCAGGGACAATAATGCAGCTTTGAGGAAGTATGGGCTGGGAAGGCCTCAAACTGCCAAAACAGGGTTTGTTCCATGGAAGAGGATACACATTCTCACATACCCCTTGGGCACCTCATAAGCACTTAGTCAGCTAAAATAAAATTCTAAAATAACTTCTCAAGCATCGTCAGAAACAGGCAGATGGGAGAACCCCAGCCTCTTTCACATAGGGTGAAGATTATGTAGAAACTTGACGGCAAGTTTCAATATAGTTCCTAGAACTCCCTTTCTGAACCTTTGATCCTATTGCAGGTATTAATACTGTGTAGTTTGAAGTGGCTGGAAGCATAATAACTAACTCCATTTGGAAATGAAGCATTGTCCAGACCCATAAAAATATTATTCGAACATTTACTGGCAGTACCCTTCAAAAAAAAGAAAAAAGAAACATCCAATGATACGTCCAAAACAACTGTACAATGTATTGTGCTGTCCAGCACAGGTTCAACATCTTAGAAATAAAAGGTAATTCCAAGAATCCAAACTGTGTCTCTCTCCCACATTCTAGCCTGCCTTAGCCTGCCTAAGGCAATGCAGCTTTTTGAAGATCCATTTACATTCTTTGTAAATGTTCAGAGAAAGACTAATAGCCACCACCCTTTCGAGATGGATAATTTGCCACTCAATACCTTTGCCATCTGATCTAAGGTTACAACACTCACATGGTAACTAACAGAAAACAACAGTTAATTATCAACTCAGGAAGATGATAAATAACAAAATAAATAATTATTTTATTTATACGCCAGCCATCTGGGCAGCTTACAGCAAGAGCTCAGAGTCCCTTAGAAAAACCCCAGTGTTAGCAACACACATTTAGCCATTTTTCATTTTAATCCTTCACTAAAACACATACATTTTCCATTTCTGTGTCAATTAAATCAACTATACTTAACAGATCCTATATCTCCCCATACCTCACCTCATACCTGCCTTTTCTTTTGTGCCTTTTCTGAACTGTGATAACAGTTAGCAGTGAAAGAGCTGCCTCTTCTCTTCTAATATTGTTTCCGACGAAATGGCTATGCCCATCCAATAACACTTGTGTTTGACCTCCCCCCATCCCCCACCCCGCAACTCCCCAAACCGGAACACAAAACAGTCTCCCCACCTGACAACACAATTTTGTTTCTCCTGAAAACCCAAATTTTGCTACATTAGAAGCCATTCTGAACTCTGGATAATGGTCCAATTTGTGCAGTTTTCCATCTCGGCACTACAAATCTATACTGACCCAATTTGCTACAATTTTCTTTTATCCCAACCGTGCCAAGTAGCAATCTCAAGGTGGGCTAAGAATCCTGCTTCTAATTTTATTTTAAGGGTGAGGTCATTCATTTCTCAGTAGAATCCCCCACTGTACATATTAGGCAGGAAGTCTATTTTGAAATCAGCTGGAAATGTTGGCCGTTGGTCAACTCCCTGTCCAGAGAAGGATAATCTGTTCATTCTAGCAATTGTTTATGATGCATCCTAATTACCAGCCTTTTCATGTTCAGGCCTATTGGATTCACTGTCGCCAGTAAGACACCTCAGCAGGGTTTGCTATTGTCTCTCTGTGCTCCTTTCTCATATCTCTATAGCTCCAACTTACACAGAACACTGAGGGTGGTATTAAAATATATATATATATTTTAAAAAAAGTGCTTTTATGGACTGCTTTGAGGTTTGGGTTTTATTGTTGTTGCTTGTCTTTTTTCCTTTTTTTACCTTCTTGAATCACAATGGGAATGCCATGACTACCACAGTGTGACAGAACAGTGGCATGAAAATATACCCAATATGTATGCTATCGCTATTGGGTTACCTTTTACCGACAACTGGGGAACACTGGCCTGCGAGTGCTCCAGTTGGAGAACAGCCTTTACCAAAAGTGTCGTGGGTTTTGAAGACGCTCAAAACTCAGGACAAAAGGGAGAAACATGCTAAGAGGAAGGTACGCTTGGCAAGCCCTCACCGTGATCAACTCCCACCCAGAAACCAATGTCCGCACTGTGGAAGAACATTTGGATTCAGAATTGGCCTCCACAGTCACTTACAGACTCAGTTTTAAAACCGTGTTTATGGAAGACAATCTTACTCGGCGATGAGTGGTCGCCAAAGAAGAAGAAGACCTTTTTCAATAGTTGTAAAATTAAGAGATGAGGCAAGCATAGTGTTCCACTACAATTGAAGCATGCTTCACAGAGGAAACCCATAATGTCAACTCAGAATTCCCATTCAATTCACTTGGGCTCATTCCAAGGTACAGGATTGAAGTCAAAAGTATTAGAGTCAATCTCCTTTGAATAGGACTTACTTTTCAGTAGACATGTATACTGAACACAATGGGACCTGCTTCTGGGACGATATATAGGATTGCACCGTCAGGGCCCACCCAGACTGGTGGTTTTTCCGAGTGTACTCTGCAACAACGAGTGTACTGATACAATAATGATGCAATAATTGTGGCTTTATACCGGACTGTTCAAATGTCATTCTGCTTTGTTAGATGTTCTGGGGCACTTCCCAATGTGATTGTGTCATTGCCATCTGAAAATGCACTCTTGCACTATAGTGCAACCAAAGCAGGTCAAAACAAAAACAACACCGGAACAGTTGTGGTATAAAAGGTTACATGATTTCAGCACAAAGCTACAGGGCATGTGCTAACTGGAAACAAAACAGTATGACCATACCCTCCAGCATCTCTCTGATGAAAATAGGGATGTCCAGTGCTATTTTTCTAGGGGGCAAAGGTGCTGGAACTCACCATGAACACTTCGTTTGTTCTCTTAGAATGGTACCTGAGAGGTACTGGAACTGAGTACAGTGGTACCTCGGGTTAAGTACTTAATTCGTTCCGGAGGTCCGTTATTAACCTGAAACTGTTCTTAACCTGAAGCACCACTTTAGCTAATGGGGCCTCCTGCTGCCACTGCACTGCCGGAGCACGATTTCTGTTCTCATCCTGAAGCAAAGTTCTTAACCCGAGGTACTATTTCTGGGTTAGCGGAGTCTGTAACCTGAAGCTTATGTAACCTGAAGTGTATGTAACCCGAGGTACCACTGTACTGGTGAGTTCTAGCTGGAAAAAATCCCTAGGGACATCCTGGTCCATGGGTAGGCAAACTAAGGCCCGGGGGCCAGATCCGGCCCAATCACCTTCTAAATCCGGCCCACGGATGGTCTGGGAATCAGCATGTTTTTACATGAGTAGAATGTGACCTTTTATTTAAAATGCATCTCTGGGTTATTTGTGGGGCCTGCCTGGTGTTTTTACACAAGCAGAATGTGTGCTTTTATTAAAAATGCATCTCTGGGTTATTTGTGGGGCATAGGAATTCGTTCATTTTTTTCTTCAAAATATAGTCCGGCCCGCCACAAGATCTGAAGGACAGGGGACCGGCCCCCTGCTGAAAAAGTTTGCTGGCCCCTGTACCTAGTCCATGCCCACCAACATTTATCTGATGAAAATAAGGACGTCCAAAGGAAAAGCAGGACAATCGGATCAAATCAGAAACCGGGATGGCTTCAAATCAGAAATCCAGGCCTGTGCCTGGAAAATAGAGACCTTTGGAGGGTCTTTATGACCACTCCAAAACATGCAGATGCAAATACTGTTGAAAGCAATATCCCATTTAATACTTCAATATCATCATCGGCTAAGGGAGCTGGGCTAAGGGAGCTGGGCATGTTTAGCCTGGAGAAGAGGAGGTTAAGGGGTGATATGATAGCCATGTTCAAATAGATAAAAGGATGTCACATAGAGGAGGGAGAAAGGTTGTTTTCTGCTGCTCCAGAGAAGCGGACACGGAGCAATGGATCCAAACTGCAAGAAAGAAGATTCCACCTAAACATTAGGAAGAACTTCCTGACAGTAAGAGCTGTTCGACAGTGGAATTTGCTGCCAAGGAGTGTGGTGGAGTCTCCTTGTTTGGAGATCTTTAAGCAGAGGCTTGAGAACCATATGTCAGGAGTGCTCTAATGGTGTTTCCTGCTTGGCAGGGGGTTGTACTCGATGGCCCTTGTGGTCTCTTCCAACTCTATGATTCTATGATTCTATGATCATAAGTACAAACCATCATGAATGCCCAATAAAAATGTCTTTTGAAAGGACTGTTACTTTTTAAAGACATGGTACCTCTCCTACTGAGTCCAGTGAGAGATAGACGTAACATAATCCTAAGCATGCTTACTAAAAATTAAGTTCCAATGTATTTACTTCCAGGTAAGTAGGCATACGACTGCAATCTGACAGCTCACGCTGGCTCAAAAGTTAGCCCCATTAAGTTCAATGGGACTCACCCCCAGGGAAGTGGGTGTGAGTCTGCAGCTCAAGGCTGCGCACCTTTCCTTTGAAAACAGTGGACTTGTGTCATGATTAGACCACATGAAGAAGAAATGGATGCTTCTTGTGAAAGCAGAAATGGTGGAAAAATTATACTCTAAGTGGATATAGAAACAGAAATGGCCTCAGTTTGCATGTTCGTCTGTGATCAGGAACAAAAATCAGGCAAGCGAATACAATCTGCTGCTGTTTTGTCCATATGCAAATGATACATAAATTATGGTCCTCCCTCATCACCACCATTTTTCTGATGTTCCCTTTGCAATGAAATGGTGTGGAATCACACAGTAACAAGGTAATTAATATGTTAACACAGCAGCCTGTAACATTCTGAATGCTGAATTATTATTTTTTGCAAGGTTCATTTGGACGAACTTGAATTGGACTATGAACTGAGCCAGCTAGTTTTGTAAAAGGATGGGTGTATATAGGAAACAGCTCCTACAACTAGTTCCTTTTAACAATGAACTTCCCAAGCTCTGGAATATATTTATCTATATATTATTTTACAGCACACCAACTCTGTCTGGTGTGCACCATTATGCTTCCACTGAATATGTACCATTTTAGCATTTCCTGCCTTTTAATACGGAACTTATCTTCATAAAATAAACTCTTGCCTGTGGTTTTGGTAAGTCGGCTAGACCTAAATGGGAAAAAGCTGTCTTTGCAAGGGTGTTTATATATTACTTCATTATTCATTTTTATAGGTGTCTCATTAAAACTGGAAAACAGAGACAGAAGGAATAAAAATGAATTTTGAAAAAAGAGAGGAATAAACCTTCAGAGCAAATGGTGTTGTTTACTCCTGCCATTTTTTTTTAAATAGAGCTGTAGGAAATGTGGCATGTCAAAAACCAGGGCAAAAAAATCATCTTTACGTTTAAAACTGCTGCACTTTAGTTAAGTAATAACATGGGGTAGGGGACAGTCAACAGGAAAGCCCTGTAAACATTTAACTCAAAAGAATAAAGCATCGATCGTAAAAATACTTGGGATGGAGTAAATCACAATGAACTCGGGGGGGGGGGAGCTTACTTTTGAGTAGACATGCATAGGATTGTACCGTAAGCAACAGGATTCAAAATTTCTGGGTTTGCAAGATCTGTCCTCCATTCCAAAGTCATGTGATTAGCAAGAGATGATTACACATTGTAGGATTAAAGACATATTGGCTTCCACCGGCTTACATGCTTGAGTCTACAGCTTCCTCTCCAGAGGGACCTAATGGCCTGTGACTAAACTGGAACAGCAACCATCTTTTATCACACCACTCCAGGGACACCCACTATACCTAATACCTCTGGTGGAGAAAACTGTAAGGAATGCGTTCAGACTTGTGTCAGGGTTGTACTTCTCAAAGTTGCCCAGATACTTACTGCATGTAGAAAATGTTTTGCACCTGGTGCAAATGAGGAGGTGGGTTATTGTTATTTGTCTAATCCCATCTGCTTCAGGTTTGATGCACAACCAGAATAGATTCATCTCTTGCAGTCTACACACACAGGTCCTCCATCTGCAGAGCTCAGTTTGACCTAGGATTTATTTATTAATGCACCTATCCACACCATCTATATATATATATATATATATCTCCCTAGGCTCGGTGGCTCCCATATATAAAACACCATGAGGGGTCCTTCACATTGACCCGCCACTAGATGAAGCTCACTGTGCAGTGACCATGGGACGGGGCCTTCTCCGTGGTGGCACCTCAATTGCGGAATTCCCTTCCTTCCAGCTTACAACTGGTGCCATGATTGTTATAGGCACCAATCTAAAGTGCACTACTCTTTGACCAGAACTTTTTGGGGGGTGGGGGGTCAGGGGTTTTACCTGATGATGGACCAATGGTAAATGCATGACTGTCTACCTGCTGAATTGTGGCTTTGCACATTTTCTACCTGATGCTTCAATTCTTTTCAGCAAATCATCTTGCTTGCAGTGGCCCTGACATTTTATGTTGTAACCAACTGCGGAATCGTGGACTGAAGGAAAACAGATTTTTTTTTAATATAAAAACAACCTCACTGAAATAAATAAATAAAAATATAACAGTCCTCGAGTTTTCAGCGTCACACTTCCATCTAATCCAGCATTCCATTCTCACTGTGGCCAAACAGATGCCTGTGGGAAGACTACACCGGATGTGAGTGCACTTTTGCTACCTGTATTCAGAGGTAGCCACTGATAGCAATGTCTCCCATGAATTTATCTAAGCCGCCTTTCAAACCAGCTCTGTAAAAATGCCCTTTCATAAGGAAACCCCTCTCATTTCAATAGGATGTGTTATAAGAGCATTAGAAGAGCCTGCTAGATCAGACCAGTGGTCCACTTAATCTGGCATCATGTTATCAATAGCGACCTGAGCTGACCTGAGCCCGAGCATTCTGGATTTCCTTAGTTTCCAGTAGCTTGAATTTAGAAGCATTCCTGCCTCCAACCATGGATCTAGATTCAGGTAGGTAGCCGTGTTGGTCTGACGCAGTGAAAATATATATAAAAATTGTCCAGTAGCACCTTAGAGACCAACTAAGTTTGTTCTTGGTATGAGCTTTCGTGTGCATGCACACTTCTTCAGATACACTGAAACAGAAGCCACCAGACCCTTATATATAGTGGCGAGGGGAGGGTGGGGTACCCTCTCAGGAGCGTAGTAGGAGATGGGTGATTCCACCCCACCATATACACGAAACTTCAGGGGTCAGCAAACTTTTTCAGCAGGGGCCGGTCCACTGTCCCTCAGACCTTGTGGGGGGGGGCAGACTATATTGGGGGGGGATGAATGAATTCCTATGCCCCACAAATAATCCAGAGATGCATTTTAAATAAAAGCACACATTCTACTCATGTAAAAACATGCCTGATTCCCGGACTGTCCGCGGGCCAGATTTAGAAGGCAATTGGGCCAG
Source organism: Podarcis melisellensis (assembly GCF_964234715.1). Taxonomy (NCBI): domain Eukaryota; kingdom Metazoa; phylum Chordata; class Lepidosauria; order Squamata; family Lacertidae; genus Podarcis; species Podarcis melisellensis. Next base: position 13,784,534 of record NC_138537.1, read on the forward strand.
ATCTGGGCCCCGGGCCTTAGTTTGCCTACCCATGGCTTATACCAAGAACAAACTTAGCTGGTCTCTAAGGTGCTAATGGACAATTTTGTATATATATTCCAACCATGGAGGCAGAGCACAGCTATCAGGGGTTGAACTCAAGGGGACGAGATAGAGGAGAAAAAATGGTGGAGATCACACACCGCCCCTGTTCTCCTGATGCCGCAGGAGAAGAGGAATGCAGCCTTGATTTGCAGCCGGGGTTTGAGGAAAGTCACAGCTCACAAATGGGCAAACAGAAGAGTTGGGAAGTGTTAGAAGAAGGGTAGGCAGAGGCAGAGCAGCCAGCTGACATGTTGTCACTGGAGAGTATTTCTGACCCTCCTTCTCCGAGAACTCAGCATTCATTAAGAGTGCAGGAACAATGGTCTCAGAGACACTTGACCACAAGAGGCCACCATAAAGGGAAATGCTTTTGCTAGGAAGAAGGGAGGAGGTGCTCAGTTGGAGCAACGCCATTGTCAGGGCTTCCTGCGTCCTTTTGTCTCTCACTTTTATGAATGAAAAAGAAGAAGAGGAGGAGGAGTTTGGATTTGATATCCTGCTTTATCACTACCCTAAGTGGCTCAAAGCGGCTAACATTCTCCTTTCCCTTCCTCCCGCACAACAAACACTCTGTGAGGTGAGTGGGGCTGAGAGACTTCAGAGAAGTGTGACTGGCCCAAGCTCACCCAGCAGCTGCATGTGGAGAAGTGGAGACGTGAACCCGGTTCACCAGATTACGAGTCCACTGCTACTTTACTCTCTAAGAATTTGTCCAATTCTTTTGGGGGGGGCATCCAAGATGGTGTCGATCACCACATATTGTGGGAGTGACTTGAATAGGATATGTACTGTGTGAAGAGTACTTTTATCTGTCCCAAATCTTCTAACACTCGGCTCCATCAGATATCCACAAGTTCTAGAGTTAGACAGCTTCCGAGAAAAATCTTAGAACATGGCTGGTTCACAGGGAGAAAGGTGGTCTTTTCTTGTTCCACAGGTGTTGGTCCTAGACGGTGCTTTGAGTGACAACACCCAGCTTTTTAACAAGGATGCTTGCACAACCCATCTCTACCACATTTTAATCTGGGTTTTGCCATTTTACATTGCTGGCATTCTATATTATTTTCCCAGGTCGGAGCTCAGCTTTTGGATTGGAGAAATATTTTCAGGTTTTCCACCCACCCCTGGAAAACCAAACTGTTAAAACATTAAAAGAACAGTTTGTTGTATTTCCCCCACCACAACCTTTTTGAAAAAAAAGTTTAAAAAATTGCAGAACTGTCCACTAAAATAAGTGATTTTCAAAAAGCTGAACAGCAATGCATTATCAGGGCTATAGTCTCACCCAAACCTTCTGATTGAATTCAGTGGAATCTAAAGTGAGGGATATGATCATGAAGAGCCCTAAGATTTCAGCTGGCACATACATCACAGGCGCACAGAGAGAGAAATCAACAAAGAAGTTAGCAAGTCTCCCCTCCATTCGGCAGTTTGCATGCTATAACCTTTCCCTTCAAAATCAGGTAGGCACAATAGCTTAGAGCTTAGTGCACTGCCCAGCTGAGTGAGATCTGAATGTAACCTCGGGTTTTTCAGCTTCACACTGGTATGTCAGAGCTAGGAAGATCATAATGCTGGTGTTCCAAGCCTTTGGGTGATGTGGGGTGGGAAGAGAGACATGTAATGTGGTGCATCACTTACACACAGCCCTCTGGTGCTTAGCTGTTATGTCTTCCTTCCACAGTATTGGGTAAAGGGTCATGTAACAATAGCAGAGGAGGGAATTAGGAGGAGGAAATTTGCAATTTGATTGGGGGGAGAATGCAGGGATGCTGGAGGAAGTCCGTCTTTGCAAATTCCAACAGGAGCTGACCTGACCCACACCTCCCATACTAACGTGGAGATCCCAGACTACAGTGGAATCTTAACCATGTCTTCTAATAGGTATGTCCTATTAAATTCAGCGGGGCGTATTCCAAGGTAAGTGAGGATAGGATCGCATGATTTGCCCACATTTGACCTCTGCTTGGACAATCTCCCGAGACCATTAAGTAAATTATCATGCTGCTAGGATGCCAGATTCTGCAAACTGGGTTGCACAGCTTAGGGTTGCCAGCTATCTAGCCAACCTCTGCAGCTGTGTCTGTAAAGTTGGTTGCTCTGCAGTCATTAGCGGATGGTAACGATCAAGAAAAGAGCTCCCTGCTGATTTCTGCACATAAATTTCTGTTGAAGGCAAAATGCAGGCCAGGCTAGTTATCCAGTCACTTGGCAACCACAGATACTGCATCTCTCCAGGTCCATGACAATAGCATTACAGAAATTCATTTTGTCCTGCATTCCACTTTTAACTAGGAAAATCGCTCCTTCTAATAATGAACTCAAGCAGCGAGCGTTGCAAGGGTTGTAAGGGAAAGGGAGCCACTAAGAAACAAAATAAAAGTATCTGTATGTTTGGGGACATGTTGAGATTTGCGGACGATAAAAACACTCACCTCTTTTGTTGGCCAGTGGGGCGACCTCCTGAAAAAAAATAACAACAAGAACCAGGCCAATGAGGAGAGAATATGCTCAGTAGGAAAGAAATGTAGAGGGATGAAGGGTGGAATACGGAGGGAGGGAGAGCAGAAATGCTTGGGGGGGCCCCAGAAAAGGAGCACTCATTTTAGGAGGGAGAATACGCTGCAATATTTTGGTTGCAGGTCCCCCGCCCCTGCTTAAATTTGACACTGGAACTAGAGCATGCAAATTTTACAGCAGTTTTCAGAGGGCTGCCATACGTCCAGATGTACGATTTCCCCGGACATTGCCAGGATTCCAAAGGCTGAATTTTGCATTTTTGTAAAAAGAAAAAAGCTCAACTTTCAGGTTCAACAAGTTTGGGGGGTTCCAAAAGAAAGCTTAACAACTTTTTGGGGTGTGTGTCTTGGTTTTTACTTTTTGAAATATGCATGGTTGATTTGCATCTTTCCCAGAGAGAACACAAAGAATCTTGATTCATCCACATCATCTCAGTACAGTGGTACCTTGGTTTACGAACTTAATCTGTTCTGAAAGTCTGTTCTTAAACCAAGGCGTGCTTTCTCACAGCAATGGGAAACTCAATTCATAAATGGAAAACACTCAACAGGAAGTGAAACATGTTCTTATTCCAAGGCAAAGTTCACATACCAAAACACCTACTTCCGGGTTTGCAGCATTCTTAATCCAAGTTGTTAATACTACTACTACTACTACTACTACTAATAATAATAATAATAAATTTATTTATATCTCAGGGTGGCTTACATCTAAAATTCAACAATCGACTGAAATACAGCTTAAAACTGAATTAAAATCAAATTAAGATCAGATGGCTATCCGCAAATTATAACTGTAGGGGTTGGGAACCTTAAGTATTAGCCAGGCTCAGCTATTTGTGTGAGCCAGTGAGAGGAGTTAGAGAAGCCACTTATATGAAGGGTCTTGTAAGAGGAGAGGGGTCAGACTGAGCCACGACTGAAGGCCTGACAGAACAGCTACATCTTGCAGGCCTGTGGAAAGATGTCAAATCTCGCAGGGCCCTGGTCTCTTGGGACAGAGCATTCCACCAGACTGGGGCCAGGGCCGAAAAGGGCCAGTCTAACCTCCTTGAGGCCTGGGACCTCCAAGATGTTTTTGTTTGTGGACCGTACGGTCCTCCATGGGGCATACCAGGAGAGGTGGTCCTGTAGGTCCCAGGGTCCCAGGTCATATAAGGCTTTAAAGGTTAGAACCAGCAGCTTAAACCTGACCCTGTACTCCAACGGAAGCCAGTGCAGTTGGATGGATGTGGTTTCGCCGCAGCATTCTGTACCCACTGGAGTTTCTGGGTCAGCTTCATGGGCAGCCCTGCATAGAGTAATCAAGCCTGGAGGTGACCATTGCATGGATCTCAGTGGCTAGATCAGGGCGAGAGAGAGAAGGAACAAACTGCTTAACATGGCGGAGATGCCTTTGCCATAACTGTAACCTGAGCCTTCATAGAAAAGGAGGGTTACACCCAGACTATAGACAGAATGTGCTGGCACTAATTGCACCCCTGCAAGGGATGGGAGTTGACTCCCCAACCCCATGTCATCTTGACCCAACCAGAGGACCTCTGTCTAGAGGATTTAGCTTCAACCAGCTCCCACGCAACCACATAAACTAAGCTGTTCTTAAATCAAGGTACCACTGTACTGGTTTTGGAAGTGTTCTCTTAACACCCACATCACAAATAAAATGCGACCATACTTCCCTCCAGAACCTTTAGACTACAACTCCCATTATTCCTATCATTGCTGTGTTGGCCAGAGCTGATGGGAGTTGTAGTCCAAAGACATGGAAACCACCAGATTAGGGAAAGGGGCCATAGTTAGAGCTAATAGTGAATGGCTCAATAATGCCATAGCAAGGGAGGAATTCATCCCCTTTTGCGTGCCGTTGGTACAACCAGCTTATCCTAGATTTTATCAGCCAACCAAATGGCTAAAGCCTATTAACCTATTGACAGATCATCAGCCTTCATAAAGCGTCTGCCAGTAACTTAATGAACACAAAGCAATAATAACCTGCTTTATTTTCCTTTATTTTCATGCCGCCACAGGCAAGTATGCTGATTCGGTTTCAGATGAATAAATGCTAGCAATGGTTTTAGGAAACATGTCCTCTTGTTGGAAATCCCTGTCCTCCAATACGGAATGCAGTTATCTTCCCTGGACACTTGGTATGTGGAAACATCTTGAGAAAGGAAGCGTGATCCCAGCTGAACTGATAAACAGCTCCCTTTACCTAATTTTTAAAATACACACACACTCACACAATCACACCGTCATCATCCCTTTCCAATAGGATTGCCAAATTTTAAGTTTCTTCCCTGATTTGTATATCCTGCAGATGTGTCTCCTTGAATTCCCCACTCTATTAAACTTTTGGCATTATATTAAAGGAAACAAATATTTACCTGGGGGGGGGGGGACTAAGCTGGTCATTCACTCTAGAAGGGGGCAGTGAGACAGTTTGAAACTATAGAGAAGAACTTGCATCTCATATGTGTGTGTGTGTGTGTGTGTGTGTGTGTGTGTGTGTGTAATTTATAAAGATACTCATGGTAACAGCACTGCAAATTCATTTCTGCTTTTGGGAAAAGAGTTTGTTGCACTGGGAAGTGGAGAAAAACTAAATGTCAATTATTATCCATCAAGACATCAATCTCTCTCCATTCTCTTTTTTTTTAGAGTTTTGAAGACAAACCATAAAGACATTTTATGTCACCTTGCCATGAGCTAAAGTCTGGTGTTTTATTTTCTTGATTTTTTTTTTTATTCGGAAATCATTATTTGGCATATCAAAGAGCAATTTCAGATCTATGTTAGATTGGGAGGAAAAGATACACTCACTTTTTGCCTTCCCAACAAAGCAAACTGAAAGGACTTGTGCTCAACAACCTATTATCCTTATTATAGTTAACGATAATAATAAAAGAAATAGTGAAGAGTGGCATTGCAAGAACTTTTAACGGGCGGAATTTTCTGAGATGGGAGCAACAATCGCTGCAGATGTTTACTATTACAAAACAACTCATCAGGAAGGATAAGTGTCGTAAAGTGGAAGCGTTTTCAAACTACTTAACTCACATTAAGTGATCTAAGCTTAACGACTCCTTTTTTAAAGGTGCAGAAGATCCATGGAGTCATCCTTCAGCCATCTACTCTGACTAGCAACAGCTTTCAAACAGAGGCATTTTGAGCCCTCCTGAAGTTTATTTAACAGAACCTGGAATGTCATATTATTGAGAACTGGTTTGTGTGTGTGTGTGTGTGTGTGTGTGTGTGTATTTTTGAACTGCAGGAGCTGATCATCACAGCCCCACAGCCACACCCCCAAGGATAGTCCAGACCATAGCTGTCCACTTCTCCCTTTTCTTGCGAGGAATCCTATTCGGAATAAGGGAATTTCCCTTAAAAAAGTGAAACGTTGACAGCTATGGTCCAAACATACAGGCATCTGTATTGATCGGAAGCACAGAGCATCATCAGGAGTGCATCATAATCAGTGACATGAGGTGAAATTTTCTGTAGGGAAACAGAGCCAAAGGCGTCAGCTTGCAAAGGCAAAGCGGGGGGGGGGGGAATGGATGGATCTTGCAATGTCCTTATGTCACGTGTGTGAGCATCGTGCCTCCCTCCCTAAGTTGGGCAGAAGCTTCCTGGGCTTTGGGGAGAAGGCGTCAGGATTTCGTACTTTAATACTTTAATTTACCGGGAACATTTAAGGAACTAGCCCAGTCCCCCTAGTCCACTGACCGCACACCACTGAGCACAAAACCAAATTTATTAGGATCAGCATGACTGCAATCCTACGCATGGCGAGTAAGCTCCACTGAACTTGGCGGTGCTGACTGCAGACCGCATAACTTCAATTTATAATGCACATTAACAAAAATAATCTACAGCCTGCTGAAATGCAACCTTTAGCTTTTAATTATAAATGCAAGCAATCTTGCCGAGAAGCGTTGCCCCATTTAAACTGCAACACCGGGGGGGGGGGGAGAGTATTATTTTCCCCACTCTCCGACTTCCTCTGCATTAACTAATCTGTCACAAACAAACCTGAAAGCCTCATTAACCCTCATTCACTTCCCAGTGCAAGGAGGGTCTATCCATTATCTTGCATAACGCCACCTCCCCCCACCCTCACAAGCTCATGACGTTGACGCTGTTGCTCTGATGAAAGTCTGGGAGCCGCATTCCCCTGTGCGCCACGCTCGTCGGCACCACTGCTACTGAGTCATATTTCATAACAGCACAAGAGTTGATGAAAGTCAATTTCTCTGCCACATAGCAAAAGCGAGCCTCAAAGCCTCTGAGTGCAGAAGTTGAGGCATTAGACTGGTCTGGCAATACATTCCAGCACAGTGGTACCTCGGGTTAAGAACTTAATTCGTTCTGGAGGTCCGTTCTTAACCTGAAACTGTTCTTAACATGAAGCACCACTTTAGCTAAGGGGGCCTCACGCTGCCAACGCGCCACCAGAGCACGATTTCTGTTCTCATCCTGAAGCAAAGTTCTTAACCTGAGGTACTGTTTCTGGGTTAGCAGAGTCTGTAACCTGAAGTGTCTGTAACCCGAGGTACCACTGTATGCCATTGGGCCTACCTCTTATTAGAACCTGACATTTATTTGAGCTTCAGCATGAAGCATACCCTCCAACATTTCTCTGATGAAAATAGGGACATCCTATTCCACTATCATCATCATCATCATTATTAATATCCCGCCCATCTGAATGGGTTGTCCCTGCCACTCTGGGCAGCTTCCAACATACAGTGGTACCTTGGGTTACATACACTTCAGGTTACAGACTCCGCTAACCCAGAAATAATACCTTGGGTTAAGAACCTTGCTTCAGGATGAGAACAGAAATCGTGCAACAGCAGCGGGAGGCCCCATTAGCTAAAGTGATGCTTCAGGTTAAGAACAGTTTCAGGTTAAGAACGGACCTCCAGAACGAATTAAGTACGTAACCAGAGGTACTACTGTATATGAAAACATAATAAAACATTAAACATTTCTTAAAAATTCCCTACACAGATGGCTCAGTGGTCAGCCTCCAACATTTCTCTGATGGAAACAGGGATGTCCTAAAGAAAAGCATGACATCCTAGCATCAAATCACAAACCGGGACGGCTTCTGTAAATCTGGGACTGTCTCTGGAAAAGAGGGACATTTGGTGGGTCTGTGATGAAGGCAGAGCTGAAGATTCTACAGCGAGTTACATTATAAGCTTTTATACGAAACCTGAATCCTAGCATAACAGAGGTGAGTCACTCCTGTGTCTGAGAAATTGGTCAGTTGCCTACCCCAGATGAGGTTGCACTCCCCCTGAAAGAGCAAGCTTGCAGTTTGGGGTTGCTGCTGGATCCAGCTCTGAAAGCAACGCTGTACTGTATAGGGAAGTTTCTTAATGTTTACTTATGTTCTTATATGTTGGAAGCTGCCCAGAGTGGCTGTGGCAACCTAGTCAGATGGGTGGAGTATAAATAATAACATTACTGTATTATCATGGAACAGGACATCCCTATTTTCATCGGAGAAATGTTGGAGGGTATGACACACCTGCCAACTCAAATGTCATGCGGCTGATGAAGTTGACTCTAATCCACAGAAACTTTATGCTGTGTCAAATTTGTTAGTCTTTAAGGCAGGGGTGCCCAAACTTTTTTCAAAGAGGGCCAGATTTGATGAACTGAACAATGTGCATGAGGGCTGGCCAAAGTTGTTGAGCTTTTTTTGGGATCTTACCCCAGGAAATAAACTGCCACGGGGGATTAAACCAACTGGTGGACTGGATTAGGCCACCAAATCCCTGTGCTTTAAGGAGACATATCTCTCTCTCTCTCTCTCTCTCTCTCTCTCTCTCTGTGTGTGTGTGTGTGTAACAGACTAACACAGGTGCCCCTCTACAAAAGGCACAAATAACTAACTAAGCTGGTCACTATCAAAATTTGGGCGCACGATATCATTACCTTCATGAAAACATTTCCAAAGAAAGAAACAACAACAAAATCCCTGTTGAAAGGATGCAATCGATTAAAATACTAAGTCACACTTCTGGCATTCATCCATGGCATTTTGTTAAATATGAAACTAGTAAATAATCCAGATAAATATTATGAGTCACATCCTACAGTATTTATAGGAGTACTTTAATTGTGATGATTGTTAGAAGATGCTCTCTGAGCCTAAACCATGGCTAGTAAATGGAAAGTTAAGAATGAGAAGGGGGCCGTCTATTACAACCTTTCTCATCCTGATGCCCTCCAGATCTTGAGATCTTGTGGGTTGTCCTGGGGCTGATGGGAGTTGTATCTCTGTTATTGTTGATTTATATACTGCATATTTGCCAAAATAGCTTCTATGCGGTTTACAAGTATAAAACCCGATTCTAAAAAAAAAACCACAAAAAGCCACGCATAATTAAAATATGCAATAAAACAATTCTACTGACGCACTAAAATAAACACCCACCATTAAAATGTACAACAAACAAGTCCATTAAACAAAATAACAATTAAAACAGTTAATAACTGTTTTGGAAACAATAAAACCCCCAGTTTTTGACAGGCTTTTAGAGGCTGATGGGTTAAGTTGTTTTTAGCTATTTATGTAATTTATTAGAACCATTGTACTGTCTTTGTTATTTATTATGCTTTATATTAACGTGTGTGTGTGTGTGTGTGTGTGTGTGTGTGTGTGGTAAATCACCCTGTGACCATTATTGTATAGAAATTTCTAACATCATCATCATCATTAACATCACCAACACATTGAAGGCTGGGGGTACAAGCCAAGAGATCAGGGAATGCTTGTCTAAACAGGTTCATCTTGGAGAGTAGCCCAAAACGCCCAGAGTGCAGCAGGTTGGCAAAGGATGATGTTTCCTTCTGTTGGAAGAAGGGAAGACTTCTAAATCCATCCTCCACCAATTGGAGTTGGGGCCAAAAGCTATGCCTACTTTTCAAGGAGGAATCCAGATTGACCCCGGAGGGCTTCAGTTCTGCATGGGCAAACACTAGACCCATCAGCTGTTTTGCTAAAGTGTACTCTTGACAGCTCACAACTCCACTGCCCCCATAAAATTTTATCACCCAGACTGTTAAAAGTAACCCCCTGCAGATGCGGTTGAAGCTGGGCTGAAATCCCTTCTTAGCACTTTATACTCTTGCTAGGAAATTGCATTCGGAAACTTACCATTCACGTTGAATAGAATAGTTCTTCTTTACTTGGCTTGCTTGCTCTCTGTGCTTCCCAATCCATATCCCACAAAACCATTTGACAGAAGAACTAAAGTTGTTTAGCTAACAAAATTCCTGTCAATTCTGGAAAGCCACCTGCTGTAGAAAATGGTGTGCTCTGTATACACTGAGACCAGTCATCCTGCCAAAGACAAGAAACTGGACCAGATCTCCATGCCATACTCTTACCATAGAATAACCAGCATATAACAGTGCAATTTAATTTCCTCACCAAGCACGTGGGCAAAGGATACCCCATAGGCCAACCCTACAGGCAGGTGAATTCTTACATTCCTCCTTTGTGTTGCTGTAGGAAAGGACAAAGGGAACCTTGTTGTTATTGCCCATTTGATGGGCAATCCAAGCTTAACATTTCTTCTATGACATTTAAGGAGGGCTTTCATCATCATCATCATCATCATCATCATTTTATTATTTACACCTACGTATGTGGCTGGGTTTCCCCAGCCACTCTGGGCGGCTTATAGGATTCCCTTCCCTTTCCGTGCAGCCAGATAAGATGACAATTGGGGTTACTAACATGTTTCCATCCAGATGTTGTTGGATTCCCCAACTCCCATCAGACCCAAGAAGCATGGTTAATGGTCAGGGGCAATGGAAGTTGGGGAGCCCAACAGCATCTAGAGGGGACCCCATGGACTGCTCATTTTTTACAATTTGGAGTGTAAGTTGGAGTGCCAAGACAACAACTTTGTTAGGTCTGGTGGAGCAGACACACGCCACCCAATTTTTAGTTTGCACAAACATTGTGCTAGATCCTGGGAACCTGGGAAGTCAGCATGGTGGCACAGTCAATGATACTTGGTGCTCTGTTACCTCTCCTCATTGCCTTTTGTTGTCGTGCTGTTTGAAGTGACATATAATTCCGCTGCATTAAAAACCAAGGTGAGCTTAATTCACCTGCCTGCTTATTAGCAAGCCTGCTATAGCAGGAGTTTTCCTTGAAACCTTTTTCTTTGTGCTAAGGTCCTCTGACATTTTAAATATCAACCATAATGATGAACATCTCTCCTATATGCCACGAGCGAAAAAGCAGCAGGCAGCCACCTATGGTGACACCTTTAAACACAAAAACACTCCAGCAGCTACTCATTTTCCCCTCCAGTACTTGGATGTGGCATTTATGACAAGGCAGCAAAAGCATTTGCTAAATCATTTGGCACTTCAATATATTAAGAAACCCACATCGAAATTCAAAGAAATGTAGAAAGCCTGTTGCAGGCTACACCTCCACATCCATGGGGTGGTGAACTAAATCTGGCCAGTGGATTCCGGGATTCCTATCTTCCCACCCACTCCTGGCCAAGTGGGTGCAGCACCAAGTCTAGGGCAAGTGGCTCTGGTCTGGCCAAAATGGTGTTTTCCCAGGAGTGCTCTATGGGAAAGGAGGTCAGATTTCAGGCCTGCAAGACCTATCTTTGTACAAATGACCCTAAGAATTAGGGCTCATCCACACTAACCTTCTACTCTGTGCTATCTAGGCGCAGGTTCATGTTTTAAAGCAGGCTTCCTCAACCTTCGCCCTCCATATGTTTTTGGCCTACAACTCCCATGATCCTTAGCTAGCAGGACCAGTGGCCAGGGATGATGGGAATTGTAGTCTCAAAACATCTGGAGGGCTGAGGTTGAGGAAGCCTGCTTTAAAGCTCCATATCTGGGTGCTTCCCCCCCCCCTTTTTTGCTCTGTCACTCTCCCCAGGAAAATGCTGAATCCGAACACAATTCAGGTTTACCGCAGATGGCCATTTGCTCCGATTCAGCAGTAAAGAAGTACCACTGTATAGTGCTCAGTACAGCTAACTGCAAGCAAATGCACTTTTTTAACCTCACCTAACTCACAGGGCTGATTTGAGGATAAAAGCAGGGTGAGATCACGTGTATACTGATTTGGAAGAAAGGCACAATGCAAATTTAACACTGTAGAAATACAGAAAATACAGCAATGGGGAGAGAGAAAGCACAACCTCCTGAAATTCGAAGTCAGAGTCATGATACGATACGATACGATATCTTTATTGTCATTGTCCCTTTCGGAACAATGAAATTGAAAAACTACATAAAACTACATAAAAAACTACATAAAACTACATAAAAACTACATAAAACTACATAAAAACTACACAAAACTACATAAAACATTTTTAAAAAAAACTCTAAAAAAACTCTAAAACCCCATTTTAAAATACACTATACTACAGAGACATTTCTGGCCACAACAACCAGTGTCTTGCCTGCATTTGCTCTAATCTGGAATCATTTCTGCATTTGTTTGGGTAAATCCCGATGTGTTCAAAGTTCAAAATTCACCCGTAATGTAGGCACTGTGATGTGCCTGGAGGCCAACTCAGAAATGCATTATTTCCACTTCAAAGATACTGCACTTTTCTTAGATGTCCCTAGGCGTGTCCATATAAGTCCTGGTTTGGGGACTTGCTCATCAAATATACATATACTCTTATATCAATATCTATACAGAATGCATGTCAAGGCAGAATTTAGCCATAGTGTTTGCACAAAGATGCCATTACTCTAATGTCTGGAGCTGCTCTGTCCATCTCCCTGGGAGGTTCATCTTGCTATTTTTAGGACAGAAACTAATATTCTTTGTGAAAATGCCAGAGATCAAAAGAGATTAGTATTACAAGCTCTCCTCATAAGGGAGAAGGAGGGGGCGGGGGGGCCAGTCCTCACAACATGAAAATAAGTCATTTACATCTAAACCAGAAAGTTCAGGCACAGGAAAATTTATAATAATGAAATAATGTAACGATGTTGATCCAAGTTGACATTTTTAGATAAGGAATAGCCTACTTTCCCTGAGTTTTATGAAACCGTGTAGGCTATTGTATGGCATGTTGTTCATATATGATGCATCTTTCATCTCCAGCCATGACAATGTTTACATTTTTAGAGAACCTGCCAACCAGAGGCTCATTTGACCAGCTTCCAATTTTATTTAAGCTCTTCAAATTGAAAACAGTTAACAGATCTGCAAGGGAGGAAATATTGTAGCTCATTTTAAATTTATCACCCAGCTAGATTCAGTTACTGGAATTTTATAGCCCAGAATTTTCAATACAATTAAATGAAATTATGAAATGAAGCATAAGCTATGCTCTTAATTCATCTCTGCCTCTTTCCGTATGAATATTATTTTGTACTGCCTAATATTGGGCTGGAGCCATTCATCTTAATTGGTCCTATTCATCAATTAATGCTTTAAAATAATATATTAACTGAAGAGTAAAAATACCAATGAATTATGTTGTATAGAACTGTATTTACATTCTGCCATACTCTGCATAATTGATTTATTAGTCAATTAATTGTTTGAATGCAATACAATTAATCATCAATGACTAAAAGCTTCAAAGGAACAAAATCTGGATTAATTTTGGAAAATTCCCATTTATTTATGGGCATACGTTGGGAAAAATAAAGGTGTTCTAAGATTTGTGGGAGGAATTCAGTGTTGCACTACTATGATCATCCTGTCAGCACAAGTATTTCTGCTTCCCAGGTGAAATTATCTTCCCAGTTTTCCTCCCACATGCTATTCTTGAGATTCACCTGAGCCCCCAAAGCCAATTGCAATGTGGAGGTGGGGGAAAAACATGGGGAAGAGAGGGGGAAGCCTAGCTAGCTCCCACTAGCATCCCTCTTTAGTTAAACTCTATGGTTTTTATTCAGGTCATGCCTTAACCCAGGCATGGGGAACCTCCCTGTTATTATTAGACTCCAGATCCCAACAGTCCCTACTAACATGGTCAATAATCAGGAACATATGAAATTGCCCCATTTTATCATCTAGGACAGGCATCCCCAAACTTGGCCCTCCAGCTATTTTGGGACTACAATTCCCATCATCCCTGACCCACTGTTCCGGCTAGCTTGGGATGATGGGAGTTGTAGTCCCAAAACAGCTGGAGGGCCGAGTTTTGGGATGCCTAATCTAGGAGGTCAATATTGTTCTATCAACTCTCCAGGGCTTCAAACAAGAGACATTCCCATGCTCTGTCACTGAGTTAGGGTCACAGGTTCCTCATCTCTGGCAGAGTCTACTCACTGTATCTACTGTACCTTAACAAAGCAGCCAAGTAATAAGGATTTGTGAAACTCCCTTAGGACATTCATTTTAGGAAATTTAGGGAATCACCAATCATTCCTGGAGCTGCATGCCTGCCATCAAAGCAGGAGTCATGTGCCTCCTCTTCCTTTCAGCCTTGGCAATGCCTAGGAAAACAAAATGCTGGACGTTGAATCACCCCAGTCCATATTCTCCGTTCCTCACATGTTAATCAGGTAGATTAGGGTTGGGAAAATCTAGAGCTCAATGACACCCTGACATCATTTTTCATTGGTTCTTTTAATTTATTATCAGGGATGATGTCATACACATGGAGGAAAAACTTAAAACACGTTGCAGAGTTTCCAAAAATAGACCAGAGGCAATTGTACTTCATCCAGCAGAGCTTTTACTCGCTACTGAAGGCAAATGAGCATAATGGTCACAAATCCAGTACATTCAGGATTGGCACAGTCCATAAGAAATCCAGTTGCAGCACTTACAATAAAACTTAGAAACTTCACTCATAATAAGACTAAACCTTAGCACTAAGCATACTATGTACAGAACACCACACCAGAAGGAAGGAAGATAGAGAAAGTAAAACTCAGGCTCCTTCTGGCCTGTATTTATAGTCAGCATAACCTTAATTGGAAGAGAAAAGAGAACCAGTTCAAACCAGCTTCCCAGAAGGTATAACCCAAACAATCGTGAAGTTTCTGCTTGCTTCTCTCACACAGAGAAGCTTCCAGTAACTTCTAGAATCCTATTGATTGAATCAGAACAGGAAAGATCTCCGCACATCAGATCAATACTTTCTGCACTAAGAAATGCAAGCTGACAGATGAGAGGAGGAGTGATAGAGCACCTGTTTTCAATCAAAGAAAAAGTCTAGTCCCCTGTCTCTGCTAACAGATTTCTGGGCTCTTCTCCACAGTTTATGCATAGGATTGCACAGCAAAGATCTGTTTGGGTAGAAGAGATTTTATTTCAGAAGCAGGTAATCCTATTGGGGTGCTCTAGCAATTCTCATGTTTACTAGAGGATGGGATTGTTGTTTGTCTATGGTAACCTTCCCTGACATGGCGCCCTCCATAAGCTTTGGAATACAGTTCACATCAGCCCCAGCCAGCATGGCCAATGGTCAGGGATGATGGGAGTAGTGCTACAAAAAACCTGAAGGGCACCAGGTTGGGGAAAAGTGGCTTGGCTCATTTTTGGGCTTCAGCCTGGATAGCTCAGTTGGTTAGAGTTCAGTGCTGATAATGCCACGGTTGCAGGTTCGATCCAGCTGTATACTCCTGGATTGAACTCGATAATCTGCAGGGTCACTCCCACCTCTACAATTCTATGACGCTATGATTTGGCTCCATTCCCAGTCCTCAGCTTAATGCACCTCCAAATGTGAGGAAGTTCCAACTTCCAATTCTTCTCCCAAAATCCTTTCCTTGAAAAGAGAACCCTGTAATTTCCACCTGCTTCCATTTCACACTGCAGCCTGGCAACATGGGATAAGAAAGAAAGAACCTGTAATTTTGCAGATCAAAGAGATCTGCGGTATTTTGCATACTGCATCCAATTACGTATTAATAAATCAGGCTGTTTTAGATGGCGACTTCTCTAAGCAATGGATAGCAAATCTAGAGCACTGACCCAATTCAGCTCCATAGAAAGAAAGCATAAAAGGCATGCCTAAGGTCTGGGGGTTTCTGCCCCTAAAACCTTACCAGCTACTGTTTAAACCAGGGATGGGGAACTTGTGGCCTTCCAGCTATTGTAGGCAAGAAGAACAGCTTCATTATAAGATAGGGGATACCTGCCTTGCCAGCAGTTTATGTGAATAAGATCTAGGAGTCTTAGTAACCACAAGCTTAACGTGAATCAACAGAGTGATACTGCAGCAAAAAAAGCTAATGCTATTCTAGGCTGCATTAACAGACAAAGGAAGTTATAGTACTGCTCTAGTGTGGTGTAGTGGTTAAGAGCGGTAGTCTCATAATCTGGGGAACCGGGTTCGCGTCTCCGCTCCTCCACATGCAGCTGCTGGGTGACCTTGGGCCAGTCACTTTTCTTTGAAGTCTCTCAGCCCCACTCACCTCACAGAGTGTTTGTTTTGGGTGAGGAAGGAAAAGGAGAATGTTAGCCGCTTTGAGACTCCTTCGGGTAGTGATAAAGCGGGATATCAAATCCAAACAAGGATATTGAGCAGCAGGAACCTGTGCAGAGGGCAACTAATATTATCAGGCACTCCAGATGTTTGGGGATTACAACTCCCATCATCCCTAGCTAACAGGACCAGTGGTCAGGGATGATGGGAACTGTAGCCCCAAAACATCTGGAGGGCTGAGTTTGGGGATGCCTAAATATAAGCAAGGAAACCCAGCCTAATGAGGAATGGTTGAAATAGCTGGGTATGTATAGCCAGGATAAGAGGAATCATAGAATCATAGAGTTGGAAGAGACCACAAGGGCCATCGAGTCCAACCCCCTGCCAGCAGGAAACACCATCATAGTACTCCTGACATATGGTTGTCAAGCCTCTGCTTAAAGACCTCCAAAGAAGGAAACTCCACCACACTCCTTGGCAGCAAATTCCACTGTCGAACAGCTCCTACTGTCAGGAAGTTCTTCCTAATGTTTAGGTGCAATCTTCTCAGGAGACTGAGAGGAGATATGATAACCATCTTCAAATATCTGAAGGGCTGTCACAGGGAAGATGGAGGAAGCTTGTTTCCTCCTGCTCCGGAGGGTAGGTACCGAACCAATGGCTTCAAGTTGTAAGAAAGGAGATTCCAACTGAACATCGGGAAGAACATTCTGACAGTAAGAGCTGTTCGGCAGTGGAACGGACTCCCTTTGGAATTTGTGGACTCTCCTTCCTTTGAAGCTTCTGAGCAGAGTTTGGATGTCCATCTGTCATGAATGCTTTAGCCAAGACTCCTGCATTGCAGGAATTTGAACTAGATGACCCACGGATTCCCATCCAACTCTACAAATCTATGATTCTTTGTACCCACAGCAGAATTTAATTAACAAGAAGCTGATCATATCTAATTAACAGAGAAGTAAGCTATAATCATATGCTTCCGGCATTTATTATGTCCTTTACCCCTGACAAAATTGGCCACACATCTATTTTGTGTTAACCTTCTTTTATTACTAAAAAAAAAAAAAAAAAAAGGTTCGGTACTTAAGAGAGGGAGGTCTCATCAGGGAAATAGTCTAAATGGCTGTACATCTTGGCCTAATTTCCACACACATATAGATATATATAATTATTATGACAACATTGTCACTTAGCAGGAAGATGTTCAAATGAAGGGAAAGTATTGAAGCAAGGATACATATGAATGAACCGTCAAGTGTGACCAGCAGAATACATATGAGGAAACCGATTATTAAAGCAACACATTATTTGGAGTGGTAGATAAGTACCCAGATAAAAATTAAGATTCTTCCAAAACCAGCTGTTACATTGTGCCCAGTATTATGATATTATCTAATAATATTTACAAGGAGGAAAAAAGATGAAGAGATTCTTTGCCAAAAATCTCACATACGCAGCAAAAATGCTTGCATACTTGGCTGATTAAAGAGCTGAACAAAGGGCTCATCTAGATGTGACATGGTGTCAGAATTGCCCTATAAGGATTCTGCAGACAACCAAATTTTGCCTGCTTTCTGTCCATCTGCTCCAAGACATTCAACTGGTACAGTCCTTCCTGGACTGCCGGTGAGGGGATCCCAAACTCTCTGCACATTCTAAGATGGCATATCACAGAGAAGGTAAATTAAGGCACTTCTCCCTGACGTGCTAGCTATCACGGGGATTTTTGGCTTGTGGCAATATTTGAATATGTGGTACCCAGCCAAAGGCCTATCCTGTTCTCACAGTGATCAACCAGATGCCTATCAGAAACCCAAAATTAGGTCATGAGCACAACATCACTCTACCCATTTTTGATTTCCAGAAACTGGTACAGTGGTACCTTGGGTTAAGTACTTAATTCGTTCCGCAGGTCTGTACTTAACCTGAAACTGTTCTTAACCTGAAGCATCACTTTAGCTAATGGGGCCTCCTGCTGCCACCGTGCTGCCAGAGCACGATTTCTGTTCTCATCCTGAAGCAAAGTTCTTAACCCGAGGTACTATTTCTGGGTTAGCGGAGTCTGTAACCTGAAGCGTATGTAACCTGAGGTACCACTGTATTTAGAGGCATACACAGTTGAGGTTCTCAGTCATATGGGGAGTTTATGTGCACAGACATCTCACTATCAAAATAAATTCAGACAATCTCCAACATCAGGGGAAAGTGAGATCTTCAATGGGCTAGATTACCTGAGTACTTAATCTCAATTCATCCATTCCCCTTGCCCTGTATTTGCACATTTATCAAATCTACTTTGGTTAGAAAACAAGCTCCTTAATACACAGCATAGTTGTTCAGGTACATCACACTGCCGCTTTTATAGCCCCCAACAATCACGCCACTCACACCAATTGGCTCAAAAGGCCTGACATGATCATGGGGTGAATGGACAAGGGCTGGAACATACCTTGCAAGCCCAACCTGTTGGAAGGGGTGTCTCAGGGGCCCGTGCGCAACCAGGACCCTCCTTAAAGAGGATCCATTTGTAAAATCCACCCTGGGACCACCCCCCTTCTTTTGGGCTTATTCTTCACTTCTTGGTTCATATCTGCATGTACTATTGAAGTAGGAGGAGGAACAAACCAGTCTTATCTCACCCATTTTTTGCCCTTGCCTTAAAAAAACCCCCAAAGTCAACCTGAAACTCTGAAACTGCTGACATCACTGTTCTCAGAGAAGAAATGTCCATTACAAGCCAATTACAAAGAGTTACCTCTCGACAGATCACCTGGGTTAATTAAACCACTACTTTAATTTCTAAAGTCAGGGGCAACAGACAGAGAAAGCTGTCTGGTGTAAGCTGGAATTCAAGCCCCTGGAAAAGGGCAGAGTGGAACCAATTTTGACACAAGTGTTTATCAGTCACCAATCTTGAAGGTCTTTGGCGTTCAGACTAAGAATAGCTAGTTTACACTTCGAAGGTTTCCATGAGAGTTTCCATGCCTTAGCTGGCCTCCATGGATGCAGCTGGAGTTTGTAATATAGACTAATAACAGTGGGTGACAAGCTTTTCCTGACAGCAGCAAAACCCAGCCATGTTCTCTTTGCAGAGTTACAGCTTTGCCACTGTGATTGTCTTAAGAAACAGCCACCAGAGCAGCTCTGTTTCTATAGGGAAGTCACTACAAATATTTTCTCTAAGGCCTGACAAATGGAAAGGTCATTGCTCAGCCAAGATGGCCACAATCTGTCCTTGTTAGATAAGTGGCTTCCTCCAACTGCTGTAATATCTGCAGTGAATGTCCTGTGAGCATCAATGGACACTTATAGGGTGATTCATTGTGTACTGGAAAACTGTTTTGCATTCTTCAGGCTGCCATTGGAGGGCAGGAAGGATAAAGGCCCATTTAACGGGAAGCCTGACATGGTGTTTTCATTAGTCACCTGGCGCAGCTATGACAATATTGTTCAGGAACTCGGAAAATGTTGCCACACACACACACAAACAAAAGAAGCTCACTACCTATTTGTACATCTATATCCTAGGGACAGAGGGGAGAAAGAAAGAAACAGTTTCCTTTGTCATAAATAGAAAACATATATATAAATTAGCACAGTGCTCCCGTAACCATAAGAACAAGCTTAAGGCAGTAAGAACTTGGCTCAGAATCAATAATGTATACTTTATCATATTGCTTTCTTCTTTTTATATAAGCAAAGGAGGAAGGGTGCAGTGGGAGATGAAAAGAAAGGAGGTAGGAAGACACCTTCCTCTCCTGTCTGATTTAGGCATTTGTCAAGGGTTTAGGTCAGTGATGGCCAAACTTGGCCCTCCAGCTGTTTTGGGACTACAACTCCCATCATCCCTAGCTAACAGGACCAGTGGTCAGGGATGATGGGAACTGTAGTCCCAAAACAGCTGGAGGGCCAAGTTTGGTCAGCACTGGTTTAGGTGATGCCCTTGAATGGGCAAATGATCAAGTACCCTATACAAATCTCAGAAACTTTACTATACTCTGTCTTACATGTGCTTCCATCTGATTTTGGAAAACTGCAGTCCTCAATGGAGCCACAGACCACAGAACTGCATCCCTCTATAGGTCTATAGATTCTATCTAGCCTAGCTATAGTCATCATTGTCCTGGCGCCTCACTGCTGGATGAAGGACTCAAACTCAGATTTTGCTACAGATAGGTAGCCGTGTTGGTCTGCCATAGTCAAAACAAAAAAAATTCCTTCCAGTAGCACCTTAAAGACCAACTAAGTTAGTTCTTGGTATGAGCTTTCGTGTGCATGCACACTTCTTCAGTGAGGCGTGTATCTGAAGAAGTGTGCATGCACACGAAAGCTCATACCAAGAACTAACTTAGTTGGTCTTTAAGGTGCTACTGGAAGGAATTTTTTTTGTTCAGATTTTGCTTTCTGCCAAACTCTCTTAACACCTAAATCTGAGTGATACATAGGCAAGGCAAGGTTTAAATGCAGCGATGGCAAATTGTATGGCTAAGCTACACGCCTCACTGCCTCTTTCTTTTGAAGAGTGGGGAAGGTCACAAGTCCTAGCATGGCAAACAACAGGCATTTCTACTCTGGGCATGGGAGTGGGTGGGGCCTGTGAGGTTTGTACATGAAGAGAAGAAGAAGAAGAGTTTGGATTTGATATCCTGCTTTGATATCCTGATTTGATATCTGAAGGAGTCTCAAAGTGGCTCACAATCTCCTTTCCCTTCCTGCCCTACAACAAACACTCTTTGAGGAGAGTGACTAGCCCAAGGTCACCCAGCAGCTGCATGTGGAGGAGCGGAGAAGCGAACCCGGTTCACCAGATTACGAGTCCACTGCTCTTAACCACTACACCACGCTGGCTCTCTGAGCTTGACATAGGCATCTCTGAGCTTGACAGGAGGCATCTGATAACACAGGGGTGGAGTCCTCCTCTGGCAACTGTCTGGAACCTTCCCCAGGACCCAGCTCCTGGCTCTTCTGAGCACTGAGCCCCTCCACCAGCTCTGACCCTTCTTGAAGCACCGATGCCACCTCCCTCATCCCATTTAGGCCCTCCCCCTGGGATCCAGTTCCCTGATCTCTGCCTCCACCTCTTCAAGACCCCTCCACCCCTCCGGGGCTCATGAAAACTATCAAGACATTTCTCTTATATTCTTTCTATCTACATGCAGCTCTCACTTTATGAATGTTGGCTATGTGAAAATTCACTTATGTGAACATGAGGAATTAGTACCCAAACCTCGCTATGCACACCACAGATTCAGATATCCAAAGAGAGAGCATTTTTGCTTTCTTGTTCATCTTTTTACTGGTTGGCTGAGGAATGTAGGAAGGGGGGGGGGAGATCAGACAAATCAGAGAATATTTTTCCTGGGTTTTTGGGGTTTGGGGGGGTCAACATTCTGTGGCTGCGAACGCATTAGAAATTTATCCATAGGAATCAATGTAAATCATCGGCTTGTTATGTGAATGCATTTCTAACAAACGATTTCCAGGAAACGCACTGTGTTTGGTACATGGGACCTGTGTGTTAATTGTTCCTCCTCAACTGCAACAAGTGTCTAGCAGGGAGGGGCAGGAGATGAACATGAGCAACATAGGAATCTGCCTCATACCAATTCAATAAAACAATGAACAGGGTGGTGATACAATGACTACTTCAATCAACACAAGATAATATCACCAAGGCAACTATCTGTAGGCAAACAACAAACATCCATAAAAATGGCAAAAGTAGTTTCTTTTGCATTAAGTTTTATCTTAAACAATAGCAAACACAGTAAATAAAGAGTTCATCAGTGGTTCAGTGCTCATTTCTTCTCTTTCCAAAATAGATTTTATCTTGAGACAACGTTCTGATAATCCGACGTTTTGTCGCTAAATATCTTAGTCATCAAGCTGTCAAAATCTTTGTAGTAAATGATATACAAGAGAAGACAGTATGTCAGGCATAGGCACACTCGGCCCTCCAGATGTTTTGGGACTACAACTCCCATCATCCCTAGCTAACAGGACCAGTGGTCAGGGATGATGGGAGTTGTAGTCCCAAAACATCTGGAGGGCCGAGTGTGCCTATGCCTGCAGTATGCAAACGGCTTAAAGCAGAGGTATATCTGTCCCCACCTGCATGTTTCCATAGGGAGGAGCACAGAAAGAGGACGATGCCCTTCAGTTTCCTAAAGATCCTTTAGAGGACATCGTCCTCTTTCTATGCTCCTCCCAATGGTCTTCTTGACCATTACTTGCTAATGATCTCTTTTACGTGGAGACTAGACCTAAAGCGTTCTGTGTGCATATGCAGTACCTCTGAGCTATGGTGCTGAAGTAAGACCTTGACCATAAAGAAGACTGATCACTGAAGAATTGATGCTTTTGGATTATGGTGCAGGAGGAGACTCTTGAGAGTCCCGTGGACTGCAAGAAGATCAAACCTATCCATTCTGAAGGAAATCAGCCCTGAGTGATCACTGGAACGACAGATCCCGAAGCTGAGGCTCCAATACTTTGGCCACCTCATGAGAAGAGAAGACTCCCTGGAAAAGACCCTGGAGTTGGGAAAGATTGAGGGCACAAGGAAAAGGGGACGACAGAGGAGAAGATGGTTGGACAGTGTTCTTGAAGCTACCAGCATGAGTTTGACCAAACTGCGGGAGGCAGTAGAAGACAGGAGTGCCTGGCGTGCTCTGGTCCAGGGGGTCACAAAGAGTCGGACACAACTAAACGACAACAACATATCTGTCCCCACCTGCATGTTTCCATCAGGAGGAGCACAGAAAGAGGACGATGCCCTTCAGTTTGCTAAACCTCCCTTAGAGAACATCGTCCTCTTTCTACGCTCCTCCCAATGGCCTTCTTAACCATCACTTGCTAATGATCTCTTTTAAGTGGAATCTAGACCTAAAGCCTTCTGTGTGTATATGCGGTACCTCTGAGCTATGGTGCTGCCTACAATACAGTTATTTCCTGTACAAGATAAGAACCCAGGAAAAGCCCTGGTGGATCAAGCCAAAGGCCTGTCTAGTCCAGACTCCTGTCCTTATAGTGGTGGGCATCTGGGAAGGTGGCAATCAGGACATGAGCGCAACAAAGCTCTCCCCACCTGCAATTTCCCACCAGCTAGTATTCATAGGCATTGCCTCCAACAGTAGAGGTGGACCATATACAACCTTTGGAACTGTGCATTTATCATTCACTCAAAAGAAAAGCTCCAAGGAATTAGGGATGATGAAAAAAACTACAACAGGGTTTTGTGGCGGTGGGGGGGGCGGGGTTTGCGTGCTCTCTCTGAAGAAAATAGAAAATGTATAAAAAGAAGAGTAATTCAATAAAACCAAAATGGGTGCCTTTAGCAATTTCCCTCTCAGGCTTGTATAGCTGTTGTACACAGAGTTTTATCAATAGTCTTCTTTAGGCTTTCAAGAGAGAAAAGCTTCTGGCTCAGCAGGTAAATAAATAATATCAGCAGGCTACAGCATTGTCCCCTTAAAAGCAGCACCTGTATTTCATTTCTGCATAGTCCCTAAGGCTTGTTTGTTGCTAGCTCGCTTGCCACAGATACAGCTAAATGCCTTTAAACAGGCAGGCTGCTAGCGCTCAATTAACAACATGAGGAAAGTGGAAACTGGTCTGTTAGGGGAACCAGAACTGAGCCCAACCAAGATGGCCAGCAATTTTTATTTTATTTTTAAGTTTCCCTCAAAATCTCAGAGCACTCTTTCCTATCCCACTAGTGCTTCCACAATCTATGTCAATGTGTCAAGAGCGCTGGATACTTTTCTCTTGATCTCCTGTTCTCTGGACAATTAGCTGTCTGCAACACTCAGCGAATCCCAATCCAAACAATTTGCTTTGGCCAGGAGGTTCCACCATTTGTCTCCAGAAAAAAATAAAATTATTGTCCAACTGTGCAGTCCTCCCCTTCCCCGCCCTCAGCCCAGCTAATTTATCTAACATTAACTGGGCCTGCTTTGAGTAGACCAATTTAGTTGAGCATTCTCTGAACGGCTTCCTTCCAACAGATTGAAGCACACTCTGTGTACGTCACCAGAAGGGAGTGGTCTTGTGCAGTTAAATGGCTTAGGGTGCCCAGTGTCTCTGCATCTTTATTACCTGTTACCCGGACCCTGATATCATCTTCTGAGGCCCTCCTTCGTGTGCCTCCTCCTCGAGAGGTCCAGAAGGTGGCAGCATGAGAATGGGCCTTCTCTACAGTGGCTCCCCATCCGTGGAATGCTCTCCCCGGGGAAGTTCACCTGGCACCTTCATTATACACCTTTAGGCACCAGGAAAAACATTCCTTTTTAACCAGGCCTTTGGTTGACCAACATCTCATACCCTTTTAAAATGTTGCTCTTGGGGGGGGGGGATATGATTGGGTTATTGCTTTAATTTTTATTTTATATACTGTGATCTTTTTATGTGAACTACCCCGAGACTTCCGGGTATAGGGCGGTATATAAATTCAAATAATAATAATAATAATAATAATAATAATAATAATAATAATAATGGCATGATGAAAAAACTTTTAGCAGCAACCACAAATCTCTAACTGCACCCAAATCAAACTGAAAGAATTGTGTTCCTTCATTTGTAATCTTACAGTGCAGTGATTTCCAAACTCCCACGGATCAGCTGAAAATTGCTGATGGTCTTGGTATACCAGTTAATGGTTTCTAGGCCCCTTGTAGCAATTGTAATGACCTGGGCTAGATGCTGTATGATTTTTAACTGCATACTTATTTGCTTCTTTTATTTCTTATATTGCATTTTATTGCATTGCAATTTGGATTCCTTAGATTGAGAGGCAGTGATTGCCCCAAGGTCATGCAATGAGTTTCATGAGGGAGTGGTGATTTTGACCCTAAACTCCAAGGTCCACTTAATATCCCTGCATTTTATTCCACATGCTGGAAAATCGATGTAGACATGAATAAGATGTGGTTGCAGATATTATTTTCCCAAAGGTGTCCCTTGTTAACCACACTGTGCTGCACCTTTAAGACTAACCAGTTCAGGCTGCAATCCTGTATATATTGGGGAGGACTCCCCAATTAATTCAGTGGGCCTACTTCAGAGTAATGTACAGTTATTGTGGCATAAATCCAAACTAGAAATTGTGATAGTGGAGACCACAGCTGGATCTATACCACTTGTAAAAACACTTTAAAAAAAAAAAGAAACATTATATAGCTCTCAATACAATTTTACATTGCTCTACAGTGCTCTCTGGTGTCACACACATTTATAACATTTTAAATGGACCAGTATAGATTAGTCCCCTATCTGACTATCTGCTACAAGAGGAGATGGATAGTGAGAGAACCAGAAGTCCACATAACTGTTCTCCCAGGTGGGGAACAACTGCCTTCACTGGTGGTTTCATAATGACAAGAATGCCTGGGCAGTGTAGGAGGGCTTGAGCCAGTGAATTGGACCTGACTGCCACTTGGTAGTCCAAGTAGTGACTTGCCCAGATGTATGGAAGTGAGAGCTGGGCCATAAAGAAGGCTGTTTGCCGTAGAATTGATGCTTTTGAATTATGGTGCTGGAGGAGACTCTGAGAGTCCCATGGACTGTAAGAAGATCAAACCTATCCACTCCGAAGGAAATCAGCCCTGAGTGCTCACTGGAAGGACAGATCCTGAAGCTGAGACGCCAATACTTTGGACCACCTCATGAGAAGAGAAGACTCCTTGGAAAAGACCCTGATGCTGGGAAAGATGGAGGGCACAAGGAGAAGGGGATAATAGAGGACAAGATGGTTGGACAGTGTTCTCGAAGTTACCAACATGAGTCTGACCAAACTGTGGGAGGCAGTGGAAGACAGGAGTGCCTGGCGTGCTCTGGTCCATGGTGTCACAAAGAGTCGGACACAACTAAATGACTAAACAACAACAAGCCACTTGGGTAACTGGCTGGTGGAAAAAGCATTTAGCATGATATTTGCTGCTCTGCAGCGCTACCCAGAGAATAGTACTGCTGCTTATTAGCCCTGGTGATATGAGAAACCAATAGCACCTTTGGCTGTCTATAAATAGTGCTGCCCAAGAGTTGGATCCTTCATCTGAGCAAACTGTTAGAAGGAATAGCTGCTATTTGATCCCCTCTGTTTTTCCTTTTGTAGTATGATGAAGGCAACTGTTTCGCCTTGATTATGTACCTGCCTCTAGTTCCTTTGATCTTCATTTGTTGCTTTGAACCTTGTTTCCTACTTGGATGACATACGTGCCTTTTGCTGTTCCCACTGGCTGGTTGCATGCTGCAGCCTGGTTGACTCTGACAGGCAAGGTCTGCTCCACTGCATCCTCTTGCAGATCAGCAACCTAGAGAGTAGCTTACTTGGCTATGATCTTAACCACCCTTACCTGGGAGTAAGTCTCTCTGACTCCTATAGGAGACATGGCTAGGATTGCCCTGTTAAGCTGCCTAAAGGGTCTAAGGCATTCTGAGTATTTTTCAAAACCTGACCTATTTTGTCTTTTTTTTTACTTAAATACAACAGCAACATGCCTCTGAATAATAGCAGAGATGGACAGCAATTTAAATCTAAAGGTTGCTTTTGATAGACTTGTGCATTTAAGCCAAAATGTTCACAGAGCCAGCTTTTCCTAATCTTGTAAATATTGCATGGAAGAGGAAAATCTTTTTCCTGGGCAGCAAAAGCAACCACCAGCTGCAGATGAAAGCGAAAGACCATTTAATGAGCACTGGTGACAATCTCAGACGGGATCAATACACCCACAGATATATCTGTAACTCTCCAATATGCCAATCAATTGACACACTCATGAGCTGAACCACAGATAAAATAGGGAGTCGGCCAATGACTTGATACCGTTAGCCAAGAGGGAGTGCTCTTTTTTAATTTTATTTTTGCTTTGCATAAAGGGGAGGAACATGCATTGTGCTTTGGCATGTTTATCTCCTACAAATAGCTATTTATTTACTGGCTACAAGCCAAGTGAGTATTTGCAGTTCTCATTGTGTGTTTTCCCCCCTCCTATTTGGTTTAGCTTTCTACTAGGCTAAACTCATTGTGGATGATCAGAACTCTTAAGGCCGATTGTCGCTTCCTTTAACCCAATGCCAATAATACAATTCTGAAAGGAAAGCAACCTTGTGTCTCCCAGTTTGAAAAATTCAGAGCCGACTACTAAAAAGGAAAACACAGATCTAATGTTTAAAGCTAGGAGCAAGATGCAAGCAATAAGCATTTTTCAGGATAAAAGTCACTTTGTAGGATGGTATCTCTCTTTTTTTGTCATTATGGAGAGCAGATGGCAAGGTGCAACCACAGATTGGCTGCGTCAGTGTATTTGCACCAAGCCAACTCTGCTTTCTGCCACCACCTTACCCTACTTCTAGCTTTCAATAGGGAGGAAAGCAATGTAGCAGTTCTTTGAATCTATTGCCCATCTTGCTGTTTGTTTTGCTTTGCCCTCTCTGGCAATAATATCTGCTAGAACTGAGCTGAAATTTCTCAGAAGGTATTTTTCTGATGAGGTTTTTAAGATTTTGCTTTTTCCTGCCATGCTTGAAAAAGACCAGTTTTTCTCTGAATAGTCAATATATTTGGGGGGGGTGTGTGTGCTTATGGTCACCAGCCCCACAAAACCCTGGAACGATGAAAGAACCTGGGGCATTGTGGAGGATGCAAAATACTGGCCAAGCTGTCAACATTTTACAGAAAAAGGAGCAGCAAAAATATATATTAAAAAATAGGATATTATATATTTCTCAGCCTCCCTCCCCAGTTCCTATGCTCACAAATAGGGTGGACTATTATGAGAGGCTATTTGTATACAGCTGTTCAAAATCTTGCCTGAATGGCTTTAATTTTTTCTGATTCTCCCAGAAACTACTTTGACATAATCCTGGTGTGTGTGTGTGTGTGTGTGTGTGTGTGTGTGTGTGTGTGTGTGTACCCAGTACTCTGGCTGGTCCCCAACACTGTGTGTCCACCACATAGGTTAAAAAAAAGAGGCAAAGGACCCCTGGACGGTTAAGTCCAGTCAAAGGCGACTATGGGGTGCAACGCTTTCAGACCGAAGGAGCCGGCGTTTGTCCACAGACAGCTTTCCGGGTCATGTGGCCTTCATGACTAAACTGTTTCTGGTGCAATGGAGCACTGTGATGGAAATCAGAGTGCATGGAAATGCTGTTTACCTTCCCGACACAGCAGTACCTATTTATCTACTTGCACTGGTGTGCTTTGAACTGCCGGTTTGGCAGGAGCTGGGACAGAGCAGCAGGAGCTCCCCCTGTCATGGGGATTCAAACCGCCGACCTTCTGATTGGCAAGCCCAAGAGGCTCAGTGGTTTAGACCACAGTGCCACCTGCATCAAGCACAGTGTAGCACAGTACAGCCTGATGCCCTTTGGCCTCTGGTATCCCATCAGGCCCAGCCAGCATAGCCATTGGTCAGGGATGATGGTAGTTGTCACCCAAGATTCCTGGAGGCCATCAGGATGAGGCAGGTTAGTACAGCCCATGATATGCAAGAATATATCCTGAAAGTATGCAAGGACCTCATCTGCTGGGCAGTAGTTTGCTGGTTGCAATAAGAGATTAGCTCAAAGCTCCATCCACTTTCAAGTCCAAAATATATTTTGTTTGCAAAGGAATTTTTTTAAAAAAGCCATTAAAGAACGATTGGGAGGGGGGATTCTTCTCCCCAAAGATAGAATAGAATTTTATCCCCGAGGCAGACCAAGTGGTTTTCCTTTCGCCGTGGCTGCGTTCCTAGTGCCTTTATCAATGGGAATAAGCATGCAATCCTCTTCTACTGTGAAGGAAAGTGAGATCACATCAGAAATTTAGGCTACATCAACATGACAGCACAGTAAGGTCAATTCAGGATCAGAATAGAAAGCCGAAGATTAGAATGGGGAGAGCCAGGAAAAGGTTGCAAATATTACTAAAAATTACGTATGGGCAATATTACAGTGTCCTAAAAGCTGTACGAACCTGCAGATTATATCATCCAGTCATGTGTAAGAGGAGGAAAAACAGATTTCCATGGCATCTAAATTTTTAATGGATATTACATTGCTACCTGGGATGAGATGAGCTTTCAGGGTGGCTCTGAGGAAAAAGAAAGAAATTCATCTCTCTCTTTTTAAAACTGAGTGAGTGACAGGCATGAATCATAACATGGTGCCTAAGTGGAATTCAGACAGGTGCAGACTTGGCTTGGAATGCTTTCAATGAGATTTGACGCTGCACATGTCAACTCAGAATGAAGTCCCACTGAGCTAAATGGAGCTCACTCAAAAATCCAACATCCAACAACAGTGGGAAGCAGGGATGGGGAACCAGCAGCCCTCCTCATCTTCTTTGGACTCCATCTCCAATCAGCTCCAGTCAGAATGGAAGCTACAGTCCAGCAAGATCTGGTGGACTGCACATTCTAGCCTCGCCTTCCCTGCTATTCCACCACTGTTATCTCACCCTCCCCATCACCTACAATACCTTCTGCTTTCATCTGAAGAAGTGTGCATGCACACAAAAGCTCATACCAATAACAAACATGATTGGTCTCTAAGGTGCTACTGGAAGGAATTTTTTATCTTGTGCTTCCACTGTGTTACCAGCCAGTGAACAGGAATGGATACATGCAGGACAGGACTTTGAATGAACAGTCAGCTGGGCAACAGAGTGGATAGACAAGACCCCTAAATCCAGAACTAGGGGAAGGTAAAGGACCCCTGGACAGTTAAGTCCAGTCAAAGGCGACTATGGGGTGTGACGTTCATCTCGCTTCAGGCCCAGTGAGCCGGTGTTTATCCACAGACAGCTTTCCAGGTCATGTGGCCAGCATGACTAAACCGCTTCTGGCACAATGGGACACCATGATGGAAGCCAGAGCGCACGGAAACGCCATTTACCTTCCCGTCGCAGCAGTACCTATTTATCTACTTGCACTGGCATGCTTTCGAACTGCTAAGTTGGCAGATGCTGAGACAGAGAAACGGGAGCTCACCCCGTCACAGGGATTCAAACCAGTGACCTTACGATCAGCAAGCCCAAGAGGCTCAGTGGTTTAGACCACAGCGCCACCTGCATCGCTTTGTCTAAACTAAGTAGCAGTGGATCATCATGCTCTCAGGCAAAGGTACCTGGTGCCTGATCTTATGCCAGGATTGAACCTGGGGTCATCTGTATGCACCATTTGTGCTCTGCCACTGAGCCTAGCTTGTTCTGCATCTGATATATCTATGGCTGCTATCTAAAATATGCCTTACACTCTGTTCAGCCCAGCCACTCAGATCCAACATCAAGGGCCTTCTGGTGGTTTCCTCACTGCGAGAGGGAACCAGACAAAAGGGCCTACCCTGTGGAACGCCCTCCCATCAGATGTCAAGGAGATGAGTATATCCTTTAGAAGACATCTGAAAGCAGCCCTGTATAGGGAAGCTTTTTCATGTGTGATGTTCTACTACGTTGGAAACCACCCATAGTGGGTGGGGCAACAACACTGGTCCATCTAGCATCACCTCCAAGTTCTGGATCCAAAGTAGTTCCTGCCTTCCTAAGTAAGAGTCACTCTGATTAGAGATGTTATTGACAGCTATCAATGGCTACTAGCTATGATGGTCATGCTCTACCTCCACAGTTGGAGGCAGCAATGCTCCTGAACACCAGTTGCTGAAAACCACAGGAGTTATATTTATTTATCTATTCATTCATTCATTCATTCACCACCAATCTGGCTGGGTATCCCCAGCCACTCTGGGCAGCTACCAACAGGATATTAAAAACACAATAAAACATCAGACATTAAAAGCTTCCCTAAACAGGGCTGCCTTCAGGTGTCTTCTAAAAGTCAGATACTTGTTTATTTTCTTGACATCTGATGGGAGGGCGTTCCACAGGGCGGGCGCCAGTGCCAAGAAGGCCCTCTGCCTGGTTCCCTGTAACCTCACTTCTTGCAGGGAGGGAACCGCCAGAAGGCCCTCGGAGCTGGACCTCAGTGTTTGGGCAGAACGATGGGGATGGAGACGCTCCGCTGAGGTCGTTTAGGACTTTAAAGGTCAGCACCAACACCTTGAATTGTGCTTGGAAATGTACTGGGAGCCAATGTAGGTCTTTCAAGACCGGTGTTATGTGGTCTCAGCGGCCACTCCCAGTCACCAGTCAGCTGCATTCTGGAGCGCATTGCCGTAGTACAAGAGAGATAACCAGAGCATGCAGCACTCTGGTGAGACAGTCTGTGGGCAGGTAGGGTCTCAGCCTCTGCACCAGATAGAGCTGGTAGACAGCTGCCCTGGAGGGGATGCATGCAAAGCTGGTGGTCTAGCACTAAGCTACAACCCGCCCCCCCCCCCCGAAACACTGTCTGTAGCAGTTCTCATTAGGAGAGCCCTTAGGCTGGGTCTGTAAGACATCTGTTGAGTACAGTTCCACTTCTGTCTTGTACACATTGGCGGAACTAAACAAATAGTAAAAGAAAATTACTATATAGCTACTGTGAAGCTCCGGGAGAGGGTAAGATAAAACCTGAGACGTACCAAAACTAATCAGTAAACTATGGCTTAGCTATTTTGCACATTATTATCCAAACATCACATATCACCCTGTTTAAGGATACCCAGAGGCACAAGATAACCCTTTGTGTTGTTGTTGTTTTTGCTTTTTAACAGCTGTTAGGTTTCAATCAAGTGAAGGATGGATGTGGTGCAGCTACAGATACTAAACAGCCCTATAAGCACCAATAGCACAGATCAGCTGTTAGATGTCAACTCTGCTGATCAGCTGCTAAGTGTTCTGATAAGTGATGTCAGCATTAAAACATCAACCCTGTTTGTGCCCGAGACCAAATGAGTTTGAACTTGTGTTGTGCATTTCGTTGTTCTATATGCAAATGTGGTACGCGACCAGATGCTCGCAGCACTGAAGTCCTGCAATTTTGGACAATTTTCCTGTTTTCTAAAGAGCTTAGATTACTGGGATTAAAGTGTGTTTACTGATGTACTCAACACAAGAACATAAATATATGTCTAGGCATGAGTCAACTTTCCACTGAGGTAATCACTTCAATCCCAAACATATTTATTTGGTGCCAAGGGCCTATTTTCAGGAGCATTCTCATGGCATGACCGGTGGGAACGGGCAGGGAAAAAATATATATCAATGCAAGTGTTCAAGTATGTTGCCCACCTCTTTTGCCCCAGCATTTTTCTTTTCTGGTAGGGATCCTGTAAAGAGTTGAATTTTAGGCAGAAATTCAACCAGCGCGGCTTGTCCCAGCAAGAAGCCACAATGATGGGAAAAGATGTGCTTTTAAAATAGGCTGTTGGTGACAGCTGTTAAATGCATGGGAGCCTTTGCAGAAAAAAAGAGTTGGCAACATTTCACTAGGCTTCTGCAGCTGTGGCCTGAGTGACAGCAATTAGAAGGTGCTCGGCAATTTTGGGGGCTCAAAGATAAATGCAGATGACTGCTAATTGCTGCAGACCAAGCCAGTTGTGATGTTGTCAACTGCAAACTCCAAATGCAGCCGCTGAAGCCTTTGGGACTCTTCCCGCACTGCCTTCCCAGGCACACCACCGACCAGCTTTGCATCTTCTTTGAGTTCATTTGTTAAGGCTGAAATGTGTCCTTAAACTCTGGCAATTCCTCCTGTTTCTTGGGATGGAGAAGAGAGAGGGGCGTGCGAGTGTGTGTCAAATGCACACAAAGGACAAATTTGCATCAATTGCTCCACCCACTTTTGCCTCTTGCCCTGCCCAGCACTGGCATGTGGCCAGCCCAGAAGTAAATGCAGCCCTTGGGGGGAAATACCCCCAAAGACACACATCTTAGAAAAGGCATAGGCAAACTTGGCCCTCCAGATGTTTTGGGACTACAACTCCCATCATCCCTGACCACTGGTCCTGTTAGCTAGGGATGATGGGAGTTGTAGTCCCAAAACATCTGGAGGGCCGTGTTTGCCTATGTCTGTCTTAGAACCAAATGTCTGAGGGATGAGCTTAGCCAGAGCCAGCTCATCCCTGGGACATTTCAGGATCAATTCAGAAGCTAGGATGGCTTCTGCAATTCCAGGAATGTCCCGGGAAAATAGGGACAGTTGGAAGATATGGGGTCAGCGACGCCTACACAGCTCTGTGCACAGCATTTTGCAAGTCCTGACAAAGAGGTGATTCTGGCGTAAATGGGCTAAGTATGTTAGGAGTGATGGCACACAAAAGGAGAGAGCCTTGGTGCTTCTGAATAAATGCCTAAGTACACATGACAAATTGGACCAGTCAACTTCCCCCCCCCTTTCTACTCCCATCAAATTTGTGACATTCTAGTACATCACAAATCCCAACCTCAAATAAATGCAAATTTCATCTTGCTTTGAGGAGAAAAAGAACAAACAATTGCTGGGTTTGAGGGGGTGTTGGTGAAGCATGTTTGTAAGAAATAAACGAAAAGGAAACTCCTCGTCACAAAGATGAATACAATGTGAAGTGTTATCTCTTTCGGAACACATTCGGCTGAAATGCACCCCAACTTTCTTGTGTCATCCCCACGGATTTTTTTTTAAAAAGCTCAAGCTAATTATTCTTCAAAATACCCTCCTGTTCAAGACTGATTGAGCTCAGGACATTTCCATAGAAACCATTTCATATAGCACATGTACAGCGGACATTTGTTGCTTTATTAAAAAAAAATAGCAGCACGGTGTTATCAGCTTCAGTTGAAAGTTCTTTTGCATGGGTAGCATTTATTTTTATTTATTGGTAGCATTTATGAATGTAGAAAGTTGCCTCATCAAGCCATTGGTCTTTGTGTAAAATAAAATAAAATAAAATAAAATACAACTGTCCTCCTTCTTCCCCAAGATCTTTTGGGGCAAAGACATGCCTAGGCATGCTCAGAAATCTGTAGACAGCAAAATCTGCTCCATGCCAAATCCAAAGGAGGCTTCTCCATTTCAATTTTTCTCCCAACTTGACAATCTAATGTTCATGCCGAAAGCAGCCTGAAGTAACTATTGAGAATTTCAAACACCGTCCTTTGCCACAACAGAGTAGCCAGCTTGGCACACAAGATTTGAAACTGTTATTTCCATGCAACTCATGATAAAAAGCAGCAGCATTGAACTATTCATAAGTTTTAGCAAACCACAGTTTCCCTCATTCAAAAGCCTGCTGGAAGAGATGCTCTTCAGACATGAAACTGTCACTGAAAAGACGTTTGAACAGCCCCTAGTGCACTTTATTCTACACAGGGATGACCAGCTGAGCTTCATCCACTGATCTTAATATCTGGGCAGGTTGGTACAAGAGATGCTTTCTTGGGTATTAGGAATCATAGAATAGAATCATAGAATCATAGAGTTGGAAGAGACCACAAGGGCCATCGAGTCCAACCCCCTGCCAAGCAGGAAACACCATCAGAGCACTCCTGACATATGGTTGCCAAGCCTCTGCTTAAAGACCTCCAAAGAAGGAGACTCCACCACACTCGTTGGCAGCAAATTCCACTGTCGAACAGCTCTTACTGTCAGGAAGTTCTTCCTAATGTTTAGGTGGAATCTTCTTTCTTGTAGTTTGGATCCATTGCTCCGTCTCCGCTTCTCTAGAGCAGCAGAAAACAACCTTTCTCCCTCCTCTATGTGACATCCTTTTATATATTTGAATATGGCTATCATATCACCCCTTAACCTCCTCTTCTCCAGGCTAAACATGCCCAGCTCCCTTAGCCGTTCTTCATAAGGCATCGTTTCCAGGCCTTTGACCATTTTGGTTGCCCTCCTCTGGACACGTTCCAGTTTGTCAGTGTCCTTCTTGAACTCTGGTGCCCAGAACTGGACACAGTACTCCAGGTGAGGTCTGACCAGAGCAGAATACAGTGGCACTATTACTTCCCTTGATCTAGATGCTATACTCCTATTGATGCAGCCCAGAATTGCATTGGCTTTTTTAGCTGCTGCGTCACACTGTTGATCAGGCTGATCAGGGTTTAAATGACCACAGGCTGATCAGGGTTTAAATGCCTGGAAAACAGGAGGCAACCAGTGAAGTTGTCTTTCAATAGGGAGTTACAGGAGATCAGCCTTCTGCTTCCGTTTGCACCCTGCCTGCCACATTTTGGACTGGTTATCATTTGTGAGCTGTCTTCTAGGGCAGCCCCACATAGACCTCATTACAGTAGTCCAAACTGGAGCTTGCCAGAACATGAGCGACCATTGCAGGCTATCCCTACCTAGGAATAGCTGAGGCATCCTTTAAAGCTGCCTATTGGCACTCCTAGCCACCAAGGCCACCTGAGTCTCAAAGGTGCATCCATCAAGGAGCATCTTCCTGCACCTTCAAGACTGGTAGGGCTCCATCATGAATGGGCCACTCTGCCACCTTCCAGACATAGGGACTGCCCGTCTACAGTGCCTCCACCTCCTATGGATTCAGCTTCAATTTACTAGCCCATTATCACCTCCAGAAGCAAACCTGCACTCCTAATGCAGATGGAACAGGGAGATAGTGCTAGGTGTTGTCAGCCAATCGGTGAGACTTTGCTCCAAATCTCCCAATGACTAGCTTCATACAGATGTTAAGCAGCACAGATGACAGTATTTGAACCTAGGGGCCCCAATAAGCAGCAGCCGTCCCCCTGCCTGGTTATTCCCCTCTGTATAAGATCCTAGCCTAGGCTGCTGCCCTCAGTGTCCTGAACCTGGTGGCAAGTCAGTATGTCAAGTCCAGCACTCATCTACACGTGCGCAGAGATCTTGTAGCATCCAAGCTAAGATCCATCAACATGGGCAGTTGAGCAGACACAAACCCTCACTTCTGCTGCCCTTTCATACTATGCATACTGATTGTAGCATCTTGACCTGATGAAGCACGTGACCCTCACCTGCTCCATGCCTACTGCAGCTGAGGAATCACACACCTCCTCCCAGAACTAGTGAGCCCCACCTGGCCAGCTAGGGAGCTGGGCTGTGGGCCCTTGCCTACCTCAGCCTCCCAGAGAGCCCCACCTGCGTCTCCCTATGCCTCAGAGCATGCCCTAATCGTGGAGGCAGGGCTCCCTGTGCACTGAACCCCATCGCCTCGCCATTCTCCATGACCCCTTAAATACTTCCTACAACAACCTCTCCTTCCCCAGCCCCGGATGTCCCAGTCCCTGCGACACCCCTCGTCTGGAACCTCTTCTTCCTCCTTGTTGTCCTGCCAGTTCATGACACTCAACGAGAATCAGTTGCCAATCTGCCCAGCTTCTGTAGATAAGAGGCGCCATCTTGCCCTTTGCCTTGTCTTGGCCCAGCCCTGTCCATAAAGTAATAATAATAATAATAATTTATACTCTGCCCATCTGGCTGGGTTTCCCCAGCCACTCTGGGCAGCTTCCAACTGAATATTAAAAACAATACAGCATCAGACA
This sequence comes from Podarcis melisellensis, assembly GCF_964234715.1. NCBI lineage: Eukaryota > Metazoa > Chordata > Lepidosauria > Squamata > Lacertidae > Podarcis > Podarcis melisellensis. The sequence goes on from NC_138537.1 coordinate 13,820,914, forward strand.
TTAAAAACCTCCCTAAACAGGCCCCCTTCACTTGTCTTTTAAAAGTAAAATAGTTGTTTATTGCCTTGACATCTGCTGGGAGGGCGTTCCGCAGGGCGGGTGCCACTACCGAGAAGGCCCTCTGCCTGGTTCCCTATAACCTCACTTCTTGCAGTGAGGGAACCGCCAGAAGGCTCTCGGCGCTGGACCTCAGTGTCCGGGCAGAACGATGGGGATGGAGACACTCCTTCAGGTATACAGGACCAAGGCTGTTTAGGAAAAGCAAACCCAGTTCTTTCTGATCCCTGTTGTTTATCTTAACTTTCTTCAGCGTTGTCCAGTTTCTCAAATTGAAACATTTCAGCTTTTTTTTAAAAAAAGAAGAAGAAGCAAGGAACTCATACAGAGTCAAGTACCAGAGGCAGCTGGCTTTTAGAAGACATCTGAAGGCAGCCCTGTATAGGGAAGTTTTAAATGTTTGATGTTTTACTGTGGTTCCATAATTGTTGGAAGCCAGTCAGAGTGGCTGGGGCAACCCAATCAGATGGGCAGCATATTGATGATGATGACGATGATGATGATGATAACAATCTTCTCATTATTCTTATTTGGCAAACACCCATAGCTGTGTAGTAGCAGCAGCAGCAGCAGCAGCAGCAGCAACAACAACAACGTCTGCCCTGGCTCTAAGATGCCAGAAAGCTTGGGAGAGGAGTAGATTTCCGTGACCATTGACTATCCTACCTACTATTCTCTGGTTAAAGCCCAAGTAACTGTAAGGAGGACTTATCCATGTGTTGAAAGAAAAACGGCATGGAAATGCAGATAAACAGAAAAGAAGCAAGATTAAAAACACCACAAAGCCTGTCGGGTTGGACAAGGAAGCTAAAACCGTAAGAGAGGAACAAGCAAATGCAGGGAAAACATTTACAGTAGGTTAGTGACTTTAATTTATTTATGGTCCTTTGTTTTATCATGCTTCCTTGGCAGACATCCCATCTCTCTGGAGTTTTGAGGAAAGCAATTCATTGGTTATTTTTGGATGCTTGCACTAACACTACTGGCAACTCAGGATGCCAAAGTGATTTAATAATACACTCTAAGGCAGCAAGGAACCCTCACAGACCTGAGTGTGGTCTTGTCATGTGGCTCTCATTTTGCCTTCCTGGTGTTATTTATCCCCTTTCCTTTTTTAAAGGCTATCAGGGAGCGCATACAAAACCACCCATGAAATTTTCAAGTGCATCCTCTTAGGATAGTCAGTGCACCAGAAATATTCCATAGATATTATTTCACATTTGTAATGTGTTTGCAGACACAGCCCAATCCTAAGGTTTGCCCAGAGTTAAAGAAGAGCAAACTTAATGGGCGCTGCCAATAGTGGAATGGCATGGTGGGGCAGTGGGACTCACTTGAACTCTGATCACTGCTGCTTCCCAAGAGGTAGAGAGGGAGGTGAGGTGGTGGCAAGGTTGGTGTGATGCACATGTACTGGTGGAGACAATTTTATGCTCCCAAGGTCTCACTCCTCCTTACTGTATCCCTTGCTGAGCAGCATTGATGCAACCAGCTGGAGGTCAGGTGTGCATCACTGTTGCACCTTGTCATCCTCTACTGAGTGTTACTTCCCTGTAAATCGGGTCATCCCTTAAAGAGGGCATGTATTGCAGTGAGACCTGGAAAACCGACACCCTGTCTTGTGGGTGGGTACGATTTGTCAGCCACAACACCCGATTGGTGGGTCCCTCGAAGCTGGGTGCAATCTGGCCAATGGGACGCAGTCCAAACAGTTCGAGGGACCTATTTATACCCATGCATGTGAGCCAGAGCTTCCTCTTTCAGCTCGTGCATTCGGAACACTTGCCCACCTCTCCCTATATTTAGGGCTTTGTGCTTAACCTTGCTATGCCATCATGTGTCGTCTGTCGTTGGGACAGGGGCACGGCAGGAATTTTCCCCACTTGGCTGATTGGCTGTTGCCATTTGGGTTTCGCCTGCCGTGTAGCAAATCGTCACAACTTGTAAGGTTGTGGATAGGCTCTGGCTCAGGTGATAGGAATGGGGGAATGCTCTCGCCATCCCTATGTGAAGGGTATTCTGTTAAAGGAATCCAGGGACTCAATGGTTTGGTCAACCCCTGAGAGGGGCTTGTGCTCTTGCCCGAGTCCAGGGTAACATTTGGGTAGTGGAGATAGCCTGTTCCTGGCTTTCCGCTTATCCAGGTGTTCACCCTTGGCTGACCTATGCTGGAACCCTGAATCAGCGCTACCTGCATGGCAGGGAGCTAGTCGAACCAGAGCCTATGCAACCAGTCACTTTCTGTAATCAATAAAGTTGTGGCCTAAATTCTGCCAAAAACCAAAATCAAAATTTGAGTCAAGTGTGGATTTATTTAGGGGGGAGGTCTCTGGGTCTGAACACGCAAACACATTTTAGGCTTGCACCTGCAGGCTGTAAACATATTCCACATCCATGCATTCTTATACCCAGGATTGTGCCGCTATTCTTTCAAGAGGGGCAGCCACTTTCTTGGATGTAAAATGACCCTTTGTGCATAGAGTTGCACAGGAAGCAACAGACAGTGGCTTTCTGCAGCCCTTTTTAAAGAATTTGCACCCTGCCAAGCAAAGGCACCATATTTTGAAGCTGTTCACTTAACACTGTAAAAAGCAAGGGGGGAAATACGGCACAGTCCTTGACATACCTCCTACGTACCATGGTTGAATGATCCCTTGGAAAGGTTTGTAGATCTGCAGATTAAGCCGCAGATTTACATTCTGTCCCGAGGACTAGATTGATGGGGTGGTAGGATTGAAATCATCTTCCAACTCTCATCATGTACACCAGTCAGCCACCATTGAATAATATTATAAGATTAAAAAATAAACTTGCACTAGGAATGGGTTAATCGCTCCATTTGGGTTTCTTTTAGTTCCTTGCTTTTTCCAATCATAAGATCAGTTCACCACATTTCTGCGTATTTATGATTTTTTAAAAAAGCTGCTACACAAATTCACCTGTGAATTTCACTTAATACACTTGCAATTTTGCCTATTGTATCTTTGCGGAGCAGTTTTTCCCAAGAGAATGCATCTCAATATTATTTTCACCCATATTCTCATTTTTATATACACTTTTATATACATATTTTTATATACACATGGATTCCTGCTCATATTACTTGGTCAGAGAACCACATTGCAAATTTCAGGGATTGGCAAATTTCAAAGGACAGTTGATTCGTGTGTCATTTTTGGAAACTGTGAATTAGGCAGATTCACCTTTAAATGCGGAGGGAATTTAATTTTTCTGCCATCTCGGCCCATGAGAATTTATCTGGTATTTTCTCTTCCCTTTCTAATGTTTTCAGTGCAATTTCTTTCCTCATTAATTGATGGAGAACAGTCCAAAAACACAGGAGAAATGTTGAGCAGGCACCAACACAAGGAGGAGCACAGGTTCCCCATTCCTGGTCTGGATCAACTGTACCATCCATCTCCCAGGCAAGCCGAGAACCTGATGAGAATCAAATCCCTACATTGGTGGCTGGCAGGCGAAGGAGGGAGCAGCTGTCTAGCCATTGATAGATCCCATCCTTAACACATAAACAAATTAGCAAGAAAGCGGTACTTCCAAATCACCTTTTTCATCCAGCAGAGTTGAAATAAGGCTTGACAATGACATTAATAAGGTAATACATTTCATTTAAAAAACAAATAGAAAGGCAAATATTTATACTCTCACATTTGCTCACCAAGGCTACATGCAATTGCGTTGGTCAATATCACGAGGTAGCAATTTTACTGCAGAAATGATTGTAAATTGTCTCAGTCCTCCAGGGCAACTCTGGAAATTGAAACACTTTGTCACTTCAGTCTTAACCTGAGCTAAGGAAAATCAATAAAATATACATTTGGGGTGGGAGCATGGGCAGGAACACTAGTGGCAGTGCAGTAGCTTGCTTGTTTATATTTCTTCCATAAGAATATATATTTGTATAATATTATAAGTACTGTGTAAAACTGGTTTAGCTGAAGACAGGATTCCCCATAACCACCAACATGGGAAAGCAACCCAAAATATTGCCCCATCTTACATGATTTTGCCCCTGTAGGAATTCTTTCCAGTGTTGTGATTCCATCACGTTTGTCAATTTTCCCACCTCTATGAGTTGTTCCACATCTGTAGTTGCCAAGGTGGGAAATTAGATGACACCCCAGCACAAGTCAGCATTCTCACAGGTGAAAAGTATGAGGTGTTGAGTCAATAATCAGAATGCAGTACTTGGGGGTGGTTGCATCAAATGCTGAACTAGAGAAAATGGAGACCTGAGTTTGAATTCTGTCTTGGCCATGGCTGAGACCTTGCGATATCCAGGTAAGTCTTGCTGAGAGTTGACCCACTGAAATCAAGGGAGTTAAGTTATTCCCACTATGGTAAGATGTACAGCATATCTATTGAAATTTCATTAGCTACTGCTACATTTAAATTAGTGCCTGCCAATTTTTGCAGATTTGTGTTATTTTATCCTCTTTTTCCATTTTGGTCACAGGATTCTTTCTTTTAGGAGGAGCAGTCCAAGCAGCCACTCTAAATATTAGCAATATCATATCAAGTTACTTTCCTGCATGTAAGTGCATTTTTTCCTACACGAAAGTGGTGTGTGCATAGGAATACCATCCTTTGTTAAGTGGAGCTGAAAGTTTTAGCCAGTAAGGGGTTTTTGTCTCTCCTATATTAGGGCTGCACAATTTGTGACCCATCCAAATCAAACACAATCTACTGATTTTGTATGGTGGCCACCCAAGGATTCAGCAAACCTCTGGTTTGGCTGCCTGCCTGGGATTGCAAAGAAACAGGGAGGTGTAAAGCACAAACAAAGCGACAAGCTTCTGGGCTGCATCTGGATCCGGGAGAGGTCGTTGTGCAAAATACATCATTTCCAAAATGGCAGAAGCTATTTAAAGGTTGCCACAAATAGAGATAGATGTACTCCACTTGGCTCACAGATTCAACTAGAAATGAGCCAAGCATCTTTACTTCAATATTGATAATAACTCGGTTCTTTGCTGAACCAACCCCCCAGCAAAGCAAGAGAGTCATTTGTCTGTGGCTCACTAGTTGGCTGGTTTGAACAGCTTCCCCTCCAGAAAACTGTAAGAAGCAAAATCTCACCTCCTGCACCATGGAAAATCTTTGTGCAAATAGGCTCCCCTGTGATGATGGAATTTCTCCCCGCCTCCTCTTCAACCCTAGTTTTCTGAGGGTGATCCAGTGGTAGGAAGTCTTCTCCAGCTCAAAATAAAATCCAAGCTGGAGAAGAATCCATGGGCTTCTAATGTTCTTCACCCTCTTTTGAGGGATATATAACTGAGCCTGTATTGCTGAAGATTGTTTCTGGACCTGAGCCTGGAGAAGTTCACCAGCAAGTTCACTTGCAACAGGCAAGTTCCTAATGCAAACATAATGAAAACGCATGGCTTGGTTGGTTCTGGTTTGAGAAAAAGTTGTGGCTTGTACTAGGGTAGCCAACATGGTACTCTCCTGATGTTGTTGGACTGCTCATTAGTCCCAGCCACCATGGCCAATTGTCAAAGATGAAGAGAACTGTATTCCAGCTACATCTAGAGGGCATTACTTCAGTAACCCTGTTAGAGTAAAACTGTAAACTGTGGTTTGTTTCTAACTACACTTGAAAGCTTCTAATGCACTATGAGGGGGACGCGGGTGGCGCGGTGGGTTAAACCACAGAGCCTAGGACTTACTGATCAGAAGGTCGGTAGTTTGAATCCCCGCGACGGGTTGAGCTCCCGTTGCTCGGTCCCTGTTCCTGCCAACCTAGCAGTTCGAAAGCATGCAGTGCAAGTAGATAAATAGGTACCGCTCTGGCAGAAAGGTAAACAGTGTTTCCGTGCGCTGCTCTGGTTCGCCAGAAGCGGCTTAGTCATGCTGGCCACATGACCCGGAAGCTGTACGCCAGCTCCCTCGGCCAGTAAAGTGAGATGAGCACCACAACCCCAGAGTCGGCCACGACTGGACCTAATGGTCAGGCATCCCTTTACCTTTAATGCACTATGAAGGGGTCCTGTAATGAGGGAACATGTGAGCCCAAGGTTCATGCCTCCCTGTGGTCACAGTGCAAACCATGGTTTCTTGTGTATGAATTGGACCAAAGTGTGCAAGAGGTAGGTGGCCAATTATTTATTCCATTTACTGTTCATCCTTTTTTCCCCTTCCTAAAATGACTTCTGAAATGTTAGCCTGGAGTTTATGTTTTTGGCAGGGGGGATAAAAATAAGCTTTATGAGTTTCATATAATTTTTGAAGGCAGTTCATAGTCTGTGCTAATAATTCCTGACATTTCCATTAAAATAATGTACAGGGCTTTAGAGCTGCACCAAGTTCGCCTCTGCCAGTTTATAAGGATTTTTGTAATGTGCTCCAAATACATCATTATCACCTACAATTATAATTGCCGTTTTAATGAAATAATTACAAGCATACCACAGCAGATGCACAGATATAATTATCATAATTGCATAAATACCTGATTTTCAGCTAACAGTTACTTACAAGGAGCCTCTTGCAAAATTGGTAAAATGTCATCTACAGACACTTGTCAGCAAATGAGTGATATGCATTTATATTTATTTATATGGCATATGATTTCATCCTATTAAATATGCTGTCTTCCCCTTGCCCCATGCCCAGCCAAAAATCTGTACTGGGAAGTTTTATAACAAGCTACCAAAATCATTATTCAAGTGCTTGGATTTTAAGTCTATCTGAAATCCATCACTTAGCTTCATCAATGACCTAAAAAGACTCCTCATTGCCCTCACCATAGAATTTGGCTCAGCATAGCATAAGGTAAAGGGACCCCTGACCATTAGGTCCAGTCGTGACCGACTCTGGGGTTGCGGCGCTCATCTCGCTTTATTGGCCGAAGGGAGCCGGCGTACAGCTTCCGGGTCATGTGTCCAGCATGACTAAGCCGCTTCTGGTGAACCAGAGCAGCGCACGGAAATGCCGTTTAACTTCCCGCCGGAACGGTACCTATTTATCTACTTGCACTTTGACGTGCTTTCGAACTGCTAAGTTGGCAGGAGCAGGGACCGAGCAATGGGAGCTCACCCCGTCGCGGGGATTCGAACCACCAACCTTCTGATCCATAAGTCCTAGGCGCTGTGGTTTAACCCACAGCGCCACCCGCGTCCCTGCATAGCATATCCAACATTAATTCAGTTGTTCCAAATGCATTCTGTGAGTTCCTTGCAAGCTTGTTAGGGGTTTGCCAATGTGAAAACTAGTAATTATGTGGCCAAGCATCTGGCCCAACATTCCTATTGAGTATGTTATAGAGCAGGGGTCGGCAACCTGTAGCACATGGGTCACAAGCAGCCCACGGGGGCCATTTAAATGGCCCATGAGCTGCCCCTGAACCAAGCCACCCGCACGGCGAGTCCTTGCATGCTGCACTAAACTAGCACAGCATGGAGTGGGAACTCGCTTCCACAGCACCGGAAATTGCGTCTGAGCAGATGGGAGTGAACTGGCCCAGGTGAGGTAAACCTTGCCGACCCCTGTTATAGAGGAACATCTCCATTCATGCTGGCAGAGAATGACGCTATATCTGCTACACCATTCAGCATTCCAATTAACACTTGACATTGCTGATTTGATTCTCCCCTTTTTGCTGCTACACCATCCTAAGGTAAGCCATTCAATCCAGTGTCCATAGTTAAACTATCTCCTCACTAACCACAAGATCTAACCAACAATCCAATGTAATTGCTAAGATGGAGGGCAGCAGTTATTCAAGTCACAAAAAAGATGCCAAGGCAGATAGCACTCAAAGTGGTTTCCCAATCGAAATAAACCTTTCGCTTCCATCATTGGAATGTTTATCAGCATTCCAGTGGTGGCGTTTCATTCTGAGAACTTCAAGGAATGTTGGTGAATGTTCCATCATGCCAAAACAGTTTTTCCATGTGAAATCCGGGGAGTTGCTACAGATCTCCAAGTGTCCCTATTTTCCAGGGACAGCCCTGGAATTACAGAACCCGTCCCAGTTTTTGATTTGTTCCCAGAATGTCCCACTTTCCCTTAGGACATCCCTATTTTCAACAGAGAAACGTTGGAAGGTATGGAGTCATGCAACCCCCGAGCCAAGGAGATAAGTAACTATACAACCTTGAGATGACATCTGAAGGCAGCCCTGTGTAGGGAAGTTTTTTAAATATTTGATGTCTGATTATGTTTTTATATATGTTGGAAGCCACCCAGTCCAATGGGCGGAGTATAAATTATTATTATTATTATTAGTAGTAGTAGTAGTATTAAATAGAAGGTCCCTATTGTCATATGAGAAATGTTGACGGGTATGGTTCTATAGGCAACAAACAAGGGGCACAATACACAATTTAAAAAGCAAACTACATGTATAATAAGCACAGAGACTTGATTACTCATAATGTGTAATGTGCAAAGATTACTCATAATGTGTGATTCCAGTTGGTAGGTACAGTGCTGCACTTCTGACAGAAGTCAGGAAGAGGCTATGGAGCCAGAGAGAGAGAGAGAGAGAGAGAGAGAGAGAGAGAGAGAGAGAGAGAGAGAGAGAGAGTAGAGGACTTCATTCTGTCTGGATGCAATCCTTAAACATGACTTCCTTAGTTCAATACAGACAGAAAAGAGAAATGGCTGGCATTTTCACATTTAGTCTGGCAGCAATACCATCAGAGCATTACCTTCCCCAGGAAGACGACTCCACAAAAGGATGCTAACTTTAAGCATTTTATGTTATTTCAAATACGTGGCATTAAGCTATTCTAACGGCTTCTGATTGTGACTGGATCCTAGACGATGTTTGGTTCATTATCTTACAGTGTGTATTACTAGCATAATAGCTCAAAAGGAAAGGTCTCTGTGGTATTTAAACAATAAAAAGGGAAAGGAACGAAACCTGGAACAAGCAGCACTTGAAACATCAACAACAAAATGAATATGTCTGGTAGTTTGTCACTGCACTGCTGGAGATTATGAGGCCAAATGCATTTCTGAAGATCTGCCAGAATGAATTGGGCTTCAGAGGTGTGTGTTTGTGTGTGTGTGTGCGTGCGTGCGCACACACAGAGGCCACGTTCACACCATACATTTAAAGTGCTATGATACCACTTTAAACAGTCACGACTTCCCCCAGAGAATTCTGGGAGCTGTAGTTGGTTAAGGGTGCTACGAGTTGTTAAGAGACTCCTATTCCCCTCAGAACTCAGTATGGTTTAACCATTGCTCCCACTCCACAGGGAACTCTGGGAATTGTAGATTTGGGGGGGGGGACATCTGAAACTTGAATCAGTCCTGCCTTCTTCCTGAGATGGGGAAGGGCTTCCGAAAGCCAGAAAGGGGCACATTAAGAATTAAGCTAGGCTTTGTAAGACCACCTGCACCTGTGTGAATCTGCCAAAGCTCTGAGAGTTAGGGGTCACCACAGAAAAGGCCCACCGATCAAAATTGTGAGATTGGCAAGACCAGCTAAAGCCTCTGATCACAGAGGGTAGTGCGTAATGCGAGAGGCTGGAGTACTGCATATCCACCAACATACCTACCCTCACGCAAAAACACCCCTCTCCAAAAAAGGGGGTATCTTTGGGGGCAATCCTCCTGTTAGAGCCAGTAGCTCACACAAAGAGCCTGGGCACTCTTTGGGGGCTGTGTTTTTGCTGGAACCAAAACTGGACATCCCAGGATCCACTCAGAATCCGGGATGGCTTCTGTAATTCTGGGATGTCCCGCTTAAAGTGGAGCAGTTGAGGGGGTATGGTCTTGGCACACTGTGAAGTGTCAGAGTCTAAGGGACCAGACCTATGCTCAAGCAGCTGACACAAAGCAAGCCATTGCAAGTTACACCAGATCCGAAGCCTATTCAGCAACAGGTCTGCTGTTGCTCTACCTAATACAGAACAAAAACCCCCTGTGTTGCAAACTTAACACAACAAACAACACAAGCAACACGAAGACCAGTATACTTGATAGCACTGTGGTTCTTATTGCATAATATACATGATTTAGTACCACAAAAACAAAATGTGTACACTTGTAAATTCTCTAATATATTTGAAAACTAATGAACACGTCTGTCAATCTTTGAAAGTCCGTAAAATATAATAAGTCTATGGTTGAAGCAAAGTAATAAATGCCATCCTGTGGGCTAAGTGGTAAAACTTTGTAGGTGTTCATGGTGCTAAAGTAGTAAGTGAATAACAACGTAGGACAGTGATCCCGGATAATCTGACTGTTTTGCTGGAATCTTCTTCAGCACAACCCATAGATTAGAAAAATGCACAAGGAGCAGTGGTCATGAGGATATGTAACTACTGCCTGGCAGAGGGAAAATAAGCCTTTAAAATAGTGCCTTATGCCTGGTTGATCACATGGTCAAGCTAAAGTCCCGCCCCTCTGGTTCTCCCCCTGCCACATTCCCAGAATGCCCCATTTTGGGGACTCACACCAGCCTCAGCCAATTTCCGCTAAGCTCCAGTATTGAGCAAATTATGCCAGCGTATCTTCAGCTGAGCCAGGATTGGGCACTTAACACCCGCTGAGGACAGCTGAGCCAGCAATCCACTGTATCCTAAGCAGCTCATCCTGGCAGATTTTACCATGAGATTTCCTGCGAAGTTGTTCAGGACTCTGGGGTTTTGTCTCTCCCTCATTTAAGGACTGGAATGAAAATGAAGTAATATTGAGGTGTATTGCAGACAAGAAACGTACACATGTCAGGTGGGCAATACCAAACGGTGGGGGGGGGGGGAAACGTTATCAAAACATCACACAAACTCTCTGCATGACAGCAAACATAATAGACTGTGACATATTTACCAGACTGCTCTGGCACTGACAGCAAATCCAGGGATGGCAAGGAATGCAAAAACCAACAGGCTGAGGAAAGTGGAGATAACCAGACACCACGACGCCAAGCTCTTCAACGGGTTTTGTTTGGGGTTTTATAAAAGGAATGCTAGAAATACTGTGGTACCTCAGGTTACAGATGCTTCAGGTTACAGACACTTTAGGTTACAGACTCTGCTAACCCAGATGTAGTACCTCAGGTTAAGAACTTTGCTTCAGGATGAGTACAGAAATCACGGGGCGGGGCGGCGGTAGCGGGAGGCCCCATTAGCTAAAGTGATACCTCAGGTTAAGAACAGTTTCAGGTTAAGAACGGACCTCCAGAATGAATTACGTTCTTAACCCGAGGTAAAGGTAAAGGTACCCCTGACTATTAGGTCCAGTCATGGACGACTCTGGGGTTGCGGCACTCCTCTCGCTCTATAGGCCAAGAGAGCCGGCGTTTGTCCACAGACAGCTTCCAGGTCATTTGGCCAGCATAACTAAGCCGCATCTGTGGATCCAGAGCAGCGCACGGAAACGCTGTTTACCTTCCCACCAGAGCGGTACCTATTTATCTACTTGCACTTTGATGTGTTTTTGAATTGCTAGGTGGGCAGGAGCTGGGACCGAGCAAAGGGAGCTCACCCCATCACAGGGATTCGAACCGCGACCTTCTGATCAGCAAGCCCTAGGCTCTGTGGTTTAGACCACAGCACCACCCACGTACTCGGGACGCAGGTGGCGCTGTGGGTTAAAGCCTCAGCGCCTAGGACTTGCCGATCAAAAGGTCGGCGATTCGAATCCCTGTGGCGGGGTGCGCTCCCGCTGCTCGGTCCCAGCACCTGCCAACCTAGCAGTTCGAAAGCACCTCCGGGTACAAGTAGATAAATAGGGACCGCTTACTAGCGGGAAGGTAAACGGCGTTTCCGTGTGCGGCTCTGGCTCACCAGATGCAGCTTTGTCACGCTGGCCACGTGACCCGGAAGTGTCTCCGGACAGCGCTGGCCCCTGGCCTCTTGAGTGAAATGGGCGCACAACCCCAGAGTCTGGCAAGACTGGCCCGTACGGGCAGGGGTACCTTTACCTTTACCTTTACCACCCACGTAATAACATTCCCCATCTGCTTGATGTTAAGTCCAGAGAGTGTCCTTTTCTTTCTTCAGTTAAAGTAATTGCCCTCTCTATTTCATAAGATTTTAATATCTTCCAGCCACACACACGGATATCGCTGTTCCTCTAGAACACTTTGCTTGAGTGCCAGGCAGGTCTTACATTCTTCTGTTATATTAACTTTGCTTGTGGTTGTCCTTGTTCATAAGCAGCAATGAACAATCAAGGTTTCAGCCTGGTGCAAACCTAAGGGGAGGCATAGCTACACACAAATATATAACTCCCAATATATTACTTTATTATCTTTATATTATTTATATTATTTTATTATCTTTATCACATCTTCCAAGGAACAAAAGGTAATATACAATGGTTCATCCTCTCCCATTTAATCATCACTAAACGCTGCAAGGTAAGGGATGCGGGTGGCGCTATGGCTTAAACCACAGAGCCTGGGACTTGCAGATCAGAAGGTCAGCGGTTCGAATCCCCGCAACTGAGTGAGCTCCCGTTGCTCAGTCCCTGCTCCTGCCAACCTAGCAGTTCGAAAGCACGTCAGAGTGCAAGTAGATAAATAGGTACCGCTCCAGCGGGAAGGTAAACGGCGTTTCTGTGTGCTGCTCTGGTTCGCCAGAAGCAACTTAGTCATGCTGGCCACATGACCCAGAAGCTATACGCCGGCTCCCTCGGCCAATAAAGGGAGATAAGCGCAGCAACCCCAGAGTCGGTCACGGGTCCCCTTTACCTAAATGCTGCAAGGTAGGGTAGGGCAGAGATGCCCCCTAAATCACCAAATGAGCTCCATCACTGAAAAGAAATTTCAACCCGCATCTTGTTTAACACATTCTGCCCACTGCACCAGATGTAACTTTCAATAAAATATAATGTTAAGTCACAACCTGGGTCTTGTCCCCTCTTTAATTTCCTTGCAGCCAAATTCTATGTTCATTTTCTCAGAAGTTTGCATTTAAAGTCACATGAAGGCTGTGATCCTATACCCGCTTGCCTGGGAGTAAGTCCCACTGATCTCAGTGAGATTTACTTTTGAGTATACCTGTTTAGGAGTACACTGTGAGTTCCATAAGACTTATTTCTAAATAAGAAATCTGTAAGACTGCGTCCATGAGCTGAATCTATGGTAAATAACTATTTTATGAAAGTTTTTAAAAGTTAAATAGAGGATAAGCTTCATAGGGGATAAGCTAACCATGATGGCTATTTTCTACTTCCTGTGTCGGAAGCAGTATGCCTCAGAAAGCCAGTTGCTGAGAATCGAGAGCGTTGTGTTTAGAGAAGATTTAATATCTGATATTTTATCGCTTTATTATCATCATCATCATCATCATCAATTCTGTTCGGAGCCACCCAGAGTGCCTGGGGAAACCCAGCCAGATGAGAGGGGTACAAAATTATTATTATTATTATTATTATTATTATTATTATTATTATTATTATTGGCAGGGTTATCAATGTGCACCTGGCTGGCCACTGGAAAACCAGGTGCTGCAGTTGATAGGGTTGATCCAGCCTCTTCTTATGTTTACATTGAACACTCACATATATAAGCAGTGGCTTGGATCCAGACTTAGGCATGCTTAAAGTAGACCTGCTGAAATCAATGGTCGTGTTGATATCGGTGGAAATCCTCTAAGCAAACTCTGGGTTCAAACCAAGGTATTTTTAAGGTTAATTGTGATTTTAACCCATCTCAAAAAATAAATGTAAAGAACAACAAATGCATGAATTAAAAAAATAAAAACACTGGCTTGGACCCAAATAACTATTTCTGGGCACTTAAGGAGTCGGAGGTTCTGTTGAGCAGGAGCCCGGCCCATGCCAGAAGGCAGCTCCAGCTAAAACCAGAGCAATTTCTGATGCGGCCTTCTGCTCAAAGAAGGTATTAAAATACCATTGATCTCATTTAAAGTACCGCTTTGGATCATGTTTTTTTTCCCATCCATCGTCCACCTCTGCATCCATTCTCTAATACCAGGCTCTTAGCTAATGACCTGCCTTCTGCCAAGATGTCTTTCTTTGTGTAGAATCAAAAGTCCTGTGTCTTACTAGGAACACTGTATGAGTTAGGGATGGAGGAGAAATCCAATTAAAACAGATTTATATATGGAATTTGGTGGTTCAGACCTTGCCCATATTGGACTGCCTCTTGCGTGTCTAAGTCACTCATGCATTGTCAGGGGGTTTTGTTGTTGTTTTGCTTTTCTTTAAAATTTAACCAATTATATGCCATGCTATATGCAAAGTTTTATGAAAAACGTACATTTCCGGAGTATAATTTTCAAAGTATTAATGCTTAAGTCTTTTGAAGCAGTTATGTGCATGGCTGTGTTTCTTTGGTTGCTGCAGAAAACCTGGAGCCTACATGCATGCACCTCAATACACTTAAGGCTCCCTGCACACAACCAGTACTCTTGATTTTTGCATGGTGCAAGTTGCACTGCTGAAACTGACAGTGCCTTGGAATGTATGCAAATCGCCCCCTGTGTGCGTGGAAATTTAGAACAATTGGGGATAAACTGCAGGGAGGAGACGGAGCCAGCAGGTGGCATCCTGACCCATACCACTGGCTGTGCATAGAACATACCCCTGTAAAACTCCTCAAAGGGACTAAAGACAATCAGTTTGCACTGCTCCAAGTTACGTAGCACATCGTGGTGTATGATTTAACAGTCCGGAAGGAATAGGAAACATTTAAAATAGTCATCACCCTTATCATCATCATCATCTATGTTTTCTCCTCTTCCTCCCCCTCTAGAACTACAGGAAAGGGATGGGGGAGGGGATATATACTACTTCTCACTAGACTCCATTAGACAAGACATTAAGGGAGAAAGACTATGTTAAGATCTGCCAGGACGAGCAGTTTAGCATGCAGGGGATCTTTGGCTCAGCCAGATGATTTCTGGCTCAGCCAACATTAGGTCCCCAAACCCAGCTTGGCTGAAAATAGGGCAGCACAACTTGCACACCCAGGCTCAGCCATCTGAGCTGAAGCTGGAAAAACCAAGGGCAGTACATATAAGTAAGTTCCCATATAGGGGCATGGGGTGGGGGAGACTTCGGCTGAATCCCAACCAGGGGTCTGCTTCTGTTGTTGGGTTTTTGTTTTGTTTTTTTTTGCGATGGGTAAAGCAATAATTATGCTCTGTCCTCCATCTAGAGATAAAGCAGGCCATGGATGTGTGTGTGTGTGTGTGTGTGTGTGTGTGTGTGTGTGTTTGATTGACTGAGTGATTGATTGATTGATTGATTGATTGACTGAGGCTGCTATCCGAAACACACTGTGGAGAGATTAACAGGGGTCAGCAAACTTTTTCAGCAGGGGGCCATACCAGGGGCGCCGACTTATAAAAAATATTGGGGGGGGTGGGGGCCCATACCGACTTATAAAAAATATTGGGGGGGCCCAAGACCTCCAAACCGCTGCTGCTGGGGGAACGAAAGGGGCGAGCCCCAGGCTGCCCCGACCTTAAGTGAACCTGTGAGGGCCCGCCCTTTGCGGCAGCCGATTGGCTGCCGCCGTGGGCGGTGAGTATTAATGAGCTAGGGGGAATCCCCGCTTCTCGCGGGGCTGACGCCAGCCCCGCGAGATTGTTGATGGGTCGAGAGCCCGGAACCCCACCCCCTCTCTAGATCGGGAGTGGCTTTGTTTTAACTCATTACTGAATGTATTTTAAAAGGTAACTATCGTCAAACAAAGAAAATTAAAAAAAAAATTAAAAAATTATTGGGGGGCAGAGCCCCCCCAAACGAATTTTTTTTTTTTTTTATAAATATTTTATTAGGTTTTTAATAAACAAATTTCCACTTTCAAATACATACTTCCATGAATCCAATGGACTCCCCCCATCTCCCGAGCACTGCATTCCCTGTGTAACCAAAACCTCAGCAATTTGTTAACTTGTTTTATACATAACAATATATCTTCCATTTTATCGTGTTATCTGATGTAAACATTTCAATACAATTGCATTAATTTTTAGTTTCCACACAATAAAAATATTTCATTACCTCACTTCTGTCTTATAGTGTCTTATTTATCAATTCAGAAATTTGCCGATACTGAAGCTATACCTTCCTAGTAAGAAGCATTTTTTAACATTCATACAACTTATAATGCTTTTTCAAATAGTCCTTAAAATTTTTCCAAACTTCCTCCGTTTCTTCTTCTCCCGAGTCTCGAATTCTGCCAGTCATTTCAGCCAACTCCATATAGTCCATCAGCTGCGTCTGCCATTCTTCCAATGTGGGTATATTTTGTGTCTTCCAGTGCTTTGCCAACAAAATCCTCGCTGCCGTAGTAGCGTACATAAAGAAAGTTCTATCTTTCTTGACCATCCTCTGGTCCACCATGCCCAGAAGGAAGGCCTCCGGTTTCTTAGGTAAGGTGAATCTCAGCACCTTTTTTAGTTCATTATGTATCATTTCCCAGAAGGCCTTCACTTTCGGGCAGGTCCACCAGAGGTGTAAAAATGTCCCTTCTTCTTCCTTACATTTCCAACATTTATTATCGGACAGGTGATATATCTTTGCAAGCTTGACTGGGGTCATGTACCACCGGTATATCATTTTCATAATGTTTTCCTTCAAGGCAGTACATGCCGTGAATTTCATTCCGGTGTTCCATAACCTTTCCCAGTCTTCAAACATAATGTTATGCCCCAAGTCCTGTGCCCACTTTATCATAGAGGATTTGACAATCTCATCCTGTGTGTTCCATTTAAGCAGCAAGTTATACATTCTCGAAATTAGCTTAGATTTTGGCTCAAGCAACTCTGTTTCTAGTTTCGATTTTTCCTCCTGAAAACCCACTTTTTTATCTGCTTTAAAAACTTCCTGGATTTGAGCATAATGCAACCAATCTCGCACCTTGTTTTTTAACTTTTCCATACTCTGTAACCTCCATTTATCTCCAATTTTTTCAATTATTTCCCAATATTTAGGCCAGTGGGCCTCCATATTGAGTCTTTTACGTGCTTTGGCCTCCATCGGTGAGAGCCACCTCGGAGTTTTACTCTCCAATAAGTCTTTATATTTTGACCAGACCATGAAAATTGCCCTTCTGACAATATGGTTTTTGAACAATTTATGAACTTTAACCTTGTCATACCACAAATATGCATGCCACCCAAAAGCATTATCAAATCCCTCCAGGTCAAGGACATCGGTGTTCTCCAATAGGATCCAATCCTTCAACCAGCAGAGGGCTGCAGCTTCGTAATATAACCTCAAGTCCGGCAGGGCAAACCCCCCTCTTTCTTTCGCATCTGTTAGTATTTTAAACTTTATTCGGGGCTTTTTGCCCTGCCAGACAAATTTAGATAAATCCCTCTGCCATTTTCCAAAACATTCCACCTTATCCACGATCTGGAGGGCCTGAAACAAAAATAGCATTTTCGGCAATACATTCATCTTTATAGCAGCTATTCTGCCCAGCAAGGAAAGTTTTAATCTTGACCATGTTTCCAGATCTCTTTTTATCTCTGACCAACATTTCTCATAGTTGTCCTTAAATAAATTCAAATTTTTGGAGGTCAAGTGCACCCCTAGGTACTTTACTTTTTTAACCACATTTAGTTCTGTTTCTTTTCTGAACTCCTCTATTTCAATAGTTGTCAAGTTTTTTGCTAAAACTTTAGTTTTTTGTTTATTCAGCTTGAATCCCGCCACCCGACCAAAATCAGAAATTAATTCTAACGCTCTTTTAGTACTAGAGGCTGGCTCCTGTAATGTTAATACCAAGTCATCTGCGAAAGCTTTCAGTTTATATTGTTTCTCTCCGACCACAATTCCCTGTGTCAACCGGTCATTTCTAATCATGTTCAGTAGCACCTCCAGGACTGAAATAAACAACAGAGGAGATAGAGGGCACCCCTGTCGTGTCCCTTTTTCAATTTTGAACTCCTCTGTCACCACGTTGTTTACTATCAATTTAGCTTTTTGTTCTGAATAAATTGCTTCTATTCCATTTTCAAACCCCCGCCCTACTCCCATCCTTTCCAAATTTTTCTTCATAAACAGCCAAGAAATGTTGTCAAAGGCCTTCTCCGCATCAATAAAAATCAACACCGCTCTTGTGTTTGAATTAATCTGTAAAAACTCCAAAATGTCAATGATGTTTCTTGTGTTGTCAAATAAATGCCTACCAGGGAGAAAGCCTGCTTGGTCCTTATGAATCACTTCATTTAAGACTTTCTTAAACCTACTTGCCAAAATGTCTGCAAAAATTTTGTAATCCACATTTAGGAGTGAGATAGGACGGTAGTTTTTAAGTTGAGTTTTTTCAGATTCTAGTTTTGGGATCAACGTGATGAAGGCTTCTTTCCACGTTTCCGGTGCCTTCCTCCCCTCCATAATCTGGTTGCAAACTTCCAGCAATGGTTGTGTCAATGAGTCCTTCAGTACCTTATAATATTTGGAAGTAAGCCCATCAGGTCCCGGAGATTTGCCCAGTTGAAGGTTCTGAATGGCGCATTCAATTTCTTGGGTTGTAATATTACAGTTCAGGGTTGCTCTCATTTCCTGGGGTATTTTTTGTAATCCATTAGTTATAACAAATTGGTCCACCTCTGAGCTTTTTTGTGGCCTTTGAGAATAGAGTTCTTTGAAATATCTCTGAAAGGACCTTCTAATTTCGTCGGGTTTCTGAACCATTCTCCCTTCAATCTCTAGATTGGTAACTGTGTTAAGTTTTTGTCTCTTTTTCAACTGCCAAGCCAACAATTTTCCACATTTGTTAGCAGATTCAAAGGATCTTTGTTTCATTTGTTTAATTTTCCATTCCACCTCTTGATTTATCAGTTTCGAATATTGTGCCTGGAAAAACTTCACTTCTCTCAATACTTCCTTTGATTTAGGCCTGGATCTCAGTTTTCTCTCTCCTTCTCTTATTTTCTCCAAGATCTTCTCCTTCTTTTCATTCCAGAGTCTTTTTTTAATCGTGTTCTGTTGTATTAGAAACCCTCTTATCACTGCTTTGCTTGCGTCCCAGATTATTCTTTTTTCCACATTTGTCTTTAAGTTTATTTCAAAATAGTCCTTTAAAACTTTTTGGGCCTTCTTAACAATCTCCTGATCTCTTAACAAGGCGTCATTCATTCTCCATCTGAACGATCCGGTTGTATTTAGTCTCAATTCCATTCTCAAGGCGTTGTGGTCGGAGCAGGTTTTTGGGCAGATTTCCACTTTTCTGGTCTTAGGTGCCAGCCCTCTAGTTATCCATATTTGGTCGATTCGCGTCCATGTCATATGGGCCTCAGAAAAGAAAGTTCCTTCTTTCCCTAGAGGGTTCTTGGTCCTCCATATGTCGATCAAATCCAAATTGTCAGTCATTTCAAAAAAGGTTTTTGGAAGTCTGCCATCTTTCATTATATTAGCACTTTGTGACTTATCCATATTCACTGAGGCGACACCGTTCATATCTCCCAACATGATAATGTTGTTATAGTCCAAATAGTCCAGCATAATCTCATGCAGCTTCTTAAAAAATTCCGATTTTCCATCATTTGGGGCGTAGATTCCTAGAATTAAAAACTTTTCTCCTTGTGTCTGGATTTCAATTGCCAAAATTCTGCCCTGTTCGTCTTTAAATACAAATTTTGGGGACAAGTTCTCCTTTGCATAAATCACCACTCCTCTTTTCTTAACTTTATCCGATGAAATAAATTCTTGACCTAACCTTTTATTGATTAGCACTTTTCTATGGAGTCTTGTCACATGTGTTTCTTGCAGGCAAATAATGTCCAATTGTTCTTTTTTCAAAATATGAAATACTTTTCTGCGTTTTTCTGGAGAATTCCCGCCATTTATATTCCAACTAAGAAGCTGTAGAGACATCCCGGTCTACTTCTTGGGTATCACAGTTGGGTATCTAATTTGTCGTCCTTTTCCGGAAGCTGTGGTGCCGGGCCGCCTCCAGATGGTATGGATCCTGGTGGTAATCCCGGTGGTGGAGGCCAGGAATCTGTGGCTCTCTTTTGGAGGTCCTCCTCGTTGTCGTGTAGGAACTTCTGGTGGTCTTCTGGTGTTTTAATTCTTACCTTCTTTCCTTTATAGGTGAATGACAGACCTTGAGGAAATTCCCACCTATAAGGGATTGCGTTATATCTTAACAATTTGGCCAAGTCTGTGTATGTGGCTCTAAGGTCCAACAAATATTTAGGAATGTCTCTATAAATTTCTGCCCTTTTGCCTTCGACTTCCAGGGATTTTTTAAAATGTTGGCCTAATATCTTGTCTCTTTCCTCTCTTGTTCTCAAACAAACCAAACAGTCTCTGGACTTATCTTTCTTAACCGATCTTCCCAGTCTGAAGGCCGTCACAATCTTGAAATCTTTATCCTCTTCAACCCCCCAAAATTTAGAGAACAACTCCGTCAAGAATTTCTCTAGGTTGCCCTGTTCCAACTCTGGGACAGCCCTCAGCCTAAGATTACATTCCTTACTTTTCAGTTCCACCATTGACAGGTAGGCTTGCTGTTCTCCTACCTGTCCCCCCAAACGAATTTTTGAGGGGGCTCGGGCCCCCTCAGGCCCCATGGAGTCGGCGCCTATGGGCCAGACCACTGTCCCTCAGACCTTGTTGGGGGCCGGACTATATTTGGGGGGGGGGGGAATGAATAAATTCCTATGCCCCACAAATAACCCAGAGATGCATTTTAAATAAAAGCACACATGTGGCGTTTGCCGTCCTAGGTGTGACACATCATACTGGGTTCATAGGGAAAGGGTTAACTAATTGTGAAATGAGCAACCAATGGGAACCCAGGGGGCAGAGTTAACTGTGTATAAGGTTTAAGCACAGAGGGTTTTTGGGAGAGAGTTAGAGTTAGTGTGGAGAAGACAGTCTGGAGTTATAAGAGACTGATAAAATAAGTCTGTGGGTTGGGCTATTTGTTAAGAGGAGTCAGTCAAACAGTTGAGATAGTCAGTCAGAAGGTATTAGGAAGGTATAGGCTGGTAAAGAAACTAAAATCAAGATACTGACAGGAATTATCGGAGAAACCATAAACTTGTTAATGTCTGTAAAATAAACTTGGTGGAGTTTTTGGGTTCACTTTTAACAACTGTGTGGATTCAGTGTTTTACCAGAGAGTAACTTGTTGGTGGCAGCGGGGAAGCGAGCACAGTGGTGGCACAGGGATCAATAGACCGTTAAACATCCGGGGACCCCGTGTGACCACCACAACACATTCTACTCATGTAAAAACACGCTGATTCCCAGACCAGCCATGGGCCGGATTTAGAAGGCTATTGGGCTGGATCCGGCCGACGGGCCTTAGTTTGCCTACTCATGCCTAAGACTATTCAGCTCAGTCACATGGCTTGGCAACCTGTTTTCCCTGTTTTCCCTCTGGCTGGGCAGGCCCAGGCAGAGAAGCACCTGAATGGGGCACACTTGATAAGGCCACCCAGCAAATGCCTCAGCTTCTCTCCATTATCGCAGCATCAGCATTGCTGCACCAAGACAAGAAGCAACTTTGCATTGGTCCCGGGAGTTCCTGTTGCATGAATATTTCCTCCCAACTCATGGAGGAGCAGCTCCATTTCCCCAGACAAGATGCATTAAGAGATCATAAAGGGGGTGTGGGGAAGAGAGAAAGGCCTGTGGGCAGTCCTTGTACAGGATTTAAAGGGCCCTCTGGCATGGGTGCAGATCTGCTGTAGCTTCACTCGCTGTTTGCTGTCGGAAAACAGCAGGTGACAGATTCCCACTTCACTGTTTGCCCTCCTAATGCGGGTCTGCATAATTAATTAACTTTGGGCAAATGTTATCTGGAATTGGAATGGCAATGTAGACACAAGAGATAAAAGGGGGGGGGGAGAGAGAGAAGTTTCAGAAAGTCATTCAATGGGAGGAGATTTCTGAAAGTTTACAAACCGGTTCCTGAATATATTTGCATAATGGACCCATGAGAAGATGATAAGCTTTCAAAAGCCCTTTTGATTGTGCATTCTGGGGACTGGAAACCCCAAGAAGGTTTCCTTGGGCTCGGATCCTGCTCCTGGGTTTCCCAAAGGCATCTGGTTGGCCAGTTGGAGAATCGGATGCTGGACAAGATGAGCCGATGGGCCTGATCCAGCAGGACTCATCTTATGCTTTTTATGTTTTATGCTTAGGATGCTGTTGGGACAGTTCTACACAACGCCACTTTGAATTCTGTCTGTACCTGCAAAGGTTTTTGAGGTGGTCATCCTGCTTTGTTTCCTATCAGTCCATGTCCTGTAACTTCCTGATGAAATCCTGCAACTTTTTGTACCACCAGTGTGCTGGGTTGCTGCCCTCCAGACAGCAATGATCAGGGAACATTGGGGAAGCAACACAGAGCAGCAAATGAAGAGGAATGATATGTGGACATCCCTGCCTACATCTACCACTTGAGGAGCAATCCTGTGCACAAGAAGCCGGCACATCAATGTAAACTAAGCTAGCATAAATGTACACCAGCTACAAACCATGTAGGGGAGGGGAACGTGTTGTTCTTGGCCCCAAGATCTCTGGGTGCAGTGACTCCCACCCACTTCCCTGCCCATAGCAAACACTCCCCTCCTCTCCTGACCTTCATGAATTCGGTATGAAGATCTGAAGGGAGATTCTAAGTTCATTCGGCTGAATCACCTACAATATGCTGTACTAACTCTATCCAGTTGTTTTGACATCATTAGCAATATCTTTTCCTGCAGAATCCAATCCTGCAGCTGGTTCTTCCTGCCTAAGTGTAGAACAGGCAACTCCTAGCATCATCATAATTATATAAACTACAACTCCCATCATCCATAGTTAACAGTACCAGTGGTCAGGGATGATGGGAGTTGTAGTCCCAAAGCATCTGGAGGGCTGAGTTTGCCTATGCCTGGTGTAGAACCTTACATTTGTCCCTATTGAAATTCATTTTGTTCGTTTCAGCCCATTTCTTCAATCTGTGAAGGTCATTTTGAATACAGGTTCTGTCTTCAGCGGCATTGGCTACCCATCCCAGTTTGGTATCATCTGAAAATTGGGTGCAAATCTTCTCAATACCTTCATTCAATATGTTTATAAACATGTTGAACAGCAACAGGCCTAGCACAGACCCCTGTGGCACCCCTCTTTTCACTTTCCCCCAAAGATGATGAGGAACCATTCATGAGCACTCTTTGGGTTTGGTCAGTAAACCAGCTACAAATGCACCTAACAGTTAGCTTGTCCAGTCCATATTTTGCCAGCTCCTCCAACAAGAATACCAAAGAGGACTTTGTCAAAGCCCATACTGAAATCAAGATACACTACATTCACAACAAAACAGAGACATCACCTTGCCAACAAAGGTCTGTATAGTTAAAGCTATGGTTTTCCCAGTACTGATGGTCCAGTAAGAGCTGGACCATAAAGAAGGCTGATCGCCGAAGAATTGGTGCTTTTGAATTATGGTGCTGGAGGAGACTCTTGAGAGTCCCATGGACTGCAAGAAGATCAAACCTCTCCATTCTTAAGGAAATCAGCCCTGAGTGCTCACTGGAAGGACAGATCCTAAAGCTGAGACTCCA
The DNA here is from genome assembly GCF_964234715.1 of Podarcis melisellensis. Taxonomy (NCBI): domain Eukaryota; kingdom Metazoa; phylum Chordata; class Lepidosauria; order Squamata; family Lacertidae; genus Podarcis; species Podarcis melisellensis. Next base: position 13,844,439 of record NC_138537.1, read on the forward strand.
ATTCTTTGGCCACCTCATGAGAAGAGAAGACTCCCTGGAAAAGACCCTGATGTTGGGGAAGATGGAGGGCACAAGGAGAAGAGGACGACAGAGGACGAGATGGCTGGACAGTGTTCTCAAAGCTACCAGCATGAGTTTGACCAAACTGCGGGAGGCAGTGGAAGACAGGAGTGCCTGGCGTGCTCTGGTCCATGGGGTCACGAAGAGCCGGACACAACTAAATGACTAAACAACAACAACACATTCACAACATCCCCCTGATCCACAAAGCGTGTAACTCTATATAAAAAGAAATGAGATTCATTTATAGTTTTGAGCATTTCATTTCCTTCTCACTTAAACATTTACAGTTCATCCCACGCACACCACCAGGTACATCTATACCTGCAACTCAGGGTAACGCTTCATACATCTCATGAAGCGAGTTGTCGTCCACAAACAACCATGGCATCGTAAGTATGTTCATCACAAGGCACACTGTTACTTTTTCTCAGCGCTAACTCTCATTCAGATCTCCCTTCCTTGTCTCTTTATTCTCTTTAAGGATGCTGTTGACAGAAGAACTGCATTCCCCCATGCACTGTCAAATTTTGAAGAGAATGTTTACCATTTAGAGATTGCTCTTTTAGATGGAGTCATGGATTGTTCCATTCTTCAGAGACCCATATGCGCTCTGCTGCACACACGAAGCCCCAACTCAAGCAAAGAACCTGAGCATAGGAACAGCTATTATGAACAGAGCTTGTCCATCTTTTTGTTGTCATTATTAAAAATGAATCAGAGTGAAAGTGTGGTGGAGGCAGAAAGAAAAAAAATTAAATTGCAGCTCCGAACACTTTTCAATCAGTTTTGCCTTCATCTTCAAATATATATAGTTGTGGGAAGAAGCAGTCCAGAAGCAGTCAAGAGCAACAGCAAGAATGTATTGCTTTTACCATGCACACACATATGCACTAGCGAAGGCAGGACAATTTGCAGAAATATATTGTATTGTGCTGTTTGTCATGCCTAGCCTGAGAACGGAAATTGAAAATAAGGAGTCATAATGACCATTAAGTTTTAATGATCTGTTTTCCAGCTCCCTATTTAAATAATTAAAATGAACATTACCCATGATTATAAGATGGTTACAACAAGCCTCTCGGTGTTACACTCATTTTGCATCACCAGCGCTGGAAAAAAGCTGCAATCTCCAACAAATTAAGAATTCAGAAAGTTCCCTCGTACCAAGTCTGTTTGCCCACCCATGTCGTCTACTCTGACTCTCTGACTATCAGAGTCCCTCCCAAGTTCTCAGCAAGATCACGTCCTGCTCCTTTTTGAAAAAGAAGAAGAAGAAGAACAGTTTGGATTTGATATCCCCCCTTTCACTCCCCTTCGGGAGTCTCAAAGTGGCTAACATTCTCCTTTCCCTTCCTCCCCCACAACAAACACTCTGTGAGGTGAGTGGGGCTGAGAGACTTCAGAGAAGTGCGACTGGCCCAAGGTCACCCAGCAGCTGCATGTGGAGGAGCGGAGATGCGAACCTGGTTCCCCAGATTACGAGACTACCGCTCTTAAACACTACACCACACAGAAATGCAGGATGGAACCCAGTTCCTTCTGCATGTAAATCATGTGCTATGGCCTCTCCCTTCAATTGCCAGGAGGGTAGCAACCCTCCATTTGTAGCCACCTCCAGTCGCTTCAATGGCAAGGATGGTGCTGTAGACATGAAGTCAGATGTGTCTCTTCAACAAAGCAAACAGAGAAACGTTTGAGGGCAGCGGCGGATCACCTGCACCAGCAGACAGTTATGGACAATGGCTTCTAACTCTCTATATTCTGTAGGAACCCCATGAGAATAGATAAACTGGATTGTGAAAGCAGTGCATTTATGGACACATTTATGGAAATTAAGGACAACAGGAGTAGAATGGGGTCAGGTCTTTGGCCCCATGGACACATAGTTCCGCTTGGCACTGCTGTCCATTGGTCAGCTTAGATCATTGAGAAAGGGAGGTTTTCACACATCATCTTCTATACATTAGGTCTTCTGCAGATTCCAGAAACCTAATCGTCCAAACCCGAGAAAGCCTTCATACACAGAGATCTAGCACACTAACACAAGGATAGCAGGGTCCAGGAGGAGTCGTGCATTGTATATGGTGGGGCAAGGAGTGCAGCCCCACAGCCCCTTTCAATACATTTCCCCTTTGTGTGTTTAAAAGTGAAAGCAACTAAAAAGCACTGGCATGGTGCAGGCTAAGGAGAGGGACTCGGTTTTGGTGATTTTGCCTTACCGCTTCCTGTTGCTGCAGAATGCCATTTTAATACTCATAAGATCCCCAAATAAGCATACGAACCATTGGCTCTCATCTGGCTTCATGATGATGCAACATAGCTAAGGGATTCAAAGCCAAAACAGAGTGATAGCAATACTTCATGCCTTCAATCTGGCATTTTATGAAGGTGGGGCACCAGCAGTAAGAAGGACTATGATTGCTACAATGGTAGCTCCTGTCAGAACCAACAGCTGCTACAGTCAGCTTGAGGCTCCATGTGGTACACCCCCAGATTCAATCGAAAACGGAGAGATGGGACCACAAAGTCCATTCATCAGCTCTGTTGGAAGACCAGCAGCCAGAACTATGAACTAGCAGAAAAGAAGGAACAGAAGGGTAGAAAGGGGTGGAATGGGGTGGGGTGGGTGGTGTGCTTTAATGCAATCACGCCCCCCAAAAGTCCAAATCTTAGTAAAGTAATATGAACCACCTCTCCCCATATAAACCAACCCATACTCTGTGATCATTATCTGAGACCCTTCTTTGTGTGCCCACTCAACAAGAACGTATGGAGGGTGGCTACACAAGAATGGGCCTTCTTAGTGGTGGCTCCCCACTTGTGGAAGGCTCTCCCCAGGCAGGCTCACCTGGCTCCATCATCTACATACTTTTAGGTGCCAAGCAAATACACCCCTTTTTAACCAAGCCACTGGCTTTTAACTATCCACAGCCTTTTTGTAGGTCTGGCATGTTTTAATGTAAAGGGGTTTTTTTTTAATGTTGGTTTCAATATGTGTCTTTGTTTGCTTTTTGCTTAAAATATTTAAAGTGGTTTTGTTGCCAGGGCAACAAAAAGCGACCTATAAATTTAACACATAATAATAAAGGCACGGCAGAGACTGTACTTTTTAAGAATCCTAAGGAAAAACCACCTTCCACAGAAACTGCTTGCCTTCTATCACTGTGCCATTGAGAGCGTGCTCAATTATGGCTTATGTGTGTGGTACGGAAGCTGTACTACCCAGGACAGGATGGCGTTGTGCAGAGTTGTTAAGGCAGCAGAGAGCATTGTTGGCTGCCCACTCTCCACCTTAGAGCAGATTTATGCCACAAGGTGCCATAGGAAGGCACTGGACATAGTAAAAGATCCATCGCATCCTGGTCACTGTCTCTTTGAGCTCCTGCTGTCGGGACGGAGATACAGGACGATGATGACAAGAACGAGCCATCTCAAGAACAGCTTCTTCTCCAGAGCAATCTCGGCCCTGAATGGGAAACCTGGACTTTGAAAGTCATCTAATCTTCCTTGCTGTATTATATTATATTGTTTTAATTAGTGTTTTTATAGTTGTTCTGATTTTGAGTGGAGTGCCCTATCTGGGTGGATGGAGCAGCCAAGTAATTTCGTTGTCCCTGAGAGGGGGCAATGACAATAAAGATATTATTATTATTATTATTATTATTATTATTATTATTATTAAATAGCAATAAATCATGACTTAGCCCTATTTAGATATTAAAAAAAAAAAATTAGGAGAGCCTTTAGAAGGAAAGTCTCTTTATTCTTTTTTTGTTTTCCCCTCAGGTTCAAATACTCCTCAACTACACATGCATCCTCTTCGACCTTCTCATTTCCCTTTTGTTTGGGACTAAAAAACAGAGTCAGGTACACATTTGTACATTTAAAAGTAATGGAACCCTGCATCTTTATTTATGACTATGTAAAATCAATGCCTGGTAATAGAAGGCGAAAGTCACTCAGCTAATTACACATGCTTGATGAACAGCATAACAACAGCCACTGCTGCACTGCACGTTTGTCAAGGCATGTAAATTACTGCAGTTATTCTTATTCAAAGGAGATATGGGACTGCAAGATGAAGATGTTTAGAAGAACACCCTAATTTCCCCCTGGCACACATTAGTTTGGTCATCTGCAGGCCTGGAAGTTAATAAACGACATCTTCACCACATCAAATATAAAGGAAAGGCCACAGCAAAATTAAACTTTCAGAAATTAATATTTTTCATTATTATTCTTGCAGAGTCTACTGAGGTTCAGAGAACAGTAGCCATATATTTTGCGTCTAAAACATGATTTGGAAGGCCTAAAAGACCCTCAAAGTGGTTAGAAGCCTCTCTCACACTGTAGCAGCTATTGGTTCCGAAAGTTGCTACAGGAAAGTGGAGAGCCCCATCATAGCTATCTCCCCTTCGCTCTGAAGAGCTGCAAGAAGAGTCCTGCATTGTTGAACAGTAAGCAGGTGGGCAAGCAAAACAGATTAGAACTGTTGCACCCATCAGAAACAACAGCTGCTGCAGTCAGCTTGTGGCTCCTCACCATGTAGAGGCCTCCTGTGTGAACTGGGCCTGACGTAGGCCACAATAATGCCTGGCACACCACATGGACAGAGGCTATAGGTGAATGGCTACCCACGTGGCCATTATTGCCAGGATACTAGCAATATGAAGGGTGAAGGAAAACATCTTAGCTGGTAGACTGGAGCACCATCATTTAATTCATTATTATATTTTTAACAAATGAACAACCGCCATTCGAGCTTTTTGCCTTGGGCACCAAAAAAAGAGCAGATGTTCTACCACTGAGCTCTGGCTCACTACTGGTGAAGCTCAGGGAGCAGAAGCAGCGTTGCTCATTGGAGGACCAGCATTGCTGTCCTTCTGCTGGTTGAAGACACTGACAATGAACCCCTTTCATTCAGTGAGAACTGAAATGAGCCACCGAGTGTGAAGCAGTCTGTCACTTGCTGCTATTTGATCTTGCTTTTTTTTTAAGGTTGCAGGTGACACATGCGTCCTATGTTTAATATAGCTGTTGACGTTTCCCATTTTTTAAGGGAAATTCCCTTATTCCGAATAGGTTTCCTCTCAAGAAAAAGGAAAAGTTGACAGCTATGACGTTTAAATCATTGTGCAATGCACAGCTATTGTTCTACAGAGCTGTTGTTCTTTTTAATGCTTGATATTTTACTGTGGTTCTATAATTTGTTGGAAGCTGCCCAGAGTGGCTGGGGCAGCCCAGTCAGCTGGGGGGCATATTATTACTAATAATAATAATGACAATTATCATCATCATCATCATCATTATCATTATTATTACTATTAATCAGCAGTAGCATTATCCTTTGCTGGATTTCACTCCTGGTGAAGGATGGGTCAGAAATGCAATCATTCAATCAATCAATCAATCCTCTCCCACATATCCAATGGGGGTCATTGAGCCACACAGTCTAGCCCATGTTACTGGCAGCCACACACCATCTGTGCATTGATTACACAAGAAAAGGCTTTGTGCAAGTACCAACTTACATACATGCACATCCATCCAGCATGGGGAGGATACTCTTGAACCAATCAGGTCTGCCTTCCTTCTCACGTGCCCTAATTCCACAGACAGTAGCCATGTGGTGTGGTGTGGAAAGATAGGAGTCACCTGTGTGACCCATGATTCCCGCCCCCTTGTGCATTTTTTGAAGGCACTGGTTTCTGAACCCCTCTGAACCACATCATGTACCTTTGATTCCTACACCAGTTGAAGATATCGTGTCCATGGAGAGGATTTTGTCCTAGGAGCAAGATACACAGAATTCACAGCTAATGCAACTCCTGCCATAGTCCTACTGGGTATACCAAAGGGCATGAAATATAGATGTCAGTGCAAGCATTTATTAAAGAAATCAATCACTGAAACAGCCCTCCTCCCAGTTGCCATTGTGCTTTATTTCTGATAGTATGCATACTCATGTGGGTGGGCACACCTACCCACACACATTAATTCAGTCATTAATAAGACTGAAGTGCTTAATGTAAGCACTGAGGACTGGGCCAGCTCACCCATAGGTGATAGGGGTGCAGGGCACCCAGGCGCAGGCTCTTAGGGGCACTAGGCTGAGAGTCCGGGGCTGGGATTTGGAGTCCGGGGATTGAAGAACCAGGCCAGCCGACAGCCGCTGCTGAGCAGAGCAGAGCAGAGTCCGTTGGAGCGCCAGAGGCTTTTCTGCTGTGGGCACTGAGGCAGCTGGCCGGCTCCGCCCTCCTGTGCGCCTGGGAGGCCGGGCCAGCGCATGCATGCTGCTCACACCCGGAGCGGCGCTCCCCAAAAAAGCTCAACAACTTTGGCTTGCCCCCCAAAATGGGGGTGCTGGGCAGTTTTTTGCACCCCAGTGCCACATACGCTAAAGATGGCCCTGACTGAGGGGCTACCTACTCATTCAGAAAAAGCAAATGGTATAGCCCTCTTTGGGCAGTACCACTTCAGAATGTAGGTGCACAAAGAAATGATGGCTAGGAAAACTGTGTTGTTTCTCCGTTTTCATGGTGATTCTGTGCTGTTCTGAAATGGTCTGATGCCACTATTTGTGCCAGCCTGGGTTTATATTTCTAATGGTTATCTTTGTTTCTTTGTATTTTCCATTCCTATTCTTGATTTTGTTTTTCCTCTTAACATTTCTGAACCACCCAGAGGATTTAGTTAATTGGGTGGTATAGAAAGGGCTGAATGAATAAATGCTACTTTGTTTCACTGGATTACTAAACAAGAAACACTGCAAATGTTGGAAAATAACTTCTAAATGTTGCATTTCCTGGAGCGAGATAAACCACAAGGCTGTGTGACATGTAATCCAGGCCTAACCAGGTCTAAGGGCTTGTGTATGCCCAGTAAGCTTGCTTGCTTATTTATTTATTTTCTTCCCACAATGTTGTAATTCAAACTGCATTTGAAACTTCTGTTTCAAGAGCTTGCCATGTGCTAAGGCGGGATGCTTGTCCTCAGAAACATGCCCAAAGCATCCTTGTGCATGCAGATAATTTGCAAAGTTCTCCAGATCTTTCCCCACAATGTCCACACCCAGATGACCCAAGCCTTCCTTTTTACAATGTTTAATGTGTCTATTTTCATTTCCTTGTCTTTTCCTGTCTTGCAAAAACTAAAATACACTTAGCTACTAAAATATGAAAGCTACCAGCTTGCATTTCCATCTATAGGTTTTGTGCATTTACACTTCTAAATAGCATAAAGATGGCAAACGTCATCATGTTTACCTGCTAAGGCCACAATCCTGGGCACATGTACCTGGGCGTACATCCCATTGAAAACAGTGAAACTTATTTCTGAGTATGCCTTATACTGCAATACATGTCCTTAATTAAGGAGGGATTGATTATATTTTATTTATTTCCAGGAGCCCATCTCCATCAAAGAACCACCATAGATCTGCAGTAGAGCATCTGTTTTGCATGCAGAAAATTCCAGGATCAATCTCTGACATCTTCAGGTTGGACTGGAAAGTCTCCTGCCTGAAACCATGTGGACTGCATTGATCTAGAGCAGCGGTTCTCAACCTGTGGGTCCCCAGATGTTGTTGGACTACAACTCCCATCATTCCTGAGCTCTGGCCTTGCTAGCTAGGGGTGGTGGGAGTTGTAGTTCAACAACATCTGGGGACCCACAGGTTGAGAAAGGCTGATCTAAAGGGATGCACTATTAGTCAGCTCCCATCCCAGCCCCCTCCAAGAAAAAATATCCAGGGGGGAATATTTTTGTTGATAGCTTCAACACTTCTGAAATTTACACCTCTAGGTGGAGGAATTGCATGACTTGATGGCTCTCCCACATCAAACTTACTGCTCAAAGGCAGATAGCAAATTAGAGAGGAGATGGTTTAGTTGCTTTAAGTGGGAGAGTGATCAAGCATGCAATTGTCCACCTACATTCTCAAGTGGTACAACCCCAAGACAGATGTATGATGTGCTTTTTCTTCACGTGTGGGTTTGCCTTCAGCAGACCCCCTTCTAGGCAGGCTCCCTCACACATCTAAATCATAATAGAAGCAGGTGATTCAGTGCTTTCAAATTCCAGTGAACAAAAAGATAATTTCCCCGTGTTTAACAATGAAACAGGTAGATAAAAATGTATGCGGTTAGCTTAGCAATCTCCAAACATTCTCAAAGGCATTTTCTCACAGATCCTACTATCCCAGCAGGAAAGAGCCAAGTTGTATGAAAGAAAAGTAGATAAAAACAAGACCTTCCAGATTATAGTGACAAAATTATGCTACATTGCTTTCCTATATTTAAACCAGTCTGCCTTTTAAAATTTTTGTGTGTATTAGATAGAAACCTCCAGAAAATTTGGCACAGTACAAATAATGTAAAGGAACATGCAATAACCTTCCTCTCTCCCCCCCCCCACTTTTTTCATATCACAAGTGATTGCTTTTCACAGTAGTTAGTTACACCACCAATAGGATTAACGCCAAGTTAACTCATTCCCATACCTACGCAAAACAGATTGTAGCACAAAGTGGAATTATTACTTATTGCCCTTCTGGTGCAATCAATGGACAATTAATCCATGCATTTCAGGACTGAAATTCATACTTAGATTTCACCGGCTGAACATTCCCAACCCTCAGCAGTCAACAATATAAATTTTATTGCTGAATCCTGGATCTGAAATTTTGCATCCCAAACTGGAATACAAAAGGTATTGGAGAATATGAGGAAATTCAACTTTGGAATAAAACTCTTAGAAATCTAAAACGCTCCCTTGAATTTTGAAAAACTGAGATTCTTGCATCCCTACAAGTGGAAACTGGGGGATGTATTCATCTCTGGTATATTTGCAGCTCAGATTCAGATATATGCAGTGGCAATGAAGTGCAGCATAAACTATCCAGTGCATTTCTGCTCTTATATAAATTATAAAAATAATAAATGCAGTATCGCCATATCATCCCAGCATATAAACTAATAGTCAACATTTCTACTTGCTCAACAAGAAAAGAAAAGGGGGAGGAATTGCTATGTGAACTATAACTGATCAAACATATGACCATTTCTATGGCAAATGCAAACAAACTAAAAGAGTTTCAGGGGATCCACAGAGGTCCAAGGTGTGAATTCACTGGACAATATGCGACATCGCTGGGTCCACAAGGGGACAAAAACGCACACCACTTCTGAACTTCACTCCTCTAACTATCAAGACTAACGTGCAAACAAACTCTCAAATCTGCCAGAACAAGAGAGGAAGGGAGTGAGATTCAGCCTTTATGCTTCCAGAGGGAAAGGGGGAATAGTTATTCTCTCATGCTGCTGTTTTTAAACTGCCCTCTATTTAACCAGTTTTCAAGCTCATTGGTTACAAGCTGTATCTTCTCCCTGCACTACAATAATAAACAACAGCAGCCTCATTTGTTTTTTTCCTTTTAAGATGCTCTAACTTGGTCTTCCTCTGCACAGTTTCCATCTTTCTCTCTTGTTTCTCCAACCCAGTTTTCGATTTTATTCTTTTATTGGTGCCCACTTTATACATACCTCCTTTTCTACAAATTTTCTTGCCGGGTTTCCTGGCACATTCCTTGGATATTCTTTTGACTGAAAAATGAATAGAAGACTAGAAAATAACATGGAGCTCCGTGACAAGACAGTAGGAGCATGCAATACCGCTAGCTAAGCTCAAGATGGCCTGGCTTATTGACGTCATTTATTTACTCGGTTGAGTCCCGACTCCTTTGGCCTACCCATGCAATGGATCAAGATGTTGATGCATCTTTCCCCAGAAGTCAATGGGTGGGAATGAGCATTTAGGTACCAACTTTGACCTAAGAAATACACGTGCTGAAGGACGAGGAAAATGAGTAGAGACAAGATCAGAGGAGAAGGGACGGTAGTAGAGGCTTAGAACTGGTGCATACATAGAAAAGCCACATGCATAGATGTGAAATAAAGTAAAAAAAATAAATAAAAAGGAAGTTGGGAGGGAAGAAAAAGCTGGCATGCAGACAAGAAAGCCGTGCTGGCTACCAGTACACATGATTTAATAGTAAAGAACTTCAATAGGAAAGTCGAAACAAAAAGATCTCCCTGCTTCTCCTGTAAATAACTCACCATCTTCAGTTGGGACATATATATTCAGATAGAGGCAGTCTTCGTTCTGCTCTTGCACGTAGGTAGAAACTATATCCAAGTTATTAGTAAACCAGACAGGAAGCATGACTTCAGGTAACCTGCCCTCTATAATGTTCTGGGGACACACCGGTGCAAACTGGGTGGCGTTTTTGATATCTGGCCAAGGAGACGGCGGTTCAGGAGGTTGGAACCGGCGCTCCCCGACTGGAGGAGCGGCGTACGGCACCCCGAGAAACTGGATGACTGGCCCCAGAATTTCATTGTTCAACTCCTTCTTCATCCCCCTGACTTTCCCGAAGCTGGTGGTCACCACCGGGTCGGTATCATCCAACTTTTGCGACGAGACGGCGGCGGCATGAAGCAAGAACCCGAGTATGCAGAGGGTGAAGGTGGCATCCAATCCCATGTGCAGCAGGCGGACCAGCATCGCTCTCCACACGCAGTTCAGCCACATGGATGTTGGAAAAGCCATGGTCCCACATCAGTTGCCCTGCTGTGGTTGGAGCAACTCTTATTTGTATCCACTCGGTGGGGAGGGAGAAGGTGAAGCAGTGCTCTTGGCAAGGGAGCAGGGAAATGAAATGGATGGCTCAAGCCTCCAGAAGGGGGGGCCTGTCAGAAAACTCTCAAAAGCCTCTGCACATGAGAGACATCTCCCCGTGACTTCATTCCCGCCGAAGCAGCATCTTCACTCTGCCCGATTTGTCAGGCGACATTCAATTGCCAATTCTGTTTTCCACAGTTGCGATATGAAGAGAGCATCCCTTTGCTGCCGATTCCCCACTTATAAATCAATTCCAGTTAGCTGCAGGTCTATATCCTGGAGAAAATGAAAAATAAATCATTAGCATGAAAGAGCTAATATGGGCAGAATAATAACTAGATGTTTTACAAGTTACTGTACACATACATTAATAGTTGCTGGAGCCACGTGAAGTGAAATGGTACAATAAGTAGTTTATGGTTCCACGAGATGACAGGTAAAAAAAAAAATACTGATTGCCAGGTTATTTATGGCGTCACCTGCTGAGTTTGTGCAGGCTTTCAGAGAAACCGCAGCTTTTGAAGTCTCATTTCATGAAAAGAAACATATGGATTCCAAAGCCGGATTAAATGTGTTTTTAATGTTGCATTTCTTTATACGTCTCAAAGGGGCTCGCAATCAATTTTAAACTTGTTACCAGAGGATGGTTTAATAGCAACCACAAATCAATTATAATTTTATACAACCTTACGAGAAGCAGTAAATACAATGTGGACCGCGGAGTTCCCAGTGACCTGCGGAATACTCCGAGGGCATCAACAAACAGCCAGGACCACGTTTCTCTCTGCGTTTATAGCTGTCTCAAAAGAACAATTCTGAAATAACCTCTGAATCCGCCATTGTGGCAAAGGAATACAGTAACAGTGCAACTCAGCACACATTTTAATATGCCAACGGGGTGCCTTGATTCGATGGCTCTCACAAACATGCTGCTACTGCAAAGGTCAGGAATCGCACCAGGCTGGAAGGTGGGAATTAAACAACCAACGTGGGTGGAGCCAAGCTGTCAATCTTCTCTGTTACTGGGTTATTGGACAATGTCCATGGAGTGAGAAATTGCTGAACTACAGTGGTACCTTGGTTTAAGAACAGCGTAGTTTATGAACAACTTGGATTAAGAACACTGCAAACCCGGAAGTAAGTATTTTGGTTTGTGAACTTTGCCTTGGAAGCAGAACATGTTCCGCTTCCTGTTGAGTGTGTTCCCTTTGTAAATTGAGTCTCCCGCTGCTATGGGAAAGCATGCCTTGGTTTAAGAATGCTTTGGTTTAAGAACGGATTTCCGGAGCAGATTATGTTCGTAAACCAAGGTACCACTGTATCGGCCCAGGTTTCTTATACTTGGTGTTGATGCTTGTGTTATTTTGTAGGTTGCTCTGGGTCAATTTATGTGGAAAAAAACAACTAAAAATGAGAACTTCACCACTACTTATAATACGAACAATTTCTTTTGTTTTGGGAATCATACATTAGGGAGATGTCCCATTAAATGCAAACCAAATGAAATTTCCTCTCTCACCTCTAGCCTTCAGTCAGATGCCTACCATGTTGTGGTTAAGAAACCCAAACCCTGGTCTGGATTTTGCAGGTAAGAGCACATTACACTAGATTATTTATAGTGGGAGTCACCAGACAGACAAATACACCTTTGATTCCTATCACCTCCCCCTTTTTTCCTCATTTACTTTCTCATCTACTTACAAGTAAATAACTGTATTTCTTATCGCATTGGATAAAATGCTGCACTGCAACATTTTGTTGCAGCCCCCACCCCACCCTCATAAATTCCCACTGGAGAAGCAGAGCACAGCACTGCAGATGATCTCACTTTAGGAGCTGCACCTTTTTTTGGAAAGCCCCAAAGCTGACTCTCTGCTGATTTGAAATCCTAGATGGCAATCCCAGAGCTCCTTTCTTCCCAGTTCTACTTTATAATGAAGTGGACCTAATGCAGTACTTGGGAGAAGGCTGTTCAGCCCATGTTATTACATCCTTTCCACTAATGGTAATCACGTTTCCAAGCCTAGCTTGACAATGACAAACAATGATAATATTTTTCCTTTTATGGGGGGAAAGAATACAAGGAAATAGAGAGTTTTGGCCTTGTGCATCTCTCTCTCTCTCTCTCTCTCTCTCTCTCTCTCACACACACACACACACACACACACACACACACATGCCTTGCGGGGGAAGGGGGGGATAAGCAATTTCTAATGAACTTATAAGCAGTTTCTAATGAATTCCATCATTTCCCTGCATAATTTTGCAGAGGGGATTCAAAATGCCTCACAGTCCAGCTGTCCTGTCATTAAGGTTATTTAAGAAGAAGAATACTGTGAAAGCTATATAGAGCAGCATGCAATTTGGTGCATATTTCATGTTGAACAATCTATCTCAGAAGGCAGTAAGGAGGTAGATGGGGCATCTCCCCCCCCCCGCCTTCTTTCCTGGCAATTTCACCCCGGCTCCATGTCTCCTCTAATTTTAATAAAAACCTTCCTGCGAAAGGTGCCTTTAGGCAGGCCTGTGCCCTTCTTTCTTCCATGCTAGAGTAGAAAGATTCCCCCCCCCCCCGAAACACAGAGATTCCACTGCACAACAACATTTGGACAGAATAGCACATAACGTTAGATGTGATTTCATACACACAGAGGGGCCAGCAGGATGTAGTTAGACCGCCAAGGATGTTTCTGTTTTATAAAGTTTTGGAATTCATAGACAGCAAGCTAATAATGGGGAAATGGAAAGAAAGGTAACTGTGCATACATAGTGTTATGTACTGAAGTTCTCACCCTGGGCCAGCAGGGGGATACTGTAGATAGTTATGCAAATGAAGGATTGAAAGTGACGTTCAGTGATTGGATAGTTTTAGAAAGTTGCTACAGTAACATTGTACTGGAGCTCTATATAAGCAGGCTGACTGAGCCCTTCAGCTCAGTTCTGTTCTGGCCTCTGAATAAACAAAAGCTGTTTGAAGAATCACTGTGTTGTCTGATATGTTCACCCACAACCTAACACATAGCATTGAGAAAGAGAAAATAAACGTGGGCAGGAAGCAGTGGAATGCCTATGGAAAATGTGAGACTAAAGGAACAGTCACATATCACCGTCGCTTGCAAATCTGAATGACCTGTCTGCATAAGAAAGCCCCCATCTGGAAGAACCCTGGATCTGATCAACACCTGGCAGAGAGAGGAGCTGCCTGGGAACCATATGCACACCTTGGTTCCACAACAGAAACAGGATATAAAGGTGAGCAGAAAAGGAGGAGGCACATTCATAGCTTCAAGTTGACCTTCTGAACTGGACAGACATTACCTGAGGACGAGGCAAATGCAGTAGGGTTGTACATTTAAAGCACAACCAATGCACACTAAAAGAACATGGCTGCCCCCCAACTAATCATGGGAACTGTACTTTGTTCAGGGGGCTGGGAATTGTAGCTCTTTCAGGAGGGAATTACAGTTCCCGTGGTTCTTTGGGGGCAGCAATGTGCTTTCAATGTGCATTGAGTGTGCTTTATGTGACACCCCCGGCGTTTTGTTCGACTTCTTTCCTTGTTTTTATCCTGGTTTTTTTTATTCTGTGAACCGCCACGAGATCTTATGTTGAAGGGTGGTATATAAATCTAATTAATAAATAAAATAAACAAGTCTTCTGATTTAAATCTGTGTTGTGAAGCAAAGACCACCAGTGTCGAAGCAATGGTTCTTCAACATCAACTTTGTTGGACTGGTCATGTGGTGCGGATGCCTAATTATCGTCTTTCCAAAGCAGTTACTCTATTCCAAACTTAAAAATGGAAAGCGTAATGCTGGTGGACAACAAAAGAGGTTTAAAGACTCTCTCAAGACAAATCTTTAAAAAGATGTATTATAAACACTGACAACTGGGAAACACTGGCCTGCAAGCGCTCCAATTTGAGAACAGCCTTTACCAAAGGTATCATGGACTCGGAAGACGCTCACACTCAGGACTAAAGAGAGAAATGTGATAAGAGGAAGGCACGCTTGGCAAACCCTCACCGTGATCAACTCCCGCCTGGAAACCTATGTCCCCACTGTGGAAGGACATGTGGATCCAGAATTGGCCTTCACCGTCACTTACAGACTCATTGTTAAAACTATGTTTATGGAAGATAATTTTACTTGGAATCACCAAAGAATTGATGCTTTTGAATTATGGTGCTAGAGGAGACTCTTGAGAATCCCATGGACTGCAAGAAGATCAAACCATTCCGAAGGAAATCAGCCCTGAGTGCTCACTGGAAGGACAGATCCTGAAGCTGAGGCTCCAATACCTTGGCCACCTCATGAGAAGAGAAGACTCCCTGGAAAAGACCCTGATGTTGGGAAAGATGTAGGGCACAAGGAGAAGGGGATGACAGAGGACGAGATGGTTGGATAGTGTTCTCGAAGCTACCAGCATGAGTTTGACCAAACTGCGGGAGGCAGTGGAGGACAGGAGTGCCTGGCGTGCTCTGGTCCATGGGGTCACGAAGAGTCGGACACGGCTAAACGACTAAACAACAACAACGATCGTCAAATAAGACAACGGATCAGAGGAATATCTTTGGTTTATCCCCCCACTCTCCCAACATGGAAATAATCTGTGGAAGATTCAAATTGTGGGACCAGAGACTCAGCTGGTGTTTGGCTCTTTATTGCTATTTTCCTACTCAAAGAAGGCTCACCGTGCATGCATAACCCTGTGCAGTACTGCAGCCATTGTCACCCACTGCCATCCCTGCAGCCCAGGATCCATTCACTAGGAATGCCAGGCATTTATTTTGGGCGCTTCGAGACATGCAGAACATGTGCCTTTCTCACCACTAGGCATGACTCCTCCTAGAGCCCACTACCATGCAAAAAATACGAGCCCCATGCCGAGCGCTGAATCACCTCCTTTGATCCAAATATTTCTCACACATCTGGACTTTATCTGGCTGCTCATTTTCATTAGTCTAATTTTGAAATGCAGGCACACACAGAGAGACTTCTAATTCCTAGAGCTGCAAACAAATGACCCAGAGAGAAAAGATACAATTCTAGGATCTGTTTCATCTATAGTAAAAGACTTAAAATGTAAGCCATTTAATCCCATTTGTACATTCACAGGTTTTTCCCTCCCCTCTCCTTAGAACGGAAAGGACTAAATTAAGCCAGCTTTCTGTTCATTCCTTTATAATATATTTCCAACCAAGGACACACTCCATCTCAGGACATGCAGTGAAGCATAGGCATTAGGATTTGAGTCTTAAACATTTCAAACCACTTCTTCTAAGAACAAAATGCTCCATCGAAGAAATGTTGGAGGGTATGGAGTTATGCGACCCCCGAGCCAAGGAGATAAGTAACTCTGCAAGCTTTAGAAGACATCAGAAAGCAGCCCTGTATAGGGAAGTTTTTTAAATGTTTAATGTTTTGTTATGTTTTTATCTATGTTGGAAGCAACATAGAACAATAAAAATAGTTGTTATTGACTAGGACGCACTGGTGGAGGAAGAGGGGGTGAGGGGAACATACCGCCCCCCGGCACCACAATCCTGGTAGGGTGCCATCGCGGCTGCCACGCCTCCGCATTGAGCGCCACGCCCCCACAGGCGGCACGGCACACCCCCACCTGCTCTCCGCCACGGATAGGATGTCCCTATTTTCATCGGAGAAATGTTGGAGGGTATTACTTTAAGTAAGAGAAGTAATGCACATTGCCCTCTTGAAGGAGGGCTGGTGAACAAATAGCTCTCCAGGAGCTGTGGAAGAACAACTGCCGCCATCCCTGATCATTGCCTATGGGGACTGAAGTTGGTAGGAGAGAGTCCCACAGCATTTGAGGTCCACCAGTCCCCCACTGTGACATCCCCCCCCCACAAGAAAGGACCTAAAATTACCACTTCCTTAGTATATAGATTGATGCTTGATGTAAATTCTGAGCCAATGCCTGGGTTGGGCAGCATTGGCGCTATGGGTTAAACCACAGAGCCTAGAACTTGTCAATCAGAAGGTCGGCGGTTCGAATCCCTGCGACGAGGTGAGCTCCTGTTGCTCGGTCCCTGCTCCTGCCAACCTAGCAGTTCGAAAACATGTCAAAGTGCAAGTAGATGAATAGGTACCGCTCCGGCGGTATTCCCGTGTGCTGCTCTGGTTTGCCAGAAGCGGCTTAGTCATGCTGGCCACATGACCCGGAAGCTGTACACCGGCTCCCTCGGCCAATAAAGCGAGATGAGCACCACAACCCCAGAGTCAGTCACGACTGGCCTTAATGGTCAGGGGTCTCTTTATCTTTACCGTCATGGGGATTCGAACCACCAACCTTCTGATCGGCAAGCCCTAGGCTCTGTGCTTTAGACCACAGCGCCACCCGTGTCCCTATTGCATTAATAGGGGTGGACAAAAAGTGCACATCTCCCAATTACAGTTATTTCTATTATGTAAAGACCTGTCTATTAAGTAAAAAAAATGATATTATGGCTGCGCTGAGGATGGTATATAAAATGCAGTTTCCTTTTGCTGTTTTACTTGTTGAGTGCGTATTTTGATTTAATTTGAATGTGTGATTTAATTCCTATATTTTCTTATATTGATTTACTATTATTATTAGCCACATTGAATTTTTTTTCAAAATTTATTTCTTTATTTACAACATAGCCCACAACAACTCATACATCCACACAAACCCACCATTGACAATTTAATTATCAAAATCAAACTCCTATCCCCTTACACAAGGAAAACATAACACAAAAATAAAAGACTTCCTTTATCCTGCAAATGGCCTCCTTATTTACTTCTTGTATACTCTTTCTTTTACATGTGATTATTACTATTTGTCCTAATTATGACTTTAAAAACAGCAAAGTCTCCCGAATGTTTATTTTTTTTAAGTGAGACATAAATATTAAATAATCTGAATTCATGCCAAAACCAAATGGGACTACAATAGAAACTAAGGGGGAAATTACTAACTTAAGAGTTGGCTTTCTGTGCTACTAACATATCCTACTTGTCTGGTGGGTACGCCTTATTGCTAAGTTCATTCCTTGCTGGGGGGAAATGTCACACCCTCTGCAGACGACTAGGTCCCTCTCCCTCCAGCTATGCCTTTGTGCCAGTCGCAGTAGAGATACCACATAGCCTGAGGGAAGAACTTATGCAAGGAGTGCGCTGCCTGACATTGGGCAACAAAATAATGATGCAATGCAGCAGCGGCGCAAGTTAAGATGAGCCCATCATCCTTGACCTTCAAGCCTCAAAATTGGCTTTCTGCAAATCACTTACGCTGGCAAAACACAGCACATGAAAAGCCAATATGTTCGTGGAAAACCAATATGAATGGGGGCTTGGAAACCGCCAAAGACATTTCATTTCATAGCTCGAGAGATTTTTAGAAAGAAAGAAAAACAAGGTTGTTGCATGCGCCATGGCTGCTGCTCTTCGACAACAGGTAGCTGCCATTTTGGAATTCCCTCTGCTATGTGCAAGGGTATCCAGATTACAGAGCTGGCAGCTCCTTGCCATAATTCATTGCTCTTCTTTTATGGAATGGACAATGCTTCTTTGAAACATTTGCTTTCACTATGTCCCTCACCAGGGGTGCCAACTTGAATAAAATATTGGGGGGCCCAGGTAAGCCCCGCCCTTCATAATCTATCACATGATGTGGTGGATACACACCATTTGAATGGCAATGCCCATCAACTTGGGGGGGGCAGCCCCATCAAATATTTTATTGGCAGCGTAGAGCCCCCTCGGCCCCTAGGAGTTGGCTCCTATATCCCACACTTTGCAGAGGAAGTGCTGGACTATATAAACAAGCCACTATGGAAAAATTTAAGATTTTCAGAGGTAAATAGGCTCTTGAACTATATACCCATTGTATGGAAATTGACAACAGGAGAGTAAAAATGGATTCTACGCACCCTAACGGTGGCTGAGAGACTGATGCTGATGAATTGGGAGAAAAGAGATACGATTCCCCCTTGACAACATATGAACGGACAGCTTATAGATGGACTTTCGTTGGATAAATACCGTACAATGATATTTGGAATGAGTTTACATAGAATATGTTGGGTTACTGACAATTACACGTGTATTGGGATAATAAGAATATACACATCTGTATATTAATTTATGGTAAAATAACAGTATTTTTTTCTTTTTTTAATATCTCTCGGTTTTCTTTCTTTCTTTCTTTCTTTCTTTCTTTCTTTCTTTCTTTCTTTCTTTCTTTCTTTCTTTCCCATCTCCTTTTATAAATAAATTTCTTCTAATAAAATATTATTAATAATAATATAATATGTAATGACCAACGTGAACCTCAGGTGGTGGCAGCGCCAGCCCTCCGATGAGGCAAGCTGAGGAGACCACCTCAGGCAGCAGGATCCACAGAGACAGTAGATCCAGTCTCCCAGTGTTGCTGTTCACTCTGCCAACCCCCCTTGTTCCTGATACAGTCATACCTTGGAAGTTGAACAGAATCCGTTCCGGAAGTCCATTCGACTTCCAAAACGTTCAGAAACCAAAGCACAGCTTCCGGTTGGCTGCAAGAAGCTCCTGCAGCCAATTGGAAGCCGCGGAAGCCCCGTCAGACATTCAGCTTTCAAAAATAGTTCACAAACCCGACCAGTCCCTTCGGGGTTTGCAGCATTCGGGAGGCAAAACGTTCGAGAACTAAGCTGTTCGAAAACCAAGGTACGACTGTATATATCTTTATTCCTCCCTTGTTCCTGATCTTCACTCACCCTTCTTCCCTGGTGTGGTAGGGAGAGACATTTTGTGGTTTGCTTCAGGTGCCAAAGTGTCTTGGGCCGCCCCTGGAGGGAGACCCCATTCTTGTTTTCGCTTTAATCCCAACTTTCCCCCTTTTAAATGTTGTAGATTTTAAGCAAACGTTCAGTTTTATATAGCCAATTGTGGTTCAAAATGTACTGTCTCTCGCACACTGCATGATGCAAATTGGGCACCTGTTTACATTGGCTGTATTAGAATGCAAACAGGACATAAAATTTAAAAATAAATAAAAGGTTAGGGGATTGTGTAGGATTTCCCCTTCCTCCGTTGCTCTTCCCATGCCAAATTTTAGTTGTAGGGGGCCAGGGCTTGCTTTCACTCCATAATTTTGGGGGTGACCAACATGGTGGCTTATGGATGCCGTGGAACTCCAGTTCCCATCAGCCCCAACCAGACTGGCCAGTGTTCAGGGATGATGGGAGTTGTAGTCTAGCAATATTTGGAAGGCCACAGGATTCCCAGCGGTGGTCTATATTGACTGGCAGCAACCATCTGCAGGGTACCAGGTTAGGAAAGAATCGCGCACACCAATACTACTGTACAACAACAATACCCACCCTCAAAGAACCTGATGCACATTTCCTGCATGACTCTATCCACACACTGATAGCCCTGCCAAACCAGTGGTTATGTGAACCACAGAAACTGGTTGCATGCAGAGTGCTTTTCAGTCCCCATCTGAAGTTGAAGTGTACAGTGGTACCTCAGGTTACATACGCTTCAGGTTACAGACTCTGCTAACCCAGAAATAGTGCTTCAGGTTAAGAACTTTGCTTCAGGATGAGAACAGAAATCGTGCTCCGGAGGCGCGGCAGCAGCAGGAGGCCCCATTAGCTAAAGTGGTGCTTCAGGTTAAGAACAGTTTCAGGTTAAGTACGGACCTCCGGAACGAATTAAGTACTTAACCTGAGGTACCACTGTACAAGTGTCCTATTTTCAGCATGTGTGCCTTTTACGAATCAGGATATCCCATAGAAATCTCAGACTTCTAGCTCATCTGAAAGCACCCCCACAAATGTTGACACCAAGTTTAACGAGACACTCCCAGGTCAGTGCCTAGAGCAGTGATGGCCAAACTTGGCCCTCCAGCTGTTTTGGGACTACAACTCCCATCATCCCTAGCTAACAGGTCCAGTGGTCAGGAATGATAGGAAATGTAGTCCCAAAACAGCTGGAGGGCCAAGTTTGGCCATCACTGGCCTAGAGGGTTGCACCTTGACGCAATTAGTTAGTTCCTAGTTGTAAAGTCACTTTTCCCATAATCCTTTATCTTGGGGCTCATCGTATACCTGAATAGCTCAGCTGGTTAGAGCATGGTGCTGATAATGTCAAAGTTGCAGGTTTTGATCCCCGTATGGGACAGCTGTATATTCCTGCATTTGGGGGAGGGGGGGTGAATTATTAGACAATCCTCAGGATCCCTTCCAACTCTACAAATCTGTGATTCTATGACATCTAAAGTGGCTTCATTACCAATCCTTCTTCCCAGGGAACTCTGGGAGTTATAGTTCTGTGACAGTGATAGGCAGGGTCTCAGAAACCATAACAAACTACTGTTCCCAGGGTTCTTTGGGGAAAAACCCAGCAGTTAATGTGATAAAGGGGGCTTTCAATGTATGGGGTAGATAAGTGCCTAGTGTTTGAGGGTGAACTTTTAAAAAAGCTACATTAACATAGTGCTTCTTTAACGTGTTAAAAATTCATTGCAAGCTTGTCCTTGTCAGTTATTGTTGGATTGCTTATTACTTAAATAAGCAGCATCAAGACTTTGTATTGCCCTAAGAACCTACTTCATTAAGTGACTAAGAAAAACCCTAACTTACTATAGTTATGTTTCTAATTTATGTGCATAGTGCAAGTTCATAGATGATAGTGTCATTTAATTCTTTATTAGTATCCCTTTTTCTTATTCATATATATATATGTCTCTGACTGGTTAGGAGAAGTAATTATTCATATTACTACACAATATTTATTTTCCACATTTCCTAATGTGCTGCAGAACTGTGACATTTTACCCAGTAAGTAGGCAGCAAAAAAATAAATTGTGATTTCCCCCGTAACAGAAAAGAATGGATAACTCTTGTCACTTATGTGCAAAGTTTTAGACAGCTAAGTAATACAGATTTAAATTAAAAATGACAGATGCACTGGCTTGGAATATAATGGCTACTGAAGTGAATGTTTATCCCTTTTAGCAGTTTGTGGTTAACTCTTAAACGGTCCAAGCATTATAGTCAATTGTCAGATTTGTAAATGTGCACCTAGCGCATGTACATAGCGGGGGTCAGAGTGTGCAAGTAGCAAGAATGCTCCTGGACGTAAAGAGTACGGGGAATCATCTTGAAATTTTGATGAGGCTTCCTTCTGAAATAGCCTTTTATGGGGCTGAAAGGGAGAAGCCGCTCAGGCAAGATGGATCAAGGATCTGATGAGCAGGGAACTCCAAAGGCTGTCGGAGTTGGCTGCTTCTATAGGAGGGATGAGGGACCCTGCCCATCTGGCTGGGTTTCCCCAGCCACTTGCCATTTACCTGGAAAGTGAAGGGATGAGACAGGGAGAGGAGCTTGAGACTCTGCAGGTACACAGGTGAGAGTGCTGGATGTGCCCAAACCGCTCTGGCCTCATCACCGCCCTGCATCTTCCAGGTAAGTGGCAATGACGCTGTTGTTAGGAGGAAAGCTCTAAGCCAGGGCTGGGTGGTGTCAGGTCCAGAACTCCCTAAATATTCTCTCTCTGTGTGGCCATCACACAGGGTCCCCAGGCGTTTAACGGTCTATTGATCCCTGTGCCACCCCTGTGCTCGCTTCCCCGCTGCCACCAACCAGTTAAAAAGGTAAAGGGACCCCTGACCATTAGGTCCAGTCGTGACCGACTCTGGGGTAGCGGTGCTCATCTCGCTTTATTGGCCAAGGGAGCCGGTGTATAGCTTCCGGGTCATGTGGCCAGCATGACTAAGCTGCTTCTGGCAAACCAGAGCAGCGCACGGAAACGCCATTTAACTTCCCGCCAGAGCAGTACCTATTTATCTACTTGCACTTTGACGTGCTTTCAAACAGCTAGGTTGGCAGGAGCAGGGATCAAGCAACGGGAGCGCACCCCGTAGTGAGGATTCGAACCGCCGACCTTCTGATCGGCAAGTCCTAGGCTCTGTGGTTTAACCCACAGCGCCACCCACGTCCCTACCAACCAGTTACTCTCTGGTAAAAACACTGAGTCCAGTCAGTTGTTAAAAGTGAACCAAAAAACCCCCCAAAACAACCCAAGTTTATTTTACAGACATTAACAAGTTTATTGTTTCTCTGATAATATTTATGTCAGTTTCTTAACTTTAGTTTCTTTACCGGCCTATACCTTCCTAATACCTTCTGACTGATTATCTCAACTGTTTGACTGACTCCTCTTAACAAATTCTCTCACTGTCTCACACCAGACTAGCCCAACCCATAGCTTTATGTTTTCTGTCTTTTCTAACACTAGACTGACCTCTCAACAACTCTAACTAAAATACCCTCTGTGCTTAAACCTTATATACAGTTAACTCTGCCCCCTGGGTTCCCATTGGTTAGTCATTTTAGAATTAGTTAACCCTTTCCCTATGAACCTAGTATGATGTCACACACATAGGAGGGCAAATGCCACACTCTCTCTCTCTCTGCCACCCTTTGCATCCCCTCCAACATTTCTCCTACGAAAGTAGGGACGTCCTAAGGAAAAGCAAGACATTCCAGGATCAAATCAGAAACCGGGCTGGATTCTGTAAATCGAGCACTTTCCCTGGAATATAGAGTCACTTGGAGGGTCTGCATTTGTCTCTTTCTCTGGCACACCCATTTCCAACATTTCTCCCTCCTTGGCACCCACATGATATGATGCCAAGGGCCTGAGGAACACAGGTTTTCCATAGTATATAGAGCATTCTAAGGGGCTTTTAGAAAGAAGAACAAATGTTGCATGCTTCAGTGAAATTGAGGAACATGGCTTTATTACTAAAAAATAGTGTGTAAAGACTTTGACCAAATAAGGGGCTTTGAGGAATGGGAAAGGAAATTGGGGCGGATTTAACACTGTAATAGGCGGACGTGATAGGTGTAAACTGTGCACTCCCCTTCATAGTTGGCTTGCAAAGGAGGGGCTTATGCTTGGGGGAAAAGTATATATAGTCATGTTTTTTAATAAAAAGGGTGCGCACGCTTTTTCGGGTGGCCCGCCTTGCAAGTATGCATTTCCAGTAAAATATTGCTGCTTCATCAACTTTGCCCAGATTTTATTTCAAATAGGCCCAATGACCCACTTCTAACAGTGGACCCAAGCTATTCCTTTACCAATGGAAGAGTGAACCAAATGTAATTTGAGTGCCATTAGCTACGGGTACTGTTGTTATTAGAACTGTTTTGATTTTTTTTTAAAAAATCATCCTGCTTTTCTTACAACAAACTCCAAAGTAGCTAACACAACTTCTGCAAACATTTAAAAAAAAACAAAAAACCCAGCCTAACACAAATATCAAGGGCGGGGAACGTAACAGGAGCAGATAAATATAAACATTTCAACAGAAATACGAAACCTGTAATACCTGGCCCAAAGAGAAAGGCAGACCACCAATAAGCAAAAAAATCAAGCAAAGGTCATTTTTGCAGGTATTTAGACATCAAGGAAAAACACCCCTCTTTGCCCAGGCCTATGGCCTGTGAAAGTGTGGGGGAGAGAACTGTTA
This sequence comes from Podarcis melisellensis, assembly GCF_964234715.1. Classification (NCBI taxonomy): domain Eukaryota; kingdom Metazoa; phylum Chordata; class Lepidosauria; order Squamata; family Lacertidae; genus Podarcis; species Podarcis melisellensis. The sequence continues at coordinate 13,868,691 of NC_138537.1, forward strand.
TTATGATGATTATGTTACTATTAGGCTGTCTGCAAGTGTGCTTTTTACTATGTTTTTATTATATTTTTTATCATTGATGTTTTATCATGTGTTTCAAATGTTGCACACAGCCCGGAGATCTTTTGATAAAGGGTGGTATATAAATTGAATTATTATTATTATCATCAATATCCTCATTTCTGGCACAGCCAGGTTTTGCTTGATATCTGAAGATTTTCACTGTTCAGTCAAGGGGAACTTCCTTCAGAAGGGCATCCCACAGAATTGGTGCCACTTCTGAGAAGGCCCTACTGCTCATAGCGGCTTGCCAAACTTGACCCAGCATGAAGTAGGGTCTCAGATACCGAAAGGGGATCATGAGGTAGGACGTTCTAGACTGCAGTCCTTAAGGCACCCACAACCACCAACTGTTTAGGAATGTCCCATAATGTATCACCAAAAGAAGATGGCACAGGTGTGCATAAAATCTGCAGGTGCCATATGTAGATGTTCAAATTTAGGAATTGTTATAATTTATAATTGAGATGCAGTGCATGCCACGATGGCAAGGAAGGCTGCAAATCTGCTGTCTAGGTGTTGCTGTTGAGCAATTTCAAGGTCCGGACTGCTCTCCCTTCTTTGAATTCTTTACCTTTAAAATGGACTTGGAGCAGACAGCCTTGCAACCAAACAGCCCTCCAAATAGAGAACTATCCTCCATTAACTAGGGCACGTGCCCCCCCCACCGCCGCCCCCCCAAAGCTGTTTGTGTTTAGAACATGCATATAATAAATCCGATGTAATCAAATTATAATGTGGAAAAAATATAATTTTGCATCACATCTTCGGCTGTTAATCCCCCGGGCAGGATTTGAATTCCAGGACTGAGGAAGATCATTGCATTGTAATTCATCGTAATCTAAGGCCCTATATTGTGGAACCCCGATTATTCCAAACTTGCACGAATTTCCTTTGCTTGAATTTGCATTGAGAGACATCCTCGCGTTCCAAATCAGCTGAGTCCTCTTTTCTTGGGCAATAAAAATTTATAAGCAGAGCGCCCCTTGAAGTTGCTAGAAATTTCAGCCTTGGGTGAGCAAAGGATTAAGTGCTATAATTAGAACTAAATTTAGTAGGACTAATCATAGAGTAGGGTAAGCAGGATTTGACCCTTTAATATGCTGTTCAGCAAAATAAATCCAAGCTTTCACATTAGAATTTAGGAAACATGCCAAGCAGGGTAGTTTTCATACTCCCCACCTCCATGGTTATATTTTAATGGGAGGGGGGAGCATGGCTCAGAATGTGTTGCCTTGTGAATACCACATGCCCACTCCCACCCTGCCACATGGCCACCCATGTGCAAAGACAACGACCGTGACACATTACGAAATCCCTGCATAAATGGCTGTCCCTGACTCAGACAAGAGTTGGGATACTGCTGGTTTCTTGTATCCTCTAACATTGCACAGATGTGCTTGCCATCTCCCAGTTGCCAACTCCAAAGTCATTGTCTTATCACACACAATGATAGGGATGTTATCAGCTCAGTGGTGAAGCATCTGTTTTGCATGTTTGTGGGAGATGTTTTATTGTTTTGTTTTGTTGTTTTGTTTTTGTTTTAACTATTTTTGTGCTGTTATCCTGTATTTTTATCTTGTGAACCTTCATCTTCAGATTTACTTTACAACAACAGCAGTATTTACTTAACAACAACAACAACAACAAACTTGGTTCAAACCTCACCCTTTACCATGTTTATACAGATGCGGCCACCATTATCCTGAAAGACCTTATCTTTATGATTTCTAGGTTCCCATCTGCACTATACATTTAAAGCTGTGCTGTACCACTTTAGAGAGTCACAATTTCCCCAGAAGAAGAAGAAGAAGAAGAAGAAGAAGAAGAAGAAGAAGAAGAAGAAGAAGAAGAAGAAGAAGAAGAAGAAGAAGAAGAAGAATTAATTTATATGCCGCCCATCTGGCTGGGTTTCCCCAACCACTCTGGGCGGCTTCCAACAAAATATTAAAATACAATAGTCCGTCAAACATTAAAAGCTTCCCTAAATCCTGTAGTTTGTGAATGGGTGCTGAGAGTTTTGAGGAGAGATATTTATTCCCCTGACAGAGCTGCCATTCCCAGAGTGGTTTAACAATCAATTCCTCTCCCCATGGAATTCTGCGAATGGTCGCTCTGTGAGGGGGAATAAGGGTCTCTTTACAACTCCCAGCACCTTTAACAAACTAGGATTCTTTGAGGGAAGCCGTGCCTGTTTAAAGTGGTATGCTGCTGCTTTAGGGGTATATAGTAGTGAGGCCTGAAAAGCAGCATTTAGCATCCAGATCTCCCCACTGCTCTTCTTGCTCATAACGCTGTGCTCTGACAGGGTCTCATTCTTTCCTATCACCTTTTATTTGGAGTTGCCGGGGGCTGAACGTTCTGGAAGCAAAGCACCTGCTCTATCCAACTGAGCTAGACAGTCCCTCTCCGCTTTCCTTTCTGCAGCTCTAACTTAAATCATGTTTGTTCCCCCCCCAAAAAATGAATTTCATGCTTAGCTTGTTTTTTTCTTAATTAAAAACTTCCGTTTAGCCACCCGTAATAGGTGCATTATCAAAACTCATTAGCCCCATTCACTCTTGTCTGTCATCCCTAAGCTTTGCATTCAGGTGCGCATCTCAAAAAAAAAAAAAGTTCCCCGTCGGCTTTTGCAGACGAAAAGGAAATTAAATAATAAATATGGGAGCCAGAACGGTTTTATGAGTTTCAGTATGAGAAGGTGGCTGCAAGGCCCATAAGGTTTCACACAAAAAGGCATTACAGCTAAAGCTAACATGCTGACACATCTCTGATCTATAAAGTCTGCAGTAATGACAGCGGTAAAGGGTGGTGTGCCAGACTGGGGATTCTCCCCCCCCCCATGTGCGGGCACGCACACACACACACACACAAAATAGAAATAGGTAAGGCATAGAATGAATTTATTATTGCAAAAAAGGTGTAAAAATCAAATAAAATTTCCCCAAAGCTTTCCTATAAAGCATCCACAATGGTTTACTACCTTCACCTGCGTTCATGCTAGGATCTTATTATCCTAGCTGTCACCTTGTTTTCCGATTCCTTTAGTTCCTGTGTGACAAAAGTTCCCGCCTTTAAAGATAAAAAGAACCTCCTAATTTCTGAATTCTGTGGGTCCTATTCATTATCCATGCAGTAAGAAACTAAGGTCTTCTGGTCCTGTCATTTAGAAGGGGGAGGCCTTCTGGACAATTCACAGCATTTATTGCATGAGATTGCTTCACTAAAACTCCTCTAAATCCTTTGGCCAAAAGGATAGATCCCCGCCCCCATTACAATGGTCAGAGATTTGTGGTAGGGGCGGGACGTGGGTGGCGCTGTGGTCTAAACCTCAGAGCCTAGGGCTTGCCATCAGAAGGTCAGCGGTTCAAATCCCCACGATGGGGTGAGCTCCCGTTGCTCGGTCCCTGCTCCTGCCAATCTAGCAGTTCGAAAGCACGTCAAAGTACAAATAGATAAATAGGTACCACTCCGGTGGGAAGGTAAACAGCGTTTCCATGTGCTGTATGGTTCGCCATGTTGGCCGCATGACCCGGAGGTTGTATGCCAGCTCCCTCGGCCAATAAAGCGAGATGAGCGCCGCAACCCCAGAGTCGTCCGTGACTGGACCGAATGTTAAGGGGTCCCTTTACCTTTTTTTACCAATCCTCTGCACTTCCCTTTTGTGGTTCTTTCTCTGTACATCAAGCTTGGACCAGACAGCCCTTCAAACAGAGGGCTGCTCTGTAATGTAGGTCACAGCCTCTTCTGCCACAGCCACTGTTTTGGAGCTCAGCCATGTGGCCAGCCCTGGGAGAATTATAGCGTTATGAGTTTGAAGGTTCCAGTCCCCTTTAATCCCTGGATCCAACAAGTGTTAGAATTTAATCAAAGCTTGGTGTGTTTAGCTGAGTGCCATAATTCTAATCCTTGAATCCAGCAAGTGTTAAAAGTTACTCAAGCCGGGTTAGCCTCTGTAAGGAGAACAAAGGAAGGGGCTCTGTGGGAGATGGAAATGGATAGGGCCCTGCCTCCAGGGCCGGATTTAGGTTTGATGAGGCCCTAAGCTCCTGAAGGTAATGGGGCCCTTTATATGTCCAGCTGTCCTTTGTCAACAACAAATTGCCACTGTTTTTTGTGTTCAGCACATGCTATATGGTAATTTATGGACCTAATAGGTATCTAAAGCCACGCTGGCTCCAAGTGATGTGTTAGCAGACGAGGGAGATAATAACAAGTTCCGTAACTTAACTATGTGCTGCATAGTCCTTTCTTTTTTCCTGTCCTGAATCTTCCAACGTTCAGAAGATTCTTGTTCAAGGGTCCAGCACACTCAGTTCTCATCAAGGTTTTTTTTTTAAGGGGGGGTTCTATGTTTTTTGCTTCTGCCAACCTTGGGGCTCCCCCAAGCCTGCTGATACCTCTCTCTTGCAATGTTCAGCCATGCCACTCACCAGCTGAACATTGGAAATAAAAGGGAATGATGACATTGGCCTACCTTACAGGGTTGCTGTGAGGATGGTAACTTGATAATGCGTGGAGAGCACTCTGGGCACTTGAAAGAAATACACAGATGGTGGTGATCATCTCCTCCTGCAAAGCTGCAGTGAAGATTTAAATAATGCTGGCTGGAGGAGCAGAGTCACTTTAGAAAGGCCACAAATTAAAGTAAAGCAAAGCCCACCCACGTAAAATTAGCAGAAGAAAGACTCAGCTGGGTGAGTCAGAAAGCTGTAGGAGCTGAATTCAAGTCATTCTTTGATTATAGGTTTGGATAAACACAACTTTGTCTATAACCTAATAACAGAAAGAGGAGGGGACATCTTACTAATAGGTGAGTTGATAACACAGAAACAAATTTCTTTGAGGTGGAGTGTGATGGCCTGGGATTCGGACTCGGAGACTGAACCTGAGGAATCCCAGCCTGCACAGGAGTCCCCGCCTCCAGAACCAGCTGAGCCGGGGCTGGGGCTTGAGCCTGAAGGGTCCTCACCTGTGCTGGATCCTCAGGTGCAGGCACCAGCTGAGTCTGCTCTGGCTCCTGAGGTGATGGAGGACCCATTGCCTGCAGGTGCTCCACTCTCAGCCCCATCAGGGGAAACTGAGGTTGCCTCTGGGTCTGGTAACCCTCCAGCCTCTCCTGAGCTGCAGAGGCTCAGGGCAGAGAGGTGGAGGGAACTAAGTTCCTGCAGGAGGAGTGCTTGCCTCCAGGCCAGGAGAGGCGAGTCACATGTGGACCGGGGCCGCCCTATGCCTTGGGGCAGATAAAAGCCAACCCCAGTCCCAAGTTGCGGGAGAAACATTGTTGGTAACCAGTTCCTGCTGCACCCTGTTCTGCCGGAGCTCCTGACCTCACCCGACTCCCTGCCTTGGACCCAGCTTCAGCTTTGACAGACTGCCTCCCTACTGCACCCTCGACCTTGGACTGGACTCATGGAAACCCACGGGACCAGCACATGGAGACTCGAAGAAGCTGCTTCTCTACTGAGTCAGGCCATGCAGCTCAGTCTCGTCTACCCTGACATGCAGTGGTCCTCCGGTTTTCACAAAAGAGTACCATATTTTGCAGTCCTTCCTAGAGATGTCAAGGACCTGGGGCCTTCTGCTTGCAATCCCATCTCTGGCATAAAAGTACTGATGAACCCTCGGGATATGGAACCCAAGAGAGTCACACTCATCCAGTCCCCCCCCAGCCTTAGTTTTACCCACCTGTTGTGTACCTCCATCTCCAAATAAGCACTCCCTAGCTGGGTCAAACTAAAGGTCCCTCTGATCTAGTAGACTAGGTCTTCAATCGTCACCCAGAGAGGCTAGAGAGTCAAATGCATTAGGAACTCAGAAGGCTGTCGGGTCACTGGAACATGCAGCTTGGCGTTGTCTATGTCAGGAGTGTGTGCAGGAGCCAGGCCCTGTGACCAGTAGGACTCTGCAGGAGTGGGGCCTTCCTAAGTTTGTTCTGAAGAGGCAAGGTGTGGCTGCACAGATGAGACCAATTGGTAACTCGCAGCACCTGGTTGCAAGAGCCGGGAAGGGAAATAAGGTCAGCATTTCCCTTTGGCTCTTTGCCACAGCGATACTTTTCCTGCCTTGCTGCATTTGACTCCTTGTCTCCTTGCTCCTTGATCCTCAGACCCCTGCATTCATGACTCCTTGCTTCCCGACCCTCGGACTTTTTGTTTCTTGACTCCCGGCTCTTTGACCCTCGGACTCTTGGCTCCCTGACTCCTGGCTTCCGGACTCCCGTTCCTGCTCCCGTTCCTGCTGTCTTGCCCTCGGTCCCGACGTCCTCAGCCAGGACTTTGACTCGGACCATGACAGTCTACCCCAGGGGTGAGGAACCTGTCTCCCTCCAGGCGTGAGCTCCACCTAGCATGGCCATTGGCCAGGGATGCTGGGAGCTGTAGCAGCTGTAGTTCAGCAATATCTGGAGGGCCGTAAGTTCCATAACCTTGGCCTATCCTGACTGGCAGAGGCCATCCAGGATATCAGACAGGGTTGCTTGTGAGCCCTACCTGGAGATGGACCAGGGACCTCCTCATGCTCTTCCATTGAACTACGGCCATTTCTTGCTTTGACTTAGTAAATTATTTCCAGGCAAGAGTAAAATATATGCAGCACTGGGGTTCTCTGCAGAGATAGTGGTACAATGGCTGGCCGCACTGAATTTTTATTCATTTCTGTTATTATGAACGTGTGCCCCCCCAATAGAAACACATTGTGTGTGTGTGTGTGTGTGTGTGTGTGTGTGCGCGCGCGTGCGTGCACACGTGTCTGTGAGTGTGTGATTTCCTTCTTAGACAGCCCCACCTTCTAAGGGCTGCCTGAAGCTTGGATGCACAACACAGCATTAGCTATTAAGTCACTAATTATGAAAAGCTGAGTGTGTTGGGAAAACATGTAGATCTTCAAAGGCAGGTGCAAAATGCAGAGCTGAGTCACTGGGAAAAAAAGTCAACCTGATTTCCTCTCAATACCAGCAATTTCACACTCGCCGTTGAAGGGGATTTAGCCCTGCTGCTTGTTATGAAAGCTGTGGGAAGGCCTTTCGATTTGCTGTGGTTGTTGAAGTTTCTTGCACCAATGCACTCTCTGGCCCCGGTCCAGTCCTAGTGCCATAAGAATAAGCTGTCAACATGGGACAAGTAACCTGGGAATGCTGCTGGGATCTGAATTTGAAGTCATATCCAAATTGCATCTCTTTCCAAGTAAGATAACACAGATTGTATCCTCACTCACTGCATAACCATAGGAATATCTATCGTATTTTTCGCTCTATAAGACACACCAGACCATAAGACGCACCTAGTTTTGGGAGGAGGAAAACAAGAAAAAAAATATTCTAAATCTCAGAAGCCATAACAACAAGAGGGATCATCTGCTGCACAGTGAAAGCAGCAATCCCTCTTGCTGTTCTGGCTTCTGGGATAGCTGCACAGACTGCATTCGCTCCATAAGATGCACACACATTTCCCCTTACTTTTTAAGAGGGGAAAAGTGAGTCTTATAGAGCAAAAAATACGGTACTTAGAAGCAAGTCTCACCGCTAGAGATGGAAGGATCTGACCATTTTGGTTCTCCCAGTTTCCCGTTTCTCCTATCTTAAGTTCAGCTCTCCACATTTCTGCAACAACTGGTGAATCTTTTTTTTGAAAAAATATTGAAAATTCACCAGAGTGAATTTCTTCTAATAAACACAATTTTGTATGCAGTGCTGACTGGTGTACATAGTTTTGCAAGCAATTTTCCTTAATATATTGCATAGTTGTGTGCTATTCTGAGTAATACATTCATTTTCATGCACAATTTCCACTCACTAATATATGTGTTTTGGCAAACATTTGGCTGGAAAACCGCACCACAAAATTTGGAGATGTACAAATTTCAAATTTCTTGTGGTTTGCTTATTGTTCTAGAAAGTGCAAAATTATGATTGCAGCCTAAGAAAGGCTTAGATATCTATGCAAACTTCTGATTTATGTTCATGGGTTCCTTTCCAGCAACCTATCCATGCATCCAAAGCTGTTTACATGTGTGCAAGCCTACATCTTCTTAGAAATATCACAGCATTTCTCTCTACCCACTAACTTCTTTTCCCTCTTTCTAGGCAAAACTGCTAGAGAATTGGGTGAAATTGCACATTTCTCCTCTTTTTATGAAAAAGGAATCACTGTGCTTCTTTGCCACATGTGTACAAGTACAGCATGTTGACTTCATTTAAGGCCGCATCAACTTTGCCAACACTCTTTCCGTATCTAATCCTTTCATTTTATTACTGTACTTTCCTTTAGCATGAACTGTTGCAATCCTGTGTGGCTGTATGAATTGTTACAGTGTTAAATAATGGAGCACGATACTGTTTACCAGCAGAGATTAAACTGCATTTCTGGAGCTTTTATTTGCTCATTTTTAAAGGATCTTCACCCGTAGTATTTCCCTAATGAATCCATTATTATCTATTGCCGTAGTTTCAATGACTCACCACACAATACAGATCCTCCCCTTTTTATCCAGTGTTTTTTTATGCGTCCAACAAAACACAATCAATAGGAGCAGCTAACAAATTGCTCAAATGAAGTTGGACAATTTCAGTGAAAGCACTGCACATCATTAACAGTAACTATTCACTGCCTATGAATAAAGGAAATAATGCCTCTTACCAACAAGCATCATCTCTTAAGTACTGCTCGTTCCTATGTATCTCCCCCACCCCACCCCACCCCACCCCCGCCATAACACTCAGGTCTAACAATGCCACCGCTTTGCCTGCTGGTGAGTCAGTGGTTATGAAATATGCAAATTGGTCCAAACAAAATTAGAACCATCATCCTGTAGCGCTATCTTCCTTCCCCTGTCTACTTTGTGGCCTCATTCCAGTCTTCAAAATCAGCCCCTCTGAGATATCCGGTCTACTTCCTGTCAAATAATCCAAAGGCAACACATCTCCCATCCCTTCAAGTTTGTTTGAGACACTGGATACGGCATTATCACAGCACATCCTTAGAGAGCTCCAACCAGGCCTCCTTCTCCTCTCTCCATTCAATTCTGCCTGTAACTAGAATGCTTTGTTGGAGTTAGGCATCCCAAACAGGTCTGAAGTGTATTCCTCCATTCAAGCGCACTTAATGCAATCATCCCCAAAAGTCATCCTTTCTTTTTCTGGTCAGTTTCTGCATATGATTTACATTCCAGGATTATTATTTTTTTAAAGAACATAAGAAGAATCCTGCTGGATCAGACCAAAGGTCTATCCGGCCTAGTATTCAGCTCCCACAGTTGCTCGCCAAATCATATAGGAAGCCCCACAAGCTGGACATGAGTGTGAAATAGCATTCACCCATTGGATCTGTTCCATTTTCTATCAGTCCTGGTAGTTTGCTGAGCATGGCACAAAATAGGAACTAGGCACTAGTATTGCGGAAGCTCCATGCCTTTCAGTGAAGGCTATTTATACAACAGCACTGGCTGGTGGATCAGGATCCAGAACCCCAGTTAAAGTATAAACTCTGTTCTCTAAATATCTGAGAAACCATGTGCACTCCCTCCAACACTTTGAGGCAAAAATCTGGGACGCCATCTTCCCCAACATCATATTCCTGTTTCTTATTGCAACAGCACGCAGCCATTTTGGTTGCTGAGATTTCGCACCACGATTTCTCCTCCCCCCCAAAACCCCCACTTTTTCCTGGATACTTGTGGGGTATGCATGTTTGTGAAAGGGACAAAACAACCACAACTTCACTTTCAGTGTACACCCAGGAACCTCACCTAAATGCTGGAGAGCTTGCACCTCTGCAGGCACATACCTCCACATGTGGTGGGAACGCCCCCAAATTCAATGCTTTTTGACATCAGTCTTAGAAGAAATCTATGAAATATCAAACAGGTATTAGAAGCCAGTCTAGAACTGGCCCTATTAAATGCTTTCCAAGACAACAATGCACACGCACACTACAAAGAACTCATAAGTCACATACTCTTGGCAGCTAGGAGTGTCATAGCTAGACACTGGAAAGATCTGTCAGGAGTGAAAATGGACCACTGGTACAAAACAGTATGGGAAACAACCCTACTAGAAAAACTAACCAACAATTTGAAATTAGCATGGGGACCAATAAAGGAGGATTCCTTCACCCTGGTGTGGCTCCCTTTATTACATACATTGCCCAACAAGACAACAACATAACCCTACCCCCGAGAGTATACAAATCAATATGGCTGATTTGATGCAACAACATGCACACCCCTCATACACACACAAACACAACTCTCTGCAATCAACTGAATGCAAACAAACATGCCCTGAGATCTCCAGTCTCTCTCGCCACGAATGAAAACTGATGGATGAATAGATGAAGAACCTATCCATGTGACGCTAACACAAAACCCCCACACATACACTATGCAAAAGAAGGAAAAATATTGCCCCACCTTCTTTCTTGCACTTCTCCCTCCCCACATCTTTCTCACCCCCAATCTCACAATGCCTATGATAGCAATGCCTCACACAAAATGTAACCGACCTGTAGTTAGGACTCTATGAACTAAAAACAGAGACTTTATATGCACCTTTGTTATCCCTGAAAAGCCTTCAATTTTTTATTTTAAACCTTCACTTTCAGTGACTACCATTGAAAGGCATAAGAATTCACAGGCCACCATTATTCCACCATTACTACAACACCCACAGATGGGTCCGACACTCAGACCTTAACAAGCTTTGCAGAACCTGGCCGGCTAGACCTCAGCTGCACTGCAAATTAACTGTAGACTGACTTTGCTAAATATCTGGGTGACCTTCTCAAGAGCATAAAGTTAAACTTGTTTCTTGGTCAATCTTCCCCCCTCCCTCATTTTTAGACTAATGGTCCACCATTTTCTAATAAATTGCAACAAAAGTTAACATTATCCATCTAACATCATGGGCTCAACTTTAATTTTGCTCACTATTGCGCCCGGGCCATACTCTGAATTGTTCCTTCAACAACAGTGAGTGTTCAAGTTGCTGAGAAATGGTACACATGCATGCGCATTATCAGAATCTCACATGAAAGGGAATCTCACAAAGAACAGAGCTGAGGAGCTGTTCTTCTGCCTCTGCCCCAAGATCACATGCTGCCACTGGCTCCACCCTTGGGATCCACACATCATGTGTGAATGTCTGTAGGGGAAAACCTACATGCAAAGACCTCTACTCACAAAGGTTTTCTTTGTGTTCTGGAACTCCCTCTCCCTGCAGAATGCCCTCCCATCAGATGTCAAGCTGATAAATAACCATACAATTTTTAGAAGACATCTGAAGGCATCAGGAAGATTTTAATATTTGATATTTTATTATTTTTTAATATGTGCAAATAGATAAATAGGTACCGCGCTGGCGAGAAGGTAAACGGCATTTCCATGTGCTGCTCTGGTTCGCCAGAAGCGGCTTAGTTATGCTGGCCACATGACCCGGAAGCTGCACGCCGGCTCCCTCGGCCAATAAAGCGAGATGAGCGACGCAACCCCAGAGTCGGCCACGACTAGACCTAATGGTCAGGGGTCCCTTTACCTTTACCTTTAATATGTGTTGGAAGCCACACAGAGTGGCTGAGGTATAAATTATTATTATTATTATTATTAATAATAATAATAATAATAATAATTCATTATAAAATTAGAATTCCAGAATGTAGAGAAAGTCTATGCACACAGTGGTCTAACCACATAGAAAACTTGATCTGCGATTCTCCTCCATGCTATGTTATATAATGAATTTATCCCAGCTATAGCTCAGTATCATAGGAATGGGGAAACGTCCACCAGATCATTTTAACTGGGGCTGCAAAGTTTAGCCAATTAATCAGTTGATTTGCATTTAAATAAGGCTGCTCCTTGCGCTGCATGTCATATTAATCATAACAACATTTTTGTATATAAAAAAACAGTAAGTTACATAGCAAATGGAATGTTACCGTTCATTGCAATAGCAAACAAATAGGTGTTATGACCTGCAAACAATGGCCATGTCCCTTCTATGTTCTTTTAACACAGCACAGGCTTTATTTGCCGATCTCTAGCAATGAGACTGTTTTGTGTGGAATTCTTGGCCTTCACGGGAGCCTGTTGATGTTATCTGTGCAAGCAAATAATAGTGAAAAATAAGGGAGCCTTGGAGCTATAAGGTCAGCTCATTCGCCATGTTGACTGGCACACATTAAATAGGATCATTTGAGCCAGGCTTCTGAACAGTCCCCATCTAAGAACTGTAGACGAGGCAAGGAGGTTTTCCTGGATAACTTAGGTGATGGGTGGGCAAGCAGCCAGGGAGCAAAAACAGCCATCGGACAGTAACTGCTGCTGACTTCCTTGAAATTCTGAGCACCCACCAGCACGAAAATGAAGCACAGGCACTAATTATTTTCATGTTTGGGCTGTAGAGAATCTGTCAATTTTGGATTCTCCCAGTTTCTTATATTTCCATTCCTCTCTACATTTCTACATCAATTTTGTGATTTATTTTTTTAAAAAAAAACCCCGATGAACATTCAGCTGCATTTTAGTGTGATCCCCACCCCCCGCAACACACAGTTTTGCACACATGCAGTTTTGCCTAATGTACACATTTTGACAAAGCAATCCTCCCCCCCCCCAAAAAAAAATATACAGCATTTTTGTATGTTATTTCCAGTAACTCACCCGCCTGCACTGGGCAAGCGCTCGTGCCCTGGGTGGGGGCAGGACACACAAAGAGTGAAGATCACCCTCCATGCTCCCTATCCCCAGCCGCTGCCAGGCATGTGGCATCACATGATGCCTGGGTCCCTCAATGTGGGGGGCAAGTTGGTGCCCCTGGCATGCAGAAGGCCCTCCCTACATCACTCAGTCATCACAGAGAGAGAGATCAAAATGTGGAGCTAGACACATTGACTGGGTGAACTCAGGGTGGTGAGGGGGCAGGTATATTCTGAAGGGAGTTCTTGAGCAAGGCGGAGGAGAAATCATGTGTGGGAGAGTGAAGCAGCCGTGAGACCTTTTGCCACCTATGCCAACATGTGCTCATCTGGCCCAGGTCCAATCCTTGACATCTCCTGATATGACAGAGTTCTGCCCAAAAACCTGGAGAGATGCTGCCCAGTTTTAGAAACTCAAGATATAAAAGCTAGGAGCCAAATGGCTCTTTGAACGAAAGTTGCAGTCGCCAAAATGGAATGTCTAGTTGCCATTTTGTGGCAAGACAGCTCTAAAGTCTTAGTTTGCAAATGATGCACTGACTGTGATTGATTCTCACTTAAACATCTGGCTAGTTCAGATGACAACCTTGTCCTTGAGCTAGGTTAAGAGCTTTGAGAACTTAAAGAAGAAAAGTCACTCAATTCAGGGACATCCCACATGTATGTTGTCCTGTACTGACCTCATTTTCTTAATGTTGACATGGACCATTCATAACATAGGAATATTCTTCACAACTGTGAGCAGGGCAGTGGGGGTGGGAAGTGAACACTAAGCTACAACAATCAACTACAATGTTGTTCTACTGCTCCTGCTCAGGCTACACAGAAAACGCATTTAGGTTCCAGAAATTCATTCTTATTGTGTGTGCAGATAAAATACAACGGATAAAAGTCTACAGGGTGAGGCATCACTGTGTGAAAACAGTCCACATCCAATGATCCCCAGATGGTGGAGTCGCCAGGCACCATCTGGGCACGGGGCATCTTCACTTGGTCGCAAAGTGGTTGAAACCCAGGTGTAAAATACGCCTAAAGGTAAAGGAACCCCTGACCATTAGGTCCAGTCATGGCCGACTCTGGGGTTGCGGTGCTCATCTCGCTTTACTGGCGAGGGAGCTGGCGTATAGCTTCCGGGTCATGTGGCCAGCATGACTAAGCCGCTTCTGGTGAACCAGAGCAGCACACGGAAACACCGTTTGCCTTCCCACTGGAGTGGTACCTATTTATCTACTTGCACTGTGATGTGCTTTCGAACTGCTAGGTTGGCAGGAGCAGGGACCAAGCAATGGGAGCTCACCCCGTCGTGGGGATTCGAACTGCCAACCTTCTGACTGGCAAGTCCTAGGCTCTGTGGCTTAACCCACAGCGCCACCCGCGTCCCCTACAAAAATATGCCTAAAGGTAAAGGTAAAGGTACCCCTGCCCGTACGGGCCAGTCTTGCCAGACTCTGGGGTTGTGCGCCCATCTCACTTAAGAGGCCAGGGGCCAGCGCTGTCCGGAGACACTTCCGGGTCACGTGGCCAGCGTGACATCGCTGCTCTGGCGAGCCAGAGCTGCACACGGAAATGTCGTTTACCTTCCCGCTAGTAAGCGGTCCCTATTTATCTACTTGCACCCGGGGGTGCTTTCGAACTGCTAGGTTGGCAGGCGCTGGGACCGAGCAGCGGGAGCGCACCCCGCCGCAGGGATTCGAACCGCCGACCTTTCGATCGGCAAGTCCTAGGCGCTGAGGCTTTAACCCACAGCGCCACCTGCGTCCCCAAAAATATGCCTAGCACCTGGCTAATTGCTGCTGTCAGTCTCTGTAGTCAGTGATGAACTAGATGGACCAATGGCGTGACTTGGTGTGAGACCTCTCCCTAAGTTCCCCTATAGCTGCTCTTTGGAATCAGGACTGGAAGTCATGGTTGCAATTTTTCTCCTGCTCTCTTTAATATCCAAGGAGAGAATGTAAGTTTGGGAAGGGGCTTCTCCTGCCACTGCTCTGTTCCTCCAATCAAATGCAGAGCCCTCAATCCACAGTTACTGTAAAATGAAGACAAACATGGCAAGACCTGGGTCACAGACCTCCGTTGTCACACCTCTTTTGGTCCTCAGTTGTATAAGGATATGCCTCGTGTTGACTTAGCCCATTGGTCCAATCAGCCCAGCGCTGTTGCATCTGACTAGCTGTGACTCTCCAAAGTCTCAGCCAGGGATCTTTCCTGTATCTGCAGACCTGTGCGTACAAACACTTAGACACTGCACAGAGGCATAAACACAGCTCCAAAATAATGGTGGGTTTGGGGTTGGTTTTTTTGCTTGATGTGAGAATAGAAAAAGGGGAAAGAAACCTTTATGAGAACTCTCATAAGTGTTCCTCTCAGAGACTGAAAGGTGGTAAGTTGTCAGAGGCCACCCTTGGGCCTGAATAAAACAACAACCCTAGTTCTCAGACCTTTCTCCAGAAACCAGGTCCAACGCTGCATTCTGTTGACCAAGCTAGCTACAATAATCAAGAAGCCAGATGTTCAAAAGGCTTGAAATGTGGTTTTCAATCTGTTCATGAATAAATGTGTTCTAGTGTGAATTACCTACGCTTATTTACAGGGAACAGGCAGCTGTATAAATGCAAAATATTTTTTTTTAAAAAAAAATAATAATGAACAGAATGGCACTGCCTATCCCCCCCCAAAAAAAAAATCAACAGCCAGCTGTTTAACCTCAATGGATCTCCAGTGGATCTTAGGCATCCTATCTGACGCTAAGGGCAACCATAAAGAGGCATGACATTGAGCTGGTGTCTGCATTGTTAAAGATAGCATTCTCAAACCTTAAGGAAGCCAGCCTTTTACTAAAATACTTTTTTTTAAAAAAAAAAAGACTGCTAAAATAGTATATCCTTAATAAGAATCAAAGAAGAACCAAAAGGTGAAGCAAGCAGATTGCCAGTTAAATTCCAAGCTGCTTAAATAAATATATTATTTTAACTTAATTGCTGTGCAGCCACATGCACCCTTAAAATGATTTGAGAGGATGCCCTTTCTGCAGATTCCAAGGTAACGTCTAGCTTTAATTAAAAGTCAATTAATATTAAGTAATCTGACTAATTTTAATTAAACCTGCCGAAAATTGATTTTCCTTCAGCTAAGCAAATATGAAGTTCTGGTACAATCTCCGCTGGAAAAAGAAATAAACTACCCCTAAACACTCACATTTCAGGAGCAAACGAATGTCAGCTGTTGTGTTTAAAAAGAGAAGATTTTGAATCAGCCAACATGAAAATGAAAATGCCAGTGGTCTCACATAACCTTAAGAGAAATATATTCACAGACGTTTATTTCCCCCTCATCTCCTGTAAGACTGAGATTAAGGTTGCAAAGGCTGGATTCAGTGCTATTTATGAGCACACAAACCAAATTCCACTCCTGTTGTCACGCAGCCCATCCCGTGGGTTCTGTTTTCTCAGAAGTTAGTGCCATGGGCTTTAAAGGGATTCAGTCCAAAGTGTCAAAGGATAGCCGCCCAGCCTATCCCTGTTTACTCGGCATTAAATTCCAAGAGCAAGGGATTGCAGCACCTTTTTGCCCCTATGTACATTTCCCTCCTTGGTCTCTATAGATTTTCAAAGATTTTCAAGCTTTGCAATTTTCAACCTCATCTGTCCACAACATTAAAATAAAAATCAAAAGTCATGCACATCAGTAAATAAACTGCAATTCCATATTGAGTCCTTTCAAACTCAACACATCCAGGTCAACCTCATCGGTTTGGAAGCAGATGGGGACGGAGGCAGAAAAGGATCACTTCAGGTGCTAGCAATGTAATTCCTATTCCACTACCCTGTCCCATATCTCTATTATGGCATTCCTCAAAGGCCCCTTTGTAAACTGCCCATATACTCCTTGGCATTGTGGAGTGGTCAGTTCCCTCTCCAGCACAGCCTAATCCTGAACCACATGACTTGTCCATCAAGCTCAAAACTGACTACACTGGATGACAGGATTCCCAGGCAGGGACATTGCCCAGTTCCCTCCTGCCTTGAAGATGCTGGGGATTGAACCCAGGGCGTTCCTCCTGCACAGCAAATGCTGTACCCTTCCCTAATTTCACCTCCTCTCCCTTCAAGTGCCATTCGGACATGCTCCCACTGCAATCTCCGGGCAGTTCTCCCTTCCTTTCTTCGCCTATGCCCATTCCTCATCTACCTCTCCAGTGGCACCCTAATTGCACCTGGTCCCTTCCTAGTAAGACCTGGGTGCCTTCCCTCCCATTTCCCAACCCCCTTCCCAGTCCTTTAGCCCTGGCTACCTACTGGGGCATCCCTCTAGGAGCACCCATCCTCCCTTATGGAACATTGCATGAGATTCCGAGCATCACGGAGACACCGCTGATGTCTACAAGACAACGCCAGCGGGGGCAGGAGGAGACTTTGACTGACAGGCTTTGCTTAGACGTCCCATCGCAGGGACACCAAGAAACAGAAGGGTGGGGGAGGAGCCTATGCAGATGAAGGGGCGGAGCTATGCAAAGAGGCGGCGCTGGTTCTTCAAGGGCTGGGGCAATCCGCGGCAGCTTTGGCCGCCCCACCATCGCCACTACCGTGGTGTCCCCGAGTGCCCCCGTCGAGTTTCCTTGCACAGAACTGCAGCGCTGCCATTCACTCCTATGGGACAAAGGAGGGAGGCGTTCTTGGGGGGCGCGCAAACCGCTCGGGAAGCCCAGGCCCTTATTGTCAAGGGGGAGGGAGAGAGAAAGAGAAAAGTGTGTGTGTGTGTTTGTGTGTTGCAATCTTTATTTTCTATACACACACCACCGCCGCCCCCCCCCCCCCGTCCTTGCACTACACAAGCCCTATATCTCGTTCTCTTGCTAACGGCGGTCATTTTCCTCCTCGCCATCAACAGCAAACAGCCAGGCTGCAGCCCCGTCCCACCGGCTGCAAAGTTTCGCTGCATCTGCAACCGAGGGAAGGTAACAATGACCAAAAAAGAAAAAAGAAAAAAGAGGCCCGGAGCAGGCAGAAGGAGCTGTCCGCCAGACCCAGCTCGGCATCGCATCCCCTGCCTCCGGGAAGCGTGCGCCTCGTCTCGGAAGAACCCAGCCGGCCAAGAGAAAGAGAGATTTTCTCTTAACAGCAACAGAGCGGAGGAAGATCCAGGGAGAGAGAACCTCTCAATGCCGCTGCTGGCCGTCACATACACGCACATACACACACACACACACACACACACTCGTGTCAGTTACACGCACGCCAGAGATCACACGCACACAGGGAGACATCTTCACCACCACCCTCCCCGAGCCACGCAGACCAGCGCGCCCGGGCAACAGCAACAAAACAAAACCAAAAAACCTAAAGCCCAGCAAAGCCTGGATTGTCTCACAATGCAAAGTTGCAGGAGATCCGAGTGCACTTCTGCCTTCGCTTGCCGCCGCCGCCGCCGCCGCCACCCTCCTCTCTCTCCTCTCCCCTCCGCGCACCGGCGATGTTTTGCAAGTCACAAGCGCTGGCCATTCTGCGCACCCCCACCCCCAATACATACACAAAATACACCCCAGTCTCACCACCATCACCCATTGCCGTCCAGCTCGGAGAAACCAGATCTCCCCCCACCCACCCACTCCACAAAAGCCACCCATCCCACCCGTCCTTGATCTTAAAACTATGAAATCGCCCCCTCCGAGGAAACAAGAACTAACCGATGCCCCCCCTCCCGCGCCAACATTCCTGACAGTGTCCGGATAATGTAAGGAGCGATTATCTATTCATCTATCGGGGGAAGGGGGGGTGGTTTAAGCATTCTGTCGTTTAAAAAGGAAAAGGAAATCAAACTATTTACCAATTCCAATAAGCCTTGTTTTGTTTTGTTTGTTGGCTTAAAAAAGAAGAAAAGAAAAGAAAAATCAAACCGCAAGTCCGCTGCTAAAACCGTAATTCACTGTTTGGATCCCGGGCGTTATCCTCTTTTAATCAGCTGTAACCCCGAGGTTCTTAAATCATCCGCTGGACACTTCCAAATTGTATCGATTTATATAATTTCCCCCCCTCTTGCTCTCCTCTGCCCAAGACTGCGAGAAGGAAAGAGGGAGGAGGAAGAGGAGAAGGAGAAGAAGGAGAAATCCCATCCGGAATTCACCGGCGTGAAGCATCTGTACCAAGCCGCCGCCACCTCCATTTAAATCCGACCATCAGGCAAGAACTAGAAATGATCAAACGTTACTTCTTTTCGGCTGCAATCAGATAATCCTACTAATCCAATAGATTTATCTCGATTTGAAATTGCCCTCCAGATGAATCTCCTTTGCTTGATGTCCAGTTGTGTGTGATTTCACAGCACACGGAGACTGAAGAGGAGGCTGTGTTTGTATGTGTGTAGTGTGGGGTGTGTGTGTGTGTTTTTTTAAAGGGTTTTTTTTCCAGGGGGGGGAGATTCTGGATGCGCTGCTCGCTAAAAGAAAGGGGGGGAAATGCCGAGAACCTTGGTTTTTCCCCTATTATAGGTTTCAACTCCAAATTGCTGCTAGATGAAAAATGGTACAAAGGTACCCCTAGTGGCCAAGAGCCGAACAACAAGCCATCCCACTCCCCCCCCCTTCTTCTTCTCTCCCCCCTTCCTCGCTTGCTTTCTTCTTTTCTTCTTTTTTTTTCGCGGCAGTCATCTGCTAGAGGAGTCTCTGTAAAACGGCCATTCTGCCTTGTTAATTAACCATGCCTCCGAATAGAAGGATAAAGTTTATTAGCACCGGGGAAGGAGGAGAAATGCACTCTTGCCTCTGTGTGAATCTACAGCTAAGAATATTGCAAGGCTGTGCTGAAGAGGCGAATTCAAAGGCTGCAATCTTGCTAGGAAGAAGCAGTTCTGTACGTTCAAGCACAAGGCTGAAGGTTCACCGTAGCCTTGTCCGTGGCATGCTATTGCCACCCGCACCACCCCTGTGTGTGAAGTTTTTGTGTGTGGGGTTTTCTTTTTGCAAAGCAGAGAGTGCAGAGATTAAACACCCCCGAAGGCAGAGAAAGGAAAACTCTACCAATTCAAGTCTGTTGAATCTATCAGACAGGATGGAACAATCCACAGACGGCAACTAACATGTGTTAGTACAATCGCAAAACGTTGCAATGCATTACGGGTGGGGAATGAAACTTGGGTTGCCCAACAGTTTATGGGAAGCTCGGTACTGCTCACGCAAGCAAGTTTAACTCAATGTCCACGTGATGACGTCCTCCTCAAAATGCAGTCCCATATTCTATATTGTCACACGCCACCCAAGGGTGCCAACTTGAATAAACTATTGGGGGCGGAAGACAAGGCCTGCCCCACGTGACTGATCACATGATATGGTGCATGCACACCCTTTGAATGGCAATGCCCATCAACTTTGGAGGGGCCCAGCCCCCTCAAATATTTTATTGGGGGGAGACGTTGATCCCTAGGATTTGGCTCCTAATCTCAGAGTGGTGCAAGATTCCAGGCGCTTACCCAGGGTTTGCTTTCCTCTGAATGAGGGACACCAGAGAGTGTGGTGTCTTTATGACATATGGTTTATTTACACACATATACAACATGAGCTTACAATGGAGGGGCTCACAGCATCAATACCCCAAGGAGGTCATGGTGTTCCCATAGCCGCAGCCTTGGATCCTAGCAGAAATCAGACACGGCTCTGTCTCTCAACTGCCCAGCCTGCTTCTTGCTCCCAGCTTCTACCTCATACACACAACTTAAGCCGATCTAACTAACAGACTTAAGAGAGCTACATCAATTCTCTGGGGTAGCTCTGTATTTAGGGAGGAGAAAGTGGGAGGAGGCAGCCATAGCGGGAGAAGAACACTGCAAGGATGAGGGCGTATTAAAGGCGGCACAAGGAGGTCACATTCCACATTAAACCAAGGTAAGGACTCTCCCTTAGACCAGCAGTCTTCAGCGTTTTTAGATCTGGAACCCAAACATCATCTAGAGACCCATTTCTTAATCTGTCAGCGTTTATGCATATGGTAGCGCTGCTATTGCAACCTATCTTAGTTCTGCCCAGTTGACAACAAGTGGATTAGATTATCATATGTATTGTTTCAGTTGTGAAGCACACAGGTACCATTCCTCTTCTGCCAGGTGTGCAACTGTGGATGCACAGGGCCATGCATGGCCTTGGCGCCAAAATTTGTGGGTGCCCGGCCCCTTCATGGGGAATTTTGTGGGTGCTCAGGCCCCAAGGGCCCCAGGGAGCTGGTACCCATCTCTTCTGTCCATCCCTAACCATCCCCTTCTATATTTGATCTTCATGAAAACATGCTCAGTTCTTATGGGGCTGTTTCCTGGGGTCAGGAAGAAGCATTTTAAAGTTTTGCTGCTGTCCCTACTTCTGCAACCCTCAAGATCTCTTCCAAGTACACAGACACGTTCTCTCAGGTCGCTTCCAGGTGAGCTGCTTATTCAGCACTTATCGTGGTTTGCTTGCACAAAGTTTGCAGGGAGGTTATATGCAACATCTGCTGTTAACATTCATTCCAGTTAGTTTGCAGGGAAGTTACATGATGTTGTGTCAAGCAATTGTTACCCCACACTTTCTGGTGCTTCTCTCCATCACCTTCCTTATTTCAAAAAGTCAATGGAAGGTACCATATTTTTCGCTCTATAAGACGCACCAGACCACAAGACGCACCTAGTTTTTGGAGGAGGTGAAGCAAGAAAAAAATATTCTGAATCTCAGAAGCCAGAACAGCAAGAGGGATCGCTGCACAGTGAAAGCAGCGATCCCTCTTGCTGTTCTGGCTTCTGGAATAGCTGCGCAGCCTGCATTCGCTCCATAAGACACACACACATTTCCCCTTACTTTTTAGGAAGGAAAAAGTGAGTTATAGAGCAAAAAATACAGTAGTTTGTTTTGGAAAGTGGGCTTGTTACACAAGTATGCCAAATTCATTTTAATTGCTGGTACGCAATCAAATCCCACCCCCAAAAAACAGTGACCATGGCAGTGCCTTCCGTTGCCCAACCTGCCTACAATCCTGCCAGCACTCACTGAGTTCACTGTGAGAAGGACCGATAGGACCAGCCTGAAAGAACACTGGGTTCTTTTCTCCAAGAAACAGACAGGGAGAAGTGTTCTCCCTATAATCACTAGGCATGTAATTATGCAAACATGAATTCTATATTTTAATATGTATGAAATAAATCCTATTATATTGCATACAAAGTATTTCATGACAGGGTTTTTGGTTTTGGTGGGTTTTTTTGCATTGAACTATATGTTCATGCCCTCTGGTTCAAAACAGCAAGTCAGAGGTTTTTGCTTTTAAAAAGTAGTTTGTTGCTTTTGTCCAACTCTACAATTCTGTGATTAGATACAGTAAACAATTAAAGTCATCTTGTGGCACCATGGTATGCAGGTCTACTCAGTAGTAAGTCCCACTTAATTCAGTGGGGCCCATGCTCAGATAAATGAGGATAGGAGTGCCCTTCTCACTGGGGAACAGGCTAGCCATAACTCGGTACCCAAGAAACAGAATGGCCCCGGGTTCCATTCCATGATATCTCCAGGAAGGGCTGATAAGAGACATCTGTCTAAAATCCTGGTGAGCTGCGACTAGCCAGTATAGACCAGGCATAGGCAAACTCCGCCCCTCCAGATGTTTGAGACTACAATTCCCATCATCCTTGACTACTGGTCCTGTTAGCTAGGGATGGTCTGGAATTGTAGTCCCAAACATCTGGAGGGCCAGAGTTTGCCTATGCCTGGCATAGACAATACTTAGCAAGGTAGACCAATGGTCTGAGTCCCTTCGGGTATTTGTAAGGTGTTAATATACCATCGGCAGGAAGGTGGGGGAGTGGCAGGCTGGCCCTACCACTAGATTTTGCCACATTGGGTTGGGCAAAATACGGGACAGGTTAGTCAAAATAAAGGACAGGTGGGGGGAGAGGCTTAAAATTACTTTACCTGGAGCAGAACTGATTTCAAAGCAATCCATAACAATGATCAAATGGAAGCTATCAGTAACTGCAAAATTCCAACAACAAAAGGACCCCCCCCCCAGCTGCTAATTTCTGCTTGCCCTGAGGATGGGTAAATGTAGGAAGCCAGCCAAAAAGGGAAAAGTGGGGGAGAAAGAGCAAGGAATTCTCCATCTCTTCCTCACAGAGCTTTGCCTCCAACATCCTAACAGGGTTTGCATAATCCCTTACCCCACTAGCAGAGTCAGGTGACAATCCCAAGTAGCAGATGCTGCAAGCATGAGGAGGAACAGTGAGTGAGGCACCGACCCACCAAGATCAGTCTCCATGCAGCTGCCCCATCCTGGCCTATCTCCTTACCTACAACCAGCTTAGGGGGCAGCACTGGCTGTCAGCCTCCTCCTTCTCCTTAGCCTAAGTGTTGCCTTTGTAGAACTCAACAGGGAGGAGGGCAGGGATTAGCTGGCTCCGCCTATCATTAGCTGTGGCTCCGCCTATTGTTGGGCTTCCTGCCTTCCACTCTCCCAGTCCTCATGAGCACCAGCCTCCACTTGTGAGGAGCAGTCGCAAGGTGTTGGGATGTTGAGCTGTAAAAACAGCATCGTCTGCTTTGAACTCACTAAACTACCCTGTTGCCTTGGGGTCCCGTTGCCAGTGTCAAAGTAAGATTCAGCAGCCAATCGGGTCGGCCTTGGGGTGATGGTGCTGCCTTTGTCCTTTGCCTCAGGCAGCAAAGTATCTTGGGCCGACCTGCATGCAAAAGAGACACTCTTACGCTGCACATGCACCATGCATTTAAAGCACATGACTTACTGCAAAGATTCCTGGGAACTGTAGTTTGCTAAGGAGACTGGGGACTGCAGCTCTGTGAGGGATGAACTACAGTTCCCATGATTCTTTTGGGGAAAAGTCATGTGCATTAAGCGTATAGTGCGCATGCAGCCTAAGAATGTGGTAAAATGAACCTCAGGGATAACAACAAAACTGCCCCATTGGATCAGACCAAGGAACCACTTGATCAGCAAACTCCTCCCAGCAATGGACCCTCCAGGTGTCCATGACGGCAACAATCCTCACTGATTTGTTCCTAGCACCTGGTATGCAGATATATAAAGGTAAAGGAACCCCTGACCATTAGGTCCAGTCACGGACGACTCTGGGGTTGCGGCGCTCATCTCGCTTTATTGGACGAGGGAGCCGGTGTACAGCTTCCGTGTCATGTGGCAAGCATGACTAAGCCACTTCTGGTGAACCAGAGCAGTGCACAGAAATGCCATTTACCTTCCCGCCGGAGCGGTACCTATTTATCTAATTGCACTGTGATGTGGTTTCGAACTGCTAGGTGGGCAGGAGCAGGGACCGAGCAACAGGAGCTTACCCCGTCACGGGGATTCGAACCGCCGACCTTCTTATCGGCAAGTCCTAGGCTCTGTGGTTTAGACCACATCACCACCCACGTCCCTATGCAGAGAGATACTGCATCTGAAAAGAGAGGTTCCATTTCACCGTTTTGGCTAACAGCTGTTGACAGAGCTATCCTCCATGAACTCATCTATTTTCAAAGTCATCTACACCACGCAGTCAATAAATGTGGTTAAAAGTAGCTATTCTAGGAGTGAGTTTGTGTAAATGGGGGACGTCGGCCACAAATCATGCTCGCATTACGATGCAGACTTTTTGACCAAACTGTCTCGACTTCAACATTCAGCCAAGCATTCTGAATGCATCGGCAAGTCCAGTTTGTGCAGAGCCCTAGGCAAGGTCTAAAGGTGCCAGGAAATTTGATAAAAACCCTTTTTGCTCTTAAGATTCTGTGGCAGGCCAGTACAGATTAATGTTTGCAGCAATGACAACATAATTCTGTGCAAAGTTTGTCTAGCTTCCCTGAGATATTGGAATCGCAGTGCCCTGCATGTATTTTAAATTTAGTATGTTTCAGTTAAAGATGCAGTACCAAACTGGTTTGTGCAAATAACCTTGTAATGTTAATGAACCATTTGCAGAAATAAAGATACACCTCACAACAAATGTTACTGATCTGTAGAAAACACAACCTGAAAAAAATACGCAATGCACATACTTTTGTAAACTAAGAAAATATTTAATAAAAAATATTTTTAAAAAACAAATAAAGATACATGAACACCCACCACACACACACTTCCAGTCCATTTGACTTCGCAATGGAAAATGTTATTATTTATTCATCTATAAACTGCTTAATGTCAAAACATTGAAATCCAGTGGCCCAAACCTTAAAATATGAAAATCCATTACTAAAATAGACAATAAAACAATCCTAATCACAAAGATATAAACACCCATAATTAAAATATGAAAGAAAACAATCCCATTGAAACACGCAGTAATTAATACAGGAGGCCCAGGTCAAGAGATGAACGAAATGTCAGTGTAAAAGGGTGCATCTCTGAAAGTCAGCAGAACACCAACACAGATGGAAACTATCTCTGATATCAGCAGGGAGGACATTCCACAACACTGGTGCCACCAGTAGAAAACCCTGCCTTTGTGTCACCACAAGCTGGTAATAATCAGACCATGACAAGATTAACTGGGTTCCATTTGTTAATGTCAATACTGGTTACGAGGCAAAGGAGGGGAGGTCACAAAGGTGTTTTCAGGAGCAGACAATGGACGTGCACAAACAGTTTGGAGACTCAGAAGTAGACTTGTCTCTCTGTAAATTGCAAATTGATTTCCTCACCTGGAAATAGCTTTCATGTTAAGCACATGCACAATATTTTT
Organism: Podarcis melisellensis; assembly: GCF_964234715.1. Taxonomy (NCBI): domain Eukaryota; kingdom Metazoa; phylum Chordata; class Lepidosauria; order Squamata; family Lacertidae; genus Podarcis; species Podarcis melisellensis. The sequence goes on from NC_138537.1 coordinate 13,894,136, forward strand.
AATAGCTGTGGGGAACCGCCCTCTGAGACTGTGTCTTGTTCATGCAGCCTGGCTCTTGTGCAATGCCCGAGAGCCACCTCTTAATTCAATTTAAACTAGCTTTCTAGTGCTCATGGTTGCAAGAGATGTCCGAACGTGCTGTGACTGTGAGCACAAGGCTAAACTGCAAGGCACAAGGAAGAGTGAAGGGGTGTGGCCAGCCACAAAAAGGGGGTGCGGAGGCACAAACCATAAGATTAATCATAACAGAGGTCTCTTGTAATCATAGGCAATAAAATATTTCTTGCTAGCTTACAACAGTTTCTAGCTTTGTTCCATAATCCAAGAAATAACACAGCGGCCAATAAACAAACAATTTTAAGTCCAGTGCATTCTTCCATACAGAACACGCTAGAAGTAAAAAGTTTAATCATCCTATTGGGTTTCTTTGCATCTGGTTTTAAGAGTTATAGGAAGACTGTTCCACTCTGTCTCCCGGGAAGAACAACATGGCAAGGGGGACATCATCTACTTGCCGAAGATGAAGAAGCTGTTGGAAGCGACCTTCCTGCCACCACACTTATAAGAACTTTGGAAGTGAGAACTAGTGCCTAGGTTTGGTTCTCCCCCTACCCAGCTCCTCCATCTCAACCCCTTTCCCTTTTATATCATGTCCTTAAAATTGTAAGCTCTCATGCAGGGACAAGCTTATTACCTAGAAGAGGCCATGAGGCATCTGGTCCAATGTCTTAGGAAACTCACAAGTAGCGTGGGATGCAAAGTACTCTGGCTTTGCTGCTCACCCACCATCTGCTGTCTTGCTACTGTTTACATGGCAGTTCCATTTAGCTGCCATGGTTAATAGCCTGTGGCTTTGAATTTGTCTTAAGATGTTAAAAGCCCACTAAGCTGGTGGTCCTCAACACATCTTGCAGCTCAGTCATAATTCGGAGTCATGCAAGCTGTTTCCGTTTGTTTGTCCTGAAGCTAAGGCAAGTGAGCGCCACTCTGCACATAATGCACATCAAGATGGTAGAATGCTAGGCTTCAAAACTTCAAACTAAAAGCTGAGGGTCCTGTTTTTTAATGGCTCTCCCATGTAAAAAGTGGCCTGTGTGTAGCAAGTTATACATCAGGTAAAGGTAAAGGGACCCCTGACCATTAGCCGGCGTACAGCTTCCGGGTCATGTGGCCAGCATGACTAAGCCGCTTTCTGGTGAACCAGAGCAGCGCACAGAAACGCTGTTTACCTTCCCACCAGAGCGGTACCTATTTATCTACTTGCACTTTGATGTGCTTTCGAGCTGCTAGGTGGGCAGGAGCAGGGACTGAGCAACGGGAGCTCACCCCGTTGTGGGGATTCGAACCACCAACCTTCTGATCGGCAAGCCCTAGGCTCTGTGGTTTAACCCACAGCGCCGCCCACGTCCCTTTATACATCAGAGAGAGGGCTAAATGGAACCTCTCTCCCTGGAGTTCTAGTTTCGTTAAATGCACCGAGTTTATGGTTGGGCATATTCAAAAATGCAACCATCTCCCCACACTTGCAGCTTGAAGGGGGTACATCTCAAGAACTCCAATGCTAGTTGTATTCAGAGCAGACCCAGTGAAATTAATGGATCTAAGTTAGGCATACTCATTCATGTCAATGGGTCTACTCCAAGTAGAACTAACACTGCTGACAAGCTTCTACACTCAACCATTTCATTCTAAACTTGTAAAAATGGGCTTACAGAACACCTCTACCAGCCAAAAAAACGCAAGGAGGCGGCATAGGCTTGTATGAGCCAGACCTACCATTTGCTCCCCCATGTGCCATGCTGCTCCATTCTGCACCTTCAACAGATGTCGGAAGGGGCTCTATGTGCATGCACCAGTTCCTTTCCACCAAGGATGTTCTTTTGATGTGTGGGAGGTGGGGGCAAGTCATGCAAACTCCCTTTTTAGAATAGCTCTTGGTTTCATTGGGTAACACACAAACAACACCACCAAATCCGAGTGCTACACACAAGGGATACAAATGCCTTCCTGCCCACTTTCACTACATCATTCACAACATTGTCAACTTCCTGTTGCCCCTTAAGCAGCTGAAATATACTCAGAGTCGCAAAGTGATTTCATGCTCTTTATTCAGCTCATAGTGGTGAGGAGGAATGAATGAAAGTCCCCTCAAAGTATCTGCTTTATATACATTATTTACACAATGGGCTGCACATGATTGGCTAATTCTGGAATTCTACTGTAAGCCAATCAGGTTGTGGATTCACTTCTATCTGGAGCATGATTGGGTGGTTCCTGCCAACCAATCATATTGCTGCATTGTTCTAGGACCAATCAGACTGCTGCATTCTGAATCCTATTGTTCTAGGACCAATCAGACTGCTGCCTTTTGGATCCTATTGTTCTAGGACCAATCAGACTGTTGCAGTTTGGATCCTATTCAGTTCAGTACATAACAGCAGCAATCCTGTACACCCTTGGAATGGGATCCCATTGAACTCTGTGGGACTTGCTTCTGATTAGACGTGTCTACCGCAGGTTATCTTTGCTTTCCACAATAAAAAGCCCCAACAATTTTAATCTTTTTTTGTATGGAAGGCCTCCCTCCCCAACAAGTACTTAGTAACTTTGCTTGCCCCCTTTTTTGCAACTTTTCTAGTTCTTCCATTGGGGAGCGGCTGTGGCTCATTGGTAGAGCATCACTGGATCAATCCCTGCCATCTCCATGTAGGACTAGGAATGTCTGAATCTCTGAAGAGCTGCTGCCATGGTTTCCTATCTTATGTTCTGGTGACAATGGGTCTATCCTGATTTGTGTCAGGGGGGCATTTCAGGTAACCATCTTAGTATATAGTCTCTGTAAGGCTTGGAGTTAACTTTAAAACACACACACACTAAAAACCCCCAAGGAGGGCATGTACTGAAGTTTAATTTTGGAAAGCCTTTTTGATTCTTGGAATTCGAAAGATGTGTAAATATCACATGTCTGAGTAATAAATTGCCTTGGAAGCGGAGATGATTTTTACAGGAAGAGTCAGCTATGCAACATCAATAAGCTGCTTAGCACTTGGCTTGTATTAATTGTCAGGTAGGGTTTTTATGCTGTAGTTCCAAATATTCCAGAAGACCTGGGTATGTCCCATGGTTACTGACCGACACTACACTATACAGGGAAATGAGTCTGTACAATGTGGTGAACATTGCAACAGCATGCAGTTTTAATCTTTGTTCTATTGGCCAAACATTATTTATAATAGCTGAATGCAAACCATGCTTAGGCACCATCCCTCCATGTCTTCCTTACTTACGCAGATGCACCACTAAAGTTCTGCACACTCGGAGCCACGCACAGATGTTCACTTTGCTTATTTTTATGCCACTCTACATTTACAAAGATCTCAGAGCAGTTTTACACAACAGAATGTTACAATCCCATAAAATGCCCGGTTAACAAATACAATTAGGGGTAAAGGGGACCCCTGACCATTAGGTCCAGTCGTGGCCGACTCTGGGGTTGCGGCGCTAATCTCGCTTTATTGGCCGAGGGAGCCGGCGTACAGCTTCCGGGTCATGTGGCCAGCATGACTAAGCTGCTTCTGGTGAAACCAGAGCAGTGCACAGAAACGCTGTTTACCTTCCCACCGGAGTGGTACCTATTTATCTACTTGCACTTTGACATGCTTTCGAACTGCTAGGTTGGCAGGAGCTGGGACCGAGCAATGGGAGCTCACCCCGTTGTGGGGATTCGAACCGCTGACAAAACCCACCAATATAATTACAATTAAATACAATTAGAACCCACCAATATAATAGAGATTCGGGGGGGGGGGGAACTAGTGCAGAAAAAGAAGAAACAGACCACACAACCATGTGAATTGTGAATACAGAAAACAAACCAGTCAGTTGGCTGAAATTCTTACAGAGACCCAAAAGCCAGGAAAAACAGGCATGGTTTCAACCAGCATCTGAACTAAACCATTGTAGGCTGGGAGTTCCATAGAGAGGGTGCTGTAAGAAGTCCCATTATCTAGTAACGTATAGTTCAGACAGCAACATTCCACATACAAGATATTGTTCCTTTAAGTTTTCAAGATTCTATCACTGAGTTTGCAGCTGCACTATACATTTAAAGCAGAACCATACCACTTTAAAAAGTCATGGTTTCTCCCAAAGAATCCTGGGAACTATACTTCATTAATGCTGCAGAGCTCCTCTCACAGCTGCCATTCTTAGAGCTCTTTAGGAAGAGAAATTGATTTTTAAACTTCTCTGGGAACTGCTGCTACATGAGGGGAACAGGGCAGCCTTTCAACAATTCCCAGAAGAACCCTTAACATACTATGGTTCCCAGGATTTTTAGGGGGAGAAGCCATGACTGTTTAAAGTGGTATGAGACTGCTTTAAACATATGGTGCAGATGAGTCCTCAAACACAACCAAATAACAGATTTAAGAATAGATATGCCTTTGAATACATGGGTCTGATACAGGACAGTTGCTTTGATTACCATAGTTCCAAAGTTCTATTGGAAAACAGGAGGCGGGGAACAGGCGTCATTCTGGTGCACAGTTGAAATGGGACAACAATTGCCTCTCATATCAGAATCTGGATTTGGGAGGGGCAGGTTTAACTCCAATATACCCCACTTCTCTCATTCATTGATAGAGAATAGCTGGGAAAGGGGGGTAATATGTGAGATTATGTTATTTTTGGTGCATAATCAATTTCAATACTTTTTTCCGAGCTGAAATAGGAAGTGCAAAATCTGGTGGAGAATTACACACTAGTCTGTCCAGAAGGTAGGATCGGGTGGGTTTATAATGGAATTCCCAAAGAATGAATTCATCAAGCATCCCGAGACACTGGTGGTTCCGTGACCTTAGCCACTATCGTACAAATCCCCAGCCTAATATCAGACCTATGTATACACATATCAACCAACAAAACTGAAAGTGTGAAGACCTCCATGCTTCAGCAGACCTCAGAGCAAAGAATCGGGAGTCCAAGTCAGTGGTCACTGAGGATGCAATTCTATACATTCTATACAAGTAGTAGACCTGCTTTCTGTAGGTCTACTACTTTAAATCAGTGGCTTACTCCAAGGTAAGCAAGTTTAAAAATGAACACACATTTCCACACTTTAGTGGGCATTTTGGTAGTACCCAATCTGTTATGTTGGATAGAATATTCTGCCTGGTACTTTATTTAGAAGGACTGAATCATATTCAAAAGTTCACGAGTTGTTGCATAACAAACCCTTCATCATCTCTTCTTAGCCTCTTCATGTCCACAGACGTATTATGTAAATACAGTTTGCTATATTTTCTTACCAGCCGCATTTTGCAGTCACAGGCAGAATAAGAACATAATGACCTACGAAGGGCTCAGCTGATCAGACCAAAGGTCCATCATAGTCCAGTCTCGTGTTTCCAAAGCGGCCAACCATATGTCCATGGGAAGCCTACAAGCAGGGCAGAAGCACAGCAACACTCTCTTCACTTGCGATCCCCAGTCATTGTCACAAGTAGCCACTAAAAGCCTAATCCTCCACTAACTTGTCCAATCCACTTTCAAAGCCATCCATTATGTCTGCATTATGAATCTAACCTGGAATAACTGGCATACTTTCCTTCCTGGATGTACCAAGAATCCTGCAAGGTTGCAAAGTAGTCCTAACCAAGTTCTCTGCAAGTTCTCCCACCAAACCATCATTTCTCAGGGTCCCTTTAGAAGGTCATGGTCCGGTTCATGTGTGATCAAAGTCCCAGCTGAGGACATCAGGACTGGGGGCAAGATGGTGGGGTGGGAGCAGAAACAAGAGTCCAGAAGCCAGGAGGCGGGAAGCCAAGAGTCCAAGGGTCAGAGAGCTGGGAGTCAAGAAGCCAAGGGTCCGAGGATCAAGAAGCAAGGAGTCATGCAGGCGGGGGTCCGAGGAGCAAGGAATCAAGGAACCAAACACAGCAAGGCAGGGAATGTATTGCTGTGGCAAAGAGCTGAAGGGAAAATGCTGACCTTATATCCCTTCCCAGCTCTTGCCACCAGGTGCTGTGAGTTACCAATCAGCCTCGCCTGTGCAGCCGCACCTTGCCTCTTCAGAACAAACTTAGGAAGGCCCCAGTCCTGGTCACAGGGCCTGGCTCCTGCACACACACCTGACAGTAAGCAGCCATGACCCTTAAACCCGTTTTAATATCATCACGATTGACTGGCAACAGGCATCATATGAAAATATTTGGGCAGGGTGGTAAATGCTGCTGGAATGTATACCACATAGTTAATAATTCAGATTGCAATTTTTTAAAAATGTGAACATTGCACAGAAAGAGATGTTGATTGCACCTATGATTCTATTTTATCGTTTCAATCATTCCCACTTTGTTGCTCTCCCTGCCAAGGAGAGAGCATTTCACAGTCTTCACTTGTTGGGTGAGTTTAAGCTTATGCAAACCATTTGGCCCTCACCCTCTCTGCACTGAGAAAATAGCTCACATACCCATTTTAAAACGTCTGTCTAATCTGACTTGGCAGGAGGAACCTGGTTTCACTTCCAATCTCTCTGCCTTGATTGGAATCTGTTGGTCTTTGGTGAGGAACCTATTGACCCTCTCTCATAAGCTTGCCTGCCATCGTGGGTATATTCCAGAATGAGTGAAGCTGAACAAATGGTCCAGCATTGTTATATAAAATTTGCATCCTTGTCTCTTAAGTTTGTAGGGCAGCTTAGTAGCAGTTGTGCCTCAGGAGTTGCTAACATGGAACCCATGGGTGAAATGGTCCCTTGAAGTTGTCCTCCGGTACCCAGTGAGACACGCACATACTTCAGGGAGGTTGGCATGGTGCAAATGCAATGCCAGGAGCACCAGAATGGCTCTGCCAGTGTGTGTGCACTGTACCAACCTTAGAATCATAGAATCATAGAGTTGGAAAAGACCACAAGGGCCATCGAGTCCAACCCCCTGCCAAGCAGGAAAAACCATCAGAGCACCTGGCTGCTGCCTCACCCTCTCCTGGTCAACCTTAGAGACACCAGTGATGGGAAGACAGGTAAGCACTGCCAACCTTCCCCACTGACCACTACTGGTTTGTGGCTCAGTGGTAGAGTACATGTTTTACAAAATCTCCAGCATCTCTAAGCAGGGCTGGGGGAAAGTTCTATCTTTCAGCTGCTTTTTGTCAGTGTAGAAAAGCATTTCCCAAACTTGGGCCTCCAGTTGGTTTTGGACTATGTTATGTACTGAGTTGAATAGGATCCAAAAGGCAGCAGTCTGATTGGTCCTAGAACAATAGGATTCAGAATGCATCAGTCTGACTGGTCCCAGAACAATAGGGTCCAGAATGCAGCAGTCTGATTGGTCCTAGAACAATGCAGCAGTATGACTGGTCCGCAGGAGCCACCCAATCCAGCTCCAGGTGGAAGTGAATCCGCAACCTGATTGGCCCACAGAAGAATCCCAGAATTAGCCAATCACATGCGGCCCATTGTGTAAATTATGTATATAAAGCAGATATTTTGGGGAAACTTTCATTCCTCACTACTATGAGCTGAATAAAGAGCATGAAATCCACACTCGACTCCGAGTATATTTCAGACTACCTTGCATCATCCCTAGCTAGCAAGACCAGTGGTCAGGGCTGATGGGAACTGTAGTCAAAAAGCTTATGGAGATCCAAGCTAGGGAAACCCTGGTGTAGATAATACAATGTTGGATGTTTCAGTGTCTATCAGTACACTGCAGCTTCCTAATTTCCTAAGAGATGTGGTCATTAGAGTTTTGCTACATATACTGGCATGCCAACTATAATCTTTCTCCCCCTGTATCCATACAAATGAGGTAGTTCACCAGTCATCTTATTAAACTGAGCAAAGTTCGTAGCATTTGCAACTTCTTCTTTTGTGCAGAAGAAGCTGGAAGGCAGCTGTGTGGTTCTAAAGCAACATGGAAGGATGTAATTCGCTCGGCGGCCAGCCCTGTGGAACCATATTGTTCCACGTCTAATATGGCCATATTACTGCATCTATAAGGAGCACTCTTCAAGCAGTCATTTCCCTCGCCCCCGACAATCAGCCTGCTGCAGAAGCCTTAACAATGAAACCAGCAGGAATGCTTTTATAATGTATATCTGTGGTTAAATTGGTTCCCACTTCCAGAAAAGGCGTGACAGACACCTTGCATCTGAATCGGCAAATCCTTAGAAAAGTAGCTTTGGCTGCGAAGCAACGTCTATAAGGATACTAATTTTCACGGCTCACATTCATTCAACGGGCAAAGTCCTTGGCTTGTGCAATAAGGGATGTTACACAAAGCCCGGTCATCCTTTCAGCACAGCTGCTTTGGAAAAATGCAGTTTAAAAATGAGCCAAAATCTACCTGTACCCAACAATGGCTGTTAACACAGAACAATGTGCATACCTCCAGGAAGATGAACACATGCAACAATTTCCCTACTTTGGCCAACAGTTTGAACTCTCCTGTTTTCCAGGCCAACCAGCTCCTCTTCCTGCCTCCCCTCCTGTTATACTGTAAAAGCAGAAACACTAAGCAGGCAGGCAGAAAAAGAGCTGAAGGACAGCAGAATGGCCAGTTCAAATTATCCACTCTATTAACATCTGAAAGGAGCATGTTGCTGAATATTCTCTAAGGAGCTGCTGGGTGCAAAGGCCTAGGACACTTAAAAGTAAGAACTCAGAATATGCTGATTGGATTAACAGGTTTATTTTAAAGTTCCTTCCATGTTTGCAGCTGCCTGCGGACTAGGATTCTCCCTTTCCCCTTGCCTACTGCAAGTCCTGTAGTCCCCCAGCCCGTAGTTAGCTAAGGAATCCTGGCCTGGATCAACGAATGGATGTGCTGCAAACATTGCAACAGTTTCTTGGGAGTGGGAACAGGGGCGGACTTCGGTTTTTCAAATTTCTGCTGTGCCCTGTGCAATGCCAAAATCTGGAAACACCCCCCCCCCCCGCACATCTCTTGCCTGTGGTGCAGTGGTTAAGAGCGGTAGACTCGTAATCTGGTGAACCGGGTTTGCGTCCCCACTCCTCCACATGCAGCTGCTGGGTGACCTTGGGCCAGTCACACTTCTCTGAAGTCTCTCAGCCTCACTCACCTCACAGAGTGTTTGTTGTGGGGGAGGAAGGGAAAGGAGAATGTTAGCCGCTTTGAGACTCCTTTGGGTAGTGATAAAGCAGGATATCAAATCCAAACTCTTCTTCTTCTTCCATTCTGCACATGCACTACTTCATAGTTGCGATGCCCTGTGGCGCCCCACTTGGCTCGGCGGCCAGTGTGGGGTATCCAGTTGTGCTACCCTAAATTCACCTCTGGTGGAAATTCACTATTAGGAGGTGAAGCAGCAGCACACCTCCCTGCCTACCTGCCTTCATTGCCACCACAAGAAACAGCAAACCTCCTGCTGTGTTGTATCTCCATTTTGTATTGGAGCGCATGGTTGGGAAAAGAGGAGTCTGCAAAATGGGAGAGGAGGGTAGAAGGGGGCTAGAATGCTGAAACGCTTCCCCCCCCCTCCCCAAAGAAAAACACTTTTTATCTGTTTCCCCATTTGCTGCTTTCCTAAACGAAAAAGAGTGTCAAAGTGACCTAAAGGTGTGTTGTTGGGTTTTTTTGCTATACAAAAATTACAACAAGTGACAAATCAAATCAATCAAAATTGTAATGCTGAAAAGCGGTCATCCACAGCCATCAATGAAAGGGGAAAGTATCCTTGTCCCAACCAACCAAAAGATTAGCATCAAAAACTAATGCCAAAATTGTCAATTCAGCCCCAGCTACAGCATATTGGTCCAGCGCTGAGGGCCTCCTGGCGGTTCCCTCACTGCGAGAAGCCAAGTTACAGGGAACCAGGCAGAGTGCCTTCTCGGTAGTGGCACCCTCCCTGTGGAACGCCCTCCCACCAGATGTCAAAGAGAAGAACAACTACCAGATTTAAGAAGACATCTGAAGGCAGCCCTGTTTAGGGAAGCTTTTAATGTTTAACAGACCACTGTATTTTAATACTTTGTTGGAAGCCGCCCAGAGTGGCTAGGGAAACCCAGCCAGATGGGCGGGGTATGTATGTATGTATGTATGTATGTACAGTGGTGCCCCGCAAGACGAATGCCTCGCAAGACGGAAAACTCGCTAGACGAAAGGGTTTTCCGTTTTTTGAGCTGCTTCGCAAGACGAATTTCCCTATGGGCTTGCTTCGCAAGACGAAAAAGTCTTGCAAGTTTGTTTCCTTTTTCTTAACACCATTAATACAGTTGCGACTTGACTTTGAGGAGCAACTCATAGAACGCAGTGTACATAGTAGCCTTTTTTGAGGTTTTTAAAGACTTTGGTGATTTTTGAAGCTTTTCCAAAACTTCTTTTGCAGCCATTTGGTAAGTTAAGCTTTTAAAACTTTTGGGGGGGGTTGGATTTTGGGTTGGGGTGTTTGGAATTCAAGGACTTGGTGTTGGGGAGGGGTTTGCAAGAATCTGGAAGCTTGTGTTTTTTTTCCTGCATTTTTATGATTTTCTGTGACCATTGGGCCACTCTGCTGTTTTTTTAAAAAAATTCTGGCTTTGAATTTTGAAATGCTCTTTACAGTATATGTGACTTTAAAGAGCACTTAATAAACTCTTGTTGTACCAAATTTGGCTTTGTTTGGACTTTTTTTGACCATAGGAACGCATTAATTGATTTTCAATGCATTCCTATGGGATTTCGTGCTTCGCAAGACGAAAAATTCGCTAGACGAAAAAATTCGTGGAACGAATTAATTTCGTCTTGCGAGGCACCACTGTATGTATAAATAAATATGTAGCTCTAGTAACAATCAAGATGAACAACATCTTCAATGTACCATCTGGTAGAGAGTATTAGGTGCCTCCTTACCCTTCAGGCATAACCATATTTACTTGGTAGTTCAGTCAACTGAAATGGACCTTGCTTCCATTTCATGCATATCCCGAAGGGTAACTATTCATTATCATATATACTTTTTAATTTTTTAAAAAAAACTTACAATATATTATTTAAACCTCTGGCAGAGGCCTATATCTGAGAGCCACAGCTGTGCAATCTCTCCCACCCCCACAAAGAAACCCTCAGCTGATATCCACACTTTGCTAGCTATTCAGCACCAGGTGAACACAATTTCATTCTCTCAAAGCTTTTAATGGATAGTTATTTTTACTCTTGCCATTTCTCTCCTTTTATTGATGCATTTCCCGTTATTTTCTTGTTTCTATGATGTTCATATTTTTCCTGGCATCGTCAAATGTTAATTGTAGGATGTTCATTTTATTATTATTACTATTTATTGTTATTATTATGAACCGCCATGGGAACTTTTGCTGAAGGGTACTATAAAAAACATGTTTTTATAGAAAATGCATGCAGTGGAATACTGCTGCTAAAGACAGAGGTTCGGGTAGTCGTGTGTCCTGGTTTACAGAGGACAGCTGTGGGTGTCTCCTGTAGAGCAGTGGTGGCCAAACTCGGCCCTCCAGCTCTTTTGGGACTACATTTCCCACCATCCCTGACCACTGGTCCTGTTAGCTAGGGATGGTGGGAGCTGTAGTCCCAAAACAGCTGGAGGGCCGAGTTTGGCCACCACTGCTGTAGAGACTCAAGATTGGCTAGGAAAAGGATGGAAGACTGAAGAAACCCCAACTAAAGAATCATGGCAAGAAAAATTGATGGACTATGCAGAACTGGCAAAACTGACATATAAGCTACGGGACAAGGATAACTGTGACTTTAAAGATGAATGGGAACCCTTTACAAAGTATTTGAAGATGCCACAAAGCGAACTGGACTCCTTGGCTGGCTTTGAATAAACATCACAAACTTTTTATTGATAATAATCAGCTAAATAGTTTGAGGATCTATACAACTTTGTAACATGCAGAAATCAGCACTTTTAGAGAAATCAAAGACTGGAACTGAGGGAAGTCGGGGGTGGGGATGGGTGGGTTCTGTGGGGGGAACGGAGGGGAGGGAGGAAAAATGGGGCGGAATAAGGATGATATGTTTCTGGATAATATGTTTTGTTTCAATTTTGAATAAAAAAGTTATTTTTTAAAAAAGATTGGATAGGGAAAGCAACCTCAGTAAGGAAACTTAGTCCTCATTGGGCTGGGCTCACATACAAAATGGTGGATTTTTTTAAAAAAAAGATTTAGATCCCAACTCCTCCAAAATTATGTGTGTGTGTTTGGTGAAAAGTATCATTAATTCTGCTCCTAGACAGCCCTATTAATAAAGAATAGGAAAATTGTCGGGTCCTGATGTACATTTTACATAATTTATGGTAGGTGGAAGAGCACACAATGTGCCTTTTAATCATAAATTACTGTTTAAGATAATTAATCAGGCTCTTTACATCCTAAGAGAGGAAATGACTCATTGATGAGAAATTGGGACAACAGCATGAGGCACATATAAAAAGGGGAGGAGCCAGACAATCGCATCTTCAGCATGAGTTTTAGTCATGAGAGCAGAATGTAGCAGACAGTAGTATTAGTCCTAGTAGTAGTGTTTGTGCATTAACTCAATGTATTCTTCTTGAACAAGGATTCCAGAGCCTCCCTGGCACCTCCACAGGGCTGGAAAACACCCCTCTGCATGAGACTTGAGTGAATTGCTGGCAGCCAGCATAGAGAGCACCAGAATATGTGGATCAAATTCTCATTTAGGGACATAAGGTAAAGGTAAAGGACCCCTGACCATTAGGTCCAGTCGTGGCCAACTCTGGGGTTGCGGCGCTCATCTCGCTTTATTGACTTCCAGGTCATGTGGCCAGCATGACTAAGCCGCTTCTGGCAAACCAGAGCAGCAGACGGAAATACCTTTACCTTCCCACCAGAGTGGTACCTATTTATCTACTTGCACTTTGACGTGCTTTTGAACTGCTAGGTTGGCAGGAGCAGGGACCGAGCAACGGGAGCTCACCCCGTCGTGGGGATTCGAACCGCCGACCTTCTGATCGGCAAGTCCTAGGCTCTGTGGTTTAACCCACAGCGTCACCTGCGATTTGGGGACATAGGGAGCTCCTTATCCTGAATCAGAGCATGGGTTCATCTAGCTCAGCAGTAGGGGTAACTGAAACAAGTGAAACTGAAACAGGAGCAGAAATTGTTAATGCCTATTTGTCCCATGTCTGGAACAGAAATCAATTCAGCAAGTACGACTGGTATCTGCTGCTGTTCTTGGTTTCAGTCTGCAAATGATATGTAACTGATGTGGTTCCACACACACACACCATTTGCACCATGTTTCTTTTGCACTGAAATGAATGGTGTGCATACTGACAGCATAATTAATTACGCAAAATTCTGCCACAGTGGAGGGCAAGACTAAGATTGTGGATCTTGTCAAAAGCCGAACTGAAGCAGAATGGAAATAGCACTGCATGCAACGAATACTGATCAAGACAGAAACTGATGCCTTCTTACCACCCTATTCAGCACTGCCAACAGTAGACAAGAGGTAGATAGGGAACTCTAGATGACTGGCAAAGATTTCTGATTCCCCTAAACCCAACAAACAGGATAGGAATATTTGGCTTTTAACTATTTTTGGTCTTTCCATATTTTTGGTCTTGCTTTTCTTAAAACACGTTGTTGGGATTTTGTTGTCTATATTTTTGTAAATTGCATTTTATTGCTTGAATTTTGATTTGTCTTTTGCGAGCTACGTTGTGGCTGGAAGGTGGCGTAGAAATAAACAGTTAATGAAGGGCTCAATCCTAACCCTAGTTCTCCTGGGATGAGCAAGTTGGGAAGTGGCAGATCCCCAGCACAAATGGCTGATTCCTGGCTAAACCAGGCTATACTGGCATCCTTCCCCAACCCTGCCTTAGACAGAGACACGTTGGAGTAATTTCCCTGTCCTAGATCAGCTGATGAGGTCCAGACAGCTGAACCAAGACTGGCAGGACTTACGCTGGTGTAAGCCCTGAGAAACGGGAGTTCTGGGAAGAAGGGCAGGACCAGACAGAGGGGACTTATGCTAGATCAGGGATCAGCAACCTTTTTCAGCCATGGGCCTGTCCACCATCCCTCAGACCATGAGGTGGTCCGGACTATATTTTTTGAGGGGAAACCGAACAAATTCCTATGCCCCACAATAACCCAGAGATGCATTTTTAAATAAAAGGACACATTCTACTCATGTAAACACAAACTCATTCCCAGACCGTCCGCGGGCCAGATTAAGAAGGCAATTGGGCTGCACCCAGCCCCCGGGCCTTAGGTTGCCTACCCCTGTGCTAGATCCTAACTCCAGAGCTTGCAAAAGCAGTGGTGTAAGCCTTGTTTTCCCCCTCAGGCTGAGGACAACTCAGCGAAACAATACCCCCTCTCCTGAGAAGAATTTGGATTTGGCGTACTTTACATGGCTTCCCATACTTAGGATTGCTCCATAACTAAATTAGTCCTCCTTCTCAACATGCTGCTGAAATGAAGATGCTTGCATAATAATAATAATAATAATAATAATAATAATACATTTATTTATATCCTGCCCTCCCCAGCCAAAGCCGGGCTCAAAGCGGCTAACAACAGTAAAATAAATACAACATTCTAAAATCATTTCATTATAAAATTAATTCAAATCAGATTAATAGCAACCATTGGAGTAGAGTTCTGTGAGGATTACCAAAGGAGGGAGTCAGGCTGTGCCCTGGCCAAAGGCCTGGTGGAACAGCTCTGTCTTGCAGGCCCTGAGGAAAGATGTCAAGTCCCGCAGGGCCCTAGTCTCTTGTGACAGAGCGTTCCACCAGATCGGGGCCACAGCCGAAAAAGCCCTGGCTCTGGTTGAGGCCAGCCTAACCTCCCTGTGGCCTGGGACCTCCAAGATGTTTTTGTTTGAAGACCGTAAGGTCCCCCGTGGGACATAACAGGAGAAGCGGTCCCGTAGGTACGAGGGTCCTAGGCCGTATAGGGCTTTAAAGATTAAAAAAAGAAGTAGCAACTCTTTTCATTCTTATACTGAAAATTCATGAGCTCAGAATTCTTTAATGCTGATGTCTTTTGTACCAAACTTCAATTTGTGGATATTGGGGTTATAGTAAAACACACACACACAAAGTAGACCCTACAAAGCTGAAGCCTTATCATCTTTCCAGCTTTCCAGCATCTGAGACTGTAAGGTTTACACACAAACACACCCACATGCACACTACCCTGAGCCCACTAGAAATTTTCTCTCCCCTTGCACAATTTTTGCATTTACTTTCTTTTCTCATAAAATTCTGGGGAATTTTAAAAAGGAAATGGAAAAAAAACAATGCAGAATTTTTCAGTAAAGTGCTACTTCCAATGGAGCAATTGATATTTAAGGGAGCTAAATGCACAGAATTATGTGTTCAAAAATTCCTGGAAAGCTGCACTGAAGCACCTAGAGCAAGGAAATACAGATATGGAAATGGCGAGTTCCACATTGCCAGCACTGCCTTTCCACTCTCTGTTGTCCCCACCAGATATGGCTTTTCCTCTCCCATAATTCATGTGCCTTTTGAATAATGTGTAGTTTGGGACTGAGCCATGGATAGGAAAGTCTAATTCTGGAGAACAAAAGTAGGGAAATGATGGGAAATGTTCAAGATTGAGTCTTGACATCTCTGTGGGGAAAATCCTCTTCTTGGGCAAGCTTTCAATTTATCAGGTAGATAATGACCCCCAAGGCTTCTTGACAGCATTGAGAGTCAGTTTACCCAAACAAAGGCCTAAGGAGAGCCTGGGGAACTAATTAGGATGGAGCAGCTCTTGAGATGTCCAACTGTACTGACAATATACATACCAAGCCATCCAGTTCCAGTCACCTGGACCTCAGTGGGTCTTTTCTGAGGCATGAGTTGCAAGAAAAGCTAACATGCTGAGAAAAAACGAAGCCTGGAATTTGGGGAGGTTGTTTATCATCAAATTTGCTTAGGGCTGCAAAGCTCCCAGCCTGACAGATGCATTTATGGCTTTAACAGCTGCATAGAAGTGAGGACTTAATGGGGAGGAATGTATGAAGCTGCCTTATATAGATCATAGATCCATCTAGATAAGGATTGCCTATGCCAGGGTTGTCAATGAACCTGTGGCCCTCCAGGTGTTGCTAAACTCCAAGTCAGCAAGTCATCCTCAGGAAGCATGGCCCAAAGGTCAGGGATGATGGGAGTTGTAGTCTAGCAACATCTGCAGGGCCAAAGCTTCCCCATCCCAGGTTTTCAGTGGCTGGCAGCAGTTATTGGTTCTGTACCAGTCCCACCTACAGGTCCGAAGGACTGAAGATGGACACCTCCCATAGTAACGGTTCTTAACCTGTGGGTCCCCAGATGTTGTTGGACTACAACTCCCATCATCCCTGAGCTCTGGTCTTGCTAGCTAGGGGTGATGGGAGTTGTAGTTCAACAACATCTGGGGACCCACAGGTTGAGAAAGGCTGTCCCATAGGAACTCTACTAGTCAGTTATGCACCTTGTTTTCCCTACCACAATTCAGCAGAGATTGGTGCTGCTGCCACACCTTCTTGTAGGTGTTAGAAATGGTTGCCCGTCCAGAACTACAGCTCTCATAATCCCTGGCCATTGGCTGTGCTCACTGGGGCTCATGAAAGTACAGTGGTAGCTTGGGTTAAGTACTTAGTTCGTTCCGGAGGTCCGTTCTTAACCTGAAACTGTTCTTAACCTGAAGCACCACTTTAGCTAATGGGGCCGCCTGCTGCCGCTGCGCTGCGGGAGCACAATTTCTGTTCTCATCCTGAAGCAAAGTTCTTAACCCGAGGTACTATTTCTGGGTTAGCGGAGTCTGTAACCTGAAGCGTATGTACCCCGAGGTACCACTGTAGTAGTTCAGCAACATCCGAACAACCAAAGGTTCCCTCAACCTATTCATCTGGGGAAAGGGCAGGAGTATCCTTAGCACTAGGAGTTGGAGACATGATTAGAGACCTAAAAGAAATGCTCTTGGGCAGCCCACATTCTGGT
Source organism: Podarcis melisellensis (assembly GCF_964234715.1). Lineage (NCBI taxonomy): Eukaryota > Metazoa > Chordata > Lepidosauria > Squamata > Lacertidae > Podarcis > Podarcis melisellensis. The sequence continues at coordinate 13,911,074 of NC_138537.1, forward strand.
GATACCCTAGGTCTCTATCCAAAATGAAAGATTTAGGAGATGGAGCACCTTGCAGTGCACACACAAAACAACCCACAGTGAAGACTCTGTGACCCTATTGGTACCATTTCATGATAATGACTTAGGAAGGAATACGTGAAATTTTCAGAAAGAGTCTGGGTGCAAAACAAGCAAGACGTCCTGTCTTCTGCCCTATCTTGCCTTGGCTGGCTGCTGCACCAATTATTATGTATGTTCTGACTATGAACTTAATGGATGGCATGCAGTGATGTCTGCCTGCTTGCGCAATGGAAACCTACTTGCTCAATGAGATTTAAGGTCCCTCTTTCCCAGTCCCCACACCCTTACACGAAATACACTCTGGAAGGTCCCCTGATACTCAGGGGCAGGTTTTGGGGGCACACAAAGAGCTGCAACAGGCAGGAGAGGAAGGAGAAACTGCTTTGTGCAAGCAGATGCCTGCTCACCCAATACTGTATGTATACCAGTTGCTCATATATACACTGAGTATTGAGGCTAACCTACAAACTGCACCTAATTTTAAAAGACATGATGACAGAGCTGTTGTGGGGAAGGGGAGAAGCCTGGAGCCAGCTTTGGCCTCAGACAGAGGTGGGTGGGCAATTCACACCCTCCGTCTACCCCAGCTTACCATCTGTTTCCATCCCTGAATTTGAAAATCCACAGAGCTTTTGTCTCCTCTTCCTGCAGCTACTCTATAAACACACTGGCTTCCTTTAGGATCTTCCTCCCAGCAGTCTTTTGCCCACGAGAAGACCTCCCTCTCTCCCTCCCTCTCTCTCTGTCTCTATCTGGAAGTAGATAATTTCCTGATGGGAGCACCGCTGCTGTTGTGGCTCTCCTGCCCCCAAGTCTTCATCCATCACCCGTTAGCCATACCTTGCGTCTTGGTCTAGTTGTGGTTTTCCCAGCTAGCCCTAGACCTGCCACCAATTTCCCAAGAAATCACATCAAACTGGGTTTAAGGTGGGAAGCTTTGTTAGTCCCAACAGTAGTCAATGCCATTGCCAATGAAACAATTAACCAGAGGTATGTCCAGTAGAATGCAACCAGAAAGGGAGCTCAGGCAGAAACACTCAGAGAAGGGGAATGGCCATAGCTTGGGGGTACAACAACTGCTTTGCATGCAGAAGGCCCCAGGTTCAAGCCCTGGCATCTCCAGGAAGGGCTGCGAAAGATTCCCTGACTGAAACCCTGCCAGTCAGTGTAGATAGGGACAGGTGGACCAAGGTCTGCCCCAGTCGAAGGCAGCTCCTTGTTTTCCTATGCCTCTGCACCCTTCTTGTTTCACTGGCATCATGACACCTGTGCAATCCTTAGCGATCTGGAAGCAAAACGGCAGTGATAAAGAAAATGCTTGTATTTATAACCTCTAAATGCGAAAATGTGCACTCTGCATTGTGGGGAAATGTAAATACAGGCTAGGTTAATATTTCAAAAGATCTTAGAGCCTGCTGCCATATTCAGCAGAAGCTCATTTGGCTTGCTGACTCTCTTACTATGAGTCCCTTGTTCACTTAACATAAAAACAGGGTGCTTATTTCCTCTGTCAAATATTAGAGGATGCTGGTACATTTGTAAATAAACATTTATTTTTATTTTATTTTGCAAATGCACCGTATGCCACCAGACTTCTGTTCTCTGCAGGAAAAGGTTGCTGGAAAGCCTGACCTGAACTATTCCCAACCCCCGCCGCCCAGTTCAGGGAAGGGAGCCATGGAATAAAAACATTCCTCTTAATCAGGCCTTTTGCTGATAGACATCCAATGCCCTCTTAAAATGTGTTAGGAGGGTTATTCTTGTTTTTACTTTTATTATCTATATTGTGGTTTTATGTTGTAACTACCCCGGATATACAAATTTAATAAATAAAATACTAACATAAGATGTCCCTACTGGATCAGGCCAATTGCCCATCTAAGACCAGCATCCTGTTCGCACAGTGGCAAACCAGCTACTTTTCGGAAACCCACAAGCACAATTGGAGCAGTAGAGCTATCGCCTCACCTGTGGTTTCTAGCAACTGGTACAGTGGTACCTTGAGTTACAGACGCTTCAGGTTACAGACGCTTCAGGTTACAGACTCCGCTAACCCAGAAATAGTACCTCGGGTTAAGAACTTTGCTTCAGGATGAGAACAGAAATTGTGCGCTGGTGGCACGGAGGCAGCGGGAGGCCACATTAGCTAAAGTGGTACCTCAGGTTATGAACAGTTTCAGGTTAACAACGGACCTTCAGAACGAATTAAGTTCTTAACCCGAGGTACCACTGTATTCAGAAGACCTGTTGCCTCCAGCTATGGAGGCAGAGCAGAGTCATCATGGCTAGTAGCCATCTATCGGTAAATTTGTCTAAGCCTCTATGGCTTGTCTAAGTCATCTATGTTTGTGGCCAGCACTGCCTTCTGCAGGAGCTCCATTTAAAAAAAGCAAAAGGTAAAGGACCCCTGGATGGTTAAGTCCAGCCAAAGGCGAGTACAGGGTTGCGGTGCTCATCTCGCTTTCAGGCCAAGGGAGCTGCCATTTGTCTGCAGACAGCTTTCTGGGTCATGTGGCCAGCAGGACTAAACCACTTCTGGTGCAACGAACACTGTGACAGAAACCAGAGCGCACAGAAACGTCGTTTACATTCCCACCGCAGCGGTACCTATTTATCTACTTGCACTGACGGAGCTGGGACAGAGCAACAGGAGCTCACCCCATCGCAGGGATTCGAACCGCCCACCTTCTGATCGGCAAGCCCAAGAGGCTAACAGATTCTACTGTTATGAAAGAGGGAGGGGAACCCATTTTCTCTAGCCACTTTCTCCATGCCGTACATTTTATAAACTTCTATCTTGGTGCCTCTTACTTGCCTTTTGGTGTTTTGTCATCTTGGTGTTTATTTACAAATACACAGGTTGAGCGGAGGCGGAGGCACGAAGCCCAGTGCTCCCACATTGGATCTCTATGGAGACAGACAGCCTCTAAGGCCCAAACTCATCTCCTTCTATATTTGGGGCCAAACTACACGCTACACTGAAGCTGAGTCTTTTGTTTCTCTTTGGTTAATTAGTTAATTAATTACAGGCGCAATTACAGTGCAGTTGTTACTGGGGGAAACAGTGTGTGGAGGGAAAAGAGACTTATCTCTTCTTTCCTCAGCTCATGGGCATAGACAGGCGAGCAGCGCCCCCCCCCCCCCCACCGAATCAATAAATAAAAATAATTAACTAAAAGTAGAAATTGTAGAAAGATTTTGACAGATTTTTCTGAGCACTCAGGGTCGAAAGCGAGTAATTTAAAACAACTGTTGTTGAGACATTTCAGTCTGAATCTGCTAGACAGAGCCAGACAGAGGATGGCAGTTGGGTATCCTGCCACCCCCCCACCCCACCCCCAACATAAATCCTGGCTAAACCCATGCCCCAGCTCCAATTAAAAAATACAGTGGTACCTCGGGTTAAGAACTTAATTCGTTCTGGAGGTCCGTTCTTAACCTGAAACTGTTCTTAACCTGAGGTACCACTTTAGCTAATGGGGCCTCCCACTGCTGCCACACCGCCGCCACACAATTTCTGTTCTCATCCTGAAGTAAAGTTCTTAACCCAAGGTACTATTTCTGGGGTAGCGGAGTCTGTAACCTGAAGCATCTGTAACCTGAAGCGTCTGTAACCAGAGGTACCACTGTATATCCATAAGTCTAGGTTTTCTATGAGCCTTAGGAGAGAAAAAACTCAGTTGATGGCAGCTGCACACGAAGTCAGGGGTCACCAATGTGTTGCCCATGGGCACCCATGTGCCCAACAGTGCCTGCGAAATGTCTCGGTAAATTATCCCTCCAGAATAAACAATACAGTGGTACCTCAGGTTAAGAACTTAATTCGTTCCGGAGTTCCGTACTTAACCTGAAACTGTTCTTAACCTGAAGTACCATTTTAGCTAATGGGGCCTCCTGCTGCCGCTGCGCCGCCGGAGCCCAATTTCTGTTCTTATCCTGAAGCAAAGTTCTTAACCTGAAGCACTATTTCTGGGTTAGCGGAGTCTGTAACCTGAAGTGTCTGTAACCTGAAGTGTATGTAACCTGAGGTACCACTGTACACAAAAGATGGTTAGCTCTTCCTACTCTGTTCCTGTTTGCACCGGCTCAGCTTTTCCCACACTGAACATGCCCCCTTAAACATGCCCATATTTCAGGACCAGCCTGCTGATAAGGGTTGAAGCAGCAGCAGAGGTCCATGAGGCAGCACCCCACACCCGCTGGGCTACCTCTGCCACTGACAGAGAAGCAGTGGCAGCAACCTCCGGTGACATCTCACACTGGAATCTCGAGAGACCTTGTGCAGTCCACGAGATTTTGCAAGATCTCGCTGGAGATCTCACCGGAACCCGCCACTGCTTTGTGAGAGCAACTCTGCTTCGGCAGAGGTGGTGCAGCTGCGGCAGCAGGGCAGGGCAGCACGTTCCTGTTTCGCCTCAGGCAACGAAACAGGACATATTGTCCCTGCCACATTTCATTTGAAGTCAGGATTCGACACGCAACCTCCACTGTATTCTGGAGAGGCGCAGGGAGTTTTTTTCTGTGAGCAAACATGGCAGAGGCTGATGTAGGGCATCTCAGTGTGGTGTAGTAGTTAAGAGCGGTAGTCTCGTAATCTGGTGAACCGGGTTCGCGTCTCTGCTCTCCACATGCAGCTGCTGGGTGACCTTGGGCTAGTCACACTTCTCTGAAGTCTCTCAGTCCCACTCACCTCACAGAGTGTTTGTTGTGGGGGAGGAAGGGAAAGGAGAATGTTGGCCACTTTGAGACACCTTAGGGTAGTGATAAAGCGGGATATCAAATCCAAACTCTTCTTCTCTGATGAGGCAGCTGGTGGAGAGGGGCTTCCTGCTTCATTTTGTGGTCCTGTCTCCTTTCCTGTCTTTTTAAATGTAGCAGCCTTTATAACACACGCACCCCACAGCAGCCATTTTGGGTTATGACACATCCCCATAGCTACCATTTTGTGACTGGCACCCACAGTGTCCTCTCAAAATTCTAAATGTGTCCGCTGGTCAAAAAAAAGGTTGGAGACCACGGTGCTAAGCACTCAGTGTTACCCAGACCTTCCAAGAGTCCCTATTTTCCAGGAACAGTCCCAGATTTACAAATACCCTTCTGGTTTCTGATTTGATCCCAGAATGTCCCGCTTTCCCCTAGGACATCTTTATTATCATGGGATAAATTTTGGGGGGTATGGAGTTATGTGACCCCCAAGCCAAGGAGATAAGAAACTATACTATAGTAGTAGTAGTAGTAGTTAATAATAATAATAATAATAATAATAATAATAATAATAATAATAAATTTATTTTATTTTATTTATTTCTACCCCAGCCACTCTGGGCAGCTTTCAATAGAACATTAAAAACTTCCCTAAAGAGGGCTGCCTTCAGATGTCTTCTAAAAGTCGGATGGTTGTTTATATACAACCTTTAGAAGATGTCTGAATCAGCCCTGTATAGGATTTTTTTTTTAAAAAAAAGTTAAATTTGTATTATGTTTTTAATGTATGTTACAAGTCGCCCAAAGTGGCTGGGGCAAGCCAGTCATATCGCCAGGGTATAAATAAGAGAGTAATTATTATTGTGGAACAGAACGTCCCTATTTTCATTGGAGAAATGTTGAAGTATATGGTAACCTGCAGTTTGGCCTTTCACTCTCCCTCAAACCACAGTAATTTCTTCCTTTTCACCACAGACACCTATTCTATGTCAACCTTAGCTAATAAGTGGCATGAGGGAGAAAGGCAAGAGAAGTCTCCAATTATTTCTTTATCATTATGAGCCATTTACATGTTTCTTTTGGGGGGGGGGACTAGCAAAAGGATCATTGCATTTCAGCGATGGAAAGAAAGGTTGAGTGTCAAGGAACCCCTTATTCCTAATCTTATCCATTCCTACCCTTCACCACCACCGCTCTTCATTCTTGCTCTCCTCGAGCTGCTGCAGCAAAAATATTTCTGCAGTGTTATTCTCTATTCTTTTCATTCCCCTCTGATATTCCCTGGGTTCTACTGGTCCTTCCTTCTTTAGCCACGCCAGATTTTACCTGTGACCTCACTTTTGAGAGAAGGAAAGTTTCACAAGGGGAGGGGGCAGCACATAAGTGTCTATGTCAGCAGAATTCAAGGTACAGGCACCAAAATACATGAAGTAATTTAGGATATTGCTAGGAGGAAAGAGGGAGGGGGAAAAAATAACCCAACAGGAATCTTTGGTTGATTACGAGCAAAGCTTTTCGGTAATGAGATCTGTTATTCAGCATAATAATGCCCCAGGGGAATGGCAGAAGCCTGTTTCATCAGACAGTTTACAGAGAGAGTAAGGAAACTGTCAGTGTTGGAAGATGTATCGGGAGAGAGAAGGGTGTGGGCAAAAGAAATTACCAACAACAAGTCTCAGCTCCCCCTGGGCAAGGTCCTTCATTTCATGAAGACATGACCCTGGATCAAGATCAGTCAGAGCTCAACTTGTGCAGGACCCCTAAAGAAAGCTAAAAGTCTCATCCCTGAACTGTTCTTTCTTTACGCATCCTTCAATTGTGGATCAAGCACTGCTGGCACATTTAGGGCTGCCATGCGTCCATGTAGGCAAGTAAGGCCATTTTTTTTATTTAAAAAAAGCAAAAGCTTTAAAAATCCTAGAAAAGCCCCAAAACTATTTTTTTGTGGGGAGATGTTCCCCAAAAGGCTGAACTTTGTCTGGATTTTCACTTTTGGGAATATGGCAACCCTGGGCACATTCCAAGCCACATGGCTGTCCCATTTGTGGAGCTCAGAAGCCTCCCGTGCATTGAATGAACCCATATGGGGGCCCGCAGTAGGCTAGCCTTATTCCCTATTAATGGTGCATGCAGAAGCCACCGACACCTCCACTTACATTAATGTTGCTGTGGTCTTTTGATTCCCAGTCAGCTAAGACAAATGCCAACCCTCGAGGGAGGGGGAAAGGTAATTGCAAAAGATAACCTGGTGGTCAACCATTCCAGGTCCTCTGCGCATCTACAGATATTAATTATGGAAGAACTCTCCTACAGATTTTCGCCTCTGGGCATCTCAGGGCATCGTGCAAGGGGGATGGAGAAGTCTAGGGAATGTAGATTTCAAAGTGGTCTTCTCCAATCAGTGCCTCGCAGGTTTAGGTGTGGATTAGGGATGGGGAAGACATTTGATTTAGTTTGCATTTAAAGGAGATCCAAGCTAGTGTGCACTTTCTGAAACAATACATGAACCAAAACATCCACCCTTCAAAATTCACACTTCTTCAAATTTTGCGGTTCACCTCCCTTGCGAAGCAACGTGTACAAACATGCATATACTGGAATAAAGCATGCATATATGTGTGTGCACTGGTGAAGATGCAAAAATGCATTACATTAGGGGGAACTGCTTTGCAAAAATGTGTATCTTTGGCAAAATTGCATACGAAAATGTGCCTGTTAAGGCCCATTCGCACTAAAATGCAGGTGAATTTTCATGTGGACTTTTTTTAAACACACACACACACACACACACACACAAACAGATGTGGAAATGTGGAGGACTGAAGTTAAGAAAAATGAGAAACAAAACTTGGTATATTCACCCCTCCCTAATGTGGATCAGGTGTGGGACCACTTCAGATTCCACACTCTGTCCAGTTTCCATGACAAAAGCTGAGTATGAGAGTGTCTCTATCTCATAGTACTTACGGGGTAGCTAAGGACCTGGGTGAGGACTCTCATCTTTTAACGGGCTCTCTTCCTTTTACTACAAGCAGCCACCTAAAGTAGATAGTGTGTGCATCTCTGCCTGCCACACTTAAAAATAACGTTCCGTTCCCCTGAAGCGATGGGTACTGAGCACATGCTGTCGATTCCCATATAATTATTCCAAGAGCAACAGCACACTGAAATCTGTCTGAATTTTAAAGGATTTTTTTTTGTTGATTTCCCCCTAAAACTCTGCACAGATACAGGAGGGCACAGACTTTGTTCTCCTTTGCACATCTTCATTCTCATCCTAGTGAGATGTCCTCTAATTTGGATAAAACTTCTATTTTTTAGGAAGCCTCTAATAGCTTCTTGCTTTTTTTTACTTTTGGCATCCTCCTGGCCCTTTCGGCACTTTTCCTGGTCTGTTGTATACACTGCATTTGGGAGTTGTTTAAAAGAAACAACTCCCAAATGTTATGGGGAGATTTGATCCTCTTGGCTTTGCCTTTCAGCTTTGTTCTTACCAATTTCCTCATTTTAGGGGCATTTCCTCATATCGGTCCAGTCTCACTCACATTTTCATCCTCTTGTTTATGCTTTCAGTTCCTTTCATTTCCCCTTCTGGGGGGGGGGAGGCGGGGAGGGTTAGTCTCGGTACATGTGGTGTAGTCGCCTACAGCTTTAAATTGGATTAGCAAAAATCACAGATATAGCCTTGTTTAGTCATTTAGTTGTGTCCGATTCTTCATGACCCCATGGACCAGAGCATGTCAGGCACTCCTGTCTTCGACTGCCTCCCGCAGTTTGGTCAAACTCATGCTGGTAGCTTCGAGAACACTGCCCAACCATCTCGTCCTCTGTCGTCCCCTTCTCCTTGTGCCCTCCATCTTTTCCAACATCAGGGTCTTTTCCAGGCAGTCTTCTCTTCTCATGAGGTGGCCAAAGTATTGGAGCCTCAGCTTCAGGACTTGCCCTTCCAATGAACACTCAGGGCTGATTTCCTTAAGAATGGATAGGTTTGATCTTCTTGCAGTCCATGGGACTCTCAAGAGTCTCCTCCAGCACCATAATTCAAAAGCATCAATTCTTCAGCGACCAGCCTTCTTTATGGTCTAACTCTCACTTCCCTACATCACTACTGGGAAAACCAGAGCTTTAACTATACAGACCTTTGTCGACAAAGTGATGTCCCTGCTTTTTAAGATGCTGTCTAGGTTTGTCATTGCTTTTCTCCCAAGAAGCAGGTGTCTTTTAATTCTGTGACTGCTGCCACCATCTGCAGTGATGATATAGCTCCTGGTCTTGATAGAATCAGGGGAATCAAACATCTGAATCCCAACCATGGAAAATTGCTATTCAGCTCATCTTCTTGTAGGCTTCTCAGAAGCACCTGTCTGGCCACTGGATGGGTTTGGAGTGGATGCTAGACATTACAGCCCTTTGGGTCTGATTCAGCAGGGATCTTCTAATGTTCTTATTTCATGCTTTCAGCTGCTCTTCTAGACAAGGCTCATCACGATAAAAGGCTCCTTTCTTCCACTGCTCTTCAGAGCCCTGCTTTGCCATAAATATTTTGAGCGAAGGTTCAAGAAGAATCTTTCCAGCACCAAGCACAATTGCTCACAGCACCTTCCTGCCCTTTTCCTGCTTTTACTGCATTCACAGCTTAAAATAAACATTTCTTGCATTCCCAGCAGAGAAGCTAGTTAGGGGGAAGGATGCTTAGTAACCATTTACTTTGATGACAATTTGCCAAAGGCAAATAACTGATGCTTAGGTGCAGGGAGCAGGTGGGAGTCATTCTAAGAACAGGATCCTATTCCAAAGATACAGCATTGTGGTCGCATTGCAGAAGGATTAGCTTTGCACCAGGGATGGGCAAATGTATCAATTTCGGTTTCTCATTTTTCCATTCTTAAATTCAGTTGCCCACATTTCTGCATCAGTTTGCTGTTATTATTCTCCTGTACAAGTCCTTTTGAAATTTCATCAGCATCTCAATGTGAACTTTTTTATAGCATGCACATTTTTTCTATGTACTTTTGCCTATTATAAAAAAAAAAATTGCAAGGCAGTTTTTCCTATTTTGATGCATTTTTTTGTATGCCATTATCACTAACGCATGCGTTTATATATATATATGCTTTAATGGATTGGTAGTACTTTTAATGGATTACCTAGTATATGTGTTTGCCTTTCTCCTTTGAAAAGTACAGAGATTTGAAGGAGGAACTTGCAAGCCTGACACGCTTTCCCACTTCCTCTTTCAGCTCTATGTGCTCTTCATGGCTCAGATGGATTCTAGTGGATCCAGCTTTTACCCATAGTAGGGTTTCCATATGTCCGGAATTTCCTAGACATGTCCGGGATTCAACTGGCGAAATTAGCGTCTGGGGTTTTATATATATATATATATATATATATGCTTTCGTAGATTTTCACGGGTACAGGAATGCAGGTTTTGGTGTCCTCGGGTGTCTTCCCGTGTAAAAGTTGGGGTGTCTAGGCGACGTTTCGACGAGGTCTCACTCGTCATCTTCAGGCTGGTGCTTTCGGCTTCTTGTTACTGGAACAGAGCAGGATCTCAGTGTTTGAGTTCCTATAAATACTGTTGAGGGGGTGTGGTGTATAGCCTCCAATGTTCTGGGCAGAGAGGAAGTTCCCAGGCTAGTGTGCCTTTTCTTCTTTTGTTCCTTAATTACTTGAGGGATATCTTGAGTGATTTCTTGAGTGATATCCTGAGTACCACTTAGGTGGGTCATTAGGTGTGGATTAGTTGCTAAAGTCTTTGTGTCTTGACCTCTTGAACTTTGTGAAGAGTTTTTCTGAGAAGATGGCTGTACTGCACTTAGTTGTGCTCTGGCTTGGCTTCGTGTATAGGGGCGAGCTGTGGTTTTGTGGCCTGTGTCAGCCAGATCTGTGTAGGGATTGCAGGGGGGTGCAGCATCCGGAGGTGCCACCATGGTTTGGCTACTGGATGGTGTCTGTAATTTATCTGTGGAGAGGGTCTGGGTTTGGGTCTGGTGTGGTTGATTGGTGATGGCGTTCTGTGTGCCTCTGGATCTGGTGTCAGTTTTTGTGGGGAGGGCTAATTTCCAGATGTCTGGCAAGCGGGATGTGTCGTCACGCTTGTTCATGTTGTGAGGGTGTTTCTCTATCTCGATGGCTTCCATGATTATTCTCTTGTGGTGATGTTCCATGTTAAAGAGCAATTTGGAATCTGCAAAATTAATTTCGTGTCCTGTTTCTTTCATGTGTTGGAAAAGAGAGGAAGTTTTTTCTTCTTTTTTGACGGCATTCTTGTGTTCTGCGATACGTGCATTTATTCGTCTGTTTGTTTGTCCAATGTACGTGGCTGGGCAGACTTTGCAGGGTATTTCATAGACCCCTTGGTTTTCCAACTGGATTTTATCCTTGGGGTTTCTGAGGATATTGGCTATTTTTTGGTTGGTGCAAAAGGCTGTTTTGATATTGTGTTTATGGAGGATTTTGCTAATTTTATCTGTAGTGCCCTTGATATAGGGAAGGAGGGCCATGCCATTGTTTTCTTCTGTGTCTTGGTTTTTGGGGGGTGTTTCTTTTTGGATTAGCTTCGTAACCCTGTTTTGCTGGTATCCATTGGCAATTAACACATTTGAGAGATTCTGTAACTCAGTTGTCAAGTGGTCTTTGTCAGCCAGGCGTTTGGTTCTGGAGATGAGAGTCTTGGCTACGGAGTTTATTTGTGCAGGGTGGTGGTGTGATTGTGCATGTAAGTAGCGGTTGGTGTGTGTTTTTTTCCGGTAGATAGTGTGTCCTAGGGAGCCATCAGGTTTTTTGTAGATTAGGACGTCAAGGAAGGGAAGTTGGTTGTTGGCTTCTATTTCCATAGTGAATTGTATTTTGGGGTGTAGGCTGTTGAGATGTGTGAGGAAGCTATCCAGTTTTTCCTTCCCGTGTGGCCAAATTACAAAGGTGTCGTCAACATATCTGCACAATCACACCACCACCCTGCACAAATAAACTCCGTAGCCAAGACTCTCATCTCCAGAACCAAACGCCTGGCTGACAAAGACCACTTGACAACTGAGTTACAGAATCTCTCAAATGTGTTAATTGCCAATGGATACCAGCAAAACAGGGTTACGAAGCTAATCCAAAAAGAAACACCCCCCAAAAACCAAGACACAGAAGAAAACAATGGCATGGCCCTCCTTCCCTATATCAAGGGCACTACAGATAAAATTAGCAAAATCCTCCATAAACACAATATCAAAACAGCCTTTTGCACCAACCAAAAAATAGCCAATATCCTCAGAAACCCCAAGGATAAAATCCAGTTGGAAAACCAAGGGGTCTATGAAATACCCTGCAAAGTCTGCCCAGCCACGTACATTGGACAAACAAACAGACGAATAAATGCACGTATCGCAGAACACAAGAATGCCGTCAAAAAAGAAGAAAAAACTTCCTCTCTTTTCCAACACATGAAAGAAACAGGACACGAAATTAATTTTGCAGATTCCAAATTGCTCTTTAACATGGAACATCACCACAAGAGAATAATCATGGAAGCCATCGAGATAGAGAAACACCCTCACAACATGAACAAGCGTGACGACACATCCCGCTTGCCAGACATCTGGAAATTAGCCCTCCCCACAAAAACTGACACCAGATCCAGAGGCACACAGAACGCCATCACCAATCAACCACACCAGACCCAAACCCAGACCCTCTCCACAGATAAATTACAGACACCATCCAGTAGCCAAACCATGGTGGCACCTCCGGATGCTGCACCCCCCTGCAATCCCTACACAGATCTGGCTGACACAGGCCACAAAACCACAGCTCGCCCCTATACACGAAGCCAAGCCAGAGCACAACTAAGTGCAGTACAGCCATCTTCTCAGAAAAACTCTTCACAAAGTTCAAGAGGTCAAGACACAAAGACTTTAGCAACTAATCCACACCTAATGACCCACCTAAGTGGTACTCAGGATATCACTCAAGAAATCACTCAAGATATCCCTCAAGTAATTAAGGAACAAAAGAAGAAAAGGCACACTAGCCTGGGAACTTCCTCTCTGCCCAGAACATTGGAGGCTATACACCACACCCCCTCAACAGTATTTATAGGAACTCAAACACTGAGATCCTGCTCTGTTCCAGTAACAAGAAGCCGAAAGCACCAGCCTGAAGATGACGAGTGAGACCTCGTCGAAACGTCGCCTAGACACCCCAACTTTTACACGGGAAGACACCCGAGGACACCAAAACCTGCATATATATATATATATATATACATACACACACAGTGGTGCCCCGCAAGACGAACGCCTCGCAAGACGAAAAACCCACTAGACGAAAGGGTTTTCCGTTTTGGAGGCGCTTCGCAAAACGAATTTCCCTATGGGGTTGCTTCACAAGACCAAAAAGTCTTGCGTCCCCCGGCGGTTTTTTTTTTTTTTTGCTTTTTTTGCCCTTTTCCTAAGCCGCTAAGCCGCTTAACAGCTGATCGCTGGAAGCCGCTTGACAGCTCTAGCACTAATCCGCTAAGCTGTCAATGGGCTTGCTTTGCAAGACAAAAAAACCGCTAGACGAAGAGAATCGCGGAACGAATTCTTTTCGTCTAGCGAGGCACCACTGTGTGTGTGTATATATATCAACAATATGGGCATGCTTTGGCCATAACTCTTTGCCTTTGGGGGGTGATTTCCCCCAAAAAAGCTCAACGACTTTGGGGGCTATTTCCCTTCAATAACTTTTGTGTCCAGATTTTTCCTTATTGAAATATGGAAACCCTAGCCTAGATCCCTTGGAAAAGCTAAATGGGGTACACACATGGTTTTTCACTTTCTGTCCCTGTGGAATGGGAGAGGCTGATTCAAGGGAGAGGGGAGGAAAATGAGCAGGGGTAGTGCCCACAGCAATTGCTCAAAAAAATCAAATATGCCAAAAAAGATTGATGAAAGTTTATCTAGCACATGGAAGACTAAGGGATCTCAGGCTCCCTTTTGTGTACACAGTAGTGGAGTACTGTTAACCTAGTTTTTTCAACTGGGTCCTCACCAGAAGCAATGCTGGAGGCCTCTAGATGGCATTCATTTCAGGCTGGGTTACAGAATCTGCACTGAACTTTGTTCTCGCCAGCAGATTTCCACAGAAGACAAAATTCAGAACAGACATTGAGAAGAATCCAGCTTCTCGTTGGAGTAGTAAGCTCCCAGCCTCACCAAGTTTCCGACAGGCTTTCCCTCTGTGGCTGGTATAAGGATGAATGCCGTTGCTCTAAACACCTCCAAATTTTTTAGATTGAAACAGGCAAAAGTTCAATCATCATTCATCAGGCTGGGAATGGAGACTTATATCAGGTCTTCCTCACTAGTGGCAGGAAAGACCTTCAGAAGAGAGTGATTGGCAGTGCAATTTGCAGGCTAAGAGGTGCTTCATATGGTGACCTGATATATCACCTTGCTATATTGCTTGTAAGCTCCTCCTGGAACATCAGTCATCACTAATGATCCATCTAAGGGTACCATCTTTCACAAGCAGTTCATCATAGTCTGCCTCGGACATTATTATTGTTCCTTTTTGACCACAGATCCATTGGCCATCCAAATTCATTATTGTCAAGTTTTAACAACTGCAGCACTAGTTGCCAGAGAGGTCTGCTAAAGCCTGGAGGGGAAATGATGGAGTTGCCCCATTCATTTCAGTGGACGATTTTAATGATCAAATCCTAAACCTGTAGGACGACATCAGCCAGCCAGCCAGCCAGGGATTGTTTTGCTTTCTTATGGTGGGAACATTTTGCACAGTTCACTTTGAGTTACAGTGTATGTTGAGCCAAACACATTTGATTTTCATGACTGTGGGAGCTTCGTTGTCTTGGCTTTACTAGTCTCGTATTTCTATTGTTTTGTATGTCAGGGTTTTGGAAATGATTTATATTTGCAATACATGTAGCATACCTATATTGCAATTCATTCCATTTGCAGTGCACACTTGGATTTCCCCTTTCCTACAAGACAGAGAGATAACAAAATGTCATGGCGAAGGGATGCGGGTGGCGCTGTGGGTTAAACCACAGAGCCTAGGACTTGCTGATCAGAAGGTCAGCGGTTCGAATCCCCGTGACAGGGTGAGCTCCCGTTGCTCGGTCCCTGCTCCTGCCAACCTAGCAGTTCAAAAGTACAAGTAGATAAATAGGTACCACTCCAGCGGGAAGGTAAATAGCATTTCTGTGTGCTGCTCTGGTTCGCCAGAAGCGGCTTAGTCATGCTGGCCACATGACCCGGAAGCTGTACGCCAGCTCCCTCGGCCAATAAAGTGAGATGAGCACTGCAACCCCAGAGTCGGCCACGACTGGACCTAAAGGTCAGGGGTCCCTTTACCTTTACCTTTAAGCATGTAGCAGAATGAAGTAGGAATTCAGATTCCCAGGGTGGTAGAATGGACTGTTCCACTTTAGACTGCAATCTAGAACCTTAGGACAACGTTTGCTGCTGTTCTTGTTGTTTACAGCACAATCCTCTACATGTGTATCCAAAAGTAAGTCCCATTTAAAGAGGCTTGCTTTGAGAAAACTGGGTATATAAGTTTTGCATTCCTGCTACTATTTATTTGATTGCCTGAATTCACAAGCAGAAGAAGCTGGCTGTGGAGGAAAACCTAATACATTTTTATTCAAACCATTCTTTTAAAAATGCTGGCCACATTTGTTCAGATTTTAATTCCCCCACACCAACTTGCCAAAATTTATTTTCCCCGTGAGGCTAAGTACATTTCAGAAATAAGAAATCTAGACTTTGTGTATCAGGAGCGTATCTCAGGCTTTTCAGCACTTCAACAAGGTTTCTTTGCACTGGCAAATCCTCCATGAAGCTAAAATGGTGACAAACCTCTGCCTTTTGGGGGGGGGGGAATATGCTGAGAGTGGCTTACAGAAATGCAGATTTGAGCATTTCAGAAATGGGGAAGCCCAACCCATAAATGGAGCGATTATTTTGTGCTGGAATTCTTCCATTATGGAAAGTGGGGTCCATTTCCAAATCTGCCATTTTATCATCAGTGACATCTACACAAGGTCTTCAGATACATTTGTCATGCCTTCAATATCTGCACTGGAATATTACAAAATCCATTTTGACTCCAGTCCAAATAAATTAAAGGATGACCTCAGTGACACACATACTGGGCACAGTGCACCAGGGTCCAATCAATCTTACTGTCCTATTGAAGGCTAAAAGGAGAGCAACATTTTTACACCTCGGTGGTAAAGGAGATCAAATTTTGTGACAGATATAATGAAGTGCACTTTTTAAAAAATTGACATTTGAACAGAACTATAATTAAATGAGACCCATGCAAAGAAGAAGAAGACAACTGGATGACCCATTTAAGAAAGCCTGCCAAAGTTTATATCAGGAGAGAGAGAGAGCAAAATTCTCCTAATAGGCTTATTTTTACATGCAGTTTTGCGCAAAACGCATATTTTAGTAAGCAGTTTCCACCAATACAATGCATCTTGTATGTTACCTTCACTGATAGACCCATTCATATTTATGCTTTCCCCTAGTAGATGCTTGTTTGTGAATGTGGGTTGAAGAACTGCATTGCAAAATTCAAAGAAGGATAGCTGAATTTTACTTCACATATTGTTTCAGGGAGAGCACATTAGGTAGATTTGCCTTAAATGTGAACTGAATATGATTTATTCCCTAGGCATGATCCCATGTCCTGAGACTTTTTGAAGCACCTCTGGATAGCCCCCTTTGTATATTATTGTATATTATTCTCCCAAACCAATATATTAGCAAATATTTATACCCAGTTGTTGCAAAGGTCACTGATATCAAGCCACAGAAACATAACTCCACCATGAAAATGTGCACTTTCCCTTCCTGTCTGAAATTAATTTTCTCCCTTTCCTATTCTTGAGTTGGGTTTTCGGCTTGACATGCATTCCTCTCAGGGGTTGGGACGCGGGTGGCACTGTGGTCTAAACCACTGAGCCTCTTGGGCTTGCCGATCAGAAGATTGGCGGTTCGAATCTCCGCAACATGGCTCTCTCATTGCTCCTTCCCAGCTTCTGCCAACCTAACAGTTTAAAAGCATGTCAGTGCAAGCAGATAAATAGTTACCACTGTGGCGGAAAGGTAAATGGAATTTCCGTGCACTCTGGTTTCCGTCACGGTGTTCCGTTGTGCCAGAAGCAGTTTAGTCATGCTGGCCACATGACCCAGAAAGCTGTCTGTGGACAAACGCTGGTTCCCTTGGCCTGAAAGCAAGTTGAGCGCCGCAACCCCATAGTCACCTTTGACTGGACTTAACTGTCCAGGGGGGCTTTACCTTTTTTTTTTACCTGTTCTCAGGGATATTTGTGGTTAAGAGCTTTTAAATGTAACATCCACTGCATCAAGAGGAACGGCTTTTCTGCAACATCCAGATGGACATTGTTTAAAGCAGCCCTCACCAACACTTGTAAGGCCCTTGGGCTCCTATGGATATTTGCTCAACTGCTCTGGGTGCCACCCACTCTGGACACTTTTCTCCCCACACCCCAAACATAACAGACAGAAAGAGGAAAGGTGGACTTCCGGGTTGACGCGATCGGTTAATGGCGGATTCCCTCCGAGCTCCGGAGGGAATCGGCTCCGCTGAAGACGGGTCTTGCCGCGCCGGCGACGCGGGGACCCTCAGAAACCACAGGCGTGGATGCCTGTGGACTTGGTGACTCAGTGGGCACCTTAAGCGCCCTCCCCGACTCACGAAGAGCCTTTTTAAAGGCTACAGAGAGGGTGCGGAGAGTGGCGTGGTGCTGGGAGTAGACCGCTACTTCAGCGGAGCGAAGCCGCAAGCCATGGCCGGAGAGCGTCAACTTTCTTCCTGAAATTCGGACTGGAAACAAATAACCCGTGAGTAGAAGGAAATTCGGACTTTAAAATTTATATCCTTAATCTGGAACGACCGGGGGGATGTGCTAAAGGGAAGTCCGCACCCCCCCTACATGCAAACAATCTAAAGCAAGGAACGGAGAACTAAGGTCGAAAAAACTGTGTGTTTTCGGTGATTGATAAGAGATATTCCATGAATTTGACAGAATAAGTTTTTTGTGCTGGAGAGAAGAGAGGAACTTTGGAAACTTTTGTGTAACCCCCCCCCCCCGGACCCGGGAGCGTCCTGCGTGTGAGTCTAGCGAAAAAGAACAAGGAGTTTGACAGCTGTCAAATGAGCTGTCAAACGGGTGGATAAAGCTAAGAATTGCATTACTTTATATCTCTCTGGACTAAAGGTGTTACATTTAACTAGAAGTGGTTGGAAACAAAGTAAAAATAAATAACAAAGTAACGGACTGTTGGAAAAGAACTAGTGAGTAACTGGAATCCCCCTAGGGGGGACTAGTGACATTACAATGGCTGCAGAAGGAAAATTACTGGCAGAAATAGAAAGAGCTTTCTTTCTCGTAGGAATTTTGCAAGAGCAGAGTAAGGCTATGAACAAAGAACTTACGACCTTGACTTCTAAAATAAGCAATCCTGCTGATGGAACAAAGGACTTGACTGGGAAAGAATCTGCAGCTGAACCAGAAGAGAAACTTTTGGAATTGGTGGAAAAGGAAGAAGGAGGGGAGAAAGTACAGGCAGAAAATATCAAGCAGAAGCCTATGTTGTCAGGAAAGGAAGAAGAAGATTCTTGGATTACAAATTTGGGAAAGATGAGAAAAGTAAAGGAGGAAGTTTCTGGACTCCATGGGATACTGGAATTTAAAAGAGTAAAGAAATATGGCTGGGACTTCCTCTTTCTTTCTGAGTTTGAGTATGGGAGATCTTTGGCAGAATTCTGGCAGCAAGTACTTTCAATTATTTTGGGCGTAAGAGAAGGTGACGTGGCTGTGACAGATTTCCCTCGAGACCTGAGGACCAACAAAAAGGACTACCAGCAAAACAGACAGAGAGAGACTGACAGAGACTTGAAGGCCTCGGATGTGAGGAATCCGGGCTAGGAACTGTATGGGTGGACATTTATTTGGGAAGGGACGGAAACCGGGGTAGGGAGGGAGGGGGAGAGTAGAACTTGGAAAGTTCATGACTTTTGTGTTTGGTTACTCTGACTTATATTTTAATATAAAAAAGGGAAAATTTATGGTATGAGAACCTAGGTCGACCTTAGAAAAAGGATTTAATGTATATAAGAGAATGGGATAAGTAAAATTTGGCCAAATAAAAGGAATCAAGTTTAAACATAACAAGAATAGGTTAAAGGGAGGAATAAGAACTTGCTGAACTAACTATGGAAATTGGGATGTATGAGGGTGGGGTGGGGGGAAGTCAGGGAAAGAGGATTAGGAAAGTAAGGATACGAAATTATACATGTTTTGTGTTTGTCTGTTTCTGTGTGTATGTCTTTATAAAATGTGAAAATCCAATAAAAATTTATAAAAAAAAACAGAAAGAGGAAAGGTGCACGTGCACACACACACACACACACACTTTTTCAAAAGGATTTGGGTAACAGTTGAATCCAGAAAAATCAAACAGCCCCTTGAAAAACACATAGAGATGAAAGGTATGGCAAGAAAGAGCGCCACTCTTCCAACTTAGAATAGAACACCATCAGAGCACTCCTGGCATATGGCTGTCAAGCCTCTGCTTAAAGACCTCCAAAGAAGGAGACTCCACCACACTCCTTGGCAGCAAATTCCACTGTCGAACAGCTCTTACTGTCAGGAAGTTCTTCCTAATGTTTAGGTGGAATCTTCTTTCTTGTAGTTTGGATCCATTGCTCTGTGTCCACTTTTCTGGAGCAGCAGAAAACAACCTTTCTCCCTCCTCTATGTGACATCCTTTTATATATTTGAACATGGCTATCATATCACCCCTTAACCTCCTCTTCTCCAGGTTAAACATGCCCAGCTCCCTTAGCCGTTCCTCATAAGGCATCGTTTCCAGGCCTTTGACCATTTTGGTTGCCCTCCTCTGGACACGTTCCAGTTTGTCAGTGTCCTTCTTGAACTGTGGTGCCCAGAACTGGACACAGTGCTCCAGGTGAGGTCTGACCAGAGCAGAATACAGTGGCACTGTTACTTCCCTTGATCTAGATGCTATACTCCTATTGATGCAGCCCAGAATTGCATTGGCTTTTTTAGCTGCCGCGTCACACTGTTGGCTCATGTCAAGTTTGTGGTCAACCAAGACTCGTAGATCCTTTTCACATGTACTGCTCTCAAGCCAGGTGTCCCCCATCTTGTATTTGTGCCTCTCATTCCCCCCCCCCCAAGTGCAATACTTTACATTTCTCCCTGTTAAAATTCATCTTGTTTGTTTTGGCCCAGTTCTCTAATCTGTCAAGGTCGTTTTGAAGTGTGATCCTGTCCTCTGGGGTGTTAGCCACCCATCCCAGTTTGGTGTCATCTGCAAATTTGATCAGGATGCCCTTGAGTCCATCATCCAAGTTGTTGATAAAGATGTTGAATAAGACCGGGCCCAAGACAGAACCCTCTGGCACCCCACTAGTCACTCTTCCAACTTCCTCTTTCATCTCTACATCCTTTGCACTGGAGGAAAAGGTAACTATCTGCACCACCTCATGAATAAGGAGGCAGGGAGGAGGGATGCTCAGAGGCTTCCTGAGCACTAGGGCACCACATTGGCAACCCCTGGTTTAAAGGAACAGGAGGAGTTTCCAGGTTGCAACATGACAACCCAACATTCTCAAGCCTAACGGGAACAGATTTGTTTTAATGCAATCACTATCCCTTGTGGTCTAAAAAGAGCCTTCCCTGCCCAACAGAAATTAATTTCCCAGCTGATTTTTCTCCTCTCCTTATAATGCAAGTATTCAAATGGTCACCATGCATTACAGCTGATAGGGATACAGGCACAGTCCTCCGGAAAGCCTTGCATTCCCAGATATACTTGCATTTCCTCAGAGTTTCCTGAAGCAAATGACAAGCCTGTTTGAGAGGTATTTGTTTTTGTTTTATATATATATATACAAAAGAAGATAAAAGGAAAAAAATGCTGTGCTTCTCAGACAATGATCAATACCGCAAAGCCAGTGTAATAAACGGTGTGTCCTGCCCCGAAGCAAAGGTTGCACCGCAGTATTTTTGCTTCCTGATGAAAAGTCAGAAGGAAAAGATGACTGACCCAACTGTTAAGCCAAACAGCCAGCAATCTAGGGAGCTGTTAATTTCGCTTCTGAAAAAGACGGTAGACATGCGGAGGCATGCTTTGAAGCCGACAGCCTGCCCTCTCCATTTCCAGAGGTCTGGTGGTGGAACTCCACATCTTTTAACACAGCTGGAGAACTTCGCCGGGTTACACTTCTTTCCCTGCCCCCCCTCCCAGCCCCCAGCCCTTTGGCTCAAAAGAATCAGTCATATTCTGTATCCATAAATGACAGTTGTGGACTCCCTAACAACACAGTGCAAAAGGTTGCCAGTGCTGGGCTCTTGGAGGCAGAGAGGAGATTGTCCTGTTGCTTGAGCAGGCAGGCTGTACAACCTGTCACTGAATACAGTCGACTGTCATAGGAATGCAGGAAGATGCCTTGTATGGAGTCACATCATTGGTCCGTCTAGCTCAGTCATTTAAACTTCAAGGGGTCCTCTGACTTTTTAATGTTTGGGGCATGGTTGGCACTGTGGTCTAAACCACTGAGCCTCTTGGGCTTGCTGATCAGAAGGTCGGCAGTTCGAATCCCCACGAAGGGTGAGCTCCTGTTGCTCGGTCCCTGCTCCTGCAAACCTAGCAGTTTGAAAGCACACCAGTGCAAGTAGATAAATAGGTACCACTGTGGCGGAAAGGTAAACAGTGTTTCCATGCGCTCTGGTTTCCATCAAAGTGTCCCATTGCACCAGAAGCAGTTTAGTCATGCTGGCCACATGACCTGGAAAGCTGTTTGTGGACAAATGCCAGCTCCCTTGGTCTGAAAGCGAGATGAGCACCACAACCCCATAGTCACTTAACCATCCAGGGGTCTTTTAGCTTTTTACTGTCTCCACTGACTGGCAGTGGTACTCCAGGGCTTCAACAGGGGTCTCTTAAAGCTCCACCTGCAGAGGTTGGGGGTTCAACCTGGAGTCTTCTGCATGCAAAGCAGATGCTCTCCTGCTTATCTATGACCCTTCCCATAATTTACTTATACTACAGTTTGATAGCATCAGGAGCCAGAGTTGGGTGGAATCCCCTTATGGAATAAATCCAGGGTTCTGGGTTAGTTCCACAGTTAACATAGGAAATGAAGGTAGAAGAGCTTTGGCTGTCCTAGATCATCCCTAATGATGATCTCCAAAGGATAATTTTACACAATGAAAACACACACACCAGACATTTGCATTCCCGATGCATTACTTCTTAAAAGCCGCCATGAGGTATGTGAAAAAACCAGGTCATTTTGTTCCCTAAATGAAGTCAAAGTAATTGAGCACAAGACCACTGGCAAAATGGTATCATTTGCACCTCCACTGAATGTAAACTCATGTATGGTGCTAAACTGCAAGCAGAATGGCTACTTTATCTCCATTTCAGTGATCTATTAGGTGAGAAGGAATGTCACAATGCTCAGTTCAAGCAGTGGAAACAGGGTGTAGCCAGCTTCAATGAATTTTCTCTGATAAAGTTCCCTGTGAATTTCTAGAACTCCCAGTAGCTAAGATGAACTAAGACAAGGCCAAAGTAGGGATGGGGTGAGCAGCAAATTCCATCCTGCTTTAGTCTTGCATCTCATGCACTCTTAAATCCATTGCATCTCATTCCATCCAGCAAGCTCCTGGTATCCCATTCCATCCTGTTGCACACATTTTGCACAATTTTTGTGTGCATTTCTTAAGTAATATGTGCACCTTTGGATTCACCAGCAAAAAAAAAAAAAAGCATTTTGTATCAATCTCTAACATCATATTTTTGCACATTTTATGCACCAAAGCTGCATAGCAGATACTGGAGCAGGGCATAATGCTTATGGGAATTGCATTTGAATCTGCAACCTGGTTCAGGGATGTTGGACTGTGTTTCTATGCTGTAAATTGTTGACCGAATGAATTCTTCCCCAGACCTCCTCCAATGTTCCTTGAAATAGCAGTTGCTACAGCATAGCTTCTTCCTGTGTCTTGCAGTACTACATGAGACCTGTAGCTCTTTCCAAACGGGAACATAGCTGTCAACTTTCAGATCTGAAAATACAGTGGTGGCTCGCAAGACGAAATTAATCCGTTCCGCGAGTCTCTTCGTCTTGCGGTTTTTTCGTCTTGCGAAGCACGGCTATTAGCGGCTTAGCGGCTATTAATGGCTTAGTGGCTTTAAGAAAAAGGAAACAAACTCGCAAGAACTCGCAAGACGTTTCATCTTGCGAAGCAAGCCCATAGGGAAAACCGTCTAGTGAAGCGACGCAAAAACCGAAAAACCCTTTCGCGTTTTTCGTTTTGCGACGCATTCGTCTTGCGTGGCACCACTGTAAGGGATTAGCAGCCTCACCTGTCCTGGGGACAGTCTACAGGATATCTAACAATCCGGGATAGCAGCAGGAAGCAGCGGGAAACAGCGCTGGAATAAGGGAATCTCCCGCAAAAAAAAGGGAAGGTTAACAGCTATGAGCTGGAACTGTGTGCAAATGGTCTCTCAAAGACTAAACCCTATCTGTGGGCAGAGAATTTCCAGTGGAATGAAAAATTATTTGACAATTTCTCGGGGTGGGAGTTTTATTCCAACTGACCACTTTTTTGCATCCTTCCTTGACCTAGCATCATTCTAGGGCATTGTGGGAAGGGGAATGGTAGCTACCACAATATTTGTAGGTTTATAAATATATAAATATAGACACAGACATACATATTCAAAGAAAATTCTGCAAAACAGCTTTCTTTTACTTCGGGGGCAGAGGAGCAAGACAAAGAGAAATATATGAAATTTTCTCAGAAAAAATGTCTTGGGAGAAATTGTGACTCAATTCCAATCCAATCAGTGTCAGCCCAGTTCCAGCAGAAATCAGGGCTGGAGTGGAAAGGAGCCTCCCACCTGACCCTAAGTGGTCCCTACCATTTAGGGACGCGGGTGGCGATGTGGTCTAAACCACTGAGCCTCTTGGGCTTGCCAATCAGAAAGTTGGTGGTTCGAATCAGCGCGACGAGGTGAGCTCCCATTGCTCTGTCCCTGCTTTTGCCCACCTAGCAGTTCGAAAGCATGGCAGTGCAAGTAGATAAATAGGTACCACTGTGGAGGGAAGGTAAACAGCGTTTCTGTGCGCTCTGGCTTCTGTCACGGTGTTCCATTGCGCCAGAAGTGGTTTAGTCATGCTGGCCACATGACCCAGAATGCTGTCTGTGGACAAACGCCAGCTCCCTCGGCCTGAAAGTGAGATGAGCATGGCAACCCCATAGTTAACCGTCCAGGGGTCCTTTACCTTTTTTTTAACCTACCATTAATTGGGAGACATATTGGAGCCAGTGGGCACATTCGGGGATTTTCAGAAAGTGCTATGGAGTGCTCCATGGGGTGTGACATAGCACGAAAAGAGCAGAAAAAGAAAGGAGAACACAGAATGATGCAGGCATGTCCCCTGCATACACAACCTGCCCCATTAGCCACTTCCACTAATGGGAAAAGGGCACTTACATTATTATTATTATTATTATTATTATTATTATTATTATTATTATTATTATTTATACCCTGCCCTCCCTGGCCAGAACTGGGCTCAGGGTGGCCAACTCCAATAAAATCACAGTAAAAACATAATAGGGGAAAGAAAAAGAAAAATAATAATTTAAAATACAGGTTAAAATGCAATTTAAAATGCAGCCTCATTTTAAAAGTAGCCGATAAATCAAGACCATAAGGGGAGGGCAACATAAGGGTCAGACTGAGTCCAAACCAAAGGCCAGATGGAACAGCTCTGTTTTGCAGGCCCTGCAGAAAGATGTCAAGTCCTGAAGGGAGCGTTCCACCAAGTCGGGGCCAGTACTGAAAAGGCCCTGGCCCTAGCTGAGACCAATCTAACGACCTTGTGACCTGGGACCTCCAAAAGTTGTCATTTGTGGACCTTAAGGGTATGTAGGTACATCAGGCGCCACCATGCTCTTGTACCTCTCTCCTTTCAGAATGGAAAGGAGGGTGGGGGGTCCTTTCCTGGAATCCAATGAAATGTGAGCATGTTTAAGGAAGGGGGCGTCTGAGGCAGAAGTGGCTGACCCAGTGGAAACAGGAACTGAGCAGGAAAAGCAAACCGTCTCATGTACTGTGGATTTTTGAGGGGATATTTGCTAAGACCTTTTGCTGGCACCATAGGAGGTACTGGCAGGGGACGGTGCTGCCTGAGAGTGCCTTGCTGATGACCCCTGCTGTAGAGACTCCTATGATACCTGAAGATGTCAAGAAAGGGCCTAAATAGGCCTCCAATGCTTCCTCTACAGGGACAAGCAGACTTAGTCGTAAGACTGCAGCCAAGCCAACGTCATTTGAGACTACAAAAGCGTTTTATGTTACCCCAGCATTATGGGAATCAGTTACAAAGATGTGTATTACAGCACAGTTGCCCCTCTAGATCTGTTTTGTTTGCTCCAGTTCATCAGATATCAGAGATCCTCAAGCAGCCCACTCTGGTCCATCGATCTTAGAGAAGCAGTTAGCCTCTTGGGTCAAACGAGAAATGAAAATAAATCAGAGAGTGTTACTTTCCTGTAGCCAGCAATAACAGCTCAACAATCCCTAGAACCACTTGGATTTTATCCAGTGTTTGCTGATCTTAAGCTATAGTGCTCAGCCTGCTGCAACACCAGTAAATATTATAGCATGGTGGGGGCTAGCAGTTAGCTCTGGGTAATAACCATATCCCGAGATGAACAAATTGCAAGGAAAGACGCCAAAGCGAAACAGCCCCAGATAGGAGCATGCAGGAACTTTATGTCGCTGTTATACTGGAGTATTTAATTAGGCACTCAGGCAGAAAAACAAAGACAAATAAGCTTCCAAGTAAGCAAATGAAATAAAATCCAGTCGTTTTCATGTCTTTGCTGTTCATTCCTCTCCTCCCTTTTGCAACCCAGTTCAATGCTCTAAGACTAAATCCAGCCCTTTCCAAGTCCCACGACAATTTAGCAGGTACCTATATATGTAGCCTGCCATGTTCAGAGGAATCACAGCTCAATCTACTAAAGGCAGACAAATATGGCCCTGTGCTCACTACAACTCCCATCATCACTTGCCATTGGCCACAGAGGACAGGGCTGAAAGCAGTTGCAAAGCAATGTCACTATTTAAGCTGGCACAACAAAGAAACCAAACTTGGGGTCACTGTGGGTGGTGGTGCATGGCCGTTCTTAGTTGGTGGCGCAATTTGTCTGGTTAATTCCGATAACGAATGAGACTCTGACATGCTAACTAGTTATGCCACCCCTGAGCTTAGACTTTGTAAAAGGATTTTATGGAACTGTAACAACCTTTCACGTGGATGGTTCGGACTTCATGAAATGGACACCATTACACGGATGGACCTTATGCATGAACTGACTAGAGAATGATCTGATCCACTGGGTCTTCTGCTTTGTTCGTTTGTTGAACTTTATGAGTTACTTCTGTTGAAATTTACAATTGGATACAATGAATAGTATATCTTATTTATCTAAGAACACAGCCGGTTACATCTCATGTGTTTATTGACTATTAAAACTGCTAGCATGAAGTACAAACCATTTTAAAGAAAAGCAAAGAAGTATCTAGCCTTGGTTTGATTGTCTCTCTCATTCTCTGACTCCCTTTGTATCTTTCACAAACCATGGTGAAATGTGAAAGCCTCGTTGTTGCCTCATGACAGAAGGGAAGGTCTGCCCATTATCCTGATGTCCTGGCAGATCATTGCTCCTGCTCTGAAAAAGCACTCCTTCCATGTCCCCTTTAAGATCTCATGTCCTATTTAAGATCTTCTTAAATAGAATGATGACCTAATCCTAGAATTCCTGAATTTCAGGAGGCTTGATCTTGACCTCCAACAGAAACTTTCCATTCTATTTCCCAGGTGTATAAAATTATACCTGGCAGAGGGAAAGGGATAGGGGAAGGTTTTTCACCCTCTTTCATAATACTCATAATCCAACAAATCTGAAAGTCGAAAAATTCACATCGGGCAAGGGAAGTACTCTTCCAAGCATTGCATAGTTAAACTACAGTGGTACCTCGGGTTAAGAACTTAATTCGTTCTGGAGGTCTGTTCTTAACCTGAAACTGTTCTTAACATGAAGCACCACTTTAGCTAATGGGGCCTCCCACTGCCGCCACACCACCAGAGCATGATTTCTGTTCTCATCCTGAAGCAAAGTTCTTAACCCGAGGTAATATTTCTGGGTTAGCGGAGTCTGTAATCTGAAGCATCTGTAACCCGAGGTACCACTGTATAGAATTCACTCCCACAGTATGCAGAGACGGACCCCAACTTGGACAGCTTATATAGAGGATTAGACACAGAACAAAGTTATTGGTGGCTACTAGCCATGATGGTCATGTTCTGCATCTCCTGTTGGAGGCAGTATACCTTTCAATTAAGCTTGCCTCCCTGACAAAATACAGGACAAGGTGGGACAATCATTACAATCTATTGTAGCCTAACAGGACGGCCCCTCTGGGATTTGTCACACACATACACTTGTAAATCTGTCTGTGTGCTT
Organism: Podarcis melisellensis; assembly: GCF_964234715.1. Classification (NCBI taxonomy): domain Eukaryota; kingdom Metazoa; phylum Chordata; class Lepidosauria; order Squamata; family Lacertidae; genus Podarcis; species Podarcis melisellensis. The sequence goes on from NC_138537.1 coordinate 13,938,453, forward strand.
GGCTACCCAGAGCTTAAATACATGACTTTTCACACACCCTTTCAAACGCGTGCATTTGGAGAGGGAGAGGGAGAGAAGACCTGAAATACAGAACAAAACTGTTATCAATACAGGAAGTAGCATTTTACACTGACGCGGGTGGCGCTGTGGGTTAAACCACAGAGCCTAGGACTTGCCGATCGGAAGGTCGGCGGTTCGAATCCCCGCGATGGGGTGAGCTCCTGTTGCTCAGTCCCTGCTTCTGCCCACCTAGCAGTTCGAAAGCTCATCAAAGTGCAAGTAGATAAATAGGTACCACTCCAGCGGGAAGGTAAACGGCGTTTCCGTGCGCTGCTCTGGTTCGCCAGAAGCGGCTTAGTCATGCTGGCCACATGACCCGGAAGCTGTACGCCGGCTCCCTCGGCCAATAAAGCAAGATGAGAGCCACAACCCCAGAGTTGGCCACGACTGGACCTAATGGTCAGGGGTCCCTTTACCTTTACCTATGGGACAACCCTGTACCATACAGGACAGGTGGCAACCCTACTTTGCTGGGGAATGCAAATGGGGACAGCACTGTTGCAGTTCTTCCAAAAAGCATCTGGGTGGCTAATGTCAGAACAAGATCCTGGACTAGATGAATCCTTGGCCTGATCCTGCAGCCCTTTAATTTTCTTATCTTTGTCTTACTCCGATTTCTGTTAAACAACATCACCTGCACTTTTGAGCGACGTGTAACGCACAACTGTGTTAAATAACTGAATTTATTTCTAGCTGTTAACTAAACCGATCTGCCCACCTACTGACGGCCCATGGAAAGTTGCCAGAGCGAAACCTTAAGAATAAAGAAAAATCACCAATGACAGCTGGCCTCTATGGTACTAAACAACTGAAGGTGATAAAATAGCTTTTTAATGTAATCACTGATATATATTTTCTGCTGACATCCCGGTGAATTATTAAAGAGCAACAATGTTCCTATAGAGGGTACCGTGGAATTAGGAATGCCTAATAATAAGACAGTCTTGCAAACGTTTTCAAAGGCAATACTCCTGCGACAAATGGGCTTTTAAATAAGCTGTCCTTTATCCTTGCCCTCCCCTCCCCCCCAAAAAAATAAGCGTGGCTCAGAAAATTGATATGAAATAAACACAGTCTAAAAGCCATGCACAGTAAAGGAAGCTATTACGGTCTCTCCTTGTCCCGATAAAATGCCCACAGTATTCTTCACAATGGAAGAGAAGTCAATAGGAGAAAGTGAAGGTGGTGGGAAACTATATCAAGGGGGAAAGGGGGAAAAACAAAACAATAAAATGTCAGTCTTAAAGAGCACAGAGGATCTGGGAAACCGAGGATTATGCAAATGACTACAAGGCCCAGAGGCAATCAAAAATACTTCAGGAAGCCAAATTGAAAAGTGAGCGTCAAATAGTGCCGAGAATTTCAGCTAATACCAAGGAATGTTTTAAGCGTAATTATACACCGAACAACTTGACAGAAGGAAAGACAAGTGATGGACTGTAAAGGAACAGGAAAGCTCCTTTATAATAATTGTTTCTGCACCTGCCTTTTAAAAACTGAAGAGGGAAGCTGTTTGGCTTAAGATACAACATGTGGGTTAAACCACAGAGCCTAGGATTTGCTGACCAGAAGGTCGGCGGTTCGAATCCCTGTGACGGGGTGAGCTCCCGTTGCTCAGTCCCTGCTCCTGTCCGCCTAGCAGTTCAAAAGTACTTCAAAGTGCAGATAGATAAATAGGTACCGCTTCGGCGGGAAGGTAAACGGTGTTTCCGTGCGCTGCTCTGGTTTGCCAGAAGCGGCTTAGTCATGCTGGACACATGACCCGGAAGCTGTATGCCGGCTCCCGTGGCCAATAAAATGAGATGAGCACCAGAACCCCAGAGTCGGTCACGACTGGACCTAATGGTCAGGGGTCCCTTTAGCTTTACCTTACAACATGCAGAGATACGACTGAAGACTTAAAAGGCAGGAGGAGATGGAACCTGCAGTTAGCTGGATTGTTCTCCAGATCAGCCCAAGGAGGAAAAGAAGAGTCTTATAGGAGAAAATCCAAGTAACTGAAGAGGAATGATGGCTGAGGTAACATTTTTACAGCAGCAGAGCCATTGATGGAAGTCTCCCTTTGCACTCTCCAGTGTAAAGTTTTTGGTATGCACCTGTCTCAAGAAACAATGGAAGAGTGTGCCTTCAGCAAGTCAAACCACTAGAGTTACAGTGCCTGCTGTGGTTGTAGAGTCTGATATGGGAGAGACATGTTTTCTTGCAGGTGGGGCAGATAACGGCATCCATTTCTGCTGCTACTGGTGCAATATGAACCAGTCTCTGCTTAGGGCCAGAAGGCCTTAATGTTTTGTGTCCTAGGAGTTGTCCTATTTCCTGAACAAGGTTCTTTTGTGCCTGCCCGTAGTGTTTCCCTGCCTGCTCTCCCTTCATGGTGTTCGGTGGGCAAGAGGGAACCCAGATATGGAGCCCTGGATCCTTTGTAACCACAGACTCAGTGGTGTAATTCTTCCCACTGCGGACTGTATCACATGAAACAATGTAAACTGGGTGGATCATAGACCTTTTATATTCAGTAAAGGGACTGTTCACAACAGTACTGCACGCTGTTGATTATGTTGCTTTTTTTCTGAGCGTACACAGAAATCTATTCATCACGAGCTGGTTGTCTGAACTGTTATTCATGAGTACAGAAGGCAATTTGAACTGTCATCACAAACTTATTCTAAAGCCGGTTGAGTTCTGGTTTGCTAAACTGTGATCCATGCTTCTGATGAATGGGTGGAAATGACCAGCTGGCCGCAAATATCCTGCCTGGCTAACGAAACAAAAGGGAGCCCAGTTTCACAGCCCTGCACTTACAGGAACCGCCCCTACCTTACGATTTTCACTGGAGCTCTCAGTGCCCATCCCTTGGCAAAGGGATAAATGTCAAACGCATTGATCATTTATATTGGCCAAAAACAAAGCAAAGAAGCTGAACATTTGGCAAGCTACAGGGAGAGGATATGGGATACCAAAGGACCCTTTAATGCATTTTTCCAAGGTTTAAAATGCATTTATTCAATCAAATTACTTTAGAGAATGGCACCTCCAATCAAGAAGACAGATGAGCCCCAAATATAGGAAACTCAGTAGGGTACAGAATAGAGGAAGGAGAGAGAGACAAGAGTAAGAGATGTACCAATTATTTACTTGTGAAAATCTGGGTGAGAAAAAGGGGGCTTTCAGAAGTAGAAGTTTTTCAATGCATACACCATGTTTAGTTTCTTCAAGCACTGTTAAATGCCTGCTCACAACTATTTCTTCCCAAATTTAGAGCTTCTAAGACATTAAAAAATAATCAAACATTAGGACTTCCTCCTGAATTGACAACAGCAAGTCAGGGACTAACAAAGGTAACATCACATTATCAAGTACCCTGGGGAGGGGAGGAACCTCTGACCTGTGGGCCTAAGTAATGGGTCCCAGTTTGCCACATTATATCATTTCCCCCAGACCACAACTGACATCATGTGAGACATCAGGTGCGGGGCAGTTAAGGACATAGCTTCAAAGGAACTTTTGAGAGTTTGCAGGGGTCAGCAAACTTTTACAGCAGGGGGCAGGTCCACTGTCCCTCAGACCTTGTGGGGGGCCGGACTATATTTTGGAGAAAAAAATATATATGAACGAATTCCTATGCCCCATAAATAACCCAGAGATGCATTTTAAATAAAAGGACACATTCTACGAATGTAAAAACACACTGATTCCTGGACTGTCCACAGGCCAGATTGAGAAGGCGATTGGGCCAGATCTGGCCCCCGGGCCTCAGTTTGCCTACCCGTGGTTTAATAATAATAATAATAATAATAATAATAATAATAATAATAATAATAATAATAATAATTTATTATTTGTGCCCCGCCCATCTGGCTGGGTTTCCCCAGCCACTCTGGGCTGCTTCCACAAAGACCAAAAATACACTAATATGTCATACATTAAAAACTTCCCTGAACAGGGCTGCCTTAAGATGTCTTCTTAATGTCAGGTAGTTCTTTATCTCTTTGACATCTGATGGGAGGGTGTTCCAGGGGCAGGCGCCACTACCGAGAAGGTCCTCTGCTTGGTTCCCTGTAGCTTTGCTTTTCGCAATGAGGGAACCACCAGAAGGCCCTCAGCGCTGGACCTCAGCATCCAGGCAGAACGATGGGGCTGGAGACGCTCCTTCAGGAGCTTCTGAGGTGAGCTTCTGATGGTTCGCTTGCAAACAGGGCTCGCTGATGAGATCAGCTGCACTTGAGAATTTCCCAACGGGAATTCTGTCAGGAACCTCCTGATGCAGTCAAGGGGCCTCACTGACAGAACTAGTTAGTGATCCCCACCAAAATCAGCCGCACTCGGAATTCCCCAGTGCGAGCCCCATTTGCCACACAGTTTCGTGGCTACAACTACAAAGGGTCTCACATCAATTACCAATCAGCTAATTGGTGGTTACATGTGGGTAGCCCTGCTCAACTGTCAAAAATGGCCCATGGAGAATTCATGGTCAGAGGCAGCAGTGCTTCTGAATACCAGAGGACAGTGATCTTGCATTCGAATTCTGCTTACAGGTTTCCCACATGGATCTGGTTGACCACTGTAAGTTGGACTAGATGGGCCAGTTGGTTTGATCTAGCAGGCTCTTGCTATGTCTCTATGGCCCAGTTCCCCTCACCTGATGTAAACAGTCTGGTAATTCCTGCCTTCACTCAGAACGGGCAAACGTTTTTCGCTTTGCTTTGTAGGTGCACCTCTGTCACCCAAAAGAGGCCTGTGTTTTGCAAGGGATAACGTTTTTCAGAAACATCCCACTCATTTCAGCTCTGCCCTGAGACAGAAAAAACAAACAGCTTTCAGCTTGGACCTAGTGCCATCCCAACCCCAAAACAGGCGAAGAAATTAGACCACCTGACACAAGTCAAACTCATCCAGCTAGTATTGTAAAGACTGCAGAGAGAAAAATTGAGTGCACTCTTCCCACCTTGGATCAAATCTATGCTTCCAGGTGCCATACGAAAGCTGCAGAGATAGGGCAAGATAGTGAGCACCCCGGAAATGATCTCTTTCAGCTTCTGCATTCTGGAAGAAGGTACAGGGTTATAAAGACTAGGACTAGCCGTCTGAGAAACAGTTTCTATCCAAATGTGATTTTGTTTTTAAACGCAGTGTAAGGAGTCTCTAGGACGTGGGTAGCGCTGTGGGTTAAACCACAGAGCCTAGGACTTGCCGATCAGAAGGTCAGCGGTTTGAATCCCTGCGACGGGGTGAGCTCCTGTTGCTCGGTCCCAGCTCCTGCCAACCTAGCAGTTCAAAAGCACATCAAAGTGCAAGTAGATAAATAGGTATCGCTCCAGCGGGAAGGTAAATTGTGTTTCTGTGCACTGCTCTGGTTCGCCAGAAGCAGCTTAGTCATGCTGGCCACATGACCCGGAAGTTGTATGCCGGCTCCCGCGGCCAATAAAGCGAGATGAGCGCCGCAACCCCAGAGTGTCCACGACTGGACCTAATGGTCAGGCGTCCCTTTACCTAAAGAGTCTCTATGGGAGTATATTGTATTTAAAAATGGGGTATCAGAGTTTTTAGGGGGCTAACCAGGTTGGGATAGCTGAGATAGCAGGCCTGTTGGTTTTTGAATGTCTTATGTAGATTTTTCAATTTCGTTGTTCTCTATGGGACAATGACAATAAAGATTATCGTATTGTATCATAAGCAAAATTTAATTGTGTATCATCCTGCTGCAATGATCCTGGCTTATTTGAAATGGATAGTGCCGTAGTGTTTGCGATAGATCAATTCCTAAACCTAATTCAGAATTCCAGAAATCCCCAGGTTCATTAAAGCATTAATCAATTGCTGGGTTTATACTAGATTAGCAAGACAGAAGAAAAAGCACCCTGGGAAACAGAACAGTAGTGTCTTCCAGAAATATTAAAATCTGTTGGGTTTCCTGAGCGTTGAACCTTTTATTTCACAACTGCCACCCTACATGGTCCAAAGTCAATTTGAAGAGCTAGGGAAACTTGCAAAATAATTTAAATGTCACGCATATGTGTGTGCTGTATTTATTTCTTTAATTCTGCCTATCTCAGGTAGGTGGCTATGCAAGTAAGTTTTACTCCAACTAGACCTGCTGAAATTAATGGACCTATCGTGGTCACTTTAATTAATCTTATCTTTAGGAACAAGGCATGTGGATGGTATCTATGGCACACAAATACCATTTGAATGGGAATTCCCCTCAAACTTTTTTTTGGGGGGTGGCCCCCTCAAATATTTGTGGGCGCTGAAGGGACGTCAGCCCCTAGGAGTTGGCTACTATGGATCATGACTAAGGAGTTTAAACACGATCCTGAGTGTGAATGACTTTTAAAACCCTTTGTGGCTTAGGCTCCTCGGATGTACAGGACTGTCTCTCCTGGTGTACCCCACAGAGGAGCTTAAGGTCCATGAATAACCATAGTTTAGAGGTCCCAGGCCCTTAGGAAGTCAGACTATCCTCCGCCAGGGCCTTTTCAGTGATGGCTCCGACCTAGTGGAATGCTCTATCCCATGAGACTAGGGCCCTTCAGGATTTAACCTCCTTCCATCGGACCTGTAAGACAGAGCTATTCCGCCTGGCCTTTAATTTGAATTCAGCCTCATCTTTTATTTCCCTTCTCTTCCCTCCCCTTCCTCTTTTATGAAGATTACCCGCTCTGAGACCCCACAGCTAATTCTCCCCTGGCCTCCTCGCTGGCCCAAGTAGGACCAATTCAGCCAGCTATCCCTGGGGAATTATCTAATGCTTATTTCCCTTAAATTGATTTCTGAATTTTGAATTTTATTGTTATTCATGTTTTTATGCTGCTTTTACAATTAAGTGTTTTAAATTTGCTGTTAGCTGCCCTGAGCCCGGTTTTTGAACCGGGAAGGGCGGGATATAAATAAAAAATTATTATTATTAATGACATCTTGGTTTAGCTGCCATGCTGTGCTGAGCTAAAAAGGACCAGGGAGAAGCAATGCAGTCACAATTGCCTCCACAGGAAGCAGCACATTTGCATGATCATGCAAAGCCACGGCTTGGCTTAATGTTACATGTGAATGCAACCAGCTTGTTTTCTCCTGCTCTGGAGGGCAGGACTCGAACCAACAGCTTCAAGTTACAAGAAAGGAGATTCTGAGTAAACATCAGGAAGAACTTTCCGACAGTAAGCAGTCTACCTCAGGAGGTTGTCGACTCTCCTTCCTTGAAGGTTTTAACTTTTCTTAGAAGTTGGATGGCCGTCTGTCATGGATGCTTTAGTTGAGATTCCTGCATTGCAGGCGGTTGGACTAAATGATCCTTGAGGTCTCTTCCAACTCTACAATTCTATGATTCTGACATGCACACACACACACACACACACCTGCTGGTAGATAGGGGTGGCTGGAGAGTCTGTAAAATTGACACTACTGTGTAACAAATTCAACATTGTTATTCTGATTTACACCAGCCAAGCCTGAGACCCAATTTCCTTTCAAATTTAAGATCATGGTATCTGCTAGCATCCCAGCAACACTGATGTGTAATTTGTAATGAATCAGTCTTACAGTCTGAGGTCTCTTTAAAAAAAAAAGGACACACACACACACAGTCACACACACAATCACAAAAGGTTAAGTTAATAACTCAGTCCTTTGACAAGTTTATTGCTGAACGAATCTCTTGCAGTTTGCATCATAAAACACTCCCCCCCCCCCTTGGAAACTGGTAAAGAGAACCAATATATGACTATTTGAGCCATTTCAGTGACTGCATTAATGCACAATGATTTATACATATGTATGCTGATTTGACTCATCCTCTTATTTAGGCTAAAACCCAGTAAATTGGGGAAATTAATAAGGCTTTTAAAACATATGCCTGGATAGTCTCCAGGACTCACTTTTTCTTTACAATATTTCATCACCACATCTCAGAATAATGGGTTGGAAATTGTCTGTTTTGCATAAGAATCCCCTCCACTTTCCTCGCCTTTTTGCAAGGCTTGTGTGCCTGGAAGCAAATGAGGAGCCGTCTTTATGCTGCAAACAATTTAGTGCGCCCACAGAAATGCCGAGATTTAATCCTGTAAAATGTAGAACATGTTCCCATAAATCATTGTTCAATTAATTTAAAAGGATTTACGGGTCTGAGATGTGATCTTTCCATATATATATATATATATATATATATATATATATATATATATGAAATTAAACATGGCTCATATAGCCATAGGTGAATACATACAACCTTTGTGCTGTTCAGTGCCAGACCCTGCCCCAAAATGCCAGATTCTACTTCCATACACACACACACACACACACACAGTGGTACCTCGGGTTAAGTACTTAATTCGTTCCGGAGGTCCGTTCTTAACCTGAAACTGTTCTTAACCTGAAGCATCACTTTAGCTAATGGGGCCTCACGCTGTTGCTGTGCTGCTGGGGCATGATTTCTGTTCTCATCCTGAAGCAAAGTTCTTAACCTGAAGCACTATTTCTGGGTTAGCGGAGTCTGTAACCTGAAGCGTATGTAACCTGAGGTACCACTGTATATATAAAACATGATGTTCTGCCCACCCATATCTGTCAAAAACCTCCCATATGTTTTCAACCCAGATTTATTTTTTATTTTTCAAATTCTGCAATCTAAATCTGCTACTTGAGCACCCTACACTGGGATGTCATCAATTCCCTAGACTGCTCTTGGTCTATTGAGAATCATTTAAAGCTAGCAGTCTTCTTTAACAGTGCAGAATCTAAGGGATGGTGCCCCAAGGAGCAGGATTGGGTGGTTGTGATGAAATTACCTAAAAATTGAAATCTTCATTTAACATACTAACTGTCCTACCTTAAACAGAATTCTGTTATATGGTATTTAATTCTCCCCATGAACAGGTTGCGCCTAAACGTAGACTTGCCATGGTCAAATCCAATGATATCTGGAAATCACTGGCATAAACACTGTATCAGGTAAAGTTTAGGATAAGTATACTGTATTTTTCGCTCTATAAGACACACCAGACCACAAGACGCACCTAGTTTTTGGAGGAGGAAAACAAGGAAAAAAATATTCTGAATCTCAGAAGCCAGAACAGCAAGAGGGATCACTGCGCAGTGAAAGCAGCGATCCTTCTTGCTGCTCTGGCTTCTGGGATAGCTGCGCAGCCTGCATTCGCTCCATAAGACGCACACACATTTCCCCTTACTTTTTAGGAGGGAAAAAGTATGTCTTATAGAGCAAAAAATACAGTAATAAAAATCTTGAAAGTTTACAAGTTTTCTTTTTCTGTCTTCTTCTTTTGTCTTATAATTCCTTTTATTATTAATATGGAATAATAAAAAAGTTTTGCCAAATTCACTGAACTCAACACAGCATACTTTTTCATGGGCATACGATTAGACCGAATCTCTTCCTGTGAAATCAAGGAGAACTGCAAAGTGCTTAATTTTGGGTCCACTCCCCCCCGCCCCCATCTTTAACACAGGCTATTCTTATAATGATCTGAAGAGAGAGAGAAGGCTAAACACCGAGAAGTGTTGAAAAGGAAAAAGAAAATGGGACCAATTAATTTCGTACATATTGAGAGTCAACTGCCTTTCTACCTTAAGTCAAAATTAAATGAGCACTACTTTTCTGGCAGGGGGGGGGAATAAAATAAAAAGGAGAAAATGCTTTGTTCTTTCGGCTTAATTTATCTGTAAACGTAGAAGGGAGAGTGAAACTGGAGTTCAGTAACCTTGATAGTTGAAAGAGGTTGGAGTGTGCTGTACACCTGATGCGCAGGAATCTTGTGTGCCCTCAAAGCATAGCTAGGAAATCAATTCCCCATCTGCTAAGTGTGCAACACAGAAAGCATTCATCTACACCAACTCACATCCAAAAGCCCTTCTAACAATTAAGATTCTACATTTCAATTTTGTTTCTTGTCGGATGGCAATAGGGGGGGAAAAAACTGGCCCTCCTAATTCTAGCTCTGCTTTATCTGCTGCAAAAACACTGCGGTTCAGGCAGCTCTTCTGTCAGAAGAAGCAGTTTATAAATACTGTATCTGGCAATGTAGCCTTCAGAAATTCTGTTCTTGGAGTTCTGTGTCTCAGCTTTGAAGATGGGAAACTACCACGCGCTTACCACAGGCTTAGCCTACGACAGCACACCCCAGAGCTCTCCTGCTGCCGGAGACCTGTTGGCAGAAGATGCTGGAAATTCAGCCGTGACCACCCACCATGTAAAGCAGGTATGCTACAACGGAGCTGTCTCCACAACATCTGAGATATATACACATAGAATCACAGAAATGTAGAGTTGGAAGGAACCTGACAAAACAAAAAAAATTCCTTCCAGTAGCACCTTAAAGACCAACTAAGTTAGTTCTTGGTATGAGCTTTCGTGTGCATGCACACTTCTTCAGATACACTGAAACAGAAGTCACCAGACCCTTCTATATAGTGAGAAGGTGGGGAGGGGTATTACTCAGAAGGGTGGTGGGAATGGGTGATTGGCAGATAGCTGTGATGAGCCTGTTGACGACTCTTAACGACTGCAATAGGTCTTACAGGAAAAAGCAAGGGGTGAGAAGGTGAAAAATGGCTTTGTCATGTATAATGAGATAAGAATCCAATGTCTTTGTTCAGACCAGGTCTCACCATGGTTTTAAGTTTGGTGATAAGTTGCAATTCAGCAGCTTCTCTTTCGTGCATGCACACGAAATCTCATACCAAGAACTAACTTAGTTGGTCTTTAAGGTGCTACTGGAAGGAATTTTTTTTGTTTTGACTATGGCAGACCAACACGGCTACCTATCTGTAAGGAACCTGACAGTCATCGAGTCCAGCCCTCCCTCTGCAATCCAGGAATCCTGCCCATAGTCATCTTTGCATTGCCTCAAACCACCAACCTCCTGGTCAACAGTCAGATGCACTGATCCACTGTGCCAGCCACAAACAATTTGCTGGCGATAAGAAGTGGGGAAAGTGGTTTTTTGCACTCCAGGCCCTGCACACGCTCCTCGATTTTCTTGAGACTATTGGCTCTCCATTGTGCAAGCGTGGAGAAGCCTCTGTATTTGGAGAGGGGTAGGAAGACAAGTTTATGTTTGATTAGGATTAAATTCCCACTATTTCAGGATATTTTGTCGTGGGCATTTTTGGGTAGATTTGAGTATAAAGGGTTTCCTTGAGGAGTCTTGTAGGAAGTTGATTGCTTAGGATTTGGGATTTCCTTTAATTTTCCTGAGACTCCACTAGGAGGTGAGGTTTGTTCTACTAGGTTTTGGGGCCTAACCTCTTGATTTTGGGTTGTTGTACTGGAGTTCTTTCCATGATCACTGCAGATGGTGACAGCAGTCACGAAATTAAAAGACACCTGCTTCTTGGGACAAACCTAAACAGCATCTTAAAAAGCAGAAACATCACCTTGCCAACAAAGGTCCGTATAGTAAAAGCTATGGTTTTCCCAGTAGTGATGTATGGAAGTGAGAGCTGGACCATAAAGAAGGCTGGTCGCCAAAGAATTGATGCTTTTGAGTTATGGTGCTGGAGGAGACAGTCCCATGGACTAACCGCTAACCCAGAAATAGTGCTTCAGGTTAAGAACTTTGCTTCAGGATAAGAACAGAAATCGTGCTCTGGCGGCGCGGTGGCAGCAGGAGGCCCCATTAGCTAAAGTGGTGCTTCAGGTTAAGTACAGTTTCAGGTTAAGCACAGACCTCCGGAATGAATTAAGTCCTTAACCCGAGGTACCACTGTACTGTTAAGATGCATCTGTGTGCTGCTCAATTAAATAGTGGTACTTGCAGAGAAGAGATGATCCGCATGCAGAAAATAAATCTTAAGTTTCTTGTGTGCTTTGGTGAGGTGGGTTTTTGTTTTCTGTTTACGGCAAGGGGGTGATGGAGCGCTTTTGTATTTAACGAAGTTGACGAAACTGAAAAGCTCTCTGGGGTTTTTGTCTCGTGCTTATGTTAAATGAATAGAGTGAAAGATTATTAGTCATGGGGGCATAGAGAGTGTGTGTCTGAACGTAACACTGCTTAGCACTTTTTTGGCGTTGCTATTTTGTTAATGTTCCTTTATAGGTTATAAATGCCGTATTGATTGGTTAATTGGATAATATGACTTTTGCTGTACTTCTGATGCTTAGCTTATTTGTAGTTTGCTGCCTCGTTAATAGCGTTTTCTAGATTGTAATTGTAAATTTGTTAATTGTTTTCTATGATTTAGGATGCATCTGTGATGTTCTGTTATGTCTTACTGTGATATTATTATTTATTGTTTGCAAGCCGCTTTGAGATTTGTTTGAATGAAAAGCAGCATCGAAATAAAGCACAATTGGTTGGAGTGTTGTGCTGCTAACACCAAGGTTGCAGGTTCGATCCCCGTATGGGACAGCTGCATATTCCTGCATTGCAGGGGGTTGGAATAGATGATCCTCAGGGTCCCTTCCAAACCTACAATTCTATTATGAAATCAGACATTCATAGGATTGCATTATTCAGTTCTAAAATATGTCCGACGATGGTCATAAACATCTCCCCACCAACCCACTTTTAAATGGATTTATGAATTTGTAAACAGCTCCACTTTTTTTTAAAGAGCAGTGTAGAAATTAATCAAATGTTAAGTAAGTGAACGAATAAGCAACCAATATCCTAAAGCCAATTTTGGGCCTGTGAATGAATGGAATGAGATTCTGCCAGTCCTGAGAATGAACATAATACAGTCTGTGGGAGAATAGGTGCACTCGGCTAATCTCCCAAAAAAATAAAGCAATTTCCAGGGTGTATTTTAAGTCTGCAAGGAGCCAGCTGTACCTATCACTTTTCCCCCTAAGGAAAGATTTAGTTCCTGTATTGTTCAATATGTAAATTCTAGTTACAGTCTAATGAGATTCCTACAAAATATCCTATTAACACTAAAGGCCCTGCGCGAAGATTGTACTTAAGGCATGTTGCTTATCTCTTTCCCATCAGGGATCTTTTGTGCTTTTGGATGTGTCGCTCCACTAAATCATCCTTGAGCATACAAATTATGGGGCTGCTTACCTGCACTTCGGAGAGATTAGCTCCCGAAACCCAACAGCACCTCCATATGCTCTCTGTGGTGGTGGAGAAACAGCCTCTTAGCTGAAATGTGTACTACTTTGTGGGGAGGGATGATATGAAAGCTCGCTTCGCATTGCTTCTGCTTCCAAAGCGCTGCTTAGCTGGTGGGGCTGGTTTACAACTGGTGGATGATGGCACTCACTGGAAAAAGGGAACAATCCTGTACTGTTTGCTGTATTGTTTTTAACACTTGATTGGAAGCCACCCAGAGTGGCTGGGGAAACCAGATGGGCGGGGTATAAATAATACATTAGTAGTAGTAGTAGTACAGTGGTACCTCGGGCCACATACGCTTCAGGTTACAGACTCCGCTAACCCAGAAATAGTGCTTCAGGTTAAGAACTTTGCTTCAGGATGAGAACAGAAATTGTGCTACAGCAGCGCGGTGGCAGCAGGAGGCCCCATTAGCTAAAGTGGTGCTTCAGGTTAAGAACAGTTTCAGGTTAAGAACGGACCTCCGGAACGAATTAAGTACTTAACCCGAGTTACCACTGTATCAGCTAGTGTCATGGACTGGTTGGATGCAGAACCATGGTGGAAGGCAACAACTAAGGAACCCGCAAGAGAGCCCCCAGGGGAAGAAGGCTCAGAACCCAGGGATTGGTGGTGGGGCAACAATGAGTGGTCAGAGGGAGAAGAGGAGGTGTCAGAAGCAGAAGGGGTAACAGGCTTTAGAGAGCAGGGAGAGACTGGGGCAGATAGCAGTTCAGAATCAGAGGTAGAAGTGGAAGCTGGAGATGAGGCAGGCAAAGAGGCAGAGATGAGGCAGGCTGCTGAAGAAGCGAAGGGGTGTCCCCCTCCTGCTGTGACCAGCTCCCCTCCTCTCTGGTGTCCCAGAACCAGAAGAGATATGAAGAGGGGGGAGCAAAAACAGACTAGGCATAAGAGTCTCCAGTTGCTTGGAAAGGCCCTGGGGGAGTAGGAGACTCAGGGGGCTTACTCAGGCAGGGACCTTCAGTCCTCGCAACTGCCTCATTGAGGCAAGATCTCCCAGCAATGCAAATGGAAGCACAAGGTGATCTGGATCAGGACTTCAGAAGTAGGCATAGAGTAAAGCCTCTTCCACTACCTTCACACTATTGTACCAATCCAGATCAGCCCCTCTGAGCCCACAATTTTCTTTTCAAAAGCTGCTTACATTATTGTTGACTGCACAAATGGCATCTTGTATAGTTTTGGCCCATAGTCAACAGTGAAAGTGGGTCTGGTACGGGTGTCCCAAAACATACAAAAGAGGAGAGGGTCCACAAAAAGAAGTGACAAAAGGTCATTCGCAGGAACCCAAGTGACAGCGAAATGATGTCGGGGAAAACGATTATGTAAACATGTGAGAGTACACGCTCAGAGAATTAAAAATTAAGAATACAACTTATCCAAGCTATAGCTGCTATGTAAGAAACAATGAAGCTCTCCAAATAATGCAGATAATAATTGGCAAGATCTCCAGGATTAGATCTCATTTCATGCTCCTTCAGAATCAAACAGGAGAATTACACAGAGACGGCAGCCATTAATCCCCTTATTGCCTCAATTCCCTTTCCCCATTCTTTCGTGAATTGGTTGTTGCTGTTAATTGTGATGGGCACCAAGTCACAGCTGTGATCTAGGGGGGAGAAAAAGCGGGCACGATCCCACTCAGGAGCTTGGATGACCCACAGTGTGGGAGAGAGAAGAGAAAGGTATGGGAGAGTGAGAAAGAAGAGACTCCGAGTGGGGCAGCCGCTGCCTACAGCCACAGAGATAGCAGCAAGTCAGAGGAGGCAGCAGTGGCATCTCTGGGCATCTCCAGCTGCAGAACAGGTGCTCTCTCCAACTCTCAGGGCTCCACAGGCTCCAAGAAATGAAATAACACCTGCTGTGCCTCAGCTGGTGCTTCCTAGAGCAGCCTTTCTCAACCTGTGGGTCCAAGATGTTGTTGAACTACAACTCCCATCACCACTAGCTAGCAAGGCCAGTGCTCAGAGATGATGGGAATTGTAGTCCAACAATATCTGGGGACCAACAGGTTGAGAACCACTGTCCTAGAGGCTGGGGAAGAGACTGACCACCATTGACTTCCCCAACGTTTGCCTTTTGCTGCTGTCAGCCTCCTCTGGAGTAGAGATGGGGGAGCCATCTGTATCTTATCTGGTGGGGTAAAGGTAAAGGGAACCCTGACCATTAGGTCCAGTCGTGCCTGACTCTCGGATGGCGGCGCTCATCTCGCTTTATTGGCCAAAGGAGCTGGCATACAGCTTCCAGGTCATGTGGCTAGCATGACTAACCCGCTTCTGGTGAACCAGAGCAGCACACGGAAACGCCGTTTACCTTCCTGCCAGAGTGGTACCTATTTATCTACTTGCACTATGAGGTGCTTTCGAACTCCTAGGTTGGCAGGAGCAGGGAGCTCACCCTGTCGCGGGGATTCGAACCGCCGACCTTCTGGTCGGCAAGTCCTAGGCTCTGTGGTTTAACCCACAACGCCACCCATGTCCCGATCTGGTGGGGTAGGAGAGCTGAAAACACTGCCAATGTATTTCACATCTGGAAACCCATGCACCCCTTTGGTTTCAGATAGTACATGGGTAGACGAGTTTATGGTGGCTCGTTTACCAGAAGTAATGTGTTTAGCATTAACTCTGGAAGTATATTCTAAAATTCTGACCAAACTAAGCTATCTAGAGCAAAATATACATCAGAGGGTTTCCACTGTGAACCATTAGTCCCTGTTTTACTAGTCTGTCAGCTGAATCAGTTCTATTTTGTACAGGAAATATTCTTTGTGGTTTACTCCCTCTTTTCCCCAACCACCCCATGGAGGGAGACATCCATTTTTCCATGACCTCTAGCCTCTCGGTGACATACGCAAATTCCTTTCTCTTAAATGCCAAGTCTCCCCAGAGGCATTAGAGTAATTCGAATAAGTTAGGCATGCAACAAACCATCCTGTTTTCCATTGTACTCCTCTAAAAGGCAAAAATCAAAAAAACAAAATAAAACTGAAAAGAGGAACAGGCCAGAGAACAGAATTAAAATGACAAATCCCTTTGAAAACTGGGGAAGAGTGATTTATAGTATCGTAAATAATGCCCCCCCTTCCCTAATCTAATATCTTCACATTAGAGGACACTTCCTCTGAAAAATAATCAGTGACACACTAATGACAACAGTAATGCTAATTTTTCTGTCCTCCTATCTCTACAAGTAATAAGCTTCCAGAGTTGAGGGGCCTTGTCATGTTTCAGCTGAGGGATTCCTCATCAGAGGATGACCTGGCCAAGGCCTGGATCGGGCTCAATATGGGGGTGAACAGTCAGGGTCCTTAGGCAAAGCTAAGGAGGGGGTTGTCTGCACAAAGGGTGATGAACTAGATGGCTCCCAATCCGAAGGGTCAGACAACGCCTCAAATTCCACACAGAAGCCTTCGCCATCCAGAGAAGTGCCCAATGGGGGTAAATGTCTCCTCAGGAGTAAGACCATCCGCTGAAGGATGCATGTGGAAGAGGGTAGCTGAGAGGGGTCAGCTGAGATCGGAGTGTATTTTCAGCAGCTCCAACTGAAAAAAACAAACACCCAGTGCTAGGCTAGAAGAGTTGTCAGAATAATATCCGTTGTTCTTCACCCATTGGATCTTCTGCCTACTCTGAGCCTGACCATGGACTGCCCCTGACCTGTCTCTTGCCTATGACTTCATTTACCCATGGACCAATTAGAACACAACCTTGGAGTCACCTGACTTTGTCTATGACCTGACCTTTTGCTTTTGCTTACTTGGACCACCACCTCAGACCAGCCCTGGATACCACTGCTGTTTTTGCTCCATATTGGGACTTCTAGGCAAATACCCCAGTTGTTCAGTTACCTCATGAGAACAGAGCTGTTGGAGAATTACTCACCGTTATGCTCCATTCTGTACAGTCCAGGCAACCCTTACTGGTAGTTTGGGAGCTACTATTTTAATTTCCCACAATGCCTTAGGCATATTGTGGGACATTAAAATGGCAGCTCTCAGACCACCTCCCATTCACTGAATGGAGCAGAGAGTAACTGTCAGTGGTGAACCCTGCCAGGGTGTTGAGGCAATATAGCAGCTGTTGGAGGCTGATGTGTGCTGATGCTGGAATGTGAGGGTGTCAATATGATTCAAGACGCTGTAAATGCTGTTTTACAACTGAAAAATCTGCCCAGAGTCCACAGAATGTAAGGCCATGAAGCCTAAGGAAGGAGTATCCTTGATCCAGAAGACTAGTTGGTTGGTTATCTATTCTCTGCTTTCTGCAACCATGACAGCATTCTTTGACATCTCAGCAGCTGAGCTGAGGGCTTATTTCAATCAACTAAGGAGCCAGAAGGTTGAGCCAGCTAGCCCCATCCTGGAGAGCAACTGTAGGGCCTTTGCCACGGCTGTTTCCAGGGAGAAAGCTATCAAGTAGACAACTGTTGATGGGCGGCAGTTGTGCATGTCATGAGAGCAGAAAGGCAACTCATGAATTTATAAAGTGTGGAGCATGGTGTGCCTGAGTTTTTGCTTCTTTGTATTTTTATTTATTCATTTAATCGTTGTGCTTCTGTATTAGGACTAACTGTGGTTTTATTGCATTCCTTTTTGTATTAACCTGTTTTGGTATCTTAGCCAAAAAAGCAGAATAGAAAGAAAACAGTGATGACGAGCTCTCCCAGCTAATGGCTACAGAAGCTCCAAAGCTTGCAGCCTTTGTTTACTTCAGGTTTCATCAGGTCTATCAGATGTTCAGAGTAAATTGGTAAACTCACTATTTCCCTGGCAATCTATGTGCCCTAGATTTCAATTTTGATCTGCATTATCTCTCTGGGACCACAGTAAGTGCCATAAATGTGTAGGGTGCTGTGGAAGGCAGGCCCAGGTGACATAGTGGGAGACTGGCCTCCCAACAGCTGAGTCACTGCTTCTTACCTGAATGGAGAGGAGAGGAGAGAGATGGCAGGGAGGTAAACATGGTGCAAATACACTGGCTGAAGCACCTGGTGGTTTCTGTTGATGTGTTTGCACCATGCTGACCATCTTGCTGCCACCCTGCTACTTACTGCTAAACAGCAGAGGAACTCACCTGTCAGGAGATCAGGTAAGTGGCCCTATACACTCAGAGGCGTAGGAAGGTCAGGTGGTACCCAGTGTGGAAAATTTCTTATCATTCCCCCACACACACATTTATTATTATTATTATTATTATTATTATTATTATTATTATTATTATTATTATTATTTTGCCTGCAAAAATGGTTTTACGTTATTTCATATTTTCTTACAAAGGAATGTGGATTCTGGGCCCCTGATAACAAGTAGGCGACTATGGACATATACTTAAATATACAGGATGGATTGTGTTTTGGCTTGTGTTATTTTATTTATATTTAATGTTTATTTATTTAATAAAATTTATTTAAAAAAAAAACCCTGCAAAGTGGTTTACCAAAACAAAAAAACACCACAGCATTAAAATCAAGAAAAATTAACAATCCTACCCTAAAACATACAAAAGCTAAAATATTAAAATTATGGTACTTCAACTTCCTAAGGATCTAGGTATGCTTGCCTAAAGAAGAATGCTTACTTCAACTTCTTAAGGATCTAGGTATGCTTGCCTAAAAAAGAATGCTTTTAGCAGGTGCCCGAAAAGAGTCTAGCAAAGGCACGTGCTTTGTTGCAATAGGCGGGGAGTTCCAAAGTGCAGGTACTGTCACAGTAAACAATGCCGTACAGATATTATGTGGAACCTGTAGTAGTGCTTGAAACTACTAAAGGGGAGGTTTTATTTATTGTGATTTCACCATGCTCTGTATTATCTGAAAAGGAAAACATTTATTTAAAAAAAAGGACTGCACAGCAGCAATCCAGTCTCATCATGATCAGTGGGACTTATTCCCGAGCCGACGGTGCATAAGATAGGCTGCAATCCTATGCACCTCTTGTATCCAACTTGTACCTAAAACTCTGCACAAGCCTGCGCCAGAGAATTGTAGAGTTGGAAGGGACCCCTGAGGGTCATCTAGCCAAGCCCCTGGGGCAATGCAGGAATCTCAACTAGACCATCCCTGACCAATGGCCATCCTTCTTCTGTTTTTCCCCTCAGCCAGGACACACAACGGATAAAGCTGACGGAGACTGGAGGTGGGGGAAGGAAGCCCAGCGGAGGGTAGGGCAGTAGGGCAGTTCATAAAAAACCTTTTTTTGAAAATGCCTGCTCCAAAGCTCTTATCTTACTAAACTAGGGATTATATCGCTATATCTGAAATTTCATGCATATCAGTTAATATCTTGACCCTGCTCCACTGAATTGAAATTTCAGCCTTCACGACATAGGAAAAGTAAACAGCTATTTCCGTGGAGGAGGGTCAAGATATTAACTGATATGCATGAAATTTCGTATATAGCTATATAATCCCTAGTGTAGTAAGGTAAGACCTTTGGAGCAGGCATTTTTTTTTAAAAAAAAAGTTTTTTTATGAACCGCCCTAGTAGGCAGTAATTGTTCCTTGATCATTTGTCACTCCCCTCCATGATGGCACCTGGGGCGGTCCGCCCCCCCCTTCCTACACCCCTGTATGCACTTGCATACAAGAAGAGTAAGCAACTGTATCTGTAAATGATTTCATTGTTCTATAACATTGTTTGCACATTTGTTGTTATCAAATTTCCAATGAGAACATTAATAGGGAAAAACAACAACTGTGCTGAACAGGACTCAGAAAAGGCAGCATAAGTCTCTACAAAATCTGTACAAGTACTCAATGTCTCTTGGAGATCCTTAAAGCCATCGACTCAATCCATCCAAGAGTACCTTACAAGCAAGTAGCCCAGGCATGCAGTTCAGAGACACAATGTCCCATTCAGGGTCACTTAAGGACTGTCTTCCAGTAATTCTGCCCATCTAATTCTCCCAGATGTCTCATACGTCAGAGGTGGAACATGGACTGAAAATGGATGAAAGGCGGGATAGAAACGAAACGAATGAATAAGTAAATAAATAGCAATGATCTTTAGCCCCACCTTCCCCCTTTAACCACATCTATTAAGCAATCCTCTCTCCAATCTTTGACTCTCCCATTGCCTTAAAGCAGTGATGGCCAAACCTGGCCCTCCAGCTGATTTGGGACTACAACTCCCATCATCCCTAGCTAACAGGACCAGTGGTCAGGGATGATGGGAACTGTAGTCCCAAAACAGCTGGAGGGCCAAGTTTGGCCATCACTGCCTTAAAGGAAAGATATGAAGTGATAAAGTGAAGCACCACTGAGTATGTACAGAGTGCCTTTCTTTCCTGCAGCACTGAGCAGCTGCAGCCTGTTGCCCCGGGACACACAGAAATTAAGAGAAGGGCTTTCTTCCAGGGCAGAGATATCACCTCAAAATGTGGGAAGGGAAACTTAGGTAAAATTACCACCACCAAGGTATGCGTCCCTGACAGCATTCTGAGATCACAGTCCAAAAGTACATTGGAAAAAGTTTTAACGCTCATAGCCTGACTTTAGCTGCTCAGTTTTACCGGCTCCTGGAGCACACATAGTGTTTTTCCCACTCTCAATTTTCCTTCTGGCAGGTCTAATGCTAGAGATGTTTTTAAAAGCAGTTCGGGGAAGGAGCTGCTAAAGTGGAACGTCACAAAGGATTGCGCCTTAGCCTGATCCATTCCCATGCACATCTCCTTCCCACCCTACCTAGTCTTGCCTCTGAAGCTGATAGCTAGGACCGGCTCTACCATTAGGCAGTGTGAGGTGCCTTAGGTGGCAGATGATGTGGACCAGCAGTGGCAGCAGTCCCCTGGCAATTTCTACAGGAAATAGCTAGCTGTATCCTTGTTATGTACTCAAGTTCTCACCCTGGGCCAGCAGGGGGATACTGTAGATAGTTTTCACTCAGGTCCTCATATGCAAATAAGGGATTGAAAGTGACCTTCAGTGATTGGATAGTTACAGAAAATGGTTACTGTTGCATTCTAGTGGAGCTCTATATAAGCAGGCTGGCTGAACCCTTCAGTTCAGTTCTGTTCTGGCCTGTGAATAAACAAGAGCTGTTTGAAGAATCGCTGTGTCGTCTGATATGTTCACCCACAACTTAACAATCCTCCTGTTGAAAGACAGAGCTGTGTGTGCCTTGTGGCCTGGCCTGTCATACCTCCACTCCAATAACTAGCCCAGGTTCAATGGAGGCCACTCTCCTCTTGCCAGTACTGCCAGTCCGGTTGAGTGGGAGTGGGACACCATATTGTCTTTCACCTCAGGCAGCATAATATATTGGGCCAGCCCTACCAACAGGCATCCATGTGGGGGCATGGATGTTCTTAAAGGTGTACATACAGATAAACCTAGGTTGCACGGTTGATATACCAACTGAAATCCTGAGCTTGTCCACTTTTCATTTTCTGCACATACAACTTTAAAAAATCTTATGCCCGTGTTTCAACAGCCAGCAGCATCAAAGGTGGGTCAAACAGAAGGGGTGGTTGGGTTGGAAGACATGGTCTAGGTCCTGACTGCGTTCAATTCTTTGTGTAGAGCAAGTATGAAGAAGCTGTGGTCTTCCAGGTGTTGCTGAGCTTCACCGACAACTGGGAAACACTGGCCTGCGAGCGCTCCAATTGGAGAACAGCCTTTACCAAAGGTGTCATGGGCTTTGAAGACACTCAAACTCAGGACGCAAGGGAGAAACGTGCTAAGAGGAAGGCACGAGGTTTTGGCAAATCCACAACATGATCAACTCCCACATGGAAACCAACATCCCCACTGTGGAAGAATGTGTGGATCCAGAATTGGCCTCCAGAGTCACTTACGGACTCATTGTTAAAACCGTGCTTATGGAAGACAATCTTACTCGGCTACGAGTGATCGCCAAAGAAGAAGAGGAAGACCTCCCATCATCCCTGGCCACTGGCCATGCTTGCTGGGGCTGATGGGAGCTGTAGTTCAGCAACATTTGGATGCCTGGTGATCCCCTAAACCTGGTGTAGAAACTCTCTACAAGCTGAATTAGTGCTTAAACAAACTCTGATGAGGCCTAGGAACCTGCACAGAGAAGTAACCAACCTCTCCAGCCAGACCACACCTACAAGTCAGCTCTCTAGATCATCACTTTTTCTCCTTAAAGGGGCCACATGCCAGATATTTAGCTGATAAGGCATACATTGAGCTAACCATGTGTAGGAGTACAGATCTGGCCAAAAGTATAATCTGATTTGGTCCAAAATTAGTTCAATACTTCCGTATTTGAGTCGTTGGTCTCAGCTTCAGTAAATTTGACAAAGCACCTGAAAGCACTTATTTTCCGAGAGAACTTCAATCCCTCTCCATTTTTGCCCTTTTCAAAAAAATACACCACCCTACTGAGAATGCCCTCCCCCCCCCCCACTCTCCTGGAGATCTAGGAAGCTATATAGGTGCCACGCCATATCAGCAAAATCAACTAAATCCTGAAAGTGGTGAGCAATACACCTCTACTAAAATTCCTGTTTACAGCATGTTAAAACGAAGAGGAGTCAGCAAGTATGAGAGATGGGTATTTGGTGGGTATCAGCAGAAAGAGTCCTGCTTTTCAATGAATTTAAAGACGGATTTGATAAAAGCCAGTTTTAAAGTCACCTGGCACTTCCCCCTCCCCTTTCCTCTTCTTTTTTTAGGACACTGGGAGAAAATCCATTAATGTGTTGTATATTAATTAGGCCAGACACTGTGGCGGCAACACTAACAGAAACTGAAGGATGGGCTGGGCTGTTAAGAGCTGAAGTACAGTTTTGGCCTCTGCATCAACTTGTTGTTAAATAAGTAGAGGGATACTGCATCTTAAGAGGGCTGACACCTGGAAAATGCAATTATTATTAACCTACAATGCCTAACAAATTTGCACCAGACGAATATGTCTGTTGATCATATTTAGCGAAAATAGGTGAATGCTCTTTGACTGCATATGTGGGGAACATTAAGGTGCCGTGTGTCAGAGTACGACACTGACTCAGAGGTTTTTGTAAATAAAATAAACCTTTCATAGTACACCATCTCAGCAGCACAGAATGTAACTTAATTTATATCCTACACACCATAATACCCAGGATATTAGAGTGAGCAGGCCGTTACTGGATAGAATCACTTCACTTTGCAAAAATGTCCCTACTGAGTCCAAAATGAGGCTTTTATAAATAAATGGTGTCAAAACAGGGTCTTTCGAAAAATAAAATCAAAAAGAATATTGGAAGGGGGGAAAGCATAGCCAGGATAAATTGCTATATTGTGTAAAAGGTTATGAATAAAGTCACGCTGTAATATCTGTCAATGCTCCTCCTTGGGCTTCTAGTCTGTCATGAGATCAGAGCTTTCGGTACTGAAAATGGTGGATAATAGCACAGTCTATGAACCAATCCGGAAATGAGTAATACACAGCAAGAAATCAAAATATGACTCTCTCACACAAATAAAATGACGGCGCCTTTTCTGCACAGTGACAAAGACTTCTTCAGAACACATCTTCAGCTGGTGCAAAGTAACAGTGAATGTCTCCATTTCCCCCTGTTCTTTTTTGATAAAGCTTTCTGACCAGGAGGTTTGAAATCACCACCATTCATCCATATTTAACAGCTGTATAAATGCTCCCCATTCAACGGAGCCATGAAGTTCAGGCATTGAACACTTTCAATGCTTGAAATGTCTGGTTATTGTTACCCTACTTACGAGGGGTAAGTTCTTAAGCATGGAGGAATTCTATGGTATTGTTAAAAAGTATCATTGCTCAGTGGTAGAGTACTCACTTTGCATGCAAAAGATCTGAAGTTCCTGCTGGAAGTGCAACAGCAGAGGTCAGTTAGTAACCTAAGGGTTAATTCTGTTGACAGGTCAACCAAGGTTGGTGGTGGTGTTGCCTAGCAACCAGCCAGACTGGCATGATCCTTGCTGGGGTAATTCATGCTCTGATTGGCTTGTAGTTCTGAAGGTTAAATGGAAATGTCTCTGGTTAAAAAGCTGCAGGTGAGGGAAAACACACCTGAGCAAGGCTCCCTGACTAGAATAGAACAGATGGGCAAATAATCTGAGGCGGCTTAGGGTTCAGTGCAGAAAGGGAATGGTGATAGTTCAGTGGTAGAGCCTGTGCTTTGTGCCAAGATCTCCAGGCAAATAGGGTCCCAGGCAACCGGATTCCTGATCATAAGAACTCATCTTCAGAGAATGGATTGCACCAGTTTGAAGTTGCAAAATTTCAATTTCAGGTGCCGCTTGGAATGCAAATTCATACCCATATCCTTCATGCACATAAGCAACAATATAACATTACTGGATAATGAGTCTCTATTTTTAGTAATGCATTAGTGAATAAAGTCACATGCTCCAAACAAGGTCTCAGGATTTCAGACCACAAATCTACCTTTCTTCCACTGACTAGCCTGCTTTCCCCTTTTCTACCTCATTTACCTGTGATCTGTCACCAGAAAGTAGGCTGTACACAACTGCCCATGTATCAACTGGGGGGGGGCAAACACAAAGTCAATGATGACTCATAACTTTCATGCAATTGGAAATTTATGCAAAGTAGATTCATCCTCTTGCTTTCTCCACGTGGGTTTTTATCGGCGCTGAGAGCACTGGGCATGTCAGACACTCACCTAATTGATTCGTCTCCGGCTATGCATTTTTATTAAAAGAGTGGCTCAAATCACAAAGTCAGAGACTCGATCCATATTTGGAACATCTCATTGGTCACAAAATGCACAGTCGGAATCTGGATCTTGCGACTGGTCATGTCTCACATTTGGAAGGTGGGTGTGTGTGTGTTGTATGCTACTTGCAATTTTCAAAGAAGAGGAAGAACCATTGCAAAGTTAAGTCAATGACACATTAAATCAGAAGGCCAATAAAAACTATTCCACACTGAAAACAGTAAAATCCATATTCATTAGTTTAAAATAAGGTCGGTGATATGCTGGAACACTGGGAAAACTTTAATACACTTTTGTTGTTGGCAAGGTTCTATATTTCATTTCTCCTGTTGGACTCCTGTACTTTTATCATTCGTGAGGCAAAGATATTCCTGAAGGAGCGTCTCCACCCCCATCGTTCTGCCCAGACAATGAGGTCCAGTGCTGAAGGCCTTCTGGCAGTTCCCTCACTGCAAGAAGCCAAGTTACAGGGAACCAGGCAGAGGGCCTTCTCAGTAGTGGCACCCGCCCTGTGGAATGCCCTCCCATCAGATGTCAAAGAAATAAACAACTATTAAAATTGTGTTTGTGTGGATTAATTTACTGCTTTCCTGCAACCCTCTCTTTCCTGCAGCAAGTGTGCTTCCTGCAGCTAACACAGCTCCTACTAGCGGAAGGCAGTATACCTGAAGGAGTGTCTCCACCCCTGTCATTCTGCCCGGATACTGAGGTCCAGTGCTGAGGGCCTTCTAGTGGTTCCCTCACTGCAAGAAATGAAGTTACAGGGAACCAGGCAGAGGGCCTTCTCGGTAGTGGCACCTGCCCTGTGGAACGCCCTCCCATCAGATGTCAAAGAGAACAACAACTACCAGACTTTTAGAAGACATCTGAAGCCAGCCCTGTTTAGGGAAGCTTTTAATGTTTGATGAATCATTGTATTTTAATATTCTGCTGGAAGCCACCCAGAGTGGCTGGCAAAACCCAGCCAGATGGGCAGGGTATAAATAATAATATATTATTATTATTATTATTATTATTATTATTATTATTATTATTAAAAGAGATAGGGGTACCTTTGTCCCTCTAATTATTGTTGAACTCCCAATGGTCAGTGGCAAAGGACTTTGTGGTCCAGCAATATGTGGAGGGCCACAGATTCCCCATCCCTGCTCTGTAAGGATGGAGAGAGATTTCCATCCATTAAGGGACATAAAGACCTTTCATCAAGTCCTGGATTCTCCATCAGTTGCCGAGTGACAGGTCCATTCACAACAATCAAGGCAGCTGAAACTTGTAACGGCATTATCTGCCATCTATATCTGCAGCAGGAGAACTCATTAGAGTCGTTCCCGAGCTCTGCCCTTTTTCCTTTGACTTGTCCATCTTGAATGGTAAAGATTTGCCAAGCACAAGCTAAATTAAATCTGTCTGCAGTGCAATTCTGGTAGTTCTGCCAGCAGTGAAGCTTGTGTGCGTGTGTTCATGTGTTTATGTATTCAGATCCCTCTAGATGAGGCATTTTCCCAATGTCCAAACCAGTTATCACTCACGCACAGCTGAAATGGTTTGTATGTGAGAGACACTAGTTTAACGTGCCCTTTGATGGGGGCTGTTTCCACTACTGTTTTCTGACATTTAGCGTTTGCTCCTTATTGGCAGCTCTCCTAATTGAACAAGACTGACTGATCAGGTAAGTTGTCCAAATGGCATCAGACAGGGACTGCTCTCCTAGGAAGAATCTAATGGGAGGCTTCCAATGGAAATGACAAACTAAATGCAACCTGTTACGATGTTGTTCTGTAAGACATAGGCTTATGGGGTTGGAAGGGACCAAAAAAAGCCTTTGTGGTCCAATTGGGAGAGGCACCATGGCTCAGAATAGAGCATGTGCTTTGGAGACAGGATGTCCAAGATTCAACCCCGGCATCTCCAGCTAAACAAGTGTATCAGGTAGGAATTGTTGTTGTTTAGTCATCTAGTCGTGTCCAACTCTTCGTGACCCCATGGACCAGAGCACGCCAGGTACTCCTGTCTTCCACTGCCTCCCGCAGTTTGGTCAAACTCATGCTGGTAGCTTCGAGAACACTGTCCAACCATCTCCTCCTCTGTCGCCCCCTTCTCCTTGTGCCCTCCATCTTTCCCAACATCAGGGTATTTTCCAGGGAGTCTTCTCTTCTCATGAGGTGGCCAAAGTACTGGAGGCCAAAGTACTGGAGCCTCAGGCAGTGATCCTCTTCATGGACCACTGCCTTGACATGGCGAAGGGGCTTGAATAACTCAGAGAAGCTATGAGCTATGCCATGCAGGGCCACCCAAGATGGACAGGTCATAGTGGAGAGTTTTGACCAAACGTTATCCACCTGGAGCAGGAACTGGCAAGCCACTCCAGTATCCCTGCCAAGAAAACTCCATGGACAAAGATAACAGGCATGAGGTAGGAGGTGATACAACAAAACTCCACCTGAGATCCTGGAGTTCTGCTCCCAGATAGACAATGCTGCGCTGGATACATCTGTCATAAGAAAGTTTCCCGAAGAAGCACTTTGTAAGTATTTGATAACCTAACACTTAGGTTTAGATAGCAGCAGTCCCCTTGCCCTGAGCAAATGGTCACACATTTGGTCACACATTTTAGCAGGGGAGAATCAATGTGGAGCAAGTCCATCAATAGCAACCATAAGTATACAACCTCTTCTTACCTGAGATCCACCTAAAACCCAAACACACAGATTTCTAATTTTGTGAGAGCCAGTGTAGTACAGTGGTTAGAGTGTTGGACCGGGACCTGGGAGACCAACTCAAATCCCAACTCAGCCATGAAGCCCATTGGGTGACCTTGGGCAAGTCATCATCTCTTAGCCTAACCTACCTCATAGAGTTGTTGTGATGATAAAATGGGGAAGGGGGAACTGTAAATGCCATTTTGAGCTCCTTGGAGGAAAAGTGAGAGGCAAATCAAATAAATAAATATCTGGATAACAGGAAAGCAAAATTTGTAGCACCCTACTCTTTCCTGTGTTTCCTGGGCTCAAGGGCACATCTTGCGAATGAACCTGCCGGTGGGGATATTTCATACGATGCAAACCATCTCCCAGGACTGGAGCAGCAGTTTGGCAGTGTCTAGATTCTCTGGGGCTCTTCTTATGTTCCTAAATCAATTACCTTTGTAATTGTCAAATTAAAATTAATTGCAAATCAAATGCTCCATTATAACTGCAGTCTCTAATTTTGCTGCCATATCCCAGATTCGCAGCTGGAGAAAACATGCAGCCTAGTCGCTATTAGCATTCACAACACGCTGGCTGTTTTATGTATTTGTTTTCAAATATTCTAATATAGATTATCCTTTTCCTGTTAACCCCAAGGCTTTGTTTACATCTACCTAGCCCAGGGATTGCCCTTATGCTTACATCAGATTGTTTTCCCCACCACTCACTTTTTTATATATAAGAGTGATAGGCTCATACTGATGCTCATACTGTGTACACAGCCTTATTCAGAATTCACAAGTGTGTTCTACTTTATTAGCTCAATTTGTCTTCATTGTAATCCTGCTCTGTTGACCAATAAGGTATACGGCACCATCTGGTGCGTAAGCACCAACAAGGGTACTTGGGGCCTCATTCATTAGTGTATTGGACACCATTTACAACCATGTGCGCAGAAAACAGCAAGAAGGACCCAACGGATCCAAATGCCCCAGTTTTACAATACGCTAAAGACTTCTTACTCTGTAAAACAACCCATAACTCTCCCCTTAACTACTAACCAGAAAATCCCAAGTCCACTGCAGTTGCTGGTAGAGCTATCGCTGTGGGTCCAACAAGGGTAAGATTTGTGTTTGATACCCTGCCCAGCGACCAGTTCCTCCTAGGAATAGCCACCTGGTAGATGCTAGAAGGCAGGTGTGAAGAAGAAATTTGTTCCATTTGCATTTTGAAGTGAGCTGACCTAACTGCTGGTACTAGTTGTCTTTGCGGATCGGAACGCAGCTATCAGCCAGATTGTACTTTTCTCTGAATTTTGCAATTTAGTTTCAGTTCAAAATGAATGCATGCAAAAAATGTGTATTTTGGAGGGGGGATGCATGCATGCATGTGTATTTGAAAAGAACATGCATTAGAATGCACACAAAATGATGTATTTCAGGAGAGATGCATACAAACAGCATGCAATTTAAATGTGATTTTTAGTGCATTGCTTTTTTTAAAAAAACAACTCGCAACAAAATGGAATGGAACGGAACAGACCAGTGATTGAATGTAGGCAAAACTGACCCAGAACAGAAATAAACTAATCTGAGCATCGCAACTAGAGCAGAAGGCTCTAGTTCATCTTGGTTCTATTGCAACCTTACAAATACCAGCTAGTAATACACCATCACTGTTTATGCATGGAATGCAGCACGCAGGTAGTAAGGTCAGAGTACCACCAGTACAAGGACTAGAAGACTTCAAGATTTACTATTTATACACAAATGTTCAGTGAGTGAGATCCAATGGAAAAACAGAAGTTGGATGGCGGAATCCTGTTTTCAAATACTGCTTATAGACCACAGGCTTTCTATATGTCTGTGTGCCAAGACAATCTCAGTGAACCGTTCTTCACCTGCAAAATAGGATGGATAATGGCCTACCTAACTAGTCTATTGCAGGGGCAAGGACAAGAAAATAATGTTTGTACACTTTTTTCTATAATTATGTTTTGTTGTGCAAGTGTACAATGCACATGTTATTATACCATGCTATATCATGCGCCTCCTGCTATGTTCCACCTGTATATTTGTAAAGACACCCAAGTATTACAAAATGCCAATAAGCCTTCAGCAACCTCCTGCCAATGGGATCTAAATGTGAGTAACTGAAGATATCAAGTTTAATTTGAGAGGGGTTGGAAACTCCAGAGTTCCAACTTAGATATTTCTAAATCCTGCTTCAGCTTCCACTGCATATTAAAATTTCGACAAGCTTTGACTTTTCATTCTCCCCCCCCCCAAACTTTATAGCCATGGTCTTAATTAGTAGAGCTGATGAGCCATCACCAATATCTCAGTGATCACTGTAGAATCTCACGCCTGACATTGATAGGAATAAAAGTCTACTCTCAACATTCTATCTTGCCCTTGCATCATTCCGTCACACTCTGGTGTGACCAAGAAACAGAACCCAGGATGGGGCTATACATACAAACAGCCTGACTGATTCTTAATGTTGGGAGACAGAAGAGATGGACCATAGGTTTAGTCCCCACTTCAATGGTGTCCTTAAGTGCACTTTTTTATTTCCCATATATATATGAATGGCTGTCCCTTGCATTTTGCTGAATATTTCCCATGGGCCCTTGGGCTTTCATCCTGAAGTGCTGTTATATGGTACATCAGAGCACAGTGAGGGTAGACCTCCCTCCTTCCTTTTTCCTCTGTATCCACTACATCCACTGCTGGCCAGTAAGATTTTAAGTGAAAGGGGGAAACAGGAGTTGGGGGATCAGGAGTCAAGCGATTTCTGGGGTTTTCTTATGAATCTCAATTATTCCTTTGGCAGTGCCGATGTGTGTGCTTAACGGTGCTCCGTGAGGCAATATAATGCAGCCACACTGTTCTCCTAGAGCATTCTGGATTTTTTCCCCTTTCACAGAGGTTGCTAATGGTTGCAAACATTACAGGTTCTTTGTGATGTGGAGAGAGGTTAGGGTCAAGTCATCGAAAATAATTAAGTTTGAGATTTGAAGGTGATGTAAAGACAGCCATGGGAAAGTAAACTAAAGAAATTGATAATCTTCTATTCCGGACTTCAACACATCGTTTTTGCAATCAGAGGTGCCGTTTCAGATTTCAGGGAAGGTGGGAGGGGGAGATTCAGCAAAAAGTCTCTTTCTTGGGTTCAAAGAAAATTCCAATTAAATGGCAATGTAGGAGGGAGAAGTAGTGTATAATAGGAGCATTCATTGTAGTTATTTTCTCATGAGACCTATAGCATTATGAACAAGCAGATGCCCTCTTCTATGGCTTGGTTTCCATGCCTAGAATTCAATTTAGTGTGCAGAACCAGGACCAGATTTAGGAGGAGGCAACCTGGGCTCAGTCAGGGTGCCAGTCACCTTCCAGAGGCTTTCTTGACAACTGAAACAAAGATTATGAAGCTTTCAGCTTCACTTGCAAAGCTTGCAACAACAACAAAAAGATGATCTGCATGGTCAGCATAGTGCTAATGTTCACTGTATTTTGTTCACAGGAAAACTTACAACATCAGTGCTCATTCAGCAAACCGACATGTTTGTGACCGATTGTGATCAGAACTGTGTGTGCACCTCTGTCACCTTATATGACAGGGATAAACCATACAGATAGTGCATCAAATGCAATTAAAAAAACCCCCCACAAGATATTCAAAACATTAAAATGGAGGTGGTGCTGAAGATGGTCGACACCTGCAGTTGTATTTGGTCTGTCTGTAAGCAGCCTGATGCAGAACTAGTGAACTGAAATGCCATGAGAAGAGAGACAATCCTTAAAGGATTGTCCCATACCTAGCAGACCACAGTATTTGGCTGTTGAGCTGCAGTCTGTGGCCTCCTAGGTACGGAACAATCCTTCCTCTTACATGGAAAAAACATAGGTGTGGAAAGAGGTAGGGAGTAGGGAATCTGCCACCATTCAGGTGTTGATGGACCCTAACTCCTATCAGCCCCAGCCAACATGACCAATGGCCACTGATTGTGTGAGTTGTCCCCCAAGAACCTGTGCAGGGCCACAAGTTCCCCGTCCCTGCCATGCATCAACCTTGCCTGGTACAACCTGCCCATTCCTCATGAGCCTTTGTGTTTCTTGAATTCTCTCTCCTAATTACATTTAAAGATGAAGAAATTGAATTATTAGCTAACTACATCACAAAACATTGATCTTTTCCAAGACAGCTTGTTTTGCAAGTACCGTCTTCTAGATGTTTAATGAAGTGACAGCTACATCACACAAGACTTTGGGTTCAATTTATCAAAAGCAAACTAACACTTAATTTTTCTGTAGCCCCAATGCATTATGTAATTTAAAAACAACAAAAGCAAGATCTATAACTGCAAAAATCCACAATGTGTTTTTCCCCCCCTCTCTCTCCTTTGCCTGGAAGTCAGAGATCTTCATGGGGAGGAAATAATGATCAAAAGCACGACACAAAGAAACTGGCAATAATTAACAGCAACTTTGATCATGCCTGTAGATTATTTGTTACATTGAGGAACACTGCAATCTGTCATTTTTATTCCATCACTCCATAACCAAACAACTGTAATTAAAGGACAGGCGAAACAGATGCCAGAACTCTTGAAGGCATTGAATAAGGTTATAGATAACATTAGGCTGACCACCTGCCTTGCATTTCACAAAGCACACGGCATTTCTAGCCCAACAAATGGTTGTCGCAAGGCCAACTTCTGGTCTCAGAAACTAGGGGGAGAATCTATTATTAAGTCCAAGCATTTTCCAACCAGAAATACAGCTGGTCTTTGGGGGATACAGCAGATGCTCCATGTTCAGCCATCGCATTCTGGCAGGACAAAACCTCTTTATACTAAAGCCGGAGCGGGAAATCTTTTCCAGCCTGAGGGCCGTATTTCCTTCTGGAGAACCATCCAAGGGCCACATGCCAGCGATGAAAGAGCCAGCGAGGAGAGTGGGCTGGAGCAACAAATGTCAATGTTACATTTGAAAGGAAATAATAATAATAATAATAATAATAATAATAATAATAATAATAATAATAATTTTATTTATACCCTGCCCTCCCCAGCCAAGACCGGGCTCAGGGCGGCTAACAACCAATAATAAAAACAAGTTGATTAAAATACAATTTAAAAGATTAAGAGACAATATTAAAACAATTAGGGAGCAATCTCATCATAGGAGGAGAAACGAAAAAGAAAAAGGGGGGAGGGAATCAAACTGATTCTAAGCCAAAGGCCAGGTGGAACAACTCTGTCTTACAGGCCCTGCGGAAAGAGAGCCAGTGCAGCTGGAAAAGCACTGGGTGAATATGCTCCCATGGCAGAGACCCCGTGAGGAGCCTCACTGCAGCATTCTGCACCTGCTGGAGTTTCTGGGACAGCTTCAAGGGCAGCCCCGAGTAGAGCGAATTACAGTAGTCAAGCCTGGAGGTGACCATCACATGGATCACTGTGGCCAGGTCGGGGCGGGAAAGGTAAGGGACCAACTGCTTGATGCGGCGAAGTAGGCTAGTTCTTAGACTGTGAAACGCACTGCCTCCGTGCATCGTGGAAATGAATATTCCTCTATTCCAATGGCGTGCCATAGAATCTTATCTATTAGGAAGCAGGAGGCCTTAGCTTTACGACAGGGAAGATCAGGCAGCAATTTTAATAAATGTCAATACTCTCTCTAATAACATGGCATTTTCACATGTGTGTAGTTCCGAAAGTTAGAAGGCCAACCCCATAAAGGGAAATGATGACAGAACCCCATGGGCAACTTTTGCCTCTGCCTATGCAGGGAGGAAAATATAATGTGCACTGTGCGGACACATAGATCTAACCCAATGGTTATGTCAGGTGCTAAATAATTCCAGAGATCCATGAAGTTCCAGCAATTCACAGGTAATCTTTGGAAGAGTCACTTGCCAGCTGAACTTTACTAACTTGAAACAAATTTTAGCCTTTCTTTCAGGGGAGTTATGGCAGAGGTTGAGAACCCAATGAGAGCAACTGGATGCCAGTAATTAGGGGGAGATATATATATATATATATATATATATATATAAGGGACGCGGTTGGCGCTGTGGGTTAAACCACAGAGCCTAGGACTTGCCGATCAGAAGGTCGGCAGTTCGAATCCCCGTGACGGGGTGAGCTCCCGTTGCTCGGTCCATGCTCCTGCCAACCTAGCAGTTCAAAAGCACATCAAAGTGCAAGTAGATAAATAGGAGGGAAGGTAAACAGCGTTTCCGTGCGTTGCTCTGGTTTGCCAGAAGCAGCTTAGTCATGCTGGCCACATGACCCGGAAGCTGTACGCCGGCTCCCTTGGCCAATAAAGCGAGATAAGCACCGCAACCCCAGAGTCGGTCACGACTGGACCTAATGGTCAAGGGTCCCCCTTTACACACACACACACACACACACACGTGTGTGTGTGTGTATGATTTTCTGCTCAAAATGTAAAATGGGTGTACCTGCCCCATGTGGAGGTAACGCTCCGCTTTGCGAAGGCAAACCTCACACCAGACATGCAACAGTATGTCAAGGAGCATTGCACCTGCTTCCCCTGACCTTTTGCCTTCTTGGCTAGAAAACAGGGGTTTTCCCCTGACCTTTTTGCCTCTCACAATTTGTTCATTAGACATAACACTTGGCTGGAGCATGACTGGGGACGCAGACGTAATCAAGTATTGGGGGAACATCTGAGGGAAACACCCGCTGACACGTGTATTTGCTAACGCTGGAAATGTGCTTAGATGGAAATATGTTAAGTTCAGGGTGGTTTCACTACTGTTTCCATTTGTTGACTTTTGCTAATAAAAGGAGCCATGGCAGAGCTAGTAGGCAGCTTGCTTGGAGCATGCTTGACAGCGTACTTCTGCACAGTTCACCTGCATCCAACCTCTTGTCATCTCTGTTATTCCTACAGCCCCCTTACTCAAGCTCTGAGGAAGCAGCATTTGTGGTTTAGTTTGGCTTGGCCAAGGCAAGTGACATGGGCTGGAGCGGGGTCCTCCCTCCTTCGTCAGCCAGGCCAGCTGCTGAGGACTGTCCCATGGGCCACACATGGACCAATGGAGAAACCCCACCTTTCAGTCTTCCCTCTGGTCCACTCCCTTGAAATATAAGCCCCTCCGCACCTCAGTTGTCTTCCAGATTCCCATTCTCCCTTCCCTTAAATGTGTGTCTGGTAGCTTCCCAGGTGCAAGTGGGCAAGCTTCGGTTTGGCTTGCTATGGAAGTACTTTGGTCGCCATTTTGGAGGCCAGGGAGGAATTTTCCCTCCTGGCCAACTGGCTGGTCTGGAGGTTTTGCCTTTCTCATAGCAACTGTCACAACTTGATGGTGGATTAGGAATAGGTCTCTAGTGGTGTGGGTGGGGTTTCTCACATCATGGTAGCAGCACTGGCAGACGAAGGTGGGGGGGAGCAGGACGCCCCAGGTGCCATCCGGGGAGGGTGACATCACAGTCACCCCCTTGGGACATGCGTTGCCTGCCATACATCCCAGGACCTGCAACGCACACTCCCCGTGACCTGCACCCCACGACGCATGCCATGCCCCCGCATGTTCACTGCTCCGGGTGCTGGATCATGTAGCTCTGCCACTGGATAGCAGAGTATCCCTGTAAAGGGAGTCTGGGGAAGGAGCTTCTTGTCTAGATGCCCAGCTTGGGGGCTGATACCACTTCCAAATGGTGATTATGGGGTTGTCTAGAATTGATGCACATTATAGGATGATCCATAATTTGCCAACCAGCAATCCGGCACGTTCCAGGATATATACCCAATGCCTGCAACCCAATCCTGCTGATATCTTTAATCAATCAAGTTGTAGCCTGTTTCATCCCACACAGCTGTCCTGTGTTGCATTCAGCCTCCCTTTCACTCTTGGCACCACTGAGCCTGGGCTCGCAAGTGTGCTAAATAGAGGGTTATCATTTGATCCATGAAAAAGGCGGAAATTGAAGTACAGTGGTACCTCGGGTTACATACACTTCAGGTTAAGGGGTGATATGATAGCCATGTTCAAATATATAAAAGGATGTCACATAGAGGAGGGAGAAAGGTTGTTTTCTGCTGCTCCAGAGAAGTGGACACGGAGCAATGGTTCCAAACTACAAGAAAGAAGATTCCACCTAAACATTAGGAAGAACTTCCTGACAGTAAGAGCTGTTCCGACAGTGGAATTTGCTGCCAAGGAGTGTGGTGGAGTCTCCTTCTTTGGAGGTCTTTAAGCAGAGGCTTGACAACCATATGTCAGGAGTGCTCTGATGGTGTTTCCTGCTTGGCAGGGGGTTGGACTCGATGGCCCTTGTGGTCTCTTCCAACTCTATGATTCTATGATTCTAGGTTACATAAGCTTCAGGTTACAGACTCCGCTAACCCAGAAATAGTGCTTCAAGTTAAGAACTTTGCTTCAGGATGAGAACAGAAATCGTGCTCTGGTGGTGCGGCAGCAGCAGGAGGCCCCATTAGCTAAGGTGGTGCTTCAGGTTAAGAACAGTTTCAGGTTAAGAATGGACCTCCGGAATGAATTAAGTACTTAACCCGAGGTACCACTGTACTAATTGCTGCTGCTAATACCGCTGTAACCACTAATAATAACAACAACAACTGTACAAAGCACACACAGGCCTCATTATACCGCATAGTGAGGGGTCTGTGCTTGTGAATATGTGCCAGTTGTGGGTAAGACTACCCAAGCCAAGTAGGAATTGAATCTGTGCTGCGAAACCTGACTTTTGCCGATAAGTGTCTCAGCCAGGTAATGCTAGCATGCATGAAGGTAGAAACAGCCATGGAAAGAAAAGACATAGGCTTCAGCCAGGCCAACCCACTATTGCTCGGTTTTCATACAGTGCAGCAGAGAAGGTTGGCAGGTTACACAAAACAAGTGATGGGGTTATGGCCTTTTCCAGTCTTGTAACTGTCACTGTCATGAGACTGCATTAATGCAACGCTGCTCCTGCTCATCTACATTGCAGATTTACGCCACGTGAGCGCTCACCTCAGCACTTTTGCTCCTGACATATTTATGGGCAGAGGAGCGCATGATGCTCCTTTGACCTTTCGAGGAGCATGGATTCGCTGATTCACCCTTGGCCCCGCTCCAGCTTTGTGGGACACAGAAGGCTCGTTCGGGAGACACAGATTAAAAATGGCTGGGCTAGGCAGAAACCTCCGCTGCCATTTTGCATGTTGCAGCTCCAAAGGTGTCCTAATTAAGAAACAACGTGTTCGGTTTTCCCCCTTCGGGCTCCCCAAGTGTCTCTCGGCTGTCTCGTTCAGGAGCAAGAGAGCACCTTGCAATTGGATAGACAGTTTGAACATGCCTTGAGCATCCTTCCAGGCACGATTCCTCTTCCACAGCTAGAGCGGGTGAATCAAAATTGATCTGATAATACAGTCGCCTCCTTCTGCACCCCTTGCCTTCAATACCTTGACACGCAAGGGAGGGAGGATGGAAGAAGCACTCTGGTCACCAAGCATAACCTAATCCTCTCCCTTTAAAAAAATAAAATCCTCCGCTGTTGCATGTCAAGTTCATGTAAGGCCTGGTATGTTGGAAAAGGTCAGTGCGTACAACTCCCGTGCCTGAAAATTTCAGAGTTGGATTCCCATTTCTAATGAAATGTGATGTCAAGGAGTAAGTTGGAGAGGGGGAAGGAAGCTGGATTTGCATTGCAACATAATTTGGTGTAAAAGAAGAGAGATTTGGTACCCATGGGCCAAAGTGCTTGAGAACGCTTTTTTGCCATTTGGCCTTATTTTGTTTAATCTCCATGTATAGCAGCGCAGGAATGTCAGGTACCCTGGTCTATGCGAGTGTCTGGACTTAGCACAGCCCAGGGAAATAAAACTGGTCCGTTCTTCCGATTTAGACCATGGAACCATTTGCAGTTCTAGAACACACATCCTTTCCCTTTTGGTATGTTTTTTTCATTGACTACGTAAATCACATAGCTGCATTCAATACTTCTTTACTGGCAATTGTGACAGCTTACGTTAGTTTCTTTATTTCTGAAACCTGTTTGTTGCTCTTAAAATACAGTAAGAAATATTTTGAAAAAAGAGAGGGGTATCCAGAATATGCACCTAGTTTAAAATTGTTTCAGCCCTCATCTCCATAGGATCTGCCGCTTTCTGTTACAAAAGATCAACTGAGGAACAAACAGAGGCATCAAAGGTCTGCTAGTTCTTATTTTGAAATAACAAAGTCCACTGTATTGAAGCACAGTTAGTGCCATGCCATAAGAGGATCTGAACAACTCATCACTCGCCAGACCAGTGCCTTGCAATACGCAGAGCATTATATTACTACTACTACTACTACTACTATTTCCTGCATTTTTCCCTGATAGAGACTCAGGTGCTAGACATTTCTACACCACAGATTTGTAGTTTCAGACAAAAAGAGGAGGCTTGCTCTGACCTTGGTGGGCCACCATTCATGGTTGCTACCGGTGTGCCTGGTTTGGTGGGTTGCAAGTTGTGCAAACCTGCTACAAATACGCAATGAGTAATAATAAGTGCTGGCATGTTAATTTGATCTCTGCTGAGCCTTTCCATAATCATGGCATCCAAAATGGACATCGCTTCATGAAAAAGCTCAGAACAAAATAGAATTCCCAAGGTTCTTTTGAGACATTCTTGACTCTTGCAGAATTTTTCACACTTTCTCAACACTAGAATTTTTAATTGGAAAATTAGATAATCAGATGATCAATCAGAGAATCAGATTCCTCTAGGTCTCATGTAGATCTCAGCAATACTTTCATCTGCACCATCAAATGTACACAGAAACATATCAGCATCCAACATAAAGGTAAAGAGACCCCTGACCATGAGGTCCAGTTGTGACCGACTCTGGGGTTGTGGCGCTCACATCGCTTTATTGGCCGAGGGAGCCGGCATACAGCTTCTGGGTCATGTGGCCAGCGTGACTAAGCCACTTCTGGCAGCGCACGGAAACACCGTTTACCTTCCCACTGGAGCAGTACCTATTTATCTACTTGCACTTTGACGTGCTTTCAAACTGCTAGGTTGGCAGGAGCAGGGACCGAGCAATGGGAGCTCACCCCGTCACGGGGATTTGAGCCGCCAACCTTCTGATTGGCAAGTCCTAGGCTCTGTGGTTTAACCCACAGTGCCACCTGCGTCCTAGCATCCAACATACAGTTCTTTTTAAAAGAAGTTGTTCAAATTCACCTTATTTTGATTCAAGCATAATTTCCTTTTGCCAGTAGGTAATCCAGGAAATATTTGCAACTGAGCTGAAACATTAGATAGCCTGAGCATTTCACTACAGGTTTATCTTGTAGTGATAGTCCAATGTAGTAATTACTTAATACTTGATTGATCTTGTTTTACCTCCTCGTAAGCAGAACATGAATGAAGTAGCATAGAATCTGGCAGGGTGATAGTACACTATCAAAAGCTTCGTTGCTAAACAATCAAGCTAACACTTATCCAAAGAGCTCAGAGCACCAGATAAGGGACGGAATAATTAAACGAAGAAGAGGTTTGCATGCAAGAGCTATCCTCACCAGATCTTTTCAAGATTTCTGTCAGATAAATTACAAACAGCTATCGATTTAGCGCACAAAATACAAGGCCAAACCTTGATTATTGGCATTGCAGCACGTCAAACCGTCATGTGTCACAAGTTAATACGATGTAATCAGAGAGCAGAACGGAAATCGCTTTATCCGTTTGTTAGTTTGTTAAAAGTTTAGCAAGCTGGGCATCTTTCTCTAGACTTGGCTCCACCCAGCCTTCATACACGGGCTCACCTGAGGTGTCAAGCTGTAGGGAAGCCATGGAAAGCTGCCTTACACAAACCACTGGCCAGAGAAATTGCTGAAATTATAGAATGAAAATTGAAATTTGCAGCAGAAGAGCTGAGCAAGTGAAGGCTGGAATGTGATGGTTGTGTTTGCAAGAGAACCCTGGAAGGACGGCACAAAGCGTACGCAGGAGCTGTTGCTAAAATTGCTGAGAACAAAGGAAGGAAGGAAAGATAAGATCCCACCTTTTTTCCAAAGAGCTGAAGCTGGACTACACACTTCTCCACACACACCCTCAATTTTTGTACTCAAAACAGCCCTATGAGACAGGCTGAGATAGAGTGACTGGCCCAAGGTCACCCAGTGAACTTCAAGCCCAAGTGAGGATTTGAACCGTGGTCTCCCAAGTCCGTGTCCAGCTCTCTTATATGCACAATACTGCATATAATTCCCTTTCTTGTGTCTGGTTAACCCATTGGCAACCTTTCCAAAAAATGCTTTAAGTTACAAAAACCTTTGCACTGGAGGCTGATAGAAGTTGCCTTTTTCTGAACTCTGATTATTTTATGACCGACTTCAGTGTTGGCTGGCTTGCTAGCTTGCTTTGGGTTTTTTTAAAAATTATATGCACATCAAAATGAGAAGAAAAGGGGGGGGAGCAAAAATCCAATACGACCCAAAAAACAGATAACAAAAATAACAAGCAGACAATAAAAACAAGCTGGATCGATAAGCATGAAAAGAACAAAGATTCCCACTAATTCTACTTTGTATCACAAGATGACATGTAATTCAATCATGCATCTGCTGAAACCCAAGAAGTCCATTCTGGTCATTTAAAAGAAGCTTCCATCTTCTTCCATGCCTACCCCCAAGCATCGATTTTCCATTCTCAGCTGGTCTACCATTACTGCAAGAGTCCATATCATGCATAAGATTTCAGCATCTGTAGGGATATTCAGTAAGATTTCCATTGCACTCAAGAATAAATCCAATGCTTGTCTCTAAAAAAGCACAACTTTCTTCCGGTGTAACTGCAACCCCCAAAGTTCAAAGAAAATAAGCATGTTTCTCATGGGATCTGTTGACAGATTCCATAGTATTTGTATCTCCAGGTTCTTTTCTTTTTTCTTTTTTAAGGGACTGGATAGCTGATGGTGTGAAAGATGTGCTATGCCTGAGATCCTTCATCTCAGTAGAGTCTACTCATACTGGCCGCGGCTTTCCAGAAACTTTCCCAGACTTACCTGATAATACAGGGGACTGAACCTGGGACCTTCTGCATGCAAAGATGCTCCACCATTGGTTCTATACTGCCAAGCTACGGTTCTTTCTATATAGACCCTTCCATATAAACACTGGAGAGGTACTGCTGATCAGAGGAGATACTATTGAACCAAAGAGCTGTGGGGCTGACCCAAAACATTTACGCAGCTGAAGAAAAGATGCATAGCACCCAAGGCCAGTCAAGTTATTTTGTCACCTAAGAAAGAAATTCCCACAAGCATCTCTTCCAGGCAACACAGGTGCAACAGTAACACAATAATACAACAATAATAAATTGAATGACTATTTGCTGTCCCTGACACTCCGAATCAGCAGCCTGAGGCAGCTTGCTCACACTGCTTAATGGGAGGGCCAGTTCTCTTGAGCTAGATAGGAAAATACCCCGACCAAGTAAACGGCACCTCACTATGCTATATTATGATGACAGGCCCAGCGACAACGTTAGTACTTTCCATTAGGTACGCCATATTTCCACCAACAAATAATTGGTTTTTTTACCCATCGTTTCAGATGCCAACATGATCTTGTAAAAAATAAAAACAAATCCCTTCATAATGTAACTCCACTGGGCATCTGTGATTATCATCTGCAAATGTTTTTCCCAATTTTTCTTTACTTCTTTCTAAATGGTCTGTTGCTTCTTGTGAATATGAACTGTCATACACAGAACTCAGCAGATCCTTTGTTCATCCTGTTCCCTCCCTCTCCCCCATAATATTGATTCAAATTTCCACCAGGAGGTTCCTCTGAATGAAATATCTTTTCATCAAATCTGCAGGTGCTGAATGCCTTTCCTTTACCATGCCTGTGTCTGGACAATGTGGCCATCTTTTTATAGGTCACAAATTCTACTAGCTCCTTTCTCTATCCAATATTCTTACAAAACTAAAATTGGCACAATAAACCACAGAGGGTAAAGGGGAAGCAAGATTTGCTAAGATTGTCCCTAATTTCTTTCTTAAAAAAAGAAAGAAAAGTTACTGCTGGCAAATTAATTTCGGATTTTTTAAAATTATCTATTATTTATGATATATTTATGCATTTTTTAGAGTTTGTTTTGCTTTCTAGTCTGCTAGAAAAGTGCAATAAAATACCAGGAAAAAGAGAGGTGGTATGTGCAATCTGTTAAGTGAACTCTTTTTATAAACTTGTCTGTACTAAAAGCAACATAGCGAGTTAGGTCAACTGGGCACATGGAAGGAACAGCGAACTGTCATTCTCTATTCCCAGAGAAAGGCAAATATGATCTCTACTGCTGATGGCACTAGCAGGCATCTTCACACAAAGATGCAGGCATCAGAGGTTTGAGCTCCATCAAAAGGTTAAGTAAAAATTGCCAAATTTTTTTGGGGGGGAGAGAGAGATGGAGTCACTTGGAAAGTTGTCTGCTTCAAAGACTGCATTACGTACAAAAAAAACCCCAGAAAGGAACATAAAATAAATTTGTTCATAAGCATGACAGTGTTCCCTGTTCGATACACTTACTTGCTGTACAGTAGGATATAAAGAGACTGATTGCCTTGGTTGGGTGATCAAGCAAATAATTGCTAAAGCCAAGTAGCATTTGGGAGTTTTTCGGGATGGGTTCCTTCACAAGATGCTCTCGCTGTTGACAAAATAAAAAAAACCCTGCAAACCCCAAACAACAAAGTGGACAGTGGCCTGTAATACTGAAGTGTGGCATGGACTGGTGGATAAATGGTTGCAGTTAGAGATAGGTGGAAGGCCTGGCTTCGTCCTAGGACCTTTGTGTACAAGGAGAAGATGGATAGGATCACTGCACAAGGGCCTTTGCATCAGCGTTACTAATTTGAAATGATAAGGGAAAGCTCCCTAGGATGGCATCACTGAGCATCTGCAAGCAGCACCGGATTTACGTATAAGCTAAACAAGCTATGGGATGCGGGTGGCGCTGTGGTCTAAACCACAGAGCCTAGGGCTTGCCAATCAGAAGATCGGCGGTTCGAATCCCAGCAGCGGGGTGAGCTCCTGTTGCTCGGTCCCTGCTCCTGCCAACCTAGCAGTTTGTAAGCACACCAGTTCAAGTAGATAAATAGGTACCGCTCCAGCGGGAAGGTAAACAGCGTTTCCGTGTGCTGCTCTGGTTCGCCAGAAGCAGCTTAGTCATGCTGGCCACATGACCCAGAAGCTGTACGCCGGCTCCCTCGGCGTATAAAGCGAGATGAGTGCTGCAACCCCAGAGTCGGTCACGACGGGACCTAATGGTCAGGGGTCCATTTACCTTTACCTAAACAAGCTATATCTTAGAGCCCCACTCTCTTGGGGGCCCCCAAAAAATTTAAAGGGAAAAAAACTGGATATACATTTCCAAAATATAAGATTAAAAAACCAAATAAAATAAAACATACATACTGCAACAGTATGATAAAATACATATTTTGTTATGTGCAAATGGCTTTAGATACCTGTTAGGTCCATAAATTACCATACAGCACAGGCTTCCTCAACCTCAGCCCTCCAGATGTTTTTGGCCTACAACTCCCATGATCCCTATCTAGCAGGACCAGTAGTCAGGGATGATGGGAATTGTAGTCACAAAACATCTGGAGGGCCGAGTTTGGGGAAGCCTGATATAGCTGATATTCAACACAAAAATCAGTGACAATTTGTTGTTGACAAAGGACAGCTGGACATATACAGTGATACCTCGGGTTAAGTACTTAATTCGTTCCAGAGGTCCGTTCTTAACCTGAAACTGTTCTTAACCTGAAGCACCACTTTAGCTAATGGGGCCTCCTACTGCCGCCGCGCCGCCGGAGCACGATTTGCTTTCTCATCCTGAAGCAAAGTTCTTAACCTGAAGCACT
Organism: Podarcis melisellensis; assembly: GCF_964234715.1. NCBI lineage: Eukaryota > Metazoa > Chordata > Lepidosauria > Squamata > Lacertidae > Podarcis > Podarcis melisellensis. Next base: position 13,981,824 of record NC_138537.1, read on the forward strand.
ATTTCTGGGTTAGTGGAGTCTGTAACCTGAAGCGTATGCTACCTGAAGCGTATGTAACCCGAGGTACCACTGTAAAGGGTTCCATTAACTTCAGTAGCTTAGGGCTTCATCAAACCTAAATCCGGCCCTGTCTGCAAGGACCACAAGGCCAGCAGAGAGTCTCCTGCCCCCTGGCAGTGCTATAATTTCCAGCTTGGACAGATCAGATGCGTCCAAGGAGGATTCCCGGTTTGCATTTCTTGCCTATTCCAGGTTAAGTTGCCCCACGGAGGGCGCCGTGCTCAAATCCTTCAGGAAACGCAGCACCAGAAAAGGACTCTGTCCTGTGTAAAGTTGTGCATATCCTGATTTATACTTGCAGATGAAACAATTGCGAGAATTTAAACAAAAACGCAAAAGCTTTCCCCACTGGGACCACGTGGCCTGGGAATTTGCTCAGGCTGCAGCAATCTAGGGGAATAATGGGCAACTTCAAAGACCCCACTGCCATTTTTCAACGGTTCTTTATCTTTAAACCAGACTTGGACAAGACAGCTCAGGGCCAGATTGAGACCTTTAGAGGCCCTTTTAAGCACACACAAAATATTACGTTGCCCACCAGATGCAATTTAAAATAGAAACAATGCTAAACCCTAAAATAAAATAAAAAATTCAGAACAGTATTTGTTTATCTATACAGTGGGACCACGGGTTACATACGCTTCAGGTTACATAGGCTTCAGGTTACAGACTCCGCTAACCCAGAAATAGTGCTTCAGGTTAAGAACTTTGCTTCAGGATGAGAACAGAAATCGTGCAGCCCCAGTGTGTCGGCAGCAGGAGTCCCCAGTAGCTAAAGTGGTGCTTCTGGTTAAGAACAGTTTCAGGTGAAGAATGGACCTCCGGAACAAATTAAGAACTTAACCCGAGGTACCACTGTATCAGTAGAGTGTCTCCTTGTTTGGGTGGCGATAAATAATAAAAAGAGAACAGAAAAAGGGAGTGTAAGGATGTCTAAAAAGTTCTGAATTTTTCCATGAAACCTCCTTAAAAAAATTTTTAATCAAATGTTAAATTCTTTCTTTCTTTCCCCTTTTTGTGCCCCTCCTTAAATGATGCCCCAGTGATAATCCAGCACTCCCGGCAGATGGTACCATGAGCCATTAATGCCTTGGAGGCCACACACATGCAGAGAGACAATTTTCAGCTTGCACCCCTTCCATCCAGAATGGAACCCTCTCTTCCACTCCCCTACCTCTGGCTGCCATAAAGTAGTGATCCTGTGAGCAAGTATCGCTGGGTGGGGCCCCTCAGGCAGGTGGTAACAATTAGTCCCTACCCCAAAGTGGGGGCATATTATGAGACTGGCTGCATTCCCCAGCATCCCTATAAATCTTCGAGTTAACCTGCTGGGGGAGGGAGAGAACACACTGTGTTTTAGACTTGCCGTTTGATGTTGTGTAGCTGGTGCCAGAGAAGAAGCCATTAAAGCCTGGTAATCCGTTTGGTGCCTGTGTGCGATTGATTAGTAGCTCGGAGGGAGGACTTGGGAAAGCGAAGCCCTCTTTGACACTAGCAAGTCACGAAAAGGAGAGGGGAGAGAATGCTTAGCCTTGCCAGGCTGGAGCGGGCTGCAAGTTTCAGGGAGACTAGAAGGCACCTGTACACTCCTGAAGCCATCAGGAGGACTCCAGGCCCTAGAGGCCTCGTCGAAGCATAACTGACCCATTAAAAATGGATTCGCTTCAGATGTCCGGCAAACGTCCTCTTAATTAATCCATCTTAACAGACCAATTACAGATTGGACTTGGGGACTCTGCCCATCACTACCCTTGCCAGCAGCCTAACACATCGGAGGTTAGCAAGGGCCATCACTTATCTCCATGCCGGGAAAAGCTTCAGCTACTTAATTCCTGTTATTAAATGCACAGGAGCAGTGAAATGGTATTTTTGTATTATTGTGATGGACGCTGGGTTCCCTTTGGAGAGGAAGGGTGAATTATGCCTTTTCTCTCAAGCAGGTCCTTCATCGAACGCCTTCCAGTACCTGCTAAAAACCTTTTTGCTCAGGCAAGCCGATTCAGACATGTAGAATGTCAACATGTGCTTTAATATGGTTTATCATTGATTTTAGTTATTTCTGAATGTTTCGATTGTTTTTTACTTATAATATTATTGCTTTCTTTTTAGGTAAACCACTTTGAGGTTTTATTGCTATCAAGCAGTATATTAATCTGGTGAAATAAAAAAAAAATAGAACAAAGAGATTCTAAACTGAGTCAATGGCAGCTTGTTAAGCTTGTCATGGCTTAAATATGCCTTGGTGACATCTTCAACAGCCACACATATTATGCTGAGGAATTAACGTCAACTACAGGAATGCAAACAATAATTCAGACGTTGGATGCAATTAATAAGAAAAAGATAAAGGTAAAGGTAAAGGGACCTCTGACCATTAGGTCCAATCGCGGACGACTCTGGGGGTACGGTGCTCATCTCACTTTATTGGCTGAGGGAGCCGGCGTACTGCTTCCAGGTCATGTGGCCAGCATGACTAAGCCACTTCTGGCGAACCAGAGCAGAGCACAGAAACGCCATTTACTTTCCCGCCGGAGTGGTACCTATTTATCTACTTGCACTTTGATCTGCTTTCAAACGTCTAAGTTGAAAGGAGCAGGGACCGAGCAAGGGGAGCTCACCCCATTGCGGGGATTCGAACCGCCAACCTTCTGATTGGCAAGCCCTAAGCTTTGTGGATTAGACCACAGTGCCACCCGCGTCAAGAAAAAGATAGATTGCACAATTTTATATTATTGTAACTCAACCTGGGACCTCAAGGTGAAGAGCAGGAAAGTAATCTTAACAACAACAACAAACAAACAACAACAAACAACAACTAGTATTATTATTGCAAAATTCAATGCTGGACATTTGACAGGAAGTGACATCTAATGACAAAGTTCACAGGGTACAAACTTCTTTGTACCCTGAAACTGAAAAGAAAATGTGAAAGGAAGCAACTTTTAAAAAATGTGTTTGGATTACAAATTGCTGAAAGATTCGGTGATGAATAATGCCACGTTTTTTAATTCCCTTTTGTTTTCAAAGAACAATGTGGCAGTCTCAATAGGAGAGGAAATTGCCTTGAAGTTTAACAAATTGAAAAGCACTCTAAATACATTACTTAATCATTTTCTTCTCCTTGCACATTAAAGACTATTTCTCCCTCTACAGCAGCCCCCCTGCCCACCTGCCTCTGGGGCTTCTAAGTATAAAAGTTGCAAGTTTAAAAGTTTCATCACACTGTTGTCCTCATCATATTTCAGCATGCAGCTGCAAGAATAAACTCGGCTACCCTATTGGTATCTGTGGTATGGCTGGGCTGGGGAACCTATTTGCTTTGAGATATTGCTGGACTCCAGCTTCCATCAGCCCCATTCAGCATGACCAATGGTCAGGGATGATGGGAGCTGTAGTACAGCAACACTGGGAGGGTCACCCAGTCTCCCCCTCTCCATGCTACAAATACAGAGACAGGAAAAGTTTAGAAAAATAACTACCAAACCTTTAGAAGACATCTGAAGGCAGCCCTGTTTAGGGAAGCTTTTAATGTTTAATAGGTTATTGTATTTTAGTGTTTTGTTGGAAGCTGCCCAGAATGGCTGGGGAAACCCAGCCAGATGGGCGGGGCATAAATAAATTATTATTATTATTATTATTACTACTACAGTACTACTACTACTACTATTACTATTATTATTATTATAGAATGACCACACAACCTTGGATACTTTTTTCTTCCTCCAGAGCATAATAGGGAACTGCCTCCAGAAAACTATGGAAATATGCAGGATTTTACCATAGCTGTGATTGAGCAGTAGCATACCCTCGCCCTCAAACAAAAATTCAGAAAAAAAATTAACTGACATTTTCCATTGAAAACATAGGTTTTATTCATTTATTTTTGGCCCAGAGTGAAAATGAAGCTCAAACCAATGGAGTAATTTTAGAAGCGCTTTGGATGTCATTAATGTTTATAACACAAAGAGTAATAATGTTATCAGATCAGTTACAAAACACTCCTCCGCGATTGCTTCATAAAACCCGGTGGCGTCTTCCTTCCTAGAGCTTGAGTGGGTGAACTCCTCCGTTGTTCTGAAGTACAAATTTATCTTCTATTAGTTTGCATTCATTCTACCGGCCACTCATGCACCCCACAATCAGCAGGTCAGTGGGAGATTTGCCATTGACTCCAGTGGCACGCAGATCGTTGCATGTTCACACTGTGCTCAGTGGAGCTCAAATCCTTCGTAAGTGGTAGGCTTCAGGGTGGTCGTTTTAGGCACAGTAAACAGCCTCACACCAAGTCAGAACACAGATTCATCTGGTTCTGCAGGTTCCACAGGGACCGCTGAGTTCCGCATTACATTATCCAGCTGCTGTTGGTTCCTACTCAAAACCAAGTAGTGGTCTGTGAAATTTCCCTTCTTCCTACTTCTGTATCTGTCCCTGTGGCACAATGGGTCGGCATGTCTGGCTGTTAACCAGAAGGTTGGTGGTTCAAGCCCACCAAGGGGCAGCTGTGGGTAGGATTCCTGCAACTCACTGCAGGTGGTTGGACTGACCCCCAGGGTCCCTTCCCCCATTCTGTGATTGAAGCTGAAAGCATGAAGGTGCATAACCAAGTGGTAGAGCTGCACATGCTTTGTTCATAGTTCAAATCCTAGCAAATTTGGTTAAGTGGATCTTTGGTCTGGGATCTCTTCCCAAGGCCTTGCAAAATAATAAAGTACAGTGGACGCTAGGATTGCGAACATGATCCATGTGGGATGCACGTTCACAACCCACAGCGGTGCGTCTGTGCATGCACAGGTTGCGATTCAGTGCTTCTGCGCAAAGCGCGATTCAGCGCTTCTGCGCATGCGTGACTGCTGAAACCCGGAAGTAATCCATTCCAGTACTTCCGGGTTTCAGCGGTCTGCAACCCAAAAAACCACAACCTGAAGCGTCTGTAACCCGAAGTATGATTGTACTGGACTCAATGGCTCAGTAAAAAGCAACTTCAAAAGATGAGTGAATGGGGAGTGTTTCTTCCCACTCCTTCCTTCCTGGGTGAAATAATCCATTGAGTGTCAAGGTCCAAGTGGCCAAGAGGTTATCTTTTGTTTTCTCTGATTCTTGTAGGAGAATGGACACATGATGTATGCCTTCTTCACCAATGCAACACTGTCTAAGAGTTCCGTGTGACTCAAAGCTCTGCATAGTCATTTCTGCCTGCCAGGTATACCACTTTACCTGTTTCTGCCGCTGTTATTTTATGGAACCAAGGTGACAAAAACTGTCTGCATAGAATTTTGCTTGGGGAAGAATTACCTACCCGCCATGTATGGGGGGGGGGCTGTTTACTAGATTGGCGAGCTAAGGGGAAATTCAGTGTAGGAATTCAGGCTTGACCTGGGAATGAAAATAGTAGCCGAGCTTTATTCTGGGTGCTGCTGGGAGACAATGATATGAGCACAGCTTCTCGGGGGCAGAGATTACTGCAAACTGACATTCCTAATTTTCCGAAATAGGAAGGCTGCCACCTCATTAAAGGGAACACTGTGTTATTAGTCTCTTGGCACCGTACCAGCTGTGGAAAATGCAGTGAGCATTTCCCTGTGACCAGGGGAAAGAAGCTGAAAAGAGGCTGTCAGAAGATTATTTCTTGAGGGAGGTAGTAGCGGGAGGGAGAGAGGAGCTTTTCAACATTCCTGAAACAATAACTTGACATGAAAGCCTCAAGAGTTTTGCAAACTCTACAAACTGCACTGTGCTGTGTCATTTTACCCTCTGTGATTCTAATCCACAAAGCCTCCCCCCTCCAAAATGAAAACCCCAAACCCTTCCTCTCTCCTCCAGCTGCTGAAGAATTCAAGCCATTTTGGTCGATGGTGTTATGCTTAAAGAAAGGCGGGAGAAAACATCCTAGCAAACAAAAAGCGGTGATTATAATAAAACACCCTGAAGTTTGCTGGAATTCGACTTCACATGCTTTGTAGAAGGCACACAAATGCAATCTCCTCTCGTTCTACATGTCAGTTTCCCTTGTGGGGGCAGTGAAGGCTAAAGTGGGGAGGGGGAGAGAAGCAGCTTTTAGTCTTTTCTTCTTCTTCTGCAATTCTTTCAAACATTTCAATAGTTATCTCCCAGTCCGCAGCAGGAAACTAATCCCCTCCTTCTATCCTCCTCGTTTAAAGCAACCCAACAGCAACGATGGAAGAGAGATGAGTGAATAATATGGTCTTTGAAGGGTTTTGTTGTTGTTCTTTCAACTGACTGGGAAAGTTCTGATTCTCATACTTGGGGCAGTTCAGTTGTCCTCCAGCTCCTCTGGTTACTGGGCTGGGTTGTCTACATTCAGACTCGAACCATTAAGTGTCACTGCTGTACAGGACAAACTGAAGGATGCCATTTCCCCCTTTCCCACATATTGGCCCCTTCATTTAAATCAACCTCTTTATCATCAGGGAAGTAGCAGGGCCATTGGAAGAACTTGAGAAAAAGCTCCAGCATTCTTAACATGTGTTAATTGGCATGTCATACACCTTGTTTCTATTTCATGTGAAGGATTACTTGCAAATGGAATGGATCTGAAATGAATGGCTTTGTTCCATCAGTGTGTGCGCTGCCCTTTTCAGAAGAAACAACTAATCTTAAAGATGCATTGTGTCTATTAGGGCTTACAACCTAACATTATCTAATTAGTCATGAGATGTCATCCATCATCGTACAATCCTCTTCCCAGGACCAGCCAGAACAGGCTTCAGCTAAACAAAAACAAAAACCCCCGAACAAAACCCCTAATACCAATAGAATTAAAAGTTAGCAGGATCATAAGAATCGCTTCCCACATTTAATTGGGTCATCTAGCACCTGCAGAATTTGGCCCCATTTTTTTTTTTTTTAAAAGGGGCGACTGAAGCTTCGGGAATGAGCAAATCAAGTAGCCATGGCAACCGAGACTTTGCAAAATTCATTGTCTTCATGCTAGAGAGAGTTTAATTTTCTTTGTGTTTCTACTGAAAGCATCCTACACTGCTTTAATTGATCATTAATAATTACAGCAACAGTGGTAGAGCTGTGCTGCTAATTAGTTAAAAAATATCAATTAAGCAACAGAAAATTACAAGGGCCTGGGTTTAGAAATGCCAGTCAGAGATCCGATGGTATGAAAGGTCAGAAACTGGATGATAGAGACTTTGCCTCTGGGGGTCACAGGATGCTGATGTTCTCTGTCATGGGGGCTATTTGTTGCTATTTCTATTCATTGCAGCCAGACAGGAAATATGGTCTGCAGCACCCGTCTGAGAACATCCACCAGGCACATCCATAGCTGAGCACCCAACCAAATTGCTACTATTATCTTTATGGCCTGGTCACATGATTAAGATTCTGCTACCATAGATGCAGGTGGCACTGTGGCTGAGGACTTGCCAATCAAAAGGTCGGCAGTTTGAATCCCCATGATGGGGTGAGCTCCCGTTGCTTAGTCCCTGCTCCTGCCAACCTAGCAGTTCGAAAGCACATCAGAGTGCAAGTAGATAAATAGGTACCACTCTGGCGGGAAGGTAAACGGTGTTTCTGTGCACTGCTCTGGTTCGCCAGAAGCGGCTTAGTCATGCTGGCCACATGACCCGGAAGCTGTACGCCGGCTCCCTCGGCCTATAGAGCGAGATGAGCGCCACAACCGCAGAGTTGTCTGCGACTGGACCTAATGGTCAGGGGTCCCTTTACCTGTACCATAGATGTGGGATGCAAAACAAGAGGAAGTAGGAGTTCTTATTGTAAAGAAAGATGAGATAGAGAAGTTCTATGGTGTAGAGCAGGGCTTTCCAAACTTGGGTCTCCAATTGCTTTTGGACTACAACTCCCATCAGTCCTAGCTAGCAGGACAGTAGTCAGGGATGATGGAAATTGTAGTCAAAAAACAACCGGAGGCCCAAGTTTGGGGAACCCAGGTGTAGAGAAGGTGTAGAGGAGAAGCTCCCCCCCCCTTCTGTTGTAGTACTAGGGCCCTCCAATGAAGCTGAATGGTGGAAGATTCAGGACAGACAAAGGAAAGCACTTCTCCACCCAGCACACAGTTAAACATTGGGATTTGCTCCCAGAAGATGTAGTGATGGCCACCATCTTGGATGGCTTTAAAGACCACTGGACAAATTCATGGAGGATAAGGCTATCAGTGCCTACCAGCTACAATGGCTATGTCCTGCCTTTGATGTCAGAGGCAGCATGTCTCAATAACAGTTGCTGGGAAGAGCACTGTCATATTATACTAGGCATAGGCAAACTCAGCCCTCCAGATGTTTTGGGACTACAACTCCCATCATCCCTAGCTAACAGGACCAGTGGTCATGGATGATGGGAATTGTAGTCCCAAAACATCTGGAGGGCCGGGTTTGCCTATGCCTGGTCATATTCATGTCATGCATCTGGTTGGCCAGTGTGAGAACAGGAAATTGGACAAGATGATCCTTTGGTCTGATCCAGCAACGCTCTTGGTCTGCACTGTCCATCAGAAGAGACAGCAGGTGAATCACAGCCTAGGACTTTGGCCAAGAAGCCATTAATATACTTTGTTTTACAGCTTGGTTCAAGACCTGACAAGGATCTCTAGCCTTGACATTTGCTATTTTTCTTCCTTAAAAGATGAGCATCATGGCATTCCTGCCACCGGGGACGATTATGCAAAACCAAAACGTTATTCCCTCAAGCCGCGCAAGCCAAGTCTTTGCCACCATGGTGCAAGGCCAGCTAATTGCATAAGTCCTAATTACGCTCTGGCAACTTGGGAAATCTTAATTCCTTTTTGAAGAGAAAGAGCTAAATGGAGGGGAAATGGAATTACTAAATATTTCTAGATTGAATTAGGCTCCACATTTCCGAGCGTCTCTGAGAATTCAGCTCGCATGCCTATATCCATGGCCCCTGGAACTTCACTGCATGTTGTGTTTGGGGCTGGAGAAGAGACATAGCTCAGTGGCAACACACAGGCTCCATATGCAGGAAGTCCCCCAAATCTCTAGTAAAAAAAGATCAGTGAAGGGAAAGACCCTTACCTGGAAACCAGTCACAGCAGAGAATACTGGACCAGTTAGACCTGACTTGATGCAACTGGCTTCTTTCAAGGCTCCTCGAGATGTTCTGCTTATTGAGCCTTTGCTTGCACAAAGTTTACATGGGGGTTTAATGATCTCTGGCCTTTATTGAGCCAGTGTGGTGCAGTGGTTAAGAGCGGTAGACTCGTAATCTGGTGAACCGGGTTCACTTCCCGGCTCCTCCACATGCAGCTGCTGGGTGACCTTGGGCTAGTCACACTTCTCTGAAGTCTCTCAGCCTCACTCACCTCCCAGAGTGTTTGTTGTGATGGAGGAAGGGAAAGGAGAATGTTAGCCACTTTGAGACTCCTTCGGGTAGTGATAAAGCAGGATATCAAATCCAAACACTCTTATTTGTTCTGATTTGTTTGGAGGGAAGCTATGTGATAATGAGAATTAGTTGTGGATTCATTCTGATTGACTTGTGGGATGTTTATATATCTTCCCATTACTCACACTTCTCATTGCATCTCCCCATCTCTTTCCTAACCTCAATAGATCAGTTGGGTGGGGGTGGGGGCTGGATATGTTGTGTCAGGGTGAATTGTCTCTTTAATGTAATTTAATTGCACAAATATCTTATTTGTGCTTGAATCTCTCCCACAAAATACTGACAGTCTAGAAGCAACCTCACACAGGCTAATGTTGCTGTGTCTGTTTTATACAGTGGTACCTTGGGTTACATACGCTTCAGGTTACATACACTTCAGGTTACAGACTCCGTTAACCCAGAAATAGTGCTTCAGGTTTGCTTCAGGATGAGAACAGAAACTGTGATCCTGCGGCGCGGCAGCAGCAGGAGGCCCCATTAGCTAAAGTGGTGCTTCAGGTTAAGAACAGTTTCAGGTTAAGTACGGACCTCCGGAACGAATTAAGGACTTAACCCGAGGTACCACTGTATCTGGGGGGGGGTTGGCTTTGTGTTACTGTTTTAGCCTGGTGTGTATGAGAGGGGGGAGAGAGGAGAGGAGAGGAGGAGAGAACGAGAGGAGATGAGACAGATTTGTGCATGATTATGGGCCTATTTTTGTGCATCTGATACTCTAGTAGTGATCAGCCTCCAGGTTTTGCATTCATGGTTGGGTTTCTTGCAGGAGGCTGATAGATGTTCCTGTTCAACCTTCCTTTTCCTGTGCCCACTCTAGGAACAGGTACAATCTGGACCTAGCACAACAAAAGCGCATTCACTGAAGTGAGCTGAGATTCAATTACAGAATTAATCCATCAGAGCAGGTGGTTCCTGGTGTAACCCTTGCCAGAAAGAGAGTTTTGCAACCAGGTAAAATCTTACTCTCAGTGGCAAGGAGCTAATCAAAAAGCTATTACAACTTATTACTGGTTTAATTCTGGGCTCACAAAGCATTGTAAACACTTCTGTGCTATTTTTAACTCTCTCTCTCTCTCTCTCTCTCTCTCTCTCTCTCTCTCTCTCTCTCTCTCTCTCTCCCTCCCTCCCTCTCTCTCCATCTTCCTGTCCCAACATTAAGGCAATGGCAAAATGCACAGGTTGGATAGAGCAAAACTGGCATTAGAGCCAGGTGAGGATTATAGAAGGGAAAGGGAAAACTTTCAAAATATTACTGTAAGTGAGGCAGAGACTGTCACAGGTAGCCCAATGCAATTCACTTGGTAATATCATGATCTGGGTTCCTCTGTAACCGGCGGGTGACCAGGAGAAGACACTGCAAGCTCCGCTTTCCATAAGAAGCTGCCACAAGCTTGATTTCATTCCATCTCCATCTATATCTCCTATCACTTCTTGGAAGCCAGGCTTTAAGAAGTGAATCTCTCACAAACGCACCTCCTAACCTGCCCCCCTTCTGCAATTCCAAATTAACAGCATACAGCGAATTAAAGAGGTGATGGCCTGGAAAGGGTTCTTCCATGAGATAAAACAACGGAGTTGTCAGACCAATCTGTTGCATGAAATGTGAGAGAACTTTTAACCTATGTTTGGTTTGGTTTTGTGGTCACGAGAAAGGCCCCGATCCTTGATTTGATTTAACTATTTAATTGCTATACCACTTAATAAATAAATATCCATTCCCACTGATAGGGAACAGATGAGGGCGGCCAGCTAGTAACTTGGGGACTGCACAAGAGTCCTTAAATCTCACATTCAGAGGGTCTCAATGTCAACAGAGCTCCTCTCATCTATAAGAAAGAAGATTCCACCTAAACATTAGGAAGAACTTCCTGACAGTAAGAGCTGTTCGACAGTGGAATTTGCTGCCAAGGAGTGTGGTGGAGTCTCCTTGTTTGGAGGTCTTTAAGCAGAGGCTTGACAACCATATGTCAGGAGTGCTCTGATGGTGTTTCCTGCTTGGCAGGGGGTTGGACTCGATGGCCCTTGTGGTCTCTTCCAACTCTATGATTCTATGATTCTATGATTCTATGATCTGTGATTTCTACAGCATTGCAGTCCTTCCACTCCCCCCTCAACTGCTAGGCCAAGCGGGCCTCCTACTTGTGTGTAGGATGATCCTGACACTCATCATCCAATTTATTTTCTGTTTCATTTATAAACCACCTTTCCACACTACTATACTCAAAGCAGTTCCCAATCCATGGAAACAGCAAAAATTACATATTAAATTACTTTGCCACCCAACAACAACTCAAAATGCAAGTAAACAAAACAACCAAGTTCAAGAATCCATGTTCATATAGTATTATGCACAACGTATCAGCAAACAGTAAAGCAAAATCACCCCCAAAACATGACAATGAATTAATATTTACAGACAACAGATCAAGACAACAGATGCAAAAATACAATGCACCAAATGCCAGAGGCCAGTCAAAAAGAGCAACCAAGCAGCTAAGTCCCTTCTTTCCTTCAATTCCCCTGTTAAATGGGGCCTGCCCACCTACAATGGGATGTCCTACCACCCAAACCAATCTCATTCTGAGAATATATTGCCATCCAACATATTGCAGCATTGGTGCTGCAGATCTTAGTGCAACAGGGTCAACTTCTTCAGTCTTTTGTCACAAGTTCTGTGCCATGGTAAAAGAGCCACAGAATGGAAGCCCTTTAGCTGTTAATACTTGGTTTGTGCCAATGGCTGGCACCTTGGGCCCAAGCAGCTCTTAAATGAATAAAACACCTGCAAATGGGGGTGGGGGGGAGAGACAAGACAAACTCAACTCACTCTCCAGGTGTTTCCACTTCTGCCATCTCCACCAGCCTCTGTGACAGGACAGGTAGGAGTAGGGCTGGCTGCCTTGTCTCCTGCTTGAATGGCAGGTTTCAAAAGGTTCATGTTCAAGGTCTGTAGAGCCAACATGTGTAGTGATTTCGAACAACCTCCAAAAGCCACCCAGTGCTCATTGGTTGTGTGAATCACCCCTTAGCAACATTTCAAACATCCATGGAGACAGAGAGACAGTCCACACCAGGGAGCATCTCCTTCGATAAGTTCCAATTATCTTGATGTGTAAGGCAGACCTTTCAGCTATGGCATTTGCAGGCATCTTGGTAGGATTTCCTCCATGGAGCAGACGGCAAAAGCTGCTGCTTTCATAGAACAGCATGGAATGTAGGGTAGGCAAGGGAGAGGTGTTCACACCATGACCTGTGCTTCTTCATCAACAGATGTAAATGCATCTAACAGCTTGGTGACATGTGGCACTAAATTTTTTAGAAAGACAAGAAAAAGCGCAGGGGCAGAACGTTGCTTTGAAGTCATGCCCTTTGCCCTTTGCCTTTCTGCTTAAAACTAGGTATATACAGGGCACTTGGGGTTACTCAGAAGCAGAGGGGTGATGTTCCACAAGAGAATCATGGTGGTCTCCCTCAGTCAGCACCACCAGGTGCCTGTGGGAAGCTCACAAATATGTGATAGCAAGATCAGCCAGGGGTCTTTTAAAGACTGCACTCTAGAGGGTGGAGCCACTGAAAGGAAAGAGGGGCACCCAACTTTCAGATGAGACTGGTACTTGGTCGAGACAATAGGCAAGCAGGTCCTATTGAGAGCTGTCCAGGGTTCTGAAAGGCCTGACAGAGGCAGTTGTAATTGAATACAGACTTCTCTACAGACCTCAGACCCCAGCAGAAGAAGATACATGGTGCCGCCTACTCTGGAGCAAATATATAGCCATTATGCCCAGTAGCCATTGACAGCCTTATTTTCTATGAATTTGTCTAGTTCTCCAAGTTCAAGGCCACCACTCTACCTTTCAGGGGTGAATTCCATTGTTTAACTATGTGCTGTGTATGAAGATGCCCAGAAATTCTGCAGGCATCAGCACCAGATACATGTCCTGAGTTAATTGATCCTGAGCCAATGAATTATTTTCATTCATGCATTTTCACCCTGCATTCAGCCCATCACCACCATCAAAATGTGACTTATATACAAAAATCTCCATTAATTCATTGTTTAAAATGCAGTAAAATCAATTAAAATGAATAACTAAAGTAGCAAGACGGAAGACAAAAGAATTTAAAAAAAACAAAAATAATAAATTTTGGGGACTGTTACAGTAGTGCAAGTTGAACTGCTAAAAGCTTCGCTTTAAAAATTGTCAGCCTATTTCTAATAAAGCTAGGGATGTTCCAGAGAGAAACCTCCTTCAGCAGGGAGTTCCCCAGGGAATGTGAATATTAAGCACTCACTAAATTTCAGGTTGCAATGGGGTTCTCCTAACAAACGCAAGCTGTTGGGAGGAGGAATATGAGGCATTCCTTCAGGTATTCTTCAGGGCTCAGCGAGTTCAGGTCAAAACCTGCCCAGTTTGGGCCCAGAAATGAATAGAGCAACCCATACAGATTACTAAAGACTTGCAGATTCTCTGACCAGCACCTACAGGCAATTTCTCAGCTGCATTCAGGACCATTTGTAACTTTTGTTGCACTGGTACAGTTTCTGGGTACATACTTATATGGGTGTGTGTGTGTCTGTTTGTGTAAAAAGTGTAAATGTGATTCTTGGGATAGCCTAACTGACAAAGCACGGCCCCAGCAAGAACACGTAGAAACACAGTGCAGCTTCCAAGACCCAATGTCCTGGCAGGAGCCACCAGCATTCAAACCTACCCATCTACTCCACCCACTCATCTTGCCTTTTGGCTTGGTCTCAGAGTTTACCATCTACTTCACCCACTCATCTTGCCTTTTGGCTTGGTCTCAGAGTTTACCAAGGACGCAGGTGGGACTGTGGGTTAAACCACAGAGCCTAGACTTGCCGATCAGAAGGTTGGCGGTTCGAATCCCCGCAACGGGGTGAGCTCCTGTTGCTCGGTCCCAGCTCCTGCCAACCTATCAGTTCGAAAGCACGTCAAAGTGCAAGTAGATAAATAGGTACCGCTCCAGCGGGAAGGTAAACGGCATTTCCGTGCGCTGCTCTGGTTCACCAGAAGCAGCTTAGTCATGCTGGCCACATGACCCGGAAGCTGTACACCGGCTCCCTCGGCCAATAAAGCAAGAAGAGAACTGCAACCCCAGAGTCAGTCACAACTTTACCTTTTACCAGAGTTTACTATTTTAAACCTCTGCAAGATGCACCATAGTGCCTGATGTAGCATTGATCTGGAGCACTATAGAAAATTAAAAATGGCAGGGAGAAGCCCACGATAGAAGTGGGTCGTTGATGTAGGAGGGGACCAAATGTTGAGAACTGCCCTGAGACTTGTGGATGAAGCGCGGTATAAAACTTTAATTAATTGAAGTTATTTAACTGATTGCATTTTTCTAAGGACCTTCTCAACTTTTGAGAGGACTCTTCCCAAACAGTGGCTCTCCATAGTTTCACCAAAGATGGATCTTTTTCAACCCTTCCTGGAGCTTAAACCTGGATGAAAAGCAGATTCTCCTTCCCAGCTATGCGAATACCTTATTCAAGGCAAATTCGTTCCTCTTTTTTTTTCCTTTATAGATCTTCTTACTGAATGGATTTGCCTCCTCGACTTCTCTCCTACTCTCCTGCATTTTATCTTTGCATATTAGACGTCCCCAAAGCACTCATTACTATAACATATAGGATTTCACTAGAAACATGATGGCTTGCAGTAAGCACTTGAACAGCTCATAACCAAATTCGGAGCTGAGCTGATTGAATACAATTTGTTTAAAATCCATGAACTTGTCATCTGAGCGGCAGATCTGTTAAATCAATATCTTTTAAAGAAATATTCACCAGGAGCTTCTTTTTACAGATCCCTCTCTGTCTGATTAACTTGTGTGCTACATTCCCGAAGTCATTACAATTCCAGTTGTCTGAAGCAGAAAGATTCAAAGCCCCAAAGACCGCTTGGTGACAAAGCTTCTTACCAGGCCATCTTCTTCTATAGCTGTTTATTCATACCTCCATCTCATTGTTCTCAAAACTATTATTGGCATGCAATGAACGCAATGCTACCACGAGAACCAGACTTGATGTGAGGCTAAATCAGGGGTGGGGGAATCTGTGACTCTCCAGATGTTAGTGAGCTCCATCTCCCATCAGCTCCAGCCAGTATGGTCAAGGATTGTGGGAATTGCATGGCCCTTCCAGACTGTCACTATAATAATAATAATAATAATAATAATAATAATAATAATAATAATAATAATAATTTTATTATTTAGACCCCACCCATCTGGCTGGGTTTCCCCAGCCACTCTGGGCAGCCTACAGCACATCTAAAAACATATTTAAAACACCAAGCCTTAAAAACTTCCATAAACAGCTCTGCCTTCAGAAGTGGGTGGGATTCAATGGCAGATTGGGAAGTTCAAGTTGCAACAGTTACACTGGATTTGAAGCTCTTGTCCAACAAGCCCACATTAAAAACAAACAAACCAGACTTTTGTGGTATTGAAAGTGATGGGAAAATGCAACTGAAAGCAAAGGCTAACAATTGCTCGATGCAACATTTTATCACCTCTCTGCAAACAAATTGGAATGAATGCTCACTACAATGTTGTATAACCTCCCCACAATTCTTGTGCAATCAGTATGAACGCATCATACACAAGTCGTATAGAAATGGTCATTGGGAAGACCCGTTGAAATTTTAGGCTCGCTAACTCCAATGGCTCTACTCTGAGAAGAATTTAATTGGCTTTGAGCCATATTCCACGACTGCATGGTTGCAGATGAAAAAACAATTTAGTTCTCCTCTCTGCGACATCTAACACAAATTTGTAATGACCTAACTGTTGGAGAAGGAGGTCATATCTTGATGGTAGATCATGTGCATTGTAGGCAGCTGGTTTGGACTCAATCCCTGGCATCATCAGTTAAAATTATTTGGTAGCTGGTGGTGGGAAAGATCTCTGTCTGAGATCAGCTGATCTTTCTGGGTTCTAAATTACATAAGGAGCCTGGAATATAGGAGGTTGCCTGCTTCAGAAGTTCGCCATCCAACCTGTGGAGTGTAGCAGCAACAAAGGAGGCGTTGAACAGGCTTTTCGCCTCTCCCAACATGATATTACTCACATGGGGGGGTTATGCCACCTGAAGAAGAGGCCTTACAGGATCAGGGGTACTGCCAATCAATGCATTAATTGTTTGATAATAATAATAATAATAATTTTGCTGCTGTCTTATGAAGTATAGGACTGTGAATCACAGAGCTAAATTACTAAATCACTAGTTTCCAAACTATGTGTTACAGCAGAATAGAATGCCATGAGAAGAACTGAAGTTTTACTTAAAATTTAAGCCATCGTTTTGATTGCATCCACCATTCTATGCTCCTTAGAATGGGAAGGCTCCTATGGCATTGATCTCTCTCTCCACCCCTCTCTCTCTGTCAATGTGACATCATCCTTAGGGAGGAGGTAAGGAAGCAATGAGATTTCTTGAGCAGAACATGCCATAGTTGAGAGGCAGGGAGGAATTCCAAAAGCATGACAGTTGCCTAGAAAACACAAAACACTCCCTGACCTGACTGCTCAGATGGGAGGATATATGGGCTATTCTGCAGTTGCAAAGACCACGTCTGCCTAGAAGACGACTGAGAGAATACACACCTATATTTTCTTTTCTTTTTTTAAAATAATTTTTTATTAACAGGCCAATCAAATCACATTAATTCCAAATCACATTAATTCCAAATTACACAGCCAAATTTTAATTTTTTTGTTGGGGGTACCCATACTTCGAGCTCCGAAAGGGATCCAAACATCTCTCTTGCTGCTGCTTAAATAACACAGTTCTGCCCAAATAGTATTCACAGTTCTATTCCATCTTCTCTTTGTTGTTTTCCTCATCTTCTTGTTTTCTTTATGATCTCTGATAGTCTCCACAAGCGCGCACCTATATTTTCAAGTATAAAATGCGCCTTCAGTTTTAAGCCAGGAATATGCCATCCCAGATACAAAAAGTTTGGGGAACATGACACTGAGGAACGCAGGATCAGCAGGCTCACAGATCTAGCAGTAGTAGTGATAGCTGGACTTATCAAATTATTCTCACCACCACCACTATCTGTGTTTAACACTTTAAGGAGGTTTACGAGTGACAATAAATAGTCTAGTTTGGGAACACTCAGTGAATCTATGGGTGTGTTCAGAGCCAGTGCAAAAAGACATCGTGCAGGGATGTCACTGTTAGAATTCCTTTATAGGAGTATATAAAAGTTATAGAATCATAGAATTGCAGAGTTGGAAGGGACCCTGAGGATAATCTAGTCCAACCCTCTGCAATACAGGAATATGCAGCTGTCCCATACAGGGATCGAACCGGCAACCTTGGCATTATTATGCTCTAACCAACTGAACAAGAGAGAGAAAAATGGAACCAAAACGATCTACTAAAATCCTCTCTCATTTGTCCCTTTCACTCTCTAAGAGGGAATTCTCAGACTAATAGTGCAATCTGACGCATACCTACTCAGAAGTAAGTCCCATCGAGTTCAAGAGGGCTTACTCCTGGGTAAATAGGTGTAGGATTGCTGCCTTAGTCACTTAAATCTGGCAGCACAACTTGTACGGTCCTGAGCTGAGGAGGCATTTCATACTTGATTTAGTCCAAATATACAAAATTGGCAAGCATGCCTGTCCATTTCCAAACTCGCTGCAGAGAATAAATTAGGCAATTCTGATTCCTCTTATCAAATACAACATAACCGGAACACTCAGAGTGCACTGGAGTCTTTCAGAACGGCTTTGGTTCTGCTCCGCACTATTGAAGTCGGTGACAGCCTTGCCAGTAACATATGAGAGCAAAGGATTAGGGGAGAGGAGAGGATCTTAAGGAGAAGGCTGTCTGCAGCAGTCATGCTCACGTCCCCTATGGACGAAATTTTCATATAAGCTGTGCATGCTGGGTAAATTACATCACAGCAGCTCTTCACTGAAGAACACGCTGCTCAGTCAGGAAAGATCAGGGGAAGAGCCCTAGCTCAGGGGTAGGTGCAAGGGCTCCCATGAGCATTAATGAGTATGGTCAATGTTCAGGATAATGGGAGTTGCAGTCCAGTCACTTAAACAATTAGCACACTTATCCAATAAGGTTTGCCCAGTGTTTCCTGCTTGAATGCCCCTACAGCAAGACAACAACAAAAACAGCCTCCCTGCATTTGGAAAACCAGCAGGTCAGGCAGCCTAGCTTTCTCCCTGACATCGTTTGTTTTCCAGACAAGGGTTTTTTCTGCCTCTTATGGGAGCATTGCCAGTAAGCAGCCTTCTATCTGCAGCCCAAAGAAGGCTAACCAAAAAAATCTACTTAATATATAAACATTCATTAAAATACTCGCATTGCACACGTTGCTACTGAATACCTGCATTAATTTTAAATAGATTTGAATGGTGCATGGTTCTATGCATGGTAAAATATTGCAAGTAATACATTAGTCACTGCCATTCAGACCCCTCATTCTTTATCCATTGGTTTCTTGCAGATCGCCCCTGTTTAAGAACACAAGGTGAGTTCTGCTGGATCAGGCAAATGGCCATGTACTCCAGCATCCTGTTTTCACAGTGGCCAGAGACAGATGCCCTCAGGAATCTTGAAAGCAGGACCTGAGCAAACAGTTCTCTCCCGTCTTCTGATTCCCAGCAACTACCATTCGGAGGCAGACTGCCCGATGAAACATTAAAGAACAGTCTCATTATGATACACAGCATTCAGCTCCGTCACATGCAAATTCGGATCTAAACACAAAACTCAAAGACTGTCCTGTTGATTAATTTTTTGCCATTTATTATTTGCCAGTTACCATCACAAAAGTTTTTTTTCCCCCTTCTTCTTCTCTTGCCAAGAGGTGAGCAAGTGGCTCCCTCTGGTGCCAAAACCTCTAGCAACTTCATTGAATTTATTCTCTCGGTTTCCTACTTAAATGGAAGCAGCATATAGACAGAATCAGGACCACAGATCAAGCTGGGAAATGCAATTATGAGCTGGCAATGCTGTCTATTTTCCAGAGCTGTAAAAACTGCAAAGGAAGGCAGCCCATTGTATACACATCCAATTACTGGCATTGCTTTCACATTATCGGGATTTTTTTATATATAAAAAAATGCATTTAAACATTTATAACCGTGCCGATGAGAAAGAGGGCACTTCCTTACAGCAGCTGATTGTGGACTTGGTGCTCCTCATGCATGCAGGTCTTGTGCAGCATTCATACAACATCATCCTCATAAAAATGCCTTCCCTTCTTCTCCCCCGCATTTCATTCCGATTCACTGTTTCCATGTTGCAGTTTTGACTTAGCAAATTTTCCATGGAAACAGTAAATCCAAACTGATGTCACATCCACTCTATATAAGGGCCGGCCCACCCAAGAGGCAAGGTGAGGCAAATGCCTCAGGCAGCAGGATTCACAAGAGCAGCCGATCCCAGTGTTGCCCTTTCTTCCCCTCTTGTTCCTAATGTAGATTTTCCCACACCCCTTGTTCCCTGGTGGGAAGAAGGGCACCATTTTGGGGTCTGCCTCAGGTATCAAAATATATTGGGCCAACCCTATACATTTAAAGCACATGTCTTTCCTCTACAATAATCCTGGGGAACTGTAGTTAAATACATAATAAATGTAGATAGGACCAGAATGGGGAAATACTACGAGACAGTGCAAAACTTTAGAGAATGAAGAGCATCGAAGTTACATCCACACCATACATTGGAAGAACTCTTGTACCACTTTAAGAGTCATGGCTTCACCCAAAGAATCTTGGGAACTGTAGTATATCTGAAGGAGCGTCTCCACCCCCATCGTTCTACCCGGACACTGAGGTCCAGCACCGAGGGCCTTCTGGCAGTTCCTTCACTGCGAGAAGCCAAGTTACAGGGAACCAGGCAGAGGGCCTTCTCGGTAGTGGCGCCTTCCCTGTGGAACGCCCTCCCACCAGATGTCAAAGAGAACAACAACTACGAGACTTTTAGAAGACATCTGAAGGCAGCCCTGCTTAGGGAAGCTTTTAATGTTTGATGTATTATAGTATTTTAATATTTTTTGGGAAGCCGCCCAGAGTGGCTGGGGAAGCCCAGCCAGATGGGCGGGGTATAAATAAATTAGTAGTAGTAGTAGTAGTAGTAGTAGTGGTAGTAGTAGTTTGTTAGGTCCTGGGAATTTTAGCTCTGTGAGGTGTCTCCTGACAACTCTCAACACATTTAACAAGCTAAAGTTCCCAGTGTTATTGGATGGTGGGGAGAAAGACATGGTTGTTAAAGTGGTACAGGAGTGCTATAAATGCATGTGTGTGGATGTGACCGCAGTCCACAATGAACTTGCATGTGGAAGCCCCCAGAGCGAGGGATGGAGAGCGTTTGGGATGCAAAGCAATGATGGATGACTGCTCAGTTCCAGTGTTACCACAGCAAAAATTGTAGTATTCACTGTGTGTGCTAGCTACTATGCATGTAAATATAAGGGGCTGCTTTTCACTGGAGCAATGGCCATGCTACAAAAAAAATGAACCCATTCCATATGTATCTGCCTTTATATATGGGGAGGCGTATACTGTGTTTTTAATGCACAGAAGATATGTGTGAATCAACCCTCTGCAGCAAATGTTTTTTATGCATTAAGGCTACATGTGAATCAACCCTCTAATCAATATAATAATATATAATATAGGAACAAGTATTAAAACTCCATCTCCTCTAGTTTATTAGATTACATGTTTATCTGCCCTCTTCTAAGTGAAATCAATGACGTTGTTAGGCACCACTTGCCGAATTTTCTGGATATGATGCCACACGCATGAATACGCCAGAGGTATGATAAAGTTTCACATTAAAACATTTGCGGAGGGGAAAGATTTATTATAATGAACATTAGAGTGCTGCGTTTGCCATAGCTCTGTGATGCCTGAAGGTCTGCCATCATTTAATTTGCAATTGTTGATTTGTCAATGGGATTTCAAAACAAATTACAGAACAGAAATTGACTGTGCAGTTCACCTAGTGGGAAAATGAACCGCTTTAGATACTGCTCTGCTCCACGTACACACTCCAGAGTAAATTTAAGCACGCATTCCTACGATGTAAGAATGCTTCAAAATAAAAAAGAATGCAGGCACAAATGCTGGAACAACATAGAACAAAGCTAGCAAGCTGCCTTATATTAAGTCAGGTCTAGCTAATGACTGCCATCTCTGACTGTCAGTGGCTCTCCAGGCATAGGCGTAGGAAGATCAGGTGGTACCCGGTGCGGAAAATTTCTTGTCACCCCCCATTGATTCCCCCCCCCCCTGCAAAAATAGTTTTGCATTATTTCATATTTTCTTACAAAGGGATGTGGATTATGGGCCTCTGATAACAAGGAGGCGACTGTGGACAGATACTTAAATCTACAGGATGGATTGTGTTTTGGCTCCACTGAATTGAAATTTCAGCATTCACGACATATGAAAACGGCCAAGTAAACAGTTATTTTCATGGAGGAGGGTCAAGATATTCACTGAGATGCATGAAATTTCAGATATAGCTATATAATCCCTAGTGTAGGAAGATAAGAGCTTAGGAGCAGGCATTTTTTTAAAAAAGGTAGGGCAGTAATTGTTCCTTTTTGACACGCCCCCCCCATGATGAAACCCAGGGTGGACCGCCCCCCCTTCCTACGCCCCTGTCTCCAAGATTTCAGGGAGCAGGCATTCTCCCTACCCAGGCTCGACACCTGGCAACTTTTGCAGTCAAGCTATAGACCTTGAACAAAAGCTGCCACCACATTGCTTTCTCCTGGACATGGGTATCCTCCAGGTTTGCAAAAGGCAACTTGCCTGGTCACGTCTAGGGTGCAACCATCGCCAGCAGGCTGGCCTAGAACCAATGCAACATGCTGAATTTAGCAATATGAATCAAAAATTATCTGAAGTGGAACAGATTAATTTCCTGTCTCAGGTGCCCAGTTGACATCCCCCCCCCCTAAATGGACCCTGAATTGGGGTTTAGAGTGGATCACCAGTGTCCTAGGCCCTGCTGTGACAATCCTTGGAAAAGATACAACTGCACCACCCCACACGTCTGATACAATGCACAAACTGGGTGAGGAGGGACCAGGCAGGATTCCAGCAAGCGTCACCACCAGTACTATAGAAATATTTGGCTGGATTGCAGCAGGTCAAGCGTTTGATTCAGAATGGGTGGGAAGAGGCAGATGCTAGGAATCTGTTTCTGACTCAGATAATATCAGTTATGGAGTTTGCCTCATCACACTTTTACGAGAGTGGCTCAGGTGACTGAGAAACTGATATAATGGTTTAAAAAAATAGTATTTGAAAATATATAAGTGGTACACAACATAAAATCAGTATCATGGAAACAGAGAGGCAACATAGATACCAGTAGAAGAGTATGATAAAAATAAATCTAAAAATTCACTCTTAATTATTTAGAAGACATCTGAAGCAACTGATGCTTCATGTATAGCAGTGAGAAGGGCATTCCAGAGTACAGAGGCAATGGCAGCAGATGCCCATTTTCAGATCACTGCCCTCTGATATATTGTAGTGTACAGTGCCACAAGTTAAAGTTCCCTGGATGATCTAAGTGGTATTACAGATCTATGCAGTGGCAAGTGGTCCTTCAGGTACTTCCTGTTCCTGTGTAGACCTGGCTTCCTCTCTAGGCTTCCTCATTTCCTGTATGGCTTCCACTCTAAGCATGGTTTAACAAAGTGGTAGATAGCTTCCAGATGTTGATGGAGTACATAGCCCAGTAGCCTCAGCTAGAATGGCCAACGGTCAGAGATGATGGGAGTTGTAGTCCAACAGCATCTGAAGGGCACCACATTGCCTATCCTTAGCTCAGTGTGTCACTTTCGCCCTATGGAGCCCTAAACATTGTCAACCTGTATTTCTTTTGCTTTGACTCCCATTAAAACAACCATTAAATCTGGTTTAAAAGTGCCTATTTCATGCAATGCTGGAATGCGTCTTGGTTGCCAATCACAAAGCCTGATCATTTTCCAAACAACACATCCTTTATCCATGCCTCCTTGCTTTCCTGAAATGGCCCAGCGTCAGCAGCCCGCAATGCAGGAATTATGGGTATCAAGGCTTGATACCCAGGGCTGGTTCTGAGTTAGCAACTGGTGTCAGCTCAGATCCCTGGAAGACTCAACAAATTGTTGGAAGGAAGCAGAAAGGCAGGTTTGAGGTGTCAGAAGACACAATCAGTTCTTCCCTTCTAGCATTCAAGGAACCGGTTCAAAAACAGGCACCATTTCAAGAGTCCATGATGAAATAGGATCAATACCCATGAAGCTGAATGCAATGAGGATAATCGAGCAAGAATGCTCAGTGTTTACCCTAGAAGGCAACTGAAGTCTGTTGAAGAAAGTGGAAGAAATGACCATTCAGTACCTTCTTTCCCCAGGAGTTTCATGATCAAGACGGAGTGTGATGGGGTCTTATCCTTTTATAAGGGACAGGGTGAAGCCACCGTATTTATTTTTTTTAGCAAGCAATACTGAATTATGTTATCTGATTCTCAACTTCCCATTGTCTGATGATCAAAAGCGAGGGCCTGGTGTTGATTAGAGTTTTATTATATAGATCCACTTCCCATTCTGCATCAGCAACCATCAAAAATAACCCATGAGAAACGAAGGGTAAAGCTACGCATTTTGTCTACACAGTGGGGTCCCACAGAAAATGCCCTTTTAAAAATACATTGCAGAATAGGTTCAACTGGTAGGGAAAGGATAAGGCATGCATTTGGTTTTCACATTGGGCAATTTTTAATTTAGTCACTGCATTGCACTGATATCTCACTTTTCTTCCATGATAGAACTCAAGGTGTTGTACATTTGTTTGCAAGATGGTCTCCCATCCAGGCACTGAACCAGACCCAGACCTGCTTAGCTTCAACAAATTTGTTTCATCAAATGCCTCAAGACCATGCCCTGGGGACCACGTGTGTCTGTCTGTAGCATCTAGTTTAGACTTGAATATCTCTTATGACACTTTCTCCCCCTTAGTAGGAAGAGGTTAAGCACCTATGGTTCATTGGGTGGTTTTGGCAATGTCAGAAAGAGCCCGATTTCAGTGATTATTCAGAGATAGCTTTGAAAGGGGTTTAAAGTTCTCATGCTTTCAGAGTAAGGAAAATTCTTCCAGATCTGCTTTCCAAACCCACAGTGACATCAGCACACAGCCAAACCCAACTGGCTACATACTACTGTGATGTCACCCCCGATTAGTTAGGATCACGCACATGTCTAAAGCAAAAAACGTCTGTTAGTTTCATTTGACATCAGCAGCCAATAAAACTAGTACAGTGGTACCTCGGGTTAAGTACTTAATTCGTTCCGGAGGTCTGTTCTTAACCAACCTGAAACTGTTCTTAACCTGAAGCACCACTTTAGCTAATGGGGCCTCCTGCTGCCACCACGCCACTGGAGCACGATTTCTATTTTAATCCTGAAGCAAGTTCTTAACCCGAGGTGCTATTTCTGGGTTAGCGGAATCTGTAAACTGAAGCGTATGTAACCCGAGGTACCACTGTATATTGTGATGATGTCATCCTGTACAATACCTGATTCCTCAATCTGATGGGATTCTGCATGTGATTTAACCAAGAAGTGGAGGAAGCAGTAAATAAAAGAACAGCAATGAAGCAAACAGATTTTAAAAAGTGGGACAATCTCATAATGTACAGTGGTACCTCAGGTTAAGTACTTAATTCGTTCCGGAGGTCCGTACTTAACCTGAAACTGTTCTTAACCTGAAGCACCACTTTAGCTAATGGGGCCTCCTTCTGCTGCCGCGCTGCCGGAGCACGATTTCTGTTCTCGTCCTGAAGCAAAATTCTTAACCTGAAGCACTATTTCTGGGTTAGCGGAGTCTGTACCCTGAAGCGTATGTAACCCGAGGTACCACTGTAGTTCCCTACCCCCCACCCCACCCCCGGGAAATATTTCATTACCACCAGTCCAAAAAAAAAACCTTTCACACACCCCAAATTGAAATGGGCTAATGCTTGGCACAGCTGTGCTCCTCGGCTATGTAGATTTGGACCTGAAATCGGTTGCAGCCCAGTTAATAGGTGCTTCCAGTTGCGCCCTTTAGAGATTTACAATGTTGGCTACCCATCTCCCAGTCTGTAAGGCACCACTTCAGCAGACAAGCTTGCATTAGGTATTTGCACACAGCTTAGCCCAGTGAGTTGATGAGTTTTAAAGAGGCCTCTGAGTGCCCCTGGAATTCGAGCAATAACTAACAGTAAGCTTCACTGAATAGATCTAAAAGCTCTTCTCTCTTAACTGAGTGACTTTTCATTTTCACTGTACCACCAATTTAACAATAAAAATTGCCAGCCAGATATGGCTTTCTCTGGAGTTTCAGCTGCAGTTAAGCCCCTTTTAACTTTAATTTTCTAATAAATATGCTTAATTAGTGGCTCAGAAGGGTTTTTCCCCCTTCCTTAATTCCTTTTTCAAAGTTATTTTTTTTTAAAAAAAAAGTTAAACGTTTCTCAGCTGGAGGTGAGACTTTATTGAAAACAGCGAGATAAGTTAATTCTGCAGAAGAAAATGCTGAACACAAAAGGAAAAATATGAGACAAGAAGTAGTCGACATCAAATACCACCAGCTAATGTGGAGTCCTTAAAGAGTGTAATTGCATTAAGTTCCTTTTTCATCTGAACTTTTAAAGTCTACCGAGTTACAGAAATTAATGGAATGAAACTTTAAGGAGAGAGAGGGAGCCTTGCGCATTAATTTGGATGATGTTGCATAATATTTTTGTCAGCTCCCCATGTTTAAACATTGTGTACCTCCCACAGACTTCAAAAAGAATGCGAAAGGAGCTCCCTGCTGGATAGCCAACGGGTGTGTAGATATTTTCCCCTTGTCCTACGAAACAGTGTTTTACGCTAAGGAGTCAAAGAATCTAAGGAAATGTGTCTCTGGATTCTTGAAACGAAGACTGGTGTGGCACCGAAGCTGTGGTGGGTGTCATTTGGTCACATGAGGGGATGGGAGAGCAATTCAATTATGTTCACATTCCAAAGGTGGGCTTCCCTAATTTGCACTTTTCGATGCAATAGGCAGACCGAAACACAGCATTCTTTGAAACCGGCACTTCTCCAATACATTTTGCAATGCAGTTATCCAGCCAAGTAATGTGTCTGTGTGTGCTTTTTTTAATAATAAAAAAATGCATATACTGGGATACAATATGCATAGAAATGAATATATTAGTGAGAACATACAGAAATGCATTGAGCTGAATTCAATGTCACTCTATTAAAAATGATCCGTCTACAAAAGCTTATCAGCTAAGTTGCCAGGAGGAATGACCTCCCTCCCTCACTGTTTTGAGGATTCTCCCACAGTGGCATAGCGTGGGGGGTGCAGGGGGGCCGGCCGCACCGGGCGCAACATCTGGAGGTTAGGGTTAGGGGGCGCAAATCCACGGGTTAGGGGGTGCAAATTACTTGCCTTGCCCCGGGTGCTGACAACCCACGCTATGCCACTGTTCTCCCAACCCCACTCCCAAGAGTCAATTTCAGGAGGGGGGGCATGCAGGGGAGGCGAGGAAGGAGACCCCTCAGGCACAGGGGTTCCATTGATGCTGAATCCCACCTATTATATTTGTGAGAATTCTTTTGCAAAATGGTGTATGTTAGCCAAATTTTGAAAAACAATAATCGTATATTAGGATAAAATTATATTAAAATCATGATGAGGATTTTTCTTAACGGGGGGAAGGGGGGGAAGTTTGCTGGTGTGAAAATGTACGGGCAGGAAGAATGATAAACTGCGAGAAACCGAAAGCTACCGATTTGCCCCTGCTTAGTCACATGCTCATTGCATTCTGCGGCATTTGTTCACAGGACGGGAAAGGAGCGTGCAAAAGTTCAAACCACTTCTGCCACACTTAAAGGTGGCGGCGGTGGTTTTTAACACACGCTTGCTGTCTTTAAAACAAATACCTGTGATTTGTAGCAAATAGGTGTTCAAGCTATTTCAACCACAGATAAAACGTTTTGCCACAAACGGGTTTTTTTAAAAAAGCAACCCCAATGATGCACAACCGGAGGAACCTAGCCAATCAGGGATCCTAGTTACAAGGAGGAGCCCTGCACATGCACACCTGAACATGCATAGGGCTGTTTCTCGTTAACCCTAAATGGGTGGCCACTGGGGTGTGGCCAGCTGCTGCATCCTCAATCAAGGCATGTGCTTCCCATGGCCATGGGTTTCCACACACACACACACAGAGAGAGAGGGGGAGAGAGAGAGAGAGAGAGAGAGAGAGAGAGAGAGAGAGAGAGAGAGAGAGAGAGAGATGTGTCAGCTGGAAAATCTAGGTAACCATCAAGCGAATCACAGTGGAGCAAGTGTCTCATGTACATGGAGGCAGTCTGCACAAGGGGGTTTTCTTTTCTGATGGACGGCCTACTGAGGCTCATGTGGCCAATGTCTACAAACAGATAAAGTACTGTTGCACACCTCCCCAAGCTCTGTGCAGTGCAAGATTCCAGGGGTTTGAGGAGCTTACCCAGAGTTCGTGTTTCCTTTGGGATGGGGTACAGCAGAGACTGTGGTGTCTTTATGATATATGGTTTATTTACACATATACACAACCTGAGCCTACAATGGAGGGGTTCACAGCAAAAACACCCCAAAAGGGCCTTTCCTCCCCCATAGCTGCAATCGTTTATTAGGATAAAATTATATTAAAATCCTGATGAGGATTTTTCTTAAAAGAATGGGGGGTGGAGGGTGAAAATGCTGGTGTGAAAATGTATAGGCAGGAAGAATGATAAACTGCGAGAAACCAAAAGCTACCAATTTGACCCTACTTAGTCACATGTTCATTGCATTCTGAGGCATTTGTTCACAGGATGGGAAAGGCGCGTGCAAAAGTTCAAACCACTTCTGCCACACTTAAGGGTGCTGGTGGTGGTTTTTAACACACGTTTGCTTCAGGCGGAAATCAAACATCGCTCTGACTCTCCCTCACCAGGTTGCTGCTTTTTCTTCTTGCTCACACAGCTGCAACTCCCAACTCTGGCGTTGTTCTTCTAACATTGAGTTGAGGGAGGGGCCACTCCCATTTCACATAAAGCTCTTTTCCTTTTTTCTCTTAATGGCCCATCGCCCAGGCGATCGCCTCATCAGGAAGCAAGCCTGGCTTATATTTTAATACTTGCTTGATCCAAGGGTTCAAAGGGTACTCCCCTGCTCCCAAACTCATAACAGTACACTCTTCCCCACCCCTACCCCCACCCTGCCTTTGAAAGTATATGTAAGGTAAAGGTAAAGGGACCCCTGAACATTAGGTCCAGTCGTGACCGACTCTGGGGTTGTGGCGCTCATCTCGCTTTATTGGCCGAGGGAGCCGGCGTACAGCTTCCGGGTCATGTGGCCAGCATGACTAAGCCGCTTCTGGCGAACCAGATCAGTGCACGGAAACACTGTTTACCTTCCCGCTGGAGTGGTACCTATTTATCTACTTGCACTTTGATGTGTGCTTTCGAACTGCTAGGTTGGCAGGATCAGGCACCGAGCAACGGGAGCTCACCCCGTCGTGGGATTCAAACCGCCAACCTTCTGATTGGCAAGTCCTAGGCTCTGTGGTTTAACCCACAGTGCCACCCGCGTCCCAACAAAAGTATATCTATTCATAAGCAAACTGATGCAGTTGCAATCGGTTCACTGATTTCTGTAAACAGTCCTACTTGTTTCTCCTTTCAGACGAGAGACCCAGTTTGCTGGGCTATTCCTCATCACTTCTTGCCCCATTCAGGGTGCCGATTGGCTACTGTGCCTGCATTCCAGTCAGCACCGGCACACGGAGTAGGCTGCGTACACACTAACCCATATGTCGCACAAAAATGTAGGGTTTCCTTAATCCAGAATAGTTTGTGCTCTTTGTCAAAATTCTGCTTCCCATCCAGATTCTGATGTCCACTAGGCTGAATGCAGTCACTTGATACGCATTTGAAATCTCCCTGCTTGATTAGATTACCACGCCTTTTCCTCCCTGAACATGTCTCAAGTAAATGAAGAAGGATCGCCATCCTGGTGTACATTTACTCACAACACACACATACACACCCCAATTGCCATCACCTGTTTTCAAACAAACACGCTGCTTTCATCTGTTTTCAAACTGACACACAGTGGGGTAATCTCCAGTGGGCTTTTCTATTCAGAATGAAACCAGTTTCTCAAAAAGTGCTTTGCAGAAGCAAAAAATAAATAAAATGCAATAGATCTAGATTGTGTGTGATAGGGTTGCCATACATCCGGAATTTCCCGGACATGTCTGGGATTCCCTTTAATGTCTGGGGAAATCCAGATTTGGGTGATTTCTGGGGGTGAGGAAAGCTCTGAAACCTCTATTTCTTGCAATTTTGCAAAAAAAAAAAAAAAAACTCAAGAACTTTGCCTTAAAAAGCTGAACTTTTCTGTCCGGATTTTCACTTTCTAAAATATGGCAGCCCTAGTGTGTGGACTACCGGGGGGGGGGGTGGATAAGTACTTCGTCTCCTGTCAGGGGCTCAGGAGCAGAGGCACAGGAAAGGGAGGAAATGGAGAGCGAGGGGGAGGAATCCGAAGGGAGCGTAAGCGATGACAGTGGGCCGAGGTCCCTGAGTCTTTCCAGCGAATCGGAAGATTCACAGAAGGGGGCGCCCATGGTCAGAGCAAGGGGGGTGCCTAGGGGGACACCCCAGGAAGAAGGGGCCAGAGGGGACTCAGAGAGCAGCAATTGGAAATCAGGACCAGCTTCCGCACCAGAGCGCAGTGGGGGGGAGGAGTCCCAGATATCGGGATCAGGCTGCTCACCACCAGCGGGAGGAGATGAGTCAGGATTGACCATGCCTCCATCGGAGAGCGCGGAAACGGTCAAGAGGAAAGTTGGAGGCTGGGCGCGCGCCAAGTTCAAATGTACAGGCGAGCGGCACAGCAGGTAGCCCGGATAGGGAGCCAGGTCCTAAAGCCCGCCGAAAGGAGGGACAAGAGTCAGGGGGTCAGCGTCAGAAGAGTCCAGAAAGGAGGAGACCCCGGGGGGCAGAAGGACCCAGAGGAGGAAAGAGCAACGGAAGAGGTGGAGTAAGGCTAGAGTCTTAAACTGGTGTACAGGGGGTGGAGACTCAGACGGAGCTTCGCCGATCTAGGTTCTAAGACGTAGAGCTGCACGCTGTGGCTTGGAAATGGAAACTGAACTTCAATAAAGACTTTTGTACATTATTACTGACTAGCGTTGGTCCTCTGTGAGCTGGGACCTAGAGGCAGCTCTGACATCTCCATAGATTCGAAAGCAAAACATCATGTGTACACATCCTTAACCACAGGAGAGAATGTACACTGTATTGTCACTCTCACCCCCACCTCAACTTACTGATCTGAGGATACTTTCACAAACCCATGGCCTGGTTGAGATGCTTACTGGCTGTGATGGAAAACCATAATTGCTCATTGGGGCTGGTGTTTCATTTTTTAAAAACATACTTGAAAATCCAGGATCTAAGACAAAACTGCCAGCATTGTGGTGCTTTTATACAAATCAATGATGTAGCCACACTTGCAATAAGGTTTTGTCATTTTTGTCTTATTTCTGTCGCTTAGGAGTATTTAAAATATTAAGCAGTCTAGAAATGCTTTAAAATAAATAAAGGCATGAAAACTGTGTACAGTCTGTACCTGAAATTGTCAACACGAGCATCTGCAGGAATCTTCCTAGTGCCGTAGGCAATGGGGAGTAAATATTCCAAACAAACAAACATAACTTGTATCAGAGAGCAGGTCCATTATTTCTAGTAGGTCCAGTGAATGAGTGGGAGGACCTAGGTAGACCTGGCCTCTGACAAACTTGTATTCCTGTCTACCTCTCCAGGGTTTCTCAATGGATGTACTTGCTATCTATTAGGAATCTAGACAACATATTCCCACTTGCTTCTGAACCTCCTGTTCTTTTCCTGAGTCCCTTTTACTCATCCATACTTTAATTAATCACACTGCTGGTACAATAAATTTCACACACCCTATCTGCACTGCATTTTCCCTAACCACACACCAAGAAAATCAAGTCCCCAACTCCATGGTTGTCATACACTACTCTCACTCGCCCTGCCCTCCAGCAAACTCGGTATAACAACATCAGGTTACTTTGCAAGGCTAGCATAACCCACATTCTCTAAGCCACAGCTCCATCCTTCTGCATTATGGGTATAATAACGATAAACTTGACGTGGACAGGAAAACTGTTTAAATATTACAATAACATCTGGGGACTCCAGGTTGAGAAAGGCTGGTGCAGACTGTTAGAAACTCAGCTGTGTGGTGTGTAGTGGAATATTCTATCATCCTACCCCACTGCTAATGTTCTTCCAGTACAGGCTATTCATGGTGATAGGATACTAAGCAACGTGGATTAAATATACCAAGAAGAAACAAATCCATTCTCAGGTTTTGCAAATCCATCAGCTCAGTTACTAGAATAATTGTACCTTGGGTCAGGCCAACAGTGCATCCTGGGTCCAGACCAGATGCACCGGTCTCTTGAGTTTCTTTATCGATTGGAGAGTACAATCAATTCAAGATCTGCTAGCACTTAGAGGGATGCTTTAACAATTTGCCCTTTGTGGCAAAACAACATTTGACCCCTTGGTCCCAACTCCACATTTATTTGCAGGCTACTAGAAATATATCAGCTTTTTCATTTCCATTTGTTTCAGCGTAGAGCTAATTTTTCTCTGATAATGTAAATGTTAAGGCATGTAAGCAAAAGCTTTTGGTATAAAATATAATGCAAATGTAGGACTGCCACCTGATTAAATAAATCACTCATGTGAGTTTTAATTGATTGATCAATTAATTAAAATCCCCATGTTTTTCCAGACTGTTAAAATGGGTTGGGGTTGGGGGGGGAGCATATTTTGTGCCTGCTACGGACATCAAAAAGCAATCTCAGATGTGCCATGCCCTCCTGCAAGAGAAAGAAAGGGAATGCTAATAT
The DNA here is from genome assembly GCF_964234715.1 of Podarcis melisellensis. Taxonomy (NCBI): domain Eukaryota; kingdom Metazoa; phylum Chordata; class Lepidosauria; order Squamata; family Lacertidae; genus Podarcis; species Podarcis melisellensis. The sequence goes on from NC_138537.1 coordinate 14,014,291, forward strand.
GATGCCTGTCATCTGTAGCTTTCATAACTACTTTATAGGATATATATAGAATATCATTTAACCTAACCGATTAATTGACTGAAGTTTGCAACCCTAAATCAAAGGCATTGCAATAAGTGTAAACAGCATTAAGGCTCAAACACGATCGCTGCAAACCAAACCAAAGTAGAAGTTCCTGAAAAGCTTCTAAAAAGTACAGACTAGCTTGAGTCCATGGGGCTACTCTAAGTATGACTCAGTTGGATACAATATCATGCATCTGCACAAACCTAAGGCTGCAACAGGCCATAAGAGGCCACACTGCCTTCTCCTTTAGGTATGAAAGACCCAACTCTGGGTGTTTTGTGACTTCCTACCCTCAGGGAACCCATCCCATACCTATTTTCTGCCAATGAGTCCATCAGATCTGCCAAGGATCTTGGGTCATTTCCTAGGCACAGGCTCAATACAGGTGTTGACCATTTTGTGGACGTCCAATTGACACATGACCACTGATGCACTGGTCTTTTTGGACCCGGAAGGGGCCGAATGGGGTGCAATGGGGAGGAGTGGGCTTATGCATGTTCCACCAACGCGCATGCGGGCCAGGAACAGAACTGCTGCACAAAATGATTACCGCCTGTAAATATAGGAACAGGTCATACTTCTTAGGCATTTTCGTTCCCACACAGGAACTGAGAGTGCACTGCTGAATGCAACTCCACACTGTATTCAAACAATTGTCCGTCATTACTGATTTCTTCAGCAACCTAATCTTCCAAGGAGCCATCTGAAAACCACTGGACTAAGTCTTTATGGCTCCAGTGATCAAATCCAACACAAAAAAGCAGTCCATTCAAATACAGTGGTACCTCGGCTTAAGTACTTAATTCGTTCCAGAGGTCCGTTCTTAACCTGAAACTGTTCTTAACCTGAAGCACCACTTTAGCTAATGGGGCCTCCTGCTGCCGTCGCACCGCCAGAGCACGATTTCTGTTCTCATCCTGAAGCAAAGTTCTTAACCTGAAGCACTATTTCTGGGTTAGCGGAGTCTGTAACCTGAAGCGTATGTAACCTGAAGCATATGTAACCTGAGGCACCACTGTAATGGAGTGTAGATTGACCCACCTAACTCTGAACCAATGATGAAGGCCTTTTGAGAAGCTCAGACAGAAGGTGCTCATGCCCTACTGGGGATGAATGGACAGAAGCATCTCTTCTTCTATGCAGGACTAGGAATAATTGTAGGCAAATTTTCTTTTGACTTAAATCAGGTCCCCATGGTAAAGTCCCCACCCCAACAATGTAAACTGCCCATCAAAGGGCTCAGTAAGACTCCTGGATTTGTTGCTTGCCTAAGTCTGAAGAACCAGGGGAGGTTGCAATATGTGCTTGTGAACGGCATTGGCTCAAAGGGGAGGGAGACAAGGTGTGCCGGCATAGGGTAGCATTCTTTCCCATTCTACAGAGCAAACGGGGGAGCTGTATCCTACCTCTACCAGAAGTTACCCTTATGAGATTTAATTTACCATACACCTAGATCAGCAATGTTCCCGGTGCAATAATGAATGACTTAGTTGACCTCCTGAACCCTAGCGTTTGCCTGCAATTCACTGCCGTTTAAGGATCTCCTCTGTTATTGCCGCATTCATGGGCACAGGAACCTGAAAGATTTTGTGGCAGCACACAGACAAGACCAATTGTTTCAAAGGCAGCTGAGTCGGTTGTATTTAAAAGGGAGAGAGTACTTGCAAATGAAACAAAGCAGTTCTGCTAACAGTACCCTGCTGATATCATTATTCCTGCTGATATCATTATTCCTTTACTATCAGACACTGTTTTCAGTGGCCTTGATCCACATGTTTTTGGAAGTACCTTCCCCTGCCCGCATTCAAGGAGGAAGGGGCAAAAGGGGAACCAACAATTGCCACGTAGTTTTGGGAGAGGACAATTCTTAATGAACTTTTAGGAGATGGGGGCTTGTTAGGAACCGCAGGGGGAGAGGCTATTTCTGACTTTTCTTCTCCTCTGTTTTTTCCACTCTGCTAAGCCCCTGCTCTCTGAAATTTATTTTGAGTTCTCTCCCAACCCCCCACTCATGCTCCAAACTCTTCTCCCAAGAATGGGGCAGAAAATGTGGAGTGGGCATTTGAATCCACTGCTAACTTTCCTTCCCTCCTACCTAAGAGAACGCTTGCTCTCTTACACCAGTGTGATGTAGTGGTTAAGAGTGGTAGACGCGTAATCTGGTGAACCGGGTTTGCGTCTCCGCTCCTCCACATGCAGGTGTTGGGTGACCTTGGGCTAGTCACACTTCTCTGAAGTCTCTCAGCCTCACTCACCTCACAGAGTGTTTGTTGTGGGGGAGGAAGGGAAAGGAGAATGTTAGCCGCTTTGAGACTCCTTCGGGTAGTGATAAAGCAGGATATCAAATCCAAACTCCTCTTCTTCTTCTTCCATGTTGATTGCTGAGTCAACAGTATGGACTACAAGAGGCTGCCTTGCGCAGAGTCAGACCACTGATTCATCTAGCTCAGTATTGTCCTCACTCACTGGCAGGTTTTCTGGGAGGGTTGACTCCCAACCCTACCTGGAGATGTCAGGGATTGAACCAGGGACCTTATGAATGCAAAGCAGATGCTCTACCGCTGAGCTATAGTCCCTCCCTATCATAAATCAAGCCTATATGATGGATATCCTAGGAGCGGTTCAGAAGACACTTAGGCTGGAAATGGAAACCTCTGTCCTTGGAGGTCTTCAAACAGCAGCTGAGCACAAGTATCTGTCAGGAATACATTAATTCAGGTCAACTTCTCTACATTTCAATCACCCTGTCCTTCATAAACTAATCCTGAGCCAAACCCATGGGTTTTCTTTATCTTTTAGAATGTTTATCTTGCTCAGGCCTGCTAGGTGTGCATACATGTCTCTCCACACTAGGTCTGCGCTGTGGTGAAGAGGAGCCTGGCTGTGGCTTATAGACAGAATTGGAGTGGAAAAGAAAATGGATGATGAACAGGGCAAATTACACTGGATGGCTGGTGATAGAGAAGTTCTGCTCAGCTCATTTTCCTCCATGATCTACTCTGTGCTTGTGTTTTTGAGCTCTTCATCATGACTTCCCACATTTCCCACTGGAAGACAAGTCACTCTCCTTGTTCTCTATCTTTAAAACAGGTGTTATTCGTTATTTATTTATTCAACTTATCAGTAAGTATTCCCTGGGTGGCTGCCAACAAAACCATCGTTCATATCTATCATAATATCGGCAGAAATAATAGACAACTGCAAAAAACAAACCATATTTGTTTCAGTGACAGTATAAAATAATTTGAGACTTAAAACACAATTTAAAAGCCAATGTGATAGAAAAGGACTTTGTCCGGTGCTGGTAAGACCACAAAGAAGGCACCAAGTGAGTCTCTCTTAAGAGAAGCATTCCATAGCTGCGGTGCCACTACCAAAAAGGCTATCCCTCTCCTTAGTGGTCACCTATCTCAGTTCTGTGCCTATTAAGAAGGATCTTAAGATTCATGCAGACATATGCAGGGAGATAAACCTAAGGCATTTTAGAGTTCTATAGATTAAATGCAGCACTTTAAATTGGGTCCCGATACCAACTCAGAGTGAGTGCAGCTGGAAAAGCACTGTCATAACATGATGAAAATATCCAGTCACAATACCCTGGGGGTTCTATTTTGAACCAACTGTAGTTTCTGGACCATTTTTAGAGGCAGCCCCATGCACAAGACATTGCAGTAGTCTATGTGAGGGGTTACTGGTTGGCATCCATCCATCTCAGGGTGGAGATAGTTACCACCCACAAATTACAAACACTCTGTGCTGAGAAGTGTGATTCTCTCCAGCCTCACATAACTCTACCATGTTTGAATCCAAATTAGTTCATGAAAGGGTTAAACCATAGAGTAAGCTGTCCTGCCAGGCTTAGCATGTCATCACTTTCCACCTTGAGAGAAAATGGGTCACCAAGCCCAGGGCTGTCTTAAGCATATGCGGTGCCGGGGTGCAAAGACCCCCCCCCCAAGGTTGCCCAATCTTAGGCGTGCAGGAGGGCAAAGCCAACTGGCCACCTCAGTGTCTCGCTGGCTTGGTCGCCCCCAAACTCGCAGTGCAGAAGAGCCCACTGTGGCACTCTGACTGACGGGCAGGCTTTTCCCCGGACTCAACTCTCGGGCCCCTGACTCTCGACCAGGAGCCCCTGAGAGCCCGGTGCCCGGGTGCCCCACACCCCTAGCACCTATGGGTAAGATGGCCCTGATCAAGGCTTATAACCTCCAAGTGAGGTTATATCTCACTCTCCAAGTGGATTTCAGCATGCAAGGAGCTCTAAGCTGGTCACTCCAGCACATGGCTTTAACCAGCCTCTTTTTGTTTCAGACCAGAATGGAATCTGAAACAAATATTTTTCTCCACCAATAGTTTAGTAACTTTTACCTTTTGTAATTAAGCAGCATCTTTTCTGACTGCTGTATAGAAAAGCACCTGAATCTGACATTTGAAGAGTTTTGAAAGGAGTCCATTGTTGACTTACTAAAAACATTTGTTCTGTGTCTATGCTAGGGAAGTGAGATCACTTGGAAAGAGCTTTTAAAAGAGGGCATTTTAGGGACTCACTGGAAGGTTTTACACATCTTTCTTTGCTGCTTGTACTGTGGTGTTAAATCTCTGCTGGGGTTATCTCACCCAAGGGTGCTTGCCCCAAACTTGGGTCTTGGCTTCCAAGATTCCAACACTTTTCACCATAGAAACCTACAGCAGCAATACAATCCATGACACATTGACAAGGGGTAGATTTCAGGGGAGGCAACCCAGGCAAAGAACTGGGTCATCTGGCTCGGAGGAACACCTGCCCTATACAACCATCCACTAAGCAGCTGAATCAAAGTGTTCATATGGCATGAATAAACACAGATTTATAGATCATAGCTTTGCATTTATCATCTTATGTGGAAGAGAAAGCATGTGTTAAACAAAACAAGGTATCCAAAGTTGAAGGAATGGGGGGGGGGACTAAGGATTCTTCTTACTTAGGATCAATGCTGAGCATTGGGTGCAACTGCTTCCAACATCGGAAGCACTATGCCTCTGAATACCAGTTGCCCAGTAGTGGACTGTAGGGTTGAGCTATAGCACTTACTTGACCTCCCAGCAGTTGGGTCACCACTGCTTACTAGGAGGGAGAGTGGGAAAGGCAAGGCGGAAAGGTTGGTGTTGTGCAAACACGCTAGCAAGAGTTGGTTCTGCCAGTGTGTTTGCACAGTGCTGACCTCCCTCCTGCCTTGCCTTTCCCACTCTCCCTCCTGGGGAGGAGAGGCATCTCCACTTCTGGGAGGTCAGGTACGTGCCACAACCCCACCCCACCACCCACTGCTGCAGCTGCTGGGATGCAAAAGTGGGGACGGCACTTCTGTGCGCTGGTCCTGTTTGCAGGATTCCCATAGGCATCTGGTAGGCCAGTGTGAGAGCAGGATGCTGGATTAGATGGGCCTTTGGACTGATCCAGCCCACAATAACCCCAGGCGTTGAGAAACCATCTATGTCTACTCGCATAATAGAATGTCACAGAACGTTCAGATGAACACCTAGGAGAAGGTGGGTTTCCTAAAGCTTCTCAGCTGCTTCACGCCAAAGACAAGACTTGAACCAGGGACTTCCCTTCTCACTGTTCAGTGGATGGGAGTCCATGCTAGAGTAAGCAGTCTTGAATGCTGCAAGCCAGGCAGAATCATTCCTGCCCGTTCAGTGCAGTAGCCCCCGGCCCCGGGAAGAAGCCCTCCAAGGGATGCTCAGAAGCCACATAAACATTTCGCAGCAAAGCTACAAGGTAATTCTCTAGTTAAGAAATTAGTTTCATTGATTAATTATATTCAATACTCGGCGGCCCAGAGAAAGAGAGCTCACATGATGAATAGAGCCTATGTTTCTAATGATGTTTTCCTACAATGAATGATTTGTCAATACTGTTAAATGGAACTCCAGCTGAAACGTGGGGCGATATATTTAAAACAAATGATCAGAGGCAATCAGATACACAAACGTTGTCTCTAGTATCAGCTGCAGAAGTGTTTCAGAAGAGGCAACGAAAGGGAACAAGGGGCTTGTGGGGGGAAGTTAGGTAAGCATAAAATCTTTTTGTGGGCTCTTTTCTTCTGTTTTTTGGGGGGGGGTTGGGGATGAGAGGCTTCAGCGGCTGGGGGCTTCTGTGATTCGTCGGAAGAGGGGCTTTTAAAAAAACATTTCTTTCTGTTATTCATCCTAAATGTAAATGGTGGATTAAAAAAGGAAGAAAAAGAGGAGGGGAGACAAACTCCAGCAAATCCCATTAATAAAGAAAGCATGAAAATAAAGGCAGCAGGGATGGACTGGAAGGAATATATATATATGCTTCTTCTCCATCACCACTTCCTCCAGTGCTGCAGGAGCATTAAATATATTCTGCTGAAAAACTGAATGCCACAGTCCCTGCGTTTATTTAAGAGGATTGCAAAGGCTAACGCCAGAAGCAGCCGACTTACTACAACATTTCACTCCCCCCCCCCTCCTTCCCTTTTAATCAAAACATGGGATCGGATGGTCCAAACCGTGTTGCCCACTTGGGTTTTGTGCAAGTCACTAAATCAGCCCCTGTGCTGTCTTAGCTCTTTGTCTGAACCAAGAACAATGTGAATTTTTGGGTGCCCTTTTGGTGAATGGACCCATCCCATCACCCCTGTCCCTAATCACCCATGATCTTCTCATCAGATGTGCCCTCAGTTCCCTGTGGCTGTCAGGTGGCAAAGAATCGCTTGGTATTTCATATTGATGGGTTTTTTATTTAAAAAAAAAACATAGCAAAAGATCTATGGTCAAATGCCACCCAGCATTTCTTGACGACACCTTTATTACCAAAAACCCTTTTAGCAATTGTTCACAGCAATTAATTATTTTGGAAATGGATGCATTTAAAAAAAGGTTAACATTTCTCCTTAGAGGAGCACAAGTAATTTGTGATAGATACAGACTGCTTTATTAGCACAGGGAGATTTTATTTTAAGACAAAAAAGGACCATTAAATCCCATAAAAAGCAGAATATTTCTGCAATTAGCTGCTTGCTGAAAGCCTTGCTCTTTCCCAAGTATGAACCTGGGATATAAAATATGGCCCAGAGAGCTCACTGATGGAGACCAAGGATCTATATCGCTGAGAGGCCAAGCCTAATTTCTTTTATGTCACCTTCCCCTTGCCTCAGCTCTAACAGCTTCATTGCATATGGTTATATCCCAGGGAGACTTAATTGCAATTCAAATGATTCTTTGTAATGCAAATAAATTCCAGCCAGGTGTTTCCCACCATCCTTTTCTTTACACCACTTCCTGCCCCTCGTAAAACAGGAGAAAGACCTCTACAGAGCATGTTTCAGCAGAGCGGATGAGAATCGCCCCAAGAAAGTAACGTGGAAGGAAATCACCCAGGAGGGGAGAATAACTATAAGGGAAATAACAGACATGTTATGATGATGAAGAAGAGAAGGCCAGGTTGGGTTGGTGCCAGATCCTGCAAAGGAGATGAACTGAAGTGAAGGCAGTTGTTCCAAGGGGATGCTTTATAATCTATCAGCGCCTCTCTGTAGCCAGCGTTTGAACACTCATGCACAAATGCACATGCACACCCATCACCACCCGTCTCTCTGACTCCTGGTGACTGATAAGCTACTGCGCTTAACTCACACCGAACAGCAATGCCTATGGAAGAACCTTGTGTGGCCAGAAAGCTTGCAAACGTTCTCAGTGCAAGCATCTTATGTTTCCCAATCTCCCTTCCCAACCCTCCTCCCCTTCAGTTCATTTGCCTGATTCCACTGTCTTTCCACATCCTCTTTCCTTCCTCTGTTTCCTGGCTGCTGCTCCCAGTCATTCTTCAGCTGCCAATAACTAGCAAGCACCAGGCACAGAAGATTCAGATGCACTAGCACCCTTGTGATTCTCACTAACGCTTCTCCAGCGTGTTGCGTGGGGGTGTCTCTCACACACACCCTCCGTGGGGCTTCCTCCTTGCCCCCCACAACTGCACGCTCCTCTGCCAATGCACCTCTGTCTCGCCCCCCTAAAAAGACTTTTCTCTATCCTTCCCAAACATAGAGCCACTTATTTAAGAAGCTGGTCACTAAGGAGTCAAGCCTAGGTGAAGTATATCACAGAGATTGCAGCCAGAGGCTGAGAACCACAGGAGAGGACAGGTCAAGAATTCATGCATTTAAAAGCACAGGGAGAAGAAAATGTTTGGGGAGAGTGTTACTGGAAAACTAGCCCATTCCCCCCCAAAATCCCACTGCTTCTGGCTTTTTGAAGCAAAGATTATGGGCTTTTTCTCCGCTAAGGGCAAATATGAACAGAGCCCCAAACGTACAACCAAAGCCTTAATCAATAAATGCCCCCCCTCCACTTCTACACGGATCAAGCCGTCTCCTCCACCCTATTCTTAACTGATGGTGCCGACTCCCTCGAATTAAATGGGCTTTATTTATAAGAGCTGCAGCAAATACCTTGATATATAAAGACTTTTTAGTTCCACTTGTCAAGTTTCTCCTAGGCACATAAATAATAAAGGCCAGCTTTTGCCTGCTGCTTATGTATGCTGTGTTAATGCAGACTGCTGTGGAAGAAGAGGAAGTATACCCCAAAAAGGGGAGAGATTGGGGGGGTGGGAGCTGTTCATTTAATCAGAAGATACTGGCATGTGTGTTTGAAATCCAGCTCTCCCATACAGACAAAACATGCCTGGAGCAGACATAAACTCTTATAATATTGGAGGAGGGGTGGACGGTTAATCAGATTTAATACTAGAGCGCACACAAAGACAATTCAGATATATTTTGCGGGGGAAGCATAGGAGAGACTTGGACCTGAGGTGGGGGGGGACGGCGGAGAGAGAAATGAACCCCTTCTGGGGAAAGCGATGGGGAGAAAGAGGCAAGTTATTGGAAAGCCCAGATAGATAACATGCTGGCGTCTTGGAAAGGACAGAAATAGATGCCTTACCTTATCAAACTACTCCTCCTTTTGTACCTGATCTGCAATCATAAATACTTGGAGAAGAAGAGGAAGCTAAGTTGAAGGCTGGGTCTTGTTTTAGGAAAAGAAAAAAACAAGGGGGGAGCAAGCAACGTGCATGTCTTTAATGCTCCTCTTCTAGAAAGGGACTCGACGGAAGAATGTGCCAAGCCGATTCCTTAGTATCCATTAGCTCCCTAGAGGATTCCAAATGTCTTGAGGAGAGGAGAGGGGAGAGGCGTCCAGGAGAGGTAGGGTGGCGAGAAGAAGGGAATTTGGAGGAAGGAGAAAAGAGGAAAATCGCCAAATCTGTGCCTTTCTACATCCAGCGAGGGGCTGTCGCTGCGACCGATCCTACACCAACGCCCCCCTCCCCACTCACCCCACCCCCCCCAAAAAAAGGAGCGGGAGAAAGGAGAATTTCAGAAGACGTGTCTCGCTACAAACTTGGCAAGCCAAACGTAGAAACACGTCGGGAGAGAGGAAATTAATTTCCAAAATTATTTGCAGAGAGAAAAGTCACTTGCAAGGAGGGGAATTGCAGCTCTGTATCTATAGATAGATATCATGCAAAATCCCCAAGGGTGATTAAAAAAATATTATTACTATTATTATTTTTAAAAAAAATTAAAAGGAAGGAAGGAGAGAGGGATGGAGGGAGAAGGGGGATCAGGGAAGAGCAGCACACAGTGGCCCAAGGAGACGGGATCACGAAGGAGACAGAAGGCTGTACATCCGTAGGCAAAGGGAGCATCAGCCGCTTTCCAAATTCGAGCAAAGGCTCCTGCAGTTCAGTTGCCTTTTTCGCCCCCCTTCCGCTGCTGCTGCTGCCGCCGCCGCCGCTGCTGCTACCTGTAGACATAAGAGGGAGGCGCGGGCACGCTCAGGCGCGCGCGCGCTCACGGGAACACGCCGCTACGCGCGCCGAACAGCCTCGCAGCTGTGTGCGGAGCGCGCGCGCGCAAGGGGCGCGCTTGCACAGCAGCAGCAGCAGCAGCCGAGGCGAGGACAATCAAAGCTTAGGAGAACAAGGAATGCATGCAGGCTTTCGCCCACCTCTAGCTTTTCCCCATCTCCATTGCATGACTGGGGAGAAGTTGCTGAGGGAGGTGGGGGGCAATCCCTGGGAAGCGAGGGGATCCCTCGCTTGGGGATGGTGTGTGTGTGTGTGTGTGTGTGTGTCTGCACGCGCCTGCGCGCAGAGCCCTTGTCCAACCCGCCCGCGCTGTTAGCGTTCACTGACACATACCCCCCACATATGCATGCACACACCTCCCGTTTTTCCGCTTTGGCTGGCAGCAGCGTGGTGGCAGCACTGAGGGTGACAAAGGTCCCGGCGTCAACTGTGACGTGGAACAGGGAAATTAAAGAAAAACGGGGCGGAGGAGGGGGGATCCACACTGTGTGTGTGTGTGTGTGTGTGTTTCGGGCCGGGGGTGGGGACGGAGGGAGGCAGCAGCGTCTCTGCAAATGCTGGCCTTGAAAGTCCGTCCCCATCCTTTCTCTCCCCCAATATTCTCGCGCAGAGGTGGAACTTCCAGGGAGAGACGCAGGCCGGCAGTATAGAATCGAGGAGTTGGAAGGGAACCCCCGGGGTCATCTAGTCCAACCTCCCGCAATGCAAGAATTTCAGCTCGTTCGTGCATGGCAGATGGCCACTCAACCTCTGCTTAAAAACCTCCAATATAGGAGAATCCACACACTCGCCACAAGGGAGCCTATTCTAGTGGCGAACAGCTCTTACTGTCAGAAAGTTCTTCCTGATGCTTAGTCGGAACCTCCTTTTTTTTAACTCGAATCCACATCTTCGAAGTGACAGCCCTTCAGATATTTGAAGATGGCTATTATCTCCTCTCAAGGGACACGGGTGACACTGTGAGTTAAACCACAGAGTCTAGGACTTGCCGATCAGAAGGTCAGCGGTTCGAATCCCCGTGACAGGGTGAGTTCCCGTTGTTCAGTCCCTGCTCCTGCCAATCTAGGAGTTCGAAAGCATGTCAAAGTGCAAGTATATAAATAGGTACCGCTCCAGTGGGAAGGTAAACAGCGTTTCCGTGTGCTGCTCTGGTTCGCCAGAAGCGGCTTAGTCATGCTGGCCACACGACCCAGAAGCTGTACACCGGCTCCCTCGGCCAATAAAGCGAGATGAGCACCGCAACCCCAGAGCCAGTCACGACTGGACCTAATGGTCAGGGGTCCCTTTACTACCTTTATTATCTCCTCTCAGTCTCCTTTTATCCAGGGTAAACATACTCAACTCCCTCAACAGTTCCTCATAAGGCTTGTCTTGTCTTCCAGACTCTTGATCATCTTAGTCAACCCTTCTCAGCACACATTCCAGCTTGTCAACATCCTTCTTAAATTGTGCTGCCCAGAATGGGATACAGTATTCTACTTGTGGGTGCCAACTTCAATAAAATATTGTGGGGGCCCAGATAAGCCACACCCCGCATAATCAATCACATGACACAGTGTGCGCATACCACTGTGCCCATCAACTTTGTGGGGGCCCAGCTCCCTCAAATATTTTATTGTGAGGGCTCAGCCCTGAGGAGTTGGCTCCTATGCCAAGACAGAATAGAGTGGAACTATTACTTCCCTTGATATGGACAAGGAGTCAGCAAACTTTTTCAGCAGGGGGGCGGTCCACTGTCCCTCAGACCTTGTGGGGGGCCGGACTATTCTTTGGGGGGGGAGAATAAGTTCCTATGCCCCACAAATAACTCAGAGATGCATTTTAAATAAATGCGCACATTCTACTCGTGTCAAAGCACGCTGATTCCTGGACCATCTGTGGGCTGGATTAAGAAGTTGATTGGGCCACAACCAGCCCCTGGGCCTTAGTTTGCCTATCTGGACACTATCCTTCCATCTACTGCACCAAGCACACATTTAAAGCACATGACTTCCCCCCTCAAAGAATCCCGGGAACTGTACCTCTGTGAATGAAGGAGAGAACTACAGTTCCCATGGTTCTTTGGGGAAGCCGTGTGCTTTATTTGTGTCAAAGGCATGTTGTTAGACATGTTTCAGCTGTTCACGTTTAAAGGAAAACTTACCGGATTTTCCCTTTGTGAAAAAACAGACGCAGCCATCCTTCCACATTTGCACTTCTCTAACTGTGCTGCAGTTCTCCAGCCAAGTAATGTGTGCAAAAATGCATATACTAGGATGAGGTGTGCACTTTTGTTCAGTGGCACAGTGCTTCATCCATCCACAGCAGTGACCAGAGGAGAATTGACTGCTGGGAGGAGCACAGCTGAAAGAAATACTGTATTTTTCGCTCCATAAGATGCACTTTTTTCTTCCTAAAAAGTAAGGGGAAATGTCTATGCGTCTTATGCAGCAAATGCATGGGCCCTGGAGCCAAATTGCCCAGGGGAGAAAAGCAGATCATGCTTTTTTATAAAAAAAAAAAAGAGGGAAGTGGGTGTTGATCAAGCGATCAAGGAGGAAGATATGGGATGCTAGCAATAAAGGAGGCTGCCTGGGAGTATGGAGGTAAAGACAATGAACTTACAAGGAGAAGAGACAGGAAGACTAAAGAAATGAAGAGAGAAATTAGAAGAAAAGGAGGAGCAAAAAATTGCTCCAGCTAAGGAAAAGACACTAAGGCAAACAAGAGGAAAGGGAGTGTTGAAAGGAAGCAGCTGATGGGCAAGCAATCGGGGAGGGAGATAAGAGATAAAGGAGGCTGCCTGGGAGCGGAGAGGTAAAAGCCCATGGGTCCTCAGGATTTTTGCATTGGGTTACCCCAAACTCACCGTCAAATCACATGTCTGTGGCCACAGTATGAACCACAAAAATCATACACCCACTGTTTCATTCAGAATATTGTTTTTCTTGTTTTCCTCCTCTCAAAACTAGGTGCACCTTATGGTCAGGTGCATCTTATGGCAGCATCAGCACAACTGGATGCCTTCAAAACATAGACTCATAGAATTATGGAGTTGGAAGGGACCCTGATGATCATCTAAGTTCAGCCCCCTGCAATGCAAGAATATGCAACCATCCCACATACGGGGATTGAACCTGCATCCTTGGCATCATCAGCACCACACTCTAACCAACTGAGCTATCCTCCCACATCAGTCTCTACAACCAAAGTAGGCACTGTAACTCTTCAATACCCCCAAAGGTGCACTCTTCCATTGCCTTTTGGGACAGACAGATGCCAATAACAAAGGCTTCTGAACATGGAAGCCCTGAAGAGCCATCATGACTAAAGATTAAGGGGACTGAAGTGAAGGGCTCTATGTCAGTGATAGAGCATCTGCTTTCCACAGCACCACTAGGTGGGGATGGGAATGTCCCCTGCCTGAAACCCTGGAGAGCCACTTCTGGTTAGTCCCCAGAAAAGTTCCCCTACAAAGAAATGTAGCCTTCTTGCTGAAGAAAAAGGTTCCCCACCAAACAGAATGGTGGGAGCAGGACACTGGACCAAATTGGCCTTTGGTGTGATCAAGCATTGGCTCTTGCTGTGCTCGTATGTTCATAACTCCATCATAGGATGAGATGGGACAAATGGCAGCCGCTTCCAAGGTCCCTGAATGCAAAACATATGGGGACTCTGAACCTGTCTGCCTGAGGATGCTCCATAGATAATTCAGCTTCAGCTCTTCTGCTACACTGCCACCAATGCCAGCCACCTGGAATACAAACCAGGAAGCTCTTATGGCCTACAGGTGGGACATTGGATGACCATTTGGACATCGGTGGCCTAGATATAATGTGTGAATCTGACCGTCGTCCAGGTTCCTCTTAGCGCTTGCAAATACACACCAAGAGCTCTTCTGTGAGAAAAAGGCAGAATAGCCCAACTGTTCAATCACTGCAAATGGACAAGCAGACGGGACAGAATATTGTATTCTTTAAACGGTGGTGTTGGATACACGGCAGGCTGGCCATTCTGCAGAGATTCCAAAAGATATCCCGCTTCCATGCGGTAACAGCCCTTTGTTGTCCGTGTGACATTGGGGCCTTAAACCAGAAATCTGGGCCAGCCGTGCCAAAAATGTGCTGCCTTTTTAGACGGCCAGATAAAATTGTGATTTAACACCGGGGAAATGTGAAGAGTTTGGATGGGGCTCCTTCTCTTTTACGTGCCAGCTTCTAATTTCTTTGGAAACAGGGTCAGACATCCCATCTGCCGTACGGCCTGAGATGAGGTAGACTCAGTCGCATGGAGAATGGGAGCCTTCTGCAGGGACCAGCTTAATCTAATCTCAGAAAAACAGGTGAGGCTCTTCTTCCTTCTGCTGGTGCCTCAAGCACAAATGGATGCCCGTCTCCTGACTCGACTGTGGGCAAATGCCAGACCAGAGTGAGAAACCCAGAGATTTAATCACAGGTTTGTGATGCTGCATGTAATCAGTGGAGGCGGGACCGTTAAGGCAAGTGGGGCATTGGGCAGCTTTTGGTGGCTCCAGAAGCCCACACACCAGTGTCTGTTAAGAAGTGTCTGTCTGCAGGATCAGGCCAGTCCAGCTACCTGTTCCCACAATGGCCAATCAGATGCCTGTGAGAAAGGGGCAAGCAGGATCTGGGCACAAGAGCACTCTCCCATTCTGCAATTTCCAGCAACTGGACTTCAGAAGCATATCTCCTCCAACCCGCAGAGGCAGGGTATAGCCATCATGTATTGCAAACTGCCCTGTGGTTTTCAGATGAAGGGCAGTATGGGAATTTAATGAACCACAACAACTGTAACTATTGATAGCCTTATCCTCCATGGATTTCTTTTTTTTTTTTATAAAAATTTTTATTAAGATTTTTTACAGATACATATTTAACAAACAAAATAGGTTTCATAACATCTTTTCATTCTATTGCGGACTCCCTCACGTCTCCCGCTTCCACTCTCATCATTAAAAACGAATTTTTCCAAGCAAATTATCATCTTGTTTATACTCTTAAGTGCAATGTTTAGGTTAAACTCAAATAAAAAATTATAATTTTAATGGTAGACAGTTATTTCTGCTCTGGCTTCCTTGTTAGGATTCAACCAAATTACAATACTTTTGTAAATAAATCTTAAATTTCTTCCAGTCTTCTTCAACCCTCTCCTCTCCCAGGTCGCGGATTCTGCCAGTCATCTCGGCCAGTTGCATATAGTCCATCAGCTGCATCTGCCATTCTTCCAGTGTTGGTAGATCTTGGGTTTTCCAGCTCTTAGCAATAAGTATCCTTGCCGCCGTTGTAGCGTACATAAAAAATGTTCTATCCTTCTTTAACACGTTCTGGCCGACCATGCCCAGAAGGAAGGCCTCTGGTTTCTTGGTGAAGGTATACTTAAATACCTTTTTTAACTCATTATATATCATTTCCCAAAAGGCCTTCACTTTAGGGCAGGTCCACCAGAGGTGAAAGAATGTTCCTTCATTTTCCTTACATTTCCAACATTTGTTATCAGACGAATGGTGTATTTTAGCCAATTTCACTGGGGTCATGTACCATCTATATATCATTTTCATTACATTTTCCTTCAGAGCATTACATGCTGTGAAGTTCAGCCCGGTAGTCCATAACCTTTCCCAGTCCTCAAACATAATGTTGTGCCCAATATCCTGGGCCCACTTTATCATAGCCGATTTAACCAATTCGTCTTGTGTGTTCCATTTCAGCAGCAAGTTATACATTTTTGAAAGTACCTTGGTCTTAGGTTCTAGCAGTTCTGTCTCCAGTTTCGATTTCTCCACCTGGAATCCTAACTTTTTATCAATCTTAAACACTTCCTTAATCTGAGCATAGTGTAACCAGTCTCGCACTTTATCTTTCATTTTCTCTAAACTCTGCAGTTTCCAATTGTCTCCATCCCTTTCTAGTATTTCCCAATATTTTGGCCAATTGGCCTCCATATTGGGTCTTTTTCGGGCCTTGGCCTCCAAAGGTGACAGCCACCTCGGTGTTTTGTTTTCTAATAAGTCTTTGTATCTTGTCCAGACATTAAATATTGCTTTTCTGACAATATGGTTCTTAAAGACCTTGTTGATCTTAACCTTGTCATACCATAAATATGCATGCCATCCAAATGCATTGTTAAAACCTTCCAAATCCAGCACATCCGTGTCCTCCAGAAGTAGCCAGTCTTTTAGCCAGCAGAAAGCTGCGGCTTCATAGTACAACTTTAAGTCTGGCAGGGCAAAGCCCCCTCTTTCTTTTGCGTCCGTTAATATCTTAAACTTAATTCTGGGCTTTTTGCCCTGCCAGACAAATTTGGAGATATCTTTCTGCCACTTCCGGAAGCACTCCGTTTTATCTACAATCTGCAATGTCTGAAACAAAAATAACATTTTTGGCAATACATTCATCTTAATAGCAGCTATTCGACCTAACAATGAAAGTTTCAGTTTTGACCAGCTATCCAAGTCTCTCTTAATTTCAGACCAACATTTTTCATAATTATCTTTAAACAGACTCAAATTCTTTGCTGTTATGTTTACCCCTAGGTATTTAACTTTCTTAACCACAGTTAACTCTGTCTCTCTCTGAAACCGTTCCGACTCAATATCTGTCAAGTTTTTTCCCAACACCTTGGTTTTTTGCTTATTTAGTTTAAATCCCGCCACCCGACCAAAATCCTGGATTAGTTGTAGTACTCTTTTCGTACTAGATTCTGGCTCCTGTAATGTCAGAACTAAGTCATCTGCAAACGCTTTAAGTTTGTATTGTTTCGCTCCGACCTGTATCCCTTCCACCAACCTGTCCCCTCTAATCGTGTTCAAGAGCACCTCCAGGACCGAGATAAATAGTAACGGGGAAATCGGACAGCCTTGTCGTGTTCCTTTTTCAATTTTAAACTCTTCTGTAACCACATTGTTAACTATCAGTTTAGCCTTTTGTTCTGAATATATTGCATCAATCCCATTCTCAAACCCCCGGCCCACTCCCATTTCTTTTAGATTCCCTTTCATAAACTTCCAGGATATGTTATCAAAGGCCTTCTCCGCGTCTATAAAAATTAAAACAGCTTTAGTATTTATGTCTGTTTGTAAAAGCTCCAATATATCTATAATGTTCCTTGTATTGGCAGACATGTGTCTACCTGGGAGAAAGCCTGCCTGGTCTTTATGGATTACTTTGTTTAAAACCCTCTTGAATCTACTTGCCAAAACGTCTGCGAATATTTTGTAATCCACATTTAAAAGGGAGATGGGACGGTAGTTCTTAAGCTGTGTCTTTTCAGTTTCCGATTTTGGTATCAATGTGATGAAAGCTTCTTTCCACGATTCTGGCGCCTTCTTCCCCTCTAAAATTTCATTGCTGACCTCCATCAGTGGTTGTATCAAATAGTCTTTCAATGTCTTATAATACTTGGAGGTCAGCCCATCTGGTCCTGGTGATTTGCCCTGTTTCATATTTTGGATGGCCTGCTCAATCTCTTGTCGTGTTATTTTGCCATTCAGAATTGATCTATTTTCTTCTGACAACTTTGCCAGTCCATTTGTCTTTAGAAATTGTTTAATCGCTGCTTCATCTTGTGGCCCTTGAGTGTATAATTTTTTGAAATATCTCTGGAAACACTTTCTAATCTCTCCGGGGTTCTGGATACATCTTCCTTCAATCTCTAAGTTTGTCACTGTGTTTAACTTTTGTCTCCTCTTCAACTGCCAAGCTAGCAGCTTTCCACATTTATTAGCCGACTCAAAAGTTTTTTGTTTCATTAGTTTGATTTTCCATTCTATTTCCTGATTTATCAGTTTACAATACTGTGCTTGGTAAAGTTTGATTTCTCTCAGAATCGGCTGGGACTTCGGATTAAGTCTTAACTTCTTCTCCAACTCCTTGATTTTTTCCAAAATTTTATCTTTCCTTTCGTTTTGTTTCCTTTTCTTTACTGTGTTCTGTTGTATCAGGAACCCCCTCATCACGGCCTTACTTGCGTCCCAGATAGTTCTTTTTTCCACTGTGGTGTTCATATTGATCTCAAAATAATCCTTTAGGGCTTTTTGGGCCTTCTTAGTGATCTCCTGATCTCTAAACAGGCCATCATTCATCTTCCATCTGAAGGAACCGGTTGGAATCAATGTCATGTCCATTCTCAGTGCGTTATGGTCGGAGCATGTCTTTGGGCAGATTTCCACCTTTCTGATCTTAGGTGCCAGACCTCTAGTTATCCATATCTGGTCGATTCTTGTCCAAGTCAGTTGGGCTTCAGAGAAAAATGTTCCTTCCCTTCCCAAGGGGTTTCTCACTCTCCAAATGTCAATCCAGTCCATATTGTCTGTCATTTCAAAGAAGGTCTTTGGTAGTCTCCCATCTTTAGAAATTTTTTGGCTCTGTGACTTATCCATATTGGTTGATACAACTCCATTCATATCTCCCATCATAATGATGTTGTTGTAGTCCAGATAGTCCAGCATGGTCTCATGCAACTTCTTATAGAATTCCGATTTTCCTTCATTTGGAGCATAAATTCCTAATATCAGTATTTTTTCCCCTTGATGTTGTATTTCTATCGCCAAAATTCTTCCATGCTCATCTTTAAACAGAAATTTAGGTGAAAGGCTCTCTTTTGCATAAATTACCACACCTCTCTTTTTAACTGTATCCGAAGATATAAATTCCTGACCAAGTCTTTTATTTATTAACACTTTTCTGTGGAGCCTGGTCACATGTGTTTCCTGTAAGCAAATAATGTCCAAATGTTCCTTTTTTAAAATGTGAAAGATTTTTCTCCTTTTTCCTGGAATGTTACAGCCATTTATGTTCCAGCTCAAAAGTTGCAGAGACATCCTGAATATATCTGGTTATTCTTGCTGTGGGGGTACCTTATTGTCAGATTTTTGGGGGTCCGAGGGTGCAGGAACCCCCGGAGGTTCAGGCCCTGGGGGTAATCCAAGTCCCTTATGAAGATCTTCTCCGTGTGCCACCAAAAACTTGTCTCTATCCTCCGGCGTTCTAATTTTAATCTTCCTCCCTCTGAAAGTAAACGACAACCCTTGGGGAAACTCCCACCTGAAGATGATTGAGTTGCTCCTTAGCAGTTTTACTAATTCCGAGTAGTCTGCTCGAAGATCCAACAGCTGTTTAGGAATATCCTTATAAATTTCAATTCTTTTGTCCAAAATATCCAGTGACTTTCCGTAGTGCAGGCCTAGAATCTTGTCCCTTTCCTCCTTTGATCTCAATATTATCAAACAGTCTCTGGGCTTCTCCTTCTTTATAAGTCTTCCAAGCCTAAAAGCAGATAGTATTTTAAAGTCTTTTTCTTCTAAGTTCCAAAACTTGGAAAATTCCTTGGTAAGGAACTCAGTTAATTTACCTTCTTCCACTTCTGGAATTGAGCGTATCCTTAAATTGGCCTCCCTGTTCCGAAGTTCTGTCATGGAAAAATAGATCTGGTGTTCTCCTACTTGTTTGCTGAGTGGTCTTACTTCTTTTTCAAGCTGTCCCAATCTTTGGCTAGTGTCTTCCGCCAGTTTCCGATTTTCACCTACAGCCTCCTTCAATTCTCCAATAGATTGAACATTCTGTGCAACTTGTCCAGTTAGTCTATTTAAACTTTCTGTGTTTAAGTCAATTTTAGCTGATTGCTGGTCAGCCTTTCTGTCCAGAGCCTCCAATTTTTCAAAAATTTTCTCCAAAATAGTGCCACTTGCTCCTGAGGCCATATCTTCCAGTTGTAATTCCTCAGTTTCTCCCTCCCCTGATTGTAGCAGGGAGGCCGCTTCTGCCTCAGGAGGCAAAGTAGTAGGCAAGGCAGGCACAGATGATCTACGCTGTGAGACTGTCGGTAAAGTTAACGTTGTTTGTCTGGTTCTTCCCCTTTTTCTTGTTCCACTCATTCCAAAGTTATCTAAAAGCCAAGGTCAAACTGAATTGTTCCCATGAGAAAGTAAGAGCCCAGATGGTAACACTCAAACAGGAGGCCGGGAAAGAGAAAGTAAAACAAAGTCACTGCTGTAAATCCAAAAATCCTCTAGGTGGAGCTTAGAATGTCTTTGGGGAGGAAGTCCAATCCAATTGAAGTTAGTAAGTCTGAATTGATCTCCAAAGATCTTCACAAAGATAAGTTTTAGCAGAGTTAAAACTTAAAGCCAAACATTGTTTCCAAAAGTGCTTAGACCACAAGTGTTTCAAAGTAACAAATTCAAACTCAGTATGTTCCAAAGTTCAGATTCAAAGTATCCAAAGCTTGCAGGCTGACTGCTCAGTTACTCAGGCAGCTCCAGTACCTGGGTTTCTTACTCTTATTTGTAATCCAATAGATCAACAGAAGACAGGTACCCTTGTCTCAATGAAGGTCCAAAAAACAGCCACTTAAAGTCTTTAAATCAGCCAGAAACAACAGTTTAAATAGATGCCAGATCAGTCAATGCAAAAAATTACTCTTTGTCTCCACTCCTCCTGCTCTTTACTTTCAAGTTCAGTGTCAGCGGAAGACGGACTTCCTGTTTTTCGTCACTCCGCTTTCAGCCAAATTCACAATTTTTAGAGGCTTTAGAAGTATAGTGTCCAAATTACTCACGGGTTGTTGCTTTCCAAAGTTAGCAGTTTCAAGAAGAAAGGTCAGCGCTCACCGGCAACAGCGACGCGGCTTCGCTCCGTTGATCGCGCAACGACCCACAGCGCCGCTACCCCCTCCGCGGTCCGGAGCCCCTTACGGGGTCCCTTCGTCGTTTTAGGGGCTGCTTTTGGCGCCCGCCGGGTCTCAGGACCACAGGCTTCTGCTGCCTGTGGTTTTTCTGGATGGGTCCCCGCTTCGCCGTAGCGGGCGACCCGTTTCAACGGAGCTACCCTCTCCCGTTCAGGAGCTGGCAGCCATTGCCGTTCGCGCCGCCTCCGGAAGTCTTATCCTCCATGGATTTCTGGCTTGTTCTGGGAAGCTGCCCGCCATGTATTTCCCATAATGCTCTGGAGAACCAAACATGGCGGTAAACATTCCTGGGCAATTGTGAGAAACTTAACATGGCAAGTGGCTTGCCAAATTTAGCCACTGTTGCAACATAAGTCTGCATTGATGTGGCCAGAATACCCACAGCACGTAAATCTGTGCTTAAAAGCTTGCAAGACTGCCAATAGGTTTAACCAGGTTTAAGGTTCTTGTATTATGGACCCTCCAAGTGTCCCTATTTTCCAGGGACAGTCCTGGATTTACAGAAGGTTTCTGATTCAATCCCAGAATGTCCTGCTTTTCCTTAGGACGTCCCTATTTTCACCGGAGAAATTTTGGAGGGTATGGAGTTATGCGACCGCTGAACCAAGGAGATAAGTAACTGTACAACCTTTAGAAGACATTTGAAGGCTGCCCTGTGTAGGGAAGTTTTCTAATGTTTAAAGTCTTGCGATGTTTTTATGTATGTTGGAAGCTGCCCAGAGTGGCTGGGGCAACCCATTCAGATGGGTAGGGTAATAATGATGATGATGTTACAGATAGGTAGCCGTGTTGGTCTGCCATAGTCAAAACAAAAAATTCCTTCCAGTAGCACCTTAAAGACCAACTAAGTTAGTTCTTGGTATGAGCTTTCGTGTGCATGCACACGAAGAATGGTATCTGAAGAAGTGTGCATGCACACGAAAGCTCATACCAAGAACTAACTTAGTTGGTCTTTAAGGTACTACTGGAAGGAATTTTTTTGTAATGATGATGATGATGATGATGATGAATAGGACATCCCCATTTTCATCAGAGAAATGTTGGGGGGTATGGTATAAATTCCCAAGGCCCTTAATAAGCTATTTTATGAACTACCTGGTTCCTTATATCCCTGCCTCAATAATGAGATTGTGGGGGCGGGGGGGGTCCCTGTTGTTGGTTCCCCAAGGCTCAAACGCATGGTGCATAACTACCAGAAGCCATGCAATTCATTTCCCCACTGAGATTAGACAGCTGAACCTCAGGCGCATGGCAAAGACTTACTTATTCCAGCAGGCATTTTAAGGCAGGACTCAGCTCCATGTTTCGTTCTATGGTGACGTCTTGTTGTTTTATTCTGTGTATGGTTTATTTTTACCCACACCACCTAGAAAGGCTAAGAATCAAGCAGCATCTAAATGCTTTAAATAAACAAATACAATTTATGATGCAGCAAAGGGTAGCAGGGAACACTGATGGGGAAGGACCACAGTTTACTGGTAGAGCATCAGGCAGATGGTTCGAAGTTCAGCCCCCAGCATCTCCAGGTAGGTCTGGGAGAAATTATTGCCTGAAACCCTGGAAAGTCACTGCCAGTCAGTGTAGACAATACAAAGCAAGATGGACAATTGGTATCAGTCAGTATAAGGCAGTTTCTAGGATGGTCACCTTGCTGGGGCTTCTCAAACGTGGAGCAGACCCCGACTAATGCGATGAGGAAATTGTTATTATTTATATCGCAGCATCCTTGCTCACAGCCCTTGCTCACAGCGTTTTAATATGCTAAAAAAAAAGGGAGGTCACTGTCCTTTGAAGCTTGCAGTCTGAAATTCTGAAACAGAGGAGACGGCGATGTGGAGGGAAAAGAGAAACAGAGCAGTACCTCTCTCTTAAATAAAAAGGCTGAAATCCAATTCAGGAGCAACTAGCAAGGACAACATAAAGTCATTTTGAGCCACAGATAGAGCCCTGGTGGGTTTTTCCCCCCAGCCAGTAATCACCAGTCTCTCTGCTACCCTGTGGATCTTTCCAAGTTTCTTAATTCTGAATCAGAGAAACCTCACTAGAATTTAGAAAGGATAATGAGAAATAATTGCCTGTTTAAATATCTGAAAGAGGGGGAGGAAGACTTCTGTAATCATTATCTCAGTTTTCATAAGACGTGGAAAAGGAAGGGGACTGGGCCAACAGAAAACGGAGTTGCACTCACACACTCACCGGCACACACATTGGGTTGTAGGAGCTTAGCCAATATGGTGTCCTCTTCCACCATCCCTGATGACTGACCCTGGGCTGATGGGAACTGGAGTCCTACAACATCTGGGCGACCCCACCACAGCCACCTCTGGTTTGGGAATAATGTGTTCTAATAAAGTGGTGTGTTCACAGCGATTGTTTAAAGGACAATAGAGGCCAAACGTTCATTGCAGCAGGAAGTACTTAAAGAGGGAACTCTTCTTTTGCTAAGTTCTGGAAATGTACCGAGGGACCCTATAAATATTTATATAGCTTTGTTTGGGGTCATTGTGCTTGTGGAGGTAAAGGATGGCTGTGCAGGCCTAGCCTTTATAAAAGAGATACGTTGTACGTGTAAATAAAAATTGTGGACGGTAACCATTCCAAGTAAGGGTTTCTGCGTGTGCAACAGATTTTCCCAACTCATCTCCCTGCATGCGCCCCACATTCTCCCCAAGTCTGCTCTGGAGGGTTGGGGGGACCCCTGAAACAGATTTAGTGCGCGCTCCGGGAAAGGAGAGCAGGAAAAAGTTCTGTTTTCACAAGCAGGAATATTTGTGGTGGTGGAACAGGTTCCTTAGCAATACATTCAATGGAGGCTGGTCATTCACGCCTCATCTAGCCCCTAGCTGCCTATCCTTCTACTTACAACCCATCTTGGTGGAGTGGCACATCCTGCTCCTTCATCTCAGTGCTGCCCCTTGTACAACTCAGCAGGGAGGAAGATGGAGACAAGTTGGCGCTGCCTATCATTGGCTCTGGCTCCACCAGCTCCCTGACATCTGCCAACATTGGCTACTGCCCACAGTCAGCTGTTTTGTGTGCATCATTAGAAGGGGCTGAAGATCAGGAAGACCAAACACTAACAGGAAGATAGGAAAGGGGAGCTAAGAAGGTAACAAGACTAATGCAGACAAAGGGAGTTTAAAAGGAGAGGTGATTTTGTGGGCCCTTCATCGGGAAGCGTCATGGACTGGCTGCATACAAAGGAGTGGTGGGAGGCACCACCTGGGAAACCCCCAGGGAAAGAAGGCTCAGAGCCACAGGAATGGTGGACAATGAGTGGTAAGAGGGAAAAGACTGGGGTGGGGTGGGTAGAGGTGTCAGAAGCTGGAGGGGCAACAGGGTTTAGTGAGCAGGAAGAGTCTGTGGCAGAGAGCAGTTCAGACTCTGATGCTGAAGCAGAGGCTGGAGTGCAAGGGAGGGTCAAGAGGCTGCTGAAGAATCCAGGAGCCTGCCTTTCCTGCTATGACCAGCTTCCCTCCTCCCTGGTCTCTGAGAACATACAGAGAAATGAAAAGAGAAGGACAGAGATTAATTGTGCGCAGACGCAGTTTGAGACTGTGTGGGAGAAATCCTGGAGAGGTGGAGCCTTAGAGAGGGGTGGGACCTTCAGTCCTCACAACTGCTTCATCGGGCAAGACCCCCTAGGAAGAGTCTCTGAGACCATTAGGCCTGACCAGTGGTTTCTTTCCTTGAATGAAGATTTAACTTCACTGGCCTCAGGTGATCTATTGTTTTTGTTGCTGACCTACGCCCAACTCAAGTCCCGACAGGGAGCTGCCTTTAACTGACTGTGTTCTGATGGAATAATTAGCTACCAAAGAGTGCTGCATTCATAGATCTTGTGATGGCCTTGTGATTCAGACTCGGAGGCTGAACCTGAGGAATCCCAGCCTGCACAGGAGTCCCTGCCTCCAGAACCAGCTGAGCCAGGGCTGGGGCCTGAGCCTGAAGGGTCCTCACCTGTGCTGGATCCTCAGGTGCAGGCTGAGTCTGCTCTGGCCCCTGAGGTGATGGAGGACCCATTGCCTGCAGGTGCTCCACTCTCAGCCCCGTCAGGGGAAGAGGAGGTTTCCTCTGGGTCCGGTAACCCTGCAGCCTCTCCTGAACTGCAGAGGCTCAGGGCAGAGAGGCGGAGGGAACTAAGTTCCTGCAGGAGGAGTGCTTGCCTCCAGGCCAGGAGAGGCGAGTCACCAGAGGACCGGGGCCGCCCTATGCCTTGGGGCAGATAAAAGCCAGTCAGCCCCAGTCCCAGGTTGTGGGAGCAACGTTGTTGCTAGCCTGTTCCTGCCTGCACCCTGTCCTGCTCTTCTGCCAGAGTTCCTGACCCCACCCGACTTCCCACCTTGGACCCAGCTACAGCTTTGATGGACAGCCTCCATACCGCACTATTGACCTCAGACTGGACTCGGTTAGCCCCCGGGACCAGCACAGATCTACTGCATTGGTTACACTAGATGATCTTTGACGCTCCTCTTGCTCTGTGTTAATGTTATGTGAAATAACCTCAGCCTCATCAGGGCCTCTCTCCCTTCTTCTCTAGCGCAGCCACGAGGAAGAGACCAGAACCTTCCGCTTCCACTTTTTACTAACCACAGTTTAGTGTTCTGTATGAACCCAGACAAACTGGGGTTGTTCTTAAGGATGTATGTGCAGAGGTAGACTTTTCTAACGGCATCTCGTTTAACAAATGCCGTTTATTCCTCTTTGAGGAGGCGATTAGAAAAGACGATAGGCCAGATGGGTCTCATTTGTAATTAAAACTTGGAAGGCAATTTGATAGTGCAGGAGCAAAAAATAAAACCGGGGGGGGGGGGGAGAGGAAGCAGTGGGATAAAATAAATCATCTGCTGCAATATATTATTAACTGTACAAAGCAAAGAGCCTTTCTTAACAGCATGAAATTGAATTGAAGCCTAGCTCGTACATAAGGATCTTTATGGGAGCAAGCTGAACACCATGCTTCAAGATGGACTTAGCTCCTCGGCCTGTGAGCAAAGAGGGAGTTTTTCACACTCCAGAAATAAATTCACTCGGCCCAAGAATTTCCATCAGTTACTGAGTTATGTTCTCCCATAGGAAGGTGGCTCATACTAAGACAGACCATTGGTCCATCTACCTCACTGCTGTCTTCTCTAAGTGGCTACAGCTTTCCAGACTGGGGTTTCAGACAGGGGTCCCTCCCAGCCCTGCCTGGAGATGACAGGGATTGAATCTGGTGCCTTCTGCACGCAAAGCAGATGCTCTGTAGCTGAGCCACAGTCTTCACACAATGACTGGTGCTCATTGTCTTAGAAAAGTACTATATTTTTTGCTCTATAAGACTCACTTTTTCCCTCCTAAAAAGTAAGGGGAAATGTGTGTATGTGTTATGGAGCGAATGCAGGCTGTGCAGCTATCCCAGTGATCCCTCTTGCTGTTCTGGCTTCCAGGATTCAGAATATTTTTTTCCTTGTTTTCCTCCTCCCAAAACTAGGTGTGTCTTGTGGTCTGGTGCGTCTTATAGAGCGAAAAATACGGTGCTTTTTGGAAGTATCGGGTGTATGTTTTTCTAAGGTAATGTACATACAGCGGTACCTCTGATTGCGAATGGGATGCATTCCAGAGGCCCGTTTGCAACATGAAAAGAGCGCAACCCACAGCGGTGCATCTGCACATGCGCAAGTTGCGATTGGCCACTTCTGCGCATGCATGTGACATCATTTTCTGCTTCTGCGCATGTGCGAGCGGCAAAACCCGGAAGTAACCCTTTCCAGTACTTCCGGGTCGCTGTGGGACGTAACCTGGAAGAACGTAACATGAAGCGGACGTAACATGAGGTATGACTGTACTGTCATACCTTGGTTCTCGAACTTAATCCATTCCGTGAGTCTGCCTGACTTCCGGAAATGTTCGAAAACCAAGGCACGGCTTCCGATTGGCTGCAGGAGCTTCCTGCACTCAAGCGGAAGCCGCAGAAGTCACGTCGGACGTTCGGCTTCCAAAAAAAGGGTTCGCAAACCGGAACACTCACTCCAGGTTTGCGGTGTTTGGGAGCCAAAACGTTCGAGTCGCAAGGCGTTCCAGAACCAAGGTATGACTGTATATAGGTGAATAAACATGCATGTGATGCTTTAAAAAAATAATAATGCAGAAACCCCTTCTGAAGAATAAGGGTGGGCCAAGATTATTAGCCAAATCTAATTTCAGTTTGAAAGCAGTGCTAAGGACTATGGGGCACTGAAGAGTTTGCATCCTATATCATTTAGGTTGTGAACCACTCTACAGATGAATACATACTGTATTAAATAAATAATAATAAAATAATGGAGAGAACTAAGGATGAGGTAGAAATTATGTTCTGTTTACACTTAAAGGCAAGCCTACCAAATCCACACTTTCTGAAATGATCCATGAGCTGAAATGCAGCCATCTTTCAAAATTTGCATGTTTCCCATTGTTGCAGTGCGGTTTTCCAGCTAAGTGTTGCACACAAAAATCCGTGTGTGCTGGAAAGTGTGCATAAATTTGCACATTATTAGTGAAAACAACATGCAAAGATGTGTTCTGTCAGGGAAATTTGCTTAGCAAAATTGTGTATATTGGGGAGAAATTTGTATGGACTTGGTTATGTAAAAATAAATAAATCACAAGCTGATGTGGAAATGTGGTGAGATAAAATTAAACTTGAAAAGCATGTGAAACTGAAATGTACAGATTCTCCCATCGCTAGATGGCACTCACCTAATCTCGTGTGGAGCTGAATTCCACAGGGGCAGGGCCACTGGTGAGAAGACCCTGCTCTGTGTGCCCACCAGCACAAGATAGGCTACATGACACACACAGCTCCTGTCCTCCATCACCTTACTGCTACTCTCTGCTCACTCTCTGCTCACTCTCTCTAGCATCTGCTGCCTGAGGCAACTGCCTCATCTCGTCTAACAGTAGGGCCGGGCCCTCCTGAATATATTCTCTAAGGGATCTGGCAGAAGAGGCTGGGTACCCTCTGGCCCCCTGTACTTCAGGCACTGAGATATGTACATGAAAGCCCATAAGAGAAATCAGTTTTGCAAGAGCATCAATTATTGCATGGCCATGGCAGCGTTAACACAAGAAGAGCCTGCTGGATCAGACCAATGACCCATCTAGTCCAGCACCCTGGGGTGGATCTACACACAGCAGGGGAAACTGCTTTGTAAAATCGCATAGAAACGTTTTGTGTTCTACAGCGCCACCTGGTGTTGCATGTTTATAACGCATCCAAAATGCTGTTTTTTGACTAATGTAGCTGAGTCCCTGTTCTCACAGCGGCCAAGTGGGAAAGCCATGAGGAGAATCTGAGCTCAAGAGCACTTTCCCCTCCTGTGGTTTCTAGCAACCGGCGTTCAGAAACATCGCCGCCTCCAGCTATGGCGGCAGAGCAGAGCCATCATGCAATCTCACACAGCATCTTAAGGAAGATTCTGACATGTACATGGAGAAAAGAGTACTCCATACCAGAGGCCTAACAGGGCTCGGGGACGATTAATACACTCCCGTTGGTTATAATTCTGTTGCTTCCTCAAACACCTCCCGTTGTATCACACGTCTCATTTCCATATCTGAGAATTCCAGATTCTGCTAGATGTGAGGGAGATTTGTGATTGTCCTTAGACTCTGCCTGACATTACTATGCACGCTTTTTTTTTTTTACTTGCCACCAGTGCATTTGTGCCGTTTCCATCCTTTTAGCAGAAATGGCACAGAGGGAAACTTTGAACATTCAGAGAATCTCTAAAAGCACATGAGTAGTGATTATGTAATCCCCACATGGTGAACTGGGAGTCTTGCTCTCCCCCCAGAATACAGCAGTCTGGTGGTACTACAAGCCTAATATGCAATGCATTCCTCTCCTCCAATTATTGTTTGCCCGCAATCCCCCTGCCCGCAAAAACAAAACAAAACCTGGCCTCATTTTGTGGAGACCAGACTAGCTTGCACATTAGGCAAATTAGGCATATGTTCAGGATGCGTTGTAAGTAGGGCAAACCTTCCCAAACTCTGTCCAAGGACGTGCCAGTGTGCCCTGACATAATAGCTCACGTGCTACATTAAATAAATGGATGACATGACTGGAAGCTCCTGAAAGAGTATGAGTCTGAAGTGAGGAGGCAATCACTCCCAGCTCAGAGAAGCAGCAGGATTTCCCAGGCCTCAGAGGAGTGATTCTGTTGTGCCTCTGCATGAGTCGCCACTCTGGGTTTCCCTCCTCCCAGCCAAGAGGCATACCATTCAATAGTGGTGGTGTTGTTCTTGTTTAGTCGTTTGGTCTTGTCCGACTCTTCGTGACCCCATGGACCAGAGCACACCAGGCACTCCTGTCTTCCACTGCCTCCTGCAGTTTGGTCAAACTCATGCTGGTAGCTTCGAGAACACTGTCCAACCATCTCGTCCTCTGTCGTCCCCTTCTCCTTGTGCCCTCCATCTTTCCCAACATCAGGGTCTTTTCCAGGGAGTCTTCTCTTCTCATGAGGTGGCCAAAGTATTGGAGTCTCAGCTTCGGGATCTGTCCTTCCAGTGAGCACTCAGGGCTGATTTCCTTCAGAATGGAGAGGTTTGATTTTCTTGCAATCCACGGGACTCTCAAGAGTCTCCTCCAACACCATAATTCAAAAGCATCAATTCTTCAGCGATCAGCCTTCTTTATGGTCCAGCTCTCACTTCCATATATCAGTACTGGGAAAACCATAGCTTTAACTATACAGACCTTTGTCAGCAAGGTGATGTCTCTGCTTTTTAAGATGCTGTCTAGGTTTGTCATTGCTTTTCTCCCATTCAATAGTAACTCATAGATAAACACCTGTGGACTAAAATCCCTTGGGGATTAGGGGCCCCAAAGCTTCAGTTCCATAGTAGATCTGCCCCTACTTAAGAGGAGGTCTTCTGAGACCCCCTCCATACTTTTGTTACATTTTTTTTTTACATTGTACCAAAATTGCACCATCAATTTGACTCTGGAATGAAAAGAATTAAACTGTGCTTAACTATCAGAAGTCTGGGAAACAACAGTCTGAGATGAACAGATGAATTGCCAGCAGATCTGACAAAAGTGTTGAGCAAGATGCCACTTAAAAGATATATTGCTCATTATTTTTCCTTACTCCTCTTATTTTATACATTATTATTATTATTTATACCCTGCCCATCTGACTGGGTTGCCCCAGCCACTCTGGGTGGCTACCGACATACATAAGAACATAATAAAACGTCAAACATTACTAAGAACATACTGATCCAATACAAAAAGTCACAGTAACTTTAAAATAAACAACGTATATCAAATAAAGCAATATTCAATAACCCCTTAGCAAATTAGTTTGACTTTCCATGCTAGTTTGGGCTGTATTATTTTTTTTAAAATGGCATGTTCTACCATTCCCTAACCATAATAATTTATTTTACCAGTGTTTTGGCATTTGGCTCTGTGTTGCAATTAAAGAAGGAGGTCGTCTGGCTTTGTCATTCATTGCATTCATATTGAACTGGGTGAGGAAACCTTTCTCAGCCCAGGGGCCACTTTCCCTTCTGGGCAACTTTCCAGGGGCCGCATGCTACATTTCTGAAGGAGTAAATGGGCAGACCAACAAATGTCAACTTCACCTTTCTACAGTAGCCCAGTTTCTACACAACAAACACCCCTCTCTATCCTCCATCCAGGTAGAGGTGGTTTTAAGGTAGCATGACCAGTACACCACAGTGGGACCACAACAATGCTGTAGAATGGAGTGCAAGAACTGTAGCATTGCCCAAAGTCCGCCACTATTCCAGGCGAGTAACAGGCAACATCAGAGTTCAATGACACATTCCAGTCAGGCAAAAATAACTCAAGAAGGGTGTGGGGCCAGGCTGGTGAAAGGTGGGGCCTAGGGTTAGGGGTGGACAGGAAGTGTGTCCTGGCATGAAAGCCAGATAGATAGGCTTGGCGTAGGGATGTGTCTAGATGCTAGAGGAGTATATATTTATTTGATATTATCCTTCCTTCCTCAGGTTTGTGAGTTCAACAGAATGCATCCCTTTGCAGCTAAAAAGGAACCTGAGATAGGCTAGTTTTAGTATTTTAAATTTAAGTAATCCAGGATGCTTTAAGGCAGACTGGATTCTCTTGGTATTTCCCCCTTTAAACAATAATCATACAAACAGTCTTGTAGAGGGTAAAAATAACATTGAGTCACTCAGAATACTTGCTGAAGAATCACAGATAGCAGCAGCTTTGCTCAGGCAGGCTTAAAATGGTAATCCAGTTACAAAGACCTATTTTAGTCTAGCTTAAAAATGGAGTGGCTCAGATTTAGCATATGTTCTACAATGCTGGAATGAGGTGGAAGAGCAAAAAGGAAGTGGCAGGTGAGGAGATTCTATGTGGCTACAGTTCTCCCCCTGTCAGGGCACAGTGGGAGGTCTCTCAGAGTTCTCTCTAGTAAACTTACAGGAAAACTCTGTGAGCTTCAGCTGCCACCATGTGCCTATCTAGCAAGCATGCCTTGTTGGTTTGACTGCATTGTAAATACAGTCGTACCTTGGTTGCCGAATGCCTTGAGGCTCAAACATTACGGCTCCCAAACGATTGAAAACCAGAAGTGAGTGTTCCAGTTTTCAAACTTTTTTTGGAAACGGAATGTCCGGCACGGCTTCTGCTATTGTTTCCGGCACACCTGCACAATCAGAAACCAATCGGAAGCTGCACCTTGGTTTCCAAACGTTTCAGAAGTCAAACAGACTTGAACGGATTCCATTCGACTTCTGAGGTACATTCGTACCTTGGTTGCCGAACGCCTTGGAACTTGTATGTTTCGGGTCCTGAACGATCGAAAACCAGAAGTGATTGCTCTGGTTTTCGAATGATTTTGGGAAGCTGAACATCCGGTGCGGTTTCTGCGGCTTCCGATTGGCTGCAGGATGCTCCTACAGCCAGTCGGAAGCCATGCCTTGGTTTTTGAACGGTTCCAGGAGTCTGTTCGCATTCTGTTTCAGTACTAAGGTATGACTGTATCACACACTTGGAGGGATGCATCCAGCCCCTGGATCTGAGGTTCTCCATCCTTGATATGGTCTGAAGACTGAGGAAGAAGGAATCAAATGGAATGGAAGGACAACCGATCACGATCATTGTTTTTCTTCCAAGATGTCTCCCACCCATCTGTAAACCAGTGTGTGTTTATGTGTCTGTGTGCGCGCGCATCAAAAATCTGCCTTAAAACAAACCAGCTGTGGTTTCAACCAGTCGGGTTGGGAAAATAACATTTCAGGAGAGGGCCTTGGGACGGATAAGAAGCAAAGTGGTAATTGCGAGAGGGAGCTTAAACAAGAGCAACCGGAGACTCCTGCTTTCAAGCACAGGAAACTTCACTGCAAATTAAGTCCCGTTTCCTTCACGAGCTGCTGCAGAATGACAGCTCTGACAGACATACAGATTGTTTACGGTCCTGAGGGCTTTTTGTGTGGGCGCGCATGGTTGTAAATGCTCCCACAATGCACTCAGCTACACCCTGTGACGTAACCACTCGATTATGACCAACTTCTCCTGCTTAACGTAGCTTGTAATTGGAACGCACTAGTGGGTATAGTAAATAATAATAATAGCCTGTTGGGAAACTGCAGGTGCCTCACCTTAGCCCAGGCCTGCAGAAGCTGGGTAAACCAGGGATGCGTAATAAACACCTGATGAACTTATTGTTGGCTGGGCCAGAGGCTGCAAAGGCACCAAAGTGCCAAGCACCAAACAGAAGGGATGGACTGAGAAGCCTAATATATACATTTTTTCCCAAAGTGCTTTTTGATAATATAATGCACGTTCTAATGTTAATTTCACTAATACATTCATTTCCATGCACATTTTACCCTAGGATGTGAATTTTTGGGTGGGAAAACTGCATTGCGAAATTCAGAGAAGAGCCCATTTTGAAAAATAGCTGTGTTTTTGGCTTCGGAAAGTGCAAATTAGGTAGGTTTGCCCAGTGGTTCCCTCTCTGCGAGAAGCAAAGCTACAGGGAACCAAGCAGAGGGTCTTCTTGGTAGTGGCGCAAGCCCTGTGGAACACCCTCCCCACCAGATGTCAAGGAAATAAACAACTACCTGACATTTAGAAGATATCTGAAGGCAGCCCTGTTCAGGGATGTTTTTAATGTGTAACATTTTAATGTATGTTTAATCTTTGTTGGAAGCCACCCAGTGTGGCTGGGGAAACCCAGCCAGATGGGCGGGGTACAGATAATAAATTATTTATTATTATTATTATTATTATTATTATTATTATTATTATTATTATTATTAAAATGCAAACTGAGTCAAATTTCTCCCCATCCCTATTTACCACACCTGTGATCCAAAGCTGTCCCTGCAGCTGGTTTTAAGAAAAGGGGATGAATTTGGAGATAACCTGAGGAATAACTGTACTGATGGTGGACATTGCGCAGCGAGGAGAGGGGAGCTGACATATATCCATTGATTCAAAATTACTGGGTTAATCAGCAAGCCAAGAAAAGCCAACCAATAATGTATGGTGGGCTTTGAAGAACTTGAGATACCTCCTGTCTGCTTGGTACTGCAAAAATAGCTGATGGGGCTGTCAAGCACCTGGAGAGACTCTGTCGGGGTCTGTTAATAGCAAACCAATTCAGGCCGATGATAAGGCAGAAGGCCACTCACATGACCCAACCATTCCCAGTTATGCCTGCCAGAACAATACCTTGGTCGCCTCCACAGCAGAGCTGAAGCCAATGCTAGTCATTAAGACGATGGGGAGATATGGCCTCCGTTGCCATGGTGACAAAGTAACATCTACTAGCAGGAAGCCTGGATTGGTGGGAAGTGTGGTGAGGCATCAAGGTTTGGGTCGGGCCTGTAGCTGGCTCTTCGTAATCAGCCCTCCAAGAACCAGCAAAAGGTGGTAAGACCAAAGGCCTATCTGTTCCATTATCCTGTACTCCCAGTGGCCAACCAGATGCCTATGGAGAGGTCTACAAGTAGGACATGAGTCTAACAACATTCTCCCCACCCAAGATCCCCACCAACTAGTATTTGGAGACCTACTGGTAGCCGTGTAGTGTGAGCTCCCGGTAACCCAGCTCTCACCACCAACACCGCTGAAACTATCCCATACCACACTGGAGCCAAGAGGGCAGGGGTGCCAACTTGAATAAAATATTGTGGGGGCCCAGGTAAGCCTTGCCCCACATAATAGATCACACGACACAGTGCACACACACCATTTGAATGAGAATGCCCATCAACTTTGTGGGGGTCCTGCCCCCTCAAATATATTATTGTGGGGTCCGAAGTCTCCACGGCCACTAGGCATTGGCTCCTATGCAAGCAGAGCTGTGCTGTGCCACCTGCCTGCCCACACAGTGGGGAGCCCAGCCAGCTGGCACAGCACTTGGTGGGTGCGAACCAGGTGCCCCCATGCTGGTGCCCCCAACCCGGTGCAGCAAGGTATGCGTCTGCACGAGCGTTGGTCTCTCTGATGCCGGAAAAGGAGTGCCAAGCCAGGCCGTGCTGTGGGCCCCCCCTCAAAAATCTGTGCCCAGGGGCGTGGCCGCACTGGCACAGCCCCGCCCCCACTTTGGCTCTGGTAATGGGGGCCAAAGGGATGGTTTTCATGATTTGTAGCTTCAATAGCTTTATCCTGTGAATTCTACTCACCGCCTCTGAAAGTTATCCAAGCAACCCTCACTACATTTTGTGGAAGCAAATGCCAAGCTTTAACTCTTTGGTGTAAAGGCAAAGGGACCCCTGACCAGTAGGTCCAGTCGTGACTGACTCTGGGGTTGCGGCACTCATCTCGCTTTATTGGCCGAGGGAGCTAACGTTTGTCCTCAGACAGCTTCCGGGTCATGTGGCCAGCATGACTAAGCCTCTTCTGGCAAACCAGAGCAGTGCACGGAAACGCCATTTACCTTCCCGCTGGAGCGGTACCTATTTATCTACTTGCACTTTGACGTGCTTTCGAGCTGCTAGTTGGGCAGGAGCAGGGACCGAGCAACGGGAGCTCAACCCATTGTGGGGATTCAAACCAACGACCTTCTGATTGGCAAGCCCTAGGCTCTGTAGTTTAACCCACAGCGCCAGCAAGTCCTTATCCCCTTCTTGAAGCTCCTGCCCTTCCTTTGAGGACCCTGGCATCTAATACCAAGAGAGGGAGAAAAAATGTCTCCCTATCGACTTACTCTAGGCAATGCTTCATTTTTGTTTTTATTTTACAACTGAATATGTCTCCCCCCCCATCATCTTTTCTCATCTTTTCCCCCCTAAGCTTGTGGGTTGCATTCCCTTGATGGGTCACTGGAAATACCGTATTTTTCACCCCATAAGGCGCACCGGCCCATAGGACGCACCTAGTTTTTTGGGGGGGGGAATAAAGAAAAAAAATATTATTCCCCCCCCCCCCGGGGCGCGAGCTTCCCCCGACCCCAGCCCCCAGAACAGGCAGCTCTTCGCAAGCCTTGGGAGACTGGCGCGACTTCCCACCGGGCTCCTGCATTCGCCCCATAGGACTCACACACATTTCCCCTTCATTTTTGGAGGGGGAAAAATGTGTCCTATAGGGCGAAAAATACGGTATATGCCTGCTCCCACTCTTTGCTTGTGTGTGTGTGTGTGTGTGTTTGTGTGTGTGTGTGTGTGTGTGTGCAGTAGAGCTTTAAGAGCCTCTCCAAAGTGATTTTCTCATGCGGCTGCAGCTTCCAGGTGTCTCGCCGGCTTCCTCTCTCCTGCCCTCTAGAAATGTATACTACACATTCTGGCTCTATAGAACCTTGTCTTACCCTCCACTGGAGTTTGATTTAATTTATTTCATTCAAACGGCACAGAGGAGCATGCGGAGACGACAGAGTCAGAAGAAGAAGAAAAATCCACCCCATCGCTTCTGCCAAGCCGGAGAAGGCAGCGATGATGAAAAGCTTTTGCACCCAGAAGGACAGATTCAAAGGGATGCTATGAGGAAGAAGAAAAGGAAATGTGCTCTTCCCCCATTCTTTTCAAATTTAAAAATATCTTCTGCATGAGCAAGAGCCTCCTGGGTGCCGGGCTCAGAAGCCACTTAAGAAAGGAAACACTCTCGTTATTTGCAGCTGATGTTGCAATGTGCGCATCTTGCTTTTATGTGAAGCCAAATGGAAAACATGCATACAGTTGTAGGCGGAGGGTTTTCTCCCCCCTGCATGATGGTAATAAGGGTTTTTGTGTCCCCCACCGGTCGCCCTCGCTTTCATATGGATGAGATGTTTCTTCAAGCTATTGGGCCGCCTCCATCTGCTAATTAGCAGGAACAGAGGAAGCTGCCGTAAACCAGGTCGGACCAGTGGTCCATCTAGATCATCGTTGTCAACTCTTGACTGGCAGCAGCTCTCCAGGGTTTCAAACCAGGGCATCCCTTAGCCTGGAAATGCCAGGGTTTGGAACTGAGGCCTTGTGCATGCCAGGCAGCTGCTCTGCCACTGAGCTACAAACCTGTGAATTGGCAAACCCATGGTACATAGGAAGTGACCTTACACCAGGTCAGACCATCAGTGCATCTGCTTTATTATTGTGTACAGTGGTACCTTGGGTTAATTCATTCAGGAGGTCCGTTCTTAACCTGAAACTGTCCTTAACCTGAAGCACCACTTTAGCTAATGGGGCCTCCTGCTGCTGCCATGCCACCGGAGCACAATTTCTGTTCTCGTCCTGAAGCAAAGTTCTTAACTCGAGGTACTATATCTGGGTTAGCGGAGTCTGTAACCTGAAGTGTATGTAACCTGAAGTGTATGTAAGCTGAGGTACCACTGTACTCTGACTGGCAGCAGCTCTCCAGGATTTGGGGAAGGGAATCTTTCCCAGCCCCGTGTGGAGACATAGGGAGTTGTGCATGGGACCTTTCTGTAGGCAAATCAAATAGACAACTGAGCCAATTGTTGTGTGCTTTCCTTGTGTTATACGGCATTTCAGAATGCAAAGCTTATTTAGAAGACCTCAGCATTTGGAAAAACAAAACTACTCACCATGTAATTTCCAAGGATCCAGAATGGGTAAACCTCAGCTATTGGGATCCTCGGCTTTAATATCTTCCTATTAAGGCTCCACAAAGCACAGACATCCTCCATTTTTTCCTCACAACAGCCCTGTGCAGTAGGTTAGGCTGAGAGGCAGTGACTGGTCCAAGGTCATCCAGTGAGCTTCATGACCAAGTGGGGATTTGAACCCTTGTCTCCCAGGCTCTGGTCCCCAACACTCTAACCACTCCGCCATACTGGCTCTCTGAGCTAGATGACCAATGGTCTGATAATTATATGAGCCACCTTCCTATGATCCTGTTCCTGTGATTTATGCCTTGCCACCTGAGCAGAGCTGACTGGCTGCCTGAGAACAGTTTTTAAAATGACTACCTCATTGTTATGTACAGAGTTGAATAGGATCCAAAATGCAGCAGTCTGATTGGTCCTAGAACAATAGGATCCAAAATGCAGCAGTCTGATTGGTCCTAGAACAATAGGATCCAAAATGCAGCAGTCTGATTGGTCCTAGAACAATAGGATTCAGAATGCAGCAGTCTGATTGGTCCTAGAACAATAGGATCCAAAATGCAGCAGTCTGATTGGTCCTAGAACAATGCAGCAGTATGATTGGTCTGCGGGAGCCACCCAATCCAGCTCCAGACGGAAGTGAATCCACAACCTGATTGGCCTACAGGAGAATTCCGGAATTAGCCAATCACGTGCAGCCCATTGTGTAAATAATGTATATAAAGCAGATACTTTGGGGCAACTTTCATTCCTCCTCACCACTATGAGCATGAAATCCACTCTCGACTCTGAGTATATTTCACTCATCATCAACTTTAACTTTGCAGGTTGGGGAAGTAGAGCCTTTGGCATGAAGGGTGGCAGAGAGGCAACTTATTTGTACCACTTTGCCTACGTGGAGATGCTTGGCAGCTGGCGTCGAGGGGAAGCAGATGGGAGCAATACACAACCGAGGAGGAAGAATTTCTCTGTGCTAAACAACATATTTGTTTTGAGGGTATTTTTGTTCCAATGGTTTATTTCTCCACTCCGTCCCCCGCACCTCCCCAGTACATTCTTGTTGAGCAAAAGATGTTACAGTTTGCACCTGCTGCATAGGCACTCGGGTGAGCCTCCTTTGGGTGAATTTAGCCAGGTATACTTCCGTATAAGTCTGCAGAGCTAGGGATCAGGAAATGTCGAGGTTAGCTGGGAAGCTCCCAATCTCAGGGTAGAAGAAGACTCTATTCAGTGGTGGCTGGTGAGCATTGCAATGGGTGGAGTGGAAGACAGAGAGATCCACAGCTAGACGGGGACCGGGAGTGGCCGCCAAGACCACATAACACCAGTCCTGAAAGACCTACATTGGCTCCCAGGACATTTCTGAGCGGGACGCAGGTGGCGCTGTGGGTTAAACCACAGAGCCTAGGACTTGCGGATCAGAAGGTCGGCGGTTCAAATCCCCGTGACGGGGGTGAGCTCCCATTGCTCGGTCCCTGCTCATGCCAACCTCTCAGTTCAAAAGCATGTCAAAGTGCAAGTAGATAAATAGGGAAGGTAAATGGTGTTTCCGTGCGCTGCTCTGGTTCGCCAGAAGCGGCTTAGTCATACTGGCCACATGACCCAGAAGCTGTATGCCGGCTCCCTCGTCCAGTAAAGCAAAATGAGCGCCGCAAACCCAGAGTCAGCCACGACTGGACCTAATGGTCAGGGGTCCCTTTACCTTTACCTTTTACGTTTCTGAGCACAATTCAAAGTGTTGGTGCTGACCTTTAAAGCCCTAAACGGCCTCGGCCCAGTATACCTGAAGGCGCATCTCCACCCCCATTGCCCACCCCAGACAATGAGGTGCCGCTCTGAGGACCTTCTAGCAGTTGCTTCACGGAGAGAAGTGAAGCTACAGGGAACCAGGCAGAGGGTTTTCTCGGTAGTGGTGCCCACCCTATGGAACGCCCTCTCATCAGATGTCAAGGAAGCAAACAAATACAGTGGTGCCTCGGGTTAAGAACTTCGTTCTGGTTAAGAAATTCGTTTTGGAGGTCTGTTCTTAACCTGAAACTGTTCTTAACCTGCGGTACCCCTTTAGCAAATGGGGCCTCCCGCTGCTGCCATGCTGCCGCCGTGCGATCTCTGTTCTCATCCTGAAGCAAAGTTTTTAACCTGAGGTACTATTTCTGGGTTAGCAGAGTCTGTAACCTGAAGCATCTGTAACCCTAGGTACCGCTGTATCTGACTTTTAGAAGACATCTGAAGGCAGCCCTGTTTAGTTTTTAATGTTTGATGTTTTATTGTGTTTTTAATATTCTGTTGGGACCTGCCCAGAGTGGCTGGGGAAACCCAGCCAGATGGGCAGGGTATAAATAAATAGATGATGATGATGATGATGATGATGATGATGATGACGATGTGGCAGCAGAACCAATGGCATGCAGAACCAACCAATTCTAGCATAGGAGCTAACTCCTGGGGGTCACAGGGGTTTCGGCTCCCACAATAAAATATTTCAGGGGACTGCAAGTTGATGGACATTCCCAATCAAAGGGTATCGTCATGTGATCATTATGCGGGGTGGGGCTTACCTGGGCCCCCACAATATTTTATTCAAGTTGGCACCTCTGAATTCTGGTTCATCCCCATCCTTCATCTTGTGGAATTCTACAAGGGCAATACCAAGACAGAGGAGGAAGAAGTTGGCCGCCAGGGCTGCTCTCTGGACTTGTGATATGTAGGTGCGGCTGGCTGATGGCAGCAAAGGTGTGATTCCAAACCTTCACTTGCTGGGATGATGGAGGAGAAAGTCCACCCCTCTTTGCAAATACCCCCCTTGGAGGAAGTTTTGGCAGGGGTGGGGAGGGGTAAGCAAATAGGTTTATTCACTGTACAGTGGTTCCTCAGGTTATATACACTTCAGATTACAGACTCCGCTAACCCAGAAATAGTGCTTCAGGTTAAGACCTTTGCTTCAGGATGAGAACAGAAATCATGCTCCGGTGGCGCAGCAGCAGCAGAAGGCCCCATTAGCTAAAGTGGTGCTTCAGGTTAAGAATAGTTTCAGGTTAAGAACGGACCTCCAGAACAAATTGAGTACTTAACCCGAGGTACCACTGTATAAGAATGCAAGGAGAGCACTGATAGATCAAACTAAATGCACCAAGGGCATTGGGCGACCTACGTAACCCTTCAAATATCCCCCAATAAAATATTTGAGAGGGCTGCTCCCCCCAAGTTGATGGGTGTTGCCATTCAAATGTCTTGTAATCTGTTATGTGAGATGGGGCTTACCTGCCCCCCTCCACAATATTTTATTCAAGTTGGCACCCCAGTTCTGCACATACTTAAATCAGCAAGAACTGTGGAAGATGACCTCCGCGAGTCTAGTGCCTAAGGTACCACATTGTTCCAGCTAAGCTGTGCCACCCCTTCTCTGGCTGAGCTGTGTACAGTTCGGCAGAATAGACAGGAAGGAGTGACTCTTTAGCTGAATAAAGCTTCAGATTAAGGTGTCTGGAGTGCTGCATCATTGCTGTTTTCCTTTTTTAAAATGCTGCCCACATTCCGTTGCATTGTGAAACTCTGGGTCAACATACAAAGCCAGCTCAAATGTTTTTAAGCAGCCTTTAAGAACAGGAGCATTGCAGGTCAGCTTGGGCTGTGAGCGGGGCCTGGAGTTACCCCCCACCCCCTCCAACACGTGCCCCGTTTGTTGCTAAGCAGGCGCAGACCCAAGATCAAAACAGAGCACTTGAGATAGAATGAAAGCAATTCCACCTCAAAGGATTTCAAAAAACAATACTGCCTTGGTAACAGGTAACATGTATGCAGCGTGATATTTAATTAAGGCGCCCAGATTTTGTGGGTGCTCTTCATTTGTTTGTTTTAAAGAAAGAACCAAACCCATAAACGAATAGCAAAGGTGAAGCAGCAAATATAGATAGCTCAAAATAGGCACGAAGCTTCAAGCAAGCAATTGAGGATCATCAACAACTAACAGAAGACCAGCTTGCGTAATGTAGATGAATGGCGAAAGTGTGCTTCTTATATGCACAAGTTGCAGTAAAGCCTCAGGTTTACCTGTGAAGGGAGAAAATGAGAAGCTTTCATTTGCAAGAAACTACCATTTGCTTGCTTTTTTTCTGAAAAGAGCAAACAGTGGTTTGTGCAGACCATCATTCACAAACTAGGATGCTGAGCTGTGATCAAATGGTGTGACTCGTACACATAACGACAAACCATGGTTTACATTTTATCTGAACTGTGCCAGTATGTGCTTCTGCTTGGGGGACAAAGCTTCCCTCAAACAACTTTCAGCTCTTTTAAAAAGTATCTTCTGTGTTGGATTCAGACTAAGGCAGGCATAGGCAAACTCGACCCCTCAAGATGTTTTGGGACTACAACTCCCATCACCCCTAACCACTGGTCCTGTTAGCTAGGGATGATGGGAGTTGTAGTCCCAAAACATCTGGAAGGCCGAGTTTGCCTATGCCTGGACTAAGGGCACAATACTAACCCTAGATCTGCCAGGATAAGTGAGCTAGGATGGGACTTAATGGCTGCTGGAGAATTTTTAGGGATGTTGAATGTTACTATTGTATCAGCTTCATACTTTTAATTGATGCATGCCATTTTGAGGGCCTTTCCGAAAGAAATACAATAAGCAACAACAACAACAACAACAACCAGGTCATTAAAAGGGGGTAAGAAAGCTGATGAGAGTTGCATGTTCAGACCCAGAGATCTCCCCCCTAAACAAATACACATCTGACTCAAATTTTAGTTTTGGTTTTTGGCAGAATTTAGGCCACAACTTTATTGATTACAGAAAAGTGAGTGGTTGCATAGGCTCTGGTTCGACTAGCTCCCTGCACCCTTGCAGGTAGGGCTGACCCAGGGCACCAGCATAGGTCAGCCAAAGGTGAATACCTGAGGTAGGTGAAAAGCTGGGAACAGACTCTGTTCACTCCCCAGATGCTCCTCTGGACTCAGGCACGGGCACAACCCCCTCTTGGGGGTTGACCAAACCAAGCTGAGTCCCTGGTTTCCGTTAACGGAATACCCTTCTCATAGGGATGGAGAGACAGTTCTCCTATCCCTATCACATGAACCAGTGCCTATCCACAACCTTACAAGTTGTGACGATTTGCTACACGGCAGGGGAAACCCAAATGGCAACAGCCAATCAGCCAAGTGGGGAAAATTCCTGCCATGCTCCTGTCCCAATGACAGATGACACACGACGGCATAGCAAGGTCAATCGCAAAATGCCCTGAAAGTAGGGAGAGGTGGGTGGGTGTTCTGATGCACGATCCGAAAGAGGAAGCTCTGGGTCACGTGCATAGGTATATATAGGTCCCTCAATCCATTTAGACTGCACCCCATTGGCCAGATTAAACCCAGCAGTGAGGGACCTACCAATCGGGTCTTGTGGCTGTCCAATATACCCACCCACAACAGGAGGTCAGTCTCCAGGTCTCACCGCAACATGTGCCCTCTTTTAGGGAGGACACGATCTATGAAATAAGTACAGCAGTGTTGCCACACTGAACTGCAAAAATCCCAACCAACAATGTCAAGTTGTTTGTAGCTGTTCCAATTTGGAACACTCAAGTCCTGCTTTTGGGGTCCCCGTAGGCATGTGGTTGGCTACTGTAAGAACATGATGGATTAGATGGGCCTTTGGCCTGATCCTGCAGAACTCTTCTTACACTCTTCTGTTTCTTTGTGCCCTATAGATGTCTTTTGATGACTTACCTCCCTTGTGGCCTGGGTGAGTTCCAGTTCCTCCCTTGCCTCAGAGGTCATCCGTGGGCTCTGCTGCCTAGCGATGACCCTGGGGAAGACCATAGATGAGAGCAGGAAATGCCACCTGCATAATCCTGTCTCCACAGGGATCTCGTGGTATTTCTCTGACTGATACCAGCCTTGAATGTCATTTTTATTGTGTGGCTCATTTTTAAGCTGCTCTGAGAGCCTCTCGGGGGCTGTGAGGCAGGGCACAAGCATTCTAAACGGATAAATAATAAAAGAATTAAAGCAAATCCAAAGAATCGTGCTCTATCAATGACTCGTGCTAGCCAAAAAGTGGAACTAGGAGGCAGAGAGTGGTTTTCCAGTGAGCTCTGCGTGCAAGCTTCCCCCAACCATCTCTGACAGAGACAGAGTGCCAGACTAACAGTGCGGTCTTATGAATGTCTGGAAGCCCTGCTGAGTTCAATGGGACCTACTCCCAGATAAGTGCTTATGACTACAATCTCAGTGGGCCTCTGATCTGATTCAATATTAAATAGAGCACTTCCAGACTGCTACACATTTGGGGTAGAATTCAGTGGCGTACCAGCAAATTCAGGTTGCACAGTTAAAGGTGATATGGAGCTCCACCACGAAGGCAAATGATGGGGAAATGTGCTGGTTAACATTTGCTAGATAGAAGTGTTGTAGTGGTTAGAGTGTTGGACTAATACCTGAGAGACCCGGGCTCTAGTCCCTACTCACTGGGTGACCTTGGGCCAGTCACTGTCTCCCAGCCTAATCTACCTCTCAAGGTTGATGTGAGTATTGGTTCAAGAAAAGAAAGGAAAGGTAAAAATTCACTGGATGCCAAGATCCAAGTTTGTGGTAAGTTCTCTTTGGTGAGAGACGGCCCCAGCAGAGATTGAATGTTACAAAATATTCAGCTAAGTAAAGCATGGAAGTATAGGCTTTTGTACCTTTAAAAGATGTCCTCCTGAGTGAGTTCCAGAATTTCCCTCTTCCCCCAGCATAGGAAAAGTCCACACATTTGGTAAGTTAAAAAATGGTTTACTTAGAAACTCTCCAAAGATCAGATTCGTGTGCTTTTCCACACATCCGTCAGAAAGGTTGCACAGGCAGTAAAACTTAGTTTAGTTCCAAAGCGATGAAAGTTCCTAAATTATTGTTATAGGTACTCAAGAATGGCCCACAGACTACTAGGGCTGTATACCCACTGTAAACGTTTGTCAGTGGCCCTGAATGAAGGTTCCATAGATGAAATTTATACAGAATGAATGTAAACAAATGGTAGCAGCTTAGGACCAAGCAAGATGTGACGTTTGTCATATCACTGATTCTTCTTTAGCGAGTACCCAGCATGTGAGTGGAGAGCATGAGCAAGATCAGGATCATGCCATAGGGGAGCAGGACTTCAACCCTTTGCCCCTACTGTGGTCTTAATCTTTCCTCCCATAACAGCTTCTGGGGGGTGGGATCTCACTGGGACCATAGCAAGGGCAATACATTAACCCTTCATGCCATAATCGCAAACCAGCTCCCCTCA
This sequence comes from Podarcis melisellensis, assembly GCF_964234715.1. Lineage (NCBI taxonomy): Eukaryota > Metazoa > Chordata > Lepidosauria > Squamata > Lacertidae > Podarcis > Podarcis melisellensis. Next base: position 14,058,203 of record NC_138537.1, read on the forward strand.
TGCCAGTGAGTTGTTAATGAAAAATAGCACTTTGAAAGAACTAGTAAGTGAAAGTGTTCACTGAAGTAGTTCAAAAATCCCTGAACTGCACCTGAAAGTAGTTCCCATAATTGCCAGATGAACTAAAGGTAAATTAAGTTCATTTTGGGGTAAAACTTCAAATGATTTCCAGTACATCTTCATTCTGTCCCTCCCTCTCCGAACCTCTCTCTGCAAAAGGCCCAGAATCTTAGCTTTCATTTTTTTAAAATTAATTTGAAATCTATAAAGAATGTTAGGAAGCAAAATGTAGAGACATGGTTCTAAGGCTTATTAGGCAGATATGGAGGTGCTGCTGTTGCCAAGGCCACTCAGTCACTTAATCAGAAGGAAGGAATGTGAGGCATTTCCTGTGTTTTCCCTGTTGAAGAGACTCACTTTCTTCTGACAGGATCAGCTTACAGTAAAAAGTCCAGGAACAAAGTGAATTGTGCTTTGTGCCTTTAACAGGTGTGTCACTGGCACAAATTAAACAGGGTAAACATGTCTGGAAATACAATGATAGGGAAAGCTTCCCCTGTTGGCATTCTATTGGTCAGACATGTTATCACATGAGTAGCCTCTGGTTAACTTCCCCCTCCCATACTTCAACACAGTAGCTTGTGAAATTCTGCAAAAGTCTTTGCTGAGGAAGAACTTTGATAAACAAAGGTTTCATTTGGATGAACTGGAAGTAGTTCCTTTTTGGACATGAGGAAATAGAACCAGAAATCACTCCTTCTAGAAATGAACTTTCCAAGCACTGAAGAAAAAATCATTTACACAAGGGCAAATTGTGTGACAAATTTAATGTCTAGTTTGGCCCTGAAGGAATGGGTGAATTACAATGAATGAATGAATGAATGAATGAATGAGCTTATATTTCATCTGGCATCCTTTGCGCTGGCAGATACAGAAGCTATCTCAACGGTGGTGTGAATTTGATGCTGTTGGTAGCGGGGGAAATGCAGTGAATAAGGTGATTGATATATTTTGTGAAAATAAAAAATGAAGGGATGAGCTGTAACAAATACACTCCTGAAAAACAAAGATTTGGACATTAATGCATGCAATATTTCTTTGCAGGACTGGTGTTCATTGCATCTGGGGATCAAGCAGACTGGCATGACATACTGCTCACATGGCTCATCCGAAATTGCCATGCAACTTGGTGATCAAATATTGTAATCATTGACCCCCTCCCCACAGAGGGGAAAAAAGAATTCAGCTGCAACAATATTGGGATAAATCGCAGCTTGCTACCAGTGCCCCTCTGTCTAATGAAACAGGGGTGAACGTCAACACTCAAAAGTAGATAAGACACTATCCCTAAGCCCATCCTCACTCTCTCGCCAGTTCAAGCAGACTTGAACTGATTAAGGAAAGAGGGAGCAGGGAACCAGCAAATGAAAGAGCCCCGCTTTCTCTTCTTCCAGGGCCAGGAGCATTTGATGGATCTGCTATGAAATTTGACCAGGCAGCTTAATATTTGTAACAGATTTCAGGCTGTATGAAACAGCAAAGTTCAAGTCGAAACTTGAACTCGGAATACTGCCGTAGCTTCACAAGAGCCACAGGCTTTGGACTGAGCTGAAATCAAACCTCTGGGTCCCGTCCCCTGCTGCTTTAAAGAAAACAAAAACAGCATTAAAGGTTTGGTTGCCAGATAGGGTTGGAATGAGTAAGGAATTAAGGGGATATATATATTTTCTCATTGGGTCCCCAATTTGAAGGCAGTTTAGGCATAGGGGGCGGGAAATCAGTGGGTTGTATTCAACTATGTTTTACTCAGAGACATCACCTTGCCGACAAAGGTCCGTATAGTTAAAGCTATGATTTTCCTAGTAGTGATGTATGGAAGTGGGAGCTAGACCATAAAGAAGGCTGATCGCCGAAGAATTGATGATTTTGAATTATGGTGCTGGAGGAGACTCTTGAGAGTCCCATGGACTGCAAGAAGATCAAACCTATCCATTCTGAAGGAAATCAGCCCTGAGTGCTCACTGGAAGGACAGATCCTGAAGCTGAGGCTCCAGTACTTTGGCCACCTCATGAGAAGAGAAGACTCCCTGGAAAAAACCCTGATGTTGGGAAAGATGGAGGGCACAAGGAGAAGGGGACGACAGAGGACGAGATGGTTGGACAGTGTTCTCGAAGCTACCGGCATGAGTTTGACTAAACTGCGGGAGGCAGTGGAAGACAGGAGTGCCTGCCATGCTCTGGTCCATGGAGTCACAAAGAGCTGGACACGACTAAACGACTAAGCAACAACAAATATTTTCTCATTGGGTCCCCAATTTGAAGGCAGTTTAGGCACTGAGGGCAGTAAATCAATGGGTTGTATTCAATTAAGTTTTACTCACTGAAAGTAATGGACCTAACTAACAGAACCACCCTGTACACAAGAAACTGGCGCAAAGGAAGTCAGCTGATCCAGACTCCATTCAGCAGCAGGGCTATTCATGGCTGAGCCAGCCTAAACCCAACAGAGGGGAAACAAGCCCTTTAAATAGTGTTTGAGTGGCACCATCCTCTTTGCCAGCTTAATTTACACCAGCTTGCCAGGTTACGTAAGCAAGCTCAATGGGCTTAGGGTTTAGTCTTCTTGGTCCCACCAGAGCCATGTCCCCAAACACCCCCTTTTTGGGGATTACATTGGATTAAGTTCTGTTAGGCTCAGCTGAGACAGCTCGGTCCTGACTGAGCCAGGATGAGGGAGTTAAAACGGCGTAGCTCAGTTGTGCTGGGAACCTCCTCTCTCATCCAGAGATCTACTGGATCCTCTAACACACTAATTCCGGTGATTCCTGCAGTGCTGCTACAGGATTGTTCCCTTAGATATGCTCCTTTAAAAAAATATTTTTATTAAACAATTTTAACAAATCAAATTATAAATCAAATATATCCAATTACATTTTCCCCCTCCCTCCCTCTCCCACCCTTCAAAGACTTCCCTCAACTCCCGTCTCTCTGATTTTATACATATTATTTTCTGAATGTTGTAAAATTGTACACATCCTTGCCTTATCTATCTTATGTTCTACTAATAAATTTGTGGATGTTTATTCAAAACATGCCAAGGAGTCCAAATCCTTTTGTTGTCTTTTTAGATAGTTTGTAAATAGTTCCCATTCTTCACTGAAATCACGGTTGTCCTTCTCATGCAGTTTATATGTTAACTCTGCCAACTCTGCATAGCTCATCAGTTTTTCTTCCCATTGTTCTTTCGTTGGGATTTCCTCATTCTTCCATCCTTGTGCTAACAAGACTCTTGCCACTGTTGTAGCATACATAAATAAGGTCTTTGTTTTTCTTGGCAGGTCTTGTCCTAAAATCCCTAACAAAAATGCTTCTGGTTTCTTTGCAAATGTTATTTTAAACATTTTTTTCAATTCATTATATATCATCTCCCAGAATTTTCTAACTTCTCTACATTCCCACCACATATGATATAAAGTAGCTTCTTTTTCTTTACATTTTCAACATGTATTTGACCTGGTTTTATACATTTTTGCCATTTTTACTGGTGTAATATACCATCTATACATCATTTTCATATAATTTTCTTTCAAAATACATCATTTTCATATAATTTTCTTTCAAAAGAGAACAATCTGCAACCTTAGTTATGCTCCTTAATTTAAACAGGTCTGTTCTTGAGCAAGTAACTTTGAAATTGCTCCAATAAATGTCTTATTTATTTCTGTATTGCAATCCCACCTTTCCTCCAAGTTGCTCAAGATGGGAGTGAATTATTTTCTTCCTCACAACGACCCTGTGAGGTAGGTTAGGCTGAGAGCCAGTGACTGGCTCAAAGTTACCCGGTGAGCTTTATGGGTGAGTGTGGATTTGTACCCTGGTATTCCACATTTCTACTTTTTCTACTTTAAAAAGTAGAGACATCACCTTGCCAACAAAAGCCCGTATAGTTAAAGCTATGGTTTTCCCAGTAGTGATGTATGGAAGTGAGAGCTGGACCATAAAGAAGGCTGATCACCGAAGAATTGATGCTTTTGAATTATGGTGCTGGAGGAGACTCTTGAGAGTCCCATGGACTGCAAGAAGATCAAACCTATCCATTCTGAAGGAACTCAGCCCTGAGTGCTCACTGGAAGGACAGATTGTGCAGCTGAGGCTCCAATACTTTGGTCACCTCATGAGAAGAGAAGACTCCCTGGAAAAGACCCTGATGTTGGGAAAGATGGAGGGCACAAGAAGAAGGGGACGACAGAGGACGAGATGGTTGGACAGTGTTCTCAAAGCTACCAGCTTGAGTTTGACCAAACTGTGGGAGGCAGTGGAAGACAGGAGTGCCTGGCGTGCTCTGGTCCATGGGGTCACGAAGAGTCGGACACGACTAAACAACTAAACAACAACAACAACATAATCCCATGTTTCTAGTTCAACACTTTAACCACTATACCACGGTGGCTTACCATGAGCTGTGCAATCCTATGTATGTCTACCCATAAGTATGGATTTGATTTCTGCCTTAGACATGCCAAAAGTCTCTCTCTGTGTGTGTATAATATTTCTCTTTTTATATTCCAAATAGATGTCTTACACAAGGGTGTTTAAGAAGCACAGCTGCCCCTGCTGTGTGTCAAAAATTGCCATTACTCTCTGAAATGCTGTCATATATCGATTTAGCTCATTAAAATAAGAGGCAACTTTTTTTTTACAGCTTAAATCTTGAGTGAGATTTGAACCCCTTTGGGAGGGAGGAATCTTTACTGCAATTCCCATCACCTGTAATGAAGTTGAAGGGCAGGAGCACGCTCACCAAGGAGTCACATGACGCCACACCTGTGAGACAGAAGATTCCATCTCTCCGCATTGTTAGAAAATGAGATCTGGACCAAAGCAGGGTGGGGTGAAGCATCCAGCACATTAACATATTGAGCATAAGGATTTATACCCCCATATTACCTATACATATGTACATACCAAAGGCAGCTTTCAATAATTGCAGTAGTAGAGGGGTGTGTGGGGTGCTATGGGAGGAGGAGTATCTCTGGTGGGGGGGACACATCGTGCTCCTTCCAGGGTAGTTTGTACACCTTTGGTCCTCACCCTGCACTCAGCTCTCACCTGTGGCTTCTAGAAGCTGCTGTATCCTAGATGCAAGAGCAGCCACACTCTGGGAAATGGATTCGACTGGCTAAACCAGGTGAGAGCAGCCGATGGGTCTCAAATCCTCAGTGATTTGGGGATGTCCCCCTCATGCAAAGACAGGCTGCAGTGGATACAGGAGATGAGGCCAACAGTGGGCCCAACAGTCAAGAAGGTGGTTTCTGCAGGTGCTGTAGATGGAAGTGAGGGCAGATGCGGTTCAGCGACCTGAGAAGGTAGCCCATCAAAGAGAAGGAAAATTCTGATCTCAAACCTCCGCTACCTTGTGGGAGAAGAAGAGGCTAAGGAGTAAACCCTATACAAATCCAGAGTGGGGTTCCTAAGATGGTTAGATGACGCCTTCTACACCCCCTTCCTGCAACTCCTGCAGCCAAGCTGGTGCCAAATGTATTGCTCTGCTTTCCTCTGGACCACATCAGCAAAGCTGGAGGGGGGCGTGTCTTGCCATCTGGGTAGCCTCGTCCCCCCACCCACAACACTGCCCAGGCTTGTGCTGCTCACCCAGCGGGTTGATTTCAACACTGGAGGCATACTCCATTGAGAGCCTGTGTGGTGTAGTGGTTAAGAGCAGTGGACTCGTAATCTGGTGAACCGGGTTCGGGTCTCCGTTCCTCCACATGCAGCTGCTGGGTGACCTTGGGCTAGTCACATTTCTCTGAAGTCTCTCAGCCCCACTCACCTCACAGAGTGTTTGTTGTGGGGGAGGAAGGGAAAGGAGAATGTTAGCCGCTTTGAGATTCCTTTGGGTAGTGATTAAGTGGGATATCAAATCCAAACACTTCTTTTTCTGCTGCTTCTTCTCTCAAGACAGACAGATGCCAACAAGAAGAAGTCAACAGTGAAAACGTAACAGAGACACATGTGGAAGACGATGCACACTCTTCAGTAAAAGCTTCCTGAAATAAGAACATCTTCACGAGCCAATGGAAGGCAGTGGAGAGGCGGCAAGCTCATTCACAATGCTGATTCAGCTACTGAGAACATTCTATCCCTCGTCCCAATCATCAGGGCTTCCACCATGGATGGGACACAGAGATGAGCTTCCCCACTTGATCTTACTGAATAGGCAGGTGGCTGGCTCCTCAAGTAGCCCCACCAGTAACCTGAAGAGTTGCAAAGGAAGAAGCATTTTACCTTCACATTTGCCCTAAAAGAAAGTGACTGGTCTAAAGTCATCCAGGGGTTGTCGCAGGTAAGCAGTGATTGGAGCCAAAGACTCTCCATGCCCAGTCCTATTCTCTACTCACTATGTTATACTGCCACAAGAGATAATCCCATGTCCCTGTCTTGTTTCTCCAGTGACCCTACTTTGGTTGTAGCCAGTGCTAGCCTGACTCAGAGTAGACCAGCTGAAATTGAAAAACGGCTAGCTTAGGTTCTTTCATGTCCACTCTGAGTGGAACTTAATTGGCTACAACCCATAGCATCTCATAAGTGGCAGGTGCCATGGTGGGGCTGGGTCACTTGCCTGACCCCCAGTTGATCACTTTGCTGTTGCTTGTCAGGAGGTAGAGCTTAGAATCACCATCTGGCCAAGCATTGTCTACTTCCCACAAGCAAAAGTGTGAGGGTAAGGAGCTTTAACCTTTCACCTCCCCTGCTGCAGTCACCATCTAGATCAGTGGTACCCAAAGTGGACAGTGGGATTGGCTAGGTGGATGCTAAGAGGCAAAGGTGCAGCAGAGGGGCCCTGGAGTTGTAATGGATCAAGTGGATCAGTTCTGTTGGATTACTTAAACCAATTCATTTTAATTGGAATTTGAATAAATGTGCAATTAATCGTCACAGTTTTGAATTTTATTATGTTACTGTCTTCATTAATGGGTCATGCAAACCTCTATTTTGAAGAGTGCTTTTTATAGATAGAGTAAGGCAGAGAGTACTGGGCATGAGTTTAGGGAACTGAAGGTGCAATGGCTCAAAAATGGTTGGGAACCACTGATCTAAGTGTTGGCTATTTGCAGTATGGTAGCACTGCAGAGAGCATGCTGGGGAGACCATGCATTAAAAAAGGACTCAAAAATAACATAAACAAGGTTTTAATTACAAAAACAAAAACTCCTTCTACACTAAATACATCAACAACAAACCAGACCCAACCACCAACCCATTCCCCAGGTTAATGGGAGAGCTAGGTGCTGCTCCTTATATACTACACCCAATTGCTGACAGAGCTTAATCAATACAACTCAGCAGCACCTGCTGTGTTTCACAGCTGTAAAGCTGGGTCTCATTATCTTGCTCTGGCCCTTGCTCTGGCCCCTTAAAGACATACACATCGAGTGGAACAATGATGAACCTTTACATTTAAAGAAACCATTCAACACTAAGTTGCAGGGAGGTCCACCCTTGCTATCTGAACTAGGGAAAAGAAGAGCTTTAGTTGAAGTGAAGGAGAGCTTCTCCTCCCCCACCCCCCAAATAGGGACCCAATCTGAATCAGGACTACAGAGTTGCTGGAATAAAGCCCTCCTACCCCACACCAGGGTTCTGATATGGATCCGCACCCTTTTCCATGGCACCTTTAGTTTCCTTCTTGTGCAACTGCCAGTCTGCTTTGGCCCCAATTCTGGGTACTTCTGCATGCAAAGCGTGAGCTCCACTGCAAACAGAAATTTCCTCAATTTTTAGTCTTTGGACCTGTGGGGAGCAAGTCTCCCTAAGATGAATGAAATTGACATCAAGTTGATGGTTGCCATATTTTGAAGGGCAAAAATGAGGAGACATTTGTTGGCTTCTACTTTTAAATATGGATCGCTATGATGACTCTCCGTTTACATACCCATGAAAAAGAGGGCATGCCCTGGGGAAAGCGGACAAGGGCAACCCTGAGCCATTAAGACAGAGGGAGAATAATAATTATTAAAATAAATAAGGCGCTATACATTAAAATAAAAAGCCCCTTTTTTGCCCACTCCTGACGTTCTGTCACTCAGGCACTGAAGCTAAACCATGTGGCTTTTTGCTCTTCTCTATGACAAACTGATAGGAATAGCTCTAAACAGCAGGAACTGTCAGACATTCCTCTGTGCAGTTGGAAAGAAAGTCCCACCCACACCCATCTGAAAAGATCATTGAGATATTTCTTTTTCCTCCCCACCAGCCGACTGCTATTAGTCATCTTGTGTTGAATATGAATAGGCTTGGCAGTGGGGGGGTGGGGAGCAGAATGTTAATCACTCATTGTTCCTACAAGTTCAAGTTTAACTCTACCTGATCCTGAAGATTAGCCAGGACATCGGTGAACAGCTTTCCAACCGTCACACTCTTTTTCTGTTGTGCATGACTGCCAAGTTTTTCATCACAGGTGTAAGAGAGAGGGAAATGCTGGATGCTTCATAGCTGATCCTATGGGTCACTTCACCTGGGAGAAGGAAGAGTCATCTGGAGTGGGTGGGCTGTGCTGCATTGCTCTTTTTAGATGGATCACACAGCTAACAATAATATATAATATGCTTCTTTATGACAGGTTGGCACAACTTGTACCCATCATGCATGCTGCAGTCCACAAAGCTTGTGCCACAGCCCACAAGGTACGCAGCTATCATCCTTTCTACAGGACTGAGTAGGCAGCAAATAGGAGAGGTTGACGGAGGCCCTTGGGGGCTGCAATTTAGGTCTGCGTTAACCCTTTCAAAAAATGTGGTTCCAAAGTACACGGCGCAAGTGAAATCCTGAAGAATTGGAGGCTGGAACGAGAGAGAGAGAGAGAGAGAGAGAGAGAGAGAGAGAGAGAGAGAGAGAGAGAGAGATTACCTAGCAGAACTTCACACAACCTCCCCTCCTCCTCCAATGCATTCAACAAATGTGCGTGTGTGTGTGTAGCAGGGAAAGGGTCTGTGCAACAACTTTCCACCTGTCTTCATTCACCCACATTTATCCTCTCTCAATCATTCACAGGCATCATTTGCACACATGTGCACACACATACTCAGCATAGATACATGCCTCATTTCCTTGCCCCTAATGGAAGGCAACATATAAGGGAACATTAATGTAAGGCAACCACAGCAGGTGGTGCTGTGGTCTAAACCACTGAACCTCTCGGGCTTGCTGATCAGGAGGTCGGTGGTTCAAATCCCCACAAGGGGTTGAGCTCCTGTTGCTGGATCCCAGCTCCTGCCAACCTAGCAGTTCGAAAGCACACAGTGCAAGTAGATAAATAGGTACCACCCCAGCGGGAAGGTAAACAGCGTTTCCATGCGCTGCTCTGGTTCGCCAGAAGTGGCTTAGTCATGCTGCCCTAAGGTGAAGGCCTTCTGGGAAATGATATATAATGAGTTGAAAAAGGTATTTAAGTATACCTTCACCAAGAAACCAGAGGCCTTTCTTCTGGGCATTGTCGACCAGAAGGTGCTAAAGAAAGATAGAACATTCTTTATGTATGCGACAACAGCAGCAAGGATACTACTCGCTAAGAATTGGAAAACTCAAGATCTACCCACACTGGAAGAATGGCAGATGCAACTGATGGACTATATGCAACTGGCGGAGATGACTGGCAGAATCCGAGACCTGGGAGAAGAAAGGATGGAAGAAGATTGGAAGAAATTTAAGACTTATTTACAAAAATATTATGATTTATTGGAAGGTTAAGAAAGATGCTTAGTTATAAATAATTGGCCATCACTAAAATAGATCAGGAATTGATGACAAGAGAGATTAAGAAAAACAAATTTGCAGGAGAACTATTTTACTGTAGCTAAATAAGCGGTTACAAAATTTGGAAATAAGATGATAATTTGCTGGACAAAATTTATTAATGATGCAAATGGGAGTGGGAGGCGTGAGGAAGCTCAAAGATGATATGAAATTTTGTTAAACAAAGTAATACTGTTTATTGTTATTGGATGTTTTCTTTTCTTTTCTGTAAAAACCTTAATAAATATTTATAAAAAAAAAGAAGAAGTGGCTTAGTCATGCTGGTCACATGACCCAGAAAAACTGTCTGCAGACAAACGCTGGCTCCCTCGGCCTGTAAAGCGAGATGAGTGCTGCAACCCCAGAGTCATTAACGATGGGACTTAACTATCAGGGGTCCTTTACCTTCTTTAATGTAAGGCAACAGCAAGTTCTTACTGGAGGAATAGGGTGCAATTCTTTCTATTGATCTATAGGTGGAGATCATAGAGCTAGGCCACAGGCATAGTCCCAGTAAAGGAAAGGTAAAGGTAAAGGACCCTTGGACTGTTAAGTCAAGTCAAAGGTGACTATGGGGTTGTGGCGCTCATCTCGTTTTCAGGCTGAGGGAGCCACGTTTGTCCAGACAGCTTTCTGGGTCATGTGGCCAGCAGGACTAAACCACTTCTGGTGCAACAGGACACTGTGACGGAAACCAGAGCTCATGGAAACACTGTTCACCTTCCCACTGCAGTGGTACCTATTTATCTACTTGCACTGGCGTGCTTTCAAACTGCTAGGTTGGCAGGAGCTGGGACAGAGCAATGGGAGCTCACACCATCGCAGAAATTCGAGCTGACAACCTTCGGATTGGCAAGCCCAAGAGGCTCAGTGGTTTAGACCACAGCGCCACCCACGTCTCCATAGTCCCAGTATCACATCCAGGTCAAGAAACCAGATGGTGAATAATTCAGAAGATCTAACTGTATTGAAGTATGCCTGAAACAGGAAGATGACTGAGAAGGGGCTGAGAGCTAATGAGATAAGATTCTTGAAGGTTCTACAGTCTACTCTGCCAATGTCAGCTAGCTAAATAAAATACAAATGGCAATGAGGAATGGAAGCAGCACCACGCCCCAGTCCTTGATACATTAATAGAAGTGGGTTCTAGAGCAGGGCTGTGGAACCTGGTCTAAAACCTCCATCACCATGCCTGACCATGTGCCATTCTGAGATGAGTCACAGTCTCTGCTTTATGCAGTTCTTCAAAAATGAGATGGTATAACTATCAAGCATGATGGTCAAGCTACAGAAGATGGTTGGAAGGATCTGGTCTAGGTCTGGGATGTTACAGAAATGCTTACTTCACAACTACAAAGCATTCCATGGTACAGGCTCTCCAAGGCCTCAGTCAGGGGTTCTTCACAGCCTTCTTGCCTGAGAACCATTCAAGTGGACATACAGTACATTGGATTGAATACGTCTTCTACATGAGGGCTGACTTTGAAGGCAGTCCAGAAATTTCAAGTGGTGGAAAGTGAGTTTTCTTGATGGTCGGTTGGGGCTAGATGGTCAGAGCAGGTGGGTCCCAATTCTGTACCAGATGGGTTGGTTGCCAGTGCATTTCTGAATTTAGTTAAAGTGCTAAATGGTTTGGGATCGAGTTCCCTGGAGCTGGTTTGGGACCCATAACAAACCTACCCTTACAAGCCTTGAGATCTGCCTCTGAAGGGATGACCCATCTAGTGTGATCCATTCAGTTGGTGAAATTGAGAAGCAGGGCCTTTTCTGTGGTGGCCTCTGGGCAACAGAACTCTCCTCTTTCTGAGTTGCTTTTGAATCCAACATTGCAAATCTCCACATGGGCTTTTACAACACAGAGAGAGCTATTTGTTTAGGCTGGCCTTTTCTTAAGGTTTGTGATGGCTGCTTTAAATTACTGCGTAATATTTGAATATTTTTTATGCTTGGTGCTATTTACTGGAGTTCCTGCATTTCTAGACCTGGACACATATACTGTACCTGCAGTGCATATTATCTATCACATGGTCTTCCCACATCAACTTGGAATGTCAGTACGCTACCTTGAACTCACACAGTAAGTGGCACGTACATATGCACTCCATAGCTCATTCCTTTACTTCCACCCTAGATCAAGGGTTCTGTGGTCGGTGGATCACCAGTGGTCTGTGAGCTTCACTCAGGTAGTCTGTGGCATGTCTGTGATTTTCAAGTGGTCCATGGTTGGGAAAAGTTTGGAAAATACTGTTCTAGATGAATGAGGACAGCCTATATTCCCCATGCATGCGCAGATGCCCACCGTGAAAGTCCCCCCACTGATTTTCTTCTCGTAAGAATGTTGATGTGAAAGCCTGTAAAGAAAGCTGCCTTGGCCGATGCCAGTAGTCTCAATGTTGATCACTCACTCATTGCATTTTGAGTTTGTACACTGCATTTTCTTCTAAAGCCTTAATGATGTTAATTATTTTTGTTGGCACACCATGACATTTCAAGATGACTCATGAAGGAGGCTGCTGCATGCTTTTTGAGATCTATGAAGTTGCTTCTGCTATTCAGTGGACTCTTCAATGATTATCAGGGCTTAATTAAAGGACATGGGCTTTCTATACCCAGTGATGAAAGTGGTTTACATATTTTCTGGAATTCCGTGATGTTTTACCAGTACTCACGATGACTAATTTCTTGCCTGATAACTTACTCCACCATGTTCTTGGGCTACAAGGTGACAGATTACTTGCCAACCACACCATTGGTGGAAACTGAAAGGGGTGTGGCATCTTTTCTCCTTGTGCTTGGTGTATCTGGGGTCGCTCCCCATTCTTCTTTGATCATGAAGTTACCACTGAATTATGCCAAAACGTACCCGGACATGCCTACAGCTCCGTGTTTATTAAAATTAGTGATACCAGTACCATTCCCACCACCGAGGAGAGATGATGGTCCAAGCAAGGGAGGGAGTCAGTAGTCTCATGGTTCCTGGCAGACAGCAAGGCATAGCAAGGCAAGGCAAGTTCAGCACCTTGGAGAGCACCAAGGTGTGGTCCTTTCAAGAAGAAGAAGAAGAAGAGTTTGGATTTGATATCCCGCCTTTCCCTCCCCTTCAGGAGTCTCAAAGCGGCTAACAATCTCCTTTCCCTTCCTCCCCCACAACAAACACTCTGTGAGGTGAGTGGGGCTGAGAGACTTCAGAGAAGTGTGACTAGCCCAAGGTCACCCAGCAGCTGCATGTGGAGGAGCGGAGACTCGAACCCAGTTCCCCAGATTACAAGACTACCGCTCTTAACCACTACGCCACACTGGCTCTCTCAGAATCATGGTCCTTGTTCTTCTTCCCACTTGATGACGAACTCAAAATCAGGTGACAGTTTCTACGATGTTCCCATACATGTGATACATAGGCAAAAATGTTGCTCAAAGGCACGGTAAGTGATACACACATGATGTTGTGCCCTTACAACCCTGTTATAAGGTAATGGGGGCAGTCACATCTTTGCACTGCAAGGAGTTCTGACCTCTAGACTGGGCAAGGAACTTTTACAAGAAGGTGGAACCAGCCCTGTCTATTCACGCCTGTGTTGACATCTCTGTGACAGGGGTGGTGGTGGAGATGTTACTGCCTTCTTGGCATCAGACAAGACAGACAGGGTAACAGCCCTCCCTGGAGAGGCAGGACTGAGCATCGTTCCTAACAACTCCAGAGCGGGACTTTGGTGGTATGATAGGCATGATGAGCCAGACCCAGTCTCCAACAGCTCCGGAAACAGAGCCTTGCATTGCAGGAACTAGTAGGAAGATGGAACAATGAGAAGGAAGTCCTCTAGGACCTTCCCCATGATCTTCTTCCTAGGGCTCTCCCAACCTGGGTTAAGACCTGCTCAGCCCATTGGATCCCTCCCCCCAGCTCATCTTCCCTGTCCCAGAATATGAACTGATCCAGTACACGTGGGAATCAAGTTGCAAGTCCCAGCATCAGAAGGCACCCTGAGTTGCTTTTATAATTTCATCTTTGTATGCACAGGTAAGCATACAACTGAAGATGGCTTTAGCTGCGGACAGAGATAATTAATTATCTGACAGCAGATTAATTGATGACAGAAGATGCAATGTAATTTATCTGCAAGTTTCAGGAAATCCTTGATAAAGTTCCAGAAAACAGGTCATGCATAAACTAATGTGTCCAAGATTTACCGTAATGAATGGAAGAAGATAGGGAAGTATAATATAGTGTGGAAATTCATTGTGCTTCTAGCTTAACACCCACTTATCCTCACAGGTTTATAATAAGGAGTTTGATGGCCATTTCTCACAATGGCTAAATATTTATTATCTGTTTATTTTATTTGAGCCAGGCGCCCAGGTCTGATGGAGCTTCCTTAGGCTTCCTACAGCTGTGTCCCATTCAGTATTCAGCCAGCTGGCTGCAGGATAGAATTTTTAGAATTTTATTACATCATGGCCCCTCATAACACCTAACAAGGAATTTGCCTTTTCCACTGCTATTTCTGCTGCCATTTTAGTTGAGCTGTGCAATGTGATTCCAAGATCTCTCTCCTGAGTAGTCAAATTTTCTAGGGGCCTAGGGAAATCTGTTGAACTAACTGTGCTATTAACATTACATTTCTCAAGCCTATCAGACCCTAGTCAATTACATGTGTGACCTTTTAAAATAAACTTTATAGCAATCCCCCTCTTTTGGCTGAGACTTTACCTGTCCCAAACTAATGTGCTATATCACATCATGTGTGGCGCAAGTAGCCATGGCTCAGCCCAAATGCCTTTGTGGGCTAAATGTGGAAGCCTGATGGGCTGGTTTAGACTGCTGAGCTAAAGGTTCTTCACCCCTGTATCAACAGAATTCATGCATGTCCAGGACTTTTACATCTTGTCTTCGTGTTTTGGCATATTGCAGTTAAATGCACAATCAATCCGGGGAAATGTTCAGTCAGGGGAATTCCAGAAGCATACAGCTTCATCACTTACTATGATATAGAGGAGGCTCTCTGAACACAAAATGCTCATTTTCCTTTCAAAGCCAGGAGTGGGGAAGTCCAGCTTGCACCGGTTAGATTTGCAGCCAATTGGTACAGAATTGGCACGTCAGTCTAGTTGTTGGTTATACAGTATCTCATTTATTTGTGCATCTCCTTTTCTAATTCGAAAAAGCTTACCTGGGGCTTCCATCTCATTCAGAAACGGATGAAATCTTTGCTAGCTGCAGCTATGCTACATCATCAAGTGCCCTCCTGACTGCTCACTGAACCCATTCATTGGATCTGTTTTATGAATGAATCAAATCCACCATTCTAAGAATTTTCATTCTCGAACACATGACAATTTAATCCCAATTTTGAAAATAAGCTGTGCACATTCTGCAGAAAAGGGTTCTTTAAAACATCTGCCACTTGGAACACCTGATCCAGCCTAGCTTTCATTTAAAGAACACGAGCTTCCTTTCAGAAGTGCATCATTCAAATTCATTTTGCAGAATTTGCAATGCTATAAATGCTAGCAGTGGAATGCTAGCAAACAGAGATCTAAAAACTAGCATTGTGTCTGTGGGGGGCGGGGGACCCCAGCAACTACAGCGGTACAGCAACCGTTTTAGATATTGACATTTTGTTTATAAATTCCTTTGGCACAAAAGTATTTCAACTAGGAGCTTTTTCTTGCATCAAAGACAGCAGTCCTCAGCTGAGCCAAGGAGGAAACAGAAGGCCAAACGAAGCTTTTCTGCCATTCATATTAATTTAAGAGATGTATGATTCTTCAGAGGATCTCAAAGAAAGCCTAGAAGAATGAATTTATGCTAATAAGGGGCATCAGTATCTATGTGAATGGGCAATTGATTTTTTTTAAAAAAAGAAAATGCTAAACTAGAGGACGATCATTTGGAAGAGAGTTTGTGATGGTTCCAAAAAGGGTTCCAGAAACTTCAACTGCAAGAGGTCTGACTCTTGACCCTAAATGGTAACAGGGTGGCCACTTATGCACTGCAAAAAGATATGCATTGTCAAAAAAAAAAAGAGGATACAGGTTTGCATGTGCTAATTAATAGGTATAGATCGTAATTTAGAAATGATTTTTATAATTTAAGCAGAAACAATACATTTCACCAAAGTGAGCGAGTCTGTTGATCTGGTGACAACTGAACTAGCTTCAGTATTCATCTCCTGGGTAGATGACTGCAACATGATATATGTGGGTCTATCCTTGAAGATGTTCTGGAGGCTGCGGCTGGTGCAGAATTGCTCCTGGAGGGCAGCAAAGAAGACGCATATCCCTCTGATCCTAAAAACTCTGCATCGGCTGCCAGTTTAAAATCCTTCTCTGGAGGAATGTGTGTTAAACCATAGACTATAGATCCAGAGATCTCAAACCATGGGATATTTGGGGGGAAGGACATCTTCTGTCCTGTTAGAAATAGGACCACAGATCAGTGCTTTAGCACTGACACTGCAGGATTAAACCCTGGCAACTCCAGAGAGAACTGGGAATGTCCCCTGTGTGAAAACTCTGGAGAGGAACTGTGAGATCAGCAGACAATACTGATCTAGATAGGCCAATGGTCTGACTCAGGATACGGCAGCTTCCCATGTTCCCTTGCCAACTTTAAAAACGACAAACGAAAAAGCTAGATTCCGCCTTCTCGCCCATTCTGTGTCAGTTTAATCCCACTAATTGCCATGGATTTGCTTCCAATTGTTGTCGATGCACATAAAAAAAATGTCAAGCAAGTACTACAGAATCTAATTCTGACACTGTATTTACTCTCAATTTTAGGGAAGACTTGGCGTTGATGCGTACAAACTGTTACATCCACAATCTCAGCTGCTAAGAGGAGCTGCAGACGTTTGCAAGCATATGACAATCAATATGTGACCTGTTATATCAGCTCGACTGAAAATCATAGCTTGGGGAGGGGAATTAAACAGGCATAACTGCTCATCGTAAAGTATCACACAGACACACACAGCAGTGTGTGCAAGAACATAAGGAAAGGCCTGCTGGATCAGCCCAAAGTCCCACCTAGTCCAACATCCATTTCTCAACAGTGGTCAGCCAGGTGGCTATGGAATCCTGCACACAGAGAACTTGCAGGGAAGAGCTAGGCATGTCCTGTGTGTGTCCATCCAGTCCCCCATCTCAGAGTTCTTGGTCTCTTCAATGAAAGGTGCCAGTGCGGCCATCCCATTTTGCCTGAGGCGAAATGGAAAGGTGCCGTTCCTGCCACTGCCCTCCTCCCCAATGAAACCTCACTCATCTTGTGAACTGCCCTGAGATCTTTTGGGGAAGGGTGGTACAGTCATACCTCTTGTTACGTTTGCTTCATGATATGTTTTTTCAAGTCCCATGGTGACCCGGAAGTATTGGAAAGGGTTACCTCTGGGTTTCGCCACTCGCGCATGCACAGACGCACAAAATGACACCATGCGCATGCACAGAAGTGGCGAATAGTGACCCATGCGTGCGCAGATGTGGGTTGCGTTCCTTTCAGGGTGTGAACAGGGCTCCAGAATGGATTCTGTTCGCAACCAGAGGTACCACTGTATATAAATCTAATAAGTAAACAACTATTTTGCTTTTAAAAGACAACTGAAGGCGGCCCTGTTTAGGGAAGTTTTTAATGTCTCATGGTGTATTGTTTTTAATATTCAGTTGGAAGCCACCCAGGGTGGCTGGCGAAACCCAGCCAGATGGGCGGGGTATAAATAAATTATTATTATTATTATTATTATTATTATTATTATTATTATTATTATATCATAGAGGAACACCAAGGGTCATCCAGTCCAACTCCCGGCAGTGCAGGAATCTCAACTAAAGCACCCATATGACAGATGGCCACCCAACCTCTGCTTAAAGACCTCCAACGAAGGGGAGCCCACAAGCTCCACTGTCAAACAGATCTTACTGTCAGAAAGTTCTTCACAATGTTTAAATCATCAGGCTAGTGGAGTTCTGCGGCAACGGCTTCTGGCGAGGTCTCTTGAGACCATGACAAACTCTCACGAGAGTTGCGTAAAATCTCGTGAGAGTTCTGTAAGATCTCACAAGCTCTCACCAGAAGCAGCCCCTGGGGCAGCCGCAATGGCACTGCTCCACAGAATTCCACAGAGTGGGTGGGAAAGAAAGGCTGTGTTGCTCCCCGTGGTGATTGTTTCATGTACAAGAGCTGCTTGGTCTCCTGCTTGAAAACTTGGGCCTTTCAAAATTCAAGAGACAAAATGGTTAATTGCTTTGTTTACCAAAGCAGGCGTTCAGGTGCTTTAAGAAGATACGGTTTGAAAGTACCTTCCAATATTAGGTACAGATTCTGCCCATATCAATATGCAGCTTTCCCAAGGGAGGTGTCTCTTACGCCTACCTTAATATCTTCCTGGCACCAAGCAAGGACCTTTTTATTGCCATGAAGCTTTTTTGGAGATGACTGTAACATCGCTGACAGTTTTATCCTGCTTTTGCGATCTTCTGGCCTTTTTCATTTTATTGTGTTTTGCTTGTGTTTACATTTTAATTGTTTGATTATTCCTTGTAAACCACCCTGGGGATATGACTGAAGAAAGGTATTAAAAACAACAACACATAAATAGAGGAATATGGAAGAAAAATAGGAACGAGTACCTTCAGAGCATGTACAGTACCTACCTGAGACTGGAGTTTGTGGTTCTCAGAGTGTTGGTCTATGACCCGAGAGACCAGAATGCAAATCTACATTCAGCAAGGAAGCTTTTTGGGTGGCCTTTGGCTAGTCACAATCTCTCAGCCTGTTCTACTTCACTGGGCTGTTGTGAGTGTTGGTTCAAGGGGGGGGTGGAACAGGTAGAATAAATAAAGTAAATAAATATCAGGAAGACTTGGATGGAGTGAGACAGAGTGGGAGGGGAAAACTTATGTCGAAAAGCGATCTATAAGAAACATTGGAAATAAAGGAAGTAAAGAAAATATCAGAAAGACTTGGATGGTGTGAGACAAAGCTGCAAAAATAAGCTGAATGGATTCGTTTCCCTTCAGCATGGCGATAACTTCACTTTGTCCCCCTCAGATGGAACAGCTCCAAGACACAGTGATAAATTGAGTGTGTAGGTGAGGAGGCCCTGGTATTAACAGGAGTCTCTTGTTTTTTACACACACTCAAAAAAAAATTGGAGTCAGACCAGGTACATTTCCCAGCCTACTGCAGCCATTTCTGCATTTGCAAAAGCAGCTCTCTCACACACACACCTGCACCTACTCTTACCATGATGCTCTCAGAGCTTTGGAGCACAGGTGTTGGTT
This sequence comes from Podarcis melisellensis, assembly GCF_964234715.1. Lineage (NCBI taxonomy): Eukaryota > Metazoa > Chordata > Lepidosauria > Squamata > Lacertidae > Podarcis > Podarcis melisellensis. The sequence goes on from NC_138537.1 coordinate 14,077,271, forward strand.
GTGTTTCTGTAGTCAGTGTCTTTGTAAGAGTGAAGCACGCAAGGGCTCACAAAAGATGCATGCTGCGATGCTCAGCCCAGTCTCTGAGGACGATGGTGAACGAGAGGTTGGGGCAGTGTGCCTGGACAAGAGAAACTACCCAGCAGGTTGCAGTTGGTAGTTCCATGGTAAGAACCGGTCCACATGGTGGCAGCTGCTGTTGTTCCAGTCAAGGGGAAAGGGAAAGGCTTGATGGTTGCTCAGTGGGTGAGTCTGCTGGCGCCGTGAGGTCCCTTTTGCTGTTGGGAACATGGCTGGACTGAGCAGGCGGGATGGAAGAAGAAGAAGAAGAAGAAGAAGAAGAAGAAGAAGAAGAAGAAGAAGAAGAAGAAGGGTGTGAGAGCGCAAAGAGGAGACAAGCCAGTCTCCAAGGAGCTACAACAGGGGAGGCAGACAACTGACTTACACAGCAGTGAATCACCAAAAGACACACACCCCAATTTTCTGCTGGAAAATGTCAGAGGGTATGGAAATGGCCTTGTGCAAGATGAGATTAGGACTGCAGATTGGAAGCTCCCAGACGTGCACACACTGCTTGCAATTCAGGGAAGGACCACAGCATTTCCCATCTGATTTGCCTGCAAATGGTGTCAGGAGCTCGTCCTACTCTCAAGTAGGACCCTGGCAGAGGCACATGCCCAGCTGGCATGTTCTCTCCCTCCTGGTAGATCATTCGGGAGCTTCAAAAGCTTTCTTCTGCCCGAACATCACAGCAACTGATGCCAATAGACATCAGCACACTCAGGGATCAGCAGAGTTCGCAGTTGCGTAACAGATCTCAGCAACTCAGCATTTTGGCTAATCTACTTTATTTACATATAAACACACACGGAGCACTGTAACATGGCTCCCTCTCTCTCTAGCATCAGACAGCAAAGAGGAAAAGAACAAAGGACAATAGTTCCACTTTACAGAACACAGTAACCAAAGCATCCTGTCTCCGTCATTTCCCAGTCTGTGGAGTCAAAACATACACCGTCATGTGATAGACAAAAGTCCCATGACTGCAATCACGGAGCAGGAATACTAACAAATGGTCCCAGGTTCAATCCCCAGCATCTTCATATAAGGTTAGGAGAGAACCCTGTCTGATACCCCGGAGAGCTGCTGCCAGTCAGTGTGGACAAGACTGCACTAGATGCACAAAAGTCCAGACTCGGTATAGGGCAGCTTCCCAAGTTCTCTTTGTGCCATCGCCCTGCCATCAGCACGAAACACTTCCTTCAGATTTCATAACTATATTCAAGTGCTGGGCCGGGCTGCAATGTCTCTCAAGAACACGTCACATGCTTGCATGTCAAATGTGGATTGCAACTTTGCCTGAACAAATGCATCCCAACACATTATTCAACATCCATTTACAGGCTCTTTTCATCCTCGGGAGACTCAGTACACAGCATAAGTGTGTGTTGTTGGGGGGGGGGAGACCACAGCCTATCAACCTGAACTCTTATATGGAATGGTTAACACTCTGCAAAGCGGTAAGTGTCCCAGATTATTGGGAAGCACTTTGATACAAATGCAAAATGTACATGTAAAAACACTGCTCATTTAACTGCAAATTAATTTATGTAAAACAATGGCTCTGAATGTTAAACACCTTTACCACTGATGAATGACAAGAGGCATGTTTTTCCCCCCATCCTCCTATTCTCCTAGGGAGTATTTTACATCTGTTGTCAACTTGTTGCCGAGATACCATGTTAATATGGTGTTCGTTGTGCAATATTTTGTATGCATTATCCCTGATTGCCTGCTCTGCCCTCTTAAGGTATTCACAGGTATTGTCTACAATGAGACTCAGAAACAACCAGCCACAATCTAGTTGTGCATTCGTGATTGTATGTGGTATAGAAAACGGGTTTGTTTTGTTTTGAAGTGTGCATCTGTTTTGGTGTGTTTCATAAGGACTTGGGCAGATTCATCAAGTGCAGGTTTTTATTTGTCTTTGGAATGGAAGAGGAAAAGAACGATCTGAGAACACACACGGCCACTTCCAAGGGTCCCGGTAATTAATTAGCATTGCTGTAGGAAGGTAATGACAGCCTATCAGCTCTGAACAATCACACAGAGAACTAGATTAATGCTGCCCCATCACGAGCAATAATAAACAGTCATTACTGGCAACACTCAACCAGCTAGGAAACCCATGGAGTGTGAGAACTTGTTGCTAGATTGCTTGGAGGAGCCGGGGAGCTGCCAATGAATTATGGACCATGTGCAGAAAGGGTGTCAAATTTGGGCATATATAGCTGTCAGGGTACTGCCATCGGAGCCAGAGGCGGAGGGAAGGCTCCGGAGGGATGCCGGAGAGGGTCCCAGTAGGGAGAGAGGCAACCCATCTGCTGGGGAAGGAAATCAGCGTAACACCAATGGTGAAGGGGGGCAGATGGGGGAATCGGAGAGGAGGCTCCAGGACTCCTCGCTGGAGACCAGCGGGGAGAGCACGGATACTCCGCTGCCCACACCCTCCCTGCGCAGGGAGAGTAGGAGGAGACTTGGTGTCAAAGAACTTCTTTGCTGAAAGAAGTTCAAGAAATGCCCACTGACGGATTCTGCCAGCGATTGAGGCAGCCACGGGTGAAAGGCTGTCCAGACAGAAAGGGTTCAACCAGGCAACCTAGCCAGGAGTGGCGGCAACTTACGCACGAGCAACCCCTAGAGCCATTACAGCAGCTATATAGATACACACACAGCACAGCACAGAAGCAGTGAGGCAGGCAGTTATGCTGTACAGCAAGGGCATACCCTCCAACATTTGTCCGATGAAAATAGGGACCTCCCATTCCATAACGATAATTTTACTATTTATACCCCACACCTTCAGACGGCTCAGGAGTCAACTATCTCTATAGCCTCCAACATTTCTCTGAAGAGAATAGGGACATCCTAAGGAAAAAGTGGGACATTCTGGGATCACATCAGAAACCCAGATGGTTTCTCTACATCAGGGACTTCCCTGAAAAATAGGGACACTTGGAGGGTCTGCAAGGGATGGGGAACATCTGGCCCTCTGGATTTCTCTGTTTGGCCCTCAAGACTGACGTCTGGCCCCAGCCGAGCCACACTCATCACTTACCCTGCTCCATGCCTTCCCTAAGTGTGGCAGAATAGATGGATGAGAGGAGAAGGATGTGTGAGCGGGTGTGGCTTGGACTTATCTGTGGGTGGAATATAGCCCACTGGTCAAAGAGGAATGTGGCATCCATTGTTCTGCCCACTTTTGCTGTAGGTCATTCCCGCCACTGCCATGTGGCCCCCTGGGAAGGGAAGGTGGCCCTTGGACTGGAAAAAGGTCCCCTAGCCCTACTGTAGAGCATCTTATGCCAAGTCAGGAAATTTTTTTAGCCAGAACTGTACATCCTGCCCCCTCTCCTAGTCACCATTATTATTATCATCATCATTATTGATGATGGTCTCAGGGCGGTTCACAGAAAAGATCAGCATAAAAACCATAATATATATAATCAAAATAAAAACAACAACCCAATAACGCACGCCTCTCCCAAAAAAGAGTCATATTTTAAAAGGGCATGTCAATCAGATCAACCAAAGGCCTGGTTAAAAAGGAACGTTTTTGCCTGGTGCCTAAAGGTGTATAATGAAGGTACCAAGCGAACTTCCCTGAGGAGAGCATCCCACAGGTGGGGAGTCACCGCAGAGAAGGCCCAAAAACTGATCAGGTGATTGAATCCCCCTGCAGTGCCAACCCAAAAAACTCCCACAGGAACCCAGAGTGTCCTCAGCCCCCTCTTAGGCTAGAGGACAAGGCTTAGGACAAAGGCACCTGTACATCTAGGATACTGCTTTCAGCACAAACTACAGCTCCAAAAGAATTCCCCCATGAAGACAGGCAATCCATCTGTCTTTACGGGGAACTCTGCAGTTTGAGCTCTGTGAAGGTAATAGATAAATAGGCAGAGGTAGATATTATGAGCTGCCGCAAGACGGTTAACCAGGGCTGGTTATTGGGAACATGTGACACCATCTAAAGTCATATATGGCTTAGGTCCAGGCTATCTGAAATACCATATTCCATCATATGAATCAGGCTCTAAGATCTTCAAGGGAGGCCCCTCCCTCAGTCCTGCCACCCTCACAGCCATGCTTGGTGGGGACACGGGAGACCTTCTCAAGGGTTGCTTTTGAACTCCCTTCCTAGAGAAGTTAAGATGGGCTCCCTCCTTGTTGTCCTTCCACCGGCAGGCCTTTAAGAGCGGACTGCTTTTGAGTAACTGGATAGTGCCAGTCCTCTTTTTCACCACAAACGCCTCCCTTGTTCTCTGAGAATGGCAATAGTGCCCACCTGAGAGGTGCCAGCACTAAATTCTTGCGAGTTCCGGCTGTAAAAAAAAAAAGGCCCTGGCTAGTGCTGTGATGTTTTTATTGAAGTCTATGTTTTTAATGGATCTTTTTAATATTATTTTAATTCTAGTAGTGTTTAATTACATTTTAATCATTGTCTTTCCTTTCTTTTTTGCTTTTTTCTATGTCATTATTTTAAGCTGCCTTGAGTCCTAGACTGGAAAGTTGTTGTTGTTGTTGTTGTTGTTGTTGTTAAGGCTTCCCACCCTAAAGAGTCCCCTGAAAGAAGAGCGTATGGTCAATTATTTATTTAAATTCAGTATATTTATAGGGGCCAGCTTTGGGTTTTCTGCAACAAGAGCTCTGGCCATCTTTCCTTATGCAATGCTTTTCTTTTCAAAAGAATCGGATAATTTTTTCTTTCATAACGATCTGTGCATTTCCAGCCATTTTTAAAAAGCCACATGCGGCTTACCTTTGATGCGCCTCAAGACTTAGAACTTCCTAACTGATGCGTATCATTTGTTCGAAGTATATCTCAGATCCTTCTGAATGGCTGGGAATCAATAGTTTTCATTATGCTGGATGAGAATTATTTTGGTGGAGCCCTTCAGAAAATCTGGTTTACGCAATCTGAGGGGGCAAGGAAGCTGTTTATCTGGCATTTCAAAGCTGATTTCTACAGCCATTTCAGACAATTGCTCTTTAAACAAAATGGCACAATGCTGTTTTCATAATAGAAGTTGCCACGATATAGAAAAGTTGCGGATCTCACACTCAAATCAATGGGATAAAATTAAGGCATTTGGAGAGGACTGAAAGGCTTTTCCCCATACAATGTGTTTTTGCAGTTACAAAATAAGCATTGATTGCTGCAGGGAAATGAACACATTCTTTTCGCATGGACTTCGCTGCTGAAAGCCCAATTTCAACGAGAAACAAAACTTCTCGACAGTAGAATCTATCTAAAGCTTCATTAGAATTAACCCTCACAGCATCGCTGAAAGGAAGCAAACAAAACACTGATACTGAAGAGTCGAGTTTAGTTAGTGAGAATTATTAAACATCTTCCCATCGAGCCGAGATTGGAACTGGTTTTACAGCACTGAAACATCCCAGCAACCATGGACCACATCAGCTCCAGCTATTTGGACAGCCTCAGCTCCAGATTTGGGGAAACACCAGGCAATGGCGGGGGAGAGGGAGAGGGAGAGGGGGGGGAGAGAGAGAGAGAGAGAGAGAGAGAGAGAGAGAGAGAGAGAGAGAGAGAGAGAGAGAGAGAGAGAGAGAGAGGGAGAGAGAGAGAGAGAGAGAGAGAGATGATGTTTCATCTAGAAAGAGGACACGGATTTGCATCAAGTGTGCATATGCTAATTTACATGTGTAGGAATTGGGAGAGGGCCAAGTTTGCATGCCGAATGTCCCAGGTTTGATCCCCAGCATCTCCAAGAATCATAGAATTGTAGCGTTGGAAGGTACCCTGAAGGGCATCTAGTCCAACCCCCATGCAGTGCAGGAATCTCAACTAAAGCATCCAAGGCAGATGGCCGTCCAACCTCAGCTTAAAAACCTCCAAGGAAGGAGGGTCCACAACCTCCCAAGTGTCAGGGCTGGAGTCAGGTGTAGGTCAGCAACAAACACAATAAATCACCCAAGAGCGGGGCAATTAAATCTTTGTTCAAGGAAACAACCGCAGCTCAGGCCTAATGGTCTCAGCAACTCTTTCTAGGAGGTCTTGCCCATCTGATGCAGTTGCGAAGGCTGAAGTTCCCCACCTTCCCAGTGTCCACTAGCACTCCTCTTTTCCACGCAGTCTCAGGCTGCCATCCCCCTGCTCTGCCCGTTTCATATCTCTGTGAGTTCTAGGAGACCAGGGAAGTGGGAAGGTAGTCGCAGCAGGAGGGGGAGACTCCCTGGGTTCTTCAGCAGCCTGTCTGCACTCTGCCTCTTGGCCACCCACCCGTCCAGCCTCTGCTTCAGCTTCAGAGTCTGAACTGCTGTCTGTCACAGCCCCTTCCTGCTCACTAAACCCTGTCACCTCTCCTGCTGCTGACACCACCACCTCCCAGTCTGCTCCTTCTCCCCCTGCCCACCCATTGTCTTCCTAGCACTAATCCCTGGCATGGGGTCTGCTTCCCCTGGGCTTTCCCTAGGGCATTCACTGACTGGTGCCTCTCACCACTCCTCTACTTCCAGCCAGTCCATTATCAATCAATCAATCAATTCATAATAATGCCAGTATGTTCTTCTTGATGTTTACTCCTTCCTTGCAACTTGAATCCATTGCTTCGGGTCCTACCCTCCGGAGCAGAAGAGAACAAGCTTGCTCCATCCTCCATGTGACAGCCCTTGATATATTTGAAGATAGCTGCTGCCATTCCTTGTAGACAATGCAGAGCTGGTTGGATCAATGGTCTGATTCAGTATAAAGCAGCTTCCTATGTCCCTAGGACCCCTGGATGGTTAAGTCCAGTCAAAGACTACCATAGGGTTGCAGCGCTCATCTCGCTTTCAGACCAAGGGAGTCGGCGTTTGTCCACAGACAGCTTTCCGGGTCATGTGGCCAGCATGACTAAACCGCTTCTGGTGCAACAGGACAGCATGATGGAAGCCAGAGCACACAGAAATGCTGTTTACCTTCACACTGCAGCGGTACCTATTTATCTACTTGCACCAGCATGCTTTCAAACTGCTAGGTTGGCAGGAACTGGGACAGAGCAATGGGAGTTCACCCCGTCACAGGGATTCAGACTGCTGACCTTCTGATCGGCAAGCCCAAGAGGTTCAGTGGTTTAGACCACAGCGCCACCCTAGAGATACATCATAGACAAGAGCCCTATGTTCTTAACCCCAATGTAAGAACCCACAACAGAGTCCAAGTGGCAACAGCTATGATGCCCTGTTTTCTGCCACCTTAAGGATACCCTTCATTGCTCAAGCTGTTTTATGACAAAGAAATGAGAATCAAGATTCTAAATATTGGAGCCATTTACATTTCTTTGTTACACATAGCAGTGGTTATGAATTACAAACGCCATACGCCACGCAGCGATATTTAATAAGGAAGCGTTAATCTGTACTTGTCTTCCATTCATCCATGCAAATTGGAAATATCCTGATCAGCCTGACCCAGGGGTAAGATGCTTACAGGAAAAGCTTCCTCATTTATAGTAATAACATAATCATCGCCAAGTCATTTGGTTAAATGTAAATGTGATGTGTGTGTGTGTTAATTTGTATATGAATTCAACGACACTTTAAAATTATCCACTCATTGGACATGGGTGAAGAGCCTTACCCAAAGCCAACCCATTCAAATGCTAGAGAGAGAGATCACTTGTGACTTTTCAGAAGTTGCTGGGCTCCCATCAGCTGCAGTCAGCATATTCAGTGGTCAGGTCTCATGGGAGTTGTAGTGATAGCTTTGCACCCAGAAAGTCCCAGGCTCAGTCCCCAGCAATCCCAGGTAAGGGATGGGAGATAACCCTGTCTGAAACCCTAGAGAGCTGTTGCCAGTCAGTGCAGGCAGTACTGAGCTTTGTTGTTGTTGTTTAGTCATTTAGACGTGTCCGACTCTTCGTGACCCCATGGACCAGAGCACACCAGGCATTTCTGTCTTCCACTGCCTCCCGCAGTTTAGTCAAACTCATGCTGGTAGCTTCGAGAACACTATCCAACCATCTCATCCTCTGTCGTCCCCTTCTCCTTGTGCCCTCCATCTTTCCCAACATCAGGGTCTTTTCCAGGGAGTCTTCTCTTCTCATGAGGTGGCTAAAGTAATGGAGCCTCAGCTCCAGGATCTGTCCTTCCAGTGAGCACTCAGGGCTGATTTCCTTCAGAATGGAGAGGTTTGATCTTCTTGCAGTCCATGGCACTCTCAAGAGTCTCCCCCAGCACCATAATTCAAAAGCATCAATTCTTCGGCGATCAGCCTTCTTTATGGTCTAGCTCTCACTTCCATACATCACTACTGGGAAAACCACAGCTTTAACTATACGGACCTTTGTTGGCAAGGTGATGTCTCTGCTAGTACTGAGCTAGGTATGCCGAAACTCTCTGATTCAGGATCAGGCGGCTTCCTATGTAGTTCAACAAAATTTAGAGGACCACAAGTTCTTTCTCTTTTGTATCTGAAATCACACCTTTTTTGACATTGCATTTGTGTAGCAATGACTGCTTTGGACAGTAACGCCGGAGTGACAAAGTAGGAATGAAAATACCTGGATAGCTCACTTGATTAGAGCATGGTGCTGATGATGCCAAGGTTGCAGGTTTGATCCCCATATGGGACAGCTGCATATTCCTGCATTGCAGCTGTCAGTCAGGCTTTTAAAGTCAGACTGCATTGCCTTAGATGAACCTCAAGAGTCCAATTCTATGAATCCATGAAAAGAGCAAAGCAGAAAACATTGTATTAAGCCAATTTTCTATACAGAGGCCATACCTCTCATTCTTGCCTTCTGTTCTGTGAGGCAGCACTCTTCTCTCTCTCTCTCCTCCCCTTTCACTTGACTTCTGCAATCTCATCTGTGGAGGACAGTCCTGCCATGGGACCTGGGATCTACTGGAATCAGAAGGAATCAACACAACGGCACTTTAATATACCAGTTGTACAAGTCACCCCAGTCCAGCTCCGCTGAATACTGGGAGCCAGTTGTGCTCCCATTGTCCCCAGGATAGGACACAACGACAGCCACCATTGCGGGTTCTTACCACCAACTGCAACCGGGTAGTTTTTCACACCATATGCACAAGCACACTGTGCCAACCAGAATTCGGTTTTACTTGTCAGACCAATAATTTTGATAGTTGTCTGCACTCCATTGTAGCGCTCATCTTTCTGGCCTGCTAACTCTTTTACAAACCATGTCTTCTTATGAACAACAACAACAAAAATCTCTCCAGCAGCTACTTGAAGAACAAAGCTCCTTCATATTTTCCCTCTTTTATCTCCCAGCCAGACAGAGTGTGAAGCTATGGCAAGGTGGCAGATAAATCGATTCTGTCGTGAAGTATCTATTTCCCATTGTGTGTATCTGTTTCGGCTTTGTACCAGATACGGGAACTTAGCATCTAACTGCAGCAATCTGGCCAGCCTAATGCTTTTTGCCCGTCTTGGGAACCAGATCTCACCATCCTGCTGCTTTGAACATATTTCAGTTCAGGAAATGCTGCTGCTCTAAGAATGAAATATTGCGTGACAATAAAAATGTCAGAATTTATAACATCTCAGTGTGGAAGCATCCTCTCTGGTTGGGAAGGGAACGCATGCACATTTCAGAGTTGGCATTTTGGGAAGTCTTTCGTGGGGCATTCGATGTGACCCTACTGGCTCATTCAGCTTGGTTACCATAAAAGGAATCCCTTTATTACTTAAGGCAAAACACATCATTCTGTTCTGTCAATTGCTGGAAGGCATGCACAGCTCTTTGGCACTCATGTGTGCGATAGTTTGAGCTTCAAAACAGGCTGACTGGGCAACAGCACTAGCTGTTCTGCCGCAACACTGAAAACAATGGAACAAGTTAGTCCAAATTAATCCCATGTATATGATAAATTGCTTTAGACTGTTTTTAATATTCTGTTTTAATGTTGTGACCCACCGTGGGGCCTTAGGGTGAAAGGAGGGTACTAAATCAACAAATGATAAAATAACTTCTAGGTATTACTGCAAATTTTAGAAATAAATTTAAATAGAGATGCATTGTATCTCATCACAGTGAGGAAGACTGTGACCTGTCTCACTGCCCAGTGTTCTCGCCCACCGCACAACAATTCCTGTTAAGGCCCCTCCTTCTTATGATTCTTTAAATCAAGCAGGATTTGGACCAGGTAGCACTTCAATCCTTCAAGCTGAGAACTGTCCTTGGAAACAGAGGACTTTCAAAACAGAGTATTGTCCTTGTAAGGCAGGACACATGCCCCCTCTTTTTGCATATGTGGTGTTGGGGAGTGGTGTGTATACTTATATAATAATAATAATAATAATAATAATAATAATAATAATAATAATAATTTATTTATACCCCTCCCATCTGGCTGGGCTTCCCCAGCTACTCTGGGTGGCTTCCAACAAAATATTAAAATACAGTTATAGTAATGCATCAAACATTAAAAGCTTCCCTAAACAGGGCTGCCTTCAGATGTCTTCTAAAAGTCTGGTAGTTGTTTATCTCTTTGACATCTGGGGGGAGGGCATTCCACAGGACGGGGGCCACTACTGAGAAGGCCCTCTGCCTGGTTCCCTGTAACTTGGCTTCTCGCAGTGAGGGAACCGCCTCGCAGTGAGGGACTTACTTACCTCTGCAGGACACACAAAAACTATTTATTGCCATCAGTAAGCATCTAGAACAGGCCTTGGGTCATTGGCTCAGTTATCTCTACTTTATACCTTTATTTTATTTCTTAGTTGCATTGATATTCCACCTTTTCCCCAAGGAGCTCGAGGCAATGTGCCTGGTTCTCCTCCTCTTCATTAAATCTTCATTTAATCCCTGGGAGGTAGGTTAGGCTGAGAGGCAGTGGCTGGTCCAAAGTCACCCATTTTTGTATTAATTTCCACACCTTTCTCCATTGCTATTTATTTGTTTATTTGCCCGCCTTCCCTCCAAAGAGCTCAAGGTGATGGCGAGAAGGTTTTCCCCATTTTATCTTCACAAGAGTGTTATGAAGTAGGCTAAGAAACAGTGACCAGCTCAAGTCTGCTCAGTGAGTCTCATAATTTCCAGGGCTTCCCAAGTCCTAGCCCAACACTCTAACCACTACACCACACTGGCTTTCTGAGACTGGCTTTTTTCTCTTCTTGGGCAGATTCTTGGACCACCCCCACCCTCAAACCATCACCTCTTGTTCATTTATGACATGCCTGGCTAACCTGTGGCCTTCCCAGTGTTGCTGGACTTCAACTCCCACCAGTCATGACCACTGGCAGACCCTTCAAGTGTCCCTATTTTCCATTGACATCCCTGATGTAGAGAAGCCATCCTGGTTTCTGATTTGATCCCAGAATGTGCCAGTTTTCCTTAGGTAAAGGTAAAGGGACCCCTGACCATTAGGTCCAGTCGTGACCGACTCTGCGGTTGCGGCGCTCATCTCGCTTTATTGGCCGAGGGTACAGCTTCCGGGTCATGTGTCCAGCATTACTAAGCCGCTTCTGGTGAACCAGAGCAGCACACAGAAAGACCATTTACCTTCCCAGCGGAGCAGTACCTATTTATCTACTTGCACTTTGACGGGCTTTCGAACTGCTAGGTTGGCAGGAGCAAGGACCGAGCAATGGGAGCTCACCCCGTCGCAAGGATTCGAACCGCTGACCTTCTGATCAGCAAGTCCTAGGCTCTGTGGTTTAACCCACAGCACCACCCACGTCCCTTGGCTGTCCCTATTTTCATTGGAGAAATGTTGGAAGGTATGGAGTTATGCAACCCCCGAGCCACCTGAAGGCAATCCTGTATAGGGATGTTTTTTAAATGTTTATTATTTTATTATGTTTTTATATATGTTGGAAGCTGCCCAGAGTGCTGGGGCAACCCGATAAGATGTGTAGGGTATAAAATAATAAAGTTATCATTATGGAATGGGAAGTCCCTATTTTCATCAGAGAAATGTTGGAGGGTATGAATTGGCCATGCTAACTGAAGCTGGTGGGAGTTGGAGCCCCTCTAAATTTGAAGGGACCCCCCCCCCAATGCTGAGTGACTGACTGTTGCCATTTCCCCTTTACAACATCTTTAAAATAATCATCCCTGGGTTATTATAATTAAATAATTAATCATTATTCCCTAGCTATTCCTACCATTCAACCCTTTTTTATTTTTTATTTAATCAAAGCTTGCTACCTTTTAATACAGATGTTTGCATTTCGTGCTCCATTTCTCAACCTAGTCAGCAGCACACCTCAAATTGGAGGACAGCATAGAATCTCCTTGAACTCTGCAAAACGACCAGAGACTTGGGCTTTCCTGAACCTTGCCTTCGGCGCTTTGCAAAATACAACTCTGTCACTCAATGAGCTGTAAAGGTTTGATTGACAATAAAATCCCAAAAGGGGACCCCTGAAAAAAATTCGTTGTTTCTGCTTTCAAATAAGACCATTCCTTTAATGTAATAAAATGGGGGTTAGGGGTGTGAAATTGTTCTATTTCTGCCTTGACACCATAACAGAAAGGCAATTGGCATAAGATAGCATTATCACAAAATGTGCAAGTCGCTTCACTTTCAATTGGTGAAGTTTGGGTTGCTGTGCATTTGAATCTCATTATCAGTTCATAAGAATATATGGAACTACCTCACACTGGAGGCAGCATGTGTCTGAATGCTATTGGCATATGGATAGCCACTCTGAGAACAAGATGGAGGACTAGATTGGCCGTTGGTCTGATCCAGCAAGCTCTTCTTATTCCATAAATTCTCTTCATGTTGAAATGTACTCAGAATCGAGTGTGGATTTCATGCTCTTTATTCAGCTCATAGTAGTAAGGAATGCCAGTTCCCCCAAAGTGTCTGCTTTATATACATTATTTACACAATGGGCCCCACGTGAATGGCTAATTCCAGGATTCTCCTGTAGGCCAATCAGGTTGCAGATTCACTTCCACCTGGAGCTGGATTGGGTGGCTTCTGTGGACCCACCAGACTGCTGCATTCTGAATCCTATTGTTCTAGGACCAATCAGACTGCTGCAGTTTGGATCCTATTCAACACATCTTTAAATTGAGAATCTCAGTGTAGAGTGGGCTCAGCCTGCTTAGATGAATACTGAGCCTTGCTCTGTGTGCATCAGAAATTAAACATCCCTCCCTCCCATTAGGCTGGTCTTCCCAGCAAGCTTTGCTCCCTCGCAAATGGAGGTTGGGTGCTTTTAAAATTGCATCCATCTTGTCAAACAGACCAGGAGCATCAATGTTAGTGATGCCTGGGTGAAGGAACATGTAACGCATCAGTTCCTGAAAGGACCATTCATGACCTGAGAAACCATTTTAAGGCAGCCCTGGGTCTGCTTAAAATATCTCTCTGTTCTGATGGAAGGCAGAAGTGAAGAAGCCCAGGCCATGCAGCCTGTGTCATCAGAGGGCCTTCTCGGTAGTGGCGCCTGCCCTGTGGAACACCCTCCCATCAGATGTCAAGGAAATACACAACTTTTAGTAAACATCTGAAGGCAGCCCTGTTTAGGAAAATTTTTAAGGTTTGATGTTTTATTGCAGTTTAATATTCTGTTGGGCGCCGCCCAAAGTGGCTTGGAAAACCCAGACAGAAGGGCGGGGTAATAATAATAATAATAATAATAATAATAATAATAATAATAATAATAATAATAATACGTTGTTGTTGTTGTCAGCCCCTAAAGTTGGTGCGGTAGCATTTTGCTTATTTTGATATTTGAAATTGGGTGTCTTGGCAGAAATGCAGTATTTAAATACAATCCATCAGTCAGTCAGTCATTTCTCTCTTGCAGGACAGCCTCAAGGTTCCTTGATAGTCATTACCATCCATTGTTTGCTGTTACGGTTCAGATAATACACACACCACAACTAGCCATATTTCCTCAGTCATTGACTAGATATGAAAGGTGCAATCCAAACTATGGCTGCCTCCCGGTTATTGTCACATCCACAGCCATGCCTTGCATGCCACCCTGAGTGGAAGTGGGAGCAAGCAAATAGGAGTGGATCGGGCTTGAGATCCAGTGGATCTCAAGCCTTCCACTCACCAGCCTGGGGAAAAGGGTGTTTGGATTGGACCTTAATTTAGACTGCAATCCCAACCCTTCATAGCTGGTGCCAAGCCCCATTGAATTCAATAGGACTTCCTTCTGAATAAACATGGTTCAAATTTTGCTGTAATTCATTCATTACCTTTCAAGTTGTGGCACTTTTGCTTTTTATGGGCAAACCTCTGAGCTGCCATGCTGAACTATTGTTTGCTTATGTTGACTTAACATTCCCTTTCATTACAGAAGGCAAGCCCTTTTTGATTTATAGTAATCAGTTGCTGTTTGGGGCAGGAGAGTTTAGAATGCAGAAGATACTTTTCAAACACAAGTGGTGCCTTGGGGGTGATTGTCTTTTGCAGAGTTTCAAAGAGAAAAAAAGGCTGGAAGAAGAAGAAGAAACTTCTGCCCTCAAGGTTACCTAGGGAACCTGACAAACCAAAGACGTGGGAGAGTAATTTCTTTAAGAGTTACTTAAACATGTTCAAGTTCTTTTCAGAGCTACTCCCACTGGGTGAAAGAAGCCTAGTTTAAGATCACCAACACATATATCTGCCATCCCACCTGCTAACCCATTCCCATATACCCCCCTGAAGACTATGGCCAGCAAGAATTGTAGAGAAGGGAAACAGCAGCTCCCTCCTCTGTGGCATCCATCATGTATCTGCAGGGCCAGCCTGGCTATTAGCCTCCATGAGGCAATCACCTCAGGTGGTAGGCTAGGCATAGTTGGGAGGGGTAGCAGATCCAGGGCATGTCTCTCTCCACCTCCTATGCTTGTTGCCTGTAAACGCCACTAGGAAGTGTGGGGCCGCCATTGCTGCCACTGCATGCTCCTCTTTTGCCTCCTTTTTATACCCCTGCCATCTTCAGCAAGCCAGGGATTCCCTGGGCCACCTCAGGCAGCAGTGGTGAAGGCAGAGGAGGTGGCAGACGAAGAGGAGGCAATGACAGAGGGGTATGACACGGGTGGCGCTGCGGGTAAAATCTCAGCGCCTAGGACTTGCCGATCGTATGGTCGACGGTTCGAATACCTGCGGCGGGGTGAGCTCCCGTCATTAGGTCCCAGCTCCTGCTCACCTAGCAGTTCGAAAGCACTCTTAAGTGCAAGTAGATAAATAGGTACCGCTTTATAGCGGGAAGGTAAACGGCGTTTCCGTGTGCTGCGCTGGTGCTGGCTCGCCAGAGCAGCTTCGTCACGCTGGCCACGTGACCCGGAAGTGTCTCTGGACAGCGCTGTCCCCCGGCCTCTTAAGCAAGATGGGTGCACAACCCTAGAGTTGGACACGACTGGCCCGTACAGGCAGGGGTACCTTTACCTTTACCTATGACAGCAGAGGAGGAAGGTAGGGTGCCATTTACTGTTTTGCCTCAGGCGGCAAAATGTCTTGAGCTGGCCCTGTGTATTAGGGCTGATGGCCCAAGGCAGGTTGTTGTTAATAATAATAATAATAATAATAATAATAATAATAATAATAATAATTTACTTATACCCTGCCCATTGGGCTGAGTTTCCCCAGCCACTCTGGGCAGCTCCCAATCGAGTGTTAAAAACAATACAGCATTAAATATTAAAAACTTCCCTGAATAGGGCTGTCTTCAGATGACTTTTAAAGATAAGATAGCTGTTTATTTCCTTGACATCTGATGGGAGGGCATTCCACAGGGCGGGCACCACTACTGAGAAGGCCCTCTGTCTGGTTCCCTGTAACCTCACTTCTCGCAATGAGGGAACTGCCAGAAGGCCCTCGGCGCTGGATCTCAGTGTCCTCAGTGTTGTTGTTATTAAAAGGTAAAGGACCCCTGGACAGTTCAGTCCAGTCAAAGGTGAATATGGGATTGCATCGCTCATCTCGCTTTCAGACTGAGGGAGCCGGCATTTGTCCGTAGACAGCTTTCTGCGTCATGTGGCCAGCAGGACTAAACTGCTTCTGGTGCAGTGACAGAAACCAGAATGCACAGAAACTCCGTTTACCTTCCTGCCACAGCAGTGCCTATTTATCTACTTGCACTGGTGTGCTTTTGAACTGCTAGGTTGGCAGGAGCTGGGACAGAGCAACAGGAGCTCACTCTGTTGTGGGGATTCGAACTGCTGACATTCCAATTGGGAAGGCAAAGAGTCTCAATGGTTTAGACCACGGCGCCACCCACGTCCCTTTATCTATTATTATTGGTATATTGCCCTATACCCATAGATCTCAGGACGGTTCACAGCATACAGTTACAATATAAAAAAACACAGAATACATAATAAAAACAAAAACAAAGGCCACTGAATAACCCTCCCGTCCACAGCACATTTAAAAGGCCATCAGATGTCAATCAGAATTATTATCAGTACAGTGAGAAGGTGCCATATGAGCTGTTCAGCTTGCCGTCAGAAAACAAGTTGCATGGATAGAGGAGCCAACTTTGTATCGGCAATGGGGTTACACGTAAGGAACCCTGTGCTGAACCCTGCTCTGTATTTCCCTGGGGTTGCAGACTGTGGCACTTGGGTATCAGGAGTATCTTGCATGCAAATACCTTGACTCCGCAAATCTGGCAGCCCTAAACGTGGGCTTCCTGTTGCATTGCATCAGGCGTTGCCATGGAACAACAGACCAACCGTGGTTTTTACAAAGGTCAATGTGTGGCACAATTAATGCAAATTAAATGGACGTTTCAAAGTATGCCAGACTACATCCTTTTAAATGCAGGCAGCCTAAATACATACAGCCATGTATTGAAGTTCAGGTAAAAAGTTCAGCTAATAATTTTGCACTGTCCTTGAACTCCAAAACCTCTTATGATGTTGGAAGTAAATGGAACAGCAATTCTCTCTCTCTCTCTTTCTCTCTTCTCTCAAAATGGACAAATCACCAGCAGAATGAGCACATACAAGTATCCTAATTGCAAGGCGAAGAAATGGATTGAGGTGGCACCCAGCACAGAATGTTCTTAGCACCTGTAGAATTAGTTGTCTCATTTGAGAGAGAGGAAGATCGGAGTTCAGCATTTAATTATATTCAAATGTACTTTTCCTACTGATGATGATTGACTTGGCTGACATTTTATCTTTCACTATAGTGAGATCACTTTCCATAAGAACAACCGTGCTGGATGGGGAAAGTGGCCCATTTTACTTGGTATAGACAGACCAAGAAGAAGAAGAAGAAGAAGAAACCATCCAGCAACAAAACACATTTGCTCCACACAATTAGGAACTCAGGTCCACATGAAGCAACTATGGTGCGAAGCAGCCAAGTTTCTAGGAGAGCAATCTGTGCCCCTGCCAAGGGTGCAGGCCTGGGTATGCGTGCAAAAATTGTGACACTCCATTCTGGCTCAGAGTACACAAAAGCAGCCCGCCTGCCCATCCACGTGGTCCCTGGAACACTCCGCCACTGGGAACATGATTCCATCAACTTGCTGAAGCTAAGCAGGTCTGGGTCTGGTCTATGTGCCAAGATGGGTGGCACCTGAGATCTACACATAACACCACTTGGGCCTCCATGAGAGATGAAATATGGCTTAGAAATGTAAGGAAACCGTCAGGGCTGGAGTCACAAAAGACACAGGGCTCTGTTGTCAGTGAAGTCAACTCTTTATTCAAGGAAACGGCATACGCTTGGCAACTTTTCCCAGTAGGTCTTGCCCCTATGGAGCAGTTGCCAGGAATGAAGGTCTGTGCCTTCCCCCTTTTCTAAGGCTCCTCCTGTTCCAGGTGTTTCCCAAGCAGTCTCAAACTACACCTGTGCACCTCTTTTCTGCTCTCCCCAATATTCTGCACTGGAAATGGGGTGGGGTGGAACTTGTTGCAGCAAGAGAGGCAGATTCCCTGGACTTTTCAGCAGTCTTTTGACCCCCCCCCCTCTGCTTCAGCTTTGGCGTCTGAACTGCTCCCTGTCACCAGCTCCTCCTGCTCACTAAACCCAGTTGCCCCTTCAGCATTCAGTCCCTCCTCCCAATCCTCTTCCTCTAACCTCCCCTCAGAGTCCCACCACCTTGGCTCTGAGCCTTCCTCCTCTGGGGGTTCCCTTGGGGGTTTCCCGAATGGTGCCTCCCACCACTCCTCTTCATCCAGCCAATCACTGACAGTTATGAATAGACTCGCAGCCTTTTGTTTTGTTCTGGTTTCTCCATGATCATTCCTTTGTCTCCTTCCCAACCATATGTGCTCTCCTCTCAAGATAACGAGTTGATCTTTTTTGGTCCTTTAAATAATGCTGGATGTGCACAGCTGGGCATACAATGCTCACATTGTTGAAACTGACTAGATGTGCAATAGTAATAATAATAATAATAATAATAATAATAATAATAATAATAATATATTGGAGGGGGTGGAGAACACAGCTGGTGGGATCAACGTTCTGTAACCCAAAAGATCAAGGCTTTAATATCTTTGTAATATTGGAAATAATCTTCGTAACACGACTGTACACTTGTCAAGTTAGAAAGAGCCACACGTGGGAACTTGTCTACGCAAAGAAACATGTGAAACAAAGGCAGTGTTGGCCTTTAGTCAATTATTCACTGCACCAGAGCAAGTGGCAGATGGCCGGGTCGAGTGCACTGAGATACCGGTATTTATATACAAAGAGAATCGAGATTAGAAATTTGTCTAGCTAAATGATGCTATCTGCAGGTGTGACGCACCTGACACTGAAAAGAATGGTTTATTTTTGGGCTGGGCTACGTCAGGCAGGCAGGTTATTTTAGAATATACCCTTGTCAAAACGTGAGGTGGGGGTGGTGGCGGAAATGCAGAAGCCACGAGCAGGAAAAAAGTGTGAGAAGAGCAAGGAGATCCATAAAACACTAGAGGTGAAAACACCAAGCTCAAGAAGCTGGGGTAAAGCAAGGCATTAAGCTGGCATAAAGTTGCACCAGATCAAGCCCTGTTCAGCAGTGAGGCTGCTCTTGCATGACCAGCTGGCGACAGCCCCAGCCCCCAGGGATCATAAGGAAGGAATAAAGACTCTGACAACATTATATGGAATTAAAATTAGGCCACAACTTTATTAAACTTCTGAATGTAGGAAGACGTTGGCTTAGGCCTTGGGCGTGTATCCCCCCCAGCCCCACAGCTGGGGGGAACTGGGGCTCATCAGGGTAAATGGGATATGGGGGTGCTCTGCAAGATGTAAGTGTAGCAGGCAGCCAAGACCATATCCCCACACGCAGGGTAGTTCACTGACGACCTTTCAGTGTATGGCCAGTGAGATAGATGATAGAGATAGATATAGATAGATGATAGATAGATAGATAGATAGATAGATAGATAGATAGATAGATAGATAGATGATAGATAGATAGATAGATAGATAGATAGATAGATAGATGATAGATAGATATAGATAGATAGATGATAGATGATAGATAGATAGATGATAGATAGATAGATAGATAGATGATAGATAGATAATGATGATAGATAGATGATAGATAGATAGATAGATAGATAGATAGATAGATAGATGATAGATAGATGATAGATAGATAGATATAGATAGATGATAGATGATAGATAGATAGATAGATAGATAGATAGATAGATAGATAGATAGATGATAGATAGATAGATGATAGATAGATAGATGATAGATAGATAGATAGATAGATAGATAGATAGATAGATAGATGATAGATAGATAGATAGATAGATAGATAGATAGATAGATGATAGATAGATAGATGATAGATAGAGATAGATAGATAGATAGATAGATAGATAGATAGATAGATAGATAGATAGATGATAGATAGATAGATAGATAGATAGATAGATAGATAGACATAGATAGATAGATAGATAGATAGATAGATAGATAGATAGATAGATAGATAGATAGATGATAGATAGATAGATGATAGATAGATGATAGATAGATAGATAGATAGATAGATAGATAGATAGATAGATAGATAGATAGATAGATGATAGATAGATGATAGATGATAGATAGATAGATGATAGATAGATAGATAGATAGATGATAGATAGATAGATAGATAGATAGATAGATGATAGATAGATAGATAGATAGATAGATGATAGATTAGATAGATAGATAGATAGATAGATGATAGATAGATAGATAGATAGATGATAGATAGATAGATAGATGATACATAGATAGATGATACATAGATAGATGATACATAGATAGATGATACATAGATGATAGATATAACACCCCTTTAAGAGGGGGGCCCTGAAATTGCTGCTGCAGGGGGGGGTCACCACTTCACATCTCTCTCTCTCTCTCTCTCTCTCTCTCTCACACACACACACACACACACACACACACACACACACATTATAGGGAAGAAAAGACTAAAGGATTCCACCCAAGGCAATAAGCACCAAAGTTGTGACGAATTGCTACGGGGAAGACAAAACCTGCCAATGCAGGAAAATTTCTTCCCGGTCCTTCAACAGCAACCAGTCAAAGACCATAGCAGTGCCTAAGCAGGAATAAAAAGTTAACCTGCAAACAAGAGACATTAAACAAAGGGAGGGGAGGGAGGGTGAATCTCCAGAGCCGACTGCCTGGCTATTGTCAGCTCCACCCCCTGTTTATAAATGGGGCTGGCCCCACCTCCCAGCAAGAAACTTAATTACTGAGGCTGGGTGTGAACCTCCAAAAAATTAACACTGAGAAGCAAGCCAGCTCACAGTTCAAGAAGGACACTGACAAACTGGAACGTGTCCAGAGGAGGGCAACCAAAATGGTCAAAGGCCTGGAAACGATGCCTTATGAGGAACGGCTAAGGAAGCTGGGTATGTTTAGCCTGGAGAAGAGAAGGTTAAGGGGTGATATGATAGCCATGTTCAAATATATAAAAGGATGTCACATAGAGGAGGGAGAAAGGTTGTTTTCTGCTGCTCCAGAGAAGCGGACACGGAGCAATGGATCCAAACTACAAGAAAGAAGATTCCACCTAAACATTAGGAAGAACTTCCTGACAGTAACAGCTGTTTGACAGTCGAATTTGCTGCCAAGGAGTGTGGTGGAGTCTCCTTCTTTGGAGGTCTTTAAGCAGAGGCTTGACAACCATATGTCAGGAGTGCTCTGATGGTGTTTCCTGCTTGGCAGGGGGTTGGACTCGATGGCCCTTGTGGTCTCTTCCAACTCTATGATTCTATGATTCTATGATCCTGTTTGCCAGTAAGCTCCCTGGGAACTGTAGCCCTACGCATGATCCCACAAAGGG
This sequence comes from Podarcis melisellensis, assembly GCF_964234715.1. Classification (NCBI taxonomy): domain Eukaryota; kingdom Metazoa; phylum Chordata; class Lepidosauria; order Squamata; family Lacertidae; genus Podarcis; species Podarcis melisellensis. The sequence goes on from NC_138537.1 coordinate 14,098,527, forward strand.
CACCCACAATGTAAAGTGTGAGTGCTCATTCTGCCTAAGCTTGGCAGAGGGAAAGCAAACTATTAAAATAGTGGGTTGCAATGAGTTCTCAGGTCACACAACAGAGTGGAAGGGGCTTATTCAGATCCAGCCTAAGTCCCCCTCCTTAGGTCCCATCTTTGCCACACCATGCAATGTCCCATTTGGCAGTGGGCATGGGGCTCAACGTCCCTTTTATTTATTTCTATGAGCATTTCTTGTTGTTGATGTTGTTTAGTCGTTTAGTCGTGTCCGACTCTTTGTGACCCCATGGACCAGAGCATGCCAGGCACTCCTGTCTTCCACTGCCTCCCGCAGTTTGGTCAAATTCATGCTGGTAGCTTTGAGAACACTATCCAGCCATCTCGTCCTCTGTCGTCCCCTTCTCCTTGTGCCCTCCATCTGTCCCAACATCAGGGTCTTTTCCAGGGAGTCTTCTCTTCTCATGAGGTGGCCAAAGTATCAGAGTCTCAGCTTCAGGATCTGTCCTTCCAGTGAGCACTTAAGATTTCCTTAAGAATGGAGAGGTTTAATCTTCTTGCATGGATCACTGCCTTGCCATGGCGAAGGGGCTTGAATAACTCAGAGCTATTAAAATAGTGGGTTGCATTGAGTTCTCAGGTCACACAACAGAGTGGAAGGGGCTTATTCAGATCCAGCCTAAGTCCCCCTCGCCGAGCAAGGCACCCAAGATGGACAGGTCATAGTGGAGAGTTTTGACCAAACGTGATCCACCTGGAGCAGCACTCACAAAGAGCTCTCCTTGGTTGAGTTCCCACTTGACAACAGTTTGACAAAGCACAGGTGCACATCAGTTATCCTGAAGGGGTAAAACATGCAAGGGAACAATGCATGGATTCTGAACTTGGGACTTGGAAACCCTGGGGAAATGTGCATACCTAGAGTTTCTGAAGGGCCCTTACTTGCATTTTGATCCTGTACATACCAGGCCACGTCCAATGTTGATGTTCTGCCGGAACAAGGGAATTCTGTGTGTTCAGCAGAATTTCCGCTGCCTCTTCTTCATCAGGTGGCGCAATGGGTCAGTGCATCTGGCTGCTAACCAGACGGTTGGTGGTTCGAACCCACCCAAGGACAGCTGTGAGTAGGATTTCTGCATTGCACGGACTAGATGATCATCAGGGTCCCTTCTAACTCTATGTCTCCTCTTCCCTCCAGCCCCCTCATGTACCCTTAAAATCAGCTATGGAGAAGTGGGGCACCCTCTGGGGAAGTTTTGAGGGGTGCACAGGGTAAGGCGGGGGAAGGAAATTGAAGTCCGAGTGGGCCAGTGGAACTCCACTGGTGTGCCATTAAGTGGAACCCTCCAAGTCTTATCAAACCTACTCCCAGTACTTAGGATTATAGCCCTGGTGTTTCTCGTTGCAAGTGAGGGATTTTGTGGCAATCAGCATCTGTGTTCTCTGGTGGTGGCAATTCTGGACCCCATAATTAGTCATCAAGTCTGCTTCAACTTGAGGCACAAACTGCCTTCCTTCTTAACTCACAAATTACACAGGAGGATGGGAAGCTGCCTTCTGCCGAGTCAGACCATTGATCCATCTAACTCAGTACTGCCTAATTTGAGTGGCAACAGCATCAGACAGGCAATCTTTCCCAGCCCTACCAGGGGAAGCCAGGGGTTGAATCTGGGACCTTCTGCATGCAAGGAAGATGCTCTGCCACTGAGCTATTTTCCTTCACCAGAGCTTCCTCATTCTCAGCTGATTATTGCTTCCTTTCCCTTCCCTAAATCTAACCAAAGGAGTTAATTTAACTGTACGTACAGAGCTCCAAATCCTTTCCAGCTAATTCTCAGCTGAAGAGCCATCCATATATTTCCATTTAGAGTCCGACTTCCTAGCAGACATTATTACATCCGCATGCTGTCCAATTTCAGTATGTGTGCTTAGTGAAATATTTCTGCCGTTAAAAATCTGATTTGGACACTAAAGTGCCATTCAGGTTTTATTTATTGGGAAGAGGGAAGCAGAGGTTGTCATTCCGAAAAGAAACCCTCAAATCACATTTTTTTAAAAAAAAAAGCAGGGGGAGGTGCATAAAACATTTGTCTGGTTGGGAGCCTGCCAGGCTATCAACAAACCCTGGCATGGATCTAGATCTGGAGCTGGAATCTGTGAGGTCAACTCTATTGGGCAGGGTGACCATGAAGCAAATAATGGAAATCAGATAGCCAACAGAAGCAAGTCAGAACTGAGAAGCTTCCATTGTTGCTGAACCAGTGGCCCCCTTCAGATAGACTCCAGTTCCCATCAGCCCCAGGCAATGTGACCAATGTTCAGGAACATCTGGAGGGCCTGAGGTTTCTCACCTGTTTCCCCCACCCCTGTTCTATAGTGTGGTGAAAGTGGTTTAGACACACATTTGCTGCCTTTAAGGACGGGGGCGAAATTCCATTCAGAATGCACTTAAAGCCAAATCTATCCAGTTTGCACATTCCAAAACAATGCCCAATCCAAAACACAGCACTTGGGATCATAGAACTGTAGCATTGCGTACCTTCCAGTATGAAGCGACCCCAAACCAGGACACCACCTTCTGGAGCAAGTCATGTTATCTACGCAAGATTGCTGTCCCAGAAAAAGTCTTAAAAAGCAGAGACGTCACCTTGCCAACAAAGGTCCATATAGTTAAAGCTATGGTTTTCCCAGCAGTGATGTATGGAAGTGAGAGCTGGACCATAAAGAAGGCTGATCACCGAAGAATTGATGCTTTTGAATTATGGTGCTGGAGGAGACTCTTGAGAGCCCCATGGACTGCAAGAAGATCAAACCTCTCCATTCTTAAGGAAATCAGCCCTGAGTGCTCACTGGAAGGACAGATCCTGAAGCTGAGGCTCCAATACTTTTGCCACCTCATGAGAAGAGAAGACTCCCTGGAAAAGACCCAGATGTTGGGAAAGATGGAGGGCACAAGGAGAAGGGGACGACAGAGGATGAGATGTTTGGATAGTGTTCTCAAAGCTACCAGCATGAGTTTGACTAAACTGCGGGAGGCAGTGGAAGACAGGAGTGCCTGGCATGCTCTGGTCCATGGGGTCACAAAGAGTCAGACACGACTAAACAACTAAACAACAACAACAACAATCCTACGTGACATCCTGAAATGCATTTTTTGTGCCATGACCCCCAAAAGTGCGAGATCATGGCAGCCATTTTGGCCGCTGTCCTCTCACAAGAAAAAACGAGATGTTCCATTTTTGCCAGGACAGTTGATGGATATGGAATTGTAGAGGGTATGCAGAGCCAACTAATTCTGCTTTTCCCCCATTCCTCCTCCCTGCTGAGTTCTCCAAGGGAGACTAAAGGAAGAGGAAGCTGACAACCACTGCCACCAACTGGAGCAGATGTAAGAAGGCAGGTAGATGGAGGCTGGCTGAGTTTGGTCCATTTGCCATTCTGGGTCACGCTGGAGATCAGAGCAAGATGATTGGAGACAGCAGGAAACATTTCTCAGTGTGCATGTTCAATCTCTCCCAAGTAAAAGGGATCCACTGGAGTTATTTTGTTGAAACAGCCCCAGAAATCTTGCTGGCAAATCTGAAGCATTGATGCTGATGTTTCCACAGCACGGCAATGGACCTGTCCAGATAATTTGCCTTCTTTGCCTTCCTTATCTTTCTATGGCTGTGATGGGCAACCACCCCATAGCATCAAATCTTGTGATAACAGTCATCATAACATTAGCCTCCTGGCTTTATCTCTTTTAACCACTGGAAGACACTAACATTCATTCTGTTGCAAGCACAATGTTTCAAGTGCCAGGGATGATCCCCAAAGCAGAATGTGTTAGTAACCTGGATTATCGTCCCATCTGCTAAGTGATTTACGCCAAATGAGAGCGCAAAGCTAGGATTTCAGCTGAGTCAATTCCGGCTTTGGTTTAGATTTATCAAGTGTGTGTGTGTGTGTGTGTGTGTGTGTGTGTGCAAAAGAGATTATTTATTTAAACAGCCTGTACTTCACACCAGTGCACAGAGTCAAAAGAAACACAGTCAGGAAATCCCTGTTGAGGTCGTCTTTAAGGAGTGGAAGGAGAGATGTTAATGTGGATTTATTTCTTTTAAAAAACCCAAAACCTAACCATAAGCATAAAAACAACCTAGATATACACAGAACATATTCGGGTATAGATGTTGCTAACAATCAATTTTAACAACTGTAGGGGCATGTTGTCCTGGTTGATTTATCAGGCATAGGTAACAGGTTTAACAAGGTGGGGGAGCTGGCAAGTAAAGGAAAAAAATATATATGTAACTTCAGAGAGTTGTAGAAAGTAGAACATGGATCGTGAATCTATGGCGCCCCAATTGTTGTTTTACTCCAATTCCCATTAACCCCATTGGCAGCATAGTCAATGGTCAGGGATGACAGAAGTTGCAGTCCAACAACATCTGGAGAAGACGATAAGAGCTAGCAGCAGCAACCATATGTTGAGGTCCACATCCAGGGCAGTTCAAAAACGCTTATCAAAATGACCAATGCAATCAAACCATTACAGATTAGAGCTCAACATAGCCTACAAGACACCTAAAACAGATTCCTCTTCCATTATTCCCTCTCCCTGAGGAAAACAAATGGCATCCTTAAGAGGGCAGGTGCTCAGGACCCCATGTAGCAGAATGAGAAAGATGATTTCCCAAAGGCAGCAGGGCTGCCTTGCCACATTTTGAAGGAAGTGATACACAGATACAGTGGTACCTCTGGTTACATACTTAATTCGTTCCGGAGGTCCGTTCTTAACCTGAAACTGTTCTTAGCCTGAAGCACCACTTTAGGTAATGGGGCCTCCCACCGCCGCCACACGATTTCTGTTCTCATCCTGAAGCAAACCTGAGTTAGCGGGTTAGCGGAGTCTGTAACCTGAAGCGTATGTAACCCGAGGTACCACTGTACACATTATCACTCATTTGTCTGTTGTGGCACTTCAACAACTTTTAGGGTTATGCCATTGTGAGCGTGGACATGATTTAAACCAATGGTCTGACTTTGTGTCAGAAATGTAAGAAGCCTGTAAATGCTCCATACTTTTCAGTGGACAGATGTGCACACTCATTTGCAGACATCTGGAACATTATAATATCAACTTTGATGGGCCTAAATGAATTTCCCTGATAACTCTCCATGGCTTCCTCGATGGGGTTTTCCCCATGGATTGCAGTGTAAACATAGGTTGGTGAGTGAAAATGGTAATGTAACAGGTTAGAATTACCTTCAAGCACTTTGAAGAGCAGAAGAAATACCTTGGAGTGGAAAGGTCAGCTCATGCATTAAAGCATTTAATGTTCCTTGAAAGGTTTGTGAGCCAAATTACAGCTACTTTCAATTGCAGCATTCTGCATTTATTAGTTAGACACGAATGTCTTATTTCCCAGATGTTTAAGGCAGGTTATTTTTGGTTGTTTTTTTAAAAAAAATGTTGTGATTTTGGATGCTGTCATTTCTTCATTGGCCTCAGTGTTATAAGTTTAAATGGTTTGAGGTTTGGACAAGAAGACAGATTTCTTTGTTGTTACGTACTTTTGACTGACCACATCCCTGAGGTGTGTGGCATGGTTTTTCAGGTTATTTACAGAAGCCGATTTTCAAAGATTAATGCTTCAATTGACTTGGAGTATAGCTTCAATTTTCTTCTTTGAAACGTACATCAAAACGCATTGTCTTTCTCTTTCCTGGCAAGCATTTTAGTGATTTTGCAGTTGGGTGACACTTGGTTGACGCCTTTTACTCATGTGCTGCTGCTGCTGCTGCTGCAGGATCAGATTAGATTTTCTGAAAATATGTCACCATGATATATGGCTGCATGATTACTGTCATCTAGAAACTCCAGATTTGCCTGTTTTCACTGGATGAGGTGCCCAGTGCTACTTCATCATCTTCATCATCATCTTTTATTTGTATGCCGCCTTTTCACAGTTAAAAGCAATGCTCAAGGTGCCTTGCAACATTTCAAGATTTACATAATTACAAAAGTCATAAACAATAAATAAACCACATCAAAAAATATACAGTCAAATGGAAAACTATTTCCACATAAATCACAATCTCAAAACTAAGAATGCAGCATTAATATCACAGTTTAAAATGACATTGGGGTTTTTTAATTGCTGTTATTTTTTACCTGAGTCCTCTCTGCTTAGCGGCGGCGGTGGCGGCAGCAGCAGGTGCCCTACCTGGGTGGATGGAGCAGCCAAGTAATTTCGTTGTCCCCGAGAGGGAGCAATGACAATAAAGATATTATTATTATTATTATTATTATTATTATTATTATTATTATTATTATTATTATTATTATTATTATTATTATTTATGGAGCCCAGCAGGCCCCATCCTAGGCCAGGTGGTGAGTGGCACGACTGGGGCCCTCAGGCGCTGAGCAGGGGAGTCCTCCTAGGTACTGACTTGAAAGTCAGGTTACTGGTTTTGCCCCATTTCGTTCCAAGTCACATTTCTACCTCACATTTCTACCACACGCCACAAAGCGGGCAGTGATAACTTCACTCAATGTGCACCCCCAATCTGTTTTCCCGTGCATGCAACCCCACAAACTCCGATTCAATTAAGGCGTCGGCTGTGCATGCACCGCAGTCTCCTCATGCACAACATGTACATACCTTGTTTTCAAATCAGATGAAAGCTGGTACAGTGGTACCTCGGGTTACAGATGCTTCAGGTTATAGACTCTTCAGGTTACAGACTCCGCTAACCCAGAAATAGTACCTCGGGTTAAGAACTTCGCTTCAGGATGAGAACAGAAATCGTGCGGTGGCAGTGGGAGGCCCCATTAGCTAAAGTGGTACCTCATGTTAAGAACAGTTTCAGGTTAAGAACGGACCTCCAGAACAAATTAAGTTCTTAACCCGAGGTACCACTGTATGAGGGAAATGCAGCAAACAGCAGTATTTCTCAAGAAACCACATGGTAAGGGGCAGCACAGCCCATGTTGCTACCTGAGGTGGAACAGGAATGTGCTACTCCCTGCCTCCCATGCCCCACCCCAGCACCTCTTCCACTACCCACAGAATGCTCACACACACACACACACACACACACACACCAAACTTGGCAATAGCCAGGGCATTCCTCAAGGCCAGGGGTGTCCAAACGTTGTTCAAAGAGGGCCAGATTTGATGAAGTGAACATGTGTGAGGGCCAACCAAAGGGCTGACCCAGAGTTGTTGACCTTTTTTAGAATTGAAGTTGTTGAGCTTTAAACTGGGGCCGGATTAAACCGACCAGGGGGCTAGATTAGGCCCCCAAAATGGACTTTGGACATGCCTGCTCAAGGGCTCAAGGCATTGCTGCTCATCTTCTCCAGCTCAGGGTGAGGAAGATAAATACAGTGGTACCTCGGGTTAAGAACTTAATTCATTCTGGAGGTCCGTTCTTAACTTGAAACTGTTCTTAACCTGAGGTACCACTTTACGTTTCTGAGCACAATTCAAAGTGTTGGTGCTGACCTTTAAAGCCCTAAACAGCCTCGGCCCAGTATACCTGAAGGAGTGTCTCCATCCCCATTGTCCATCCCAGACACTGAGGTGCTCCAAGGACCTTCTAGCAGTTCCCTCACTGAGAGAAGTGAAGCTACAGGGAACCAGGCAGAGGGCCTTCTCAGTAGTGGTACCTGCCCTGTGGAATGCCCTCACATCAGATGTCAAGGAAGCAAACAACTACAGTGGTACCTCGGGTTAAGAACTTAATTCGTTCTGGAGGTCTGTTCTTAACCTGAAACTGTTCTTAACCCGAGGTACCACTTTAGCTAATGGGGCCTCCCGCTGCCACCACACTGCCACCGCACGATTTCTGTTCTCATCCTGAAGCAAAGTTCTTAACCCAAGGTACTATTTCTGGGTTAGTAGAGTCTGTAACCTGAAGCATCTGTAACCTGAGGTACCACTGTAGCAACATCTTGTGCTGGTAAGCCACCCTCTCACCGGCAAGAGGGAGGCATTCTGGTGGTGGCAGAAGCAGTGAGGTGGGTGGTGTGAACATATCAGACGACACAGCGATTCTTCAAACAGCTCTTGTTTATTCAGAGGCCAGAACAGAACTGAACTGAAGGGCTCAGTCAGCCTGCTTATATAGAGCTTCGGTACCATGTTACTGTAGCAACTTTCTAAAACTATCCAATCACTGAATGTCACTTTCGATCCTTCATTTGCATAACTATCTACAGTATCCCCCTGCTGGCCCAGGGTGAGAACTTCAGTACATAACAGGTGGGGTACTAGTTTTCTCTAGAAATAGATTTCTCTCTCTCTCTTTTACCCCATCCTCACCTGTGTTTATAAGAACATAAGACACATCAGAAGAGCCCTGCAGGATTGTTTTGAGGACCCAGCTATCCCAGCATCCTGTTCCCACTGCTGCCAGCCAGATGCCTGTGGATTGATTGAAGCAAAATGAATAAACTGAACATCTTCTAAACATTTCTATTGTTTTCCTGACACAAACAAAAGGTTAAATGCTGAGGCCCCCAGATAATAGCTAGGTAAGCTGGGTCCACCCTTCTGAACTTATATAAGCAAGCAAGATGACCCTTATGTTCTTATTTTCACTGCTTCTTTCAGAGATGAGCTGTACGGATAAAAATAATTCTCGCTATGACCAATAGTGCCCCTTGTTTCCTAGAACTCCAATCACCCGGCAGAGAAGTTGGAGGTCATAATCTGTGCTAGCCAGATATTTCTCACAGAAAAATGAATCACACGACATCATTTAATATAAAAAGACATTGGAAATGTCAAAACAAGCCCACTGTTTGGTGGTGGGTTTTTCCTTTATAGTTCAGGTCCAGGTTCAGACCACCCATGCAGTTTGCTGAAGTGAGTAAGTTCAAGTGGCAGATTGGGGACATTTTTCAGAGGTCAATCAGGGTTGGCTCACGGCCAGCTTTATCCTCATGAAGACCTGGGATGGATGCAAGATGTTCTTTCAGGAAAATGTTCTTGATGTCTCCGAAATACATGGTCAAGAACAAGCTTGACAGGCTCCAGTAACCCAAAGGCAGAAGAACCGAGCCTTCATACACAGTTGTCCTGTACAGAGAACTAGCGTTGAAGAGGATTCCAGTTGGTTCCACATTTTAGTGTAAGAAGAGCCTGTTGGATCAGGCCCATCTAATCCAGCATCCTTTTTCTCACCGGATTCCTGTGAGAAACCTACACACAGGGCCCCAGTACAAGAGCATTATCACCTCCTGTTGTTTCTAGCAAATGGTATTTTGAAGCATTACTGTGCCTGGCTATAGAGGCAGAGCACAGTCACTTAGAGAGCCAGTGTGGTGTAGTGGTTAAGAGTGGTGGACTCGTAATCTGGTGAACTGGGTTCGATTCCCCACTCCTCCACATGCAGCTGCTGGGTGACCTTGGGCCAGTCACACTTCTCTGAAGTCTCTCAGCCCCACTCACCTCACAGAGTGTTTGTTGTGGGGGAGGAAGGGAAAGGAGATTGTTAGCCGCTTTGAGACTCCTTCAGGTAGTCATAAAGCGGGATATCAAATACAAACTCCTCTTCTTCATGATGGCTAGTAATTTTCCCATTATGCCCCCCGCCCGACTCCAAATGATCCACAAATCAAAATGCCCTTATATCCATTTTTCCCTGTGAGCTTTCTGGGAACATTTCGAAACAGATTTTATACAAATACCTGCTGGAAATGCCGAAGGTACCTTTTATCATATGTGATGATCATGTAAGGTAATAAAGGCTTTCTGGGAAATGATATATAAGGAACTGAAAAAAATGTTTAAAATAACTTTTGTAAAAAAAAACAACAAAAAAAACCAGAAGACTTTCTGTTAGGAATTATAGGTACTGATATTCCAAAGGAACAGAAAATACTCTTAGGATGCTACTAGCCCAGAGATGGAAAAAAGAAAGAGTCCCTACCAGAGAGGAATGGTAAACTAAGCTGTTAGACTACTCTGAAATGGCAAAACTGACCAGAAAACTCAGAGATCAAGAAGACAAGAAATTCAAGAAAGAATGGGAAAAGTTTATAATTTATTTAGGAGACCACTGTAAGTAGATGAAAGCATTAGCAGGATTTTAAACTCACTTGTAATGTAACAAATACTATGGACAATATGGATACAGTAGATACAAAACATAGACTATGAAATAATATGCATTTGGAAATGTTGACAATAGGATCCATGGAGGAGATGGGGGGGGAAGTGTTGAGATTCAGAGAAATCTCATTTTATGGATATGTATTTGGTATTGTCATTAATTTACATTTGTAAAATTAAACAAAAATGATTTCAAAGCACAAACGAAACGGATTTTATACTGTCCATAGAGCTACTCTAAGCAGCTGAAAATTTCAAAGGAAGCAAAAGGCAGTCCTGTTGCTTATATTAAAACAAACAAAAAGCAGCAACAAAGGCAAGGCACTTTTTAAACCCATTCCTTGATGCTTCGCATACTGGCGCTGCCAGTGACCAGACAGGAACATGAACCCAGCTGCCACACTGGAGAGGGGGGGAGGGAGAACCAATTCAATTCAGCAGCTGTTCTACCTGTCAGTCTTGGTTGTTCTGTCTCTCATTGTCAAATTGGAGACGTGCTCAGCGAAAGAGGCTCTGTTGCTCTGTACTTTACGTGTGCCATCACGTCTGCCTTTAAAAAGACACTGACATGCATTAGTCCTTTGGTCCTCCACAACAAATTGTATAGAAAGATGACACAGGAGCAGCCACAATTTCTTCACCCTCTCCTGCATCCATAAATGTCATCTGCCCCTGACACTCAGTGTCCCTTTCAACATATCATTTCAACAGGAAACATTAGGCCTCATCCTGCCTCAATTCTTTCGGCCTCTCCTGAAGCCTGTCCTTGAAAACCAAGAAACTCACCTCCCCCAGTGCACCCTAAGATTTTAAAAGCTTCCTTTTAAAGCTTCCTTTTCTAGGGTTGTCAGCCAATGAAAAGGATGCTAGTAAGATCTGACAGTGTATGGGCAGGCATCCACTCACACAACAACCGGATCCCTTCTTCCTCTCTTCCCACCTTCACTTGCATCAAATTTGCACCAGAGGGTTGGGAGTGTTGGACTTTCTTTGCCAACCGAATTTGCGCAGCAACTGGGGCGATGGAATAAAATCTTGCCTGCAATATCTTTGCTTCCTTTTTATTTATTTATTTATTTTTATTTTTTTGCATTTCATTAATTTTTTTATTAAATTTTGCATAGATATACTTCACAAACATACAAAAGACAGGATCAAACAAAACAAAAAGAAAGAAAAAGAAAAACATTAAATACATACAACATAAACAACTCGACTTACATTGATTTTACAACAACATTAATCGACTTCCTTTTATCTCGATTTTGGATAATGTTATCTTAATTATCTATCTGCTGTATCTATTCCAAAATAAAAAATTTTACGTAGTAAGCGTTATCTCGTGCCTACTGTGATTTTTTGAATACATATATATTACTGATTAACATTTTGTTTTTCCCCTTGTCTCTGTTTCCATATATGTCCTAAATTTATCCCATTCATTGCTAAATTTTGTACTTATTTGGTTTCTTATTTTCTGTGTCAATTTTGCCAGTTCTAAATAATCAGATAATTTTAATTGCCATTCCTGTAGTGTTGGGATTTTTGATGTTTTCCAGTGCTGTGCTATGAGGGTTCTGGCGGCCGCTGTTGCATATTGAAAAAAGGTTCTATCTTCTTCTTTGATGTCCTTACCAATTATCCCCAGCAGGAAAGCTTCAGGTTTTTTAGCAAACGTGTATTTAAGAATTTTTTTTAGCTCATTATAGATGGATTCCCAAATTTTTTTAAGAATCTCGCACGTCCACCACATGTGAATGAATTCGCCCTCCTTATTCTTACATTTCCAGCACAATTTATCTCCCGTTCTATAAATTTTATGCAATTTTATCGGCGTTATGTACCATCTGTACATCATCTTGTACATATTTTCCTTGAGTGTCGTGCATGCTGAAAAATTCATATCTTTACACCATAGTGCCTTCCATTTGTCAAACTCTATATTGTACCCAAGATCTACCGCCCACTTCACCATCACCTCCTTTACTTCCTCATCCTTGGTGTCCCACTCGAGCAACTGGTTATACATTTTTGATAATAATTTCGTTTTACTTTCTATTATTTCAATCTGGAATCTGGATTTTTTCTCACTTATTCCAATCTTTTTATCTTCCATCCACGTTGAATTTATTTGGTGGTATTGGATCCAGCCGGTCAACTTATTTTTTATTTCTTCGTATGGTCTAATCCTCCACCCGGCTTCTGTTTTAGTTAGTAGATCCTCATATGTCCATCTTTCTCCCTCAATATTTGATTTTTTAATTGTTAAAATATCGATTGGTGATAACCACCAGGGCGTTTTCTGCTCCAACAATTTTTTATTCCTTTCCCACACTTCCAATAGTGGCCCTCTAAAGATATGGTTAGAAAAACCTTTATGAACCCTTCCCTTGTCTCGCCATAGGTAAGCGTGCCAACCAAACCTTAAGTTAAACCCCTCTAGGTCTAACAAATCTTTATTTTTAATGACGATCCAGTCTTTTACCCAACAGAGGCATGCGGCCTCATAGTATAACCTCAAATTTGGAACCGCAAGACCCCCCCTATCTCTTTGGTCTGTAAGCAGTTTGAATTTGATTCTGGGTCTTTTTCCCTGCCAGATAAATTTGGAAAGTAATCTCTGCCAATCTTTAAATATTGAAGTTCCCCTGATTATTGGGATGTTCTGAAATAAGAAGAGTAATTTAGGTAATAAACTCATTTGGATCGCCGCCATCCTGCCCAACCACGAGAGATGTAATCTGTTCCATGTATCCAAGTCCTTCATTATTTCTTTCCATGTTTTCTTATAATTGTTTTCAATCAAATTTATATTTTTCATAGTTATCCAGATTCCCAGGTATTTTACTTTTTTAGTTATTTTAATTCCAGTTTGTCTTTCAAGCTCGTTTTTTGTATCTTCTTTGATATTTTTAGTCATTATTTTGGTTTTTTCTCTGTTCAGTTTAAATCCCGATAATTTTCCAAATTCTTCTAGTAATTTTAAAACATTGCCGATACTCTCCTTTGGTTCTTCCAATGACAACATAAGATCATCTGCATATGTTTTCAGTTTATATTCTTTCACTCCAATTTTTATACCACGGATCTCTGGGGTTTTCCTTATCTTATTTGTAATTGTCTCTAAAACCATGATAAACAACAGCGGTGATAGAGGGCACCCCTGTCGAGTACCTTTTGCTATTTCAAATTGTTCTGTCAAGTTGTTATTTATAATTAATCTAGCTCTTTGTTGTGTATAAATTGCTCTAACTCCTTCTAGGAATGTGCCCTCTATCCCTGTTTTTTCCAAACATTTTATTAGGAAGCCCCAGGAAACGTTATCAAAGGCCTTCTCGGCATCAACGAACATTAAAGCGGCAGGAATTTCGTTGTGACATTCTAGATATTCGATGATGTCTATGGTATGTCTGATGTTGTCTTTTATTTGTCTATTGGGGAGAAAGCCGGCCTGCTTCCTTTTTATTTTTAAATAATAATAATAACAGCTGCAACTCACCGCTCTATACCAGCCAGTACCATACAAAGCATTTGGTCAACTTAAATACAGTTTTCAAAATAATCAATGACCCTATCACATCGCTGCATTTGGTGCAGCAGGTAAACTCCCCCCCCCCCCCGCTAATTAGTTAAATTGTTAAGATGCTACAGGTGTGTTGAATTGTCAAAAGATCACAGATTACCATTGTACTGTTGAGAGTGTATTAACTTATGGTCTGTGTGTGTGGTTTGGGAGCTGCACGGTCAGGGGAAAAAACAATGCTGTCCCGGGTTGTAAAGACTGCAGAGAGAATAATTGGGTGCACTCTTCCCACCTTGGATCAAATCTATGCTTCCAGGTGCCATAAGAAAGCTGCAGAGACAGTGCAGGATAGTGCGCACCCTGGAAATTATCTCTTTCAGCTTCTGCCTTCTGGAAGAAGGTACAGGGTTATAAAGACTAGGACTAGCCGCCTGAGAAACAGTTTCTATCCAAATGCGATTTTGGTTTTAAACACAGTGTAAGATAGTCTCTATGAGAGTATATTGTATTTAATTATGGGGTAGCAGAGTTTTTAGGGGGCTAAACAGGTTGGGATTGCTGAGATAGCAGGCTTGTTGGTTTTTGAATGTTTTATGTAGATTTTTTCAATTTTGTTGTTCTGTATGGGACAATGACAATAAAGATTATCGTATCGTATTGTATCAATGTGCCGCCATGCAGGTTATACAGTGGTACCTCGGGTTAAGTACTTAATTCGTTCTGGAGGTCCGTACTTAACCTGAAACTGTTCTTAACCTGAAGCACCACTTTAGCTAATGGGGCCTCCTGCTGCCGCTGCGCCGCCGGAGCATGATTTCTGTTCTCATCCTGAAGCAAAGTTCTTAACCTGAGGTAATATTTCTGGGTTAGTGGAGTCTGTAACCTGAAGTGTATGTAACCTGAAGCATATGTAACCCGAGGTACCACTGTAATTACAAACACACCCCTCTGAGTAGCACCATTGGCCACATCAATATTAAGAAAACCTAACAGGGAGAACCAACTGGAGCAGATTTGGGGAGGCCTGCAAGAGGCTGGATGAGGGAGAAGAAAAATGGAAGCCAGCATGGTTTTAACAGTCAATCACTCTTCCAAGGGAACTCTAGAAATTATAGCTGTGAGCAGGGCCAGTTCCACCATTAGGTGAAGTGAGGCAACTGCCTCGGGCAGCATATGCTGGGAGCCAGCGGTACTTCTCAGCTCTTCCTCCTGAGCTCTCTGACCAGACCCTTCTGTTGGAGCTGTGTGTCATGAACCTTGCCTCCACCTCTGTCACTACCAGTCGCATATGGTCGGTGGACTAGTGGGTCTAGCCCAGTCCCCTAAATGTTCCTTGAAAATTAGAGTATTAAAATATTAAAGCCCGGTGCCTCCTTCCCAAAGCCAGGAAGCGTCAGCAGAACACCTAGGTTGCCAACACCTAGGAGTCACCAGGGGTGGAGGACTGCAGCATAGCTAACCAGTGCACAGGAGCCACCAGCCTTGGCATTGGGACTGAAAACATGTTGGGGGGGGGCAGTGCAGCACATGGCCTGCTGATCTTCTGCACCAAGCGCCCACCAGGACACATAACTACTTAGGGGAATAGCTCAGTTTGCTGAATCCAATTCCAACCTGAAGTGGGGAGGGGCAGGGTGCCCCACACTATTGGCAAATAGGATATGTGCCTGTAATGAAACTGGGAGACATTCTTGAGCAGACTCATATAGGAGCAGATCCACAATCATAGTTTTAACATTAAGGAAGGGTTAAGGAAGGGTTTTGATAACGTAAATGGAGACATGATGTCCTGGTCTTTATGTTCACAATGTGTTATTAAAGTAAAGGTAAAGGGTCCCCTGACCATTAGGTCCAGTCGTGGTCGACTCTGGGGTTGCGGCGCTCATCTCGCTTTATTGGCTGAGGGAGCCAGCGTACAGCTTCCGGGTCATGTGGCCAGCATGATTAAGCCGCTTCTGGCGAACCAGAGCAGCGCACAGAAATGCTGTTTACCTTCCCGCTGGAGTGGTACCTATTTATCTACTTGCACTTTGACGTACTTTCGAACTGCTAGGTGGGCAGGAGCTGGGACCAAGCAACGGGAGCTCACCCCGTCGCGGGGATTCAAACCGCCAACCTTCTGATCCTAGGCTCTGTGGTTTAACCAACAGTGCCACCCACTTCCCTAATGCGTTATTACTGTGTCTTTTTTATCGCTTGAT
Organism: Podarcis melisellensis; assembly: GCF_964234715.1. Lineage (NCBI taxonomy): Eukaryota > Metazoa > Chordata > Lepidosauria > Squamata > Lacertidae > Podarcis > Podarcis melisellensis. The sequence goes on from NC_138537.1 coordinate 14,114,362, forward strand.
TTTTAATCGTTTTATGCTGCTATGTCGGTGAAACACTGCTCATATGTCCCTATGTAGCATTTTACCTTCTTTTACTACATTCAGAGTCCAATCCCCCTCCAATGGTATTTGAGGGGCAGTATTCAGTTTCTCTCCCCCCCCCCCCAGATAACAAAGGACACAGAGGGAGAATTAAAATGTGCAGAGCAACCAGAAATAAGCAGCAGGGAAAGAAACAGCATTTTGGAAAATGGTGTGGCTGGATATCTTTTACATTTGATGAAAAAAACCAAAGTAAAAACTGTTCTAATTAGCAAGTACTGTATGGCCTTTGACGTTTTAGAATGACATATCTAGTATCATTCTGATAATGGAAAATAACATTAAATAGGTCAGTGTAGATCCAGCCAAGGTCAGATTGGCTTACAAAAACTTGCTTGCTTTTTCCTAAGTTGTTTCTCCCACTCCAATATATGGATGCTGTTGGATGTAAAAAGGAAATGATTTTTACATACATTTTACTCAGAAAAACAAAACCTTTATAAATCTAATTTACCCTCCCCTCAACTTCCCTCCTCTCCCTTCTACGGTTATTTTTTTCATATCTTTTTCGTTACTGCATTTCCATTTCAAATATATTTTAAATTTTCCCTTATCCTTCCCTTGATTATCTATTACTGCATGTGTTTATATCAATCCCGCTAATGTTTTAATTTGTTTGCAATATGTCCTCAAATAATCAATAAATTTCCTCCATTCTATTTTAAGTCTCTCTTCTTGATTTCTCATTCTTCCGGTGAGTTTCGCCATTTCTGCATATTCCATTAATTTTAATTGCCAATCTTCCTTAGTTGGAACTATTTCTTCCTTCTATCTTTGAGCATAAATCATTCGAAAACTATTGGAGGACAGGGACGAACAAACAAGGTATAGAGGTAAAACACTGAGCACAGAGATAACTTACAATTAGACTTCCTTCCTCCTATTTTCTTGGCCGGTGTTCTAGGCGTTGATTACAAACTGTGAGGTCAGGGAAGGTTCAACCACTGTTTTCCTGAGAGTATATAAACTAACCAGATGCTACCCAGGAGATGTGCTTTGAGTCATACCGACACAGAACAAATGAACCTGTGGGACTATTTGTATCGGAGATGAAGATATTAGCTAGCAACGGGAAAACAGGGGGAAATTTCCATGCAACAAAGTGCAGGTCCCAGAAGCCATGCTCTCAAATCTGTCTTAGCTACCTCAGGAAAGAAGAGGCACATCTGTCTGGCTCAGCGTGTGGCTTCATAGATTTGCAATATTGCTGGGTGAGTTCAGGGTGTGTTCCCATTGTGACCAGTTGAGGTGAGCATTTGTTTGGGTTTCCTTCTTTTTCTTTAGGAAAATTACCGTATTTTTTGCTCTATAAGACTCACGTTTTCCCTCCTAAAAAGTAAGGGGAAATGTGTGTGTGTCTTATGGAGCGAATGCAGGCTGCACAGCTATCCCAGAAGGCAGAACAGCAAGAGGGATTGCTGCTTTCAGTACGTAGCGATCCCTCTTGCTGTTCTGGCTCCTGAGATTCAGAATATTTTTTTTCTTGTTTTCCTCCTCCAAAAACTAGGTGCGTCTTGTGGTCTGGTGCGTCTTATAGAGCGAAAAATAAGGTAATTTAGAGGAATAATAGATTGCCTGCTTTGTTCTGGAAGTTGCTTCCTTAGGTGGGCTTCCAGAACCAAGTGTCCATTCTTGATCTGTTCAGCAGGGGTGGGGAACCTCAGCTTGAGGACCCAAATACAAGCCACCAGACCTTTCTCTCTTTGAACTCTGATAACACTTCTTGCTTGCACAAATACATAGCTACTAGCCTACCATACAAAAGTAATGTTTATTTTGTTGCTCCTCCCACATTTGCCTCTGGTCCCGCCCACCGCTGGAATGTGGCCCTCAGAAAGTTGCCCAGAAAGGAATGGTGGGCCTCAAACAGAAATATATTCTCCACCCCTGCCGTACAGGATACTGATCCAATGGTTCCATTGTTATGTGGAGACAGCATGTCCTAATCTCTCTCACATTTAGTCCATGTGATATGTAGATTGTAGCAGATTCGGGATTTCATTTTTATTTATTGTTTACTTTCAGTGCTAATTTTACTTTCTGATAGCATTCTTACCGGGCTGTATAGGGTTGCAATGTAGCTCTTTCGTTCTGTTGTGCAGCTTTTAATAACTGCATTTGATTGTTGCTTGCCACCAAGGGAACTCCCAGTGATTCAATTTGACTGTGAGAGTAATGTTAATAAATAAATAAACGGATTAACTTGGCGGTGAATGAACAAAGCAGTTGTATATATAGCACTGGGGTAAGTCAACAAGACTATGTTTGGAGGGTTTTTTAAAAATCAAAATGGGAATGAATTTGCATTTTCTTCACTTGTTTTACTTCCCCAGAAGAAGGTGATTGAAGGATTAAACTCTCGTCTAAGGTTGCCTAGTGATAGCATGTGGGATGCAGTTTAAATCTCTCTCTGTTTTTGCAGATTGGTGTCAGGAAGTTGTCATGCACATTCTGATGTTGGGGAAAGCAGAGTTGAATAAATGTTGTCCTACTTGCCTGTACTGGGATGGACACCATCTGCCAGGAAGCTCACCTGCCCATGGCCAATTTGGGATGAACTGTGCAAGAGCTAGGTTGTATCGTTTCGGCAAAACTGTGCAGAGCTTGCCAATGGGCTGTGCCCTTCAAAAGGCAACAGTTATGAACCTTGAGGTGTGATTAAAGGTAAAGGTAAAGGTACCCCTGACCACTAGGTTCAGTCACGGACAACTCTGGGGTTGCAGCGCTCATCTCACTCTATAGGCCAAGGGAGCTGGCATGACTAACCCGCTTCTGGCAAACCAGAGCAGCACACGGAAACGCCGTTTACCTTCCCGCTGGAGCGGTACCTATTTATCTACTTGCACTTGACGTGCTTTCGAACTGCTAGGTGGGCAGGAGCTGGGACTGAACAACGGGAGTTCACCCTGTTGCGGGGATTAGAACCGCCGACCTTTTAATCGGCAAGCCCTAGTCTCAGTGGTTTAGACCACAGCGCCACCTGTGTCCCTTTGAGGTATGATTACAGTGCCTAAATGCAAGGCTGCTGGACTTGGGACACTTCTGTAAACAGGGGGTGGGGCGGATTCAAGAAGTTGTCTCCTTTTTTACACTACACTGTCTTCAGGAGACACAGATTCAACTCCTCGCTCAGCCCAGCCTACCTCCACAGATGGTTGTGAGGATAAAATGGGCGTAGAGATAAAAACAGTCTTTGAGATCTTTGGATGAAAGGAGGGGTCTAAATGTAATCTACCAATACACGACGCAGCTGCCTGCCAAAATGCTTCTGCCCTTTCTGTATAGGAGCCAGCTATTCTCCTTTTCATCTTAAAGGTCTGGTGTTGTTGTACTGCAATGACCAAGACCACATTCCCTCCATAGACTTAAAATGCCACAATGGCACTTGGAACCGTCATGGCTTCCCCTGGAGAATCCTGGGAACTGTAGTTTGGAAGAAGAGGAGGAGGAGGAGGAGGAGGAGGAGGAGGAGGAGGAGGAGTTTGGATTTGATATCCCACTTTATCACTACCCTAAGGAGTCTCAAAGTGGCTAACATTCCCTTCCTCCCCACAACACTCTGTGAGGTGAGTGGGACTGAGAGAAGCGAACCCGGTTCACCAGATTACGAGTCCACTGCTCTTAACCACTACACCACACTGGCTTTCAGTGTTAAGGGAGCTGAGAGTTAAGGGAGCAAAAATTCACAACACACCCAGTGCTGAAACAGCTCCTCCTCTTTCACCACATCGTGGCACCCACTGGCCATTGTAGGGAACCCTCTCTGCTGACCCTCACTGCTAGAAGTTCTGGGGGATGTGGCCTTTAATTCAGTGCATAAAAATAGCATCTATGATCCAAAGTGTTGCAAGCATTTACTCAGAATGTGTCTCCCCCCGCCCCCATGCACCAACGCTTCAGCAATTTGCTTTTCTAACCATAGCTCCTTGCAGGCTTTCAGAAAAGCCTTTTCGGGGTGGCAGGGAGGCAGCAGTACGAAAAGCCTCAAAAGCTCTGAAGTTGCCTGCACGGCAACTTTGCACGCATCACAGGTCGTAGCCAACATGCTGGGGGGGGATGCCTCAGATGTAGTGATGGAGGAGAAATCGGTTCAGTTTGCATTTGAATGTGAAACTACCTTATCCAGACTTCTCAAAATAATACGTGAACCAAAACATAGCCGCCCTTCGAAATTCTCCAAATTTTGTGGCGCCATTTTCCAGCCATAAAATGTATACAAAAACGTGTGCATAAAAAAAAACAACCCACATGCTTGTGGAAACAAGAATGCATTCTGTTTTGGGGAATTGCTTGCAAAAATGTGTGTATCAGCCGAAACGCATTCGAAAATGTGTATATTGTTTAGGTGTGCATTCATCTCAGATAATTAGATGATTTGAGGCGAACCAGGTCATGATTGCTTGGACGGCCATCTGTCATGGATGCTTTAGTTGAGATTCGTGCATCGCATCTAAAGCTGCTTCCAGGACCCCCTATACTTCCAAGTTGCTCTGCGGCCTTGGTTAAACATGCAACATTTTTCATTTTCCTTTCTTTTCTGGAAAACAAAAACCAAACTGAATGGGGGACAGCCCAGGATCTGAGGAGTGTAGAGGTGGGAGAAAGTATCCTTCATTTTGACAGACAGGTCTAGCTTTTAATTACAGTCATTTATTCTCTAGGTGGGACACGGGTGGTGCTGTGGGTTAAACCACAGAGCCAAGGGCTTGCCAATCATAAGGTCGGCAGTTCGAATCCCTGCGATGGGGTGAGCTCCCGTTGCTCAGTCCCAGCTCCTGCCAACCTAGCAGTTCGAAAGCACACCCAAAAGTGCAAGTAGAGAAATAGGTACCACTCTTGCAGGAAGGTAAACGCCGTTTCCGTGCACTGCTTTGGTTCGCCAGAAGCAGCTTAGTCATGCTGGCCACATGACCCAGAAGGTGTACGCTGGCTCCCTTGGCCAATAAAGCGAGATGAGTGCCGCAACCCCAGAGTTGGTCAGCGGTCCTTTATTCTCTAGGTGCATTTGAATCGCCATGATTTTGGGGAGGGATGTTGAAATATCTTGTGTGGGTTGCCATTCTCCTCTGAGGTTTTTTCTTCCTGTGAGAACAGAGCATAAGCAAGGGAGTTATGAGGGTCCCTTTCTTCTTTCCCCAAACCATAGCATGCTCACTTTTTAATTCATGGAGGTTACTTCCATGAATGGGGGGCAGTGGGGGAAAAAATGACTTTCCCCAGTACTGTATTTTAAAAAAGGAAAACCACATAGCACAATAGTCCCTGGACCTATTTCGCCTGAACTTTGGCAGGTTTCTTACCCGGGGCACCTCCCTCACATATGCAGTTTTCAAAACTGACTGTCCACAAAAAAGAATTGGGGAAGAGAATGTGATGCGTGTTCTCCCAGCCCAAAGCAGTAAAGTTAGTCCTTGCCGTATAACTGCTATGCCTAACCTTCTGAAATTTGGCAGACTTCATCTCCTCAGAAGGGGTGACAAGGTCTACAATTTTCATCCAATTCTAGCAGAAAGGTAAAAGAAGACTTTTACTATATAAAAAACAACTATTACTACTACTGCTGCAAGTCCCTGGCACAAAACTTCTGGATCGATTTGCCTTGAAATGTGGTGTGCTTAATCCACACTAGAAAATACTCACCCTGTGGGTGGCACTGTGGGTTAAACCACAGAGCCTAGGAGTTGCCGATCAGAAGGTCGACGGTTCAAATCCCCACGATGGGGTGAGCTCCCATTGCTCGGTCCCTGCTCCTGTCAACCTAGCAGTTCAAAAGCACGTCAAAGTGCAAGTAGATAAATAGTTACCACTCCAGCAATAAGGTAAACGGTGTTTCCGTGCGCTGCTCTGGTTCACCAGAAGTGGCTTAGTCATGCTGGCCACATGACCCAGAAGCTGTACGCCAGCTCCCTCGGCCAATAAAGCGAGATGAGCACCACAACCCCAGAGTCAGCCACGACTGGACCTAATGGTCAGGAGTCCCTTTACCTTTAACCCGCCCCCCCAAAATCAAATGCTCACAAAAAAAATTGTCCACTAATCATATTTTTCAACTATTTGTGTCCATAATGTCTTTTTTAAAGTAGTAGTAGTAGTAGTTGTAGTAGTAATACCACTTATTTTGAAATATAGGCACCTGATTCACTAATCTTTAATGGGATATTATATCCCAAAACCTACTCAACCCAGCTCTTCATTGTTTAAGTACTTATATCACACCATACCATAGCAAGGTGATTTTTTGCAAGATGTACCAGGTCCCCTGTGCCTAGACAGAGAGTTAGGAAATAGTTAGAAACCTTTTGAGTGGTAGTGGACTTCTTGCTTGTGTGTTATGGTATCTCTTGTTTTTGCCACACCAAAGTAACATTTTTGCATAGGCACCATCTTTGGCTGGGCAGAAAGTTCATTAAATTAAAGGTTGCAGTTTAGAGTACACACACGGCCATTCCTTTCCCTCTTCGCTCATTAGATTTATTTTTAAAAAAATTATATACAGCTGCCAGAAACAAAAAAGAAAGATGATTTAGCATCAGACAGGTGTGATTTCTATGGAGCGTGCAGGTGTGGGAAAATGTGTTGGATCCGAAAAGAATACACAGCTAGTAGCCTGTAATTTATGGTGCTGCTGTCAGTGTTTTGTATCTCTTTTTAACTTTCTGGCACACACACAAAAAACACCAGTTCATCGCATTACTGGTTATTGTTAGGAAACATTACCGTTGCTTGAATCTTCATTAAAGTATCAGTGATTTCTCCAACACCATTTGTCCCAGAACTTCCCATTAAATTAAAGCTTTAAGTGTCTGTCTTCACTAATGGGGAGGTAAAACGCATGCAACTGCAGTCACTGAGAGCGTTTTCTTCATGTGGCATCACAGAGTAGGTTGGCTTTTTTCCCCTTTGATGAATGAGCAGCTGACATAATGCTCCAGCAACATTCCTAGTACAAAAGACTTCCATCATTCCCTTGGCTGGGCCGATTGGCCGCTTAAGGGGGTGTTGCCAAACTTGGCCTGGCATTGGCTCACTCATCTCGCCACTCAAGGGCCTTGAAGCCACAATTAATACTGAAAGGAACACGGTGGTCATTTGAATTTCAGTAGTATTTGGACGAGATTCCATATTGGAAATCCAACCACTGAAATGTCTACCTGATAGATGGAAGGACGCTCATATCTGTTTTGAATATATACATTGTGCAGATACTCTGGAATGTGAACATCCTTGGAAATAAAAAAAACCCCACCTTTGTAATATAAGGGGGGGGATCTGGGTTTTATTTATTTTTTCCATGTTGAAAAATCACATTTAAAAAAACCCCTGAATATTATAATCAGAAACTTGAATTTCAGATGCTATGCCTGAATAGAGGTTGTTTTGCTTTGGAAAAATAAGGTTTTGCTCACGCAAGAGCTAAATATGTTCTGGCTGAATATTGAGACATTTTCGGACAGGTTGTCTGGCTGACAACAGCTTGTGCTCAATTATATCTCTCTGGTTGTTCCTTTTTATTAGCTTTGCTAATGTTTCTGTGCTGTTTTTAATTAAGGAAATGCTGGTGCCTTAACAGGCTTCTTAGCAATGGATTACACGAAGTAAGGCTTTCTGTAATTCAGCTTTTCTTCTGATATTGTTGAAGGCTTCCATTTATGCCAGTATTCTGAGCTATTTTATCCTTTAAAGTCGCCTAGCAATGCCACTGGGCACTTGTGGGGTTGGGGGGGGGGGAGTCTGTATATTCAGAAGCTTAAAATCATGAGACTAATTCTATGAAAATGTGTGTGTGTGTGTGCTTTGTTGCCTTCATTTGTTCCAGCTTATTGGGGGGGGGGGACACAGCTTTTTATATTCTAACATTTAGCATCCTTTTTTTAAAAGTCTGCAAGAGGAGATTTTCAGCGGAAGCAAACATCACCCACTTTGAATCAGGAAACAAGCCCACAATGGCTCTTGATCTGGCGACTAGACATGAAGGCTAGTTCCTACCTCCACCACCGGAGGCAGCATGTATCTGAATACTAGTTGCAGGGAACCACAGATGGGAAGGCTTGCTGTTACTCTAAGGTCCTTCTTGCATGCTTTACACTGTCATCTGATCAGCCACTGTGAGAACAGGATGCTGGACTGGAGTGGCCATTGGCCCGATTCATGTCAGCTTTCGGGGAATCAGATCTCTCCCCCCGGTGGCAGTAAATAAACAGATCAAGCAAAAGGAGCGTTCTTACCAGATAGTTTCTTTAATAATCAGAGAGAGAGAAAGGAATGCATAATCTTTCTAAAAAATGGTGTTGCTCCCAGTAAAGGTTCACCCCCTCCATCCCCATTTATCTATGTCACTCCTACATCAGGTAATCTGAGCTTGTTGCCACTGCACTTTCTGTTCTATCACTCTCAGAGCCTGTCTAGTCTTAGGCAAAGGAGGGTCAGGAATGCTGTCCAAAGACAGTGAATCTGCCAGCTGTCTCTCTCCTGCCTCTCTTTTAGCTGCTCCTCACCTAGTATTTCCCAGCTTTTCCTCTCTGGATGATGCCCCTCCGCAAACCTAAATCAAGACTGTCCTCCTGCCCTTGGGAAAGTTCAGAAAAGTGGGTGCAGCTCCCACCATTCCTCCTCAGTCCAGTCCCTGACAATCCACCAGGCTGGGGTTCTGCTTATGCCCCACCACCTGTTGTTGTTGTAGTAGTAGTAGTTGTTGTTGGTTAGTCATTTAGCCGTGTCCGACTCTTCATGACCCCATGGACCAGAACACGCCAGGCACTCCTGTCTTCCACTGCCTCCCGCAGTTTGGTCAAACTCATGTTAGTAGCTTCGAGAACACTGTCTAACCATCTCGTCCTCTGTCGTCCCCTTCTCCTTGTGCCCTCCATCTTTCCCAACATCAGGGTCTTTTCCTAGCTGTGGCCAAAGAAGGGAAGTACAGGAACGTCAACCATACCAGCAAAGATGCCTCTTTATCCTAGTCTTCCAAGTATACGTCAAGTGGTACCCTCTGTTTTTTTCATATCTACATAATAGCTTTCAGGTGAGTCTTGCTTGCTGGTCTGAAGAGCCAGGAGCCGTGCCAGCTTCAAATGTGTGGGAGTAGGGTGGGTAAGGTGCTCTCAGGGAGATTTTCCCTTGAGTTGCCTTGCCACTGTCTCCACTCCCCAGCTATGCTTGGTCCAGTCTTCCTCTTGTTCCATTCTGCACCACTGGGAGGCTGCTGTTCTTTCTCCATGCTTTTGCCATTGCAACATAACACCAGTCTTGAAAGACCTACATTGGCTCCCAGTACATTTCTGAGCACAATTCAAAGTGTTGGTGTTGACCTTTAAAGCCCTAAATGGCCTCAGACCAGTATACCTGAAGGAGCGTCTCCACTCCCATCGTTCTACCCAGACACTGAGGTCCAGCGCCGAGGGCCTTCTGGCGGTTCCCTCCCTGCGAGAAGCAAAGCTACAGGGAACCAGGCAGAGGGCCTTCTCGGTAGTGGCACCCACCCTGTGGAATGCCCTCCCATCAGATGTCAAAGAGATAAACAACTACCTGACATTTAGAAGACATCTGAAGGCAGCCCTGTTCAGGGAAGTCTTTAATGTGTGACATTTTAATGTATTTTTAATCTTTGCCGGAAGCCGCCCAGAGTGGCTGGGGAAACTCAGCTAGATGGGCGGGGCACAAATAATATATTATTATTATTATTATTATTATTATTATTATTATTATTATTAGCTTAGGGAAAGTAGGTGAACAGGCAGTGACAGGAAGGGTCAAGAACACAAGAAAGGGCTTCTGGGGCCATCAGCTGAGTCCCTGCTCAAGTGACCAATATCGCCAGCACCTGAGAAAGAGAGCCTGCTCTTGCTAGCTGTCTCGGCTGACCCTTTAAGTCATTTCACACTGTATGTGGTAGCCAGGGAGCTGTAGCTATTTTTGGTTCATGAATGAGCATGTCCGCTCATGAACTTGTGGACCTCCCCATGTTTCTGGACTACAACTCCCATCATCTCTGACTGCTGGCCATACTGGAGGGAGCTGATAGGAGTTGGAGTCCAACAATGTCTGCAGAACCAGCAAGTTCCTTGTGCCTGGTCAATGTGACGTACATATTTGTAAGCATATGCTCATTGTGTTCACTCTTTAGGTTCAACGTTGTTAGGAGGCCACTATTCCCCTTGCAGAAGTACAATTCTCAGAGTGGTTTAACAAGCAAACCTTCTTCCCAGGGAATTCTGGAAACTGTAGCTTCGTGTGAAGAATAAGGGTCTCCTAACAACCCTCAACACTACAGTTCCCAGGATGCTTTGGGGAAGGCCATGACTGTTTAAACTAGTATGATAGTCTTTAAATGTATAGTGCAGATGGGAACTTAGTGACTTATAATGTACACCTAAAAGAGGAATGTGTTAAGTGGTCCTTGGATTAAACTTCTGGGGCAAACATCCTTCAAACTGGAACATGAGTGCTGACTATAAGGAGATGTATGTTGGATTTTTTTAATTAAAAAAATAGAATAAAGATGTGCCGAGGGAAAAAAATGGAGGAGCATCTTAACCTTGGCATCTGTGATCAAGAACACTATAATCACATCATAATTATGTATAATACCTGAGAATTTTCTATTCATCCTACTTAGAAGTAATGCAATATGAGTCACTAAAATTATGAAACTAAATTGCTGTTTTAATTCTAGGATATTATTACTTCAACTTGCAGAGCCCAGAGAGATATGACTAGGAGTTACATCTTAAAATATATGTTTCTATTTACACAGGTTGCTGAAAGATAAAGAAAGGAAATGTGAAATAATGGAGTAGCTCATTGTTCTGAAGCCGGTCTCCGCAGTGCTTGGATGCTGAGGACCAGAAGGTTAGGTCAGCCATTGGTTCTTCTTTCTCCCCCATCTGCTCTCCTTTCGCTGATCCCTTGCCAGCTTCTGCCTGCAAGAAGACTGTGGTGGAGGTCGGAATCCAGCGATCTGAGTGGGTGATATCTATCAATCTCGCGCCATGAACAAGCACTGTTGCTAGGCAACTGGAAGCAGCATTCCGCCCACATCCTGCAATTTCCTCCTGGTGATTTACTCTTTCACTCTTAATATATTAATTACACCAAACTTTCTTTTTGTACACTTTGGGCGCCAACTTCAACAGATGACAGTCTTTCTGCAGCTAAGGGCCCTTTCCTGGTGGGATGGCAATCAGCGATTAGCGGCTTTGCCGTCAAGGTTGCAAGATGTGAGTGGCTCCAAAAGGCTTCGGAACGTTCCAGCGAAAGGATTGCAGCTGAGGTTGTTATTAAAAGGGGAGACGAGAGGGAAGAACTCCTCTGGGCAGGGATGGTCCTCTCAAAACATCAGGCTGATCTTGGAAATTACTTGGAAACTTCAACTGATCCAAAATGCAGCAGCCAGATGATTGGCCAGTGTTGCTTTTAGAGTTTATATAACCCATTTTAAAACGATTGCGCTGGTAATCAATTACGGCCCAATACTGTACAAGGTGCTCAAATTAGTATGTAAATGATTTAGGCCCCAAATATCTGAAATGCCTTCTTGGTAGTTCTGTAACCCTCAGAAGTGTGGAGAATGACAGCCAGGGAGAGGACTTCCTACTGGTAACCCCTAAATTGTGGAACTGCCTCCCCACCTAGCACCTTCATTGTATATCTTTTGTTGTATGGTGAAGACACACCTCTTTACCCTGACCTTTGAAAGTAATGTATTCTGTGTGTGTGTGTGTGTGTGTGTGTGTGTGTGCACGCGCGTGCAACCCATGTCTTCTGCTGAATTTTTTACCATTCTGCTCTGGTTGGAATGGTTTGCTTTCATAACTTTAACTGTCCTTTTTTTATTATATTGTTCTAGCTGACCTGGGACCTTAGGATGAAGTGCGGCTAAAAATGTCTTATAAATAAATAAACTTAATAAATGGATAACTGGACCTCAACTATACAGTTCACTGGGACCCTGTCAAAAGCCAAACACACAGTGAATAATTTTGATGTCCCCAGTTCCATACAGACATATAGCAAAGTATCCTCTGAGGTATTTTCCAATACATATCCAGTAGAAGAACTGGGGCATGGCTAGTTGTCAAACAGTGTCCTCTGGAATTTTAGTTAGGATCAAGGATGAAGAAGATATTACTTGTCTATCATAGATACTACTTTTGTATGGCTCACTTTTGCGATAAGTGATGCATACTTAATCCTGGCTGGGTCTCTCTCAAAAAAAAATATACCATAGATCATGGTGCTTCAAACAGGGAACTGTGTCAGCTTTTTAAAATATTTACACAATATTTATTCTACCTGCCGTAAGGATTTGAAATACCTATATAGTCATCTGTAAAGCTACAGATTGATGGGCAACTGTTCTGATTCTTGAGCACAGGTCTCAAAGAGATATTTGTCTTGAGATGACAATGCAAAATTGCCATCAGTTGAACTTTGCCTAAGGAGGTAATCCTTTGGGAAGATTAACCAAGATGAGCGTCAGTGGTTCTCCAGATCAGCAGGCATTCAAGACCTAAACAGGGCTCAGACTAAAATATCCCAGTGTTACTTGCTCATTCTGGTTCAGGTGGGGCTCAGTCAGCTGAGCGGAGGCCAGTTTAAGTCCCCCAAAAGGGGCATTATGGGGGTGGGGCAGGGATGGGACCAGAGAAGGGAGACTTGGGCAAGTTCTTAAGCCCCTTCACTTTAGACACGTGACCTGGCAACCCATCATAGAACCATAGCTGTCAACGTTTCCCTTTTTTTAAGGGAAATTCCCTTATTCCGAATAGAATTCCTCGCAAGAAAAGGGAAAAGTTGACAGCTATGCATAAAACACAGTTTTAAAAGCTTGTTTTTCTTTCCAGGATACACGGAGCAGCATCAGCCCTGCTGTTGAACAGGGTTTGGAGCTGGTATAACTTTGTTGTTGTTTAGTCGTTTAGTCGTGTCCGACTCTTCGTGTCCCCATGGACCAGAGCACACCAGGCACTTCTGTCTTCCACTGCCTCCCGCAGCTTGGTCAAATTCATGCTGGTAGCGTTGAGAACACTGTCCAACCATCTCGTCCTCTGTTGTCCCCTTCTCCTTGTGCCCTCCATCTTTCCCAACATCAGGGTCTTTTCCAGGGAGTCTTCTCTTCTCATGAGGTGGCCGAAGTATTGGAGCCTCAGCTTCAGGATCTGTCCTTCTAGTGAGCACTCAGGGCTGATTTCCTTCAGAATGGAGAGGTTTGATCTTCTTGCAGTCCATGGGACTCTCAAAAGTCTCCTCCAGCACCATAATTCAAAAGCATCAAATAACTTTATACCAGCTTAATTTACGCTGGATTCCTTTACTCTAGATACTTGTGCATAGAATTTCTCCCTTGCTTGTGGTTTAATAGCCTTCCTATTCTCTTTTATTAAAACCTGTGCAGCATGAGGCCCTTGCAGTGGCATAGCGTGGGGGTGCGGGGGGGCCGGCCACACCGGGCGCAACATCTGGGGGTTAGGGTTAGGGGGCGCAAATCCACGTGTTAGGGGGTGCAAATCCACGTGTTAGGGGGTGCAAATTACTTGCCTTGCCCTGGGTGCTGACAACCCACGCTACGCCACTGGGCCCTTGGTTCAAATGCGGCCTCTGCCATGAACTGCAGAGGCCAGCAATAGGCAGCTCACACATTTAAAGCTTCTGTCTGCAAGTAGGTTGGGATACTGAGAATAACGTGTTCCAATCTTATAAAGGTCTTGGGAGGATTTTTGCGAGATAACATGTGTGAAGGACTTTGCATGCTTGGAAACACTGTACAACTGCAGTATGTCATGATGGTCTGCTCCTGACTCTTACATTTCTAATGGTTTTGCCCAACTTGGTGCCCTCTTGATCTTGTTGTTTTCAACTCCCAGCAGGTTTAGCTGGGCTGGCAATGGTCAGCAATGGTGGGAGTTCAATAAATTCAACCCACATTTAGACCAGCTTAACTTCCTCCCCCTAAAAAAGCCATGGAATGGGATTTATCTATAGTGTCCTTAAAAATCACACACACACACAAATATATATACAGTGGTACCTTGTTTTACGAACTTAATCCGTTCCAGAAGTCCGTTCTTAAACCAAAGCGTTCTTAAACCAAGGCGTACACATTCATTCATTCATTCATTGCTTTCCCCAGGTTAGTGAATCACCTTAGCCACAAGGGAATTAACATGTTTCTCGAGTGCCAGGTGGTAATTCTATCTATCTATCATCTATCTATGGTCTATCTGTCTTGGTTTTTTTCGCCTACCTCGTAGCAACTGTCATAACTTTTGTGGTATTTGGCGGTTAGGCATTGGAATGTGTTGTTGGTGTTTCGGGTGGCAAGGTGTGGCCATCACCTTCCCCGACAATTTTGGGTATTCTGCTAAAGGAATCCGGCGGTCGTGGATCCTGTCTGATGCCCGTGTGGCGGGGGGCCATGGCACGACCCTCGGTGACATCAGGAAGAGAGCCTATAGTTGGATTAGCATCAATAGGCTTCCCCTACTGGTGGTTAACCCCTCCTCAGACTCACCCCTCTACGAGTGGGTGGAGTCTAATGTTCCGTGGTCCAATGCCTAAGCCAATGCCTTCTCACATGCTGTAATCAATAAAGTTGTGGCCTTTACCTTACCCATTAACCTTACATTCTGTGTCCACGTGTCTTTATTCCCCAAGCGGGGATCGGGTCCTCGAATCACAACTGATGTTGGATATCACCCATATTTTTCTTTTTTTAAAAAAAATCCCATCAGCTTTGTGTAAATATATACAAACAAGGTCTAATCTATTTTTTAAAAAAATGCCTATGTGGGTGAGTATTTATTTATTTATTACTTCTTTGTGCCAGGATGTTCTATATTCCTGTACACAGGAATTGATCTCTATGGAAATATGGCAATTCTAGATTAAGTGGATTTACATCCTGGCTCTATAGCTGGAAGACATACCTTATATTCATGCCTCTGAATTCCATTGGCCCTGCAGAGCTACCCAGATTGACAGGCCCACATAAAAATCGGGATGGGTTTTTTTATTAGATTTTCCCTGCTGCATGTTTTATGCAGGTTACGAGTCTTAGTCAGACCTGGGAAATCATGATACACACCCCAACTCCTGCCGGCAACCTAGTAAGAGGATGATATCGAGATCCTCCTGATTCATTGTAGGAAATATGTTTCCTTAATTGTGTCCGGGAGGCGAAGGGGAAGCAGGGGGAAATTGTAGAATATTTGTGTACTCTCTGGGTTGCCAATTTCTTTCCTGTTCCCTGCTCCTGCGCCTGTCGCCTGCAACAGCACCTGGACAGGTAGAAATGAAGCCAGTGAAGCATCCTGGAGATAAAATGCCAGGAGGCGGAGAAATGGGTGACTTCATTTCTTTCTGTCAGGCTGATGTGGCAGGTGGCAGATATGGGAGCAGAGGCCAGTAAAGAAGTTGGGAATCCCAACGTCACATGAAGGTTCTACCAACTTTCCTTGCTTTAAAATAAGGGCGGAAGCATTAGGAGGAGATGGAAAACACGTTTTCCAATGAACAAGGAGGGTCTCCACAGTTCTGTGGGAGAGTGCTTGCCTTGATCTGCAGAAGGTCCCAGTTTTAATTCCTAGCATCCCCAGTTATCAACAACCTCAGATGTGCAGATGACACAACCTTGATGGCAGAATGTGAGGAGGAATCAAAGAACCTTTTAATGAGGGTGAAAGAGGAGAGCGCAAAATATGGTCTGAAGCTCAACATTAAAAAAACTAAGATCATGGCCACTCTTCCCATCACCTCCTGGCAAATAGAAGGGGAAGAACTGGAGGCAGTGAGAGATTTGACTTTCTTGGGCTCCATGATCACTGCAGACGGTGACAGCAGCCACAAAATTAAAAGACGCCTGCTTCTTGGGAGAAAAGCAATGACAAACCTAAACAGCATCCTAAAAAGCAGAGACATCACCTTGCCAACAAAGGTCCATATAGTTAAAGCTATGGTTTTCCCAATAGTGATGTATGGAAGTGAAAGCTGGACCATAAAGAAGGCTGATCGCCGAAGAATTGATGCTTTTGAATTATGGTGCTGGAGGAGACTCTTGAGAGTCCCATGGACTGCAAGAAGATCAAACCTATCCATTCTTAAGGAAATCAGCCCTGAGTGCTCACTGGAAGGACAGATCGTGAAGCTGAGACTCCAATACTTTGGCCATCTCATGAAAAGAGAAGACTCCCTGGAAAAGACCCTGATGTTGGGAAAGATGGAGGGCACAAGGAGAAGGGGACGACAGAGGACGAGATGGTTGGACAGTGTTCTCAAAGCCACAAACATGAGTCTGACCAAACTGCAGGAGGCAGTGGAAGACAGGAGTGCCTGGCGTGACCCCATGGGGTCACAAAGAGTCGGACACGACTAAACAACTAAACAACAACAACAACAAAAGTATAAATATGCTATGCACAGAGAATTGGAATAAACATATTCCTAAATGCATCTTAGTTTTACATGGGGCATCGCTCCACATTTTGCTGAGCAAGTAAATGCTTGATTACTTATGTTTATTACTTGATTACCTGCACAATCATTGCCTTGATTGGGACCTTCATATTAATTCCTAATTGTATGTTTATTGTATACTGTGTTCTCCCAGGAGGAGCAATCTCAAAAATATAGGTGAGACTTGTCTGAAAAAGCGTTAGTGCTTAGAAATCTAGGAAATGATACATAACTGAGATCACATGTGTGCATGAGGTCCTTCAGCCAAAATCATTTCCCCATTCATTTCCATGGATAGAACAGATACACAGAGAGGCAGATTGGCTCCCTCTGTTGAAATGAGTGAGCATCTGGGTGGGTATAGATTTTTCTGCTGGGATAACAGAGGAGAACGGATGTAGCTCATTGGTGGAGCCCACATTTTGCATACAACTCCTCAGTTTCCATTCCTGGTTTCCTCAAGTAGTATTGGAAGCCACCCAGCCTGGGGACCTGCAATCAGTTGAGCTAGATGGACCTGGTGCAAGGCAATTTCCTAGGCTCCTATTCCAAAGCTTCACTCTACAGTATATAGAATAAAAGCATCTTCTTGAAATAAAGAAGCTGGAGCTATTGCATGGGTTGGTTAAGACTATAAAATTTATAAAGTATTTTAACTTCCAGTTTTCTATTAAATTCTTATTGCGTTTGACAAGAGGCTGTAAACAAAATTCGGCTTGTCTCCTTAAATTGCGTGCCAAGAATGAGTGTGGGCTATGTTCTCATTGCAGTTAGATATAAATCAGGTAGAAGTGGAGGCAAATTTACATAAAACCAGTAAAATTAAGGGGAGAATTGGGCCAGTGCTTTTCCTGTCTTCAGGTCAGACAAAAATAATTCTTTATAACTCTCTCTGAAATTTCATTCAACATTCTAATAAAGCAGCTTGATGTACAATCAGTGCTCAAAAGTGGGAGGGATGCGACCCATTAAACTTACTGAAACTTACTTTTGCAATGCGCAGGCACAACTACCAAACAGAGGAAAGGTTACCTCTGTATATAGAGATACCTCTATGCCCTCCATGACAGGGGCACAGGAGTCCAATGACCATCCAGAGACGTGGTTGTCCCCATGTTGCCCACATCCCATGTGCTTCTCCACTTGAGCTGTTCCACCAAATCAGGCAGCGAAGGAACTGGAAAGGTTGAGGAAGAAGGCAGGATCATAAGTCATGCTTGGGAAGCTTTCCTTGGCTCGTTCACCTCCAGTCAGGGCCACCCCAATATGAGAGAAGTGATGTTGTAAGACAGCGGCAATGCCATCTGTGCCAGCCTCCTAAGGGCCCTTTTCCTTTGCTGGCCTGCCACCTCAAACACCTTAGGCTGGCCCTGCTTCCGGTATTACTGTTTGCCAATGCTCTTTTTCTGCATTGGCTCCCAGTACGTTTCCAAGCACAATTCAAAGTGTAGGTGCTGACCTTTAAAGCTCTAAACAGCCTCCCTTTAATTCATCGTGAGTTTCATTCATGATCAGCCATCACCAAACCAGTTGCCTCTGGTTATTTTTGGACTACAGCTCCTATAGGCATCATGCAGCATAGGCAATGGACAGGGATGATAGAAGAGGGAGCAGAAAGATCAGCCCAATTTCCCAGAACACCAGGAGGCCTAGGGAGGACTTACTTGGAACATTGTTCCCTCTGAGTCTCTGAGGAGAAGCCACAGTACCACCCAGCTGGTTGGACCATCACCTGACCAACTGCTGGAGAGGCTGGAGCAGCAAGAGCTCATGTGGGCTTCTGCTAGCTGGACCCATTTGTGGAATGCAGCCCACCAAACTTACACTTGTCGCTCCAACCCCTTTTGCCACTTGCTTTGTCCACCACTGATGGGTTGTCCTCAGAAAGTTGTCCAGAAGGGAATGAAGCCCTTGAACTGAAAAAGTTCCCCCATTCTTACAGAATTCATTTCCCCTGGAAAGTGGGATGTTAACTCAACCCCTTCCTAATCACAGGAAGAACATGAGCCCATGGATCATGATGGAGAAACACCAGAACAACCTTCTGCTGAAACGCACTTCAGAGAGCTGCTAGCAGTCAGTACAGACCAGGGGTGGGAAATCTGTGGCAGTAAATTGAATCCATTGGTTCAGGTCCTAGCTTCCAGAGCAGGAGAAAATAAGCTTGCTCCATCCTCCATGTAACAGCCCTTGAGATATTTGAAGATGGCTATCATACTATGGTTTTCCCAGTAGTGATGTATGGAAGTGAGAGCTGGACCATAAAGAAGGCGGATCGCCAAAGAATTGATGCTTTTGAATTATGGTGCTGGAGGAGACTCTTGAGAGTCCCATGGACTGCAAGAAGATCAAACCTATCCATTCTTAAGGAAATCAGCCCTGAGTGCTCACTGGAAGGACAGATCCTGAAGCTGACACTCCAATACTTTGGCCACCTCATGAGAAGAGAAGACTCCCTGGAAAAGACCCTGATGTTGGGAAAGATTGAGGGCACAAGGAGAATGGGACAACAGAGGACAAGATGGTTGGACAGTATTCTCGAAGCTACCAGCATGAGTTTGACCAAACTGTGGGAGGCAGTGGAAGACAGAAGTGCCTGGCGTGCTCTGGTCCATGGGGTCACAAAGAGTCGGGCACGACTAAACAACAACAATAAATCATATCTTCTCTCAGTCACCTTTTTTCCTGGCAAAGCATAACCAGCTTCCTCATAAGGCTTGGTTTCCAGACCCTTGATCATCTTAGTTGTTCTCCTCAGCACACGTTCCAGCTTGTCAATATTCTTCTTAAATTGTGGCACCCAGAACTGGATATGAAGAAGGATATTGACATAGTCCCCACTCTTACTTTATCCTCACAACAAAGCTGTGAGGTTGAGTAGGCCTGGAGATAGTGACTGGCCTGAGGTCACCCAAAGAGCTTCATGAGCAAGTGGAGATTTGAAATTAGTTCTCCATGGTGCTGGGAGACTTGAGACAAAGAAGGTATGAGATGACAACAATCCCCGGGAAAGAGAACAGGAAATTGCATCGAAAATGGACTTCCTTGCTTCTCTCCTTGTACTTTGAGCCCCCAACTGCCTGTCATTCTGTCCACAGCACTTAGATTTCTCTGGAAAGGGATAGTAGCTTCTTGGTAAACACATTGCAGGTGCTCCTGCAAAGGAACAAGAATATTCACTCAGGGTCAAATTGCATACTCATTTATGCCAATCATCCCGACTAGGATATGACTCAGGTCAGAACTTCACACCTTGCTGTGGCAGGCAAAAGGTGCAAAGGCTAGCCTGACAGTTGATTTATGCAAGGAATGCAAAGGGCAGACTAGGATGCCATCTGCAAACGGGGGCATGCATAAATAAATAAATAAATAAATAAATAAATAAATATAAATAAATAAATAAATAAATAAATAAATAGTAGAACCTGCTCTGTTTGAGTGGGAGGGAATGATTTTCTGCCCCTCCAGTCCACCTGCAGTGCAGGTATTATCAGCTGGCTTGTAATAAGCCTCCTAAGAGGAGGAGACAGGGAAAGGGTGAAGGTCTCCACAAGACTTTTAAAGAGTCTGAAGGACTCCTCCATATGACCAGCTTGTTGAGCATTTGTCCTAATTTGCTTGCAGTGGTTAAATTATGCCTTGTTGTGGAGCAAACTTTCTGATTAGCTTGTGGGGAGGTTATACAACATTGAGTATTCATCCTGAATTCATCTTGATTCCTCTATGCGGTGGTTATGCCTAATCCCATTAATCATATGTCCACCCCACACTTTGCAATGTGTTTCCCCATCACTCTTCTCACCATAAAATGCCTGTTGTCTGTTTAAAGGGGATTTGTTGTGCCAGGGTGGACCTTGAATCCACTTTAATTGCACAAGCCTAAATTTCAAACCTAGACAGCATCTTAAAAAGCAGAGACATCACCTTGCCGAGAAAGGTCCGTATAGTTAAAGCTATGGTTTTCCCAGTACCTCGGGTTACATACGCTTCAGGTTACATACGATTCAGGTTACAGATTCCACCAACCCAGAAATATTACCTCGGGTTAAGAACTTTGGACAAAGTCAAGAAAAGAGGAGTGGTGATATATGCAAAGGAGAACTTGTCACCAAAATTTGTATTTAAAGATGAACAGGGCAGAATTTTGGCGGTTGAAATTCAGACACAAGGAGAAAAGTTTTTAATTTTAGGAATATACGCCCCAAATGAAGGGAAATCGGAATTTTTCAAGAGGCTGCATGAGACTATGCTGGACTATTTGGATTACAACAACATTATCATGTTGGGAGATATGAACGGAGTTGTCTCAGTGAATATGGATAAGTCGCAAAGTGCTAACATAACGAAAGACGGCAGACTACCAAAAACTTTTTTCGAAATGACTGACAATTTGGACTTGACTGATATATGGAGGATCAAGAACCCTCTAGGGAAAGAAGGAACTTTCTTTTCTGAGGCCCATATGACATGGACGCGAATCGACCAAATATGGATAACTAGAGGACTGGCACCTAAGACTAGAAAAGTGGAAATCTGCCCAAAAACCTGCTCCGACCACAATGCTTTGAGAATGGAACTGAGATTAAACACAACCGGATCTTTCAGATGGAAAATGAATGACGCTTTGTTAAGAGATCAGGAGATTGTTAGGAAGGCCCAAAAAGCTTTAAAGGATTATTTTGAAATAAATTTAAAGACAAATGTGGAAAAAAGAACAATCTGGGACGCAAGTAAAGCAGTTATGAGAGGGTTTCTAATACAGCAGAATACGATCAAAAAAAGGCTCTGGAATGAAAAGAAGGAGAAGATTTTGGAGAAAATAAGAGAAGGAGAGAAAAAATTGAGATCCAGGCCTAAATCAAAGGAAGTATTGAGAGAAGTGAAGTTTTTCCAGGCACAATATTCGAAACTGATAAATCAGGAGGTGGAATGGAAAATTAAACAAATGAAACAAAGATCCTTTGAATCTGCTAACAAGTGTGGGAAGCTGCTGGCTTGGCAGTTGAAAAAGAGACAAAAGCTTAATACAGTTACAAATCTAGAGATCGAAGGGAGAATGGTTCAGAAACCCGAGGAAATTAGAAAGTGTTTCCAGAGATATTTCAAAGAACTTTACTCACAAAGGCCACAAAAAGATTCGGAGGTGGACCAATTTTTTATAACTAATGGATTACAAAAAATACCTCAGGAAATGAGAGCAACCTTGAACTGTAATATTACGTTCCAAGAAATTGAATGCGCCATTCAGAACCTCCAACTGGGCAAGTCTCCAGGACCAGATGGACTTACTTCCAAATACTATAAGGTACTGAAGGATTCGTTGATACAACCACTCTTGGAAGTTAGTAACCAGATTATGGAGGGGAAGAAGGCACCGGAAACGTGGAAAGAAGCTTTCATCACGTTGATACCAAAATTAGAAACTGAAAAAACCCAACTTAAAAACTACCGTCCTATTTCACTCCTAAATGTGGATTATAAAATTTTTGCAGACATTTTGGCAAGCAGGTTTAAGAAAGTATTAAATGAAGTGATTCATAAGGACCAAGCAGGCTTTCTCCCTGGCAGGCATTTATTTGATAACACAAGAAACATCATTGACATTTTGGAATTCCTACAGACAAACTCAAATACAAGAGCGGTGTTGATTTTTATTGATGCGGAGAAAGCCTTTGACAACATTTCTTGGATGTTTATGAAGAAAAATTTGGAAAGGATGGGAGTAGGGCGGGGGTTTGAAAATGGAATAGAAGCAATTTATTCAGAACAAAAAGCTAAACTGATAGTAAACGACGTGGTGACAGAGGAGTTCAAAATTGAAAAAGGGACACGACAGGGGTGCCCTCTATCTCCTCTGCTGTTTATTTCAGTCCTGGAGGTGCTATTGAACATGATCAGAAATGACCGGTTGGCACAGGGAATTGTGGTCGGAGAGAAACAATATAAACTGAAAGCATTCGCAGATGACTTGGTATTAACATTACAGGAGCCAGCCTCTAGTACTAAAAGAGCGTTAGAATTAATTTCTGACTTTGGTCGGGTGGCGGGATTTAAGCTGAATAAACAAAAAACTAAAGTTCTAGCAAAAAATTTGACAACTACTGAAATAGAGGAGTTCAGAAAAGTAACGGAACTAAATGTGGTTAAAAAAGTAAAGTACTTAGGGGTGTACTTGACCTCCAAAAACTTGAATTTGTTTAAGGACAATTATGAGAAATGTTGGTCAGAGATTAAAAGAGACTTGGAAACATGGTCAAGACTGAAACTTTCCTTGTTGGGTAGAATAGCTGCTATAAAGATGAATGTATTGCCGAAAATGTTATTTTTGTTTCAGGCCCTCCAGATCGTGGACAAGGTGGAATGTTTTGGAAGATGGCAGAGGGATATTTCTAAATTTGTCTGGCAGGGCAAAAAGCCCCGAATAAAGTTTAAAATACTAACTGATGCGAAAGAAAGAGGGGGGTTTGCCCTGCCGGACTTGAGGTTATATTATGAATCTGCAGTCCTCTGCTGGTTGAAGGATTGGATTTTATTGGAGAACACCGATGTCCTCGACCTGGAAGGATTTGATAATGCTTTTGGGTGGCATGCATATTTGTGGTACGACAAGGTTAAAGTGCATAGATTGTTCAAAAACCATATTGTCAGAAGGGCAATTTTTATGGTCTGGTCAAAATATAAAGACTTATTGGAGAGTAAAACTCCGAGGTGGCTCTCACCGATGGAGGCCAAAGCACGTAAAAGACTCAATATGGAGGCCCACTGGCCTAAATATTGGGAAATAATTGAAAAAATTGGAGATAATTGGAGGCTGCAGAGTATGGAAAAGTTAAAAAACAAGGTGCGAGATTGGTTGCATTATGCCCAAATCCAGGAAGTTTTTAAAGCGGATAAAAAAGTGGGTTTCCAGGAGGAAAAATCGAAATTAGAGACAGAGTTGCTAGAGCCAAAATCTAAGTTAATTTCGAGAATGTACAACTTGCTGCTTAAATGGAATACACAGGATGAGATTGTTAAATCCTCCATGATAAAGTGGGCACAGGATTTGGGGCACAACATTATGTTCGAAGACTGGGAAAGGTTATGGAACACCGGAATGAAATTTACGGCATGTAGTGCCCTGAAGGAAAATATTATGAAAATGATATACCGGTGGTACATGACCCCAGTCAAGCTTGCAAAGATATATCACCTGTCTGACAACAAATGTTGGAAATGTAAAGAGGAGGAAGGGACATTCTTACACCTCTGGTGGACCTGCCCGAAGGTGAAGGCCTTCTGGGAGATGATACATAATGAACTAAAAAAGGTGCTTAGATTTACCTTACCCAAGAAACCGGAGGCCTTCCTCCTGGGCATGGTGGACCAGAGGGTGGCAAAGAAAGATAGAATTTTCTTTATGTATGCTACTACAGCAGCAAGGATCTTGATGGCAAAGCACTGGAAGACACAAAATCTACCCACATTGGAAGAATGGCAGACGCAGCTGATGGACTATATGGAACTGGCTGAAATGACTGGCAGAATTCGAGACTCGGGAGAAGAAGAAACGGAGGAAGTTTGGGAAAAGTTCAAGGATTATTTGAAAAAGCATTATAAGTTGTATGAATGTTAAAAAATGCTCCTTTTTAGGAAATTACAGCTTCAGCATCGGAAAATTTTTGAATTGGAAAATAAGGTATAACAAGACAGAAGTGGTGTAATGAAATAATTTTATTGTGTTGAAACTAAAAATTAATGGATTTGGACTGTAATGTTTAGAGACCAGATATCACGATAAAATGGAAGACATATTATTATGTTTAAAATAAGTTAACAAATTGCTGAGGTTTTGAATTGATAGAGAATGCAGTGCTCGGAAGATGGGGGGAGTCTATTAGATTTATGGAAATATGTATTTGGAAGTTGGATTTTGTATATTATAAACTTAATAAAAATTATATTAAAAAAAAAAAGAACTTTGCTTCAGGATGAGAACAGAAATTGTGCTCTGGCAGCACAGCGGCAGCCAGAGGCCCCATTAGCTAAAGTGGTGCTTCAGGTTAAGAACAGTTTCAGGTTAAGAATGGACCTCCGGAATGAATTAAGTACTTAACCCAAGGTACCACTGTAGTGATGTATGGAAGTGAGAGCTGGACCATAAAGAAGGCTGATCGCTGAATAATTGATGCTTTTGAATTATGGTGCTGGAGGAGACTCTTGAGAGTCCCATGGACTGCAAGAAGATCAAACCTCTCCATTCTTAAGGAAATCAGCCCTGAGTGCTCACTGGAAGGACAGATCTTGAGGCTCCAATACTCTGGCCACCTCATGAGAAGAGAAGACTCCCTGGAAAAGACCCTGATGTTGGGAAAGATGGAGGGCACAAGGAGAAGGGGACGGCAGAGAACGAGATGGCTGGATAGTGTTCCCAAAGCTAACAACATGAGTTTGACCAAGCTGCGGGAGGCAATGAAAGACAGAGGTGCCTGGCGTGCTCTGGTCCATGGGGTCACAAAGAGTCGGACACAACTAAACGACTAAACAACAACAACAACAAAATTTCCAGTACACAGTTGAATCCACTTAGAATAATAGAATTGTAGAGCTGGAAGGTACCCAAGGGTCATCTAGTCCAACCGCCTGCAATGCAGGAATCTCAGCTAAAGCATCCATGACAGATGGCCATCCAACCTCTGCTTAGAAACCTTCATGGAAGGAGAGTCCACAACCTCCCAAGGGAGATGCTTCCACTGTCGATCAGCTCTTACTGTCAGAAAGTTCTTCCTGATGTTTAGTTGGAATCTCCTTTCTTGTAACTTGAAGCCATTCGAGTCCAACCCTCCAGAGCAGGAGAAAACAAGCTTGCTCCATCTTCCATGTGACAGCCCTTAAGACATTTGAAGATGGCTATCATATCTCCTCTCAGACTCCTTCTCTTTTCCAGGCTAAACATTCCCAGCTCTTTCAACTGTTCTTCATAAGGCTTGGTGTCCAGGCCCTTGATCATCTTGGCTGCCATCCTCTGCACACATGCCAGCTTGTCAATATCCTTTTGCAGTTGTGGTGCCCAGAATTGAACACAGTACTCCAGGTGTGATCTGACCAAGGCAGAACAGAGCAGTACTATTACTTCCCTTGATCTGGACATTATATTTCTGTTGATGCAACCTAGAATAGCCTTGAAGTTAGTGAACTTGGTCCTTTGCATATTTTTCTTAATAATTCTGTGTGGGAGGAGAGGAGGGTTAACCTAGGGTCACTCCATGTGTTTGATGGCTGAGTGGGTTTTTCAGGCCTTGATCTGGCACCATAGCTATGATGCCACACTGCCATTCTGTACACTGGTGATGCCATATAAATAACCCAGCCTTCTCCAAACTGGTGGCTTCCATAGGTTTTAGACTACAGCTCAGCTTGGCATGGGTGGTGGGACAAGTGGAGGGCACTACCTTGGCGTGAGCTACTCTTCCTTGAATTTGTCTCTGAACCTGTGGCCTTCTAGATGTTGCTGGACTACAACCTCCATCATCCATGACCATATGCTGGGTGGGGCTGATGGGAGTTGGAGTCGTCAAACATCATCTTTTTTTTTTTAAATATTTTTTATTAAGGATTTTCTTGTTTTACAGAAGTGTAGTGCCTCGTATTTTTTTCTTCTTCTTCTTCCACGTAGCGTTTTTACAAATCTGTTTCATTTGTTGAGGCATTAGGGGGAGAAGAAAAAAGAAAGAAAAAAGAAAGGGGGTGGAGAGAGGGAAGATGGATGGGAGTGGGGTCGGGTGGCGGTGTTTCTATTATGCTTAATGTATGTAGAGTTTGGTGTCAGCGTGCTTGCGTTGTTCACTTGTGTTTCTTTGGTGGTGAGAGAGGTTGGGGTTGGCCTAGGGTGTGATTGTTTGCTTGTGATTGGCTGTGGTGATCTTTGTTTTCGTGTGTGAGTGAGGTGGGTGGGTGTTTTGGATCAGGTTAGCCATATTGATTTGTATGCTGTTGGTGGATTATTGTCATTGTCCTGTTGGGCTGTGTATGTGATAAAGGGGAGCCATACCGGGGTGAAGGCGTCTTCTTCTGTTTGTCCCCGTGTCAGTTTCAGTTTATTAGTTAATTTTTCTAGTAGGGCTGTTTCCCATACTATTTGGAACCATTGGTCCATGCTTACTCCTGACAGGTCTCTCCAGTGTCTGGTTATGATGTTTCTGGCTGCTGAGAGCAGGTGGGTTATGAGTTCTTTGTGGTGTAAATGGGCATTGTTGTCTTGGAAGATGTTTAGTAGGGCCAATTCTGGGGTGATGTCTATTACTTGCTTAGTTATTTTACATATTTCTTGTATGGCTGTTGTCCAGAATAGTTGAATTTTGGGACACTCCCACCACATGTGGAGGTATGTGCCTGTGGAGGTGCACCCTCTCCAGCATTTTGGTGAGGTTCCTGGGTGTATTAGCGCTAGTTTCCTTGGTGTTAGGTACCACCTGTAGGTGAGTTTCAGTGTGAGTTCTTTTCTTTTCGTTGATATGGATTTAAAGGGGGGTTTAGACCACATTCTGGTCCATTGAGTGGGGTTAATCTCATAGCCTATGTCATTCTCCCATTGTTTTTTGATTGCGTCTAGGGGATTTGCGGGATTTTGGAGTAGTATTTTGTATATTGCGGATACCGTCCCTTTACCGTTTCCCTTTGTTGTTAGGAGGAGGTTTTCGAAGGTTGTCAGGGGCCTAGTTGCTGCTGATTTTACTGTTGGGTTGTTTAAGAGGGCATGTAGTTGGTGTTGTGTTAACCAGGTCATTTGGGTGTCTTCTAGTTTGTCTTGTATTTCTTGTGTTGACAAGGGTTTGTTATTTTTATAAAAGTCTATTAGGCGATATAAGCCTTTGGTTCGCCAGGTTTTTGTCTGGAGGTTTTGTGCTGCATGGTAGAATAATGGGTGGTGCGCCAGGGGGATTAGTGGGGATGGGCTTGGGGATAGTTTGCCTATTTGTGTTTTCCATGCTTTGAGCATGGTCTGTGTGTACCTGTTAAGCGTTGTGGGAATTTTCTTTAGTTTGTTTGGGAGGAGTGGGTATGTTGTGGTGCAGGTGTTTTCAATTGTGTCCCTCTCTAGGTGTACCCATTGTTTTGTCTCATCTTCTAGTATATATGGGATTATATGGCGTATTTGGTTGGCATTGTAATATGCTTCTATGTTGGGGATTCCCCATCCTCCTTCTGAGGTGGGGAGGTGCAGGTATTTGGAGCTTATTCTTGGTTTTTTATGTGAGAAGATGAAAGAGTGTAGTTTTCTCTGCCAACTGCGAAGTTGGGTTGAGGGGATCCAGATTGGGAGGGTTTGGAATAGGTAGGTTAGTTTTGGGAGTGTGATCATTTTGATCATGGCTATTTTGTCTGAGAGAGTGAAATTCATGTTATTCCATCTCTTTAGGTCTTTGTTAATTTGTCGCCACAGGGGCTTGTAGTTGTGGAGGTACAATTTATTGAGGTTTCTGGTTATTTGTACCCCTAGGTATCTGAACTTGGTGTGGCAAAGTTTTATTTTGGTGACCTTCGTGAGTTCTTTTTGGGTGTGAGGAGGGGTGTTAAAGCACATAGCTTCTGACTTTGTAAAATTTACCTGTAGGCCCGACACCATTGCAAATGTGTTGAGTTCTCTGATTAGGGAGGTTGCTGTGCTTATGGGGTCTGGTGTTGTGACCATTAGGTCATCTGCAAAGAGCCCTAATTTATAGGTTCTGCCTTTTATTTCCACTCCCTTGATGTCTGTGGCTGCTCGGATGCGGATTGCTAAGGGTTCCAGAGCCAGGATAAATAAGAAGGGAGACAGTGGGCATCCTTGTTTCGTGCCTCTTTGGATAGCTATAGTATTAGAATCCATATTATTAGTTCTGCATTTTGCTGAGGCTTGGGAGTATATTTGTTTGAGGATTTGTAGGAAGTTGGGGCCAAATTTCATGTTAGTTAGTACTGCTAATATGTATTTCCACTCCAAACAGTCAAAGGCTTTGAGGATGTCTAGGGACATAATTGTCAATGGGAGTTTGGTTGCCTTGCTGTGTTCGATCAGGTTCAGTAGTTTCCTGATGGGGTCTGTTATATTGCGGCCAGGGACAAAGCCAGTCTGGTCTGGGGCTATTAATTTGTGTAGGAAGGTTTTTAGGCGGTTGGCCAAGATTGATGTGAATATCTTGTAGTCTTGGTTTATTAATGAGATTGGGCGGTATGATTCTACTTTGAGGCTATCTTTTAGTGGTTTGGGGATGGAGACTATTTTGGAGTGGGTCCAGGTTTTGGGGATGGGGCCCCCTTTTATGATGTCGTTGAATAGGCGGGTCATGTAGGGCATCAAGGGTTCTTTGAATTTCCTATAGAATTCTGCTGTGAAGCCATCTGGGCCTGGGGCTTTGTGTGGTTTCAGGTTTTTGAGGACCGCATCTATTTCCTCTGGGGTGATAGGGCTGTCCATGAATTCCTGTTCCTCATCAGTTAGGGTAGGCATGGTCAGTCCTGCTAGGAATGTTCTGATTTCCTTCTCTGGTGGGTTATGGGAGGTGTATAGGTTGGAGTAGAATTCTGCAAATTCTGAGGTTATTTCTTTGGGGGAGAATGTTATGTTGCCGTCTTTTTTGGTGATGCAGTGTATTCTTGTTTTGAGTGCTTTTTTCCTACATCTATTTGCTAGTAATCTGGAGTTTTTCCCTCCATATTCATAGAAACGTTGTTTAGAGTATAGAATGTTGATCATTGTTTTGTTAATTTCTAGGGAGTCTAGTTCTCTCCTTTTTTGTTCTATAAGTTTGAGGAGTTTTTTAGATCCTGTTTGTTTATAGCGTGATGAGAGGGCTGTGATGTCTTGTTCTATTTTGCTAATTTTTGAGGAGGTTTGTTTTTTAAGGAATGTTTTCTCTTTTATGCAAGCTCCTCTGGTGACCGCTTTCATTGCGTCCCATAGGAGGGGGGTTGTTATATTGTTTACATCGTTTTCCTTGAAGTAGTTTTGGAGGGTTTTTGTGAGACTCTCTCTAATTTGTTTGTTTGTAGTTAGGATGGGACTGAAGGACCATGAAGGGGTGGTTTGTGTTCCTTCTCCTATTTTAACAATGACTTCTACTGGGGCGTGATCTGTGATTTTAATGTTACCTATGTTTGTTGATTCTACTGAGGGGATCAGACCCTGTGTGAGTAGAATGCTGTCCAGTCTGGACACTGTATCATGGCGTCCCAATTGGAATGTATGGCTGATGTCTCCCGGGTTTTGCTCACCCCAAATGTCGTAGAGACCCCTGTTTTTTAGCATTTTTAGTAACTTGTAAGAGTTCCTAGTTGTTGGGGGTTTCCTTCGGAGGAAGGTTGCCCATGGGGTTGTGGGGTGGATATCTTTCAGGGATAAACCTTTCATATTTAGGTTGAGGTCCCCTCCTAGGATTGCTTCCCCTTCAGAGAAGGAGAGGAATTTGTTTAGTATCTTCTGGAAGAATTCTAATTGTTTCGTGTTTGGGGCATATATGGAGCCGATTGTCAGTTTGATTTTGCCATCTAGTGTCCCTTTAGCAAAAATGAATCTGCCTTTTTTGTCCTTGAGGACTGTTGTGGCAGTGAAGTTCAGGTCTCTACTGAGTATTATGGCTACACCACGAGCTTTCCCTGAGCCTTGTGCGACCCACTGTTGATTGAAGCGGGGGTCGCTCAGGAGTTTGCTGCCTTTGGGTGGGTTGTGTATTTCTTGTAGGAAGGTGATGTGTGGTTTCATGGTGTTTATGTATGAGGTGATGCGTTTTCTTTTGATGGGGTTTCCCAGCCCCCTCACATTTAATGTAATTGCTTTTAGGCTAGCCATCTTGCTTATCTATTATGTGGGGCGATTCCCTGCCAACCCGTTCGGGTTGTCTTGTGTCTCTCTCTTCGCGTTGTTTAAAGAACCAGTGGGGTTGCGCTGACCTAGGGTGTGGAGGGTGGGGGGCTAGTGGGATTAGAGTGAGATTTGGGTTAAAGAGTAGGGGGTAAGTTGTAGAGAGTTTCCTATATGTAGTCATATAGGCGTTTGTTTGGGGTATTTTGGGCCATCTGGCATTTAGCCGGTTGGTCCTAGGTCTCAGCTGGTGTGGAAGGCCATGTTCAAGGACAGGCCATCCCCCCTGTTGTTTGCGATGGGGGGTGATCAGCGAGACAGTGTGAAGTGACTTTGTAACGTCGCTATCAGGTATAAGGTTCGTAAGCAATGTTGCCAATGTTATGAGCAACATTGTTGGTGTGTTGGGGTGGGGATGTGGGTGCTGGTACGCTCTGGTGCCACCATATTGCTGGTTGGGTATCAGATTTTAGCCTGATTGTGGGTTGTGTTATTAAGGTTGGAGTTGTTTTTCCTTAGTATGGAGTATGAGGATTTTGTTTGTTTTTAGAAAAAAGGAGAGAAAAAAGGGGGTAGTTTCTTCCTTTTTGCGATCTCCTTTGTCATGCGGCTTTGCATGGAGAGGTAGGCTCCGGTCGGCTCAGGTCGGCTCAGCCACGTGTTTTCGCAGCGTCTTTTGCCTTCCCGTGTTCACCTACCTCCCCTCTTCTTTGTCGGCAGAGATGGGGGCATCAGCGGTAAATTTAGGGCTCCTCTTTCTTTCTTTCTTTCTTTCTTTCTTTCTTTCTTTCTTTCTTTCTTTCTTTCTTTCTTTCTTTCTTCTTCTTTCCCTCTTTTCTTTTTCTCCCTCTCAGCGTTGGCTCCACTGTTCCTGGGTTTGGAGCTCCTCTCGGCT
Organism: Podarcis melisellensis; assembly: GCF_964234715.1. Classification (NCBI taxonomy): domain Eukaryota; kingdom Metazoa; phylum Chordata; class Lepidosauria; order Squamata; family Lacertidae; genus Podarcis; species Podarcis melisellensis. Next base: position 14,145,606 of record NC_138537.1, read on the forward strand.
GTTGGGGGGGTGGTCGGGTGCCTTTCCGGCTCAATCAAGGTCGTGGGGGGGGTGTTTTGGCTCCTTTGAAAGACACCCCCGATTCCTCTCCGTTGGCAGTGTGGCAGCAGCAGACCTGGGAGCCCGGGGATCGGCCAGACAGAGCCTTTTACTCTGGCTGGCTTCAGGAGCTCTTTTCTGTTGCTGCAGCCGCCATGCTGCCTAGGCGGAAGTCCGTCAAACATCATCTTGATGTTTAAAAAAACCAATGCAATTCTGGGCTGCATCAATAGGAGTATAGCATCTAGATCAAGGGAAGTAATAGTGCCACTGTATTCTGCTCTGATCAGACCTCACCTGGAGTACTGTGTCCAGTTCTGGGCACCACAGTTCAAGAAGGACACTGACAAACTGGAACGTGTCCAGAGGAGGGCAGCCAAAATGGTCAAAGGCCTGGAAACGATGCCCTAAGAGGAACGGCTAAGGAAGCTGGGCATGTTTAGCCTGGAGAAGAGGAGGTTAAGGGGTGATATGATAGTCATGTTCAAATATATAAAAGGATGTCACATAGAGGAGGGGAAAAGGTTGTTTTCTGCTGCTCCAGAGAAGCGGACACGGAGCAATGGATCTAAACTACAAGAAAGAAGATTCCACCTAAACATTAGGAAGAACTTCCTGACAGTAAGAGCTGTTCAACAGTGGAATTTGCTGCCAAGGAGTGTGGTGGAGTCTCCTTCTTTGGAGGTCTTTAAGCAGAGGCTTGACAACCATATGTCAGGAGTGCTCTGATGGTGTTTCCTGTTTGGCAGGGGGTTGGACTCGATGGCCCTTGTGGTCTCTTCCAGCTCTATGATTCTATGAGGACCACCAGGTTGCCAATTCCTGATTTAAGCTTTGGGTGTGACCTCCTTCAGTCACCCAACACACCAGGCATTTGAGGCATGAGAAACTTCAATTTGTGATTGTTCTTTTTAAAGCAAGACTGTTTTCTGCAGTGAGTGCTATCTCCTTAGCTGTAGCTCTGGGAAGCCAACAAAGATTCATTTACAAGACTGGGGTGACAAGCTCAACCTCTGGAAGAAGCAATTGTGGTTTCCCTCATCCTTCCCCCTCCAACTGATTTTTTTGTTTTAACCTTTCAGAGCTTTGAAAATCACTGCAATATACAAATAACACCATACATCTCAGGAACACTCCCATCTCAGACAAGATCCTGGTGCTTTGTGGAATCAGGCTCAACCATTAATAAGGTCTTTTGAAGTTGTGAGAGTGTTGATGCCTGGGGGAGAAACAACTGCGGTGGTGAGTCAGAGTGGCCTGGGGATCCCCAGGTAATGAGGCTGACCATTCTCTCTGGGGGATTCCAGTCAATGAATAACCTGGTTGAAGGAGCTTCTCAAAGGTCTAATACTGACAGCACCTCCCAAGAGAACCAAGCTTTGTTATGCAATGTGAGCCCACTGTGTCCATTTAAGATGGGGAACAAAGCAATGCAAATCTAAAGTGGAGCATCTCTGAGTAATCACATTTGTTTCTTTGTTTGTTTGTTTTATTTGACAGCTTGGGGTTCCAAACAAGATGCCATTCATTCTCCACTCTGCTGCCTCTTGCCTGCTCAGGGATGGAGTATTAATCATTATGCTAATTACATTAGAGAGTGAAGATTTAGGTGAAAACGCCTTCTTGAAAACGGCATGTGTTCCCAGTTGTTCCTAATGGTGGAGACTAAGGGCCGATCCAAACCTAACCTTTAAAAGCACATTCAGTGGACGTTGAGTGCTAAGGATGTTGGGAATCGAAAACTATGGTTTTCACGATTCTTGAAATTATGGAAACTATGGTTTTCATGATTCTTGAAGTCATGTGCTTTAAATGCGCATTGAATGTGCTCTAAGATGACAATGTGGATCTGCCCTAAGGTCACATTCACACCATAAAGCACTGTTGTTGTTGTTTAGTCATTTAGTTGTGTCCAACTCTTTGTGACCCCATGGACCGCAGCACGCCAGCCACTCCTGTCTTCCACTGCCTCCCGCAGTTTGATCAAACTCATGTTGGTAGCTTCAGGAACACTGTCCAACTGACTCATCCTCTGTCGTCCCCTTCTCCTTGTGCCCTCCATCTTTCCCAACATCAGGGTCTTTTCCAGGGAGTCTTCTCTTCTCATGAGGTGGCCAAAGTACTGGAGCCTCAAGATCTGTCCTTCCAGTGAGCACTCAGGGCTGATTTCCTTGCAGTCCTTCCAGTGAGCACTCAGGGCTGATCTTCTTGCAGTCCATGGGACTCTACTATTTTAAATAGTCATGGCTCCCCCTGAAGAATTGTGGGAGATGAAGTTTCTTAAGGGTGGTGAATGTTGTTAAGAGACCCCTGTTCCACTCCCAGAGCTACAACCACTCTGAGAATTATAGCTATATATAGTCACCTAGCCTACCTGAACCTCCAGAGACAGTGTTGGAACCAGGAAGTACTAATTATGACATTCACTTCCACAAAAGGCAGTGATGGCCCCCAGCTTGCATGGCTTTAAAAGAGGACTAGACAGATTCATCAAGGATAACTCTATCAGTGGGTACTAATCACAATGACTATATTCTGCCTCCATGGTCAGAGGCATTAATACTTCTGAATACCAGTCGATGGAAACCACAGGAAGGGAGAATACTGTTGCACTCAGGTCCTGCTATTTTTATGTTTTTTATGCACAGGAAAGCCTGTTAGACTATTTTGACACATAAAAGCCATTGACTCGAGTTATAGTGAGTTCTGTTGCAAAGGTTCTGGGTGGTAGACCTATATGGGCCTAATGTAGTTATGTTTGTTAATTTCAGTGTGTCTACTCTAAGTAAAAGTTAGCTGAATGCCAACCTATGTATTAATAGTACTTGGCACCTTATAAACGTCTCCCCCAAAACCAAACAAGTTAGGTCATGTTCTATGCAGGAGGTGAAATTCACAACCATCCAATTCCTATTATATTTGGTGGGTTTGCCCCTGGATTATTGGATAAAGATAATTAGGTTATTTATTAAAGATCTAGTGTATGAGTTGTCTAATGACCTCAAAATATATCTTCTAAATAACCTAAAAGGTAAAATACACAGCTATGCTATTGAATTTACCATAAATCTACTTATCCACAAGTAAAATCCATGCTCTGACTAATTGGAAAGAGAAGGAAGCCTCTGCTTTGATACTGGGAAAGATATTAAAAACAGCAAAAACATGTTGAAGTTATCTAATAAATGTCAAAATTAAAGAAGGGACACAGCAAAGAAAATGTTGTAGAAAACTGGATTCTATTTGTTTTCTTTATGTGCTTATGGGAAGAATAAGTAAATAGAGATAAAGATAAGATAAGATAAAGGATTCTTGACTGACATTCTTCCATTCCAGAAAAATAGATCATGGAGGGGAAAGAACAACACAATCATTGCCTCTGAGGGGTGGAGTTCAGCACTTTATAGAGATATGACTGTGAGCGAACCAAGATATCGCAGGCAACAGACCAGCTTTAATCAGTCAGATTGTGCAGTTCATACAATTCATAGATCTGCAACGATAGCAAATTCCATCAGTTATAGGAAAAAAATAAACAGGTTAGGAACAGAAAGTTTGAGAGAAATCTAAGTACAGAAATAAATCAAGGTCTAGTTCTCAAGAACAGCTGACAAGGTAAAGCTGCATCTGAGAGGAGCATAAGACCGTTTCCTGTTCCAGTTGAGACTTGTTTGACCAATGTGGTCTTCCAGAAGTTGAACTCTGGTGTTTTCCTTGCTTGCTCATCAGCCCTCTCTTCTGGCTTGGTTCTTGACCCTTCTGTGTCCTTCACCAGCGGTCCCCCACTTTGGTCCTTATCCTTTGGTACTTGCTACTGAATTGTTCCATGGTTCCTTGCTCAGATAGACCCAATGGGGGTTTGGATGAATGACTCCCTATCCACCCACTTAGGTAGTCATTGTTATACCTTCAATATAGCACAATACTCTGCAGTCTACATTAAAAGCAGTATCATACCACTTTAGGCAGTTGTGGCCATAGGTTCCGCCCAACTCCAGGGGTGCCCAACTCCCACGCATGACATCACACACACGCCACATGTGTGACATCACACAGCGGGAAGAGGCCATGAGGCCCACCACAGCCACTGGTAGGCCCAGTGAGGCCCACTGCAGACTCTGGAATACTGAGGGGCCTAGCCCCTCCTTGAAAATTTCAAGGAGGCCCTTGGCCCCTCTACCCTCCCTAGATGGCCCACAGGGGTTGAGATTTCTCCCATCAAGTAAGGGAATTGTTGCTTATTAAGAGTGATGAGAGTTCTTTGTAAGCCCCTTATTCCCCTCACAGAGCTACAATTCCCAGGAAAGTTTAACAGTCAGTCCCTCTTTCCCAGAGTTCTCTGAGGGGAATAGGGATCTCCTAACAGCTCTCAGCACACTCAACCAATGAAAGTTCCCTTTAGCCCCTCACATAATCAATGAATGTATGGGGTGTTTGCTGGAACACTTCTAGTGCCACTGCAACACATGGCAAAGTGGTTTGAGCAATAGCATGAAGAAGAGTAAGATTCCCAGAAAGATCAGGATTGAGTTACTGCTCAACCAGCAGAGGGAGGAAATGTCAAATGACTTCCACTGAATCTTTTTTCCATCATCATGTTTTAAGGCACAGGTGGGGAACTGGTGCCTGTCCAGATGTTTATAGAATTGTAAAGTTGGAGACACAAGATCTACCCACCCGGGAAGAATGGCAGATGAAGTTGATGGACTACATGGAACTGGCGGAAATGACTGGCAGAATCCGAGACCAGGGAGAAGAGTCAGTAGAAGAAGATTGGAAGAAATTTAAAGACTATTTACAGAAACACTGTAAAAATAAGGAATGTCTTTAGAGGGATGCTGGAATGAAGTTATGTGGTTTTAGCAATAATGTTATTAAGGGGTATGTAAAAATGGATTGTTAACAGGTGAAAATGTAAAGTTACAATATATTAAGATAAAATATCAAGATAAAAGCAAAAAGGGTAAGGACTTGCTGAAACAACTACTGAACTAGAATACAAAAAAGGGAGGTGTGAGGAGGTCAGGGAAACAAGTAAATGAAAGACAAGACATGGAAAGACTGGTTTGTTTTTAATTGTTTTTTATTTTTCTGTATTTTGTATTTTCTTTTTTTTCTCTTTTCTTCTTTTTATTTTTGTAACTTCTTTGAAACTTTAATAAATATTATTTAAAAAAAGAAAGTAAAGTTGGAAGAGACCCTGAGGATCATCTCAGCACCAGCTGAGCTATCCAGTGACATCACTGCACTACATTTCCTGTGATCCTTGAACACTGACCATACTATCTGGGGCTGATGGGAATTGGAGCCCCACAACTTCTGGTTAGTGACAGGTTCCCCATTCCTGCTTTTAGATGAATTGGTTCCCCCATGCATGCTATCAACTGATGACTGCACCACCAGGCAACAACTAGCAAGTGAACAAGTCGTCGCTGATCAAAATTCCCAGATCAAACTCTCACATTACTTTCTGTTACTTTAATGCAGCCAGTTCACATGTTCAGCTCTGAGTCGTCAAGCCCAAAATAATCAAGCAATGAGAAAACAAGTGAGCCAAGGCGAGGCGTGGACGTAATCCTATCAAAATTAGAAGAACAGCCTGCCTGGAATTTACCATCCTAATGACTGTTCTCGTATCACCCTCTAGTGGCAAACTTCCTTCAGCCAGTCGCGGCAACACATTATTAGTATTCTTTTATGAAACACATCTAAAACAGAACAGCACTTTCAGCCTCGTGTTCGGGAGGTAAACAAATCCCTATTCCCTTCACAGAGTTACAATCTCCAGAGATGCCTGGGAAGGAGGATTTATTGCTAAACCACTCTGCAAATTGTAGCTCTGAGAGAGGAATGAGGAATCTCCTAACAACTCTCAGCTCCCTTCACCAACTACAGTTCCCAGGATTCTTTGCGGGAAGCCATGACTGCTTAAAGTGGACTGGTTCTGCTTTAAATGTATAGTGCAGACAGCGTCCATAATGGGAAATGGGAGCTGGTGGAATCCTGCAGGTCCCCAAAGCCTTTTGCAGTAAGTGTCTTCTAGCAGCAGGGTCTCAAGGCAGGGAGCACAAGGCTCTGCCTTCCTGAGGTCCCTCCCTAGACAGAACACATAACAACAAAGATGGAAGGAATGGAACAGGGGAAAGGAAGGAGGAAAGGGAGGCAAGCTGATTAGAACTGGGGCAACCTTCATTTGGCTGAAACGGGTTGCAACAGCCTAGGGTCCAGTCCACCCTGTCTCTCTGTGTGCATTATTATTAATAATAATAATAATAATAATAATAATATAATATTTTTTGTACACCACCCATCTAACTGGCTTGCCCCAGCCACTCTGGGAAAGATACAAGGTGGCAGATGTTTAAAGTCTTCCTTCTGCTAGATGGGCTGCCTTCCCAGGTTGATGAGCCCCATTGCTCATGAATGTCAAGCAAAACAACAACAACCCAGCTTCCCTCAGACCAAGGAAATATCTGAGGGAAGACTGAAGACATCTCTAACCTAAACCCATTGTTATGTACTGAGATGAATAGGATCCAAAATGCAGCAGTCTGATTGGTCCTAGAGCAATAGGATTCAGAATGCAGCAGTCTGATTGGTCCTAGAAAAATAGGATTCAGAATGCAGCAGTCTGATTGGTCCTAGAACAATAGGATCCAGAATGCAGCATTCTGATCGGTCCACAGGAGCCACCCAATCCAGTTCCAGGTGGAAGTGAATCCGCAACCTGATTGGCCTACAGGAGAATCCCGGAATTAGCCAATCACGTGGGGCCCATTGTGCAAATAATGTATATAAAGCAGACATTCTGGGGGAACTTCCATTCTTCCTCACCACTATGAGCTGAATAAAGAGCATGAAATCCACTCTCGACTCCGAGTGTATTTCCCCCATCTTGGCCATATCCCTTTTATTGCCCACCTCTTGAGAAGGGAGTACTGGTAGTACTTCCCAGTGGCAAAGCAATTGTCTTCCTGGTTAGTTTGAGATACACAAAAGGACTGCTACCCCTCATGCAGGCAGAATGGGAACTTCTGTGAAGGAAAGATATTTTATTTGGGATCTTCAAATTGACCTCAGTGGAGTTCAGGCTTGGAAGCATTAAAACATTTATGAAAAGTGGTTATGGAACAGGAACAGTATCCTCTCTTAAACATTAATGTTGAGGTGATATTAAAAGTAATTTGTTTTAAAATGGGGAAGGAGCCTGTCTGGATTAAGGCCTAAATACCTGCCAAGTCCAATTGGTTTTTTATAAACCTGTCAAACAGACACAAAGAGCCATCTCAGTTCAGGCACTGAGGGAAAGCAACCAAGGTCAGTGAAAACGAAACCCGTCAGAAATAAATGAGTGGCAAAGTTATACAAATGATGGAAGGGGGAATTTACAATGGGAGGAGGGCAGAGGAATAAAGCGGGGGGGGGGGAGGACGACAGCCAGCTCATAATGATATGGTTACATCAGCTTCCCTCTGCTATTCTGTGATTGAAAAACCACCATCCATGGCTACTGCTGCTAGTACTTGTCGTAATGGCTATATTCCCTCCAGAATCAGTTGTTGTTTCGTCAATTAATCATGTCTAACCCTTCGTGACCCCATGGACCAGAGCACACCAGGCACTCCTGTCTTCCACTGCCTCCCGCAGTTTGGTCAATGTTGGTCGCTTCTGTCCAACCATCTCGTCCTCTGTCATCTCCTTCTCCTTGTGCCCTCCATCTTTCCCAACATCAGGGTCTTTTCCAGGGAGTCTTCTCTTCTCATGAGGTGGCCAAAGTATTGGAGTCTCAGCTTCAGGATCTGTCCTTGCAGTGAGCACTCAGGGTTGATTTCCATCAGAATAGAGAGGTTTGATCTTCTTGCAGTCCATGGAACTCTCAAGAGTCTCCACCAGCACCACAATTCAAAAGCATCAGTTCTCCAGTGATTAGTCTTCTTTGTGGTCCAGCTCTCACTTCCATACTGGGAAAATCATAGCTTTAACTATATGGATCTTTGTTGGCAAGGTAATGTCTCTGCTTTTTGAGATGCTGTCTAGGTTTATCATTGCTTTTCTCCCAAGAAGCAGGCGTCTTTTAATTCCGTGACTGCTGTCACCATCTGCCGTGATCATGGAGTCCATAAAATCTGCAGTGATCCATGAAGGGGGAATCAGTTGTAGTGTGCCTCTCAATAATGGGGTCATGAGTGGGAGAATGCCCTTTGTCATGCCCCGCTTGCAGTCTTCCCAGGGACATTTGGTTGGCATTTCTAAGAACAGAAAGTTGGACTAGATGAGCCCATTAAGAGTTTGCAGGATTGAGACTGTTAACTTCCCAGGGAGTCTTGCTATGGATCTGTTTAAAATGGATTAGGTTTTGAAATAAATAGCATCATTAAGAAGGAAGTTCAATGCAAAAAAGTCCAGTAGACATAGGAACCAACTCCCTTCAGCAGCACCCCAATAAAATATTTGTGGGGGGGCAGCTAATGGTCATTGCCATTCAAATTGTGTTTCGCGCACACATGCATGCTGCATCTGGTGATCTATTATGTGGGGCAGGGCTTACCTGCCTCCCCCCAATATTGTATTCAATTTGGCACTCTTGCCAGTAGACATAGGTAGCAGAGTAATGGGAGTAAGTCCCGTTGAATTCTGGGAGGCCTCCTTCTGGAGACAGACAGACAGGTCTTGTATCCACTGTGGTGACCAGACAGGTCTTGTATCCACTGTGGTGACCAGACAGGTCTTGTATCCACTGTGGTGACCAGACCAGACATAGGTAACAGAGTAATGGGAGTAAGTCCCGTTGAATTCTGGGAGGCCTCCTTCTGGAGACAGACAGACAGGTCTTGTATCCACTGCGGTGACCAGACAGTGCAGAGAGTAGAAATTCCATGGCACACTTGTAGCAGTGAAATTGGACGCCTTCATTTGCCCTACTTGCAACAAACCATGTCTCTCCCGTATTGGTCTCTACAGCCACAGCAGGCGTCATGGCTCTCCAATGGTTTGATTTCACCCCTGAAGGCTCTTTCTATTGTCTCCAAAGAAATACAGATGCCAACAACTTCTGAGCAGACATGCATAGGACTGCACTGCTTAACTCATAGCACTCATATGAAGGAAGCGTCATGCCACCTTACTTTGCATTTATTACATGAATAACATGAGTATCTCATTCCACCCTCCCTTCTGTGTCCCAGAGTGCCAGGAATGTGGGGCAGTTGCTGTTGGAATGTTTCGTTTCAAATCCGTTGCAAGGGGGTTCCGCATGTCTTAAAAGCACAAAACGGACTAACTGACTCCCGCTCCTCGTTGCAGTTGGCAAAGGAAGTGTGAAGCGCTCAGAAACTCCGGATGTGTACACCAGGGCTTTTGCTCCTGCAGAGTGAGTAAACGTTTTTGTCTGACCCCTAAAGACACGTAACGAAGGTGCCCGGCGAGCCTGCCTGGGGAGGGCAGCCCACAAGTGGGGAGCCACTGCAGAAAAGGCCCCGTTTCCCATGTTGCCGCCCTTTGGACTTCTTGTGGAGGAGGCGCATGAAGAAGGGTCTCCGATTATGACTGTAGGGTCTGAGTTGGTTCCTATTGGGAGAGGCAGTCCTTGAGGAATGGTGGTCCTGAGCCATTTAAGGTTTCATTGGTCAAAACCAGCACTTGAGACTGGCCCCCAAAACTAACTGGCAGCCAATGCGGTCAGGCTAGGATTGGCGTTTTATGCTCAAACTGTCTTGCCCCGGTGAGCAACCTGGTCACTGAAATCTGCACCAGCCAAAGTTTCTGAACTTCAGAGGCAGCCCTACATATAACGTGTGGCAGTAATCTAACCTAGAGGTTACCAAAGCATAGACCAAGTAGGATATCCTGGTCCAGATAGGGGTGCAGCTGAGCCACCAGCTGAAGGTGATGGAGGGACCTTGTTCACATTCCTGGCGATTATCTAATGCTTATTTCCCCTAAATTGATTTTTGAATTTTATTGTTATTCATGTTTTTATACTGTATTTTATGCTGCTTTTATAATTAAGTGTTTTAAATTTGTTAGCTCCCCTGAGCCCAGTTTTTGAACCAGGAAGGGCGGGGTATAAATAAAAATTATTATTATTATTATTATTATTATTATTATTATTATTATTATTATTATTCCACCTACAGTAATAGACAAAGAATACAGCTACAAATCCATGCCTATGGAGAGGAACCTCTCCCCTTTTCTCCCCGCTCTGCCAAGAGCTTTGATTATATACTGTGTGTGTGTGTGTGTGTGTGTGTGTGTGTGTGTGTGTGTCCATAAGTTTCTCTCTGCTAATGTAATAATGTGTAACATATCTAATTATCTAGGCCATAGATTGCTGGTCTGTTTTTATATTAAGTAATAGCCAGAGAGGAAGGTGCTGTAGCTTACCTCCGACCACCCATCGCCTCTCCCCCAGCCCCCGATAAAAAACGAGAGCTTACATGCCAACAAATTTTAAAATATTGCCGCTGATTGCCATCTTGTTTACAGGAAATTTAGAAAAGCCAATCACATTATAAAATCCCTTTCCAGTAATCTCATCTTGAATTAGAAGAACAGATCTCTCTTGAACGAAGGAATGAAGATATATCTTGTTTTTTTCGGAGTAAAAGCTCATCTATAGGGGGGGTTTTGAAATTATTTTTTCATTGCAGTGGTGGAGGGAGGAAATATCTTTAGGATGTTAATACTTCTAACAGAATGGCTTCCCCAGGCACAGCACAGGAGAAATATATTTTTCAGAGCTCATGCATTCATAATAATAAGAAATATCATTAAAATCTCTGCCCCACTCTTCCTCCCAAAGGGACCATGGGGAATGGGGCAATGAATGAGAAGCTGTGCAAAATTTCTGGGGTCAGTCCTGGAGTGACATCTCTAGGTAGGGCTTGGAGAGAAACCCTGGAGTGCTGCTTCAGTGTAGACAACACTGAGCTAGATGGGCCAGTGGTCTGGCTCAGAAGAAGGCAGCTTCCTATGTAACAAAGCCCAAATCACAATCCAAAATGAAGTAAGCACATTTAAAAACATGTTGTTGTTGTTTAGTTGTTTAGTCGTGTCCGACTCCTCATAACCCCATGGACCAGAGCACGCCAGGCACTCCTGTCTTCCACCGCCTCCCAAAGTTTAGTCAAACTCATGTTGGTAGCTTCGAGAACACTGTCCAACCATCTCGTCCTCTGTTGTCCCCTTCTCCTTGTGCCCTCCATCTTTCCCAACATCTGGGTCTTTTCCAGGGAGTCTTCTCTTCTCGTGAGGTGGCCAAAGTATTGGAACCTCAGCTTCAGGATCTGTCCTTCCAGTGAGCACTCAGGGCTGATTTCCTTAAGAATGGAGCGGTTTGATCTTCTTGCAGTCCATGGGACTCTCAAGAGTCTCCTCCAGCACCATAATTCAAAAGCATCAATTATTCAGCGATCAGCCTTCTTTATTGTCCAGCTCTCATTTCCATACATCACTACTGGGAAAACCATCGCTTTAACTATATGGACCTTTGTTGGCAAGGTGATGTCTCTGCTTTTCAAGATGCTGTCTAGGTTTGTCATTGCTTTTCTCCCAAGAAGATGCTGTCCTCGCCACGGCAAGGCAGTGATCCATGAAGGGGTTTAAAACATGACTCACATCTAAAAACAGCCACCTATCCTCACAGCTAATAATTTCAAATTTTTTTGTACCCATTTCATAGAATGAGGAAGCAGACCGAGAGGGCATCTAGCGCTTCAAAAACATTCCCTACATTACAAACCCCAAACACAGACCTTTATGGAAACCAAAACAACAAGAAGGAAGGTTTAACATAGATTTCTGAGAAGCTGATGCTTTGGTGATATGCAGATTAATTTAAATTCAATCAATTATCTAATCACTTAATTGGTTAAAAAGCAGGTGATTAATCAACTATAATCATTTAATCAGCTGACAGCACCAACTAATCTATCATGTTGTTGCTGTGTCCTATCAAAGTAAAACACAAGGCTCTCATGATTCTGTTGATGCTGCCAGGTTCCATACTGGGGGCCCTTGGGGAAGGGCTGTGTAGCTCAGTGGTAATGCAACTGCTTTGCATGCAGAAGGTTCCACATACACACAGTAAGCTGCCTTACACTGAGCAAGACCATTGGTCCACCTAGCTCCGTATTATCGCCACTGACCACCAGCAGCTCTCCCAGATTTCAGGCAGGAGCTGGAAGTGCCTGGAAGTGCCATTGGGGATTGAACTTGGAACTTCTGCTTGCAAGGTAGATGCTCTGCTACTGAGCTGTGCCCCTTCCTCCAAGGTCTCAGGTCTCCAGATAGGGCGGACCAAATTCCTATCTCAAACCCTGGAAAGCTGCTGCCATTCTGCATTGACAGTACTGAGCTACTTTGTCCAAGAGTCTGACTCAGTATAAGTCAAATTCCCATGATGGATTAGGTCTGTCTCTCTCCACAGCCTCCATTAGCCAGGAGTTGTTTTCTCTTCAGGGGAGAACTCATTAGCACATCCTTAGTTCTCTGTGGCTCCCAGAGAAAGGCTCAAAGACCAGCTCTCCAAGATGGCGAATTGCAGTCGAATACCTCTCTCATATGATCTAAAGTTAAACAACATGTGAGAGCTAACAGAGAACATCAACAGTTAATTATCAACCCATATACACTCAGAGAGCTCCTTTTAGCTTCAGTATAGCTCAGTGGAATTTCCCAATGTTGAACCCTCAGCAATACACATTCAAATACATACAGGCATATTCCATACAGACTCTAAGCAGACACCAACTCTACTTAAAATCTTAGGAGATCTTCCGCAACAGAGAAACCAGTTCTGTAGCCATCTTGAAAGGTAGTTGTTGAGATGCCACCCCAAGGCCACAGATGTTGCAGCTCCTGTTCAGGGGACTCCAAGAGCCTGAGTCACCTTGCCGCGCATTGAAATTCCAGCAGCAGCAACATCCTGCACCCTTTGAGCCTTGTGGAATTTTCTTGGGAAGGTCATAAAATGAAACATTGCCGCATGCTAACTTAAAGGTTACAAAATCATGGGCTCGAGCAGATGCATTAGTCTGTGACAACGCTGGCACCCTTCCAGCTGTCTACAGGAGATGAAGGGAAGGGCTGGGGAGGAAGAATACTTAAGTGAACATCTGTGGCTGGGGACAAATGCTTTCCTTAAAAAAGAAGAAGAAAGAAAGTAAGTCCCTGAAGGCTGCATAAGAGAGCCAAAGACCCATTTAAAGGGCCCAAAGAGCCATTTAATCCATTGCTTACTTTCCCAACAGTGTCCAGTAGCATCTCACTGGATGGAAACCAGGGAAGGCTCATCCATACAGGGGCACACAATTTCATCCAAGCACATGAAACCACCACCACTTAAAACCAAACCTCAAAATGTAGCATCACCCAGTGTAGCTGGTGCAGACAGTGGCATGCGGTGCAATTTTTCATAGGGAAACGGTTAGGGCCAGAGATTAGCGTGAGCATCATGCTTCCCTTCCTAAGCTGGACAGAAGCTTCCTGGGCTTTAGGAAGGCGGCATCAGGTTATAATACTTTAATACTCTAATTTACTGGAAGCGTTTAGGGGACTAGCTTAGTCCCCTAGTCCACAGGGTGCAGAATAGGTGTTATGCAGAAACAGCTTGCTGGGTGGAATTGCAGGGGCTGCAATTCAAGCTTCCAAGCAGGTGGGTGACTGTTGCTTACCTGGAGAGAGAGGGGGGAAGTGGTGGTGAACCGACTGGGAGAGGGACCACTCCTTGACAGTCCTGGTGAGATAACCAGCAGTCTCCTTTGAGCCTCACTAGCCTGCTTGCAGGTGAATTCTCAAAGTTTGGGGGACTTCGGCCCTACTGCTTCATGCCACTGGGAAACTCCGGGGCGTCGGCGTACATCTGGCGATTCCAAATGCATGAATGCTTCAGCGCCCTCCCACCAGTTATCACTTAGATTCCTATTAGGCAGCGGAAGCCAGGCAGAAGAATTCCAATGCTACCTTTAAGGCTCACCTGAGCGGAAGCGTCCAGATAAATTGCATTGTGTACAGCGCCCTGGCAGCCTGTGCAGCTAACCTGTCAGAAAATTGCTTAATTCTGTTGGCTGAAGTGTGGAAGGATTATGGGGTGTGACATATGGCCCATCTCTTTCTTTCTTTCTTTCTTTCTTTCTTTCTTTCTTTCTTTCTTTCTTTCTTTCTTTCTTTCTTTCTTTTGTTTCCCCTCCATTAAGAATGAACCCCTGGTCACAAGAACTGGCTTCTTGACTCCCGTGGAAATCAAATGTGCCTTTCTTTCCTGAGAAAAGCAAAGCTCTGGTGATGCTTTTCTCAACTTTTTGTTTGTGTTTGTTTGTTTGTTTGTTTGGAACATTTGTACCCCACCCTTCAGCCAAAAAGGCTCCCAGAGCAGCTTACATACAATCAAAACAAGACAGTTCCTACCCTCAGGCTTACTATCTTTTGAATAATAATAATTTTTAAAAAGGGACACGGGTGGCGCTGTGGATTAAACCACAGAGCCTAGGACTTGCCAAACAAAAGGTCATGGTTCGAATCCCTGCGACAGGGTGAGCTCCTGTTGCTCGGTCCCTACTCCTGCCAACCTAGCAGTTCGAAAGCACGTCAAAGTCAAGTAAATAAATAGGTACCGCTCTGGTGGGAAGGTAAACGGCGTTTCCGTGCGCTGCTCTGGTTCACCAGAAGTGGCTTAGTCCTGCTGGCCACATGACCCGGAAGCTGTATGCCTTCAGGTGTCTTCTAAAAGTCAGATAGTTGTTTATTTCCTTGACATCTGATTGGAGGGTGTTCCACAGGGCAGGCACCAATACCAAGAAAGTCCTCTGCCTCTAACTTCACTTCTCACAGTAAGGGAACCGCCAGAAGGCCCTCATAGCTGGACCTCAGGGTTATATCCAAAGTTATACTAAAGTCATACTAAAACTACTGAAATGGATGGACTTAAGCACCGACCTAAGACTAATGGACTTTGAAGATGCTCAAACTCATAGGAAGAAAGGTACTAAGAGGGAAACCTATGTCCCCATTGTGGAAGGATGTGTGGATCCAGAATTGGCCTCCACAGTCATTTATGGACTCATTGTTAAAACTGTGTTCATGGAAGACAATCTTACTCGGCTATGAGTGATCACCGAAGAAGAAGAAATTTGATGCCACTCAGTAGGATTCTGTCCCTTGTTACAACACACGAATCAGTGAAGGAAACAATTTATTGGAAGAGTTGCCTAAAGGCAATTAGGCCGTGTTCATGGAAGACAATCTTACTCGGCCAAAAGTGATCGCCAAAGAAGAGAAGAAGAAAGAAGGGGCTAATAATAATAATAATAAGAAGTAGTAGTAGTAGTAAATTTTATTTATACCCTGCCCTCCCCAGCCAAGACCGGGCTCAGGGCGGCTAACACCAAATATAAAAACATTTGATTAGAATACAGCTTAAAAAACAAGATTAAAATACAACATTAAAACATTAAAATGCAGCCTCATTTCAGTGGAACTCAATCAAAAACTTTTGGGGGGATAAAAACGTCAAGTCTTCACCAAGGCTAACTATCCAGACTGGTCCTACATGGGCCAGAAAAAAGCCAGGGAAGTCCCCAAATAGGAGTTCCAACACAGAAGGAGAAAGGAAAAAAGAAAGGGGGGAGGAATCAAATTGATAAGACTGTTGGAAGGTTCAGAAAATGTTAGAAGCCCTCCTGAGGCACAGTGGGTCAGTGGGTCTGGCTGTTGACCAGAAGGCTGGTGGTTCGAGCCCACCCAGGGACAGCTGTGGACAGGATTCCTGCATTGCAGGGGATTGGACTAGATGAACCTGGGGGTCGCTTCCAACGCTACAGTTCTATGATTCTATAACTCAGGACAGATTAAAGGCAGCACCCTGCAGTGGAGAGACAAATTATTCCTGCCCCCAGGGTGCTATTCACCTGGCAGACTAAAGTGCATAGTCTCCAAGGCTGGTAGAGTTATTTTGACCCTGGAGACAAATAATCCCACTCTCTTTCCTCCCTTTCCGCTAAAAATTCAAGAATAATACATCCAAATTTGCTGCCCTTGCCAATCAGCTGCTTGAATCCGCCATCTCACTCTGCCTAATGGTAGGGCCAGCCCTGCTTAGTAATAACTTGTATTATGTTGCTACTCAATTGAGCACCTAGCTAACACTTGTAAGAGCTGCATGGTAGAATGTACAAAATTCAGAGTGAAGATCAATGTCTGAGTACCAGGGCAATTTTATTTTTTTAAAATGGTGGGTCGTTTGTGCTCTGCTTCACATAGCTTCACGGCTTTGCTGCTAAAATTAACAGTCAAGGCTGCGAGGAGGCGTCCTCTCTCTCTCACACTCACTCAAACAAAAAAAACAAACCCCAGAACTCAATCAATTAAATTGATTGGCAGCAGGAATTAAGGCAAACAAATGTAAGCAGTTCTGGCGATGCAAAAGTAACAGACGAGATTCGTTTCCTCAAGATGTGATGATGGCTGATAGTGTAGGTGCCTTTTTCCAGCAACAACAAAAATAGACCCAAGGCTTAGTCAACCGTTGACTTGGCCCAGACGACTAGTAATGGACTACCCAAGGCAGTGGGTGGGCAGGCAAGAGTGGGTGGGCAGAGGTGGGCTGTAGGCACACAGAGGAGGTGGAAGATGAGGCAGCAGCAGCAGGGGTATGTGGTATTTTTATTTTTTTTCCTCTAGTAGCAAAAAGGCCCTGGACTGGCCCTGATCCTGGGATCGATGGGCCAATGAGTCTGACATGGTGTAGGGCAAAATCCAACATTCACATTTTTTCCCCAGTAAGTGCAGAATTGTTTTTCAAAAAAAAGGAAAGAGCTTTAGGGGAGAGGAAGTATAAAGGTCATATTAGAAAGACTGCGACAGGGTCACTCTTGATAGCCCAATTTTACAGCAAGGTGATCAGAAGTGTCAGTGTGACTTAGCTGCAGGTGCTCTTTTAATGTGACCTGGTCTTTAGCAATAAGAAATGTACTGAAAGCAGAACCACACTTGTGATTGAATGAAATAGCGCGCACGCACAAAACCGACAGGGCCAGCGTGCCAAACGTAGACTGGACTGAGGGAGGGAAGCATTATAAAGGACTCCTTTCCCCCTTTTAGATTTCAACCCCAACCCTCTCTTCTTCACCCAAGTAAGAGTGGAATGTGCAAGGAGCTAAAATTAGATTGTTTTAAAAGGCAGAAGTGTGACACGGTACCATTTTCTGTCCTTGCCCCGCCCCATTTAAAATGGGTCATTTTTTTTTTAGTTGGGATTTTTTTTCCATTCTGGAAGGGCTGCATGCCTTACTGTTGTGCTTGTCAGTTCTGCGACCTATCATTGTCCGCACCAACGACAACAAAAAGAGTTAATTCCGAAAAGAAAATACAAAGATCAGGATGCTTGATGGCAACAGCCAAATAAAGGCACTTTAGGGAACACACAAAGTCAATTTGGGAGAAATTGCTCTCTGCAAATACCGTTTGGTAGTCTTCCTTTTCATCCTTGCACTGCTATCTTCATTATGAACCTTTTAGGTTAAAAGGAAGATCCTTTCACTCACTGTTTATGACTAGAATTATGCTTTCAGCCACAATGCACTTATGAGGAACGCAATTTTTCCAGCACACCTTTCCTGAAAGAATGGGCAGTTGGATCAAAATTGATCAGGGGAATATTTATCGGACCAAAGTAATGATTTGCTGGCTGTCGCTCCGTGAGACTGCCGAGCGATCAGTTTGCCCAAACAAATTGCGCTTGGAAAACTCTAAATGCTCAAACTGCACCATGGGCCAGTGACTTAGGGGCAAAACTCCTCCTTTTCTTTCACATGGGGGAGGCGCCACTGTGCATGGGGTCCATCCCCACATCGACTACCAATGAAAATTAAGCATGCCCATATTTCCTTTGGTACCAGGGTTGGACATCCAGACACTTGCTTTCTGTAGAGAGGAGAGGCGCAAAGAGTTTATCTCTGTGTGGTGCCAGCTGAGGCAAGTGGGGTTTGTTCCATTAAAGAGTGTGGCTGATGGGGGCAGGTGGTGTGGGAATGTTAAGGAAGGTAGGGAAGGATATATTGAATAAGTGAGTGACGTAGCAGAGCAAATTCCCCTCAATATAGCTGGAAGCTAGTTTGCAGATTCATTTGAATCTCTTAGTTAGGATTATTTCCTGGTATCTCCTTTAATCTCTCTTAAAAGAATAAAGACACAAGAGTCTATCTGAGTAAAGTAACAAAAAGTTTACTCAAATTTCAGTTCACGATATGAAAGCTTGTTAGTTACATAAACAGTGTGAGTTGATCTCATATGGAGACTGAACTCACGTGCTGCTGGCTGAGAACCAGCAGACAGCAAAATGACATAAAGACAACAAAATGGCTGCAGGAGAGCAGCATGGCAGCAAAAGAACAGCAAGCAAGACAAGAGGAAAAACAAGAAGACTGCAAGTGAGAAAATGGCTGCATGACTTGGCTCTTTTAAGGAGTCAGCCAGAGCCACGCCCATCTCCCAGGTCACATGCAGGGGGGAGATGCTCCAGACCAGTGGAACAGGAAGTTACACTGACTGGATGTCCCCTTGCCTGCGCCACTCTAGGGAAATAAGGAATTTTGCATTTGACTGCACCAATGGATCACGTCCCACCGGTGGGTCATGCATGCCCCTTTTTGGTGCCCTGCATCTTTTCCTGCTTCTTTTGTATTGGAGTCCCCCTACCCCACAGCAGCCATTTTGCAATGGACGCCCAGGGTACACCCCCAAAATTCCAAATGTGGCCACTATCCCCAGAAGGCTGACAAAACCTGGGCAACACCCAGCCAGAATGAAGCACTGTTATGAGTCTTATTGATGTCCATGGGAAAGGTAAAGGTAAAGGGGCCCCTGACCATTAGGTCCAGTCGTGACCAACTCTGGAGTTGTGGTGCTCATCTCGCTTTATTGGCCGAGGGAGCCAGCGTACAGCTTCCGGGTCATGTGGCCAGCATGACTAAGCTGCTTCTAGCGAACCAGAGCAGCGCACGGAAACGCCGTTTACCTTCCCGCCGGAGTGGTACCTATTTATCTACTTGCACTTTGACGTGCTTTCAAACTGCTAGGTTGGCAAGAGCAGGGACCAAGCAACGGGAGCTCACCCCATTGTGGGGATTCGAACCGCCGACCTTCTGATCGGCAAGTCCTAGGCTCTTTGGTTTAACCCACAGCACCACATACCTGCAAAAAAAAAAAAATCCCACCCACTGAAACCAATGGGGCTTCTAGGTATTTTGGCCAGGCCATGCCCTGCATTAGACAGGAGTAAAATATCAATGTTGCCTCTTTTTTAGCTCAGCCACACTGTGAGTTAGGTGTCTGCTATTCCCCTCACAGAGGTTGTGAACTGATCACCTTTTCCAATTTTACCTTGGAACCCTCCATATAATCATAGCATTGGAAGGGACCCTGTGGATCCTCTATTCCAACCCCTGCAACACAGGAATGAATATGTAGCCATCCCATATGGGGATCAAACCTGCAACCTTGGTGTTATCAGCACCATGCTCTCACCGACTGAGCTATCCAGGCTACTGATCACTGGACATGCTTCTTGAATCTGATTAGAAGAAACCACATTGGCTAGCCCTGTCTTAGCTGTTAGATTACACTCCCCTTCTCATGCCATCCTGGTAATATTTGAAAAGGAGATTGAAGTGGGTGCATCAAACACCACCATGACTTCACTGCCCACCTTTCTCTTTCTCTCTCTATGTATCCCACCCTTTCTCCTGGAGCCTCATAATAGCATAAAATGGGGTTAATTGTATTTTCTCCCTGCAGCAACCTGGCGAGGTAGGTTGTTGTTTACCTACACCATTTCATTTATGAATCGCTTCCCACGAAGTACCTTCAGGGTAGGCTGAAAGCAGGTCACACAGCAAGCTACGTTGGGCTTTGAACCCACTTCTCCTCATTGCAAATCCCAAAAGCCACTTATTTCACCCCCTGAAAACCTCACCCCTTGGCCAGCGTGTGAACTGTAAGCCAACAGGGTTCCATAAGGAAGAGTCTTGGCAGAGCCCAGGACTGGGTAGGTCAGTACTGAAACAGAAGTCAAAATACCATTTTTGCAATAACAGCTATGGAGGCAACTCAGCTTATTTTCAATAGAGGGTATAATTCCAAAGTCTTTCAAAAGAAAGAGGAGGGAGGGGGGAACTCTGCTCTTTGCTAACCACAGCTGATTGTTGACTTCAAATGGTGCCAGCTGTGGGCAAATTGAATAAAACATTTGCTCTGCATCCTTTATTTGCAAAGCTCAGAACTGTAAACTTCCCCACCTCTTCTGCCTTCTCCCTCCCCCCTCGAACCACCCTCAGGAGTTGGAGTCTAGCTTTTCTGTGAGTCATGGAGCCGGCAAACAACACGCGCTTTGAGAACATTGCAAGCGAAATGTGCCGAAAGGAGGAGCTGAGAGGAACGGCGTACCGGCTGAATGACGTTCCGGAAGCTTTGCAAGAGGTTAGAAGTACCTCGGGGGCAGCGGTTGTGGAAAACGCGATGGAGAAGCTGAAAGCTGGGAAGAGCAATGTCAGGGAAAAACAAGGTCACGATCTGGACAGGTTGGTCCTGAAAAGAAAGTCGGAAAGCAACGATAAGCCAGGCGTGAGGAAGGAACAACGCTTGATGGAGCCAGAGAACCAGGCCCTCCCTGTGCTACTGCCCCACATCCCCCTAAAAAGCCTGATGGAGGTCGAAATGAAGTTGGTGTACACAGACGAGGAAGACGTCACCTATGAGTTTCTGGCAGCTCAAGTGGCCCCAGCCAACACTCAGGCCAAATGCCCCGGGTCTGCAAATGTAGATTCCCCAAGGCTGCCTGGCATGAGCAGGCAACCACAGATGGACAAGTGGCTTCAGGTGTCCTTAAAGGATGCCAGCACTTGCTACAGGCAGAAGAAGTATGCTGTGGCAGCAGGACAGTTCAGAACAGCCCTTGAGGTAGGTAGGGGCCCCGAGGGGAGTTGGGTGAGGTAATGGGGAGAGTGCAAGCGTTAGGTAGCCATGACAAGGGCACTTGGAGGAATGGTGGCCACCAAAGCCCTGACTTAGCTTCACCAGAATCCTTAAGGACACCCTAGATCAGGGATTCCCAATCTTGGGTCTCTGGTTGTTTGGGGACTACAGTTCCCATCATCCCTGACAACTAGCTAGGGAGGATGGGAGTTGTAGTCCAACTACATCTGGAAACCCAAGTTTGGTGAACCCTGCCCTAGATTATGGTGTAAAGGAGAAGCTCCTTTTCAGAGAGTCATTCCTGGAGAACGTGGATGGGGAACGTCAGGCCCAGGGCTCAAATGCAGGCCTCAGGCCACAAACATTCACAGAGGAAACACCTTCCTTTGGAATGTGTCCTTGGAAGGTGATAATGGCTCTAGCCTGCCTGGAAGAAGGATCAGTGTGTGGAGAAATCACTGCCTTTTGTATACCATCTATTTAAGTAGGCTTACCCTTGCACATAAGATTCACCACACTGCTCTGTTTTATGATTTATAGATATTTAATCGAACGTTTTATCAATCGATTCTCTGTTTTTAACCATGTATTTCTTTGCATGCTTGGTTATAATGCAGTACATGGATTTTTCTTTTCATTCAATCATTTCACCGGTTATACTTCTACGCCGCTTTTCACTCACACGAGTCGCAAAGCGGCACACGTACAATAAATAATAACACAGTATTTCACAAGGGCAGCATAAATCATTTAAAATGGCCAACAAATCATCCGCAAAACAAGCACTTTTCTATAACCCTATTAACAAAGCAACTTAGAAAACAGATTAAGCAGGACAACCACAAGAAAAGTCTTATTATTTAAAAAATCTCAAATCATTACAGCACTCGGTGCTTTTTCTCTTAAAAAGAATGTTTAGGGGTACTCTCATGTTCCTACTCATATTGAAATACTGCCCCACAGTGAGGCCAAAAAATGTTTAGGGGCATGCGGACCACCGTGTACCCCACCCCCACCCCCGAATAAAGCACTGTCAGCATTCATAATCCACAAAGCAATATTAACAACATTAACAAACAAAGAACCAAAGACAAGTTAAGCACTGCTGAATCCACACACTCCCTCCCCAACCCCATGACTCCACTCAGTTCATCAAAAGACACATTCACATTATGACTGTCTGTGGCAACATTCCTTCTGAAAGCTCCTGGGGTTCTGAAGGGTGGAGGGTGGAGCGAAGCAGGTGGAACAAGCCCTTGCCATTCCCCTCACTTTTTCATTTTCCTAGCGTTCTTGCGGGCTTTTATGCAGACCGCTTAGGGATTTCGTATATTAAGTGGTATATAAATACTGGGATCATTGTTACTGTAATAATAATAATAATAATAATAATAATAATAATAATAATAATAATAATAATTCATTATTTATACCCTGCCCATCCGGCTGGGTTTCCCCAGCCACTCTGGGCAGCTCCCAAAAGAGTATATACCATATTTTTTGCTCTATAAGACTCACTTTTTCCCTCCTAAAAAGTAAGGGGAAATGTGTGTGCGTCTTATGGGGCGAATGAAGGCTGCGCAGCTATCACAGAAGCCAGAACAGCAAGAGGGATTTCTGCTTTCACTGCGCAGCGATCCCTCTTGCTGTTCTGGCTTCTGGGATTCAGAATATTTTTTTTCTTGTTTTCATCCTCCAAAAACTAGATGCATCTTGTGGTCTGGTGCGCCTTATAGAGCGAAAAATACGGTATATCAGGTTAAGAACTTAATTCGTTCTGGAGGTCTGTTCTTAACCTGAAACTGTTCTTAAAGTGGAGGCACCACTTTAGCTAATGGGGCCTCCCGCTGCCGCCGCTCCGCCAGCACGCGATTTCTGTTCTCATCCTGAAGCAAAGTTCTTAACCTGCGGACCTATTCCTGGGTTAGCGGAGTCTGTAACCTGAAGCGTCTGTAACCCGAAGCGCCTGTAACCGGAGGTACCACTGTGTGTGTGTGTGTGTGTGGCAAAACATCAAACATTAAAAACTTCCCTAAACAGGGCTGCCTTCAGATTTCTTCTAAAAGTCAGATAGTTGTTTGCTTCCTTGACATCTGATGGGAGGGCATTGGTTCCCTGTAACCTCACTTCTCACAGTGAAGGAACCACCAGAAAGCCCACAGTACTGGACCTCAGCGTCTGGGCAGAACGATGGGGGTGGAGACGCTCCTTCAGGTATACAGGACCAAGGCCGTTTAGGGCTTTTTAAAGGTCAGCACCAACACTTTGAATTGTGCTCGGAAACATGCTGGGAACCACTGTAGGTCTTTCATGACCAGTGTTAATATGGTCTCTGTTAAGTTGTGGGTGAACATATCAGACGACACAGCGATTCTTCAAACAGCTCTTGTTTATTCACAGGCCAGAACAGGACTGAACTGAAGGGTTCAGTCAGCCTGCTTATATAGAGCTCCAGTACAACGTAACTGTAACAATTTTTTAAAACTATCCAATCACTGAACTTTCGATCCCTTATTTGTATAACTATCTACAGTATCCCCCTGCTGGCCCAGGGTGAGAACTTCAGTACATAACAGTCTCGGTGGCCGCTCCCCGTCACCAGTACCTAGCTGAGCCTTGAAACTTCCTGGCATGGCATCCAGCAGGCTTTTTCATCTCTTCCAAGCTTACGAGCCTAGCATTCCACCTTTGCCCAAAATGACTGCCACAGAACCCCTTGGGATATAACCCCACAGCTCATCAGGGGAGAGAGAAAACGATAGCATCTGCTGGAGGGACCACCACAGAAGTGGAGCGTTTACACCTACCAGGTGCGCGCTGACGGGAAGCCGCGGCTACTGGCATTTACAGGAAAGCCATCGTAATGTTCTGCCCTGATTTCTTTGGTGCTGCCAATCTGATCTAATTATATTGGAAATCCCTTCTATCGTAGCGCTGTAACTCCCGCTGTGCTGTGGCTCATAATAATCACATAATGGGCCAGGATTTAGGCATAATCAGATTTTCGCTTCTCTGTCA
This sequence comes from Podarcis melisellensis, assembly GCF_964234715.1. Taxonomy (NCBI): domain Eukaryota; kingdom Metazoa; phylum Chordata; class Lepidosauria; order Squamata; family Lacertidae; genus Podarcis; species Podarcis melisellensis. Next base: position 14,169,633 of record NC_138537.1, read on the forward strand.
TGTTTCCATAACGCTGCTATAAAACTGACATAAGCGGCCAAAAGTGGAGAAAAGAAAACAGAAAAGCAGCACCCATTATTTAAGCATCTTTATCAGATGGGTGTGTGGCAGCTCTGAACCCCCCATCCTACCCTGCCACACACACACACACACCAAATATATATACGATGAAAAATAAGAGAAATTGGATTACCACTGCTGGGAACTGTTTGCTCATGTGCAGCTTCAGCCATAATGGTGGCACCAAGATCTCTTAATCATCAGCGGGTGGCTAGTTAACGTTGCAGAGCTGCTGAAGCTGGAGGCTGCATCAAAAGAAGGGTCACCGAGAGGTTTTGTAATAATAATAATGCACTAATATGTCACACGTTAAAAACTTCCCTGAACAGAGCTGCCTTAAGATGTCTTCTGAATGTCAGGTAGTTGTTTATCTCTTTGACATCTGGTGGGAGGGCGTTCCACAGGGTGGGCGCCACTACCAAGAAGGCCCTCTGCCTGGTTCCCTGTAGCTTTGCTTCTCACAATGAGGGAACCGCCAGAAGTCCCTTGGTGCTGGACCTCAGCGTCCAGGCAGAACGATAGGGGTGGAGACGCTCCTTCAGGTATACTGGGCCGAGGCCATTTCAACACACACACACCCCAGTCCATTTACCTGGAAATTAGGGCACACATTTGGGTCTGGATAGAAACATGGGAAGCCGCCTTGTACCAAGTCAGACCTTCTGCGTTCAAAGCGGATGTTCTGCCGCTGAACCACATCCCACCAAAAATAGTAGCATCTTGACTTCACAGGGACCAGCCAGTTGCCTAAGGGAGGCCTACAAGCAGGACCTGAGTGCTGCAAAGCTCTCCTTGCTTCTTCTTCCCAGCAACGGGTATTCAGAGGCATTTTCGTCTGGAGGAGGGTTCAGTTCACCTGCTGTCTGAAGGGACACAGCCCAGACAGGATGGTTAGTTGGTTGTTTTTTAAATCCTGCTTTTTATCCTTTCTTTCAGACAGCTCCTGAGTTAATGAGTTGCTTTTTTTATCCGGCTTTTCAATTACAGTGGTACCTCAGTTTAAGAACAGTCCTGTTTAAGAATGATTCTATTTACGAACTCCGCAAAACTGGAAATAGTGTCCCGGTTTGCGAACTTTACCTCGGTCTAAGAACGGAATCCGAACGGTGGAAGGGCACCAGCAGTGGGAGGCCTCACAGTGGCGTAGCGTGGGGGGTGCAGCCGGGGCCGGCTGCACCATGCGCAACACCTGGGGGTTAGGGTTAGGAGGCGCAAATCCACGGGTTAGGGGGCGCAAATCCACGGGCTAGGGGGCACAAATTACTTGCCTTGCCCCGGGTGCTGACAACCCACGCTACGCCACTGAGGCCTCATTAGTGAAAGCACACCTCGGTTTAAGAACGGTTTTGGTTTAAGAACGGACTTCCAGAACGGATTAAGTTCATGAACTGAGGTACCACTGTACCAAAATGGCTCACATCAATAAGGGCGAGAGGGAGGCCCTGATAACAGGTTTACGGTCTGACAAGACAGGATGTGGAAAGGAAGGGGAGTGGAAAGGAGGGGCAAAAGAGGAAGAAGATGGAGATCAGGTCTTTAATTTCAGGACAAAGCACTAAACCCAAAACATTTTCATCCATTTAGGGCCACGCTGATTTTCCCAGAAGCTTGCTTAGATAGCAGTTGGTGGCTCTTGTTCCTTGGCCAACAGTTGGGACCAGAGTTTTCTTTCGCCCTTGTTTCTGCAGTCCCAAGGCAGTTGGAACAGAGTGTTCTTTCCGGCAGTGAGCAGAGGGGGAAGCGAGCCCCTTCTAGATTCTCCTCCTTTGGCCGATGGATCGGGCCAAGCCGGTCATCCTCCTTGGCTTGATGTTCTTTCTCTTCAATTAGAATTTGACCCTGGAGAGAAAAGGTATGCGATGTGCGAATCGGCGCACTCCATTTGTCCCCCTCCTCCCTGCAAGTGGCGGTCAACAAAGTGGAGAAAAGCAGCAGCAAACCAGTTGCATTGCAGAGTTTGGCTGCAGCCGCGCAGCTCTCATATCATCAGGTTCCTGCCTTTGCAGGTAGCAATCGTTGACCTTTGCCGTGCACATATAAATACTCACCATTTTTCTAAGTTTACAAAAAAAACCCCAGCCCATCTAGCATTTTTTGCGTGATTGCCAGCTGAAGTGTGCAGGCTGCAAACAAGCCTCTTCTGACATCTAGCCCTCTTTTTTCCCAGCATTTGACAATTAATCCCACAGGGAGGCGACATTTCAAAAAGCCCTTGTGGTTTTCTAGCACATTTAAAAGCCTATCCAGCCTGCTGGGGACTTGGCATTTACAGCTGTACGACCAGATTCTTCTATGTATCGCAGCCCACAAAGTGATGCCATAAAGTGTAAATAAGTGCAGCACTAGGCCCCAGGCTGCAGCGAGACCCCATTTCCTCACCGTGTCCGTACCTCCCCCCCCCCATGTGTGGCTGGCGCACTTTGCACAGGGCAGCAAAATGTAACGTAATGGACAGGAGCCACTGAGAGGAACAGGGCTCCAGAACAGCAGGCGGAGGAAGCAATTTGGCTTGGACCTACCTGAATTTTCTTTCGGTGGCAGTGACCCAGAAGGGATTCTTCTTGCACGAAGGAGGAAGGTTTGAGTCCAGTTTAGCAAGGGGGGAAAATGTAGGACTTGCAAAACAGCAACAACAATAAAACCAAGTGCCACCATCTCTGACCCAAGTGGGCTTGTAATTGCTTTCAGAAGTGGATCTTGAACTCAGTTTATTCGGAGCCAGAATGGACGCCACCGGACCTCTGATGTCAACAGGCAATGTGATGGGGTCTGATCCCTCCCACAATATGTGTAATGGTTATAGGGGTTGCTCGTGCGTAAGTTGCCGCCACTCCTGGCTACGTTGCCTGGTTGAACCCTTTCTGTCTGGACAGCCCTTCACTTCGTGGCTGTCTCAGTCACTGGCAGAATCCGTCAGTGGGCGTTTCTTGAACTTCTTCCAGCAAAGAAGTTCTTTGACGCCAAGTCTCCTCCTACTCTCCCTGCGCGGAAGTCTTCTGCGCAGGGAGGGTGTGGGCAGCGGAGCACCTGTGCTCTCCCCGCTGGTCTCTGGTGAGGAGTCCTGGAGCCTCCTCTCCAATTCCCCCATCTGCCCCCCTTCTCCACTGGTGTTATGCTGATTTCCTTCCCCAGCAGATGGGCTGCCTCTCTCCCTGCTGGGACCCTCTCCGGCATCCCCCTGGAGCCTTCCCTCCGTCTCTGGCTCCGATGGCAGTTCCCTGACAATATGCCTCCTCATCTGCAGGCTTGAGGGCATCCTGGGCAAAGCGCCCCTGTGCCCCTTCCCAGACCACTCACAGGCTGTCTTCCCAGGCACTGGCGGGTTGGCATTCCACTCCTGAACTTCGCTCTGGGAAAGAATTGTCATTTTTTTAAAAGCAGCCAGCCAGAGAGCCAGAATTGGTTAGTGCTTCTCGGCTATTGGTTCCTCCAAGCCACAGCCTAGACTCTCTCTCCCTCTCTGTGGGTCAGGGCAGCTGGCAGCCTGCAGTGGAAGCAAACTAGCTCTGTCTGGTTCCTCAGCTTGCTTTTCCTGTTGCCACCCACCCAAGCACTCCCTTCCCCTCCATGCCTGGCTTGGCCCATGGCCAGACTCAGCTCTAGCAATGTTCCGGCATCCTCCTCCTTTTCTTCACTGCTTCTGGGCCCCACCCCGATATACCAATGGGGCTAAAACAAGCACTGGAAATAAGAACACCGGTGACCACAGCAGCACCCGTAGGTGGCTCACTCAGCACTTCTTTACAGAGCTGAGCAGTTCAAGGACACTGGCCTCAGACCCCAAGCCGTTTAGTCCATATCTCCTCTCACACTCTCCCACCCACTGAGGAGCCAAGTTTAGGAGTAGGTCAGCAATAAGGAATACCTGGTGTCGACAAAGTTAACTCTTTATTCAAAGGAACCAAAACAGCTCAGGCCTAGTGGGCACAGCAACTTTTCCTGGTAAGCCTTGCCCCAGTGAGGTAGTTGCCAGGTCCCTTGCCTTCCCTCCGCTCTCTAAGTCTCCTCCTTCCCTGGGTCCTTCTCAAGCCATCTGAGACTTTGTCGCCTTGTCCGTCTCTGCTCCACTCTCTTCATACCTCTTCTGGTTCTGGGAGACCAGGGGGAGAGGAGCTGATCGCAGCAGGAGACTCCCTGGCTTCTTCAGCCGCCTGCCTCATCTCTGTTGCTTGGGCCCCCTCTGCTGCTGCCTCTGATTCTTGACTGCTCTCTGCCCCAGCTTCTTCCTGCTCACTAAACCCTGTTACCTCTTCAGCTTCTTACACCTCCTGCTCCCATTCTCCTCCCTCTTCTCCCTCTGACGACACATCGTCATCCAATCTCCTGGCTCTGAGTCTTCTTCCCTTGAGGGTTTCCTAGCTGATGCCTCCCATCCGTCCTCTGCAACCAGCCAGTCCATGACAGCTGATGGGCACTGCTGGCAGTGGAATATCTCTCCTCCCTACATTAAGTGCAAATAGACCTTAAAAATGGGTGGGGGTATAGCTCCCTCTACCACTGATGGGGCCAACAGCCACATAAGAGGGTGGGAGAGAAGGTAGGAAGATATGGGGAAGAGGCTTCAAGGAACGTGCATTGGTGGGTTTTAAGGGCAGGAGAAGCAGAATCCTCCACCAGATGAGCCAAATAAGAGATATATGTATTTTAAGGCAAGCATTATGATGTCCCCACCCAACCCTGGAAAATACATGCCGCTATATCCAATGCAGCTCAACGTAAACCTGTTTGCATTTCTGTCGGCCACATAGCTCTAGGCCAGTGTTCTTCAACCTCAGACTACAACACCCACCATCCCTGACCATTGGTGATGGGTGAGGGTGATGGGAGTTGTAGTCCAACTGGGGACCCAAATTCAAGGGACACTGCTGTAAGCAATGGTGGCGAGAGCAGAAATATTAAGTGGAAGGACTCACTGCCCTTTTATCTGGTGCCATCCCTTGCTTAGGGTGGCACTGTGGTCTAAACCACTGAGCCTAGGGCTTGCTGATCAGAAGGTCGGCGGTTCAAATCCCCGTGACGGGGTGAGCTCCTGTTGTTCGGTCCCAGCTCCTGCCCACCTAGCAGTTCGAAAGCACGTCAAGTACAAGTAAATAAATAGGTAAACGGTGTTTCCGCGCTCTGCTCAGGTTTGCCAGAAGTGGCTTAGTCATGCTGGCCACATGACCTGGAAGCTGTCTGTGGACAAACGCTGGCTCCCTCGGCCTATAGAGTGAGATGAGCGCCACAACCCCAGAGTCGTCCACGACTGAACCCAATGGTCAGGGGTACCTTTACCTTTATCCCTTGCTTGGTTTGGGGAAAACGTAGGTGTCTTTATGATATCCACCCCCATCTCTTTGCCAGGACTGGCATTATCTGCTCTCCTGTTAGAGCTATAAGAATGTAACATGGTTAATGGAACTGTGGTTGCCTAGAGCATGTTCCCTGGGGGGAGCTGTTTCCAGGTGAGCAGCTCTAAGCACCATTCTTGAAACAAAGCTTTTATTCTCAAGAAAACTTTGTTGCAGGCTGAAGATACATGAAAGTTCTAAGGGCAACATGCCCAGGGCTAACCTGGACCATTTTATATCCTCTTACGCCAAACAGTCAGACATATATCCACTGACCCGTATTGCTAGTTACTTGGGGGGGGGGGGACAGGATCTCCAAGCACCTGGATTTCCCATCATCCTCCCTTCCCCGTTATGCTGTTTCTTGATTCACATCCCAGCGCTCAGGTACTCCACTTCAGCAAGCCCTTTACATTTGATTTGCAAAGTCACTTGCAGTCATTCTCATTATCGTAGGATCTCTGCTGTTTAAAAACGGCTTAAAAGGTGCGTTTTGTCATCCTGGGTAATGCAGTGGTCCCCAGAGGCTGTGAAATGGCCTACTTTTTGTGTGTGTTTATCAAACCGTGCTCTTCGTCTGAGGACCAAAATGTAATTAGCGGCTGTAATTTATCCCGAGAGAGCGAATATTTCCTCAGCACCTAACCCCGAGAGAGCAGGCTACAGCATTCCTCATGCAGGAATTTTGCATCGCTCTAAAATGCTCGAGTTCTCCCTCTGTAGTCTAATATTGATTACCTTTAACTCTCACTGCCAAAGGATAACTGCTAGCAGGGTGCACAGAGGCCCAGAATTCTGTCTTAAGCTGTGTGGTGGGAATGAATCAGGTATGTTCCAAAACTGGGGTGTGGGTGTGTGTGTGGTATAGGATTTGGGAAAGTCTTCTTGAACTACATTGCCATGCACTGAAATATGTAGTGCCTGGTGTCCATTTGGGACTGGCAAAGCAGAAAGTGGAGAGGCCAACCATAGCTGGAAGCTGAGCCAATGACAGCATACCCTCCAACATTTCTCTGATGAAAATAGGTAAAGGTAAAGGGGCCCCTGACCATTAGGTCCAGCTGCAACCAACTCTGGGGCTGCGGCGCTCATCTCGCTTTACTGGCCAAGGGAGCCGGCATACAGCTTCCGGGGTCATGTGGCCAGCATGACTAAGCTGCTTCTGGCAAACCAGAGCAGCGCATGGAAACGCTGTTTACCTTTCCACTGGAGTGGTACCTATTTATCTATTTGCACTTTGACATGCTTTCAAACTGCTAGGTTGGCAGGAGCAGGGACCGAGCAACGGGAGATCACCCCGTCGCGGGGATTCGAACCGCCGACCTTCTGATTGGCAAGTCCTAGGCTCTGTGGTTTAACCCCCGCATCCCCTGATGAAAATAGGGATGTCCTATTCCACTCTGGTTGGCTTCCAACATACATAAAAACATCGTTTTAAACATTTAAAAACTTCTCTATACAGGGCTGCCTTCAGGTGTCTTCTAAAAGTTGTATCTTATCTCCTTGGCTTGGGGTGTTGCATAACTCCATACCTTCCAACATTTCTGATGAAAATAGGGACGTCCTAAGGGAAAGCGGGACATTCTGGGATCAAATCAGAAACCGGGATGGCTTCTGCAAATCCAGGACTGGCCCTGGAAAATTGGGACTCTTGGAGGGTCTGTGACAGGCAGAGCCTATTCATTCAAGTTTTGCCCCATCCAAATCTCTACTGAGTTCTGCAAAGGCAACACTGAGAATGAGGAGGAGGAACAGAACAGGCAGCACCACTGCCCTGAGTTGGTTGTAAGAACGCAGGCAATTGGAGGTTGGCCGAGGGCAGACTGAGACTGATGCACTATTTGCCCAAATGAACCAGTCTCTGCTGGTACTGGAGAAGGCATGTGGTGATTGACTGGTCACCCTGGCATTTTCTGCTCTCTATATGAAAGTGAGAGCTAGACCATAAAGAAGGCTGATCGCCGAAGAATTGATGCTTTTGAATTATGGTGCTGGAGGAGACTCTTGAGAGTCCCATGGACTGCAAGAAGATCAAACTTATCCATTCTGAAGGAAATCAGCCCTGAGTGCTCACTGGAAGGACAGATCCTGAAGCTGAGGCTCTAATACTTTGGCCACCTCATGAGAAGAGAAGACTCCCTGGAAAAGACCCTGATGTTGGGAAAGATGGAGGGCACAAGGAGAAGGGGCCGACAGAGGACGAGATGGTTGGACAGTGTTCTCGACGCTACCAGCATGAGTTTGACCAAACTGCAGGAGGCAGTGGAGGACAGGAGTGCCTGGCGTGCTCTGGTCCATGGGGTCACGAAGAGTCAGACACGACTAAACGACTAAACAACAACAACATAATACAGTGGAGATTTTTCAGGAGCAGGGTCTTTTCAATAGGGGCACCAAAATCCCTCCTTGAGGAAAATCTTCTCCACCCTCGCTCGGTTGAGGCTTAAGTGAATGTTGCTTTAGCAGAGGACCCCTTGAATTCAAGGGGAAGTTCTGCTCGCCGCTGCTGCGAATTTGCTGTTGCAGCCATTCTTTTCTTGCGTGGCTGGGTTTTTCACATTGTGAGCCACCTTGGACAGCTTAATTTACTCTGTCCACCAGGGTATAAATATTTTAATTGATTGATAAGTGCTTAGGATTCCAATTTTAGCTGGCATTTGATGGTAGTCCTCCTCTTACTTTGAAATCGCTTGGCTATAATTACCCAGTTGGTCCTTGCAGTCCTCCTCCAACGTAGCTTAAAAGTCCCCCCATATGGTGTGGTTGCCGCTTCTCTGCGGTTGCTTCCCACACTTAACTCTCTGGTAACGCGCATAATGGGGAGGAGAGGTTTATTACAGTACATGGATTGTTTCTCAGACTCGCTACTAATTTTTGTACTCTTCATTATCCTTTAAAATGGTGGTTGTTTCTTTGCTGCGCTGTATCAGATGTTACCAAAGAAGGGAAATGTCTGGAAGCAAGTGAGGCCTTTACACTTGTTTACCTCAGAAGATGTGGATCTAAAGCCGGTTCATGTACTCTGCCCCAGTGAAGCGAGCAGCCCTGACGTTGGCTTAGTTGTTGGAGTGGGAGCTGTTAGCAAGATGTCTGGGGCAAAAAAAATCTCTCGACAGGCAATTAATTATCCCGATAAAGATGGTATACAAATTCTAGAAAGGTTTCCTTGTGCCATAAATCTCTTCCGGAATTAAATTTTACACTCTGTTGTCCTGAAAATAATCTCCTCCAGGTCATTAAACAAACAAATGAAGTAAGTTAATGGCTGGTATGTTACTTTTAAAGCCTAGAAAGAGCTCCAAACGGTATCGCTGTGCTCGCCATCTCGGATGTGGTGTTTGTCTCTGGGATGTGAAATGAAGATCTCAAATAAAGTATGATTAATTCACCAGAGGGCCGTAGAGATCTCTTTTCACGAGCTGGATTAATTCCATAACCCACAGATGGTCATTATGGGCTCTCCCGGTGCGATTGTGAAATCAACGTAAGTGTCACTCCATTTATTTATTTTTTTAATCGTAGCCTCGGCTCTTGGCTTAACTCTTTGAAGGGTGTCCCAATGTGAATGCGTTCTGTATGCGTGAGCATACAAGGATGGGCAACAGCAGATACATGCCAGGATCTGATTGCCAGACTAAGCAAATTCCCTTTTGCCGTATGTATCCACTCCACAATGCCTAAAAGCTCTACTGCTGTGATGCACCAACTTCCATCGTGGTGCATGTTTCCTTACTTGTTGTGCATGTTGCAGTCTAACTAGTTTACACTAAGCGAGTTCTTAAAATGTCATTTCTCCAAAAAGAAGCAGAACAGCTGAGAGCTATAGATGGCTGCAGGTACCTTGAATTACCTGTATACCACCCCTCAACACACCATCCTACTTTTTCTCCCTTGGACCAGGAGAAAACCTGCCGCAGGCCTGTGTTCAGAGCCTTGACAGCAAGCTGCATATAATCCTTTTTAATAAACCAGTAACATTATGAACATCTGTTTTGAGCCTGAATCATTAGCAACGCGATGCTGATAGCAACAACAACAGCACTGGTTGCTGCTCTCTCTCTCTCTCTCACACACACACACACACACCCTCTCTCACACACACATGCACACAGACACACAAAGTAACCACAAATTTTACTTTTGCCTGCAACAACAATAAAAAGTTTTCAAGCACAGGAAGTTAATAGACGAAAATATCTCTTTTCTTTACAGAACAGACTGCTGTACCAATTACTTTTCAAAACTCACACACACAAAAGCAAGGAAATGCAAGCTAAGCCACTCCAGAAAATACTGTGTGACAATCATTGTGCATTGTGTTGTTTGTAATGCACAATGATTGCCGGCTTAGTTAGCACTTTATTGCTAATGTGAACGAGTTTTGAAGAATTAATGGTTGCGGCAACCTTAACCATTTTTTTGTGACTGAGGGTTATTTTGTCATTTGATCCTATACCCCTTTAGTGGGAGTAAAGTCGCTTGAACTCAGTGTGATCAGACTTTGTTCTGAGTAAACATGCGAAGGATCGGGCTCTGTGAAGATAAGAGCTAAAATATATACATTGAAGGGGTGCAGCTAATGTTCCTTCATTGCATTTCATCTTTCAACATAATTCACTAAGATTTGCGTGTCGAGGTCCCCAAGCCACCCCCTAAACAATTCACACATAATTTTTGTTTAAGGTTCTTGGCATAATTATGGCCACAACTTTATTAAAATACATAAATGTGAGTGGTTGCTTAGGCATTGGTTATGACTATCTGTCCCCACGCCCAGGGACAGAACTGACTTCCGGATGCCAGTGAAAGTCAGTAACGGAAAACAATATTGGGGAGAGCATGGAGCCAGGCACCAGACCCTCATCCCACCCGCCCGCATGCTCCCGGGGGCTTGCGCGGCCCTAAGCCCCAATCAGGGGTACGGACGAAAGAAAGGCAAGCCCCTGGATTCCTTTAGCAGAATTCCCTTTCTGCAGAAACATTGGAGGGGCAGGCACCGCCAATCCTTACCCCTCCACCAACCAATTTTTTAACCAATGCCTAACCGCAACCTTACAAGTTGTGACAATTTGCTACACAGTAGGCAAAAACCAAATGGCACCAGCCAATCAGCCAAATGGACAAAATTCCTACCAGGCCCCTGCCCCAAAAAGCAGGCAACACCATGACAGGCATAGGAAGGTCAACCAAGAGCCCTAAATTGGGGAGGAGGGGATCCAATGCGCGCAGCAAAAGAGCCCAGTCAGTGCTGTGTGACTTGATTTTATAACCTTTGGTCCGTCCCTCTAAATGGCAACACCAAAATTTGCCCAGCAACCCAACCGCCCAATCACTGCGATGGTCATCCAAACTAACCCGCCCAGCAACAGAGGGGTGGCCTGCCAGACCCCACCACAACACGTGCTCTCTATGAAAGAGAACACGCTTTGCTGCAGTGCTGATACTGCATTTTTGTCACTAAAGATCCACAAGGAATAGGGGTGTGGGGTTGTGCATTTTATTAAGACAATTTCCCCCATCTTCCCCCCATGGTTGCATCCCTGAAAAGGCCTGAAGCATTCAGCTTGGTATAGAAACTGGACATAGGAACAGGTCTTATAATGAGTCCAACCATTGCTCAGCATTGTCTGCACTGACTGGCCACAGCTCTCCAGAATTTCAGACAAAGGAATTTGTCCATCCGTCCTAGAGGATGCTGGAGATTGAATCCTTCTGCATGCAAAGCAGATGTTCTACCCTTCAGATTCAAAAGAACAGATGTGAATCCATTTTTTTTTATGACTGTGGCACTATCACTATATTTTAGAGAGCAAAGCCTAGGAATTGATTTTCATGCATGCTCCTCTTCCGTCTCTGCCTTCTGTTCTCTTTTATTGCTGCAAGAGGGGTCTCTTTTTATTAAATTGTTATAACGATCTATTCCCCGCCCCCTGCATCTGAGAACTGCATTTTGAACCCATCCATCTTTGTGGCATTTTCAGCCATGTGCATTTTCACCCTCAGCATGGCGGGGAGAACAACTCGGTTATTCATCCACCAGCCTCCCTACTCTGCCTCGTCTCTTTACAGGAAATGCTGTTTAGTGGAAAGGTTTTCACTTGGTGGAGAGCATCTGGTCAAGGGTTACCAGACCTCCAGGTCTGGCCTGAAGTTTCCAGGTTTGCCTGGCCCCCTCCAGTTGGCAAGTGGAGAGCTTGGATCTCCAGGTGGGTGGCACTGTGCTTAATAATAATAAGACTAATAATAAGACTGTGCAGTGAAACTTGCAGGCTTCAGGCTGGCAGGAGCTGCTGCAAATTTTAGTGGAGACGCTCTGCAGGAGTATGCCTTCCTTATTATTATTATTGTTGTTGTTGTTGTTGTTGTTGTTGTTGTTGTTGTTGTTGTTATTTAAATTTCTATACTGCCCTCCACCCAAGAATCACAGGTCAGTTTACAATATAAACACACAAAAAGACATAGCATAGTAACAAACAAAAAACAATGACCCACACACAGAGAGTTTATAAGGTCATTGATTGTTTAAAGACCTGGGAGAGGAGGAATGTTTTTGCCTGGCGCCTAGATAGATAGATAGATATATAGATATCTAACGAAGGTGCAGAAAAGGCCTGTTCTTGTGTTGCCGCCCTCCAGACCTCTCATTGAAGGGCCTCAGACGATGATCGCAGGAACAGGTTGGTTCATAGGGGAGATGTTCCCCCTTCCCATTAACCTCCATCTCTACAGATCACCCCCTTGACATCAGCAGGGGCCATTCCTAGGTCTCAGGTTTGGACCCTGAAATCTCAGGGTCTGGGATGCTCCTAACTGGCAACCCTAAGATGCTCCAAGTTTCAATTCCTAGCATCTCTAGGTAGCACTGAAACCCTGGAGAACTGTTGCCAGTCAGTGTAGACAATATTGCGCTAGATAGGCCAGTAGTCTGACTCAGTATAAGACAGCTTCATGTTGAGGGATAACCAGCCTCATTTAACCAACATTGTTGTTGTTGTTGTTTAGTCGTTTAGTCGTGTCCGACTCTTCGTGACCCCTTGGACCAGAGCACGCCAGGCACTCCTGTCTTCCACTGCCTCCTGCAGTTTTGTCAAACTCATGTTGGTAGCTTTGAGAACACTGTCCAACCATCTCGTCCTCTGTCGTCCCCTTCTCCTTGTGCCCTCCATCTTTCCCAACATCAGGGTCTTTTCCAGGGAGTCTTCTCTTCTCATGAGGTGGCCAAAGTATTGGAGCCTCAGCTTCAGGATCTGTCCTTCCAGTGAGCACTCAGGGCTGATTTCCTTCAGAATGGAGAGGTTTGATCTTCTTGCAGTCCATGGGACTCTAAAGTCAAATTAATGCATGAAGGGGTTAATGCCATCAAGTAAGCTGTCCTGCCGAGCTTAGCTAGGTCATTCTCCCTCACCTTGGGAGGAAAGTAATCAAGGCTTTTGTTCACCTCAGTCTACCAAAGGAGCTCAGCATGTGAAGAGGTTCTGAGATGTTTGCTGCAGCTCAGACCGCATGGCTATTACAAGCCATTCTTGTGTCCCTATGACAATAATTTAGAAACTTTCACCACTGTACCTAAGCCAAGTTTTACTGCCGGTGCTTTCTGACTGAAGTATGGAAAAGCACATGAACCTGACCTTTGAAGAGTTTTTACGTAAAGCCCATTTTTAACTTACCAAATGCATGGACTTTTGCTATGCTACGGGGGCTTTGGAAGGAACTTAGAAGGGCATATTTTAAAGGTCTAACGGTCTATATGTCCACGCTTTATTTTGCTGCATATTTTGAGATTTTAAATCTCCGCTGGTGTTCTCTCACCAAAGAGTACTGCATCTTGGCATCCAGGGAATTCTCCTTTTATAATTATTTTTTCCTTCCCAGCAACATCTATGTTCCTACGTTATTTACTTGGCATTAGCAATGGCAGTTTCTCCACATGTTACTTTGTTTAAGCAACATCTTTGGCATCTTGGCAACTGCATACTCAAGAGGTACAGTATACGAATTCTGCAGTAAGGAAAGAAAGAGAACAAGAACAGATTGGGTGATTTATAATTAGGCCTAATTGGCTCCCCTGTACATTTGGCCATTTTGCCCAGAGTTGACAGTCTCTCTAAAGCTCAGAAATATTTCCCTGCTCCTCTGAAAACATGACATAAGCAATAATTCCTTTACTTTCCCCACAAGGTTTCATTTACATTTCACGCAAAGGCTCCAGTGATCAACGTTTGAGTCTTTGATGTACTATCAAGACAGAAAAATGCCTTTTACTTAGACCAACCGTAATTTTACTGACTATTGCTTTATTTTACTTCAAATTGCAATCACTATTACCATGTTGCTACAGCATATCCAAACTCCACACCCTCAGCACATCAACAGGATCTCTTTACATTAGATGAAGGAATGTCAGGTGTGGAGGAATTTTATGGAATTACTTGTGTAATCAGTTCCTTTATCATTACGTTCCTCTACCCACTTGGACTACTGCAATGCGCTCTACGTGGGGCTACCTTTGAAGGTGACTCGGAAACTGCAATTAATCCATAATGTGGCAGCTAGTCTGGTGACAGGGTGTGGCCGCCCAGACCATATAACACTGGTCCTGAAATATCATCATTGGCTCCTAGTACGTTTCCGAGCACAATTCAAAGTGTTGGTGCTGACCTTTAAAGCCCTCAACAGCCTCGGTCCAGTATACCTGAAAGAGCGTCTCCACCCCCATCATCCAGCCCAGACACTGAGGTCCAACGCGAAGGGCCTTCTGGCGGTTCCCTTGCTGTGAGAAGTGGGGTTATAGGGAACCAGGCAGAGGGCCTTCTTGGTAGTGGCGCCTGCCCTGTGGAAAGCCCTCCCAGCAGATGTCAAGGAAATAAACAACTATTTTACTTTTAAAAGACAACTGAAGGCAGCTCTGTTTAGGGAAGTTTTTAATGTCTGATGCTGTATTGTTTTTAATATTCAGTTGGAAGCCGTCCAGAGTGGCTGGGGAAACCCAGCAGATGGGCGGGGTATAAATAATACATTATTATTATTATTATTATTATTATTATTATTATTATTATTACCCCATTCAGGGCCGGTCCAGACATGAGGCAAAGTGAGATTTGCCTCAGGTGGCAGGATCCACAGGGGCAGCAGAACCAGCCTCAAAGTAATGCATTGCCTGCTGCTGCCACCACAGGTGCAGCGATGTCTGCAGCGAGCTCCTTGGAGGTCAGATCCACCACCTCCTCAGCAGTCCCCCAACCATGTAGCCTCTTGGCGAATAGGAGGCACTGCTGGGGTCTCCCTGACTCCACCCACCCAGCATAATTCAGAAAACACACACACACACCAGTGACTGCATTTGATTCCTACTTGTACCTGATTCCACTTTGTTCCTGATGTAGATCTTTGCTCACCTTTCCTTCCCTGGTGTGCGGAGCACCATTTTGTGATTCACCGCAGGCGTCAAAATGTCTCTCACCGGCCCCGACCCCATTCATTTCAGTGCAAAGGAGAGGAGACACAAATGCAAAACGTTGGGGACAATCATCAATTGCAGGTGGCGCTGGGGGTTAAACCACAGAGCCTAGGACTTGCCGGTCAGAAGGTCGGCGGTTCAAATCCCTGCAACGGGGTGAGCTCCCGTTGCTCAGTCCCTGCTCCTGCCAACCTAGCAGTTCGAAAGCATGTCAAAGTGCAAGTAGATAAATAGGTACCGCTCCGGCAGGAAGGTAAACGGCGCTTCCATGCGCTGCTCTGGTTTGCCAGAAGCGGCTTGGTCATGCTGGCCACATGACCCAGAAGCTGTATGCTGGCTCCCTCTGCCAATAAAGCGAGATGAGCGCCACATCCCCAAAGTCGGCCACAACTGGACCTAATGGTCAGGGGTCCCTTTACCTTTACCTTTACTGTAGATTGAAAGCAGTAGCAGCAGCGAATACCAAGCATAGCTGCTGGGCTGGTTTCGGACATGGGGCGAAGAAGCGAAGACCAGAAATTCTCTCTCCCTTTTCTGTTTCCACCAAAACTCTCCAACATTCCTAAACACAAATAAGATTGGGATTCAGAAACCTCCCGCACTGCAGTTCCATCTCTTCACCTTCTGCGTAGAGGCAACCCAGCAACATTAATTACACTTTTTAAAAGGGCTGATAAGAGTAAGCTGTTTTGTAGAAGTAGAATGCAGAGAGTTATTTTTGTCTCTCACGCCCAGTCTAAAAGCTGATTAACTGCTGTGTAGAATAATAAGAGGCTGTAATGACAATTAAGCATTAGTGACCCGTACTCCAGCTCCACATCTACAAATTAGAATTTTCTTTTTGTAAAAAAATCATGGGACCCTTGATTGTGCTGTGATTGCAACAAGCCTCTCCAGCTCCTCCAGGCCTTTGGGCCCCACTGACATGGTGAGAGGCTGGACTGTCCCATACTTTGCAACACCTCCTTGGAATATTGTAGTCAGGAGTCCTTTCCACCTGTTGTGGAAAAGCTGGATTTCTCAGAGTCGAGAGTGGATTTCATGCTCTTTATTCAGCTCATAGTGATGAGGAGGAATGGAAGTTCCCCCAGAATGCCTGCTTTATATACATTATTTACACAATGGGCCCCACGTGATTGGCTATTTCCGGGATTCTCCTGTAGGCCAATCAGGTTGCGGATTCACTTCCACCTGGAGCTGGATTGGGTGGCTCCAGTGGACCAATCCTGAAAGCAGACATTCTGGGGGAACTTCCATTCCTCCTCACCACTATGAGCTGAATAAAGAGCATGAAATCCACTCTCCACTCCGAGTATATTTCACAGGGGCTAGGGGAGAGTTTCCCCACCCACTGTGCTAGAGGAAGTTTTCGTGGAAAAACTGCGAGCCTGCGTTGTTTGCGTAGTCTTTTATGCCTGAAGGGGTTCTCCTGGCAAATTGATAACATTTTTGAAGAGTCCCGCTTAAGAGGTCCTTGCTAAGGTTCAGAAAACTCACGGACTGATTTGGAGAGGAACTTTATCCGCAAGGACAGGACCCGGGTACAGTAGAAGTGTGTTATTAAAGTACTCCACTTGCATTTAGGCGATCTGCGCATAGACGCGCCAGCAGGGCACTGTGACAGCTTTTGCCAGAGCCGTTTGTTATTTTACAGTGTCAAAGGATGAACAGCAGCGATGGGTGGAGGTGGAGAGAGAGGGGGTGTGTGCTGTTGAGAGAGACAATGAAAGGTGTAGGAGGACACGCTGAGGTTTGGGGTTCTATTCAGGGATGGGGCTCTTTGTTTGATTGTTTGTTCATAATGCATCTGAGATTGCTAGCTTTCTGCAGCTGAGCAGCCAGTGACAGCAGCTTTTTGGAACAATGGTCCCTGTCTAAATGGCGGAGGAGAGATGTGAGAGGCTGGCTGTGCAGCTAATGTCAATTCAGTTCTCTGAAATAGGATGCAATGAAGGGCCAAAACCAGGAAAACAGCTTTGCGGGCAGTGAATGCTTTCGGGTAACTTTGCCACTTCCCTTAGGGAGCAGCCCTTCACCCGCAAGGACCCTGGAATTGATTTCGTGACTCACATCAAGATTTATAAGGCAGTCTCTTTCAGGATTTCTATTCTGAATCTGCAATCACGTGTACACGTCAGGGGGAAATGGGAGAGGGGAGAAGCACTAGTTAAGGCAAGAGAGGTGGAAGCTTTTTCAGACTAAGGGCCACATTCCCTTCTGAGGAGGCTTCCGAGGGCCATGTGGCAGTGGTGGGTGGGGCCAAAGGTCAAACAGGTAGAGCCATGAATGTAAATGTTGTCTGTGTATAGTAGGCTGGCTTCTACATATACACACACTTCTTTTTTATCCTTTGTCCAGAGAAGCAAAAAGCATTATCAAAGGTCAAGGACGCATTCCAGCTGGGCTAGAAAAATGGTGTCCAAACAGGGCCAGTGGAGGGGTGGCCCGGGGTCGGGGGAGCGGTTCTCCAGGCCTGGGGTTTCCCTACTCATTGATTTACAGCGATTGTACTGCACAATTTTCACATCCAGCTTCCAACTTGCACAAGAGGTGTCAAGTCAGCCAGTCCATCAGTTTTGCTCAAACTGCCTGCCCTGTTTTGTTTTTTGAATTAAGGACCACCTGTGCATTTATTTGTTCATTTCCCACCCACCCCTATCCTTCCCCTTCTGCGGAAAATAAACAGGAGTTGCAAGGCAGTGACAGAGATATCAGGGAGGTCTGCTGGTGATGGGCTAGGCAGAGCTGCCCACGAATGACTCTCATAACAAATGGGCATAGCTTTTTATTCCCCCCCCCCCGAAATCAGCTCTGGAGAGAATAAAGATGTGCTTATACAGAAAGCTTCCAAATCAGCCCTTCTGTTCTACAAATGTTACATCTGTCTCTTGACCCTGTCTCCATAATGAGTTTGCTTGAACTCACTGGACCCGACTTCTGGCTACAACAAAGAAGGTGACAGAACCAAACCATAAAGCCTAGGCACCAGCTCAGTTGCACAAGAAGCTAATCACGCAGCTGGCTTGTTTGCTCACCTGAGTAGTGCAATGCTGCTGACTTTACTCACAGATGTCTGATCTGCATCTACAGTAACTGCGGCATGCAGAGGTTGAGGTGCATCTGAGCTGACAGTCATGCTCTCTGAATCAGGACTCAGGAACAGTAGCTAGGGAACTGGTCTCTGCATCTAAGGCAGGCATGGCCAAACTCGGCCCTCCAGATGTTTTGGGACTACAACTCCCATCATCCATAGCTAACAGGACCAGTGGTCGTGGATGATGGAAATTGTAGTCCCAAAACATATGGAGGGCCAAGCTTGGCCATGCCTGATCTAAGGAAATGGTTGTAACTTAGTGACAGAGCATTTGCTCTACATATGGAAGGTACCCAATTCAAGATGCTTATGCTAGTGTCTAAAGCCCTAAAAGACGTAGGTGTGCTGGGCCCGGGGATAACCTGAGTAAGGCGGTCCAGATCCGGTCCCGAATCCAGGGGTTTCGCAAGGAGTCAATCCGACAGGGCCGAGGCAGGAAACCAGGCAAGGTCAGGCACAGGATCACAGGCAGGTTCTGGCAAACAGCAACATTGCTCCCACAACCTGGGGCGGGGTCCAGCAGCCTTTTATCTCTGTCGGGGTAACGGCCGGTCCTGATCCCCCGATGACTCACCTCCCTGTCTTGCCTGAAGGCGAGGACTCCTTCTGCGAGTACTCAGGTCTCTCCTTCTCTCAGACCTCAGTCTCTGCAGCTCGGGAGATGTCAGTGGGTTACTAGAGCCAGAGGCTGCCTCAGCCTCCCCTCACCCAACCAGTAGTGGAGCAGCTGTAAGTGATGGCCCAGCTGAAGGCAACGAGGTAATCCCCGCATTTGGAGCCAGGGCAGGCTCAGGCCCCTGACTCGGCCCAGCTGGTGCTTGTTGCAGGGGAACCTGTGCAAACTGGGGCTCTTCAGAATCAGGCCCCAGACTAGGTTCAGCTGCCACCTGAGGCAAAGGATCCGGTGCAGACTGAGACTCCTCTGGCTCCGAGTCCGACCCCGAGTCCCAGGCCATCACAGTAGGGACCAAATCTCTGGAAGACCAGCTTCTTCTCTATAGACCCTCCATGTGTTAAGGTCAACAGAAGGGGCCTTCTTAGTAGTTCCAACTCCCACAAAACCTCAGGAAAAGGCATTATCTGTGACAGCCCCTAAGCTGTAGAATTCATTCCCCACAGAAGTCTGTCCGGCTTCTTCACTGTACAGATTCCGGCAAAGGCCGAAGATGCTTCTCTTTATCTTGACCTTCAACATATGCAGTGTGTTTGTTCCATAACCACGCATCTGCTGTGACCACTTTAACTGTTTTTAATTCTGAATTTTGAATTGTTCTAACCCACCCCAGGACCTTCCGGTGAAGGGCAGGTAATAAATTTCATCATCAATATCATTGCCATCACCACTATCTCCAGGTGGTAAGAGCTAGGAAAGTCCCCTATATGAAAACCCTCGAGTACCACTCCCGGCCAGTGTACAAAGGTAAATGGGACAGAGATCTGAACCAGTACAGTGGTACCTCGGGTTAAGTACTTACTTCATTCTGGAGGTCCATTCTTAACCTGAAACTGTTCTTAACCTGAAGCACCACTTTAGCTAATGGGGCCTCTGGCTGCTGCCGTGCCACTGGAGCAGGATTTCTGTTCTCATCCTGAAGCAAAGTTCTTAACCTGAGGTATTATTTCTGGGTTAGCAGAGTCTGGAACCTGAAGCGTATGTAACCTGAAGCGTATGTAACCCGAGGTACCACTGTATAAGGCAGTTTCCTATGTCTCTGTGAAGCAAACCCCAAGTCCTGAACAGAAGAGGGCAACCAACATAATCCAGGATCTGGAAACCAAGCCTTATGAGGAATGGTTGAAGGTGTTGGGTATGTTTAGCCTGGAAACGAGGAAATTGAGAGGAAATATGATAGCCATCTTCCAATATCTCAAGGGCTGTCACGTGGAAGAGAGAACAAGCTTGTTTTCTCCTGCTCTGGAGGGTAGGACTCGAACCAATGGCTTCAAGTTACAAAAAAATAGATTCCGACTGAACATCAGGAAGGACTTTCTGAAAGTAGGAGCCATTCAACAGTGGAACGGTCTCCCTCGGCAGGGTGTGGACTCTCCTTCCATGGAGGTTTCTAAGCAGAGGTTGGATGGCCATCTGTCATGGATGCTTTAGCTGAGATTCCTCCATTGTAAGCGGGTTGGACTAGATGACCCTCGTGGTCCCTTCCAGCTCTACAGTCCTATGACATAGGGGCCAATGTAAACTGCTTTGAGATTATGCATTTGAATACATAAATAAATAGCATCCTGCTTAGCCTAACTTGCTCAGATAGGGATGGCTTTGTGGAATGAGACATTATCATGCATCCCAGGCTTTCAGCCCATCCAATGCCCACCTAGCTCATTGAGAGGGCTGCGAGAATAGCAAACAATAAACCTCTCAATGACAGCAATTGCAGAACGATTCGCATAAAGGCCAGTAAATTTAGCTCCTCTCGGATGGCAGCTGCATGCAGATTTAGTATTGAATTAACATGAAATGAAAATTTCGAGACATTGTACAGGAAGTTATTTACACAACTCTCATTAACAATAAAGGCAGGGCGGAGGTTTTTTTTAAAATAAATAAATAGAATTTCTGCTCGCTCAGCTGAAAACGTATCCCAAGTTGTCTTGAAAATAAGGAAAGGAAGATCAAACGGGGAACAGTGATAGCACCAAAAGCCAATTTGCTCTTATTTTTCACTATTTTTATTTATTTATTTATTTAAATGTGTGTGGGTGTGCATGAGCTCTACAGATACCTTAACTAGTCCTCATCAGGCCGGTTTCTTGTCATTTTTTGCCTGCAAAGCAAGGTTGAGTAGTACAGGCAATGCTATTAGCTTGAGAGATTCCTTTTTCTCCAGTACAGCAGTAGCCAGCATGGTGGGCTGTCCCTGGTCCAGGATATTATGATCATTATTGGAGGAAGGCTGAGAGGCAACGGGGCAAGCAGCAGCAAAGGAGAATCAGGAGAAGCGCAAATTTCCAAGGAGACCCATATTTCAGTTCATGCACTGGTTTGGAAAATGTATGGGAACAGAACAAATTTCTCCCCCATCTCTTGCAAGCAGCACAGATCAAGACAGACACCAAGTAACTCCCAGGTCCTGTTGAGAAAGGGCCTCACCATGCAACCTGTCTGTAGTTGTACCATTTCTGAACGCAGGTGGAAGACCAAATGCTTACTTGCTCATGCAAAAGAGGCAAGCTGGATTAAATACACTAGATCTTCTCCTTCAAGTTGATAGGGCTGTATATGATGTGGAGAAGCATTCGAACATTTGGTCACCCTCCACCTGAAGTCTGAAATGGTACCGCATGGCCTCAGATACTTCCCACAAGGCTTTTGTTTCACAAGAAAAGCCCGGCTGGATCACACGGAAGGCTCCCAGTCCATGCTGAGCCTAATCCAGCGCTTGAAATTCAAGTTCATCCTTTTCCTTCCACATCAAAGAACACCGGGATGGGGTGTGTGTGTGGAATATCTCAAATGTAATTTTCAGCAGCTTTACCTGTTTCAAAGGCTCTGGGAGGATTATAGCGCTGAACCTCACTCTCCAAGTTGGTTGTTGTTGTTGTATTCTTCTTCTTCATCATCATCATCATCATCATTTTATTATTTAAATGCTGCCCATCTGAGTGGGTTGCCCCAGCTACTCTTGGCGGCTCCCAACAAAATATTAAAAACATCAACTGTTAAAAAACTTCCCTGAACATCATTTTAAAGGGTAGGGCTTTAATGTAAAGATTCTAAACGATTCCTTCCTTCCCGCCATCATTTAACAGCACCATTTCCCAGTTCCCATATTATTATTTTTTGTCACGCTGAAGCAGGGTCTAGTCTGTAGAAAAGCATTATTACCCAAAAAGAATTAACCCCCCGAAAAAAGCTCGGCAATACCTTTGTGCTCGCTGAGG
This sequence comes from Podarcis melisellensis, assembly GCF_964234715.1. Classification (NCBI taxonomy): domain Eukaryota; kingdom Metazoa; phylum Chordata; class Lepidosauria; order Squamata; family Lacertidae; genus Podarcis; species Podarcis melisellensis. Next base: position 14,191,468 of record NC_138537.1, read on the forward strand.
TGTGTGGAAATAATTCTCTTGCTCTTTCAGCCACATATACATCTTTCCTATAGAGATGCTTTGGAGACTATATCTATATATATATGGTAGCAGGGCTAAAAGTTACAAGCAATGAACCCTCTGATTTACGTCTCTTCCCTGTAACAAGATTATATGGGGATTTGAAACTGAGGAGTGTCATAAACGGCCTGCGATTTTTCCTGGAAAAGGTGGGATAAAATAAAAGAGGTAATTATATCGGGAGCTTTGTGTAGCATATTTCAAATCTTCAAAGCACTTCATATGCCCTGTCTTGAGGCCGAAACTAGAGAATGGCACAACCCAACTCAGGTCGTGTGGATCCCTAAAAATTTGGAGAGGGGAGCTAGTGAAAGAATCATCCAGTGAAAGAATAGAACATGGGTAGGCAAACTAAAGGGACGCGGGTGGCACTGTGAGTTAAACCGCAGAGCCTAGGACTTGCCGTTCAGAAGGTCGGCGGTTCAAATCCCCGTGATGGGGTGAGCTCCCGTTGCTCGGTCCCTGCTCCTGCCAGCCTAGCAGTTCGAAAGCACATCAAGTGCAAGTAGATAAATAGGTACCGCTCTGGCGGGAAGGTAAATGGTGTTTCCATGCACTGCTCTGGTTCACCAGAAGAGGCTTAGTCATGCTGGCCACATGACCTGGAAGCTGTATGCCGGCTCCCTCAGCCAATAAAGTGAGATGAGCACCGCAACCCCAGAGTCGGCCACGACTGGAACTAATGGTCAGGGGTCCCTTTACCTTTACCTTTAGGCAAACTAAGGCCCAGGGGGCCAGATCTGGCCCAATCGCCTTCTCAATCCGGCCCATAGACGGTCCAGGAATCAGCGTGTTTTTACATGAATAGAATGTGTCCTTTTATTTAAAATGCATCTCTGGGTTATTTGTGGGGCCTGCCTGGTGTTTTTACATGAGTAGAATATGTGCTTTTATTTAAAATGCGTCTCTGGATTATTTATGGATCATAGGAATTTGTTCATTTCCCCCCCAAAAAATATAGTCCGGCCCCCAACAAGGTCTGAGGGAGAGTGGAACGGCCCCCTGCTAAAAAGGTTTGCTGACCCCTGGAATAGAATCATAAGAACTGTAGAGTTGGAAGGGGCCTTCAGGATCATCTGATCCAAGCCCCTGAATATGCAGAATATCCAAGAATGTGCAGTTATCCCATACGGGGATTGAACCTGCGACGCTGTTGTTATTGGCCCCACATTCCAACCAGCTGAGCTATCCTAGTGCTGTCAGATGTATTGTTAGATCTTTCAAAGCCTTAGTGACACAAATGGAGCATAGAACCTGCATACGCAATACGTACATTTCCTTTTTTTTCTTGAAATCATTTTCATTTGATTTTTACAATGCAAAATTATATTTTAAAAAATTAAATTACATATCCATATAAAGAGATTCCTCTGAATCTCAGGATTTCCCCCCATCCCTTCCCTGGCGTCCCATTTTAATCATTTAAAACCGCATCTTCTCCGAACTCTATTATATCAATCCATATTTTCCATGATAACTGTTACACGACAAGTGAAAACAAAATCCTTCCAATGTTTCCATCTGCCTACAGTGGTCCAATATGTATATTTCCCAATTTAGACCACATTTAAGAGGAAAAGTAAAAAATAAAAATAAGATTTTTTTTTAAAAGGTGGCTCCTCTTGTCTAAGTGGAGCTGAACTTTCCTTCAAAACCTGTTTTTAAGTGTTTTCCCACAGTGATTACTCCCAGTCACAGCCCTCATGAGTTTATAACACTAAGCCAGTTTCCCTTTTAAATCAACCACAGTTTAGTGTGAGGTCCAAATCCAAAGAAACTGTGGTGAATCTCGACTATGGCTTGTCCAAACAGGGGCTGATGGGGAAGGCCAAGGGGTGGGATCACAGGGCCAAACAAGCAGAGATGGTGGGAGATATCTGTGATCTTCTTTAAGAGATAGATCTTCTTTAAAAGATAAAAGTACTGTCGTATTGGATGGGCCTGCAACCCTGGGGAGAGAGTTTGGCTCTTTCTCCCACATGCTATTTCCTTGATTTAATTCTCCCCCCCCCCTCCCCACAGCAACTATCTGCTGCATGTGGAGAATCATACAAGCTTCTCCAGGCACCTCGCTTTCCAATGGAAGCTCCTGCAACTGCTGTGATGAGAAAGAAATGAGATAGGGAACTTTCCCCCTTCCTCTTTCTCTCTCTCTCTTCCCATGGTGCTGCTTAAAAAGCTCCCTATAAATGGAGAGAGGACCTTAGCCTTGCATTAGAAATTCAGAATGCTTTTAAAGTATTCAGTAATAAGCTGATTATTCTATATTAAATTCCATGGGAGAAGAATATGAGTGAAATATGAAAACAAGCCTATTTCATCCTTAAAGCATTCAGCGGGCCACTTTTCACGCGATTCTCTTCCATTAACTGAGAATTAAGAACAGAAATTACTCCTCCTTTCACTTATTTTCCTACTTATAGTCTTCCTTGGCTTTCTTGATGGATGGATTAAAGCAGCCTCTTCTAATCTGAATCTCCTCTATTATTATTGGGCAAGGGAAATCATAAAAGGTATTCTGAGATTTTTATTTCTTTGGTCACGACCTTTCCCAACTGACTAAGGAATATGCAAATCAGGTTCTCGGTTGATCATTGGGAGAAAATGATTCTAAATGGTATTAGGATATATATATCTATCTATCTCCTCAAATCATCCTTCATGTGCTCTAATATCCCTCTTCTCACAGTGGGCAGTGAATAGCACCTCAATCTAAGCATATTACATAAGCTAGCCTCAATTCTAGTCAAGCAGTGGAGAAGCATTATGCACAACCTATAGGCAGAAGAAAGGAAGATGCTTTGAATATCACCTTTTAACCCCCAGGAACACAGGAGCTGTCCGTCAGGGCGTTGGCCCATGTAGCTTGGTATTGTTACATCACACCCCCATCTCCGAGCAGTGGGAGCCTCTAGGGCAGGCATAGGCAAACTCAGCCCTCTAGATGTTTAGGGACTACAATTCCCAGCATCTCTGACCGCTGGTCCTGTTAGCTAGGGATCATGGGAGTTGTAGTCCCAAAACATCTGGAGGGCCTAGTTTGCCTATGCCTGCTCTAGGGGCTTGAAGTGCTCACACATCGTTTGGTTTCCTTGGAATGAAGGCTGGCAGAGACTGTGGTGTCTTTAGGATATATGGTTCTATTTACACATATATGCAGGGAAGGCCCGTCCCATTTCACCGCCTGAGGCAGAATGAGGGGGGCGGTGTGCCATCCCCACTGCTGCCAAAGCCTTCCTTACCTGGGTCACGCAGCAGCCCCCATGAAGCCAGCAGAGATGGTGGGTTCCACCAAGATCTCGCAGAACTCTTGTGAGATCTTGCAAAGTGCACAAGATCTCATGAGATTTCACTGGAAGCCACCACCGTCGCTGAAGCTACCACTTCTCCAATAGCTGGTGCCTCAGTGGGATTCTGACGTCTGAGGCGTCTGCCTCAGGCTGCCTCATGGGCGGACCGGCCCTGAATATATGCAACCTTTTCATAACAACTCACCTGGTGAGGACAAGTAAAGAAGGACAATTGCTTAGACTGCTGCTGTGGATGAACCAAAAGTCCCACCCTGCTTCACTTGTTGCCCCTACCATGAACTCAGTCTCTCAGCCCTCAGTTCCTCCCCACAGCTGCAATGAAATACTGGCCTACCATCATCCAGGGGTGTTGTTAGCCTGCAATACATTGACGGGTGCAGAGCGCTTTGAACACCACCCTGCTTTGATTATTCTGCTTTTCGTCGAGCTATGTAATGTACTTGTCACACGGTTTTGTACCGCCAGTAAGTGGGTGTTGTTGTTATTTCTCACAAGCTTTGCAGCAAAGGTGCAGCTTTAGGGAAGCCCTTTGATGCCTCTCCGAAAGACATCTCAAGTATTGCCAGTTTTATTGAAACAAAGCTTGTAATCTGCTACTTGAAGATGAGGAAGCCCGACCTTGCTCTGAATCATTCGCACAGGTAAGAACGGAAGGGGGGGGGGAGAGAGATTTTGATGCGATCTTTCCAGAGAAGGCTTTCGAGCGCTTATATTGTAAACACAGGCACACAAATCAGTCTTGCACAAAGAAAGCATGTTCAAGAGCTCATGCTTGATCCTGTGGTCCAGAAAGTGGAGGTGCTATGGCAACTACATTACCTGCCTGTTAGCTTCCAGCCACGTCAGTCTCCTTGCATGAGCCTCTAACCTTGTAAATCCACACCTAGTCCCTTGTGTTTATCCCCTCTGAAATCAATAGGCTTGAATGCTCTGGAAAACAGGGTTTTAGCCTGAAATGCTATGTATGTTAGCCCCCAGTGCAAGGGTTTGATTCCCCTGCCCCTCGGCAAATTTTTCTGCCCTTCCCAAGGCCACACCGCCAACAATTGTGGCAGTGGCAAAGGGAGTACAGTAGACGTGGTACTGGGAAAGAAGACAGAGACTTATCCATGCAGCACAGAACCTTGATAGGGATGCCAATCATCCCCACTGATAAGACAGGGCCGGCCATACCATTGGGCAAAGTGTACCAGGTGCCTTAGGCAGTGGTAGCTGAAGGGTGGGGAACTGTGCCAAGATGCTGGAGGAGTGAGGGGTGTGTGCGCCACACAGCCTCTCCTGCACCCCATAAATTAGCCCCTCCAGATGCAGTAAAGGATCCTATACCAGTATTAAAGTACAATACATGATGGCTTCACCCAAAGAATCCTGGAAACTGCAGCTTGTTAAGGATGCCGAGAGTTATTAGAAGACCCCTCTTCCCGAAAAGGATAGGCAGCAAAATAAGGTTTGATTAGAATGCCATGCAAGGGGTGGACTGGGAAGTCCTGAGGGAAGTAGTAGGGTTTGGCGGGGGGGGGGGTGTTTGGATTTGGAAAATGTATGATGTACAAAGTGTGACCAGAAAGTAGAGTGAATCACTCCTGTATCTGATAATGGGAACTGCCAGATTTGAGGAGACATGTGGGAGGCGTTCTCCTGTATCTCAGCTTACATACGCACACGTGTCTCAGCATTTGTTGACAGGCCTACGTTCATACGTTTAGTAGCGGTTTTTTCCCCCCAATTTTTTTTATTGATTTTCCACATTTATCAAAAAACAACATAACAAAACACACAACAAATATAAACACATTACACTACAAAACTAAACACAAAGAAAAAAAATTATTCAAAAACCTAATTCTCATTACGTTGATAACTGACTTCCTCGAATCCCCTCTAACTGAATTTCATTACGTCACCTGCATAACAGTTCTCCAAATTCATATTTCTAATAATATTAACTCCTTTCATTTACTAACCTCTTGTCCTTTATTAATATTCTAATCGTTAATATTTACTGCCACATATTCTTATTCTACACCTAAGCCTGTTTATTACGTCTAAGAATTTTCTATTTATCTTATATCACAATATTTAGCTAGATATTCTTTAAATTTCTTTCAATCCTCTTGTGTCTCCTCTTCCTTCTGGTCGCAGATTCTTCCAGTCAGGTCGGCCAGCTCCAAAAAGTCCAACATCTTCATCTGCCATTCTTCTATTGTTGGTATTTCTTGCGATTTCCAGTTTTTGGCTAATAAGAGTCTTGCCGCTGTAGTGGCATACAAAAACTATCTAACATCTTTTCTGGACAATTCCAGTCCTATTATTCCAAGTAGAAAGGCTTCTGGTTTCTTAATAAATGTATTTTTCAACATTTTTTTCAACTCATTATAAATCTTTTCCCAGAAGTCTTTCACCTTAGTACACGTCCACCACATATGATAAAAAGTACCTTCTTTTTCTTTACATTTCCAACAATGATTATCATTTGTGTGATAGATCTTTGCTAATTTCACCGGGGGGTAGCTGTTAATAGTGCAGTGCGTAGCGATTGAAAATGGAGCAGAGAGTCAATATGAAATTCTGCTTCAAATTGGGTAAATCGGCATCGGAAACCCACGAAATGCTCACGATCGTTTACGGAGATGGAGCTGTAACTCGAAAGACAGTGTATGAATGGTTTAAGCATTTCCGTGAAGGGCGGCAAACCATCAAAGATAACCCTCAATCTGGCAGACCATCAAGAGAATGGCGGCAAATGTCAAGACAGTTCATGATGTTGGGTCGGCTTTTGTCCATCTGAATGATGGCGGAAGAATTGCACATTCCACGTAAAATCGTTAATGAGGTTACTGAGTTGTCTCACCCTCCATACTTTCCCAATCTGGCCCCACCAGATTTCTTTCTTTTTCCAAAACTGAAATCTGTGCTGAAAGGGCACAGATTTTCCAACATTTCACACATCCAAGCTGCTCTGATGAGGGAACTGAAAGCAGTACAAAAAGAGGACTTCTCCAGAAGTTTCCAACAGTTCTACAAACGTTGTCAAAGGTGCATTGTATCAGAAGGTGCCTACTTTGAAGGCCTTTAAGGTATGTATGTCCGAATATTTCTCGCTGTCCAATTTCTGTGGCCATTCACCAAACTTTCCAGTCACACCTTATACAGTCATACCTCGGGTTACAGACGCTTCAGGGTGTGGTTTTTGAGGTTACGGACCGCTGAAACCCAGAAGTACCGGAATGGGTTACTTCTGGGTTTCAGCGGCCGCGCATGCGCAGAAGCACTAAATCGCGCTTTGCGCATGCGCAGACGCGCCAAATCATAACCTGCGCTTGCGCAGACGCGCCGCTGCGGATTGCGAATGTGCATCCCACACAGATCATGTTCGCAACCCGAGCATCTGAAGGAATGGGTTTCCCAAACCCCAAAACTGACTGTGCAGACAGTTTTTAAACTGCACCAAAATCTCCATTTCTCCTTAGCTAAAATGCATAAACTTTAGCCGTTGAGCAAATGCAAAACAAGAACACAGCTCTCTCCCTTATCAGTTTGACGGCAAGACTGGCCTTGACTTTACCAGTAGAACAGACACAGACATATCTTATGTCCTGACCACAAATGACGCAGAGACCCAAGTCTGGGACTAACGCCAGAGCATGTTCTCGGAAGTAGTGACCTCTTGCTCCAAGATAGGAGTAGGAACAGGAATATCCTTTTATGGTCAGAAGTACAGGAAGGAAGATCCTTTTATGGTTGAGAGTACCAGAGCAGGAACATATGTGATGTCAAATTGTGTATGCACGCCGACGTGGTTGGGATCCTAGGGGAGGAGTGAGAGGGTGCCTGGAGGATATATAAACTGCATGAAACCTGTCATTTCTTTGTACTTGCTGTGGACTCACCACGCAGGTGCCTTCTGCTATCCGGAGAGCAGAATAAACTCTTTGAACCAACCTCGGTGTCATTTTGACTTCCTTCCTCCTGTCCCGGAGCAACGTAGACCCAATCGGTGAACTCCAATAAGGCTGCACATCCACTGTATATTCAAAATCTGAAAAATGTATTTTTAAAGAAAGAAATAGACCCCTCTTCCCTTCACAGAGCTACACTTCCCAGAGCAGTTTAACGATCAGTCCTTCTTCACGGGGAACTCTGAGAATTGTAGCTCTGTGAGGGGGTCTCCTAACAGCTCTCAGTACTCTTAACAAGCTAAAGTTCCAGCTGCTCGTGCGAGAGACCAGGGGCAGGTCAGCTAAGCAATTACACGAGGCTCGGGGTAGGGGTTAAAACTTTCTTCATTCTCTTAGGCAAAGGACCTTCTGGAAGACGAATGGCCGCCTTAAGTTGGTCATTGTTTCTTAATTACTGGGACAGGAAATATTGCACAAATTACTCAAGCAACCCTTTTATTAACTTATCTGTAGTTGGGTGACCAACTTTCCAGATGATAATGTTTGCATAATGAACGTAATGCATAACAATTATGTAGATATTTGTGGCAGCTTTTGTACAAGGCAAGAATAATAGCCCGTTGCATGCATTAATACAGTTTTTAGCGTGATAAAATCCAGCATTAAAAACCTACTGTTAGCATGGGGAGGTGCCCTTTCAGCAGAGATCAGGAACCTAATGTCTAGGGACCAAATGTGGCATGCCAGGCCTCTCTACTTGGTGCTTAGTACTCATTCCAGGCCACACCTCCTAGAGTATTTATGACTGGCTGGGATGCCCCCTTAAACTAGGATGATGTCTGACTGAATGGAGGGTGGAGAGAGGTGTGAAAATGTATTCCTATTGTAGGAACTACTGTACAAAGGTAAAATTTACATCCACTGCCCCGCCCATTTCTTCCTCTGGCTCCGCCCATCAGTGTCATGTGGTCCTTGGAAGGTCATTCCCACGCCTACGATACAGTCCTACCTTGATATTTTAGCACAGTTTCTCTCTTTCTTGGCAATTAATTTTTATTGCGTTTCAAAGATTTTAAACAATTTAACACAAATCTAGAAGAATTTTTGTAAGTTCACCCTTCCTCCCTGGCGTTTCCAGTTCCGCTCTTTCCTGCTGCATTATATAACACACTTTTATCTGTTGCATTTTCCATTCATTACAATTCATCGTTCACTTATTTCCCCCTCCTTTCAATTCATTATCCGTTTCCCATCCACTGCAGTTAGTGCAGTATTTATCAAAGCTATGTTGTTTTTCCAAAGCAAACTGAGAGGAACAGTTCATTCTTGCTCCCAAAAATGTTCACTTTTAGAGACAAACTAGACATTAGCTTGTATGTTGTGGATATAGATAGTGAGAATGATATACGTTTGGAACTTCCTTAATAATAGCTCAAAAACTTTAAAAAGCTCAACCAATTTGGCCAAAAACTTTTGTGTCCAGATTTTCACTTTAACAGATAGTGATATAGAGATATATCTGCTGCATGAGGGTCCAAGCAGAATCTCTGGAGATGGGGTAAAAGGTAAAGGGACCCCTGACCATTAGGTCCAGTCATAACCGACTCTGGGGTTGCGGCGCTCATCTTGCTTTACTGGCCGAGGGAGCCGGCGTTCAGCTTCCGGGTCATGTGGGCAGCATGACTAAGCCGCTTCTGGCAAACCAGAGCAGCACACAGAAACGCCGTTTACCTTCCCGCCGGAGTGATACCTATTTATCTACTTGCACTCTGACGTGCTTTCGAACTGCTAGGTTGGCAGGAGCAGGGACCGAGCGATGGGAACTCACCCTGTCGCGGGGATTCGAACCGCCGACCTTCTGATTGGCAAGTCCTAGGCTCTGTGGTTTAACCCACAGCGCCACCCACGTCCCTTTCTCGACGTGGCAGCTGAGCGGGACAAAGAGGGAAATCCCAGGGCAGCGCCTGCCTTAAATGGGGCAAGTCACACCCCCTCAGGGGATGACACGGTGCGAGGATTCCCCATATCGCGCGGGGCCTGCAAGCCAGCGTCCGCACGCGTGTTGGGGGCATGAAGCCCACAACACCACCTCCTCCCGAGGTCGGAAGTGGCTTAAGTAAACAGTGCTCAAGTTTGCATGTACATGGGGCCATCCAGTGACAATGGATGGGAGAACTGCTTTGGCAGCTGCTCTGCTCTGCATCCAGGTGTGCTCACATTCTATAATGGAGCTGACAATCACGTATTTATATATAGACGAGCCTCTGTAACACCGTCAAAGAGATAATCGTGGACCAGTTGCAAACCGCTTGCACATTTTGAGGGCATAAGAGTAAAGGGGGGTAATGCCAGAGAACGATAGCCAAACTCACAATAATTAAAGCCAGTTTACAAAGCAGAGTAAATCTGCCGTCCGTACGCCTGCCACATTACTCAAAGCGGGTCACCAGGAGCAGATATATGCAGCGCTTCAATATGAAAATATTCTGGGATACAATTAGCGCAGGCAGAAGCTGAAGCATAATCAATAGCTGTATTTTTTCCCTAAAGAAAAGAGAAAGGATAAATAAATTATACTGAGAATTCAAACTATAAATAGCCCTTGAACCATCCATTGTGTAATTTTTTTAAAAAAAAAGTCATTTCTGTTGAGTCTTAACTCTCATTACAGCTTTAGAGAGGCTAGGTAGCAATGGTGGCACAAGGCTGATTCAAATCTTCATTTTCTGTTCATGATTAGCTGGGTGATTCCTTATTTCTCCTGTGTATCTTGCAACTCCTGAACACATTTGGAAGCTCTTAATCAAGAGCAAACTGGATTCATTCTTCGAAGGCAGTTCAGAGACACTATTATTCATTATTTGTTTAGAGTATTTCTACCCCAGAGTGGCTTACATACAAACAGTTCAAGCCAAGATAGTCCTTGTTGGCAGGCTTAAAATATTAAAAAAAGAAACACACACAAGGGAAAAGGTGTCATGGGGTGGGATTAAACGCAGGCACCAATTGTTAAACAATAATGTAGCTAATTAGTATTTTCTTAATAAAAAAATGTGCAAAGTTATTTTTGTTCGGTTTTATTTCAACAGAAGAAATTGTAAACAGATTGGTTTGGTTTAGCTTTTGGGGGAGGGTGAATTCCATGAGCCTTGGTGAAAGCTGGTGTTAAAGGGTTTTCCTTTCAAACACACAGCTCTTAAAGTCATAACAGTGACTTCTTTACCAGGAGTCCAGTTCTTTTGGCTCAGGCCAGAGGCGCCAACCTGTGCTAAAAAATGAGGGGTTCCCGCATCGCCCTGCACAACGTGCGCATGTGATGTCACAAACAACATGTTGCATCTTCAGGAGGAGGCCAAGCGCTGAACCAAGCACAGTGTGGCTTCAATGGTGGGCGGCTCCTCCTCTCTCGCACTCGGCCTCCTTTCACTGTAGGAGGTGGAGGAGCCACCCAGCTGCTGAAACCACACTTAGCTCCTCACTCCGCCCCCTCCGTCCCCTCAAAATTGGGGGGCCCCAACCCTCTACCAAAGGATATTGGAGGAACCCAAAACAGCTCATCCTCCATGAGCTGACACCCCTGGCTCAGGCATTAGGGCATAGAGAGAGAGGGCATGTATAATTATTATTATTATTATTATTATTATTATTATTATTATTATTATTTATGAGGAGATTTCACCCCCCCATATCCAAGAATCTCCTGATGATCTCCTGATGGTCTCTGCTGACTCTCCAGAGAGGAGGAGGCGTTTTCTGCTATCTACTTATTCTGCCTCAGCACCACATCAGTGTGTGAATTAGAGAGTCAGTCAGTCAGTGTATCGGAGAGAGAGAGAGTGTTAGAGATAAGGTTGCTGCTAAGAGCAGCTGCAGACTCTCAGTGTAGCATTGATTTATGCTTAGAATATTCAGCTCTGTATATAGTTTTGTATCATAGTTGTAGTTACAGAATAAAAGGAAGATATTCTACAGAGCTGCTCTCCGAGTGGTTTATACTCTGCAAAACTCTGCTGCTCAACGACTGTATTATTGAGGCAGTGAATCCGGTGCTCTCAGCTCTAAGCTGTGAGTCCACAGCACTGTGACCTGTTCCTGTGAGAAAGGTGGTCTCTGGCAGTGCTACCCAGCTCACCTAGCCCAGTCGGGGTTGAGGTGCATGAGTCCAGTTGGTGCACTGGCTCAAGGGCGATGCTGACAATTTATACCCTTCCCATCTGACTGGGTTTCCACAGCCACCCTGGAAGAGAATAGCCTATTAAACATTAAAAGCTTCCCTAAACAGGGCTGCCTTCAGATGTCTTCTAAAAGTCAGACAGTTGTTTATTTCCTTGACATCTGATGGGAGGGCGTTCCACAGGGCAGGTGCCACTACCAAGAAGGCCCTCTGGCTGGTTCCCTGTAACCTCACTTCTCGCAGTGAGGGAACCGCCAGAAGACCCTCGGAGCTGAACCTCAGTGTCTGGGCTGAACGATGGGGGTGGAGACGCTCCTTCAGGTACACTGGGCCGAGGCCGTAAAGATCCTAGTAACAATGAGGTGAGATCTTCTGTTATGTTGCAGAAGGCAGTTTTGAATAATGCCAGATGGCAAAGCAGTGGAGGTCTGAGGAGTCAATTAACAGCCTCCATAACCTTGCCGTGCTGTTTTGCCTTTCTGTTCCTCACCCTAATCTAAGAGGCAGAGTTTTTCGCCGCGTCTCAAAATAGCCTGGAAAGAAGCCTCAAACCTTTAAGGAAGCCTCGAGAGAGATACAATGCAACTTCTGGCACATAGGAAAGCAATGAGGCTGGTTCTGAGCATCATATGAATGTTGCTCTACAACTTTGATTCAGTTGTGTTATTGTTTTGGGTGGCTTGTCAGGGGCAATCTACACATCACGCAGGAGATCCCCTTGGCGTCTTTTTTGTGTTTTTTTAATGCAACTGCAGAAAGATCTGGCTTGAGGCATAAGAGCCAACTTCTAGGGGCCGTGGGAGCTTCAGCCCCCACAAAAAAATACTTGAGGGAGCTGGGCCCCCGCAAAGTTGATGGACAGAGTCCACTGGTTGAAGCAACTGCTTCATATTGCTTCATGGTATGGTCAGCTCTACGGATAGACGTCCTTCGAATGTGAAAGTGAGTGTCCCTGTGTAAAGGGGCTCTTTGGATCATGGTAAACAGCAGCCTGCAAGTCTGTTTTAAAACAGGTATCAGGTATCTAAGTTAGCAAATATCTATATTTAGTATATGATGAAACCATGAACCAGAATTGCCCCAATTGAGTGGAAACACTTCACAATATATGCGTCATCTGCCAGATCAGGTATTGCAGGTACAAATCAGATCTGCACTGAAGCACCTATAGGACTTTACCCCAGGTCAGATTATATGGTCCACCTACCTCGTGGGTAAGCAAACTAAGGCCTGGGGACCGGATCCAGCCCAATCACCTTCTAAATCTGGCCCGTGGACGGTCTGGGAATCATAAGGTTTCACATGAGTAAAATGGGTTATTTTGTTTAAAATGCATCTCTGGGTTATTTGTGGGGCCTGTCTGGTGTTTTTACATGAGTAAAATGGGTTATTTTATTTAAAATGCATCTCTGGGTTATTTGTGGGGCATAAGAATTCATTCATTATTTTTTTTCAACATATAGTCCAGCCCCCCACAAGGTCTGGGGGACAGTGGACTGGCCCCCTGCTGAAAAAGTTTGCTGACCCCTGACCTACCTCAATACAGTCTGCATGAACAAGGAATGGCTCTCCAGGGACCAAACCTGAGAACTTCTGCATAAAAATAGGGACGCGGGTGGCGCTGTGGGTTAAACCACAGAGCCCAGGACTTGCCAATCAGGTCGGCGGTTCGAATCCCCGTGACGGGGTGAGCTCCCATCGCTCAGTCCCTGCTCCTGCCAACCTAGCAGTTCGAAAGCACATCAAAGTGCAAGTAGATAAATAGGTACCACTCTGGCGGGAAGGTAAACAGCGTTTCCGTGTGCTGCTCTGGTTCGCCAGAAACGGCTTAGTCATGCTGGCCACATGACCCGGAAGCTGTACGCCGGCTCCCTCGGCCAATAAAGCGAAATGAGCGCCGCAACCCCAGAGTCGGCCACGACTGGAGCTAATGGTCAGGGGTCCCTTTGCCTTTACTTACATGCTCTATCACTGAGTTATGGCACTTCCAAGTTGAGGGTTAATCTAGCTGTGCTTCATTGCTTTCAGTGGCTGCTCACTGGAAATAATAATAATAATAATGATGATGATGATGATGATGATGATGATGATGGGTGGCAATCATATATGTGATAAAATAATAGAATAAAACTAAATATATTATAAAACTAAAAACATTTTATAACAATTAAAAATATGCAATCAATAATTTGGTGCAGTCCCTTTTACAATCCTGTCTAGAGACAGAACTGGGCAAATGTTTCACAGCTGCTCCTACTTTGACATTTATTTCCTACCTTTAACATGGTGCCTACCCCTGCAATCTCTGCGTAGTGCAGGATCCATATTTAATCCAACAAATAGATAACACATATCAATGTTTGTCACTTAAATCTTCCAAGAAAAAGGACAGGAGTCATAAATCAAGGAAAGGAATAGCAGAAAAAGAAAACCCAGAAATTGTATCTTCTGTAAACCAATTATAACTAGCATCCAAGAATGTAAATCAGCATGAAATAAATTCCGTAAAGGATATTACTCTTCACATAGATTTTTTTTTTTCATAAAAGGGAGGAAGAGTGGTAGTTTTCATAAACAAAAGTGTGCTTTATACAAAGAGCTGTTATAAGATTTATACTGATCAAGGTCACAATCTACAAGGAAGAGCGTATATCCAGATCAGTCTGTTCCCATGGTTTGGGGTGGTTTGCTGATCAATTTTGCATTAAAAATTGCAACGCTTGTAGACAGAGAAATTATGATCAGGGAGGACTGCTCTGCTGTCTCTGTTAATGGATAGATCCTCCTCTGGAAACAGAGGGGAAACGTCAGGTCGGGTACAAAACAATGAGTCAGCACACCTCCATTGCATCTGCAGCAGGACTAATTGCATCCTGAATTCAGTGCTCCCAGAGGTAATAAGATCCAGATGTGGAGTCTAAACCCAAACAGCAGCTTCCTTAAGCTTCCAAGTTAAAACAAACTGGTCCCGATCCAGCCGGGGTTAAGTACATGCATCCCGCTGACTTCATGGGAGAGATCTGCAGGTGCCTACCTTTCTCCCACTGACATTAATGCAAGTAGGGAGCTATACTGTGCAACCGAAGCTAATACATGCTTGATTAGAAGTTGAGTTGCATTGAGTTTAGCACATAAGTGCTACAGGATTAAAACCTAATTTGGGCCCTTATTTTATATTATTTGTGAGGCTGAAATAGCCTTTGACAAAGTAGAGTTTCCACACAGTGCTAAAGTAATGCGCCTAAGGACATTGTCAAAATTTATTAGGTGCATTCCTAATACTTTTTTATGCAAGTTATTTTCTACATCACAGAGTCTGCGTCTCTCTCACTGTCTCTTACCACTGCTTGTTCCGTGTAACATTACTATGCATTAACAATAATGAGTGCAAATTAATGAGAGTGTAAGGAATTATTAAGGAAGCGAGTGGTGTTGTGGGTTAAACCACAGAGCCTAGGACTTGCCGATCAGAAGGTCGGCGGTTCAAATCCCTGCGACGGGATGAGTTCCTTTTGCTCGGTCCCAGCTCCTGCCCACCTAGCAGTTCGAAAGCACGTCAAAGTGCAAGTAGATAAATAGGTACCGCTCTGGCGGGAAGGTAAATGGCGTTTCCGTGCGCTGCTCTGGTTTGCCAGAAGCGGCTTAGTCATGCTGGCCACATGACCCGGAAGCTGTACGCTGGCTCCTCGGCCAATAAAGCGAGATAAGCGCCGCAACCCTAGAGTCGGCCATGACTGGACCTAATGGTCAGGGGTCCCTTTACCTTTTAAGGAATTATTGGGAAACAGTAGGGTTTGTGTGTATGTTGTTTTTGTTGTTGTTTGTTGCTTTTACCTAAATACAAAATAAGTCTACAATTACTGAGTGGTTTAGACTCAGCTACAGTGGCTTCTTCTTTTTCTTTGGTGATCACTCGTAGCCGAGTAAGATTGTCTTCCATAAACACGGTTTTAACGGCAACCACATTCTCAACCTACAGTGTACTTCGTCTTATAGAATCTAGGGCATGAAGGAGTTGTCATTTTCTAGGGTGGGGGAGACCCACAATCAATATTAGGACAGTACTTTTATTGGACCAACCAAAATATCACAAAATAGCATTGAGACTTCCAGATTCTCCCAAACTCTTCATCTATCTAGATGGAAAACATGGGGATGGGAGAGAGAGAGAGAGAGAAAGGTCAGCTGTTGATAAAGTCACCGAGTTTGATAAAAAAGCCTAAGGCAGAATGTAGGAGAACGTAACAGACATTCAGAGGAGGATTTTTGAGGTACCTGTTGAGAAAGTGAAACACAACAATGTCCGATTCCCTGCTTTGGGGTTACAAAAACCAGCTGTTACTCAGGTCCGTCTCCATCCTTAGGTAGGAGGAAAACGGAAATAAAAATGGTCAGGATTAGAGTCCTGGTGCGCCCGCGCCCCCAACTTTCCTGGTATGCATGCCTGGTCTCTCAGGCCCCAGGGCATGTAAAGAGCTGGCAGCAAATGAACCACACGCTCACTCCATCAGCAAATGTGCTTTACTGAAGTATTTGAATAAGCATAGAGGTTGCAAGTCCACAGCCAGATCCCTGGCTGGGTGCATAGTTCAAAAAGCAGTTACAGAGAGACACAAGTGAACTGCATCGCTTGAAAACAAAAGACTGACTGACTGACTGACTGACTGACTGACTGACTGACTCTCACACCTGGAGACAGCTATGTATGGAGGCCTCAGGCACCTGGAACCTTCTGGTAAACAAAGAATTACCGTAGTTTGAGAAAGGACTGCTGAGTCACTACAGTCCATTTTGCATCTAGGAAATACTCTGGGCCATTTTTAGGCCCTGACAAAAAAATATGCTAGGCAATCTTTTTATATATATATATAATAATATTTTATTAAGTTTTAACAATAAAAGAAATTCCAGAACAGCAAACAGAAAAAAGAAAAAACACAAGAAAAATATAAAAACACAAGAAAAATATATAAGCACCAGAATACAAAATTACAAAATACAAAAATACAAAACATTTTACATAAAAAGAAAAAAGAAAAAAAAGCACATTAAAAAATCCCTCTTTTTTAATTTCTCATCTTTGGTTAACTTATTTTCCTGACTTCCTCACGCCTCCCTTTTTTGTATCCCTTTTGAAAATTGGTTCAGCAAATTCATATCCTATTAGTTTATCCTTAATTGTTTTTCCTCACATATTATAGCTTCAAATTTTCATCTATTATCAATCCAATCTTACATTTTACCTTGTTGCTAGAACCCCTTCATTTCATTTCAATGTCATCAACATTCAGAAATTTTACAATGTTTCTGTAAATAAATTTTAAATTTCCTCCAATCTTCTTCCACCAACTCTTCTCCCTGGTCTCGGATTCTGCCAGTTATTTCCGCCATTTCCATGTAGTCTTTATACCAACAGAGGTGAGAACTAGTTTCAGGTGCTATATCAGGTAAAAGCGTTGATATGAGCAAAACTGGGTAACTTTACCTAACAGGTGAAGGAAACATCCCATCAGACAATGAACTCCCTTCTTCAAGTAGTTTAAAGCCTTGTTCCACTGTGAAATGGCTAAATTTGGCACTTTCCAAGTCACACAAAATATTATAGAGCAGGGCTAGCCAACGTGGTGCTCTCCAGATGTTGCGGACTACAACTCCCATCATTCTTGACCAGTGCTGACTGAGGCTGATAGGAATTGTAGTCCAAAACATCTAGAGGGTACCTCATTGCCCACCACTGATCTAGAGATGTTTGCCTGGATGTTCCACCACCAACATTTCCCCACAGGTAATAATAATAATAATTTTATTATTTATACCCCGCCCATCTGGCTGGGTTTCCCCAGCCACTCTGGGCAGCTCCCAATGGAATATTAAAAACACAATGAAACATCAAACATTAAAAACTTCCCTAAACAAGGTCTTTCCTTTCTATTCCCCATTTTTAAAAAAACTTGTTTATGCTCGTGGACTAATGCCTCTCCCTAGGAAAAATTACCAAAGCTTGCTTGGTGGCTCTGTGTATCTATCCCCTGCTATTTATCACAAGAGACACAACAGTTTACTATAAAAACCTACAATAAAACAGTAAAATAAGATATGCAATAAACCATTTGCACCAACGGAGGCTTCCTTCCCAGCACAAATGGCAGTTTGTTGATGGGCACAGCAGCGGTAATTTTCATTGGGATTCATTCTCCCCCTTTGATCGCACAAGCACACAAACACGTGTCTCCTTTTTAAATTTTGTAAAAATAGAATGTGCTAATTACAAGCACACACAAATTCAAACATGCAGCCAGGAAGAATGTTTACCTGGCATGGAAAGTAAACTGGAAAGGATTGGATTGGATATGAAGAGGATTTGAGATAATTGTGTGCGGCAGAGGGACCATAATATCTGGGTCACAGATCAAACCTATTGGATTACAGCGGCATCCATAGATTCGACGTTGTCCCTGCTGAATTAAGAAGAGCAATACGCACACCCATCGGTGCTGATCTCTCTGTGCAAGAGTGGTCTGGCTTACAATGTTTGGAGGCGGGTACTTTACTTTCTCATTTTTGCCCCGAAGGAGTAGAAATTATAGCTACAGCGGAAAGATTAAAGCAAAAGCAAACAGGTTTCACAAAAAGCAATGATACGTCTCCTCTCCGAAATGACAACAGCTATAAAGACATTAGCAAGATTTGGCTAGTCAAGAAATTAGTCCTTATTCTGTTGGGAAATCAGACAGCTATGTACTATGTGAACAAGACAGGGGAAAGCAAAACCTGTCCGTCTGTATTGGGAGTAATTTCAGGCTCAAAAACAAGCTCCTTTTTTTATTTTGCGAACAGGGCAGGCGAAGGAAAGCATCAGAGAAAACAATCTCCCTGTTCTCTTCCATAGTTAATGAATCCAGAGATGGAGAACAGATTAATCTGTTTGCAATTACGAACAGATTTCTTCCCCGCATCCCACCAATGGTGTTGCAAATATTGTGAGCATGCAAAATACATTCTCCATCCAAGTGGCCAAAAAATATTGGTGACAATTCAACTGGGTTTCTACTGAGGTTAAATAAACAACCCATTCCAGCATGAGCAGCCCAGCCAACACACAGACCCATTTGCCCAAACAAAACCCTCTTCCTTCTGCCCCCTTAGTATGTGGTTTCCATGTACATTTTGTGAGTCTTTACACTTGGTGTTGTCAGGGTAGAATCCAACATAACACTATGGTAATCATTCTGTCAGTGCAGCTATTCCTGTTTGCACAACAAAATGTTCCCCTTCTTCTCCTCTTGTCATAGAAAGGTAAAGGTAAAGGACCCCTGTCAGTTAAGTCCAGTCGCGAACAATTCTGGGGTTGCGACACTCATCTCGCTTTACTGGCCAAGGGAGCCGATGTTTGTCCGCAGACAGTTTTTCCGGGTCATGTGGCCAGCATGACTAAGCCGCTCCTGGTGAAACCAGAGCAGCGCGCGGAAATGCCGTTTACCTTCCCGCCAGAGCAGTACCTATTTATCTACTTGCACTTTGACGTGCTTTCAAATTGCTAGGTTGGCAGGAGCAGGGACCGAGCAACGGGAGCTCACCCTGTTGCAGAGGTTCGAACCGCTGACCTTCTGATCGGCAAGCCCTAGGCTCAGTGGTTTAGACCACAGTACCAGCCGTGTCTCTCCTCTTGTCATACACACCCCTGAATATGTCTTAGGGGTGCTCCCAAGCCTTTGGAGCACAGGGTACATGCTTGGGGGTGGATGAGAGTCCCACTGTACAAGCAAAAAAAATTGTGCCGCCAGAATTTTTAGTAGAATACAGCCCTCAGCATTACTGTATTCTTCTTTGTGTGAGAGATGAATTTGATAGGCCTTTTTGTGAGCTACAGTTCCCAGAGTTCCCAGGGAAGAGGGGATGGTTATTAAGCCTCTGTGATAATTGCAGCTTCCTGAGGGGGACAGTGGTCTCCTAACACTCTCAGCTCCCTTAACAAGGATCCTTAATGACTCCTAACAAGCAGCCCCCTTAACAAGCAGTTCCCAGGATTCTTTGGGGGGAAAGCACAACTGTTTAACGTGGTGTGATGCTGCTCTAAATGTTGAGTGCAGATGGGGCCAAAGATAGTAGATGGAGAAGTGTAGCTTCTTGAGGTTGTACAATGAATGGATTGTACCACTTCAGGATGCAGGTGGAAGATGCCTCTTTTTCCATCCTTCTTTTTGTGGGTGGAAGTAGAAAGCTAGATCAGGAGGGAGAAGACTAAGGTAAGATTACCAGATTTTTTTCAATGAATCTGGGCACATTTTAAATACATACATACATACATACTAACTACATGTTCAGGGCATTGATGCTGCAGCAATGGCGGTGGCAGAGGGAAGGGATGTTTCACACTGCCTTTCAGAGCAGCCCCAACTCCTACTTGCGTGTAACCAGGAGGGGGGATCCCTCAGCTGGGAAGGGAGGCTTCCCATTGCCTATCTGAGAGATCCCTGCACCGCTCCTGCTTGCACGCAAGTAGGAGTTAGGAGGCTGCTCCGATAGGCAGCATGAAGTCTCCCTTCACAGCTTAGCTGCTGGTGTCAGGGAAGGTGGAGGCAGCCCGGAAGCTGCATCTTTGAGCCCCTGCACCACCATCTTATGGGGACTTCTGAGCAGCTCCTGAAGCCAGCCAGAGCCAACTGCTCCGGGCTGCTGAGACTGCCGGTGCTGCATTTCCTGGGGACATTAGATGAAATCCAGGGACATTCTGGCAATGGACTTAGTCACAAATCCGGGGACTGTCCCCGGGAAACAGGGACGTCTGGTAACCCTAGACTAAGGACCTCCTGATGTGCTTAGTTGTTGGGTTCCCAACTGTAGTCAGAAGTGGCACAGTC
The DNA here is from genome assembly GCF_964234715.1 of Podarcis melisellensis. Taxonomy (NCBI): domain Eukaryota; kingdom Metazoa; phylum Chordata; class Lepidosauria; order Squamata; family Lacertidae; genus Podarcis; species Podarcis melisellensis. The sequence continues at coordinate 14,211,773 of NC_138537.1, forward strand.
CACGCTGCCATTTCAGGACTCTACCACCTCATTCGGCTGCATATATGGATCAACTTCAAAGCCTGCCATTCCATTAGGTTGAGTGAGGCAGCTGCCTGAGATAGCAGGCTTAGGATCTCATGAAAGAGTAGGAAATTGCTGGCTATTTAACGGTTGCTTTTGTGCATAGCTATTGTCAGCTATGAAAGAGCAGCAAATCGTTATATATATATTTAGCTTTTGTATTGTTGTACTTTTACTGCTGGGGAGGGGGAAGATGCACTTGTGTGATTCTCTGCCTCAGGTGCCAAAAAAACTTGGTTGGCCCTGAATAGTATGCACCTTGAAGTGGGGGCACACACATCATTTGATGCTTTTGTCTTGGACCAACCCTCTAGATCAGGTCTAAGAGTTCACTGCGTTAAATATATATATATGATTTTTTAAAAGTCCAGGCTTTGCAAGTAGGATTCTACTGACACAAATGGGGTTGGTCAGAGATAACTGTCTTTTGGCCCAGGCCCAACTGCAGGGGGAAAGAGGGCAAGAATGAGATTGTTACTGAGGCGTAAAAGACCACTGACTTTTAAGAATCAATTTTTCATATAGCACCTTGATTTTCTCAGTGTATCTGTTTCTTGGGATGTGAACAACCAACTATAGACAGAGGATGATGGTTTAATACGGACATTCCTTATTCATATGCACTGATAGCTTTTTTTTCTGTGGAGAGATGATGCCTAGTCCCCTCCCTTTTTTCTCTTTTTTAAAAAAAGGAAGGATAGATAATAGGGACAACAGCATACTATTTTGAAGGGTTTTGGTTTTTTTTAGAAGATGTCAAGATGAAAAAATGAAAATGTCAAAAAATGGGTTGATATACTATATTACTTACAGGCTGCTTGGTTGAGGGAAAACTGACCAAGTGATTTACTGAAGGCATTTACAGGACAGTCTTTAGATTACAGGGAAGATGAAAAATAAATGAAAATCTATTTCATGTTTACTTTAGTGCAGCCATTTAAGAGTGGCAGGAGGGACGCATCACAAGATGACAGGTCTGATATCCATATACAGTGGTTTACTTTCATATTTCTCTTAATTCAAACATGTGTATGTGCACGCTCAAAAACTGACACATAGAGAAAGAAAGAATGAATGATGGCTGACAACCAACAATACATTTGCCAGAAGCCTCCATTGTTATTCTTTTTGATCTTCTGCCCATTAACAGCTCACTGTGCAAGGAGAATCTGAGGTACTGGAAATGTTTTCCTTTGTTCATACAATCATCAGATCTTAGCGTTGGAAGGGACCCAAGGGTCATCTAATCCAACCCCCTACAATGCAGGAATAATTAGTTAATTAATTCGCATTGTTTGTACTTTTAGTGTGGTGGGGTGAATTTCAAACACCCCCCCCCGCACACACACACACACAACTCAACAAAATATCTTTATATGTTATTAGCAATTCTAACTCCACTTATCTGGAATTAAGCCCCACAGAATTTACTATAGCTTACTTCTGTGCAGAAACATAGAGAATTTGCACTGTTGGGCAGTAAAACTGGGCAACTACAAAAAAAAGAACAAGCTAACCCTAACTTTTTCATTACAGTTCTCTTCTGCTCTCTTCTGGGGTTTTACTCCACTTTTCAGCCCAAGAAAAGGGGAAATAAAAAGTTCCCGAAGCAGCTTACAAAGATCCGTAATAAAACAGGCCCTGATCTAGGACTTCCAATCCAAAAAGAGAAAGAATCAAGAGGGAGGAGGAAAGCTGTTGTAGCATCATGGGATGGCTGCTGCTAGATGGCAGTCAAAAGAGTTTATATTAGTATGTTACATTATGGTGGGTTTTTAAAGCACTTCAGGTAGAAATCTGCTGTTGGTGTAAATGAAAGAGACAGGGAGAAACTTGCTATGGAAAAGTCAGGACCTGGGACAGCTCCCAGAAGCAAGGGGAATATGCTGAAATGAAGGCCCATTAAGCGCAAAATGGGGCAGCCCTGTGACTTGGTTCTTGACAGCCTAGCATCCCTTGGTGACCAATGAACATCCCTGATGGGAGTTGTAGTCCAGAAACACCTGCAGGACACCACACCAACTACCCTTGAGTTACACCTTCTTCCTTGTCTGCCAGAAGCTTATTGGGAGTGAGTGGCCCTGGGCTATGCAAGTAAGGCAACACTATGGATTCTTCATCATTGCCTGAGGAGTAATAATTATAATAATACCCACCCATTTTGGCGGCTTACAGCTTATCTAAAAACATAACAGAAACATCAAGCATTAAAAACCTCCCCAAGCAGGGTTGCCTTCAGATGTCTTCTAAAAATTGTGTACAGTGGTACCTCGGGTTAAGTACTTAATTCGTTCCAGAGGTCCGTTCTTAACCTGAAACTGTTCTTAACCTGAAGCACCACTTTAGCTAATGGGGCCTCTCGCTGCTGCAGCACCTCCGACGCGTGATTTCTGTTCTCATCCTGAAGCAAAGTTCTTGGTTAGCGGAGTCTGTAACCTGAAGCGTATGTAACCTGAAGCGTATGTAACCTGAAGCGTATGTAACCCGAGGTACCACTGTAGTTCTTTGTCTCCTTGACATCTGAAGGGAGGGTGTTGCACAGGGAGGGCGCCACTACCGAGAAGGCCCTCTGCCTGGTTCAAATCGACAGCCGTAGGGTGACAATCCATAGCTGAATCCTTTTTCTCTGGGTATTCTGCAGAGCCTTCTTCTTCTTCAGACTAGCTCTCTGGCCATGCTGTGGTCTGTTGAGATACTACCATCATTTTCTTCTTTGCAACACAATTACTGCTCGAGGTTTCTGGAGGAGTCCAGAACATTTTTGGAGGGTTTTCTGCAAGGTGGGAAATCACAGAGGGACCATACCCACCCCGTTATCTATCTAACAGTACAGCTGTAGCTTGGTAAAACAGTTCAGGAGGAGAACATGAGGCAGATGAACGTGAGCATTAGCAGACACATCCATCAGTATAGAGGCACTTATGTGAATGCTGAAAGCAACCAGCTCTGTTGTATATTAACTGACCTGAGAAAATTTTATTCAGGGGCACAAGGACATTTCTGTTGCTCTTCTCCCTTGTTCTTTTTAAAGCAAGAGACAGAGAAGTAAGACTGCCTCCTTCTCTGCCATTTTTGTGAACCTTTTGCTTTTCTTCTCCCGAATGGGTACGCTTCTTGTTGTTGTTGTTGTTGTTTTCAGTTCAATCTTTATCAGTTTATAAACAATACATCCAATCACCTTAAGACACCAAAACACACAAGCATTACAAGCAAATCCCTACTTTTTTATTATTATAAAAAAGAAAAAAATGTAACTTTCTTCTCCGCCTGATGACTTCCGACCTCCTCTGCATGGATCCTTTATTTCCTTATTAACTGCATCTGTTTTTCAGTAAACGTCACCAATTTTTAATGTTGTTTGCATTCTTTTTAACTTGTGTTTTTACAAGAGTTAATCAAAGCATATTAAATATTTTGTATGGGGACAGTGTTGTTTTAAATGTAGTCTATAGATGTCCCATTCTTTGTTAAACTTTTGGATCGACCAGTCTCTGACCTTTTCTTTCATGTTCGCTGATTTCTATATACTCAAATAATTTAACTTGCCACTCCTCTTTAGGTAAAGGGACCCCTGACCATTAGGTCCAGTCGTGACCGACTCTGGGGTTGCGGCACTCACCTCGCTTTATTGGCCGAGGGAGCTGGTGTACAGCTTCCGGGTCATGTGGCCAGCATGCCTAAGCCGCTTCTGACGAACCAGAGCAGCGCACGGAAATGCCATTTACCTTTCCGCCGGAGCGGTACCTATTTATCTACTTGCACTTTCACATGCTTCTGAACTGCTAGGTTGGCAGGAGCAGGGACCGAGCAATGGGAGCTCACCCCGTCGCAGGGATTCAAACCGCTGACCTTCTGATCGGCAAGTTCTAGGCTCTGTGGTTTAACCCACAGCACCACCCATGTCCCAGCACCACTCCTCTTTAGCTGGTGTTTAATCTCCTTTCCACCCTTTGGCTATCAGCATTCTTGCTGCAGTTGATGCATACATAAAAATCATCCTTGTTTCTTTTGGAGTGTCTGATGCCATAATATCTAGAGGAAGGCTTCAGGTTTTTTGGCAAACGTTAATTTAAACATTTTTTAAAGTTTATTATAAATAAGTTCCCTGTAGTTTTTATGTTTTTACAGTTCCACCACATGTAGTGCATTGTTCCCTCCACAACTTCAATCCTAAAGGAAGCTCAACAACTTTGGTCGGCCCTCATGGCCCTTCACTTCATCAAATCTGGCCCTCTTTGGAAAAAGTTTGGAGACCACTGCTCTAGTTCTTTACACTTCCAGCAAAGGTCTGAACTGGTTTTATACATTTTAGCCAGTTTGCTGGGTGTAATGTACCATCTGTGCTTGTTGTTTTTAGCGCCTTGGAGACTGAGCATCTTTTCGCTCCACTTCTCCTCTGTTTAAAGAAAATGATAAATAAACTTGATCTTTTGACATGGCAAAGTTTTCTCCCTTGCTACCTGTCTACAGTTTGGCCACCTTTGATTGCACATGGACTAGAATGGTATGCTATTGCTTTTCGCCAAGGCTCTAGGGGGCTATGCTGCCAATGTTAAAACATAGAATCATAGAATCATAGAGTTGGAAGAGACCACAAGGGCCATCGAGTCCAACCCCCTGCCAAGCAGGAAACACCATCAGAGCACTCCTGACATATGGTTGTCAAGCCTCTCTGCTTAAAGACCTCCAAAGAAGGAGACTCCACCACACTCCTTGGCAGCAAATTCCACTGTCGAACAGCTCTTAGTGTCAGGAAGTTCTTCCTAATGTTTAGGTGGAATCTTCTTTCTTGTAGTTTGGAACCATTGCTCCGTGTCCGCTTCTCTGGAGCAGCAGAAACCAACCTTTCTCCCTCCTCTATGTGACATCCTTTTATATATTTGAACATGGCTATCATATCACCCCTTAACCTCCTCTTCTCCAGGCTAAATGGTCCAGACATGCTTTGAACAATCATCTGGATAAGCCCTGAAACTATTAGGCAAGCAAAAGTAGCTTACAGATCTCCGCATTTAGCAAGTGAGTTACAAAGGTATTAGGAAACGCTATTGTACTCTTCCATAGAGCAGGGAAAGCAATAGCAGTTGAGCAGATCGTCATAAGATTAGGAGGGAATCAGTCTGAAAAGGAGGAAAACCTGAGAACCAATTTGCTGAGATTTTGCTACAACTTAGTCGCAGGTTTGTGTGTGTGTACACACCTATCAGAACACATCATACTCTAAAAGTAGAAAATGGGTGGCTAACTACCAGAAAATGATTGATTCCCTCCCCCAGTCCTATTGCTTAGCTGCGGTACAGTCAATAGCCTACGGAGGAACGATCAATATAGCTATTATCAACTGTTGACTACAGTTTGCAAAAGCAATAATCGCCTTTAAAATCTTTTTGCGGCAGTCTCAGTGATCATCAAGTTTGTTAAGGTGTTGAAGTTCTGAGTTGAGTTAGCTCATCTTTAAAAGGCCAAAAAAATATATTGAGGCTGTGGGACTTCTTTATCTATTTTTTTATTTAATGAAGGGTCTGTCCATTGCTAGAAGTCTGCTGTGAGCTAGCACTGTGTGTTGAGGCAGAAAGATCTGCAGAAAGAAAAATAAGAGGGACCAGTAGAATTACTTTGCCCACCTATAACTGTATTCGCTTTTAACATGCAAGACTGATCATTAACAGGATGTGATCACTTTAGAAAGAGAGAGAGGGAGCCATAGCTGTTTCCTTCCCAGCTGCAATTCCTATGGGAATCACTCCTCTGAAGCTGTTATATGCATTGAAAGTTTCCTTTGGTATCAAGGAATAGAAGCTATTTTCACTGGGCCCACAGCAGGGGAGGAAAGGGTTAAACTGCCCCTTTCTGTCTGCTGTGATCTCAGTGATTATCCCCCCATCAGAGGCTGCTATTTGCATTTTTAAAAAAACTACACACAGCAACAACAAAGGTGCATATTAAATGCAAAAATGGATATGACATCTCATCTAGTTTGGCCTTCATTGTGGAACACTTGGATGTATTTCCCAAAATCTCTAGGAGTCACACACACAAAGTACAATTTGCAAACTACAGCCATATATACATAATAATCATGGCAAATGTTTTTTTAAATGAACTCCGTTCCATTTTCTACTCTTTTTTTTAAAAAAAGAAGCAAGATCTGGGTCTTGAATCATTGCTGAGTCTTGCATCTCCAGCACTCCAATCTAAAACGGGAACCCTGAGTGCGAAGTATTTCAAAGGAGTTTCAAACAGGTGGGGGGGTCTTGCCTATTGTGGTAAAATTGCAAGGTGCCTCAATAAAGCAAAATGAAAAGATTGTCTGCCTTCCCACTGCCATGGCTTGGTTCTAGCAGCACTTTCAGTCCCGGCATTGTGATGTTGATTTTTGCATGCATAATGTACGATTATTATCACAACCCCAAAAATGCAGATGACAGATAACAAAAGGCATTATTACAATAATGTGCAGTGTCTTGCTGATTTTTATATGCTCACTAAATGCAGCGGAACATATGCTCACGGGGGTTTTAACCGCCGCTTCCGTAATAGTCAATGCTATGAATGAAATTACATTTATGACACAGCTTTAATAGACATTTTAATAATGCCCGTTCGTCTATCTCAGCTGTCAACAGAGATGTGATAATTCATTGTTCGGTATTGGGAGAAATGTGACCATTACAGAACTAGGAAGGAGATATGTCTGCTGCGTACACCCTGCATGCTATCCAGCGCTAGGTGTTAAATGGCCTTAGAACAATCTTTCACTTCAGCGCTTTGACTTGCATATTTGTTTTCTGTTTTCCAAGGAGCATAATTCTGAACCCAGCCTATTTCCGTAACCACCTTCGTCAAGCTGCCGTGTTCCGATGTTTGGAGAGATATTCTGAGGCTGCGAGGTACGTCTTGGATTAATTGGGCAGCCTTCCTACGTGGAATAAATGAATTCCCCACTGTTACTTCATTATATCTGTGGCTCCTTGGAAGAGCTGAGGAGGGTGATTGAAGTGGCAAACAGGCTCATTATGGGATCAGCGAGTTTCTCCCATTTCGAACCTTATTTCCATTTATACTGCTGGTCTACTGAGACCAGTATAGTCTACTCGGGCTGGCAGTGGCTTCTCAAGGCTCTTGCCTGAGGCAGCCATCTGTGATGCTTTTAACTGGAGATGGGGGAGAACAAATCCAGGGCTTTCTGAATGCAAGGCATCTAGTCTACCAGTAGGATAGGAGCAAAGGAATCTGCCTTACACTGAGTCAGTCTCGTTAGTTCATCTAACTCAGTATTGTCCACCCTGGCTGGCAGAATCCTCCAGGGCTTCAGGCAGTGGACATTCTTGCAACTCGCGTTGGATTCCCAAGTTTCAAATTCATACCTCCTTAATGCGATTGTTTACATATTTTCCTATTATGGACGATGCTGTCATACATATGGATTTTATAAGGGGTGGGGGGATGAGAGTATGGCTCTGCTAATTAGAACTAATGAAAAGATTGTGAATCATCCATCTTGCCAATGATTAATCAGTCAAAACAATCCGTTGCCGAAATGTGCACGGGAGGGGAAAACACAGGATTCTTAAGAGAATGAAGGATATTATTATAGAAAAACAAGAGGACATTACGCTGCAGTGTGCCTTCCAGCCAGTGGTGTAGCAAGGTCAGATGGTACCCAGTGTGGGAAATTTCTTGTCACACACACTGAAATTGACACCCAGGGTGGACAAGACCCACTGCACCCTCCTTGCTCTGCCCCTGCTCCCAGCATCCTCCAGCATTCCAGCTATTCCTATTTTCCTTTTCCATGTGACATTAAACATTCCATAATTACTGCACACATTCAGCTATGGGCTATTTGAGGGACTTAAAGTTCCTTGTTCTTCCATAAACCTTGAGGTTCCTCCAAACCTGCTGATACCTCCCTCGTGTTTCTCAGTGGGACCCCAGTTTTGGCTACAGTCGTATTGTCACTCACCCCACCTGAGTTCAATTGATCCTTTAACAAATAACGCATCATTAAAAGGAAAGGCTGCCTTTAAGATTTTAATTTTCAGTCCCCATTACATGGATGTGCCAGAATCAAAACAATTCCAAAACAAACATGTGCACCCTGCGATTGAATTCCTCACCAAATAAAACTTGCCTCTGCCAAGTAACAGAAGCTGTATTTGATCCACAGACCCTCAAAGAGTCCCTATTTTCCAGGGACAGTCCTGGATTTACAGAAGCCATTGTGGTTTCTGATTTGATCCTAGAATGTCCCGCTTTTCCTTAGCACATCCCTATTTTCATCAGAGGAATGTTGGAGGGTATGGGGTTATGTACCCCACACCCTTGAGCCAAGGAGATAAGTATCATATTTTTCGCTCTATAAGATGCACCAGACCATAAGACGCACCTAGTTTTTGGAGGAGGAAAACAAGAAAAAAAATCTGAATTTCAGAAGCCAGAACAACAAAAGGGATCACTGCACAGCAAAAGCAGCAATCCCTCTTGCTGTTCTGGCTTCTGGGATAGCTGTGCAGCCTGCATTCGCTCCATAAGACGCACACACATTTCCCTTTACTTTTTAGGAGGGAAAAAGTGAGTCTTATAGAGCAAAAAATACGGCAACTCTACAACCTTTAGAAGACATCTGAAGGCAGCCCTGTATAGGGAAGTTTTAAAATGTTTAATGTTTTATTATGCTTTTATATATGTGGGAAGCTGCCCAGAGTAGCTGGGCCAACCCAGTCATATGGGTTGGGTATAAATAATAAAATTACTAGTAGTAGTAGTAGTAGTAGTAGTAGTAGTATGGAATAGGACATCCCATCAGAGAAATGTTGGAGGGTAAAGATCAATCTACCCACAAAACAAAGGCAAATCTTGGAAGTCATCAAACTTGATTTTGGTACGCTGGCTGTTGCTTAATGCTGGCTTAAGACATGGGTAGGCAAACTAAGGCCCAGGGGCCAGATGCGGCCCAATCGCCTTCTAAATCTGGCCCACGGACGGTCTGGGAATCAGCATGTTTTTACATGAGAAGAATATGTCATTTTATTTAAAATGCATCTCTGGGTTATTTGTGGGGTCTGCCTGGTGTTTTTACATGAGTAGAATGTGTGCTTTTATTTAAAATGTGTCTCTGGGTTGTTTGTGGGGCATAGGAATTCGTTCACTATTATTTTTTCAAAAGATAGTCTGGCCCCCCACAAGGTCTGAGGGACAGTGGACCGGCCCCCTGCTGAAAAAGTTTGCTGACCCCTGGTTTAAGGCAAACAAGAATTCTTCAAAGTTGCAAAACCTGAAAATATCTTAAATTCTTAAATATGTAAAACTTGGGGTTCTATCCAAGGTTGCCATTGTGCTCATGCAACCGACTAGCACTTCTGCAAGGGATCTTTCTCCCTCCTCTCCTATGCAGTTCCCTGTGCACTCTCAAAATCTGCTCCAAGGGGTTGGGGGACCCTCTGGAACAGATTCTGTAGGTATGTGGGGAGAGGAGAGGAAAAGGAAGTCCTGCTGTGAAGGGAACCCTGTTCATGCAGTGCTGGATGCAATCAAATCTGTGCCCCAAAAGTGTCTTCAGCACTGGAGATTTCCTGTTGTTGTTTAGTCGTTTAGTCATGTCCGACTCTTTGTGACCCCATGAACCAGAGCACGCCAGGCACTTCTGTCTTCCACTGCCTCCCACAGTTTGGTCAGACTCATGTTTGTAGCTTCGAAGACACTATCCAACCATCTCGTCCTCTGTCGTCCCCTTCTCCTTGTGCCCTCCATCTTTCCCAACATCAGGGTCTTTTCCAGGGAGTCTTCTCTTCTCATGAGGTGGCCAAAGTATTGGAGCCTCAGCTTCAGGATCTGTCCTTCCAGTGAGCACTCAGGGCTGATTTCCTTCCAAATAGATAGGTTTGATCTTCTTGCAGTCCATGGGACTCTCAAGAGTCTCCCCCAGCACCATAGGAGATTTCCTAGCATTATTATAAAATACAAACTGCTCTGGGCGCATTGGCCAAAAGTCCCTACATAAATGAAGCATATCCCTGCAACTGCAGAATGTCCAGAATTTCCCAGACATGTCTAGGATCTTGATGTTGATCGCCCAAAAATAGCTCAACAACTTTGAGTATCATTATTTCAAAAAAAAAAAAAAAAAAGCTCCAAAACGTTTGTGTCCTGAACTTTACCTCTAGAACTATGGCAACCCTACTTTCTCTGATTTTAATACTGAAGTTTAATTTGTTCTAACCCAGCCTGGGAACAGGTGGTTGAAGTTGGGTAATCATCATCATCACTAGCTGCTGGTGGACTCTAGATCACATCCAGCAAGGCACTTCTTAGGCTAATCTTACAATCACTACAGGCCAGGAGAAGTGTGGGAGACACAACAGAATCCCAAGACGCTGTTCTGCAGATGTCAAACAGTGAAAATGTTGTGGGGGAGTTTCTAAATTGGGTTTGCTTTGATGGTGGGAGAGAGATAGATGAAGTAATAGGAGAGCAACTCAGAGCCTGACAGAAAGGCTAATGATTTCTCCCCCAAGTGAGATAGAGTCCCAAGCTGGCTTGTGAGGGGACTGCGACGAGGAGTTACACTAGAATTATAGCAGGAATAACATGCCCATAAAGAGGGAACGTTAAGGTTAATGTGCCGGCTGTAAATCTTTAATGAACCGACACCGGTGTCCAGAAATATCTGCCTTTGAAATTAAGAGTCAAGGTCTGTTCTTAGATATACAAGTGGAGACACTCGTAAATTCGCGGATGGGCTCTTTTGTGTGTGAATGCCTTCTCTGTAGCTGTTATCATTTCCCTCTCTCTCTCTCTCTCACACACACACACACACCCACACACTCACACTCACTCACACACACACACAACGCAGTATTCATATACACATGCACCGTTCCCATAGACTCATGCACACACATAAACCAATAAATTGATCAGCAGTTCAATAGTGCTGCCATGTGCCTTGACAGTTTGCAGAATTTTTGAGGAGCTGGAATATTTGAACCTCTGATAATATAAAAATAATAGCAAGTATGGATATATGTAGCTTCATTTATGGACCACTCCCTATGAAAACAAAATCACTGCTTATATAAAAACAATGTGAAAAAATTATGGGTGAAACAATTTATGTGTACAGTTATATATAAAAATATATGGAGAAATGCCCCCCCCCATTGCCTGCTGAGCAACTATACTTATATTTTACTGGCACTTGCCTGTGTCTTTTCGAACGTATCTTCATAACCACGGGGACTAGCATTATTTGTTTATTTTTAAGCCAAAAAAAATTGAGATTCTCGTGAATCTGTTTCAGCTGTCAGATTAATTGTGGTAATGTCTGTATGCTCAGATTTACTGGAAGTTGTTGTTGTTTAGTCGTGTCCGACTCTTCGTGACCCCATGGACCAGAGCACGCCAGGCACTCCTGTCTTCCACTGCATCCCGCAGTTTGGTCAAACTCATGCTGGTAGCTTCGAGAACACTGTCCAACCATCTGGTCCTCTGTTGTCCCCTTCTCCTTGTGCCCTCCATCTTTCCCAACATCAGAGTCTTTTCCAGGGAGTCTTCTCTTCTCATGAGATGGCCAAAGTATTGGAGTCTCAGCTTCAGGATCTGTCCTTCCAGTGAGCACTCAGGGCTGATTTCCTTCAGAATGGATCGGTTTGATCTTCTTGCAGTCCATGGGACTCTCAAGAGTCTCCTCCAGCACCATAATTCAAAAGCATCAATTCTTCGGCGATCAGCCTTCTTTATGGTCCAGCTCTTACTTCCATACATCACTACTGGGAAAACCATAGCTTTAACTATATGGGCCTTTGTTGGCAAGGTGATGTCTCTGCTTTTTAAGATGCTGTCTACCTTACTGAAAGTAGAGAGCGCTTTTTATGCTACGCAGTCCTACCTGGCTGCATGCCAAGAAGACTGCAAACATCAGAGATAGGCAAAGTTGGGCACCTGCTTAGCAACCCTGCAGAGCATATATTGCCACTCTCTGGAGCTTCCTGTCCCTCGTCCTTTATGATGACGATGTCGTCTCTTCACTGGATCCGGGAATCAGAAGTAACATTCAGACTAACCCACCACCACCCCCTGGAAAAAAAACCCCACCAAAAACCAAAATACAACAAACTTGAAGTATGGGTCATTCATCTTTCTTCTGATTTAAAAACATGCATGCTACCTAACTCAACTGCGTCATCATATTCTGTCTTTTCTTTTTATAATCAGCCAAAACACTTGAAGCTGCGGTACCTGTGTTCAAAACACAGTTGCCTATTTTCCCCCAAGGGTGCTCTGCAAGCTAATAGCAGATACAACCTGCTATTAGAACAGATACACAGAGCAGATTGGCTGGTGCACTGATTCCATATCTGCTTTACAAGGAAACGGCAGATTGAGCAGACCATAGTTTCCTATGTCACTCTGAATCATTTCCATATATCTGTCAGTGACCACTTAAAATGTGAAGTTGCCCAGTAAGTACAGAGCAATTCCCTTCAGTCACAGTACATTCTCTGGACATCTCCAGCACGCTGTTAAATTTTGCTCACCATCCAAGGTTTAAATATCTTTCCTATTCGAGGCATTTGACGCTCTCCAAAGCGCTGTCAGTTCTTTCATTTGGAAAGCATTTTGAGAACCACTGAAAGCAGCTGCTCCATTCACTGATGATGTGTGTCTTCCCAGTCTGACGACAAATCTGGAACATGAATTTAGGCTATGAACCTCAGGAGCAAGCCAAAGAACAAAGAGACTTGACCAGCAGATGAAAACATTTGGCATCCCTGTGCTTTCATGTGACGGTGGGCTAAAAGGAGTTGCCTCCACACATAGCACTTTAAACAATCTAATTCGCTAAGACTATATTTCTCCCTGCTGTGTAAATGAAGCAGCCTTGGATCAATTGAACCTGCCAAGATATCACAGCTCTAATATCCTGTGGAAAAGTCAGAGCAGGCACATCTCTTCCTATCCTTCTGCTTTCTCTCAAAGAAATGTTTTTTTCTCTTCTTCCTTACAAAAATAAATCGCAAGCGGTGCCACCTCAGAGTCTATGGATGTCAAGCGGTCCTGACATTTTGCCAAGCGTCCATCAAATTGTACTTACAAATCTCCTCAGACTTACTCTAGCTAGAATCCTCTACGCTAAAACACAGAAAGCAAACCGATAAGAGCTAGTTAGAAAGCTACGAGAACAGTTATTTGTCATTAAATTGACAATGATGCTAAAGGGGTAAAGAGCCTACAAAGAAATATCGAGGGTAAGATGGTGACAGCAGAGCTTACGTTGCTGGCATTGCGTGCTCCCATTACCTTTGATCCACCGTTCAGCAGGTTTTGCAGGTTTTTAAAGCGTTTAAAAGCAACAGCTGAAAACCCGAAACTATTGTGTGGGTAGGGATCACCATCGGCAACAATGCCTTAAAAATCAAACATTTTTTGAGGAGGGTGGGAGGGATATTTATGGTCTTCTACCACAAATATATGTCAAACTTTACTGAGTTTTGCTGGAGGGCCATGATAGAGAATAGATCCACCAGCGAGTTTTCACCTCCTACAAGGAGAAAAGGGACGACAGAAACATCATGGACTGTTACCAAGAGGTATCGGAATATTGTAAGTGGACTTCTGTTCTGAGGGTGCCCAGGACAGGTAAGGCTTGGAGCATCTCCTGTCTGTTAGGCCCAGAGGCTCCAGGCAAAACCCAAGGGACTGGAACACCTAGGTATCCAGCACTCAAAACCACCTTTTGAAATGTTTTCCACTAGTCGTGGAGTTTCAGGTATTTCCTACCAGAGCTGAGGAGGCAAGGAGACCTCCACTGGAGAGAAAAGGTCAAATAATATTTATTTATACATGCATACATACATACATACATACATACACACATTCATACCCCACCCATCTGGCTGGGTTTCCCCAGCCACTCTGGGCAGCTTCCAACAGAATATTAAAATACAATAGTCTATCAAACATTAAAAGCTTCCCTAAACAGGGCTGCCTTCAAATGTCTTCTAAAAGTCTGGTAGTTGTTCTTCTCTTTGACATCTGGTGGGAGGGCGTTCCACAGGGCAGGTGCCACTACCGAGAAGGCCCTCTGCCTGGTCCCCTGTAACTTGGCTTCTCGCAGGGAGGGAACCACCAGAAGGCCCTCAGTGCTGGACCTCAGTGTCCGGGCAGAACAATGGGGGTGGAGACACTCCTTAAAGTATATTGGACTGAGGCCGTTTAGGGCTTTAAAGGTCAGCACCAACACTTTGAATTGTGCTCAGAAATGTACTGGGAGCCAGACCGGTATTATGTGTTCTCAGCGGCCACTCCCAGTCACCAGTCTAGCTGCTGCACTCTGGATTAGTTGTAGTTTCCGGGTCACCTTCAAAGGTAGCCCCACATAGAGTGCACATTGCAGTAGTCCAAGCGAGAGATAAATATCAACCTGATGAGCAATGAAGAGAATGGAAGCAAAGGATGCCTTTTCTGTGAACACAGAACTGAGGGACAGTGGTGGGGAGTGACTGTGACTGTGACCTCCACCGTCCCCAGGGAAACACTCCAAAAGGACCCCTCTGCAGATTAGATCAGAGAAAGCTACCACTGACATTCATCAGGTTCTGCTGAAGCCTGTAGGAAAGTCCAGGCTGCCTGTTATTTAATTTGACACCAGCATATGATGTCAGCCTACATGCCAAAAATACCAGTTGCTATTTCTTATGCTAGACTTGTTAGGCTTCTAACAGTCCAAGTTTCTTGTTAGTGGGTTGTGTGTGTGGTTGTTGTTTTTTTTAGCTCAGAAATAACACTTGACTCAAACTGTGCTGGGCCAAGTTTTGGAGACTCCTTTGATTGCTAATTAATTTCCCCCCCTCTCTTCACTAAAAACAACAGCAACCGAGCAATATATTACCACCACTGTCACGATTTATTTCCTTAAAGAAGATGGCAAATGCATTCATAAGATAAGAAAATGCAACAGACCTGAAATTGCAGCCCTGCCCCGGTATCAGGGGACGCACACACATCCTAAGATCAGAATAAATTTATCCATTATAATCAATTAAATCACAGTTTTGCCATCTTAGCACAAATTGCTTACCGGCCTTGATTAGGTA
This sequence comes from Podarcis melisellensis, assembly GCF_964234715.1. Lineage (NCBI taxonomy): Eukaryota > Metazoa > Chordata > Lepidosauria > Squamata > Lacertidae > Podarcis > Podarcis melisellensis. The sequence goes on from NC_138537.1 coordinate 14,226,934, forward strand.
CATGGCACAGTCCTGTTTCTCAATGATGCTGAAAAACAGTATCTGAAACTGGCTGTTCCATTCTGGACTGTGGGGAGGGAAGGCTGACCTGACGGATTATGTATTTGCATGCAAATATCTTCATGGTTCTGCCTGAATTGAGGCCCACAGGTATGACATTAAGAGTGTGGTGTCTCTTTTCTATGGAACATGCATGTTTTTGAAATGCAAATACCACCTTGCTTAGGAGGAGGCTGGTAATGATCACGATTTTAGCAGGCAGAGAAGGGAAGTTTAACCAATGGGGTTCCAGTGAGTGGGACTAAGCGATGGCAGTGGTGACACCAATGGGAGGATTCCCTCCCCCCATTGAAATTTCAGTTTCCATTACTACCTCAGCAGGAGAGGAAAACCTTAAAACTCTCCCTCTTTGCCTGCCGCATTCCTGATCATTACCATACGACCTGTGGATACTTTTGAAAATCATGTATGTTTAATGGAAAGGCACACTTTGAAGTGCCTCAGTTCTTGTCTGGCTGTGACTCCTTTGACCTGGAAGCTGAACGTCTTAGTTTCTCTGTTCTGTCGAGTTTCCCGTCCGTCCGTCCCCAATTTATCCATTATGCCTCACGTGGGGGACATGTTATGCCTTTCTTGCAGTGCACAATGGCTGTCGTTTCTAAAAGAGATTCTCTTTTCTCATTGTGGTGGTTGGGGTCTTCCACTGTATTTCTCTCACTGCGACATTCTGCTTTCGGAATAGAAACATTACCGCTTATTGCACCGAGATGGGTTTCTATTTTAATGGCAACCGCTGTACAAAAAGAGAGAGAGAGAGAGGCGGCTCTGGCCCGGCAGTTAATGTTCTACTGCCTTGCAGGAGATTTATTTATTCTTCCCAGCCTTGGTCTCACACTGCCCGAGTCACCTGGGAATATGCACATTACCAAAACAGCATGCTCAGGCCCTTGTGGGACTGCCTTATTCCGCTCCTCAATGGCTTCTTTTCATATGATGAAGGTTCGGAGTTGGCAGCTTGCAAAGAGAGTTCAGGCCAGCCAGAAATATATTACTACAGCATTAAGTCACAGGGAAGCGTAAAGTCGCAGGCAGGGGAGGAAAGGATTGATCGAGCTCTGGGCTGCTACAGTTGATTGTGATTTCCCTTATTTCCCTGTAGTGGCTAAAGCAGCCTTTCCTGAGCTGGGGCCTTCTAGGTATGTTGTCCTACAACTCACATCATCCTTTGTTGAAATCAGAGTAGCAAAAATGCAGCTAAGAAGACTGTGGCACTGTGGGTTAAACCACAGAGCCTAGGACTTGCCAATCAGAAGGTCGGTGGTTTGAATCCCTGCAACAGGGTGAGCTCCCGTTGCTCGGTCCCAGCTCCTGCCAACGTAGCAGTTTGAAAGCATGTCAAAGTGCAAGTAGATAAATAGGTACCACTCCGGTGGGAAGGTAAACGGCATTTCCGTGCGCTGCTCTGGTTCGCCAGAAGCGGCTTAGTCATGCTGGCCACATGACCCGGAAGCTGTACACCGGCTCCCTCAGCCAATAAAGTGAGATGAGCGCTGCAACCCCAGAGTCAGCCACGACTGGACCTAATGGTCAGGGGTCCCTTTACCTTTACCTTATGACAGACACCCTTCTTAGGAGATTAAGCCAGTGTCCAGACTTAAGCATTCAAAAACTTTACTTGCAGAAACTTTTAGTTATAGATGAATTAAAACATACGGTCACATGCTTATCCAAGCATGGGCTGGAAGTCTCTTCTTCTAACTTCCAAACAACTGTACAGCTTTTTCCGCTCTTTCCAGAGCTCAGCACTCAGCCTTCTGTATCTCAGTTTGGCCATGTATTGCAGCTCCTATGAGAGATTTCCACCTTTACCTTCTCTTGCAGTTTTGCTCTTTCTTTCAAGCAGAGAAGATGATCTCCAACATTCTATTCAACTTAGCAGTGTTCACAGTGGATTCTAAAACACAGCCATCTTGCTTCACATAAAATGGTGCTGTGATATACTCCCCATGTGACCATCGTTAGCCAATGAGAACAACTAGAATTCAGTTACCATCCAATCAAATTTAAACACATAGTAATAAAATATAAGCATTTACAATTTCAGTGAATTAAATTACTATACTTAACATCCTTGCCCATGCTAGCAAGGGCTGGTGAGAGCTGTAGCTCAAAACACCTGAAGGAGGATGGTGTGAAGATTGCAACTGTGCAAAAATTAGATTAACCTATAGGTGGGAACCAAACTTAAAACCACGGAGAGACCTGGTCTGAATAGAGACAGTGGATTCTTATCTCATTATACCTGATAAAGCTATTTTTGGCCATCTCACCCCTTGCTTTTTCCTGTAAGACCAATTTCAGTCAGTCGTCAACAAGTTTACCACACCTATCAGCCATTCCCACCACCCTTCTGAGTAATACCCCTCCCCACCCTCTCACTATGTATAAGGGTCTGGTGATTTCTGTTTCAGTGTATCTGAAGAAGTGTGCATGCACACGAAAGCTCATACCAATAACAAACTTAGTTGGTCTCTAAGGTGCTACTGGAAGGATTTTTTTTTATTTTGTTTCGACTCCAGCAGACCAACACAGCTACCTACTTGTAACTAGAACTGTGGGAACCAGAGTTATATTGTTATTATTAGTTATTAAATTTGAATATGGCCCTTCATCTGAAGATCACAGGGGGGTTTACAGCATAAAAATACAAAATGAAAACAGAAAATACATATCATAATAACAAGAAAAAACTAATGACCCCATCCCACAAATGCATTTAAAAGATTGCTTAAGGCCTGTTCATAAAGGAACATTTTTCTCTGGCGTCTAAAGATATGTAATGAAGGTACCAGGGGAGCCTCCCTGGGGAGAGCATTCCACAAACGGGGAGCCACTGCAGAAAAGGCCCTTGCCACCTTCTGGACCTCTCATGGATGGGACCCATGATGAAGGGTCTATAGCTAATGACTGCAGAGTCTGGGTCAGTTCTAATAATAATAATAATAATAATAATAATAATAATAATAATAATAATTTAATTATTCCCTGCCCTCCCCAGCCAGAGTTGGTCTCAGGGCGGCTAACACCAGTAACACACACCACTCTGGACGGCTTCCAACAAAATATTAAAATACAATAGTCTGTTAAACATTAAAAGCTTCCCTAAACAGGGCTGCCTTCAGATGTCTTCTAAAAGTCTGGTGGTTGTTTTTCTCTTTGACATCTGGTGGGAGGGCGTTCCACAGAGCAGGCACCACTACCGAGAAGGCCCTCTGCCTGGTTCCCTGTAGCTTGGCTTCTCACAGTGAGGGAACTGCCAGAAGGCCCTCGGTGCTGGACCTCAGTGTCCGGGTAGAATGATGGGGGTGGAGACGCTCCTTCAGGTATACTGGACCGAAGCCGTTTAGGGCTTTAAAAGTCAGCACCAACACTTTGAATTGTGCTCAGAAATGTACCTAGCCAGCTTTAATACAAACATTCAGAGTGGCTTAGGAATTAAAATAAAACACAGTAAGAAAAAAATACGTCAGAAACACATCAATGAAAACAGAATTAAAACCAAAAAAATCTATATGAGGATTGATCACAGACTGTTGTTTGACTCAGCCCTCTGATGTCAATGGCGAGTTAAGATATATCATATCAGCAGCATGGTCCTTGGTTTTTGTTGCTTAGGAAATGTTATTTGGGGTGTCAAACGTCACACCGTTTTGGCTCAAACACCTCTAACCTGATCTGCACGGTGAAGCTTTGACCAAAGGCAAACCAACAACAGTCCTTCTGAGAAAACAGGAACCCTGACTCCGAAAATATATATATCGCATAAATGTCTGCAAAGGGGGCTCAGAAAAACAAAGCGCTGTCGTTGTGCCCTGTGATTGTATATCTCTTAGGGTTTTCCTCCACCCAGTGGCCAGTTGCAGCAAATGAAGCTCACTTCTGAAATCCATGCTGTTCTGCTGATTTAGCTTCTTCATTCTCCTTCTAGTAAAAAGGTAAAAGGCAAAGGACCCCTGGACAGTTAAGTCCAGTCATAGGCAACTATGGGGTGTGGTCTCATCTTGCTTTTCAGGCCGAGAAAGCCGGTGTTTGTCCACAGACAGGTTTCTGGGTCATGTGGTTCGAATCCCTGCAATGGGGTGAGCTCCTGTTGCTCAGTCCCTGCTCCTGCCAACCTAGCAGTTCGAAAGCACATCAAAGTGCAAGTAGATAAATAGGCACCGCTCTGGCGGGAAGATAAACGGCGTTTCTGTGCGCTGCTCTAGTCCGCCAGAAGCAGCTTAGTCATGCTGGCCACATGACCCAGAAGCTGTATGCTGGCTCCCTCAGCCAATAAAGCGAGATGAGCGCTGTAACCCCATAGTCGGACACGACTGGACCTAATGGTCAGGGGTCCCTTTACCTTTATATAAGATATTTCCAAGCAAGGCAAGGAATTGTTACAGTTCAGAGACACAATTCTAGCCAGGCAAAAGTATTTAAGGAGAGTTTTCAGCAGGGCTGGAGAGAGGCAGCATGGCCTAAGGGAGTCCCAAGATATGGAGGGCAATATTCAGCACCCAGAGCTAAGGATCCTTACCTCTGGACTAAAGGCAAGTCAAGGAGCTCTGGATCAGTTCCTGGGTCAGGGCTCCTGGGAGCCCTATTCACCCTGCCTTGTGTCTCATGATGTCAGAAAGACAGTGTGCGAATGGAAAAAGCAGACTTCTGCACACACATCATTCAGTGTCAGTTGTTACTAGTTAGTCTGGCTGTGTGTTAATAGTGTTGGGTCAATTGATTTATTTTCTCAGTAACAGGCTACAGAGGAAAAAGCATTTGGTACAAAGTTTCTAAAACTTCTACTTAAAGAAAAACCCTACTGCAGCTTAAGGTGCAGGCCCCTAATGGCCCACCCTGGGAAGGTCTCTAAACCATTTCCTCATTTCCCTCCCAGTTTTTTCCTTGTAGGAAAGGAAATGCTTTTAAAACTGTTCAAAGAAATTCTCAAAACCTTGGCAATGGATGTAGGAATGGAAAGCAGAATTCTACCCTGCCAGCAAAGAATAGGATAAGGCAGTAGGAGTGCCTTCAGATGTTCCACACCTTGGGGACTATACTCTATAGGCATGCTAAGGTCCTAGACATGCCTGCCCTGGGACCTCACAGAGAAGGACAGCTGATGATGATGATGATAAGGACCCTGTGGTCCTCCATATATTGTTGGATTCCACCTCCCTCAGCCCCAGTCTTTGTGCCCAATGGTCAGGGATGATGGGAGCTGTAGAAACAGGAACATCTGGAAAAGCCAAAAGTTGCTGTACAGTGGTACCTCGGGTTAAGTACTTAATTCGTTCCGGAGGTCCATTCTTAACCTGAAACTGTTCTTAACCTGAAGCACCACTTTAGCTAATGGGGCCTCCTGCTGCCGCCGCGTCGCCGGAGCACGATTTCTGTTCTCATCCTGAAACAAAGTTCTTAACCCAAGGTACTATTTCTGGGTTAGCAGAGTCTGTAACCTGAAGCGTATGTAACCTGAAGTGTATGTAACCTGAGGTACCACTGTAATCAGATTCCAGGTTTGTCCTGAGAATTATTTGAAGTACAGTCGTACCTTGGTTTTGAACAGCTTAGTTCTTGAACGTTTTGGCTCCCAAACGCCACAAACCCAGGAGTGTTCCGGTTTGCAAACAACCGGTATTTTTGGAAGCCGAATGTCCGACGGGGCTTCCACAGCTTCCAATTGGCCTGCAGGAGTTTTCTGCAGCCAATCAGAAGCCAGCTTTGGTTTCCAAAAGTTTTGGAAGTCGAACGGACTTCCGGAGCGAATTCCATTCAACTTCCGAGGTACGATTGTATTGCTTGGTGCTGGGAGAGTAGCCCATAGAAATGCGTAACCCCATCACTTTTGATTCATAGCTAGATGGCAAATTGTGATCAACTGCTCAGAAATACTCTCTCCTTGCAAGGTTCTAATATTGTGCATGCATGTTCTCCTACGGCTGCTTTGGAATTGTGTGTTGTGTGTTGCCTGGGCAACCATACCACCACACTCACCCTTCTCTGCCTCTTGTGAATTAGTCACCGACCATCCAGGATATTTGACATGGTCAGGAGGACCTGACCGATTTGGATGGTCCGCCCCCGCCACTTAATGGATCCAAATGGTTTCCAGAGAGTGGTAGGGGATGCTTTATCCCATGTTGATGGCCTTTCAGCCGATTCCCTGGTGGCCCGCTGGAATGTGGAGTTAACCAGGGCTATTGACTGTTTGGCTCCGAAGCGCCCTCTCCGATTGCATGAAGCCCGGAGAGCCCCGTGGTTTTCCACGGATCTGAGGGCAATGAAACAATCGTTAAGACGGCTAGAGCGCCGGTGGCGGATAACTCATTCTGAATCTGACCAGACACGGGTTAGAGCTCAACGTCGAGCCTACCAAGTGGCGATAGCGACGGCGAAGAAGACTTTCTTCACCGCCTCTATTGCATCTGCAGAAAACAGCAGCAGGAGACTCTTTCAGGTGGTTCACAATTTAGCGGAACCACCTGTAACATCGGGGCCCAGTACGGGCCACATGTTCTCCTGCAATGATTTTGCAATTTTTTTTGCAGATAAAATCGCTCAGATTCGGGAAGAAGTAGACTCCACCGTGGGAGCAGGGCCGGGGCGGGAGAGTGCTAGAGTCCTGTCTGGTCAAGTTGTGTGGGATCAATTTCAATCTGTTACCTCCGAGGATGTGGACAGGCTGCTTGGACGAGTGAAGCCAACCACCTGTCTCCTGGATCCTTGCCCATCCTGGCTTATAAAAGCTAGCCGGGAAGGACTGGGCGATGGGCTTCGTGGGGTGGTGAATGCTTCCCTCCGTGAGGGAGCCTTCCCAGACCCGCTGAAAGAGGCGGTTATCAAACCGCTTCTTAAAAAACCATCTTTAGATGCGGCCACGATGGCCAATTATCGCCCAGTCTCAAACCTTCCATTCTTGGGCAAGGTGATTGAGCGAGTGGTTGCTGAACAACTCCAGGCACGCCTGGAAGAAGCGGACCATTTGGATCCCTTCCAGTCGGGATTCAGGCCTCATCATGGGACTGAAACTGCCTTGGTCGCACTGGTTGATGATCTCCGGCGGGCTAGGGACAAAGGTGAGAGCTGTTTCCTAGTTCTGCTGGATCTCTCAGCGGCGTTTGATACCATCGACCATGACATCCTTCTGGACCGTCTTGAGGGGCTGAGAGCTGGGGGCACTGTCATACAGTGGTTCCGCTCCTTCCTCCTGGGCCGTGTTCAGAAAGTGGTGGTGGGGGATGAGTGTTCAGACCCCTGGCCGCTCACTTGTGGGGTGCCTCAGGGTTCTGTCCTCTCCCCCATGCTTTTCAACATCTACATGCAGCCGCTGGGAGGGATCACCAGGAGGTTTGGGCTGGGTGTTCATCAGTATGCAGATGATACCCAGCTCTACCTCTCTTTTAAATCAGAACCAGTGAAGGCGGTAAAGGTCCTGTGTGAGTGTCTGGAAGCGGTTGGAGGATGGATGGCGGCTAACAGATTGAGGTTGAATCCTGACAAGACAGAAGTACTGTTTTTGGGGGACAGGAGGCGGGCAGGTGTGGAGGATTCCCTGGTCCTGAATGGGGTAACTGTGCCCCTGCAGGACCAGGTGCGCAGCCTGGGAGTCATTTTGGACTCACAGCTGTCCATGGAGGCACAGGTCAAATCTGTATCCAGGGCAGCTGTTTACCAGCTCCATCTGGTACGTAGGCTGAGACCCTATCTGCCTGCGGACTGTCTTGCCAGAGTGGCACATGCTCTGGTTATCTCCCGCTTGGACTACTGCAATGCGCTCTACGTGGGGCTACCTTTGAAGGTGACCCGGAAACTACAACTAATCCAGAATGCGGCAGCTAGACTGGTGACTGGGAGCGGCCGCCGAGACCATATAACACCGGTCTTGAAAGACCTACATTGGCTCCCAGTACGTTTCCGAGCACAATTCAAAGTGTTGGTGCTGACCTTTAAAGCCCTAAATGGCCTCGGTCCAGTATATCTGAAGGAGCGTCTCCTCCCCCATCGTTCTGCCCGGACACTGAGGTCCAGCTCCGAGGGCCTTCTGGCGGTTCCCTCCCTGCGAGAGGCCAAGTTGCAGGGAACCAGGCAGAGGGCCTTCTCGGTGGTGGCGCCCGCCCTGTGGAATGCCCTCCCACCGGATGTCAAGGCGATGGACAACTACCTGACATTCAGAAGACATCTGAAGGCAGCCCTGTTCAGGGAAGTTTTTAATATGTGACATTTTAGTGTATTTTTCATTTCTGTTGGAAGCCGCCCAGAGTGGCTGGGGAAACCCAGCCAGATGGGCGGGGTACAAATAATAGATTATTATTATTATTATTATTATTATTATTATTATTATAAAATACAGTTAAGTACTTAATTCGTTCCGGAGGTCCGTTCTTAACCTGAAACTGTTCTTAACCTGAAGCACCACTTTAGCTAATGGGGCCTCCTGCTGCTGCCGGAGCAAGATTTCTGTTCTTATCCTGAAGCAAAGTTCTTAACCTGAAGCATTATTTCTGGGTTAGCAGAGTCTGTAACCTGAAGCGTATGTAACCCGGGGTACCACTGTAAATGGGAGTAATCCAGTCCACCCACCACATCGGAACACAGAAAGCTGCCTCATACTGAGTCATGCCATTGATCCATCAATCCCACTATTGTCTACACTGACTGGCAGCAGCTGTTTGGGTTTTCAGCTTGGGGTCTCTTCCAGCCCTACCTGGAGATGCCGAGGATTGAACTCAGAACCTCCTCCATGCGAAACAGATGCTCTACCTTTGAAAGGCTACAACTTCCATTAAAGGTTACCCTTCAGAAGTTAGGTGAATTTCCCAGCAGTCTGGGACTTGTACACTCACAGTCCAATGCAGGTCCCAACTGTCTGCATTTGCTTTTGTAAAGGCGGCTCCACCTGCACGCCAGAGATGCATGTTGCCCTGCTCTTGGGCTGTACTGGTCTTCCCAAACTTCCATGGGAAGGGAAGGAGACAGTCCATCTCCTTTCAAGTGAGAGCCAGTGTGGTGTAGTGGTTAAGAGCGGTAGATTTGTAATCTGGGGAACCGGGTTCGCATCTCCACTCCTCCACATGCAGCTGCTGGGTGACCTTGGGCTAGTCACACTTCTTTGAAGTCTCTCAGCCCCACTCACCTCACAGAGTGTTTGTTGTGGTGGGGGAGGAAGGGAAGGGAGAATGTTAGCTGCTTTGAGACTCCTTAAAGGGAGTGAAAGGTGGGATATCAAATCCAAACTCTTCTTCTTCAAGTACAGAAGAGATGCATTGTTTGCTGAACAGCAGCCCAAGAATGGGAAGTCAACGTGCAGCGGCTCATAATTTATTGCGGGTGAGGGCTGAGTATTTAGGGCTGAGGGTTTTGTGAGCAGGGTTAAAGCTGGCATTTGTTTGGGCCTCGGGTTTGCTATCTTCCACCTCCCCTCAGCACACCTCTGTATGTAAGCATGAGGAAGCTCTTACACAGGACTTGCACAGGAAAACCTCCCAAGGAATTATGCCCAGTATTTTTACATGGTGCTTCCCCTCCCTGCCACCCACCCATCCCTCCTCACTCTCTTTCCTAAAGAAATTGGGGCGGAATCAGTTTGACTGCTCGGCCGATAATCCTTGTCCCCCACAAAACGAACATTCTGTACAGCGAAGGCAAATGGGTTTCCCTTGACAAGGGATTTCCTGTCTGTGATCTCAGGCAAGTCATTTAAGAGGCAAATCAGGGACCACTTACATTGCAAGAGTCCCTCTTGACTCCGTTAAATTGTCCCCTAAGTGACTTGTCTAGAGCTAGCATATGAAACAAGGCCTGTAATCCAATCTCTCAGATACAAAGCCTCAGAGGGGGGGGGAACTGCATGTCCAGAAGAGCACCATTAGTTGTCCCCCATGTCTCAGAAGCCCGACTGGCTTCAGCTAGAAGTTGGGAATTTATTGTCACTGATCCCATCCTGTGGATGCTCTTCCAGCAGAGATTTGGCAGGCATCCCTGCTGTTAACTTCCAGGCATCTCTCAAAAGCCTTTTAATGATGACAGTCCTATTCAGTTGTTTACATTTTCTTAGGATGAGCTCGCTGTATTTATGATTATTTTATATTGTTTTGATGGTATCTTGTGTCTTATTGCATCCCCACCTTGATATGAGTGGGCGGTTTGTAAATATTTCAAAATAAATAAATATTCAGGGGTACCCCTGAAAATGGTTACCCAACATCAAGTACACACACACACACCCGGTTGGTCACTTGTAATACTAATTATCTCATGTCCTGATATCACTGAGGGATGGGTGACTCTGTAGATGTTGGCTTCTTTGCGTTCAGTTCTCTACACTTCCACATCAAGTTCACATTTTTTTAAAATAGCCGTCATGGAAATTCATCAGCATATTAGTGCCAATTATAGATGCAATTTTGCCTTACACACTTATTTTCACAGGGCAATTTCCCCTAATTTTATATACTGCATGTTACTTCCACTAATATATGCATTAATATGTATGCTTTACCCTGGTACAGTGGTACCTCGGGTTACATACGCTTCAGGTTACATACGCTTCAGGTTACAGACTCCGCTAACCAAAAAATAGTGCTTCATGTTAATAACTTTGCTTCAGGATGAGAACAGAAATCGTGCTCCGGCAGTGCGGCGGCAGCAGGAGGCCCCATTAGCAAAAGTGGTGCTTCAGGTTAAGAACAGTTTCAGGTTAAGTACAGACCTCTGGGACGAATTAAGTACTTAACCCAAGGTACCACTGTATATGCATTTTTGTACACATTACTTTTCTGAGGAACTACAATGCAAAATTTGAGGTGCAAATTTCGACGGGTGGCTGTGTTTGGGGTTGCATCTAGAAATCAGGTGGCAGAAAGTTGGCTTTAAAAAAAATCTTCCTTTTTCCCCTCACCCATTTCATTTTAAGAAATGACTCTGCTCGTTAATAAACTCCCCATCATCAACTGCAAAAAAACTGCAGTTTTTAAAACAAATTAAAGAAAAAATGGCTGAAAGCGAAGCAGATAGACCTGATCACAGAAACACAATTCTGCCTAACTTGACACGGTGATAATACGAGTCACAATAAGCTATAAAGTCCATCCAATTATCTGCAACATTAATGAGTCAAAGCCGTCCTTTTTCCTATGAATTACTTCCGTTAATTTGTTCATCATGCCAGTTCCAGACATTTCAGTAAGCTCTGCGAAACCGTCAGAGTCTGAGGATACTTCCAGTGATTAGCTCGTAATGTTAGGGTTGCCATACATCAACAAGTTTTTGTGTCCAGATCATTACTTCTTGAAAAATGGCCACCCTATACATTGTTTTTGGAGCAATTGATACATTCATAACCAATGATTTCACCATATTGTACTAGGTGAAATCTTTGTTGAGAGTACCTGGTCTTAGCACATACCCCGCAAGTGTCCTGGCAAACCTGGGACATCCCGTGTTGTTGTTGTTTTGTGAGAGAACGGCAGCCATTTTGGTTGCTGTGATCTCGCAGGATTTTGCAGCATACTAGGCAAATTAGGTTGCATCCAGCTAAATTATATTCAGAGTGGGCCTGCTGAAATTAATACTGAAATGAATGGGCCTAAACTGAGTTCGGTCATTGGGAAATTGTGGTGTTGGCAGCAAGTCCAGGGCACTCATAGGCCTTGTAGGACACGCAACATCATTGCCAGGCCTGCCCTCAGTGGTACAAGAGCAGCACTGTCAAGAGAAGTAGGCACACCTAGGCTGTGAAAGCAGCAAGCCTATTCGCCGAGGCCGCGCAGAGAGGGCCGTCACCTGGAGAAAGAGAAACCACTGCCCCACTACGTCACACAGAGGCTATGGCGACCCCGCCATGCAAAGCAGAAGCGGGGCAGCTGCTTCCTCTCTCTCTCTGGTGCCATTTCTCATGGGTGCCACCCGAGGCAGCTGCCTCACCCCGCATCATTGGTGGGCCAGCTCTGAGTGGGCCCTCTAGCTCTGGCCCAAGGAGACTACCTGCTGGCATTGGGTCTCTTCTGTATAAAGCCAGAAGCTCATTGATCGTCCTCTGTCAGGCTTTGGGGGATCAGATCCGTCCCCCAGATCAAGCAGATCAAACAAAAGGAGCGTTCTTACCAGTTTGCTTCTTTAATAATCACAGAGAGAGAAAAAGGGATGCATATCTTTCTAGAAATGGCATTGCTCCCAGTAAAGGTTTTCCCCCTCCGTCCCCATTAATCTACGTCACTCCTACATCAGGTAATCTGAGCTTATTGCCACTGAGCTCTGTGTTGTATCACTCTCAACACCCGTCTAGTCTTGGGTGAAGGGGGGTCAGGAATGCTGTCCAAGGACACTGAATCTGCCAGCTATCTCTCTCCTGGTGTTTCCTCTTCTAGCTGCTCCTCAGCCATGATTTCCCAGCTTTTCCCCTTTGCAAACCACTGTTCTAAACCAATACAGTCATACCTCGGGTTACAGAAAAAACGCTTCAGGTTGCGTTTTTCGGGTTATGGACCCGTCAAAACCCAGAAGTACCGGAATGGGTTACTTCCGGGTTTTGGGGGTCGCACATGTGCTGCCAGTGGGTCGCACGAGAGATGGGGAACTTCTTTAGCATTAGATTCAAAGCAAGTGCCCCCTCCCACCAACGCATTGAAGTCAAGAGATGCTCACCTCTGTGGAAGGATAGATTTATCTTTTGCTGGGCCTCCCACAGAGCATCACGGCAGTCGTCTTCCCCCCTGCCTTCCCCACGACACCCAGACAACTCTGAACTGCTTGTGATTTAAATCCTCTGCTTCCTTTATTTTCTCTCGGCCATATCTCATTAAGAGCATAATGCAGCTTGCGAAAACATGTTCTCAAATGGTATTACTACTAGCCTGGGATTAGGGTTTTATAACACATGTAACTCGGGAGAGAATTCCAAATTCAATTTACAGTAATGTCAAGGAGCAATAAATATATCGGCAGTGATGGGGGGCTGGGAGGGAGGGAGACGGGCAGCGACAAGCAGATAGGAAAGCGTCAACAAATAAACTTTTTGTGCTAGTAATTAGGCACACAAGATTATTATATGTTTAATTGACTAAAGTGACAATTTGGAATTACATCTGGTTGCATTTAATTGGATTTGGAATCTCCAGAGGGGAAGGAGATAGAGGGGGGTATTGGAGGAGCAGCCATAAAAAAGCAAAGTGATTTTCTGAAGTCTGTTAAAACCTGCATTAATATCCATTGCACAATAGTTTTTAATATCCTCTCAGTCTAATAAGAGAAATGTGGTAGTTGTTACAAACACTCAGGGCACTAAAGCATATTCAATTAGTTGCAAGATTTGCCACCTCTTCCCCCATTCCCCACACCCCCAAACTCCACCGCGGCAAGCATAATTTAATCAAAGATGAACTATGTTTGACTTTGCCACAAACTGAGATATCCTCCGATACCAGCAGCGCGCTATATCACACATTCAGCTGCTGTCCTGGAAGAAATTTTGACTATATATAATGCGTGGGAGTCCATAAATACTTTAAAGCGAGCCGGAATAAAACATTTTTGAGTGACCGTTAAATATTTGCTCACAATAAAAATGGAAAAACCCATCAACTGCGGGGAGGGGGGGGAAATGTTAGGGCCGTTTCCTCCTCGCACTTTTGTTACCTAATAAAACAGCTCCCCGGAGTTTCCAAATGCATGCTATATCCTTTTGCCAATGGCTGATAATTATGAATGTATGCTAATATAAATAGCTGCATTTGTAATGTGCCTTAGTCCTTGCTTGCCTTAGTTTGCGAGAGTGTCCCTTTGACGGGGTTATGGAACGGTGGTATCCTGCCCAAGATCCTGAGCAGCAGCCTGCTTTGGCTCAGGGTAGGGCAAGTGGAAGGAAACACCAAGCCCTCCAACATTTTGCCAAGGAAAATAAGGACGTGCTATTCCAAAGAATTGATGCTTTTGAATTGTGGTGCTGGAGGAGACTTTTGAGAGTCCCATGGACTGCAATAAGATCAAACCTATCCATTCTGAAGGAAATCAGCCTTGAGTGCTCACTGGAAGGACAGATCATTAAGCTGAGGCTCCAATACTTTGGCCACCTCAGACTCCCTGGAAAAGACCCTGATGTTGGGAAAGATGGAGGGCACAAGGAGAAGGGGACTACAGAGGACGAGATGGTTGGACGAAGCTACCAGCATGAGTTTGACCATTATTGAAGCTTCTGCTCCTTCCATGTTCCTCTTTTGCCTCTGGGATGGCAGCTATAGGTGCAAGAGGTACACCTGGGCAGGCCAGAATTTGCACGGGGCCACTGCTTGCTGGTGCAGGGCTGCAAAGGTTTTGTAGCCTGTGTGGGTCTTTTAGGTCACGAGCATCGCATTTCTGTATTCTCATCAGTCTCCTTCCTCCCCCTGAATTATTTCACTTGCTTATTCTGTTTTCGTCGTTAGGAGTGCCATGGTTGCTGACTACATGTACTGGCTGTCAGGAGGAAGTGAGCAGCATACCAGCAAGCTCATCAAACTGTATTGGCAGGTAAAAATTGATGGCCCAGCGAGGGAGGAGGAGCCCACCTTGCTGTTAGGACCCAAATGAAGGATTGGTGCTTAAAAGACTGCCGGCTAAGGTAGCTGCGGGGCTTATCAATCAGGAGGCCATTATATAGCAGTAACGTATTTATAATGAAGTAGCTTTTTTCCTCCCCTCCCCCCCCTCTCTGAGACTAATTTTAAAGCTAAAAATTCAAGGTTGTTAACCCTTGGCTCATACTTCAATTTTACAGACAGCCATAAAATTTCATCTTTGATACTGTATCATTCTAACAGAGATAGAGATGATAGATAGATAGATGATGATGATAGATAGATAGATGATAGATAGATAGATAGATAGATAGATAGATAGATAGATAGATAGATGATAGATAGATGATAGATAGATAGATAGATAGATAGATAGATAGATAGATAGATAGATAGATAGATAGATAATAGATAGATGATAGATAGATAGATAGATAGATAGATAGATAGATAGATAGATAGATAGATAGAAGGTAAAGGGACCCCTGACCATTAGGTCCAGTCGTGGCTGACTCTGGGGTTGCAGCGCTCATCTCGCTTTATTGGCCGAGGGAGCCGGCGTACAGCTTCCGGGTCATGTGGCCAGCATGACTAAGCCGCTTCTGGTGAACCAGAGCAGCACACAGAAACGCTGTTTACCTTCCCGCCAGAGCGGTACCTGTTTATCTACTTGCACTTTGACATGCTTTCAAACTGCTAGGTTGGCAGGAGCAGGGACTGAGCAATGAGAGCTCACCCCGTCACGGGGATTCGAACCGCCGACCTTCTGATCGGCAAGTCCAAAGCTCTGTGGTTTAACCCACAGTGCCACCCGCGTCCCAAAGAGAGAGAGAGAGAGAGAGATAATCTCTGCTTTGGTACACAGACCTTCCTTTCATGTGCTTTGCAAACAGTGAGAGTAGCCTTAGATAGAGCTCTGCCACCAGAGGTTATTCACTCTCACCTGCAGGGTGGGATAGAGGCAGGGTGGAGAGTAGAGATGCTTGCGGAAGTCAGTATTTGCAAATTCCTGAACTAAATGTCCCGATCCACACCTCTGAGACCAATGCGCTGATCCTTTTCCATCTCAGGAGACAAGGTACCCAACAGATTTATCAGCCCTTAACAGTTTAAATTTAAAGGAAAATAGGTATTTAAACACATCCTTTGAATGGCAGACTAATGCAGAAAGGGAAATGAATGGCACTTTGAGGTGGGGGAGAGACATGGAAAGGTGACATGGACCACGAATAGGTAAGTTCATTCATCCCTACTGCAGAGTAGAAGGCCCAAATGACTCCCAAGCTTTGTGTTATGTCACACAAGCAGGGAAAGAAGGAGATGAGAAAAAACGTATTCACTGGTCAGTCTTGCTGGATGGTAAAGGGAAGTTAACACACACGGGCTATTCCTTCCTCTTTGTGGCTAGGTGAGAACACCAAGTCTTTCTTCCTTCTCAGAATATGCTTCAGCTGGAGGTTTCTGCTGCTGGAAACCATGAAACCTCCTTTGCTTTGCTAGGAATTTGTGTCTACGACATCATGTCATAGATGGCTTAGAGAACATGCTAGTCAAGACGCTAGACAAGAACTTCACTGTTCTCCTGTCCCCAGTTAGATATAATTAATCCAGTCCCCTATATAATGACTCTTATCCACACAAGGGAACAGAAAAAGAGAGAAATAAAACAGCACCAACATGGACGTACGCTGGGGGAGGAGTCTCTTGCTCACCCACCGAGCATCAACCAAAAGATTGGACAAAAGATTCCTGCATTGCAGACGGCTGACTAGATGGCCCTCATGGTCCATACCAACTCTACAGTTTTATGATTCTAAGCAAAGTCTTTCTGGAGGAAATGTTTACTGGAGTGCATGCACATCCCAGCTAAAACCTTATTTCTCCTTGAAAGCCTCATGTTCCACAGGTAGCCAGCTATTAATATCTGAGAAGATTATAGACTTTGCAACATGTTTATGTATACATTGCACCATTCCTCTCAAGAAGCATGTGTGGCTTCTTCTCGCTTCCTTTGTAGTTAATAATAATAATAATAATAATAATAATAATAATAATTTATTATTTGTACCCCGCCCATCTGGCTGGGTTTCCCCAGCCACTCTGGGCGGGTTCCAACAAAATATTAAAATACAATAGTCTATTAAACATTAAAAGCTTCCCTGAACAGGGCTGCCTTCAGATGTCTTCTAAAAGTCTGGTAGTTGTTCTCTTTGACATCTGGTGGGAGGGCGTTCCACAGGGCGGGTGCCATTACCAAGAAGGCCCTCTGCCTGGTTCCCTGTAATTTGGCTTCTCGCAGTGAGGGAACCGCCAGAAGGCCCTCGGCGCTGGACCTCAGTGTCCGGGCAGAATGATGGGGGTGGAGACACTCCTTCAGGTATACTGGACCAAGGCCATTTAGGGCTTTAAAGGTCAGCACCAACACTTTGAATTGTGCTAGGAAACGTACTAGGAGCCAATGTAGGTCTTTCAAGACCGGTGTTATGTGGTCTTGGAGGCTGCTCCCAGTCACCAGTCTAGCTGCCGCATTCTGGATTAGTGGTAGTTTCCGGGTCACCTTCAAAGGTAGCCCCACATAGAGAGCTTTGCAGTAATCCAAGCGAGAGATAACTAGAGCATGCACCACTCTGGCAAGACAGTCTACGGGCAGGTAGGGTCTCAGCCTGTGTACCAGATGGAGCTGATAAACAGCTGCCCTGGACACAGAATTGACCTGCACTTCCTTGAACAGCTGTGAGTCCAAAATGACTCCAGGCTGCGCACCTGGTCCTTCAGGGGCACAGTTACCCCATTCAGGACCAGGGAGTCCTCCACACCTGCCCACCAAAAACAGTACTTCTGTCTTGTCAGGAAAATGGTACATAAGGGAGGGAGATGTTTTTCTTTCTCTCTTGTAATACTAGAACCTGGAGGTCATCCAATGAAGCTAAATGTTGGGAGATTCACGGCGGACAAAAGATAGTAGTTCTTCACACATCTCATTGTTGAACTAGGGAGTTTGCTACCTTGAAAGGTAGACAGTTGAAGACCTTATCTCCTTCTGCACTGGGAGATGGGCCCTGTCAAATCCATTTTCAGTAGCAAGCCCAGGTTTGCCCTGCAGAATGCATAAAACGCCTCCCATACTGACAGCATCCAGGTCAACTCTAACCACAGCAGAGGCAGAAAGGGAACAAGTTGTTTTTGCCTCACATTTAGCAGTTCAGAAGAAGTCAACATGGTCCTCTTCAGGTGTTGCAGACTTCACCTCCCATCACCCACAGGTAACACTCCCAGTGGTGGGTGGAACTTGGAGTCCAAAACATGGGCTACCCACAATGGTTAAGCTAGCCTTTAAGAAAAAGGTCCTCTTTATCCTTTAAAAATCCATTAAAAAACCCTCAGGCCATCCTCGCTCCTCTCTCCTCCTGGCTCCCCTCCTTTTAGTTTGTTGTTCTGGGTGCGATAGTGTCATTTTGCCTCGGGCAGATAATAAATTCTCATGGATTGAAATACTTTACAGCCAGGAGGAATGATTATCTGCTCTGACCTCCTACATAATGTGCAGGGCATATCATTTCACAAGCAATTCCTTCAAAAAGCCTAATATCCTGGTTGCATTATGGCATATCCCCCATCTCTCTCTTTCTTTCTTTCTTTCTCTTTCTTTCTTTCTCTCTCTCTCCCCCCACTCCCCCCCCCAACCACCACACAAAACACAATCTCTCTTTTAAAGATTTCTGTGATGGAGAATCCATCACATTGCTTAGTATGCTGCCTGGGCTGATTAAATACGAGTTTGTTTGTTTTTCTAACTCTGCTTTGTTTTCCTTGTCGAAATTGTCTAGAACCTGCTTTTGCCCTGCACATCTTATTACAAAATATCTTGTAAGACTCAAAAAGGTCCTTCGGTGGAGAGGTATCTTTCCCCATACAAAGAAAGGAAAGGAAGCTGTTGATCTAGTGCAGAGGTAGCCAGATGAGCATCTTCCAGATGTTGTTGTGCCCTCCAGATGTTGCTGGAGACCAACTCCCACTAGCCATGGTCAGTAGGCCCACACTGGTCATAGACAATAGTTATAATCCAGCAATATCTGCATGGCCCCATGTTGACTCCCCTGATCTCGATTCTCCTCCACATCCCATATTAATTTGGGCTCTGCTGGTAAGCAGTTCTAATGGCTACATTTTAGGGTTGGGATGTGACCCCCTTTGATCTGGGCTTGAAAAAACTGGAGGTCCCCTCCTGCCTTTACTGTGCCCTATGCTGCCTGGTTCCCTTCCTGGTTCCCCAAGTTGAAATATAGTATGGTCTTTCCTTGAGGAAGGGAGAAGGGTAGAAGCCAGTGCAGGCCTCACTTCTAGGCTGTAAAAGCAACACAGCAGATTGGCATACCTGGCTGCAAATGACAATCTGCTGTCTCTTATCCCCATTCCTGAAGGAAATGATTTTTTGCTTGGGAAAACAGGTGGACTAGTAATAATAATAATAATAATAATAATACTTTATTATGTATACCCCGCCCATCTGGCTGGGTTTCCCCAGCCACTCTGGGTGGCTCCCAACAGAATATTAAGAATAAAAAAGTGATAAAACATCAAACATTCAAAACTTCCCTAAACAGGGCTGCCTTCAGGTGTCTTCTAAAAGTCAGGTAGTTGTTTATTTCCTTGACATCTGATGGGAGGGCGTTCCACAGGGTGGGTGCCACTACCCAGAAGACCCTCTGCCCAATAATAATAATAATTTATTTATAATAATATTTATTAATTATACCCCACCCATCTGGATGGGTTTCCCCACCCACTCTGGGCGGTTTCCAACAAAGTATTAAAATACAGTGGTAACCCTGTAACCTCACTTCTCACAGTGAGGGAACTGCTAGAAGGCCCTTGGAGCTGGACCTCAGTGCAGACGATGGGGGTGGAGATGCTCCTTCAGGTATACTGGGCCAAGGCCATTTAGGGCTTAGCAGCTTAGGGACAGCTTTCTAAAGTATTCTAATCAAAAAAGCATGGTGTTTGATGGGAACATATGGAGTGAGCCAACAAGAACTCATATGGCCCTAGTTGCTTCCAGGTTAGCGATGGAGGTGGGTGCCCTCACAGGTGGACGTGGCAATGCTCTTTCATTGGTCCAGGGTAGTTTTGCCCTCATGCTGACACCATCATACCCATACCAGGCCATTAGAAATCATGAGAACTGCAAAGGATAATGCCAACAGAATTTGTCGCCATAAGACAAGGGAGGAATGGATTCAAGGGGAATTAGATAAATTCATAATAGGTCAGGCCATTTGGTAGCTACTGGGAAACCTTCAGGTTTGGCAGTTTTGTGGCTCTGAATTACCAGTTGCTAAAGAACAAAAATGGGAGCATCATTTCCTTCATGCCGAACTTGTGGAAAACTGGGTTCTGAACCAGAAGGACTACTCATCTGGAGTCTTTGTGGATATTTAAGTTATAATTAGAAAAATCTTAATAATTATTCATAAAGGAAACCGTTTATAAGAAGTAAATAAGGAGTCCATATAGAGGATAAAATAAGTCTTTTATTTGGTTGTTTGTATTGTTGTACGTTATGCTCACTGTAGAATCATAGAATCATAGAGTTGGAAGAGACCACAAGGGCCATCGAGTCCAACCCCCTGCCAAGCAGGAAACACCATCAGAGCACTCCTGGCATATGGCTGTCAAGCCTCTGCTTAAAGACCTCCAAAGAAGGAGACTCCACCACACTCCTTGGCAGCAAATTCCACTGTCGAACAGCTCTTACTGTCAGGAAGTTCTTCCTAATGTTTAGGTGGAATCTTCTTTCTTGTAGTTTGGAACCATTGCTCCGTGTCCGCTTCTCTGGAGCAGCAGAAAACAACCTTTCTCCCTCCTCTATGTGACATCCTTTTATATATTTGAACATGGCTATCATATCACCCCTTAACCTCCTCTTCTCCAGGCTAAACATGCTATGTATGTTATGTTCACGTTTAATGAGGGTGGGTTTGTGTATTGGGGGGTGTTTGTGTTATGTTGTAAAAAAAATTCCAATAAAATTAAAATTAACACAGAAGGACCACTCATCTGATCCAGGAGGACGTTTGTTATGTTAAAAGATAGTATACAAGGCTCTGGATACCTTTTAAAGAATGGGTATGGGGCATAGCAAGATAACGAAAGGGATGGAGTTCTGAGGAAGGACACCATTTGTTCAAAGCAATGGGAGGTGAATGACTTAGGATAACTGACAGTGGTGTGAAAGAGCACAAAGGAAGACCATAAGAAATTCACTATCTGGCAGGCTTGGTTGGCATCAGCAAAGACACCTTAGGGCAGAGGTTAGGGTCTTGAGACCCCGGCAGGGTCTGCTGGTACTGCATCCTCTGCTTCTCCCCTTTAACTGATAGATACCAAGTTGATAGGTCTATGAGCCGCCATTTTAAGTTCCCACAATGTCACATGAAAACATTAAAGCATTGTGGGACATTTTAAATGCAGCTCCATCGGAGCATTTGTGCTCTCCACTGCTGTTGTTGCCGCCACTGAGCGAGCCTGCAGTACAGTGATACCTCGGGTTACATACGCTTCAGGTTACATACACTTCAGGTTACAGACTCCGCTAACCCAGAAATAGTGCTTAAGGTTAAGAACTTTGCTTTAGGGTGAGAACAGAAATCGGGCTCCGGCAGCGCGGCAGCAGCAGGAGGCCCCAATTAGCTAAAGT
Source organism: Podarcis melisellensis (assembly GCF_964234715.1). Taxonomy (NCBI): domain Eukaryota; kingdom Metazoa; phylum Chordata; class Lepidosauria; order Squamata; family Lacertidae; genus Podarcis; species Podarcis melisellensis. Next base: position 14,248,222 of record NC_138537.1, read on the forward strand.
GGTGCTTCAGGTTAAGAACAGTTTCAGGTTAAGTACGGACCTCTGGAACGAATTAAGTACTTAACCCGAGGTACCACTGTACTACTGACGTAGGAGAGAGCCCACGCTGTGGAATTTTGCCAATTTTGCTTGCCAACTCTGATCATGGGCCTCATGGACTCCCTTCTGGGGAGTTTTTCTCCCATCCACTCTGTCACTTTAAGGCCCTAGCGCACACCAAAGTACAAGGCGGTGGCTTCGTTCTGAAGGCATCATTGACATGGAGCCAGCGCTGACAAACCCAAAGCCATTTGTTTTGTCCATCTCCCTTGTTTTTAGCCGTCTCTTTCTGAGTTCCTCTTATTTAAAAAAGCCTCTCTTTGAGAAGAGCTTCTAATCCTTTCGTCCTTGGGGAGAGAAGGAGCAAAGCATTTAAGTAGCAGCCCTATTTGCGAGACACTGGCAGCAGTGTGAAATTGATGAGGATCATGACTGCAGACCTGCTTGGTGACATGCGTCTCCAAGCGCTAGGAGCAAAATCCTGCTTTACGGGCACATCCTCCTATTAAATCCTATTCCTTGGGTACCGAAATTATACCACTGTTCAGCAGCCAAGCACCTTGCCCACCTATACAGGAAGAGGAAAAGGGGGAAGAGGGAACACAAGCAGCTATGCCGATCACGCTTAATTTAGATGTGCCTTGGAGGTGCCATGCAGTGTGTCAAGCTCAGCAGACATTCATAAACCCCCCACTGAATAGTAGGTTTGGATTTCGGAGGTAACCTCTTGGTCATCGCTGTTTTAGCTGGACTGCTGGGGCCACCTACCACAGTGCATTGCCAGGTTACATCGCATTAGACTTTCCCTGGCTAGGATGATTTTGCAGACCTGAAGCAAGGAAGAGAGAGAAATTCGATTTAGATAGCATTTAAAGGTGAACCTGCCCTAATTCAGACTTCCAGAAACAATACACGAGCCAGAAACAAGGCCATCCTTCAAATTCCCCGCCTCTCCAGATTTCACAGCGCAGTTCTCCGGCCAAGCAATGCGTACAAAAATGCATATACTACGGTAAAGTGTGCATAAATTTCCGCAATACCTCAAGGACTGACTCTCTCCCCATATAGACCCACCCAGACCCTGCAGTCATCTTCTGAGGCCCTTCTTCGTGTGCCTCCTCCACGAGAGGTCGGGAGGGTAGCAACACGAGAATGGGACCTTTTTTGCAGTGGCTCCCTGTTTGTGGAATGGCCTCCCTAGGGAGGTATGGCTGGCGCCTTCATTACAAACCTTTAGGCACCAGGGGGAAAGTTCCTCTTCAAGCCCTTTAAAATTTGTTGGTGGGAACGGGTGGGGGTTATTGTTTGTAGGGTTTTTTGTTGTTGTTTATCATGTATTTTGTGTTTTTGTATTGTATTGGGGATGCAGGTGGCGCTGTGGGTTAAACCACAGAGCCTAGGACTTGCCGATCAGAAGGTCAGCGGTTCAAATCCCTACGACGGGGTGAGCTCCTGTTGATCCGTCCCAGCTTCTGCCAACCGAGCAGTTCGAAAGCACTTCAAAGTGCAAGTAGATAAATAGGTACCGCTCCAGCGGGAAGGTAAACGGCGTTTTCCTGCGCTGCTCTGGTTCACCAGAAGCAGCTTAGTCATGCTGGCCACATGACCCTGAAGCTGTACGCCAGCTCCCTTGGCCAATAAAGCGAGATGAGCACTGCACCCCCAGAGTAGGTCATGACTGGACCTAATGGTCAGCAGTCCCTTTACCTTTACCTTTATTGTATTTTTATGTTGCGAACCGCCCTGAGATCTGTGGATGAAGGGCGGTATACAAATTTAGTAAATAATGATAATGATAATGCTGCACATGTTAGTGAAAATAGTACAACATCACCCTGCAGTTGGCTGGCAGTATGGCACCTCTGGATTGGTCATGCTTTATATAGATGCCAGGTGTTTGGCCTTCTACTCTTACTTGACCAGCAAAACAGTACATTTGATTTGCCACTCCTGTGCCAAACTGTCTACACATCCATGTCTACACTCTTGTGTGTTTTTCTAATGATCATGAGGGGTCACTAAATTGTAAAAATGTGTTGCTCTTCCTGCAGCAAAGGTTGCCAGCTTGGTGCCTGTAGGCACAAGAACACCCCTGCAGTGTTTCCTGATGCCCCAGAAGTCTCTGAGACACCTCCCTCGCCATGGCCACGAAGGAAGAAGTTGGAAGAGTGATGCTCTTTCCCACTTCCTCTCCCCCCCACCCCCACCCCTGCGTGCTGAGTTCAACTTTTACCCCAATCCCTGCGTGGGAGTGGCCAGAAGTGGTGATACCCATGGCATTCACCCGTGCCCATTGTCCTAAAAAGATGGCCAAGCCCTAAATTCTCCAGGCATGTACAACAATCCCCAGGCTGCCGCCTGAGACAGTGTCTTAGGATGCACAGAGAACTCCTGATGCAACAGAGAATTCCTCATGGGAAAGCTGCCTCTGGGCACATATCTCCCTTGCGAGGTCGAAGTGACAGCTAAGTCTGGATCCCCTTTCCTGCGAAATAATACACTTACAGTTTGTTGTAGCATCTAACACTTCCTGAACTTTAAAATAAATCTCTTAAGCCTCCGTGGCTTTGCCTCTTAGAGCTCAGCAGAACACAGAGATGTATTTTTAGCCGTTCCGCTACGCCAGTTTTAAAATAACCACGCCGTGTACAAAAATACGGCCGCCGTCTTAAGTTATTAAACACATTTAAGAACCCAAATAATAAGCTGATATGTGACGTGACCTACATTAGAGGAGGCATAAAACAGCAGATAAGCCAGAAGTTCTCAACTATTACTGTACATGCAATGTTTTATTCATTGAATGGGATGAGCACTACTGAATGGGAAGGTATGGGTGCTTTGTGCTGTTTCTTTTCCCTCACCCTTAGAAAATAAAAAACAGCCTAGCGATATAATAACAGTAAGAATGCATTTTTCACACACTATTCCAAAGCCAAGGTACCATTGCAGAAAAGACCCTCAACCATGAGTTTCTCTAAGGAACTGGGAGTAAGCCAAGTCAGGATCCCAGCTCAGAGGATGGATAAGGGCCACTATTCAGATATTCCAATGGGATATCATGTTCCAGCATCACCTATTTACGCTACTATGCCCAAAATGTCGCACAACATGTTATGTATTCAGTGGTCTGTGTTTGCCTGAGCTTGAGTCTGGACTAATGATTCTGAGCTCCTGTGTTCTGACTTGATACATGATGTCCAATCACAGAACATTTCAGGATTTGGGTCTCTGCCATTGGCCCTTGAACTCTGAGTCGTGATTCGCAGCTTGGAAGTTTAGACAGCCAATCACATTGGGAGTGGGAGTGGCCCAGGCCTCCAGAAATGTATATAAGCAGTTGCTGTGCCCCTGTTGTCCAGTTCTGTTAGTTCAATAAAGGTTCTTGCTGTTATCACTGTGTCTTGCCTCGTGGGAACCCACCTATACTTCACAGCATATCAGATGAGCCAGAGTAAACGTTACAATTCGAAAAACGTGTTAGCCACAATTACAATTAGTTTCAATAATGGTACGTAATAATCAATCAATCAATCAATACAATTAAACTGACCTAATCCAACATTTTACGACCTTGGAGGGTGAACTACATTTGTTGGGATTCTTTGGGGGAAACCATGACTTATAAAGAGGTTATGGATGTGATCTAATTGAAAGCACAACATAGAATTTAAAATATGCTACCGACAAACCGTATATACTTTCATTCCAAAAAGGCAACATGAGTTTCTCTGCAATTAACCTGCACGCATTGATTGACAGCCATTTTTACCTGTCCAGGTAACAGATGATGATGATTAGCTTACAAACCTACTTCAGCCTCTGGCCCACTGGAGAGTGTAAGCAGCCATCTAGGGTTGAGGAAACTGTGGCCTTTCAAATTCTCTTGGACTACATTTCCCATCATCCCTGTCCAATGGCCAAACTTGCTGGGACTGATGGAAACAGATAGTTCTGAGCTTGACAGTTCTAAGAGAGCTCTTTTTTACCTTGGGGTGGAGGGAATCAGCTGCCGTTCTCAGGAAACTTCATTATTCCCCCAGGGAATTCTGCTACGCAGCTCAGTACGCTCCTTTGGGGTACACCTGAGTCCTTGGGGACGGCCACTGCATAAATCGTCGGTGTCTTTGGGGAACACTTTATCTCTCGGTCTCTTTCTTGACATCTTCCCAGTTTCCGAAATAGCAAAGCGCTTTCTGCAGCTTCGGGTCATCTTATACAACTTGCATAGACATGAGGGTGAGGTATCATGCCACTTTAAAAACTCCCTAATTAAAGGCACATAAAATTATTCAAGGAAATCCAGGAAAATGCAGAGAAGTGGTCTAAACAGAGCATAGATCGATTGCAACAGCTTTCGCATAAACAAGTGCTGGAAATTGAGGCCTATGAGAGAATTGGTCATGGCTGCCTGTCCAGGTCTATCCTGTGTAGAGAGAAGACTTGAGGGCAAAAGAAACAGAGGCTGCTTCATATTCTAGCATGCTGGAAACATGTTCTTTGAGATGCAGGTAAATAAGTATCTGAGTCAATGTGAAATCCTCCGCCGTCCCCCCTATCTCCTCAGACCCTCCAAGGGTCCCTATTTTCCAGGGACAGTCCCAGATTTAAGGAAGCCATTCCTGGTTCCTGATTTGATCATGGAATTATTGGGACGCTACCGGGGAGACTTGGCACGCTCTAGTCAGCAGAGTGAATAACTTCTCACCACGGAAGTGGCAGACAGAGACATGTGTAAGCATTATTTACAGGCGTTTATTCAGCATAGTTCAGGAACAAAGGAAAAACATGTCTGCTTCCCTTCGTGTCCAAGCACACAGCAGCATCGCAAAAGCAATATACAAACAGAAGTTCCCAGCAAGCCTGTGCTGGAAGTAAACAGGCATGTGACACACAACAGTCATGCCTGTTCCTTTTAAGGTGGAACGGAACTATATCCTAACAGGAATGTCCCACTTTTCATTAGAATGTCTCTGTTTCCATCAGAGAAATGCTGGAGGGTATGGAATAGGATGCCCACAGGACTTTTTTTTTCCATCTGGAACTCACCGGAACTCAGTTCCGTCACCTCTCAGGTGGGCACCATTGCCATTCTAAGAGAATGAGGGAAGTGTTCGTGGTTAGTTCCTGTACCTCTTTTTCCAGAGAAAGATACCACTGGACACCCCTATTTTCTTGGGAGAAATGTTGGAGGGTATCTCCTCAGCCCTTCAGCCACTCCTTTATCTTCTCTTCATTCATGAAGAGTTGTAAGGTTTTTTTCTAGTTTTTACTTCTTTTTCTGTCACAAAAACTTCTTTTTCTGTCACAAAATATTTTTTTTAATCTGCATTTGTATTGTAAATGAATGCATTGCATGCTCACATATAAACAAGAAAGCAAAAATCTCCGCTGTTCTTTCCATTGTTGCTCCACGCTAGTCTGCTGTTTGTTGAAGCAAACCAGTGAGTATCATTGGTACCAGGTAGAGGCAATGATCCATAATCATCTGGAGGAACGCTGTTTGTTGTTCCCCGTATTACAGAGGCCCAAGTGGCCTCAACAAGGAGCTCATCTTTCTCCCTTGATAGCAAGCACGTTTAGGTCACAATGCTGTGCCCAAGATTTTAGTGTGCCATTATAATTTACCCAGCAGTTCTGAAGATTTCCAGTTGGCAGTTATCACTAGCCTCCCTGCAGTAAATACAGCCGTGGCTAATTCTAAATCTTGCTTATTAATTATGCCTTTCAAAAGGCGTAAGGGAGATGGCTTAGGTATCAAAGTTATATCACATCTGATTATGCCCTTAATAATATCTAGTATCCTTTGCCAAAATACTCTAGCGCAAGAGCAAAAATAATCTGTGCTCGATCCTATTCTCTTAAATGGGAGGGATCCTAGTCTTTCAGTCTTCCAAAGACTGCCCTCCTTTGTGGATTCTTAAATAAATGAGCCGGTCGCTGGGGAGGAGAGAGCTAATGCAGAAGGAGAGAGAGAGAGCTCCAAGACGCTGGACATCCTTAACACCAATTTTTTATGCATTTATCTGCTTTCCTGGCCTGTTGCCAGAGTTCAGGATAGGTTAACATTCATGATGAAGAAAACAGTGTAACCATTAAGAAAAGAAAGGAACCACCACCAGTCCGAAAGCCGAAGCCGCAGGAGAAAGTCTGGAAAGGCCCTTGTGGGGAGCAAGAGAGTTTGGCCTTTTAAATGAAGAGCAAGCTGGGGGTTTTCCAGACCCACAGCAGGAACTAGGGGGGGAGGCTAGGTTTGGGGGCGGCTCATGGGCTGGTAAAATGGTCTTCATGGGCCGCGTCCAGCCCATGGGCCACACGTTGCCGACCCCTGCCCTTGAAGCACAGGCAGGCTCGGAAAGCAGGAGGGGAAACATTTCTTCTCTGGAAGAGGAGGCAATTAATCCTATGAGCCCAAGGAGTAGTCGTATGGGAAAGGTATTAGACAGGAAACAAAACCAGAAACCAGCCAGCCAGCTTACCAAAAAGCACAGAAATAGGGGGCAAGACCAGCTTGTCATAGCAAATAACTTGTGGTGGTGCGTTGTTGTTGTTGTTGTCTGAAATAAAATACACTCTTCTTTATGAATTGAAAAGCTGACTGAGACTGAAGTGATTTTACCAGGGAGGACCTGGTTGGTGGCAGCGGATTAGTGGTGTACGGGTCTATAGTCTGTGAGACGACCGGGGGCTCCGTACGAACGCCACATCATGTTTCAGGGCATCTTCCTGAGGCTCTGGAGAACCACGGTCAGGCAGAGTAGATGATCCTAAGGATAGATTCAGGAGAAGTTGCTTCATACATTGCAGTGCTGGAATTCTCAGGGGTTTGGTGGATGCAGAAAAGAGATTGATGGAGGTTTTTTGCAGCGACCATCTGCAACACCAGCATCCCTTCCTGTGGACAATCTGCTGTGAAGATTATGAACAATCTGCCGAAAACATTGCACCAACAGAAGCATAAGTCGTCCTGTATGGATAACACACATTGAGGAGCACCACTTGCTCTTAAAAATGAAAACTCCCCTTGTTCCAACCCTGAAATACTTATGGACCCAGGATTTGTTATGTCCATGAAGACTTTAGTGCACGCACGCACAGAGACATACACACACACAAATCCATGAAGATGACAAAGCAAATAGCAGCAACATACATGGGGTGGAAGAATGGCTTGTACTCTCAGCAGTGATATTTACCAGCATCTTGTCTATTGCTTTCCCTCTTTGGGAGACCTTTTATTGATGGCTTCCTCCAAAACAATCACTGTTTGCAGGTCACTCAGACTGTGGGTGTTATCAAGACTTTGCTGTCATGATTTCCTCCCTGCCTGGGAGTCAAGTCCGGTTAAACTCTACAGATGTGGATTGCAGAGAAGGTGAAGTAGCATGAAAAATTCCTTCCCAGGACCCCAAAAGACTAATCCGCCAGCCCCAGTGTGTTCCTCTGCCCCAATGGGCACGTGGTTGACTGGGTTGTGCCACCTGCCTGCCCCAGCTGAGATAGGGGAACCTGTGGACTTGTTGCTGAACTACCATTCCCATCATCCTCTGGCCATTGCCCATGTGGCTGGGAATAATGGGAGCTGAAATCCAATAAAGCGACTTCCGACCCTGGGGAGGAGGTGGGGTTGCGGGCTTCCCACCCACAACGCCCGCGCGGAGGCTGGCTCTCAGCCCTGCGCTTACAGGGGGAATCCTCTGCCGCGTCATCCCCTGGCCAGCCTATCGGCTGGCTCAGGGGGCGTGGCTTGCCGCTCTTAAGGCAAGCGCGGCAGAGGAGCTCCCTCTTTGCCACCGATCAGCTGGGGAATTTCCCACCCACCCTCCCTTTAAGGTTTTCCTTTGACCTTGCTATGGACTTCGGTTGGTTGCTGTTAAGGGGCTTGGTAGGAATTTTTCCACTTGGCATATTGGAACTGGCCATTTGGTTTTTTTGCCTACCTCATAGCAAATCGTCACAACTTTCACGGTTTGGTGGTGAGGCATTGGTCGGGGTATTGTTATGTAGATGGACGGGGGGAGGAGTGCCATCACCTCCCCTGGTTGCGAACGGTAGTCCGATAAAGGACTCCGGGGGCATGGCCCCGTCCGAAGCCTAGGGAGGCCAGGGCCCAAGACACGCCCCTGAGCGGTGACCCCAGGGGAGTGCCTAGTTGATGTGCATCAGCAGGGCTCCCCCTGCTGGTGTTAACCCTTCCCGGCCTCTCAGGCATACAGCCTGAAGCCGGTTAGTTGATTAGGACCAATGCCTAGGCCAATACCGCTCATTTCCTGCAATCAATAAAGATGTGGCCATTAACCTTAACTATGGTGTCTTGTGTCTTTATTTCTTCCGGTGGGAGGTGGGAACTCGCCGCGCAACATCTGGGAGGAGGCAGCGGGTTCCTGTTATAAATACATGCCCCCACACGCCTCAGTTTTTGGTGCCTTTTTCTTTGTTTCCTTGTTCTACCCTATTTTTCCCTTTCTAGACATAAAGCCACTTTGCTTTCTGCTTTAACCGATAGGTTCCACTGTGAAATGGTTAGCAAAGGCAGGTCGCCTGCTTCTCGATTTCATTTCCAGGACGTATTGCAGAAGGGCCAACAGATCAAATTGCTGTTTTGATCCGAGGCAGCGTTCTCCCGAAAGTGAAGTGGCATAATGCGCGCCAAAGTACCTGTTTATGTCCATTACAAAAGAGAAGACAAATACTGAATTACCTCAGCCTTTCCATTCCAGCCGAGCAGAGACAATTGTCTCAGCTTTTGGAAACATTACTCAGATTTACACATAATTTCTCAAGCAATTTTGCATCACCCAAGAGTGACCTTGAGAGCCGAAATGCTGTCTTGTTCAGTCTGCCAGTAAAACGGCTAGCGGTAATTTCTCAGTTCCACACAGAGATTTCTCAGAGACTCATTCCAGGGTGAAAATCTTTGCCTTCCTCCTTCGCCTTTGTCGATTTGTCTCTACTAAAGGGCACTCTCTGTTAAACTGGCCTTCGGGTTAAAAAAAGTCGGTCCAATTAACATGCCATGTCATTAGGCATTGCTGCAAACATGTTTCTGAGTAACTAGGGTTGGAGAGGAAATTTCATCCTGCTTGCCTGTGAAGACAAACCTATCTAATTTGCCCTTTGCGAAACAATATGCAAACCGAAACAAACTTCTCCAAATTTCGCAGTGCAGTTCTCCAGCCAAGAATGTGTGCAAAAGTGCATACCATGGGATAAACTGGACACATAAATGTCTATATTAATGAAAGCAGCATGTGCAAATGTGTTATATTGGGGAGGTTGCTTTAAAAATGTGTATATATTGCAGATATTAATATTGCACAGCATGAAGCAATTGGATACATAAAAGCTGGTCCATTTTGGATTAAAAATTGTCCAGATCCATTATTCAAAGCTTTACTAACCAAAATGTCTTTAAAAAAAAGGTACAAAACAATCAATGTCTTTAAAAACAGGTACAAAACAATCAATGATCCATCCATAAAGTTGTATAAAGTACAGTGGTACCTCGGGTTACATACGCTTCAGGTTACACACTCCGCTAACCCAGAAATAATGCTTCAGGTTAAGAACTTTGCTTCAGGATAAGAACAGAAACGGGCTCCGGCGACGTGGCGGCAGTAGGAGGCCCCATTAGCTATAGTGGTGCTTCAGGTTAAGAACAGTTTCAGGTTAAGAACAGACCTTCGGAATGAATTACTTAACCCGAGGTACCACTGTATATGCATATTCAAGCATAGGTCCTTCTTCTTAATATATAACATAATTATGATCAGAACAAAAAATCAAAGCTCTGTCTTTCCCATTGCCTGCATAACCTGCCCCACCCCCGTTCCCCTGTCAGGAGCTCATCCTACACTCAAGTAGCACCCTGGCAGAGACACATGCCCGACTGGCATGTTCTCTTCTTCCTGGTTGTTCGTTCGGGAGCTTCAAAAGCTTTCTTCAGCCTGAATATCACAGCGACTGATGCCAAGAAACATCAGCACACTTAGGGATCCAAAGAGTTTGCGCAGTTGCATAACAGAACTCAGCATTTTGGCTAATCTACTTTATTTACATATAAATACACAAGGAGCACTGCAACATGGCTCCCTCTCTCTCTCTCGCATCAGACAGCAAAGAGAGAAAAAACAAAGGACAATAGTCCCACTTCACGGAACACAGTAACACAAACATCCTGTCTCTGTCATTTCCCACTCTGTGGAGTCAAAACATACACCGACATGTGATAGACAACAACCCCATGACTGCAGTCATGGAGCAGGAATTCTAACACCCCCACCCCCCAAGGCTATGCAACTCCTGGGGATGCATCATTATCACATCCTTCTCCCACTGTACCTGGGAACAAGAGACCAAAAGCCAACTCCCTTTCAAAATCAAGATTTGCAATGGAATACCTTAACCACATGAGCTAAGGTTAAACACTCATGCAAAAGATCAGAGAACATCAACAGTTAATCATGAACCCAGCTAGAGAGCTCTCTTCTAGCTTAGTATCCTCCAATGGAATTTTCTAGCGTTAAACCCTTAGCAATATACACAAAGGCATTCACCATTTCCAGTGTGCGATTAAACACTTATACTGAACAAAAACTGCTTACAAAAATATGTATAGTATGAGAAATTCATACTAAAGTGCTGACTAATTCTTGTGAGATTTAAAAAAAAATTACAAACTGATGTGGAAATTAAATGAATTGAATTTAAGAATGGAAAAATGAGAAATTGAGAGAATCCAAAACTGATAGATTCACCCATCCCTAAGAGTAGCACTATTCATACATATTCTCTCCAGCCAGTGTGGTGTAGTGGTTAAGAGCGGTAGTCTCGTAATCTGGGAAACCGGGTTCGCATCTCCGCTCCTCCACATGCAGCTGCTGGGTGACCTTGGGCTAGTCACACTTCTCTGAAGTCTCTCAGCCCCACTCACCTCACAGAGTGTTTGTTATAAGGGAGGAAGGGAAAGGAGAATGTTAGCCGCTTTGAGACTCCTTCGGGGAGTGATAAAGCGGGGTATCAAATCCAAACTCTTCTTCTTCTTCTTCTCTCTCTCTCTCTCTCTCTCTCTCTCTCTCTCTCTCTCTCTCTCTCTCATAAACTTTTAATTAAATTTTCAGATTTTACAAAGTCTTTTAGACAATACTCAGAACAAATCTCTCATATCCATTGACTTCCCATCTACCCTTCGGTGGAATTCTTTCCTTACCATATAAAATTGCTATATTACTTATATATTTATACATTCTAAGTCTGAATACAAACAACATGTGGAAGCAGGGTGGATAAAAATCAATGATTTTTTAAAAATAGGATTTTTTATTTAAATCAGGTTATTATTATTTTTATTTAAATTGGATTTTTAAAATAAAATGCTTTTGGAAGAAAAGTCTTTCTAAATATAGTTTTCTATTTAAGTTACATTATAGTCCAAAGATTATTCATCCGGAAATAAGGATTTGTTTTAAATTTTTCATGTGTGCTAAAACTTAATCTAAGTTTAAAAAAAACCCTGTTTAACCACATCAGTTAACAAACATGGATACATATGCTATAATGTTATTGTTTTAGTTAAATAAATTGTTTAAATTGTTATTAATGAAATGATTATTTTTCTCCTTCCAATAAAGTACAGCAGAAAAGTTGTCCAAATATAAACAGCTAACTTATTAAACCTCACAATAATTTCATAATTATCTGTCTATGTATTTCTAATAGTATAACCAAAACAGTAATTTTCAATATAACTGTAAAAACTATTTTATTATTCCAAAAATGAAACCTTCATCTGGTTGTAAATATTAAGATTATACCAGCAAGAATGAATCTTTCTGTAAAACAATTATTTAAATCAAGTCTTACTGACTAGTGATTTAAATCAATTTGGTTTGTGTTATGTATTCAGACTGGCTGCAGTTCTCACTCTGGGCCACCAGTATGCAAATGAAGGATTGAGAGTTGCTTTCACCGATTGGGTAGTTAGTTGGAATTCGTTGCCATTACAAGTTATTGATCATTATATAAGGCAACCAGCTTCACTGTTGTTCAGAGAGACCTAGAGCAGTGCCAACTGCTGTAATAAAGAGCTGTTGCTTAAAAGAGTTGTCTGCCGCCCATCTTTCCCACAATACAACAGTTTAAATCAAATCCACCCTGCGTGGAAGGAGACCAGGATTCCTCCCAGTGGCTCCACACCAATTGAACCTTGCACACAGACCCTTTGTGCATAGAAGCTGTAGGATACGGGTGAGACATACAAAGCACATGCAGCTTGAATGCTACAAGGCTCTCTGTGCAGTTGGCTAGATAATGTATCCCTGGATCAATCCTTTGTGCAGTGTGGATGCCACTTTGAAAAGAAGACAAGGAAGTTGACAAGCAGTGTTACCCCTTGGAATGGCTGAACAAAGGCAGGCAGCTTGGGGTCAGCTGAGATTGGTGGGGCAGCGACCCAATTGCCCTAACAGACCAGGCTCCGCTGCATAAACGTTCTTCATAAATGGATTATAAATTGATTGCCCCTTCATTATACCCTGTGTATTGTCTCTTATATCTGGATAATCCACATTTGAAACAGCCTAAATTTAGATCAATTCTCCAAGCTTTGAACAAACTCTCCAGTGGGTGTAGATATGACCTTCAAAGAAACTAAAATTCATTTTCTTATTATCTTGGAGATAATTTGCCTAATGCCTTTATTCTTCCCATGCAAGGCGCAGACCTGCCGCAGTGAAAACTGTTTACAAATGTTCTTTTTCTACATTAAAATTGATTTTCCGAGAGCGAGATAGGCAATGCATTCTGGAACTAATTTGAATTTTTCTCTAATTAATATTCAAACCCAAAATATGTTATCTTTGCATGACTGTGCAATTATTAAGGGGGAAATATCATCCATGAAGGTAATTATTTTTCATTTTCCTCTTTCCTCCTTTCCCCCTCCCTCTCCCCCCTCTTTAATAGCAGATCACATATATTTTTTTAATAAACACAGAGAGAGAGAGAGAGAGAGAGAGAGCCTGTATCATATCTCTTTCTTTCCTTCTTCTTTTTTTTAAGGCTATGATTGAGGAGGCCATCACAAGAGCCGAATGTTTTTCAGTGATGTACACGCCATTCGCAGCTAAAGTAAAGGCTGAAGAGGTAGACAAGTTGAAGGAAGTTTTCACCAGAAAGCACCCCGACTATGTGGAATACATCTATACAGGTGACAAGGTGGACACCCTACAACACGAGGGATGGTTCGGCCAAGATTAATTAAGGGCTTTTTGCCCCATTGATTTGGATACCAATTTCCTTTAGGATATTTCTACACTGGCTTTCAGTTTACATATTAATTTCACATTATGGGGAGGGCGGAATCATGAATCCAAAATGGAAAACAATAAATCACACCAGAACGGAAAACATGCCGTGTGCCCGCCCCCTGGGCTCTGGAAGTGCTAGTGCTATTTATTTGTGTCATTGATTTTTAGAGTTCTCTTCATATAAAGATAGAAAAACTGAGTGCCGTTTTGAACTGTGCATGTTCTGCTTCCTCCTCTTATTTTTCAGACCCTCATGGACTTCACAGTTTGCCACAGACAGCCAACTGGTCTTGCCCTTCTCCCCAGTGTTATCTGCTGACCCTGGGCTTCAAGAACAAGGAAGTTGGGAAATTTCTGGAAAAGATGTCCAGCAGGAAGTTGCCGACATTTTCGGGTAACAAATGTGGATTCTCTCTCGCACATACACAATTGGTAATGAACGGGTATCTCCTGGTTTTGTCATTTTCGCAAGTCTTACATTGGATGGATGGATGGATGGATGGATGGATACATGACATGACATGTTCTAAGCCAGACAAGAGAACTCGAGGAGGGCTCAGAGCGGGGCATGGCTGGAGAAGAGTCCTGAGGGCAGGTGGTGAAGCTCAGGGGGGCACATCCAGCCCTCAGGCCTGAAGTTCCTCAACCATGTGGTAAAACGAGACATTTGGCAACCAGCAAGTCATGACTAATCCATTTCCGGAGCCTTGGGATTAAGTTTCCACACAATAGGGAGTTATCTTTTCAATGCGATTCTGACCACAGCTGTTAGTTCTGTTAAATAATGCTTCTTTTATACCTCCCTAGAGCATAAAGCTCCATTCAGTCCTCTCACAAAAGAAGAAGCAAGGAGACACCTGGAGACAATTGGAAAAAGAATCTTGCCAATAATGGATTTCATCAGAGGCACCAAACTGACTGTGAGTATGATAATATTTTTAATATGGTTCTCATCCCTTACAATAAATGGTATATATTTTGCTGAAGGTGAGTAATGAGGTTTCGTGCTGCTATTTCAGGCATGGCTATCACCCCAAGGTTCCCATGTAGTCCTCAACAAGGACAAAACGCTAGCTAAATGTTTGCAGACAACTGCAAATCTTTGCCGCGCTGTTGTGAAAGCGCAGTATTATAATTGAGCAAATTCAGGAAATGCGGAATTATAATCCAGCGGCACTATAATTTAGCTCCTGCAGCAATTGCCTTCTTGCTTCTGCTGCTGCCGAAATGAATGAGCTGCTTGTGATGAACGGCTTTGCCATGCTGTTGCGAAAATGCAGTATTATAATTTAGAAAATTCGGAAAACACAGAATTATAATCCAGCAGCACTATAATTTAGCTCCTGCAGAACATGTGGCAACTGCCTTCTTACTTCCACAACTGATGAAATGAACAAGCGTTCTGTTTCCAAGATCCAGAAGTGATCGCCATTGTTTATATTGCCAAAACTGCACCATCCGTGTGTAAGTACAAAAACCTTAGGGTGAAAAAACCTTGGGGGGAGCCCCAGAAACAACTCAATGATGTTCAGGGGCTACAGAATCCTGACTGGTTGTTCAGCGGATGTGGTGGGATAAATAGCAGGGCCAAGTTTTCAAAAATAAACAATGCTTATACAGTGATACCTCGGGTTAAGAACTTAATTCGTTCTGGAGGTCCGTTCTTAACCTGAAACTGTTCTTAACCTGAGGTACCACTTTAGCTAATGGGGCCTCCCGCTGCCACTGTGCCACCGCCGCACGATTTCTGTTCTCATCCTGAAGCAAAGTTCTTAACCCAAGATACTATTTCTGGGTTAGCAGACTCTGTAACCTGAAGCGTCTGTAACCCGAGGTACCACTGTACTTAAGGTATATATAAGGCAACAAGTTAAACAAGTCAAGAAAAAAAAATGAGGGGGAGAGCCACTATTATAGTATTTATCCATAAGAGTAAATACAAAATGAACAGAGATATATAAAGATAAAAATAAACAGAGATTTGAACCGCTGACCTTCTGATCAGCAAGCCCAAAAGGCTAAGCGGTTTAAACCACAGCACCAAACTCACCAAACTCAAGAGATACATGCATCTAGTTATACCAGTGGCAGGAAGCCTTTTCCAACCAATGGGCCAGAGCTTAATCTCCCTGACCACTAGCGGGCCAAATTTGACAGGTAGGTAGGGTCACCCATGGGGGGCAGCAGGCAATGGTGTTGGTGCTGAACTCTGAAGTCTCGATTGTCAGGACTTCTAAGTGCAGTATTGCGATGTTTACAAACCGTTTTCAAATATCCCCGTGCTGCTTTTGAACTTCCAAAACTGGGTGGTTCAAAGAGCAGCCTTTCATAAAAACAATCCCCGAACTACTCCTTAAGCCTCCAGAAGTCTGAGATTTGAAGAGCAGCATGGGGGAAAGAGCTCTTTGGACCTCCTACTTTTGGGCAGTGCTGAGAGGGTGGGGGGTGTTGCTCCAGGAATGAAGCAATTGGGAAGTCACTCTGAGCTTCCAGTTGTTCCTCCGAAGTCCTGCTGTTACCCGCCCCACCCCTGATGTCACATATGATTTCAGGCGTAGGGTGGGTGAGAATGGCTTCACCAAAATGGCCTCACTGAGCAAATGCAAAGGCAGCCTACGTTTGATCCATAGACGGGAGGTTCCTCCCATCTGAGCTATGCCTATTCTAAACTGTTGCTCCAACCAAAACAATTTTGAATCATGCTGTTCAGTCCAGCTGTATTGCAGGATCCAGGCATCATGCTCCCTAGTCGCCCATCCCACAGAGAAATAAAGGACCACATAGACTGGTTTGGATCGAAACAGGCCACAACTTTATTGAATACAGATGCAAGAGGTTTGGCTTGGACATTAGGCAATCAAAATACTTCTGGCCTGCCCACCAGAAGTGACGCGTAGGTCATTCCAGGCAGGGGGTGTCAGGAGTGTGTGCAGGAGCCAGGCCCTGGGACCAGTCGGATTTTGCAGGACTGGGGCCTTCCTAAGTTTGTTCTGGAGAGGCAAGGTGTGGCTGCACAGGTGAAGCCACTTGGTAACTCACTGCACCTGGTGACAAGAGCCAGGAAGGGATATAAGGTCAGCATTTCTCTTGGCCTCTTTGCCACGCCAACTTGTTTCCTGCCTTGCTGCGTTTGGCTCCTTGCTTCCTGATCCTCAAACCTCAGCTCTTTGCTTCTTCACCCTCGGACCCCTGGCTTCTCGGCTCTCGTTCCTGCTCCCACCCTGCCATCTTGCCCCCGATCACAACATCCTCAGCCAGAACTTTGATTGCCCGTAGACCAGACCATGACAGGGGGGTTCATAAGTCTTACATCAAATAGAGTGGGGGCCCCAGGGACTGCTGTCTGGGGGAGCATCCTCAACCCTGGCCCTGCCTGGGCACACAGGCACGACCAGTCCCCCTGGTTCCCTTTAACAGGATACCCCAGTGTTTGGAGGGGCAGGCGAAGACTACACCCTCCCCTCCATCCAAGACAAAGGGTTGGCCCAATGCCCAACCCAGTTGTGACGATTGCTATGAGGTAGGCAGAACCACTGGGTTAGAGCCTATTGGCTTGGTGGACAAATTCCTACCTGGCTCCATAAAACAGCGACCACCGTAGCCACAGCAAATTCCTTAACAGTCAGCTTGAATCCAAGGAGGGTGGTTGGGGGAACCCAGTGAGGGGAAAACAGGTCGGGCCCCAGGTGAAGGCTATTTAAATGCCCAGGGAGTGGACCCAAGGGAAGCCTTTCAGCTCCGTTGGCCCCGCCCTCCAGCCCAGCCTGCATCCCCATTTGCCAATTAAGGATGTAGGCTAGGATCCGGCTTCTGACAGGCAGCGCAAGCTTATGCCCACGCCCCCTATCCAAACGGGATTCAAGTGACATGATTCCCTCGTCGGGGCCATGGAGAAGCCTCTGCCATCCCACAATGCCGCTGCACCAGAAGGGGTGAGCGGACTTCCCTACCACTTTCCAGTGTCCCTGCTCTCTCTGGTGTTTCAGCCCTTTCTCTTTCATTCAGCTCTTGAATTCCATCTCTTCAAATCTATGAAGAGCACTTTTCTTCAACTCAGCTCATGTATCATATTTTCGCTCCTCCCCCCAGCCTTTTAGCCAATTATAAGGATAGTAAACTCCTGGTTAAGTGTTCATTTCCCCTTAACGGCCACATTCCTAGACTGAACTTTTGACCTTCTGTTCAATAGATCCCGAGTAGAACAACCACTTGTACTTTTGACCTCCCCATGAAAATGGACCCTTCTATGAGGAGAGCCCTTAAAATCCAAAGCAGCCATTTTATAACAACCAAACTTTATACAATATGGTGGAATGGCTTCTTTTCTCCCTTTTGGGGGGCGGGGGGATATTTTGAAAATGAACCGGTTTATCAATTATTTTGAAAGAACATTGCCACTCATAAGATCAGAAAAGGAACAGAACACATAACTGAAGAGAAAATCTTTTTCCATAATGATGATGAAAAGTGAGAACCCAACCCCAAAACCTGATTATAAAGCAATCTAAAGATGGTACTACAGGACAGGAACTCCTCTGTCATTCCTGTCTGCTCTGTCTAGACACTGATGAAATTGGACACTTCTGTTTCCTGTGGAAGTAGTCCAATTTTTTGTTTGAATTATATTTGCAGCTATTATTTATCAGCTTTAATACTTATTCCATGGAAGAATGTGCTTTATAGAACACTTTCCTTCCAGTTACCTTCTATTAGCTTTTTGAATTTCTCATGGGTTTTACAAAAAGATAGTTGGGGAGCAGGGGGGAATACACTACAGTTGAAAAGAAGCAATTATTTTCTGTAAGATCTCCAAAACTCCAGCTAGTTTTCTCTCTGAAAGGCAATGGTGGAGGCATCTCAGGACACAAGGGGGAGAGAACTAATTAGCAGCCCAAATCTGCAAGCCGGTTGTGCCAAAACACATAGCAGATAGTTAAACTCTGGGATCTGAAACAACAAGATATAGCAATGGCCATCGACTCAGAAGACCTTGATGCACAAATCCATGGAAGATAAGGCTAACAGTGACTTCTAGTCATGGTGATTATTTTACCCCCAGAACCAGAGGCAATATGCCTTTGAATACCAGCACCTGGGGATCACAAATGGGAGAGTGTTACTGCACTCATGGCCTACTAACAGCATTCTATGACTATCTGGTCCTTATGGACCATCTGGCTGGCCACTGTGCAAAAGGAATGCTGGATTCCCATAGGTCTTTGGGCTCATCTATCAGGGCTCCTCATACATTCTCGGTTGGTCTGCTTCAGCTGGATCTTGGTGTTTCTGCTCAACTGGTTTATGGGTTTGGCTTTAGTTGGGCTCCCTGGGCTTCAGTTTCCAATGGAGTCTTCCTACTTAGAGAGGCATTTTTGCTGCCTTTCTGTTCACCCAGCCTTTTCAATAACTTAGCTAGTCTGCCCCTCTGTTTCTTAAATCTGTGCTTAACTTTTGGGGTATAGCAAATTCTGTTTTGTTGCGGCATTTATATCTGGGGTGGTGGGCTTTCCTCTTCTTTTTGAACGGTTTCATGTCTTACTTCATGTTTAAATTGTGCTTCAATTCGGCTGTAAGGTAGGACGCCATCAGTAAACAAATAAATATGGGGCAGGGCAAGGAGCATTAAATTGAAAAAGAGCCCATAACCAAAATGGGAGCAAATCATGGATACTGTGCTGGTCCCGGGGGCTACCGTGTGGCGTGGCCTGAGTCCAGTCTGAGGTCGAGGGTGTGGTATGGAGGCTGTCTGTCAAGGCTGAAGCGGGGTCCAAGGCAAGGAGTCGGGTGAGGTCAGGAACTCTGGCAGAAGAGCAGGACAGGGTGCCGGCAGGAAGAGGTTACCAACAATGTTGCTCCTGCAACCTGGGACAGGGCTGGCTGGCTTTTATCTCCTCTGAGGCATAGGGCGGCCCCAGTCCACAGGTGACTCGCCTCTCCTGGCCTGGAGGCGAGCACTCCTCCTGCAAGAACTTAGTTCCCTCCGCCTCTCTGCCCTGAGCCTCTGCAGCTCAGGAGAGGCTGGAGGGTTACTGGACCCAGAGGCAACCTCACCTTCCCCTGACGGGGCTGAGAGTGGAACACCTGCAGGCAATGGGTCCTCCATCACCTCAGGAGCCAGAGCAGATTCAGCTGGTGTCTGCTCCTGAGGATCCAGCACAGGTGAGGGCCCTTCAGGTTCAAGCCCCAGCCCCGGCTCAGCCAGTCCTGGAGGCGGGGACTCCTGTGCAGGCTGGGATTCCTCAGGTTCAGCCTCTGAATCTGATTTCCAGGCCATCACAGGTTCATGTACACGTAGATCATATCCCTGCAGAATTCACGGGATTAGATTTCTGATTCTGCCTCCCCAGCTGCCCTCCCTCTGGCACTAATACTGCCAAGCGCACTGCAATGCACCCAGCCATCACCTGGAATCAGATGTACATGGGACCTTCCAGAGAACTACCCAGGAACTCCACCACCTTAATTCATTTCAGCTGCATTCATTGCTTATCTCAGAGTACCGATAAATCATTGCCTGCCTTGAGATTTCAAAACTGGAAAAATGTAGCACGAATATTCCAGCAACAACAACAACAAAAAGGGAGTTCTGCCAAAACATGTCACACACATTTTATCATGGGAGACCTATCCGTCTAGTGCTCTCTGCTGGTTGTTAACATATAAGGATTAAAGGAAATTGCTATTATGGGTAATTTTCCCACGCAGTCTTCCCAGGCCCTAGTCCCTTCAGGTGTTCTTGGATTAAAACTCCCCTCATCTCTGACTATTGGCCATGCTGCCTGAGGCTAATGGGAGTTGCAAATCCAAAGCGACTCCTTCAACATACATACCGGTATGCTGTGGCATGTAGTTAGGAAATCATTTTCCACTCCAAAATGGCACTCATTGTGGTGGAAACCAGCATTTAGGTGTGTGTGCTGCTTTTTTCTTTTCTTTTCTTTTCTTTTCTCTTTTCTTTTTAGTCCCTACTTTGTTTCAATAGCATGGCAAAGACCTCCTTCACATACTCTTCCAATCCTTTGGTGAACGAATAGAAATTTGAAGGATGCAGAATTCAAACCCTGCATCTTTAGCATTCCAGAAACCATTTTTTTGTTTGTTTCATTCATTTCTAGACTACCAACCAGTGGCGTAGTGTGGGTTGTCAGCACCCGGGGCAAGGCAAGTAATTTGCGCCCCCTAACCCATGGATTTGCGCCCCTTAACCCTAACACTCAGATGTTGTGCCCGGTACGGCCGCCCCCCCCCTGCACCCCCCACGCTACGCCACTGCTACCAACAAGTGTGGGCCAAGGTTTGTTGCCGCACATTACAGTTTCTTCTTTAGGAATGTGTTTATTTCGGCGATCCCCAACACAGTGCTTGTGGGCACTAGCAAAAAGTTCTCAGCAAATATTCCCTCAGAAATCCGCAGTGCGTGAAAGACTGTTGACTTTCTGCTCAGTTCCTATTTGCACTGGCTCAGCCTCTCCTACACTGAACGCAAACCCTTAAACATGGCTTTATTCCACGGGAGGCCAGGACTGGAACACCCCACCCCTTCCTGTTCTGAACAGAGAGGTGCAAAGAATGAGGACAGCAGTGGCTGGTGGGGCTGCCTTTTTTCATCGATGTTGGGGACGTGCCTACACCATTTCAACTCTTTTTCTGCTCTTTGGGATATCTGCAACAGCCATTTTGTTACTGGTGCCCTCACCACTTTCTCAAAGTTCCATATGTGTCCACTGCCCTCCAGATGTCGGCGATAATCACTACATTATTCAATTATCCATTTATTATGCTTCTAGGCTGCCCTTCAGCTAAAGTTTTCAGGGTGCTATACAAGGACTGAAATTAAATGACACTAAAATTAACACTAAAACCACAGAAAGGTCCAACACACTGCTCAGTTACAAGATAGTGGCAATACAGAAACCACGATGGACAGGAACTGCCCAGCCCACACAGCCTTCCATCCTCAAAGGCAAGATGAAACAGATTTCAATGAGCAAGACAAATCTCTTGAATGTTTCATACCTGTGGGGCCGTAACAAAGAAGGCCCTGTCACGAGTCACTGAGGGACTGGCTGCAGTTATAGGTGGAACTTTCAGCAGAGCCTCCCAAGTAGATTTTAAACCAGACATAGGCAAACTCAGCCCTCCAGGTGTTTTGGGACTACAACTCCCATGACCCCTAGCTAAAGCCAGTGTGGTGTAGTGGTTAAGAGTGGTGGTCTCATAATCTGGTGAACCGGGTTCGCGTCTCCGCTCCTCCACATGCAGCTGCTGGGTGACCTTGGGCCAGTCACACTTCTTTGAAGTCTCTCAGCCCCACTCACCTCACAGAGTGTTTGTTGTGGGGGAGGAAGGGAAGGGAGATTGTTAGCCGCTTTGAGACTCCTTCAGGTAGTGATAAAGCGTGATATCAAATCCAAACTCTTCTTCTAACTAACAAGCCAGTGGACAGGGATGTTGGGAATTGTAGTCCCAAAACATCTGGAGGGCCGAGTTTGCCTATGCTTGGTTTAAACCATCAGCTAGAAGGGAACACAAGAGCCATCCTTTCAAGCGAGTACCCGGATCAGAAGTCATATAGGGTTTTAGACACAAAGGAAGCACCTTACATTGGGCCACGCAGCAGACAGGCATCCAGTCCCATTCTTTCAGGAGCAGCATGACATGACAATTGGCACCTGCACTTTGCCTCAGAGGCGCTCTTTTGTTATTGCCTTCCTGCAATATAAATTGGGGAAACTGGTGCTTGTTCCACCTGCTATGCTAGCTCCTTGTACTCCTTATGAAAAGCCCGTCCCCCCCCCCCCCCGGAAGCCTGGCGCCAGCTCTGTTTCTTTCCCCCTTCTTCCCATTTGTCAGGCATTCAGCTCTTTCCCCTGCTAAATCATCCAATTCTGTCGGCCCAAAGCCTCCATTTAAGCTTGCTATTTACTTAACCTTCACTGTACCGAGATGAGGTGGTTCCAGCTTCATCCTTGGCCACTTTATTATTTTCTTTACTGCAGCTTAGTAGCCTCTTGAACTCCACTGTAGCTCAGGTAATTCTCATCATGCGCTTCATCTCCCCCTGGGCTCTTATTGCTGCCAGAAGCAGTTATTTACACTCTCTTTCTGCATTTTTCGTTGCCACTGAAACACAACCCCTGACAGCATCCAACCTGCTATAATCCCTGGTTTCCCGCCCGCTCCTTAAAGCTGAGAATTAGGTTGCTTCTTCCATTAGTCCCTGACCTAAAGTAGGTTCATAGAGAATTGCTATAACTATAGAGCATTATCCAAATCAGGTAGCCAATTTCGTAACCTCGAGGGCAGCCTCACATAGACAGCAGTGCAGTCTGCCTCTGATCCTGAAAGTCGTATCCTGCCATCAGGACTAGTAGCCACTGACAGCCAAATCCCCCATGAAATAATCTAATCCCTATTTAAAACCATCTAAATTGGGGGACAGTGGCTATCACCACACCTTGGACCCTCACAACTGCTTTTTTAAAAAAACCAAAGTGTAAGGAGGCCTGATTTCCATTAATGGATCTAGTACGGTCCTCGGTCTACCCCTCTGCAACGCATGGAACTGCTTTTAGAAGGCTTTTTTTAAAAGGGTGACAAATTAATTGAGGATACGTAGATATATTGGCGGATCTGTTGGTGGAGCCTTCTCGGTGGCATCCCCCATTTGTGAAATGCCAGCCCTGGTGAGGTGTGACTGCCTTCCTTATTATTCACATTCAGGAGAAATTTAAAAACAGCCTGTTCAGCCAGGCCTTTGTTTCTGGCAAGCTTGAAATTGTGACCTGTGTGAATATGTGACTGCTTTTAAATGTTCTCGCTTTTTTAATGAGGCTGGTAGGTAGGTAGGTAGGTAGGTAGGTAGATGTTTATGAATGTGGTGGGTGGGTGTGGGTGTGGGTGTGGGGGAGAGAGAGAGAGAGAGAGAGAGAGAGAGAGAGAGAGAGAGAGAGAGAGAGAGAGAGAGAGAGAGATATACACAGTGGACACTCGGGTTGCGAACATGATCCGTGCGAGATACATGTTCGCAACCCGCAGTGTTTGCAACCTGCAGCTGCATGCATGTGCATGCGTGGGTTGTGATTCGGCGCTTCTGCGCATGCAAAAGCACAATTTAGCGCTTCTGCGCATGCGCAACCGCTGAAACCCGGAAGTAACCCGTTCTGGTACTTCCGGGTTTCAGTGGTCCGTAACCTGAAAAAACGCAACGTGAAGCGTCTGTAACCCAAGATATGACTGTAATGTTTTGCTGCATTGTCACTCCTTTGTGAGGAAGGGAGGGATGGAAATATAATAAATATGAATAATAATAACAATAACAATACAATAGCCAGATGAAGTCCCTCAGCTCTTGTCTAACCTCTTTGCGTTTCACTGTGGGCCCAGGAGACTTTCTGCGCATGTTCGGGGGTGATAGAGAAGCTGCAACACGCCAGCCTGCTCGGCCGTTTGCAGCGCATCAAGGAGCAATCGCAAGTGATCAACCAAGCCATGGCTGAGCTCGCCACTATCCCCTACCTCCAAGACATCAGCCAGCAGGATGCTGAACTGGTGAGCAATCTGGTTTTCAATCCTTGCTGTGCGGGTTTGCTTGTCAAGCAAGAGGAACAAAACACAATGGGGGGGTCTGCCTTTCCCCCTCTTGAACCTATTTTTTTAAATAAAAAAATTAGGAGCTGCTTTGAAAACCTGGGCACATTTTGGCAAAGCGAGGGCTAAACCCAAAAGAGGCATATAACGCTTCAAGAGGCATTTAAAATGGCCACCCTCAGATCTCTTTATTGTGGAGGATGAGGAGCGTTGGGGTGTTTCCTGCATTATGAAACAAAGTCCATTATAAACAGGATTATTAGCCTCCCGTAGCGTAAATATCAAGAGTACAAGACGAACCGGGGGAAACCACCTAAAACAAAATGAAATAAGGAGCTTTGTTTGTTTGTTTATTTATTCGACTGAGAGAACGTTCACTGAATGTGCAAGAAATGGACTCTCTACAGCGGATTTAAGTAAGGGAAATAAGCACAAGAACATTCGAGCCGCAGTAGATCAAAATGAAAGATCCACACTGTTTCTCGCAGCAGGCAAGCAGATGCTACCAGGAAGCTCACAAGCTCAAGCTCAGCAGCTGCTTTGTACACCAAAGGTCCCTGTTTCCATGGAGAAACAAATGCCCTCCAGATGCTGTTAGGCTCCAGCTCCCATCAGCCCCGGCTATATGGCCAGTCATCAAGAAGAATGGGAGCTGTGGTCCAGCAACATCTGGGCCCCTGAGATCGCAGGTGATGGAGAATGGCCTCTGCCTGAGGAGACAGAGAGCTGCTGGTAGTCAGAGGTCCCGTTTAAAGCACTCTCACAGCCCTTCCAGGGGTGCCCAAACTTTTTCCAAAGAGGGCCAGATTTGATGAAGTGAACATGCGTGAGGGCTGACCAAAGTGGTTGAGAGCTTTTTTTAGGATTGCAGTTGCTGAGCTTTTTTTAGGATTTTACCCCAGGCCATATACTGCCACAAGTTCTGGATTAAATCGATTGGCAGGCATAGGCGCTGACTCCATGGGGCCTGAGGGGGCCCGAGCCCCCTCAAAAATTCGTTTGGGGGGGCTCTGCCCCCCAATAATTTAAGAAAATTATTAGTTATATTATGCTTTGTAAAATCACAAAATTATGTTGGTATTTTTTATTTTCCTTGTTTGACGATAGTTACCTTTTAAAATACATTCAGTAATGAGTTAAAACAAAGCCACTCCCGATCTAGAGAGGGGGTGGGGTTGCGGGCTCTCGACCCATCAACAATCTCGCGGGGCTGGCGTCAGCCCCACAAGAAGCGGGGATTCCCCCTAGCTCATTAATATTCAACGCCCACGGCGGCAGTCAATCGGCTACCGCAAAGGGCGGGCCCTCACAGGTTCACTTAAGGTCGTGGCAGCCCGGGGCTCGCCCCTTTCGTTCCCCCAGCAGCAGCGGTTTGGAGGTCTTGGGCCCCCCCAATATTTTTTATAAGTCGGTATGGGCCCCCGCCCCCCCAATATTTTTTATAAGTCGGCGCCCCTGTTGGCAGGCCAGATTAGGCCCCCCCAACAAACTTTGGACATGCCTGCTTTAAATGGTCATGGCAGAACCCCACCACCACCACCAGCAAGTGTCCCTGTTTTCCAGGGACAGTTCCAGATTTACAGAAGCTGTCCATGGCTGTCAACGTTTCCCTTTTTTTTTAAGAGAAATTCCCTTATTCCGAATTCCTCGCAAGAAAAGGGAAAAGTTGACAGCTATGAAGCTGTCCCAGTTTCTGATTTGATCCTTAGGATGTCCCTATTTTCATCGGAGAAATGTTGGAGGCAGTGGTTTTTTTCTGGGGGGGAACGCAGAGGTACGCATACCCCTAAACATTTTGTGAATCTAAGTTTGTCCTCATTGAGGGGTGTTATTTCAATATGAGTAGGAAAATGAGAGTACCCCTAAACGTTTCTTTTTTGGGGGGAAGCACTGGTTGGAGGGTATGGAGTTAGCCGACCCCTGAGCCATCTAAAGGCAGCCATGTATAGGGAAGGGTTTTGTTTAATGTTTAATGTTTTATTATGCTTTTATACATATTGGAAGCTACCCAGAGCGGCTGGGGCATGTTAGAGGACATTCGGCACAGAAACATGTGTGTATACCTTTAAGAAGTTTCTGGGATTAATTGGCTGCAGGTGACCGTTGCTATAAAGGAAAAAGCTGAGTTTTGTTGCTTTGCCTGCAGGAATAACATCCACCAGAGCTTGTGTTTATTTGTTTAGTAATAAAGTCTTCGTTTTTCCGTTTGGTGTTTTTACACCTATGTCTCCTGGAGTCACTCTGTCCTCTGCCACCGGCTGGCATCCCCCTCCAATAGGTTATGGGCTCAGACCCCAGTCTTGAGTGGGCAGAGACAGAGCGTGAAAAGAACCCAGAGACTGGAAGCAACTCTGCGTTTCTCAAGCAGCTGGCTGTGTGAAGGCATCAGCAGGGAGTGTCTGTTTGGGACCAGGAGCCGAACGTTTCTTCAAGCCACGTGTGAGTAAGAACTGAGTGGAAAGCTGAAGGCTGGGTGGTGCCATGGCTGGACTTGGAGCTGTAGCTCAAGGGGGAGCTTCCTATTTTCCAGTAGAGAAACTGGGAGAGTCCAATTATATGTCATGGAGTTTACAGATGCAGGCGTTTTTAAAGAAAGAACAATGTTGGACTGCAATTGTTAACCCTCCTGTAAAAGAGGAGGATGAAGAAGTAGATGAAGCAGACCAAAGGCTGGAGGACAAAGCCTATGCCAATTTAATTCTGAGTTTAGAGAAGTCTCAGTTATCTCATGTGCGAGACCTTGAAACAGCAAGTGAGATTTGGCAAGCACTGAGAGCAATACATATTAGAGACACTGCTGGCAGCAAAATTACTCTAATGAGAGCTCTGTACCGAGCCAGACTAAGTGAGGGTGAATGTGTTTCAACACATCTTCAAAGAATGCGTGATTTATTTTCACAGTTAAATGAACTTGGGGAACATTTTTCTGAACAGAGAAAAGTTTATATTGTGCTGTCTTCACTTCCTGAGTCATGGGACAATTTAGTGATGACTCTGGAAGCAATCCCAGAAAGCCAATTAACAATGCATTTCTTAACTGGCCGTTTGCTTGATGAGGAGGAAAGACGCCATGAGAGGAAGGCCACAACCCCTCACCGTAACTCCAGAAATGGGAGGCAGTCCAGTAAAAGATATGCAACTGATGAGGAGCGGCATCCTAAAGAGGTTGTAGACCACAGAGAGGAAGCAGCGTTCACAGTTAGAAGATGCTATCGTTGTGGGTCAACCAAGCATTTAGTACGACAGTGCACTGTGTCTGTGGGAGAAAATACAAGACAAGGGCGGCCTGCGTTTGCTGGGAAGCGAGGAAACAGGAAGAATCGAATCCAGTATGTTTCTGCAGCAGTTCGAGGCACCAGTCACGACGTTGGACAAGACTGGATTTTAGACTCAGCAGCAACAAACATTTTTGTCAAGTCTGCACAAACCCTTGTAGAAAAGCAGCCTTGTAAATCTGTAAATGTAGTACTAGCTGATGGAACAGCGCATGAGTCAGCTGGAAAGGGTAGTGTGAATATCAACTGTTTAAGTACCAAGTTTACCAATGTTTTATGTGTACCAAGCTTAGAAAATAATTTGCTTTCAGTTACAAGTCTTGTTAAGCAGGGATTTAAAGTAACCTTTTCTGGTTCAGGCTGTAGAATAGAGAAAGCTGGAAAAGTGGTTACAGCGTCGCTACAAAATGGTTTGTTTGTTTTGAAAGACCAGCTAGTAAGTGAGTCTGGGGCATGTGTTAAAGCCTGTAATAGAGCCTTGCATGATGAGTGCCAGCATCTGTGGCATCGTCGTTTGGGGCATGCCAATTTCCGCAGTATTGCAAAAATGCCAGAATTAAGCAAGGGAATTAAAATGAAAAAATGTTCAGTTTTTCTAGACTGCAATACCTGCAAGGAGTCTAAAAGTAAGCGAGGGTCTTACCCTGAAAGTACTAGAATTAGCAAGAGGCCATTTGCTTTAGTACATTCAGACCTTTGTGGGCCATTTGCAGAGTCTGAAGGAGGAGCAAAGTTTTTTTTGGTTCTTGTGGATGATTATAGCCGGTATACTTGGGTATATTTGTTAAAACACAAAAGTGAAACTGGTCAACTGATTAAGAATTGGATCAACTATATAGAAAGGCAGTTTCCTTACAAAGTTACCCAGTTGCAAAGTGACCGTGGAGGCGAGTTCATGTCTGAAGCCCTCCAAGTTTGGTTGAAAAAGCGTGGTATTTGTCACCGTAAATCGTGTCCTTTTTCACCTGAAGAAAATTCAGTTGCAGAACGCAAGATAAGATCTTTACAAACAATGTTAGATTCAATGCTATGTGATTCTGGCCTATCCAGGAAGTATTGGGGAGAAGGAATTCTGTGTGCTAACTACATACAGAACAGATTGTTTCATTCTACCATAAACAACACCCCTCATTTTTTGCTTTATGGAAAAAAACCCTTTTTGGACCATGTTAAAACTTTTGGTTGCTGGGCTTGGGTTCACATCCCAAAAGGACAGAGAAGGAAAGGTGAGCCCAAGGCAAAGAAACTTAGGTTTGTTGGCTATCAAACTTGGTCAAAGGGGTATCGTTTTGCACTAGGGCGTGGCAGAGTTGTAATATCAAGACATGCAGAGTTTTGTGAGCAAGATGGTTGGGTTCGTTTACATGGAAATTCAGAAGTTATGTTATATTCTGATAATACAGATAAATTTGTGAAATCTGAGGAAGATAAGCCACAAATTAAAGAAAGTTCTGAAAGTGACAGTGATGAGGATTCAGGGGATGAGGATCCCAGTACACAATCTCCTAAAGCTGAACCAATTTCTCCTGAGCAGGATGAATCAGAAGGGGAAGATAGTTCAGAGGGGGAGAGTGTTCAAGTTAGAAGGTCACAAAGAAGCAATAAGGGGGTACCTCCAGAAAGGTTTACTATACAAGAAGCTAAAACTGTTGATGTGAAAAAGGAACCTCGTGATTATGAGGAAGTTTTAAAGTTACCACACCAGGAAATAGTAAGGTGGAAAAATGCAATGAAAGCAGAAATGAAATCTTTAGCAGAACACGATGTCTTTACCATTGAACCATTGCCAGAAGGAAAAAAGGCAGTGGGCTGTAGATGGGTGTATAAAATAAAACACTTGGCAGGTGGTGATGTTAAGTACAAAGCCAGACTGGTAGCACAAGGCTTTACTCAAAGAAAAGGTGAAAGCTTTGATGAAACCTTTTCTCCTACTGCAAGGAGTGAAAGTGTACGCTTATTGTTAGCTCTTGCAGCACAACGTGGGTTTAAGGTAAACCATTTTGATATTGAAACAGCTTATCTTAACGCAAATCTGCAAGAAGAAATTTTTATGAATCAAGCGCCAGGTTTTGAGGCAGGAGAACAGAATTCTGTATATAGGCTGAACAAAGCAATTTATGGGCTCAAACAGTCAGCTAGAAATTGGAACGAATGTCTTGATAATGCTTTAAAAAATCTTGGTTTTAAAAGAAGCTTAGCTGATAACTGCTTATACACTAAAGGAAAGGGTGATAAACAAGAATTGTGTTTGTGTTATGTTGATGATTTGCTTTACTCTACAAAAGGTGACAAGCAAGTGAAAAAATTTGCAGAACAACTAAGAAAGGAATTTAATGTAAGAGATTTGGGGCCAGTAAAAAATTATCTCGGTTTAGAAATTCAAAGAACAAACGATGGAAGTTTTTTGTTGAGTCAAAAAGACAAAATAGTGGAGTTACTTGAAAGAAACAATATGCAAAACTGCAAGGGAATAAAAACCCCAATGGAAATAGGTTTTTTCAAAAATGAAGAAAAATGCACAGAACCTGTAAATCCTGAAATGTACCATTCAATAATTGGAAGTTTATTATACATTTCATTGTGGAGCAGACCAGATTTGAGTTATGCAATTGGAATACTAAGCAGACTAGTAAGCTGTCCTACAGAAAATGCCTGGAAAGGTTTAAAACGTATTTTCCGGTATCTAAAGCAAACACTTGATTATTGTTTAAAATTACCATCTTCAGGGTCCACAAAATTGCAGTGTTACGTGGACAGCGATTGGGCCAACCTGCCTGATAAAAAATCAATTTCTGGAATGGTATTTCAATTTGGAGATTCTTTAGTAGGATGGAAATCCAAAAAACAAACTATAGTGGCCACATCATCAACTGAAGCCGAATACTGTGCATTGTCGGAATTATGTAATGAAGTAAAATTTTATGTTCAGATCCTCAAGGATATAGACGTAGAGTGTAATTATCCTATTCAAGTTATGGAAGATAATCAAGCCGTAATAACCTTGTCTGGATCTGACCTGTTTAGAAACAAATCAAAGCATTTAGAAATTAAATACCAAAATGTAGCTGAAAATGTAAAACAGAACCAGATAATGCTGAAGTATTGTGAAAGTACACAAAATGTGGCGGATGTATTTACAAAAGCGTTAACCCTTGAAAAACATACACGACTGGTAACAAAGTTGGGAGTTGCAGTGTGTGATATGTAAATATGTTCTTTTCTGTTTAAAATACTATTGTTTCTGTTTGAATGAGAGGGGGTGTTAGAGGACATTCGGCACAGAAACATGTGTGTATACCTTTAAGAAGTTTCTGGGATTAATTGGCTGCAGGTGACCGTTGCTATAAAGGAAAAAGCTGAGTTTTGTTGCTTTGCCTGCAGGAATAACATCCACCAGAGCTTGTGTTTATTTGTTTAGTAATAAAGTCTTCGTTTTTCCGTTTGGTTTTTTTACACCTATGTCTCCTGGAGTCACTCTGTCCTCTGCCACCGGCTGGCATCCCCCTCCAATAGGGCAAGCCAACCAGGTGGGCAGGATATACATAGTACAATTATTAGGATTAATAATATTGTGGAATAGGACACCCCTATTTTCATCGGAGAAATGTTGGAGAGCATGCCACGGCTTCCCATTAGCTATAAAAGCTGCTAAGAGTTGTTAGGAGCAAGGCTGGATTAACCGCTAAGCAAAATAAGTGTGCTCTTAGGGCATCCAGAGAACAGGGGGGCACCACAGATTTATTTATTTTTCAAATATAAATGAAGCGCAAGTACACTAAAATAAACATTATTTCCCATCTTACTGTTTCATTTCGGACAAGAAAATTTTATTTAACGGTTTTGAATTAGATATATATGGGAGTGCCAAACCCTTTTAAGTGCTTTGGGGGGTCTTAATCCAGCCCTTGTTAAGGGACCGTTATTCCCCTCAGAGAGCTACAGTTCCCAGAATTCCCTGAGAGAAGTGGGGATGATTGTTAAATTACTCTGGGAATGGTACATCTGTGAGGGGAATGCCTAGAGTTGCCATACAGCTGGGAAATCCCAGACATGTCCTACATGCACATTCGGGGGAAATTTTACCATTGTAAGCAAATGTCCAGGTTTGGGGGGGTGGCTTGGGCCCTGTTTTTGGGTGATTGCCTTAAAAAAAAAACTTAACAACTTTGTCCGGAAATATGGCAACCCTAATTGTGCCCTTAATGTTTCCACCAATCTGCCCAATACAGCTGTTACATTTGGGCCGCAGAGGTTGAATGTTGGTTAAAGAGGGAACACAACTAACCCCCTGGTCTTATTTCAGCCCCATAACCTTTCCGTAAATATCACAGTCACTAACTTGCAAAAGGCCTGAGACCTTGAGGCCTGAGATCTTGCTCATCTGCAACACAGTAATTCGGATTCCGCAAAGCTCGTTTTGCTTTTTAGAGCTTACACCAAAGAGATGTGGGGCTAGGGTGTCTCAGTCCACTGCCACCACCCAAGTGGAAATTTTAAAAAAAGAACAGAGGGGGCTGTGTGTACAGATGGGGAAGAAATTTGATTCAGCCCACATCTAAAGGCAAGCTTAACAAATGGACATTTTCCTAAACAATATATAAACCGAAACACAACCATCCTTCAAAATTTGTGCTTCTCCAAACTGTGTGATACGGTTCTCCAGACAAGGGATGTGTACAGAAATGCATACTTTGGGATAAAGTGTGCATAAGAATTCAAATATTATTGAAAATAACAAACATGCATCGTATTAAGGGAAATTGCTTGGGGAAATGGGTGTATATATCAGTTAAAACTGCATGCAAAAATGTGTGCATTCTGAGAAATTTCAGATGAAATGCTGAGAAATTTCCATGAGGATTTAAATTTTTTTTAAAAAAATCACAAATTGCCGCAGAACTGAATTTGAGACTGGCATCCTCCAGGCATTTGCTATCAGCTCAAATCCTCACACAAGAACATTCCACAGGTTGTTAGTATTGCAATGAGAAGTTACACAAAGCAAGGGTGCGTTTGTTCTTATTATGACCTCAGGAGCACCAGGGGACTCTGCAACAACAAAAACGCTTCCCTGAAGACCACCAGTAAATGTGCTGGTCCTGGAGACGCAGCCCAGTGCTCTGCTTCAAACTAACGCAATGGATAATTTCCCATTTGCATGCGTCTAAATTAATTACTGCATGCAAATGAGCAGTGGCTGGTGGTTTCTCCTCTGGGATGGCTTGCAGACCAAGTCATACATCATGGCTTAAGCACATGCTGGGAAACCATTACTTAAACCTGGCTCTCCCAGCTGCAGACTTCACCTTTCGGAAGACACAGTGACCTTCTCAAGGGTAGAATTTCAACAAGCCTTGGGAGTGTTTGCATCGCTTTCGATCTTTCTTTACCAAACCTGGCAGCCGTAGAGAACCCCCAAACAGAATACTCTATGACAAGCTGTTTTTCTTCTCGCTTAGGGCACCACTTTTAAGTAATGCAGAAAGAGATCTATAATCTGGACTTCCCACATTTAACTTTAAAAACAAACAAACAGCAACACATTAATAGCACCCACAGAGGGAAAGGATAGCATAACACTGCAAATACTTTTTTCTAACTAAGAGAAATCTTACTGATCTCTCACATCGCAACCCACCTGGCTGCACCTTTAGAACACTGCCAGTTTGTTAAAACGAGAACTTTAAACAGTTTGATTTGATCCTTCAGTTCAGTCAAACTGGGTGCTGCTTCTATGTATGTGTGGCCCAAAAGCTAGATTGCAGTTTGCGTTTTTAATGTTTATTTATGAACCACCTTAAGTGCCCCATGGGGGGGGTGTTGAAAAGCCTTTTTCATAAATGTCTTTGTTTCTTTTAATCGACGCAACCTAGCCAGTTGCAACTTTCGAGTTGATTGTTGAGCTCAGTAGAAGGCATTTAAGTAGGTGTTCCACTCGCATGCTGAAATTAATGAGACTGAAATACTGTAATATTTACAAACACATAGTGCATTGCAAAGCAAGCTTCTCCGAAATTCCTTAAGTGCACTTTTTCTGACAGGATATTTCACCAAACACACACACACACACACCCTTATTGTTGAGCATTATCCGTCCCACAATAACACAAGGCAAATGTGGATGAGAAGAGGAAGGAGGTGATGGTGGTGGTGTTCATTGTGCGAAAGATGAGCAATAAAATCATCAGCGTACAAATGATTTTTTAATTAGGTTTTAATCTGTGTATTTAGAGAAGTTATTTCTGTGTGAATTCCATTCCGATAATTTTTATCTTGGTGTCACAGCTGCAGTCACTAATGGCAGATGCTATGGACACCCTCGAAGGAAGGAAAAGTGATAAAGAACGTGTCTGGAATAAAATTCAGAAGGTAAAAAAAATTGTCATTGCTGAAGACTCAGCAGATATAGCAGTTTCTTGGAAGGAAAGGTCTGTCTCTGGGGTCAAATCTGTTTGCTGAAAAATTCAGGAACATCACCATCCTGAAATTTTGCCTTGGCAAATTTGTGCCCAGACCACTCATCGTTTTTTTGTGGGGGGTGGTGCTCTTTGAATTCATCTAGATAGAGATAGACTCTTCCCGTGCAACCCATCAGGATGACCAAGTCTTTTCACACATTGCCAACTTTAAATGCAGCTAGGTCATCCTTTTTCTCAATTCGGATCAAGGCTGATTTGGATGCAAACGCATCAAAACTCAGTATTTCGTATGAAGCAGCAAGAGAAATAGTGGGTGGTTAATGTGTACACTGCTTCCCAGACCAGAGGTGGATTGCAGAGCAAATGGAAGATGTGCTTACACCTTTATTGTGCCAGATCTGATAATTCTCCCGAAATCATGTAAGTCCACAAAAATCAAGCAATGTAGGGAGTAAGGCAACTTTGCGACAGGGTAAACAGCTAAGAGCCTGGTAGCACCTTAAAGACTAACACGTTTAGTATAGCATACGCTTCCACAGACCACAGACCACTTCATCAGGTGCAGGGTTAATTCCAAGTTGCAGGTACAGATGTACATTATTTGGAAGGAGAGCATTGTGAACAACGAGGTTAGAAGGAAATGAAGTGCAGAAAAGCACAGACCGCGATAATTACGTTACCGACAGCGGCATTTACAGAAAGAGGAGTTGATAAAACAGACATCCTGGCACTGGTAAGCCAATTAGCACATGTGGTGTGATAGAAATAAACTCCACTGTGCCAGTTCAGTCCAGAAGTAATTGTGCTGAACTTTTTGGTATATTTACAGGTAGGTAGCCATGTTGGCCTGCCGTAGTCGAAACAAAATTTAAAAAATTCCTTCCAGTAGCACCTTAGAGACCAACTAAGTTTGTTATTGGTGTGAGCTTTCGTGGGCATGCACACTTCTTCAGATATATGATCTTTCAACCATTTCATGTTGCATTTCTCCTCTTGAAGTGCTCAGCTGATTTGTATAACCCCTTTTTAAAGCCATTCGGAAGGGAGGCTGTAACTACATCCGGTGAACTCTATAGTTTACTTCTACATTGTGTCAGAGACAACACAGCCCTCCTATTGCCTACCATAGTCCTCTAATGAACCCTACGGGACTCCTCCACATACAATCCCAGCACTCTCCGTCTTAGATCAACAGTTACAAGTCAGCTGGTGCTAAATTTGTTTAAACAAACAACTAGCATTGTCGTGCGGCATGAGTTAATTAAAACAGATAACTACTGGAGAAATTTAAAGGGTTTTCCATCACCTTTTGGAATGGCTATTCACCAATTCACAATAAAGCTATAGCTCTAGGAGTGTGTGTGCGGCTCACATATCAG
The DNA here is from genome assembly GCF_964234715.1 of Podarcis melisellensis. Taxonomy (NCBI): domain Eukaryota; kingdom Metazoa; phylum Chordata; class Lepidosauria; order Squamata; family Lacertidae; genus Podarcis; species Podarcis melisellensis. The sequence goes on from NC_138537.1 coordinate 14,283,231, forward strand.
AAAGAGATAACAAAATAACCATGCTTTGTTTACTTGACCGCTGACTCTTGATGCATGTACAGGATGCCTTCCTGCGCAAATAATTTATTTGTTTTTGTTATTTATCCTCGGAGCGCGTAGCAAAACAAAGAGTGCCCCTTTTTTCTGCGGGTTTCATCTCGAGAGATAAATAATGGAAGCAGAAGCATTTTCCCTTGCTCGCTCTCCCATTTACTTATGGAGTCCGCAAGAGAAACTCTTTGGAAAAAATAAACACAGTGTGTGTTGCGTCGTTAATGCGATCAGCGGCATTAACTAGATCAAGTCTCCCTTTCCGCTTATTAATGAACACCCAAGAAGCACTTTGCACAGGGACATGGGCAGCTTCCCCTGGCAACATACGGTGCTATGATGCTTACATCTACCAGTTGAATTTTCTGCCCTCCGCAGCATTAATGGTTCTGTTCAAGATGCAAAGCTGCGGTGCATTTGTGTCCACAGCCATTCCAAAAGTAGTCCCCTTACCCTATAAGAATACTAAGCTTTTAAATGGTGCTTTAAATGTATTTCGCATGCATTATCCTGCTAACGTTTTTTTAAAATATTTTTTTATTGCTTTTTAACATACATACATATCATACATATCACAAACATACTTACACAGCCAAGAAAAAAGGAAAAAGGAAAAAAAAGAAAAACGAAACATGTAATACATAAAAACATAGACAACTCAACTTACATTGACAAACACTCATCGACTTCCCTTTATCTCGATTTCGGAATAAAGTTATCATATTTTTTATCCGCAGTGTCTCATTTTTCAATCAATTTTTACGTAGTAAGCATTATCTCATACCTACTGTGATTTTTCAAATATATATTTGTTTTTTATCAACATTTTTATTTTCCTTTTATTTCTGTTTCCATATATAACTTAAATTTATCCCATTCATTATTAAATTTTGTACTTTTTTGATTTCTTATTTTCTGTGTCAATTTTGCCAGTTCTAAATAGTCAAATAGTTTAGATTGCCACTCTATTATCGTTGGGAATTTAGACGTTTTCCAATACTGTGCTATGAGGGTCCTGCTAACATTTTTTAAAAGCCTGTGAATTAGATCAAGTTGTTCCTTATTGCGGACAGATGGGCTTGAGAGAGCATGGTGTGTCTAAGGGCAGTGAGGCATAGTGGCTAGAGCGAAGAACATGGGAAGCTGTCTTATACTGAGTCACACCATTGGTCCATCCAGTTCAGCATTTTCTACATCAGTTTGTTCTCAAAGAGTGTGGCGCCCCTGTCGTACTTTGGTTGACAAACGTTCTGCCTGGACACTGAGGTCCAGCTCCGAGGGCCTTTTGGCGGTTCCCTCACTGCGAGAAGCAAAGCTACAGGGAACCAGGCAGAGGGCCTTCTCAGTAGTGGTGCCTGCCCTGTGGAAACCCTCCCATCAGATGTCAGATGTCAAAGAGATAAACAACTACCTGACATTTAGAAGACATCTGAAGGCAGCCCTAAAATGTGTGACATTTTAATGTATTTTTAATCTTTGTTGGAAGCTGCCCAGAGTGGCTGGGGAAGCTCAGCCAGATGTGCGGGGTACAAATAATAAATTTTTATTATTATTATTATTATTAAGACTCAAACATTTTGGCTCCCGAACTGGAAGTGAGTGTTCTGGTTTGCAAACTTTCTTTGGAACCCAAATGTCTGGCGTGGCTTCCAGGCTTCCAATTGGCTGCAGAATCTTCCTACAGTCACTTGTAAGCTGCACCTTGGTTTCTGAATGTTTTGGAAGTCAAACAGACTTTTTAGGTACCACTGTACTGATTTACACAATTGGTTCCTCCAGTTCAGCAGTTCAGTTTGTTCTCAAACTGGTGTGGCAGAAGAGGATGGCAAGTGTGGTGGGTAGAGTCAAGGGCAATCAAAGAAACATTTGAACATTTAAACATTCGAGATAGTATAGCACAGTACAGTATATTTTTAAAAATTGCAGAATGAAGATAGATATATTTTTGAAATGAGAGCAAGGGCATCAAGTAGAACTGCAAGCTCACCCCTCTGGTTGAGTTTGTATACATTCTTAAGGTGTGTGTCATTATGTAAGAGGCTCATTTACAATCTTTGGGGAATGCTTCATGTTCTTATGTAGCTGCACTGTTTCATACTTTCTGGGTGTCCCATGAGCCTATTATAAAATAGTTGTGGTCTGTGTTATAAACCAAGCACTGCTAGGAGTTGTTGAGAGCCAGTGTGGTGTAGTGGTTAAGAGCAGTAGACTCGTAATCTGGGGAACTGGGTTCGCATCTCCGCTCCTCCACATACAGCTGCTGGGTGACCTTGGGCTGGTCACACTTCTCTGAAGTCTCTTAGCCCCACTCTCCTCACAGAGTGTTTGTTGTAGGGGAGGAAGGGAAAGGAGATTGTGAGCTGCTTTGAGACTCCTTTGGGTAGTGATAAAGCGGGATATCAAATCCAAACTACTACTTGTTGTTGTTGTTGTTGTTGTTGTTGTTGTTGTTGTTGTTGTTTCCTTATCAACAAAAAGTTCAGTGTAGCACAGGCAACTTTTTATTCAGAAAGTGTAGCCCAGAGAAAAATGTTTGAGAACCCACTGGTCTACACTGGGTGGCACCAGCTCTCTAGGGTTGCAGACTGAGGACATCCCAGACCCTACATAGGGCCCTCTGCATGCAGAGCAGTGAACAGCACATGAATGCAACAGTTAGGATTCCAAGTGTGTTGAGCTGAACATGCTCAGAATCCCTGCAGAACTTCCCTCTTTAAGCAGGAAGCCTTGAACTGAAACTGCCACAAGCAGGGATGGGGCAGGGCTTATGTCTTTGTGCACCCTGCCATCAACCCTCCCTTAGCTCACACCGATTTGCTCCAAACACTTGAAGAGGATTCCACTCAACAGCTGGATCTGCAAGCAGAAGAAGCAGCTGCTGTTCCAGAAGAAACAAAGCAGGATTAGGATCTGATGGACTTTCAAATTTCAGCCCGTGCACAGCCAAAATTGCCCCCCGCCTGCCTTCCGTTCTGCTCCCTTCACTATGTCATTGTTGCGGCATCCCCTAAGCTCAGCACCCAGTAGGACAGAACCAGTCGTTCTGCCCTAAATCCACCTCTGGAGTAATGCTTTCACCCGGCACTTAAATGTATGTAATGATATGCAATCTTGTCATTGACAGCCCTCAGCAACAATTTCTCCAGTACTTCCATTTGTGGAGAGACAGGGGGAGTGTTCAGAAATTTGGCTTCCTAACTGTTGTTGCTGTTGCTGTTTCTTAACAGTTAATTTGGCTGAAACACACACGTGCTTAGCACTTTCTGCCTTAGGCAGTCAAATAGATTCCACCAGACTCTGACATCATCACATGCATGCATGAATACACAGCTCTCTGCCACCTGTTCCTCCCTCCCCTCGGAAGAAAAAAAAATTCCCACAATTTCAAATCCAGGTTCACTCTTTTGTCTTTATCGCTGCTGTGTTAATTTACACATGTTGGAAAATAACCACAATTTAAGCCTGTGCAATTAGTGTTAAATGAAGAGTGCCAAAACCATCGTCCCCAGCCGTGAAGTTTGGCTGTTGCAAAAGAAGCAGATGTTGTGCTTAATGGAAAACATTCAGCCTTTTTCCTCGGAAGCAGCAGAACGGCGGCTGCGGCGGCAGTATACCAAATGGTTAGAAAAGTAGGGGGGGGAGGGAACAGAATTCCTGCTACAGGCCACCCTTTTCTTCTCATTTCTGGTTTCACACCCATGTGTGCAATGTTTTGCTGCATGCAGCTTGCCTGTGGAACTCAATCCTACAAGATATAAAAAGGTAAAGGGACCCCTGACCATTAGGTCCAGTTGTGACCGACTCTGGGGTTGTGGCACTCATCTTACTTTATTGGCCGAGGGAGCCGGGGGTCATGTGGCCAGCATGACTAAGCCGCTTCTGGCAAACCAGAGCAGTGCATGGAAACGCCGTTTACCCTCCCACCGGAGCAGTACCTATTTATCTACTTGCACTTTGACTTGCTTTCGAACTGCTAGGTGGGCAGTAGCTGGGACCAAGCAACGGGAGCTCACCCCGTCGCAGGGATTTGAACCACTGACCTGCTGATCGGCAAGTCCTAGGCTCTGTGGTTTAACCCACAGATATAGCTATGGCTTTAAAAGAGGACTGGACAAATTCATGGAGGATAAGTTAATCGGTGGCTATGAAGCGCAGCACCTAGGTTCCCACTCCACTGTAGGCAGGAGTGGCCTGTTCCATTTTGCTGCCTGAGGCAAAATGGAAAGGTTCTGCTGCACCCTCCCCCTGCCCAAGCCTTGCTTACTGGGGTCACATGGAGGTGTCTTCCGGTGAGATTTCACAAGATCTCCTGCAACTCTCTCATGCAAGATCCCGCCAGAAGCCAGCACCACCTCTCCTTGGTTCGCTGGTGGCGGCTCCACCCCACAGGATTCTGCCGCCCGAGGTGGCTGCCTCAGTCTGCCTTGTGTGTGAGCTGGCCCTGTTTGTATGCCTTGGAATACCTGTTGCTGGCAACTGCAAATGGGGAAAGCACTGTTCTTCTTCTTCTTCTTTGGTGATCACTCGTAGATGAGTAAGATTGTCTTCTATAAACATGGTTCTAAAGTGAGTCCGTAAGTGACTGTGGAGGCCAATTCTGGATCCACACATCCTTTCACAGTGGGGACATAGGTTTCCAGGTGGGAGTTGATCATGGTGAGGGTTTGCCAAGCGTGCCTTCCTCTTAGCACGATTCTCCTTTCATCCTGAGTTCGAGCTTCTTCAAAGCCCATGACACCTTTACACATCACTTGGGAAGACAGGCGAACTCATGCCAGTGTCCTGGAAGAAGCAAAGATCACCAGTGTCAAAGCAATGATTCTTCAACATCAACTCTGTTGGACTGGTCATGTTGTGTGGATGCCTGATTATCATCTTCCAAAGCAACTCATCTATTCCCAACTTAAAAATGGAAAGCACAATGCTGGTGGTCAACAAAAGAGGTTTAAAAACTGTCTCGAGGCAAATCTAAAAATATATAGTGTAAACACCGACAACTGGGAAACACTGGCCTGCAAGTGCTCCAGTTGGAGAGCTGTTGTACTAAGGTCCAGCTTGTGGGCCATGGTGAAAGCAACCTTCCTTGGAAACTTTCAAGAAGAGATCGGATGGCCATCTGTCATGGATGCTTTAGCTTAGATTCCTGCATTGCAGATGAACCAGATGAATCCCCTTCCAATTCCACAATTCTATGATTAACTGATCCATCAGGGCTCTTTTTACGTTCTTGCATTAATACAAACCAAGTTCCCTGCAAACATCTCGTGCATAGACTGCTTTTCAAACCAGAGTCATCTTCATTTAGTACCATCGCCTCCCCTCCCGCCTATCCTTTCCTTGTTAACATATAAAGGAGGAAGAGAGAACAAAAATAGGTTTGGGTTTCTGATGTGTTGCTTTCGCTGCAAGCAAGGCTGTTGCGCTCATTGGCCACTATGAATAGTTGACCCTGTTAAGCTGTGAGTACTGTGCAAGCCCCTGCCAGAACGCCTTGTTATTCCTACCACCTGCCCAGCAAGACTTTCCTGTTCCTGTCCGTCCCGCTAGAACCTTGCAATTTGTTTTCTTGGCGGAAGTGGAGGGAAATGCATCCTGTATTTGTTAGGCAACTCATTGGGGCCAGTCCTGAGGTCAGTTAGAGTGGGGTGGGCGCCTCAGGCAGCTGGTTTTTAGTGTCGTGCAATTATTAACATCCATGTTTAAAAACGGGCTAACTTCTGGCAGTAGTCCGAAACCGGTTTCTCATTCCAAACTGCTGAATGAGTCCCCGACGATGAGCACAAGGCACAGGCGTGTTCGGTCCAAAGACATTGAGAGGCTTAAAGCATCTTTAGCTGTGAGGCTGTGCTGCACAAGCAAAAAAGAAGACACACAGCTGCCTAAGGGGAGGAGTGTGCAAATGTGAAAAGAGTTGGAAAGAGTTACATGTGTTCTTTAACAAAACGAAACAAAAAACCATTTTGCTTTTCCACTTCTTTTAAGATTAAGAAAAAGAAAACGACATTTATTTTTAAGGTGAAAGAAATCAAAGTAGAAAAAGCACTTGATCCTTGCAGGTGAAAATTGTGCTTCGGCTAAGGGTTTAGAGCTCCTGCGGATTCTGATTTGTTTTGAGTACTTGTTGCATTTTCTGAATTCCTGGAACCGTCGCATTCTCCTCCCCCCCCCCCCCATATCCATGTGCCAGGACTGAAAGCGACAACGGGGAAATTGGATGTTAATTGGCCACCACCTCCACATGTAGGTTACGGCTCAGAACCCTAGGAAATCACTCCAGTGGATGGGAGGGGGAATGAAGATCATAAATGTCTAGCCAGTTACGGCACTCTTTCCTTGAAAACAATGAGGCTAGGCATGCATGTATAATGGATGAAGCAGTCTGTGTGGATTCTGGCCCCTGGGCTGCAGCCATAAAATATTTCCTAACCAAAATGCATAGCTTGTGAACCAGGTCTGATATAGTGGAGGTTGTGTATAGCTGCACACCTCTGCAGGAACTATTCTGGGGTTTATCTCTTACGTCTACTATAGCAAGAGTGCTGCTGGCATCTTGCATGCACAGAAGCCGTGCTTGGTTTACGGAGTCACATCTGATAAGTGCCGGAGTCTCTTTTCTACCAGGTTTGGACCGCAAAGAATGACTAGCGTATAAACACCCTGCAAGCAAATCAGGATGAATGCTCATTGTTGTATAACCACCCCTCAAACATGTCAGAACAAATCTTCAGATGTGAACAGATATAACCTAACCTCTGAGTATGTTTTGTGCAAGCAAATCAGGATGAATGCTCAATAAACAGGTTGGCTTCTGTGCAGAACAGAAGGGCGCCATATTCGCTTTCACCTCAGGCAGCAAAAGGTCTTGGGCTGGCCCTGCCCTTAACAGTAGGCATGCAGTGCTGCGATGATCAGCCAGCAGTGTGAATGGCAGTGGGCGGGTTCCCTGTCCTGTTAAAACTGCTTCAAGTGGGTTAGGAGAATAAATACAGAAGCTGTAGAGAAACGAACCGAGCACCTTGGGGCTAAATGGTGCCGTGCAAAGCACTCTGGGATACTATTCAACTAACTTTCTACTGATAACGTTAAGAGAGGAAGACGCTTATCTGGATAAATCCCCATGTTGCTGCAGCAAAACGCAGCAAGCATTAACATGCCGTTTTCCTCTCGACATCAATTCTATGTTAATTTCAAGCGGTAATTGCAGATTCAAGTTGCAAACTGGTTTGGGTATCGCCAAACCCCCAAGAAACTACCTCCGGCCCTTACCAGTACAATTTGTGCAGATAGAAAGAACCCAGGCAGTGTATTTCAATGAAGGGCGATGCTTCCTTTTCTCCCTCTCCCTCCTTCCCTTCCTCTCCTTCTCCCTCCCTCTCTCTCTCTCTCTCTCTCTCTCTCACACACACACACACACACACCCAAAGAGAAGTAAAAGAAGGACAGCATCTTGTAGCCTCTGCAATCATTTCAACGTAGAGGAGATGTAAACCTGATAAGCCTCTGACTGTGACTTCCTTTCAAACCAAGCCACAAAATTGCCCCCACAGCAGCAAAGGAGAGTTGAGTAAGTTCCATTGGCCCTCTGAGCCTACCAAGCCCAGGGGGTGGATTTCGGAAGAAGCACATCACAGGGTCTGCTTCTTATGGGTCCACAACAACCCCCTCCCCCAAGCCAGATTTGAGATCCAAGGTGGAGCAGGGCCAGACAACCAAGACCCCCAAACTAGCCACCAGGAAGCCAGAGGCTGATGGAAAGGCAGGATTCAGCTATTGACTTTTACATCACTCAACTCAGCAGAACCTAAATCAGCCCAGGGCTACAAAGGGTAGTCCACAGTGGCGTGGGGGACATGTGCAACCATTGGCCTAACATAGTGCCGGAGGTTTCAAGATGGAGGGGATTCTTTTCCCTCCCTGCATTTTTCTGGTCTTCTACAGGGTTCTCCCAAGACATTTTGCTGCCTGAGATGAGCCGCCTTCCAACCACATGGAAAATTGAGGGCAGATTGCCAAAGGTCCAACGAGTTACAGTGGTACCTCGCAAGACAAATGCCTCGCAAGACGAAAAACGCGCAAGACGAAAGAGTTTTCCGTTTTTTGAGTCATTCCACAAGACGAATTTCCCTATGGGCTTGCTTCGCAAGATGAAACGTCTTGCGAGTTCTTGCGAGTTTGTTTCCTTTTTCTTAAAGCCGCTAAGCCGTTAATAGCCGCTAAACCGCTAATAGCCGCTAAGCCACTAATAGCCGTGCTTCGCAAGACGAAAAACCGCAAGACAAAGAGACTCGCGGAACGGATTACCGTATTTTTCGCTCTATAAGACGCACCAGACCACAAGACGCACCTAGTTTTTGGAGGAGGAAAACAAGACAAAAAATATTCTGAATCTCAGAAGCCAGAACAGCAAGAGGGATCGCTACACAGTGAAGGCAGCAATCCCTCTTGCTGTTCTGGCTTCTGGGATAGCTGCGCAGCCTGCATTCGTGCCATAAGACGCCCACACATTTCCCCTTACTTTTTAGGAGGTAAAAAGTGAGTCTTATAGAACAAAAAATACGGTAATTTCGTCTTGTGAGGCACCACTATATTTTGGCTCTTGAGACAGGAAAGGCCACGCGCCCCTCTCTCCTGTCGCAGCTGCAAAAGTAAAGTAACAACAAACTGAATAGCCAACAACTCACGGACCTTTCGTTGCAGCCATAATCAACAGGTTGGTGATTGCCACATTAGTTCAGCCTAATGGTAGAGCCGGCCCTAAATGGTTCGACTCCCGCGTGTACACACAGACGCAAGGAGAGACAGACACATAGCAAGGCAGCAGACGGTTCACTGTGGGACATGGTAGGAGGCATCCAAGTAGTTCATTTAGCGAACTAGCATTCTCCCAGCAGCTGAGCATCCAAAGTGGCTTTCCTTAACTGTTTGGTAGCGTCAAAGCACTGCTGCATATAGGGAAGCGTCAAGTCTGGAGCAGCATGCTGCAGCATTTCAACTCATTTATAGGCAGAGCCCAGGTTGTTACGCTAATCGTCCTGCTGTAGAGACTTGGCCCAGTTCGTTTCAAATGCTTTCACTTAACAGCCAGTAGTAAGGGTTTAGGGCAGAAGTTTTCAACCTTATGGAGTCCACGGCTCTCTTAACCAACCGCATTCTTTCTGTTGGCATACACCCAAGGAAACTGGGGCAATTGGCAGCCCCCCAGCTTGCTCCAGCCCACCGGCCGGTGTGCCAGGCGAACCCCGGTCTTTGGTGCAGCATGAATCTGCAGCCCAGGCTTCAGAAGACTGAGCACGCTATCAATAGAGCAAATGCTACACAAACAGAAGTGGTGTGAAAGGCTGTGTGAGCATATATACAAGTAGGTTTATTCAGAGTAAAGGTAAAGGGACCCCTGACCATTAGGTCCAGTCATGATTGACTCTGGGGTTGCAGCACTCATCTCGCTTTATTGGCCGAGGGAGCCAGCGTACAGCTTCCGGGTCATGTGGCCAGCATGACTAAGCCACTTCTGGTGAACCAGAGCAGCGCACGGAAACACTGTTTACCTTGCCACCAGAGCAGTACCTATTTATCTACTTGCACTTTGATGTGCTTTCAAACTGCTGGGTTGGCAGGAGCTGGGACCGAGGAACGGGAGCTCACCCCATGGCGGGGATTCGAACCGCCAACCTTCTGATCGGCAAGCCCTAGGCTCTGTGGTTTAACCCACAGCGCCACCCACGTCCCATTTATTCAGCGTAGATCAGGACAAAAAGGAAACATGTCTGATCTCCTTCGTGTCCAAAGCAAAACAGAAAGCTATACACAAACAGAAGTTCCCAGCATACTGAGCTGGAGTGTAAACAGACACGTGACACACAACAATCATGCCTGTTCCTTAAGGTGGAACGGAACATCCCAACACTTTCTGCGGCACTCCTGTGGGGCTCAGGAGCCCCGTTATGTCACCCCTTGCTTGCAGAGCTGGCAGCCTCCGGCCCTTTTTCAAACACCCTACCTTGTGGAGTGTGCCCTCAGCCTCCTCTCCTCTTTTCTCCCCTCTCCTTGGGAGTCCTCTGGGCAGCTGCTGCTGTCGTCACTGGTCTCTGAGCCCCCACCTCAAAGAGAGGTGCCTCCCAGAGGCGTCATTCACCTGTGGAGCTTATAGCCAGGGCTGTGGCAATAAGCAGCTGTGCAAGCCTTTGGGAGGCAGAGACACAGGAGGGCATCAGGGAAGGACAGAAGGAAAGAGGGACAGAGGCCAGTGTTGCCCGCAGCACCCCTGACCATCATTCTAGGTATACCATGGCACATTGGTTGAAAACCACTGGTTTAGGGGGCCAGAAGAGATGTGATGTGGCAAAGATCCCCTGTTTGGAGGCTTTGTTTTTACATTTTTATTTTTTATTTTTGATGTATTTTTATTAAAGATTTTCTTAATTTACAAAAGTATGTGCAATATCTCTCTTATTTTTTTCCCCCATGTAACCTTTTTTTACAATCGGTTTCACATTGAAGTGGACAACTTCCTGATCAAAACTGCACCTCACTAAAGATGCTAAGAGACCCCCATGGGGGGAGGATGCAAGCTTGATACAGGTGCCTGTATTACTTTGGCTGAGTTCCTCCTAGCAGCTTGGGCAGGAATTTAGGCCACTCCCAGGTGATCTGTTTAGTGAGCATTCGTCCTGATTTGTTTGCACAAGGTTTACAGGGAGGTTAGATGGTATCGGATATTTACGGAGCGTTCATTCTGATTTGTTGCATCAAGTAAATGTTATCCCATGCTTCCCAGTGCGATTCTCCATCAATTTCCTTAATGCAAAAAGCCAATAGTGGCAGGGAGGGAAGTGGGTTTGGTGTGCAATAGCAGCAAATCGACTTTGATTCTATAAGCTTAATTTGCCAGTAGGGAATCGAAACCCATACAGAAATTGTAAGAGTCCAGAAGTGCTGTTAGACAGAAAAATGCTGAGAGCAAGATTCAACTAATGAGTCCGGCTAGTGGAAGCCACAGGGCTTTTTGTCCCCTCACCTTCTAGTCCTGTGTGCCCCCCCCCAAACCCTCCCCAAATTGGCCAAGGGGGTGAAGGGAACCCCCAGAACAGCACACGGAACGGGGAGATCGTTCCATCTGGCAACCTGAAATGTGCGCACTGACAGGATAGTCTCCTCAACACCACATTGAATTCCTCCCTGAGGTCCTCAGCTCCCCTCATCATCTTTATGGCTGCATCGCTGCAGGCCAGATGGGGACAATTATTCATCAACTGTTGCCGAGAAGAGAAGATTGGGGGAAGTCTCTTGAAATTCTTGTGTGAGGAAACAGTGGGGGGGTTGATATTGGAAAGCCGGGTGGCTCTGGCCCTGCCCATTGCTGGCATGCGGCCCCCATGAGATTACTGCCAAGGCAATGTGGCCCTCAGCAGGAACAAGGTTCACCAAGCCCACATTAAACCAAGAGACAAGATCTCTGGGATGCAGCCGGCTCTATATATTGAATTGTTTGTAATATACAGCAGGACGGTTCTATTATCCTAGTATATTGTGAGCCAGAGGAGCCATCACCCTGTTGGCATTTAAATCGGAGCAGGGCTCGCAATTGCATAGTAAAGAAATATAGCAGAAAAAAGCCAGGCAATGTAATAGGGATGAGGCTGGAACCCAACTTAATCATTCCTTGGTATGAAAAGAGCATGAGCCGTTTTTCTTCCCTGAACTGCCAGAGGGCATGCTAGAAACATCGTGAACATGGGCAGCCTTCTTCTCTTCATCACTACGGAAGGCAGGTGTTGCGGCTTTCAGGGCTGGGGGAAGAAATTCAGGTCCGTCCGCATTTAAAGGCGAACCCAACCAGTATGCCGAAACAATACACAAGCCGGAACAAAACCTTCCTTTGAAACGTGCAGCTTTCGAAATTTTGCAAAGCGGTTCTCTGAGCAAACAATGCGTACAAAACGGCATGTGGTAAAGTGTGCATACGAATGCATGTAGTTTGAGAAAATAACATACAAAGAATGCATTAGGTTAGGGGAAATCGCTTGTATATTTTTGTTAAAGCTGTGTATAAAAAATTAAATGTGTGTATGGAACTAGGAGAAATTTGCACTAAAAGGCCAAAGAGCTTTCATAATGATTTGGGATGTGGGATATTACTATTACTATTATTATCATTATCAAAGGTAAAGGGACCCCTGACCATTAGGTCCACTCGTGGCCGACTCTGGGGTTGCGGCACTCATCTTGCTTTACTGGCTGAGGGAGCCGGTGTACAGCTTCCGGGTCATGTGGCCAGCATGACTAAGCTGCTTCTGGTGAACCAGAGCAGCGCACGGAAATGCTGTTTACCTTCCTGCCAGAGTGGTACCTATTTATCTACTTGCACTTCATGCTTTTGAACTGCTAGGTTGGCAGGAGCAGGGACCGAGCAACGGGAGCTAACCCATCACAGGGATTCGAACCACGGGGATTTGGACCGCCAACCTTCTGATCAGCAAGCCCTAGGCTCTGTGGTTTAATCCACAGCGCCACCCACATCCTTATTTTCATTGGGGAAATGTTGGAAGGTATGTAGATTCATAGAACTGTGAAGCTGGAAGCGACGCTGAGGGTCATGTAATCCAACTCTGTGCAAGGCAGGAATCCTGTCCAGGGCCATTCCTGGGTGGACTCAAACCACCAACATTAGGAAGAAATTCCTGACAGTAAGAGCTGTTCGACAGTGGAATTTGCTGCCAAGGAGTGTGGTGGAGTCTCCTTCTTTGGAGGTCTTTAAGCAGAGGCTTGACAACCATTTGTCAGGAGTGCTCTGATGGTGTTTCCTGCTTGGCAGGGGGTTGGACTCGATGGCCCTTGGGGTCTCTTCCAACTCTATGATTCTATGATTCTATCTATGATTCTAGGGTTAACAGCCAGACACACTGAACCATGGTTGCGATCGATCAGCTCCTGTTGGTTGGCTTCCTGTGGGCATCTGATTGGTCGCTGTGAAAACAGAGAGCTGGACTAGATGGGGCCTTTGTTCCTTTCCAGCAGGATCCTTGTGTTCTAACGAAACGTAAAGGGAAAGCCATCGAGAAACAGCCAGAACTTCTTCCTCTTTCTCCTTCTATGCGTCCGGTCTCGGAAAGCACAGCAGCAGTCTTCAGAGAAGACTTTCTTTTTCCTTCATGGGTTACCTCCCTCTCACGAAACATGAAAGGACGATCCCAGGTGCAGAAAGACAAGAGTGCGATACACCTCAAGTGAATCCAATGTAGTGTTTTTTGTTTCTGCGTTCCAATCTCAGACACATGAAATCTCCGCATCCTGCTTCTGTTGTCAAATGCTGGTGGGTTTTTTTTCAAAGGACTTGTATGCATATTCAATTTTCTTCCCCCAGCTGAGTGCAAAAATGACATTTGACAGTGAGAAGAGAGAGGGGTCTCCAGCAAACATTCAGCCCGTGTCTCTTTTGTGTGAGACTCAGGTCCTGCTTGCAGGTTTTCCACAGGCATCTGGTCAGCCACTAACAGAGAAGAATGCTGGACTACATGGGTCTTTGGACGGATCCAACAGGACTTATCTTCTGTTCTTATATGCAATTTAAAGGAAATAGCAACAAGAAAAAAAATGAGAATAAGCTCAACGCCCTTTCTCGAGCATAATAATAAATACGGGTAGTCAAGCTTCGGTCCAGTATATCTGAAGGAGTGTCTCCACCTCCATCGTTCTGCCCAGACACTGAGGTCCAGCTCCAAGGGCCTTCTGGTGGTTCCCTCACTGCAAGAAGTGAGGTTACAGGGAACCAGGCAGAGGGCCTCCCACCAGATGTCAAAGAGAAAAACAACTACCAGACTTTTAGAAGACATCTGAAGGCAGCCCTGTTTAGGGAAGCTTTTAATGTTTGATGTATTACGGTATTTTAATATTTTGTTAGAAGCCACCCAGAGTGGCTGGGGAAGCCCAGCCAGATGGGCGGGGTATAAATAATTTTATTTTTTAAAAAGAAAAAGCCATCTTAAAAAATGGTTTCGCAAAATTTTGAAAGTTCGGAGTGGCAGGAATCTGCTATTGCACATAGCATAGAATGTTGTTAGCTGCAAATATTCATATTCACCATTGTGGCTTTTAGAAGATCTCCAAAGGGACATGGTTTTTGATAGCAGAATAAAACTGATACAGCCTTCACCAAGCTGGTGCCCTCCAGATGTTTTGGACCACAATGCACGGCAGCCGCCTCATGGGAGTTGTAGTCCGAAACATTTGCATGGCCCAGGTTAGTGAGGCCTGTTGTAATCTATGCAGTGTCTGTAGATGTCACTGTAGCAATGGGAGCTTTTGTTTTTGTGTTTTTGCAGTTTAGCAAGGCATTCAGCTCCAGGGCCGGCCCTACCATTAGGGGAGGAGGACGGCGGCAGCAGCCTCCAAGACACTCCCTTCTGCTAGAGATCAAAGCCATGTGTGCCTGGGAGGCTATCTTGCACCTCCTAAACTAGCCTCAGGTGCAAGAAGATCAAACCTATTCTTTCTTAAGGAAATCAGCCCTGGGTGCTCACTGGAAGGACAGATCCTAAAGCTGAGACTCCAATACTTTGGCCACCTCATGAGAAGAGAAGACTCCCTGGAAAAGACCCTGATGTTGGGAAAGATGGAGGGCACAAGGAGAAGGGGACGACAGAGGACGAGGTGGTTGGACAGTGTTCTCGAAGCTACCAGCATGAGTTTGACCAAACTGCGGGAGGCAGTGGAAGACAGGAGTGCCTGGCGTGCTCTGCTCCATGGGGTGACGAAGAGTCAGACACAACTCAGTGACTAAACAACAACAGCTGTCCCAGGATGCAAGGTCTAACTGCCAGCCAATCAGCTCCTGAACTTGGGAAAGCGGGTTGCCATCTTATCCTTTGCCTCGGGCAGCAAACCATCTTGAGCCAGCCCTGCTCTCCCCCTCTCCACCTCAGGACTACATTTCCCAGGTTTCTCTAGCAAAACAGAATGAGAGATCACTTTAAGTCTGTAGCATGGCTATGTCTTTTGTCCTTTTTTTACTGGCAGAGCCTGCCAATCCTGCTCTCCCCCCCCCCCCTTTATCTACTAGCCAACCGTCTAGGCCCTTTGCGAGATGCCTGCAAGATCTAGCCTTGACCTGAGCAATCTTTAAGCATTTCAGACATAAATGTTGCTTCTTATCTTGAGGCCGAGTTTGGAGCTTATTCCATCTAATATTGCTTCCCGCAGGTGAAGAGCATAGACGGGTGGAGAGATGTTCTGAATAAAAACATCCCCTCTAAAGTTTTTTTTTATCTAAAAAAATCCATCTTGCTGATTGAGGAGCAATTGCACAGTTCAGTGTCCTCAACTTAATCCACTTACCTTGTGAAAAGAGACTTCATTGCCGCCCGACAGCGTTTTCAATAAATGCAGAGAAAATATTTAACTGTTTGTAATTTCCCCCACATTATCGCAGACTAATATAATAGCTTTTTTTTTTTTTTTGGTCAAATGTGCGCTGCTCCTTTCCTCTGTGGCTAAATGAACCATAGGCCATCTCCTTTTCTGTAGTCAATTTAGAATTAACATATAATGCCGAATAATTGACTTGTCGGCCATCCAGCCATTTACAAAGTGAATTATACCTTTCATCTTCTCCCAGTGCGTGAGGATGAGAAGTGCTTTAAGGTTTCTTTGGTGTTGCGCAGGAAGCAGGAAGGTACAGGTGTGTGCCATCTCTGCAGAAAAGAAGGAGGGATATAAAATGGAATATAAATACCCTTCAGTCACAACCTTCTGATAAAACGCATGCCTTGGGGATCTAGGAAACGAAAAGATTTCTTGGGAGCAAGTAACAAACAAAAGAAAGAAATCAACGCTTGCTTTTGAGGGCCATTCCCTCTAGCTCCTTTTTTTTTTAAATGATATTTATTACTTTTAAGAATTACAAAAAAGGAAAAGAAAAGAAGAGAAGAGAAGAGGGGGGAAAACAAAAGAGAAAAAAAACAATACAATACAATACAAAACACAACCTAAACACATTAAACTAAACACATTAAACTAAACAAAACAAAACCCTATCCCCAACCCTAACCCTAAATAAAACAAAACAAAAACAATTTAAAAACATACATCACACCCTTTCCATATTCTATCTTTCATTCCCTTGTTTCCTCGACCCCCTCACACCTCCCTTTTTGTATTCCCCTTCTATTAATTGTTTCAGCAAATCCTTTCCATCTTTCTCTATTTTCTACCATATTATAAATATCTTAACGTATTTTTTAACCTTATTTTCCATTAAAACTAAAATACTTATATATGCTTAACTCCTTATAACATTTCTGCTAAGGCCATAAAATTCCATTCCACCATTTTTCTATCACTCATTAATTTTACAGTATTTCTATATATAAACTTTAAATTTTCCAACCTTCTTCCACCATCTCCTCTCCCTGGTTTAGGATTCTGCCAGTCCTTTCCGTCAAATCTATATAGTCCATCAACCTGGAGATCTTATGTCCGAGGCTCTTAACTCTTTTCCAGGTTCCTTCTAGCTCCTTTCCATCAGTGGCCAGAGTGTTTTCTAAGCAGCCTTGACATCAGAAGCAGGGAACATCTGAAGCAAAAAAAAACCCAGTTGCCCAGCTTCAAAACCAGCTCTCCCAGTTTCACAATCAACCCAACTGCTTTGCACATCCTCCCCTTGCAACAGGGTCCCCTCAGCTGAGAGAGGGTGTCTGCCCAAGGCAAAAGTTGGAAGGGGGTAGCTGGCAGTGAATACGTCTTGGCTTCCAATGGCTTTGACTTGGTTCTCATAGCCCTGTGAGGTCAAGATGCATGACACATAATGTTCACATCTTCAGATAAGTAGGCAGGATGGAAACAACAGACAGCACATACCGTCAGTGGGCGAAGCTGATCTCATTGGGATTAGATTTTGCCCCTTGCTAGGCGTCTAGCCTTTATACGTAACCATCAAGCAAATCTTGTAAAGACACGGCAAATGCAAACAAGATTTCGTTCTTTCCACACAGAAGCCACAGTCAGCATCATTTTAAAAGGGCTGGGGTGTCGCAGCCATTAAAAGACGGCCATTTTAACCTTTAGAATTGCCCCGGTGATCTTTCTGTTGCGAGTCTCTAATGCCTGACCCATCTATTTGCGCCACGTATGGCTTCCCTCTCGCATTCCTGGCACCGTGCGCTTCCCACAAGCCCTTCAAGATCAACCTCTGGCTTCGAAAAATGACAATGTCTGCAGTGCAGTTACGAGCTGCCAGTGCTAAAAAATCTGAGGCGCTTGGGAAAATTTATGGACGGCGTAAAACGAATTGGATTTAATATCAAATTAAATAGCACAAGGAATAAACTGCACCGAGCCTATTATCTGTTTACATATTTCATTCCATAAAAAAACCCTCACTTTTTATTTCTTGTTGAAGCTGCCACGGCACTTAGGACCTGGCACCCAGCAGATGTTTTGTGGGAAAGGGACGCCCTCGCTGCCGAAGGTGGGCCTCGCCTGCCAAAAAGTACCTGAGGCCTCATCCAGGAATAACCATCTGTTCCTCTGGGCTGACAGAAAGCCAAGTTAGGCATTTGACTTTGGCCGCTAGCCTGTGATCTGGGGTTGCTTATTTGACCACCAAGGCCTGGCCTTATATGAGATTTTACACACACACACACAGAGTTCATTTACAGTGGTACCTCGGGATGCGAACAGGATCCGTTCCGTAGCCCCGTTCACAGCCTGAACAGAACGTAAGACGCAACTGCGCATCTGCACATGCGCGGGTCGCGTTTTGTCGCTTCCGCGCATGCGTGTGATGTCATTTTGACCCTCTGCGCATGCGCGAGCAGCGAAACCCAAAAGTAACACGCTCCGTTACTTCCGGGTCGCCGCAGAGCGCAACCCGAAAATACTTATCCTGAAGCGTATTTATCCCGGGGTATGACTGTACTTACAAAATCCAAGCCTCAATCAGCAGTAGTGAGTTCTCCAGTGAAAAACTTTCCAAGGAAAACCAGAGCTATTAAGAAACCCATCTTTCCTCCAAAAGTCTCGATGAAGCATACACATCTTCTCCCGGCAGCCCCGTTTTATTTTCACGGCAACCCTATGAAGTAGGCTTGACTGAGAGGCGGTGACTGGCCCCAGGTCACTCAATGAGGTTCATAGCCAAGTAGGAAAATGATCCTGAGTCTCCCTAGATCATAGTGTCATAGCATTGCAGAGTTGGAAGGGACCACAAGGGTCAGTGGCATCACAACAGGGGGGCAGTGCGCCCCGGGTGCCATGTCTGGGGGCTGACAAGAAGGCACCCCGTGGGGGCTCGCAGCGGCGCGAGCAGCCATCGCACCGCCACAGCCACATGTGGAGGATCCTCCATTCGTGGCTGCAGCTTCAAGCAGAGGATCCCGGTGCCGGCGGCAAACAGCTTTGTACAGTCACACACATGCGCTGTACGTAACGATGCCACACACGCGCTATACATAGCGGTTTGCCAGCAGTGCTGCTCGAGCGCCATACGGACTGTGGTGGGATCTGTTGCCACTACAGCCACATGTAGAGGATCCTCTGTTTGCGGCTGTAGCAGCGACGGACTGCTATGTACAGCGCTACGTACGGTGCATGCATCATACGTAACGACGCCACACATGCGCCCTACATAGCGAAGCCCCACCCCGGGTGTCACGACGCCTTCGCTCGCCCCTGACGAGGGTCATCTGGTCCAACCCACTGCAATGCAGGAATCTCTTGCCCAACATAGAGCTCAAACCCACGAACCTGAGATTAAGGCTGGATCTAGTTACATCAAAGAAGCATATCAGTTAAACGCATTGCAAAGTTTGTATGAGAAATCGGGTTCGCAAAAACAGAACTCCACAGTGCCATCTGGTGTCACAGTGTTAGAATGCATAAACAATGCATATAAAGCAGATTTTTTTTCTTTGCCAGTGTAGCTGAGCCCTAAAAGTGTCTCATGCTCTTCCAACTGAGCTATCCCAGCAGTCCTCATATGTGGCACCCAAAGTAGCTCACAGACCTGACTTTCAAAAATAACAATAACATACTTTTTAAACAAAACAGCTAACTTGCTAAAAGCAGCAGCTGCAACGAAACAGCAACAAAAGCAACATCAACAGCAACAAAAGCACATCAACAGAAAAGCACACGCCTTCGTTCAGCATTTTATTTACCTTTCTGGGGGCCAGAAGGCAAATGCTGAAATGAGCCTCTTGAAGGTGCCACCATTAAGAAGGTTCCGTCTCAGGTGCTCCTCAAACACACCTCGGAGGGCAGCAGGACACAAAGAGGCATCTCTGCTGGCGAAAGACTCTTCCTCTGAGCTGCTCCTCCAATAATTTAAAGCCAGGAAACACTTTCATCTGAAACAGCCCAATTCTGGTGACAGCAGGCCTGGCAGCTTCAATGAAGACTTGCTCTTTGATATCCCCCCGGTTGCCACCTGCCAACTGCATCGCTTCAACCTGACATCCAGGTCTCGCACTTTAAATGCTTTTCAACAAAGCAAACAAAAAAAAAGGAGCCAGCATTTCCCAAGGAGATGCACTGTCGTGCCTCCCCCCCCCCCCGCTTTGTTTTTTTTTAGAAAAAGCAGATGAACTGGCAACTTGAAAATGGCAAAGAGAGGGAAAGGGCTGATGTTCTCTCCCGCCCCGAGTTTGCTTTTTAGAATGAAAAGTGCAGGCAGAAAGCCATCAGCTAGCACTGTAGGATGCTATAAGCACCTAACATTTTTTGGGGGGGGTAGTATTTTCCACCCAATGTCTTGTCAAGAGGCAGAGTTTGGGGTGTGTTTGCTTTCTCCCCATCCTGTTCACGCGGTGATTTGGTGCCTGCACGGACCGGCGACACACAGTTTAATTATACAGCTTGATTGGCTTCAGTGCTACAGCAGGAACATCATCAGCCGGTTGTGGTGACATAACAATCAATTATGCAGTCAACAGTTCCTCCCACCCTTCGCACAGCACAACAGAAGATGATGGTTCTGAAGTCTGCTCCTGACAGATGAGACAGAACTAGAATAAATCAGGGATGTACACAGGATTCAGTTTGGGCCCTGATGGATACAGCCCACCTGTATTTGAGGTGCCCCGTTTGTCTCAGGGTTCATCTGAGTCCTCTTACATTGTTCCGACCTACTGGGTCATCGAAAGCTGGCTCTGTCTTTTTATTTATTCTTTTGACAGAAGCGACTAAAATCTGCAGAAATGGCTAGCCCTCCAAAGTGGGTAATGCCTTCCTGCACACCTTCCCAAGTTCAATGATGATGATGATTTTTTTAAGAGAAACATATATAACTTTTCTATTTTGGGACAGAATTTGCAAGCCAGGTCAGCTTGCAAATTTGCAAGCCAGGTCAGCTGGTCTGTGAGCATAAATCTCATCAAATTTGAGATAGATAGCTTTAGCTGGTTTCCTGCAAGGGCAGCCGTTACTATAACAGAGTGGGTAAAAATGGAATAACTAAGGGTTTATCCACACTTAGGTTTCACCCCGTTATTTCTGAGCACAGGTCCACACTTCCAAGTTCCATGTCCCAACACTCTTTTGGTTTTTTTGGCCCCAGAGGTTTTCCCGCAAAGACTTGTTCTTTAAAGCTGAAGCACAACAAACGGCATTTTGGGTTTGCCATGAGTTGCTGTTTGCTCCGAATCAGCTTGAAGAGTGGGGTTGTTGTTGTTTGGCAAGGGAAGCTCCAGAGCTAAAAGAAAAAGAAAGAGTGCTGAGACACAGTGCTTTAAGGTGAAGACCTTGCCTGGACAGCATGTTTGCCCTTTGTGTTTTGTTGGTGATGTTTACGTATAAGGGGTTTATGCCTGCAGAGGAAAGGGAAGATAAAGTGTTAGGTGTACTGGTTAATTTTGGGCGTGTTTTTCCTGCACCTGCAACTGGTTAAGCATGTGAGAGCGAGTCAGCAAGTGTGAAGCAATTTTGCTCATGGCCAGAGCCTGGTCTATGTGTTGGAAGGCTACAATGAGACTCTGTGCTGCTGAAAGGACCATACAGTGGTACCTCAGGTTAAGCATTAATTGGTTCCGGAAGTCTGTATTTAACCTGAAGCGTTCTTAACCTGAAGCAGACTTTCCCATTGAAAGTAATGGAAAGTGGATTGATCCGTTCCAGACAATAAAAAAACACCCCCTAAAACAGCAATTTAACACGAATCTTACTGTTTCATGAGACCATTGATCCATAAAATGAAGGCAATAATCAATGTACTGTACTATAAAATAAATAACACAGTATTTTAGATGAAAAAAATTATTTCCAAACTCACTGTTTGGAGGGGGCTCAGGGTCCTCTTCCACAATCACAATCGGCTTGGCTCCCTGCATTCGTGGAGGCCTCAGAGAGCTAATGCAGGTGGAGCCCAGTCGCAGAGCCTCTGCAGGCACCGTAAATGCCGAGGCTTGGCTACCGACATCCGCATAGCCGCTCTAGGAACTGCAGATGCCGGGGCTCGGCTCCCGGCATTCGCGGAGCCGCTCTAGGCACTGAGGATGTGGGGGCTTGGTTCCCGGCATTCGCGGAAGCCTCAGAGAGCTCCGTAGGCCCCGCCGATATCCGGGTTTGCCTCCAGGCAGCGGTGAGGCCTCCGAGAGCTTGGACAACTTACCTCCGGGTTACAATCGTTTGTAACCCGAAAAAAACATAAGTTGAAGCGTTCGTAACCCGAGGTACCACTGTATATTACAACTGCATGTAACCTATAAGCTGTGGAACTGCTTTATACAGTCAGCAAAGGCACTGACCCTACCTAGAACTGTCTGGTGCTTTTCTGTTCCATTGGCACACTCTGCTGGCATGCTGAATGGGCATTCTGCGCATACTCCCCTAAAATAAACAGATTACAGCAGCAACCTGATGTGTAGCACTAGCAGTGGGATAACCCAGTTACTCATTTGGGCACAGAATTCCAGCTTTCTCTGACCTTTATCCAAAGGGCTAAGTTGTTTGTTATGTACTGAAGTTCTCACCCTGGGCCAGCAGGAGGATACTGTAGTTAGTTTTCACTCAGGTCCACATATGCAGATAAGGAATTGAAAGTGGCGTTCAGTGATTGGATATGTACAGAAAGTTGTTACTGTTGCTTTGTAGTTGAGCTCTATATAAGCAAGTTGGCTGAACCCTTCAGCCAGTTCTGTTCTAGCCTGTGATGCCTATAGGTACCAAAGTAGGTTCACATGACAAGCAGTCCACACCAATAATGTTCTTCCCATACAATGAGAATCCTAAAGCAAGAGATGTGGCGGGACGTGGAAGGGGCAGCCTAAGTGTGAACCATCATGATGCCATGGCTTCAGGCAGCAGATTGCAGATGGAGCAATGTTATCTTGCTTCCAGATCCAGCCTTCATCATAAAACTGCAAAGCTGTCTGTTTAGGCTGCAGGCTACCGAGGGAGATAGTTCATTCTTGCCTTCATTCCCTGTCTCCGTGCTTCAGTTTAAAAACACTGTCCAGAGCAGGAGTAGGGGGTCACTGCTGGTTCAACTGAGACCAAGTAGTACTCAAAATGGCAAGCGCAAGCTGTTGAACTGGAACTCGGCACATCTTATTTATTTTATTTAGAGAGATTTAAAGGTAAAGGGACCCCTGACCATTAGGTCCAGTCGTGACCGACTCTGGGGTTGTGACTCTCATCTCGCTTTATTGGCCAAGGGAGCCGGCGTACAGCTTGTGGCCAGCGTGACTAAGCCGCTTCTGTTGAACCAGAGCAGTGCACGGAAATGCCGTTTACCTTCCCGCCGGAGTGGTACCTATTTATCTACTTGCACTTTGATGTGCTTTCAAACTGCTAGGTTGGCAGGAGCAGGGACCGAGCAACAGGAGCTCACCCCGTCGCGGGGATTCGAACCGCCGACCTTCTGATCGGCAAGTCCTAGGCTCTGTGGTTTAACCCTCAGCGCCACCCGCGTCCCTTAGAGAGATTTACGCACCGCTTAATCAAAGGGCCCTCGAAGCAGTGCACATGATAAAACTGGGGATAAAACACAGCTAAAATCTACAAAGCTGGTTTTTTTATAAAAGTATGCATAGAATAACCATTGTTAAATCACAAATAAAATCAGCAAAACTTTTAAAATGAATATAGGAACTAAATTCTGGGTTGTTGGCATCCATCTGTCTCGAGAAACAATGGAGTGTGCCTCTGGGGGTGTAGTCAAACTACTGCATTCGCAGCACTGATGTGACCTCCCCGAGGCACAGGAGAGTATGGAGCCCCAGATGGCAAGACTGATGTGGTCCAAAGAAAAGCAGAGCAATACGTTTGCCACCAGCCTGGTTGCAGGAAATGCCAGAAGGAAGAGTTGCATAGAAAGCGCCATCCAGTCGTCTTAGGGACTCCACTCTGGATTTGTGTAGGGTTTGCTCCTTTTTTTTTTTAATAATCATTATTAATTTAAATTACACATTTATACAAAGAATTTACAATCTCATACTATAAAAAGAAAATTAACGAAAAAACCATTAAGAAAAGAAGAAAATACAGAAAAAAGAAAGAAGAAAAAGCAAATTTATGTACATAAAAAAACTTAATCTTCCTAATTAATACTTAAACACTTAAATAAAAAAGTCTTCTGACAAAATGAGTCCTCCAATCATTCTCATTGTACTGTTTATACTGTCATTTTTTTCGCACAGTTTTATACTCTTTAAGATTGTTCCCATCTACTCCACAAATGGTATTTGTTGTGTTTACAAGTACCACTCAAGTTCTGCTAATATGGTGTGACTGGTACAATATGATCTTATATAATCCTTAAATATTCTCCATTCTCCAAATATTTTCTGGTTTAATACTCCTCTAACTCTTCCCGTCAGTTTTGCTAGTTGTAAATATTCTAACATGAGTAACTGCCAATCTGTAATTGTTGGTATTGTTTTGTTTACTCCTTAACCTTTTCTTCTCCCAAAGATATCCCACAAGGCAGCAGAGATTTGGGATCAGAGTTTTCCTTCTCCTAGATAGGCTACCTTCCCATCTGGGTAGGCTTGTGGAAACAATAACTCCTCAGCTAGCAGCAATCATCCTTAGCTATCAAGATCGATGGTCAGGGATGATGGGAATTGTTAGCAGCTGGAGATCCAAGTATGGTCTGGGTGTAATAATAATAATAATAATAATAATAATAATAATAATAATAATTTATTATTTATACCCCATCCATCTGGCTGGTTTTCCCCAGCCACTCTGGGCGGCTTCCAACAGAATATTAAAATACAATAATCTATTAAACGTTAAAAGCTTCCCTAAACAGGGCTGCCTTCAGATGTCTTCTAAAAGTCTGGAGTACAGTGGTACCTCGGGTTACAGTTGCTTCAGGTTACATACGCTTCAGGTTACAGACTCCGCTAACCCAGAAATAGTACCTCGGGTTAAGAACTTTGCTTCAGGATGAGAACAGAAACCGTGCTCCGGCAGTGCGGCAGCAGCAGGAGGCCCCATTAGCTAAAGTGGTCTTCAGGTTAAGAACAGTTTCAGTTTAAGAACAGACCTCCAGAACGAATTACGTACTTAACCCGAGGTACCACTGTAGTTGTTGTTCTCTTTGACATCTGGTGGGAGGGCGTTCCACGGGGCAGGTGCCACTACCGAGAAGGCCCTCTGCCTGGTTCCCTGTAACTTGGTTTCTTGTACTACAAAGCACAGCGTGGACAAAGCCCCCAACCACTTTTAATTGGCCCAGCGGCAACGTTGCATCTTGGGCTTGTTGCCTCAAGTCTCCTGGGTGCCTAGAAATGCGCCTGCCTCCAGGGAACATCTTAAGCAAACAGGCTGGTTGAGATGGGCAAAAGCGGTCCTTCAGATACTGGAGTATGATGGAACACCCAAACCTCTGGGAAACGCTGGTGATGATGGAGTTGTTTAAGCCATGCTAGTTTGACAAGGCAGACAGGGCTACATGAAAGCTGTATGTGTATGTGTGCGCAAGTCCTATCCTTATACATAACAGTAAACGGTATTAAAATTGATTCATATATTCAGCCAGTCTGTTGTGACCACACAGAGCGCAGGAGGGAATCCACGCTCCACCAGGTTGATGTCAGAGTGATATATTAATTTTACCTTTTTTTAAAAGAAACGGAGCCGAACAATGGGCTTTGCAGTAGGAATTCTGTGCCCATGCATCTCAGAAATGAGGCGATGGGGTAGCTTGGCGTACAATTAATAGCAGACTCCAAGCTATCTTGTGCTCACTCTATTGGGCGATTTGCATTTCTGAGAAAGCGGAGCTGCCTATGAATAAACATGAATGACGACGATTTGCAACTATGTGAGTGTGAGCGTGTATGTGTGGCATTCATATAAGACACCTGGTTGAAGTCCACATCTGTGTATATAGAGATGCTCTTTTAAATTGTTTTAAAAGCTGTTCATGATGCATGAGGGTACGGAGAAGGATACGCATTTCAACATGCCACTTATTAATATAATTATTGGTTTGATCTCGATGAAGATGTATGGCGTCTGCAAAAATTATCATTTCGCGTCCTTCTTTTCCTATTTTTTCCTTTTCCTTTTTCTTAAACCGAACCCTCTGGTGAATGATATATCTCAGGAAAATGTATTTATTCAGAACTTCATTCTGATTTAATAGAAAAATGGTTCTTGCCATGGCAATGTGGAATGCACATTTTTCTCCCCGCGCTGACTTTCAGCCGGAAGCACTGGCTTCTTTTCTGTCGGCATTCTCTTTCTTATCAGGAAAACTTGCTCAAGATTAATTTTCCCAGCTTGCCTTCCTTTTAAACTGGCTGTTTTTCAATGCCAGTTAAAAGACAGCGTTTTGATAAATTCCCCATTGCTATGGCGCACAAGCTGAATGAAGGCGCCTGCATCAGTCTCTCCCACATGAGGAAAACAACAGAAGGCACATAAAGGACCCCTACGTATGCCTGCATGTAAGCATTATGTGTGAACTTTGTCAGATGAGGCAGGCTATCCCAATTTTCTTAAGAAGGGAACAGAGGTGGGCAAAAGACAACATTTCACACATAATGCCCCCAGTCTAAAGATACTTGTGGCATGGACCAATGGTACCAAATAGTATGGGAAACAGCCCTACTAGAAAAATTAACCAATAAACTGAAACTGACATGGGGACAAACAGAAGAAGACGCCTTTTGGCTATTCTTTATGGCTCCCTTTATCACATACAAGCGCAACAAGACAATGACAATAATCCACCAACAGCATACAAATCAATATGGCTAACCTGATCCAAAACACCCACCCACCCCACTCACTCACACACGAAAACAAAGATCACCACAGCCAATCACAAACAAACAACCATGCCCTAGTTCAACCCCAACCTCTCTCACTACCAAAGGAACACAGGTGATTGGCAGAGAACATGCACAAGCAACACTGACACCAAACCCTACATAAAGCATAATAGTTAAGGCTTTCTGGGAAATGATCTCTAATGAAATGAAAAAGGTATTTAAATATACCTTCCTGAAGAAACCAGAGGCCTTTCTCCTGGGCATGGTCGGCCAATTGGTGCCAAAGAAGGAGAGAACTTTCTTTATGTATGCCACAACAGCAGCAAGAATACTTATTGCAAAGTACTGGAAGTACTGGAAGACACAAGATCTTCCCGGGAAGAATGGCAGATGAAGGTGATGGACTATATGGGATTGGCAGAAATGACTGGCAGAATCCGAGACCA
The DNA here is from genome assembly GCF_964234715.1 of Podarcis melisellensis. Taxonomy (NCBI): domain Eukaryota; kingdom Metazoa; phylum Chordata; class Lepidosauria; order Squamata; family Lacertidae; genus Podarcis; species Podarcis melisellensis. The sequence continues at coordinate 14,309,944 of NC_138537.1, forward strand.
GGGAAAAGAGTCGGCGGAAGAAGATTGGAAGAAATCTATTTACAGAAATATTGTAAAATTAATGAATGTTAGAATGATGTTGGATAGAAATTAAGTGGTTTCCAGCTGTAATGCTTTAAGAGAATATGAAAAAAAGGTTTAGAAAAAGGTAAAAATTTAATGGTAAGGATTTGCTGAACTAACAATCTGAATTGGGATACAAAAAAGGGAGGTATGAGGAGGTCCGGGAAATAAGTTAATGGAAAATAAGTAATGGAAATTCTGTGTGTTTTTAATTATTTTTATTTTTGTATTTTTGCTAATTTTTATTTTTATTTTTATTGTATTATTATTGAAAATTTTAATAAATATTCTATAAAAAAACCATAAAGCATAATAGAAACATCGCCACCAAACCCCACCCCACCCATCTTACCCCCCCTCCACCCCTTCTTTTTGTCCATTTTAAAGGTCAAAACCAGCACCTTAAACCTGACCCTGTACTCCACTGGGAGCCAGTACAGTTGGTAAAGCACTGGATGAATGTGATCCCGCGGCACTCTGCACCCACTGGAGTTTCTGGGTCAGCTTCAAGGGCAACCCCGCGTAGAGCGAGTTACAATAATCAAGCCTGGAGGTGACCATTGCATGGATAACAGTGGCCAGATCAGGGTGATCAGTTTTGGACTACAAACCAGCTGGAGCTAACATGGCCAATGGTCAGGAATAATGGGAGACATAATCCAAAACATCTAAAGGGCACCATTTTAGGGAAGGTTGGTCTAAAGGCGTGTCTGCTGTACAGATTTAAACTGGTTCCTAGCATGCCTGTTCATAGCTGTCAAGTGTCCCTTATTTGGCGGGACAGTCCCTTATCCCAGTGCCACGTCCCGCTGCTGTCCCTTATTGATGAGGCTTCGTTTGGCTGCTGGCTGGGCTTTCTGCCTTTGGCTCGGAAGGGCTCAGAAGTTGAATATATACCTGTGCCCGGAAAATCCCTTATTTTGGCTGCTGATCCCTTATTTCCGAGGCTGCTGGTCCCTTATTTTCAAATCTGTAAATTGACAGCTATGTGCCTGTTGCTCATGGCCTCCTACGAAAAACACTTGGGAAATGTAGTTCTGCAACAGGACTAGGGATCTTTCCCTGTGAATTCATTGTCTCCATCACACCATGGTTGCAAGTCCCAAGAATATTTGGAGAAAGCCAATACAGATTATTTCAATCTTGTTTAAATTTGTAATACGGAAGCTGTTGAACATATTCTCTGAACAATACTTCCTATGATTTATTAAACCAGTTTCGATGTAATTTTAATGTGTGTTTTAGAGGAATCTTCTGGCTTAGATTTATTTTGGGGTCTCTTGTTAAGTTATTCAGTCCAGAAAGCTAGGTCAGTATAGTTGTCCAGAGGCAATGCCACATCCTACAAAATAGGAAGAAATTCACATAGCCCATCATTTCCAGCCTGGGACCCAAAGCAGTTTAGGTGAACACGACACTCCTTTTGCAGATGTGAATGCAAGGAGTTTTGTCATCTGTCTTGACACGGGGGTGCAGTCTCCAAGGACAAGTCCCACAGATAAAGTTTCCAAGGAAAAGTAGCATGTACTATTTTCTGTTGTTTGGGCTCACTCTTGTTTTGCTAAATTAGGCTCCGCAGCTCAGGCGCCACTGCCTATCTGTAAAATGGAAATAGCAGAGACCCAGCTCACAGGATGTGCGTGAAATATGCCTTTCAAGCTGGAATTTTACATCTAAATAATAATGCCATCATTTCTGACGGGAAAGTAATCCATTTAACAAAGAAATGTTGTGTATCTGCAAGCAGGCGGATGCCGCATTGTTTGACAGTCCATATCCTTTTATGTTTGCCTACAGGTTGGAATAATAGAAGACTTCTTATACCAATTAGAAGATAGTTTCTTAAAGACCAAAAAACTCAGAACAGCAAGGCGGCAGAAAATGAAAATGAAGAGGCTTCAAAGCAAACAGGCATGCTAGGCCTACTGGGGGAAGAGGCCCCCATCCTGCACCAGGGATGGCAAGAGAGGACATTAATATAGCAGGAGTCTGACAGCTGGGACAACAAAGGCCGGCCTTCAAATTAATGAGGTGTCCTCTCCGTAAGGCTCATCTTTTAGCAACAAGCTCCTGCACTTCATTAGTCTCATCTGACAGGAATAAAAACGTTCATGGGATGCTTGACTGGATTCTTACGCAGAATGGGCTTGTTTATCCAAACCTGGTGGGGAATTTGGATCGCTGCAACATCCCCTTGCGTTAGGCATATAACGCAACCAGCCAGGTCTTGCGAGAGGTCCAGAGTTAAGCAAAGCACGGGAACGTAAGGAGGGGCTTTCCATGTGCGAGGTTTTGGGGGACGGACGCAGCTCAGTGGTAGAGCGACTGCTGCCCATTCCAAAGGTCCCAGGTTTTATACCTGGCATCTTCCAGCAGGGTTGGGAGACAGTGACTGAGCCTATGCCCCGCACTGCCCACGGCGGGCACGCTCCCGAGGCGGGAGGGACACGGAGGGTGCCCTCCCAGGCACGGGATAGCCACTCGGGTGCACGGAGCGGAGCGCACGCCCTGCAGCCGGGGGCAGAGCAAGCCGCCCATGGCAGACATTTGGCACGCCGCACGCCCGTGACTCCCAAGCCTCCCCCCAGCTGTCAAAATGAAGGGCAAAGGGTTTGCTGGTCCCGTGGGTTACCCGAGAAGCGAGGTCCAAGTCCGGTCCATGGTCAAAGGTGCAATGAGGAGGCAGTCCATAGTAGCTGAAGCTGGGTGCAGGACAGGAAGTCGGGTGAGGTCAGGAACAGGTTTGCAAAGAGAACTCTCTCCCAAAAGAGAGCCTCAGTTTCCTTTATTTTTTAGGTAAAACTTGAAATTTCGTTGTTGCTGTTTTAAAAGAATATATTTAGAGACCCACCATAACCCAAAGTGCTATCATTTACATAACTTGTGTGTGAACCCAGCACTTCTTTCAGACTATTCACATGTGTGGCTTCTTTCCCGATCAAGCATCCCAATCAAGCATCCCAATCAAGCTTTGGCTAGCATGGTTGGCTTCCTCCTCCAGATACCTGTGGTTTTCTCACCCATGGAATATATTGCCTCCTAAAACCCAGCAAGGTTTTCGTAAGTTCCTAAATCAAAATGCATGCAGAAAAATAAAATAAAAGCCACACGAACCCACCAGCACGATAACAGCTTGAATTATGCAACTGCGACTCAAAGAGATTGTTTGATGGAATCAAAAATTGATCAAATGTTTTCTGCATAATCCATGGTGGTGTGGACTCTGAGATGGGGCACAATGGTGGAACAGGTAATTGTGCGGGGGGGTTTGGGGGGGTTCCTAACAGGCCGACACACGTTCCTTTCTGATGAAGGCATGTGAGGTAAATAGGAAGGTGGGTGCCACAAGCGTCATTAAATAGTGCCTTCTAAATTTTTCCTAGCTTTCTTAAAGCACCAGGTTCAGAAAAGAAAGCTCTCTGGTGCTGGACCTCAAGGGTCTCATGGCACCTCCCATGTCATGCAGCATAAGTACAAAGTTGCCCAGGGCTGGCTGGAGACCTTTGGCCACCTGGAGCAAAGAGCAAGATGGAGCGCTCCTTCCAAATCTATGTATAAGATCCAACCAGTCTCACTTCAACCATGGTGATAGGATAGCTTTCTCCACTGCATCTGAGGACAACAGGCTAGATCAGGCCTCCCATTATCCCTCAGTGTTCACCTCAGGAGCTGACGAACCCTTGTCCTAATGCCTTGCTCTCTGGTCCCCAGAATATACTGCCCAATGCAGCCAGCACCTCACTCTGTCTAATGGTAGAACTGGCCCTGAACATCTCTTCCTAGGGATCCATACCCTCCAACATTCCTCTGATGAAAATAGGGACATCCTATTCCATACCCCCCCAACATTTAGCCAATGAAAATAAAGACGTCCTAAAGAAAAGTGGGACATTCTGGGATCAAACCAGAAACTGGGGCAGCTTCTGTAAAACTGGGGACTGTCCCTGGAAAATAGGGAGATTTGGAGGGTCTGGAGATCTGTGTGAAATTGCCCCAGTGCTGCCTTCAGGGTTGGCAAAAACATTTTTACCAGTCCCTTTAGCTGAACCAGCTGAAACATCCCAGTTTTGATACGCGGGATATTGGTAGGTATGCTATACACTTAACCTGAAAGTAAACCCTATTGCACTCCAGTAGGGTTTTTTCTGAGTAGGCCTGCAGAGGATTGTGCTGTTGGCTGATTTATTGATGTCGCCAGTGGAACCCTTTACAAGACTTGCCTTATATGTATATTGACAACATGCCCAATAAATAGATGGGTGTGTGTGACCTCTTAAATACTTTGGACTGGTGCTCACTGGAACATTTGCTTTTTCAAAAGAAATAAACCACACTCCAAAATAGTCCAGTAAGCAAAGGACCTGGCCTGTGCTCCATTCTACAAGGTTTGCCAAGGTTTCAAGTACTCAGGTCCCGTAAAATGTAGTGATTTCTAATATGGCTATTGCGGTAAAGTGGTTTCTCTACAGTGGGACACCGACACAATTCCTTGCCAAGGGTGTAAGGGGCCTTAAATATTGCTTCTGCTGAGATGGAAGCTGACAGCCAGAGCCAATGGGGGCTGGCTGAGGTTGGGGGACAGAGCCCCATTCACCCTATTGAACCAGCCCCCACTGAGGCCACCCCAAGGCATGGAACCCGCATTGGGGCCTACTTTGCAACAAATCCTCACACAAACACTCCGAAGCAAAGTAGTGAGGGACCATATCTGGCAAAGATCCCTTTCCAGATACTTTTGTAGAGCGCCAAAAATAAACCAGAGGACAATTATTTTTTTCCAAGACAACGGAAACAACTTTTTGAGGGCTTCCTATGGAAAATGCCTGGCCTCCTCGAATGTTGAAGAAACCAAGTGTGCAGCAAGATTAAATTATATAAAGGCAGTGGTGGGCAGGTGGTACCCACTGAGAAGTTAAATGATTTGCCTAAGGGCGACAGCACGAGGCAGAGAAGGAAAAGAAACCCAGAGGATGAAAATACCACCATGCAGTAATTACAATCAAAGGACAAATTCAGAAATGCGCAGATCTGCCCTTGCTGTTCTTCAAGAATAGCACCTGGCAATCTCCTCTAGGCCACGGCCTTCTTTTAATCTTCTGACCAACCGAGAATGGTGGGTCTGCATTCTTCCAGGTGCCCCTTTTCTTTTTTTTAACATTTCTTTCTCTCTCTTTTTGCAACAATTATTGTCACAAAGAGCAGATTTAACAGCGAGCCTTTTTCTTGTTACAATCCATCACGAGGCAATGCCAAATCTGGGACGCCTTTGTGCCGCCTATGAGAGATGATAATAGAATGTATTACCCTGACCTTTTCCGTTTGCTTGGCAATGCTATCGGGGAGCCTTTCCCCCCCCCCTCTCTCTCCTCCCTTCTTAACCACCTCATTAACCTGGGAGGGGGGGAAAGGAGGAATGGACAGACAATTAGCCTGCAGAATATTAAAAAGGTTAACACTGAATGGCAACCCCCCCAGACTGCAAGTGTTGGAAATCTGGTATCGTGTTCTGCTTTCATAAGCCTCACACACCTAACTGAATAAACCTGGCGGGGAGGGAGGGCTTTGCTTTTGCACATGGCCAAAGATGAGAGATTGAGAAAAATAAAAAATAAGAAGAGCAGGTGGCTATTTCCATTCTAAAAGGTGAACGTTTCTCCCTAAGTCGTGGAGGGGCATGAGAAAGAAAAACGAGGGTCCCTGGATAGTCTTTGATTCCCGGTGACTAAGTGAAGTGTCTCACAGTTATGATCTACCTGGGCCTGAAATTAGACGTTTCGCATGTGGGAGGAAAAGATGAAAGAAAAAAAACTTTCTGGCACCCAAAGCTAAAAAAGGCTTCTCCTGCTTACGCCTCATTAAAATGAACGGGATCCAAGTTTGGTCGTGACTCACTCACTTTCAACAGGACAAGAAACGCAACTGGCTTTCTGAGTTTGGGGCATAATTCGTGAGTCTTGAGACAGTCAACAGAGAAGGAGGGAAGGGTTTTCCCATGGCCCTCCAGATGTTGTTGGACTCCGACTCCCATCAGCCCATCGGCATGGCCAATGGTTGGAGACGATGGGATATGTAGTCCTTTCCCCTCTGACTCCTGAATTATAAGACCTGGAACTTGTTGAAACACCTCCCATGCCTCCTCTGCTGATGCTGCAATATTGGTTCTCTCTTTTATTCATCACTGTGATACCAGCTCTCATTGATCTATTTACCGGCACATCCCCTGCATTAGTCTCGACACCTGCAGTTCTGGACGCTCACTTGTTCGGTTTGGCCAATCTCAGCGGCAGGCCGAGAGCATGCGGTGACTGGAAATCATTACAAACCTGATGCGGATTCAATCTCTTGACCTAGAAGTCAAGTTCTGAATTTCATTACCCAGTTAATTCTCTCGAGATCCATTTCCTAATTCAATTAGCCATCTCAACAGCACTCCTCCTCCCCCCGTTATCCCTACCAGCCACCCGCGTCTAGTACATGGCAAAACTCATGGACCTAGAACAAGATTGGAAAGTGTGTGAATGGCTGGCTAATGTGTCAGACTTAAGTTTGAAGTCATTATTATTTTATTTATCTACTGCAGTAGCTCCCTGTTTGTGGAATGCTCTCTCCAGGGAAGTTCGCCTGGCGCCTTCATTATACAACTTTAGGCGCCTGGCAGAAACGTTCCTCTTTAACCAGGCCTTTGGCTGATTGACATCCAATGCCCTTTTAAAGTGTGTTATGGGGGGATCATTGGGTTGTCTTTGTTTTTTATTATGTATTTTGTGTTTTTTATATATATTGTGATTTTATTATGTGAACCACCCTGAGATCTACGGGTATAGGACAGTATACTACTACTATAGTGGTACCTCGGGTTACATACACTTCAGGTTACAGACGCTTCAGGTTACAGACTCCGCTAACCCAGAAATATTACCTCAGGTTAAGAACTTTGCTTCAGGATGAGAACAGAAATTGTGCTCCAGTGGCGCGGTGGCAGCGGGAGGCCCCATTAGCTAAAGTGGTGCTTCAGGTTAAGAAGAGTTTCAGGTTAAGAACAGACCTCCAGAACAAATCAAGTACTTAACCCGAGGTACCACTGTATTACTAATAATAATAATAACAAATGTGAAAACAGCTTCTAAGAGATCTATAAAAGCAATTCACCATTAAAACACACAGTGGCATTAAAACATCCCTAATTAAGGCAATGAAACAAAGAATCAAAAAGCATAACAATTAAAACTGCTTTCAAAGGTTAAAAGAACAAAACCAAAAGTCCAGTTTAGGGGAATGGTTGCCTAAACAGGTGTGCCTTCAGGAGCCAGCAGCATGCCAGTACTGATGGGGCTTCTCGTATTTTGGCAGGGAGAGCCTTTCACAACACCGGTGCCACAGTGAGAAAGCCTGCCCCCAAGTTACCATAAGCCGATAATCATCAGTCTGACAATCATACTGCCCTTAGTGACCAGTGAAATTGGTTGAATATGGGGCTTATCTGCACTTACCTTCCATCCGCTCTTTCTGGGCACGGTCCCCAATTTAAACCTCCTTCCATTTTTGCTCTGGAGCTTTCTTCAAGAAAACCCACTCTTTCAAGCTCCTTCAGAGCAAACAGCAATCCATGGAACCCCAAGTTGGTGTTGGCTCCGACTGAGCACTAAAGTGCAGGGTTTTGTGAGGAAATCTCTAAGGCAAGGTGGGGGGGCGGGATGCTCCAACATTGAGCTTTTTTCTTTTTTTACTATTTTTACAATCACCAAGGTATAAGATGAAATATGCAGTAGATTTCCAGGTCTTAGATTTCCGTAGATTTCCATCAATGCTTTCACAAGATACTCAGGAGGGGAAGCGTTATGAAGACCATCTGACGTCTCAGTTTTTCCTCCTAACCACTCAGGTATCTGGATCCATCTTGTAGACACTATGCCTTCTGGACATTCCCAAAGACGATTCGTGTCCTGTTCTCCAGGCGTTCCCAATTAAATTTCCACAGATCAGGCCGGCCCCATATTCTTTTGGAAAATTAAGAGATTTCACTTATATCAGAGCACAAGGTAGTCCTATTCAAACCTGAGGCTTCCTTGGGCTTGCCTCCCAAGCATAATGCCCCCTTTTTAATGAGCTCTGGATTTCGTCTGAGCAATGTTTTGAATATCATCACCAGCCATTTCTGTGAAGCGTTCTATCAAACATGGCTTCCCAACTCTTCGCAGGTTCCAGCACAGAGGGTGGGTGCTGACCGCCTCATAAAGAACTCCTACGCTTTCCTTAACAATGGAAAGCTGGGAAAAGTTAAAGTTAAAATATGCCGTTCTTGTTAAGGACCATTCTAGCGCTGGGAATGAATTAAATTGCGGAAACGGCCTCAAATCCTGGCGGGTGAACTGTCCCATTCTGTAGATGAAAGTTCAAGGCTTTATTGTCCTTCATGGGGTTGCGGCTGAGATCCATGAGGGGAAATGGCACATGAGGGAACATGCCGAGCCATTGAGGCACCATTAGATACCTTTCTCTATTCTCGCCCACAGCGCTATCATTCCGTTAAAAAAAAAAAAGTATGAAAAACCCCAACGCAGAATTTCATATTAGCCACCTAAGCTAAAATGGCCTACAGACATTTTACTTCATGGAGGGATCAGAACATTAGCTTTTCCATCATCAAAGAGAAGGGACACATTTTCAATTATACTAAAACATACAAAGTGATATTTCAAGGAAGGATGAGGAAAACAGGGCTCAATGTCATCCTCACTCAAAGCAAAGATATGGTGACAAGCCTGCTTGCTGTTTTCTTGTGCTTTTCATACTTTTCGTTTCTAAAGTTGTAAACTTCCTCGGACACTTTCAAACAGGCTTCACCAACAGAGTGCCCTCTGCCCCAGCCAGCAAGGCCCAAGGGTCAGGGATGGCTGGAGACATGGTTCAGAATATACGAAGGGCACCATATTAACGAAGGCAGCTTTAACAGGGGGCATAGGTAAAGGTAAAGGGACCCCTGACCGTTAGGTCCAGTCACGGACGACTCTGGGGTTGTGGCACTCATCTCTCTTTACTGGCCGAGGGAGCCGGCATACAGCTTCCGGGTCATGTGGCCAGCATGACTAAGCCGCTTCTGGCGAACCAGAGCAGCTCATGGAAATGCCGTTTACCTTCCCGCCGGAGCGGTACCTATTTATCTACTTGCACTTTGACGTGCTTTCGAACTGCTAGGTTGGCAGGAGCAGGGACCAAGCAACCCGTCGCGGGGATTCAAACTGCTGACCTTCTGATCGGCAAGCCCTAGGCTCAGTGTTTTAACCCACAGCGCCATAGAAATGCAATAAACAGAATGTGCCATAGGTTGATTAATTCTCAAAAAAAAACCAACAGTTAAAATATTAACGATTAAGCTTCCCATCCGTTTGATGGGCAGGATGAGAACAAGATATTTGTTCCCCAAACCCTCGAACCCTGTCTATCCTCTGCATTTTCAGCAAACCTGACACCAGATGCAAGGACAGAGCTCCAGCCGGAATGTTTGGAACAAAGATGCTCCCTGTCCCCTTATTATCTCTAAGCAACCAGCTTAGATGGCTTTAAAAGGGGGATTAGGACAAATCCATCACTCGTCAGGATGCCTATATGCAACCTCCAGGTGCAGTCAGCAGGATCCTGGGTACCAGTTTCTTGGGAACAGCAGCAGGATAGGACTATTGCCTTTATGTCCTGCTTGGGGGCTTCCTAGAAGCGTCCGATTGGCCACCCAACAGGATCCCAGACTAGATCAGCTTTTGTTCTGCTCCGGCTGGGCTTGTCTTATGTCCTTAATAGGCTGCCAGCCATTGCTCCCATAGCTGTTTTAAGTCCACAGCAGCAACAAAAAAAAAATCAAATAATTAGACTGTTACCCATAGAGCTTTGCTAGTGTTCACAGCCTAGCAGAAACTTCTGATCTGAGAAGGTGTGAGCCTCCACTACTTTTTTAATTGGGAGCCTGATTCATTCGCCGTTCCACTTGTGACACGCACACACCAGTGCACTGCAGAGGAGAGAGAAAAGTGGGGGGCCCAGTCCTCTTTTGGAAATCAATTGGGCTCATGTTTACTTTCACCCCAGGCTGAGACGCTGTGGAAGTAACCAAAATATTATCTTTGCCATCGCAGAGCAGCAGAAAGCGATGGAGGCGCTTCCCATCCAATATAGTCAATAAATCACTTCCTCTTTAGGCAAAGAAAGGGAGAGTTTGCATATTTATAAGGACCCTGATGCTGAGAGGTAGTTAGTATCTTCTCTTTCTCTCCCCCCCCCCACTCCCCACCACTCCGAACAGCAACCAGCAGCAAGCAGGCTCCGTCATTTTGAAAACTCCCCAGCCGTATGATTTATATTCCACTCCACTCCAGTCTAGAAGACTCTATAACTAGGTTAATGCTGAGCATGCTATGCTTTCCAGATGAGGAAAAGGACAAGACAAGTGCACACAGCAGCTCGCCAGGACTTATAAGAGGGGGAAAAAAACACCCCACAATATTTTGAAAAAGTAAGCTTTCCTTGGTTCTTCCGATTCAGCTCTGTACTAAGCAGAATAGGGCAATGATGGAGGGGCCTTTTAGCCTTCAATTCCTCAGGTTACACAGGGAGAGAAATAGGGGCAGAGGGGATTGGATTATATTATGGAATTTAGAGTCTTATCTACACCACAAAATTAAAACTTGAACAGGAAGGGAAATAAATTAGTAAAACACCTATACACATCTGTAGCATAGTGTATGCCCTGTTTGGATCAAGTATAGCCCTGGTGATTTAAATTAAGCTGCTTGGCTTTGTGTAGCTGGAGTAGCATTTACAATATTTCATACTTGCAGCTCTGTATTTCCCTTGGTCTGTTCTCAAGGACAAACATCCTTTAGCTAAAGGGATCTAAGTGAAAGCCACTTCACGTATGATTGGAAGGCGTCAGCGAGGAATATGCAAACAGCTCTGGCGCTTTCTTTTCATGCTTGTGGAGTCTTCATTCTACAACCAAAATAAATTATGGGTGATATCTGATGTTTGTCATTCTCAGCGTACAGCCACTGAAGCCAACAACCTTCTTTCGTCCACTTACTTAAGTGGGTCCATACGAGTAAGACTTAGTTGGGTACCACTGTGTGTTGATTGTGCAAAATGAAGGATTATGCAGGCTGCCCAATCTAAACAAATACTTGTTTGGCATCCTTTAGTTTTGCTAGTTGGGAGTGGGAGGAGGACAATGAAATCATCTTGCTGGCTTCCACGATTCCACTAGGCATCGCCCATAACCTTTCAGCCACACAAGCTAGAAACTTGCCTTTTTAAAACATTGAAGTCAAGATTCTCAGAAATTCTGTACCAAATGCTGCTTTTAGTGCTTTCCCCATGCATGTGATCCTGACAACCAAATTAGTGCCACATGCTTTGTACACTGGGAGGCTTAAGCAGGAGTGAACAGACGAGCAAACTCTGACATTGATGGGAGACCAAAGCACAACAGATCATGCTTTTAGACGTTTTCCATTTCTGCTGGAATAGCGCTTCTAACTCAAGAGCGGCTCTTCCATCACGAGAGGACTCTCATTCATCAGCTTGTCATCAAGGTTCATATACCACTAAGTGTGCCATGTCACAAGAGCACACATCCATTGCTTAAGCACTTACCCCTTAAAAAGCACCATGGAAGCAAACAAATATTCAATTTCCATATATTTATTCAGCATAAACAGCCCTTGCAATGTGTGTTGTGCATGCTAAATTTAAATGAAGTGTTATTAAAGAAGCACATTTTGTTTATAACCACTGATCTCACATTCTCAACAGAGTAGATCAAGCTTGGAGGCCTGCCACCTCCTGTTTTGCAAATTAAGCTTCACCAACTCTGGAAGATTCCCAATACCAGGATAGATCTACAGGCCTCTCTCACACATACACACAACACAGAGAGCAGAATCTCAAGAGATTTTTTTTCCCTCTGCCTGCAGCACTCTCCAGAGGGGAAAGCATGTCATAATTTGTAACAAATAACCTTTGGGCAAAAAAATAAAAAATAAAATAAAAACAGGTCACCCCAAATCACATGCATGTAATAGTCATGCTCAAACACAGTGGTGCAGTTCTTTTTGAAATACTACCTAAACCTTCACATAAGGGAATACCTTCAATGAAAACTGTATGTTGTATCAGAACTATCTTTCATCGATCAAATGCATCCCTCATGGAAGTAAAAAAACCCAGCCAAGAGAAGGCTAACAACCCCCTGCTTTTATAGGGGGAAGAGTTAAGAACAAGAAGTTTTAATTTGTTTTAGTCTGTTCTATTGTGGTTGCCATTTTCTGTACACTTTAAATTATGGCTGTAAAATTATTTTAGTGATAATTCTATGGTGATATAGAAAGCAAGCTGCTTTGTTTTCCCTACAATCGAGCGGAATATACATTTTATGAAACAAGCAATCCCACCCTTTTCCTCGTGAGACCAGAGTGCTCCATATAAGCGCTGCACTTCTCAGTCACAAGAGATTGTTGATTTTGGATTGAAGGAATGAGACCAAAGGTTCTTCCAGTCTTATATTTTGTAAACACTCTGTTTTGAGAGCCAGTGTAGAATAAATGTCTGCTATTCCCAGTTACATTTGTGCCTTTGTGAGAGGGAGGGGTAAGGAAAGGAAAGCCAGCTAGCAAAGTTTGGCCAAACTGAATCATTTCGAGCTTTGGAGAGGTTGTTGGTTATAATTATTATTATTATTACTTATACCCCACCCATCTGACTGGGTTTTCCCAGCCACTCTGGGTGGCTTCCAAAAGAATAATAATGCGATAAAACATCAAACATTAAAAACTTCCCTAAACAGGGCTGCCTTCAGATGTCTTCTAAAAGTCAGATAGTTCTTTATTTCCTTGACATCTGGTGAAAGGGCATTCCACAGGGAGGGTGCCACTACCAAGAAGGCCCTATGCATAAGGGGTGTGCAAGCCAGTCGTTTCCAGCTAGTTCAGTTTTCTGCCTCTGTCTTTAGATGTTGAAATGCTTAATAAACAAGGAAAAGGAAAGGGAAAAAGAAATTGCAGTGTAAGAGCCCTTTTAGCGCATAGCAAAGGGCAGCTCTTAACTCCTGGGGATAACTTATAAGCAACAGGTACTCTCACAACTGTTCCACCACCTCTGTTCAGAAAAGAACACAGATTAATCATCATAGTCCATAAATGCTTTAATAGCTTGCAGTGAGAATATATGCCTCTTCAAACACCACTAGGAACTTTAAATAGAACCGAGTGACTGGAACAGTAGAGTACAGTGCTGACATAGGGAGAAAGATGTTTGCCTTTAAGGTCGTAACTAATTCCAACCTTCAACAAATCTCACCCATTTCATCAGGAGGGTTTCTAACCCTAAAAAGGCGACAATTTTAATAGCAGAATTTGTTACACTGCCAGACTGTGGGTAGGCAAACTATTTCAGCATTAAGAAGACTGCTCATTGTGGGACAAGCCACAGTTTGCACATCATTAGCAGGTTTCTTTTTTTAAAACCCCACAAAAAACTACTGCTATATAAGACTTCGTTTCTTGTCTCCCAGCACCACACAACCTATTGTTAGAATGTAAAGCTTGAAGTTAAAACTTTTGTGCCACTTTGTGGAGCCAAGAAACAAATAAAGGTAAAGGTACCCCTGCCCAACAGGGCCAGTTGTGACCGACTCTGGGGTTGCGCGCTCATCTCACTCAAGAGGCCAGGAGCCGGCGCTGTCCGAAGACACTTCCGGGTCACGTGGCCAGCATGACGAAGCTGCATCTGGAGAGCCAGCACCAGCGCCGCACACGGAAACACCGTTTACCTTCCCACTATAAAGCGGTCCCTATTTATCTACTTGCACTTAGGGGTGCTTTCGAACTGCTAGGTTGGCAGGAGTTGGGACCGAACGATGGGAGCTCACCCCCGCCGCAGGGATTCGAACTGCTGACCTTACGATCAGCAAGTCCTAGGCACTGAGGTTTTACCCACAGCGCCACCCGCGTCTCTAAGAAACAAATAGTCCCCTTCTTTTTGGCAGCTCCTGCCTTTAGAAAGCTGCAAGTCTATCCAACCTATCGTTGCCTTGCGTACTATTCTTTAACCGGAGCCAGGCTGTTTTTAAATAGGTTATTTTAGAATTGCACAAGAACCACAAACCAAGTCCATGGGAGCTGAAAAGAAGAAAAGAAATAGTTGGTGCAAAATACAATATATTGCAACAGTACCTAATAATATTACTATGCAGGCTTATTTCACGTGTTTTAACGCACAGTTGTTGCAATAGCTTTTTTTTTATTTTTTTATTTTTTTTGCATTTTAAAATTTTATTGAATTCCGTTATATATACAACAAATCCAAGTTTCCACATTTCTCGTACATTTTGGACTTCCTACGTCGTTGACATTCATTCGTAGTCAGATCTTAGAGTCGAATTCCTTCTTTTCATATTGCCATTCGTGCTATTTTTATAAATTCTTTCGTTTAAACAATACCTGTTAGTTCTTTACAGAGCCTCTTTAAATCCCACCAACGTTGTGTTAACTGAACATTTATTCTCCAGGTAACCCACGAATTTCCCCCCGTCCTCTATAAACTTTTGATCTTTTAAATATCTTATTTTCCTTGTTAATTTGTCCAACTCTGCGTATTCTATCAGTTTTGCTCTCCAATCTACTACCGTTGGGATTTCCTCCTGCTTCCACCTCTGAGCTACCACAATTCTGGCTGCCGTAACCGCATACTGGAAGAGTTTGTGATCCTTTCTCTTAATCAGCTTTTATTTTTGTTAGCATTAATTATTTTTAATATTGGCTTTTGGCTTGTGAAGGACTTGGGACTCCATTTTCCTGGTCTGCTTGTTTGGACTGCTGCTTATTATATGTGGATGTGCTTGCTTTTCCTGTTTGTTGCAGATCTTGCTGGTTTGTCCATTGGAGATTACAAGGCTAACTAGCTTTGGACCAGCTCAAAAATTACAGCAGTGAAACTCTGTAGTGGATATAAGAAATGGAACATCTCTTGTCCAAGAGTGGGGAAATCAAAACCTCCATACCTGAGACTGTTACCTGAGGGGGTGCCTGCGACTGACAAAGGGAATCTTTAACAAGTAGCCATGCTAGAATTTTTTTTTAGATCAAGGAGGATCTTTGTGATGGGGCTGTTACTTGACAGCAAGATTCCTCCAAGAATCTGGTGAGATGTTTAAAACACCACCTACTTTCCCTGGATTTAACCTATTTTATCTTGCTCAAAAGGGATGTACTTGTTTTCTGTAATTTTTGCATCTCTTTCTCTTACCTCCTTTCATAAAATCAGACTCCACAAGGGTCTTCTAGCTCAACTCCCTGCAATGCAGGGATCTCAACTAAAGCATCCATGACAGATGGCCACCCAATCTGTTTTAAAACCTCCAAGGAGAGTCCACCACCTTTTGAGGGAGTTTGCTTCACTGTTGAGTCTTTCTGATGTTTAGTCAGAATATTCTTATAACTTGAAGCCATTGGGTTTGGGCTTATGCATTGCATGTCTTTTCCATCGTAGTAAACTCTTCCCAAGTTTCATCATCTTGGTGTGTCCTCATATTTTAACACCCTGGAAGCTGCTGAGATCACATAACACCGGTCCTGAAAGACCTACATTGGCTCCCAGTACGTTTCAGAGAACAGTTCAAAGTGTTGGTGCTGACCTTTAAAGCCCTAAATGGCCTTGGCCCAGTATAGCCCGGTGTCTCCACCCCCATCGTTCAGCCCAGACACTGATGTCCAGCTCTGAGGGCCTTCTGGCAGTTCTCTCACAGCAAGAAGTGAGGTTACAGGGAACCAGGCAGAGGGCCTTCTCCATAGTGGCGCCCGCCCTGTGGAACACCCTCCCATCAGATGTCAAGGAAATAAACAACTATCTGAGTTTTAGAAGACATCTGAAGGCAGCCCTGTTTAGGGAAGCCTTAATGTATTTTTAATCTTTTGTTGGAAGCTGCCAAGAGTGGCTGGGGAAACCCAGCCAAATGGGTGGGATATAAATTTTATTATTATTATTATTATTGCCCTGTGCTACATTATGAGGCTTCAGAGAGACCCCAGGGGAAATTGGGAGGCTGACTGATAATGGGAAACAATTAACCCCTTGTCTGGTGGTAAGTAAAGGTAAAGGGACCCCTGACCATTAGGTCCAGTCGTGGCCAACTCTGGGGTTGTGGCACTCATCTCGCTTTATTAGCCGAGGGAGCCGGCGTACAGCTTGCAGGTCATGTGGCCAGCATGACTAAGCCGCTTCTGGCGAACCAGAGCAGTGCATGGAAACACCGTTTACCTTCCCGTCGGAGCGGTACCTATTTATCTACTTGCACTTTGACGTGCTTTCGAACTGCTAGGTTGGCAGGATGTCTGGTGGTAGCAAGTACTTAAAGGATAGAATGTTTGGCTAGTAGAGAGGTACACTCTACTAACCAGGAACTGCTGTTCCTCAAACAGCACATGGTCCAAGTGGGCTGGGTGATGGCAATCACAAGGTCTCATGGACTTTGTTTGTTTCTGTGTACTTTGAAGGCCCTACCCCTTCACATTTGGGCATTTTAGAATTGTGCCATAGAAAAGCTTTGGCACACACAATTACTGGGCAAGCACCCATAATGCCACAAAAGCTTTTCCATTCCCACCCAGTAGATTGTGTATTGTCATCTCTACAGCGCTGTTGTCTCCAGACCCTCATTCTTCTCTCTCTTTGAAGAAGGAATGAAGTTTAAGGAGCAATTCAACAGGGAGAGGATTTCATTGTTCAAAGTAAGTAGTAATAGACATGTCCTTGGTGAATTTTCCACTCTAAGAAATGCTCAAAAGCGGCTGAATAGGATGCACATTGTTTGCGTTGCTAGGATATTGCAAAAATTATTCAATGAACTTGGGAGGCTAGGATCTGCAGAGGTAAACATGAAATAAAGATAAGCGACACAAACCACTCTATTTATTTACACAAGTTTCTGCCAGTATAGAATTTTAAAAGATACAAGTAGTAAAAAAAAAGTGGCACAGGTTACACTTATTAGTAGCAGTCAGTGGTTAAGAGAAAATGGGATATTAGAAATCCCACCCACTCCAACCCCCATATATGGACAGCAACAAACCAAGTTTATTGTATGCAGAAACTTAATTTTCAGAGAGAGTTTAGAAGTATAGTTTGAAAACTTGATATTTAAAAAGTTTAAGATGTGAGAAAATACTGTATAAAAAAACCCTAAAGAAAACAAGGTGAACATTTTTATATGAAAGCCTTTGAATAATAAAAGAATAGCAGCTGTAGATATTGAAATCAGATCTACATTTTCATCTCCATACGAAATCTGTGCACAAATACTAAGTATATTAAGAAATGGAAGTGTTACACTTGAGTTTTAGATATAGCTTTTTTATATTAAAAAAAATGGTCCCCATTCAAAAATTATAAATACAATTTAGTACAGTGATTTTTCTAGGGGCTTCCACTTCAGGTGATTTTGCATTTTGTTGGGCAACAGTAAAACCTAGCAGCTAAAGAGCATCAGACCAACAGACATGGGGGCCAACCATTTGCATATTTCCACTAAACCAGCGCCACCGATGCACTTTCATCATGCTTGAAGTATAATTTAGGCTTTAAAAAAACAGATTTATACTTTAAACAGTAAGCAAGTGTTTCACTTTGGATATTGGTCTATGCAATGGTTAATTCGAACCGTCAGCCTCTAAACGTACAAACACTATTTTAAAAGCAAAATCCGCCATCCTCAGCCAGTGCGGGCATCAGTGAGCAACGTCTAAATATCCGCAGGCAGGTCCAACACTGGTTTATTCATAAAGTCACTGCGCAATGTTTACACTAAGCAGAATATTTCCATTATGCCAATAGGATGATTTGTGCAAAGGAATATGTTCTCTCCAAAGCCAAGGATGAGTTCTTCAGTTGTTTAGTAGGCACATCAGACAACTCTTGGTGATTAATTTAGTGTTATCTAAAACGCTTACTAATTCCCACTAAGTGCTAACTAAGTACCACCGTTCATGTCAGTAAATGGTCACTTCAAAAAGCTAGACCACTTTCCGTCAGTCAAAATTGTAAGTTGCAACTCCATTTCCTGTCCATGTCATATTAAGTGAGTAGTTGACCGACTTAAAGTATGACTCCTCTTTTCAAACACTGATGGCAGGTTGATCAAGGACGGAGAGTGGATTCCCTGTTCAAAGAAAAGAAGAAATATTAAGTGTATACATCTCCCGTGGAAGAAATACTTCTAATGTGTGCCTGGAAAAGGAGGGGGGATTCAAGGGGATCACAAGGAAGGAGAGATCTTCCCCGCTTTAAAATCCAGGTTTTCAAAGTGTCAGCAGGTTAGGCGGACATACGTCTTCAGAAACACTATTGAGAGGTTGTGTGTGTGTTGCATTTCTATTAAGCAGCAGCTTCTCCAACTCAGCCTTTCGACATGTAAGGTTTTCTAATGTAGCCAAGCCTCAAGAGAAATAAAGATGAGGCATTGCTTTCTACTTAAACGTATGCAAGAGCAGTTCTGCCCTCGCTGCATTTTCGTGCCTTCAAAGTGGCATCTAAAATAAGGGCAAGATAGATAGAAAAACCCTCTCGGACTCTTATAAGATTGCTATACATTTTACAACTATATCACAATTATCCACAATCGCTATACAACTCAAAGGTTTTGTTTTTGTATAGGGCAAGCTTCAAGGCCATTTAAAAATATTGACAGCTTGCAGCAGGCAAAGGGTATTTGGTGCAAGAATATATTTTATAGGAGCTCCTAACCCCCCCCCCAAAAAAAAAATAGTGCCCTGCAGGTCACTTTAGCCAAATTACTTCTTTTAGGATGTCTGGTTATCTTAGTAATTCTGCTACATACCCATTGCAAGAGATTGAAGGAATGGACAGAACTTCCAAATGTCAAAGCTACCTTTTTCTCAAGTAAATAGCCACATAGTTTTGTTTTACAAAAAAGCATATGTACCTTAAAATGCCAGAAAACATGGAAAGAAACCCAGAGCAAGATCAGTATCAGTGGTGGCCATGCAAACACCATTAATTTGAATGAAGGAATTTAAGCATTTTGGGACAGAAGTGAAAGAGTGCTTAAGAGAGGCCCAGCACCTGGAAAATATTAGACTGTAGGCCTTATTAAAGGCCAGTCTCTTTGCCTCCGAGAAGTGCCCAACAAGGAGGTAGCAGAGCTCACTTTAGGCAGCCCTCTGGTCATCAGTCGCTTCCTCTCTGGTGGTGCTGATGACTGGGCAAGGACTGGGCAGGGAACAGGTGTTTAGGCTGTCAGAGCTGGAAGCAACTCTCCCTTCTACACCATGGGAAGCAGCTATCAGAGGCCGAGGCCTAGAGCTTGGGGAGTTCCCATCAACGGAGTTGGAACGCTGCACACTAACAATGTGCTTAACTGGTTCACATAAACTGTACGTAGAAGCGCAGCGAGTAATCTAAAAACATTGTGGGAAGAGGGGAACGGAGAGTTAATCCACACATCGCATTCAGTCCAGATCTATCACGATCTCCCATTGTGCTTCTCCCCGTACCATTTTATTTTAGATTAAGGAAGAGCCTGGCTAGGCTGACAAGCCAAGGACAACGTACTAACTGCTTCCTTTGAGCACTTCAGTCCAAGATGTGCTTGAACTAGATTTACCTTTCAGAGATTACGATGCTCCACCTGTATGACTAATCCCTCTGTTCTGTATTTCAGTAATTTATACCTTCCAAAACAAAAGTCTCTTTCAACCCAAGGACATTCTACTGCTGGGAAATGCCTGTTGTGTTGTAGAGTGGGAGAAAGCGGGGGCACTAAAGAAATTCTGGCTCTAAGAAGAGATCCGCAGGTGTAAGACACCACCTAGTTTAAGCCTTCAAACCTAGTTTATATATCAAAGTACATCCAAATTATAAAGTGCTCACTGTGCTTAAATTGCAAGAGTCGATATTTTTTTTAATGGCACGATATGGCCTAGATTTCATCTTCAGTGGCTATCTCCATGTTTGCTCATTCATCTTCCATGAAAATACTTAGCAGTACGTGGAGTAAGTTGCATACTTTATTACAGTCATCATTGCAACAATAAATGCCAATATTACAAGTGAAGTGTCTATGAGTGGACCTAAAGCCAATAAAATTGACCAATTTGGCAAAGGTCATCGGGTGAGCACATTGCAGAGACAAGGACTGAACTGGAGATTACTGGGCTTAAAGGTCAGTCTTAATCAGTCTCTATGCTACCCCTGCGATAGGAGTCATTAAATGATTTGGTCAACATTGCCATTTCAGGGATGACACAGGAACATGTTCAAAACCACCCAGCATATCCATCATGGCTGTATTGAGCCTTATCTCTCAGTTCAGAGACAGGTTCAGCCCAACAAATCGCCTGCACTTTTAGGAAAGAACTAGTTACTCATCTAACAATAGCCCCCTTTTCTTAACATCTACAGAGCTAACATCCACACCCTTTCCTCCACTGGGCAAAAAAAATCTTTTGGAGCAGAGTCTGCAAAAATTCTATTCAAAGGCTTGCAGCACCCTCTGCTCCAAGAGGCTCACCCAGAGTACCAACATCATAATATCAGTATAAGTGGGTTGGGATCAGGTAAACTAAGTAGAGAACTGTGACATTTTATGGGTTTTGATGCAATGGAGCAGAGAAAAGAAATTCCCCGCTCACAACAGCTGCAGAACCATGTATGTTCTGGGAATGAGGTCTATCTATCCAGTTTAGAATGGCAGACACTGCCTGGCAGGATGGCAGCACCAAATTGTGTTTTCAAGAGATATTGAGCATTCCCATTTCAAGTGCTGTTACGGTGCAAGGACACCCTCTTAAGGTTATTTCCCTTACGGCCTGATGTAGAAAAGGAAAACTTGGCCGTGCTTGTTGTGGTTAGCGGAACAGTTCATCAGAGGAGCAAGCAGCCCTGCTGTGGAGACAAGGCCAGCCACCCTTCATTGGCTTCATTCACCTAGCACCGCTAGACGCCATCACAAAACATTGAACGCAACTCCTCCAAAGGGACCAACAGTCCAAATGTACATTTATCTATATGATTCAAGAGTGTCATTCCATCCCATGCTTTTGATTAATCTTTATCGCTGTAATATTTTTAACTACTACTTGTCACTTTTCTTTTTTTCATTCTTTCTTCTTTTCTGGGAAGCCCTTTTTTGCCAGAACGCATAACTACAAGACATTTAAAGGTAAAGGGACCCCTGACCATTAGGTCCAGTCGTGGCCGACTCTGGGGTTGCTGCGCTCATCTCGCTTTATTGGCCGAGGGAGCCGGCGTACAGCTTCCAGGTCATGTGGCCAACATGACTAAGACGCTTCTGACGAACCAGAGCAGCGCACAGAAACGCGGTTTACCTTCCCGCTGGAGCGGTACCTATTTATCTACTTGCACTTTGACGTGCTTTCGAAATGCTAGGTTGGCAGGAGCAGGGACCGAGCAACGGGAGCTCACCCCATCGCAGGGATTCGAACCGCCAACCTTCTGATCGGCAAGTCCTAAGCTCTGTGGTTTAACCCACAGCGCCACCCGCATCCCTTACAAGACACTTAATAAGATCTAAATTCCCCAAAAGGAAGGCCATAGCTCAGTGTTCGAGAATCTGCTCAGGGTGCAGAAGGTTCTATGTTCAGACCCTGGCATCTCCAGATAGGGCTGGGACAGACCACATTTGAAACCCTGAAGAGCTGCTGCCAGTCAGTGTAGGCTATACTGAGCTAGATGGGCTCAATCGCCTGACTCAGCATAAGGCAGCTTCCCATACACCCTAGCCCACCCCCAACCTTTATCTACCAAAAAGGAGTTTCCTGCACTCAGATTGTTCTTTCTTTCATGGCTGCAGAACCTGAGCACCTTCGTAGCTCAGTTTCTGAAACGTTTTGTTTTCTCAAATGTCTTTAATTGGTCACAAGAGAGCAGATTTTCTTCTGTAAGATACATTCCTCACTATCTCCTCCAGGCATGCTCACTTCTGCCTGACATTTAGAGTGGATTTCTCTACTACAATTGAGATCTTTTAATTACATTGACCACACAGGTGTTATGACTTCCGGAGAGAGATTAACAGACATGATTACAATAAGCTTCATTATTGAAATAAGAACAGTGCAGAAGCCAGCCTCCCCACTCGGGGCTTTTATATTATTCAAGACTTCTCTGGGAAAAGTCACTTACAGCTAGCGATGAAGTGCTGGCAACGCGTCCTCCTAAGTAATTCTCACTAGCTGGGAAAAAAGTCCTTCCTTCGACGCTGCTGTGTGCCATCAATGCTCTCCGGAGCGCTCTCTTTGGTGTCTTGGAGAAGGAAAATGCTCGTGTGACCTGCAGAGTTTTAAGAACCACGTTAAGTAAACTGTAGAAAAGACTACACTGTTACCCTTATTTAAAATACAGGAAAATCGATTCCACATTTTTCAGTAAGGCTTCTTCTGCTGTTCTACGCTGATACATTTTGTTGCATTTTGCTTACCACTAGCCAAAGCAGCAAGGATTAAATGTATTTGATATATTCGATACGAACATAACATCCCTGGTGGATCAGGCCAGATTCCCATCTAGTCTAGCATCCTCTCCTCACAGTGGCCAGCCAGATGTGTCCAACACATCTGCAGTCCAACAGCGCTCACCCCATTTGTGATTCCTGGCAACTGGTACTCAGAGACATACTGCCTCTGGCAATATAGCCATGGAGGCTAATAATGCAGCCTTACCCTCCATGAATTTGCCTAATGTTCCTTTAGAGCCATCCAACCATCTTGTAAAGCCATCCAACCATCTTGTTCTCATTCATGCTTATTCCAGCCTCACACTTCATATCCCTATAGATTTGCTAGCCAAACAACATTATATTACTTTTTTTACCCCAACACAAACCAACCAAGATTCTTAATGCACTTAAAAGACTAACACATTTATTATGGTGTAAGCTTCTGCGGACTAGAGCTCACTTCCTCAGATGCAGAATCAACATCTATATTGAGAGGAATGAGGGGGGAGGAATCATACATCAAGAAACAGACATTCTGGATATAGAAAGGTGGGGGAACTGTAAATAGTGGAATCAAATGCCAAATAGTGGAAGTGACATAAAAGGCCCCTGTTTTCGCTGTCAAAAACAAAAACCCAAAACTAACAAGGCCCTACCCCCCTCAGATTTGTCACAATTTGTTTCAACATGAAAAAGTTATGATCTTTTTACTGGTGCCAAACTCTCAAACTCTGTGCTGGAATAGTAACACGTAAAAGATTGAGAGAAGGCAACATACATCAGCTAAAAGCTCCTTACACAACTGAGGGCTACTGCACAATATACCTCTGGAAACATCAGTCAGTGGTTTACATTCATTCTCTCCTGATGCACGGAGCATGTGCAAGTGTCACATTTAGGCTCAAATATTCCAGTGCAATAAAACTTGTCACCAGGAAGGGAACTGAATGGGTTTTGCCCCCAAATGAAAAAGCTTGGTGTGAGGAGATAGCTTCAGAATAGCATTTCTTTATTAGTTAAACCTCGTACCTTTTTGGATGTTTTTTTAATGGCCCGGGATGCCCTGCTCAGTGTGCTGTCCACATCCTTCGTGCTTACTTCAATGGAATCCGGATCAGTAGCATAAATGAGATCTTCCTGCAAAGGAAAGAAGGCTTGAGAACTTACTCGAAGGCGAAGCCAGCGTGAGAGTAAAAGATTCACGTTTCAAAAATCAACAGCAGACTTCAAATTCTCAGACACCGTCCTCAGATTCTCACGACCAAAGACAAAACTTTCCAGATAGGAGTTGCAAACCTTCAGAACTCTACTGCTTAGCCAGCAGGTAGGAAAAACAAAGAGCAAAATTAAAGGCTTTACTGCCACCATGTGGGGCATGGAAGTCAGTGTACACATCGCTATGAAAAAGCGAAGTCCCTTTAGTCTGGAAAAGGAAAAGTTTGTGACTTCAACTGACAAGGTGGCAACAATTCCTAAGTCCAGTCTTACCTAGTAATGGGGATCCCTCAACATTCAGAGTTTATTACAGCAGCTAAAATACACACCACTTCCTTTTTCAACAGCAGCACACTTTCAACCATGAAATGTTCCATGTTTTTAAGAGGTCTTAAAAGATATAGTGGTACCTTGGTAGTCAAACAGCTTGGCTCCCAAACAAATCAGCTCCCAAACGCCGTAAACCTGGAAGTGAGTGTTTGGGTTTGCGAATGTTTTTTGGAAGCCGAACATCTGACGCGGCTTCCGATTGAGTGCAGGAAGCTCCTGCAGCCAATCGGAAGCCGTGTCTTGGTTTTTGAACAGTTTCGGGAGTCAAATAGACTCCCTGAACAGATTCAGTTCGAGAACCAAGGTACCACTGTATTTAGCTCTGCCAGGAAAAAGCCTATTCAAAGACAGCTCTTTTGTACATTTAGGAGTCAAATCCTAAGTACAGTCAGAAGAATCCAATATAATGGACTTGTACATGGTTTCAGCTTGACAACAACTGTGTGTTTTTCATACGTAGGGCAATGCTGTACTTTTAGCCCCATCCCCAACATCACACCAGGACAGCTGGGTGTCCTGACCACAGAGAACTCTTACACACGAGCAAGAACTTGTGCATTGCTCCTTTTCAGACAACTGCAAAAAATGCAGTTGTTAAAGAAATCGGGCAAGGCTAAAAACACAAACCAGTGAATAAGACATTGCCCTACACCAAAGCAGTAGACACATAGAATACTATATAAAACAATGTCTTTCGTTGAATAAATTCCCTTGGAGCACTTGCAACCCTAAATCAGCTCCACTGAAATACAGAATGTTTAGAATTGGGGTGTGTTGTGAGTAATATGCAAACCAAATGGCACCTTACGATAGGTTTATTCTCTGGAACCACTGAGTGACAGAGTCCCAGTGCCACATTCTTTTCTTTTTGTAAGCATAGACATGCACAACTGCCATTAGGCAATCGTCTTTCCCTAGAAGAATGAATCAATCAAGTGATCACCCAAAGCCTAATGGTGAACATGCAGGATCTGCTGGAAATAAAATAATTGTTTAACACACACACATTCTGTCTTCTCCCAACAGACATCAAGGCAGCCATCAACAACAAATTAAAAGAATGATTGCTTTGCTCAAAGCTATTTGATTAAATTATTTTAATGGTACTTTTTATTTTGCTGTTTTAGAGTTTTTATAAAACAAGAAAGATAGTTAACATTCACGGCCCAACAGGCTTCCTGGAAAAGATGACTTACTATGCCATTCAATGTATGCTACTTCATACTAAACAGGTGGGCAGGCAAAGCAGATCTCTATATAACACTATTTATTAGGGGTGATTAATGGCAACAAAATTCACCTTGTATTGGCAGTGCCTGCAAGCAACCCAATCTGCTCTGAATCCACAATGAATAATTGGATCCATTATTTCAGGTTCTCAAATCTGATCTGTTAGATCCCAAGTTCTGTTTCACACCCACTGACTATATGGGGAATCTAAAAACCTGTTGTAGCATTCCCAAAAAAACCCCCTTCACATAAGTGGGTGAAATTTGTAGGCAAGAGAGCCCCTTCAGAGTGCATTAAGCCTGCCAAATTTCAGGCAGAGCCATCCAGCGGTTTTTTGTGGAGATCCCTTAAATAAATAAAGACCTCTTAAGCTTTATTTTCTGCCAGAATTAGCTGCGAATTGCAGGCATGAATGCCCCTTCTGAGAGCATGAAGCCTGCCAAATCTCAGAAAAAATAGGTGCAGACTTTCCCATTTTGGAGTGGGGAAATACAAATCATTTTTCTATTTTAATTTTCTATTTTATTTTTTGTGGGAAATCAAGTTTGAAAGCTGGGAGGCATGAGGAAGCTGCCCCTGGGTGGGAAACCAGCAGAAGTGCAGACAAGCAGGTTACGTGTTATGAAAAAGACTAACTGGGAAAGAAGCAGGCTGACACAATAACCCAACTCCCTATGTCCTGCTATTATAGCCAAAGCTCAGAGAAAGATGACCCACATGGAGAGGTTTATTTACTTCAACATCATTCCCCCCTCCCAATCACCGACTGGAGTGATTCAGAAAAAGAATTCACTTTGATTAAAAGCTTGGCCTGTCTAGCAAAACAAGATATCCCCGCACCCTAGCCCACCCTTCCAAAGCTCTGGGCAGCTTGGTTTCATTTCTCAGAAAATAAAAAAGGGCCCTGGACACCTATTTTTCTAAGATTTGTCAGGCTTCATCTTGTGGGGCAGGGGAGAGAAGGCCCAAAGTGAATCAGCTTAGGAGATCCCTGACCGCCCACAATATAGCTTGTTAACAGCACGACCCAACTTGGAAACATGAAATCATGGGCCACATCACTCCAATTCTCCTCCTTATTTGGAATATGCACAGAGCTCTTACACACCCCTATTTAAGTGCAACAGTGCACTCCAAACACAGATGTGCTGCACCTGTTACAGCAATAACTCCAGGCAAGCATGCCATGCAAACAGGAGCATCGCTCTTCTTCGTACGGTTTTGATTCTTACCTGGAAGTTAAGTGCCATTTAACTCACAAGGGGTCTTTTCTGAATCCAAACATGTTGAGCTGTGGCTCTGTGGACAGCACTATCAGGCACCTCCTGCCCCTGAACTGTGCCAGGGGGATGTTCTAGGAACAACTGTTTAATAACTGGTGCCCAAGCTTTGATTTTCCTCTTCCCTCCCTGCCCCTTTCCCCTATTGTGTTGCATGTTTTTAGATTGTAAGCCTGCAAGTAAGGACTGCTTTGTTCTGATTGTATGGAACCCACTTTGAGAGGCTTTCTTGGCTGAAGCACACCGAGTACAGATACATTCTCCAAAAGATTACAGCCTTGATGAACTGGCAGCAAGCCCTTCTGAGAAGTTGTCCCATCTTGCAGACCTTTGCCACAAGACATGCTACCAGTGGGCCTGTTAGTTCTGGCATAGCCATCTGACATAGATCTCTTAAACCTCTACACATTTAAAACAGATTCAAGGTACAACCCCCTCGTCAGCTCTGATATCAAGAACTTACAGCATCTGCTTTGCATATCGTGTTGGCTACGTGCCGGCACAGCATCTTCAGCCAGTTCTCCTTGGGAGGTTCCTCAGTCGTTATCTGGAAGCTGAACAACAAGTTGCTCTGCTCGGTCGGTGGTCGCACAACTAACGCAAATGCTTTGTGGCACTCTGCAAACAACAGCAACAGATCAGTCAACAATCTGAGCAACTCGCTATTAGAGGAAGAAGGGAGAATGGACGACTGAGTATTGTCCTAGGGTCAGCACAAGAACCAAAGTTTAGAAGCCTGAATATCAAAGAAGCGGGCAGGCCATCTCCGCACAGAACTGACTCTTCATATATTCATCTCAGCAGCGTCTCCCCATTTCAGCTGCCATGTGTGTGGGCTACAGAAGGAAGTCTAAAAACACATCCTGCACATTGCAATGGAGAAGCAGTGCACAGGACTTCTAATACTTGAGAAAACACCACATGTTGGACATAAGGTGGATCAGTTTTCCCGCCCATAGAAAACAAGGGGATGAGGTTCAACAAAGGTCTTTAAGTAGTAGCGAAGCTGCAAGATGCTTTATTAAACCATTACAGGTCTGCCGTCACCAAAACAAGGTACAGCATCTCGGGCGACAGTGAAGTCTACAAAGCCGTGTGAGCAGAATAAAGATTCAGAAGATAAATATCCACATTCAGCCACAACAAAGAAGACACTGCACAAAATTCGTAAGCAAGAGGTGAATGGCATTGCCACGCCTTCAGTGACAAAGGTCCAAACCTTTCAGCCTCACTATATAACCACAGTAGTGTATGATGCTTTTAAAAGACCCTGTGTTTTGCAGTTATGTCCTGGCTTTTAAGCACTGTTACTGCTCGGGCATGGGAGAATACCTAGTGAAATTATCCGGCCTGGTATTGCTTGTATTCAGGGATTATTTATTTCGACAACTCACATAACATTTTAAATACAAATCTGTTCTAATCTGCCTAAGGACCTTAGAGTGAAGGGAAGGTAAATCAAGGTATTTGAATGGTGTGGTAAACGTAGTACAAAATGAAATTTAGGGATCAGGAAAGAGCCAGAGCCTATTAGAACAACAATCAGCAGAAAAAGGAGGGGTCATCGAGGAGGACTGTGCTTCAAAATATTAAGACTGAGAACAATGTTGAAAAAGCCCCCTGTGTGATTACAGAAATAAGGAATGGTCAAATAAAACAAGATAGAGAATTATACCAGTGACTTACTGATCGAGAGAGGAGATTGTCAGTATTAGGATTGGAAAATTGTGAAGTAATTTGTGAAGATAACAGAAAAGATGGCCAATTAGCTCTTGAAATCCAAAACACGGGAAGTCCCATTGTAATTAATTAATTGGGATTATATAATTGGCTATATTGTTTTTTGTTTTTGAATGTGGAAATATTTGGTTTGATTTGTTATTAATGTGCATGGTGTTTTTTTTAAAATTGGAAAAGGAATAAAAATTATTTACAAAACAAAAAAAGGAAAGAGCCATAGGATTTTGTGCATAACTTTCCACCGCCTATGAACTAAAGTCTCCTCCCCACCTTATTCCCCTCTCCTTCAATCACAGCCAGGTCACGAAGGTTTGGCTTGGAGTGCAAGAGCAAGTGCCTGGCCCAAGGTCACCCACCAGCCTTCATGGCCTCACAGGGACTTGAACCAAGTTCTTCCTCTCGCTAGGCCAATACTCTCTACCAGGTGTGGGGAACTTTTGGCCCGCCAAATGCTAAAAGACTAGAGCTCCCATGAGTCTCAGCAAGCAATATCAATTGGTGGGGATGACGGGAGCAGAAGTTCAGGAGAAAGGAGAGCCAGTGATTTCCTTTACCTGCTCTATACCATGCTGGCTTTTTTTTGTGCAATCGCCAAGCTAAGTTAAAATGAACCTGGGAATGCTCTTAAACCCACTTTGAAACCCTGATTTAAAACAGGATTGTTGAGATGATGACGACAACAAGGCTCATTCTTATCCAGGATGGCAACCGTTAAGGTTTCATGTCAAACCCAGGCACAGTGGGCATTTGCAGATAGGGAAAGTGTACATAACCCTTAGCTTGCTCCTTAATTTTAGGTAGCTTTAACTTTGTACCAAACAGGTCTGACCTTGATGCAGAACACTATTTCTGAAGTTACAGGAAGAGACTCTTTCCAGCACCCTAGAATGATGCTCTGCCACACATCATTGCAGAGTCTGCACATGCAGGAAATTAAGAAGATTACAATGCTCTCTGCAGAAGGAAGCCACACTTATTTCAGTGAAACATGCAGCCATATAAATGATAGTCTAGAGAAAGTTACACAAGCCTCCTGAAAGATCTTAAGACAGAACTGTGGGTTTAACTCCTGATTAAGTTTCAAGTGCCAGTCGTATCAATCTTTGTTCTTAAAAGGTTAATACGCCCAAATGCGAAGCTTTATTTTTAGACAAAGCTTTCTGCCAAGGCACATGGAAACACTCGTTGAAGGGCTGTGAGCTCTGAAAGCCTTGAGTGATTTTCTCCAACGCCTGACATTTGACCATCTTCTCTCACTGCTCCTTTTAATGGTTACTTCCAGCTCCCTGGCCCCCAGGTGAAACCTCTTTGGAAGCTATCTTGTTATTCAGCTGTGCCAAAACATATCAGCGTTTGAAGTCCATCACTCTGCATTATTAGTCCTCAAAAATCCACATTCCACTGCCAATGTTCATACCTTCTGTCTCTCGGATGTCTAGTACTTTCTTGATCTGAGACAGGGGCATGAGGATTATGTGCTTGAGACAGGCTGGTGGCCTGGTATGGCCATGAGGACTCTTGAAGCCACCAATGACTTTGTGCCGTTTCCTTGCAATCTGTTGGGGGAAAAAGTAAAGAAAAGAAGCATGCAAAGAACCAGTTCCTATATCCCCAGAAACATTTAAACTGAAAGTTCGGTGACAGCTTCTGAAAATCCTAAACAATTCCAACATACAGATTCATGTTTCTATTGCAAAATATTCACTATTTTTCCCTGAGAGACAGTCAGTTTTTATGTTCACTTGAAAAACCACATGCTGAATTCTGCATGTGTCTTGTACTTGTAAAATGATCCAGAATTGCATATGGATAGTAAAGGTGTGTTGTACCAGGCGCTTGTAAATAAAGGGTACTCGCTTCCACCCACAAGTAGATACATTTTGAATTAAGTCTCCTCAATTGTGAAAGGACCTTGCAAGCAAGCATATATGCTGCTGTGAAGCTATGAGCCCAGTTCATGCACAGCACTATTGCACTCTATGCTGTAAGCCACCCAATGGCTGGGGAAACCCAGCCAGATGGGTGGAGTAGAAATAAATAATAGTAATAATAATAAAGCAACTAGGGTTTAATGTGAACAAGTTTATAGACAACAAATGAGGAGAGAGCCCAATTGAAACAACTTTTTTGCAGCAATTCCTTCATCCAGGGAAACTTAATAAGAACAGATCTTCAGCCTAAAATACAAAGGAACTGGGAGCAAGCAAAAGGCAACAATGGAACACATGCAAGCCAGGCAGCTCAAAGAACGTAGACCAGCTTCCAAATTAAGAGCAGCATCATTACATTATCACATCTAGGCATTCCAAATATAGATCCAAAACCTTGAGAACTTTAAGGACTGCCTCCGTATGTCATATGTCTTCATGGGAGGCCCCATTATTGCATCTCACACGGCTGGAGAATATGAAAGCCTTGGCATTTCTGATATAGACAGCCTGGCTGCAAAACTTCCTATCCTGAGACTATGTCTAGCTCTTTCACTTTTGAGTCCTCCAAGCTCATACTGTCTAGATGTTGGGTGTCTAAAGCCCAGCTTTGGGTCCACCAATTTTGGCAACTGGGGGTGGGGAGTAGATATAGCACTGAGGTGGGTAGAGAGATTTAAAGCTCTCCATCAGAGTACTGGGTTGGGATGCAAAACACCCACAACTCAATCAACAGAGCAACCATTTCATGAGTGGGGCAAGGGTGACAGCTCCCATCTGATCTGCACAGCTGTGTGCTGTGTGTGCATACACAAGAGTATGGGGTAGCTACACCCACTAGAGCCATACAGCCCCCAGAAAGCTGGCCAAAATTGAGTGTGGCTCTCCAGCACCCCCAAAAAAGGTTAATCATCCCCAATATAGACACATACATCTCAGTTGGACGCTATGTGTACCTGGCATCTGCTTGCTGATTTGCTAAACTTGTTGCTACTTTATGTTTTTGAGATTTCATTGATATTGCCTTCTACTATAGTTAGCCTCCGTGAAGCTCCTTCTTAAAAAGCAGAGAAGGGCAAGACAAAAATATTTTTACATGATAGCATACGGGATAGACAAGGATTGATTGACTGATTTTGTTTGACACAAAGTAAAAGCAGATTTAGAAAACTGGATTCTTCAACCAAACAACACATTATACACAGCCCAGCTACAATCTTGACAACTGTAGCTCCATGGGCCACGGTTAAAGCCCTAAGCAGCCTCGGCCCAGTATACCTGAAGGAGCGTCTCCACCCCCATCATTCAGTCCGAACACTGAGGTACAGCGCCAAGGACCTTCTGGCAGTTCCCTCACTGCAAGGTTGCAGGAAACCAGACAGAGGGCCTTCTCTGTAGTAGCTCCCGCCCTGTGGAACACCCCCCCCCCCCGCCATCAGATGTCAAACAAATAAAATCTGGCGTTTAGAAGACATCTGAAGGCAGCCCTGTTCAGGGAAGTTTTTAAATGACTGATGTTTTAATGTGTTTTTAATCTTTTGTTGGAAGCCACCCAGAGTGGCTGGGGAAACCCAGCCAGATGGGCAGGGTATATGTAATTTTTATTACTATTATTATTATTATTATTATTATTATTATTATTATTATTAAAACCCACTGGTCAAGGGCAAGGTTCAAGCTAACTTGTGGCTATTGAAGACAGATTTTTAAGCAGAGTTCCACATCCCTGGTGTTGCAAATTGTACAGACTACAATGAACTGTGTGCTTTATGGCGTCCCCCATGCTAGACTCAAGCCACTGAAACTTGATTAGTTTCTTTTCCCCTAGCTCAGTATCTTTCCAACAGCAATTACAGGTTATACTGCTTGTGTGGACACTTTACGCACACATTTTGTATAGCTTAAGCAGAAGCAAAACAGACTTACCTGGCACAGCCATGTTATTTATTCACATTAAATATAAATAAGCCCCACGAGAACTTTGTGCGCCGCTGAGCCACTGTCTTGAGAACTTGAAACAAATGCCAGGATTCTAAGCGGCGCCAAGAGACCAACCGATTTTGATGAGCTACCACCAGAGTAACCAAGATGCATCAATCCCAAAGATGTGAAAAGCAATCTTCTTTTGCTTGCATCGCATCAAGTGGACATTAGGGATGGGAAGACAGCAGAGAAGGGCGGCAAAAAGAAGGCTGCGGGGGAGATTTAAAGCAGCTCTCTTTTTCAGGTTAACAAGTACTCAGCTACAGAAATGAGACACTGGTTTAATCCAAATACGGAGGTGCAAGAAGCCAACACTTGACAAAAGCATCGGCCAACTAGACTGGAGGAAACAACGAACCCAGCAATAGTTTCCTCAGTTGACACAGATTGTAACCTTACGTATGCTTACCTGGGAGTAAAGCCCCACTGAACACAGTGGGTTGTACTTCTATGTAAATATGCATGGGATCATGCTGAGTTTTGTAAGTAAGATGTAGGAGGTGCTGCTCCTACATGCAACAGACCAATAAAACTGCCTTGGTTGTAATACTGCAATTTTAAAGAGCTCTGGATTAACTATGAGGGGAGATCCAGTCAGATGAGGTTGTACTTTGAATCAAAGAATGGTAGAGTTAGAAGGGACCACACAGGTCGTGTAGTCCAACCCTCTGCAATGCAGGATTTTTTCCCCTAAGGTGGTGTTTGGACCCATAACCCTGAGATTAAGAGTCTCATGCTGTACCAAGTTGTTCCAGAGCTGCTGCTACCACAAGTAAATGTACAGATGGCAATCAGCTGATCAGCAACCTCCCCCTGCCCAAATCTTTGATCTAAAAACTGGGGGAAGCTTGTTAACAACTTTCCACCTCCAGCATCTGCCAGGAACCCAAAATTGCAAGAGAAGTCAGAATTCCCAGGCCAGCAGATGCTCCTTAAAAAAGAAAGGGGTGACCAAGTATAGATTCAGGAGCAGAGCTTCGATGTCATGACTGGAGATGCAAGTTTATTCAACTTGTCTAATTTATACAGGTTACAGAATTCAGCCTCTTGCGGAAGAATTTTCTAGGGCACAGCTCTGGTCGTAAGTCAATAACCCATACGATGCCTGTGTACTACATTTCTGCAAGAATTCATGTCGGGGGAGGAATTACTCAAAGGCCTCTCTGCTTGCTTCTCAGTGGCAGCATCTCTCCTGCAGCAAATATTTCACTACTAATAGTAAGACATGGCAGCAGAAAGTTGCTCTGTCTTCTCCACTAATCCCCGTATCGAGCTACCAACCATTAAGTCCGCAGAAATAAAGTGTTCCTTGTTGACAGTTTGTGCAGTGGTTCTTACCAACTGACTGAGTGGCACATATAGCGTAAAGCTTTCTGTCAAGACAAAAAAAAAGTGTTCCAGTCGTCCTTCGTAGGTTGCAAGTATTTGGATTACTATTTATTCCTCTGGGTTGCAAGTCATTCCAGAATGTCACAGCCAAATGAATATCTATAGACTTACCTCCAGGCAGTCGTTAAAAAGGAACAGGGTGACCTGCTCCCCTCTGTCACAGAGGTCATCACCAAGCGCAACTGTTTCCAGCCGCTGAATTAGACTTCGGTGAGATGACAAGAGATTGGCCTGTGGGGTATAGGAGAAGCTCATTTAAAAAACAGAACAGAATAGTTCAGGAAGGTGCTTTGTCACCAAGAAATAAAATTAAACAGAGCAGACTTTTAACCTAAAAGACCTGAATAACATTCAAAAACCTGCTGGACAGTAATATTTATGCTATTCTGCAGATTAGATTTCACAGCAGGTAACATTGCGGGTGGCGCTGTGGTCTAAAACAGAGCCTAGGTAGGGCTTGCTGATCAGAAGGTCGGCGGTTTGAATCCCCGTGACGAGGTGAGCTCCAGTTGCTCGGTCCCAATTCCTGCCAACCTAGCAGTTCGAAAGTACCCCAAAAAGTGCAAGTAGATAAATAGGTACCGCTCCAGTGGGAAAGTAAATGGTGTTTCCGTGCGCAGCTCTGGTTTCGCCAGAAGCAGCTTAGTCATGCTGGCCACATGACCCGGAAAAACTGTCTGCAGACAAACATCGGCTCCCTCGGCCAGTAAAGCGAGATGAACACCGCAACCCCAGTCGTTTGCAACTGGACTTAACTGTCAGGGGTCCTTTACCTTTTTTAACATTGCCTTACTGAACCCTTTCAAAAGCTCACATACAGGAGTCCTCTCATTGCCCAACAACAGAATACTTCTCCAGTACATCAGCTTATTGTTACTGTAACCCCACACATTTTTTTCTACAGCATTATTAGGGTCAATAAACGCTTTCAAAAACTCTATCTGGAAATAAAGCTAATGATCAATTTCAAAATTACTCCAGTTCAGCATAAAAAATTAGTCGTTAATGGTACCACATTCCAAAAACATAGAACACACTCCGAACCTATTGGGGTATGTTAGGTTTCACAGTGTTAACTCATTGGGAGATGTGGAAGCCTTGGAAGAAGGAAACAAGAAAGTAAAACAAAATGCATAGGAGATGTACTGAACTCATAATGGAAGGAATCCAGAGTACCCTGATAACCTAACGGGGTTGGGGAGCTCAACAGAATATTGCAAGCAAGAAATCAGTGTTAAAAGTTTGCACTATGAAAACTATAGTTCCGGTACCAATATAAAGCCAGCCTGAAGCAGAATTAACCTCATAGGGTGAAACTTACTCCTAGGGTTCAATAAAGCCTTGCAGTGGTTTTTGATTACATACAGGAATCTGCTGCAAGTTACAAAAACAGGAAAAATATTCTAGCACTCTTGAAGTGGCAGAACCAAAAAGGGTGGAATTTATGGTACAACCAAAATTCTAATTAATTTTCTCTACCCTATTTTAAGAACTTGTCGAGCATATAATCCAGTTCAATTAGGGGTTGGGCAGCTTCATTCTCCCATTCATCTCAATAAAAACCCTGAACATGTAGCAAGTTAAACATACTTTTTCTGAAAAACTGAAGCGGAGAGAGATGAAACAGCACAGGACAGCTGACCTCACAATTGTTGAGAAGCACGTAGAGCATGAAGCAGCTCAGGTTTGCTAGAGAAAAGCTGGACCAATATTTCAAACAGGCACTGGGCCCACAGCAACCCCACTGGCCCGGGAGTGTTACGTGAGAAGACTCTCCAATTAACATTTATTCTTCTCCTCCTTCCCCTACCAAGAGGTCGTATCTGTCTAACAAAAGGACTCCACCCCACACATCAGGCTCAGCTGCACTATTACTTACCGGGCAGCCATCTACTTCATAGACAACATCAAAAATCTGCCTTTGGGCTTCCGTTTTCCTTTTATCTTCATTAATATGCCTGGGGGAAAAAGCAAAAAAAGACTTTTCAGTTGTTAGGGTTTAGGTCCAATACAGACAGGGTATCTGCTTCATGGCATGTGAAGGTCAGATCCACCACTTTAAGTTATTGACATAAGCTTGTGCTCAGCGATTCTTATGGGTGGGGAGTGTGAGTGTGTGCACAATCTCTCTCTCACACACACACACACACCCAAAACATGTGTCTATACACACATCTACAGCTGAACAGCCTCTTCATCTGCAGAACGGCCACTTCGTTAAGTTGGCTACCCAGAAACCAAGACTACCACAGGAGAATTATGCTATATGCATACCAACACCATGCGAAAAATACAAAGCTACACACAAACAGAAACACCACCTTTTATGATAGTTTTTAAATTCTGCCCGCATTAATTTCTTGCACAGACTTGGGAAATGTGAAAAGACTGCGACGAGCAGCCATGTCAGCAGTTGAAGACTAAGGAGAAGTGTTTTCCACTTGAGGAAGGCCCAAAGGGACAGGGGTTCATCGAAACAGATTTGCTGAATTTTCCTCCCTTAAAGCGCTGCAAAGCTACCAGGCAGCTGCTACAGTGCTGACCCTTCACACTGACAGCAGTCATGGGAGTCTCCTGCAGTACAAGTAATTCCTACAGAATTCCTATCATTGTCATTTGAATTTTCACTGGCTTCAGGAGTAAGGCAAAGGATTCACAATATATCCCCATCACCCTAAGGAAAAGTTATTGTAACAAGAAAAAGCACCAATTCCTTTCCACAAAAAGGTTCTGAAAAGCAACAGTTAACTTATCTTTGAAGTAAGACACCTCTCATTACAAAGGTAAAGGTAAAGGACCCCTGACAGTTAAGTCCAGTCGCAGACAACTCTGGGGTTGAGGCGCTCATCTCGCTTTACAGGCCGAGGGAGCCGGCGTTTGTCCGCAGACAGTTTTTCCGGGTCATGTGGCCAGCATGACTAAGCCGCTTCTGGCGCAGCAGAACACCGAAATCAGAGAAGCGTACAGAATTGGCGTTTACCTTCCCGCTGGAGCAGTACCTATTTATCTACTTGCAATTTTTGGCGTGCTTTCGAACTGTTAGGTTGGCAGGAGCTGGGACCGAGCAACAGGAGCTCACCCCGTCATGGGGATTCGAACTGCCGACCTTCCGATCAGCAAGCCCAAGAGGCTCAGTGGTTTAGACCACAGCGCCACCCGTGTCCCTTTCTCATTACAAAACGATGTATCAAATGGATAGCAGTGCCAAAGCAGGGCCTCCCAGTTTTGAGGAGAATTAAACGCTCATAACTTTTTTCTAATGAGTACTATTCAGTGTGTGGCTTTTGAGATGGAACCCACAGTTCAGCTGGGAACCTAGCTACCTCATCACAACAGCAGCATTCCCACGGCTTTCTGTTTTCTCTTTTCTTTTTTGGCAACTGGAAAATACAGGCCGGCAATATACCACAGGATAAACCATACCATTGTTATATATTTCACAGAAACACAGAATAGTAGAATTGGAAGGTCCAACCCCCTGGAATGTAGGAATTTCATTTGCTGATAGCTTCCCATGAGGCATGCCAAACGAATTTACAACAATAAGAGCATAGAACAGTTACATATACAGTGATACCTTGGTTGCTGAGCGTTTCGGAAACCTAACGTTTTGGCATTCAAACACCAAAAACCTGAAGTAAATGCTTCCGTTTTCAAATGTGCCTTAAAAGTTGAACAGCTTCCACTGGGTTTTTTTCAATTTTCTCCGTTGAAATTGCAGGCCACCTCTGCAAGACCCTTTGCGCCTCAGTTTTCGAACGTTTCGGAAGCCGAACAGTCTTCCGGAACAGATTACGTTCGAAAACCAAGGTATCACCTCTTATAAATACAACTATATTTAAAAACTATATATAATGCATGCTGCCTATTGAGCAGACAAGTATGGTAGGTAGGTAGGGAGAGAGATATTTAGAATACTTGTCTGCTCAGTAGGCAATATGCCTTTCTGCCAAGCTAGTCTACCATACTAATATCAGACCCAGAGAGTATCTCCTAGTAACGAGTATCACCACTTACGTCATCACTTCCTTTAGCGACTCAATGGCTCTCTCTAGAGTTGCCTTGTCAGGATTGTCTTCTGCCGTATGTTTCTTAATGTCTACAACAGGGAAGTGCGAAAAGTGCAACTTTTTAAAATCATGCCAAGATAATGTTGACTAAGTTTGAGAATTGGGGGGGGAGAGAGAGAGAGAGAGAGAGAGAGAGAGAGAGAGAGACTGGTTTTCAATCACCTTTTCACCCCATACAGCTGGAAGTTCTTTTCTGTGGTTGCCGAAGCTCTTATTTACAAAACATTGATTTCTCATCGTTACTCACCTAGAAAGACTCTCAAACAGCTGTTCCACACCTATTTCAAGGCCTAATGTAAATTATGCAGGTTAGGCCTGTATGACAGTAGGTGGCAAACGGATTTAAGAACTGCATATGTTTTAGTGACATAGATAACCTACAGAGTGTTTTGGGGGGATGGGAATTGTCAGTCACTGCCCAATTGCATTCCATTATTCCTCTTAATTGAAAGCATGTTTAAAGATCTCTGTAGTGTTAGAGCCTTAAACAAATCGATTGGGAAGTTTAAAACACAATAATGCTTAAGTATCCACCATCCCTAGAACAGCTCTGTCATGTACATTTGCAGAAAAGGGCATGGAGTCAGTTGAAGCCCATTTCAGTTACAGAGCATTCAGCTCTCCCAATTCGAAGCAACTAAAATAAGGCATCAGCTCACTTGCTCTACAAAAACAAGCGATGCAAAACCAGCTCTCACTTACCATTTAGAAGAAGGGCAACACTAGGCAGCCTCTGAACAGGTCGGATGAGGAGTTCTGCCAAACTCTGTCGACCACACTCTGGTTTAGCTTGATTTATCTATTGAGAGCAAAGTACAGACTCAATCCTTGCCATTGCTAAGTGTGAAATTCT
This sequence comes from Podarcis melisellensis, assembly GCF_964234715.1. Classification (NCBI taxonomy): domain Eukaryota; kingdom Metazoa; phylum Chordata; class Lepidosauria; order Squamata; family Lacertidae; genus Podarcis; species Podarcis melisellensis. The sequence goes on from NC_138537.1 coordinate 14,348,538, forward strand.
TATTTTCTTTGCATGAGGGGTCGATGCCTGCTGTCTTTAAAGATGTAGTAGTGCAACTATTCCTCAGTAAGCCTGCACCAGACTCAGAGGTTTGTAACAACTACCACCCAGTCACAAACATCCCCTTTCTAAGGAAGGTGTAGTGGCCAGAAGCTCTTGGACAAAATGCATTATCTGCAGAGGTTTTCAGCCTTTTTGAGTCCACGGCTCCCCTGACCAACTACGTTCTTTCTGCAGCTCCCCTGTGGAAAAATGCTCCGAGTCTCAAAAGCCCAGCTATGTCACCCCTTGCCTGCAGAGCCAGCAGCCCCTCACCCCTTGTTGAACAGCTTCCCTTGCGGACCATTCCTTCAGTCCTCTCTTAATTCCTTGGGAGTCCTCCAAGCAGCCACCATCGCCATCCCTGGTCTCTGAGCTGCCCCACCCCAAAGAGAGGTGCCTCCTCACGCTGCCCCACAGGGGCCTGGGAAGAGGATGCCCCTACTGCATTATCTGGATCCATTCCCAACAAAGATTCAGGCCTAGCTTCATAAATGAGTCAGCCTTGGTTACACTGACCAATGACCTTTATCAGGACAGGAATAGAGGGAATGTGATCCTGTTGCTTCTCTTTGATCTCTCAGCAGCACTCAGTACCATTGACCATATTGGCTGGATCGACTAAATGGGTTGGCAGTAGGAAACACGGCGATTCTACAGGGGTGTTTTCAGAAAATGACACTAAGAAACTCAGCCTTATAGCAATTATTCTGTGGTGGTCTGCAGGCTTCCATCTTGCTCCCAAGACTACTGAATATCTCTATGAATCCAAGTTGAAGCTCCATCTTAACAATATGGAGGTCCTGTGGATAGTCAGGCCAAAAAATTGGGCAGGTTTTCTACTCTGGATGGATACCCTCCCTCCAAAACAAACAGATGTGCAATCTGGTGGTGCTCTTAGATCTATCATTGGCTGGAGGCACCAGTCAGATGGGCGGGGTACAAATCATAAATAAATAAGGGGAGGCACTGCTCACTGTGATGCATTTGGACCAAGCTTATTATGTGGCAGTGCCAAGGAGGGATCTCAATATGGAATTCTCTGACTCCCTGCCCAGGCCAGGATACAGCTGGTGCCAACTCTGACTTCATTCATCTAATAGGAAACTTGAATCTGTTTGATTACTATCTTGTGGACTGTTTGTTAGTGCTACTATTGCTCGCTTACTTTGTCTTATAAAATGTAGTAGCACATGTGACTTTTTAGGCAACCTGCTCTGGGTTTACCATGGCAATGAAGAGCAGGAAAGCAATATTTTAAATGCTTCAGCAAGTAGGAGTGAAAAACCTCTGCCAATCTACTGGTAAGAGCCTAATCCACCTTCAGTCCACACCTGTTCTAAGGGCATTGAAGTCAGACACTGCTAACTTATTACACAGAAGTCAAAAACATACTCCAAGTCAATACACAGATGAAATCCCTTCCATATATATATATATATATATATATATATATATATATATATATATGCAGGTTTTGGTGTCCTCGGGTGTCTTCCCGTGTAAAAGTTGGGGTGTCTAGGCGACGTTTCGACGAGGTCTCACTCATCATCTTCAGGCTGGTGCTTTCGGCTTCTTGTTACTGGAACAGAGCAGGATCTCAGTGTTTGAGTTCCTATAAATACTGTTGAGGGGGTGTGGTGTATAGCCTCCAATGTTCTGGGCAGAGAGGAACTTCCTCTCTGCCCAGAACATTGGAGGCTATACACCACACCCCCTCAACAGTATTTATAGGAACTCAAACACTGAGATCCTGCTCTGTTCCAGTAACAAGAAGCCGAAAGCACCAGCCTGAAGATGACGAGTGAGACCTCGTCGAAACGTCGCCTAGACACCCCAACTTTTACACGGGAAGACACCCGAGGACACCAAAACCTGCATTCCTGTACCCGTGAAAATCTACGAAAGCATATATATATATATATATACACACACACACACACACACACACACACACACACACATATACACACAGGGGGAGCAAGGAAAGGGGAGGAGGTAATTACCTTCAGGAAAGCGTGAAACCTTGGCTTCTGTTTTTCGCACTTAGTAATCATTTCCTTGCTCATTTCAAAGAAGTTCACAAAAGGAGGGTATGTTTTCAGTAAGTCTTTTGACTGAAAGAATGCAGAACTTTCATTTACAACAAGCATAAAGCTGAAGTGGAAAAAGGTAATTTTAAAAATTGGTCCTTTACAGTAACCAGCTTCAATATACCATCAGGCCCTAAAGTATTTTCAGTCGCCACTAAGCCAGCTAAGAGGCACTCCACAGCAGCCTCCCCCAACATCTCTGAGATCTACAGGTGTAGGGCAGTATACAAATGCAACAGCACAAGTGTGCAATGCAAAACTTTGCTCGGTGTTACTAAAACAAGCCGTGTGTTTTAGCATTGCTTGAGGCTTCCCCCAATTCCAAGGGGTTCCTCCCCATGTGCTATGTGAGCACTCATGGTATTGCAGCTAGTGTTGAAGACTTACATATTTGAGTATGACATCACCAATGCTTTCGCTTTCAGTCCAGTTTATCATAAGGTCTTCAAGGTCCTCCTAGAACATAAATGACATATTGCCTATTAATTTTTTTTTACAATTTGTAAGATGGAAAGTTATATTAGCATCCTGAACTTGTGCATTTTTTCTGCTCCCAAATAGCCTTTAATTTAAAGATACATAATGAAGTCGCTTATATACACTGAGTGTAGACAAGCGACTTCATTACATATATTTAGGCACCAGGCATAAACATTTCTCTTCAAGCAGGCATTCAGCAGATTAACATTCTATGGCTTTTTAAATGTGGGGGTGTGTGCTATTGGTTTGTTTTTCTTATGTATTTTTAATTCTCATTTTGTTTCTTTCTGTTGTGAAGGGTACTATACAAATATAATTAATGATAACAATAACAATTTGATACCACATTTGGAAGCAAGGGAAAATAGAAGCACCCTTATTTTTGGTATTATGCCTGATGTGAGCCAGTTTCAGGGAATCTATTCATGAACTATTGAGCTGGAGAGTGTAAAACAAATGCTAAACTTGCAACTTCAAATTCCATTTTCTATCTTTAGTTGTTCCAAACATTAATGTCTTTCCAGGGCAGCATAAGCAAGTTAAAACTCAGGAGTAAAGCAACACAGATGAAAGATCTGCATTGTACAAGTCTTGAAGACAACCTTTATTTTGGTGTGTACATCAAGGATGTCAGGGATACTGCCAAATATGGTTTTAATTTCCTCTGGTGCAAGGATGGGGCCTCCAAGTTGTCCTTCCTTTTCCAAGGGGACTTGAAAGACCTGGAAAAAATGAAAACAGCAAATACATTTAATACCACAGAGTCATCGTAATTGGAAGGCTGCACTCAAGGCAGATTCATGCTCTTTGCAGTAGATAACAATTTCCCTAAAGCCACTTATTGGTAATTATGGGCTGGGCCAGGTTTACCGTGCCAAGATGCTACAGCCTAGTCGTCACTCCCCTTACCCCCCCCCCTGCACTAAACAATAAAAATGAAGGCTTTCCTAGTACCCATATAATTTGATGTTGATTCAGCTCTGTCTGCATTACCAACCCCCAAGTGACACAGAGGAGTTCTCAAAGGATGTGGCGCACCACAGAGGTGTGACAAGAGAGGATGGCAAGGGTGGGAGTAAGATTCAAGGACAATCAAAGAAACATTTAAACATTTCAGTATAGTATAGTATCATATTTTTAAAACATTCTTATTTGCAAAATACGGATCATTATCTTTTCCTAAATGAAAGGAAGAGCATCGGTGATACCGAGGACAACCTAGTTGCGATCCAGAAATGCTGTTCGAACCGAGTGTTGGAGAAGACGCATTTATAATTATATTTTGGAAATGATTCGTGTTCTAATGCAGCTGCATTGTTTCAGACTTTGTGCATTTCCAGTAACTGCATCAGCGCTAACATAACTTCTTGGCAGGCCATGTTCAGGCACAGACCTGTCACTCTTCGGGCCCTTCTCACAATGGCGCTCCAATAAAAACAGCTGCTGACTAGGCATGGTTGTCAGGTTAGTCTTTAACATACTGCAGATGAGTGGGCCCAGTAAGCAGCATAGGAGCACCTGCTGCTAAAGCATTGGTGAAGATGAGCAAGCATGAAGCCAATCAGTCATCTGGGTGGGAGAACTGAAGTCATGTGTGCATGGTAGACAAGTGCCAGGAAGCACAGGCAAGCCATAACTTCCTGGCGCATGACTGCCTCCACATCACATCCTTTGCAGACACACCTCTCCTTATCTGACATGAGACACGCACAGCATACACACAACGTGGCTGCCGTGTAAGGTGCCCGTCAACCCTCAGAGGGCAGTTACTGCAATACTAGTTGTAACAGAGGCCCCTTATAATGGATCTTTTTGGAAAGTGAGGTGCTACTGATTTGTAGCACGTTTTCATCAGGTATAGGGGGGACCTATCGACTTGCCTGGATTATGGTTGTCAGGATATCAACATAGTTGCTCTCTGTCTGATACAGCTCCTTCGCAACCTGCCATCTCGCAGACTGCTTTGGCAGAAAAGGAGTCGAGTTTTTGGACGGCTTTGCACATGATTTTGGAGTTTCTGTAAAGGATGGAGACACAAGACGTAAAAATTATTTATTTGGGTGTTTATTTGTGTGGGTTTTTTGTTTTTTTACAAGCAGGGAAACTACCATGGATTCTTAACAGGTGATCTATTTAAGACAACTGTTTCCATCAGATGTGTTAATCCATTTAAAATATGAAGATTTGAGTGCTCTTCCAACTTCTTAAACTCACACAAAATAAAAACTTGCTTGAACAGGAAAAGCCCTTACTTTCTGTGCCACCATGCAAGGTGAAGTTCTATCTACCACTTTCTCTCTGCGCTATTATTATAAAATAGCCAATGCCCATTATTTTAGCAATATTAGGGAATATACCCAGAATATTTTGATACCAGAAGTAATTTTTTTTCTATTGTAGAGAATTGCCAAGGATCTCAGGTGCAGAATTTATCAGGAATCTGAACAGCACCTAGTTTACCTTATTTACATCAGTAAGATGTCTCCACCTCTACTCTTGCTGGGGCAAACTTGGTTCACCTTGGAAGTCAGGTGCCACAAACGGATCCAATCCGTATTTTGAAATCACCTTTAGTACACGACTCATGCCCCAAATTAAGTTCTGCATTACCTAAATGGTCACTGCAATCTAAAAAAATTAAGGAAATTTGCTCATCATCACCTTGCGATGTTCTCGGTACATCTCTAACTGGATGATGTTCGCATAAGACAACATCTTTCAAAATTGGAATGGAACGGAGGCTTACAGAAGTTTCCTTGCTTTCGACTGGGAAAATAATGAATTTCTGAAGATTCATTTGAGGTGCTTCATTAACTAGGCTTTCAGGTGGCTTACTGCTAGCTGCCTTGATGGTTTGTTGCAGATTTTCTAAGGAGTTTATGCAACATTTACGAGCAACGTTATCCAGAGGAATACATCTGGAAAGCCTGCATGATTTCCTCCTCATCCGACTAAGTCTATAGAAATGAGAGTTGCCCTTCTGTCTACCAATATCCACGTTCCTCAATTCTATCCTGCTCCCTGTATAGTATTGAGAAGGGAAAAATCAGTTACTCGTGTCAGTATTCAGAAGTGTTTTATTTTTGCCACAACTATTAAGGGACACGGAGCTGGTTTTGCTTTACCTCCATTAGTTATGCCCGATTCAGGAGTATTGGAAATATCAAGTAAGGATCCCATCGAAAGGGAATGCTCAGCTGATGGCCGCTTCCGGGGTGGGAAGGGAGACATGTCTGTCTCTCTGGTCAGCTGAGCAAGGGTCTCTCTTAAGCGACGTTTCTTCCGGTTGGTATTTGGAGTATTCAGTGAAAGTTGTGAGACAGACGTTTTCAGTTCAGGACTGTCTAACTGCAATGAAATATAAACATTCAGATAGGTAACTGTACTCCTTCTCTACAGCTTAGATCCACAGGAAGCTGTAAAATCCTGCTACTGAAATGAATTATTGGTTTCGCTGTAAAGCTTACTATAGCCCTTCAGGAAGGGCCTGAAAACCCAATTATTTTCACTGACTGATTCTTTAGTAATTATCTTCTGCTATTATTGAGTTCCTTTGAGATGATGGTTTTTCTTGTGGGGGGAAAAGTGTTTTATTTTTGGGCTGGATGCGCATTTATTACTACTCAAATTTTCATAGGAGGCTTTGTATTCTATTCTATTTTGTTGTTAGAAATTGCACTTCAGTCTCTTATTGGTCTAGATCACATGACAGATTAAACCATGGTTTAATATGCACTATGGTTTAATGGAAACAAATAGCATGGTGGTGCACACTGCTCAAATGTTCCTGCACTGCTGCTCCCACAAACTAAACAACCCAGAATCTGTCTCGTTACGGTATCAAAACCTGCGCTTATGGTTTGTTTCTCTCCCAACAAACCATGAGTAGTAGCTAAGCTTTGTTCTTGGTTTATCTCTCATGGTTTGTTTAGGGGAAGGAAGCCACAAGCTCCGCTTCAGATGACATGACAAGCAGAACTCTGCCTTGTTTCGTCTCTGGCACAGCACCAGGGGAGGAGGAGTGCCACAAGAGCTTCTGAGCTGTGACCTGCTGCTGCTTCACATTGTTTGTATTAAACTATGGTTTGAGGCAGCTAGTGAGCTGGGCCACTGTATAAGCTGCCCTAATTGAGTTTTACTCATAAAAGTGGCCATAAGTGTTTTACATAAATACAGAAACAAAAAAAGCTTTGACACGGTTAATGAACTGAAGTGTTTAAAAATCATCCCAAAATTCCATCTTATATTTCATTAATAAGCTAATACCAAGAATTGCCCAGTTTAAAGATCCCATTCTGGTTCTATAAATTGCTTTCAATATTCTAGATTTCCTTCTGTAGCAGCTCACCTTTTCAAAAAGGTACATGGATTCTCCAGCTTTGGCATCCATCTGAATGCTTCCCCAAAACCACTAGAGGGAGAAAAAACATTTTCTGTGATTTGCTCAAGCATATACAACAATCCATCACTGCCAACGTTAAAAATAGCTACTGAAAAGCAAAAGCCAAGGGGTTTAGGCTTAGGATGCATTTTAAGAATCCAGGATTTTCTATTAAAACTGACCTCCTGCTTTACAACGTAGAGGTTCTGTGATGGCTCAAATGGAAGGTCTTTTACAGTATTTTCTTCAACTACGAGATGAGTACACCTTTCATCACCAACAGGCAGGTGTTGTCCACCTGAAGACAAAAGAGGGTTGACAAGATTAATCTGTTCCTTCCTAAATTCTACACTTAATTTTCATTCCAACACACTACAGTAACACCAAGGGAGGCGGGAATCTTATTTCCCAGTGAAAAATGTGCAAAGTTATTTTCAAAGTATTAGGTAAGGCGGGGGAGAGGAGACTTTCCTCTGTCCCTCACATGTAATCTGTCAGGGGACAGAGCCAAACCTAGCTGGGGCACATCTCTTTTTGCCACTCGTCTTCAACATTTCCCCCTCCTTGCCAAACACAAGCAGATGCAGATTTTAGAGAACGGGGGAATGAGAAAGAGCATCTCTAGTTGGTGCTACATACTGGCTAAGAGGATAAACCTAAATGTCCCTACTTGAAATCTCACAACTATGAACTCACTACATGGAACTTGCTTATTTCTTCTGTCTGTACTTTGAGAATAATACTGGCCTTTTTGAATGTTAGCATAAGGGATATGAAGATATGGAGAGCTCCAAGAACTGTAGAGCACCTACAAACAATGCTAACCATACTTAGAATAACATATTTAAAGGAGAGAGCACTGATTTCTTTCACACGGCTTCAGATTTTCATTATTATGCATGATGCAACGCTGGCTCTCCACATTTTTACATTCAGGAAGCTGTACATGAATTAAAGAAAAGGCACAAAGGTGCACAAATGCAATTTGAGATACAGCTTAAGCATTTGACATCTCTTCTGTAATGAATTCTCGGCATTTAGACTTGCTTTAGATGGCGACGTCAACCTCTTTTAAGTGCAAATCAGTAGAAAAGCATGATTCCATAGATAGGTATAATAGAGGGGTATGCAGTTCATTGGGACGCGGGTGGCGCTGTGGGTAAAACCTCAGTGCCTAGGGCTTGCCGATCGTATGGCCGGCGGTTCGAATCCCCGCGGTGGGATGAGCTCCCGTCTTTCGGTCCCAGCTCCTGCCCACCTAGCAGTTCCAAAGCACCCCTAAGTGCAAGTAGATAAATAGGGACTGCTTTATAGCGGGAAGGTAAACGGCGTTTCCGTGTGCTGTGCTGGTGCTGGCTCGCCAGAGCAGCTTCGTCACGCTGGCCACGTGACCCGGAAGTGTCTTCGGACAGCGCTGGCTCCCGGCCTCTTAAGTGAGATGAGCACACAACCCTAGAGTCGGACACAACTGGCCCGTACGGGCAGGGGTACCTTTACCTTACCTTTATACAGTTGATTAAACAAGTCATCAACTACTATAATACATTTACAAATATGAACACTAACACATTCTCAGTAAAACAGAGCATCAAAATCTGTAGTATCAGCAATATAATAATATGCTGACTATTTATTATGCATGCCGCCCCAAAAAAGTATCTTTTTACAGTGATAGTAGTGTTTTTGTCCGGGGCACAAGGAGGTTTAAAGCATTTTATGTACGTAAGACTCTTAGTGCAATAGTTTTTTCACATTTACCTTGCATTTCTGTCATTTCTTCCATGCTCTTCTTTTCTTCGTCAGAGAATCCAAGAAAACTCAACATGCAGTCCTGAAATGGGGGAACTTTAAATTCTTTCCTGAATTCCTCAGCAGCAGCACAGAAGTCACTAAGGAGTGGAGGGAGGGGGGAAATGGGATGAGGGATTTAAACCTTGTTGCACCATGTTTTCCTATGCAGAAAATGATTTCTGCTCACTGTCCTGCACGCAAGTGCAAATACCAATGCTACTTTGGAGAATGTATACATACATGTCGTTCCTTTTCTCCCAGGCCTTATAAATCCACTCTGCTTTCATGATGGGTGTGCCTAGACTCACAGCTGCCTGCAAATCAGCAGAGAAAGAGGTAAAAGGTAGACTGAAAAAGAGAATGCCCTTGCAAAGGCTTACTTAGTAAAGATCATAGGATTTCACAAAAGACAAAAATCTATGCTTGATAAACAGAATTAACATTTGTGGGCTTTTTTAATTTTAAAAAAAGATCTGTACTTTAACCCTGGATGTTAGTGGAAGTGTGGCAAGATCACAAAATAGAATCCATGGGCCCCTATTGAAACACAAAGTTCAAAGAACAAAGCAGGTGAAATCTGGCCTTTGGAGTCAAACATAATAGTGAAACATGCACCCACATATTCAAAATCCAACACCAAAACATGGTTTGGCAATATTTAGGCTTGCATATTCCTTCCCCCCACCTTTCATTTGCATGAAGGCATTAGAAATTCCTGACTACACACAGACTTCATGACCAGAGGGGATCAGATTCTGCTCCCATGTAATATGAAAGCTTTATTTAATGGCAAGCTTTAATTATGCAAGTTGATTAGTATACATGCTCCTTCAGTAAATATTAAAACAATTGAATTGCTTCCTTGAGTCAAATAACAGGGGGAATGGAGCCAGATCATTGGTTCATCTATCTCAGTATTGTCTACACTGATTGGCATAGTCTCCCCAGAATTCTAGACTGGGTACATTCTAGACTGGGTACATACAGTCCCACCTGGAGATGCCAGGGACTGAACCTGGGACATTCTTCATGCAAAGCAGATACTCTAGCACTGAGCTACAGTCCTTCTGCAGGAGGGAGAAGCCAATGTAAATCAGATTTTCAATCAATGATTTATGTCTATCCACCCCAACATTTTGGAAGGGAGCCATATTATCCAGCCCTCAATAAATCCATCATATATATGAATATGGACAATTCATTACTTTACTAAGCCATAAACGGAGGGTCAACTGTATTTAAAATGATTTAGATAAAATAGATGTTTGCTCATGGAAGACAGCTATGGTATACTTCGCTGCATTCCTGTGAGAAATGTAGACACAAGTGAGATTTCGTTTTAATATGGCCGGATACAACAAAACCAGAACAAAACTGCTGTCCAGTTACGGTATTAAACCTCTCCTGCCACTGGGTCGTAAGGTAGCTCCATAAGAACTACTGTACTGCATTCTTAGACCTCCAGCTGACAGCACCAGGCTGCAAGTATAGGCTTTGCTACAGAATACTTATCTACATGAATTGTATCTTCTTCAACTGCTTTGGAGTTGACATTTAAATGAAAAGTTATGCAACTTCAAAATGCCACTCTATTACACCTCCAATACATCCTTCAAAATATTGAAATGCCTCTTAAAATAAAGACACACAATCAAAACCTTTAAATGCAAAATCCATTTGCACAGCTTAATGTGTACACAGCCCACAGCTTAATGTACATACAATACTTATCATCCCTTTGCATCATATGCCTGGTATATGCAAAAAAAAATATTCTGCACCCAAACTCTGAACTAGAAAGGGAAATGAACATACTCTGAATTTGCCTCCTTGCGTAGAATTAGCCACCAAATGTGTAACTTTTGAATTGAAATCCCGTCGAATAATCCCTCCCATATGATGAGCCAAAGTCACCAGCTTCACCTATAAACAAAATTGGGCTCCAGTTAGTTTTCTATTTATTTTTTAAACAACATTGCTATTAGACCAAGGTAATATGCCATCTGCAATTCAATGTACAAAGCAACAGTACTTCCAGCCATTCTCCTTTCGGTTTACGTTGCAACATTTGGGTTGTAAAATGGTTACTTCTCTCTTTAAAGGCATTCCTGCACAGGAGGGTCAAGAGTTCGGAGCAAGGTTTGCTTAGGGGTGCTTTGCACAGGAGAGTCAAAAATTCATCCTATGAACCTGGCAATTAAGGGGAAGAAGAAGCAGGTGTCTACTCTACTTCCAATTGGCTACAGTGTTGTGAGGGTAACTAAAAAAAAGTCTATGAGTTGGAACTGTCCGAAGCCTAGTTACTCACCCCATAAATGCCATACTACTCTACCACATGGAAGGAATAGGTTAAAATCCAAAACTTTAAAGGAATGTTTAGTGAAGACACCCAGAGGCAGAAAGAGAAGATAAATACTTGCTGACTGCAGTGAGTTAACTCCACTTATCAGCACTCACAGTATTACCCCACAAACATTTGGTACTTTTAACCAACTTGTGTCTCATAATTGTATTCCTGTCTTCCATAGGAGGACCCCATGTGATGGTGTATATGGCATTATGCCCATTCTGTTTATTTCAACTATTTATATACAAAAATTTCCAAGCAGTGTGCATACAAATCACCGAAAGCACATAACAAATAAAAATCAGCAGATAAAATCAGAAAATGCCCTTAAAATGCCTGCAGGAATAGATACACATCATGTCTTCAAGTTGGACCAGTCCCCATCCCACAGCTGAATGTCACTCAGTGCTGAGTGGAAGCTTGAATCCAGATGTCCCCATTTCACACTATTCCCTTTGTGACTTAAAAAACACTTCTTTGCACATTCCTCAAGTGGTGCTGCTATAGCAATCAGTACCAAGCTCCGTGAGGATCTCCACTCAATATTGCAACCTCTTCAACTATTATTCAGTGTAGGTGAACTATTCTAAGGGGCATGGAAAAAAATACAATCTTACCAATTCTTCTTTCTTTCTGAATCCTGTGAAGCATAACACAAGATTCAACATACTGGCACAGTACAACGGGCGGCATGAGAAAGGCAGAGGCTGAAATAAAAGTAAACTGGTTAGTTGTCACAGAAGACGCCCCAAGACAATTAAGTAAGCTTGTGTGAAAATCATGCACTTAAAGGATAAACCACCACCCATTCAGGGAACTAGGGGCCTGGTTTAATCAAACCTACAGCTCTATAGAAGTCACTTCCTGGTTGTTTCTTCCTATACTGTTCTTGTTAACATCTAAATGAAGAAGTCACATTTACAAGACAAAGGACGGTAAAGCTAAAGATTCCCTAGGGAGGAGGAGAGATTTGTGTGGGAAGAAGAAAACACAGTTACAGCAAAGTAAGAAAAGGACCACAGACCTGATAAGAACCTCCTGTATTAACATGTTTTGTTTAGTGTACATTTTCATTATGGATGTATTTTTTATTATGCCCTAATAAACCTGTTAGCCTTTAAGGTACCACAAGACTCTATTTTTTTCAAGTATTAGATGCACAATAGAAGTGTGCTTCATTCAAATGTTGCACGACAGATATCAGAGAGCCACATGGTAAGGTGGAAAAATGAGTGAAAACAGATCTGTCAAAGGTTATGACTGTGTTATTTAATACAGACATGGGTCAAAAATTCAACGTGTATCCCGGGGTGGCCACTAGGGGCGCATCGGAAGATGGCTGACAATAACATCTCTCTGACCCACACGAGGTAATTAAGAGGCTGTGATGGGAGTAAACAGCCTCCTGGCCCCCCAAGAGTGTGGGGGGGACTGCCCTTGCCTGTTGTGCCCTATAGCACCCCCGAATTTTGTGGGGTGGGGGCACTAGGCAGAAAGCCCTTGTGTGGATTTCGGCACTCCTGGATGCTGTCTCTGATCCGCGCCCCTAGCTGCAGGAACTTCAAAAGAAACAATTAGGAGGAAGCTAATGCACATATTTCAAGGAAGAAGGGGGAGTAAAGACTGCTAACTGAAGAGATCTCTGATAAACAAGACGGGTCGGAGGAACAAGAATAAATTATGGGAAGACACACTAAGGCTCGGTATGTCCGGCAACAGGACTGGATGGGGGAGGGGGAAAAAACTTTCCTTTATTTTCTCTGTGGTTAACCAAGAATCCCCCCCCCCCAAAGTCACAAGTCAGAAATGCCGCTTAAATGACTTAAGCTGTGGATTTAAGAGGGTGTGGAGATATTTTTCTAACCAAAGCATGTTTTAAGAAGACCGTGGAAAGCATAAGAGCTTTGGAATGACGCAGCAAAAAATATTGTCGCCATCTTGGCAAGTTCCATCGAAAGAATTATGTCTGGGAGGAGGAAAGATCTGTTTTCATATTGTGGGTGAGCCTCCTCAGAGGGACTAAAATGCGACAGACTTGCGAGATTAATGATGGAAAGAGTGCTGTTATTTATGAAAGTGATGATATATGGAAACCATCTTGATACGATGACTGGACGAACGGAAAAAATTCACACAGGATTATAATTGTTTACCTGCTTAAGGAGTTTATCAGAAGAGATCATAAAGAGAAAAAAAGAAAAATATACGAACAAAATGAGATGTGGCTAAACAGCAAGATAAGACTGGATAGAATTATGAACATTATTTGGACAGATTTGTGGATATAAACGCAGCAGCAAGATGATGATCGGAATCCCCCTTCAGAACTTGAAATATGGGTCACCCCCCAAAAAATTTATAATTCGGCTTTGTAATTCGGAATTTATGTGATGGGATGTGATTTGGTTTGATTGGTCGGTTAATAAAAATTATTTTAAAAAACAAAAAACAAAAATTCAACGTGTATCCCAAAGGACAAGTGAATAAAATACATTTTTAAACAGGTCCCAGTTTCAGGAGTTACAGGGGAAGATGATTGTATCCAAATGTATCCATGATTATATCCATGATTGTATCCAAATATATGCATGTCCAAAACAGAAGCCAGCCACCATTTCAAGATCTCTTACAATGTACATTCTTACCTCGCCTTTTCTGGCACAGTGCAGTACTATCGGGGGCCCAAGCACTCTGCAGTCAGCTTTGTGCAAATCGTTGAAAATGGGATCTTGAAAGTCTGCTATCACAAAAATGGTCTCAAATTCTGGCGAATCGGAATTCTTATACTCCTCCACTGAATCCGTCTTTATGTATGGCAGTTTAATTTCCTTCAATTGTTTACAAAAAAGTCAAGTATTAATTACAATAGTAAAGCTAACAAAAATGTTTTTCTGCCTATAAGTTATATAGCAGGATTATTTCAATAAAAATAAGTATGAGTTAGAAACTGCCCATTAAATTTGAAGCTAGCTCAACAGAAACATGACTCCTTTTTTGCAGATAGAAGCAGAGTTTTAATAGTTAAATTTGAGTTCTAATCCATGAGCATGAGATGCATCATCGTAACGATCACAGGTGTACATCAATTCAGAACCAATGCCAACACCCCAAAGCTTCGATTCAGCTAGCTCCATTGTGCACCATTCACTACTATTGTGCTTTTATTTTATCCATATACCAAGTGATGAGATTGTTGATTTTGCCCACTTCTGTCCCAGTAGTGCAAAAGACTGCATGCAGACACGTACACGTAATTGCCCCAACATACCATATGGATAATACTTTTAATAAGTTTTTCTTCCGATTTACCAGAACTAGCTTCCTTTATCTTTATAACGGGAACTTCCATTATCTTAATGGTCTGCAGAAGAGGAGAACTTCAGTATGAGAACGAAAAAATCCAAAGCCTCAACTACAAGTTTTCAATAACATGAGGGATTGCATACCATTTTGGGATCATGGGCATTTAGAATTTTGAGAGCACCAGAACTCTTCAAGGGCACAATTTCAGTCATGGGCATCATGTTGGGGGCCTGATAAATCTTACCTCCAAAGCTTTCAGAAGTTCTTCACATTTTGCAGCTTCTTTCGGTAGGACTACCCTAGTTTCAATCTGCGGCATTTCTTCTTTTGGGAGAGGGGAAAAAAGAACAAACAGTATGATTGCAGAATTAAAGCAACCTATCTTCTCTCTCAACAAGGGAGAGGAAGTAGAAGCAGCTTATATTCCTAATAACATCCACCTATACAGGTGGCAACCGTTTAGTGCGGGGGTTCCGTTTCTGGCCCCCTGGAGTGCCTTGAATGATAGTCAGGGGTGCTGTGGGCAACACCTGGGTCCTTCTTTCCTTTCCTTTCCTCCCTTCCTCTGATGCACTCTCACGTCTCTGCCTCCCAAAGGTTTGCACAGCTGTTTGTTGCAGCAGCTCTAGCTACAAGCTCTCTAGGTGAATGGTAGCTCTGGGGCTAGCCAGGGGGTGCTGGTTGTCAGGAGCTGAGGCAGCCTTGGAGTAAGCAAGCAAGTAAGCGAGGGAGCCCTACCAGCCCTTGCTGTTGGGATGGACAGACAAGTGGGAGGCCAGGCCCCGCTCTGGCCTTTCTTGTGCTGGCTGTGTGCAAGGCCTTCCTGGGAGCTGAGTGCCCAGAGCCGAAGGGGAGCCTTTCCGCCATGCAGGCCCAGCAGTGCCCGCTGCTGTCTCCCAAGATAAGGTGCTGACCTCACGTTCACCTTTGGCCAGTCTCTGTTGGGCCACTAAGGCAGATAGAGTCTGCTAGTGTCACTTTCTGAAAACAGCCCTGTAGAATCACCATATTTCCTACTGCTAACTCGCTTAGTTGATCCAGCCAATATGGTTAATGGTACTGTGATGCTGAGAGATCAAAGAGAAGCAACAGGATCACATTCTCTCTATCCCTGTCCTGATAAAGGTCATGGGTCAGGGTAACCAAGGCTGACTCAGTTCTGAAGCTAGGCCTGAATCTTGGTTGCGAATGGATCCAGATAATTCAGTAGGGGCACCCTCTTCCGATGCCCCAGTAGGGCAGTGTGAGGAGGCACTTCTCTTTCGGGCAGGGGGGCAGCTCAGAGACCAGGGGCGGCAGCAGTAGCTGCCCAGGGGACTCTCAAGGAGAAGGCCGAGGGAACACTCCACAACAAATGGTGTTTGAAAAAGGGCGAGAGGCTGCCAGCTCAGAAGGCAAGGGGTGACATAACTGAGCTCCTGAGCCCCACAGGGGGGCCGCAGAAAGAATGTAGGGAGCCAGGGACTCAAAAAGGTTCAAAACCTCTGGTCTAGAGTGAAGCCAACCACAAGTCTGGGCTCAGGTTTAATGCTAAGCTAAACCGTTGCTTAGTGCCAGGTAGTGCAGCAGAAGCAAGGCTTAGGGAGAAACACGTTTGTTCGTTCACGCCAAGCCACTGGTTTGGCTTAGCATTATGTGCAAAATGGGCCTTTAAAGATTATGGAACATCTTGCTATCCAATAAAAAAATCCCACAAGCTTATTCATTATATGCCAACAAGAATTTTTTTGTAGGTTTGTGCACTGTTCAATAATATATTCACTATTTAGATCTGTGGTCTTGATATTTACCTATTATAAAGTTGCTATTGCTGCTGCTGTTTGTGTTCTACTGGCTTTTATTATTTTAATGAAGTTGACAGTTGCCTTGGGGTTCCATTGTGAAGCCAAAGGCAAAACAGAAATACTTTAATTAGTAAATAAAAACAAAATAAGCCTACAGGAAAGAGTCTGCATTGTGCTTTGTGCTTTAGCTAAGTATAACATAAATATTGCTATAAAAGCACACATGTGAATGCTCCCATCTGAAAAAACTAGAGGAATACAAAGAGAAGTATAACTAGATTCATAGCTAGATTGCAAGAGTTTCTATAGCAAGTGACTTTTATCCACATTCTGAAATAAGAACCATTCACTCCATTACCTTCATCATCTGAAGCTGATCCCCTGAATAGGTTCTCCTTTGAAGATTCTGTAATTTTGGAGTCAAGAATGGAAGAATCTGCCAAGAGACTCCTCCCTGTATCAGACATGAGCGTACTGTTGTCAGCCATGGTCAAAAGGGTATTTCACTTCTACGGCTGCAAGGGAATCACCCAGTAAGTTATTATTATTTTTAAGGAAACACACCGTTTAGGAAACTATTAGCAGTCTATGTAAGGTTCCTAACCGTACTCCAAAAGCAACTCTGCAATTTGAATACCCGTACCAGAGCTTGTACCTACATTGTCAAAGCCTCACTTTCCCTCTTGCATTTACCAATTACTGCTGCTGCTTCCTGTTCTGTTTTGCCATTAAGATCTGCAGGGTCTAAACACTACAGGGAGAAAGGGGGGTTTTCTGGGTGGGTCAGTGGGTGGAAGATACCTGGGCTATAAGATCATACTTGAAGATGTTTATGCAAAACATATTTTTCTATAACTATATGCACTGCCCAGATGTTGCAAAATCTTCTGGAGCCAAATGAGCAACATTCTCAACATGCTATTTATTCATTCGTGCTCGTCTCTGTGTTCATGGAATTCTGGTATCCATGACTCTCTAGTACAGCAGTACATCGGTTTAAGAACAGTCCTGTTTACGAATGATTCGGTTTACAAACCCCGCAAAACCTGCAGTAGTGTCCTGGTTTGCAAACTTTACCTCAGAGGCCTCATTAGGGAAAGCGTGCAACAGTTCAAGAACAGTTTCAGTTTAAGAACGGACTTCTGGAAGGGATTAAGTTTACTTGTGTGCCATGCTATGTAAAATGCTCATGCAAGTGTTATAAGTACCAGAGCAACTCCTGGCAGGGGAGTTGACAGGATACAGGACACTATCAAACCTACAGTTACATAAATCCAACTAACAATAACACCCACAACGTAACTGGCTGTGTTTAACTATATGTATTCTTTATGCATCATATAAACATACCTCTTTACACATTATCAAATTAAGTAGAAGCAATTAAACATTTTGAACAGGAAAAAAACTTGAGGAATAGTAAGCCTCTCATTTTCTCTAAACTGTCAAGTCTCAAGGGAGGAGACCTGTATTTCAAGCTTGTACAGAGTGTAGAGAAATTATGCTTCATTACATAAGATCTGACCTTTTATTTTGTATGATGAAGCCCAGACAACTGAAAGTCTGTCTTGGATGCCTTCCTGTCTGTCTTACTCCCTTTTAGTAACTTCAGAACATCTGCTAAAATATCTTTCCCCATTACTTATGAAGACTCTACATAAACTTCAAGGTGTTGCACCTACAGCTTCTTCCGCAGCCACTCCATCAATGCTCATAGATAGCCCTCTTTCCGATTTATAAGCTTTGCTTGACTTTCACCTTTCATATGCCACCTTTTATTATGCAACTGTATGCACAACTTCACAGCTGTTATGGGGTGAGGCTGGAATGCAGGGTTTTTAACTACACTGTCATAAGAGAGTGAATGGCTAAACACACAGGAGCACACATCTAAGGCAAAATATGAGCAGATGAGATAAACTATACTCTGTGATAGTATGATGACAGGTGGAGCAGAAGGCATGGGCCAATTTCCAATGAACCCCTAGCTGGTTGCTGTGTTTCTTGTGTAAATGCTAGATCTTGATCTGAACCAGTAGGCACTTTGAATTTGAACAAGAATGCATACTGAAAACAGCTTAACACAATTAGAATATTAGATAGGCTTGTAGTGTTCAGAACATTTAACATCTCAATAGACTACAATAGAAGGGGGAATCGACTATGCAAGACAAGTTAAGACCACCCCAGGTTTACAATTGTCTCTGCATATCCTTTGTTAGCTCCAGAATAATTTCAGCACAGAACAAATGGAATCATCTACACAAAGTAGGTGCTGCCCTGCCCAACATGCCTAATTTTAGATGAGTGCAAATGCTTTGAGCAGTATTGTAATCTACAGTTTTCCTAAACACTGAGTGTTGAGGCAGATATCCAATCAAAGAGGAACAAGTGCACAAACAGCTTGAATTGAAAGGTGTTGCATATGCTTTTTATTTCATTTTAAGATATGAGAACAAGAATAAGACAGCTCTTCAAATTATTAGAAATCAAAAAGAAAGCAAGAAGCAAGCACTAGGTGGACCCAATACATTAGCTGTCCATGAAATTTGGGCTCACGTGATCATTTCCCACAGTTGGGTCAGCGGCCTGCTGCACTTGTAGTGCTGGTACAGGAAGCAATCATGTGAGGAAGCACATGACTAAAGATGCCAAGCCTTAGTGTTGCAACATGGAGTCTTAATATGCAATCAATTTTCCCATGATTCCTGCCCCCAAATCTGTATTTTAAGTATCATTACTTCATCCTTACTCAAAACACATCTATAAATCAATAGTACTCTACTGTGATGTTTTTCCATCTGACCTGTTTTATAACACCTATACACACAATAAAGCATGTGTTGACATTAGGTGACAACCATTACTAACAAACTGTAATTGTGGAGCAGAGCAGGATTGCCAGATCTCTAAAGTGAAACTCAAAAGCATGGTTACATTCAAAATTACAAAGTACAGTAGTGATTTAAGGACTTCCTCTTATTTTAGAGCACCTTGTAAGAACAGAAGATAATCCCTTCTGGATCAGACCAACGGCATATCTAGTCCAGCATCCTATTTGCCAGTAACCAACCAAATACTTCTGGAAAGCCTACAAGAAGGACATTAGTCCAATAACCCTCTCCCACTGTTGTTCCCCAGTGACTGGCATTCAGAGGCATGGCTGCGTTCAAATGTCATAGTAAACGCAGGTCACTCCTGTTTCACTCCAGAGGTCAGCAGGGGCAACAATCCACAGTACATGTCTTGGAATCATGATTCAAACAAAGCACAATAGGTAAGCCAAGAACAGACCTTGGCTTCAGATCCTGGTTTGCTTGGAGCTAAAGAAACTACTAATTCTGTTTCAGCCACAACACTAAGCCAAGCATCCTGGTTTGTTGCCCCTGCTTGTCAGAAGGGACAATTAATGCAAGAGTGATCTGCATGTTCACAGTAAATCATAGCTTAGCATGGCATGCAGACACATGCACTGATAGCCTTATATAAATTTGTCTGTTCCCCTCTTAAAGTAATCTAATCTAGCTGTCATCACATCTGGTGGAAGCAAATTCTAAAGCTTGGCTGTGCACTGTGGAATACTTCATTTTGTCTGCTCTGCCCTTCCCACCCTTCAACTTCTTTTGATAAGATCAAATTCTGTATTACAAGAGAAACGTCCCTCTATCCACTTTCTCCACACGCTGCCTAATTCTATACACCTGTATGCCCCCCCCCGCCTGCTTTTCTTTTTTCTAAACTAAATAGCCCCAACTTTTCTCACAGGGCAGCTGTTCCGGCCTCTCTCCAATTCCCAGATGCCGGGGATAAATAGGGTACAGATATCACCATTATACCCTGCTGGTGAGTTCCACAAGGGCATATTGGATGTACTGGAAACAGTACTGGATTACACAGACCTTTGGACGGACCTAGCAAAATAATCTACACATTTGGACACCTTAGAAATTTTTAACATGCAACTAAAAATTTAAGATGTGATCAAGCACCTGGGGCAAACCAGAGCTTACCTTTGCCTAGATATTTTATTTTTTATTTATTTAACACCACCTATGAACACGGTCTTTTCCAATGTGCAGATCTGAAAGTTCCTTAGCCAAAATCCTTATAATCCAGAAATAGAAACAAGGGGAATAACAGGCGGAAAGGGTGAGGATAGAGGCAGCAGTAAACAAGTGAAGAATTTGTGACTGTTTCAGTTCCATGTACTTTGGCTTAGCTACAGCACAGCATTGGATGTAAGGGTGAAACAGAAGCACAGGTGAAATGGCATATGCACTACACCTTACAAAGGGTAGCCAACATGGTGCCCTCTGGGAGTTTTGCACTACACTTGCCATCGGCCCCAGTCAACATGGACATTGGTACGGGACGATGGGAGTTCCTGTCCACAACATCTAGACGGCACCACAGTGCATAAACCCTGCCTTTCCAGGTAGGTGCCGAGATGAAATTTACAAAACAAGAGGCACCCCCCCCCCAAGATTTTCCTATACATATACAAAATAATAAGCTTCCATTTTCCTTAACAGACCCCTTATTATAATACACACACTAAGGCTCACCCATCTTTTTTTTTCCATTCCCAGAGCTTAGGCCCTGAATGTAAAAAAATAAAATGCAAAAAGGTGACACCTCTGAGCAAGTACAGAGTGCGTTTCTTTCACCCCTGGCCAGTCTCCATATGTCTGGGTTTGGAGATGGAAAAGAGGGACTTCCAGGATATTTTTGCCTCTTAATTCTTCTTTTGGGGGGGGGGGCGTAACTAAAACCAAGCCCCCTTGGCTGCCCTTGCAACTGCGACCACCGCCGCCACTCGAGGCCTTTTCCCCATTTCCCAGCCAGCTCGCTTCCCCATCCCTCTCCACCTGCTACCGTTGCCCAACTCTCCCCTTCACGAGCCACACTCGCCCAACTCCCCCTTCTCAGTCGCCCCCCCCCATTCACTACCCCCCGGAGCCCCCGGCCTCCTCCCACAGGCTCCGCCCTCCTCCGCCTCACCCTCCAGGGCGACTCAAGGCCTCTCTCCGCTCACAGGGAAGCCGCCATTCCGGGACCTGCCGCGACGCACAACACCAATTCAAAAAAGCGAGCGTCCGCTCCCTGCCCGCTTCCCATTGGCTGCCCTGACGCACCGGGGGTGGAGTGGGCAGACGCTAAACTCATGCTCCGGGATGCCGGCCTCCTATTGGCGCGTGGCTCCTTGGGGGGCGGGGCGAGAGACGTCACCGGGGCAAAGCTCCTCACTTTCTGTTTGCCTCTCGCGCGCGTCTCCACGGTTCACCGGCTTGTTTCCGAACGTTGGGTTGGGCGCCGCCCACCTACAAGACGGTTTTCGATTGGCCGAGACTGGTCTCTGTACCCAGTTTACGCCTAAGCCCCGCCGTGAGGGAGGGTGAGCTCGACTGAGGATTGGCTGATTTGGGGAAGAGTCGTCTCCGCCCCCTCACGCTCGTGCTCACTCTTTCAAACGGTTGTTAAATGGGAGGAGCGGGGGGGGGGGCGAGAGCGAAGGGGCCCGGATATTGCCATGTCGCCACTGTTCCCCCAAAACAGTGTTTCCCAACCTTTGGTTTCTGGCTGTTTTTGGACTACACTTCCCATCATCCCTAACCACTGGTCTTGCTCGCTAAGTATGATGGGAGTTGTAGTCCAAAAACAGCTGGAGACCCAAGGTTGGGAAACACTGCCCTCAAAGGTTCCCTTGCAGACAATAATATTAATAATAATAATAATGAATAAATCTGAAGCGAACGTGTGCACATTTAAAAACTATTCTCCTGACCACGCCTACTTTTCCCACGCGAGGATTCCTGGGAGTTGAAGTCTTTGGAGGAGAGTGAAAAGCAGACGCTAATCGATTCTTCCCATGGAAACCTAATCCCCTCATTTTTTCCCCTCTCATCCTTTGCAGAAAGGAAAGATCTGTTGCAATGGGAAGAATAATTCAACATAATTATTAATTATATTAATATTTAATAATAATTTTTAAAAGAATTTGTTGGTCGCTTCAACTTGCCCAGGGCGACCCAAAGCACTTAACAATAAACCCCACACAGATGCACTAAAACCAAGAGGAAAGCAACATTCAGTAAACTGATCAAAGCATTATATATATATCAGGATATATAGGCTGTGAAGGCACACAAAAACATGTTTATTATTATGTTGTATTATGCTACGGGACGCAGCATAATACAAGGGACGCAGGTGGCGCTGTGGGTTAAAGCCTCAGCGCCTAGGACTTGCCGATCGAAAGGTCGGCGGTTCGAATCCCTGCGGCGGGGTGCGCTCCCGTTGTTCAGTCCCAGCGCCTGCCAACCTAGCAGTTCGAAAGCACCTCCGGGTGCAAGTAGATAAATAGGGACCGCTTACCAGCGGGAAGGTAAACGGCGTTTCTGTGTGCGGCTCTGGCTCGCCAGATGCAGCTTGTCACGCTGGCCACGTGACCCGGAAGTGTCTGCGGACAGCGCTGGCCCCTGGCCTCTTAAGTGAGATGGGCGCACAACCCCAGAGTCTGTCAAGACTGGCCCGTACAGGCAGGGGTACCTTTACCTTTACCTTTATTATGCTACAGTGGTGATGCTGTTCTTTGCCTTTAAAAAAAAAGTTTATGCCAGATATGGACAAAGGGGGGATACCCTACTAACACATCAGAGGTGATGGCCTGCTGAGCCTGTGTGCTAAACTGTGAAGACTTGACAACAGCCATACCTCCAGAGCAAAGGAGCTCACACTGGACAAATGCCCCTGGTTTCTAAATATCTGTACTGGGTTCTCAGCACCATAACAAAGCAAGGAAACAAGGCAAGGAAGCACCACATTCTGAAATGGCATGAATGGAACAAGGACTCCATAATCCTTCAGATGTGTCATCACATGGGCAGGTTGTGGAGTGATGGCCAACGAGATCAGCAAAGCGCAGGTGGCGCAGCCGGGCGGGGACACCATCTTTGGGAAGATCATCCACAAAGAGATCCCTGCGAAGATCCTCTTCGAGGACAAGAAGTGCCTTGTGCTGCATGACATTTCCCCACAAGCTCCAACCCATTTCCTAGCAGTTCCCAAGAAGCCCATTGCTCTGTTATCTCAAGTGCAAGATTCTGATGAAGCTTTTATTGGACACTTAATTACTGCGGGCAAGAAATGTGCAACTGAATTAGGCTTGATGAGGGGATACCAAGTGGTGGTGAACGAAAGGCCAGATGATGGTCAGTCTGTCTACCATGTGCACCTCCATGTCCTCGGTGGATTGGCCTCCAGGTTAAGAGAGTGGGAAAGAAAGAATTTTGCCCCCAAACTATCTCTTGAACAGCCTCAACAAATGTTTTCAAAATCCAACTATGATCAATACCTTCAGCCACTTAACCTTTCCTGTGGAGTACAATAGAAGTGAAATATACTCAGAGTCCTGTAGTGATTTCATGCTCTTTACTGCAGCTTGTAAAACAGTGACTGAATTGCACCCCCAAACCTCAGGCTTTTATATACATTACTTACACAATGAGTCCCGTCTGATTGGCTGATTCTACTTCCCTCCTGGAGCCTGATTGGTCCTTTCCTGCAAGCCAATCAGTTGTTGCATGCTAGGACCCTACTTGCCTATTGTTCTAGGATCCAAGCTTAGTACATAACAAGAAGTTTGTGCAATCATTGTTCAATAAAGTTATAAGCGTGTTGGCTCATTATAAAAGTGCCACCACATACACCAAGCACGTCTCTAAACTAAAGTGTCAGACCTCACATTATCAGTCTTGCAAAGGATGCCAGGAAGGTGTTATCTAAAATTCTAAATCACAATACTCCAGACAGAAACCCATCTCCAGAATGGATTGCCTGTGAGAACTAGACCTTATTTCTGAGTATACATGCATGTGACCGACTGTATCTCATTGGCATGAGCTTGTGAATCATATACAGGAAGCATGCATAGAAAATTGACTCAGTGTATTTACTCAGTTTCAACATGACCCACCCAAGGAATGTTTGCTCTCAGTGTGAGAGAAGCTCATTTCTTACTGGAAAGCTGCAGTTCCAGCTTTTTCTGCTAAGGTTTTTGATTTAGCAGGGTTAGGCTTTCTTCTCTTCCACATTGCAGTGTCCACAAGGGGTTGCAACTGGAACATCAGTCTTAATGGCTGAACACCACTTGGAACTCAACCCAAGGTCAATGGCACCCATTTGCCACTGGTCAAATTAAGACAGCAGGAGGCTATCTTGTAAGCCAACCCTAAGTTTAAAATGATATGTTTTATGTTGTTAAAGCCACAAAATATATCTGATAAGAAAGGAAGTGTTGACTATATTTCAGTTTTCCAAAAAGAAATCTTTTTCCTGTTCAAATTTTTAAAATGATCAAATTTCCCATAAATTTTACATTGCTAGAGCCGGCCCAATTTGAGGATCATCCACCTGGTTGTGCCCTAACTTTTTTGCACAGCAGCAATCTTTGTGTTTTAACTATTCGTCTATTTGCATTATTTGCTATACTGCTTAATATAATAAAAATCTGCAAATGGTTTACATCAAAACAATAGAAATACAACAATATCCAATAGGGTTTCCTAAAAACTAAATGAAATAACACATAAGCTGCTTCTTCCAGCTTTAAGCCATGGAGAAAATATGTTTTCTTTTATACTGACTCAAGATTTACCAAGACAGATGTTGAGGTGAGGAAATCAGGAGATGTGAGGTCTGTATCACTGGAGGTGCAAACTGACCTCTACTCTGGCTGGCTGGCTGTATCCTCTCACTCCCCCATCTCAATGGCATCCTAAGGCTTTTAGCTCTAACTTGTCAGCCACCATCTGTTAACGATCTTACACAATTAGACTCACACGATAGCTTCAAAGATTGCAGAGTCAACTTTATTAGCCCGAGATCAAAAGGTTCTGGGACAACTGCATGAAATTCCAGGATGATTCCATCATGCATTCCTATTCAGTACCTCTTGGGCAGACCACTGTATATTTAAGCATGGGGAGTCTATGCATTCCTCCCATCTCTGAATACCAAAGAGAACAAAACTTCCCTTGTCTATGATCATGAGAGGCAGGTTTATATAAACCAATCATGTTTACATGAAATAAATCCCGCTTAGGCTGTGTACAATGACAAACCTAGACAGCATCTTAAAAAGCAGAGACATCACCTTGCCAACAAAGGTCTGTATAGTTAAAGCTATGGTTTTCCCAGTAGTGATGTATGGAAGTGAGAGCTGGACCATAAGGAAGGCTGATTGCCGAAGAATGGATGCTTTTGAATTATGGTGCTGGAGGAGACTCTTGAGAGTCCCATGGACTGCAAGAAGATCAAACCGATCCATTCTGAAGGAAATCAGCCCTAAGTGCTCACTGGAAGGACAGATCCTGAAGCTGAGGCTCCAATACTTTGGCCACCTCATGAGAAGAGAAGACTCCCTGGAAAAGACCCTGATGTTGGGAAAGATGAAGGGCACAAGAAGAAGGGGACAACAGAGGACGAGATGGTTGGACAGTGTTCTCGAAGCTACCAGCATGAGTCTGACCAAACTGCGGGAGGCAGTGGAAGACAGGAGTGCCTGGTGTGCCCTGGTCCATGGGGTAACGAAGAGTCGGACACGACTAAACAACAACAACAGGCTGTGTACATGCTATACAATTAAAGCACACCCCTGCTGTCAGAATCCTGGGAACTGTAGTTTGCTATGAGTGAGGAGAATTGATAGGAGACCCCCCCCATCAAACTACAGTTCCCTGGATTCGTGATTGAGACAGGACATGCTTTAAATGTGTGCTGTAAGTGAGGTTGCTTACATACACTACATTTAAGGCGCATTTCCCTCCAAATGATCATGTGAACTGTAGTTTGCTAAGGGTTCCTGTAGCTCTGTAAGGGGTAAACTATAGTTCCCATGATTCTTTAGGAAGGGGGGGATGTTATTTAAAAGTACAGTGTTTACAGAGCCTGAGCCTCATTTAACTCAGTGGGGATAACATCTGAGAAAACGAGGATGAAGTAGGGTTCCTTTTACAGGGAAAATTCTCCAGGAAATGGTATCTACCTCTCAAAACACATTGTGCAAATATATCATCCTTCCACAATGAAAGGAAGTCAGCCAAGAGTCCTTGATTTTACCAAGGCAATATTTCATCATTGTAATATTTCATCACACTTACCCTCTTGAACATAAAACCAAGTTGGAAATTTGGGTAAGCTACACTTGACATACTGTGTATAATGAAGTACCACTTGTTGCTTTTTGTAAGGGTAAGCTGAGGGGGGCAGCGAGGAGAAGAGAACACATAACCCTTTTTTCTGCCAGCTGTTTTCCCACTCCAGAAGCACAAGCTCATAAGCCAGTCTCCCTGAGACCACTGGGTTTACTTTAAGGGAAAGTATGTATGAGATTGAAACTTGCGACATCTTCATCGCTTCCATCCAGCTCTGAACTTCTTGTTCTGCTCCCGAGCTCCTGAATCCATGACCCCCAAGCACTGTGTCTGCTGAGCTATTACTTGCCTGAACAAAGGTCTCTTTCTTACTTCCAAGTAAGAGCCTCTGTCTTCATGTCTTGGGCAGCAGCCAGGACAGAAAATGAGGACTGGAGGTCACTGGGGCTTGGAAATTGCGATATTGCAGAAAAGCCTTAGACAATTCTTCTTCAGCTACAAAAATCTTCAGTAGCATAATATATTATGTGAATTTGCCCTCTGAGCCAATGCCCTTTTCCAGCTGTAAGCCACTGAAGATGATTTTATAAGTCGAAACGTGTCTGGCATGTTATTTGAAACACACTCCTTGAAAAGCATTTGACAGATACATTCAAGCAACAGAGCGATATATTTTAGGATACCGTACATCAGAGCTTTCCAAACTGAATGTCATGACATGTTAGTGTGTCACCTGCAGTGTGTGGGTGTGTCACGTGAAGGTGCTAAAAAGCACATTTTTGGTGTGAAGTCAAGCCAAGCCGTTCTTGCTTAAGTTAACGAAACCGTATGTCCTCTTCCCCCGCCCCCTTCTCTCTGTGTGTGTTTGTGTGTGAGAGGGGAAAACCACAGCAAAAAAAGCATGGGTTTTTTGGAGCCACAAAAATGGTAAATGACAACAAACTTGGAAATGTATGTTATTATCTTACAAATCATATATTTTTTAAAATACAAATGAAACGTTTTCATGAGTTATGTTGTGTCCCCATACATTTCGTTATTACAATTCATGTATGTGTGTCAGTATCTCTTGTAAGGTGCTAGTTTAACCTCTGGTTTGCTAGTAAAACTGAATTACGGCGCCACAAAATGCTGCATGTCTAAGAAGTGTGTCACCAACAGGAAAGGTTTGTAAAGCTCTGCTGTGCATTGATGTGATCTTATACAAAGTATCTGCTTTCAGCTTTGGTCACAAATGATTGCTGGATGTTATTATACACAGCACAGTGCTACCTTGGTTCTCAAACGCCTTGGTTCTCAAACACCTTGGTACTCAAACGCCTTGGTTCCCAAACGCTGAAAACCTGCAAGTAAGTGTTCCGGTTTTTGAACGTTTTCCGGAAGCCGAACATCCAATGCAGCTATCAGCTATTGCTTCGGGGCGCCTGCACCAATCAGAAGCTGTGCCTTGGTTTTCGAACATTTCAGAAGTCAAACGGGCTTCCAGAATGGATTAAGTTTGGCTCTTTTGATTTTGCTATTTATTGTGGCATTTTTGTTTTTGAGGCTTTTTCGGTTCATCTGTTTTTGTGACTCTGTGGAACCCAGATCAGCTATTGATTGATTGATTGATTGATTGATTGTGTGACTGTGGAAATGGATAAAAGCCCCCCATCCAAACAATGACTGTCATCAGTGCAGGTAAGATTTTTTTTTTTTAATCATCTGCAGTACAGTACAGTGGTACCTTGGGTTACAGACGCTTCAGGTTACAGACTCCGCTAACCCAGAAATAGTACCTCGGGTTAAGAACTTTGCTTCAGGATGACAACAGAAATCACACAGCAGCGGCAGCGCGGTGGCAGCGGGAGGCCCCCATTAGCTAAAGTGGTGCTTCAGGTTAAGAACAGTTTCAGGTCAAGAATGGACCTCTGGAACAAATTAAGTTCTTAACCCGAGGTACCACTGTACATTGATTATTGCTTTCATTTTATGGATCAATAGTCTCATTATATAGTAAAATTCATGTTAAATTGCTTTTTTTTTAGGGGTTGTTTTTTAAAAAGTCTGGAACGGATTAATCCATTTTGCATTACTTTCTATGGGAAAGTGCACCTTGGTTTTGGAACGCTTTGGTTTTGGAACAGACTTCCAGAACGGATTACATTTGAGAACCAAGGTACCACTGTACTCAGCTGGCCATAGACTTAATTCTTTGTAAAGTTTTTAAACCCTTTTGCATTCATGTTATGAATACATGCTGTTGTCCCTGGGGTGGTATTCAATGGACTTTTTGCTCAAGGATGAAGTGCAGGCAATTTCCTCTCTCTTCTCCCCAGATTTGGGGAAGAAAGGTAGGAGAGAACATTCAATTGCGACAGTAACAGACCATTCGCCTTAGCGCTTCTTGACTTTATTCCTTTGGCTCAAAAATGCCACCCACTCACACTCAACACAGGCTCAGGTTGTCATGACCCCTCAAACTGATGAACAAACTCCTCCATCTCTTCAGCTTCTACACTTCAGCCCTTGCCCATGTTGCGTCAGTGTTAAAAGTCAGCAGGGAGCTCCTCCTGCTCAATCTGTCAAGCACCTTTCAATGTCCCTAAAAAAGTGCTTTTCAAAAAACGATGATTTAAAAATAATTGCACTGAACACTCAGATAAAGTGCCAAAATAGAAAAACGGAAAATTAACAGGCTTTGCCTGATGTGGGAGGTATCTTTCTGCTTTGTAGATGGGGAAGTGGATTGTGTGGATGATTAACCTTAAAGTAAAATAAGGAGGATATGGGAAGCAGTAAATGAAATGTGAAGGCATAAAATTGACTGAACCTAATGTTTTTCAAATTTATTCATTTTATTCCTCTTTTGCACTCAGACTTTGTGAGTTGGAAAGGACGGTTTTTGCATTTACTGGCTCTTTTTATTGATAAACGCCCAGCAAGTTGTTTTACACTTACAGCATAGACGTAACCCAGGGTCTGGTATAAAAAACGTAGCCTGGGTCCAATTTCTCTTTTATATGCTAAATTATTGGGAGTCGTTTCTTCATATCATTCAGACTTTGGTTTTTGCTTGTTTAGACTGCAAAACTGGAACCAGCTGAAGCAAAATGCTTTACAGTAGTTTCCAAAATTTCTCCAGTTCTGAGGGCAAATTTTGCTGTAATGCAATAAATCCATGATCAATCGGTCTCTTTCAGAGCTGTTATTATGCATGTATGACATTAGATCTGTTGGCATGTTAATGCTGTGAACCGCTCCGTCCTCTGCTCAGCTTGTAAAAGATAAAGGGAACCCTGATCATTGGGACCAGTCGCGGACGACTCTGGCGTTGCGGCGCTCATCTCGCTTTATTGGCCGAGGGAGCTGGCATACAGCTTCGGGGTCATGTGGCCAGCATGACTAAGCCGCATGATTTTCTGAAGTAGGGAATATCCTATACCTGTGGATGTTCTGTTTGTGCTTTACAATTCTACAAAAATCAGATGTCTTAAACTTTGTGGGGGGCCCTGCACACCTACAGGGTAACAAGAGGTGGGGCTAGTATGCTTATTCCTGACCCCCCTTGTGTGCTTACTTAATGTGGGTCAGTAACTTCTAAAGAGGGCTTAAGAAGAAGAAGAAGTGTTTGGATTTGATATCCCGCCTTTCACTCCCCTTCAGGAGTCTCAAAGCGGCTAACATTCTCCTTTCCCTTCCTCCCCCACAACAAACACTCTGTGAGGTGAGTGGGGCTGAGAGACTTCAGAGAAGTGCGACTGGCCCAAGGTCACCCAGCAGCTGCATGTGGAGGAGCGGAGACGCGAACCCAGTTCCCCAGATTATGAGTCTACCGCTCTTAACCACTACACCACACTGACTAAAAGCTAAAAGAGATCCTCAGTTCTTTCCCAGTGTCCAGAATGTTAATGGGAGGGGGAGCTGAACTAAGAATCAGAGGAAACTGTCATGCAAGCATTATAGCAGAACATAAAAGGTAAAGGGATCCCTGACCATTAGGTCCAGTCATGGCCGACTGGGGTTGCGGAGCTCATCTCGCTTTACTGGCTGAGGGAGCCTGTGTACAGCTTCCAGTTCATGTGGCTAGCATGACTAAGCCACTTCTGGCAAACCACAGCATCGCACAGAAATGCTGTTTACTTTCCCGCCAGAGCGGTACCTATTTATCTACTTGCACTTTGACATGCTTTCGAACTGCTAGGTTGGCAGGAGCAGGGACCGAGCAACGGGAGCTCACCCCGTCGTGGGGATTCGAACTGCCAACCTTCTGATTGGCAAGCCCTAGGCTCTGTGGTTTAACCCACAGCACCACCCGCATCCCTTCAGCTTGTATATATGTGCAAATAAAACCATATATCCTAAACAGATCCACAGCCTTCATTCCATGGAAACCAAACACTGGTCTAAGCTCAGACACCCCTCTCAGAATTTGGGGTACCACACAACAGTACAGTGGTACCTCGGGTTAATTCATTCCGGAGGTCCATTCTTAACCTGAAACTGTTCTGAACCTGAGGTACCACTTTAGCTAATGGGGCTTCCTGCTGCCGCTGTGCCGGTGGAGCACGATTTCTGTTCTCATCCTGAAGCAAAGTTCTTAACCTGAGGTAATATTTCTGAGTTAGTGGAGTCTATAACCTGAAGTGGATGTAACCACTGTATCAATTGCTAAGTAGCAAGCAGTTAAGAGTCTTAGAGGCCCATGCTTAAAGCCGATTCTGCTACTTCTTTACGATTGCTTCACTTCTGCCAGGATTATTTTCCTTGTTTGTCTCATTTATAGCCACCATCTCTTTCAGTCAAGCTGCCTAGAGTCTTTGGTAATCATCTCGTCTGGCTTCTCATTGGCTGGATTACACATTTTCTCATTCATGCTCTGTACACCATCCGTCTTCCAAAAGCAGGGATTTACAACCCACCCACCCCCCAAAAAAATGCTTTTTATGCTGCATGGAGACTACTGCCAAAGAAACAAGTTTAGCTCTCAGACCCACTCTGTTTATCTAAGGAGGAATTTCGACATTTTTTTCAGCGATCCTGAGATTTCTTTCCAATGCGCAATTGTAATTTATGTTCTGCTTACAGGTTCACGCAAACAGTACTTACCAAAGTGGAGGGAAACACCAAATTATTGAAGACGGCATATAACATTCTGCTATATGGAGAGACTTTAGATGAGATGGTAAAATCGGCACAAATAAAAATGGGCTCAGGATGTTGGGCATAATATACAGTTGGCAGCATGGGAAAGATTATGGAAAACAAATTGAAAGTTTACAGATTGTATATTATTAAGAGAAAATTATTTGAAATGATATGTAGATGGTGTATCACACCAGAAAAAAATTGCAAAAATGTACAAAGCAGGATCTAAGATATGTTGGAGATGCAAAGAGAAAGATGGTACTTTTTTCATGTATGGTGGGAATGCAAGAAGGTTAAAGAATATTGGGAAATGATATATAATGAATTGGAAAAAATGTTGAAAAAAAACTTTGTTAAAAAACCAGAAACTTTCCTGCTCGCAATTTTAGATCATGATATAAGAGAAGGAAATTGGAGATTGTTTATGTATGCGACAGCAGCAGCAAGAATTTTATTAGCATAAATATAGAAAACAGAGAAAACGCCAACAAAGGAAGAATGGCAAGTTAAGATTATGGACTACACAGAACTGGCTAAACTGACAGAGAAGATACATGAGAGAGACAACATTGATTTAAAAAAGGAGTGGGAACCATTTATAAGCTATGTAAAAAGACAGTATAAAGATTTGGACTCATTGGCAGGTGTTGACTAAACTTTCACAACTATATAAGAGGTAAAACCAGCAGGATATAGAATTTGTTTAATAAATCAATACGGAAATACGGGGGAAGCCAAGGAGGGGGGAGGGGAGAAATATGGATATATAAATTGTTCAATTAAGATTTGTGGGAAAATTGTTGTTATAATTTGAAAATTAAATAAAAATTATTTTTTAAAAATAAAAATAAATAAGGTCCCCAAGCCTAATCTGCAGGTTGTCATCTGATTAGGTTTTATTCTGATTCTGATTTGATTCTAGGATGTTTTTTAATTGATTACTTGGTTTTATCTTGATGTGTTATATAATTGATGTTAGCCACTCTGAGCATGGTTTTGGCCGGGGAGGGCTGGGTATAAATAATTTTATTATTATTATTATTATTATTATTATTATTATTATTATTATTATTATTATTTATTATTATTATTCTGGAAACAAGTGCCATGAGACATAAGTGGGAGGAGAAACAATAGTGAGAAGGACAAGTAACTTAAATCAGCTCCGTTGGTCAGAGTGTAGTGCTGATAATGCCAATGTTGCAGGTTCAATCCCCATTATGGGACAGCTGCATATTCCTGCATTGCAAGGGGCTGGACTAGATGATCCCCAGGGTCCCTTCCGACTCTACAATTCTATGATTCTTTGATTCCTTCCCATGCATAGCTGTCAACTAACAGATTTGAAAATAAGGAACCAGCAGCCTCGAAAATAAGGAATCAGCAGCCAAAATAAGAGATTTTCCAAGCACAGGTATGTTCAACTTCTGAGCCCCTCCAAGCCAAAGGCAGAAAGCCCAGCCAGCAGCCAAACGAAGCCTCAAGCGGTGGTTCCCACAGCGCAGCAACCCAGCAAAGGGGATGCAGCAAGGAAAACCACTGTCACCTCTCCACTGGGAACTGCTGAGCAAAGGCGAGTCCCCAGGCAACGCGGCCGATTTGATTGGCACAAGGCATGCAAGCTCCACCCCCCGGTCGTTCTTAGACTCCTTATTGGGTGAGCAACGCAGCCAAGCAACACAGTTGGAGCCTCCCTCCTCCCTGGCCAGCAGGGAGGGAGGGAGAGGAGCTGCTTCCTTTGAAACCCGGGAAATTTAAGGAACATCATCAATAAGGGACAGCAGCGGGACACGGCGCTGGGATAAGGGACTTTCCCGCCAAATAAGGGGCGGTTGACAGCTATGTTCCCATGATCACAACTGTCTTTCAGTGGCAAAAAAAGTGCAATATACCTAAAATGTATGTGGACTATGGAGGGGGGGAAACCAAGTAATCGCCATTGAATCTAATAAAATGTTCTGGGCATGCAGCCACAGTCAAACAAATTAGGGATGAAATCCCAAAGAGAAATGAATTAAGCAGTTGCTTCAGGCAACACAGAAAATGGAGGTTCATATGAGAGTGCAGCTCTCTGAGTGTCTCTCTGAGAAAATAAGCCCTACAACAATGAAAGCAATTTGAGACCAAGGGCTGTACAGTGGTACCTTGGTTCTCAAACTTAATCCAAAACCAAGGTACGCTTTCCCATGGAAAGTAATGCAAAACAGATTAATCCATTCCAGACTTTTGAAAACAACCCCTTAAAAAGCAATTTAACATGAATTGTACTATCTAACGAGACCACTGATCCATAAAATGAAAGCAATAATCAATGTGCTGTACTATAAAATATCTAAGACAGTACAGTGGTACCTCAGGTTACATAAGCTTCAGGTTACATATGCTTCAAGTTACAGACTCTGATAACCCAGAAATAGTACCTCGGGTTAAGAACTTTGCTTCAGGATAAGAACAGAAATCGTGCAGTGGGAGGCCCCATTACCTAAAGTGGTGCTTCAGGTTAAGA
Source organism: Podarcis melisellensis (assembly GCF_964234715.1). Classification (NCBI taxonomy): domain Eukaryota; kingdom Metazoa; phylum Chordata; class Lepidosauria; order Squamata; family Lacertidae; genus Podarcis; species Podarcis melisellensis. The sequence continues at coordinate 14,382,543 of NC_138537.1, forward strand.
AAACTTTCAGGTTGAGAACAGACCTCCGGAACGAATAAAATACTTAACCTGAGGTACCACTGTACTCTACGGGTGACAGAGGACAGCATGGGGATTGGGGGTCAATGCACAGGAACCAGAGCATCACCAGAGCCAAAGGGGCCCCTGTCTCCAGAAACACAGCGGGCTCTGAGGTGTAGGGAGTAGTAGGAGGGGGGCTCTAGGAGGTTGAGGCAGGCAAGTGCCCACAGCCCAGCTCCCTAGCTGGCCAGGTGGAGCTCACCAACTCTGAGAGGAGGTGTGCGATTACTCAACTGAATTAGGCTCAGGACAGGAAGTCCTCCTGTGTGTGAGGGGAGCACCCTGTTGCAACAGTTCAATAAAGATCAGGCTTACAACTTTGCTTCTCAATATTCTCTGGTTGGCCTCTGTTCTTTTCTCCTACCAATGGAGAACCTACAAAGGACTCTATAATGGCTCTTGTGTTCCCCATAAGGGAGTAAGTGCAGATTTTGTTTATTACAGAGCATGCTGGTACAAAAGCCAAGCAGAGCCAAGGTGCTGTGTCTCCTCAACTGCCCTTGTTGATGGACCTCGACTTGGATGTTTCTGGATCTTCATGGGACTGTGCTTTGGGTTCGACTCCACACTGAATCCTGACTGCTGGACTTCAGACTTGGCTACTTTGAATTACCCCCAACCTCATTTCCTGGACTTTGGACTTTGCTTGTGTGGATTGCTCACGCCCTCCCCTCCCCCCACTTTAAAACTTGGCATACTGACTTGCTGCCAAGTAGGCCAGGGGTTCAGGACACTGTAGAAATTTTACTAAAGTAAATAAAAATAAATGAACTTCTATGTTCTGTTTTCAGACTGCACACAGCCCCATGATTCCACAGAGCAGGGCAATAAATAGATAAACTTGAAATGGAAAAACATTTTGTACTAGCGCATCATGAGTAGAGTGTGGCCATCAGATTTTAATCTTTATTTGGCCTTCAAGCATTTGATCTTAATTCCCCCAACTGCACAACCTTCAATGCCTGAGTTCTGGAAGTTGTCTTTGTTCGCTGTACACTTTGCTTGATTTCTGCTAGGCTTGCTCAGTCAGATGGAAACAGACTTTTCTCCGAGATTCTGAAAGAGCTGCAGAATTATAAAGCAAAGGAACAGGGAATGTAGAAATAATCCAGAGAATTCCCACATATTGCAACATCTGTGCAATTCAAGTGTCGTCCAGGAAAGCTTTACGGTCGCTGCCAAATACTTAAAACACTCTGACTTACCAAGAGGAATGTTCTGAGACAGTGGTACCATTGGAAACGGCTTTGGGGCAAACATCCAAGGACCCAAATTCAGCTGGGCTGCCTGGTCACATATTGAAGCAAGCAAAAGAAGGCATGTAAGCCCCCACCCTCTGTAAAATTTTTTATTATTATTATTATTATTATTATTATTATTATTATTATTATTACATATACCACCCTTCACCTGAAAATTTTTTGGGGGTTCACAAGATAAGAATACAGGAAAGAAGCACAAAATAATACAGTGGTACCTCGGGTTAAGTACTCAATTTGTTCCGGAGGTCTGTACTTAACCTGAAACTGTTCTTCACTTGAAGCACCACTTTAGCTAATGGGGCCTCCTGCTGCTGCCGCGCCGCCGGAGCACGATTTCTGAAGCGTATGTAACCCAAGGTACCACTGTAGTTAAAACGATACAATATCCCTGACACATTTAAAAGCAAATAGAACAGCAATCAGGAAAAAGCCTGGTTGAAGAGAAAGGTTTTCAACTGCAATGCGCTCTACGTGGGGCTACCTTTGAAGGTGACCCAGAAACAGCAATTAATCCAGAATGCAGCAGCTAGACTGGTGACTGGGAGTGGCCGCCAGGACAACATAACACCAGTCCTGAGAGATCTGCATTGGCTCCCAGTTCGTTTCCAAGCACAATTCAAAGGGTTGGTGCTGACCTTTAAAGCCCTAAACGGCCTCGGTCCTGTATACCTGAAGGAGCGTCTCCACCCCCATCGTTCAGCCCTGGACACTGAGATCCAGCTCTGAGGGCCTTCTGGCGGTTCCCTCACTGTGAGAAGTGAGGTTACAGGGAACCAGACAGAGGGCCTTCTTGGTAGTGGCACCCGCCCTGTGGAACGCCCTCCCTTCAGATGTGAAGGAAATAAGTAGCTATCTTCTCTTTAAAAGACATCTGAAGGTAGCCCTGTTTAGGGAAGTTTTTAATATTTAATGCTGCATTGTTTTTAACACTCGATTGGGAGCCACCCAGAGTGGCTGGGGAAACTCAGCCAGATGGGTGGGGTATAAATAAATTATTATTATTATTATTATTATTATTATTATTATTATTATTATTATTTTCACCTGGCACCTAAAGGTGCATAATGAAGGTGCCAGATGAACTTTCCTGGGGAGGGCATTCCACAAACGGGGAGCCTCCATTCTCATGTTGACACCTTCTGGACCTCTCATGGCCTCCTTGCCTCTTAGCACTCCCCCCAACAGTAATTCCACCCCCCCAGGGGCCCCATCACCCACTTTGGAAACCACCAATCAAGCCTGATGAAGAGCTCCAGAGGCTGGAAGCTTGCCCAATACTTTGCCACACAGTTCTGAAGAGTTATTGGTAACTGGAGTGCCGGGAAATTTTGGGTGACCTCAGGCCCAGTTCTGAACGCACTTCTGAGAAGTTAAAGGCGACCTCTGGCCCAGAAGCCAAATGCAGGACTTTTGCCTGACTGAAATGTTCCTTGAACTGTGAACATGCTTGGGGGATGGATAGCTGGGTATTTGTAGAAACTTCTGAATTCTCCGTCATTTCCATTGTGTTTCAGAGTGTTTTCGCCATCTGTTCACATGAACATGGCTTAATTAGCACCAGAGTCATTTCTGCTCATGTACATAGCAGGGGTGGGAATATTTTTCACCCCATGCAAAGGTGTTCACACTTTGCTTGGAGCCAAGTTAGGAAGGGCTTCCCAGGGTGTGGCGTTTGTTTGAGAAAGAGCACATCAAATGATAGCATTTCACAACTAAGCATAGGATACATTTGCATTTTGGATGGAAGGTGAATATGCAATTGAAACCCCCAACACTGGAAATGCAGTGAAGGCCAATCAAGATGACCAAAGGGATGGAGTAACTCGGTTCCCACACTGAGAACTTTCAAGTTTTGAGAAAAGGCGAGTAAGCGGCAGTTTATAAAATTAGGCAGGGCATGAAGAAAGCAGAAAAAAGCTCCCCCACCCCTCTCATAACATTGACCCAAATGAAGCCAAATGCCAGACGATTCGGGACAGACAAGAGTAAGCATTTATTCAAGCTCTGTCACAAGAGACTAGGGCCCTGTGGGACTTGACATCTTATAGCAGGGCCTGCAAGACAGAGCTGTTCCACCTGGCCTTTGGTTTGGACTCAGTCTGACCCTTATGTTTCCCTCCCCTTATGGTTTTGACTTTTAAAATGAGGCTGCATTTTAAATTGCATTTTAACCTGTATTTTAAACTTTTTTTCCTTTTTCTTATTATGTTTTTACTGAAATTTTATTGATGTTAGCTGGCCTGAGCCTGGCTCTGGCTGGGGAGGGCGGGGTATAAATTATTATTATTATTATTATTATTATTATTATTATTATTATTATTATTATTATTGAACACTGCATTGTTGGAACCATGGAACTCCCACCCCATAGGAGCCAATTCCTAGGGGCAGAGGTCCTTTCAGCCCTTCAGTAAAATACTTGAGGGGTCTGCCCCCCCCCAGTTGATGAGCATTGCCATTCAGATGGTGTGTGTGCCGTGTCATGTGATTTTATTGAATATTTTATTGAGTTTGCGCCCCTGTTCGCTCCCCAGGTGGCAGTGATGTTCACCAACTTGGATGGCTTAAAGCAGTGCTTATCTTCTAGGGGGGGGGGGGAAACAGTGCTGCTACTGCGTAGCCTTGAGTACCCCAGAAAAAAGCACTGACTTTAAGACAGGATTAGACAAATTCATGGCGGGCAAGGCGATCAATGGCCAAAAGCCACAATGCTTCCACTCCTGTCAGAGGCATCATCCAGGGTGCAGGCTTCCCACGGGAGAACAGGATGCCGGACTGGAACCTTGCCCTGATCCAGCAAGGTTCTTCTTCTTGCTATGTCCTTTGTGCGAGCACAGCCTTCGTTGTTTTCCTGGGACCTTAATTCTGGGCGATTCAGAATGTTGCTGTTTAGTCGTTTAGTCGTGTCCAACTCTTCGTGACCCCATGGACCAGAGCATGCCAGGCACTCCTGTCTTCCACTGCCTCCCGCAGTTTGGTCAAACTCATGCTGGTAGCTTCGAGAACACTGTCCAACCATCTCGTCCTCTGTCGTCCCCTTCTCCTTGTGCCCTCCATCTTTCCCAACATCAGCGTCTTTTCCAGGGAGTCCTCTCTTCTCATGAGGTGGCCAAAATATTGGAGTCTCAGCTTCAGGACCTGTCCTTCCAGTGAGCACTCAGGGCTGATTTCCTTCAGAATGGAGAGGTTTGATCTTCTTGCAGTCCACGGGACTCTCAAGAGTCTCCTCCAGCACCATAATTCAAAAGCATCAATTCTTCGGCGATCAGCCTTCTTTATGGTCCAGCTCTCACTTCCATACATCACTACTGGGAAAACCATAGCTTTAACTATCCGGACCTTTGTTGGCAAGGTGATGTCTCTGCTTTTTGCCTTGGGCGAGTCAGAATAAAGGATGCTTTTCCTCTCCTGTCCTTGCACCGCTTGCGCTCTGCCCCTAGGTGTCTCTGCGCGCGGCTCGGCGCCAGCAGCGCCCCAAATGAAAACAATCGCAAGGACACGAGGGCTCGCAGGGGACGGAAGAGCCTGGACTTCCTCTGCTGGCTCTCCCCTCTGATTGGCTTGTGAAGGTTATGAAACCCTTGAATGGGCGCTGCGAGCAAACTTTGCCGCAAAAAAGTCACCCCTTGGCGAGAGGAGCCGGAGAGGCGAGGCTGCGCGCTCGAGCATCTCCACCGCCCGTCACCATGAAGTCCGCCGCGGTGCTCTTGGCTGGGCTGCTGGCTCTGACTGCCTATTATGTCTACTTGCCGTTGCCCAGCACTGTCTCGGAGCCGTGGCGGCTGATGCTGCTGGATGCTTCGTTCAGGGTGGCTCAGCAATCGGTAAGGCGGGGGACCCCCCGGCACCTCCTTTCTTCCCAAGCTAAAACCCCTCTGTACCCCCTCCATCTCTCTCTCCCCCACTACCGTCTTGGGTTAGGAAGATAACGGCAAGCGCCGCGCGGAGCGCACTGGCGATCGTCCCCGTCGGATCTCCGCGATCGCTTGAAGCAGAAATAACCGCTCCAGGGTCTAGATAGCGGGGATCTTCTGCCTCTTTTGGGGTGGCTTGCAAGCATCTCTCAAGCGGATGTCGGCGGCGATGCTCAGCTCGCGCCGCGGTGCTGCAGTGAGAGCCGCGGGGCGCGCACCTAGGCGTGTGTTTGCTGTGCGTAATGGAGAAATCGGCGCTTTCCTTCCGTTTCTTTCCTCCTTCGCCGGCGACGTTTCAGCGTATCTCTTTTTTTAAAATGGGGGTGGTGGGCGCTTCCTCCTCCCCCCTTTTGCACCAGGTTGGCGAGAAGGGAACCGCGGGGGACGTTCAGCCTTTAAAATACAGCAAAGCAGCCGTTTCAGCGCTGGGCTAACCGGGCTCTCTCGCCTGACGCAGCAGATCGCGCTTGGTGCGTTCCGCTTTTCCAGCCTTCCCTCTCGCGGTCCCGCCCCAGGCGCCCTTTTCCGATCCACTGCGGCTCATGACTCGCGGGAAGGGCATTGGAGGCGCTGCTCTGAACTGTTAATATTATTTATTACATTTGTAGACCGCCCTTGCTCCGAAGATCACAGGGCGCTCGGTGCACAGCGTGAAATTACAAAACGTGAACGCAAAATACATAAGGAAACAAAAGAAAAGCATTAACCCTCCACCCCAGTCTTCTTTCATGTAATCCAGGGCAAGAGAACTTGTGGCCCTCAGGATAGGAAGGCCCTGAGAGCTTCTAAAGATCCCGGGTTCAATCCCAGGCAGCTTCTGGTAGGGCTGAGACATACTCCCTCTCTGAAACCCTGGAGAGCTGCTGCCAGACAGGGTAGACAATATGTGCTTTATTTTTCTTACATTTTTTAAATATCCATTCTTTCCTTAAAGGGGCTTTAGGTGGTGTAGTTGTTCTCCCCTTCTCCATCTTATCCTCAACAACAACGACAACCCTGTGAGATAGGTTAGGCTGAGAGTTGGGGTGGGCAAAGGGGCCCCTCATTCTTGCTGTAGTTCCTCTAGGATGGGCATGTTTAGAAATGACCTCCTGATTGATAGGAATGGAGGACCCTTTCTGACATGCATGTGCATTTTCTAAAGGGGATTCAAGGTTTCTTGTCTTGTTCAGCTGCAAAAAATGTTTTAAAAAATTCTTCGCTGTATTCCTGAGTTGCCCCATAGCCAGGAGTCTCTGTGCAATAAAAAACATGTATTAAAAACATTTTCAAAACCCAATGCCCAAATTGCAAAGAGTTCAAAACACCCAGCCTTCTCCAATATGATGCCCTCCAGGTTTTTGAGCTGCAATTCCTATCAGTCCCAGCCAGCATGTTCTTTAAAAATGTAAAAAGCTTGAGATAAGGAAGAGGCGTTTGTCTGTTGTGTAAATACATTTACACAAGTGCTATGCAAGCCTCTTTGGGGTGAATATTCTACAATTACAGGGATACAAGACAGTGCCAGAAAAGCCCCCTCTCTTGTGTCTAGCCTCTACTTCAGCTTCAGGGTGTACACAGAGCAGGGCCGTCTTACCCATAGGTGCTAGGGGTGCTGGGCGCCTGGCTGTCAGGGGCGCCAGGCCAAGAGTCCGGGGCCCAAGAGTTGAGTCCAGGGAAGAGCCCGCGGCGGGCTCTATAACCATGGTGGGCTCTTCTGCTGCGGGTGGCTCTGTGCCGCAAGTTCAGGGGCAACCAAGGCAGAGAGACACTGGGCCGCTGGCCGGCTCTTCCCTCCTGCACACCTGGGACTGGGCAACCGGGGAGGGCGCCGGGCGGATCTTTGCACCCCAACGCCACATATGCTTAAGACAGCCCTGAAGCAGAGTATACACCTAGGGCAGTGTCGGTAAAGGGACCCCTGACCATTAGGTTTAGTCGTGGCCGACTCTGGGGTTGCGGTGATCATCTCGCTCTATAGGCCGCGGGAGCCAGCTTACAGCTTCCGGGTCATGTGGCCAGCATGACTAAGCTGCTTCTCGCGAACCAGAGCAGCACACAGAAACGCCGTTTACCTTTCCACCGGAGCGGTACCTATTTATCTACTTGCACTCTGACGTGCTTTCGAACTGCTAGGTTGGCAGGAGCAGGGACCGAGCAATGGGAGCTCACCCCGTCACGGGGATTCGAACCACCGACCTTCTGATCGGCAAGTCCTAGGCTCAGTGGTTTAACCCACAATGCCATAGAAATGCAGTTAACAGAATGTGCCATAGGTTGATTAATTCTCCAAAAAAAATTCCAGTTAAAATATTAACGATTAAGCCACAGCGCCACCAGCGTCCCTAGGGCAGCGTCTGTAGATCTTCCTTATCACCTATTTTCCCTATCTGAAGCATCTTTCCCTTCCAGACGTACTCTAGTAAACTATGTTGGTTTGAGAGGCCTTCCTTCCATATGGCATTGCCATTTATTTGTTTATTTGAAATATTTCCCTGCGCTGCTGCCTATCCCAAGCTCCCAGGTGACCCACAAACCCAGAAATCCAAGACAAAGCAATGAAACCCTTTGACAGATAACAAACACATTTTGCATCTCGCCTGGTCTGCTTGAAAAAAGGATGACAGTTGGTGGTGATCACGTTTAAAATATGCGCCCTTGGAATGCAAATCAACTTTTTGTCTGATACCTTTGTCGTTTTTTTTAAGCTGTGCTCCAGGGAATGCTGGGAGGGGGGGCGGCAGTTCTGGAAGCTGATCAGAGATCCCTTGGTGCAAAGATGAGCAATGGCATAAGAGCTCTGAAACAGGCTGCTTTCTCCACCAGAACTAGACTTCCTGCTCATACAACAGGAAGGGGGAACCTGTGGCCTCGCAACTCAAGGCCAACAGCTGTTCTGGCAAGGACTGATGGGAATTGGAGTCCCACAACATGTAGAGGGCCACAAGTGCCCCAGGATAGCATGGTTGTGTGTGTTTTATTTTTTATATATATATAAGATATTTATTAAAGTTTTGTAGACAGAAAAATGAAAGTTACAGAATAAAAAAGAAAGAATTAAAAACAGAAAAAAATACAAAAATGCAAATGAAAAAATACAAAATACATGAAAAATAGAAAACAATTAAAAACAAATCAATCTTTTCATGTCTTCTGTTTCGTATACTTATTTCCCTGACCTCCTCACACCTCCCTTTTTTGTATTCCAGTTCACATAGTTAGCTCAGCAAATCCTTTCCCTCTTTGTATTTATCTCAATTCTATATCTTAACATGTTATAGCTTCATATTTTCATGTAATTATCAATCCATTTTTTTCATATTCCTTTTAACCTTGTTGCTAAAGCCGTTTCATTTCAATCCAAAACATCATTTTAGCATTCATTAATTTTACAATGTTTCTGTAAATAGTCTTTAAATTTCTTCCAATCTTCTTCCACCAACTCTTCTCCCTGGTCTCGGATTCTGCCCGTCATTTCCGGGTTGTGTGTGTTTTAAAAGGTCACACACTCTGTTTACGTGATGCATTGTCTTGTATGAAATCAATTTATATTCTAGCAAACTTTCTCCATGGCACAATCAGGCCAAGGCTTAACTTCAGGGATCCACTTAGCAATAGGGCATGCACACACACACACACACACACACCCTACAATGCAGCCTTGCCATATTCATTTTATTTATTTAATGGAATTTGTAGATCGCTTAATCGTAAAATTATCTAAGTAGTTTACATGAAATTATTGATAAAAGCCCAAACTTAAAACAAGCTGGACCAAAACAAAACACAAAACCAGCAGTTAATAAAATAAGATTTTACAATACATGTCAACTTTACGTATCTGGGGAGACTTGCCTAAACAATAAAGGTCTTTTGCAGGTGCTGAAAATAGTACAGCAAAGGAACTTGTTTAATATCAAAGGAGCTGCCACACTGATGGATCAGTCCCTTGGAACTGCAGAATAAACATTTTGTGGCACTTGTAAAAGTGCCAGTTCTGCAAAGTGAAGTGGTCAATTAGGCATATATGAGGTACGGGTAAGTTGATCCTTTAAAGTAAACTGGATTCAAGTACTTAGCAATATGCATTACCATTGAAAGAAGACCTGCAGCCCGTAAGACTATAAAGCGCATAGCCTAACATCACAGAACTGCACCACTGGGCTTTCAGAATCCTCTGCTAGACAGAGAGGTTGCTCGCCAGATGTACTGATGCAAAGACAGTTTCATGAAATAAATTAAAAAATTGTAAACCATTGAAATAACCAATGTTGAAGGGTGCATTCGACACCTTCCCTTACCCCGTCCCACCCTTAAACATTGTTGCAGGAGTAGAACTGGTTTGTAAACCTGAAAGGCAGAATTGTTTCCTGAAGTGCTTTCATTCCTTTGGTGAGGGCAAACAGGTGACCCAGGCTGCTTGACTAGCCTTCTCAATGGCTTAAACTAATAGAAAAAACCATTCATACGGCATGAATAAATGCAGGCAACACAGAGCGTAATTGCACGGTGTGCAATTATTCCCTCCATTTCTGAAGTTATGGGGTGAGTGTGGATCATTATGTAGCCAAAATGGCAACACCCATGCCCAAGAAGGAGATTTCTTCAGGCTTGTGGGGGGCGGGGGGACTGCCAAGGGAGGAAGTGAGCCAGTGTGGTGTAGTGGTTAAGAGCGGTGGACTCGTAATCTGGTGAACCAGGTTCGCTTCCCTGCTCCTCCACATGCAGCTGCTGGGTGACCTTGGGCCAGTCACACTTCTTTAAGTCTCTCAGCCCCACTCACCTCACAGAGTGTTTGTTTTGGGGGAGGAAGGGAAAGGAGAATGTTAGCCGCTTTGAGACTCCTTAGGGTAGTGATAAAGCGGGATATCAAATCCAAACTCTTCTTCTTCTTCATATAAATTAAAATGAATAAATATGAATTGGGGAGGGGGGAACCTGAGAGACTTTCCAGCGAGGACTGGCATGCTCAGTCGACATGGAAAATGGTTGAGAGCAGTGTTAGAAACTGAGATGTGAAAGCTAGGAGCTAAATGGCACCTTAAACCTAGGTTATGGGCACAGCAATGGAATGTCAAGGCACAGAGGGGGAGTGGGTGGCTCTGTGGGCTAAACCTCTTGGCTTGCCAATCGGAAGGTTGGTGGTTCGAATCCCCATGACGGAGTGAGCTCCCATTGCTCTGTCCCAGCTTCTGCCAACCTAGCAGTCCTAAAGTACACCAGTGCAAGTAGATAAGTAGGTACTACTGCGGTGGGAAAGTAAATGGCGTTTCTGTGCCCTCTGGCTTCCATCACGGTGTTCTGATGTGCCAGAAGCGGTTTAGTCATGCTGGCCACATGACCCAGAAAGCTGTCTGTGGACAAATGCCGGCTCCCTCAACTGGAAAAGCGAGATGAGCACCGCACTCCATAGTTGCCTTTGACTGGACTTAACCGTCCAAGGGTCCTTTACCTAGGTGCAATTTTTTAAAAACAAGGATACAAAGCTGAAAATGAATGAACTGCAGCCAAAATATTATGTTCATTTTTCACCTGGTCTAGTCCTTCCCCTGCCCAACCCCCTAATATTCTTCAGAGGGTCTCTTCTCCAGTCTTCAAGAGAGTAGCTGGAAGTGGGGAGGCAGAAAGAGGCCCTCCTTTCCTTCTACTCTGCAGCTTTAATGTGAAATCTTAGGCGCCCAGAGCTCAGAATCTGCTCATGCTAATGAAATCCCCTGTTGCAAAATGCGCCTAGAACAATGAGGGTTTTGAACACTGGTTGGGAGAAAGAAAGGACAATGGAAAGGGGGGGGAATGAAATGGGGTGTCATGAAAAAGAGAGAGTCTGGTTGGCTGAACAGGATCACTCCCAAATGCAATATTTTGTTATAGGCATTGCTTCCATGCATCAATAGCCATTAATAGAGTTATCCTCCTGTGAATTTCTGAAGTCCTCTTATTAGCTACTATAATCATTCTTTGTTTATCAAGCATGTACACTATCATTTGCTTACTCTTCTGCAGTAAGAAAGAACTTGGGCAGGGGTGGAGAAAGCGTGGCATTCCAGATGTTGCGGAACTATAGTCCCCCTAAGCCCACCAAGCCTGGTCAATCACCAGGGATGATGGGAGTTCTAGTTCAGTAAGATCTGGAGGGCCAAAGGTTCCCCACACCTGGACCTAGGGAAAGGACCATAGCTCAGTGGTAGAGGGAATGCTTTGCATACAAAAGATCCCCGGCTCAGTCCACGGTCTCTCCAAGTGGGACTGGAGAGACTTCTGTTGGAAACTCTTAGAGAGCTGCTGCCAGTCAGTGCAGGATATACTGAGCTGCATGGGCAAATGCTCTGACTTGGTGGAAGTGCATGCATGCACACCCTCCCTCCCGTGAACCATACTTTTGTTGCACTACAAATTACTTAGGTCTGGCCTATAAATATCACAGAATGAGGCAGCAGAATGGAGTGCTCCACTTTGGCCTGCAGGGGCAGGAGTCACATTTTAGAATGGACTCCTGTGTTGAAAGCTCGCTGGATATAGAAAACCAGCACAACAGGACTTAGCCAGCCTTTCTCAACCTTGGGTCCCCAGATGTTTTTGGCCTACAACTCCCATCACCCCTAGCTAGCAAGGCCAGAGCTCAGGGATGATGGGAGTTGTAGTCCAACAACATCTGGGGACCCACAGGTTGAGAAACACTAGTTGGGCCTTTTTTCTTAGGCTTTGCTTATTCTTTCTTTCTTTCTTTTTTTCTTTCTTTCTTTCCTATTCTACCCTTCATCCAAAGATCACAGAGTGGCTTTCAGTATAAAAGCACAAAAAATACATACCATAATTCTGTGTTTCTCAAACATGCGTCTCCAGCTTTTGTTGGACTACAACTCCCATCATCTCTAGCTACCAGGACCAGTGGTTGGGCATGATGGGAGTTGTAGTCCCTCACTGAATTAGACCAAGGGTGCGCTGAATCAGCGTTGTGACTTCAACTACGGCCAATGAGAGTCGTCCCCCCACCCCATGCAGGAAGCTCAGAATCAGGGCATGGTGGCAACAGTCACCCTTTCTGGACCTATCCTGACCTCATCTGGATTGCCTCTTTGGTCCTAGAATTAAACGGATCACAGCATGCAAATTCTTAGCTGCGTTGCCTTCCTAGGTCTCTGACAGCACAAGGCAATTGACTGAGACCAACCAGCAAGAGATGTCTGGCTGAGGATCCCAAAAGTCCTTTTTGCTGCATCGATGCTGTTATTGAAAACTGGAATAGCGACTCTGCAAGGGCACCTGAAATTTGTTCTGTACCTGCAACTTAATTCCTTCCTGGAACACCTTCAGCCTGATGAGATCTGCAACAATAAGCTGTGTCGTCTTTGTTTAGGGAGGTAGCAGCCGTAATCTGCTTTGTTCTGGGATAAGCTGGTGCGGCAGGGGCTTGGGAGCACGTGGATCACCTTGCTTTTGGCTCAGGCAAATTATGTCTTGCATTTGCTATATTGGAGCATGATGGAAGAGGGGTTAAGTCCATTAGGAGAACATCTGGGGATCGGTGGTAAGAGCACAAGCCTTGCATGCGAAAGGTTCCAGATTCAACCTTTGCCATTTCCAAGTAGGGCTGGAGAGAAGCTCTGTCCGAAACCCTGGAGAGTCGCTCCCAGTTGATGTAACTGTCTCACTGAGGGATCGGGATCCAGATACTGTGCTCACGTACTTCTTGCTCTTATGTCCTTTGCTTTCCTCCCTCTGAAGGTTGTTCTACACATTAGATCAACATTAGATCACACTTCCTTCCAGGGCTGCATGCCGGTGGTGAACGGGGACAGAGGCAGGTTATTTTGGACAATATATTGATATTATCGCCCAGCCCTGTCTTGAATATCTCATTTGGAAGGTTTCCAAACTTCCTCCCCCGAACACCCCAAGATAAGACTTTGCAATTATCACCACTTCTGTTGTTAAAATAGCAAACCCTTAGATTACTGGGTGAAAGGGCAGCTTTATCATATGATATATTTCTTGCTTTCGGATGAATATAAAACACACACACAACCTTTTGCATAATTTGTATGGCTAGACAGTCAGCAGAGCTGGGTAATCTCTGCCCTCAGTCGAACCCCAAAGGGAGAAAGTATTGGGACAAAGGGGAGCAGGCTGCAAGCACATTCAGAAATAGGTGAAAGTTCAGTGGCCGCATTTAAAGAAATATAAAACCATCTGGCACTGTCCAAAGGCAACAGGGAAGGGAGTCGAGCTTGGCAGAACTACTTTATCAGTTATTGGCAGGTTTTGCCATATGGAAGAGCAACATAATAAGTGGTACCTCGGGTTAAGTACTTAATTCGTTCCGGAGGTCCGTTCTTAACCTGAAACTGTATTTAACCTGAAGCACCACTTTAGCTAATAACCAGAGCACGATTTCTGTTCTCATCCTGAAGTTTTTAACCTGAAGCACTATTTCTGGGTGAGCAGAGTCTGTAACCTGAAGCGTATGTAACCCGAGGTACCACTGTACAACAGGTTTGAAGTCCATATTGTGATATCTGTTTCATAGTTTTTGACCTGGCAATATATCACGAATCATGATGTGTGTTAGGGCTGGGCGATATATCACCCTAAACCGGTTTCGAGTCCATCTCATATTGGTTTCAAAAAAATTTGACCAGGCAATGTATTGTGAATCTCTCTGTGTGTGCTAGGCAAAAATCACAATGTGTGGAAAACCGTGAAGCCAGCCATCCTTAACTCCATCCTTATTTCAGACATTGTGATATATCAGTATACTGTGATGTTTAGCTGGCATATATAGCAGTGTTGAAAACCAGGTATCACCCAGCCCTAATTCTAGGTTGTTTCTTTACTCATATATACAAGTTGCTAGTGCAGATTAATAATTCTAATTTAAATGTTGCACTGCGATCCTTTTCATTTGTATTTTGAAACTAGCCCCACTGTTTTCAGTGAAGCTTCCTCTCAAACTACCTATGCATAGATTGCAGTCTTAGTTGATACCATTTTCTATGTCCCATAGAAATCCCTTCCCGGTAATGCATTTTAGGATTTTGCAAATCTGCTGTTGCTTCTTGCTACCAGTGGTGAAGGGATCACACAGTGTTTGTAATGGTGTCTCAGATTCACACTGGGGTTTTAGCAGAGCATTCAGGCAACTGCTTTGCTACATTTCTTTGTTGGTGACCTTGAGAGCGCCAAAGCATTTGTGTGAGTGGGCCCTATGTTAGAAGAGCGGTCATTTGGTTGTTCAGATGGACACCCCTCGTGTGCTGCTTTTTGAAAAATACTGCAGTTAGGCAGCCCTTTCTCTGTAATACAACTAGGTTTACCTTATGACCTGTAATAAGACAAAGGTAAAATGGATGCGGGTGGCGCTGTGGTCTAAACCACTGAGCCTCTTGGGCTTGCCGATCGGAAGGTCGGCAGTTCAAATCCCCATGATGGGGTGAGCTCCCGTTGCTCTGTCCCAGCTCCTGCCAACCTAGCAGTTCGAAAGCACACCAGGAAAAGTAGAGAAATAGGTACCGCTGTGGCAGGAAGGTGAACAGTGTTTCCTTGCAGTCTGGTTTCCGTCACGGTGTCCTGTTGTGCCAGAAGCAGTTTAGTCATGCTGGCCACATGGCCCGGAAAGCTGTCTGTGGACAAACACCGTCTCCCTTGGCCTGAAAGTGAGATGAGCGCTGCAACCCCATAGTTGCCTTTGACTGGACTTAACCATCCAGGGGCCCTTTGCCTTTTACGACCCTTAGTTGTGGTTGGAGGAGTACTTCCCCCCAAAAAAAGTTTTGCAATTGCTTCGTCACTGACGCATTACAAAATCTATGCTAAAGGTTCACTTCTCTGTTCCTTTGACATGCCTACTTTAAAAGTCAACAACAAAACATTCAGGCACTCTGCCATATTTTGGCTCTCAGGCCTTCCTTGTATCATTTTATTGTTTTAGCATTTCGGGCTGTGGGTTTGCTACCCCTGCTTTAGAGCAGGGATGGGAGGAATCTTTGGCCCTCCAGACATTGATGGAGCCAGCTGGGCTGATAGCAAGAGACTGGGAGTTGTAGTTCAGGGACAGCTGGAAGGTCGCAGGTTCCCTTTCCTGGCTTTAGAGGCATTGGTAACCTGATCTCATGCTGAGGCAGGAAACATTAACCATGCAACCCTATACAATCAGCTCACAATTAAGTTTCAATGGGACTTACTCCCAGGAAAGCAAGAATAGGATTGCAGCCTTTGTGTTGATGGCGGAAGCAAATTCGCCAGCCAAAGAGGATCATTTGAGCTTCTAATACTTTTGCAATCCTACTACTTTAGAACAAGTAGAAAGGTTCACACGTCAAGGCATGTTCTTGGGCAAAGTTAATGTTTACAGGGGTCCTTGCTTCCCTCCTTCTTTCAAACACCGCCCTCCCTTTTTTTCAGCTTCGTTTCTCGTTCTTCTCCTTCTAGTGCAATCTGGTTCATTTCCTGGGACTTGGCCATCATCTGAGAGCCCTGAACTTCTTGATTGGTGCCTTCGACCAGCTGAATCCCCAGTCCTCGGAAGGAGTGAAGATAACAGATACTCAGTTTGATGGCGTGGAGGTCAGAGTGTATGAGCCACTGGCGAAAGGAGGGGCAAAGCTAAAGCGCAGTGTGGTCTACATCCACGGAGGAGGATGGGCCCTGGCAAGTGCAAGTATGTCTTCTGGACGGCTGCCATGTGTTCGTTCCACTGCATCCTTCCACACACCTGCTTTGTGGTCTCTGGATAAGTTAACATCAGTTTCCCTAAGGACATCTGAGTGATTGATGTAGGGTGGAACCAATAGATGCAAAGAGTCCTAAGTTGCAGAGAAAGCTGCCTCGTGGCATTAATAATATAATAATGATTACATATAATTATATATATCCTGCCCATCTTGGTGGCTTCCAAGAAAAGATTAAAAATACATTAAGACATCAGTCATTAAAAACTTCCCTAAACGGCTGCCTTCAGGTGTCTTCTAAAAGTCAGATGGTTGTTTTTTTCCTTGACATCCAATGGGAGGGCATTCCTCAGGGCGGGCGCCACTACCGAGTAGGCCCTCTGCCTGGTTCCCCGCAACCCCTCTTCTCGTAGGGAGGGAACTGCCAGAAGATCCTCAGAGCTGGACCTCAGTGTCCGGGCTGAACGATGAGGGTGGAGATGCTCCTTCAGGTATACTGGGCCGAGGCCGTTTAGGGCTTTACAGGTCAGCACCAACACTTTGACTTGTGCTTGGAAACATACTGGGAGCCAATGCAGGTCTCTCAGGACCGGTCTTATATGGTCTCGGCGGCTGCTCCCAATCACCAGTCTAGCTGCCGCGTTCTGGATCAGTTGTAATTTCCGGGTCACCTTCAAAAGTAGCCCCACGTAGAGTGTATTGCAGTAGTCCACTATCTCAAGGTTATAAGTGCAAACAGCATTCCTCTCTGACCATTGGTCATGCTGGCTAGAGATGGGGTTGCCAAACAACATACAGAAGTCCCTGCTGCTGATTTAAAGGATTAAATTTAGATATATGTGATAGCCCTGCAATTGTCCTAAGTGTTGATTAGTTTTAACGCCTTAGGTGTTTAGTATATTCTTAATTTGCAATCTGCCCTATGACCATTGCTTAAAGGGTGGTTTAGACATGCCTCATGAAATAACTGGTTGTCTCTCTGATTCCAGGAGGAGGTTACTATAACAATCTTTGCTCAATTATGGCTGAATCTCTGGACGCTGTAGTTGTTTCAATCGAGTGAGTATGGCAAGCATGGGATGAGCTGGTACATCTTGGGTTTCCTTTCTTTTTTAATTATTTTATTAGGTAATTCAACAAAACATATTATCTTAAAACATATCATCCTTAATTCCCTCCCCCCGCCATTTCCTCCCTCCCATAAAACAACCCCGCCCCCCTGACTTCCCTCAGTTCCAATCTCTGGTTTATCTATAAATGCTATTCTCTGCATGTTACAGAATTGTATAAGTCCTTAATTTATCTAAGTGATTATTATCAGTACTAAGTTTGTGAGTGTTTATTCAAAGCCTGCCAAGGAATCCAATTCACTTTGTTGCATCTTTAGATACTTTGTAAAAGATTCCCATTCCTCTTTAAAGTCACAGTTATCCTTGTCCCGTAGTTTATGTGTCAATTTTGCCAGTTCTGCATAGTCCATCAGTTTCTTTTGCCATAATTCTTTAGTCGGGATTTCCTCAGTCCTCCATCCTTGTGCTATTAAGACTCTCGCCGCCGTTGTCACACACATGAAGATATTTTTCAACTTCTTGGGCAGGTCTTTTCCTGCCAAATCCCTAACAGAAATGCTTCAGGTTTTAAAACAAATGTTAGATGGAACATTTTCTTCAATTCATTGTAGTACATCTTGGGTTTCAGTGCAATGTGGATGGTTTGGAAAGGCTTTGTGGTTTAGACTAGCAAAACACAATAGTTGCTCATGTTGATGATGTCAGCAGGTCGAGAGGAGCAGGTATTCTAGCTTCCTGGCAGGTGGGGTGCTGTTACTGCCCCCCCAAAAAAATATACCAGCAAAGCCAATCCAGCAATCCTGACATTGGGTTTTGACTGTGCCACCACCTGCCTCAAGTAAACAACAGTGAAAAACTTTTCAGGAAACTAGCACAGCCACACTGCCCTACCTGGGAAGCCACCTCTCCATTTAGGATAACATTGCAATTATAACAAAAAAAAAATTCCTTCCAGTAGCACCTTAAAGACCAACTAAGTCAGTTCTTGGTATGAGCTTTCGTGTGCATGCACACTTGCACACGAAAGCTCATACCAAGAACTGACTTAGTTGGTTTTTAAGGTGCTACTGGAAGGAATTTTGTTTTGTTTTGACTATGGCAGACCAACACGGCTACCTATCTGTAATTGCAATTATACATGCATTCACACTTATAGTTTTTAGTGAGGAATCCGATGCAGGAACTAGCCTTGCTGTCTGCCGATTTCCAAACACAAATCATTCATCATTGGCGATCACTCATGGCCGAGTCAGATGCTCTTCCAAACACTATATGTTGGCTCTGTGTTATTATGAACGTTTCTACTCAGAAGTTAAGTGCCATTTTGGGACATACTGACAGTTCAGGTTAAGTGTGTCTGGGATTGCAGCCCGAGTGAAGGACCACATTAATTCACCTGGATCGTCAGTGCTTTACAGGTATAAAAAGCATGTGGTAGAAAATACAAGATGTCTGCAAATGGTCCTGTGTTTAATCCCCAGCATAGCATACCCAGAGAAGCAGACATTGGTGTAGTGATCTGACCATCACTGAAATAAAAAAAAATCATATATTTGGTTCACATTTAAAAGATATATATGTACCGTATTTTTCCGTGTATAACATGCCCCCATGTATAAGTTGACCCCTGTTTTGGGGGACTCCAAATTAAGAAATTTGGGAGATTGCCCAAAGTAGTTGTTGAGCCTTTTTTTGGGGGGGGGGTTGCTGAAAATCACTCACCCACCTTACCAACACTGCCAATCGCACGCGCGGCCAAAGCCACCATTCACCTGCTCTATTGCCGCAGCGGCAACCAATCAACAGCAGGCCTTTCCACAGCCTCCAATCACCCACCAAATTGACGCAGCAGCAGCAGCCAATCAACAGCAGACATGGCTGCAGCCACCAATCAACCGCCCAATCATTGCTGACAATCTCCAGCTCATTGCTGCAGACAATCACCCGTCTCCCCTCTGCACTATCCATGTATAAGAAGACCCACAATTGTAAACGTTATTTTATAATACGAAAACATCGTCTTATACACGGAAAAATACGGTATGTATAAGTTGGCTAACGGTGTCTTTTAATGGTGCATCTATGTGCCTTCCGTATGGTAGGGATAGGATGTATATTTTTTTTGTTGCGGTGGTTGAAATGACCATGATGGTCGCGACAATAAATAAACTTTGGAAACGGACACTGGGTAGCAGGGATGAGACAGTGAAGAGCAGCTGCCGAGTCAGAGCAGGAAGGACTGGTCCAGATTGTGATCAGATGACCTTACATCTACCTAGGTGATAGGGATACAGATACCTCTTCCTCGTTGTGCTGTTGCAACAGGGGCAAGTTGCTCGCATTGTAGCTCAGTCTTCTGACCTGGTGCCCTCCAGCTGTTCCTGAATTCCCACCATCTTTGAGCTTTGACCATGCTGCCTGGGGCTGATGAGAGCTGCATTCCCAAACATGTGGAAGGGTCCAGGTCTACAGAGGTTCTGCTGTAGTTTATAGATTCCAAAAAGATGTACACCGGGCCTTTGATTGGATGCAGTGCCGAATTTATGTATAAGCTAAACAAGCTATAGCTTAGGACCTCACTCTCTTGGGGGCCCCCCAAAAAAATTAAAGGGGAAAAACCTGGATGCACATTTCCAAAATATAAGATAAAAAAACAAATAAAATAAAACCTACATACAGCAACAGTGTTTTGTGGTGTGTAGGCTCCTGTGATGTAAGTAATGGGCCCCGCCTGCTAGCCTGCTCCCTAAAATATCACTGGTTTGCTCATTTCTATATATAGGGTGCCTATGTTCTGCATGGACTGGTTGCACAGCAACATGTGCAGATGGCTTTAGATACCTATTAGGTTCACAAATTACCATATAGCATATATACAACACAAAAAAACAGCGACAATTTGTTGTTGACAAAGGACAGCTGGACATATAAAGGGCCCCATTACCTTCAGTAGCTTAGGGCCTCATCAAACCTAAATCCGGCCCTGATTGGATGTACAGTGGTAGCTCGGGTTAAGTACATAATTCATTCCGGAGGTCCGTTCTTAACCTGAAATTGTTCTTAACCTGAGGTACCACTTTAGCTAATGGGGCCTCCCACTGCTGCTGCGCCGCCGGAGCATGATTTCTGTTCTTATCCTGAAGCAAAGTTCTTAACCTGAAGCACTATTTCTGGGTTAGTGGAGTGTGTAACCTGAAGTGTATGTAACCTGAAGCGTATGTAACCCGAGGTACCACTGTATTGTTCTACTAAAACCCATTTCCAAGGCATTAAAAAAAGGCAGTCCCTATTTAATTGGGCAATATGTTGGAAAAGTGTAAGGCCTTACAAAAACCGCAAGTGACGTGCAGCATCTTTGAAGGAGGAGTTTCCTCTTCTCTCTCACACACAGGATGGGCTGCCTCTTCTGTGATGGCATCAGTTACAACATGCAAAGGAAGAAGGCCTTTTCCCCAAAACTGTTGCTAGGCAATTGTTTGAAGAACTGATGGCTGTTTACAATGCACTTGATCAATGGACTCTGCTCTAATAATTGGGTGACAATCCTAGTGTATACTTCAGGGAAGTTACTTATTTTAAATAATAATAATAATAATAAAGCCAGGTGCAAATTATTAGAAGTCCATAGGCAAGAAGCTATTACATTGCAGGGGAACAGGGCAGCAATATCCTATCTTCATGCATTATCTTCTCAAGTAAAGTCAACAAGCAAGGTGGGAAATGTTGATTGTGTACAAGCTCCACCCCCCAGTTGACATTCCTAAAACTATTCATGAATTGGAGGGCGATCTTCTGAAGTGGGGAATATCCTATACCTGTGGATGTTCTGTTTGTGCTTCACAATCCTAGAAAAATCAGGTGTCTTAAACTTTGTGGGGAGGTCCTGCACACCTACAGGGTAACAAGAGGTGGGGCTAGTATGCTTATTCCCCTTGTGCGCTTACTTAATGTGGGTCAATAACTCACATTAAAAGAGTTTAAAAGGCTTTAAAAAGAGTTTTAAAAACATTAAAAGGCTTAAAAGAGATCCTCAGTTCTTTCCCAGTGTCCAGAATGTTAATGGGAGGGGGAGAAGAACTGAGAATCAGAGGAAACTGTCATGCAAGCATTATAGCAGAACATAAAAGATAAAGGTAAAGGGACCCCTGACCATTAGGTCCAGTCGCGGACAACTCTGGGGTTGCGGCGCTCATCTCGCTTTATTGCCCAAGGGAGCCGGCATACAGCTTCTGGGTCCTGTGGCCAGCATGACTAAGCCGCTTCTGGCAAACCAGAGCAGAAATGCACGGAAATGCTGTTTACCTTCCCACTGGAGCGGTACCTATTGATCTACTTGCACTTTGACGTGATTTTGAACTGCTAGGTGGGCAGGGGCTGGGACCGAACAACGGGAGCTCAACCCCTCACGGGGATTCGAACTGCCAACCTTCTGATCGGCAAGTCTTTAGAAGCAATTGCAGATGTTGATTTTTAAAGCCCTGTGATAATAGTAAACAGAACAGAGTGCCGAAGTACTAGTGTTTACTTAACTTTTTTTTTAATGCCCCTTTTCCCAGTTATTCTTCCTCCCCCCAAAAAACAACAACCCAGTAATTGATTATGCAAAAACATAAATATTCCAGTAATGGGGTCTCTTCCTCCCTTTTCTAATTTATTCTGTGATGCCATCACTCCCAGTGGAATCCAGTGGCAAAGTAACAGCTGAACTATAATGATGTGTGATTGTCTCCTTGAAGAAACCCCACAAGGAGGACTGGTTGCCTGATTTGCTCCCTCAAGAATCTTTTGCACTCAGTTGGTTCATTCATTATCTCCCGATATTTACTGTTGTTTTCAGACACAATCTATAAATACACATATATTGCTAGTTATAAATGTATGTCTGCAAATGTTTTTTTGTTTTTGTTTACCAAAACTCTTGATTATTATTATTTTATTTAACAAGGTCTATAGACAGCTTAATAAAAAAAATATCCCTAAGCAGTTTGCATAAAACATACATAGCACATTCATAAGAAAATACCAATAACTTTTTCAGAACGGAAAATGTTCTGTTCATTTTTATCCAGCTGAGGGCACTAACTGCCCTCTAGTGGCCTGATGTGCAAATGACAAACTTTTTACATAAAGAGCCAAGTTTTCTAAAAAAAAAAAAATGACAGCTTTGAGCAAGCCGAAGCTATGTTACATCTGGAATTTTAAGCGTGACCACTGGGCTTTTGTTGCTATCTATAGCTGCCACAGAGTGATATTTATCAGGGCTGTAGCATTCACCCTCCTCCCATGTTCCTGATGAAAAAATAATACACACACGCACACACCAGGTAATTCCATAACACTCTGGTGTGTTTTGGTTGAAACAAATAGGAGAGCTTTTATTGGACCAGCATTGATATAGAAACATGCGTGCTCTGCAGCAATTTCACTCTACACACAGTAGCAAAATAGGCTTGGCTTGGAGGCTGGTGGTGAAAGCAGAGGATCTTCCCAGGCCAGACACCACAAGAGGCTGGCTGAGCCAGAAGGGTTGGCGCTCCCTTTGTACCCTTCCCATGGTGGAGCCTCCTTTGCTTAGCCATTCCCTGGCATTTCTGGATCTCTTACAGCCCAGTGATTAGTCAAGCTAGTGAAGGATTCTGCTTATCAACAGCTACAAGCCACAATGGCTAGGTTCTACCATCACTGTCAGAAGCATCATGCCTTTGAATACCAGTCACTGGGAAGTTCATGAAGGCCTGGGAGGGGGGGACGTGGGATTGGTTGATGTCGCAAGCCAGAGATGGTCTGCAGCGTGCTATTGGTGTCTGTGGCAAGGGGTGGTGTTGATTGGGTGTTGCTGTGGCCATTGGGCAGACAATAGGCTGCTTCTGCCAGCGAGGAGACAGACGTTAGGAGGCTGTTGTGATGCGTGCGAGTGTTAGCATCGGCCAGGCATGCAAAAAAAGCTCAACAACTCTGGGCAATCTCCCTGCATTTTCTTAATTTTTAATCCCCCCAAATGGGGAGCGTTTTATACATGGGGGCGTGTTATACACAGAAAAGTACGGCATTTTGTGAGAACAGGATTCTGGACTGGGCGGTCCATGGGCCTGATCTTGCAGGGCTGTGTTCTTCTGTTCTTTTCAACCATGGCAAATTTCAAATAAGGTCGTAGGCACACCAAGGCCTTAGCCTTACCCAATGTGAGCGCTGAGTCCAGAACACTGCTCCCAACAGAAACTGCTTATCTCATTGCAGGTACAGGCTCGTGCCAGACTTCCACTTCCCAGTGCAGTTCAACGACGTCCTCCAGGCTACGAAGCACTTTATGCTCCCGGAAGTCCTCGCGCGATATTCTGTGGATCCCAGCAGAGTTGCCATTTCGGGAGACAGCGCAGGAGGAAACTTGGCCGCTGCCGTATGCCAAGAGGTAACACAAGTGCTTTAGGGATCCTAAAGCGTGGAGAACATGCTGGGGACCATTACTTAGCGTAGAGCTACACGGCAGAAGGTCCTAGTGACAACCCCTGTTTTCTGCAGTTTGCGGCACCAAGTAACCGCAGACTACAGAAAACAGGGATTGGAAGCAGGACAAGCAAAGCATGGCTCTTCTTCTTCTTCTTCTTCTTCTTCTTCTTCTTCTTCTTCTTCTTCTTCTTATTATTATTATTATTATTTATTTGTACCCCGCGCATCTGGCTGGGTTTCCCCAGCCACTCTGGGCGGCTTCCACAAAAACCAAAAATACACTAAGATGTCACACATTAAAAACTTCCCTGAACAGGGCTGCCTTAAGATGTCTTCTGAATGTCAGGTAGTTGTTTATCTATTTGACATCTGATGGGAGGGTGTTCCACAGGGAGGGCGCCACTACTGAGAAGGCCCTCTGCCTGGTTCCCTGTAGCTTTGCTTCTTACAATGAGGGAACCGCCAGAAGGCCCTCGGCGCTGGACCTCAGCGTCCGGGCAGAACGATGGGGGTGGAGACGCTCTATCATGAGTTATGGTCCCAGCATGATCTCTATACTTTAGGAAGGACATGGGCAGCCAACTGGTAGCCTCCAGTTGGACCACAGCTCTCATCAGCCCTGACCATTGGTCATTCTGTCTAGGGTTGATGGGACCTGCAGGCCTATAACACCTAGAGTAAGATTACCAGAGTTTTTTCAATGAATCCGAGGACACACTTTTAAACTTCAATGGATTTTGTATGGGGACCGATTTGTAAATCCGGGGTCAATCTGGTAACCTTTACCAAGAGCACCATATTGACTAGCCCTGATTTACAGTTCACAATGAAATCTTCCACTGCCAACGCCCTTCTTCTTGCCAAAGCAGTAGCCAATTGCGCCCTCGCTTCCAGCAGGAAATCATTGTGTGGGAAGATGGGATATTATGCAAGTTTAGACACACGTCAGTCATTGGTTTGGACCGTAAGCCAACTTCCAGGTTAATAGCTAATGGAATAATTAATGGGAAAGCGGGACATGAGCATGTTTAAAGAGTAGAACTGAGTCTAAATTAAAACCTTATTTATGAAATTTGTGTACTGACCTTCATCCGTCGATCTCAAGGTGGTTCATAACATAAAACTACAATATGAAAAACATATTGCGATGGCCATTGGCTATAAACAATAAAACTTCTATGAAAAACACCTGGTGCCTAAAGGTATGTAATGAAGGCACTAGGCGAGTCTCCCTGGGGAGAGCATTCCACAAACGGGAAGCCACTGCAGAGAAGGCCCGTTCTCGTGTTGCCACCCTCTGGACTTCTTGAGGAGGAGGCACATGAAGAAGGGCCTCAGAGGATGATCTCAGAGGTAGGTTCATATGGAGAGAGGGAGTCCTTGACATTAGTTCTTGAATGATAAAGCTGCTTAACTTCTGTGCTTCCTTTTGACACAAACAATCTGTAAACGGCAGGACTCTCAACTTCACCCACCTTGAGTGAGGTCAGTTGGTGAAGTTTCTTATGTGCCGTCGCTGCTTTCTGTTGACAAGCAGAAGGTTTGCAGAAGGGTGTAGGGCTTCTTCTCAAGCACTAAATCAGGGATGGGGGACCTGTAGCCCTCCGGATGTTGCTGAACTCCAACTCCCAGCATCACTGGCCACTCTGGATGGGGACTGATGGGAGTTGGAGTCCCACAACTGTATTTTAACCAATTGTTTGATTTTGTGTTTTTAATGTATTATATAATTGGTGTTAGCTGCCCTGAACCCAGTGTTGGCTGGGGAGGGTGGGGTATAAATTATTATTATTATTATTATTATTATTATTACATTTGGAGGACAGGGCACTAAATGGTCCATTAAATCATTGCAATGAGTGTGATGATGCCGCAGCACAAATGTTGCAAGCTTTCAAGTTCTCCAGAACTCATCACGGAAAGAGGTTACCAAGGTTGTAGGAAGGCAATAAACAAGTAATTAACCCACACCTTAGGTAGGTTTCTACATGTGAATTGAGTAAGATGCCAGACTTTGATAACTGAAATAAGAGGAGGATACTTTGAGTGGAGATCCTGTGAATGTTTTGCCTTGTCTAAGGTGATACTGACTTCAGGGTAAACAAATGCTAGATTGGGTTGCATGGCAGTCGAGTGCTAGAGACTTTCCAGATCACTTACAAGAGGCAATTAAGTCTTATTTGTGCTCCATTTCAGCATACGCACTCTTTTATGGGGGAGGGGTGTTAACAATATTTGTTTGTTGCAGTGAAAAAACGCCCAAGTGTCTGAAAGATTAACACATTTTATTATGTCATAAGCTTTGGCACCTCACTCTTGTCAGACGCATGGACTTTGAGCTTCCATTATCATGTGTGTGTCTACAGTATATACTCATAGGAATAAGAGGAGGAGAGAATGTAAAGGTTGGAGGTAGGGATCTCAAGAAGATTTCAGTTCAGGTCAGATTTTGCCATGAACTGCTCCTCATTTGTTTCATCAAACCACCTCTGCACCAGGTAAAAGCACTGGTGATATGTCACTTCCTGTGTACAGTGATACCTCGGGTTACAGATGCTTCAGGTTACAAACACTTTAGGTTACAGACTCCGCTAACCCAGAAATAGTACCTCAGGTTAAGAACTTTGCCTCAGGATGAGAACAGAAATCGTGCTCCGGCGGCAGCAGGAGGCCCCATTAGCTAAAGTGGTACCTCAGGTTAAGAACAGTTTCAGGTTAAGAACAGACCTCCAGAACGAATTAAGTTCTTAACTTGAGGTACCACTGTACATTAAAAATACAAAATCAAACAATTGGTTAAAATGTGTCCCCTATACACAAATGGATGCTCTATCTGTGACAAAATGGCCACCCTTTTGAAGCTGTTCTGAGCAGATTTACAGAATTAAAATTTGGGGTGGGGAGATAGTAAACCCTCTGTTCACCTTGTAAATACTCCACTTGTGTTTTTTGGTGATGTGCAGATTGGGGGTGTCACCAGAATGATCTTTTAAAAACTGCACAGGAACCAGATCGGAAAAACTTTACTGCATCCAAGTGTGGGACTGGAATGGACTGGGATTGCATCGTCTTATGGGAAGTAAATGACAACAGAATGGGAAAAGTACAGTCTGTAAGAGTTCAGTTGGAGGATTGTCACAGAGTACAATTTATTCCACAAAAGCTTGCGCCACCAAAAAATACAGTCTTGATGTCTTAATGTTCTGTTCTCTGATGAGAATGAAATTTACTTTTGAGGGCATCAAAGAAAATAAAGCAACCCATTTCTCATTGTGTTTACATATGTTACATTGAGATAGTATTGCACGCAACATCTGAATTCTGCCCTGTTTGTCTACCTTGCTTCCGCAGATGACTCAAGAGGAAAATGTAACCACCAGATTTAAACTGCAGGCTCTAATTTATCCAGTCCTTCAGCCGTTCGATTTCAACACCCCCTCGTACCAGCAGAACGAAGTCACGCCTGTCCTTCCCCGTTTTGTCATGGTGAAGTTCTGGTTAGACTACTTCAACGGAAATTATGACTTTGCCCATTCTATGGTGGTCAACAACCACACTGCCCTCGACGTGAGTGAGGCCAATCCCTTCAGAGAACACCTGGACTGGACTTTCCTCCTACCTTCGAGGTTCAGGAAGAACTACAAACCTGTCGCACACGCGACAGGGAAGTCAGAAATAATCCGGGACATACCTGCCTTGCTAGATGTCCGTGCCGCTCCCTTGCTAGCTGAGAAGGAGGTTTTCCGCATCCAGCCAAAAACTTACATCCTGACTTGCGAGATAGACGTTCTGAGAGATGACGCACTCATGTATGCCAAACGGTTAGAGAAAGCAGGTGTGGCGGTGACTATCGACCATTTTGAAGACTGTTTTCACGGCTGCATGATCTTCACCGTTTGGCCTACCAATTTTTCTGCAGGATTCCAAACCAGGGACAGCTACATCAAGTGGCTTAGTCAAAACCTGTGAAGGAAAGTGTCCCCCTTCTTAAAAACTAAAAACTGTAACAGGTCCCCAAGTCAAGTGTACACCTTTGTATGCAATCTTGTGCCATCCGTTTTGAAGACTTCGTTGGAGAGTTTTCCATTGCAGCAGAGTCGTGTGCCACCAATGACTTCTATGATTTGTTTGGACTGTACACTGCTGGGTGGGGTTGTGGGGGGGGGAGTCTTTGGGTAGTCTTTAACCCAGACCCTAAAGGCATTACAAGAGAGTCGGACCCAACCTGTAGTAGAATGTGGTGGTAGGTGAGGCTAACGCTTCAGATTGCAGGAGGAGGAATGCAAATTCTTCCATGTAGAAGCTCTCTTCAAGTGTAACAAATTCTACCCTGGCCCTCTCCCTATTGAGCTTGTTCTCTGCTTGCAAGGAAGGGTTTGTCTGTCAGCTGTAAGGAAGAGCTAAAAAAACATGGGTTTTCCCATCTGCAAGTCTAAAATGGTATATAGTCCATTGCACCATTTATTTCTGCTGCCTATATAGGGTGTGTATCCAGCTAAACAGTTCTGCTAGCAAAAGCATTTTTGGCTGCTCGGCAGAATCTCCTGTCGCTCTTCTCCACCCTGTGTCCCCTAAATCTGCCCTGGAAAGTTGGTGGGGAAACCCCAGAACATATTTAGGGGGCATATTTAGTTAGAAGAGGGAGAGGCTATTCCAGCACGTAGCCTGAAGTGCTTTTACCAGTGGAAATGCTTCGTTGGGTTTCAGCCATAGAGACTAGGTCCAAGTTATGTTCAAATTGCTGGGTAACATCCTTACTTCCCAGCACCCTTAACAAACTGCAGTGGCCAAGATTATCTGTGAGTGTTGAAGTGGTATAATAGTGCTTTTAAATGTATGGTGTGAACGTGGCCCAAATCAAAACAGGGGTGTTACTCTTAAGCACCACTGTCACTCTCAAAGACTACGAGAAACAGCTTATCCATCAGACCTGATTTGTGACCCGGCAAGTGTAAAGCAGCCCACCCCACCCCCATTTATTGTTTCCTGCCAGCCTGCTTTTTGCCATTTTGGAGGCTTGGCAAGCCACCAGAGCCCCATGCTTAGCTTAATGGGTTGCAAATGTTTCAGGCCTCGTGTAAATAGAAGACAGCGAGGCTGGGTCCCATAGCTGCAATCTTATCCTACGACATTTAGATTGGTTGCATCCTGTGCTGGTTGGTGCAGGTAGCTTTTGGGACCAAAAGCTCCACTTGGGATTTCGAGAGAGCGCCGTGGGCACCAGCTACAAAATGGCAGCACAAAATGGCTGCCACATTTAAAAGCACAGGAAAGGAGAAAAGGAACGTAGCTTGGGATGGATGAGCATTACATATACATACACAGACAGGCGATGGGGAAAATGGACCTACGTCAGCCGCTGCCATGTTTGCTCACAGAGACAAACTTTTTGCACCTCTCCTCTGTTCAGAGACGATGGGAGCATTGGTGTTCTGTGGAATGTGGGCATGTTTAAAGGGTTAGAAGAGGCCGAGTCAGGGCAGGGAAACTGTCTCTCGTGAATTGTGGGTTTTGGAAGGGACATTTCCCAAGACCTTTGGAGGGTACCATAGCTGATATGGGTGGGCAGACACAGTCATGACCCCTGGTGTGGACAGCACTGACACAGATAAGACTTCAGTATGAGGCAGCGTCCTTTGATGATAGTAGTCTTCAAGCCACTTTTTTGTGCCCTAACATCAATGCAAGAGGCTTCCTGGTATGGCTAAGGAGCCTCTCCCAGTAAGCTCTACACTGGTTACGTACAGCTTCCTCCTTTCTGGTCAGGTGTTGATCCTGGGGAGATAGGAGCCAACGAATAATGTATCTCGCTCTCCCTCTGTACCACGTCCTTCATCCTGTGTGATGGTATTTAAAACATTGATCGTGACTGGGGTGAACTCTTTCTTCATTTGCCTAATCTGCAGGACAAGCAGGCGCAGCTATTCAAGTTCCTCGCTAATGACAAGGGAGCATAAAATGGGCTCCCAAGGACTACATTCAATGCATACCATCAAATGGGCTTTATTCCACAAAAGCTTGCGCCACCAAAAAACAGTTAGTCTTTAAGGTGCCCCATGGTTTGCCCCTGCAAAAAGCCAGGCAACTTACAGTAACTGCAGCTAAGACTGCAATACCTTATGCTCTGCGACCGATACTTGTTTTCTTTAAAGAGGTGCCTGGCTATTGTCCATCTGTATTCGATGTACTTTTAGCTGCTTTCAAAACAAAACAAAACACCTGTGACCAATTTAGGTGCTGACCTCCTGTTGCTGGTTGGTCTTTTAAAAAGGTCCAGACGATACCTGGAACACACTTGAAATTGTTTCCATACATTGAATGGCCAGGGTTGTTCCAGATTGCTCATGACACATATTTTGATCTTTTTTTAAAATCAGACTATTTCTCAGAGCAGTCTTTGTTCCTGCGTCTCACATCTCTGGTCTACAGGAGAGAAGTTGGGGTGTTTTTCAGAAGGCAGTCGAACCCCTCCTGCAAAATAGTTGCTGCCTGAAGTCGCCCTAATGATTCAATCCTATACACAGTTTCCTAAAAGTAAGTTCTGTTGAACTCAGTGGAGCTTGCTTCCCACAAGGCATAGTTAGGATTGGAATGTAAGGCATCTCACGGTAACCTCTTGCAGCCAGTTTTAAATTTATCAACACATGAGTGCCTTTCAGTCACCGAAGAGCACAGTACTCTGGCTTCTCTGGGTTGCACTGTTATGTCTGACCCAGTGGTTAATGGCAAAAGAAGCTTATTATTCAAAAAATGCAGCCTTATCTGCCTCAAAAATAGCTCAGGGAAGCTGGTTATTTTTGGACTTCGGATGCAAGTGAAAAGGGAATAGCCTGGAATAAGTCATGCCAGCAGGTGGCAGACTTGAAAATAGCTCCCTGGGCTGCAATTTAATACAAAGTCTTCAGCTCTAGAAATAGATGACAGTTTTCCCTGGAAATACTGAGTTGCGCTCATTCTCAAAATACTTATTTTCCCACTACCACCAGCAGGGCAGCTGACTGGTTTATTTTGAAATGGACATTCAAGAGTCAAAACAAAGGAGAAACTAGAGATTCATCACCATATCTTCAGACTTTTGTCTTTTAAAGTGGCTGCATGCAAGGGGAGGGAGGTCTCCAATTTTGATCAGAACAGCCGTGTCCGGGTTAACCAGCCCCACATTGTTTTCTTGATTGACATTTTCCTTCCCCCTACCATCCCCAAAAAGATGAAAGGAACTTTATTGTGCCTGTATGTTAAAGCCCCAGGGCTAATACCAAAATCTGGGGCAAGGGCAACTTAGGATCAGGAAAACAGCACAGCCAGGAAATCTGCATCTACGAGGGTTAATGGTGCATTAAAATGTATATGTTGGTGCAGATAACATGCCAAAATGCATATTAAGGGAATTTGCTTTGCCCAAGAAAGGCATATTTGGTAAAATTGCATACCAGAATGTGTATTCATGAGAAATTTGCACTGAATTTTAACCAGGACTTTTTTTAGAAAGATACAACCTGATGTGAAAATGTGGAGAACTGAACTTAAGGTTGGAAAAAACAGGAAACGGAGAAAATCCCAAACTGGCAGGGCTGTGCATGGCCCTCCTGGTTCAATTCAGGGCCTGATTTGGCACTTTGGGGTTTTGCACAGTGGTTGTTAGGGGGCAGAAGCGCCCAATCTGCTTGCCTGCATCTCCTCCTCAAGACTGTTCACGCCTTTTGAGAGCCCCAGGTTGCTCTGGGAGGACCCAATCTGTCCTGAGGCTATTTCTCAAGCCACTCCAGCGGAACCCTAGGTCAACCAAAATTGGCCCAATTTGGTTTGGGATCCGGTATTTTGGCCCTAGAAATTGAGATTTCACCATCCCTGGTCTTGAACCCACATAACTAAACTGCTGACTTCCCTCAGGTCTGGCAAATGACCCTGTCCCATTACTAGTATTGATTTAAGACTCAGCTGCTGGAGAGGAGGCAGTTGAATGGGAAGCAACCCTATCCTTGGAATAGCGAATTTGTGGTGGTTAGTTGTGATGTATATACACCAGGAAAGCACAGCCTGGTTTCTATGTTGTTATTTCTAACATGCTCAAAGTAACAGCAGCCATAACAACATTAGTCACAACACCAATACATAATTCAAAAACCTAGTCAGAAAATCACAAAACTCAGCACTTGTGTCTTTTAAGAAAGTAAGAGTATCAGACTTGGAATTGGGAAACCAGGGTTCAAATCTGCCACTTGGCCCGGAAACCCACAGTGTGTCTTTGGGCCAGTCACTGCCTCTCAGCCATGGTTCCCCCCACCCACCCACAAAGAATCATGGGCACAGTAGTATGCTAAGGGTACTGGGAACTGTTAGGAGACCACTATTCCTCTCTCAGAACTACAGTTCCCAGAGTTCTCTAGGAAGAAGGATTGGCTGTTAAACCAATTTAAGTCTGTAGGGCAGAGCTGGCCCACTTATGAGGTGGGGTGAAGCACTCTCCACAGGCAGTGAAAGTGGAAGAGGCGATGTCCTACCCACGCCACCACTTCCAGCACACCCCTGGGGTGGAGAAGATGAGCAGCAAGGGCTTGCAAAATGCCACCCTCTCGCCAAGTATAGCGTGTGGCATCTCCATGATGGCGCAAAGATGTATTCTTAATTGCTTGCATAAACGATGGAAAAGAAAAGTTCTCAGCAGGCATTTAAAAGTTGAAACAGAAGGCGTTCGCTTGAGTTGCAGAAGCTTTGGCAGACATGAAGCTAGGGTTGCCATATTTTAAAAAGTGACAAGCCAGACACCAAAGTTGTTGAGCTCTTTAGTTAGGGGGGCAAAGTTGCTGAGCTTTTTCCTTTTTTTGCAAAATCACCCCAAAAAAGAGTTTTGGAGCTTTTTGAAAAGAAATTTGCTCCTCCAAAATGGGTTGCCACACGTCCAGGTTTTCCCAGACACGGGGAATTCCCCCCTGGACGCAATTTGCATGGCCAAATCCTGGACGTATGGCAGCCCCACATGGAACTGAGCTTTATCCCTTAGCCCAGTGGTTAGCAAATTACTCAGGACCCCCTATTTTTCAAAAGCCAAGCCACGGAGCCCCTACTTTCAAAAATATTGGTAACACTATGGTAGTTACCTGTGCAAAGCAATTTTTGGAAGAAGGTGTGGGGTAGGACCTAATAAGCCGAGGATTTTAGGTATACTAAATAATGTGATATCACCACACAAAAATGACAAAGATTTAGTTGGGGGGGGAGAGAGAAATTTAATTCCTTGTGCAATTAACAATATAAGTGAGTCCCCTAGCAGGGGATGATGGTGCAGACCCCCTGGGTGCGTGCCGCGGACCCCCAGGGATCTCCCGACCCCTAATTGGGAACCACTGCCTTAGCCAATTGCTCCAGATCAAAAGCATGGCTGTGGAGGCCAGCCGAAAAGTTGGTAACCTAACTATTTGTTGTTGTTTAGTCGTGTCCGACTCTTCGTGACCCCATGGACCAGAGCATGCCAGGCACTCCTGTCTTCCACTGCCTCCCGCAGTTTGGTCAAACTCATGCTGGTAGCTTTGAGAACACTGTCCAACCATCTCGTCCTCTGTCGTCCCCTTCTCCTTGTGCCCTCCATCTTTCCCAACATCAGGGTCTTTTCCAGGGAGTCTTCTCTTCTCATGAGGTGGCCAAAGTACTGGAGCCTGAGCTTCAGGATCTGTCCTTCCAGTGAGCACTCAGGTCTGATTTCCTTCAGAATGGATAGGTTTGATCTTCTTGCAGTCCATGGGACTCTCAAGAGTCTCCTCCAGCACCTTAATTCAAAAGCATCAATTCTTCGGCGATCAGCCTTCTTTATGGTCCAGCTCTCCTCATGGATCACTGCCTTGCCGTGGCGAAGGGGCTTGAATAACTCAGAGAAGCTATGAGCTATGCCATGCAGGGCCACCCAAGATGGACAGGTCAAAGTGGAGAATTTTGACCAAACGTGATCCACCTGGAGCAGGAACCGGCAAGCCACTCCAGTATCCCTGCTAAGAAAACTCCATGGACAAAGACAACCGAACTATAGAGAGGGTGTTTATGCATCTTGACCTGCTGGCAGAAATGGTTTGTACAATGCAAGCAAGGCCTTTCGAAAGTTTGTGTTTACATATGTCTGTAAACAATGTCCCGCCACGACTGCCTGAGTCTTGAATAACAAGCTTCTTGGGAAACATTTGTCACATCTGCACTATGCATTTAAAGCGGTATCATACCACTTTAAGCAGTCTTCATGGCTTCCCTGCAAGAATCCTGGGAACTGTATTTGATTAAAGGTGCTGAGAGTTCTTTGGAAACTCCTATTTCCCACACAGAGCTACAATTCTCAGGGCTCTACTTCACATAGCGCATAGTCAAACTAGGGAACTGACCTGCCCCCGCCCACCAGAAGGCAATGATGTCCCCCAACTTGCATGGCTTTTTAAATAAAAGGTTTAGGCAAATTCATGGAGGAGAGGGTTACCAGAAAACAGGCCATTACGTGTAACAGCCCCCTCCCCCAATTCTAAGGTGTCAAATCGAAAGAATAAATGTTCAAAATACCTGAGAAATGGGAGCAGCTGGAAGGTGTGGCCCATAACTTTTGCCAGCTTTTAAAATTTTCCTTGGTGGAAGTCCTGTGGCCTTCGACAGCTGTGCAACAAGCAGAACTTCAGCTGCCAAAGTTCTCAGCTGACCTAAATTCTGCTGTTTGAACAAAACTGCTGAGCAAACCCTGCATACGCTGACAACAGGTTTTGATAAGTAAACAATGATGCCTTTGCTCGAAAGTCAAGCCGAGATGTTTTGCTGCCTGAAGGGTTTGCTCAAACGATGTTCTCCAATAGGACCGTGACTTTGAGTAGAAAAAAAGAATTGATGCACAGTTCAGAACGCAGTTCCTGTCTATCCCACTCGTCTTGCTGCTGCCTGGAGCAAACCATAGATTTGCTTCAACCCTCTGTTCAAGTTCAGGAAATCCAGAGGCAGAGCATTGCCAACAGAGAGCTCTCCCACCCAGTGGTGACTGGTCACACTGGTAGGGCAGAAAGCAGGGAGCCTGCCAGTAGGTGGCACCAGAGAGAACTAATTCGAGTTTTGTCCTCATTCGTTCCACCAAGGCAACACCAAATTAAGAAAGAAGGTGACAGGCAGTGTCACCTGCTAGAGCAGTGTTTCCCAACCGAAGGATATTCACAGGGGGGCACAGGTGAAAAAATGGGGGCCACAGCTCAAGGCTCAGGGGCCACAGAGGGAAGTAAGAAGTGAAGGGGGGGAAGCAATTTTTAAAAATAAAAAAATCCTGATTTGCCGGCTATCCACTTGGCCAATACCAAGCGGGTAAGGGGTGGCCCACCAGGACCTAACACTCCTTTAAAAAAACAAAACATTTCAAAACCAAAAAAAAATTACAAACATCAAATTCAAAATCCATATTCATTTTCTAACATAAGCCTATCACATAGATTACCTAAATTTAAATATATCTAATTGCTCTAGGCTTCCCTTTTATATATGTAGATACAACGCAATTAACAAATTATATTATAAATGATATTATAGGTTCCCATATACTCCCCACTCCCCTTCACCCATGTGTGATATCAGTATCTTACTTCTTCCATCTTGTTGTGTTGTTATAATTTAATAATTCTATTGATTCTATTATTATTTTCTTACTTACCCCTGCACTTTTTACACATTCTCTATTAATATTTCATATTTTTTCATGTATTCCTTCACTCCATCCCAGTCTCTAATTATTCTCTGATTTGAGTGGCCTCTAATAATTGCTGTCAATTTTGCCATTTCTACAAACTCGCAGAGTTTGTTTTGCCATTCTAATAGTGAAGGGATTTTCTCCCCCATCCAGTTTTTTGCAAGCAATATTCTGGCAGCTGCTGTTGCGTAAAGGAATTGGGGATGTCATTAGATATTAGGCAGTGCGTACCGCTCCTTTTTGCCACCTTTGCAGCACTGTGGTTTCTTTCCAGCAGGAGAGGGCGATCGCTGAGGCTCCTGCTTTGACCAGTAGGGGCCACTACCCAGAACCCCCAGGTCAGCTAAGTGCAGAGGTGGGGTGGCAATGGGTAGGGCTGAGCGAGCCAGAGCTGCTTGTTGCTGCCGCCAGTGCTGGGCCTGGTGGCAGCCTGCAAGGCGCAGGGTGCAATCCACCCCAGCGCCTAGTGGATCAGGGCCTTCGAATGTTGCCAAGGGGCACAGGGCCTGTCGGCCGCATTGGCCTGGCTCTGCAAGGCGTGGGGTGAGATCCAGCCCAGCGCCTAGCCAAGCGGGGGTCGTCTGGTGCTGCTGACTTGCATCTTGTAAACAACTGTCTGCTCAGAAGAAAGCCGCACTGAGTTCAGTGGGCCTTACTCCCAGGTAAGGGTGTGTGGGGCTATAGTGTTTTATCTAGGCAGCCAGGTCTCCTCTGGGTGACAAGATCTTTTTGCACCAGGTCAGTAAGGACAACTTCTTTTTGAAAATTCTTCCCTATATACTGAGCTCCCTCTGCTCCTTTTGGACTGTAGGTTTTACCCCTTTGTGTCAAATAACTGGGGTCAAATAAGTGTGGTTTACTTTTTATAATACATGGAAGATGGATTGAGGCATCTAATCATAGCCTGCATTTTTATCAAGGCTTATATTTTGATCAGGGTCTGTATTTTAAAATGAGCTTAAAGATTTTCAAATGTTTTATGCCAGGCAGAAGACCAGCTGCCTAAGTACTTTGGCAAGATGTTTATCCTCCTGGACAAGGGGGCCCCCTGATTTATAGCAGAAAACAATTCTCAAAGTCGTAAAAAGGGAATTACAGGCTGAGAGCAAAGGTTACACTGACCCTACATATTACAGAATATAAAAAAGCTGAGAATTAAGAGTTGGTAAATAGTAAAATAAAACCATGTGCCTCCCATTAAACTTGAGCCATATTTTCCTAAGGTTACAGGGCAAGAGCAAATGGAAAAAGCAACTGGCTGGAGAAGGGGAGTGTAAACAGAAGAAGAGGCTTTTTCCTATTTTATTTTGAGGCTGTAAACTGTTCCTTCCTTTTTACTTTGAGAAGGTTTATTCTTCTAAAAAGCTATCTATGATAAATGTATGAAATATATTGGCTTAAATGTAATTATGCAAAGGATCTAGAAAGAAAGAAATGTTAAATTCTTATTTCATAGAGTCTTATAGCTGTAGGAGACCAGAGGGGCAAACGAGCCCAGCCCCCTGCCAGACAGGAAACGCCATCGAGCACTCCTGACATATGGTTGTCAGGCCTTTGTTTAAAGACCTCCAAAAAGGAGATCTTTCATTGATGATGCATGAGAATGTGAACCCAAGATTTCTGACATCTGTTTAAGATAAAAATTTAAAACTATTAACCATCTGTTTTGGAGGGCAATAGGGCAAGGAGGGCAAGAGGTGAGCTGGTAATTAAGGTTCCTTGTTGAGACAAATGTAAGATATATGACTACTTATTTGTCATTTATAGATAGAAGAATATATAGCTTTTTGTTTCCCATAAAAGGCAATAGGAAATGGGTGCATCTTTTAGGATTGGTTCTAGCAAACAGCCAATGGGAATTTCAACCAGGCTGATTGGACAGAGGCAGCCAAAGGAGGAGCAAGGAGGCTGGGCTGAGGGAATATAAGTGCTGGCCATAATGGCAGGAGCCCAGGCCAGAGCTTGGTAACCATATACCACTCTGCCTCTCATTTATTTGTCTGACAAATAAATTATTATTTTAATTTCTCTATTGCTGCGTTGAATATTTCATTCCAGCTAAGCGTTAACCACAAGCAGGCTGCTACAGGATCTCCCTCAGGAGGTTGTGGATTCTCCTTTCTTGGAGGTTTCTAAGCAGAGGTTGGGTGGCCATCTGTCATGTATGTTTAAGCTGAGTTTCCTGCATTGGAGGGGGTTGGATTAGATGACCCTTGGGGTCCCTTCCAGGTCCATGATTCTATGTTTTTCTGCTTCAACAATATTTCAGCATGTTCCTGTCATTTTATGTATTGTATTTGGTACAAATTGTATTTGGTACAAATTATATATATAAAAAAGTTCTATTTGCAAACTAAACATTTAAATAGCTACCTTTCTACACCGGGGGGGGGGGGCATGGGTGTAGCCAGGATTTTTGATAGGGGGCAGGCTTTTGTTAGGGGAGAACAGAACCTCGGATTTGTATTGATTTGTATTGATTTTTACTTATTGGGGGGTAGCTGCCCCTCCTGACCCCCCTAGGCTATGCTCCGGGGGAGCACAGGAAGGAAACAAGGTCGGAAGGGAGCCACAGTCGGGAAAAGGTTGGGAAACACTGTGCTAGAGAGGTTGTAAGTAGGAAAGCAGGCAGGTGGCTGGAGGTACTTTCTGGCTGGTGGGACAATGCCCCATCAACAGACCAGCCTCCACCTGAAGACCATATTTTAGGACCCACCCTATTCTGCTTGTAAATGGTTTCCATGTTTGCATGACTTATGGTGAAAGACAGGTAAGAAATATGATACATAGCCATAACATTTACTAAGGGGGAAAGGTCCCTCTAAGTTCAATGGGACTGTTTTCCAGATAGCTCTGTGTGTAGAATTGCCATTTAAGACATATTATTACGTTAGTCAAAGATTATAACAGGCTTAACAACTCTTCTATAGTAGGTTTTCCCTGCAGACATGCTATTTCCTTGAAGCACCCACCAAATCAGTGGTTGTTGTTTTTCCTGGTGGCACTCAAGGCTACACAGCACCGGCACCTTTTTCTGGAAGAAAAGTAATGCACAAAATTACATTGTATTTCTCCTTGGTCAAAGCGCATGGTGTCTATAGCTTGCAAAAAAAAAAAAAAAGGAAAAGCAAGGTAAACATATCACTGCCAAATTACCAGCAGATAGCCTGCTGTGCTTTTGTGCCTTTAACATAAGGTGGGCAAAGGCAAAAGAGGTTGGGGCTATTGCACTTTTAATTGGTGTATGGAAGATCAGAGACTGCTGACATTTCCATTTCTGCACCATTATTAAAAGTTGCAGAGGTCCTGTCCTCTTTCTCACCTGCTGCAGCCCAAGTTGCAGAAATGAACAGGTGGAGCTTTTGAGGACATTGACCCAAAAACATGATTACTGGCCAGTTTCTCCAGATACAGAGGTCAGCTGAAGACTTGATAACCAACTATAAAAAGGGTGTTTACATGTCTGGATCTGGTTGCAGAAATGTTTTATGTAATGCAAGCAAGTTCTTTCAAAATGCCCCATGTTTACAAAGGGCTGTAAACAATGCCCAGGCACGAAGGCTTCAGAAACTGTAATCAAGGAAGCAGAGCGTTTAAAAACAAGCTTCATTGCAAATATAGCTTCATGTTTGGACTAAACTTTCTTAACCCTGGCAGAATTGCTTAGATCAGGGGTACACAGCCTCAGACCCAGAGGCAGGCTTCCAGCCTCTCTATCTGGCCCTAGACTAGGAATTGGGGTCATTATCTCCCCCATCCTGCGTAGGCCAAATTCAACAGATAGTTGGGGCCACCCAGCTGTCAATCCCCTGGCATGACAATGACGCCAGGTCAGACTTTTTCGCTGGCACAGTTTGAAACCATACCATGTACAGCCCCACAAAGCACTTTTCTAAATGCTTCACTTGGCTGATTGTCGGGTACCCTGAAGCCTAGTGCAAAGTGCTTCAGGGGACCGGGCCGTCTTGCCCATAGAGGCAAGTGGCGCAAGGTGCCAAGGCGCCAAATTCTGGAGGGTGCCAGGGAAGAGACGGTGGCTGGACGCGGTGCCTCCCGGCATCAGCTCCCTGCCCTCGCCTGCCTCTCTGAAGCAGTGCTGTGCCCAGAGTCTCTGCCTCTTCCCCACCAGAGGAGCTGCCCTCCAGCCGCTGCCCATTTCCTCCAGCCCCACAAAGCTGCCAGCAGCACCATAAAAAGGTCAGCAACTCTGGGAAATGGGGGTGGGGGCACTGGAGGGATCTTTGCAGCACGGGGGGACCCCACAATCAGCCGACAGTCGGGTCATGTATAGTGCTAGGAAAAGGGGCTTTGCAATGGCAATCAGCTGATTGTGGGGACTTGTGAAGCACTTTGCCCAAGGCACCACTGCAGTTACCACTGATCAGCTGATTGACACCGTCTGCAACCCCTTTTCAACTGAGCCAAGGCTTGCCCCACATACAGGATGCCAGCTGTAGGTATGTGTGGCTTGACCAAAATGGCCAGGAGGTCCAATTGGAGAGGCCTGGCAAGCCTATTTAGGTCCCATACCTGACTTAGACTGCACCCCCTGCCTACCCCACAAGCCTCTCCAGTCTTGCTCTGATTCCTCTTGCCTAGCTTGTCCCTGTGATAATGCCAGCCTGGGTGGAGAGATCTGTACATGTAAATCCATTACTCTGCCCACTTTTCCTTCGGTCGTGTCTGTCACTGCCCTCAAGAAGGTTCTCTAGGAGGGAACGTGGCTCTTACTGCTAACGATTTCCTACCTTCAGCCCAGACCTTTTGAGGTGTCCAGCATGCAAGTTCCAAAGCACAGGGACACCTTGAACTTGGAACGGTAAGGTTGCGTTCTCTTTACGAGGTCAGATAAGGAAACTTGGCAAATGCACTTTGTTTATAACTAGGCTTTTAGTTTTTGGCCGACCCGTCAAAGTTGTTTGCTTGCAGAAGCGCTTGGGAAATTCCACCCATCAAGTTAGTGTTTATGTGCTTTCTGGTTCCACCCCTGAGGAACAGCGCACGGCACCAGTTTCTCTGAGAAAGCAATACTCCCTTTCCTTCGAAGGCACCTTTTCTTTAAGCCCTCTTTTGTTTCTTTTGAGTCTTGCAGATCAAAACTTGCCTTGCACTGAAGCACATCATTTCCCATCAGTTGGATGTGTGCATATAGAACTAGGTCATCTGTTGATGTTCAAGCTGTGCATTCTTTGTGATCAGTTGCTGTTAACATCAGCACTTCACCGCGTGTTTATTTTGTAACTTGAGTCCAGATTGTAAGGATACAAAGGGTGGTCTCCTGCTGCTTTTTCACTAAGTGGGTATGAGGACCTAATCCACAAACCACACTGCCCCAGTCTTTATCAACATGGTCTTCTCCAAATGTTGGACTCCAACCCCATCACCCCTGACCATTGGCCATGCTGGATGGGGCTGGTCCTGTCCTGTGGAACTCCTTGCCTGTAGAGGTTTGGCAGGAGCTATCCCTGCTCCCTCAGCTGTTGGGTTGTTAGAAAGACAAAGCCAGAGTTGAGTTATGTGAGCTAGAAGCTGGACAGCAGCAGGCTGGGCAGCTGAGAGACAAAGCCATGCCTGATTTCTGCTTGAATCCAAGGCTTTGGCTATGGGAGAAGAAAGATCCTTTTGGGGTGCTAATGCTGTGAACCCCTCCATCATAGGCTCAGGTTGTATATGCATGAAAATAAACCGTTTATCATAAAGACACCACAATCCTCATTCCGAGGAAACATGAACCCTTGGTAAGCACCTGGAACTGCTGGAATTTTGCACCATTCAGAGATTGGTGTGTGTTATAAAAAAATTTAGGTCACACACACACACACACACACATATATATATATATAATGTTTATAAATGTATATAATGTTTATAATGTTTATATATATTAGATATATATAATGTTTATAAATGTAGCAAGCAAACACATATATAAATATGTCCAAAACCCACAGGAAAAGTCCAAATATCATTTTGACTCTTTCAGTCACCTCAAATATTTCTCTACGAGGTCAGAGGAAATGCAGAAACCTCCCCATTGTCTCTGTACTCACAAATCCTGCCGCATTTAAGGTGTGAATAGGGTGAGCCTGTGACCTGGCTCAGGAATTGAGTATTATCATTACAAAAGAATGGCCAGGCTCCCCAGGTAATCCAGTCAAGTGACCATTAACAAGTAACCTGGCAGGCAGGGTACAAACAACGCACTCAGATTTCTGTTGTAGACTGCCTTTTCTGTGACGTAGGTATGATGTATCTGGGGGGGTGGTCTTGGGCTACACCCCTTCTGTGATGTATGTACGATGTTTCTGGGGGTAGTCTTGGACTCCAGGGCAGGCGATTTAAAATGTCTATATAAGGGAGGGCACACCTTTGTTCTGGGTCCTCCTCCTCTCTCCTGCCTGTGAGGGGAGCACCCTGTTGCAACAGTTCAATAAAGATCAGGCTTACTAGCTGCTTTGCTTCTCAGTATTCACTGGTTGGCCTCTGTTATTTTCTCCTACCGATAGAGAACCTACAAAAGGACTCTATATGGGCTCTTGGGTACCACATAAGGGAAAAGGACCAGTGTAGTTTTTTTTACTTACCTATATCAGCATGCAACACCAAATATAAAAAAGACCCTCTCTCTGCTTTTATATGTGAACAGGGCAAGCAAATTAATAAAATGCTTGTTGGCTATTTTCAGTTTAGCTCTTTTGCAAGCAGACAGTACTCTCAGTTTTAAAAGTAAATTGCCATGCACAGCAAACAAAGAGGGTGTTGGTTTTTCCACCAATTGTTTCCCTGTGCAGCAAAACAATTCCAGCAGACTTAGGTTTCAGGTTCCCATAATCCTTCCATTAGTTTCACTTTTGCCTTGGCTGAATCGTGAGAGGTTTGGATGCCAAACACAGCTAGGGAAATAGTTAACACCCTTTTTTCTGCCAATTGCCTTTCAAACTTTAGCTTACAAAGGATTTGAATGCTGCCAATGCTGGTTACCTTTAGCCTGTTTGTTTTGTGTTTTCAAAAATTAAGGGCAGGCAAAAAAAAACCCCTCAACTTGCTGTGAACTTGTTAAGCGATGCTTTTCTGCCTAATTTGCCTAGACAAGTCCACACATTTGTGACCATTCACAGACTTTTCAGTGCAACCTGTTTACAGGGCTTTGAGCATAGCCTACATTTTCTAGAACACAAAGGTGGCTGCAGGATTTTTGGACTCACACAAACTCCCTTCCTGATTCCTTTCTGCCTTCCCCGTTTCCAGGCAAACCATCATTTCCCGTTTTTCCAGAACTCAAAGCTATCATTTGTGCCTGTCGTGAAAACCCAGTTTGCAAACCATAGTTTGATCTGGATTTCCAACTGTGGTGAGTTTTTTTTGGGGGGGAGGGGAAAAGCTAACCACTATTTACTGGTTCAGATGAAACAGCAAACTATGGTTTGAATAGCTCAGTTGGTTAGAGCGTTGTGCTGATGACGCCAAGGTTGCAGGTTTGATCCCTGTATTGGACAACTGCATATTCCTGCATTACAGCAAGTTGAGTTAGGGTTCCTTCCAACTATATGATTATATGACCAATGATATAAGTTTGCCTTAACCCAGAAAGGGGGAGCAGGGGGCGGGGTTAGGAATAAAAAGAAGAGGGTCCTCAGTCCTTCAAGGCGTGTTCACATGGCAGCAAAAAGTGGTTTGGCATCATAGCTGAACAGCCACTCCAACTCATTTGATATGCATTTGTATGCAGTTTTCCACTTTCTAGATCAGGAGTTGCAGTCATAAATCAGTCGTTTCTGTATATCTAATTATTGGTGCCATTTCCCCTGCACTGAGTGATTCCAGTGCGATCCACACACCTACTTTTCCAAGCACAATTCAAAGTGTTGGTGCGGACCTTTAAAGCCCTAAACGGCCTCGGCCCAGTATACCTGAAGGAGCGTCTCCACCCCCATCATTCAGCCCGGACACTGAGGTCCAGCGCTGAGGGCCTTCTGGCGGTTCCCTCGCTGCGAGAAACCAAGTTACAGGGAACTAGGCAGAGGGCCTTCTCGGTAGTGGTGCCCGCCCTGTGGAACACCCTCCCACCAGATGTCAAAGAGAAAAACAACTACCAGACTTTTAGAAGACATCTGAAGGCAGCCCTGTTTAGGGAAGCTTTTAATGTTTAACAGACTACTGTATTTTAATATTTTGTTGGAAGCTGCCCAGAGTGGCTGGGGAAACCCAGCCGATGGGCAGGGTATAAATAAATTATTATTATTATTATTATTATTATTATTATTATTATTATTATTACTTTCTGAGGCAACAAGCCCTATCTTTCTTGAGGCACCAGTAGAGCTATGCTGGGTCGTAAAGGTAGATAGTTGAAATGTGGAGTTTAACTTGTTCAGCTCATGAGTAAGCATTGCCAACATTGTGTGTGTGTGTGTGTGTGTGTGTGTGTGTGTGGACAGCAGTTTGTCACCTCTGAAAGGCAATAGTGGGCAATGCTCCAATGGAGGCTCTCTGCCTATAAGAAATGCCTTTCACCAGATACGGCTGGTACAAGAGCTATAGCTGTTCCAGGACAAGGATAGTCTGGCCACAGTGATCCATGAGTTGATAACCTCAACACATGACCTAGTGGTGCAGCAAAAGAACTGCTGGCACATTGGCAAAGCTAAGCAGGGTTCAGTACGGTTTCAAACTGGATGGAGGGGCCACGTGTTGAGATTCCTGCCTTGCAGGGGGTTGGACGGGATGAACCTCGGGGTTCCTTTCCCACTCTACAATTCGATGATTGCAATGTGTGCTATGTGGAGCTAGCCTTGGCCCTGGTCCAGAGGCTTCAGCTGGGGCAAAACATTGTGGCTGGACTAATGATGGGGACAGATTATCACCAGCACACAACCCCATTGCTCAAAAGTCTGTGCTGGTTGTCTATACACTACCAGGCCAGGTTCAAGTTTAGTGTATTACCGTAATTCAAAGGTAAAGGTGACCCCTGACCATTAGGTCCAGTCGTGGCCGACTGTGGGGTTGCAGTGCTCATCTCGCTTTATTGGCCGAGGGAGCCGGCGTACAGCTTCCAGGTCAGGTGGCCAGCATGACTAAGCCGCTTCTGGCGAACCAGAGCAGCGCACGGAAACACCATTTACCTTCCCACCAGAACGGTACCTATTTATCTACTTGCACTTTGACGTGCTTTTGAACTACTAGGTGGGCAGGAGCTGGGACCGAGCAACAGGAGCTCACCCCGTCGCGGGGATTCGAACCGCCAACCTTCTGATCGGCAAGTCCTAGGCTCTGTGGTTTAACCCACAGCGCCACCCGCGTCCCTAGTGTATTAATTTACAAGGCCCTTAATAATTTGGGTCCAAGATACAATCCCTTATATCCCTTCCTGATAACTGTCATCAGAGAAGGGTGTGTGTAGTATTGTGGGTCCAATTATGTGGCACTCCGTTCCTGTTGAGGCTCCATCTCTACTGAAATTCCAGTGCCTACTGAAGCCTTTTAAAAAAAAATATTGCAGCAGGCATTTTAGGTTTGATTGCATGGTTTTAACCTACTTTTATCTTTTGTACTGTATCTCTGCAAACCACTTAAGAGACTATCATACCTTGAAGTCGATCA
Source organism: Podarcis melisellensis (assembly GCF_964234715.1). Lineage (NCBI taxonomy): Eukaryota > Metazoa > Chordata > Lepidosauria > Squamata > Lacertidae > Podarcis > Podarcis melisellensis. Next base: position 14,427,234 of record NC_138537.1, read on the forward strand.
CAGCGCTTCTTTACATATTAAAAAGCAACAACCCAAAACTCTTTTACCCCCCAGCTTCTTTACACACAAAAAAGCCAAACCTCTACCCCCAAGAAGGTGGGTTTGCTGAACCAAGCAGAGACAGACAAAGACTGGCTTGAACAACACATTCCTTTCTTAGTCAGATTGTTGGCTAATAGCCCAGGATCTTTGGTTGATATTTCAACTGTGAGAGCTAATGATTAGGAGATGGCCTCCTCAAGAATGAGGAAATCTCCCTGTTTCCAAATGAAATACTCACCTGAGCTTGGAGTAGCACTGACCCAAGACATTTTGCTGCTGAGGAACAGGGCAAGATGGTGTCCTTTCCCCAATTCTGTGTACTGAAGCCAACCGGACTTGCAGACGAATATTGTTTCAATGGTGGCAACAGGCCTAGTCTCTGCTAGGCTAGTTTAGGGGCAGCAGGGCAGGATGTGTGGTGCCTCCAACGGAGAGGCGTGGTCAAGGGACTCTGGAAGAAGGGACACACATCTTCTGCCCTGAGGCCACCACCTCTTTCCGCATAATAGTAGGGCCAGGATTGACTCTATACCCATCCTTCAGAGGGGAGGGGGTCAGTTGTGTAATGAGAAACAGCACTTGGCAGTTTTGAAAGCCCACAGGCAGGGAGAGATGTCAGTTGGCGTAAGGTGGCTATTACATCACTTTAAACAGTTGTGAAGAAGAAGAAGAAGAAGAAGAAGAAGAAGAAGAAGAAGAAGAAGAAGAAGAAGAAGAAGAAGAAGAAGAAGAATTGTTGTTGTTTGGATTTGATATCCCGCCTTTCACTCCCTTTAAGGAGTCTCAAAGCGGCTAACGTTCTCCTTACCCTTCCTCCCCCACAACAAACACTCTGTGAGGTGAGTGGGGCTGAGAGACTTCAAAGAAGTGTGACTGGCCCAAGGTCACCCAGCAGCTGCATGTGGAGGAGCAGAGACGCGAACCCGGTTCCCCAGATTACGAGTCTATCGCTCTTAACCACTACACCACACTGGCTCTCAATTGTGCTTCTCCCAGAGGATCCGGGGAGGTGAAAGGTGATATAGAAAAAATAGGGGTGGTTGGCTTTTGCTGCCCAACTCCCCAAGGGACGGAGTCCCCCATGATTGGTCAGAGATGAATGGATGGAGACAGGATGCAGTGAAAACAAGGCGGATCTTTATTTTTCTGTTGCAACAGAGTTCCCTTGCCTCCTTGCAAGGAAGGAAGAGAGACCCAGAACCAAGAAGAAACATCTCTTTTAAAGGTTTGCATTTTGGCATTGAGAAGAAGCACATCCCCTCTATAACGAAGGACACCTGAGGGGTGTGTTGACCCACCCTATTATTGCACCTGTATTTTTGTTTAAAACTGTTTTTAATACTGATGTAACCTGCCCAGGGACCTAACTGTGAAAGGTGGGTAAGAAATAACAACAACATGCAGCAATATTGAAGTTTCTTATGCATGCTTCTTGCTTCCGATATCAATAAAATCTCTACAAAAAAGAGCCTCAGATTCTTTAAACAATCAGCCCCCTTTATAGGACCATTACCCTCCCAGTATACTCTGTTAACTGTGGTCAACCTTGAGCAAAGGAACTTCAAAAGACAACTGGCCTAACTACAGACTGGGAAAATGATCACAGTTGCCTATTAGTGGTGATTCACAAACCTCAGGATGCCCACAACTCAGAACAACCACTTTATGTCTACAAAAGCTGTCGCAATGATAAATTTATTAGTCTTTAAGGTGCCCCAAGACTCCTTGGACGTTTCCAGACTGCCACTGTTTTGGGGTGAGAATCAGTCACAAAGGGGAAAATGCAGGTTGCACAGTTAAAGTTGATTTGGCACTCTTGCTCAAGAAACCTGCTCCCCGCAACCCCCCCCCCCAAAAAAATCCCAGACTTTTTGTAATAAGGGAAATGGGGAAATGCATTGGAAAGTGTGGGTTAACAATTGCTTGACCCAAAAGACAAGGATGAGGGGCATAGCTCAGTGGTAGAGCATCTACTTTTCATGCAGAGGATCCTAAATATAATTCCAGTATCTCCAGCTATCCCCAGTCTCTGCAGAGCTGCTGCCTATCAGTGTAGACACTATTGACCTAGATGGATAAAATAGACTCAGAGTAGAAAGTGGATTTCATGCTCTTTATTCAGCTCATAGTGATGAGGAGGAAGGAAAGTTTCCCCAAAGTATCTGCTTTATATACATTATTTACACAATGGGCTGTACATGATTGGCTAATTCCGGAATTCTCCTGTGGGCCAATCAGGTTGTGGATTCACTTCCACCTGGAGCTGGATTGGGTGGCTCCTGCGGACCAATCATACTGCTGCATTGTTCTAGGACCAATCAGACTGCTGCATTCTGAATCCTATTGTTCTAGGACCAATCAGACTGCTGCATTTTGGATCCTATTGTTCTAGGACCAATCAGACTGCTGCATTTTGGATCCTATTGTTCTAGGACCAATCAGATGCTGCATTTTGGATCCTATTCAACTCAGTACATAACAATGGACCAATGTTCTGACTCAGTATAAGGCAGCTTCCTACATTCCTAAATCAGAATGAAGTACAGTAAATAGCCAACTGGGATCAACCTCCCCACAAACTTTGTGGAAACTGATCAGGATGAATGCTCAATAAACAGGTTGCCCGCAAGCGACCTCCATTACTTTATCTTTTGTTGGTAGCCTCTGGTTTACACAAAGAATTTGCTGAATGTAGCCTCTGTTTGCTTGGGCTCTAAACTCGCAAGGAGGGAAACAAAGTTAAGATTAGAGTCATTCCAGTCTTTGGGGCTGTGGATATAAATAACTGACAATGCACAAGATAGTAAGTGATTCTGATTGCTCAGGACATGTCAACAAACTCATCCTCCACAATTTCAGCATTTGGTATGTTTCTAAACTTACACAAACGGGTTTTTTTTTTGGTGAGGCAGGGCATTTCTCTTACTTTCTAATAGTTGTAGCGCGGGGAATAAGGAGTTTTACACCAGCTGCTTTCATTTCTTGGGCTTTAAAGCAGTGGCTTAGTCGAGTTAGTCCGTTGCAGCAAAAACAAATGTGCCTGCCAACTTTAGGATAACAGTTCATGCATCAAGATGACGGGGAGACTGTTTGCCTCCTAGATGCCTGCCGAGTCTTTGATGTTCTTTTCTCCCAAGGTGCAAAGTGGACTCAGCAGGGAGCGGGGATGCACACCTCTTCAATTAAATGTCATAAAACATTGTCTACAGCTAATCTCAACCTCACACTTAAATGCAACATGAATGTTGATACGTTTGTGGGCACATGCGCTAAACCCTGTCTGTGGTGTCTACCCCTTTACCTCAAATAATCAGACAAGAGACCAGAGTATGGGTTCAAATTGGCCACAACTTTATTGAGCTTCAGAAGTGGGAAACTTGGCACAGGCCTTGGCAGGTAACCCTCTCAGCCCGCCTGGCTGAGGATATGCAGGCAGATGAAGTCCATTGAGAGGGGACTGTACTGGAAAGAAGAAAAGCAAAAGAGGCTTGGACAACGGGGTCAGCCTCTTTTTTTGGCCTTAGCCCCGCCCCTGGCCAGCCAGCCATTGTCCTCCCTGGCCGAGGGTGGGTCAAAGGCCGGCCCAGGCAGGTGGGTGGCACCCGCACAGGTGAGCCCCGCTCTGTGCCTCAACCCCCGCCCACCTGTGGGGAAGGGAGGGTGGAAATTCCCTTAAACCACGACTCAGAAGTGCAGATTATTCGGTTCCGTAAACTCTCTCCAGCATGACGACAACAGAGCTAAAATGGTTCAGATGTAAACCTCTTAGTTCATCTTAGTACCAGTATTATGGTAGTGAGAGCCGGTGGCATAGTGGTTAGAGTGTCACACTAGGACCCGGGAAACCAGGGTTCAAATCCCCACTCGGCCGTGAAACTCACTACGTGACTTTGGTCTAGTCACTGCTACTCAGCCTAACTCACAGGGTGGTTGTTGGGATTAAATGAGAAAGGGGGGAACCATATACTGTATACAGTGGAACCTTGTGTTACATACCGTCCTCCTTACGAACACTTCGGGTAATGAGCTCCGTTAACCCAGAAGTAGATGCCCCTTGTTGCGAACCTTGCCCCGGGATGCAAGTGGAAGTCGCGTGCCAGCGGCGCGGCAGCAGCGGGAGGTGCCATTAGGGAAAGCGCGCCTCATGTATTTTGATTATATATATTTTGTGGTTTTTATGTTGATCTTTTCTGTGAACCGCCCTGAGACCTTTGGGTTTAGGGCCATATATAAATTCAACAAATGATGATGATGATGGTGATGATGATGTTTGCATTTTCTATGTATGTCATATATGTTTTGATGCAACCCATTATCCTTTATCCTTGATGATCTATTGCCATTAATGTTATATTTTTTCTGTACTGGAAAATTTCTAACCAATATATGGTGTCGTATGACCATTGACCATCCAATCCAAAACATCAGAAGGGGGCGGGGGGGCGGATGAGGTTGGGGAAAGCTGGTTGTGTGTGTTTAATGCATGTATTTAATAAAGGTTGTGAGTCACTTAGAAGAAGCCGTTTGCAATCAGCTAAATAAGTAACATATGCTTGCATTTTTATCCCATCCTTATTGTAAGGAGCTCAGGGTGGCATGAAATCTTCTCAACACTCAGCAACCCTGTGAGGTAGGCTAAGCAAAGAGAATGTGTCTGGTCTGGTATTTTATTTTTACTTTACAAGGTTGTTATTGTCCTTCACCAGATCTTAGCCTATTGCAGTACAGTGGTACCTCGGCTTACATACGCTTCAGGTTACAGACACTTCAGGTTACAGACTCCTCTAACTCAGAAATAATACCTTGGGTTAAGAACTTTGCTTCAGGATGAGAACAGAAATTGCGCGGTTGCGGCGCAGCAGCAGCAGCAGCGGGAGGCCCCATTTGCTAAAGTGGTACCTCAGGTTAAGAACAGTTTCGGGTTAAGAACAGACCTCCGGAACAGTACGTAACCAGAGGTACCACTGTATTTGTAAGAATGGATTCCAAATGTATCATTCAATATGTCCGTAGCAAGTCTGTGTTTATATATGCAAGTTGTTCATATGTTGCAAGTTTGTATACTTCTTCAATCCAATCATAGAAGGGAGCTGCATTCCCCCCCCCCCCCAATTCATCAGTATTTGCGTTTTTTGCTGTGGTGAGGGCACGGAGAGTCCACTCATATTGTCCTTTTGTAAGGTTCCATGTGCTGGGTATATAATTCAAGAGGATATTTTGCTCTGTAAATGTAAGGTTGTTCTGTACAGTTCTGTTGATGGTTTCAGTTACCTTCTGCCAAAAATCTTTCAATACAGGACAATGAAAAAAAAACTTATGTTTTAAAGAAGCATTAGCCCTATTGCATCTCCAACAGTTAGATACCTTAGATAGCCCTTTCTAAAACAAACGTAATGGGGTCCAGTATATTCTAAATATTTTTGTTGTTGTTGTATAAGCCTCAATTTAAGATCCAGAGAGACCCTTGTTATAGCAGTTAATGGGTTTGAACCTCGATCTAAGGCAGGGATGGGGAACCTACGGCCTTCCAGCTGCTGCTGAATTATAGCATCAGAGAATCATAGAACTGTAGAGCTGGAAGGGACCCCAAGGGTCATCTAGTCCAACCCTCTGCAATGCAGGAATTTCAGCTAAAGCATCCATGGCAGACAGCTATCCAACCTCTGCCTAAATACCTCCAAAGAAGATTGGACCATTTACTGTGGCAGATGGAGCTGACGGGAGCTGAAGGCCATAGGATTCCCCACTCCAATCTGAGACTATACTTCTCAGATAGATCCCCAATATAAGGCTGCTTTTGTTTGATGCCACCCTTAAAAAGGTCTCAAATGGTGGTGTCAACTGGCCATAAATAAAGTACTGGGGCCTGCTCCTCTGCCTTCGAAGGAAGCTTGCTACACAGAAAGAAGCGGGTGAAAGAAAGTTGTTATATCAAGGAGCTGCTTCACATAACCACATACTCCTTGCTGCAGTTTAATGCCCATTCATGCTGCAGGGGCCAATTTAAAAGTTATCCATCGCAGTTCAAAGGGAGGTCACGGAGGCTTTCGCCCCATTTTGTTCCATTCTCCCCACCTCTCTGCTCGCCCTTCATACTTCCCTTTTATTTTGCAAATGGGTATAGTCTCCTTAAAATGGCAACTAGAGGATAAAACCTAGACATCTTTCACTTCTAACTGCCTCGGGAAGCTCTGGGGGAGGGAATTAGCAGCACAAGGAGGGAAATATCGTCAACGCATAATGATATTTTGTTTTGTACATCTGCCACCGTTATTCCGCTAACTGGCGTTTTCTAATTTAATTCTGGGACCCAAAGGCTGGAGATAATTGCCCTTCCTTCCGGTGCTTCTTCTGTCTGTAATATAAATCAAAGAAAGTGCTTGCTCTGAATTGGGGTCCTGAACCAAGAGATCATTGAGAAGACGTTTCATTTGCTAAGGGCCTTGCCAAAATAAATGGTGTGCAGCTGGACAGAAAGGTACGCCTGGAGAACAAGGGTAATGAAGTCAAATGTGCCACAGACAGACTGTTGGGGGCATCCATCTCCCCCTCTTGCCCCCACCACAAGCTCAGCATATACTAGAAATATGAAATCGCTTGAAAATGCTTCAGAATCATAAAAACCACATGCCCGCAAGATTAAAGGTTCTTGTCACTGATAGTGTGAAGTCCACGTTCATAAAATCTTCCTCCACTGGTTGGGGGGAGGGGAGTAGCTGTTTAAAAGGCTATACAAGCCAACAGCCCAAGATCTGGCTGGTTATTCCAAATAAACACAGGACTTTTCTCTTGTCCTTCCTCTTGGCATTTTCCCAGAAGAAGAAAATTCTCTGTCTGTGTACACATCCCTGTTCCCACCGCTCAGAAACACGCTGGCGTTTGAAGCCGTGAGCACATGACGTTAGCCACAATCCATATCTCTCCTGTGGTTTCTTGAGAAATGTTGCCATTCGATGCATTTTTCCCAGAAACCAACTTCCATCTAATTTGAAAACATAGGTCACATACACCTCACAGTGAAGCTGAGGTGTGCGCTTTTGAAGTCACTGTTGTGCAAGTGACAGCTTTGTGAAGAGTTTATTAGATTTCCAGATGTGCCTCCAGTATGCTGGGGAACCACTGGAACAGCCAAATGAAAAAGGCCTGAGATCTGGAAATAGTAGCTGGGCAGGTGCCCCAGAAACGATGTTCTAATAGGAAGGGGCAGCAAAGGAGACCTGGCAGACATTTCTAGGGTCAAAAAGAGCAATCGAGAGAAGGTGACTGACATTTGGGCATGGTTTGTGTGCCTTTAACAACGGCATGACAGCAGAAATCTAGGAGGTGACACTCTCCATATTGCAGTGTCAAATCACCACCTAGAATCAAAGAATTGTAGAGTTGGCAGGGACCCTAAGAGTCATCTAGTCCAACTCCAGTGTAGGTATCTCAGATCAAGCATCCAAGACAGCTGGCCATCCAACCTCTGCTTAGAAACCTCCAATGAAGCAGAGTCCTTCTTCTTTTTCTTCTTTGGCGATCACTCGTAGCCGAGTAAGATTGTCTTCCATGAACACAGTCTTCACAGTGAGTCCGTAAGTGACTGTGGAGGCCAATTCTGGATCCACACATCCTTCCACAGTGGGGATATAGGTTTCCGGGCAGGAGTTGATCATGGTGTGGATTTGCCAAGCAAGCGTGCCTTTCTCTTAGCACATTTCTCCCTTGCATCCTGAGTTTGAGTGTCTTCAAAGCCCACGGCACCTTTGGTAAAGGCCAGGGGTCAGCAAACTTTTTCAGCAGGGAGCCAGTCCACCGTCCCTCAGGCCTTGTGGGGGGCCGGACTATATTTTGAAGGGGGAAAAATGAACGAATTCCTATGCCCCACAAATAACCCAGAGATGCATTTTAAATAAAAGCATACATTCTACTCATGTAAAAACACACTGATTCCCAGACTGTCCGCGGGCTGGATTTAGAAGGCGATTGGGCCGTATCCGGCCCCTGGGGCTTAGTTTGCCTACCCATGGTAAAGGCTGTTCTTCAACCTCCTGAGGGAGTCCGTTCTACTGTCAATCAGCTCTTGCACACCATCTTAAATTATGTTCAGGAAACTGCTGTAGCAGGTCAACTGGTCAGTCTAGCCCAATATTTATTACACTGCTGGGAGTTAATCTACAGGGTCTCAAGCAGAGGGTCTTTCCCATCCTTTAATGGAATATGCTGGTGACTGAATCTGTGGGTGAAGCAGATGTCCTACCTCTCAGCTACACTTCCTGTGGGAGAGGATCATAGCTGTGTGTGGTACATCTGCTTTGAATGCAGGAGGTTTCAGGCTTCATCTTCAGGCAGGGCTGAGATTATCACCCTGTCTGAAACCCTGGAAAGCCACTGCCCGTCAGTGTCAAAAATACGGTACTGGACCAGACGGACCCATGATCTGACTCAGAACAAGTGTCAGTTCAAGTCGCTGCTTCTTCCTTATCAACATTCAGCACTAAATGTTGCTGCCTAAGTAGCCAAAAGGCTGCTTTCATCACCCACATGGAAGAAGGAAGTCTTAGCAGGCTTGAGGATGCAATGTTTCTGCAATGTTTGCAGAAATAATTAAAATATAAACTTCAGAAAGAATACGTAAAGGAGGAGAACCCGCGATGGTTGCAGTGAGCATGGAATAATGATTCACCTTAGAAGGAATGGGAAACCAAGAAGAATGGGAAATGGAATGGAAGACAGGAGTGCCTGGAGTGCTCTGGTCCATGGGGTCACGAAGAGTCGGACACGACTAAACAACAACAACAACAACAAATCAACATAGGATATGGCTGGCTGATTAGAAAACTTAACACACTGCATACTGGAACATTTTATTCCCATACTTGTTTGTTTAGCTTAAATTTGCCATATATTACATTTCCCCATATTGGACTAGTTCCTGGTTATGGGGAAGTGTGCAAGCACATTCTGGGAAATACACATAAAAGTCTCCTTCAGACTTTGCCCCCCAAGTTGAAAGGTGGGGCCAGCTCCAATTCTTCCTACATGCTTGATAATGCCTGAAGAGAGCTTCCGTTGTTATAAAAAGAGCTAAACTGCTGCCAGAGGCTGGGCTAGCAAGTTATTGAAAGATCAACAGTGGAGCTGAGACAGATCAAAACAAAACACCTACCCAAATATATACCAGTTATAGGGAAATAATGTTATTGCTTCACCAAGTTGTCATTCCAGAGAGGGTTAGTTTTATTGGCCTGTACAAACTTCAGATACTCCTCAACTGCCTTTTTGAGATAACTGCTACCAGCTGCAGTAAAACAATCTCAGTCTTTGATAGCAATCATTACAGGTTAAAGGCCTTCAGCATATCTGAACCCATTAAGTTAACTCAGTTTCCTTGATCAGAAGTTGCAAACGTACCATATTTTTCAGTGTATAAGACGAGGTTATTTTATTTTAAAATTATGCTAAAAATTTGGGGTCCTCTTATACCCGGATAGTGGAGAGGTAGGGTGGGCGATTGGTGGCTGCCGCGAGCAGGAGATTGTCAGTGGCGTTTTTGTGGGTGATTGGTGGGTGCGGCAAGGTCCACTGGCTATTGGCTGCTGCGGCAATTGGGCGGTGGGGTGTGTGATTGGTGCTTGCTTTTGTCAAGCGTGCAGACGATTGGTTGCTTCATCGATGTGCGTGCGATTGGCTGTGCCAGTCCTGCAGGTGAGCGATTTTCAGCAACCCCTCTGAAAAAGCTCAAGATGTCTGGGCAATCCCCCCCCAAAAAAGCTCCGCAACTGTGTGCAATCTCCCCCCCCCAAAAAGAAAGCTCAACAACTAAGAGCAATTTCCCCCCATTTTCTCAATTTGGAATCCCAAAAAAGAGGGGGTGTCTTATACACGGGGGCATCTTATACAGTGGTGTCTCTAGTTACTAACTTAATTCGTTCCAGAGGTCCATTCTTAACCTGAAACTGTTCTTAACCTGAGACATGCTTTCAGTAATGGGGCCTCTTGCTGCCATTGCACCGCCGGCACACGATTTCCGTTCTCATCCTGGGGCAAAGTTCTCAACTCGAGGCAACTCTTCTAGGTTAGCGGAGTTTGCAACCTGAAGCGTTTGTAACCTGAGGTGTTTGTAATTTGAGGTACCACGGAAAAATACGGTAAGTTCACACTTGTCATCTGTGACCATTATCCCTGCTGGCTGGGGCTGATGGGAGTTCAGCATCTGGAAGACTACAGGTTTCCTGTTCCTTCCTACCTTAGAGAATAAACTAGTCAAGAAGCTAGACAAGAACTTTATTGTTTTCATCAAGAACTGAAGAATAACAACACTATCCACACAACACTCACTGCAGGTTTCTTAGAAAGGAACAAGAAGAGCCCGCAGGATCAGGCCAGTGGCCCATGTAGTCCAGCATCCCGTGCTCACAGTGGCCAACCAGATGCCTGAGGGAAACCTGCAAGCAGGACTTGAGCACAACCACACTCTCCCATCCTGTGGTTTCCAGCAACTGATGTTCAGTTGCATTCATCGCATGCATCGCTGTTTCCGTTTTGCTGCAATTCAGCTTCTGCCAAAAACGACATAGAATCATAGAATCATGGAGTTGGAAGAGACCACAAGGGCCATTGAGTCCAACCCCCTGCCAAGCAGGAAACACCATCAGAGCACTCCTGACATATGGTTGTCAAGCCTCTGCTTAAAGACCTCCAAAGAAGGAGACTCCACCACACTCCTTGGCAGCAAATTCCACCTGTAAGGTGACGTAATTCACCTTAAGGTCTGCTGTGATGGAATTAGGTAAATTGCATTACATTATTCCACCCTGTTCATTTAATTGCAAAGGGTGTGCAATGCAAATGTTGGCGGGAGGACACACACAATCGATAGCATATCATTTGTAAACTAAAGGCAAACACCAATTGTATTTGCTGGATTGATATCAGTTCCAGACAGGGGACAAATTCGTGAACACCAGCAAGTTCCATTTTCGACAGAATTCTCTGACATCTCTACCTGCAAGAGAAAGTTATAGCCAAACATGTTGTTCACTCTTTCCCCCACCCCACCGCTCTTTACATCTGATCCCGAGGACCATAATTACCGTATTTTTCGCTCTATAACACGCACCCGACCATAACACGCACGTAGTTTTTAGAGGGGAAAATCCGTAGGCATGCCACCCGTAGGCATTCCCTCCATAACACGCACAGACATTTCCCCTTACTTTTTAGGAGGAAAAAAGTGAGTGTTATGGTGCTGTGGGTTAAAGCCTCAGCACCTAGGACTTGCCGATCGAAAGGTCGGCGGTTCGAATCCCTGCGGCGGGGTGCGCTCCCGCTGCTCGGTCCCAGCGCCTGCCAACCTAGCAGTTCGAAAGCACCTCCAGGTGCAAGTAGATAAATAGGGACCGCTTACCAGCGGGAAGGTAAACGGCGTTTCCGTGTGCGGCTCTGGCTCGCCAGAGCAGCGATGTCACGCTGGCCACGTGACCCGGAAGTGTCTCCGGACAGCGCTGGCCCCTGGCCTCTTAAGTGAGATGGGCGCACAACCCCAGAGTCTGTCAAGACTGGCCCGTACGGGCAGGGGTACCTTTACCTTTACCTTTTTTATGGTGCAAAAAATACGGTATTTTATGAGAGGTCTGGAAAATAAGGTGCAATGGTCTTAATGGTCTTGACCTAGTTCACAATGTTTGGTTTTGAAGTAGTAAAATTTACCTACACCGAGAAGCTGCAAAATCTGATTGCTTGCTACGCTGGGGGAAATGCGTGCAAGGTTATCTCTGACACAGTAACTATGTCACAAAAAAACCAAGATTTTCAGGCCTAGAGAACCTTGCTTTAGATTTAACGTTAAATCTGCAGCAGGAGATTTAGCAAGCACCGAATTTCATGCCTATGCCTCTCCTCTTTCTTTCTATGCATCCAGACCTCAAATCCACTGCCACAGCTCCCAGAATTCTTTGGGCGGAAGCCATGATGATGGCTTGAAATGATAACAGGTAACATCTTGTCCATTTCACCCTGCAAAATGCTTCCCAGCAACAGGACGGAGCTTGGGAAATTCTTCTGGATGGAAGAACTGGAGTGTTAGAAATGTACAACTGCCCTTATTTTCACCTGTGAAGTGCTGGAGAGTGTAATGTTTGCATGTCTATTCAAAGCCATACCCATTCAACTCTGGCAGTGAACACGGCTGGCTCACCCAACTCTTGAGGTCCATGGAGGGCTCCAGGTCACACAGCAAGTTGTTGTTGTTTTTGCTCTGCCCCCCACAAAACACCGATAATTCAGCAGTTGTGTTTGTCACTCCCACAAGACAATTGCTGAATAGGGAAATCCTGTCTGGAACAAGATGAGGACGGGAGGGCTCTGTTTGAGTTATCACATCCCAAAGCTTTGTTTGCGGATGCAGAAAGCTTATCGCAAAGTTTAAAGTTTTAAAAAAGCACACAAGAGGAAAACAGCAAAAGAAATGAAAATAAATACAGTGCAACTTCAGCATCAGAAATGTTGGCATCTTTTTCCAAACACGCCTCCAGGTTGTTGCTCAAATATTATGCTAGTTATAGATAAACTGGGCATATCTAGACAGGGAGTGCTATGTTAGTTCAAATGTGTTGATTAAATGTCTCATTCTACAAAGGCACCCATTTATTAATTTCAGTCACATCCACGCCATATATTGAAAGCACATTAAAAATGTAAGGGATCATGGGCGTAGCCAGGATTTTTGGTAGGGGGGGGCAGGCCTTTTGTTTGGGGGGGTGCAAAACCTCAGTTAGCTATGTATTTTTATTTATTTTAATTTATTTAGGGGGAGGCACCTGCCCCCCCTGCCCCCACCCAGCTACACTCATGTAAGGGATCCCTTCCCCTTGCTCTCTGCTTTTTAACCGAAAAGAACTTCTAACTGCTTTCAAGGACTATCAAGTTTAGAGGACTCTCAGTGAATCTTGCCTTATAAGTTTGGGATTCAGGTCCCATCTTGGAAGTACAACAAGGGAAATAGCTACGCAAATTACCACTCTGATTAGCACAACAGATCACCCTCTGATGAATCACGATGCCCAGGCATCTTGATGTATCAGCGTATGCCAGTATTTAGCTGCTGAAGTATTGCCCAGCCCTAGCACTAAATCTCAGCTGCTGCTTCCCGCTTTACTACTACAGTACTACTACTACCTCCTGGCAAATAGAAGGGGAAGAAATGGAGGCAGTGAGAGATTTTAATTTCTTGGGCTCCATGATCACTGCAGACGGTGACAGCAGTCACGAAATTAAAAGACGCCTGCTTCTTGGGAGAAACGCAATGAAAAACTTGTTCCTCACAACTACTAACAGCTGTGACAGGAGAGCAACTGCAGCCAGAACAACTGCAAAGCAGGCATAAATTTTGCCCTTCGCTGCTGCTGTCTGAGCAAGAGAGGAGAGTCACCTTTCTCACTGATTTACAACAGCTTGGGATTCACAGCAGACTTCTGGGTGGTGCGGGGAGGTTTTTAAAGAAACTGCCAAGGTGACGTGACTTTCGGGTTAGCAATGTCTGTGCCAGGAAGGGTCAGTGTTTGAGCTTTTATTTTTCTCTGCAGGTTAGTGGGAGTATTTGATTTGTGTCCCTGTGTTGCCAATGTTGTTATCAATGCTTTTGCTTGTTAATGTTTAACCCACTTCTGTTTTATAATGTGCTTATGTATATGTTCCTCAGTCTAAGTCCCTTGGGAGACCTTGTAGGTGACCAGCGACTAATAAGATTAATAAATAAATACTCTGTGTGTGTACACACATATTGTGCAAGGTCTCCGCCATCCCCAGTTATCTCAAAGGTCCACACACAAGTCGCAGCAAGGAACTTAATCTCTGCTTTCGTTATCAGGCATGATGCCTGCAAGGTCTGTTTCTTTTAGATGGCAAGACCTCTCATCTAGGATAAGGCTATCAGTAGATCTTGTGCCGTCAAGGCACCAATACCTTCTTGTTTGCCACAAAGGGCATTTTCCTTCTTAGAGAATAAGGACCTGCAGCTTTCCACTTTACACAAATCCCTCTTGTCTCACACGCTTCCCCCGCAAAGCAGGCCTGGTCCAACCTTTTGAGGTCCTAGGAGCTGCTACTTTGCTGCACAGTCAGGATTTCACAGCGAAGGAGAGATAGTCTCCTCTAACATAGCATGCAATGCATCAACTGAAGCACTGGTCTTCCAGTGAGCTGTGGCCTGATGATCCAAGGTGGGTTGTCACAGGACCATGGACCCCATTCAAATACAGGAGCTTCCTGCCGCCAATCAGAAGCCGCGATTTGGTTTATGAACGTTTTGGAAGTCGAACGGACTTCCGGAACAGATTCCATTCGACTCCCAAGGTACAACTGCATACAGTCATACCTCTTGTTAGGTTTGCTTCAGGTTAAATCTTTTCAGGTTGCGTCCCGCGGTGACCTGGAAGTACCGGAAAGGGTTACTTCTGGGTTTCGCCGCTCGCGCATGCGCAGATGCTCAAAATGCCGTCACGCGCATGCGCAGAAGCGGCGAATCGCGACCTGCAGATGCGGATTGCATTCTGCTCATGTTGCGAACAGGGCTCCGGAACAGATCCCGTTCACAAACCAAGGTACCACTGTATGGTGAAAAAGTAAGAGATTTCCCTCACATTGCTACAGTTCTCACGTTGGTTTTACAATCATTTTTTAATTTTTGGGGTCCCAGGGAACTCTGGGAATTATGGCTCTGTGAGGGGAATAGCAACTCTCAGCACCCTTAATGAACTACTATTCCCAATATGCGCGACTCTTAAAGTGGTATGATACTACTTTAAATAGTCCAGATATGGCCCTGAAGTTTGATAACAGTTCTAATCACCTTGTGTGCTTTTTGTGTGAACTGAGGAAGCTGGAAGTGCTGAAACATTATTATTTTTTAATCCTTTAGAAATGGTGTGGGAATCCTCTTTCCTAGGAAAATAATTGGCCAATGGGAAAAGCCTATTGGGTGGGTTGAGCCAGAGCCAAAACTCAGGCTGTTTGTTGTACTACACGATTCTATAGTTCTCATTCTTTCTCCCTGTCCCCATTTCTGCAGGCTGAATGAAATTAGGTCGAGGGCACATGTGGTATGCATACCATAGCAATGACCCACATTCTAATGTTCAGAATTAGGCCATTCTAAAGTTCAGAATTAGGCCATTCATTGCTGTTGCATGCATACCTCTTTGCTCAGCTTAGCAGAGGTTCTTGAGGCAAGTAGCAAAAGCGCCTTGGGATTTTTTTTAAGGTTAAGAGGCGTGAATTAAAATTATTCCACCAAGATACACAAATGCGGTGAATCACCCGGTTAGGCCCAGGTGACTTGCAAAAGCATGTCCAAGATGTGTAAATGAGCAGTGGAGACGGGACTTTGAAAGACATTGCATATACATTACTGGACTGAGAATTGGGAGTAGGGCGGGAAATGAAAGAAAGGCCTCAAGAAGAGAGCTCTGACCTCAGGCCTAGATTCTAAAACAACTCCATATATACCTTGGGCTGAAGAGCAGGGCAGCTGGATTAAGTTCAAAGGTTAAGATGTACACAGTGTTTGCATCTGCCTGAAATAGTGCACTGCATACGAATAACGGAAAGTTCTACTTCGCACCCTCTTTTGGGATGTTATAAGAAAAAAAACTGCTCCTCTTCCCTTATGGGGTACCCAAGAGCCCATATACAGTGGTACCTTGGGTTACATACGCTTCAGGTAACATACGCTTCAGGTTACAGATTCCCTAACCCAGAAATATGACCTCAGGTTAAGAACTTTGCTTCAGGATGAGAACAGAAATCAGGCTCCTGCGGTGCGGCAGCAGCAGGAGGCCCCATTAGCTAAAGTGGTACTTCAGGTTAAGAACAGTTTCAGGTTACGAACGGACCTCCGGAACGAATTAAATACTTAACCCGAGGTACCACTCTAGAGTCCTTTTGTAGGTTCTCTATCGGTAGGAGAAAATAACAGAGACCAACCAGAGAATACAGTGGTACCTCAGGTCGGAGCGCGATTTCTGTTCTCATCCCGAAGCAAAGTTCTTAACCCGAGGTACTATTTCTGGGTTAGCGGAGTCTGTAACCTGAAGCGTCTGTAACCTGAAGCGTACGTAACCTGAGGTACCACTGTATTGAGAAGCAATGCAGCTAGTAAGCCTGATCTTTATTAACTGTTGCAGCAGGGTGCTCCCCCAGACACAGGAGAGAGGAGGAGGACCCAGGACAAAGGTGTGCTCGCCGTTATATAGATATTTTAAATTGCCTGCCCTGGAGCCCAAGACCACCCCCTGAAACATCATACATACATCACAGAAGAGGTGTAGCCCAAGACCCCACCCCCCAGACACATCATACCTACATCACAGAAAGGGCAGTCTACAACAGAAATCTGAGTGTGTTGTTTTTATCCTGTCTGCCAGCTTACCTGTTAATGGTCACTTGACTGGATTACCTAGGGAGCCTGTCGATTCTTTTGCAATGATAATACTTAATTCCTGAGCCAGGTCACAGGCTCACCCTATTCACACCTTAAATGTGCCCTTAAGGCAGGATTTGTGAGGAAGAGACAACGGGGAGGTAATTTATGGATCTAATAGGTCCATACACAACACAAAACACTGTTGCTGTATGTAGGTTTTATTTTATTTTTTATCTTACATTTTGGAAATGTACATCCAGTTTTTTTCATCTTAAATTTTTTAGGGGCCCCCAAGAGAGTGGGGCCCTAAGCTATAGCTTGTTTAGCTTATATGTAAATCTGGCACTGGTTGTGTTGCATCTGTGCCTGCTAATAAACCTGGCTGGCTGCCCAGCTGGCAAGAGAGGAAGTGAGTAATGGGAATGCCAGACAGGCAGAAAGACTGACTCAGCCAACCCACCATGGGGAGGGGGAGCCCCTTAGCTGGCACCACCAAGCCATTTCCATTGGTTTCAGTTTGCCATTGTGGATGTTTCAAGATTCTAGGAGCCATTGAGCATGCAAGCGGTGACATGCGCCAGCCACTGAGAGCCAAGCGAGAAGACTCTTCTGCGTGGCTCACATGCTCTCCTTTCATTGGCTCTTGGGAGGCTGACATAGAGACTTGGGGCGGGGCAGGCGGAAAGGTGAGCCATTGATGACGCCCTACAATCTGGGAGGACTATACCATCCACATAGCTCAGGGCACGATTCTGCTTGTTGCCCCACTAACCTGCCACACATTTTGTCCTCCTCTCTGCCAAATCTGGCACTGTACTTAAGGTGTAAATAGTACTTTACTTGAATAACCAAAGTACTTTACACCCATTTGAACTGGAGTCCTTTCCAAAGCTTTGGTAAAAGTAAGTCAGTGTGATTACGGTATCTTTGCAACTACAGTGGTACCTCAGGTTACATACACTTCAGGTTACAGATGCTTCAGGTTACAGACTCCGCTAACCCAGAAATATTACCTCGGGTTAAGAACTTGCTTCAGGATGAGAACAGAAATTGTGCTCCAGCGGCGCGGCGGCAGCGGGAGGCCCCATTAGCTAAAGTGGTGCTTCAGGTTAAGAACAATTTCAGGTTAAGAACAGACCTCCGGAACAAATTAAGTACTTAACCCGAGGTACCACTGTAGTACTTAATGCAAAATGGAGCACTCCCTGTTTCAGGATGCCAGGCATTCTACTTCTTTTCCCCTCCAGAGTACAGTCATACCTCGGGATAAATACGCTTCAGGTTGAGCGCTTTACTTCCGGGTTTTGCCGCTCGCACATGCACAGATGATCAAAATGACATCATGCGCAGAAGCGGCAAAACGCGACCCGCTCCGGAACGGATCCCGTTCGCATCCCGAGGTACCACTGTACTGGGTATGTTCAGTTCTCATTGGGCTGTTTTGGGTCACCTCCCCCATTCTGAGGTTCTTGGGCCCCCTCTTGAGATTCTTCCTGCTTCTATAAACCTGGGGGTTCCCCTGACTTTTCTGAAACCTCCATTCTGAGCTGTTTGGGCTGGATCTGCAAGCATGAAAAGGCTTGCCTTGTCAGGAGACAGGAGACTCAGAATGTTAGTGGAGCTGTTTGCAGTTGTGAGGTTTTATTTAAGTACTTCCTGATAGTCCACTCACTTAATCAGCATTCTCAGCGAACTGAAAAAGCAGAAGGAAACCTGATGTTTGACCATCCATACAACTGCAACATGAGAGCTCCTCCAGTAATAGATAAAAATTCAGTACATACTACAAACCCCGTGAAACATCTTTCACAAGCAAGAACAGCAACAGAGACTTTCAAATCAGATTTCACTGAATGCTGCAATCCAGGGATTGGGCTACATCTTCCTGAAAAACCTGACAGAAGAGTCATATTTTCTTCAAAGGATCCCACCCTCCAAACCATCTGCACAGATCTTACAAACAGATTTATGCAAGGGTGGTACGTATAGAGGTTTGAATAACAGTGTTGCAGGCCACCCCAATCTCAGAGAGGTGCAAAGTTCCAGTCGCTTTCCTAGGGTTTGTGTTTCCTCAGAATGAGTGACAGCGGAGACTGTGGTGTCTTTATGATATATGGTTTATTTACAACCTGAGCCTACGATGGAGGGTTTCACAGCATTAATACCCCAAAGCACAGCTCTGTCTCACAGCTGCCCAGCCTGCTTCTTGCTTCTAGCTCTCACACACACAACTCTGGTCTTTGTCTTCTTAACTACCAGCTAGTTGAAGAAGGGAGGCTGACCTTCTTGTCCTCTGCCACAGGGAAACTTCCTTTGTTACCTTAATGGCCCATACTTAGACGTCCACTAACAAGCAACTTTTCCAGCTATTACAGCAGTTTGAATCCTTGCTTAGATTTGAACCCATGCTGGATTCAGGAATTAGAAGGGTTTTAGGCATACGGCCTACCCTCACCCCTCAAAAAACCACGTCAAAACAATATGAATGTAATGACAATGTTACATTATCCTGCCCTAAAGTAACTGTGGTTTATGTTGTTGTAACAGGCAAAGGAATACAAGCAGGAACAGTGCCTCAAATGCAAATAATTATCTGGAACCTGGAATTTTTGTGGTGAGGCATACATTGGGGATTAGGCTAATCCAGGGAGGATTATGGGTATTAATGGCTACAAGTCAATGCATGTATATTAACTCCAGAAGCATTATGCCTCTGAATACTAGGTGCTGGGGAGAATAGCAAAGCTGGGAAACTGCCCTCACATCCTTGTGGGCTTCCCATATCCATTTGGTTGGCCACTCTGAGAACAAAGATGCTATGATACCGCTTTAAACAATCGTGGCTTCCCCCCAAAGAACTCTGGGAGCTGTAGTTTGTTAAGGATGCTGAGAGCTGCTAGGAGACCCCTATTTCCCACGCAGAGCTTCCGTTTCCAGAGTGGTTTTCCCTTTTCAAAGGGGACTGTGGGAATTATAGCTCTGGGCACCTCTCAACACATTTTATTAAACTACAGCTCCCAGAATTCCATGGGGAAGCCGTGAGTGTTTAAAGTGAGAGTGGGTGTTTGGTCTGAACCAATTGGCCTCTTCTGATACCCTCAAGCGATCTGTGATTGGATTTCCTGTGTCACATGGGTTACTTATGATGTGGCTGCTGTTAAGCTTCCTCTCTTTAACTCTTCTAGCTCAGTTGATTAAAGTGCAGTGGCTGGTAACGCCAAGGTTGCAGGTTCGATCCCCGTACAGGACAACTGCGTACTCCTCAGGGTCCCTTCCAACTCCAGAATTCTGTTATTCTAAGACAAGATGTTAATCTGCGGGGTTGCCTACCTCCTAACACTTTTGGACCTGACACACCGCCTTGGAGCTTTCTGGAAGCTGCCTTACACCAAGTCTGTCCATTAGGTCCATCTAACGCAGTATTGTCTACACTGACTGGCAGCTGCTCGCCAGCGGTTTAAGGCCAGGGGCATCCCAGTCCTACTTGGAGATACCAGAGACTGAACCTGGGATTTTCAGCCTTCCAAACAGATGCCATATCGCTAAGCTGCAGCTTTCCCCCAAGAAAACAAAGTTTGCACAATGGTTTTCCTTCTTTCATCATGTTTACCTAGGTTCCTCAATACTGTTTGCTGGAAAGGTTAGGATAAGCAACAGAGAAGTTGAAATAGCAGAGATAGCTGCAGGATTAAAGCAGATTTTGTGTGTGTGTGTGTACATGCACACACACACACACACAAACCCTGTTCAAAATGCGGGAGGGGTTTTGATTTTGTTTTACTGTACTTCGAAATATTAAATCTGGAGTGATCATCTTTGCAAAGCCATGTTTTAAAGTAATAGGTGAAGAATGATATCAGTAAATGGGGCTAGCTCAAAGGCACATGTGTTCTTATTAAGCTGTTTTGGTGTTTGTAGGTTTTTTCCTGGTAAGAACAGAGTCCAAGGACTTGATGGGCTTCTTATTGTAGTTAGCAATGGGGAAAGGTATCTCTTTCTTTCAGTAAAGGTTGCCAGTGTCAGACCCTGGGAGAGCTCCTGTACCTTTACCAGGAGCTGTCCCCCCCCCACGCAACCCCACGCGGGCAGGTGCTGTATTCAAATGTCACAGCCGCACTGGCAAGACAGGGGCTTTCCCACACAACTCTATTTTTTACCAGTTCTCAGAAATAGACCGTACTTCCTCTTCTGCAGAATGAGTGGACAGCGACGGCTCTTAATCTAGTATATGAGGAAGTACAAGATACCTTCAGCGTAGTAAGGATGAGGACAAGGAAGCAGTTTCAGCTCTGTTTGCAAACAGTGTTCAAGCCGCACCATTGGTCCATTTCAGCTGAGAAGTTATATGTTTTATGAGTCTGCAGTGTGAAACCACCAACCAAGCAATTCAGTGCTGTCACCTGAAGGGGAACCCTTTTTCCTACTGTCCGAATCAGCTTACTAATGCCAGGATGCCTTTGTTTTCACCAACATCTGTTTTTTTGTTTTTGTTTTTGTGAATGAATGACCACAAAAGAGTTACATAAGAATTGCCTGTTTGTTCTTCTCTTGCCCTTAAAAGGTTGAAAAGTCTTGAGGCACCTTAAATGACTAAGAGACTCCTTGTGGGGGGAGGGCAACCAACAATAGCTGTGTTGGTGCATAAGAAAAGACCAAACCCTAAAGCCCACAGACTGGGTATTGTAGTAGTAGTAGTAGTAGTAGTAGTAGTAGTAGTAGTAGTAGTAATACAAACCCAAATGTCCTCCAGAGTGGGAAACTTTCATATTGCATAAGCTTTTGTGGAAGGGCACTGAAGCTCATGAAAGCCCATGAAAGTGTGATAAATTTGTTAGTTGGTGTTGCAAGACTGGAGTAATTATTTCCCTCCGAACTCACATTTTCCAATGCGGAGGATCTGAGAAGGTGGGCAAGTAGACCTTTGCATGCAAAAAGATACCAGATTCAATCCCTGACAAGATTCAGGCTGGACTGACAGAGATCCTGGAGAGCTGCTGCCAACCTGTGCCAACAATACTGCGTTGGGTGGCCCAAAGCCTTCGCAAACTCAGATGCAAGCTCTTGCTCAAATATTTGTATAACAACGCATTCTGCTCATGGTTCTTTGGATCCAGCCTCCTCTCTTGCGGTCTTGAACATGTTACTATTTTAAAAGTCACAATATTTCTCATTAAAAATTATTCGGGACATGGAAGCTGTCCTATACCACGGCAGAGACCACTGGTCTATCAAAGTAGGGCTGGCCCTATCATTGGATATGCCTTGGGCCAGCCCTGCTTCTGGGTCAGTAGTTTGCAAAACGCAAAAAGCACAGCAGCTCGTTCTGGAGCGTTAGCAATAAATGCAACAGCTGCCTGCAGCTTTCTGTTCCTCCTCTCTCTTTCCTTTAAAAAGTTCTTAAAACAGCGGTGTCCAAACTTTTTTCAAAGAGGGCCAGATTTGATGAAGTGAAGGGCCAACCAAAGGACCAACCAAAGTTGTTCACCTTTTTAGGATTCAAGTTTTTAGCTTTTTTATGATTTTACCCCAAAGTTGTTGAGCTGTTTTTAAGATTCAAGTAGTTGAGCTTTTTTTAGCATTGAAGTGGTGGAGGATTTTACCCCAGGAAATAAACTGGATTTAGGATTTTACCCCAAGAAATAAACTGCTACAGGGGCCGGATTAAACCAACCAGCAGGCTGGATTAGGCCCCTGAAATGGATTTTGGACATGCCTGGTCTACACTGACTGGTAGCTGCTCTCCAGGGTTGCAAATATAAGTCTTTCCAGGTGTACCTGGAGATGAGGGGGGGTGAAACCAATGACCTTCTGTGCCAAAATGCATGTGCTTTGCCTCTGAGCTACAGGTCCAACCAGGGCCATCTTAAGCATATCTGGCAGGCGGGCAGGGAAAGGGGAGGCCGCCGGCAAAGCCACACAGCTCTCCCACTCACTGGGGCGCCCCTGAGAGGCCAGCGCCCTGGCGCAATGCACCAGTAAGCCCAATAGGAAAGACGACTCTGGGCCCAGCCATGACCAAACGAAACATTATTGCAGGTGTTTTGATTTTACGAGGGGCACAACAGCTACCTCTCTATTGCCACCCAATATCATGGGTGTTGGGGTCTTATTTCAGGGTGTTGGGGTGGAGACTACAGTTCCGAAGAGCATGAAATGTTATCATAGAATCATAGAACTGTAGAGTTGGAAAGGACTCTCAGGATCATCTAGTCCAACCCCCTGCAACGCAGGAATATGCAGCTGCCCCATACAGGGATTGAACCCGCAGCCTTGGCGTTATCAGCACCACACTCTAATCAAGTTGTGCAGGTTGTGCAAAGGGGGTTGCTGGTGATAGTGAAAAAGGCCCTGGGTTTCTGTTCTGACTCAACATCTTTGTTTCACTTTTGTTTCCAGTTATCTTGGGCACGCAAAAAGTTTCATTTTCATAGAAATAGGCTGGGGATTCATAAAGTGGTTGGATTAAAAAAAAAACCCACATGGAGATGTAAAAGATTTGGATTAGCATAAAAGCTGCAGGAGGAAATGATTAAGAATAGGACCCACAAAGGAGGGAAGTCCAGGAGATTCTTTGGAATCTTGTTTCTATGTTGTGTGTTGGATATGTGATTGTAAAACTTTGATCTGAAAACCAAATAAACACACACACACACATATACAGTATTTGTTTATTTGGTTTTCAGATCAAAGTTTTACAATATATATACCATTATCCTCTGCAGAATTAGAAAGTGGTGCGGAACTCCAGATCAGATTTCAAAGACACGGGTGGCGCTGTGGGTAAAACCTCAGCACCTAGGACTTGCCGATCGCATGGTCGGCGGTTCGAATCCCCGCGGCGGGGTGCGCTCCCGTCGTTCGGTCCCAGCGCCTGCCAACCTAGCAGTTCGAAAGCACCCCCGGGTGCAAGTAGATAAATAGGGACCGCTTACCAGCGGGAAGGTAAACGGCGTTCCGTGTGCTGCGCTGGCTCGCCAGATGCAGCTTGTCACGCTGGCCACGTGACCCGGAAGTGTCTGCGGACAGCGCTGGCTCCCGGCCTCTAGAGTGAGATGAGCGCACAACCCTAGAGTCTGGCAAGACTGGACCGTACGGGGAGGGGTACCTTTACCTTTTATACCATTATCCTCTGCAGAATTAGAAAGTGGTGGGGAACTCCAGACCAGATGGAGGGGTCTGGAGGGCCACATTCAGTCTCCAGGACTCAGGTTCCTCTGCAAACTTATCAAGGAGCAAGTCCCTTTGGACTCAACGGGACCTACTTCTGAGTCGGCATGCAAAGGCCTGCTCTGAGAACAAATAAATAATATATGGTAGTATTTTGGATTTACTACGTTCTGTGTTGAGTATCTGGTGTGTACTGAACATTCTTGCTCCCACGTTTTCTCCATTACTACTACTACTACTACTTTGTGATGGCAAACCTACACAATCACAAGGGCCACAGATGCTGGATCAGAATAGGCAAAATACCAAGTACAATGGTACCTCGGGTTACATACGCTTCAGGTTACAGACTCCACTTACCCAGAAATAGTACTTCAGGTTAAGAACTTTGCTTCAGGATGAGAACAGAAATCGTGCTCCGGCGGCACGGCGGCAGCAGGAGGCCCCATTAGCTAAAGTGGTGCTTCAGGTTAAGAACAGTTTCAGGTTAAGGACGGACCTCCAGAACGAATTAAGTTCTTAACCCGAGGTACCACTGTAGCCTTTCCTGAGCTCTACCCTTGAAAACCTGCGTTTCTGTCTTCTTACTGACTTCGGTCTGGAATAACTTCAAGCTGAAAGTAAATGAGCAAAACAAGCATTTTTTATTTTTTTAAAACACCTTTTGAGTGAGTCATGTTCATTGTACATGAGTAGTGTTCAGTTATCAATTTAAATTTTAAAGCTAAATTTTGATCTAGGAGTTTCACAAGGCTTGCACCAGTGTAGGAGGTTACTTCAGATTTACTTTTCGTCTTGCTGCAGGGAACACTCTCCTTGGGGCATGTTCTTAGGGGTGCTGCAAGATGATAAAGGTAGGACAGCTTTTGCATCTTGCTTATTCATTATGAGTGACTGGGGGGGGCGTTGAGGCAAAATTAAGAGCTTGGTGTGGGTGGGCAAAAGAGAGGAACAGAACTCCACCCCCTACAATCTGTGCCATTCCACACACCAAAAAAACCCCTGTGTTATTTCAGCTATCTGCTTGTTTTCCTAAATGAAGGTACTTCCAGTCTTGAACCTCTACTAGGAGGAAAATGGCTTAACACAAGGGGAAGAAGGAAGTTGAAAATCTCTGTTAAGCCAGTCTGAAAGCAACACCTAAGATTACATCTCTTGTGTCACACCAATATACCAACACCTTATTTCCCGAACTCATTGCCTGCTTCTCCCTGCTGCTAACTGCTCACCAACAGAGTTACATTAAACAGTGCGTTCCTATACATGTTTTACTTAGAAGCAAGTCCCGGTGAGTTCCATGGACCTATTCCCAGGTAACTGTCCATAGTAGGGGCAGGGGAACCTTGTGTTGAGGGCCGCATTCACTTGGAGTTAATCTGTTGGA
The DNA here is from genome assembly GCF_964234715.1 of Podarcis melisellensis. Taxonomy (NCBI): domain Eukaryota; kingdom Metazoa; phylum Chordata; class Lepidosauria; order Squamata; family Lacertidae; genus Podarcis; species Podarcis melisellensis. The sequence continues at coordinate 14,452,229 of NC_138537.1, forward strand.
GGCCGCATGCTGATGTGTGTGTGGACAGGAACTGATCCCCTTTTTCTAACCCGAAGGAACCATTTCATTTCACTTTTAATTTGTATACCGTCATACCTCAGGATGAATATGCTTCAGGTTAAGCATTTTCAGGTTGCGCTCTGCGGCGACCCGGAAGTAATGGAGCACGTTACTTATGGGTTTCGCCGCTCACGCATGCGCAGACGCTCAAAATGACATCACACGCGTGTGCGAAAGCGGCGAAATGCGCCCCATGCATGCGCAGTCGTGCAATCACGTGTTACGTTCACTTCAGGATGCGAACAGTGCTCCGGAACAGATCCCGTTCGCATCCAGAGGTACCACTGTACCGCCTTTCTATATTACTATACAGTGGTACCTCAGGTTAAGTACTTAATTCGTTCCGGAGGTCTGTTCTTAACCTGAAACTGTTCTTAACCTGAAGCACCACTTTAGTTAAAGGGGCCTCCCTAAGCCAGTGTGGTGTCCTTACCTAACCTTTACGGACAGCTCTAAAACAGATCCAGAGGGACCCAGAGCCTTAGTATCCAGTTCACATCTGGCAGTGGGCGGAAAAATATTGGCCACCGATCTTCGATTGCATTGGATACAACAAAAAACATTTATTGGACCCCACACCTTCTTTTTAGGAAAACTTTAACTAGCATTGACAAATGTTGGTGTCACAGGAGTTGGTTCTGTGCTAGAGTCACAGTCTTTTGGTCAGAAGTCATCTGCTGGATAAATATTGTTTCTGATACCTGTTTGAGATTTACAGATGTTAATGTTCTACTGGATTATGTACCAATCCTCTGGGAGCTGGCAGAGGGACCATTTAACTGGCTTCCAAGGGCATTCATGGTGGCCAAACTTCTAACACTTCAATCCTAGAAAGAGAAATGTACCCCATCTGATGGTACAATGGACATCGGGATTCAAGATGGCCTCAACAGATAGGAGAATTTAGGGATAACCAACTGCACAAAGGTGAGATGGGGGACACCTGGTTTGCCGGTAGTACACGTGGAAAGGATCTAGGGGTCTTAGTAGACCACCAGCTAAACATGAGTCAACAGTGTGACACAGCAGCAAACAAACAAAACAAAAGCAACCTAATCCTATTTAGGTTGCATCAACAGAAATCTAGTGTCCAGTTCAAAGAAAGTAAAAGTGCCGCTCTATTCTGCCTTGACCAGACGCCACCTGCAACACTGTGTCCAGTTCTGGGCATCACAATTTAAGAAGGATATTGACAAGCTGGAATGTGTGCAGAGAGGCTGACCAAGATGATCAAGGATCTGGAAACCAAGCCTTATGAGGAATGGTTGAAGCCTTATGAGGAATGGTTGAAGGAGCTTGGTATATTTAGCCTGGAAAAAAGGAGACCAAGAGGACATATGGTAAAGGTAAAGGGACCCCTGACCGTTAGGTCCAGTCGCAAACGACTCTGGAGTTGCGGCACTCATCTCGCTTTATTGGCCGAGAGAGCCGGTGTACAGCTTCCGGGTCATGTGGCCAGCATGACTAAGCCGCTTCTGGTGAACCAGAGCAGCGCACGGAAACGCCGTTTCCCTTCCCGCCGGAGTGGTACCTATTTATCTGCTTGCACTTTGACGTGCTTTCAAACTGCTAGGTTGACAGGAGCAGGGACTGAACAACGGGAGCTCACTCCATCACAGGGATTCAAACCGCGACCTTCTGATCAGCAATCCCTAGGCTCTGTGGTTTAACCCACAGCGCCACCCGCGTTCTAGGACATATGATAGCCATCTTCAAATATATAAAAGGCTGTCACATGGAAGAAGGAGCAAGCTTGATTCCTCCTGCACTGCGGGGCAGGACTCGAACCAATCAATTCAATTTACAAGAAAGGCATTTCCAACTAAACACCAAGAAAAACTTTCTGACAGTAAGAGCTGTTCAGCAGCGGAATGGTCTCCCTTAGGAGGTGGTGGATTCTACTTCCTTGGAGGTCTTTAAGCAGAGGTAGAGTGGCCATCTGTCATGGATGATCTAGTTAATCGCAGGGGGTTGGACTAGATGTCCCTTATAGAGCCCCTTCCAACTCTATAATTCTACTTCTGAGTAAACATTTTTAGGATCACACTTTGATAGTTCCTTAGCCTAGGGATGGGGAACTTTTTCCAGCATCAGGACCACATTGCCTTGGGGCCTGAAGCAAAAGTTGGTGGAACAAGAATGGCCAGTTTTATGTGCACAACCCTATGTTATCTTCCGTCCAGACATGCAAGAGATATTATCAGAGTTCAATAGCACATCTCAGACAGACAAAACCACTCAGGAGTCAATGCAGAGCCAATGAAGGATGTGACCGTTGTGTGGTCTGGGAAAAGTTCCTAGGGTCAGGGTCTGATGTTTCTTCTCCATAGGACAGCCACGTAGCGACCCATTCCTACTTGAAAACAAACTCCAAATATTTGTGGAATTATTCCCTTTAAAACCACACCGCCAACCCACATTAAAGCACCATTTTCAAGGTTTTGTCTACGTGCACGTACAAGTCTGCCTTTTGCAAACAGCTGTATTAAGTCTGTTGGAGCAAAATCTGAAAAGATATGTTTATTGGCATGAGCTTCCTTGGGCTAGAGTCTGCTTAGTCAGATGCAGGAATCCATAAAAACGAAAATGTTTGTTATGGGAAAGTGGAGGTGTCAAGGGAGTAGGGAAGAGGAAATGTTTTGAAAGTTCAGATATTCAGGAACCAGAGAGACGAGTTAGAATAGATAAACCCAAGTATCCATTTTCAAACAGTTCTCTGTTTCTTCTTGAAAATGTAGCTGGGGTTCATTTTTTAAAAGCTATTTTTTAATTAAAGCTTTAAAAAAAAACCAAAGAAAAAACAATATACAGAAATCAAACATCATTTTTCTTAACATAAAGATGAAAATAAGACTTCCAATTCTCCATCTATCAGCATTAAAAAAACTTCTGCAAAACTCTTCCTCCGCAATAAGAGCCAACTCTTCTTTCCACAAACCAACCTTCTTTCAATCTTCAAACCCAGCTATCACAAACTCCTCTTCCTTTTGTGTGCGCAAAAAGTCCATAAGGGCTTTGCAATCATTAATAAATGTCAATCATTGATTTAGAGAAAATTAAATTAAACACGTATCTGGGGTTCCTCAGTTAGGAGAACCTGTGGGACCAGGTTGCCCATAGACCTTGCTATGGGAATGAGTATCCCCAGGGAAAAGTTTGGTGTCATCATGCTCCCTGGGCACCAGGGAGACCAGGCAATGCAGACTCCAGATTTGGGGGACACTTACAGATACAAAGTCCCCTTCCTGGACCCCCAACCTTTGCTTGCCCTCTTCCCCACCCACAAGCCAAACCCTGCCAAGAAAGAGAACCTCAACACCGTGCACTCAAAGCAGCAAGAATCCTGGAAACTGTAGCTTTGTTACATCTCAGCCAAGTCATATAAGAGGAGGATATCATGTCTCAGCTAGAGGAGTCTTCCTCAGAAGAGGACCAGGAGGCTCTCTCCTGGGTCAGGACTGCATCTGAGGGTTAGGATCTGGGATCCTGAGACAAAGGATGAGCCCATGAGGAAGGCTACACCTTAAACATCGGGTGGGAACCTGGCCCACTACTGGTGAAGGTGCCTCAGGAGGAAAGGTCCTCACATGAGTAAGGTGCTCCTTTCAAGGAGACCACTGGAGAGAATGATAGGAGTTGATAGGAGCTGAAGGTGAGCTGTGGGGTCCAGCAGCTCCAGCTCAAACCCCCCAGAGCTGGGCTGGGAGAGCTGTTGGAACCTGACTTCAGACTTTGTCTCTTGGCTGTCCCTTTGTTGGGGATCTCTGTTTATTTGCTCGGATTCTGGCCTTGGAAACTGCTTTGGCTGCTGCAGATATGCAGTTCCGTGCTTACTCAGGAACCTAGTGAAAACAGGGCAAGTTTACCTCTCACAGAACTACAATTCTCAGCACCCTTAAAGTATAATTCCCTGGATTCTTTGGGGGATCATGTGCTTTAAATGTATGGTGTGTGTTGGTGTATATAGATAGATTATTAGATGCCAAGATTCAAAACTGGGGCAAGTACTCTTTGGTGAGATAACCCCCGAAGAGTTTTAAAGTCACAAAATATGCAGCAAAGTAAACTCTGGAAATCTAGACTGTTAGACTTTAAAAATATGCCCTTCCAAGTGTGTTCCAGAATTTCCCTCTTCCCCCCTTTAGTAAGTTTAAAATATTTACTTACAAACTCTCCAAAGGTCAGATTCATGTGCTTTCCCATACATGAGTGAGAAAAGTTGCACAGACAGTAAAACTTAGTTACAAAGTGGTGAAAATTCCTAGATTATTTATATAGGAACTTAAGAGTGGCTGGTGATAGCCATGCGGTTGAGCTGGAGTAACCAATTCAAACTTCCCCAAACAATGAGTTTCTCGGGTAGACTTGATTACCTCTTTCCTTCCAAGGGAAGGGAAGCAGCGTAGCTAACCTGGCAGGACAGCTTACTCTATGGTATTAACCCTTCATGCATTGATTAGACTTAAGTGTGTTGCTGATATTATGATACTGGTTATCCCACAGTTGTGTGCAGCCCATTGCTGCAGACAGCAGGAGTGGAGGAAATAATGTGGAAGCAGCAAGCAAGCAGATTTTGACAGTGGCTTATTTATTCACAATTGCATTTATACCCCCATCTGTCTGAGGCCCAAGGAAGTGACATAACATGGTTTCCCCGCCCACTGCCTTCTAATTTTACAATCAGGACAACCCTGCAAGGTAGGTTAGACTCTGAGAGGCACAGTGAACTACATGACTGAGTGGGGATTTGAAGGGTCCTAGTCCAATGCTCAGGGGGTGGCGCTGTGGGTGAAACCACAGAGCCTAGGACTTGCCGATCGGAAGGTCAGCGGTTCAAATCCCCGTGACGGGAGGAGCTCCTGTTGCTCAGTCCCTGCTCCTGCCAACCTAGCAGTTCGAAAGCACGTCAAAGTGCAAGCAGATAAATAGGTACCACTCCGGCGGGAAGGTAAACGGCGTTTCCATGTGCTGCTCTGGTCCGCCAGAAGCGGCTTAGTCATGCTGGCCACGTGACCCGGAAGCTGTATGCAGGCTCAATCGGCCAATAAAGTGAGATGAGCGCCGCAACTCGAGCCGGGGGGTCCCTTTACCTTTACCTAGTCCAATGCTCTAACCACTACACCTACACTACACTGGTCGCTGCCAGGAGATCACATGGGGTAGCCCCTCTTGCCATGGGAACTCCCTGTCCCTGACCATGTTCCACACTGGCTAGACACCCCAAGGTGCCACAGACGCCCCATCTGTTTGGACCCCTCCTGTTTATGCTTTGCACCCTTGAACTCAGCACCACGCTGACGGGGCACCCTTTGTAGGCCGAAAGCATCCCCAACTGCTTTTGCAAAGGGGTTGCAAAGATTTGCAAAGCACAAAAGAGCGCAGCAGCTCGTTCCGGAGCGTTAGGAAGAAATCCGCCTTGCTTCCTGCAGCTTTCTATTCCTTCCTCCTCCTCTCTCGTTTCTTTCAAAAGCCCTTAAAAGCTCCTATGGCCAGGGAGGAACAGCAGGAGGAGTAGGAGGAGACATAAAAGAGTTTCAACTGCGGGAAGTGGCTCCACCTTCATTTAAAGAGAGGAGTAGGAGAGGCTGTTCAGCACAGCCGCCGTCCCGTCTGCCTCTGCCCCCAGCCCGCCCCACCGAGAGAGACACGCAAGCGGATGCTCGGGGCGCCGCGCGCTCCCCTTTGTCTCCAGCGAGCATCATGCTGGCTTCCAGCGGCCCCAGCACCGGCCAGACCTGCGGCCTGGTGCTCATCTTCTCGCTGCTCCTGCAGTCCATATGCGTGGCTATTACCTTCCTTTATTTCTCAAACGAGCTGCAACAGGTCAGTGGAAAATTCGCGCGTGGGGATCCGTGTTGGGTTTTTTTTTTTCCTCTGCCGCAGGCGGGCGGATCCTTGCAGCTTCCTCGCAGTGCATGTGTATATTTAGATAGATTGCAGAGGTCTCCTCGGGAGTAAATCCCGTTGAGTTCACTGGGGCATAGCTCCCAGGGAGTGCATGCTTTAAAAAATAAATGCATGGTTTTTCCCTTCTCCATTTTGCAGCGTTGCCTTTATTCTCCCACGCGAGTTGCAACACGTTGGGCTTGTTTCTCTGGATTAAGGGCCGGATCGCTCCCGAGCCCCAACTTGCCTACCTTTCTTCCCCTCCCTCAGTTCTTTGTTCGTAAAGCAAAAGGAAAGTTCTGCTATTAGGCGGAGAGGCGTGGTTAATTCGAGGGATCCCAGCGATCCTCACTAGGCTTACTTTGAAGTAAAACTCCTAGGAAGGGAGAGGATAATTAAAAAGGAGAAATGCTTCAATTGCGCGTTTGTTTTGACTTCTTCAAACTCATTTAACCGTTTGTTTTCTTTCCCGGACAAAGAAACCGGGGGAAGTTTAGCATTCAACGGGTTCTATTTACTTGAAAACAAAGGTTTGGCAGAGGTTAAGCCTGTTTGCCTTAAAGTAAGTGCCACTGATTTTGGTGGGGCTTACTTGCAAGTAAAAGTGCATGGGGTGGAGGGCTGGTTTGCAGCCCTGAGAGAGAGCGCGCGCTTATTTCCGAGGAAACGGAAATTGCACGTCTGCAACCCGATGCAACTTAACTCTCAAGTAAATCCTGCATTGAGGCTATAATGCTTCCGGCAGGATCGGGATCCCAGTGCTCTGCGAGCAAGTTCCTCGCGAGCAAGTTGCATTGGTCGCACCGGGACTTGCTTCCGAGGAAACGGGGCAAAGGATTTGAATGCGAGTTACATTACAAAAACTCTTCCCCCTCCAAATTAAAAAGTAATGTGTGGCGCTCCAGCTGGGACTCCTCCCAACTCCACCCAGCTTGGCCAATGGCCAGGGATTTGGGCAACATCTGGAGCGGGGGTGGGTGGGGATCCTGTGGCCTTCCAGATGTTGTTTAACTCTAACCCCCAGCAATCCTCCTCTATACTGGCCCATGGTCAAAGGATGATGGGAATTGTAGTCCTGCAAATTATGGATAGCTCAAACCTTCCCCACTCCTGGCAGAAGGTCTTCTGCATAATCAATAACGCTGCATCCCTATCATGCTATCATTCTGTGTCAGTAGTTCGTTGTTCTTTTCTTTCGTTGTGTGGGTTGTGCGCATTCCGGACATGCAGTTCCCTCCCATAATCCTACTTTGGAGCTGCAGGAACAGTTTTTGCAGTTCGATTCTGCCTGTTGTGAAAACTCTGACAAAATGGCAAAGGGAGAAAAAAACATTGCTCACTTTTGGGGAAGGGGGTCCGACAGCTGGAGTCTTTGTTCTTGCCAGAATGGATGATCCCCAGATGGCCAAGTGAAAAAGATAAAAGAGGGGCTCTTCTACCTTAAAGCATCAATGGCGAACCAGATGTTTTGGCACTCCAGCCTCCGTCATCCCTCACCATTGGTTATGCTGGCTGTAGCTGAAGCCCTACCCCTGTGCCACAGCACAAATGTTCCTTCCTCCCCAGGTTCTTCCAGCTGTTGAAAATGTGCTTTCAGACACTGCAAGGGGCAAATGGTTTGCTGTGTAAGAGACTTAAATGGCTCCATAATCCTCTCATAAAACAGAAAGGGTTCGTCCCTGCCCCCTTCGAAGCTCTTTCCCAAACCTAGAATGCTTTTGTTTTCAAATAGTGGCTAAACTCAACTGGCGTTCCAAGCTGTGACCAACAAGTCCCCCTGTTTTTGTTTTGCTTCCTTCTGTTAAAAAAAGAAAGAAAAATGGTCATAATTTTTTTTTTTGAGCTGGCATAAACAAAAGGCTTCTTGGAAAAGAGAACTCTTTGATTGCTTAATTCCTCTCCGTATCTCGGTTTATCTTTCCAAAGGAGATAAAGGGTTCTGTTTGCAGGATAACCTCTGCATTTGGATCTGGAAATTACAAGTTGTTTTGATGAGCGTTTTTTTCTGAGATACTCCATGGGATGGCAGCCTGTTTTGTGCATTCCTTATCAAATAGCCCAGGTTGTACACCCACAACCAACTTTCGTGGCAAGATCCGTGGAAGTTTGCCTCCTCCCCTTTCCTTAAGGAAACAAAAACGCCCATAACAAAAAGAGGGTTTTCGATCTGAGTGCAGGACAACAGTGGTATTTCTCTTTGTTTTGTTTTTTCTTCTAAAGTAATTTTCCAACAAGCAGGCAAACACTAAATAACAGCAAACATTAGGCAAGAAATAACCGAGGATCTTCCCAGATTGCTAGCACATTCCAAAAATAAGGCTGCACGGTTTCTTACATTCTGAACTGGAGAAGATTTTGTGTGTGTGTGTGTGTGTGTGTGTGTGTGTCATTTTCGTTACATAAAAAACAATGCAATAAAAATCTCTTTTAGTGGTTGTAATAAAAAGAAATAAAATTGCCAAGCATCTCTCATTTTTAATACGCCCGAGTATTACAATCTCGTGTTTCAGTTGTAGCAACATGCCACCAAGTTATCTTTCTATCACGGAGATACAGTGAAAGAACCTCTATCTGTTAATGCAAATCCAGCCCAGCCATCAGGACTCCTGAGCAAAGGTGGATTCTGGTAATACTCACAGAAACTTAAGAGTAATATTGTTGTGTGCAGTTGTGCACAGTCCAGAAGGGTTATTTAATAATGAATAAATAAATATCTGGATTACCTGCATTGTCATGGTGCAGGAGACATAGAAGAACTTTTATTTCCACACCTGCGCTCTTCATACACAAGAGTTCTCATATTGGTACAGAAGAAGGTAGAACAACCTCTTGTGACCCCCAAAGAGGGGGACATTCACACATCCACTTGCATTTTTCTGTTCTCTCCACTTAACGTGAACCAAAGTGCCCTTCTCCTTAGGAAGAGTCATTCAGATACATCTTTACTGAATGAGTAGCTGGGTAGACTTCTTGCAGAGATGATTGTGGGGCAGGGAGAAGCCTGTTTTCCTTCAGCATCTGATAAACTACAACTTGCATCAACGCTGATCAATTACCCTGCTGTCTAGGGAGGGTGGAAGCCTTCGGGAATTTCAACCTGGCCTACCTGACAGGCTTGTTGTGAAGACGAATGTGACAAACCAGGGTTTGTCAGCCCTACGCGACTAGGATGAAGTCCCAAGTTACCAATGTGATAAATGCTCTCTCTGTGACTAGCGTTGGTGCAGAACTTCATTACGATTTCTGGTTTGGGGACACAAGTGTTTTGGTCACATGGGCAACTCACGAGCTATTCCTGGAGGGCTTGCAGAGGAGGGGTGTGCCTTATTGCTTTATTTATCTTTACTGTACTTGCATTTTTATATACTGGGGCTGCATTTCCCACGCTTTCCTTCCTCTGAACGAAGATGATCATGGCCAGCGAAATTGTAGGTCTCAGAATTAGCCCGTGCTCGTCTTTCTCGAGAGGACAAACATCTCTTTCTGCCATAGACTTAAGAAAGTTAGATTGACACACACTGCTCAACAAGGTGACTTGGATTGTTCCTGTCCGTGCTTTGCTGGGGGGAGCAGAACTGCGTGCAAGTCAGAGGACTATCCTCTTGGCATGCAACCAATTTGAGCTGGGAAGGTAATCTCCAGCCACAATCCTGTTACATTGGGCTTCAGATGCAAACTGGGATGTATTTGGTGGTGGTGTAAACAAACCCCTGGCAGAAAGAGGCAATAGGGTCATAAACTTGCAGAGTGGCATTATTAGGCTTTGTATAATAACCATGTGGCTAGGATTACTAATGGGTTTTCTGAATGTGTGTCTTTGTAGGGAAATACAGCCTTGTGGGGAAAGGGTGCAAATTATTGCATCTCTGAGGCTCTGCAGAAGGGATTATTTCCATGTCCAAATTTACATTTCGAGCTGCTTTTCTGCTTGGGTGGTGGGAGAATAGGGGGACTCCTAAAGGTGGGAAAGAAAGTGCAACTTTGCAGTGTCACCTGCGTTTTCCTTAAGCAAGCAAGCAACAACAACAACAACAACAGAAAACTGGACATAACAATAGACTGCACTGAAGGGTGGTTGCCATACATCTGTCTTTGAATCCCTGCTTTGCAATACAGTCATACCTCGGGTTGTGAACGTAATCCGTGCGGGAGGCACGTTCGCAACCCGCAGCGCTGCACATGCGCGTGATGTGATTTGGCGTTTCTGCGCATGCGTGTGATAACATCTTGTGTTTATGCGCATGCGTGAGCACCAAAACCCGGAAGTAACCCATTCCAGTACTTCCAGGTTCGGTGCGGTTCGCAACCTGAAAACTCACAACCCACAGCGTTCGCAACCAGAGCTATGACTGTATAGGCTCAAAAATACTGGGCTGCAGTGCAGGACTGCTGTGTAAGCTCTCTCAGGCTCATGTTCACTTCTAACATACATTGGACTACACTGCAGGGGTGTTAGAAACAGTATACACTCTTGAGCCTGAACCCCACTCCATCCTGCAATGTGTGCAAAATAGCAGCAGAAACTTTATTTTCACTGGAAGAAGGATTCAAAACAAAACTTTTTTTTTAATTACTGACTTTTTTAAAAATTACTTTTTCACATGAAATAAGAACTGAATTGGGAAAAAGTCTTTGGTCCTACTTTCTTTCTTGAGGGGTGGGGACACATGGCTATGCAATCACAAATACAATCCTGGATTTTCCCACTGTATTGTTTGGGCAGCTGTCACTTATGCTGCAAAGGAGGGGAGAATGCATTTATAGCAACCAGGAAGTCTTCCAAACAATAGAGTTATTAGCCTAGAGAGAGTTGTTTTTTGTTTGTTTTTAAGTCTTGTCTGTTTGACATCCTTTGGGGAAGACTCCTACTCCAGGAAAGTGCATAAGAGCAAACAGCTCAGAGTAAAAAAAAAAAAGTATGCACCTAAGAAGAAATCACCCGGTCACCTCCTTTAGCTCACTTTAGCAAAGAGGACAGATTTGTCAAACTGAAGTCACACACTCATTGCTTCAAGGTTGTCTTTGAGTAGTATAGTATAACCAAATCAGTAATTTTTTATATAACTGTAAAAACTACTCTGAAAATTTATTATTCCAAAAATGAAACCTGCACAAGAAATCAAAATGCAGCCTGCACAAGACTGATAGGAGTTGTACTCCCAACATCTGGAACCTTTGGCTTTCCAGATGTTCCCGAACTACAGTTCCCATCAGCCCCAGCAAGTATGACCAAGGGTGATGGGAGTTGTAGTTTGACACCATCTGGAGATTCTCCACAGCTGTACTAAGGGGTGGGGTTAAGGGAGGAAGTGGTGGAATTTGCTTTGTGCTTGGAGGAGCAATACTAACAGTATAGAGCCAATTCCTTGTGCTTGAGTGCAACACACACAATTGGTCCAAAAGTCTTGTACTGTTGTCCCTTTTCTAGGTCACTGCCCATTAATTTTTCAAATTGACTTCCTTGTGCACCTATTTACCTAGACATGTTGCTGGTATTGTCTGCTTTTAGCAGAAGATAAACCTGACTACATAATTGTTCTGGAAACCGCAATGCCCAGGTGTTTTCTCGCTGTAAACTCTTGCCTGCTTCTCTGTAAATTTTCCTGCAGTTTATGGTGCAATCCTGTAATCTTGCTGTTTCACAAGAAAACAAACCCATTGTGCCGGATTGTGCAAGTACTGGGAGGAGGAAGTCCAGGATTGGTTCCTGAACACTCGTGCATTTATCATTTTCAGATGCAGCTTGGCTGGTCAACACACCGCTTGTTCTCTTGCCAGCGCCCCATAACCCTGTGTCCAGTTTTATCTCCCAATTCCAATTTTGTTCAAAATCCGGATCTTGGAATTTAGAATGCGTTCTGCAGACGAGGCAACAAGTACTAATGCAACCCAAGCCCTAGGCATGATTACTCTGAAATAAATCCCACAAAATTCAGTGGATATTACTCACAAACTAAGTGAGCATAAAACTAATCTTAGTCTGATTTGGATTGCACTAGTGCACAACCTGCTTTTTCTTTGTTAGTTTTAAATTCCCTGTATTTATGGAAAGGGGGGGGAATTATCGTTTCACAAAATTCCCGCCCTCTTCTGCTTTTGGAGCAAACACCTTGGGTGAACTAAGTGAAGAATAAGAGGAATTGATAGCTAAGGTGCAGATAGCCTTAAATAGAAGAAATGAAACTGTTAGCTATAGACCAAGCTGCATTTGACTTTAACTTGCTATTTCTGCTTCCCCTGACCTCATTCCCTCTGTTCCCTCTTCCTTCCTCTTGCTTGTTTTCCTTTTCTATCAAGTTTTCAATTTTTTTTATTTTTTTTATTTTGGTGGGGGGTTATTGCATTGGTCATGAATAACTTAATCTAGACCATGGGAAATTTTTTTGGATAGTTTGTTAAAAAAGAAGTTCAAAACCATTCAGGCAGAAGATCTGTTGTGGTTTTCCTGGCTAGATGCTTTTTCCTGGAGTCATCTGAATCTGCCGACTCGGCCACCCGCACAACATTAACCTTAAATAAAGCCCTGGTTGTTGTTGAGAATGAAACTCTCCCATGCAGAGCGTTCTGGCTAATTGCAAGAGTCATCCTTGTGGGCTGAAAACCGCTCTGAAAACGAAAATTCTGAGACACGGCACATAGCTACAGAATGTTGGACTTTCAACATTGTGTTGCGGGAGTTTCGGGGGAAAGAGAATTGCTAGGCGGGAGAACGGGGGAACTTTTTCTTCAATCTGAAGGCTGCATGATGTCATTGGCCACTTTCTAGCTGGGCAAGGGGGAAGCGGGTGAAATAATGGAAGTTTCTCTGACTTGGCTGGTCACACTGCAGCTACAGAGGAGTTCAGAGGTTTCTACTACACACCCACAAACCTCTTTCTCCATCTAGGCAAGCAAAGAGGCATCTCCAGAGTTCCAGGGCACATTCTAGCTATGCAAAAGGAGGCTGTGGAGCAGCACTGGGGAGAAGAGGGGTCTGGAAGAGTCCCCCAGAGAGCAGTGTTCAAAATTCCCCAGGCGCATTTTGCGACCAAGTGAAGGTGTCATGGCGCCAGCCGGCTGATCCATGGAAATTTATTTTGTCTGGGTTGTTTTATTCGATGTTTTAATGTGTTGTAAGCCGCTTTGAGGTTTTTTCCTTTAAAATATAAAGCGGCAGAGAAATGAAATTAACAACAACGAATTTCACCGATTAGCTTATATATATATCCGAGTTTCTATAAGACTGGTGCTAGGCTTCACGGTTGATTATGGAGGATCTCACAGTGGAAGCCAATCAAAGTAGACTACTGTTCAGCCTAGTCTATTGAAACACTTCCCCCTGCCTTCCCGCAATTCATTGAATTTGGCTGCTTTCTGTTGTTGATCAAGTGCCACATCATCTCTGGGGCCACATCTTCTGAAGTTAGGGGGTTCTAAGAGCCTTGTTCAAAGGGGGTTTCCTGCAGGATGTGGAACCAGGAAGGGGAACAAAGAAAATCGCTCTTGACCACCAGTAGCAGCTTCCTCCTTGCAGGGCTCTCAGTGATGGCATTACATGGAAAGGAAAAACTGGTCTAACATATGAAAATGCTTTCCACAACTTGTTTGCTGTGCAGAAGGGTGAAAATGCAACTGTGTGAATCTGCTGAATGGATTGGTTCTTCTTTTGGGTCCCATCTCCAAGAGGAAAATCGTGGATGAGTAACCCAAGTTGGGTCCTTCTGGAGAACACGAAAACTCTGCAGGCTGCTTTTGGAACATTTTGGCTGGCTGTAGAGGCATTTCCCCCGAATGTGGATTTTGAGATTTCAAGTCTCGCTCCCCAAAGGGTTGCGGAGAAAACAAATGAGCACTTTATTTTTTTGGATGCTGCAAGAAAATGAAAAAGGGGAACCCCGCCACAATTGACTTTATTGTGTGTGTGAGTAGATCACATTCCTTGAACGAAACCACAATCTCATCGTATTTGATACCAGTCTTCGGATTTGGAAGCCGCAGAAGCAAATGACCCATGCAAGTTTTTGTAGCTGATGGCTTGGAGGATTTGGAATGCGGAGATATCTTTATTACCTGGACCAAAGGAAGAATGCGAGGCATGCTGTTCTCATTGGAGACGTCCTGTTTTCTCTGCTTTTCCTCCTTCTCCCCCTCCAGGTTCCTCTGGCTTTTACCTTAAGCTGAGGAATGCAGAGATGCCCCAGGTGTAAAATGGTTTTGATGGGTCAAGAGGGGCGAGTTGGCCTGTGCTGATTTTTCACATCCCTGTATTTTTCCTTGCCCAACAATCGTGCAACTTTCTGGCTCATAGTTTGTGAGAAACTAGCCACCGGCAGAAAATGACGCTGAAAATTCCCCCACCCAGTCTGCCCTGGGGTGAAGCCAAGTCATAACAAACTGGGTTAGAAGGGAAATGGGCTTGGCTGCTATTACTGGCTTGGTTCCATTACAGAGAAAGAAGTGTGCTAAGCTTGGATAGAGCTTCAACTAGTTGACAGTGGGGGTTTTTGTTTGTTTGTTTGGCCACTCTGTGGTTTTTAAGGTACCTCCAAAGACCTGAGCTGTGCTTCAAAGCTCGCACAGAGGTCTTCCTGTACGCCTTCAAAACTTGTGCAGAAGTCTCCATATAGAATTGTAGAGTTGGAAGGGACCACAAAGATCATTTGGTCCAACCCCCTTTTCAAGGCAGGAATCTTTCGTCCAGTGTGGACTCATACCCACGATCCTGAGATTGAGACACACAGAGAAAGAGAGATGCAAACTGCTGCAGAGTTTCGCTGGAAAGGAATGCAAAAAAAGGTCTGATTCTCTGGAAAAGGAAAGCAGAAGGTGTCGTTGTCCACTGAATGCATGAATTGGGTACGTATGTATTGGTGGGAGCCCACCAGTGGCAAAGAAAAGAGCCACGATGTGGTGTGATGGCAGTATTTATAGCAGGGACGGGGGAACCTGTGGTATTCCCAGTGTTAGTGGACTGCAACTCCCATCGTCCCCCTCTTACCACAGCTGATGGGAGTTGTAGTACAACAACGTACAGTGGTACCTCAGAAGACGAATGCCTCGTAAGACGAAAAACTTGCAAGACGAAAGAGTTTTTCGTTTTTTGAGTTGCTTCGGAAGACGAATTTCCCTATGGGCTTGCTTCGCAAGACGAAAACGTTCGATGCATTCCTATGGGAATCCGTGCTTCGCAAGACGAAAAAACTCGCAGAACGAATTAATTTCATCTTGTGAGGTACCACTGTATAGAAGGCCACAGGCTCCCCACTCCTGGTTTATAACCTGAAGAAGGCTACGTTTCTCTTCTCCCTGTGAGCTGACAGGTCCTCAAGAGGTTCCGAATCATGCCAAAGGAAGAAGAACCCACCTCCAGCGGCTGGCACACCTCCTACATTGATTGCTTGGGTAGGTTAACTTCTAGGGGATAGTTTGGCCTTGCGTTTGATGAACAGGGAGGGAGGGAGCAGACGCGACTGGAAGAAGGGATTGCTAAATGCTCTACCTTGTTTCCCTTTTAGATGGTGGCCGCCGAATGAAAGACGCAACGGCAGGTGGAATGAAGAGCGAGCGGCCGCCAGGAAGACCTCAACCTTCTTCCAACGCTGGGAAAGCCCTCCAGTCTCCCAAAGGTCCAACATTAAAGTCCATAGTACTGCTTAATACCGTTTTCAGGGTGGGTGGAATGTTTTTATTTTGTATTTTTGGTGGTTCTCCCCTCCTTGCTCTGCCCCGAATAATAAAATGTTCATTGTATTTATTTTTAATGTGTCTGCTTTTGGTTTTCTTTGAGTTCCAGAATTTCCAGTGTTTTGCAAACATACTTTCATTTCATTTGGGATTCCCAGGGGCAGTTAGTCACAAGAGTACACATAATCAGGTGGATCTTCAGCCTGATCCAGTTACAGGGCCCCCTCTTTGTTTCTTCACACTGCTGTGCGCCTGTGGTGATTTGAATCTGGGTTTCACTCCAGTTCTTAACACCACCTGAGGTCTGCCAAGAGCAACGGAGATTTTGCAGATTTGAGAATCTTCCTTTCAGTGCTGAACTTTTGCACAGATCATTTTTACATCTTTTCCCCTAGTCCAGAGGTTCCCAAACTGTGCTCCACGAAGTCATTGGGAAGAAAAATAAATATGTGCCTTTGGTATAAGGGTGACAAAAGCATGACTGATTTCTCTCCTGAAAAGTGCTCCATGACTCAAAGCCGCTGTCCTAGTCAATAGTTCCTGAAATCCACCTAATAGGATTCCTTCAGAGCCTCATGCTGGCTTAAGTTTACAGAGTCAACTTGGGGAGGCAATTCTCTATTTATCCATTAGCCTCTTCCATGAGACTTTACGGCTGTCTTAGTCGCCATCCAAAGTTTTGTACGCACGTTCCCTTCCAACCCCAGTTCCTCCACTCACAGTCCTCCAATCCGCCTCTCCTCAGCTCCCTTAATGCTTCCAATCTTGTGGTCACATTCCTCCTAAACCTTCTCTCTCTTTGCCGCCGCCTCTGCTTGGCTCTCCTCCTCCATCGCCCCCCATCGCCTGGGACCTAGTCTGCCTCTTCAGACTGCAGCCAAGCCAGGTCACCTGTGGCACAGCTGTGTTTACATCCAGATGTGTTGTATCCGGTGAGGTGCAGCAGGCAGGGCTGTCCTTGGCTGCCTCTCAGCACAAGGATGCAAAGCTCTGAGGTGCCAGCAACCTCTGTTTACGAGTCCTCCACACCTATGAAATTATCGATTGGGGAAAAAGAGGGGTGGGGAATCCTGTTCCGGAGGCTTTCTAATGAGCCACGCGGTAGAATCGAGCATGGATTCCTATGGGGAACACAGTGGGGGATCCAGTCTTTTAAAAATCCGGTGACTTGCATATATTATTGAGCAAATTTGCACAATTCATTCCACACTGTTGCTGTGCATTATTGACTCTGGTTTTGCTCATCAGATGTGGGTGGGGTACATTTGCCCTCCATGGGGAAGAATCTTACTTGATTCAAACTGCAGTAGGTCCTCAGCAGTGCAATCTTCCACATGTCTACTCAGGAGTAAGCGTCATTGAGTTCGTTGAATTGATTGTCCTAAGAAGATTCCGTACACATCATAACTGAATATATGAGCAGTCAGGACTGATGGTCGGTTCTACTACTGTACTGAACTGTTTTCTGTCTCTTTATTTTGAGCAATTCAAGAGTTAGGGCTGACTCACACTTTGCCTTTGCACCACACTTTCTGGGCACGGGGTTTGCGCTTTAAAGCTCTGTGTCAGAGTCTCCCTGCTTTTATGCAGACCTGAAGGAGTGTCTCCACCTGCATCGTTCAGCCCAGACACTGAGATCCAGCTCTGAAGGCCTTCTGATGGTTCCCTCATTGCAAGAAGTGAGGTTACAGGGAACTAGGCAGAGGGCCTTCTCAGTAGTGGCACCCACCCTCTTCAGATACCAAGAAGATGAACAACTACACAACTTTTAGAAGACATCTGAAGGCAGCCCCGTATAGCGGAAGTTTTAAATATTTGATATTTTATTTGTTTGTTTTTTAAAAAAATGTGTTGGAAGCTGCTCAGAGGGTGGGGTATAAATATTATTATTATTATTTATTTTATTTTGCCACACCACTATCCCAAAGGAAACCAGCTCTTTAAAGCTGAATCTGGACAAATGGCAATTCGGTTTCCCCACAGAATAGTTTTCAGTGAGAGTGGGTTTTTTTTAAGGGAAGGTGCTCTGACACAGAGTTTTAAAGCATGGACCTGTACACAAAAGAGTATCTGGATGAGGCCTTAGTGGAGAATGGAGAGTAACAGAGGTGTTTGCAAAGAGGCCCAGGGAGGAGAGAATATTATATTATTGGGGTGGAGGGAGGAAGGGGAAGGGAGCTGAAGGGGGGCTAAACATGTTTAAACACCCTGCGTGTGCACTCTGCAGTGGTAGTGTGCTTCTTACAAATAAAGCTCCCCCCCTCACAGTACTTCCGTCGACACAGACCTAGTCGTTTTTCTAGATTGTTGAGGATCACAACTTATGGCTTTGGGCTTAAAAACATCTGCCAAACTGGCTAAGTAGCCAACGATGCATTGTAGGGTTCCGTAGTTTCTGCGGAAGATTTGTGCCCCAGTCTAGCAAGAAAAACTGATGTACTGAAACAGTCCGCCAGTAGCTGAAACAGATGTGGGAAAAGATGCTTGCCTGGTCCCAGTGAAGTAGCTAGAAAGGGTCTTTCAATGCCTTTCCATGGAGAAACTGACTGGTTGCGTTCAACAGCTCCTCTGCAACTAAAGCTAGATTGAGGGTCCCTAGCATTCAGCTTGCCAACAATTAGATGTGACTTTGTGACTTATTTACTTGGGACTTTTCTTTGTATTTCACGAGAAACTTTCGGTGTAATTGTAAAATGCTACTTTCATGGCTACGCAAATCAATACACTTTGGTGCAAGAGACTCCCTTTATTTTTCTTCTGCTAAATCTTGGGTATATCCTGCTCCCCCCCCAAAAAAAACACAGAAATGTTTTTCAGCTCCACAAATGCTTTAGTAAGCTGCCAGAAATCTCAAGAGGTGACACCTACAGGTTTGTTTTTAAAATGGAATTGGCGCAGTTTCGAAAATCCCCCCCATATTTTACAAACAACCAATAAAAAGTGGTCCATTAAATGCATTCATGCAGCATGATGTGATCTGTGTTGTGCCTACTCAGAAGTAAGCCTTCCATGAGCTTGCTAACTTAATATCCCATACACAGTTATGTGGGGGAAATCCCCAGCGAACTCAATGGCGTTTGCATTTGAGCAGACCAATCTAGGATCGCACTGTGGAATCAAATGCTACCCGGGAGCCATATTTCAAGGAAGAGAGTTCCACAGAATTGTCACAGTGATGATGAATTTTCTGATGATTCTGCCGAAATCCCCTCCCTGTAATATAGGGCGAAATGTTTGCACGCAGCGTCAAATCGCTGGCATTTGCTGTTGAGAGGAACAGGAGATGGGAAGACCCTCAAAATGTTGCAGAGCTGCAGCCAGTCAGAGTCGACGGTATCAATCTGGATGGACAAATAGAGTGATCTAGTGTAAACCAGCTCCCTGGGATAAAAAGATAAAGGGACCCCTGACCATTAGGTCCAGTCGTGACCAACTCTGGGGTTGCGGAGCTCATCTCGCTTTATTGGCCGAGGGAGCCGGCGTACAGCTTCCAGGTCATGTGGCGAACCAGAGCAGTGCACGGAAACGCCGTTTACCTTCCCACCAGAGTGGTACCTATTTATCTACTTGCTTTGATGTGCTTTCGAACTGCTAGGTGGGCAGGAGCAGGGACCGAGCAACGGGAGCTCACTCCATTGCGGGGATTCGAACTGCCGACCTTCTGATTGGCAAGTCTTAGGCTCTGTGGTTTAACCCACAGCACCAACCGCGTCCCTTGCTCCCTGGGATACATCTGCTTTAAAAATAAGACCAACCATTTAGGTCTTTTATAAACGCTTTTTTTTTTTTTTTTGCAATGCAGCATATTAAGAACAGGAAGGGCTTTGCTACTTAACTACCTACAGAAGAACTTTCTGATGTTCACTTAACTGAAATTTTGTGCATCTCCCGATCTCTCTGGAGTTTTGCCCAATTGTCTTACACTTCCTTTTTTTTCTTCTTTTTCCAAACACAGCTTCGAGATACTTACTCGAAGAACGGCTATGCTTGCCTTACCAGAGAAAACTTTTCCCTGGAAGACTTGGACGATTCCAGTTACAATGAAGAGGGCGACCCCTGCTGGCAAGTCAAGTTGCAGCTCTTACGATTAATAAAAAAGGTACTCCTGTAATACCTGCATCAAGTGAAATCAGAAAAAGAACTTTGCTACAAGAATCTTGGCCCCCTTCAGGGCTTGCAGTTTTTGTAGATCGAGTACCTTAAACATCTGAAGGGGGTTGTTGTTGTTTAGTTGTTTAGTCGTGTCCGACTCTTCGTGACCCCATGGACCAGAGCACACCAGGCACTCCTGTCTTCCACTGCCTCCCACAGTTTGGTCAAACTCTGAAGGGTGTACCTGGATCTAAAGCACGCTTCCCCCAACCAGCTGCCCTCTAAATTGTCCGGACTACAAGTCCCACAGATGATAGCAACTGTAGTTCAAAACCTTGGGGGGGGGGCACCAGGTTGGGGAAGTACCAATGGAACAAATAGTCTTTGGCAGGGTTGCCAACTGACCAGGAAAAGAACAGTTTGCCCTGTGTTCCTACGCCTTCAACAACAGCTTGATGATACACAGGAATCAGCAGGGCGAATCTTTTTCATAGCAAGGAAATAGATACTATTACTTGCTATGTTTGCGGGCCATAAGTAATTATTAGTGGCCAAAGAGCAGGGGCTGAGATCATAAATAGTAATAGTAATAAATGCAACAAAAACTTGGAAACACTGTGTGTGTTATACAGGTAAATTTCCCATGCTGCCACAATGGGCTGTGTCTGTGGGGCATACTTTCTGCGGCAAAACTGGTATTGCCTCCACTTAATGTATGAAATGGCTCTACCATTCCTGTCCTATACCTGTATATATCCACTCTGAAGCCCACACCATGCAGTTGAGATTTACTCCCAAGTAAGTGCGTATAGGATTGCAGCCTTGAGCATGATGCCACAGACTGCGCGCAAAGCAAGAGCAGATCCACAGGCGTCTCTTTTACGTCTAAGGCAGCGGTTCTCAACCTGTGGGTCCCCAGATGTTGTTGGACTACAACTCCCATCATCCCTGAGCTCTGGCCTTGCTAACTAGGGGTGATGGGAGTTGTAGTTCAACAACATCTGGGGACCCACAGGTTGAGAAAGGCTGCTGTAGAAAGAGAACTTTATAGACAGGTTCACAAAGGCATCGAAAAGACGCACAGTTGAAAGGTCATGATGACAGCACAGTTAACATCACTTATAATGTTATTTGTTGCATTTGTACGTTGTGCAGAGTTTTTCTCATAGCTTTGCATTCGTATCTTGGAACCTTTTGACGAAGGACAGTTAAGAAATAATTTTCAGCAGATAATAATAATAATAATAATAATAATAATTTAAAAAATATATATTTATATCCCGCCCTCCCCAGCCAAAGCTGGGCTGAGAGCGGCTAACAACAGTAAAATAATACAGCATTCTAAAATCAATTCATTATAAAATCAGTTCAAATCAAATTAATGGCAACCATTGGGCTAGAGTTCTATGAGGATTACCAAAGGAGGGGGTCCGGCTGTGCCTTGGCCAAAGGCCTGGTGGAACAGCTCTGTCTTGCTGGCCCTGTGGAAAGATGTCAAATCCCGCAGGGCCCTAGTCTCTTGTGACAGAGAGTTCCACCAGATTAGGGCCACAGCCGAAAAAGCCCTGGCTCTGGTTGAGGCCAGCCTAACCTCCCTGTGTGCATTTCTTAAATGAACAATGCCCACCGTGTCCAGCATTATTGACAAGAATCCTAGTTCCCCGAAAGGTACGTAGCAGTCTTCCTTAAGCTAGTGTACCTTAAAGGGGGGGGGCTCACTGATGACTCACAATCTGCTATCCATCCTTGCTGTGCTGGAGTCATTGCTAGGCAGCTTACAGAATGGAATTCTGCTACTCTTAATTTACCAGGGAGGGGAAAAGCTAACCGATTGTATTTGCACTTGCAGATGATAGCCAGGAACCAAGCAGAAGTGGCAGCCTCCTCGGTCCAAGGTATTGATGCAGGCAACATATTTACTCACCGTATTGGGCTGTGTATGTGGAGGGGGGGGGGAGTGCATCAGTAGAAAAGGCAAAGAATGTCGTTGGGGAAGCGCCATAGCTCTGTACTTCGAATATTAAAAACATGATAAAACATCAGACATTAAAAACCTCCCTAAACAGGGCTGCCTTCAGATGTCTTCTAAAAGTCTGGTAGTTGTTTTTCTCTTTGACATCTGGTGGGAGGGCGTTCCAGAGGGAGGGCGCCACTACTGAGAAGGCCCTCTGCCTGGTTCCCTGTAACCTTGCTTCTCGTAGTGAGGGAACTGCCAGAAGTCCCTCAGAGCTGGACCTCAGTGTTTGGGCTGAATGATGCAGGTGGAGACACTTCTTCAGGTCCCTGCCGCTCCCTGACACCACACGACACCGGGCATGCCATACGACACCAGGTGTTTTGGCTGCAAAGGGAGAATGAGGACCACTACTCCATATGCAAATCCTGTCTTGCCTGCAGCAATGCTGTGGTTGCAATAGTAATCCAAGATTAAAATCCTGACCTTTCTTCTTCTTTCATCCAAGGCGATGCTTCTACTGTAGATTCTACTGTGAGTCAGAGTGTCCTCCCCAGAACAGCAGCTCACTTGACTGGAAGCAGAATTGGGAAAAGTGTTTGGGCCACACAGAGTAAGTCGCTATGTTATTCCAACAAGAGTATGTTTATATTTTTACGTCATTATGCACCTGCTAAATTAGGTAATAAAAGAAAAGCATTTGGATGTTGCTTTTAATGTGTGATTCTGCTGCTGTGTTAAATATTAGATGGCTATTGTTTTAAATGGTATTTTTTTATTTTGCTTAATCGTATTTCTATATTATCACTGCTATTATTATTAATTAAACTTGATGGTTACACAAGAGGTCTCCAAGTGACTTGCACCATAGCTTAAACATAACTATAAATGCATTACAATGTGACACATTTACACAGACACATGCAATTCATAAAAACACTCAAAAGCAAAACATGAGCCACTCTGGAGTGCTCTTTGAGCAGAACAGATAACCTCTATCTGGTGTGGGGAGAAACTTTGGCTCTCCAGATGTTCAGCAGCTGCAGCTCCCTTCATCCGCTGTCATTGGCTATTGCTTGCCGGGGCAGATGGGACTGTCGTTCAGCAACAGAGATTCCCCACACCAGTCCTATACGTTCTTAAGGTTGAACTCAGAATTTTCTGATTGGTTGATCCCTTTGTAGTTAAAATGGGCATCATCCATGCACAAGAAAAGGGGCATTATTAGCAAGCTTGGAGAAACTCCCCAGAATTTACAGGAGCGATATTCAGAACGAAAACATAAGTGGTGGGAAAGTCTTGGGGAGAAAAAAATAGCACAATGTAAAGCATGTTCAGTGGCTACCATGTGTCTTAGTGGGGGATGAAATGGAATATCCTGGGAAAGGGCTGGCTGGAACCCAGAACAGGAGCTCACTGTACATTGCAACACATAGCTGCAGGTCCCACTTGTGTATTGCAGCAGCAGCAGCAATAAACAACAACATACACCATCAAAATGAATGGTGAGCTGTATGTCTTTGGGAGCATTAGGGTGAGCAAAGAGACTGGCTTGAAATAAAAAGCTATCAAGAACTTGCAAAAGTACTCAACCTGCAAAAAGTACACATTTGCAGTTAGTACATCATCGCTATCATTATTACCGTTAGCTGTTTATTTTGCACTTGAAAGGTTTGGGATTTGCTCTGGATATATTTTTTTTTACACACCTAAAATACACGCTTGCCTTCTTTTCCAACCCGCTGCAGATTCCTCGAGCAGAAGCCGTTTTGGAGTCAAAATTGGCACGTGGCAGACAGCTAGCTGGCCTCATTCTTTCCTCCACAATGTAGGCTTGTTGGACGGGGAGCTGATTATACTACAAGCGGGCTACTACTACATTTACTCCCAAACGTATTTCCGGTTCCGTGAAGAGGAGGGTGTCGAACGCCGTTCCGACCCTGACTCGGACAGCGTCAGGAATCCCAGGCAGATGGTTCAGTACGTTTCCAAGCGCGTTGATACTTACCCAGACCCGATTCTGCTGATGAAAAGCGCTAGAACTAGCTGCTGGGCGAAAAGGGCAGAATATGGACTTTACTCTATCTACCAAGGGGGAGTGTTCCAGCTAAAGAGGAACGATCGGATTTTTGTCTCTATCAGTGATATGACGCTCGTGGACATGGATAAAGAAGCAAGTTTCTTTGGAGCCTTCCTGGTCTCTTAAAAAAAGAAGAAGGGGGAGACAGACTGGATTAGAAAAGCCTTAAAAGAAAAAGACCACGTTTGAACTGCACAAAGACTGACTCTCCAATTTTCTGCATGCAGAAATGGAGCCCATGTGCAATCCTATTGACAGATTAACTGCCAGCGAGAGCCTGCAGTTGCCAAGAAACAAAACAAACCTCATCTGTCAATGTTTGTAAAGAAAGTCCGGGTCTAATGGCTGTCATGCCATGTATATGGAATTTGTAAGAAACTGTCCAATTTCACTTTGGAAGAGGATAGGACTGTACTAGTCCTGTCCCCTGAGAACAATATAGCCTGCAGAAACACTACATACAGTTCATTGCACCTGCATGCTGGGAAACCACATGGAGCAAGGCGTGAGGTTCTTCCTGCACCACCAGATGATGGTTGTCTCTCTTGTGTAGCAGATTGCGTTTGGTGGAGTGAGGAGGTGGTCTTTGGCAATGGGAACTTTCAGGATAAACGGTTGGTTGCCTCTGGCCAGGTTATTTCCACTGCAAACCTTTCACAAGCAGGAGGAGCAGAGATTGAGAACTGTCACATGGAAGAGCCCTCCCAGGACTGGACCACTTCGTACTGGAGGGGGGGAGAGATAACGCTGGGAGGCTAAACTACTTGACATGTGAAAAATTGCACATGAATGTTTGGGAGGTGAGGCATTAAAATATGGGGTCTGCTTTACGCTGTCTGAAGAGGAACAGTCCCAGAAGGGCTACACCATGTGACATATTCCATATTTGCTGTTCACCTCTTACCAATCATCATATTGGTAAAGTCTACAAGAGAGCAGAATTTATGCAAGGTGGGCAATCATTATCTGATTATACACAAGATTGGGAAGTGACCCACATCGCAGGCTGCAAACTGTTGCCCACTTGTTGAATATTTCTCTTTAAAACCTGGCTACTCTGCCTTGGTACCCTGATTTTTTTTGTTTTTAAACCTTAAGCCCACCTTAATATTTTTTTTTAAAGTAATTACGTGACTAAATAACATACTTACAAAAACAACATAGAAGTGTTCACATGCACAGACCTTCTCAACCCAGTCAAGCCTGAACACTGGAGATAAGGTTGCCTTTAACTGCATTTGAGCTGTGCAGAAATCAGTTCTGATGTAGATGAGCATTATGACTGATGGGGTTGATGCTAATTGCACAAAAACAGGGCCTAGTAAAAAAAAAATGTTGGTAACTCTCAACTGGAAGGTGTATCCAGTATGTGATGCTGCTCCACAGAAGTGAGTAATCTTGTGTTTTTTCGCAGGGGGGGGGGCATTGACAGTTCTAAAGACTTGTGGCTTAGCTTGCATATGAACCAGGGATCCACGTTTAAACCAAACACTTGGAGCAGTTTCATAGTAAGGCCTCTCATACTCATTTGACGGGCTACAGTGACCTTGCCATGCATCCCAGAAAAACACAGCTGTTTGCTTTTGCAATTACTACTCCGTGTTCTCAACAAGGAGTGGGTAGTATAACCAGATAGGCCAAAAGCTTTCCTCAGTTACTAAACACAAAACAGAATGCTCGATGAGTGTTTACTCCTAAGTAAGGTTGCACAGTGCTGGAGCCATATGTGAGCCTCTCTATCCCTCAGTCATATATGAGTAAAAGTAGCAAATTTTGTGCCTTGTGTCGGGGGCATGTGGGAGCATCCAGCCTCCATATTGAAAATGCATGTGTGGGGCCATTGGCTCACGCAGTCTCTCCTCCCCCCTTGCACATTCAGGTGCCACCACAAGGGGCTGTGTGCGTGTCCTAATGTATGCACGTTGAACTCCATGCAAGGGGCAATCCTGATTGAGCCAGATTCTGCCCTCAGCCTGGAGGAACTTGAGGCCGGCACCTGTGTGCAAATGTACGTGAGCTCCTTCTCAAGGCAGTGGAGTGTGCTGGAGTGTGGCCACTGCGTACAATAGGGTGGAGCTAAGCCTGCATGGCCCCCTCATGTATTCTTCCACCATGTTGAGGGGAGGGAGGGGTCTGTCACTGAGCCCCTCCAAAGTATAATTTTGTATTGTAATGTTTCTTTTCATTTAGAATTTTGTATGAAACTTAAATTCATTGTGCAGTTTTCTAAGATGATTGTCAAATTTTGTACATAATTTTTTATAAAAAAATTTTTTTTCTACAAATGAGTGTACCTTTTCATCATCATGCATCTAGGCCTATTATTTATCGTTATAATTATAACTAATCTTTTTACCCTTACAGATACTCAAGGCAGCCTACACGTAAAAATAAGAACTGCTAAAAACATAGGGAAAACCATCATTAAACATTTTATGTCTGTTTAAAAGCTGCCGAGGCAGGGAAGTCCTTTAAAGAAAACCAAAACCTATGGTCGCCCTAGAAAAAAAAAAGGAACGTATTTTGCACTTTTAAGAAAGAAAGAAGCAAGCAAAGCATTTCATGACATGGAAGTAGTAGACTCAAAGTCGCCTCATAATGGCCGCAAATCAGATTTTGCTGTTTGACAGCTGCAGGAACAGGTTCAAAAAGCAGCAAGATGTCTCTTGGAGAATTGCTAAAACAAGACCAATGAGGGGACTGAAAAGGCTGTTGGGAAGCGCTCCCCTTCAAATGTCCATCTGTCAGGCTTCAGGGAACCCGATCCCCCTCCCTCATTCATGGCAGGCTGCCAGTAATGGAAATACAGTCGTACCTTGGTTTTTGGAATGGAATCCGTTCCAGAAGTCTGTTTGACTTTCAAAGCGTGGCTTCTGATTGGCTGCAGGAAGCTCCTGCAGTCAATCAGAAGCCCCGTCGGACGTTCAGCTTCCAAAAATACTTCGCAAACCAGAACATTCACTTCCGGGTTTGCAGCGTTCGGGAGCCAAAACGTTTGAGAACTAAGCTGTTCGAAAACCAAGGTATGACTGTACTACAAGAAGCTCTTACCAAGGTATTCAATATTCTCTAGGATAATGGCGTTGCTCCGAGTAATCTCTCCCCTTCTACTCTCAGTCGCCGGCAGCTCCACACACCCCCCCCACACACCTTTTTCTCTTCGCTTTCTGCTCTCCCACTTTCACTGCCCTCCTGGTCCTAGGAGAAGCAAGGTCTGGAATGCTTTCTAATGATAACGTGTCAGCCGGCTGTTCTGGTTCTGATGCAACCCCTTCCTCCTTACATCATCTATCAGCTTTGTACTTATATCTCAGAGTCATGACCTACAAACCACCATTGTAAATCTATACTGTACTCCTCCACCTTTCCAGTCTTCTGTCCAGTTCTTGACACCATCCCAGTAAATGTTCCCCCAGAAATCCACAGTGCACGACGGTCAATTTGCTGTTTAACACACAATTTATGTAATCCGCACCGACAAGCTATGTGGTGTGGGTCACTGGTGAATACTCTCTCTATTATTATTATTTTGTTACTTTTTACACATAGAAAGTTACATTTGTTACTCAAAAAATTTATATTCGAATTCAACAAAACTAGTGACTTCCCGCTCCCCCGACATCAATGTTTATAACTCAGATTGCATACAATTGCATTTTTAATTTTTTGTTTTAATCTAGTATCATGCTCTCATTTCTTAATATAGTCTACCATTTTCAAATGCTAGTGAACACTTGATTTCTAGACATGCCAGGCTTGTTGGAATATAGCACAAAATGGCTGCCACATGTAATGGGGCACGATGACAAAAAGTGTCCTGTTAATGCTGCTCCATCAATTGGGTGGGAGGGGGGAGACAACCTGCCTTTGCTCACTACTGTGCTCAGTGGGATCTTTGCCCCTCTGTCCAGCAAGGGCAGGCGAGGTGACCAATCTTGGAACTAAGTGAAATAAGGCTCCAAGATCGGAACACGATTGAAAATAAGAGCTGCAAATTCAGTTTCGCAATGGCCAGAACACCAGTGAGGGAGACCAACACCAGTGGTCTGAGGAGAGAATGGTGGCCTAGAGTCCCCAGAGCCAGGAAGAGAAGTCTGGAGGGCTGCATTTCTCTCTCCTCGCCCCCCAAGTCTGCGATTTCCCATCTCCTGTCTACTAAAAGCTTAAGTTGAAATCGGCACAAGGGTCTCTGAAAATACAAGAGAAATGGAGAAGTAGCGTAATGATCTTCATGCATTGCAAGGGATCAATAGACTGCCCTCGATAATCCCTTCCAACTCTGCAATTCTCTGATGTCCTTGTTAGCTTCCCAAAAGCCTGGGAAACTGAATGCCAAGCTGTAGGTTATCCCTAAACTTTTAGCAGGTATTTGAACGGCTGTTCTTAGCGTTTGCAATGCTAGAATAACTAAACACCACCAGGCAGGCTGCTCAATATTGTCTACAGTTGGGAAGCGGGTGGCGCTGTGGTCTAAACGACTGAGCCTCCTGGGCTTGCTGATCGGAAGGTCTGTGGTTTGAATCCCCGCAAGGGAGTGAGCTCCCATTGCTCTGTCCCAGCTCCTGTCAACCTAGCAGTTCGAAAGCACGCCAGTGCAAGTAGATAAATAGGTATCGCTGTGGCGGGAACGTAAACGGCGTTTCTGTGCGCTCTGCTTTCCATCACAGTGTTCCGTTGCTCCAGAAGCAGTTTATTCCTGCTGGCCACATGACCCGGAAAACTGTCTGTGGACAAACGCCAGCTCCCTTGGCCTGAAAGCGAAACGAGCGCCACAACCCAATTGTGGCCTTTGACTGGGTTCCTTTACCTTTTTTTTATTGTCTGCAGTGACTGGCACAGGGTCTCCGGTTTTGCAGCTCTACATCAATATGCCAAATGTGAGCACACACTGTCCTCCCGAGTGGCGAGGTTATCATAAGCCATTAAAACGTAATCTGCAGAAGCGTACATGATGCACTGTGGCTGTATCAAACGTGGCGCCTTTCAACTAGGCAAAAGTGAGAAACCTGTGACATCCAGTAATCAAATAACGCTGCTGTTCCCTTCCACTTTTCCATGAGCTGATGGAAATAATGTCATTTCAAAATATAGGTAGATTTTTCTCTCTCTCTCTCCCTGCCGCTGCCACTCACTCACTCCTGGCTATTTTCTGATGGTCATTTTTTCTCTCCCCCTCTCCTTTTATCATCCTCCAAAGGAAATCGTAATGACTGCACAGAGTTTGAAAATATTTCTATGGCGACAATTTGAGATGCCATGACCATCTCTTCGACCAGGACTGGATTAAAATGGGGCGGGGTGGGGAGAGACAGAGGGGGCGGCAGCGAGGGTGGTTTTGCCTCTGCTGCTGATCACACGTAACCCTGTGTTAGATGGTGGTCATTGCATTTTCATTTTTTACCTCTTTGAAAAGTGATGCTCTGTTGTTGTTGTTGTTGTTGTTGTTGCTGTTGCTGTTGTCCCGCCCATCTGGCTGGGTTGCCCCAGTCACTCTGGGTAGCTTTCAAAACATAATAAAACATAATAAAATGACAAACATAAAAAACTTCCTTATATAGGGCTGCCTTCAGATTGTCTTCTAAAAGTTGGGTAGTTCTTTATCTCCTTTACATCTTCCACAGGGAGGTTGAAGCTTAAAGGTCATAATTGTTGGGGGGAATAACTGGAAGAAGAAGAAGAAGAGTTTGGATTTGATATCCCACTTTATCACTACCCGAAGGAGTCTCAAAGCGGCTAACAATCTCCTTTCCCTTCCTCCCCCACAACAAACACTCCGTGAGGTGAGTGGGGCTGAGAAACTTCGGAGAAGTGTGACTGGCCCAAGGTCACCCAGCAGCTGCATGTGGAGGAGCGGGAAAGCGAACCCGGTTCCCCAGATTACGAGTCCACCGCTCTTAACCACTACACCACACTGGCTCTCACATTACACTTAAGTCTTCTTAAGTATCTTTTATAATTCTGAAGGCTGATGAGGAAACTCCAAGGACCATGTGAATTAATTGTGGGTTGAACTGGAAGAGAATTTGTTCCTATCTGGAGGGGTGAACTGAAACTAATTCCTGGCTCCACTCTTCATACATTCAGCCATTGCCTGAAATGCGTTTTCATTTCAGTTTCTTCCTCCATTTTCTGTCCTTCCTTTGCCACTTGCCCCCAGCTAAGGGGCATGTTTGGAAGCACCAATGCCTTTGGCAGAAAATGCAAACACTTCTGGGCTCTTATCTGCTGCACATGCTAGCTGTGCGGGCAAACTTGGAAGGAGCAACCGGAAAGCAATTTCAAGGGCCATCAACTCCTCCTTGAACAATTTGATTGGCTGAGCGTTACGCAGCAAAAACAAGGCACCCTGCACTCACCTTTATGCTTTTTCAGCTCTGCGCTCTCTAAACTCTATGAACGCAGCAGATTTAAATGATGCAGCCTTGAGGTGTTACAATGGGCTGTGGCTTTAACCAGGCTGGAGTTGGAACGTCACTAAAATAGCAACAACGTGCTCCTCTAGGATTCTAAATCTCCCTGCATGCAGAAAACTGCTGTCTTCACTGTTTGTTATAAAGCCTTTTGTATCTGACAAAGATGATGCAGGGCCTGGTGACCAAATCCTCTAGGGAAAGGTGGAGGAAGTTGGGTTTATTTAGGCTGGAGAAGAGACAATGGAGGGGCCATGTGGCAGCCGTCTTCAGATACATGAAGGACTGTCACATAGAGGATGGAGCAAATTTCTCCTCTGTTGCTCTAGTGCAACCTTTCTCAGCAGTGAGTCCCCAGAGGTTGTTGGCTTACAACTCCCACCACCTTTGGCTAACAGGACTAATGGTCAGGGGTGATGGGAGTTGTAGTCTGACGACATCTGGGGACCCAAGAAGTGTTAGAAACTCAGATATATAAGCTAATCACCAAATGGCACCTTAAACCTCAGTGATAGTTGTCACAAAGGAATGCCTAGACACTCTAATACAGCCTTCACTCACCTGGTACCTGTTGAGATGCAACTCTAATCACCCCGGACCATGCGGAAAGCTGGCTAAGGCATCATCATCATAAACTTTATTGCCATTGCATCATTCACAAAGGGAACAAAAAGAAATGCAACAATTACCATAAAAACACCAGGCACTGCAGATGCAATAAACCACGATCTCCTAAAAATTATTTGTTGCATACAATAGAAAAGCGAGGGGTTCTCAGGTAGAGTGTGCCAGCTTAAATGTCCGAATCACCTTTGCAGTTGACCGCTATTTTATCTAGTTCTTTTCTGCTGATCTTCTTAGCGCTAAGGCAGGTGGGAGTTGTACTTCAAAGCACATGGAAGGTACCCAGCTGGAGAAGACTGCACTAACCACTAGATCATGTTGGTTGATCTGTTTGCTCTAAGGCCACCCTTCTCATCTGCTGCCTGAGGCAGCTGCCCTGCATGCTGCTTAATGCTAAGGTTGGCTCTGTTGGAGAAATAAAGGAATTAATAAACAGGGGTTCCAAATGGCCAGGGAATTCAGGGGGTACAGCTTGTGACATTTCTAGCCGAGCCCTGCACAGAGATGTCACAAAGTGTACCTAGAGCATTCTGTACCCTTTTGACCCCGTTGTTTATGCATGTTCCTCTCTGCACTCATGTGCATCTATAAAATTGCTAAATTAGGACAACACACTGCGCATCTCTGCACCATGAGAAATCTGCTTTGTCTTTCATTTAAGGTGTCACGAGACACCTTTGCTTGTTTCTGCTGGAAGAAACATAACACAGTGACCTTTCTCCAGCGACGCGGTGTGTGAATCAGGTAATCAGGTGCAGGGAATCGAGCGAAATTGTCTTTCTCAGGTTGCTTCAAAGGTGACATAGCAGAAGTTTATAAATTCAGGCATGGCAAGGAGAAAGCAGAGAGAGAGAAGAAGTTGTTCTTCCTCCCTCATAACACTAGAAGTTGGGGGCAGCCAACGAAGACGAATGTTGGAAGATTCAGGACAGATTAAATAAAGCACTGTTTTGGGTTGCAAAGGGATGCGGGTGGCGCTGTGGGTTAAACCACAGAGCCTAGGGCTTGCTGATCAGAAGGTCGGCGGTTCAAATCCCCGTGACGGGGTGAGCTCTCATTGCTCAGTCCCTGCTCCTGCCAACCTAGCAGTTCAAAAGCACGTGCAAGTGCAATTAGATAAATAGGTACCACTCCGGCAGGAAGGTAAACGGTGTTTCCGTGCGCTGCTCTAGTTCGCCAGAAGCAGCTTAGTCATGCTGGCCACATGACCCGGAAGCTGTACGCCGGCTCCCTTGGCCAATAAAGCGAGATGAGCGCTGCAACCCCAGAGTCGGCCACGACTGGACCTAATGGTCAGGGGTCACCTTTACCTTTAAATTACGGTAATACACTAAACTTGAACCTGGCCTGGTAGTGTATAGACAACCAGCACAGATGTTTGAGCAATGGGGTTGTGTGCTGGTGATAATCTGTCCCCATCATTAGTCCATCCACAATGTTTTGCCCCAGCTGAAGCCTCTGGGTCCCTTTACCTTTAGGGTTGCAAGGAACAGTGTGTTGTAGTCACTATAGCAGGCTGTTGTGTGTGCTTGGTTGCCATAAGCCCATGAGAAATAATTTGACAGCTAAATCAGTAGAGCTATCTCAGGGACATGGGTTTGAGCCCCACGCTGGTTGGGAAATGCCTGCAATGCAGGCAGTAGGATGAGATGATTCTTGTGGCCCCTTTTATAATTCTGTTGTTTTTGAACACAGAACATAGGCTGGGTCAGACCGCTGGTCCATCTAGCTCAGTATAGCCTACACTGACTAGCAGTGGCTCTCCGAGATTTCAGACAAGGATTCTTCATTGGAGATGCCAGGAATCGAACCTGTGACCTTCCGCATGCCAAGCAGATCCACCACCACAGAGCTACAGTGCTTCCCCAGATCTGATGATTTCCAGGATGATGTACAAGGATACAGATATGTAATAGATGGTAAATGATAGATGATAGATAGATAGATAGATAGATAGATAGATAGATAGATGATAGATAGATAGATAGATAGATGATAGATAGATAGATAGATAGATAGATAGATAGATAGATAGATAGATAGATGATAGATAGATAGATGATAGATAGATAGATGATAGATAGATAGATAGATAGATAGATAGATAGATGATAGATAGATAGATAGATGATATAGATAGATGATAGATAGATAGATAGATGATAGATAGATAGATAGATGATAGATAGATAGATAGATAGATAGATAGATAGATAGATAGATGATAGATAGATGATAGATAGATAGATAGATAGATAGATAGATAGATAGATAGATAGATGATAGATAGATAGATAGATAGATGATAGATAGATAGATGATAGATAGATGATAGATAGATAGATAGATAGATAACTGAAAAATTGTCTTGTTGTTGTTTAGTTGTTTAGTTGTGTCCGACTCTTCATGACCCCATGGACCAGAGAGCGCCAGGCACTCCTGTCTTCCACTGCCTCCCGCAGTTTGGTCAAACTCATGCTGGTAGCTTCGAGAACACTATCCAACCATCTTGTCCTCTGTCGTCCCCTTCTCCCTGTGCCCTCCATCTTTCCCAACATCAGGGTCTTTTCCAGGGAGTCCTCTCTTCTCATGAGGTGGCCAAAATATTGGAGCCTCAGCTTCAGGATCTGTCCTTCCAGTGAGCACTCAGGGCTGATTTCCTTAAGAATGGAGAGGTTTGATCTTCTTGCAGTCCATGGGACTCTCAAGATTCTCCTCCAACACCATAATTCAAAAGCATTAATTCTTCGGCGATCAGCCTTTTTTATGGTCCAGCTCTCACTTCCATACATCACTACTGGGGAAACCATAGCTTTAACTATACAGACCTTTGTTGGCAAGGTGATGTCTCTGCTTTCTGCAGAGAAAATTGTCTTACCCTGGTGCAAAAATGTAGCTTCAACAGGAGTCAAGCCTCCCTGGGAAGGGCGTTTTAGAGCTATGGCTCCTCCTCCCTTGTACCAACACAATGTGCTTCAGCAACTGGTGGTACCTGGAGAAATACCTCTCGTTTGAAGATCTTAACAGTGCAGGCAGTCTGGCATGGGAGGGGGCAGCCCCATGTGTAATGGATTACAGTAATCCAGCTCTACGGTTATCAGAGCATGGATGACTTCTCTGCCACAGCTGGCTGACCAGGCAAAGTTGGTACAGTGTTACCTTGGGTTACATGGAAATCAGGAAAGAGGTCCTTCGTTCATTCTGCTTAGAGGTGCTTGTGTTGCAAGCCAAAAAGAGGGTCCTAGTCTAGGTTAAAATGCAGTTACAGTGGTAGCTCGGGTTACATACACTTCAGGTTACAGACGCTTCAGGTTACAGACTCCGCTAACCCAGAAATTGTACCTCAGGTTAAGAACTTTGCTTCAGGGTGAGAACAGAAATTGTGCTCTGGAGGCGCAGCGGCAGCAGGAGGCCCCATTAGCTAAAGTGGTGCTTCAGGTTAAGAACAGTTTCAGGTTAAGAACGGACATCCGGAATGAATTAAGTACTTAACCTGAGGTACCACTGGATAGGCATGAAACAAAAGAGGGCAGGTGCTAATTGTGGGCCAGTGGCGTAGCGTGGGGGGTGCAGGGGGGGCCGGCCGCACCTGGTGCAACATCTGGGGGTTAGGGGGTGCAAATCCACGGGTTAGGGGGCGCAAATTACTTGCTTTGCCCCGGGTGCTGACAACCCACGCTACGCCACTGTTGTGGGCGCACATTTTTTAAGAGGCAGCCCTGGAATCATCCCATTCCCTGCTGCTTTAGTAATTCACAAGTACATGGGTCCACGAATGATGTAAAATAGCAGTGCTGTGTCTCACCCTGTGCCGTCGCAAGCCGCTTCTGCGAATGTCTCTGTCTCCCGATGCTCTCTCTCTCCCCCCCCCCAACACTCCCCTCTTTTCTGTTTCGAAATCCCTACAGCACGCAGTTGCCAAATGGCAACTTCTCTGCTCTTGACAACATCTCCATTAGTGACCCTGTCTTTTTCGAGTCACAAATATTGCTTAGCACTTGATACAAACACCTATACTTTCCTTTCTCATTGGCACACACAACAACTCTCATCGGTTTTGGCGCAGAGAATTTATTTCTCCTTATTATTTCTCCAAACCATTCTCTTTCAGAAAGGGCTCAGGGCTGCTGGAGGCGCCCCCTCTCTTTTAACTGCGTTGCGTTGTGTGCGAGTGCTTTTTTAAATGCTAGTTTTGACGCGCACTGCGTTTCATCGAATGCTATCTCTCTGTCCCTGGGTTACAACCGAAGATGAGCCGTGCTGGATCAGACCAAAAGACCCAGCTAGCCTTGCATCCTGTTCTCACGGTGGCCAGTCTGGTATAGATTCGTCTAACACCTCCCACCCCCCTTTCTCTAATCTACTTTTGCTACCCGCATTGGCTCCTCTGGAGTAAAGACAGAGCGGAAACGGAATAAATGAATGAACCAACATTGGGGAACCCTCAGAACACCGACGGACGACAGGGCACATTCAGGGCACACACGCCCCCTTTCGGACCAGAATCGCCGTTCACACGTTACGTTCAACGGCCGCGGCGACGCGCGTCCACAAACAAACGCTCGCCCCGCGCGAATGCCCGAGAGCGCGCGCCCACCTCTCGCCCCGACGCGGCGGCGGCGTGTTCCTCGTGACGTGTGAACGCGCTTCTCCGCCAATACCCCACGCCCCCTTTCCCTCATCCATTCATTCATTTCTTCCCGCGCCTCATTCCCCTACCGGCTCGTCGTCTCGGCGCGCAGCACGCGGCACCCACCGCTTCCTTCGCCAGAGCCGTCGGGGCGGAGGCCGGGGATCCGGAGATCCTTTCGCCGGGGCAGGAGCGGGTTGGCCGGCAGAGTCGCCGGCTCCGGCGAGGGCGGAGAGGGGTTCGCTTCGCGCTGCTTCTCCTGGGAGTGGAGACGCGTCGAGGGCGCGCCGGGCGCCCTTGCTCATCGCCGCTCGGAGGCTGGGGAACAGGAGGGATCGATTCCGCCCTCGATCCTGCCGCCGGGAGCTGCCTGGATCTCGCCTTTCTTGCAAGCCCGACCCTTCTTTCCCAGCTTGGAGGCGCTCTGCACATGCTCAGAGGGAGACTCGCCTGCCCAAGGGTTTTTCTGCAAGGAGGTGCAAGGAGCACGCCGGAAGAAGCGGCTGGGATAAAGAAGGAAGGGGCTGCGTAGTTCAGGGGTTTGCATGCAGAAGAAGGT
The DNA here is from genome assembly GCF_964234715.1 of Podarcis melisellensis. Lineage (NCBI taxonomy): Eukaryota > Metazoa > Chordata > Lepidosauria > Squamata > Lacertidae > Podarcis > Podarcis melisellensis. The sequence goes on from NC_138537.1 coordinate 14,488,187, forward strand.
CCTGAGTTCGAGTCCTGACATCTCCAGGTAGGGCTGTTTGCGTGGAGGACTGCTGCCGGTCAGTGTAGACAGCACTGGCCTAGGGAGACCAAATGGGCTGCCTCTGTGTGTTCCTAATAACTAGAGCGGTTAAAAGGGGGAGGGAGCTTTCTTCCTTTAAAAAAATATTCAGGTTAGTGGTCATTTCGGTAACTTGCACGCTAGGATTCATGGTGAGAAGGGGGCATTCTTTAGCCTGTAATGTGCCCTGCTATTTTGAATGGTCTCACAGTGTCTGATGATAAGAGTGCATTACCTTGCTTCAAAATGAGGTGCACCTGCTGCGCTGGGGGGCAACCTCCTTCAGCTTTGGGATTCCCAAGCCATTGCCCATTGGGAGGCTGTTGCTTAGAGGTGGAATAGAAAGGATCCTGAAAGGATCGATTTGCCTACTGCTTCTTAACTGGCACTGCTGATCTGGCTGGGCTGGAGGCTTAAAAAGTGGCAAACAGGTTGTCCTGTGATTCCCCAAATCAACGCCTGCTTAGAAGTTGCTATGGGGTTTTCAAGCCACTTGATTCCCACGTTGGGCTAGAATAAGGATCCCTTCTGACTGCGCTTCTTTACAGGACACGTAATCTAACTGTACCTGTTGCTCAAATGATTTTGTACATGTGGCCCCACTGTGCCCAGGTGTCAAAAGAGTGGCAGAGTCATGGCTTTTCGGTGCATGACTTGCGCCTTGCATGGTTTACACCTCGCCTTTCTTCCTTCAAGGAAACCAGGTTGGCAGACGACAGGACTAAACTCTGCAACAAGGGTAGGATAGGGCGAGAGAAGAAGAAGGATGCAACCGAAGCCAGCCAGGGATTTGAACTCTCTCGTATCTGTGCTTTTGACCCAGTGCTCTAGCCACTACACTGGCTCTTGAACGCCCATGGAAAACCGGCAATTAGATTTCTTCAGTGGCTTGCCTTCTTCTGCAGCAAGTAGTGAGGCTTGAATGCCAGAGCTGTGCTCTGGGTTGCGTTGGTAGATGGTCCCATCAAAACAGGACTTTGGGGCAGTTGCCAGGGACCCCACTCAGCAAAATGAGCCGGAGGGTCTCTAAATGCAGCTGGGCTAGCTGACTGCATTTTGAATTAAGTCAAATAATACATCAAAAGACCATTAGTCTTAAACTTCCGTAGCCCGTGCTCTAAAAGAGACAGAGATTCCCTAAATGGACGGATGACATTGCCTGCTGGGAAGAAGATGAACTTCTGTTTCCCCAGAGCTTCGATTTTGCAGCCCAGTTCACACACGGACCTTGTTGTTGTTGTTGTTGTTTTTATGAAAGTGCAGTTTCTACATACAGTCATACCTCGGGTTACAGATGCTTTGGGTTGCGTTTTTTTGGGTTACGGACATGTCAAAACCTGGAAGTTCTGGAACGGGTTACTTCCAGGTTTCAGCAGTCACGCATGCACAGAAGCACTAAATTGCGCTTTGCGCATGCGCAGAAGTGTCAAATTGCTACCCACATGTCTGCAAACGCGGCGCTGCAGGTTGTGAATGCTGTGGGTTGCGTGCCTCCCGCACGGATCATGCTCACAACCCAAGCGTCCACTGTATTTAGAGAAAGGCATAGAAACAAAGTGTATACTTATCGCTTGATTACTGAAGCATCCATTCTGTGATGGCTTTTGCATGTGAATGGACCACCTCAGGCAGAAAGGTCGTGCTGTGCTCATCCTGTCTTGTCCTTATTATGACCACCAATTCTTTCCAAAGGAGTCCATTCTCACTTTCACACAATAGCCATCACCAAGTGTAGAGCAATCAAGTGAATTAAGGCACATGTGATTATAATTAATTCTGACTTTGTCTACCTATCAGGAATTGGGGGCGACTGCTATTCCACATGAGTTGGTTTATCAGTTGTGTGGCCTCAATGGAAAGGCACCCAAAGTTTGGAATTTAGCTTTTATCTCAGATTCAGGCTCTCTTCTGACTCCCATACCCCTGCTCCCACACACCTTACTCGTCTGGTTTAGGTTGTTATAGAGGTCTTTGTAGGTCATCTAGTCTAACGCTCTAGAAACCAGAGCTTAGAGCATCACCAATGGACAGCTGTCTAGCCTCTGCTCAAAGATCTCAAGCAAGGAAAAGCCCAACCAGCACACCTGGCGATGGCTTCCTTTGCTGAATTCCATCACAAAGCTTCAACTAGCACCTTTCCTCCTGGGACTTAAGCCCTTAGATCAGGGGTCAGCAAACGTGTTTGGTGGGGGGCCGGTCCACTGTCCCTCAGACCTTGTGGGGGGCCGGACTATATTTTGAAAAATAATTATGAATGAATTCCTATGCCCCACAAATAACCCAGAGAAACATTTTAAATAAAAGGACACATTCTACTCATGTAAAAACACACTGATTCCCGGACTGTCCGCAGGCTGGATTTAGAAGGCGATTGGGCCGGATCTGGCCCCCAGGCCTTAGTTTGTCTACCCATGCCTTAGATCCAGGCCTCCTCCTAACCAGCTTATTGGTTTGTTTCCATACAGCACCTCCCGCGCCATTTGTTGCTGCCGCCACCACGATTGCCTTGTCTCGCTTCGGGCATGAGCAGTAGCTGACGTAGCCTTTTCAGACTGCCCCAGCCCAGCCCGTGCCCCGGCGAGAGCCCCTGGGGATGTACAACGAGAGCAGCCTGCAGGTTGCGATGGATTACGTCGGCGACAACGACACGTTGCCCGAGTACCCTCTGCACCTCTTCCCCGCGCCTCTCCTCACCGGCGTCACCGTCACCTGCGTGCTCCTCTTTGTGGTCGGGATCCTGGGCAACGTGATGACGATGCTGGTGGTCTCGAGGTTCCGGGACATGCGGACCACCACCAACCTGTATCTGTCGAGCATGGCTTTCTCGGACCTCCTGATCTTTCTCTGCATGCCCCTGGACCTCTTCCGCCTCTGGCAGTACCGGCCCTGGAACCTCGGCGACCTCCTGTGCAAGCTCTTCCAGTTTGTCAGCGAGAGCTGCACGTACTCCACCATCCTCAACATCACGGCTCTGAGCGTGGAGAGGTATCTGGCCGTCTGCTTCCCACTCTGGGCCAAGGTGGTCGTCACCAAGGGCAAAGTCAAGCTGGTCATCCTGGTGCTGTGGGCCGTATCCTTCGCCAGCGCCGGGCCCATCTTCGTCTTGGTCGGGGTTGAGCACGAGAACGGGACCAACCCGTCAGACACCAACGAGTGCCGGGCCACGGAGTACGCCATCCAGTCGGGGCTGCTGACCATCATGGTGTGGACCTCGAGCGTCTTCTTCTTCCTGCCCGTGTTCTGCCTGACCGTCCTCTACAGCCTCATCGTGAGGAAGCTCTGGAGGAGGAAGAAGAAGGACATCGGGCCCAAGACATCCATCCGGGACAAGTACAACCGCCAGACGGTGAAAATGCTAGGTAAGGGTATCTTGGTTCCGTTTCTGACATGGTGCGTCCCTGTAGACCAGAGTTGGCCAGACTTGAGTCTCCAGCTAGGACTATGATTCCCATCACCCCTGGTCCTGCTAGCTAGGGATGATGGGAGTTGTAGTCCTAGCTGGAGACCCAAGTTTGGGAAACCCTGCTGCTATAGACCCGAGATGTGAAATTTTGGACCAGCTATAAGGGGTGATATCTAGTGTCAGTCACACTCACGGTAACTTAAGTCCGTTGATTTCACTGGGGCCACATTCATGCTGCACATTTAAAGCACTGTGATCCCACTTTACACAGTCAAAGGGTTTTTTTGGGTGGGGGGATATAGTTTGTTCAGGGTGCTGAGAGTTGTTGGAGACCCCTGTTTCCCTCCCAGAGCTACAATTCCCAGAGTGGTTTAACAATCAATACCTCTTCCCCGGGAACTCTGGGAACTGTAGTTCTGCAGGGAATAGGGGGTCTCCTAACAACTCTCAGCACCCTTAGCAAACTACAGTTCCCAGAATTCTTTGCGAGACAGCCATGACTTTTTAAAGTGGTATCATAGCACTTTGAACAGATGGTGCGAAAGTAGCTTCCGTCTACTCTGAGTATGACATAGTTGGAATTATTGTGTTTATATTTTAATTGCCTTCCACATGCATCTCGAGGCAATGTTTAGAATGCAGCTAAAGCAGCTAAAACACTTTAAGACAACGTAGAAAATAGTGGCAGATTTTTGTTTTTTTAATGAAAAATCCATTAGACACCCATGGCAAAGACTCGCTCATCCAGCTGGGCAGGCTTGTCAGAACAAAAAACATCTTCAATGGTTTCTGGAAAGTGCAAATAGCAGGCATCTGTCATACTGCAAAAGAAACAAGGTTCTGCAGAACAGGGGCAGCAACACTAAAAGCCCTGCTCTGGGTTGCATGAACACATGTAAAAGGGCTGATTGGGAAGACATCTTTGGCACCCCTTCCGTGCATTCAAGGGGTAGAGTTTGCACAGAACCAGCACATGCATAACTGAGCACACATAGGCTCCTGTGTGCATGGTCTGGTCCCTTGGAAAATGGAGCCTTACCGATTTCCCATGCAGGAGCCTCCATGTGCACACATGTTCAGGTGTGTGCTTGCAGGCTCAGTGCAAATGGCGTAGAATGCATGGATCAGCTCCCCCTGTACGTCAATTTGTACTCAAATGGAGGAGCAAAACTAGGACTGAAGCTCCTGAGTGTATGAAAATGCTATTATTAATTATGATAATAGCCTCTGAGCCTCTGCAGTGTATATTTCTCTCACTACTCCCATACTTCACTACAAGTATGTGAAAGGATCCCTACTGGATTCTGATCAATGGTCTATCAGTTTCACAACTGGATGCTTCAGGGAAGTCCAGAAGCGACACATGTGGGCAATGCCAGTGGCGTCGTGGTGAAATTCAAAGCGCATGGCATCCCACAGCATGTAAAGCAAGCAGCAGTAGCCAGTGTGGAATCCAGATATTTGCTGGACTCCAACTCCCAGCAGCCCCAGCAGCCATGGCCAATGGCGAGAGAAGATGGGAGTTGTAGTCCAAGAATATCTGGAGCCATGCTGGACACCTCAGTTGCATTGGCTAGATGGTTGGACTTGAAGAACAAAGGAAGCTATAATATACCAAGTCAGACCATTGGGCCGTCTACACTGACTGACACCAGCTCTCTGAGGGTTTAGACAGGAAGTCCCTCCCATCTCTACCTGGAGATGCTGGGTCTTGAACCTTGGACCTTCCATTGCAAAGCAGATGCCCCAGCACTGGGCTGCAGCACCAATGTCTACTTTGCTAGTGAAGACCTGGGTGTGCATCCCTGATCAGTCGTGGGGTTCTCTGGGTGCCGTGAGCCTGTCACTGTGTGAGCTGAGCCTCCCTCGGATCACGTGCCAGGACAGGCGCAAGCTTACACTGCAGGCACATACTGCTCCAACAGATTAGAGATTCCTCCTCCATCGCAGCACTGGCAATGGCCCGTCCATGCTATGCTTTTCCCGCAACTGGCATTCAGTGGGATCAATGTGTCTTCAGGAGACGGCAGAGTGCCAATACTGATGGGACCAAGTAAGAAGGTCCATACGACTTCCTTTCCTGAAAATCTTTCCTTCCTTCCTTCCTTCCTTCCTTCCGAAGTTAACCACTGGACAGTTCTTATTTGTAGTTTTTACTTCACCTTGGTGTTCAGGGTTATTCTCGGAACCATTTTTATGGCCCAGGTGGCCTCTGTGGCAAGGACTGACAACAACAACAACATTTATACCCCGCCCAGCCGGCTGGGCTTCCCCAGAATATTAAAAACACGATAAAACATCAAACATTACAAACTTCCCTAAACAGGGCTGCCTTCAGTTGTTTATTTCCTTGACATCTGATGGGAGGGTGTTCTACAGGGCAGGTGCCACTACCAAGAAGGCCCTGTGCTTGGTTTCCTGTAACCTCACTTCTCTCAGGGAGGGAACCGCCAGAAGGCACTTGGAGCTGGACCTCAGTGTCTGGGCAGAGACGCTCCAGTGTCTGGGGGTGGAGACGCTCCTTCAGGTATACTGGACCGAGGCCGTTTAGGGCTTTAAAGATCAGCATCAACACTTTGAATTGTGCTCGGAAACATACTGGGAGCCAATGTAGGTCTTTCAGGACCGGTGGTATATGGTTTTGGCGGCCACTCCCAGTCACCAGTCACCTATCATCAGCTTCGGCTGGTTAAGTCGACTACACCTTTTATTATTTAGTTATTGCATTCATATCGCAATTTCCTCCAAGGAGCTCAAGGTGGTGTTCATGGTTTTCCCCCCACAACAACCCTGTGAGGTAGGTTAGGTAGAGAAGCAGTGACTGGTCCAAGATCACTTAGTGTATTTCATAACCTAGTGGGAATATGAACCCTGGTCTGGTCCAGAAGGCTCTTCCTGTGTCCTTCTGCTCTCTTAGGTTATTGTAATGCATGCATTATCAATTAAATGCCTGGCATGTGGCCCCTTTATGAGAAACGTTCATGACCCTGGAGGCCAGCTCCTAGAGAGAGCTATCTCGGGTGCCTAGCTGGCGAAGTCTATTTCTACAGGCTCCCAGGCTTCATCAAGAACCGAGTCTGTTAAACCATTAACTCGGTTTGTAGTGGATTTCTACTTGAACAGCTGAGGATAGAACAGTTATGAGGACAGAAAGATCTGACTCAGCTTCACATGCCTGATGCACTTATGCATAGAAATTCACTAATGAATGCACACAGAGATCCCCTGAAAGGCCACATATAAATATTTTAAATAAACGTAATACAAAGAACTCTGGATCCAGGCACCCGTCACCAACACAGAAACTACTTATACCAAACTTTATCAATAAGTGTTTATGTTAGGGATATATTTGTGTGGGACTTCTCGTAATAAAATGCACCCTCTCCAATATTGCCTCCTTTTTTTCTGTTCTAAACAAAAACACCCCGAACGTGTAAAGTTACTATTAAAAGTGCTAAATATACATGGCCCTTACCGAATTCGGTCACCTCAGGCAACTGTCATTACAGAATTCATTCCACAAAGTGTTGTTTTTAAACTGCGTAATCCTAGGCATATCTAATCAGATCTAACCGGCGTTAGAAACTGAGATATGAAAGCTAGGAGCTGAATGGCACCTTAAACCTAGATTATGGGCGCAACAGTGGAATGTCTGGGCGCACTTTTTTTTTATAACAAGAATGCAAAGCTGAGAATGAATGAACTGCAGGTAAAATATTACGTTCATTTTTCACCTGGTCTAGTCCTTCCCCTGCCCACCCCCTAATATTATTAAGAGGGTCTCTTCTCCAGTCTTCAGAGAGTAGCTGGAAATTGGGTCCTCCTTTCCTTCCACTCTGCAGCTTTAATCTGAAATCTTAGGTGCAGTACTGTGCCTAGAGCTCAGAAACTAGGCGCACTAACGAAATCCCCTGTCGCAAAATGCGCCTAGAACAATGGGAGTTTCAAACACCATTGAGTTCACTGAGGCTTTACTCCCAGGGAAGTGTTAGAGGCTGGCAGTCTAGAAAAAAGCAGAATAATCACTGGAGTCGTGCCTGCACACTTGGCAGAGTCATTTGATTCTGCATAGAGGAAATTAAACTGACACTGGCGATGCAAAGGAAGATTTCTTTTATAATTTCATTTTTATCAATGTCTGCTACTTGCCATAAATTACTACAGAGTGCCCTATGTTTGTTCTGTTAAATTAAATCTGGGCAAGTAGGGCTGTAACCCTAGACACATTTCTCTGGAACTGTGAGTAAGCCCCACTGAGCTGCAAGGGATTTACTTCTGAGTAGACATGCAGAGGTTTGCACTGTGGAAAAGCTGTTTGATTTATCATCATAAGAACTGGGCAGAGGGGTCTTCAGGATTGCAAGGAGATGACCGCATGTTTCCGTGTGTAAGACTAGCTTTTTAAAAAAGCTAAAAAATAATGTTAAAAAGGGAGGGGTAGTCTTATAAATGGGGGCAATCTCCCCCCATTTTCTTAATTTTGAGTCCCCCTTATACACAAAAATACAGTAAATACCTTTGATGGAGGAGAGGTTTGCGTGTTATGTTTTGACTCTGGGGCTTAAAAGAAAATCTGGACGGAACCCATTTCTCTGTCCAAGGTCTTAGTGCTGTTCCTAGTCATTTCTTAGCTATAGAGAATTGAACATTGAAGAGAGAAATGAATATACGGCAGAATATTTTGCATGCAATTTAGGTAACATAATCCAAAGCTCCTCCATTAACTTTGGCTCCAATTAACAGCATGTGGATGAACCCAGGTGTCCATCTGGCTGTGTTTAGAAGGTCTTATTTGCAGGGAAGTGTGCATCGGATTGCAGTCCAAACCTTACTTTATGGCAGGGAACCTGTGGTCCCCCAGATGTTGTGGGACTAGAACAGCCATCCACCCCTAGCCAGGAGAGCCTGTAGCTGCAGTCCTGAAATCTGGACCGCCATAGCTTCCTCACCCCTGTGTAGGGTTTATTTCTATACTACTAAGTCATGTAAAGGTAAAGGGACCCCTGACCATTAGGTTCAGTCACGGACGACTCTGGGGATGCAGCGCTCATCTCGTTTTACTGGCCAAGGGAGCTGGCATACAACTTCCGGGTCATGTGGCCAGCATGACTAAGCCACTTCTGGCGAACCAGAGCAGCACATGGAAATGCTGTTTACCTTCCTGCTGGAACGGTACCTATTTATCTACTTGCACTTTGACGTGCTTTCGAACTGCTAGGTTGGCAGGAGCTGGGATTGAGCAACAGGAGCTCACCCCATCATGGGGATTCGAACCGCCGACCTTCTGATCGGCAAGCCCTAGGCTCTGTGGTTTAACCCACAGCGCCACCTGCGTCCCTTACTAAGTCATATGGATGCCATCTAAGTTATGTAAAGCAAATATAAGACGCAAGGAAAATACAGAAACAGGGAACCACATCCTAAAGAGCAGGTCAAACACATTCAAAGGGCCTTTTGGAGCAAGAAAACCTTCAAAATGGAGATGGGGCAAAGTTTTTTCCAGCACAAAGCTCCTTGATACAGGATTTCATTCTGAAAAACGTTGCACAGCTTTCACGTGAGCCCTGAGAGCAGAACTCCCTGTGATGTTAAGTGCATCTTTGCATCTAGCAAGCAGAAGAACTGAGCTGCAGATTGCAAAAAACAGCTGTGGGAGGAGGATCAGGGATTGAGGTAGAGCAGGTGTGGAGAAAGAGTGTGGGGGGGTTAACCCTTCCCTCTCCTGCTGTGGTCGTGAGGAAACTCCCACTGCAGACGCCAGCACTTTGGTTGAGAAGAAATCCTTCATGGGTGCTAAGGAGAGATTCCCTTCTAAAGCTTCACTTCAGCTTACTGAGGGATTTTTCTCAGCAGGGCAGGGTGTGCATGGAATAGACTTCCCCCCTTCACTCCTGTTCTGCTCTCATCATTTTCAACCCCCTCCAGTTGATGATTATAAAATATACAGTACTTCTATAAGTATATTTATCACAATAATAACTTATTGTTACTATGGTGTTTTTCTGGGTTTTTAATATTTATATTTTTATTATAGTGATTTCAAGTAAAGTAAAAGAAATAAAGTGATAAAGGGGAAAAAAGAAGGAAAAGTGAGAGGGAGAAAAACAACAAAGAGGGGAAAAAGCAAAAAAAAAAAAGGCAATGTATGAGAATCCCATACATTTCTGTATAAATTGGCATAGTATTATTGTCCTAGTGCTTATGTAACCGTTAATAGCCTACCACATTTTGTATAAACCCATTCATCCCAAATGTTATCGTATTTATCCATACTTTGACGTGCTTTCGAACTGCTAGCTTGGCAGGAGCAGGGACCAAGCAACAGGAGCTTACCCCATAGTGGGGATTCGAACCACCGACCTTCTGATCAATAAATCCTAGGCTCTGTGGTTTAACCCACAGCACCACCCAGGTCCCAATTCTAAGGGAAAGGAAGGGTTAAATAGTGATTCTGCAAAAACAAGAACGGCCCTTAGGAGTTGGCTCTTTTGGAGGAAAGTGGGTGAGGCAAACCTCAGGAGAAAGGGGTTAGTCTTACACATCTGGGTCACATTGCCAGGTGGAGATGCTGAGGACGACGTGATACAAAAAGGGGTTAAAGAGACAGACAAAACTCCAGCCAGGGATTCTACAATCACACATTTAGGCTTTTTTGAGACTCCTTAGGGTAGTGATCAGCAGGGTGAAAGGAGAAAGTCTGGCAAATAATATGGTATCTCCATTTCTCCCTAACGTCTTCTCTCTTTTTCTTCTTCCTCCTCTTCCAGCGGTGGTGGTCTTTGCTTTCATCCTTTGCTGGTTGCCTTTCCACCTCGGACGTTACCTGTTTTCCAAATCCTTTGAGGACGGATCCTTGGAAATAGCCGTCGTCAGCCAATATTGCAACTTGGTGTCTTTTGTCCTCTTCTACCTAAGTGCCGCCATCAACCCAATCCTGTACAACATCATGTCCAAGAAATACCGGAAGGCGGCTTACAGGCTCTTCGGCATCAAGACACACAGGAAGAAAAGGCTGTCGGGGCTGAAGGAGGGAGGGACTCGAGTGTGGGCAGAGTCCAGTGTTAGACAAACATGACGCCGCCGACTGGACCTAGCCGTCACCTAAAGCCACAATAGAAGGGGAAATATATTCAGGTTAAAGGAGCTCCCAGGTAGACCATCTGCTTTGCATGTAGAAGGTCCCAAATTCAACCCCCTTTATCTCCAGGTAGGGTTGGGAATGTTTCTAGTCTGGAACCCTGGAGAGCTGCTGCCAGTCAGTGTAGACTATATGGAGCTACATGGAACCGATGACCTGGCTCAGTAGAAGGCAGTTTCCAATGTCCTTATCTGCAGAGCTTTCTGTGGAGTGGAGAGTGCATTATGAAATAAGTTTTGTGCATAATAAACAGCAGAGAGACAAAATCCCTACCTTTTCTGTCATTTTCAGTGATTCTCTGTCACTGGGAAGAAAGGTGGTTCGCCATGCAGGACATGAGCTAACAGGGCTGTGTTTTACTGGTAATCAGCTCAGGGTGGGGCAAGCGGCAGGAGCTGGTCAGAGCCAGGATGAGGTGTGGTGCTACAGAGAGCCCAGAAAGGGCAACAAAGGAAATTCTAGAGTGATGATGCACAGAGCTCATTTCCTGTTCCCATTTCAAAGATCCCATGAAGATGTCAGGGCCGTGCCCAAGGTAGAGAGAGGGACTCTCTTATTCTGCATCTCTTTCAAACGAAACCTATTGATCGTCACTCCACCGATCTGCCAAATGGCAGTGGATGCGCACATGTAACCGGCCAAAGAACAGGGAACATGAACGCAGAATTCTGTGTCTCTGGGGCACCTCCAGAGCTTGGCATGAGTTCGTTTGGATTCACCGAATTTGTTCAAGAATCTCCGAACTGCACCTGAAAGCAAGCTCCCATAATTGCTGAGTGAACCAACCATGAATTAAGAACTTTGAACAATTTCTAGCTCATCTTCAAGCCCATCCTCTTACATGTGTTGTTGTTTTTTACTCTCTAAATTCCCTGGGCGTTGAAAGATCGCAATTGTTGTGGGGACTTGATTAAACCATTCGCATTCTACTTTGTGTTCTGATGCTTTTGCAGCCGCCTTAAGTATGTTTTATGCATCATCACAGTAGCTTGTAGCATTCTGAATGCTGAAAGTGTTTTTTGTTGTTGTTGAGGATCGTTTGGGTGAACATCAATCGAGCTGTGAACTAAGCTAGTTCATTTTGTAAATGGACGAACCTGAACTGGAATCCCTTTTTGGACATGTTGAAGCTGAACCAGAACTCATTTCTTTTTGAAGTTAGCTTTCCAGGCTCTGGAAACAGAGATATGTGTGGACCTAGATGTTCGCTGAGTGTTGTGGATTGAGGGGGATGCAATATGGATTCTTACAGGTGAGTGGGGCACCTGTGAGAGTGGGTGAGTGAATGTGATCTTGCCAAGAGTTGATAAGCATAGGATATCCACGATTTAGCAGTAGGAAGTAAACATTAAAGTCCCAGGACAGCCCTGAGGTCACTGACAGATCCAAAAAGTGTATCCATTCAATTCTCTCTCTCTCTCTCTCTCTCTCTCTCTCTCTCTCTCTCTCTCTCTCTCTCTCTCTCTCTCTCTCTCTCTCTCTCACACACACACACACACACACACACCCCAAAATGATGCAGCTCCTTTCTATACAATAGCTGACACAGTCTACTCTAGAGGGCTGCTGCCTTTCAATATGAGTGAACAGAATGTCAGCAATGAATGTTTAAAACTGGCCAGTGAGAACCTTAGCTCCTTACCTGTTTTTTGTTTACTATAGGAGTGCCAGGTTTGCAATATTCATCCTAATCATAGCCAAATGATAATGCTTAGGAAAAATAAAATAAAAATTACACAGAAATGTTGGTGATCTCCGCTTAGGGCTGACTCACACAAACAAGTATGTCACCTGACAGTTTGTCACAGGATCCTTTCTGGAAAGATGGTCTTAAACCTCGTGTTGTTGAGGTACAAGTGCCAGGGACCAGGGGCTGTCCTGAGGTGGGGGCTCAGCCCCAAGTTCTTTTGAGCTGGGCTGTATCCCTCACGCCTCGCCTCCTTTTATTTATTTATATTACCTGTTCAATTCGTACATTCCCGCAGACAAGACCATTCCCATTCTTCCCACAGATTTACCCAGAGGCACAGGGAGCAAGGAAAGTGACCTGCAGATCTTGGTTGATCTTATGGAGATATTGGTACTTAATCCAATTAAGAGTCCTCTCTCCCTACGTGCCTCATAATTACAGCTGGTCTATCAACTCGCAGTCCTCCAGAGTTCTCAAATCTCAAATCATGCAGCTTGAATAACATCTAAGCAACCTTTTACATTTATTTCAGGTTTGCCCTCAGCATCTTTCTTAGTCCCAAGTGCCTATAACCTCAACACTTCTGTTCAACATAACCAACTGGCCGTGTAAATGAGATGGTTCAAGTGTAATGGATGGCAGAATCTGGTTTCTTCTCATGATGGTTTGTGGCCTGCATGATGTGTTTTGATGCCTAAGGCCTTTCTATCTATAAAGCATTGAATCCCTCACAGTGGCCAAACCTTTACAAACATCAAAAACAGCTTAATATGAACTTATGTGCCTTTAACTTGCTAAAAACTTGCCTTCACCTGTTACTTCAAAACATTGCTTTTCAAGTATCTCCAAAGAGGAAACAAAATCAAAGACCCTCAGACATTTGAAAGTGTTTGTGTGGGGATGATGAGTCTACTTTAATGCCGCCACTAACTCTGCTATTTCAACTTCTTTGTTGCTTGTCCTAACCTTTCCGGTAAACGGTATTGAGGAACCTCAATAAACAAGATGAAAGAAAGAAAACCATTGTGTAAACATTTATGTTTTTCTGGAGAAGGGCCCGTAGCTTAGCGATATGGCATCTGTTTGGTGGGCTGAAGGTCCCAGGTCCGACCCATGGCATCCTCAGGTCAGATTGGGACTGTCTGTTATTGAAAGCCCAGGAAAGCTTCTACCACTCAGTGTGAACAATATTGAGTTAGATAGACTCAGTAGACAGCAGCTCCCTGTATTCTCATGGCACCTAACAACTTGGCCATCTCATGGAATAGCCCCCTTCCTCTGAAAACGATGCAACTTTCGTACCTCCCCTCACCCAAGCGATGCATATTCTTTCCCCTTCTCCCGTCCTTCAGAGAAGGTGAAGGGATCAAACCGCTTTCAGTAAACTGGCTGCAGAAAATCCTGAAGGGGGGGAATTGACTTGGAATGGGCTTGGTGTGTAAATTAACAGAAGAGGAACTTATTTGGGATGTGGTGCAAATTAACCAAATACCTGGCTGGGTGGTTAATGGGAAGTGCATTCATTGAAGGGGGATTTGGATAGGAAATTAATTGACTTGTCTTGAAGAAATGGGCGTTCTGCCACTGTAGCAAAATGTAGGACCACAGAAGATTTGCGAAGCTGGGGTCGAAAGGCACGTGGCTGTCGTGCCCTCCTCATGCCGCCCTCCCTGAGCCACTTTGCAAGGCTGGCTGGCGCAGTGGGCTCTATTCCCCCAGCATAACATTTGCCACCATCCACACTGATCCCATGAATAATGCCATGGTCATTTTCACTTGACAAATTGTTTTTCATATGGCTCGTCCCTGCAACCCTCGAGTCCTTTGGCTCTTCCCTATGAACTATTTATTGTACATTCATCCCGATTTGCTTATGGGGAGGTTAGACCATGTCTGGTCTTATACTGAGTTCTGGTGTGTTTGCAGGGCAGTTCTATGACAAGGAGCATTCATCCCAATTTGCTTATGGTCTGTTTATACATCTTTCTGTTAATCATCCGTTCACCCCACACTTTTTGCCACATTTCCCTATCAATATCCTAAGTACAAGTAAAAACAACAACAACAAAAGTGGATTTGTTGTACCAGGGCGACAAGAGTTCTTTAATTGCGCCAACCTAAATTTCTGGTCTGCACCTGAATTCCCTCCCACAAAACAAGGACAGTCTGGAGGCAACCTTGTAATTGCAGGGCATCCGAGACGACTCTTTGGCTGCCTCCACATTTTGCAGCTGAAGTTCCTACCTTTACAATCGTTCTCCTTGCTGCCAATTTCAGCAAGGTTGCAGGGCTTAATGAGCCAGAGAGAACTTCCCATCACACTTTGGAGGCTTCCATTACTCACTGCAAAGCCTATCAGCCAGGCTGAGGCTGCCGGTGCCTCTTCAGCACAATGCGGGAGCCTGGACTAAATCAGACCACTCTGGGGGAACAACCATAGGCACAAGAAGCTGGCATAAAGCAAGCTGGAGTCAGTAGAGTCAGAATCGTATCCAGGCTCCCTTGTGGTCTTGGCAAGGAGCTACATTGGGGCCACCCCCATCCTTTGAACTGGGGAGCAGCAGCCCTGGGAGCACGTGGATAGCTCCTAGCCCATTCTGAGCCAGAGTGGAGAGGCACAATTTTTGTGACCCGCTCCCAGGCCTGTACCCTTGGTGGAGGCCAGTGGCATAGCATGGATTGCAAGCACCCGGGGCCACACAGAGAGGTGGGAGGGAAACAGACGGAGTATGCATGTACGTTCAACTGCCTAGTGGTGTCTGCGTCACCCAGGAGACTGCAGCCCAGCAACAGAAGAGCACAGCTGTGTTGAGGCAGAACCGGGTGTTGAAATTTTGCACCCGCTAACAATTTCCCGCCTGGGGCAACCGTCCTGGTGGCCCCCCACGCTACACCACTGAGCCTTGCCAACCTCTAGGTATGCCCCTGCATAGTTACACCAGATACGACACTAAATGGTACCAGATCACCCAAACGCAGCTCTGAGAATGGCGTGCGTGTGTTCTCAGAACCTGCGTCTTGAAGGCGACAGTGATGTTCAAAGTGCTAAATCCTGAAAACAGACATTTGTTTAGACAGCCTAGATTGCTCATAAGCATTCACACCCTCCAGGTTGTTTCCTTGTGAAAGCTACCTCCCAGGGAGCCAGGCATGAGTAGGATCCATTCTGTTTCTTATCTTTTCAGTCAATTTCCACATTGTTGCCTGCTCTATATTGACATAAAGGATGCAACCTAGGGTCCACAGCAGCCCCCTACTGTCTTTCGCTACACATGGGAGGAGATTGGAATCAACACTCCATTGAATCTGTAGAAGATGAGCTCCTTGACAAGTTGTTAACACCTTGAGACTTACGCAATGGAAGCGAAGGAGATGGATCAAGTTCTCCACTTAGCAAGATGAACAGGACTGGCCTCAAAGGCTGCTGCTGACCGCAGCCCAATACACTTGGCCCTTCTCATGGACACTGCAACCTACTCAAAAGGCTATCGGTGGCTACCAGCCACAGAAAAAGGAATCTTGCTATCAATAAAGAATTAAAACATTTATTGGGCATAAATATATTACATATACACTACAGATACAGATACATACATAGCGTAATATTTGCAAAAATCTATACATTAAAATCGATATGGCAGTTTTAATACAATGCGTATGAAACAGTTAAATTTACAATACAAGAAAACTTATGATTATTTCTCTCAAGAGTTGAAAAGCTTGGAATGTATATGTCCTATTAGTGAGGTAAAAAAAAAAACCCAAAAGAAAAACCAACCCTTTTATTATTATCATCATTTATTTTTTTTTTTCAATTTAAAGAATTGTGCAAGGATAATGTTCGGAAACATTCAATTTAGGGCACTTTTCCCATGATAACAGTGAATACTGATTTACTGTCGCTGACGAAAACAGGATTAGAAAACTACAACATTTCAAGTTCATAAAGGACAAAGGCAGATAATATAAAAATGTTTCTTTTCCTCTTAAATAGTTTCTTAAAATACTTTCCCCACTTTGCATTTTTTTATTTTTTTATTTTTACAATTTCTTTTAAAGTCTACAGGATTGGGAATGGGGAGCTTCCCTGTACACAGTGGAGACTGATTTTGGGCCGGGACAGATGTACAGTATAAGGAAATATAACAAAGCCATCAGCAGAATCAAGTCTGCTGTTTACGGAGGCAGAATCAGGAATGATTTGGATTTGCAACACTTTTATTCTACATCTGCATCAGAGAGGTTCGTTCTAGTCAATCCCTATGGCATAAATGGCAGTGTTTGCAAAGAGAACCATACATGTCACCCCACGATATTTCATGGATCATGGCAGTGTGTGTGGAAGGGGGGAGAGGGCTAAGGAAGAGACATTTGATTTTCGAAACTACAATAAAAATACGTAACAAATTATTTTAAATACTTTCTCAATAATAAAGTGTTACAGACTTCCCTCCTCGTCACATTTATTCAACCGTATGTAAAACTACAATTCCATATCTTTTATTTTTAAACACTCAAAATGTATAAATCTCAATTTCTAGAGCGCCTTTACAAAGTTTACAGTAGTTTGTTTCCCACTCAGTTTTAAAGGTGTTAGGAGATTTTTGCTGTAGTGAACCAGTTTTTTTGTGTGGGGGTGGGGGTGGTGGAGGAGGAGGAAGAGTGGGAGAGGGAAAAGGGACCTCTACAAAATTGTGGCTTTCCCAATCATCAGCTTTCAAAACCAGCTGGCCCCACTCTAGATAAAAGTTAGCTACAGCAAAGACCAAGGGTGATACATTGCTTAGACATTAGAAGCCATGGGAGCCCAACATCCCAGGACTCGCTGCTCCCGTTAAGTCCAATGAAATTTATGCACAACTAACTTTTTCTAGAAGGGGCACTTCCCCCTCCCCTTAAACAGACAAAATTTCACCAAAACAACATGTCCGGAACTTATATTTGTGGTCACCCAAATTTCATACAAGAAATAAATTTAAATTAAAACACACACATATAAACACCACTAGGAACATTTGACAAGCCATTGACTTTGGCCAAAGGAGGTGGGGAAGAGAAAGAGGCAAGTTAAGCTCAATACCATTAGTTTTCTAGGCAAATTTATAAACTAACGATAGTCAATAACAAGATACAGAACCTTTGTACTAGTTTGCTACATCTAGAGAGGCACAAAGAATAATTCGCCAAACCTTAGAATGTCCTTCCAAGAGATGGTCATGTTTTTCGTTTCACTTTAGTTTTGGCTACATGTAAACTTTTCGGTCGTTGATCAAGCGTATAATTCAACAAGCTCTGATACTAGACAAAACCCCACGGATAATTCAGTTTCAAAGCCATTCCACAGCAAGATGCTTGGCTTACCCCATATTGGAGGGGAGGGGTTCATTCTTTTTGGCAATTAATATACTAAGACACTCCCATTATTTTTTTTCCCAAAAATGCACAAGTAAAAGTGTAAGAAGGTTAATAATCCTAGGAATGCTGATGTCGGTAAACCTACACTTATATAAAACAAAAACTGACAATAAAATAAAATTGAAAATATAACATGCTACAAAGGAAGGGGGCGGGGGGAAATTTAGTACATAAGTACACTTTTTATTTATTTTATTTTTTTACAATAAATAATAAGATTGCACTGTAATTGGCATTTAAAGTACTGTATGCAGTATATAGTATAAATAAACCTAGATCAAAAATAATGTTGGTTCCCCCATTACTTTGGTTATGGGAATATATGCTACTACAGGGACACTGCGTCGTAGCTAACATAGAGGACAGAAGAGCCAAGCCATACCAAAGACAGCAAAAATATACAAAATGATTATTTCTGTTTGTTTTCTCCTTTTAAAAAGCAGGGATATACAAAGTGTTGGAACTTCTCCGACAGCTGCCCTGCCCGGCCAGGAGTCGCGAGGCAGGTGTCTGCCCTGTGCGCTGCAGAAACGCAACTTGAGTCCGTTGCGACTCGGGGCTGTGTTTACAAGGGAAAAGTTCCTGGCCCTGTGTCTGCTACGCCCTTTTGGAATTCACTCGCCCCTCCTGCCTATCAATATCCCTGAGGCACTTGGACAACATTGATATTGTGTAAATAAGCCAATGATTCATATATCAAGGATTTTGATGGACTGGATAAACACGGCCATCAGGGCCAGCGATGTAAAGACAATGTTCCAAGAGGAAGAAAAGAAAAGAAAACAACACAACCCTGACGTTGGCTCTCGCAATGGGTCACATTTGCTGTGGGAAGAGCACAAGCTTAAGGCTGGACTGAGATATTATGGGATGCACACTGAAGACAGCGGCCGCCCTGCCTTCTCTTTTTCTGTTTCTCCCTACTTACTGCAACATGGGTGATGCAGTATGTGTGCCCCGAAACCATCACCCAGGAAGCAGCAGCCTCGAGAAGTTGAGTGGGGCTAGAGGACATCTTGCAATGCGCCAAAGTCACATCCCGCATTTCGTCGTGGCAGGCGCTTCCTGGGAGAGGAGCAGGGTGTGACGCTCTGTAATGCCTCACATTCAAATTATGTGTCCGAGGAGGCCTCATTCCCAGGTTTCCCCAACACAGATGGGTGTCTCTTTCCTCCCCTCTTAAGTGGCTGACTGAACAATTACTTAACGTCAAAAAGGTAATAATACTTAATATAAATAGCAAAGGCAGCAAGCTCTCTCTCGCCAGTTCTAAACATATAAATCAAGGTGAATATATCTAGTGATTGGATTAAGAGTATATACAAAGGCAAACAAGTTAAAAGCAGCTTTATTTTTTCTTTTTCTTTTTTTAAAAAAAGACCAGCTGGACATGGGAGTAACTATTGCACAATGCCCTCTTAAAATTACCGCTATAAAATAAAATAAAGAAATGGTAGGGACTGTAATGCTTTGTCACTTATAAAGCTATCTGGTTATCGGATCTGTTATGCAGGCAGCTCATAGTGCGCAAACAACTGGAATAAAGAGATTATTATTATTTTTTTAAATGAACTTCATGTTGCGGGATAAATTATTTGGATTGAAATGTGCTAAATATATTGTTGATAATGTAGCGGAGTTTAAATTTTTTTTTTAACAATGTAGAAAGAAAGGGGGGGAAAAGAGAGGAAGGGGTGAGGGAAGGAGGAGAAAAATGTAGTGGATATCATTGTATGCAAAGTTGATTAATTACTGTTTTTGTCCAACACTGTGTATCGCCGAACGCCACATTCTAACCGCAATGCTATACTTGGTGATTAAGGCTTGTAGATGCGGAAGAGCGGAAAGCAGTTATTCTAATGTAATAAAACTTGCAACTTAAAAGACTGCAATGATGTTAGCAAAACAAATAAAAATAAAACAAAAATAACCCCAAGAAAGTGAAGGCAAATTGGTTACATTTCTGAATCCATTGAAAGCAAAGTAACAAATACAGAATAGATTATTTTAAAAAAATAAAAATAAAAAAGGCAAAAAACAAACCAGGCTACTTGCTTTTGGTATCTGCCCTGGATATTTCTGACCACTTCCTAGTCTTCTGAGTTTCGAAAAGGAAGACCCGAACTCCCAGTATTTCCTAAATAGGGCTTTATCCCTATGCTCACCCCATCCCACATTAATCCAGGAAAAATGTATAAAATGTATTGGAAAACACCACTGGGGGGAAAAAAGAGAGAAGGAGAAAATAAAATAAGAGGAATATCTGAATAAAACATGTGGATAATGCGTAGCATTAGTTAAAATGATACCTTTGTAATGGGACTCTTTACTTCATAAACAAATACTGTAATATAAAGGCAAATAAGATGGAGACGCTGGCAAAGCCGAGGACTAGGAGGGCGGCAAACTGTTCGTCCGAAGGCATCATACTTTTTGTCTTTGCGTCATCTATCCTCCCCATTTCCCCCGTGAGCATCAGCTCCCTCCGCTGGAGCAGAAAGGCAACAGATGGGCTGAAAGGTCCGTTAAGTTCTTGTGAGGTATCCAAGCACCGGCGGCAAACACACACGCGGAATCGGTAGTCTGTGTTCGTCTGAAGGCCTGAGATTTGGAACGTCGTCTCGTCTCCCTTGTACACCTTTGGGGAACAAACGACAAAAAAAAGAGATTGCTCAGGGATCAGGTCCAAACACACACACACACACACACACACACACACACACACACACACACACACACAAACAACGGCTAGTAGCTAGGTATCTCGGAAACTTTCGATTCCCAAATACCGGGGGTGGTGGTAAATGCTGTGAAACAGGAGACAAGGAAAGATGACCAGTTTCTGCTGAAAATTGGAAAGAATACTTTATAGAAAGCTGCACAACTTATCCACCTACTATTTATTTATAAAATGTCTGCTTTACTTCCTCGCAGAGGCTCTGCGGCAGCAACCCACATCATGCCAAAAACATGTGTGTGCACAGGAATTATACTAAAAAAACCACAAAGTAACTGAAAGGGCGGTAGCTTATCATTTAATTTTAACGTTTTTTCATTACGACGGTAAGTTGCCCAGACAACTTTGCTGTTGTGAGGCATACAAACAAGCAAACTGTATAAAGTTGTACCCTGCATTTTATAAAACTGGGCATAGGGTGGCTGTATCATGGAACATCATGACAGGGCATGTATGCATTTCATCTTGGGGATGTACAAGATATATACAGTCATACTTCGGGTTACAGCCGCTTCAGGTTGCATTTTTTCAGGTTGCGGCCAAAACCCAGAAGTACTGGAACGGGTTACTTCCCGGTTTCGGCGGCCGTGCATGCGCAGAAGCGCTAAATCGCACTTTGCGCATGCACAGAATCGCAACCCATGCATGTGCAGATGCAGGCTGTGAACACAGTGGGTTGCGAATGTGCAGCCCGCACGGATCACGTTCGCAACCTGAGCGTCCACTGTATGTCCCAAAAGGCTTCTAGCAGTAAAAGCAATGTTTGGGGCAATCCCTCGTTATCAATAAAAGTTGCTTTTCAGTCATTTATCTTACATGTAGCAACCAACAATCAGATTTCTGCAGGGACAGTGGAAAACCCCTTATACAAAAGACAGGACATTTATTACAGTGATTCAATAGATGGGATATGAGTTGTCAAAAGCTGACTCAGGGTTTTCCTGTCAGATGGAAGGGCGATTGTCGTCCTGTGATGGTAATCATGCATTGGCAGAGCTTGGAACAAAATCTCTGTCCGTTCATGTGCAATGCTGCAATGAGAACCAGCCACAAGTTATACCAGACAGCATGACCTATGGGGGACTCAAAGCAAGGAAGGTTAAATAGTTTCCCCAGTCCCTGGTCCCATTCACTGCAGTGTTTATTTGTCAGATAATGTTGCAATGAAATGATCAGTAATCTGCATGTGCAATCCACACATAATTGCCATAATTACAAACAGGGAGTAAATGTGTACTTGACACACACAATACATGTATCATAGCAGGCATTATTCATTTTTAAGATAGCAATTGATGAATTACTCCTTCCATCCAAAGAGTTGCAAAGTGAGTAGAGTTGCCCTCCTACGTACACAAGACAGGTAGGAAAACAATGTAATAAAGTTTCTCTCGGGTGCACTTACTGATATCATTATTAAGATTGCTACTGAGATTTCACCAATTCAAGCTAATAAAACACAGGGAAGCGATGACTCAGTGAATATGAATCACTAAGTGGGAGAAAATATGAATCTGCATAAATGCCTGGCACGGGGTATTCAGATTTAGGTGGCAGAAAAAGCCAATAGGGATTTTGCAACAACCTTTGTAAATAACAAACCACTTTTCAACAATTTAGGGAGCAAGTAGTCAATATTTTAAATTTTAACGGTGAAGTGCTATGACGTGTCACCTGTTGCTTAAGCCCTGGGTTTAAAAGCTACAGTCTCTTTGGTGGGGGATAACCATCTTCTCCTAACACCGCAGAGATTCAGATTTGCTTCGGTTTAAAGAACTCTCTCTGCTGAACAGGAGATGCAACAGAATGTTGTGGTTCCAAGCTGCTAGGTGCATATCAATATTATAAGTATACTGAATCTGGCTTGTTAGCAAACAGGGAGCCAGTGATGTTTTTTGAACAAAGGTGTTCCTGGCAGGCTGTACCACACAACAGCTGTGCCACTGCATTCTGCACCAGCCACAACTTCCACGACAGTCCAAGCTTTGAGGTCATCTGTGAATGGATCACTGTGGCCAGACGAGGAGATTGTAGCACCACTCTTCTCCAGTTGTTCTGCTAAACCATGATTTGGCTTAGCCCATCGTTCGAGCATGGGCTTGTGGTTTCTGGGCTCTCTCAGACAAACCTTTATAACTCATGGTTAGTCTAGAGAAAGTTAAACCACGAGTCCAGGTTTGGAAAACCAGTGAAACCAGTGCAGCTCAGAACAATCAGGGAAGAGCAAAGAGACCCCCTCTTTGGGGGTTGTTGCTCCTCAGGGCAACACTAACTTGGGGTGTTCATTTCATATTGCCCCTGCTTTGATGTTCAGCCAGCCCTGATCTGTGCTCCACCATGGATAAATCGTGTGTGATTTCTGTTGTGCTGACCAGCACAATTGTCATATTACTTATTATGCTAGCCCATTTCGCACTATTCCTCATGACCTCCACTCCTGTTTTGTTGGAGCTTTGGTAATAGAAAAGGTCACTTGTTGTAACGCATGACTCTTTTGCTTGGTTTTCGACTTCCATGTTGATAGGGGGAAAGGCATAGCTGAGAATGGCTACTAGGATCAGGAAAAGTACAGCACCAAGTTTGTCTTCGTTCGGTTTGTTTATGTCTGAAATCGCGCCTGCCAACTGCACCACCACACGCCCTCACTGTCGCACGCTAAAAGCATGATCATCAGGCAATTACGGCAGCAAAACAAACCTTGCAGTGCCATCTGCATGCATGGGAAAGTGCCAAAAGCCCATTCACGTCTACGCAAATTTGCCAACAGAGCTCCCCACCGCTCTACAACCACCGGGGGGGGGGGGGGGCTTGTTTCTTTTAAAGCTAGCCCTCTTTGTTTTTGTGCCGCGGGTAAGTGCAAAGTGAGAAAGAGGCAGGTTATCGCCCTTCCTCCCCTCACCCATGTTCTATTGCTTTGTGTCATCTCAGGACAACTGCTTTGCAAGTAGCTTGAAATCATTTGGAAAAGCAAACAGGGACAATTTGCTTTGCTCACTCTCTCCCCCCCTTCAATGCACCCTATGTCTGTATTATGCAACAAGTTTGCAATGATTGTGCCTGAAATTATATAAAATCGAATCCCTATGGAATCCAGGAACAGCACAACTATGGGGGAGAGCTACAGCTCCGTGTCAGAACACCAGCTTTTCATGCACAGGGTCCACGGCTCAACCCTGGCATCTCCAGTTAGCACAGGGACAGACTTCTGGCTTAAACTCTGGAGCGACACTACCAGTCAGAGCAGACAATATTGAGCTAGATGGAACAATGGTCCGAAAGAAAGCAGCCTTAAAGACTAGAAGCATGCACGCTCTCTCTCTCTCTGTACACACAAGATACTTAGCTCTTCATCCGGAACATCCTGTGCTTGCATGGTGTGACGTAAAGGTAAAGGGACCCCTGACCATTAGGTCCAGTCGTGACTGACTCTGGGATTGCGGCACTGATCTCGCTTTATTGGCCGAGGGAGCCGGTGTACATGTGGCCAGCATGACCAAGCCGCTTCTGGTGAACCAGAGCAGCACATGGAAATGCCATTTACCTTCCCGCCCGAGCGGTACCTATTAATCTACTTGCACTCTGACATGCTTTCAAACTGCTAGGTTGGCAGGAGCAGGGACCGAGCTACGGGAGCTCACCCCGTCGTGGGGATTCGAACCACCGACCATCTGATCGGCAAGTCCTAGGCTCTGTGGTTTAACCCACAGCGCCACCTGTGTCCATGGTGTGACTATCAACATCTTAATACACCCCCCAGTCCTAATTTCTACTGCAGAGAAGTGTTGCACAACTTAGTAACTTAACACCTTTTAAAACTTTGCATATCAGCAGAGCGGTATAAAACTAATTGCTCTCATTTCTGACTTCTCCTCAAAGCAGCCAAACAAAGCAGAGGGAGAGACGTTTGCGTTAAAGAGGCAAAAACCACATGAACACCACCAGCAGCAGATCAGAGCTGGGATCAATACTGGCCATCACTCCTGGCGAAAGAGTACACGTGGGGCCTACATTCAATACTAAGGCAAAAAATAACGCTCATAAAAACAAGAAAGGGGGCACTTATATAACAAAATGGTTCTTGAGGAGGAAGTGTTATTATCTCGCTCAGAGTTGCAGTTGATTGCCAGACAAACACCTATTCAAGAGAGAGATAGGTAACTAACAACTGCAGCTCTGATCAATATCCTAAGATAAAAATATCTTTATTAATGAGCAAGAGCAAGCCAATAACGTGAGCAAGATATGCACGTTCCTCTGCCAAATTCAGACCTACTTTTTTTGACAAATAATGCCACTCGTGACATTCCTTGAGGCATTTTGTAGCAAAACAGACAAGGGAGCCTCGTGGCTCTTTTAAGAACCGACAAATTAATTACGGCATGAGGGACAGGAAGCAAGAGGTGGTGTCGTGAGCTTCATGCAATCGGCCTTGGGAATGCTGTAACAGTTCAGTGATGTTAATTGTACTGTTTGCCGTTTATTGCGGTATTACTTCAGTTGTTGCTGTTTTTATATCCACGTTGCTAAGGCTAACAGCAAAAAAACAACACATCAGTGATAAATGTGCTTGAGCGTTCTGCAAACAAGAGAAGGGGGCGGTGAAAGCAGGGAGAAGATGCACCTCAAACACGACCCCGCGGTCGCAGCTTCTGCTTAAATAAATAATAAAAGAAGAGTATGTGGCTGCATGCTTCCTAGTTATTAAAAAGCGATCTTAGCACACGCGCTGCTTTCTCACAGCTCGGCCTTGCAGTTGCCTTTACGTTACGCAGTTGCTCTGGGAGGCAGTCAAAAGTTTCGGCAGCTTTAACTGGGAACAAGCGTTTTCACTGTTTGCGTCTATTTTGCAGGAAGGCCTCTTTGCCTCTCTCCATTCACACAAACTCGAGCACCGTCGCTCTGAGCACGTTGGCAAGTGTGCAAAGACGCAAGTCACAGTCATTGAGGTGAAATCATCCGGCCCACAGCCCTGTCACCCACCTACGGGTTGTAAGCAGTGACACGTTCTGCCAATTTACCCAGAGTGAGTCTTGGATGTACCGTAAACAGGTTCCCACAAAAAAAAAGCAGCAGCAAATGGAGAATGCAAACGAAAAGCCTTTCCAGTGCTTTTATACGATAAATGTGTGGCTTCTATCCATTTGGCGATACGCTGCCCAAATGTCTTCTCTCAACATTACCTATCGATTGAGGGAATATTACATTTCCCAGCACTAAAAGGAATTATTATTTTGCATGTGGCTTCCTCCTCCTCCTCTTTCATGAGAGCACATACGGTACATTGCTATGAATATTTCCTTGTGCTACTGGACTGCCCTTATTTGTTAACAGTTTAAGCTGGCAATGTAGGGTGGAATGTGAAAAATCCTGAAGAATCCATACCCATGGATTGTGCATTTTTAATGCTCCTTGTGTGTACACGTTCTCGTGCCCTTGGACACCTTGCTGAATTTCCTTACTCTTTCTGGAAAACAATGTTTGTGTTGAAAAAAAATTGTCCAGTAGCACCTTAGAGACCAGCTAACTTTGTTCTGTGTATAACAAACTTAATTGGTCTCTAAGGTGCTACTGGACAATTTTTCAAAAAATTTCGACTGCGTCAGACCAACACAGCTACCTACCTGAATCTAGAATGTTTGTGTTGTTTTTCACTAGAACGGCTTTGCTATTTTTCAATATAATGCAAGTTTCTAAGATTGCCTATGGTGAAAGGCGGTATGTTAAGGTTCTTGAGGCAATATACAAAGCCTTGAACAACTTGGGTCCAGGATACTCTAAGGACCCCTTGAGTCCTTATATCCCACCCCCCTCCTTCTACTGACCTTCCTACATTTTGTGAAATGCCTATGGAACCCCTACCTAGGCAGGCAAGGTATGGGCTGGTTTACAAACACTCCTAAAAACCTATTTTTAACCTGATTTTTAAAACTACTCCTTCAATGCTTTGCATTTAAACTGCTGCTCTCTTTTATGTCCCAGTTTTCACTTACTAATTTAGTATCTGTAGTGCTTTAAACTTCTGATGGGGTTATACCATGTGAGGCTTTTGTGTTTTAGCAAATATTGTGATTTTCACGTTACGTTTGGAAGAATTTTATGATTTTAGCTATTTTGTGAACTGCCTTGGGAGGGCGTGTCACGAGAGAGAAATGAATGACTGGGTATCTATCTGTCTGTAAGCAGTTATGGCAGGAAAATGCCCTTTTATTTATCTTGTATAGGACTATGTTCTGTTTTAATTGCTTTGAAAGGCATCACTTTTGACAGGCCACGCATTCCAACGCGGTACAGGCTTGCCTACCGCTTTAGGCCAGTGCACCTATTTGAAATTTTGAGAAAATTCTGTGGGCGCCGGTCACAATATGGCTGCCCTGGGGCTTAGGCATGAACACAAAATGGCCGCCACACCTGAAAGAGCAAAAAAGAGACAGGAATACAAAATGGTATGTGTGTTATGATTCCCTTTGAGTACCCCGATTCAGACCAGGAGTAAGGGGACAACGTTTTCAATGTTGGATGGTTGCTAAAGTGTCTTGAGTCATATAATGAAGAGATGTTGGAAGATTAATGATAAAGGGGCTAAAAATAAATATGAAAATAAGGTTTTATATTAAAGGGTTGTGAGAATCCAAGAAGCAAAATGTAATTCTAGCATGTTTGAAAATTTTGAGGGGGGACATTGCTTGCCAGCAAGAGATCCACTTAACCCTGACAATATTGCTTTTCTTTTTTTGTAAACATTTCTCAGCTTTATTGCTCCAACATGGGTGTTTTCCTTAGGAATTACATTATCTTAAAAATATACTTTAATAATAATAATAATAATAATAATAATAATAATAATAATAATAATAATGGGTGCTAACAGCAGAATGGCTGTATTCCCAGGTGTATGATGCAATTCACAGATCATCAGAGCTTAGCACTGCACTACTGTAAGAGCAAAGACGTAAGATGCGCATTTTAGAAACTTGCTTTATAGAACAGCAATGTACAATGCCATCAGCCCAGAGGATTGCACACATAATGTCTGCAATCCAGGCTTGAGGGACCCAGCTAGCCTGCATATATTATTTGCAACTCTCCCATTTGCATATTGTCGGTGTGAACCTGCTGGAGGCTGGGCCCACAGCTGGTGATCATGCTGTGCTACTTCTGAGAAGACATTTGTATAATTTCCAGGGGGATATTAGGAGAGGCAGCTTGAAGGCGGTCATCAGTGAAAATGAACCTTAGAAAGAATCAGTGGAAACGTTCTCCTTCAAATCTGTTGAGCCTCCCCGTTATCTGAAACTGTCAATGAAAGGGTGAAGGGAAGCACAAACAACATTTTAAGACTAGTAAAGGAGGGTTAGAATAGTAAAGGAGGGCCTAGACTGCTCTGAAAACAACTTTCGCCCTGTCTTAGAACAACCTCTAGGGAAATAATGTTTCTGCCAGTAACTTGTTGTTGTTGTTGTTTAGTCGTGTCCGACTCTTCGTGACCCCAAGGACCAGAGTACGCCAGGCACTCCTGTCTTCCACTGCCTCCCGCAGTTTGGTCAAACTCATGCTGGTAGCTTCGAGAACACTGTCCAACCATCTTGTCCTCTGCCGTCCCCTTCTCCTTGTGCCCGCCATCTTTCCCAACATCAGGGTCTTTTCCCGGGAGTCTTCTCTTCTCATGAGGTGGCCGAAGTATTGGAGCCTCAGCTTCAGGATCTGTCCTTCCAGTGAGCACTCAGGGCTGATTTCCTTCAGAATGGATTGGTTTGATCTTCTTGCAGTCCGTGGGACTCTCAGAGTCTCCTCCAGCACCATAATCCAAAAGCATCAATTTTTTGGCGATCAGCCTTCTTTATGGTCCAGCTCTCACTTCCACCAGTAACTTGAGTGGTTCCAATTGAATGGTGAAAACCCAGTTAAGGAGGGCACGCAATTAACTAGTGCTTCTTTCCACCAACGCTCCAACCCTAGAGTGTCTTTCAAATAGTTTTGACCAGTGCTATTTTTCTAGAAAAAGAGGTGCTGGGATTCACTATGAACGCTTCCCTCTTTCTTTTAGAATGGCAATGGCACCCACCTGAGAGGTGCTGGAAGTGAATTCCGATAATTTTCCCCTGAAGAATGCCCTGGTTTGCATTTTCCTGAGTGTACAGGCATTCAGATTACTCCTTGCACTATCCCCCTTTGGCTTTTTTTGTTACTTTCCCCTTGTATGTTTTACAGACTCTTCCCCTCCCCACCCAATCTTTTCTTGCCACTTTTTCTATTAACTGCTCACAAACAACATTGGGAAGGGCTCGCCTTCGACTCTCATTTTGAGAAATATGTAATACGAGGAAAAAAGGGTAGGCATATATTTAAATACAGTAAACTGAAATGCCAGTCGAATCTCAGTTCTTTTGATAGTGTTACAAGCTTGGGGGATCAGGAAAATGCTGTGGATGTAATGTGTCTTGATTTCTGTAAGGCTTTTGGTGAAGTCCCCTATGATATTTTTGGGTGAAAGCTGATAAAATGTGGGCTGGATGAGGTAACTGTTAGGTGGTGTAATGGTTCTAGGGGTTGCTCGTGCGTAAACCGGTGCAACACCTGGCTGGGTTGCCTGAGTGAACCTTTTCTGTCCGGACAGCCACTCACCCGTGGCTGTCTCAATCGCTGGCAGAATCCGTCAGTGGGTGTTTCTTGAACTTCTTCCAGCAAAGAAGCTCTTTGACGCCCAGTCTCCTCCTACTCTCCCTGCGCGGAAGCCTTCTGCGCAAGGAGGGTGTAGGCAGCGGAGGACCCTTACTCTCCCCGCTGGTCCCTGGCAAGGAGTCATGGGACCGCCTCGCCGATTCCCCCATCTGCCCCCCTTCTCCACTGGTGCTACGCTGATTCTCTTCCCCAGAAGATGGGCCGCCTCTCCCCATCCCGGGACGCTCTCTGGGACCCCTCCGGAGTCCGCTCTCTCCCTCCGGCCCTGATGGCAGTCCCCTGACTGGTAGATTTGTAGCTGGAACCCAAAGATAGTTCCTAATCTTTCTGGGAAAAAGTGACAAGTGGGGTGTCAGAGGATTCTGTCCTGGGTCTGTTGTTGTTCAACATTTTTGTAAATGACTTGGATGAATGAATTGAGGGGATGCTCATTCCATTTTCAGTTGACACCAAAGTGGAAGGGGTAGTCAATGCCATAGAAGACAGAACCGGGATTCAAGATGACCTTAATAGATTGGAGAACTGGGCCCAAACTCACAAAATGAAATTCAACAGAGAGAAATGTAAGGTTCCACAACGAGGCAGGAAAACGTAGCTACACAAATATAAGATAGGGGTTTAATATCCTCGTACATGGGCAGGGTATAATGAATAAAGGTTAAAGGTAAAGGACCCCTGGACGGTTAAGTCCAGTCAAAGGCGACTATGGGGTGCGGCGCTCATCTCGCTTTCAGGCTGAGAGCGCCGGCGTTTGTCCACACACAGCTTTCCGGGTCATGTGGCCAGCGTGACTAAACCACTTCTGGCGCAACAGAACACCGTGACAGAAACCAGAGCGAACGGAAATGCTGTTTACCTTCCCGCTGCAGCGGCACCTATTTATCTACTTGCACTGGTGTGCTTTCGAACTGCTAGGTCGGCAGAAGCTGAGACAGAGCAACGGGAGCTCACCCCGTCTTGGGGATTCGAACCGCCGACCTTCTGATCAGCAAGCCCAAGAGGCCAGCTGCTTTTCTATTCTGAACATGACTTAACTTTTTTCAAAGATCACCCAATACTCCTACACAAGCCAAAGAATTTAGAGTAATGTATGAACTACAAAAGAAACATAAGGAAATCCAGTTGCCATATTGACTTTTGGGTAAAAATGCCCTCTTTCCCTACCTGTTTGTACTCCGACTCTCTTCCAACCAGGACCTGCAGAATGTAACTGATGGGGTCTCCCTTCATGGGGGGTACAGCTTCCCAAACAATTTCACAGGCGTTTCCTTCCAGCTGTCTCACTCGAGGGGCTAAAGACAAGAGATTATAATAATTTTCTTCCTCTTCAAGTTTCTAACACCCCCCCCAAGAATATAGTAAATACAATTAATTCATTCCTCCCACCCATCCGACTTAAAATAAGTGAGAATAGAACATAGATGGCATGGTGAAACAGACAACCAATGGATCGGAACACAGAATATATTTGCAATGTTTCTTTCAATTTACGGTAACCCATGCATACCCAATCCTAATCCAAAATATTTTCTTATTAGAAAAAGTAGAAAACGAATGGAGGAGATATACCGTATTTTTTGCTCTATAAGACTCACTTTTCCCCTCCTAAAAAGTAAGGGGAAATGTGTGTGCGAATGCAGGCTGCACAGCTATCCCAGAAGCCAGAACAGCAAGAGGGATTGCTGCTTTCACTGCGTAGCGTTCCCTCTTGCTGTTCTGGCTTCTGAGATTCAGAATATTTTTTTTCTTGTTTTCCTCCTCCAAAAACTAGGTGCGTCTTGTGGTCTGGTGTGTCTTATAGAGCGAAAAATACGGTATATAGAGAAAGAGAGAGCCATGTGGAAGAATGTGGCTTTTCTTGTTATGGTTATAAACCAGATATGGTTTATTATGTTATTGTTTTTTATTTATTTATATTTATTTATTGTTTATTATGTTATTGTATTATATTATATGCTATTGTTATAAACCAGATATGGTTAAGCTGGGGTTGCCATACATCCAGAATTTCCCGGACATATCCAGAATAGTGCATTCATCAGCTACGTCCGAGTGGAAATTGGCCAAATGTCCGGAAAAATCCGGACGTATGGCAGCCAATTTCAGCACCCTGTTCTCAGAGTGGTCAGCCAGATGTCTGTACCCAGCCTAAGAGCATTCTCCATTCCTGTGAAATTCCAGCAACTGGCATTCAGAAAGCCTTTTCCCTCCATTCCAGATTCTAATGGAATTATTACACTCTCGGATGGGCACAGGGACCCTGCTGTTCTTTTTGTACCAAAGGCAAACACGGCAAAGCTTCTGGAACTTGCCGATTCCAGACTGCCATTCAGATTCGCAGCATGCATTCTGGGCCCCAGAGGGAAGCATGATTTGTTATCAGCTCACACCCACACTGCCCTTAGCACAAGCTGATTGTTACTCTTGGGGGGGGGGGAGAGAAATCCTCTTCCATCAAGGCAAAAGCCATCACATGTCACTTTGAGCGCCATCAGCTACAGGAATCTGATTTCTCAATAAAGCATAAAGCTTTCAAGCAGCTGACAATTGCGCAGCCATGCATCTGTCCCCATGACGATCGTCTATAACAGGGGTGGGCAACCTAAGGCCCGTGGGCCGGATGCGGCCCAATCGCCTTCTCAATCCAGCCCGCGGACAGTTTTTACATGAGTAGAATGTGTCCTTTTATTTAAAATGCACCTCTGGGTTATTTGTGGGGCCTGCCTGGTGTTTCTACATGAGTAGAATGTGTGCTTTTATTTAAAATGAATCTCTGGGTTATTTGTGGGGCACAGGAATCCGTTCATTTCCCCCCAAAAAATATAGTCCGGCCCACCGCATGGTCTGAGGGACCCTGGACGAGCCCAAGGCTAAAAAAGGTTTCTGACCCCTGGTATATAACCATCTGCAGCAATGTTCTGGTTATCCCGAACTTTTCCACCCTGAGGGGGTGGGGGAATACAAGCTGGTTCATGGCGACAGGAACAAATGATTATTTTTAAAGGAATAAAAGGGGGAGGGAGCATGTGGTTGCTGAACAAAACACACCAAAAAGGTAAATGGAAAGTAGTGATGGCAGAAGCCTCAACTGCCAGTGGGTACAGATTTTCCTTGGGGTTTACCCCTGAAGCCTTCCTCACGAATGTGTGTAGCCACAACTCTCAGTGATGAATGAAGTAAAAACAGAGTAGCTGCAATGGCTAGGCTCTGACTCCATGGTTTCTCAATACCTTGGTTGTCGAATGCTTTGGTACTCTGATGTTTTGGCCCCCGGAAGTAAGTGTTCCAGTTTGTGAACATTTTTCGGATGCCGAACGTCCGACGCTCCTGCAGCCAATCGGAAGCCACGCCTTGGTTTTCGAACTGTTTTGGGAGTTGAACAGACTCCTGGAACGGATTAAGTTCGACAACCAAGGTACGACTGTACTCAAGGCTGCTAATCACTCTAGGGGATAGTGCTGTTGTACTTGTGGGTTTTCCACAGGTATTTCCACGGTCACTGAAGATGTTAGTGAGACCTGGGCAGATACATTACACTTAAAGGTCTAAAAGGAGGATAAGAAAACATCTCATATCGATGAAGCTCTAGCTGGTGTCAAATCGGTGTAGCTCCAGAACCTCTGTCTTACTTCCCTCTTTTATCAAAAGGGGTGAACAATCATGTCCTCTCAACAGTGGACTATTGAGGACAAATGAAATCACAGTGTATGCTACAAGTGCTGTATAGGGTATTAATAATAACCGAAAGCGTCAGGTGGTTGGTTTACTTCCACAGCCGCACAGCCCAAACCAGGAGGTGCGTCTTATTTACCTTTGATGGCGGGGGGAATGGATTTGGTTGTGCTGAAGGTAAATACTTCTGAGAAAGGTCCTTCCCCAGCTTCGTTTACGGCCTGTATTCTGAAAGCGAAGCAGGTGAACTCCATCAGCCGTTGTACCTTGTAGGTATGACTTGGTCCCCTATAGATTGGAATAAATCTGAAAAACACAAGGGGAGAGAGAAGACCAAGTTAGTTACTATTTACGGCTTCAGAGCGTTTCATTAACTCAGTGTGCTCTTTACACACAGCTGTGAACTTTGGATCTGGATCTAGCAACTGCATGGATTCTCCAAACATCCAATACTTTGATGTTCTGCACTCCTGATTATCAACATCAGGAGCGTAAATTCATGCAGTAGCCGAGTACTAATTATTTCTCGGAAAATATCTGGATTCACAGCATTAAATTGGTTGTAAAAGGGTTGGGCTCAAACATAATGCAGCTCAATGGCCAAAAATGTTTCATAATCAATATGAAACTACTGCAAAGCACACTTACAATGGGGATTGAAAAGAGAGGTTGTAGAAAGTCGGATACCCAGTGGGTCTGTTGCAGATGTAAAACTGATTTCCTGCAAATTTTACAAGTCAGGTTTAGAGCACCTGCCCCCCAGTTGCAAATCAACCCTTTGTTTACCTCGTTATAGTAAACCATGGTTAAAGGCCAGCATATGCTATGATGGTGACGCTAAGCAGTTTTCTTTTTAATTGGATTTGCAAACCCACTTCAAGCCCTGGTTTTGAATTCTGGTTAGTGTTCACCTTGGTTAACACCTTGAAAAACCATTCTCAGGCAAACAAAGGGGGAGCTTACACTGGGAGAGACGTGGGAGGCAGAGGGATCACTGATTTCTGAGTTTGGCTCACAATTGGCAAAACCATAGTTTGCAGCAAGTTCTGCCAATGACCATGGTGCCATAAACATAGACCTTCTTAAAAACAACAACAACCTTAAATACCCAGAAAGCACCAATTGCTTACTACTAATTCATTGCCATCAACAAGTGGCTGTGGAAGAAGCTGTTGTGATTTCAAGGCAAATTAACAGAGGAGTCTTCAGTCCTAACCTAAGTTTTTACTCCCTTGGTGTAAACTAGCTTGCTCAAAGTCAGTAGCCTAGTGTCATGCTATGTCCCTGAGCATCCCATGTGTCATCGATTAGCAGCGCACACCACTAGGCAGATAAAATATTTATTTTATATTATTTAGAAAATGTATATACTGCTTAACCCTTCTGGCACAGAAGAAAACCCAAGGAAAATGGGAAGCTTATTGAATTTTCATGCTGTCCTTGTACAGGTGCCTTGCTAATCTTCTCTGCAGATCATGTACACAAGAAAGTCAGGGAGAACTACCTAATCAACAATGGGCCCGGTTAGCACTACGTCTTTATTTTGGGTTGGATCCAGAGGATTGAGGAGTGGAAAGACACTAATGATATTCAATAAGCACTTCCAGAAGAGCTTGTGCAAGAGTTCATTTAGTGCCATAACAGGATGGCTAAGTGTAGCATCTGTCCCCGTGCTACGAGTTTTTGTCATTATCTCTGGATTTAGCTTTTTCACTTTTCTCACGCAGTGCTCTAGTGTGAAGGGTCACAATGTCCTATAGTGAATGACGGAAATCCAGCCGTCATGAGATGGTGATTAGCATAGAAAAATGACACAGAAAGCCAGCTATATTTTCATGATGGAGAGAGCAGCCCCTCTGTCTGTCCTTCTCTGATTTATTCTCCTTTGTTCTGTCCAGCCGCATGGCCGATTGCCAATCTCATGTTACCTCATCCGGTCAAGCTTTTATTGCACCCATCGCCATATAGGGTCATTACATTCCAATACATTGTAAAGCTCAGAGTGTTGGTCATGAGGTCCGGAGGTACCCTGCAGTATTTACAAACCTCTGCCATGGCTTTATGACTCCCACAAGTGAAAGAGGTATTCTGCATCAGTCCGTCCCTAATGGAGAAGGGTGCCTTTGGACCCGACATGTACGTTTTTCAATGCCAGGCTTTCACTATAGTTTCCAATATTGCTTTCATTCATTTATCTGTTTCAAGCAGACTCATTTATGGTGACAGATACGTATTGTAACTCTTGACCTTCAATATTGTGCCCTGCTTCCAGAGGCATCTGCCTGGTCATGGTTGGAAACATGAGACTGGACCAGACAAACCTCAGTCTATTCCAGCACCATCCATTCTTATCATCTCCATGCATAATTATCACAGGCCTGATTGAATGTTTTGGAAGCCAAGTTTTTAAACCTGGATGCAATGTTAGTCATATGGCACTAGTTGAGAACAGCTAATCAACTCCAGTTTTTAAATTTCCTAACTCACATTTATATTCCACCTTTACTCCAAGGGGCTTGAGGCACTGTACACAATTATCTTCCCTGTCTCATTTAATCCCTACAACAAATCTGTGAGATAGATTAGCTTGAGATGCAGTGGTTGGCCCAAAGGGATTCGAACTCGGGTCTCCCAGATTCTAGTCCAACACAACTAACCACTATGCTGCACTGGATCTCTAATATGCAAGAGAGCGGCAGTCCAAACCGTCTTGAAAGGAAATGGCTTCCCTCAGCGACGAGTTTTAAATAGAGGAAGAACAGCCCCAACGAGTAATCTCGATTATGCCTGGAAAACTCATGCTGTGATTAAACAAAAAGTTCCATCTTTGTTATGAACACTGAAGCTTCAAAAGGTAGCAGATCTCTTAGGTGTAGCTGTACAATTCAGTTAAGGACTGAAGCATGCAATTTGCATTCCCTGGCAAGTTCTCCTTGTCACATCTCAAAGTAGAAAGGCTGGTTGCTCCCTAAGCAAGGAAAATTAGATATGAGAGAGAGATGCACCTAATCAGGTGTGCTGAGTCCCTCCCAACATTGGGGGGGGGCGGGGAAAGGCTGTCACATGTGCATGAAGCCACTGATGCACCTCTTCCATGCCCTTCCCTCAGCCACAGGTGAAGACACCTTGTGAAGACTTGGGCCCTGTTTTATGTGCATAAACCCCCTGAATCTGTTTTATTTGCTTTTACACCATTTTAGGTTGCATTTCTGGTTTAAATGATATATAGTTTTATACTGCACGTGGTGCATACCTGGCAGATATCTTATGCCACCAGGATAGCTGAAGAAGCATCTTCCTTTGCCTGTGTGGCTTGATTTCAAACCACATGGGCAAAGGCTCAGAGTTTTGCAGAGTTCTCCAATCCCTGCTCCCCTTTGCCCGGGCATCCTGAAATCAAACCAGACCGACAATGGCACAGGGGTTGCAACTGGGGGCTGTGACTTTACCTGTCCCGTTATATTATGACACCAGGTGGCCATGGCTTACAGGCTTGCTGGTGAGGGGCTCTCTGCTGCTGGTTGCTATCCTGCCTTCCACCCAGCATATGGCTCAAGGCAGCTAAACGATTAAAAGAAAATCCATCAAAATGCAAACCGAACCGTTCTAGCACCTGCGAGACTTCATGCCGCAAGGCTTCAGATTCCAAGTCCCTGACGTCAATTGCACTGGGCAGCATCACCTGCTTCTAAATGAAGCCAGGATGCAAACCAATAGCAGCAAAACTTTCAGGTACTTTGCTAAAGCAAGAAAAGGCCTTTTGGGGGGAGGGGGAGCCAAAGGAACCCAAACTTGACTTTGCAGCGGGTTTGTCACCAACTGATGCTACATTTTAATGGGAGCTTAGGTTTGGCTGTGGGTTAAACCACAGAGTCTAGGACTTGCCGATCAGAAGGTCGGCGGTTCAAATCCCCTCGACGGGGTGACCTCACGTTGCTCGGTCCCTGGTCCTGCCAACCTAGCAGTTCGAAAGCACGTCAAAGTGCAGGTAGATAAATAGGTACCGCTCCGGCAGGAAGGTAAACGACGTTTCCGCGCGCTGCTCTGGTTCGCCAGAAGTGGCTTAGTCATGCTGGCCACATGTACGCCGGCTCCCTCGGTCAAGAAAGCCAGATGAGCGCCGCAACCCCAGAGATGGTCACGACTGGACCTAATGGTCAGGGGTCCCTTTACCTTTACCTAGGTTTTGAAAAGTCTAAATTAGTAAAGCTCAGGGAGCAATGAACTGATGGAGGGGACGGTCCTCAGAAAATTGCCCTCGTATCTTTTCTGCATTAGCAACGAGAACCATTTGCTGGCATTCTAATATCAAATGGAACATTAATGTACACGCATACAGAACACGGTGTTCCTAGAAAGAATGCTCAGGAGATGGCAAGCCTGCAATGCGGTTGTCAATATAAATTTATTCTCCGTAAGGATCTTCCAGGAAACTGTTTGCATGCCACTGTATTGAATTTCCTGTTGACGTTTTACGACACTCCAGTCAAACTTGGGAATTGTGAATAAAATCACAAACTCCTGTGCTGTACCCTTGGCTTTTGAACATCTATTCAGGATTCCCCCCCCCCCTTTTATTTTTCTTTATTTTGGAGAGAGATTTTCCTCTTCCCAACAACTTCATTCTAAAAGGAAAGCACCCTAAATCTGCAAGCTTTAAACACCAGGTGAAATTCAGTGGCAAAGATATAAAAAAATGCGATGAGCGATGGCTCCACTACCTAGGTGCAAATTCAACCTCTCTCTTTTTGTACTCCAGGTGAAAAGCGACAGAGAAAGGGAAGTGAAAAGGAGAGAATTAATATCCTGATCAGCTAACCTGCTGACCTGAGGCTGTTTTCTCTGGAGCAGAAGCAACCAGGGCATTTGAAAGAGAGGTTTACACACCTCACTAAGCAGCAACCGCTAATAGTTAAATGAGATGTGATTCACATCGCAGGGAAGTGCCAGTTTTAAGACAATAAATGCTCCACATCTCCTGCTCTTAAAAGAAATTAATGTCAAACCTGCAGCTAATTATGGGATTTCCCCCCACCCCTTCTACTCCATGCTTCAAAACCACAGCAGATAATTTGCCTATGAACTGAAGAGCACCAAGTTTTGAGAAGTGCTTGAAGCAGAAAAAAGGGGCGAAATCATTAGATGATGTAAAATAGGCAAGCCCAGAAACCTTTTAACGAAGATGGTACACCAGCAAGGAAGTTGCTTTCCAGAGCCTCTCAGTGTAAGAAAACCAAACCATTTCTACAGTGTCAATGTTTGACAGGCAGGAGGCGTACAGTGGTACCTCAGGTTAAGAACTTAATTCGTTCTGGAGGTCCGTTCTTAACCTGAAACTGTTCTTAACCCGAGGTACAGCTAATGGGGCCTCCCGTTGTCACACAATTTTTGTTCTCATCCTGAAGCAAAGTTCTTAACCTGAGGTACTGGAGTGCGTCTAACTCTTGAGTAGAAATAACTCCAGCTACAACCACATGATGTTAAAATCCGGTTGCTATATAGAACTGACGAAACAGTTGTCTGCATACAGAATTCTGGGTTGTAAAACGCCATCTGCCTTAGTTAAACCTACAGGACGTTATTGCAACAGCAAGCAAATGACGGTTTTAGATTACCTGCGGAATTCATTGCCACAAGTTATATTGTGAGAATTAAGTGTCTCTTTGGGGGCACGTAGAGGAGCTCTGAGCTTTGCTTGCAGCAGCAGCACAGTAACTCAGGTCAGCATTTAGGCCATGGGGAGGCAAACTAAGGCCCACGGGGCGGATCTGACCCAATTGCCTTCGGGATCCAGCCCGCAGGCAGTCCGGGAATCGCTGCATGGATCACCAGCGTGCATGTTCTTTCTCTCTCCCTCACACAGCGGTGGCGGCCATGCCTCCTCCCTCCCTCGCTCCCTCCTCCTGGCTTCTCTCTGCCCTGCCTAGAGGAGGAAGCAGGCTAGGCTTTGTTGGTGCCAGCAGCAGCAGTGATCGAGCGGCCGCCATTTTAAGCAGCCCCTCTCCGGAGCCCTTTTGTGTGCCGCTCATTGTTCTTCTGCCACAACCACCAGCCCCTGCTGCTCACAAGACACAGGTAAGCAGCCACCGGGGCTTATGGTGCTCTTGCATCTACCTCCAAAAAACATAGTCTGAGGGACAGTGGACTGGCCGCCTGCTGAAAAGGTTTGCTGGTCCCTGATTTAGGCTATGCACATACCATACATTTAAAGCAACTCCCCCTCCCAAGAACCCTGGGAACTGTAGTTTGCCCCTCACAGAACTACATTCCCCTGCATCCTTAACCAAGTACAGTGGTACCTCGGGTTAAGAACTTAATTCGTTCCGGGGGTCCGTTCTTAACCTGAAACTGTTCTTAACCTGAGGTACCACTTTAGCTAATGGGGCCTCCCACTGCAGCAGCACGATTTCTGTTCTTATCCTGAAGCAAAGTTCTTAACCTGAGGTAATATTTCTGGGTTAGCAGAGTCTGTAACCTGAAGCGTCTGTAACCCGAGGTACCATTATACAGCCCCTAGGATTCTTTGGCGGGGGAAATGCACATGAAGTGTATGCCATGTATTAAACTAAATCTATAATTTGTTTAGTCTGATCATTTTCTATAGGCTTTTGTTAGAGTTGAGAATCTCAGTTCAAACCATGGCAGAACAGTCTTTCACAAATCCACCTTGCAGATACACATTTCTCATGTATTAATCAGAGGACACAAAGAATCTCAATTAACAGACACCATTAAGGACAAGATGAGAACAGAAAAGGAGTGTGTGTGTTTACAACATACCCATGGGATAGGTACCACAGGTATATCATAGAATTAATACTTTCGGACAAATAGGGTGTAATCAACTCACTTTTTTTGTCCTTTTGTTTCCTGATGAGTTTGGCTATTTCAGAATACTATAGCAACCATATGGCTCTGTCTTAATTGCCAATTTCCTTTCCTTACTTGCTAGCCAAAGCCTAAAATATGTGCATGCTGATTATTATGAATGAGTATGATAATGCACCTATTTTTGTATTTTTCAGAGAATCTACTTGCTGCGCTCTCAGTGCTGGTCTGAAACCAGGCACTGCTGTTAAAGTGGGTGTTAATGATCTTGATTCAATTAAAAGAGTGTAAACGGGTTCCTAATTAGACTCCTTGAAAACCTGCGGCAGCTGCGTATTAACTGTATTCATCACCGGGCAAAGCAGACTGTGTGCTTTGTGGGGTCTCTTTACAGCTTTATGTACAAACTGCTTATACCCAGAGTATCATGTCAAGGCTAACATACTAGGCCAGTTCAGGTGCAGTGCCAATGGCTGGCACTGGTGCAGCCAAACCATGGACTGGTCTTCATACCAACAAATTTGTATTCCTGCATTGCGGGAGGCTGGAGTAGATAATCCTTGGGGTACCAGTACAATTCTAAGATTCTATTATTTTAAGTGATTCAAAAGGCAGTGTGAATGCAGTGAGGTTAATGCAGCTGCCTGATTCGCTGCAGTTAGAAGGAGGGCTCCTTCACTCTTCTCCATATAACCAAATACGCACTACCAGAAAAGTGGAATATATGAAATGCAGTAAAAAAAACACAAATGAAATAATCCCATCTTATATATTCAGGGGGGGAAACGATAACCTCAGAAATGCATGGAAATCCTATCAGGATTTTATTCCTAAATGCTTGTTTTACCTTTACTGTGGTTAGCTTTCCCATTTTTTTTTTAAAAAGGTCACTGAAGTTATTTCTTCCGACTTTCAATTAAGAAAATGCCAGCAAATTTAGAAACCAAGTATAAATTATAGTTCATACAACAAAAATCTTTTAAAAATATCAAAAGAGCAGCATAAAACTAAAATGAAACAGACACATTCTGAAACACCATGAAAAAACAACAACAACATTAAAGTCCCTGGCAAATAAAAATGTTATCTATCTATCTATCTATCTATCTATCTATCATCTATCTATCTATCTATCTATCTATCTATCTATCTATCTATCATCTATCTATCTATCTATCTATCTATCTATCTATCTATCTCTATCTATCATCTATCTATCTATCTATCTATCTATCTATCTATCTATCTATCTATCTATCTATCATCTATCTATCTATCATCTATCTATCTATCATCATCTATCATCTATCAATCTATCTACCTATCATCTATCTATCTATCTATCTATCTATCTATCTATCTATCTATCTATCTAATCTATCATCTATCTATCTACAGTGGTGCCCCGCAAGACGAAATTAATTCGTTCCGCAATTTTTGTCGTCTAGCGAATTTTTCGTCTTGCGAAGCACGAAATCCCATAGGAATGCATTGAAAATCAATTAATGCGTTCCTATGGTCAAAAAAGGTCTAAACAAAGCCAAATTTGGTACAACAACAGTTTATTAACTGCTCTTTAAAGTCACACATACTGTAAAGAGCAGTTCAAAAACTGAAGGGAAAATAAATTAACTTTATAAACAAAACATGTCTTTGTTTTTAGACGTCGCGAGACGTTTTCGTCTTGCGAAGCAAGCCCATAGGGGAAATTCGTCTTGCGAGGCAAATCGAAAACGGAAAAACCTTTCGTCTAGCGAGTTTTTTGTCTTGCGAGGCATTCGTCTTGCGAGGTACCACTGTATCATCTATCTATCTATCTATCTATCTATCTATCTATCTATCTATCTATCTATCTATCATCTATCTATCTATCTATCTATCTATCTATCTATCATCTATCAATCTATCATCTATCTATCTATCTATCTATCTATCTATCTATCTATCTATCTATCTATCTATCATCTATCTATCTATCTATCTATCTATCTATCATCTATCTATCTATCTATCTATCTATATATCATCTATCTATCTATCTATCTATCTATCCATCCATCTATCTATCTATCATCTATCTATCATCTATCTATCATCTATCTATCTATCTCTACACACACACACACACACACACACACACACTCTTTACAGTGCTCGGGTTGCAAACGTGATCCGTGCGGGATGCATGTTCGCAACCCGCAGTGGCGCGCCTGCGCACGCTGCAATTCGGCGCTTCTGTGCATGCGCAAAGCACAATTTAGCGCTGCTGAAACCTGCAAGTAACCTGCTGCGGTACTTCCGCATTTCGTCGTTCCGCAACCCGAAAAAACACAACCTGAAACGTCTGTAATCCAAGGTATGACTGTACATATATTGTAACACTGATGCTATACTTATGATTTGTGAGCTGAAAATGACATCCTAAATAAACTTGTGACATAATAACATCGATTACGGTTTCAACATAACTGACTCTGAATTAGGAATCTCTTAGTTCTTTCCAAAGCAGGCAAATGAACAAAGTGAAGCAATTTTAACAGAAAAAGCAAAAGCCGGGGCAAACATGTCTGGTCATGACAGCTACATTTTGTGAAATGAATCTGAATCAAAAACTGTGATTACCGACTAAGTCTGAATATTGCCCGCTTCCCAAAGCGAATCAGGAAAAAAAAGTCATTTGAGACAAACACCAGACCAGAGGTGGGAAGAGGTGAGCAATGGGCATTATATTACAAAACAACTCCAGAGCAGTTGCTCATATGTCATTTACGTGGCACGGGAAGAGCTCAAACAACATTTCTGACCTTTCCTGATGAATGCAACATGTGGCTTGATGAAGCTGGTTCTAATAAGGTCGAATTAAACCCATTAGAACAAATTACTACAATTTGTTCACTCTCCTCCCTCTCCCCCAATCCTATTCAAACCCAGCTATTTGATGTTTTTCACGTCTGGCTGTATAGTTCTGGTCCAGATCAGGGAGCCCACTGAAGCGAGATACTCTGTTTGCTGCAAGAAAATAAGCACATCCTTTTGGGGGCTGATGCGACCTAGTTAACGCTTGGCTAATGGAAGCACTTAGGCCAATGGGTAACAAGATTTGTTTGCCCCCAGCGTTGCTTATATGGCAATTCAAAACTATGCTATGAATTATTCATTTTCTGCTTCTTAAACGGATCAAGAAACGACAAATCAAGTCATCTTTCAATGAGCAGAATCCAACTGGTGTCTTATATTCGTAAAGGGTGGCATGATTGCTACAAATGCGGGGGGCTTATATGGTGCTCAAGGCACTTTTACCACTATGCAGCTTTAGAAGGAAAGAATTGCAGTTCACGGTACCCACGACAATAAGCATGAGTTCCTGCCAGTCTCCTTAGAACGGCTAATGGGCTAAAATCATGGGACTCGAGGGAACCAGGTGGCAAGCTGATACCCTCTGAAAACCCAGCAGCATATTCTTGGAAATTGCTTGATTAGACAACGTGCAAATAAATCTCGATTCTGCTATAAGAAGATTGCTGCTACAAGCATGGAGGGCTTATCTAGCAGCAACTAGAATGCATAAGTCTGAATGCAACATGTACTTTGGGGAAGCAACTATATTCCAGTTGGAGGATGGATGGCGGCTAATGGATTGAGGTTGAATCATGTCAAGACAGAAGTACTGTTTTTGGGGGACAGGGGGTGGGCAGGTGTGGAGGACTCCCTGGTCCTGTATGGGGTAACTGTGCCCCTGAAGGACCAGGTGCGCAGCCTGGGAGTCATTTTGGACTCACAGCTGTCCATGGAGGCACAGGTCAATTCTGTGTCCAGGGCAGCTGTCTACCAGCTCCATCTGGTACGCAGGCTGAGACACTATCTGCTTGTGGACCACCTCGCCAGAGTGGTGCATGCTCTAGTTATCTACCGCTTGGACTACTGCAATGCGCTCTATGTGGGGCTACCTTTGAA
Source organism: Podarcis melisellensis (assembly GCF_964234715.1). Lineage (NCBI taxonomy): Eukaryota > Metazoa > Chordata > Lepidosauria > Squamata > Lacertidae > Podarcis > Podarcis melisellensis. Next base: position 14,531,766 of record NC_138537.1, read on the forward strand.
GGTGACCCGGAAACTGCAATTAATCCAGAATGTGGCAGAATGCGGTGACTGGGAGTGGCTGCCGGGGCCACATAAAACCGGTCCTGACAGATTTGCGAGAAGCAAAGCTACAGGGAACCAGGCAGAGGGCCTTCTCGGTAGTGGTGCCCGCCCTGTGGAACGCCCTCCCTTCAGATGTCAAAGAGATAAATAACTACCTGACATTCAGAAGACATCTTAAGGCAGCCCTGTTCAGGGAAGTTTATAATGTGTGACATCTTAGTGTATTTTTGGTCTTTGTCGAAGCCACCCAGAGTGGTTGGGGAAACCCAGCCAGATGGGCAGGGTACAATTAATAAACTATTATTATTATTATTATTATTATTATTATTATTATTATTATTATTATTATTATATTCCATGTGCCAGTGGTGAATCCCAACAACTGTTTTCAGCAAGGGCACTAATAGTTTTTAACCTGTTCCCACCTTCCCACCCTGTTACTCAGGGCCGGATTTGGGTTTGATGAGGCCCTAAGCTACTGAGGGTGATGGGGCCTTTTATATGTCCAGCTGTCCTTTGTCAACAACAAATCGTCACTGTTTTTTGTGCTGAATATATGCTATATGGTAATTTATGGACCTAATAGGTATCTAAAGCTATTTTCACGTAACAAAATATGTATTTCATCAAAGTAATATTTAATTTATCTTATATTTTGGAAATATACATCCAGTTCCCCCCCCTTTAGGTTTTTTAGGGGCCCCCAAGAGAGTGGGGCCCTAAGCTATAGCTTGTTTCGCTTATTCAGTGGTACCTCGGGTTAAGAACTTAATTCGTTCCAGAGGTCCATTCTTAACCTGAAACTGTTCTTAACCTGAAGCACCACTTTAGCTAATGGGGCCTCCCACTGTCGCCGCCACGCGATTTCTGTTCTCATCCTGAAGCAAAGTTCTTAACCCGAGGTACTATTTCTGGGTTAGCGGAGTCTGTAACCGGAAGCGTCTGTAACCCGAGGTACCACTGTAAGTAAATCCGGCACTGCTGTCACTTATACAGTGGTACCTCGGGTTAAGTACTTAATTCGTTCCGGAGGTCCGTTCTTAACCTGAAACTGTTCTTAACCTGAAGCACCACTTTAGCTAATGGGACCTCCTGGAAGCACGATTTCTGTTCTCATCCTGAAGCAAAGTTCTTGACCCGAGGTACTATTTCTCGGTTAGCGGAATCTGTAACCTGAAGCGTCTGTCACCTGAAGCGTATGTAACCCGAGGTACCACTGTAGCTGCATTTTAACCTAGACTAGGACCCTCTTTTTGGCTTGCAACACCAGCAGCTCTAAGCAGAATGAGCGAAGCACCTCTTTCCTTATTTCCGTGCCTACAGAAAGCTGCAGATCAGAAGGAGCCTCACCCTCTTTCCTCTTCATAGAATCATAGAGCTGGAAGAGACCACAAGGGCCATCGAGTCCAACCCCCTGCCAAGCAGGAAACACCATCAGAGCACTCCTGACATATGGTTGTCAAGCCTCTGCTTAAAGACCTCCAAAGAAGGAGACTCCACCACACTCCTTGGCAGCCAATTCCACTGTCAAACAGCTCTTACTGTCAGGAAGTTCTTCCTAATGTTTAGGTGGAATCTTCTTTCTTGTAGTTTGGATCCATTGCTCCGTGTCCGCTTCTCTGGAGCACCAGAAAACAACCTTTCTCCCTCCTCTATGTGACATCCTTTTATATATTTGAACATGGCTATCATATCACCCCTTAACCTCCTCTTCTCCAGGCTAAACATGCCCAGCTCCCTTAGCCGTTCTTACCTCTTGTTCTTGTCCTCAATCTGCAAGATGTACAGCATGTCGTCGGCAGTGTGCTGCTTGGAGCTGCTCTCCCCCCACTTCAACTTCAGACTCTGGGGACCGGCTGCAGTGCACTCTAGCCGAGGAGGTAAAGGGGGCAGAGGCCTGGTCTTGGCTTTAATCGAGTGGCTAAAAGGTCCCGCTCCGATGCCATTTACAGCCTGAACCCGGATCCTATGGTAGGAAAGCAGCAAAGCAAGGGGAAGAAAAAAAGAATTACGTTAAAAGCTGGTTTTGAGCCTATCGGTTTTCTTTCTGCCCCTCACTTGATGCAGAGGAGGTGAAGTATAATGGCTTAATTGACACTGAAATGAGAATGTCTAAATGTGTATTGGTCAAAAGGGTTAACATGGAGTGTATCTCTCCCCCCAGCCCCAATGGGGCTATATTAAAGTCAAGGAGAGCACTCTTGAGCTCTTGCCAAGTTGATTAACTAACTAATGATGTATTTTTGCATTAAGTCAGGATGACAGAAACTGCTCTTTGAAAATATATGAAAGCAGGAGCTGAGTTACTGGTAAATAAAACTAGCCAGTTGGCCATGGTGCAGATGGGATTGGAGCAACAGAAAATTCCATGGTCTGCTCATCAACCTCTTCCAAATAACAGGGACATTTCAAATTTTGAGACGCTGCTGTGGGTACCATATATAAAAAGAAATTATATATATATATAAAATTCCAAGATGCTCCTCCCAAAATTAAACGAGTGTCACCAGCATAGATGGCAATCTCTGCATTACGCAATCTCAGATAGAAAATTTTGAGGTACCATTACAGGGGAGTGAACTGTTAATTATCTGATTTGCATGTTTATCATGGGGCAAGTGATTTGGATGATTTTGCCTCGGGTTAGTACAACGTTTTGGCTGTCTTTGCGCAAATAATTAATGCAATGATGCCGGAAAGGTCTAACCACTTTGGGGCACGAAACCAAATATTTTATCTTCATCAGACCCATTAACTAGCAGTTAACGTTATTTATGAGAACCCAATTGCCAAACTGCTCAGCCAGAACCAGCACCATCTATTTTCTGGCTGACTGACTTGGCCCAATGCTTTGCAAATTGGGAAATATAAAAACCAAAGTTGCTGGTGTAACTGATTAATTGCCCAGTTGGACAATTTCCTTCTTTAAATAACACAAGAAACACCGACTCATACAGAAAAGCTGCATGTCTTTTTGCAATGACAAGGTCATACTGCTTTCCAAATAATTTTAAACAGGCCATTCCTTGTGTGGGGCTAACTCTAAAACTATGGACTGAGTTTGCTTCTTTCAGACATGCCCTATTTAAGATTTAGCACCGTTTGTGAGGTTTAACATGTTGTTGTTGTTGTTGTTGGTTAATTAGAAAAAGGAAGTACAAGCTTCAAAATCATTCTTAGAGTCACACTGGAAGAGACAAGAGCCCAAAGTATGCCTGAATTTGTTCTTGTCATGATAAACCATGGTTTATCACGACATGCAAATATAGCCACTGACTTATTTTTTCCGAACCAGGCAAAAACTGCTTTACTTCATGAGCCTTTAAAAGAGCAGATTAAACCATGCTTTGCATCATAAGTGCTGTTTTGGCTTTTTGCATTAAGTTTTTTTTATATATAAAAAACTTCCTATTGTCTTTGTGGTGGTTTTGTCCTGGGAAACGTATTTGAAGGATGGGACAGAAATTATCAAATAAACAAATGAATTAAAAGCACACGGAGTAAATTATTGTAAAATGGTAAGTGCAGAGCAAATTATGGGCGATATCCAATTATATTCAGAGCAGACTCACTGAAATCGATGGATGGGCTTTCAATGAGTCTACTATGAGTATAACTAATCTTGAATGAACCTGGTGCCAAATGTATTGCTCTGCTTTCCTCCGGCCCACTTGACGCCAAGAGGGGGGAAGGTCTTCTCGTCAGGGCAGCCTGGGACCTCCATACATTCTGCCTAGGCTTGAACTCCAAAGAGATCACTTTGGTGCCGCAAATGCAGCAAAAACAATGCGGGAAGCAGCAGTTGCAAAGACGCAAGAAGAAAGCATAATGTTGCTTTGAAATATGAAGCAGTATAAAAATTACGTAGGTGATAATAAGAATGATGGAGAAGGAGCGGAAGCTGCTGCTGCGGCTACAAAGACAAGCAACACAGAACAATTTTGCAGCAGCCTTTGCTAAATGTTACATTCGCGATTTAAAATGACATCCTCTATGATTTGCAATGGAGCACCCAAGGTTTGGTGTTGAGTCATCATTCCTTGAAGGACACCGGCAGCTCTCTACTGGACTTGCAAACGTAAAGCTGATGGAGAACATTAAAAAGATACAAATGTCCTGTCCTGGGTCATTGCTTCTGTCTGGACAATAATCTCTTGTGTTTCTCACCAGACAGATCAAGTGCAGCAGTCTTTTCAATCAGAATACCTAGTTAATGCTTTTAGGTTTGTCGTTCATTTGATACGAAAGAGACAAGCGGATTCCTTAAAAATAGCAGTGGGTTTTATTTAAGAAGTATATGTTGCTGTATGAAATCTAGAGGATATAAGGGGGGGGGGACATTTCAAAGAAAACAATTTTTTGAAAAAGAATTGACCTCATCATTGCAATTCGCCTTCAGAATGTAAGGCAGAAAGTTTTAAAGATGAGCATCATGGAACAGGGCTGTGTATATACTGCTTGCACCATTAATCGCCCAAATCCTGGAGCAAGACATGGCCAGTCCAGCATAGTAAGTTTCATGGACTGGCTGGATGCAGAGGAGTGAAGGGAGGCATGAGTTGGGGAAGAAAGGCTCCAAGCCAGAGGACTGGTGGTGGGACGATGACGAGTGGTCAGAGTGAGAAGAGGGATCAGACTGGGAGAAGGTGGTGTTGGAAGCTGAAGATGTAACAGGGTTTAGTGAGCAGGAGGAGGCCGTGGCAGAGAGAAGTCCAGAATCAGAGGCAGATATGGAGGCCGGAGAGGAGGGGGCCCAAGAGGCAGAGCAGAGGCAGGCTGCTGAAGAAGCCAGGGGGTCTGTTCTCCTGCTCCCCTCCCTGCTGGTCTCCCAGAACCAAAAGAGGCCAGAAGAGGGCGGAGCAGGGACGGACAAGGGACAAAGTCTCAGGCTGCTTGAGAAGCACTCAGGGAAGGAGGAGACTCGGAGGAGATCTTCAGTCCCCACAATCACCTCATAGGGGCAAGAGTTGCTGTGCTCACTAGGCCTGAGCTGTTTTATTTCTTTGAATGAAGCGTTAATTTCACTGGCACCTTGAGAGTTACTGCTGACCCATCTTCAGGAGCGATTTTTTCATAAGAATATTAAGAGGCTTGCTGGACAAAGGCTCATCTAGTCTAGCATCTCCCCCCAGATGGACAGATTTCTTTGCACCTTGTAATCTCTGTGATAGATGTTTAACACAACCCTTCTTTTCGGCATAGAGCTGCCATTCTCTTGAGTGGGTGTTGTGTAGACAACCTGGAGAGCATCTCCCACCTGGGGAGATGGACAAGGCCCCAATTCAGGTCCTGTTTGCAGGCTTCCCGTAGGAATCTGGTTGGCCACTGTGAGAACAGCATGCTGGACTAGATGGGTCATTGGCCCGGTCTTCTTATGTTCTTATGAATGACATTGGGTAAATAATTCCTCTAAGCCTCCGTTCCCAGTTTTATGGGGCTGATACTAATGGTCCACTAATGGTCATGAAGCACCCTGGAAGCACCTAACAGGCAATAACTAATAATAAAATTCAGTGTGCATTTCCCTGTCCCTTGCCATTATTAGAGATAATTTGGATTGAAGAGCCATTAGAAAGAGGCCCGAGGATGGGGCAGCTTTGAGCAATCTTAGAATTAACATTTGCTGTCCGACCTTTTACCGACATTCATTCCTAAATTAAAATAATTTCTCAGAAGTCCACAGGGGAAGAAAAAAGAAGAATCATCATAATAATTATCAGCTAAGCCACTTATTTATCCACAAAGATACATTAACAGAGCTAATATGCACACTTAATAATCACTGCCCAAAATCTGAAAAATGAGCACACTGCACCGTGCAGCAAAACCTTTAATTGTTTCCCATATTTAGGATGTACGTTATAATTAGTTCAATCTGTTCTCATTTGCACTGCAATGCTAGAACAGCTATCATAGTTTCCAGACATCTAAAGACCAAAAAGAAGGCCAAAACCTGGAGTGAATGATGACAGTAAACAGATCGGCCCAGGGCTCCATGAAGCACTCCCACAATCTGAAGCATGGGTAGCTACAAGTGAGAGGGCCTTGTGGGCAATGCTACCCCCAGGTTGGGGATGCTCTCCAGGTTGTCTATCCCTGTCCTGTGAGCTCTCTGTGTATGTTGGATGTGTGTTTGTTGTGCCTGTCAATCACTTGACGGGACAATGATTTTGCTATCTTATATTGTTTGGATTGCTTGGTTGTTTTGAGTGTATGTTTGTTGTGTTGCATTAATATGTTGTTCACTGCTCTGGGGGATGTTCAGATCAAAAGGTTTTGCATAAATAAGCAGTGACACAACACAACACAAGGGGGAAGCAGCAATGAGTGTGCTTTTTAAAAATGTTGTGTTATACCATGCTCCCATGGCAGCCATCTTGTGTTATCCCATGTCCCTTCTGGAAGCCATTTTGTGACTGGCACCCAACAACAGCACTTTCTCAAAATTCAAAATGCGCCCACGGGACCAAAAAAACGGCTGCAGTTTTAAACTCACACTTACCGGAATGTGGTTTCTGGAAGCAGGTCGCTAACGACGTAACTTGTGACGTTCCCCACCGGGATAATAACATCGCCGAGGTCGACGTTGTAAGAAATAATCTCAGACCCATTATTGCACGGTTCTTCCCAGTTCAATACAAGGCACACAAAGGGTGAAATTGGAGAGGAATCCAAGTGCTCATCATCGGATACGCAGAGAGTGGTCACAGCATCAGGGACTGACGCTGGGGCTGTACAGGTCACCAGGTCACTGTACGGTCCTGCTCCTGCCTGGTTTATTGCCTGCGGAGTGAAACATTCATGGCATTACGTCACATGCTCATCACACCCAAGGCCTCTCGGTGCATGGAGATATAGAAGACTGGAGTTACAAAGTCAAATTCATCCGAGACTGGGAGGTCATAATTGCTCACATGACTGGGAGGTCACAACATTCCCATCTGTAAAATATTGGAAGTGTTGACTGTGGGGGGAAATAATGTGAAGACTATAGAGTGCTTAACGAAACAAAAGTCGGAACATGGGCTGACAACAGTCCGCTTATAAACAGTTAATTGTTCAATGCAGACCAGCAAACAAATACGGACCCCATGACCTGAAGAGTCGTGCCTATGCTATATAGTAATGCTCTTGTTTTTAGACAACTATCACAGCAATATAAGCATTGCGTATAGTGAAAAGCAGCATTAATTACTAGCTCCTCTTGATTGCATGTAATGTTGAAAATCATGATATATATTTTTTAGAAGTTTACTGGGCAAAACAGTTGTGTTGTTGTGTTTCTTTTACTATGTAATGAATGGATTCATGGCTTGTAAAATGTTGGCTTTCACGAAAAAGCAGCTCTTGCACAGAACATTTCAAACATAAAAATCTGAGAGAATGGAAAAGAGATCTCATGTAAAAGATTGTTGACTTTATGCTACTCTTTAAAAATAATAATGAATGTGTACAATTGAATGAACTCTTCCATGCTGGGTATAAGTGGCTTTGTATATCTTTTATATTTTCAATAAAGATTACTCCAGTATTCTAAGTTGCGCGCGCGCACACACACACACACACACACACACACACACACACACTATCTTCCCCATTTCAATCTTCTGAGCCAATGGCTTGGATTGCAAGCCAAATCGTGGCTTAGCAGGACTGAGTAAATGTGTGAGCCTGGGGGGCTTCTGCCGCCTGAAGCAACAGCCTTACCCTGCCTAATGGCTGGGCCGGCTCTGGTCTCGATGTCCTCACAGACTGCAATTATCCATAGAATTAAAGTTTGTAGTATTTGGAACTAAAATTCCATTTTGATTCTACCTAGATCCTAACTTGTTCGCAAAAAACACATTATTTCACACTCGCGTAAAGAAGAAAGGAGGTACCTCCCGGCAGCAACATAAAGCAAGCCCTCTTCACGATCTAGCCGTCTTATCCTAAAGTTAAGCGTCTCGATTTACCTGTAGCCTACAGAAATAGTGTGCTGCGGCTGATAACTGGCTGATTTCAAAGGAGTTGCCTGTGCCACTGTACACGAGTTCTAAGGACTCTGCGTCTTCTCCCCACTCCAGTCTGTATTCTGAGATGTCAGCACCAAAGCTCTCGGGACTCTGAAACACAAACACAAACCTGTTGGGTCATCTCTGAGCCTAAAATGGTCTTACACAGGTTAACAGGAAGGCAAGTGCTAAAAACAATAACAACAACAGAGATCATTTAAATTGTGCCTGGGTGTGTGGCTGAGGAGGGAGTGAGAGTCTCAAGAATGGAGGTCCATCCTGATTTAAAACTATTTTCTTAGCACTGGTGGTATCCAGCAGTGCTGTTCCAGCTGCGTTTCAGTGCAGATTTCGAAAATCAGGAATGAGCGGAATTCCGCTGAGAGGAAATCAGCAGGAAGCTGAGACCTAATCAAGATATGAAATGCTGAGGAAGAGAAAGTTAAGCCACCCAGAATTGTTTCCGGGGGTGGGGGTGCGGCAGGCTCCGTTCTCAGCCTGCTTTGGGTTTCTAAGGGAAAAGGTAAAGGGATCCCTGACCGTTAGGTCTAATCGTGGCCGACTCTGGGGCTGCGGCACTCATCTTGCTTTATTGGCCGAGGGAGCCGGCGTACAGCTTCTGGGTCATGTGGCCAGCATGATTAAGCCGCTTCTGGCGAACCAGAGCAGTGCACGGAAACGCCGTTTACCTTCCCGCCGGAGCAGTACCTATTTATCTACTTGCACTTTGACGTGCTTTAGAACTGCTAGGTTGGCAGGAGCAGGGACCGAGCAACGGGAGCTCACCCTGTCACGGGGATTCGAACTGCCGACCTTCTGATTGGCAAGCCCTAGGCCCTGTGGTTTAACCCACAGTGCCACCCGCGTCCCAATTCCAAGGGAAAGGAAGGGTTAAATAGTGATTCTGCAAAAACAAGAACGGCCCTTAGGAGTTGGCTCCTATAGAGGAAGGTGGGCGAGGCAAACCTCAGGACCTTTTGGCCTCAGCCAAGGAGAAAAGGGTTAGTCTTACACATCTGGGTCACACTGTCAGGCGGAGACGCTGAGGACGACGTGATACAAAAAGGGGTTAAGGAGACAGACAAAACTCCAGCCAGGGATTCTACAATCACACATTTAGGCTTTTGGAATAGTGGTTCAGTCTGCTAAATTATTGTTTTCTCGAGGAATGAAAGGCTACGGATTGTGATCATCAATCATTTATTTCAAACTTTCAAACTCTGCATACTTTCGACGGAAACGTAGCAGTTGACCTTTTGCAGCCTTACGAGTTGTTTTCGACAACGTAAAAACCTTCATCGCCCTTTGTACACGGGGGGAAGCCTTGACAATTCACCTGTGACTTTCTGGTAAATTTACAGAGATAACAGAACTCTAGATGCACCTGCCAGATTAAATTGCCTTTAAACAAATGCTATCATTTTGAAGAAGTGGCATTTAAAGCTCATTTAACATTTTCTTCAGTATATACCTGAAATAATAAAGGCGTGTGTGTTCCAATCATGCCACTTTTTAAAGATTTCTGTGCTAAAATGTAGACTGGCTGTGCTCTGGAACATAAACTATGGTCCACGAGTCAGCATGCTTAAGTGGTTCGAGTCAGGTATACACACTATTCTTTTAAAGCACATTTGAAGCAGATTCTCCATCCATCCTCAAAATGCTCTGGGAACTGTAGTTCACTTCTCAAAGAGTTACAATTCCCACCACCCAAACTACAGTGCCCAAAATTATTTGAGGCAGGGAGGGAATTTTCCATAAAGTTAATAGTGTGTTTGCAGCCACAGACTAGGACTCAAATCTCCACTTAGCCACGAAGCTCTTTGAGTGGCCTTGGGCTACTCACTTTTTCTCAGCCTAACCTACCTCACAGGGTTGTAGTGAGGAGAAAGGGGAAGAAAACCAGGTTGAGCTCCATGGAGGAAACGTTGGAGAGATACAGATACAAGTGACATGGTTGAATTCTGCTGCTTCAGTTAGGTGTTAGAGAAAATGGAGCCCAATTTAAAAAGCACCAAAATTTGAACGGCAGCTGCAAAGGTGGCAGAATCCTTTAAAAAAGCCAGGACAATAGGAGACCACCCCCTATCTGGGATGGGGCCACAGCTCAATGGTAAAAACATAAACTTTGGATGGAATTTCTAGTCAAAAGAATGAGGCAGCAGGTGAAGGGCTGTCTGAGACCCTGGAGCTGCAGGTGGGGGATGCTATTTTTGATAGCATCTGTTACATTAAAGTGAATACTCACTGCTGCAGTTAAGGAACCAGCAAAGGAGGGAGAAAATTTCTAGCCTGGTTCTCTATGTTCTGTGTTAAGTTTTCCATTTGCAGATTTTATTTTCAATGGCAAGGGAGCATTCAAAACATCATTCACTCACCGTGGTGTGATTGATTCTGTCGTATCAGGATTCTACCAACTTGTTTTGCTGCAGAAGCAGACTGGGACTCTTGTTTATTTAAGCGCTTATGCACACTTACCTTTCCTCTGCTCTTTCTAGGCACAGTCCATGCTTTAAAGAGCTTTGTCTGAGTGGCTCTGTGTTTGTTTGTTTTTTGCTCTGGAGCTTTCCCCCATGAAAACCAGCTCTTTAAAGCTCAATCGGAGCAAACAGCAATCTGCAGAAAACTCGAATTCACGTTTGCTCCGATTGAGCGCTAAAGAGTGGCTTTACATGGGGAAAGCTCAGGGTCAAAAACAGCAGCAACAACAACACCCAAAGAGTGTGGACCTGTGGCTGGAAAGGTTAAGTGCGGATAAGCCCTAAGTGGGGGCTGAGAACTGAAAATTACGGCACTTCAAAAGCGCTCCTCTTACCTCCCAGCTAACAAGTACACTTGTATCAGAAATGAAGGCAAGGGAAGGTGGTCTGCACTGCCCGGGGGGCCCAGCAGCGGTTGTGATTATTGTGGCTTCGGAATACGTCCCATACTAAAGGAAGGAAAATAAAACATATATATTATTACACAATATAAACTGCACATATTATTTGTTAGTATGTTTAAATGAAGGATCTTGATGGACATTTCTCTTCATTTTCCTCCCCGCACTTCAAAAGCCATATCCGTGCAGCAAACAACCTCTTGGCCCAATAAGAGGATTTCTTCCCCTCCTGGCCAAAGTTAAGTCCCCCATCCTTCATAGAGAGTGCCTCAGAATTGCTAGCGAACCCTCCTTCTCCACAGATATAATGCGCTTGAACATTCAGTGTCAAATCCCAGAAGCCTAGCCTATGGCTAAAGAAAGAAACTAGCTTGTAGCCTGGTGTGTAAGATATTACGGGTTGTACTCAACTAAGTCACACTCAGGGTAGGCCCACTGAAACTTGCCTTGACTATTGATGCCAATAAGCCTACTCTTGAGTATGGCTTTGTGGTGTACAACCCTACATTTGAATACTGAGGAAAAGGACCAGGGAGACATGGGTCATATCCATACCATCTGTTTAAACTTTCGCCTGGTGCCTAAAGATGTCTAATGCAGGCGTTAGGCAAATCTCCCTGGGGAGAGTCTTCCACAAACAGGGAGCCACTGCAGAAAAGGCCCATTCTTGTGTTCCCCTCCCTCCAGACCTCTGGTGGAAGAGGCACACAAAGAAGGGCCTCAGATGGTTATTGCAGGGTCTAGGTCAGAGACTTTGGACTGGTGAGTACCTCTCAGCCTGACCTACCTCACACAGAGTTGTTGTGAGGATAAAAAAGGGAGGGGCACATTAAGCTCCTTGAAGATAGGCTAGCAATGTAATAAATAAATAGAAATATTGTTGTAAGAATGAAAAGGGAGGGGACATATTAAGCTCCTTGAAGATAGGCCATGCAATCTATACCTGAAGGAGCGTCTCCACCCCCATCGTTCTGCCCTGACACTGAGGTCCAGCTCCGAGGGCCTTCTGGCAACTCCCTCGCTACGAGAAGCCAAGCTACAGGGAACCAGGCAGAGGGCCTTCTCGGTAGTGGCACCCTCCCTGTGGAACGCCGTCCAACCAGATGTCAGAGAAAAATAACTACCAAACTTTTAGAAGACATCTGAAGGCAGCCCTGTTTAGGGGAGCTTTTAATGTTTAATAGGTTATTGTATTTTAGTGTTCTTTGGAAGCCGCCCAGAGTGGCTGGGAGGACCCAGCCAGATGGGTGGGGTATAAATAATAAATTATTATTATTATTATTAAATAGGAATATTGTCACAAGGTCCTGATCAGAGCTGCAATTTCAACCCATTGGTTTCCCCAAGGACCCACTCAAACGCTTAGGCTTACCCCTCCGTCATTCAGGGCCCTCACTCTGAAGTGATAGGTTGTCCCAGGCAGGAGATCGCCGACTGTGCACTCAAGACCCAGACCGTGATACACCTCCGATGTCGCCTCTTCAGGGCCAGTCATTTCTACACTGTATGCCGAGATGTGACAACTGCTGTCCGACACAGGAGGAGCATCTGAATAATAAAAAAGCATTATAATAATTACTATATTCTTAACACTTATTCATCGCCCGTCCTTCACCCTAAGGTCCCAGGGAGCGTCACAACAGTAAAACACAACAAGGAAAACGGTTTAAAACAACTTACAACCATAAAAATAAGGTGGGTCCTAAAATAATACTGCCAAAAGCCTCAGGGTAAAGAAGGGCAGCCTCCAGAAGCTGTATTAAGTTGGTGTGTGGGTTGCTTTTGGGGTTTTTTTTGCCAAATAATATTTATTAGTTTTCTAATTTTTAAACAAATCAGTGCCAAATTACATCAAATTTAATAACCCCCCCAAAAAAGTTGACTTCCCATTCTTCGTCTGAGATGCGTCCTTACTTTCCCCATTGCTGCTTGATATAACGTATCATTTTTATTTATGCTTTTTTATGCTTTTCCAGAATGAATTAAGTACTTAACTTGAGGTACCACTGTACTTAATTCGTTCTGGAAGTCTGTTCTTAACCTGAAACTGTTCTTAACCTGAAGCACCACTTTAGCTAATGGGGCCTCCTGCTGCCGCTGTGTCACCAGAGCACAAATTCTGTTCTCATCCTGAAGCAAAGTTCTTAACCCGAGGTAATATTTCTGAGTTAGCGGAGTCTGTAACTTGAAGCATATGTAACCTGAAGCGTATGTAACCCGAGGTACCACTGTACTAAAATCTCCATTTCCTATGGAAACCCTTTAGACATCTAACACTAATTATTTACAATATAGTAATCCTATAGATTATTAAGAGAGATGCAGGTGGCGCTTTAGTCTAAACCACAGAGCCTATAGCTTGCCGATCAGAAGGTCGGCGGTTTAAATCCCCGCGACGGAGTGAGCTCCCGTTGCTCGGTCCCTGCTCCTGCCAACCTAGCAGTTCGAAAGCACGCCAAAGTGCAAGTAGATAAATAGGTACCCCTCCAGTGGGAAGGTAAACGGTGTTTCCGTGCGCTGCCCTGGTTTGCTAGAAGCGGCTTAGTCATGCTGGCCACATGACCCAGAAAAACTGTCTGCGGACAAAGGCCGGTTCCCTCAGCCAGTAAAGTTAAGATGAGCGCCACAACCCCAGAGTCATCTGCAACTGGACTTAACAGTCAGAACCCTCTTTACCTTTATGTATTATTATATCCCCCACCCTCCGCTTGCCACCTCCGGCTGGGAAAAAGCTGCAGTACAAAACCCCAAAGATGTGCTGCCGGTAGAGTCGACAATACTGAGCCAGATAGACTTTTATTTACTGTAGCTGCAGGTATCTTTTTAACAAACGAAAACGAAATGAAACTGTACTGTTGGCACAGGAGAAAACCAATTACGAAAGCAAGCTCCTCTTTCCAGCTTACCCCATTGTAGCTGCACTTCCTTATGCTTTGGTTTGCCAAGTACTCTGGGTGGCTGACACTGGCCCGGAGCGACGCTTAGTGTACGGACAAGTAAACTTTCGGAACACTGCAAAAAGAAGCAACGGAAGTTAGATTGAAGCCCCATCTGGGCAGTCACTTCACACAGTGGAGGGAGGGGGGGTGGATACCAGCCTGCCATGCGTCTATGGTGCTTGTGTGCATAGGACATGTCCATGGGGTGGGTGGGGGAAGCCTTCTACATGGGGCACAGAGCCCAAAAGCCCATGAGGGCCATCCCCTTGCTGAAGCTAAGCAGGTCTGAATCTCATCAGTGCCTGGATGAGTGAACACTTGGGACAGCACAAGCAAAGCTGCCTTGGGTTCCACAACGGAAGAAAGGCAGAATTATAAATCCAAATAAATAAATACAGTGGTACCTTGGTCCTTGAACGGTTAGTTGTCAAACAAATCAGCTCCTGAACATCAAAAATCTGGAAGTGTTCCAGTTTTCAAACGGTTTTTTGGAAGCCGAACATCCGGCACGGCTTCTGCTTAAGCAGGAAGCTCCTGCAGCTAAACAGAAGCTGTGCCTTAGTTTTCGAATGGTTTCGGGAGTCGAATGGCCTTCTGGAACGGATTAAGTTCGAGAACCAAGGTACCACTGTAATTTTTAAAAAATGTGCACAGGTTTTCCCAGTGATGTGGAGACCACATTCACAGAAAGCTGCACTTTCCAGGTGTTCCTCCTCAACAGGTGGGCAGGTGAGTGAATCTGGCAGGGACGGGGGCAAGCGAGAACAGCTCCATTCTACCACTCTGTACAATGGTTCCTCACATGGAGCGAATCCATGAACAGGGCTTTAACTGACTTCGCTAATTTGATTGCCTGCGGATACCTGCTCTTTTTTCTTTAGGAAAACCACTTTCCCCACCCAGGATACGCACAAAAGTAGTCAGGCAATTGCAGATTCTCAGTGCAGTCGTACTTTGGGTCTCAAATGCCGTGGCTCCTGAACAAATCAGCTCCCAAACGATCGAAACCTGGAAGTGAGTGTTCTGGTTTTCAAATGATTTTCGGAAGCTGAATATCCTGCGTGGCTTCTGATTGGCTGCAGTACGCTCCTGCAGCCAATTGAAAGCCGCGCTTGGTTTTTGAACGGTTCTAGGAGTCAAATGGACTCCTGGAACGCATTCTGTTTGAGAACCAAGGTACGACGATACACACTTTTGCAGTTTTTGGGTTTTGTGCAAATCTGACAGATCAAAAGGCAATGTATAAGGCTATGCCAGTGGTTCTCGAAGGGTGTGGTGTGCCAGGAGAGGATGGCAAGATTCAAGGACAATTAAATAAACCTTTAAACATTTTGGTGCAGTATAATATAAAAATAATAATTTTATACTTTCTGGATGTCTCATTGTCATATTATAAAGATGTTGTGTTCTTTGTTAAAAATCAAGCTCTGCTAGGAGTTATTTCTTTTTGTTTTCCAATGCATTTCTTTATCAATAAAAAATCCGCATGGCGCGAGCAAATTTTTATTCTGAAAGTGTGTCCCAGAGAAAAGAGTTTGAGAACCGCTGGATGATGGACTCAAAAATAGTTACATGAGCACAGTCAGGAAAAATAAAAATGAAGGGATTGAGTGGCATAGAAAAGAAGACTGATCCACTCACCTCAGGACACTGAAACCAATAGTCTGCGGCCCTAAGTGGAGTTTATTAGCTTCCCCAGATAAAAAGATGATCTCCCTATCGGGTAAACCTGAATCTACAGGGCAAAAGCATAGAGACTGGTGTTCTTTGACAGTAACGTCACATGGATTGCAAATGAAATGGAGAATGTACACAGCTGCAAGCTGTGTGGGGAATCCCTTGATAGCTTTAGTTTTGAAGTCACAATGGCGCATTAAGAAGATGCAACCACACACACACACACGTATTTTGTGCGCACATATAAATAAAGACTGATCTGCGCTTTCCTAACTTGCGAGACACCTTCCGAACCTTGAATAAAAATATACAAAGCACTAGCCTGATATCTCAACCAGTGCTTAGAACAGGTATGTAGCGGGTGGGGTGAGATGGGGCGAAATAAAAGAGAATTCCCCCCCCCCACTTCCCCATAATTAAGAACTCAAGGGAAGCTTTTAGGTGAATGGCAGCAGCGCTGGGAGGAGAGGGGCTTTTCACTGTTAAGCCATACTTACCTGACTGTGTCCACCAGTGCTAATACAGCATGCCCGGAGCTTATACAAAGTCCCTGGTTTCAAGTAAGTACACGGACATTCTGTAGCCGATCCTCTGTAAGCCACTTCCCATTGATTTGCTGAAAGGTTAATTGGGCTCGCTCAGGTAACTGATAAACAATTACTATAGGGCTAAGGTACTATTTAGATTTCATTAAGCCGCAGGCCTTCCAGTAATTAATAGAAATGGTTGCTTTATGGGGAGAAGTGGCCTATAGATTTAAAAAAAAAAACCCTGAACAAGGCTCATTTACCTGCTGAAAAGGCTTCCTTGAAATGGTTCTCCATTAAAAAGGTACAGGTGGTCATTTTGCTTTGCTGGCTTTGTATCTGCCTTGTACAAAAGCCTCCATTCAAAGTTTTGTGACAGGCAGAACAAAAACCCGAAGGTTTAAATACAGGGTTATTCTCTTCTAAAAAATAACTTGGCATTATATGAAAAAATAATACACACAATTTAAAACGTCTTAACTATGGTTTGTTTGGTTTTTTAAAGTTAATTTGCCAGGTATCCAATTAGCAAAATACAGCGAGTGACCACTAAGTTAAATCAGAAAAAAATGCCATTCGCTGTCCACTTCAGAAACAAATTAAATATAAAAATATAATAAATAAAAATGATATCAACAGCAAGAGCACATCTCATACTTCCTGCTCCTTAGGCAATGGAAAATAAATCCACAATAAAAATAATCCTGTTTGGGCGATAATCCAAATGAAATCGTTTGATGCAATCTAAAAATATTTGATATACAACCTCCTTCGGATAATTATTATAACACTGTTCTCATTCTGTTGACATTCAATGATGTTTTTTTGAAATAGTTACCTTCAGAGCTTCCTTCTGAAATTTCTAACAGGTAATTTAGGATTTCTGAACCACCATTATCCTGAGGAGGGTCTATTAAAGAAGAAGAAAAAATCTTGTTACAGAAAGAGGTGACAAGTAGATTCAGAATCTATTCTTTTTGGATCCCCTCTGTACAGTGCAAAGATCACCCACCAGATCCCATCTTAAATACCACCCAGACACTGGAATGAACACAGCAAGTTATGGGTTGCTACAGCTGAGAAGAATTGATGCTTTTGAATTATGGTCCTGGAGGAGACTCTTGAGAGTCCCATGGACTGCAAGAAGATCAAATCTATCTATTCTTAAGGAAATCAGCCCTGAGTGCTCATTGGAAGGACAGATCGTGAAGCTGAGGCTCCAGTACTTTGGCCAACTCATGAGAAGAGAAGACTCCTTGGAAAAGACCCTGATGTTGGGAAAGATTGAGGGCACAAGGAGAAGGGGACGACAGAGGACGAGATGGTTGGACAGTGTTCTTGAAGATACAAACATGACTTTGACCAAACTGCGGGAGGCAGTGAAAGACAGGAGGGCCTGACGTGCTCTGGTCCATGGGGTCACGAAGAGTTGGACACAACTAAACGACTAAACAACAACAACAGCTGAGCAACTGTAGGAACTCCCAGTTGCACTGGCTTATTCTCAGCTGATGCTGACTTGATGGGAATCAAGGACATATATGTGCAATTCTTTACTCTTTCCACTCCCAACCAGGCAGCTCCTGATTCCACAATTTAATGATGTAAGATGACGACAGCCCAGTATTACGCAAGAGGCACCTTACCCCATTTGACGCTGAAGCCTTGAGATGTGATTGGCCCTTTCACGGCGGGTTTGGTGGGAGGCCCCGGCCGGTCAGGGCTTGTTGTACAGACCAAGACGTCGCTGGGACTGCTCTTCCCTTCTACGTTGGAGGCAATGAGCTGCAAGAAAACGGACGTGGTTATCTCTGTATTCCAAATTATAAGCTGCCTTGTGCAACAGACCCGAAAGAAATCACCTGAGAAAATAAAATATCGGTGGCTCAAAGCAAAACCCACTGAAATCAATGAACCTCATTCATCTCAGTGGGTCTACTCGAGTACAACCGAGCCGACTAGTCTATGGGTGGATTTTAGAGTCTCTGAGGCCACCCAACTAATAATAATAATAAAATTAACATATTTCTGTATGCAACAACGGCAGCGAGAATGTTGGTAGCCACTCACTGGAAAGGAAATTATATTCCAACAAAGCGGGGATGGTTAAGTAAACTTTGTGAGTACCTGGATTTAGCAAAATTGATGGATTTAATAAGGCACAAGTCAAAAATTTTAATTCAGAAACAATGGAAATGTTTAAATGATTATTTATACAAGCAGGGCTCAAATACGAAAATTTGGCTGTGTCTAACCTTGCGAAGAATACAGAGAACATAAAGATTTGATTGATTATGAAAGAATCTGAGGAAGCAAAATGATTGAAGAACAGATGTAAATGTGAGTAAGACAACTAAGAGCAGTGTGGTGAATGCGGTGGAAGTCTTTTATAATATTTTAACTAAGATTTATATATTGCAGTATTTGAAGCAAGAATTTGGTAATAATTCAGGTTATTTTTTCTTTTCTTTTGTCTTTTTTCTTTATATCTTCTATTCTTTCTTATCTTTTTTATTAGTATTCATTTTGGAAAATAGTTTGTAAGTGTGTTTACACTGTTATGTATTGTTCTTTGTTTTTCTTTGTTTAATTTCTTGAAAAAATAAAGTTCTTTTAATATAAATTAACAATAATAACAATAACAATAATAATTTATTATTTATACCCCACCCATCTGGCTGGGCTTTCCCACAGTGTCTTAGTAAGCATCTCCCATACCAGGATCTGAAAGATGTACTGGGGTTGTACCAAATATTAGTCCTACTTAGAATAGAACCATTAAAAACAATGGCTCTTACTCCACTTATGGCCCATTAATTTCAGTGGGTCTACTCTGAATGTCAGTTAGTTGAATACAACCCACTGAAGCGAACAGAACCTTCCTTGGAATTAAGTCTGAATGAAATTAGTCATATTTATTTCCGAGTCACTTAATTTCTCTTATTCCAATTTCCGATGAAAAGAAGGGTCTCAGTGAGCTTGGAGGGACCCCAAGGTTTGCAGGTATAATCCCCAGTAGGGCAAAAACCTCAAATGACAAACAAATTGTTCAGTAAGGACTGAGTGAGCTCAATGTCCACGGAATGGTAACTCGGGTTAAGAACTTAATTCGTTCTGACAACTGTGACTTTAAGGAAGAATGGGAGCTTTTTACAAATTATCTAAAAAAGACAACAAAACGAACTGGATTCCATGGTAGGTTTTGAATAAACATACGCAAATTTATTGGTTGATAACATGGTAGACAGATAATGTAAGGATATGTATAATTTTATAACAGGCAGAGAATAACGTGCTGAGAAATCAGAGAGAGGAGCTGAGGGAAGTTTTTGGGGGCGGCTTGATGGGGGGAGAAAGGGGGAAAAATAATGAATGGGATATGTTTTGATATTTTGTTATGTTGAAATTGCTAATAAAAACATTTTAAAAAAGAACTTAATTCGTTCTGGAGGTCCGTTCTTAATCCAAAACGGTTCTTAACCAGAGGCACCACTTTAGCTAATGGGGCCTCCCGCTGCTGCCGTGCAATTTCTGTTCTTAACCTGAAGCATCTGTATAACAACTATTATCACCACCGCCATTTTATTTATTTATTTATACCCCACCGACCTGGCTGGGTTTCCCCAGCCACTTAAAACTTCCCAATACAGGGCTGCCTGGCTGATTTTCGGGCGATAAAAATGGAAAATGTGTGTGAGAGGGAATGTACAGCAGCCCCTCACACACTTCAACTACTTTTTCATCTATTTCCCATTTGTAAATTTTCTATCACAAAACTGAGCAGTTGTAAACAAATTCCTTCCTCAGCGCTGGTTTCAAACGTTTCTGAAACAAAATAGAAACCTGCCAATTTTGTTTGCCAGAGGTGAAAGTGAAGCAGTCTCCCATTTTAAAAACTGCTTTCAATTCCTGCAAAAATTGTCTGTCTCCCAGCTGAAAACAGACACTTAAAATAGTTATCAATAGGAGATACGTTTTCCATTCTGAATATTTCCTGGCATTTTAATTGCTACCTCTTTGAGCCACCGTGTAAGAGCTGACACTGAATTTCAACAATGGAGCTGCTTTCATATTGCTAAGTAACTATTTCTGTACACACAAATATATTTCAAATCAACCTAAGAATTGTGTACATAAAGTATAAACTCTCAAAAAACAAAGGTAGGGCACCACCTAGTGCCCAGATACTAAGATTACAACTAAAATTAAATCCAGATTTCTTTTCATGGGTGCAAACTCCAAGTACGATGAGGAGCAGCAAGCAGATGTTAATTAAATAGGAATGGAAGTTTTTAAATAAATCACCCAAATTTTTAATTAATTGGTAGGAACTCAATGATAACTTGAGTGGAAGACATAAAAGGTTTTGTTTAAATGCTATTTTGGTTCGGACATGTTAGGATAGCAGAGCAAAAAAGGTAATACAGTGGTGCCCCGCAAGATGAATGCCTCGCAAGACGAAAAACCCGCAAGACAAAAGGGTTTTTCGGTTTTTGCGACGCTTCGCTAGACGATTTTCCCTATGGGCTTGCTTCGCAAGACGAAAGCCCATAGGGAAATCTCCGGGGACCTCTTTTAAATGCTGGCGGTGGGGAGCAAAGCCTTTCCCCCCCTCCGGACTTCAGAAGAGGTCCAGGAAGGCCGGCGGGGGCGAAAGGCTTTGCTCCCCACCGCCAGCATTTTAAAAGCGGTCCGGGATAGCAGGGAAGCGCTTCCCGCTATCCCGGACGGCTTTTGAAGGCAGGCGGGGGGGGGGACAAAGAATTTTGCCCCCCGCCAGCCTTCAGAAGAGGTCCAGGACCTCTTCCGAAGGCGGGCGGGGGGCAAAAGTCTTTGTCCCCCCTGCCTGCCTAACCGGGGGCTTTTAAATTGCCCCAGGACTGTCCGGGGCGATTTAAAAGCCCCCGGACGGCTTTTGAAGGCAGGCGGGGGGGAGCAAAGACTTTCGCCCCTCGCCGGCCTTCAGAAGAGGTCCTGGACTTTTGCCCCCCGCCCGCCTTCGGAAGAGGTCCTGGACCTCTTCTGAAGGCTGGCGGGGGGGGGGGGAAGTCTTTGCTCCCCCCCCGCCTGTCTTCAAAAGCCGTCTGGGGGCTTTTAAATCGCCCTGGACAGTCCCAGGGCGATTTAAAAGCCCCCGGTTAGGCAGGCAGGGGGGACAAAGACTTTTGCCCCCCGCCTGCCTTCGGAAGAGGTCCTGGACCTCTTCTGAAGGCTGGCGGGGGGCAAAAGTCTTTGCTCCCCCCTGCCTGCCTTCCCGGGAGAGCGGGAAGGCAGCGCTGCTTCTCCGCTCTCCCGGGAAGACAGGCGGGGGGAAGCAAAGACTTTCGCACCCCGCCGGCCTTCAGAAGAGGTTGGGGGACAGCCTGTCCCCGGACCTGGTCTGAAGGCGGTTTCCATAGGAACGCATTAATTGATTTTTAATGCATTCCTATGGGAAACCGTGCTTCGCAAGACGAAAAACTCGCAAGACGAAAAGACTTGCGGAACGAATTAATTTCGTCTTGCGAGGCACCACTGTATTCAATATGGCCTTTCTTTATAACCATTTTAAAACTGATTTTTGTTTATTAAATTGCTAGCCGTTTTCCACCTGCTCCATGCATTGAAGTCTTGGTAGTGCGGTAGGGTTGCCATAGTTCAAAAAGTGAAAACCCAAGCCTTTTTTTAGGAAGACCCACAAATCGTTGAGAATCTTCCCCCCTTCACAAAAATGCAAAAAACAGATCCAGGCTTTTCGGACACCCCCCCCCCAGACAGCAATTCCAGACTTTTGCTTCCACCCCCTCTTCCAAAATGTTTTCACTGCTGTTTCAGTAACAAGAGAGCATAAAAAGATTTCAGAGTGTGAGCAAAAGAAATCAAAGATACATTTCTAGTGAAAACAAAATGGGCTGCGATCTTAATCCTGGAGCAACAGGATCTAACAGAGTGGGGAGGACATCGCCTGTAGCTGGAGCAGACAGCAGGGGGCAGGCTAACTCCCCCAGAATGCCCCATCTTTTAACCCAATAATCCCATTTCTCCAAACATCTAATAAAGATAACATCACAATAAAGATAACATCACAATATAACATCACAATATGAAGAGTTAAGTCCTGCAATAGAAAACTGGGGTCGGGGGGGGGGGATTTAAAAAGGAGAGAGAGAGAGAGAGAGAGAGAGAGAGAGAGAGAGAGAGAGAGAGAGAGCACCTACCCTGAATTTATATTGTGTGCTTCTTTTAAGATTTTTCACAGTACATGTTCGGTCTTCTCCAGTGTACTTTGGGTGAAACACACTATCCTAAGGCGTAAAGGAGGACATAAGTTAAACAGGAACTACAGAGGCAATTAAGGAACAGTGTTGACCTTATTATGTCGCTAAGTGACAAGGCACTATTGCCCCATGAAGAGAGATGTTCTTCTCTATCGCAGAATGTGCCTAATAATAATAATAATAATAATAATAATAAATTATTTATAACCCGCCCATCTGGCTGGGTTTCCCCAGCTACTCTGGGTGGATTCCAACAAAATATAAAAATACAATAGTCTATTAAACATTAAAAGCTTCTCTAAACAGGGCTGCCTTCAGATGTCTTCTAAAAGTCTGGTATTTGACATCTGGTGGGAGGGCCTTCCACAGGGCGGGTGCCACTACCGAGAAGGCCCTGTGGCTGGTTCCCTGTAACCTGGCTTCTCGCAGGGAGGGAACCACCAGAAGGCCCTCAGAGCTGGACCTCAAAGTCCGGGCAGAACGATGTGGGTGGAGACGCTAAATCGCGCTTTGTGCATAAGCGCCTCATTGCAACCCGTGCGTGTGCAGATGCGCCGCTGCGGGTTGCGGACATTCGCAACCCGAGCGCCCACTGTAATAATAATAATACCAAATTTTTCATGCATAAGACTAGGTTTCCTCCCTAAAAAAATAATGTCAAAAATTAGGGGGCGTCTTATACACGGATAGTGTCTTCCCCCCATTTTCTTAAATCTGAATCCCCCCAAAATAGGGGGCATCTTATAAAGGGGGGCATCTAATAGATGGAAAAATATGGTAATAATAATAATAATAATACCCCACCCATCTGACTGGGTTGCCCCAACATATTAAAACCGTAATAAAACATTAAACAAACTTCTCTATCCAGGGCTGCTTTCAGATGTCTTCTGAAAGTTGTATGGTTACTTAACTCCTTGACATCCAATGGGAGGGTATTCTACAGCGTGGGGACCACTACTGAGAAGACCCTGATGCTATTTCACCACCATTGGAAGATGACTCATGGGGGCTACAAAGGAACCACCATGTTGCACTGAGATTGGGCAGGAGAGAGACCACGCAACCTAAGTTTCGCCCTTTCAGCTAATTAAGAATTAACCCCCCCCCCAAAAAAACGGTGTGTGCTTGACATACAGTGGCAAGCAGCAATAAAAGGATTGCCTCTCATTGGACCCCTTTGCTCTTTTGCTTTGCACAGGGAGCCATTTTGGGTGCAGAACTGCACACGTACCAAGTTCACAGCTGTTGATATGGCACAGCCGGCGACAGGGGCAGAGAGATGAGCCGCCCACAAATAGGGGTGGGTGGGTGGGTGGGGAATTTAAGCAAAGTGCAGTGGAAACTAAGGACACACAGAAAGTACTCAGAAAAAGCTCTCCACCTCCAGCACTCCCTGGTCTGGTTTCACAAAGGATGCACAGATTGTCCCTTGCAGTCAAGGACATCATTATTTCTGGGTCCCTTCAATGTTGTTTCTATGGCACCACATAGCGAAACGTTTTGTGTTGCGAAGGTTTCATAGGAACGCTCAAGTGTAGCGCACTTTAAGCCCAGCACATCTGATGACGAAGGTTCAGGCTCGGATTCAGATATAACTTTTGTGACGTGGGTCATAGGAGATCTTGTTAATATAACCCTCTGTTCACAATGGACTCAGAAAACTCAATCGCAAGACCTATACAAATGCTATAAAAGGCCCTTAAGACATTCCAGGGCACTGTGACTTTTCAGCTAAGGCTCTATAAGTAGCAACCAGGAAGACAATTCAATAGGCAGAAGCCCCCAATTTATTCGGATTGGTGCAGCTGCATGAATTTCTGCCTCTGTAGATATTAAAACAGTCCAGTGGGGACTGCAACAAAACTTTGCAGCATGGCATGCTGTAGCAGCCATCCACACACCCTTACAGGATGTGTCATTCCAACCACACCAGCCCTGGCTTTCTGCCCTGCCTCATCATCCCAGCAATCAGTTTGTATTTCTTCCCCAATCATTCCCTCATTTTCTCCCACTGCCCTCTAGACTCTCCCTCCCCCAACGTTTATTTTTTCCTTCCTGCAAACAGTGGGGTTCCCCCAAGCCTGCTAATATATATTTCTCCCTGTCTCTCTCTCTCTCTGTCTGTCTGTCTGTCTGTCTGTCTGTCTGTCTGTGGCATTTTGGCTGCATAAAGGATCCACAGCGACAGAATGAGCTCACTATTTAATTTATCAAATGACATATAACAGATGAAAGTATAAGAATTTCGCTCGGTGGCTTCATGAGCTCCAAAGTCTACTTGGAGCAAATAAATCCCAGCCAAGACTCTGTGACACATAACTATTTCACTTCTGCCTTTCCCAACTTCTCTACCATGAAGAGACAACATGGGTGGCAGTTATGTGCTGCCAACCTGAAAGAATTAACCTTTGCTCTCCCCGGAGCCGTGGTTCCCGTCAGGAGTTGGTCAACTTCCGTGGGATGTCAACTGACCCTGAGTTATTGCGTTGATGTATCCTGACAGTTCCCAAACTTTTTTCATCACCAACCTCTTGAAATTTCCTGATGGTCTTGGTGGATCACTTAAATGATTTTCCTGCCTGTTGCGGCAACTCTAAAGCACTTTGGGAGATGTTGTATACTCTTTAATTGCATTCCTACTTATGTTGCAATACCCTTTGCATTCCACAGAAATCAAACTATAATATACAATAAAATGCAATATGCAAAATGGTAGAAGCAATAAATATACAATTAAAATGAGTACGGATATTTAACGCAAGCATGACATGGACCACCTGAATGATGCTCATGGACCACACCAGGGGTAGGCAACCTAAGGCCCAGGGGCCGGATGCAGCCCAACTGCGTTCTCAATCTGGCCCGCGGATGGTCTGGGAATCTGCGTGTTTTTACATGAGCAGAATGTGTTCATCTCTGGGTTATTTGTGAGGCCTGCCTGGTGTTTTTACATGAGTAGAATGTGCGCTTTTATTTAAAATGCATCTCTGGGTTATTTGTGGGGCATAGGAGTTCATTCATTTTTTTTCTTCAAAATATAGTCCAGCCCACCACATGGTCTGAGGGACAGTGGACCAGCCCACGGCTGAAAAAGGTTGCTGACCCCTGGACCACACAGTTTGGGAATCTTCCTCCACAGGATAAAAGGACACCATTGTGGTGTAGTGGTTAAGAGCGGTAGTCTCGTAATCTGGGGAACCAGGTTCGCGTCTCCACTCCTCCACATGCAGCTGCTGGGTGACCTTGGGCCAGTCACACTTCTCTGAAGTCTCTCAGCCTCACTCACCTCACAGAGTGTTTGTTGTGGGGGAGGAAGGGAAAGGAGAATGTTAGCCGCTTTGAGACTCCTTAAAGGGAGTGAAAGGCGGGATATCAAATCCAAACTCTTCTTCTTCTTCTACTGCACATCCATGACGATTTGTGCTCGTGATGCTATCAGGGCAGTCATATGCAATACCCCTTTCATTACTGTTTGAATCATAGAATCATAGAGTTGGCAGAGACCACAAGGGCCATCGAGTCCAACCCCCTGCCAAGCAGGAAACACCATCAGAGCACTCCTGACATATGGTTGTCAAGCCTCTGCTTAAAGACCTCCAAAGAAGGAGACTCCACCACACTCCTTGGCAGCAAATTCCACTGTCAAACAGCTCTTACTGTCAGGAAAGAGTTTGTGCCTGCAAAAGTACTGGGGCAGTCACACCCCGTAACATTTTGTTCCACCAATGTTCCAATTCCATTTTTGTCCCGCTTTTGTTGCACGTAGCCCCTCCGTGATGCAGTAACGTGGCAGCACTGGGGTAGCCTTGCAGGATAACTAGTACACCATTATCGTGTTAAGAACACGTTGCAGAATACACCTGTGAAAAAACACCAAGAGGAGGGGGTGCCCTGGATTTTCAACCCAGTGCGGGCTTTCCTCTGTATTCAGGTTCATGTCAGACCTTCCTAGATTTGGCTGCATTAAGTCAGAACTTACATTATCCTCCTCCTGAATCTCCAGAGTGTAGGTGGTGACTTCCTCTGGTGTGCATCCTTCTGCTTTGTTCCACTGCAGGGTGACCCAGGTGACTCCAGCACGGACAAGCCTCGGTGCAGAAGGAGTTTGAGGAATATTCCCTGACGTGTAGCACACAACTTCTTGGCTGAAGCCACTAAGGAGCAAAAGAAGAGGGAGAGCGTGGCCCTTCAAACATACTGCAAAGTGCAACGAGACACCCCCCCTCCAAAAAAACCCCGAAACCCCTTTCCTGCTTAGTAGTCGCACACTGTTTTGAATTCTAAATTGAATCTTAGTGAGCAGGTGCTGGGCAGACACCGGATTTGCTAGTTGCCGTTTGGGGTGGAGACTTCCCTTTAGATCAGGCATAGGCAAACTCGGCCCTCCAGATGTTTCTGGCCTACAACTCCCATGATCCCTAGCTAGCAGGACCAGTGGTCAGGGATGATGGGAATTATAGTCCCAAAAACATCTGGAGGACCGAGTTTGCCTATGCCTGCCTTAGATAACAAGGCTGGCTGAGATGACGCAGTGCCTCATCTGAATCTGTGGCTGTACTTGAACCAAACAAAGATAAGGTATAAAAAATGGGGAAAGGGCTCATGTTTTAGAACTGGCAGGACTAGAACTTCTGTTTTATTTGGTGCCCGTGCCAGCAAAACAAGGAAGCCACAGATCCACACCTGTCAATTCTTCCAGCCCTCTACCAGGTAGAGGGTCTAACTGACTAGAGTGTCCTGGCTGAATTTCCTTGATCATGTGCGTTGCTACCCTTGAACATTCTACCTGCCTTTCTGCCTGGGCTACTTCTGTTCTGCTTTCCAAATCCTGCCTAGTCCTGCTTTCCACGACTACTTGTTACTCGCTCTACTAGTGGAAGCTGAATACAGCTTTGTTTCGGGTTTCTAATTCCGGTTAACTTTTTAGGATTTACTGCGATACACAGTACCGATACTTCAGTACACAAATGGCGGTATATAATTATTTTTTAATAAACACAACAAATAATTATCTCTAACTTGATGCTGACACTTTTCCGTTTTCAGCTGTGAATCGAGGCTGAAATGCACATTCCGTCTCTCTCCTGCTCAATTCGATTTAAATCACTAGTCAGTAAGATTTTATTTAAATCTTTTTTTTTAAAGAAAGACTCATTCTTGCTGGTATAATCTTAATATTTACAACCAGATGAAGGTTTCATTTTTGGAATAATAAACTTTCAGTAGTTTTTACAGTTATATAAAAAATTACTGATTTGGTTATACTATTAGAAATACACTGACAGATAATTATGAAATTATTGTGAGGTTTAAGAAGTTAACTGTTTATATTTGGCCAACTTTTCTGCTGCACTTTATCGGAGGGAGAAAAACAATCATTTCCTTAATAACAATTTAAACAATTTATTTAACTAAAACAATAACATTATAGCATATGTATCCATGTTTGTTAACTGATGTGGTTAAACAGGTTTAAAAAAAACACAAAAAACGTAGACTGAGTTTTAGCACACATGAAAAACTTAAAACAAATCCTTATTTCCTGATGAATAGCCTTTGCAATATAATGTAACTTAAATAGAAAACTATCTTTAGAAAGAGTTCTCCCCTAAAAGCATTTTATTTTAAAAATCCCATTTAAATAAAATAAATTTGATTTAAATTTTAAAAATTCATTTTTTTTATTTTTTAAAAATAAAAAAATCATTGAGTTTTATCCACCCTGCTCCTTAGACTCAGTGTTGCCTCTACATAACATAGTAGGGAGGAAGACGGGCTCTACCTGGAACTGACTCAGGTTCCCCTGACTGCTGGTCTCCCTGCCATCCACCCTCCCTGCCCTACATGCTCTACTGGAACAAAATTGGCTGGACAGTGTAGAAAGCAGAATTCTGGACTAGGTAGGCCTCTGGTCTGATCCAAAAGGGGTCTTATAATTCTTAGCTCTGAGTTCAATTTGGGAGGCCGGCGACGCACACAGGTGCAGCTGTGATCAGGTGCAACTTTACCTCATGCCTATGTCATTCTGAGCTGCTAATCGGAATGTGTAGCCCACAGCCGGACAAAGCTTCGTCAGCTTGTAATGTTTTTGGCTCCCAAAGTAACATTCTCTGAAAACATTGCTTCTTTTTCCCTGAAAGAGAACAACAGCACAAAACTTAATATGGGTTCATGAATGTCACATTTTCCAAAGTCAAAATGGACGATCTTCCACTATTTGCTTATCGCCGTTAAAAAAAATTCACATGTGCGCACCTCCTTCTGTGCAATGCCTGTGTGTACCTTATGCTGCACACTTCGAGTGATTGATCAGCGTCCTCAACAGACTAAAGCCTCGGTTTCGGGTTAAAATTTGCGCCTGGATTAGCTGGTGGAGCTGACGGCAAGTCTGGGAGCTCCTGGATAGCTTGCCACTAAGCAGGCTACACTGAAGTGCCTGCTAAACTCTCCTTTTTCCTATTTATTTATTTTCTTGTTGTTGTTGTTTAGTCGTATCCGACTCTTCATGACCCCATGGACCACAGCACGCCAGGCACTCCTGTCTTCCACTGCCTTCCGCAGTTTGGTCAAACTCATGCTGGTAGCTTCAAGAACACTGTCCAACCATCTTGTCCTCTGTCGTCCCCTTCTCCTTGTGCCCTCCATCTTTCCCAACATCAGGGTCTTTTCCAGGGAGTCTTCTCTTCTCATGAGATGGCCAAAGTATTGGAGCCTCAGCTTCAGGATCTGTCCTTCCAGTGAGCACTCAGGGCTGATTTCCTTCAGAATGGATAGGTTTGATCTTCTTGCAGTCCATGGGACTCTCAAGAGTCTCCTCCAGCACCATAATTCAAAAGCAACAATTCTTCTCAGCGATCAGCCTTTTTTATGGTCCAGCTCTCACTTCCATACATCACTACTGGGAAAACCATAGCTTTAACCATATAGACCTTTGTTGGCAAGGTGATGTCTCTGCTTTTTAAGATGCTGTCTAGGTTTGTCATTGCTTTTCTCCCAAGAAGCAGGCGTCTTTTAATTTCGTGACTGCTGTCACCATCTGCAGTGATCATGGAGCCCAAGAAAGTAAAATCTCTCACTGCCTTCATTTCTTCCCCTTCTATTTGCCAGGAGGTGATGGGCCCAGTGGCCATGATCTTCGTTTTTTTGATGTTGAACTTCAGACCATATTTTGCGCTCTCCTCTTTCACCCTCATTAAAAGGTTCTTTAATTCCTCCTCACTTTCTATTTTTTAATTCCTCCTCACTTTTAAGTTTCTTTATTTTCTAAAGAAACTTAAAAGGCAGTTTCTCCTTCTGTATTCAAAGCTGGCAGACTTGAGAAATAACTTGCTGTCTCAAGCACAACACCATTTCCTTTCAGGAGCTTACGAAGTTCACCTCTGTAGAGTTTTTGAAATAAGTAACATTTGTTTATCTATTCAAATTGTCTTTTGTCTGGTGACAATGTGTGAAAAGGTAATTTCTGTGGTGGCTACCTGACTCTGGAACTCCTCTCCTGAGAGATTTGGATGACTCCTTCATTCAGGAGTTTTTGACCCACCTGTTTATTTTGACGGATGTAAGTTATTTTTTTGCTGCGGCTTTTTTATATTTTAATGCTTTTCGTGTACAGAGGAAGAGCAGGAGAAAAATGGATTTAAAGAAACAAACATGTATACTCTTCCCAAGCTAGGTATAGGTTGGCTGTTATTTCAGACGCCTCACAGTGGATTGTATTTTGTGTTCCACTGGCAATCACACCAGAGACTGGCTGATATGCTAATGGGTGTTGCAGTTCAAATCTTCTGAATGGCCCCAAGTTGGTGACAGCTCATTTAACACAACAACAAAAAAGCAAACACACTTGAAGTCAGCAAATACAAAAATGTACAATTTTACACTCACTTTTAAGACCTTAATACCAGGGACATAGGCTGTGTACACACCATACATTTAAAGCACATGACACCCCCCAAAGAATCATGGGGGAGTGGGAGTTTATCCCCCCACAAAGCTATAATTCCCAGCACCCTGCACAAACTACAGCTCCCAGGATTGTTTGGGGGAAGTCAAGTGCTTTAAATGCATGGTCCATATGCAGTCATAATCACCTGCATGGTTTGAACTGTACTGGTGTTTCTGAACTGCGTTGTTTACATGTTGTCGAATATGTTTTACAGGGCATAACCACAAAAAATCTGACTTTACACCTCCAGAATTCCATTCTCCTGTGTTTGAAGGATTTTGTGCTTCTCTATAGAACAGATTTAGGGTAAAACAGAAAGCTCATTGCTGTTTTTCCTGATTGATTATCACTTACCTCATCCCACTCTAAAAGGTAGCTGGTGATTTTTGAACCATTGTCGATAGGGGCCTGTGCATGGGGAGAAAGAACAGAATAGGAAACTGGCAGGAAGATTACAGGGGGAAAAAGACTTTTAGAAATCCCCACAGCAAAAATTTAAACAGATGTTGCACCTGTTGGGTTCCATTTACACTTTCATGATCAGCATTTATATAGAAACACAGAAAGCTACCTTATACTGTGTCAGACCATCTAGGCCAGTCAGACCATCTTGCCTACACTGACCAGCAACAGTTCTCCAGAGTGTCAAACTGGGGTCTAGGAATGCCAGAGGCTGAACCTTTTGCAAACAAAGCAAGTGTTTTACCACATCAGCTATACAGTGCCTTCATTTGTGCCTCTTCTGGCCATGAGCGTTACTCTTGAGAAATTTTGTCCCCCTCTGAAGCAAACCTGAAGATTGCCTCACACATCACACCAGCTGTGTGGCGACTACTGAGCAGAAAATCCACAAAGGAAGTATAAAACAGCTTGCAGGATTTGAGCCAGTTTTAACCACATTGCTGAATTTTCCCTTTTCTGAGCCCAAATGTTACAGAAACGTCTTCAACTTCCCACACAAAACGCTACAATAGAGTTCCTCTCAGCAGAAACGGCTTGACGGGTTTAACACCAGAAGTGACGTAACAATATGCCATGGTTTGTTTTAGCCGCTTTTTGGTTCAACAAACCATGAATCATCTCAAAGCCGACCAAACAGGCAATGGCTTGGTTTCTCTAAAGCTTGGCTTCTTCTCCAGCTGCTCTTGCCTCACAATGCTGCTGCTTTGTAAGCCTCTTGGGTTGGTTAGGCAAGGCTGTTGGATTTGGACGCAACATCAGTTAAAACAAGCCATGGTTGGTAAGCTGATACCAAACCATGAATTCACACTTTGTGGCTTGCTTCAAACGCCGCTCCCCCAAACCATGGTTAGCCAGCTAGGCTGAGCTCAGGCATTCCAGCAAGCCTCACTCAGTCTAAACAAGCCATGGCTTATTGTTACAGGTGAACCAGGCCAGTCGCTGATAGTTTGGAGACAGGAAGAAGATCAGGTGGGAACCCTCAGCTGCCTGACAAAAGCAGGAAGTTAAAGAGAAGCCCTTCAAAAAATCACTTAAGAATGTCAATAGGAAGAGGCCCGAGCCTAGCAGTAGTAGTAGTAGTAGTAGTAGTAGTAGTAGTAGTAGTAATAATAATAATTTATTATTTACAACCCGCCCATCTGGCTGGGTTTCCCCAGCCACTCTGGGCGGCTTCCAAAAAAACACTAAAATACAATAACCTACGAAACATTAAAAGCTTCCCTAAACAGCTTCCCTAAACAGGGCTGCCTTCAGATGTCTTCTAAAAGTTTGGTAGTTATTTTTCTCTTTGACATCTGGTGAGAGGGCTTTCCACAGGGCGGGTGCCACTACCGAGAAGGCCCTCTGCCTGGTTCCCTCTAACTTGGCTTCTTGCTGTGAGGGAATCGCCAGAAGGCCCTCGGCGCTGGACCTCAGTGTCCGGGCAGAACGATGGAGGTGGAGATGCTCCTTCAGGGATACCCCTTCAGAAGGGGAAGGATTTGATGACTCTTGGGTTCCCTTCTAACTCTACAATTCTGTGATGGTGGGAAGTCCCGGCCCACAGAGGAAACAGCTTATTGTCGATGCAAACGTACTTTCCAACGCCTTGCTCGTATATCCCAGAAACAGTCCACCAATCTGTTTTTTGAAAGGATACAGCACAAAAAGGATCTCAGAGCTTTCACACTGCTTACCTTCCACTGTAAAGTTAGGGAATTTTTGGTCCTGTGCGAAGGTTTGGGTGGGAAAGGACATTCCGGGGCACAGCTGTGCGTGGTGAAGCTAACGGGTTCTGAACGGGATCCCTTTACTGAATTGTAGACGGCATATACCCTGAAATAGGGAACAAAGTTTGAAGGGGGGAAATAAGTAGGCGTTATTGATCTGGCTGCATCTGAAGGAGGAGTGGCTCTTTGCTCCTTTAGCCAACCTCACTAGAATGTCTCTGTTTTAGCAGGTCGGTCTTGGGTGACCCCGATGGACAACTTAGCGTTATCTGACGCTGCAGCCTCGCCGAACACCTACTGCATGGATGAAGGACGTGTGTCCTGCTCAGATGCCGTTGGACCACAACTCCCATAGGTCCCAACCCCCAGCATGGCCAATGATCAGGGGTGATGGGAGCTCAAATCCAAGAACATCTGAAGGGCCACAGGTCCCGTTCCCCCCAATCTACTGGATTAGTGCCTTGGATGGGAAATGCCTGGGAAGCCAATGTAGAAAAAGGATACCACGCAGACATGTATTTTCTGAAAACAAGTGGATGTTTGATAAGTTGCAGGAGCAGTTCTGTTAGTGAATTCCTGTTTTTATAATACTGTTTTACCGGTTTTTCTGCTTTGTATACACTTTTGTGTTACATTTTTGTATACAAATTAAAACAGATTTTTTTTAAAAAAAGAAATATCAAGCAGTTTTTAAAGTAGTTAAATTAAAAAATAGATGCTACTGTGTAAGAGGCTCTTTTTACTAGAGTGGAACCAGCTTCTGCAGGGCAGTCAGAACAGTTCAAAGGCACAAGCTCAATATGTAGTCCAAATGCAGGGGAAAGGAACCAGAAACTAACCATCTTCAGTCCAGACAAGCCCCCTCTGTCAGCAGAAAGTTAGGCCAAATTTAGGTTATTCTTCACATCAATATGGACTTATCCTGGTTCAAAAATGACCTCCTGCGACTGGGGGGGCTTCTCCATATTTTGAGTTTCAGTGTTCTCTCTTTTTTTGCAGGCTGAGCAGTGAATCAGGACCTGGTGTGAGAGGCAAGAACATTTGCACCATCCATTCAGCAAGGCATTCCCATGACTCTACTGAAGTGCTAGAATGGGAAGCTTTGAAGAACTGGCTTGGAGTTCTCAAGGAAGACTAGCACTCCCTGTGAACTGGTTTAGGGCATAAGGCGTGAGCCAGTGCAAATCTTGCCTCATCAGCTTGCCTTGGGACATATGGCAATATGTGCACCGTATCTACTACATTGTAAAATGAACGAGTTAACCCAAACGTTTACGTGTTTGTACGTGTATCTTTCGAATGCAGAGCTCCTTTAAAAGGGATGCAGACAAAACAAAGCAACTAGAAATAGTATAAGAACATTGTGTGGGTTTCTATTTTACGCTACTAAGCGCTGAACATGACCCACAATGACATCTCCTTGGGAAGAAATAAAGACACCTGCATTCACAAAGGAGTGACATATGAAAGATGCTGGAAAGCCTTATACAGTAGAGTAGGATTCTCAGGCATCGCAGCAAAAACCACAGGCATATTCCAGAACAGTTTATCCCTCTGAAAATGTCAACCTCTGGAAAACGTTGCCAAGGTTAAGACACTCTTGACTTCGCTTTTGCTCTCTCTCGTCCAAACTGGGCAACCAAATGAACACGTAAATAGCTTCTCCCGTATAACCTCGGGTGTGCTGTCGTTTTGGATCCAGCCGTATGTTTCCTCTGTGAATCATTTCTAGGCTGTATCTCTTGAACGCCTTCTTTATTGGCGTGTGAATGTGGGAGACGACACATGGAGCAAGAAAAGGAGACAGCCTCTCTGCCTTTGCCAAAACGTAGCAAGGCAATCGGAAGCAATTCCCTCCCTTTAACCAAAGGGAACCGACGGCTGGAGAAGAATGCTTCCCTCACACAGCGACAAGCCAGAGAAGGGAGTTCTGGTGGTGGCAGAGAAACACAAAGCCCACCAGATGTTCATTCGCCCTCAATCTAGCACAGGTCCCCAGGAACCTGTTTGGGGATTTACTGTATTTTTCGCTCCATAAGACACACCTTTTCCCTCCTCAAAAGTAAAGGGAAATGTCTGTGCGTCTTATGGAGCGAATGCACGGGACGGCAGAGGGTATCCCTCAGCTGCCGCTGCAGTCGCGAGCTGAGGGATGCCTCCACAGCCGGAGCCATGGCTCCCGTCCGTTGCTCGCTGTAAAGCAAGCAGAGCAAGAGCCACTGACATGCTCTGCGCAGCTCTCGCTTTAAAGGAAGAGCTGCACAGAGCGTGTCAGCGGCGCTTGCTCTGCTGGCTTCACAGTGAGCTGGGAGGAGGGGCGGAAGGGGCTCCCGTCTGCCCCTCCTTCCGCCTCGCTGTAAAACAAGCAAAGCATCTGTCCCGGTGTGTCTCCTCCTCTTGCTCCGGCGTTGCCTCGGTTTACAGCAAGGCAGGAGGAGGGATGGGCAAGCAAAGTGAGAGCTGCGCAAAGCAGGACAAAAGCCATGTAAGCAGCTCTCGCTTTTCTTGCTTTAAAGGAAGAAAAGCGAGAGCCGCTTATACGCTTCGCACAGAATTTCCCCCCCTTGTTTTCCTCCTCTAAAAACTAGGTGCGTCTTAAGGTCAGGTGCGTCTTATGAAGCGAAAAAATACAGGTATCTTCTTGCACCCTTTTCTGGGGTCTGGTAGTATTTGGGGAGAACTTGGGCAGTAGCCAACTACATCTTACTCAGAGCAGATAAATTAAATTTAATGAACGGGACTGAGTTAGGCAAATTAATTTCAATGGGTCTACTCCAAGAAAAACTTAGGCATTTCTATAACTGCTTGCTTTTTGCATGTTACGTGACTTTTCACACAACGTAAAAGCCATTTCCTGGAAATCAAGTGGAAGCTCAGGGCTCCTTTCTGTGTTGTTTCCAGGAAAATACCGTTTTGCAACTCCCTTAACTTGGAAAATGGTGGGAGTTTTGTGCTGATAAGGCCTGGGGCAGTATGGCGGCCTGCAGTTCTTTCCCGCCATTTAAAATTTTAGCATGGTGGCATATTAACCAAAAAAAAAAAAAAACACAACAAGGTACTGCTGTGTAAAGGGAGGTTGAAATTGAGATGGAAGTGCTAGTATTATATATACAGTAAAACTAATGCAATAAACTCCATTTCCGAATGCAGCCTTAGTTGACAATCATCCGTTGGTTCCACATTCATTAACTCAAGCATGGAGAGACTCAGATGGGCTGAAATGGAGACACTTTGTGTGGCGGTGCTTTTTTGTGTTTTGTTTTTAATACTCTGCGAAAGCATGTGCTGGAGTCTCCAGCTGTTGTTGGAGTACAAATCCCATCATTCCTAGCTAGCAGGGTGATGGGAATTGTAGTCCCAAAACTGGAGACCCAGGATTGGGTAACCCTGCTCTAACAAGACTGAGACACAATATTTTTTTGTAAGCAGAAACATCTAGTCTACCTTATTCTTATCACTCAACCATTCTAGAAGCCTTTTAAAGTTTTTCCTTACAAACAACAACCCAGCAACGGAATGTAAAACAACAAAATAAATCTAAACAGGCAGGGAGAGATTTGGAGCACACAGCCTGTTTAAACATGTGTGGAAAAGGGGTCTTATCCTTGACCTATGTAGTCAAGAGGAAAACAGAACATTTCCAGTATTTTACGTTTACTCACATTACAGTGACCGTCCAAATATTGACAATCCCAGATAACTTTTGTTAATATCTGTAAACTTAGCGATACACTGAGGAACACCAACGATCGGTCAAGCTGGTAGAAGTTGTCAACATTGACTTGGATTATGTCCCCAAAGAGGGGAAAACAGATTCTGTTTTCAAGCACTTACAAAATTAAGCTGGATAATCAAATATCCACATGTAAATGTCAGCAACTATAAAGTCTGGGACAGTCCGCTGCAACATCTATCACCGAATGGATTGAAACTGCAAAATCTACCCAAGCAATGTAGCTCACCTGACATGATATTCCGTTGCTGGCCTAAGATCTTTCAGTTTGTATTCCAATTCTTCTCCACTGGAAAATGAAAATGAAAAATGGTAACATTCATGCAAAGAGTGCCAATTTACATAAATGTATAGCACACCTTACTTCTAAAGACATTAAAAACCAGCCTCATAAGGAAAAGTAGTAATTTCAAACAGTGCAAAATGCAATTAAGCACAATAGAGCTAATCCCAGGTTTTATTTTCCATAACAGAGTACACTGTAAATATTTCTCTCTTTCTTTTTTTAAGGACAGAGCAACCTCTAATCAATGTCTAACACAGTCCAGGCATGCTCACATTGCTGATTCCAAAAAGAGAAAAATGGTCATCAATGGATCATGGAGGCTAGAGGCCTAAATCAGTCCTACCCCACTCTTCTTTTTGGGTATTCTCGAGTCAATTCTGGCACCGTTTTACAGCTTTTACAAAATATATATTTTGTATGCGTATGCTCATTGTTTTATTCGTTTTGTAAACCTCTCTTAAAGGGCAGTATAAAAATATTACTATTCCTCTTGGATACCAGGGAGAGTTTTAAAGCAGTGGAATTTCCACTGGCACACATCAGGGTATGGCAGTAAAAATACTGTATAGTGGTACCTTGGCTCTCAAACTTAATCCGTTCTGTGAGTCCGTTTGACTCCCAAATCAGTTCAAAAACCAAGGCGCAGCTTCCAACTGGCTGCAGGAGCTTCCTGCACTCAATCGGAAGCTGCGGAAGCCGCGCCGGATGTTCAGCTTCTGAAAAACGTTCGCAAACCGACTCGCTTCCACATTTGCGGTGTTCTGGAGCCAAGCCATTTGGGAACCAATGTACCACTGTATTTTGGTACAAAATATGGATTGTGTGACTACAGTGACACACTCACAACATGCAGCCTATGTTACGAAAGCCAACCCATTGTGCCCAGCCACTATGTTCTAAACTCGTTCTAAGTCCAGAGCACTTACAACAGAAAGGCCTCCGCTGCACTACGCATTTAAATCAGTGTCATACCACTTTAAACAGTCGCTGCTTCCCCCAGAGAATCCTGGGAAATGATATATATATATCTTTATTGTCATTGTCCCACACTGAACAATGAAACTGAAAATATACATAAAACATTCAAAAACCCCTAAAAACTCTGAAACCCCATTTTAAAATACAATATACTATAGAGACTCCTTATGCTGCGTTTAGAACCAGAATTGCATTTGTGTAGAAACTGTTTCTCAGGCGGCTAGTCCTGGTCTTTATGACCCTATACCTTCTTCCAGAAGACAGAAGCTGAAAGAGATCATTTCCGGGGTGCATACTATCCTGAACTATCTCTGCAGCTTTCTTATGGCACCTGGAAGCATAGATTTGATCCAAGGTGGGAAGAGTGCACCCAATTATTCTCTCTGCAGTCTTTGCAACCCTGGACAGCATTGTTTTTTCCCTGGTCGTGCAGCTCCCAAACCACACACACAGACCATAAATTAATGCACTCTCCAAAGTACAATGGTAAAATTCCACCAACAGGTCCTTTGAGAGATTGTTTTCTCGGAGGATTCTCAGAAAATATAACCTCTGCTGTGCTCTCTTCATCAGGTCTTTGCTGTTTTCTCCCCAGGTTAGGTCATCTCTCAACTCTATTCCCAGAAATCGAAACACTGAGACCTGTTCCACGAACTTCCCCTCAAGAATAAGTGGCTGAATATTCAATTTACATTTCCTAAAGTCCACAATCATCTCTTTTGTTTTATTCAAGTTAAGGAGTAAGTTATTTTTTCTGCACCACTCCCCCAACTGCTCAACTTCCTTCCTATAGGCCGCCTCCCCCTCTCCAGCCGTGATTAAACCAACCACCGTTGTATCATCTGCAAACTTAATGATCTTATTACTGGGGTATTTGGGGGCACAGTCAGCTGTATAGAGCGTATATAAAAGCGGGCGTAGTTGCTTAAAGGCGCTGAAAGTTGTTAGGAGACCCCACTTCCTCCCACAGAGCTACAGTTCTCTCGGAAGAGGGTCTGGCTGTTCAACCAGTCTGGAAATTACAGCTCTGCTGTGGGGGAAGATGGGTTCTTCCAACACGTCTCAGCATCCTTAACAAATTCCAGCCACCAGGATTCTTTGGAGGACGCTGTGACTGTTTAAAGCAGTTCGATGCTGAACTTGACTATACACAGAAAGCCCACACTTCCACAAGCCCTATTGCTTCCCATATTAAAATTCAGTGACATCCAAGCTTATGGAAACGCTCTCAAAGGCAAAAGGTGAATTTGTAAATTTCTTTGCTAAATGGCCTCTTTCTAGATGAAATGTCTGGACTACACAGTAGTCGAGCTGGCATGCCACCAATATTCCGCTCTGGAAGTCATTGGGATACACACACACACACACACACACACTTAGCAGACGGCTATTCCAGCTGGTGAACACTATGGAAAAAAACGCCGGGAGGGGAGCTGAAAGGGAGGAGGAAATGGCAAAATGACAACTGTGAAAGTGGAAGGAACATTGTGCTTCACTCTGGAAAAACAGCGATGGCAGCTTCTCCTTACCCTTCCAACCCCAACACCTTAGTTTTTATTTATTTATTTAAAAACCATGTAAAAATTGTAGCACTTGCATATTCTCTACCTGTAAATCATTTTGTACTTTCCATCCCTCCCTTTGTCTGATAAGGCAACTTCGTAAATACAGGTATAAGGCAAACCGTTGCTGTGCCTATCCACACTCAGAAGGTCATTTGGAGGAGACCATGTGAGCAAAACTGTCCTCGCCTGGATATCGGAAACCTAGAGAGACAAAAGAAGATGATGTTAGTGTCAGTGGTGAGATGAATCGTGAGCATGTATGCATAGAAGAGGTGAAGACACACAACAGCATCACCAAAGATAGAGTGGTGGTACTCAAACCCCAAATTAACTGCCCCTTGCGCTCTACTAGAAACATTTTGTAGCAGAACCAAGCGCTTGCACCTAACCCTAAAAGACCAAAGCCTTCTTCAGGTACACCATTTGCAATATTAAGAGTCACAACCCACCCCCCTTAAAACTAGTGGAAGAAGCTGGGCAGCTATGCTTATCCTACCTCCTCTGTCCCCATCGGCCTTAATGACTTAGGCGGGGGACTTTCTGCAGTGGGGAGCCTACTCCAGTTGGGTAGGCTTCTAGAAAGCACAAGGAGCCTAGAGGAGTGCCGAAGCTTTCTTCACAGTAGGAGCACTGCACACAGTCACCCTCCAAATCTTGGAAGCTAGACGCAAGTAACTCAGAACTGCGTTCCCTGAAGGTGGAAGCTTTCCAAGGTTTCAGTCAAGGACTCTCTTCCAGCCTGAAGATGCTGGGACTGAACCTTCTGCTATTGAGGTACGGCCCTTCACTGATGGGGCAGACCCAGCACACTCAACCCCACTTCCTCCTCTACAGTAAACGAATCCTGTGCACAGATACATGCCTGGAAGACGGTTTAGGCAGCGGTTCTCAACCTGTGGGTCCCCAGATGTTGTTGGACTACAACTCCCATCATCCCTGAGCTCTGGCCTTGCTAGCTAGGGGTGATGGGAGTCATAGTTCAACAACATCTGGGGACCCACAGGTTGAGAAAGGCTGGTTTAGGGAGATCTAAGATTAGGATTTCCCATGTTTTTCCTCTGCTAATCAGCAGCCCCATAGGGAGACGCGTAACTTTTCCCTCCCATGCCCTCTCTGCTGCTATTAACACGAGGAGGGGGAGGCGACAGGTAGAGAAAGTGGGGCTGCCAAAAATCACTGTCGCCCACATCATGTCTGGTTTTGACCCAGACACACCAAGCGTGCGTTTCGTGCCAAGCTCAATCTCTGAGCCCTTTTGCTGAGCCAACAAGGCAGCGATACCGGAGAAATTATTATCCGCAAACGCACTTAATCTTATCCCGCACCAAAACATCTGTAACCCTGAAAAAGGTCCACAAATGACTTTATGATCTTATTTGGAGTCAACTCCTAAAACGAGTTAATAAATCTTGTGGGCCGTGTTTATCAGGCAAAGGAGGAGTTCACGTAGCTTTAACATTTTTCTGAGCTTATGTAAAAAAAAAATAACTAAAACTAAAAAAAACACCAAAACCACGGTGATTGCTTCAAACACCTGGAATGATTAAAGCTGACATCGAATTAAGCCAGACGTCTGCAGCGAAAGCTCAATGTCTCGAATGAGACGGTGCAATTAAAATGCCTCAGGGATAAAATGGTAGCCAAGAATAAAATATGTTTACAGCTGAAATAAGCCCCTACACAAAATGTTTGATATCAATTAGGCGTTTTATAGGTCAAAATGAGGACAAAAGGCAACCAAATTGGATTGGGGGAGGTTTTTATTATTATTATTTTAAAAAGCACAACTGACTAAAAAGAGCACACACACACCCTACCATTTTGTTTATTATGGACACATGCTTGCATAACTGTTTTGCATAAATTCAGACAAGGACTTGGAACTTCATGTACCATATCCAGCCAATGTTCTGTTGGAATGCTTTCTTTCCTTTATGATCGCTAGCTAGGACACACGTATCCATTTAGAACATATGGCTAAAAACAAAACAAAAAGAACTTTCCTTTTTTTTTTTTGTATCCCTTTATAAACTTTAATAATTTGCACAATCCAGAGAGTAAAACAAATAGCAATTCCTGTGGACGTCCCAGGAAGAAAATCTTGGAAAACAGGGAGGAGGAGGGGAATTTCACACAGGAAGGCAGCAAGTTATGTCATTTGTTCTCCCAGGAGGTTAAAGCTCTGTTTTCTGAGAGAGGAAGGTGTGTAGAAGGAGCCTGACTGAGACCCTATAGATCAGGGATGTCCAACCGGGCGACCTCGATCGACAGGTCAATCCCCGAGTGACAGCGGTAGATCGCGGGCTCATTTTCTTCTGCGGGGGAAAAAGAGAATCCTTGGGTGTACTGTCCTGGTTGTTGGTTGGTTGTCGGCGCCCTGCTACACCGGCGTCTCTGAAGCCCCTGCTGGCTGGCCGTGGCAAGTTCACTCTGGCAAAAGGCTTCGCCGATCTCCGGCTGTGCGATGGTAGACAGTTCCTGACGGCTGTTCTTTGCTTCCCTGCGACAGTCTGACCGAAGGTGAGCCCCCCTTAAAAAAAGCTCAACTACTCTAGCTCTCCCCCCCCCAAAAAAATGTGTAGATCACTGCTGGTTTTTCATCCCAGGACTAGATCGCAGTCTCTTGGGAGTTGTAGAGTTGGAAGATCATCAGGTTCAACTTCCTGCAATGCAGGAATATTCAGCTGTCCCATACGGGGATCAAACTTGCAACCATGGCACCATGCTCTAACCAACTGAGAAACCTGAGCTGTAAACCAAGAAACCATAGTTCAACCAGTCACCTCAGCCATGGCTTTGGTCTCAGTCCCACTACCTCCATCTAAAGCTCAAAGGTTTGGGAGGAAGTCTTCTGTGTTGCCCAACATGGTCCTCCACTCCCTTGCAGGCTTGCCTGGGAGACATGGGGAGATCTAGGAATCTAAGCTGGCTTTCTCACAATTCTCCAGAGTGCCTGACAGAGCGATGTTGCAGGGCACTGCGGAAAACGTAACATGCCAAAAGAACCACCGTGGTTATTTACTGAATTTCCGCACCGCCCTTCGTCCAAGGACCACAAGGCGGTTTGCAATGTAAAAACACAAAAATACAAACCATGATAACGAACAATACCCACCCCCAATTTTAAAAGACTATTTGTTGTTGTTGTTTAGTCGTGTCCGACTCTTCGTGACCCCATGGACCAGAGAACGCCAGGCACCTCTGTCCTCCACTGCCTCCCGCAGTTTGGTGAAACTCATGCAGGTAACCTCGAAAACACTATCCAACCATCTCGTCCTCTGTCGCCCCCTTCTCCTTGTGCCCTCCATCTTTCCCAACATCAGGGTCTTTTCCAGGGAGTCTTCTCTTCTCATGAGGTGGTCAAAGTACTGGAGCCTCAGCTTCACAATCTGTCCTTCCAGTGAAGACTATAAAGACTATAGGTTGTTTTAATTATCCAACGGCCTGGGAGAAGAGGAATGTTTTCACCTGAGGCCCAAAGATATGTACCGTAAGGAAGGTGCCAGGGGAGCCTCTCTGGGGAGAGCATTCCACAAGCAGGGAGCCACCACAGAGAAGGCTCGTTCTCGTGTTGCTGCCCACTGGACCTCTCGTGGAAGAGGCACACAAAAATGGGTCTCAGACAATGATTGCAGAGTCCAGGTTGGTTCACATGAGAAGAGGCGGTTCTTGAGGTGCTAGGCAGCTTCATTGGTTTAAACGGAGAGTCAAAATAGATTCCACTGATCCATCTAAGTACCTTGAACTGAGCCAGAAGGTACCAAGCAGTCTATGCTGAATGTAAGTTGACATTTGCTGCGGAACAA
Source organism: Podarcis melisellensis (assembly GCF_964234715.1). Taxonomy (NCBI): domain Eukaryota; kingdom Metazoa; phylum Chordata; class Lepidosauria; order Squamata; family Lacertidae; genus Podarcis; species Podarcis melisellensis. Next base: position 14,574,570 of record NC_138537.1, read on the forward strand.
CCTGTCCGTAAGACTTTACTATATGCACTCTCCATTGGAAACCTTTCCTGTGAAAAGTCCCATCCGGAATGAATGAGAGCTGGACTTATTGCATAGCTTGGATTCATTTCTAATGTAGTTTGTGCCCTAATTAAAATACCACAGGGCCATAAAGTACTATACACCTAGGTTGAGAGAAATGGTTTCTTCTTGTACAGCAAGAACAGAGAATCACAAAAGGCACATTTCTTTGCTTGGGTAATCCAAACTATTCAGTTTGCTATTTCCAAAAAAATACATTCATTTCCCCCTTTAGCCATACAATAGCTAAGTCGGTATCATAAAGACCCCAAATTGCCTGTTAGAAACAATAATCCAAATTAAAATGCCCACTTTAAGAAGGAATGAAAAAAGTAGATTACAGTTTATTGCACTTTTTGGGGGGGGGAGGGGAGAACCCTTCATGATGGAGCTTCAATTCCTTTAAGCAATATGTCCAGCACAAGCTGCCACAGAAACATTTTAATTTCGAGACCCTGATACTGATTGTGTGTGTGCGCACATCGCATCTCCAAATTTCAACAAACAACTCAGACCTTGCAAAAAAAAGGGTTGCAATTTTCAAGAAGATGCTCATCTAAGCAGTACTGCAACTATGTCTCTGAAATGCAGAGACCAGCAGGTAGATCAAGTAGGCAACATTCACTGGATTTTCCATCTTACTGGTCCTCTAGTCTACTATTCATTAAACAATCACCTTTTCCTTCCTTTGTAATGCCCCACCTTAACCGAAAATCATAGCCAATTAAGCAAAAGAGCAACGAGGCTGGTATTACTATTTCTACAGGATTTCAACAGGATTGCTTCTCTCTCTCTCTCTCTCTCATTTGGACTCGCACACAACAAATACGAGATCATGCATGCAACTACTACCAGCAGGAATTCACGCGCTCACATATGTGCTGAAGTCATCAGCGAAGCACGCTAAGGCTATCTCAGACGAAAGCCCGTAAAAACCTTTCTACCAGACTGCCCTGTTACATAATCTCAGCATGCCACACATGTGAAAGGAAAGCTGGGAATAATGCAAGGAATGCAGCTGTAAACATTTTACATGTTTACGGGGGCTATTTCTGCACATTCGCTTTTTTAAAAAAAGCCAGATGACTAACGGTCTGATTGCATGAGCTACAGCGGCAATTACGTCTTTTAAGATAAGGAGGCACAGCTGCGCCAAAGCAGCCTCGTGGATAAGGCAACTGCCGAGATGACCACAAGGATGCTTGAAGGACCTAGTGCAATTCAAACTCTGAAGCGGTGTTAAGATTGCAGCTTTAGCTAACTACTGGATTGAGATGCACTTCTCATACTGAAATTCTCTATTTAAATAGGATATCTTCTTTCAGACAATTCAGACCAGTGCAGAAAGATGGGTGAAAAATATATGAAAGTAGCACAGATCGGAAACGGGACAGATTTGTCCGTCCTTAGACGACTACATCCAAACCTAGACCAGGAGCGTTTTTGCTCTGGTTCAGGGGTCCCTGAGGTCAGTGGCTGGAGCACGGAACTTCAGCTAGCTATTATTATTATTATTAATAATAATAATATGCAACCCCTACGCTGTGAAATATAAGCTTGTGTGCTACCAATGACATAAACTCCAAAGCTACTTTGCACGAATGTTACACTAGATCTCATCTCCTATCTTCAATTTTGCACTGCTGTGTAATTATTATTTTTCGTCAAATGCCAGCGGATTACATACCTGTGGTTTTTCAATTCCAGAAAGGACATCTTGAACCCTTTTTGTTTCTGTGTCACATTCTGTGCAGGAAGAAAAAAAAGAGGACAGAAGTTACAACTTTTGCTTCAGTAGCAAGAGCGTCAACCAAATTTTGAATTCATCCACACGTGAGTTCACACAATCGGAGAGATAACGCAGAGGCAACGCTTTAACCATGGATCAAAGGGAGGAACTGTGAACTTCCATGCTTGCTCCCTATGCGAATAGTTCCTTCGTCCTCCAGTGCAAACTACGATCACTATTCTAAGGCTCATGCCGAGATCAACTATATTTATTTACTTATTCCAAACCTCTTTTAACTACTTTTCATCGAGAGAATTCCAAAGTGGTGTGTACAGGAAAAAATCTATCAACCCATCATAGAAACACAATATAAAAACCAATGTATTAGAAGAACAATATACAGTAAAAAGCAAGATGCAGATTAGAAATGGCTGGCAGCTTTAGTCATAGTCAAGAGATGTTGTTGATGTTATTTTAATTTATTACCTGCCATTCACCCTAATGTCCTAGGGTGTTTTACAACAATTTAAAATATAACATCGCAAACAGTTTGAAAAACCTACAATTTAAAAAATAACGAAATCACAGAAAATAGGCTGTTTCCTGAAAACATACACCTGAAGTTGTGTATACATTATACACCAGAAGCGGTATGATGAAGTTGCCAGACACACCTCTCCAGGGAGGGATTTCCACAACTTAGGGGCTGCCACAGAAAATGCCCTCTTCCTAGGCCACCCCCAACCCGAGTGTCTGAAGGCAGCAGAACTACCAGGAGGGTCCCTTAACATACAAGGTTTTGAAGTTAACCTCAACCAGGATATGAAGCAGGGGTTTAAAGCTTGGTGCTGGTGGAAGGATTTGGCTCCTCACCTGTAACCAATAAAGTTGTGGCCTTTTTTAGCCCATTAACCTTAATAATTGTGTCATGTGTCATTATTTCCACTTGGGGGAGGGCGGGAACTTGCCACGCAAAGCCACTTCCACCCTTCCACCCGCGCAATTGGATTCCCGGCCATTTCACCCCTTGGCCAGCCAATCGGCTGGCTCTGGGGGCGTGGCCTGCCCCATTTTAAGCAGGACTGGGCCAGGGATCTCCCTCTTTGCCGCTTCTCAGAGTTTGGTTTCCCCACCCTCCCGCCCTATAAGGTTTTGCCTTTGACCTTGCTATGGACCTTGGTTGGTTTCCGTTGAGGGGCCTGGTAGGAATTTTTCCACTTGGCAAATTGGCACCACCCACTTGGTTTTTGCCTACATCATAGCAAATCGTCACAACTTTCTGGATATTGGTAGTTAGGCATTGGAATATTTCTGTAGTTGGGAGAGGGGAGGCAACGCCATCACCTGCCCTATGTATTGAAGGGTAGTCCGGTAAAGGATTCTGGGGGGCGTGGCCCTGTCCGAAGCATAGGGAGGTGAGGGCCTAAGGCACGCCCCCTATTGGTGACCCCGGGGGAGTTCCTAGTTGATGTGCATCAGAAGGATTCCCCTTACTGGTGGTTAACCCTTCTGGACTTCAAGCGGACAGGCTGAAGTTGGATATAGTCAGTTAGGGCCAATGCCTAAGCCAATACCGCTCATCACCGGTAACCAATAAAGTTGTGGCCTTTTTGAAGTCCATTAACCTTAATAACTGTGTCATTATTTCCACGGGGGTGTGGGGTGGGAACTCGCTACGCAAAAGTGCTATCCTGTTCTTCTAACCCTAGGTAAGGAGCAGGGGTGAAAGGAATTTCCTAGGTTCCTCTTAAGAATCAAGAGTATTTCAGCCAAAACCTAGTATGCCTTGAGAGGCATGGGGGAAGGATTTTGGTCCCTCTAGTTGCTGCTCAACTACATCTCCCATCAACCCCAGCCAGCATGGCCAACAGTCAAGAGTGATGGGAATTGTAGCCCAGGAGCATCAGAAAGGCCAAAGGTTCTCCACACCCAACACAGGCCACAGGTAGCAAAAGAACTGTCTTTGCGACATCTGGAAAACGAACAACTGGGCACAGAATCATGAGCAAGAAAGCAGGTTTAGTAACTCAGTATCAGGAAAGTCCTCAGAATTCAGCTACGAAAGAAGAATTATGAAGCTGTGCATAGTTTCGCCCACGTAAGATCTATAGTTGTCGACCGGGCTGAAAATGCCTTGATCCTGCCATTTGTGGAACCGGAATGCTGGCCTGTTTCCTTTTGCATTCGAACAATCTAGTAGAAAAGCCACCTTTCCAGGCTGGGGGAAGACAACACACTGAGGGACAGCTGAGCATGGCGACACTGTTTTGCTCAGAGACAGGCAGACTATGCTAAACTGGTCTGCCAGCTTCAGACAATTTCCTTCGAAAGGAAGGAACACAGGATGATTATTCAGCCTCTGGCAAAGACTCCAAATGGCATTTGGAGCACAAATATAGCAAGAGTCTTACATATCATTCTGATTCTGCCTACTTTGGCACAGAAGGAAGCCTATCAGATCTTTATACTCTTGTTTATGGGAATATTCCATAGTAATAATCCTTTCAATCCTGATTATACCACCTATCTCCCATCCCTTGGATTTGTGCTCCCAATTTTGTTCTCAGCTTGCCCCTTTTCTCTCTCTACTTGAGTTAGCTCAAGCTCAAGGGCAATAAGGCATCACTATTCAACTCATAACAGGAAAGGATATGGTGGTAGCTTGTCCACTTAGTGAACCATTCAGATTACTATTCATCATTCAGATTACTATTCATAACAAGAATAGTTCAGTTTGAAAAAGAAAATAAAGAACTTGACCAAAAGCAGTGGTTCCCAAGAAAATACTCAGTGCAAATTAATCTTCAAGCAGATCACACTTGACATTGCCTGCTTGCCAAAGATCATGAAACCAAAACGTGGGCGGAAAGCTACAAATCTCTGAAAACCCCAAAAGCCATTCTGACAGTATTTCAAGAATCCAGATCCAAACTATTTGCATTCTTCCAACGAACCACTTAATATGCAAAAACACATTGCAAGTGAAACATGCATGCGTGAAAGGTGCTCCATAGTCTCAAGACTTCAAAACCAATGATGCAGTGCAACTATGAATGCATGGAAACACTTGGAGCTCTGTATTGATACGACCACAACTGACAATTAACTGCACAATGGGAAACAGATGAATTCTGAACAAAATGGATTTTCCAGGAAGAAAGAACAATGTAATAAGAATTCATATTCTGCTCTGGCTCAGTAATGGAGACTCTCTTTGTTAGGTAACAATATTCATTTCAAAATTGTCTTATAGATGTATCTTAACAGTCAAACCACAAGCCACCAAATGTTAAGAAACACCGAATATAACTCAACATAAATGATGTCTTGTAATTATGTAATCATGCAATTATTTAATTAGTTGGAACTGGTGTGGTTTTTTTGTTTTATTACGGGTTGTATTTATTGGTTTTGTTTGCATTTGTTAATGATGGGTGAATTTTTCTTTTGTTATCTGGTAATTTTGTTCTGTTATTTTATTGCAACACAGTATGCGAAGCGGATTCTTGAATTTTTGTTTCGTCTGTTTTCAGCCATACAGTGGTACCTCAGGTTAAGTACTTAATTCGTTCCGGAGGTCCGTTCTTAACCTGAAACTGTTCTTAACCTGAAGCACCACTTTAGCTAATGGGGCCTCCTGCTGCGCCACCGGAGCATGATTTCTGTTCTTATCCTGAAGCAAAGTTCTTAACCTGAAGCAATATTTCTGGGTTAGCGGAGTGTGTAACCTGAAGCGTATGTAACCTGAAGCGTATGTAACCCGAGGTACCACTGTATTTCAAATGGCTACAGGATGGCAAAGTGATTTTTGTCACGTATTTTGTAATTGCTATGGATTGTAAACCAGCTCAAGTACAGTTAATACGGAGAGGCAGTGTGCAAATTTGAAATGATGTGAAATAACTTAAAACTACTGGACCCACTGGATCTGGCATTTCCTCCTGAAATCTTCAGGGTTGGGGATAATCAAATGCCCCTTTTTTTCCTCACTGCAAAATTCTTTATACTTATTACTTCACCTTAGCTGCCAGAAGCTGATGCTGAATCATTCTTGACCTTTAATCCTTAACATGTGGACCAGATTTTCTCTCTTTACATTGCTTTATAGCTGAGATTCCTGTCACACTCAGTAATGAGATGAGATAAAAATAAACCCACAAAGCTTAATGAAATTTCATTTCCCTCTCCATGTGGAAAAAGTGACAATTTTCTACAGTAACTAACCCCAGCGTTGACCCTTTTCAAGTCACTGATGACTAGCACACTCCAGCTGAAGCACTGGATAAAAATAGGATACAGGGACTATAAAACAAACATGGCGGTTATTTTAGATATTTAAGGGGTGGGGGAACAGAACTCTAAACATACATTCCCGCGAGGGATGACCGATTCCTGTTATGACTTTGGCAAGGGTCATATTGTTAAGGGCTGAGGCCCAAGAATGGACTACGACATTGCTGTACCAAAACAGGGTGAAATAGTGGCCAAATATCATTTCTTTGGGAAGGATATAAATGTGTAACATAGGCCTCTTCGTCTTCCTTAGGCTCCTTTCATTGACCTGTTGGCCTTCAGAAGTTGTTTGGACACCCAACTCACATCAGCCAGCATAACGTAATAATTGGGGTGATGGGAGTTGTAATCCAACAACATCTGGAGGGCCACAGGTTCCCCATTCCAGCTTTAAGCTCATGGCATGTATTTATATTAATTATAAAAATAGGTAAAGGTAAAGGGACCCCTGACCATTAGGACCAGTCGTGACCGACTCTAGGGTTGCGGCGCTCATCTCGCTTTATTGGCAGAGGGAGCCTGCATACAGCTTCCGGGTCATGTGGCCAGCATGACTAAGCCACTTCTGGCGAACCAGAGCAGCGCACGGAAATGCCGTTTACCTTCCCGCCAGAGCGGTACCTATTTATCTACTTGCACTTTGATGTGCTTTTGAACAGCTAGGTTGGCAGGAGCAGGGACAGGAGCAGGGACCGAGCAACAGGAGTTCACCCCGTAACGAGGATTTGAACCGCCGACCTTCTGATCAGCAAGGCTCTGTGGTTTAACCCTGATTTACCACGTACCACTGGTAAATCAGGCTTTGCTCCCAACCAATGAAATCGAGTGCCAGTTAGGGGGTGGACTTGCCAGCCTAAATTTGGTCCATAACACTTTCGCACATTTCGGGTGCTAACATCCTGCACAAATGACGTATAAATGGTATTGGGAAAGGAGGGAATTGGCATATCTAAATGGGCATGAGACACACCGAAGAGTGAAATAACCGCCCCGAGACCTGAGGGTACAGGGCAGTATAATTAATTTATTAATAGTACAATTCAATAAATAACAAAAAAGTTTATTATTTATACGCCACCCATCTGACTGGGTTACTCCAGCCACTCTGAGCGCCTTCGAACAAATCAAAAGACGGTAAGACATCAAACATTCAAAACCTCCTTATTCAAAGCCTGTACTGGCCCATTTTCCATGTGGATTAAAACAAACGAAGAAACAAACATATCATCCTTCAAGAAACAAAGCAAAACACTTTGTGTGGTCAGAGGGCTATACTTTTATTTTTTAAAGCCTTTTAGTAGCTGCTTGGAATGGTCTGAGGAAACAGCTTCTGCTTCCATATGTCCAGCTTTCTTTATTCAATGTCCCCAAAACATTAAATGCTATTGCTCCCTGGGACATTTGCAGACCCATTTTCAACACCTGTGACTCTAGCTGCTCCCTGGGACTGTTAGCTGTTGGAGGCAGATTGCTTGTGGGATTTGTTGGAGTTCTGATTCCAAAGGAGGTCTATGTTCTGAGCAGGATCAGGTGGGTCCATTTCAGAATTCAGATCCACCATTCCTCAAGCATTCCTAGCGCACTGCTCTTCCATGTGCTCTAGAGACCAGAGGCCTAACTCACATTTGTTCTGCAGCCAGGAAGTCCTGTTAGCAGGGTCAAGTCCCAGGTATACATTTATCTGCCTGTTAAAAACTCTATATCCAGCAGAGGTCAGCTGAGAGCTAGGAGGACCCTCTGAAGTGATAACGAAGTGAACCAAGCACCAAAAAGATACTGGAGCAAAGAAAAGATTACACATGACTCCACAAAGGCTTAGAGAAACTAAATGCCCACCAAAGAAACACACCCATGATTCTAACCTTCATAGGACCAGTGAGACAGTTCTGCATTGTTTCCAGATTTGCCTTTTATTATAAAATGCATTTACTCGTGACAAAATGGGAGGTGCAACTATGGAGAAAAGGACAGTGTTAGGGGTGGGGTAATCTATCAATTCTGGTTCCTTTCAGTGCCTCATTTCCCCCTTCTTTAGTTTGGCTTTCCAAACTTTTTAATGTTCTTTTATTGACTAGTTTTATGTGCTATTGTTGTAAAATGCTCTGATTTCTCTTTTATGAAAGAGCAGAATATAAATATTTTTATAAAGAAATAAAACAAATATCAGCTTGCAATGTTCTAAAAAAGGATACCTGAAAATTCATCAGCATTTCAGTATCAATGTATCCTATTACACACATTTTTGCAAGCCGTTTCCCCTATTATTTCCACTAATATATGATTTCTTATGCACACTTTACCCTAGCACATGCAATTCTATACACTGAGGTGGTACCTCAGTTTACGAACTTAATCCGTTCCGGAAGTCCATTCTTAAACCGAAACCGTTCTTAAACCGAGACACACTTTCCCTAATGAGGCCTCCCGCCACCGGTGCCCTTCCTTGTTCGGATTCCGTTCTTAGACTGAGGTAAAGTTCTCAAACTGGGACACTATTTCTGGTTTTGTGGAGTTCGTAAACTGAATCGTTTGTAAACAGGACTGTTCTTAAACCAAGGTACCACTGTACAGTGGTACCTCGGGTTACAGACGCTCCAGGTTACCGACTCTGCTAACCCAGAAACAATACCTCGGGTTAAGAACTTTGCTTCAGGATGAGAACAGAAATCGTGTGGCGGTGGAGCAGCATCAGCGGGAGGCCCCATTAGCTAAAGTGGTACCTCAGGTTAAGAACAGTTTCAGGTTTCAGGTTATGAACGGACCTCCAGAACGAATTAAGTTCTTAACCCGACGTACCACTGTACATATGACTTGACCAGAAGAACTACATTGCAAAATTTGGAGAACTGCAAATTTTGAAGGAAGGCTGCTTTTTTTAGTTTTGCACCAAGTGTGAATTAGCTAGGAACGACTTTAAATGGCCTCCCCATCCTTATCAGCAGCAGATAAACCAGTGTGCCAATATTTTACAGGACTGGCACAGTCATCGGATATTAGACGTAAGCCACAAGCCACAGGACTGTGCGATGAACTTCCTGCGGCCAGCATAACTTTTCTTTTTTAAAATCACAAAGAGCAACTCTGTGCAATGCACGGGGAATCACTTACAACCCTTTCAAAAAGTGCTTGCTGCAAGGCACCAGCACTCTTGAACTAAGCCAGTTTCCCAAACTTGGGTCTCCAGCTGTTTTTGGACTACAACTCCCATCATCCCTAGCTAGCAGGACCAGTGGTCAGGGATGATGGGAGTTGTAGTCCAAAAACAACTGGAGACAAGGATGGAAGACTGAAGAAACCCCAACTAAAGAATCATGGCAAGAAAAATTGATGGACTATGCAGAACTGGCAAAACTGACATATAAGCTACGGGATAAGGATAAATGTGACTTTAAAGATGAATGGGGACCCTTTACAAAGTATTTGAAGACGCAACAAAGCGAACTGGACTCCTTGGCTGGCTCTGAATAAACATTCACAAACTTTTTATTGATAATAACCAGATAAATAGTTTGAGGATCTATACAACTGTGTAACATGCAGAAATCAGCATTCTCAGAGAAATCAAAGAATGGAACTGAGGGAAGTCGGGGGGTGGGGGTGGGTGGGTTTTGTAGGGGAGGGTGGGGGAGGGAAGAAAAATGGGGAAAAAAATAAGGATGATATGTTTCTGGATAATATGTTTTGTTTCAATTTTGAATTAAAACAATAACAACAACAAAAACAGCTGGAGACCCACGTTTGGGAAACCCTTGCTAACAGCAAGATCCAGGAAGAAATTATGGAGCATAGGGGGCTACATTACACAGAGTCAGACCATTATGTCCTTTCAGCTCAGAATCTATACTGTCTCTACTGAGTGGCATCAGCTCTTCAGGCTCTGAGATGCAGATCTTCCTTGGTGTTACCTGTAGAAACCAGGAACTGACTCTGGAGCTCTTTCCAGGCATAGCTTGTGCTCAGGAGTCCCTCCCTTCTGCACTACCATGCTAACCTACCAAAGGAAGAATAGTGGTCTGCCTGTCTGTGCGTGATTTATTTTTTGCATTTATACCACCCCACCCCCCATTTTCTTCTTCCAAGGAGCTCAAAGTGGTGTGCAGGGTTCTCCTCACAACAACCCTGTGAAGATGAAGATGAAGAAGAAGAGAACCCGAAGTCTAGCTGAGCACATCTAAGCTTTTTGGGGGATGCCAAATGGAGTGCTCCATGTTAAAACGTTGTTAAAGCTGTAGCACATTCCATTATGGGCACCAACGTCCCAATACCAAAATAATAAATTACATTGAACCCCACGTAGGCCACACCTCTAACTGCAAACTGTGCATGTTCCCTGCAAAAGCAACAACAGAATCCTACACAGAGGGCATTTGGTTCCTGGAAAGAAAAATTCAAATCCGGTGTTATGTAAATACAGGAACCCCGTGACTCCAACAGGAAGCAAATCTAGGGAGCGAGGAAGATCAAGAAGAATTGCAATAATTTAAGCAGTAACTTTCATTTCTCTGTTCCCTGCTAAGATAAACGTGGCAAAACTGAGTTTAGATGAATGCGTAAGATGAAGGAAGGCACGGGAAAGGTGAACGCTGGTGTCTCTTAGCAGTGTTGGCAAAGCCTCAAAAATAAACGAAGCCCCCTAGAACCTCGCGCCGATTTGTCACATTTCTTGGTTTTAAAGCTTCTTTTTACGAACCAGATGGGTTTTTACGAGGCCTATAGGACGCCTACACGCTGGCCTGGATCAACAACAAACAGAAAAGGATTATTACCCAAAGTTCTGCAAGCTGAGTTGCTCTGTTGCGAATAGTTCCTCCTCCTCTCTTCCACCACCTCATAAAATGCCCTGCATTGCAGGCGGGTGGCATCAGGAATGGGGAAAGATCCCACCTGTTGTCTTAACGCTCAGAGGGGTAGAAAAGTACAAGAACTTTGGCAAGCCACGCAGACAGGGCCAATTCTCAAAAACACAGCAAACATAAAATGGTTCTCACAATGGCGGCCCCTCGTGCTAATTAAGAGGCAAGAAGGAACTTTCCCTCAATGCCAAGTTGAGTAGGTTTCTAAAGGGCGGGCGGGGATGAGAAGGAAACAGGATTCGGGTTAATGACTGTGGCATCTGATTTGTCTGCATTTTTACCACCTGTCTAATCTGAAGCATTCAGGATCTTTCCAGTTTTCCCGTGTATGCATGGTGAGAAAGGAGAATGCCGGAGCAGCTTCTTCTATCCAGATCTGGGAACTGCATTGCACAGCGATAATAATAATAATAATAATAATAATAATAATAATAATAATAATAATAATTGTATATGCTGCCCATCTAACTGGGTTGCCCCAGTCACTCTGGCAGGGTCCCGACAAAAAATAGTAAAAATGCAATAAATCCCTACTGATTTTATCTGAATTGACTTTCAGCTATGTGCGTTGAGGATCATAGAGGAATCACAGAATTGTAGAGCCGGAAGGGACCACCAGGGTAATTCTAGTCCAACCCTCACAGCTCAAGAACGTGAGCCAATGGCTTGAAAACTATGTTATGCTGAGCCCTGGAGATCCTCGGAAGCATACCAGAGGTCTTTTGATGGAGGGTGCAAGGGATGTGATGTAAAAAGCAACAACTCCCCCCCCCCCCACACACACACGCAGGCACAAAATCAGTGCAGGGATAGCTCAGTTGGTTAGAGCATGGGGCTGATAACGTCAAAGTTTCATTGCTTTTAAGCCAACCGTCCCCAACCCGGCATTTCGGTTTACCGCTTCCACCAGTCCCAGCCTACACTGGCAACTTTCGGGGCTGATGGGAGTTAACAGTCCAAAATGTCTGGACGATGCCAGGTTATGGAAGGCTGTTTTAAGGAGTTTCCCCCTATTTGTTTCCGGAATCAAGAGCTGAGCGGCTGGTGGTGAATTTCTTAAAGTTGCAAAACATAGTGAAGCCCATCGGGATTTTACTTTTCAGACTCCACCAAACCATGTTGCCTATTGTCAGGGAACTGCCATCAGAGCTAGAGGTGGGGGGAAGGCTCCAGAGGGATGCCGGAGAGGGTCCCAGTAGGGAGAGAGGCAGCCCATCTGCTGGGGAAGGAAATCAGCGTAACACCAGTGGAGAAGGGGGGCAGATGGGGGAATTGGAGAGGAGGCTCCAGGACTCTTCACCGGAGACCAGCGGGGAGAGCACGGGTCCTCCGCTGCCCACACCCTCCCTGCGCAGAAGACTTCCGTGCAGGGAGAGTAGGAGGAGACTTGGCGTCAAAGAACTTCTTTGCTGGAAGAAGTTCAGGAAATGCCCACTGACGGATTCTGCCAGCGACTGAGACAGCCACGAAGTGAAGGGCTGTCCAGACAGAAAGGGTTCAACCAGGTAACCTAGCCAGGAGTGGCGGCAACTTACGCACGAGCAACCCCTGGAATCATTACACCTATGTATCTGACAGGGACAGAGACATGCATGACTGCACCGTCACATGCTGTTTGGCTGCGAGGAGATTAGCTAATGACAGATGAAGACTGCCTGCCTATCTGTGCTGATTCTGTCCTGCAGCCATGGCAAAGACTGTAAGAAACGTTTTAGGCATGCCTCTGCCTGAGTGAGAGGAGCGCCTTCAAATAGGCTCCAGAATCTTCTGCAATGTTGTGAAGTTCAGATCTGCAGGAGTTTCTCAACAGACAAATTGCCTGTGGCACAGGGACTCTGAGGGCAGAAATCTCGAAAACCTCCAGCATGGGGAATTAACAGTGGCAGAGTGAGGCACACATGGAAAGAAGAGTTTGTTAGAAGGTTCAGCTACGCAACGTCTCTGCGCTTCTTCGGGGCAGAACACGCATACTGCTTATTGCACCCTCGCAGAAATCCTTTATGAAAGTAAGGATGAGCTTCCATGCAAACAATAAACAGACGGTGGGTAAAGTAAATGTATCACAAACCAAAGTTTCAAGTTCCCACGAGGAGGAACGGTTCTCATGTTTGCTCCGAGAGCAGCTGTGTTATGCAAATTGTTTGAATTGCAAGCCCAAAAGCTAATTAAAATATCTCCACTGTAAACACGGCTTAAGGGCTTCTCTCCGCCTGCCTGCCCCCCCCACCCCCCCACTCCTTCACAGCAAAGACGGGAAAGGTCCAGCTAGACACTTAGCAGCCTGGTGATAGCAAAGTAGTTGCTGTTTCAAACAGCCCCTCCATTCCAGGCTGGTGACATAAGGACTGGGCCCTTCCATGCTGCATGCCTCACTCCCAAGCGCGGTTCCTCGCTTGCAGATGTGCCAGTCATAACATCATCTGCGCGCTCAGAATTTCTTCCAGGTTTCCAGAGGCCGTGACCACCGCAATTGCTGGCAGAAACCTTTCGCTAGTCACGCAGAAAGAGTGTAGCCTCCAATTTGCTAGACAAGAGAGTGTGTTTTCCCCCTAATGGGCCGATTCCTAATAGCCCCCCATGTGCTTCCGTGCTCTCATGGCAGCTGCCAGTAGGTTGTCCAAATCCCAGCAGCTTCAAACGCCTTCACTCAGCTTTCATGACCTTGGGAGCCAGCAACCAAAATCACCATAAACCTGCCTATGCAGCTATGTCCCTTGCCAGGAGGCCAAGGTACCTTCTTTCATTGCTGCCGTCACCATCATGCAACAGGCACGATTCTGTATTTTAACATCTGTTTGGCCAGCTTCACAGTGAGCTTTACGCACTTGTGCTCTAGCTATCACCCCACCTGCTTCATCACCCCAAATAATCCCTAGTATTTCGAGCGGCAAACTGGGCTCTGCAGTGCCAGAGACGGTGCCTGGTCCACTGCACCATTCTGTTCCATACCAAGACTAAGACCTGGATAGGATTGTAAGCTCTAGGAAATAGGCACTCAAGGGTGGTAAGCTCTTCTGGAAAACAGGCAATCCAGAATCCTTAAGTATTTGAAGGCAGATCAACTTAATGGGTCTTCTACCCTAGGAGAGGGGGCTGCTGTTGTTGTTGTTGTGTTGTTGTTGTTGTTGTTGTTGTAAGACCAGACATGCCAGAAAATGGTTTGACCAGGATAACGGAGGAATCACAGCCCCAGACCATCCCACTCAAGGTCTGCAGCAAGGACCAATCTGAAGTTATGCTCCACCTTGCGAGCCAGGCCAATGGACCATTTGAGAAAACCGCATGGTTCTCATGGTGGCCAAGAAGTCCCAAGCTGACCATTGAGAACTGTCTTGGTGTGAATGTCCAAGTCCCACAGAACAACTCAAGGTTCTCCAACACCACCATACTTGAGACTACAATTGGCCAGCTTCTTCACATGGGGATCTAAGATCGATGACGACAGGTATCAGAGGAAGCCTAGATTTCAGAGCATCACTGATTGACATACATCACTGAATATTTTGACGTTTTGGTTATATTCATTTCCAAAAGCAAAGTTGGGTGGAGTTTTAGGTGAAGAAGGAAGTAGGATGCTCAAACGCACGAAAGAGAACTCTGGGTGGCACGGGCATGAAGGTCACAGCTTGGATTTATGATCTTCTTTCCTCCTTTTTTACGATTGCTTAAATACAGCAGCAGCGAACACCCACCCCCTGCAAATATTACTGGCCCAAGATCTGAGCCAGTTCTTGCAATGAACAACATACAGCTGGCCAACTGAAGGCCAAGCAAAGCTTCCTTGGTAAAGTGGTGCTGCCTATGACAATATACGAGGGTGAGCACAGCTGATGCAACATGTGTTTTGCCCCCTTGGAGGAATGCTTTTGCCTCGCAAAGGGGAACGACAGATACGCAGCATGGAGCAAAGCCACGGCTCATCAGCTTTGAAGCAACCGCCAATTAAACAGCAATACAGAAGCTGCATACATGGATAAAAGGCAAGTCCAGTTCGGCGGGTTGAACTTTAGCCTTTCTTCTCAACATTAACCACCAACTTGGAAGCTAGGTGGCCTCTTGGTGGCTACAGCGAGAAACAGAACTTTTGTATGGAATGCTCTGAATGCATCCAGGCTGCGGACAGGCTGGAGGGCTGGTCAGCCTTCTCAGCTTGGGCGTGGTGAGCTTTGAAATCCTTCGCTCAGAAAAGTCTCAGCTTCAGTCCTGAGCCATCCAAAACAACAAGGCAGCAACTCTCACAACAGCCGTGTTGTTAGATTGGCCCCTTAAGCGTTGGCAAATAAACGCAGGAAATGCAACAACAACAAGAAGAGGGCATAGACCTGTATAAAATTTGCACACGCTAATTTCTGCATATGCATGCAAGTTTAAAGAAATAATTACTATAATTTAAAGGGATATGTGACTCATCTCGAGGGACACGGGTGGCACTGTGGGTTAAACCACAGAGCCTAGGACTTGCTGATCAGAAGGTTGGCGGTTCAAATCCCCGCGACGGGGTGAGCTCCCGTTGCTCGGTCCCTGCTCCTACCAACCTAGCAGTTCGAAAGCACGTCAAAGTGCAAATAGATAAATAGGTACCACTCCAGTGGGAAGGTAAACGGCATTTCCGTGTGCTGCTCTGGTTTGCCAGAAGCAGCTTAGTCATGCTGGCCACATGACCCGGAAGCTGTACGCCGGATCCCTTGGCCTATAAAGCGAGATGAGCGCCGCAACCCCAGAGTCAGCCACGACTGGACCTTATGATCAGGGGTCTCTTTACCTTTTATGACTCATCTCGCCATAGTGCAGAATGCTGTGACCAGATTATCTGTGTGCTTGCAGTCCAAGTATTACCTGTTGGCTGGCAAAATCCAAGGCCTCTGCTCTCTCCCTTCTTATAGTTCTCTGTCCTCAAAACAGGCTTGGGCCAGATAGCTCTTAAAACAGAGGATGGCTCCATATGACTTTACAGAGAATGGCTCTGTGAAGTAGGACCTGTGGCCGTCCTACGTATTATTTCTCAAAAGAATTGCTCTGCCTTTGCTCGAGAGCTCAAAGTAGTAAACAGACAAAAAATAAAATAAAAACATAATAAATGTAGAAAGCTGTTGTATGTTGAGTCAGACTATTGATCCCTCTAGATTAGTACTGTTTGCACTGACTGGCAACAGTTCTCCAGGGGGTCTCTCCCTAACTTACCACCTTTACTATATTGCTTTTTAACTTTTTAATCTTATTTTTAAACATCTCGCTTAACCGTTTAATTAAGTGTCTGATGAATGACAGCAGCAGCAATCTGTAAATTAGCATTTATTTCCCAGCAACTGCAAAGGCTGCTGTGCAGTTTGCAAACAAATTGCTCCAAATATCCTTGCAAATGACCTCTTTTTAGGAGAGGATATTTGCTTCCAACTTTCAGAAGCTGTGCTGTGAAAAGAGACACGGGAGTAGCAATGTTACTCCCATTATATTTTGCTTATATTTATAGTTATTTTTTTAGGCACATAGCAACACACTCCAGGAATATAGGCGAGAGCAGGTCACAGATTCGAATAACAATAGCATCCAAACTTCGGTTCTGCGGGGACAGCCAAGAAGAAATGTGACGATCTTTTCAGACTTCGTCTTGGAAAGAAAGCAACAATTCACACACAGTGGCCACAGTCAGATGAATGAACCTCGACTTAACAAAACAAACCATAGGAATGAAGGAAGATGCCTCACACTGAGGTAGATCATTGGTCCATTTAGCTCAGTACTGTCTATAAGGATTAGCAGGGTTTCAGGCACGGGTCTCTCTGAAGCCTACCTAGAGATACTGGGGGCAGAATTCGGGACCCGCTGCATGCAAAATAGATGCTCTACCAATAAGCTATGGCCCTTCATGTGAATGGGTTTTTCACAGAATTTTCATAGAATCTCAGAGTTGGAAGGGACCATGAGTCGTAGGGGATTTTTTTTGAATAAGAAGAACAGTTAGAGCAGGGGTAGGCAACCTAAGGCCCAGGGGCTGGATGTAGCCCAATCGCCTTCTCAATCCAGCCCGTGGATGGTTCAGGAATCAGTGTGTTTTTACATGAGTAGAATGTGTGCTTTTATTTAAAACGCACCTCTGGGTTATTTGTGGGGCCTGCCTGGTGTTTTTAGACGAGTAGAATGTGTCCTTTTATTTAAAACGCACCTCTGGGTTATTTGTGAGGCCTGCCTGGTGTTTCTACACGAGTAGAATGTGTGCTTTTATTAAAAATGCCTCTCTGGGTTATTTGTGGGGCATAGGAATTCGTTCCTATTTTTTCCCTTCAAAATATAGTCCAGCCCACCATAAGGTCTGAGGGACGGTGGACCGGCCCATGACTGAAAAAGGTTGCTGACCCCTTAGTCAGAGCCAGAGACGGGCGACTGTGGAGGGGACATTGCATGCGCGAACAACATGCCTCCCTCCCCGTTGGAGCATCTTGCCTCCTATCTTAAGCCAGGCTTCCCGGGCGTTCGGAAGGTGGTGGGAGGAGACTTGTACCCACTGGAGCACTGCACCTCCCTCCCTGAGCCAAGCAGAAGCATCTCCCTGCCTTTGGGAAGGAGACAGCAGGCTTTAATACCCTAATTTACCGCAAACATTTAGGGAACTGACCTACTTCCTCTAGTACACTGACCGCATGCCACTGATCTCTCCCAACCCCAAGCAATGCAAGAACCTTCTGCCCAAAGTGGAGTTGAACCCACAACCCTGCGATCCAAGCATCTCACTCCCTTCTGACTGGGCTATCCCCTGCATGCAACCAACTGCACAAGCGAGAAGGACTACACCAGTGTGGTGTAGTGGTTAAGAGTGGTGGACTTGTAATCTGGTGAACCGGGTTCAATTCCCCGCTCCTCCACATGCAGCTGCTGGGTGACCTTGGGCCAGTCACACTTCTCTGAAGTCTCTCAGCCCCACTCACCTCACAGAGTGTTTGTTGTGGGGAAGGAAGGGAAAGGAGAATGTTAGCCGCTTTGAGACTCCTGAAGGGGAGTGAAAGGCGGGATATCAAATCCAAACTCTTCTTCTTCTTCTACCTGCCACCAACATTTCTCGCAAGGCAACGTGGAAGGTGGACTATAAATATTTGTAATAAATAAATAAGACCCCAGTTGGAATAGAATATGGAGCTGTCATATTCTGGGTTGTTTAGAAGTCATTAAACCTAGATTTTCGAGTTTGGATGTAACGGGAAACTATGGTGGCCTCTGTGAGAGCATAAGAGGCTTGTTCGTATCGTGACTTGTTAAGCCAGAATTTGGTCACCTAAACTCTGGGCATTGCTTTCTTAGGTTTACGGCTATTGGTTGCCAATGGCTTAGGAAATGTCATGCCTCTTACTTCTGTTTCGTTACCATTGCCTCATCCTGATCAGTCTTCTAAGAAGGAAAGCACACACCTGTAAAAGCAAGGTTTCAAGGAGATAGAAAAAGCCTGAGAGCATTTGCACTGGACTTGACACAGTTCCCCTTAATCTTCTGAAAAACAGAAGCCTGTGAGAAATGACTGAATGACTTGGACCATCAGCCTTAAATTAATGCCCTTTAGTGGAAAAGCGGGGGAAGGGATGTAAACGAACATGCTATTTAAAAGACACATCCAAAACTGAGCAATATGTTCCTTTGAACAGTAAATGCAACTTGGCCTGAGAAGTTCAACTGAATTACAAAGGAAACCATACTATGGTCTGGGTTAAGAGGTTTCTAGCCTGAACTAATAAACTAAATTGGCAAAGGATCACACAAAGCCATTTGGTTTAAGACAACAGCATAAATGATGGCGGGGCAAAAGCTAGACATTGTCCATAAAAAAAAGGCTGAAAAGCTTTCAAAGAATATCTGGCGTTTGTTCTTTCCCTCATCCATGCCCATGCAGTCTAATAAATTGGTATTATCAAGTGATTAATTTGACTTCAACCTAGGCTAGGGTTCCAGATTATACATCATGCACTGAGAATTATATACATGCAAGTACTAAGTGTGTCTTAGGAGCCCAGTGCAAAAAAACTGAAAAATGAAGAAAAAACAACAACAGTTGCTTTATAGTACAGGTGCTGAGGACTTTTTTCAGTCTGAAGGCTGGAACCAGATCTGGTCTACCCTCAGTGGACTACTGCTGACAGTTTAGTGCCCCACAAGAAGTCAAAATTGTTCCAACAGGCTTTCCCAGTCGGATGAATAGGTCTCCGAAATGGGCATCTATTTTGTATTGTTGTTTTGTGTGTGTGTGTTGCTTTCTACTGTTTTTATTGTGCATTGCCTTGAGACACTTGCATGGAAGATGATGCGTGGTGATTAATAAAAATTATAGCAACATCAACAATACCAGTTGGTGAAAACCACAGCAGGGGAAGAGTGCCCTTGTCCTCGAATCTTGCTTGCAGGTTCCCCACAGGCCATCTCTGACTGGCCACTGTAAGAACAAGAGGCTGGACTGGATAGCTCAGTTGGTTAGAATGCGGTGCTGATCATGCCAAGGTTGCAGGTTCGATCCCCGTACGGGACAGCAGCATATTCCTGCATTGCAAGGGGCTGGACTAGACAATCCTCAGGGGTCCCTTCTAACTCTACACTTCTGATTCTTACTAGATGGACCACTGGCCTGATCCAGCAGGCTCTTAACAACATAGTGATAATGAACACCGTTCTATATACAGTCATACCTTGGGTTAAATATGCTTCAGGTTGAGCATTTTCAGGTTACGCTCCATGGCGACCCGGAAGTAATGGAACGCGTTACTTCCGGGTTTCGACACTCGCGCATGTGCAGACGCTCAAAATGATGTCATGCACATACATGGCAAATCGCGACCCGCACATGTACAGACGCGGGTTGCATTTGCTTCAGGATGTGAATGGGGCTCCAGAACGGATCCTGTTCGCATCCAGAGGTACCACTGTATAGGTAACAAGCGTCCTAAT
Organism: Podarcis melisellensis; assembly: GCF_964234715.1. Taxonomy (NCBI): domain Eukaryota; kingdom Metazoa; phylum Chordata; class Lepidosauria; order Squamata; family Lacertidae; genus Podarcis; species Podarcis melisellensis. The sequence continues at coordinate 14,594,427 of NC_138537.1, forward strand.
ACGCAGATTCTTATCACAGAAAGTGACATTATCTTAAAAATCAGTCCAGTACCCCAGAGATCACTCATATGAAAAAATATCACCAAGGACAGTATCTCCACCCAGGCAGATGAAGCTCTCACCATCCAACTTTGCATCCAGAGATGCACTGTAAATCTGGATGTGCATCAGGACACAAGCAGGCGTCTCATCTGCAGACCAGGTTCTCCTGGTACTTGGAGAAGTTAAAGTTTCTCAAAATGCTTTGGTGAGACAAACCTGGGCTTCTCAAAAAACAAAACAAAAAACAACAACCACGCCTGTGAAATGTTACCATACCCAATTAGGAATTTTTAGACGAAAGAAGATTGGAGGATGAAATTGATGGACTAGGAAGAACTAGACAAACTAACGGGAAGAATTCGAAACCAGCGGGACCAGAGATTTACAGAAGATTGGCGTAAATTTACGGACTATTTGAAAAGTAATTGTAATGATTTGATTACATTTGTAGGTTTGCAGGAAGTTTTGTAAGGGGAATAATTTGAATCATTGCATTATTGAACCAAAAGGTTGACGTTTGTTATGATAATTAAAGGCAATATGAATTTAAGAACTGCAGGAGAAATTATAAAAATGGGAGATCATCAGAGGTGCTGATGGAAGTCCAAAACATTGTATAAGAGGTGAAATTTTGTGAAATGTATGACAACTTAAATGTTTTAAAATGAATAAAAATTTTATATATATATATGTGTGTGTGTGTGTATGTATATATATATATATGTGTGTGTGTGTGTGTGTGTGTATATATGTGTGTGTGTGTGTGTGTGTATGTGTATGTGTGTGTGTGTGTGTGTGTGTGTGTGTGTATATATATATATGGAATTTTTCCATTCATTGTGTTAGGTTATTCATGATGATTGCTCAAGCCATGCATAGCTGCTTTCGAATTTAAGAATGGGTTGGGGAATTTTGTGAACCAAGGCCCTCAATCTCACTGGACATTTCACCAAAACAAGGTTAAAGTCTCTCTCCCTCTCTTGCTGGTGAGAAGGAATTTCGAGGGTCTCCTTTAGAGTCAAGATGCAAGTTTTCATCACGAGGCGATGAAAAGGAAGCTGAAAAGTCCAGACTAGTCCCCTTTGATTCCTCATTCATCTGCTGCAAGAGGCACTTGGCTTTTGTGGGGAGAGGAACGGGGAAATTCTGCAGCGGACAAGCAGAGGCTAATAGGACAGCCTGAGCCAAGTTATTGCCCAAGAAACAGAGAAAACAGAGTTTATTAACCATTTCTCTCAATTAATATTTTGACCCCCGGCTCCCTTCCCAAGACCACACTAGGGTGCAGCCGAAGCGATAAAAGGCTCCGTTTGAGAATATTACGTAAAGCCTCAAATTTGAATTGAATTAAGAGGCCCGGGTAGTAAGTAGTAAATGAACTGAGCTACTCATAATTAAAAGGGGGGGAAGCTAATAGGTTTTGTGTAAATTTTGGTTTACGGCTGAGTGCGGCTTTGAAATTGCAAGCATTCCATCTGCTCACCAGCTGTGTACTCTAATCCCCCTTAATAACTGCAGCTTGCTCCACACCATGAGAACCCAAGGCCCTTCAAAACTTTTCCTTCGCATTCACTGCCAGAATTGGTGGTTGTTGTTTTTTAAAAAAGCAGCACACATCTCTGCAATGAATGAAGCATCCATGTGACTCTGCCCTTGATGGCTGCTCAGAAACTTCATGCTGGTCCAGCACCTGGCACCTGCCTTTTGAGAGAGAGCTGCCAGGGCTAGGCTGGGGGGAAATGGTACCCAAATCTAGACAGGAAGGCAAATGGCAACCATTCAAAGGTGGGACCAGAGCTATGAGGCCACAGAAGCTGGGGAAATGTTTTTTAAAATGTATTAATTTATAATGGTCCATTCCACTTTCTCCAGGATACCCCAGGAATTATAAGAAGGGTCTGCCAGATCAGGCCAAAGACCCATCAAATGTAGCATCTTGTTATCACTGTGGCCAACTAGATGGCTACAGAAGCTCAAAACAATTCCTGCGCAAAAAAACACTCTCTGCTCCTGCAGCTTCCAGCAACTGATATCCAGAAGCATATTTCCTCTGGCCGTGGAGGCAGGGCACAGCTATCATGGCTAGAAGCCACTGATAGCCTCATTTTCCATGGATTTGCTTAATCCTCTTCTAAAGTCATCCAAAAGTTGCCGTCTATCACTGCCTTCCACGGGAGCAACTTCCAGAGTTTCCTCACTCCCAATTCTGCCACATGCAGATCACCTCCCAAATGATAAAGCAGCGTAACATCTGCAAACAGACTTGACGCTACCAGGCTCAAAGCCCACAGAACCTGGGCATGAAAACAACCCCGGTCAGCATATTTCAGTTGGTGAAAATGCAACACTGCACCATGTTTGGTTCTGAAAAGGGAAGGCCTACAAGGTCACACAAGATCCCCTGCTTCCTAACTGTGCTTGAGAGGTTGGGAACATAATGTCTTCTGTTGTTGTTGTTTAGTCGTTTAGTCATGACCCCATGGACCAGAGCACGCCAGGCACTCCTGTCTTCCACTGCCTCCCGAAGTTTGGTCAAACTCATGTTGGTAGCTTCGAGAGCACTAGATTTCGAGATGTAAGCCTGGAATTTCTTCTCATGCTGTGGAATAAGTTTAGGGATAAGAACCTGTGGTCCTCCAGGTATTGGTGGACTCCAAATCCCATCAGCAAGTATGGCCAATGGTTCCCCTTCCCATTCGTTTTTAATTAAAGATTAATCCCATGTCTAGTTAATGTGCTGCCCTCTAACTATGGTGATAGGCTATGATCAAATGCCTACGGTTTGTTTCCATTATCTCCCTGAGACAAAAGAATGGTAGAACAGGCGTAATTAATCATGCAAGTGACAAAAGTCAATTTTCACCCTGCTTTTGGTGCGGGGGGGGGGGGGGGGGAAGAGCTGGAAACTGCAAGACAGGAACTCTGTAGTTTGAAAGCAGGAAATACGGCTGAGGAAGCATTATGAAAAATTAGTCATCCAAGTTCAGTGAGAATTTGGCTTCTCGGCTCTCGCCACGCGCAGCAAGTTAACACAGCAAAGGATGCTACTTCATACTAAGAATCTAAGAAAATGCAGTAATATTACGCAAGGAGGGCAAGCCCTACCGTTTAAGCAAAAAGGCCAGCTCCAACATTTCTGCAGGGCGAAGGGGATTTGCAGGTATCACTTCAGGGTAAGTAGCATGCCAACCGTCTTGTTTATTATTATAATTTTCAGAACCACGGCAGAGGGGCTGTCAAGTGGAATTTGCTGCCTGAGGCAGCAAATGTCTTGGGCCTCCTCTGTATGTAAGTTCAGCTATTTTATCACAGACTAAACTCCTTGGCAAGATTCATAGAAACACACCCCTGGCGAAGCACCAGCTGTCGAGCAGAAGAGACTCTGCCTGAAACGATGATGCATCTTTAAGCTTTTAAATAAGAGTCCTCCTTGTATACACTAGGCTAGTGATTTATTTACAACAGGGAAATCTCTTCCCTTCTACATACACCTTCAGCCTGCCTGCCCACAGCTATAAACGTCCAATTTTTCTCGGCCAGCAAATGCATTTTCTCTGCCTCCACATTTCGTCATCCATGACCCTGGTCAACAATGGGCTTTCCTGCAAGAAGGGAGGTGACCTTCCACCAAGAATTACACCCTCCGTGTCTCTTTTGCTTATGGCATGGGTAGGCAAACCAAGGCCCGGGGGCCGGATCCAGCCCAATCGCCTTCTAAATCCTGCCCGCGAATCAGTGTGTTTTTACATGAGTATAATGTGTGCTTTTATTTAAAATGCACCTCTGGGTTACTTGTGGGGCATAGGAATTCGTTCATTTTTTCCCTTCAAAATATAGTCCGGCCCCCCACAAGGTCTGAGGGGCAGTGGACCGGCCCCCTGCTGAAAAATTTGCTGACCCTTGGCTTATGGATTGGCAATTGGAACTGCAAGAGGCATTCGGGTGGCCAGATGTGGTCCCACAGCAGGCAAATGCTACAACCAGCCTCGAAATTGCTACAACCAGACTCAACATCAGCCTTATTATGTTATTTTACTCCTCAGAGTAAGAACATAAAACCAACAAAGACCCGATCCTCTATTTTATTAACCGCAGCTAGATTAATAATGGCAAAAAAATGGGCTGACTTTAAATGTGAATCTTTTTGAAGTCTGAATTTTGCAAAATGGGACATTGTGCTTATGTACAAATTAACCATTTCACAGAAGGAATATCGACCGGGGGTGGGGGAAGGCTCACACCTTATATATGGCATGCCATCCTTTTACTGACTTTGTTAAGACAACTGATCGTGCTTTTCACCGTCCATCATTTCAAGGAATCTTATGGAGAGACATGTTCATTTGAACATCTAAAACCACAACCATCTTTCCTGTACAACCACTAAGCTCTCTTTTCCTTATATGGGCATGTTTTGTTACTTGAAATTCTTGTTGCTGGCATCTGCCTGTCTTGGGAGACAATGGAAGAATGTGCCTTTGGAGGCAAAGTCAAACTGCTGGTAGGATGCAGCGACTGGCCTGCTGTGACAACTTTAAAACAGCAAAAAAGAAAAGAGCTAAGCGTTTAGTTTTGCTTTATGATCATGGCTGGCACTTAAGTTGGGCATCCAAATCTGTTTCCTAAGACTGGATTGGAATAGGAAATAAGAAGTTCCATAAGGAATTGGTCTAACTCCTTAGAGCTAATTGGTACCACCAGCTGCACTGTGTTTTGCAAAGTAGTAGCCAGATTTGTAAGGCAAGCCACAAAATCCTATCTATCCCATAGACTATCCACACCACTCGCGAGATAATTGAGATCTTATCACCAAACTATGGTTTGCTATTATCCCTAAACCAATATCATCAGGAAACCATGGTTTGAGATGGCCAGCAAACTAGGATTTCAGACCAGGGATTAAAGCTAGTTTAGAAAAACTGTGGTTTGACACCACGTCCAAAACTCAATCAACAAAGGTTACTGTCTAGCACAGTGTCTGGAAATTTGCAGGGAAGGTTGGGGCAGAGGTAAATTGCACAAGCCATAGTTTGCCAGTACATTTTCAAAAGCAAATCATGATTTCAATCACTGCACTTAGTGCAAAAATAATTTAGAGTAATCTCTGAACCAACCCTTCAGCTCACTTCAGACACCCAACCATGGTTAATGAATCATAATTATGGGTGGCCTGACGTCTGAACTGATAAGCTGTTATTTGCAACTGGCTGACAAACCTGAATTCGAACTCGTGAACTGAAGTTAGTTTATAGAGACAATAGTCTGTGCTGTCTATGGTTTGGCACGACACATGAACTTACAAGCTACAGCTATAGCCATTGCTACACTCCCAGAGTTGGAAGCACCATGAAGACAGAAGTGAACTTACAAAGCCTAATGCTAATCTTCTTAAGAATGGAAGGAGAAAAGCAGATCTAAGCCATGGTTTAATAGATGTGTGCTCCCATACTGGTGAGTCAGAATACACAAAACTGACCACACTCATATCCTGCATGTTTGCATGCTTTGAAAGAGCTCATGAACCTTGCCACAAATGACTACAACTATCTGGGCCCCTGCTCAGCCTCTAAGTGTGTGTGTGTGTGTGTGTATAAATGTTAGTCATAAAATGGCTTAGGGTGGGGAAAGAACATTGACACTGATGTGACAGGGACCTGTAGCTCATTATGCAGTGCTGATTATTCCACTAAGCATGTTACCTGGAAAAAAATCACATTTGCCCAGAGGGGGCAAACACATCTGTCTGAGTAGCTGGAAAGTGCAAATTTTCCCCACAACAGGTGCGCTAGCTGTGGGGAGAAGATCCTGCAGCAAACAGCTACCGTATTTATTGTGCAGAAAAACAACAACCGTGTCGTCCAGAAAAGCCTGCAAAATAACGCAGTTGCTTTTCAAAACCTCAAAACTCTGTTAAGCAGCCTGCCTATTACACGGAAACCCTTCCCGCTTCTACTCAGCTCCCTTTCCTACTGTACAGTGCAAGCAGAATCCAGTCCCAGAGAATTTCAGCACCAGTTATGTATAGGGATCCTGAAGCACCATTCCTTAGCAGCTTGTGTGGCAACAAGACTGTTGTTGTTTGACAGCAACACGCCTGCCAAAATCACATCGCAGAAGCTGGCTCTTCAGATTGCTCCGGAGATCCAGAAGGAAGCTGCCAGCTGCCATGTCATACACATGTCAGCTAAACCGTGGACTTCATTTACAAATACCGAATGCTGCTTTGCTTGATTTTTCTCTTTCTCAACAAACCACACACTGCAGCTTTGTGAGAATGTGCATGCAAAAGGCTGCGTTTCGAAGTCTCCTCTAAAACATATTTTCACCCCCATCGCATTTTGAATAGCGGAGGTTCCCTCCTGCATCCTAAAAGGTAAATAATTTTATCAGATATTTTGCCTGACTCGGACTAAACCGGCTGTAAAAAATATTATTTAGTTGCTCTGAGTGCAGCAGGTCTGGGCTTTGTTTTTAAACTTTTGTGACTGTGAGAGCACACGCTGACCTAAGTGGAGGTGATGCTGGATTTCTATTAGACATGGGAAACAGATCAGGGTCCAGCTTCAGGACCACTGCAGCCGGGGCTTAAGAAGAGTTTGGATTTGATATCCCGCTTTATCACTACCCTAAGGAGTCTTAAAGTGGCTAACAATCTCCTTTCCCTTCCTTCCTCCCTCACAACAAACACTCTGTGAGGTGAGTGAGGCTGAGAGACTTCAGAGAAGTGTGACTAGCCCAAGGTCACCCAGCAGCTGCACGTGGAGGAGCGGGGAATCGAACCCGGTTCACCAGATTACGAGTCCACTGTTCTTAACCACTACACCACGCTGGCTTAAGAATGTATGAGCAGCGATGTTGGATCATGCCAATCAGTGGCCCATCTAATCCAGCATCCTATTCTCCCCATGGCCAACCAGATACCTGTGGGAAGCCCACAACAGGAAAAAGAGCACAGAAGCACTCTACCAGCCTATGATTCCCAGCATCTTGCATTCAGAGGCATGCTGACCATGACAATTATTCTTAATCTTATTTATTAAATTTGTATACTGCCTGTCAGGGGACTGCCATCGGAACAGGGGAGTGGGGCAGGGAAATACAGAGAGATTCCGACGCTTCTGTCCAGCGGTGGGGAAAGCCACACCTCCAGTGGAGCAGAGACGGAAGGGGGTAGCCAAGCGAGGGGAGGGCTCGAAGACGCTACTGAGAGCCCAAGCACCTCATCTAGACTGGCTGACCAGGAAACAGACATGCCGTTTCCGTCGCCCAGCTTGCACAGAGGGGTGAAACCTAAGGAGGGGATGTGGAGATTTGGGGTGTCTAAGTTCTTATGTTGGGGGAGAAACCGGAAAGGGCCACTCCCGGAATCTGCAAGTGACTAAGGCGGACATGAACTTTGGGGTTCTGCGCTGTAAATAGTTTGCACCAAATAAAACCTGTAAAAACAGGTCGGAGTCTTGCCTGGTTACTCACCAGCAACCATCACCAGCACCTGACACTGCCCTTCATCCATGGATCTCAGGATGGTTCACAACATAAAATTACAATATAAAAAAAGCAGGATACATAATAAAAACAAGAACAAAAACAAACCAATAATCCCCACTTTCCACAAACACATTTGGTTGAAGAGAACGTTTTCACCTGATGCCTAAGTGTCTAATGAAAGCGCCAGGCGAACCTCCCCAGGGAGAGCATTCCACAAACAGGGAGCGCTGCAGAAAAAGGCCCCTTCTCGTATTCCCACCCTCTTGATCTCTCGTGGAGAAGGCACACAAAGAAGGGCCTCGGATGATGATCGCAGGCTCTGAGTAGGTTCATATGGGGAGAGGCGGTCCTTGAGGTGTTGTGGTTCTGAGCCATTTAAGGCTCTATAGGTCAAAACCAGCACCTTGAATTGGGCCTGGTAACTAATGGGCAGCCAGGGTAGTTTGGCTAGGGTCAGCGTGATATGCTCCAACCATCCTGCCCTGGTGAGCAACCTGGCTGCCAAATTCTGCACCAGCTGAAGTTTCCAAACAATGGAGACAGAACACAGCTATCATTTGAATTCAGGCTCTTTAATCCAGCACACTACCACAAAACGCTCTCAGCGATGCTATGGGAAACGCTTTAAAAAAGAGAGCAGAATTTTCTCGGTGAGGTGCAATTTACTCTAACTCCAAACATTCTTAAATAAGTAGGTTTGGCTGTTTAAGCCGACCCAACTCAAGCGATCTCTTGCCAACGACTCCAGTTATTCAGCGCCAAACACATTGCTGGTGCCACACTGTGTGAACAGCGGACCTGTGACCTTCTGAGGGTCACACAGTTTTGTATTATGTACATCCCTTTCCCCTCTCTGGGCCATTTGGACAAAATTAGTTTGTGCTTTAATGGGGCTCATCCAGAAACTGCTCCTCGCAACATCCTGCTGAGAAGATTGTCAGGTGCAACGGCAAAATGTCCTAAGTAAATTTAAATAGGAAGACAGCCGACCCACAAGAGGCTTTTTAAACATCCCCGTTCTGGTGCGTTTGGCTCTAAAAGCCTTACAGGAAGAGCTTCCATGGCTTTGAGAAACGCACGTTCTTTGCCTTCACTGGGAAATTCCTCCCCAATTTTCCACTTCAGAGCTTGCAGGGTATCCAATCTAAGGAGCTGAAGGTATTTCTGAGACTCCTCGACTTGCAGTTTCATTAGGAAGCAAACTTTGCAAAACCGGAATCCAAAAGGCAAGACTGTCTTCTTAAGATTATCTGGAAGGGCGGTAAACAAATTCAGCCTCCTCTCAGACACACACCAATTTGATTAACGTTTCCTGCATTGTTTTCTGTCCTTTCCTTTGTGCAATTTTAACTAAAAAGCACTCCCTAGCTGACCCAGTGAACGTTCCAGCACTTGACTTCATTCCGTTTTCTTGGCATTTTCCAGCCACGATCATGCTCCACAGCTGTGCAGCCTGCAGAACTTCCCAGAAAAATGTAGCTTCAAAATATCTCCTAATCAGAGCCAGGGCAGAAGAAAACAAGTCCACTTCTTTTAGGTGAAGAATGGCAGAGGAGAAGCAACCAATTTCCATGAGGTCTGGCAGCATGATCCAAAGAACTTTTCAAATACGAAATAATAACCTCAGGTTCACTGCCAAAACATACAGTACTTTCACATTTAGATGTTACAAATGCCCTCCTTTTATTTTCACATGTTGTCTCCCTCCCCTGAAACACAGCAGTTTTCAATATTTCATAACACATACCCCAAAGTAGCTGGTGAATTTTGATATGGCTTTGGTCTAGCCCCAGAACTGGCATTTGATTAGTATTGAGATTTCCATCTTTGGTCACAATTACAGCCATGCTGCGTACCCAGAAACATGCATGCTGCTCCCTCATATCGAAATGTAATAAAACACATCCCATTTAACTGATGTGAGCACTTGAGCACTTATTCACATGAAAAGCAACGCAAATATATCCATCAAACAAGCAGAACTACTCAAAGAAAATGGCAGAAGTTTCTGTCCTGTGAGACTGCTAGTGGTATGTTACAGCTTCTTCTGTACCAAATGCCTCCTTTAGAAATTTACTAGAGTGCCAGCTTCCTCCAGATACCACCCCCCCATTTGCTCTCGGTACCCCACACCCCATTTTATAGCAAGCACCGCTCCGAATCAACCATCAGCGCTGCATCTCCCCACCCAACCTTTTTCTTAGCCTTTGTTCCAAAAACCAGACTGAACCATTCTTAAGGATAGGACAAGGGCAGGGACAGAAAGGGGTGGGGCAGAGGGTAATGTGGTTTTTAGGTAAAGTCACTAGAAATTGCTAGGCAACCATCACTTGCATCTGTGTCGTGCCTAGGTAAAGGTAAAGGTAAAGGTAAAGGGACCCCGGACCATTAGGTCCAGTCGTGGCCGACTCTGGAGTTGCGGTGCTCATCTCGCTTTATTGGCCAAGGGAGCCGGCATAAAGCTTCCGGGTCATGTGGCCAGCATGACTAAGCTGCTTCTGGCGAACCAGAGCAGCGCACGGAAACGCCGTTTACCTTCCCGCCGGAGCACTACCTATTTATCTACTTGCACTTTGAGGTGCTTTCAAACTGCTAGGTTGGCAGGAGCAGGGACCAAGCAATGGGAGCTCACCCTGTCGCAGGGATTCGAACCGCTGACCTTCTGATCGGCAAGTCCTAGGCTCTGTGGTTTAACCCACAGTGCCACCCGTGTCCTCTCGGTACCCAACACCTCATTTTGTAGCAAGCCCCACTCCAAATCAACCATCAGCGCTGCATCTCCCCACCCAACCATTTTTCTTAGCCTGTTCCAAAAACCAGATGTGCAAATGTCACTCTCATCCTCCTCATCCCTACCCACACCCTCAAAAAACACGAGAGGAGGGCCAAGCCTAGTGTCTGTTTAGCAGTGGCTATACAGAGGTTATGCAGTCATACCTCGGGTTACAGCCACTTCAGGTTGCATTTTTTCGGGTTACGGACTGCCGAAACCCGGAAGTATCTGAATGGGTTACTTCGGGGTTTTGGGGACCGCGCATTGACAGAAGCGCTAAATTGCACACTGCACATGCTCAGAAGCAGCAAATCGCAACGCGTGTGTGTGCAGACACGGGTTGTGAATGCTGCAGGTTGCGAACGTGCATCCTGCACGGATCATGTTGGCAACCCGAGCGTCCACTGATAAACATATATGACGCAGTTACATGTTCATGGTTAAAACAAGGACAGCTGAACTTGCGTGCTCAGGAATATCTGCTCATTTTGAAGCCCCAACAGCTGGTGCCCGATGCAAAAATCCCAGTTGTTCTACAGGAGAGCTAGCTTTGCCCAGGAAAATTAAATTAAAGCTACAGCATTTCCTGCAGCATTAAGCGCCGAGCCAGAATTTGTGGAAAGCAAAAGCGAGATTTGAGAAGCAGAAAAATTCAAGGCAGTGCCGCTTTTGCCATCGGTAAATTTCGAAAGGGGATCTTTGCGGAGACCAGCGAGACGGAAGCAAACAAACGCCAAAGCACAATACCCCTTTGAAAAAAGCGGGGTGGAAGAACAGCTACACTTTTTTTTTCCCTGCCAGCTTGGGAAAACAAACCAAAAGAAAAGAAAAGCATTCATTTCCCCCCTCTTGAAACTTCAGCACTAGGAGCTGCATATTGGAGTCAAAGTCAAGGCCAAGCATTCCAACCGGGGAGAGGAAGAAAGGCGAACCTTTGTAGCTCTGACATGCAGACCCTATTGACGTGAGTCATCACTACTGGAAACAAAGGGGAGCTTTGTGAACCTGGCCACAGGTGTGCCATTTCATAAATGCCTTGGGGGCCACGAAGTCAGAAGGGGAAGGAGACCTTGGCGATAGCAACTCTCCAAGGGTGCCCACCGACTCTGTGTTACATGCAAAACACTTGCAGCCTCTATCTCAGATGCACGCTCTTAATCATGCAATGTGCGGCTGCAGTATTAGGACAACATGCTTGCAACTCAGACAGAGACATGTCAGGATTTTTGCAAACCAAACAGCTTCTGCTGCTATTTTGCATAGGAAGCGGCCTCAAACCAGGTCAGCCTAATTGTACATGTAATCCAGTATGACTTCCTCTGACTGGGAGCAGCTCTATCATAACCAATCATATCATCATAGAATCTTAAGAGTAGGAAGGGACCCCAAGGGTCATCTAGTCCAACCCCCTGCAATGCTGGAATCTCAGCTAAAGCATCCATGACACATGGCCACCCAATCTCTGCTTAAAAACCTCTAAGGAAGAAGAGCCCACCGCCTTTCGTGGGAGTCTGTTCCACTGCCAAACAGCTCATAACTGTCAGAAAGTTTTTTCGAAAGTTTAGTTGGAATCTCTTTTCTTGTAACCTGAAGTCAATGGTTCGTGTCCTATCTTCCAGAGCAGGAGAAAACATGCATGGTCCCTCTTCCATGTGACAGACCTTGAGATATTTGAAGATGGCTATCCTATCTCCTCTCAGTCTCCTCTTTCCCAGGCTAAACATACCCAGCTCCTCTATGTTGTTATGATATATATCAGGGATGGCCAACTGGTCGACCGCGATCGACAGGTCGATCCTCCGTTGATTGTGGTCTCATTGTACTCCGCCGGGGAAAAAGATCATCCGGCCCTGTCCCCTTGCTCTGTCCTTCATTTGTGCACAATTGCAAAAGCCGAAGACGGCGTTATCGCTGTACGTATGTGAGCGATTAATGGCTCGACTCCCCCCAAAAGCGAATGGAAATTGGGATCTCCCCATGGGTAGATCACTGCAATTTCCCCCCCTAGGAGTAGACTGCAGTCTTTTGGGAGTTGGACGTCCCTGATATATATCAGGCTACACAGGATCTTTTTTGATCAGCTACTGCCTGATCTTTTCAAGTAGAGAAGCCAAGAACACAGGACAAACGTAGCACTCCTGGGCATAAGGAATGGTTTGGGTGTGAAGCAAATCAATGGGCAGGGCACCTGCTGCATCTGCTACATCTACTCCCTGATGTACGCTTCACTCTGTGGCCTGAGCAACTCATTTGTTGTGTCTGGGAAAAGAGGAAACGACCACAGTTGCCAGATAGCTCCAAGGAATCATCCTTCATCGTTCCTGCAAGTGAAGTGGGTGTAGACCTTGCAGGTGGTGAAAGGGGTGTTTACTTGCATATGTACCCAGAAGAGCTTCAGCCAAAAGGTATATTTTATGCCAAAAGAGGGCTGCTGATTTTGCATAATCTTTTAAAACATGTAGCACCCAGGAAATCTGAAAACAGGACCCAGTGTCCATCAGCTGGAGAACTGAAAGTCAAAGTGGGCCAAACTGAGCTGGCCCCAAATTATATCCTCCAGAGATTTGTAAACATTCAGCATGTTTCCTGCTTTAATCCCCAGGAGAGGAAGCATAATGTATTTGGTGGGGACGGCCGTTGTCGCTCGCATACAAATCTGTAATGGCTACAAATTTGAGTTGCAACTGATGGGGGTAATATTGCAATGCAGTTAAAAGACTTGCCCTCTACTCCTTATTGGGCAGGGGCTTTTAATGCATATAGAAGAGGTTAGCTTTTTAAAATTAAAAACTATATAAAACTATGCATGGGGCAGAGAAAGTGGACCCAGAAAAGTGCTTCTCCCGCTCTTATGACACCGGAACTCAGGGCCATTCCATGAAGCTGAATGTTGGAAAGGGATATGCAGGCAAAACGAAGTACTTCTTCACATAGCTAAACTCTGGCATTCAAATCGCAGCTTGGAATTTAACAAAGCCCACAAGTAGCAGTTGCGCATTGTTCCTTGGGAGTAAGTCCCAGTGACCTTAACAGAATTTACTTCCAAGTGAGCATACATGCAGGAAAGCTATCTAATCTTATGTATTTCTTAAAATACCAAGGGAACCAGCACTTGTATCCCATGCTGCCAACCACTGGAACAGCAGACTTTTGCTTGCCCAATGAAATTTCAGTCTCCTCCCCTCTCCCTGGACACTCTAGGCTTGGGGGGCTCCTTGGAGAAGATTTGCAGGAGGCAGGGGAGAAGGGCAAGAGGAAGTTCCATTACACGAGCAAAACACGGCACGTGCCGCATTAAATACAACCCAGAAGCTATTTTTAATAATGGTACTAGACAGCATTCAAGGTTGTTTCCGGCATTCACTATAGGTGGAGTGCTGATGTTTTAACCTAAAAATGTGATCGATGTCTTTGCCAAAAAGGACAAAATACAGGGGACCTCTTTCAGGGACCTCCCTTTAGCTACAGCTCTCTGCTGAGTGTACAGTCTATGGGAAAACCCAGGTTACTGTGTAATGCACAAAGTGGCCCCACAAAGAGAGAACAGGCAAAGCTCTATCCAACCTCCCCTGTCCCAATCTTTTCCGAACTTCAAAACGAAAGCAACTCGGCTTACTACTTATGCATCTGATGCTTCATTGAACGACATTGGTGCCCCTTTAGCTTAGTTTATTGAGAGTATTATTATTTTTATTTACTGAAATCTATTACGAAGAAGCACCAGCAAACTTTACCGTGCAGTTCCTGCTCGCTTGACTTTGGGCTGCTTCTTGCTCTGCGTTCGGTTTTTTTCACGACAGGCACGGCTGCTCCCCCTCCTCCCCCGTTCGCGGCTCCGTTGTGAGCCTTGATGGTGCCATTGTAGACTGGGGAACAGTTTCCTAGATGGCTCTTGTAGATGGACGAAGGGGGGCTGTTCAAACGGTTTTGGCGATCGATCTGCCGTTCTTTGATTTTTTTGTGCGGTGGTTTGTTGTACTGATCTTCCCTGGTTATGTAACTGGACATTCCATATAGTGGTATAATCTCTGAAATTTAAAGAAAAGAAACAGGTTCAGCTTAGACTCCAAAGCCAGATTCATCAGCACTCATTTAACCACCATAATTAAAAACACTCCTTGCGTTCCCACAAAACACTAAACTTACCAGGACCATGAGATTTCCCGAAGAGGAGGTTGCAGCTGCTTTCCTCCTCCCAAGCCCTCTTTCCTGCAGAGTTGAGCTAAGCCAAGACTTGGCTTAACAAGTCATCCAATCCAGGAGTGGTGGTGAAGCTATAGGTCTCACTAACCATGAGCTGTAGCCAAGGATTGTTCTTGGTTAAGGAGACAGCATGACCACAAGTCCCAGCTAAGATGAAATGCAAACCAAACCTTGGCTTGGTTCAACACGGTTCAGCGGTAAAGAAAAGACGGAGGAAGGAACAAAATGGAATTGCGCTCCATGTTATTGTTGAAGCTTCAACAAGCACTTGTTGTTTGCATGGTAAACAAGTTAGGTTTACCATGCCATGTGAATCAGATCACTGAATACAGTGGAACCTCTGGTTAAGTACTTAATTCGTTCTGGAGGTCCGTTCTTAACCTGAAACTGTTCTTAACCTGAAGCACCACTTTAGCTAATGGGGCCCCCTGCTGCCGCCGCGCCGCCTTTGCACGATTTCTGTTCTCATCCTGAAGCAAAGTTCTTAACCCGAGGTACTATTTCTGGGTTAGCGGAGTCTGTAACCTGAAGTGTCTTTAACCTGAAGCGCCTGTAACCCGAGGTACCACTGTACATGCAAATGCTTCAGCGTCAAGTCAAAGTGTCTCATAGAGCCAGTAGGTCAAACCTAGAATATTTTTTATTTCAGGTTTTCAAACATAATGTCAGCAAGAGCCCTAGAAATGCACATGCCTGAAATTAACATTTTGCACCATGAGCCAATCCTGATAATCTTGTCCATTCTTGTCTAAAAAAGAAACTGGCCATCCTTTAATTTGAAAATGTCCTCCGAGCAAATGCAGCCAAGAACCGCAGGTGACCACAACAACAGATGTTTTGTTACAACTTGTACCGTATCTTCACTGAAGAAGCTGAGAAGGAGGGGGGCTTTCTTCAGTTAGTACATTCCTTTGATAGATCCCGGTCATTCCTTTATATATTTAGCACATTTGCATCAAATCTGTGAAGAGCACAGAATATGCTCATCCATGCACATCTGCTCAACTGCAAAACACATCTTCTGTAGTTGCAGAATCTGGGAGATATTGCAGCACAAAATGCTAGAGTTGTGAGCATAGCTTATATAATGATACGTGGACTTTTTCCAAGCTTGCTCCAGACCTAAAAGCATACCCCAAGACCTAAAAGACTTTCAAGCACCGAGGAATGAAATGGAAGACTACTATTCATAACTCTCTGCATGGCAAAGCTATGCCTCTCATGTCCTAATTCTAAACACATGTCAAAGGGCTTTATTTCCATAAATTATAGGTTGGGCCAAGTCAACCTTCACCTAAATTTACTGTGCGGCATCTGAAACTCCATGGGGAGGCAGGAGCCTCTGACCACAGGGTTAAGCTCAGCATCATGGCATTGCCAGTTCCTCTGGAGCCACATGGAAAATGAGCGGTAATGCCAGGCATAGCTGTGTATACTGCACAGCTCATTAAGGTCTACACTGGAGACCCTGCTCACAGTTCTCTCAATGAAAAAGGAGGTAAGAAATGCTATGGGGAAAGTGTGGCTTTTTCAGTAATGGCCCCAAATATATGCAACAGCCTGCTCACAGAGCCCCTCTGGAGCCCAGGTTTATAGGCTTAGGAAAAATGTGCTTTTGTTGGGGGAGTTACTTATTTATAGCTTTTCTAAATCTCAGGTTTTACGTTGTCTACTGAGTATTTTAGGGTTGAGTATATCGCCATTAACAAATTGTGATACTTCCATCGTGTTGTTTATAATAATATAATAATAATAATTTATTATTTATACCCCACCCATCTGGCTGAGTTTCCCCAGCCACTCTGGGCGGCTCCCAATCAAGTGTTAAAAACAGTACAGCGTTAAATATTAAAAATTTCCCTGAACAGGGCTGCCTTCAGATGTCTTTTAAAGATAGGATAGCTGCTTATTTCCTTCACATCTGAAGGGAGGGTGTTCCACAAGGTGGGTGCCACTACTGAGCAGGCCCTCTGTCTGGTTCCCTGTAACCTCACTTCTCGCAATGAGGGAACCGCCAGAAGGTTTCATTCATTCATTTAATAAATGTGTATTCCGCCCCATACCTGTAGATCTCAGGCCAGTTTTATGAAAACAACAGTTCATAGTGAAGCATTTTCATCGGCACCAAAGGCTATATAGCTCATGGGACTCCCCACTAAAGGAAGCAGAAATCCCATCAGTGGGGAAAATGAGCTCTGAAAAGATGTGACCGTTCAAAACACCTGGGGCGAAGGGACCCAGCTCAGGGGCAATAGCATCGGCTTTGCAAGAAGAAGGTCCCAGATCCAATATCTGGTGTCTACAAAGCATAGCTAGCAGAGACCCCTGCCTGAAACCCTGGTGAGCTGCTGGCAGCCAGTGCAGGGAGTACTGACCTAATGGTCTGACTTGGTATAAGGCGGCTTCCTATGTTGAGAAACTCACTGCAAAATCCCTGCTGCTGTTTTGAATTCTACCATTTGGGTATGGCGCAGATTAACCACATCTATCAGGAACAATTCTGCTCTCAATTGCTTTCAGTTGCATGTCTTGCATTCTGATGACATTATCATAAATGGGAAAGGGTCTTCCTTCGCAGCACACATGAAGAGGAGCATCTCTGATGCAGGAATCTGCTCAAATCTCTCACACACAATAAGGATGGCCCTGTTACCCTCAGGGACCATGAGACAGTTTCACAGTGACATTCTTTTCCAGAAGCAGGCAAAAGATTTGTTGTTGGGAGTTGTGTGTTTTTTGCAAAATAAATAAATGACACCTCTCGTCTTTTCCATTTTTTGAGAAGTCACCAGCGTGACTTCACATGACATGAGGGATAAAGGTGCTTTGTCTCTATTCATTAGCGGCAAAACAGGGGACTCGTGTTTGCTTCTTTCTGACAGTGGTCCTTGCCTGCAGGGCAAGGCTTGCCAGATCTCATTTTCTTTGCTAACCTGACTGCAGCTGGCTAAACACAAATGCACCGGACAAGCACAACCACCACCCCGCGCCCGGATGGTAGGAAGCCTTGGTCCTGAAGAGTCCCTCAGACGCTTACCCAGCCTCTTTCTGAAGGCCTCCAAGAAAAGTGATTCCCCATTTATGGCAAGCTATGCCAAAGGCTGGTCTTTTCTCGCAGCCCCAAACCAGATACCCAACAGCAACATTCAGGCAACTAATATCCAGAAGCATCTTGCCTCCAACTCCCCTGGTCTTATAATTAGGAATTTCTCCCTAATGCTTCATCAAAAGCAAAGTCCCTCCCAGCCAGCGAGCCCCTAACAGTGCTACAAAGCTCTAAGATGACTGGAGTCGCAAGCAGCAGCACTCCTCTTCAGAGTGAGGAACAGAGATATGAAAGCTAGGAGCTTAATGGCACCCTAAACCTTGGTTATGGGCGCAACAACGGAATGTCTAGGCGCACTTTATTATAACAAAAATACAAAGCTGAAAATGAATGAACTGCAGCTAAAATATTATGTTCGTTTTTCACCTGGTCTAGTCCGTCCCCTGCCCACACCCCTTAATATTCTTCTCCAGTCTTCAGAGAGTAGATGGAAGTGGGGAGGCAGAAAAAGGTCCCCTTTCCTTCCGCTCTGCAGTTTTAATCTGAAATCTTAGGCGCAGTACTGTGCCCAGAGCTCAGAAACTGCTTGCGCTAATGAAAACCCTGTTGCAAAATGCGCCTAGGACAACGGGAGTTTCGAACGCTGCTCCTCTTATAGCTGAAGGGGCAAATTGCAACATTTCACTGGTACAACTTCAAAGCCTGGTATTGATAATGAAGCAAATACTGCAAACATTTAAAGAAAAATAAATCCCTTCCCTGTAATACACCTGTAACTTCAATCAGCTTTGTATTGTACACATTTTGTTTCTTTTTTTTAAAAAAAACCCATGCAAAATACAATCATGCTGGGGGAAAACAGCAAAATACACGAAGTCCAGATGGTTGAAGAGGCTCACTGGGTAGGGCAGAGTCGCTATGCTTGATCCCCAAGAGTTAGGTGGCTGTTGCTTATAGGGAAGGAGAAGGTGACGCAGAAAGGAGGGCAGCATGGTGGAAACGCATTGGCAGGATGCTGGATCGGCTATGCCAGTGTGTTTGCAATGTGCCCATCTCCCTGTGAGCAACAGCGACCCACCTGTTGGGAGGCTAGCATAGCACCCAGCGAGCTGCTTCTGCTAGGCTAGAAACCCCACACCAGTTGTCCTCTTACCTTGCTCTCCGTAGATTGTTGGGGGGAGATGATGCTGAGGGAAAAACTGGGGTGGCATGTCTCCAGGCCCAGTCACCGGTGGGTAGAAAGCCGTATGAGAGTTATGAATGAAATGCGGGTGGTGAGTAAGATACGGGGGTAAGTGGTGGGTCGGAGAAATGGCAGAAGGGTAGCTGGGAGGGTAGCACTCCGGAGACTGAGGTGTGACCACCACCCTGCGAACACCCGTGTTGTCTTCTATTACCTGCAAAAAAAGAGGAGGCAGCAAGGTTGATATAACGGATGCAATTCACAGGTGAAATAATTTTAAGACGCACAGATTTTATTCACATTAATAATAATAAAAAGCTTTTCATGGTTAGGAAGAATAACGTTCATATCGAAGCGCTAGCACTTTTGGTGGTAACGTCGTTCACGGCAGACACTCAGGCAGCCACAGTAATTATAGCAAGGCATTCCATAACTGCTTTATCAATGGAATTTTGAATGGAGATCAAAGGAAAACCGAAATACGTGCCCGGCGGCCCCCTTTGAATGGACAAACCTTGCCTTATTCATGAACACCGAACAGCACGGACAGAGCTAACGGTGAACAATGTATTATTTATTTGCAACAAAAAAACCCCCCAAAAGCGTAAGAATCCACCGTTTCAGATAAAGGAGCTATAATGGGCAAATGATAAATTAGGACCGAACACTGCCCATCTGTGGATATCCTACCTGAGAATGCCCCTAATCCTGGAGCCAGAGCTGACCCCTACACCTCTTTTTAATTAAATCAGCTCAGTCACCTTCCACATGTCCCTGAAGCAGACAAGATGTGCCTGACATCTACTTTGTACTGCAGAAAGCACCCAGTTCCAAGTTTTAGATGGGGGTGTCTTAATAGGGTTCATGTCCCATAATGGGCATCTCCTTGGCCACTGTAAGAATAAAATGTTGAACTAAGTGGGCAATTGGCCTGATTTAGCAGAGATCTTCTTACGTTCGTCCTTAGCTCTCCCCACTGAAATCAATCACCAAGAACTAAGTTTTGGCTAGGTTATGCCTAAAGTTTTTGACAAATAACGGCATATTACTTTTGACTCTGGGTATGTTTTGGGGAAAAGTTCTCTATGGGGGGATTTAAAGTTTATAGTCATGTTTCTATAAGGTAAATTGTATTTTCATTGTGACCTTGGGAATTAACGGAGACTCAATACATTTGAACAGATTTACCCAAGACTTCATAAAGAAATCATATCTGCGTTTCCTACAGGCTTAGGTAATGTTCTGTCTGACTTAACAGGTTCACGCAGCCCGGCACTTCGAGTCTATATAAGCTATGAGTTCCTCCCACTGTCCGTCCCAAGAGAACAAGGTTTTCTGGAGTGTGTTGGAAACAGAGCTGGGCCAAAAAAGGAATCACTTTTCACGAAAACTTCAGCCAGCTTTGAAACGTGTAGCACCCCACCCCCCAACTTTCAGTGAATAGGTAAGACATAGGCCAACTTATTCATAGCCACTTTTACTTCTGGGCAACCTTATGAAGGCCACATGCTGGTGGGGCCAGAGGCAAAAGTAGGAGGAGCAAAGAATCATAGAATTGTAGAACTGGAAGGGACCTCAGGGGTCATCTAGTTCAACCCTCTGCAGGAACCTCAGCTAAAGCATCCATGACTGATGACCATTCAAACTCAAATGTAAAAACTGTCTTTCCACAGTAGGATAGTTTCTACATATAAACACACACACCCCTTCCTCTTTATGCTCTACCCACCCCTTCCTCTTTATGCTCTACCCAGATGAGCAAAAGGCATTATCAGAATTCAAAGGCCCATTTTAGCCAGGTACAGACAATAAGGGTGCAACAGTGGAACAACAGTGAGGAGGTGTGGTCTGGGGAGATGGGCCATGGCTTAGAGAGAGGCCCAAGGGTAAGAGAGAAGTCTAAGGGCAACATCTGGCCCCAAGGTTCTCCACTCCTGCCCTACACAAAGCAATTCAGCAGAGCACTCCAAAGTTGACACCACCTCGTATAGTCAAGTAAACAAGCCAAGAGAGGACGTCCACACTGTAGCCACACAGCAAACTGACTTGAGCAAACCAGAACACACACACACAAAACCAGCACCTCAGCAAGCAAAGAAAATACAACAAATAGAAGGGACTCTGTATTGACACCCTGTGACGTATGTTTTCGAACTTCTGGGTTGCAACTTAACAGCTTAATATGCTTAATATATAAGCATATATATATATACAGTGGTACCTCGGTTTTCGAACGTAATCCATTCTGGAAGACCGTTCGAGTTCTGAAAAGTTCGCAAACTGGAAACTCAACAGCCAACAGCTAGGCCTCAGAATCTTGCACTCAGAGGAAGCCACGTGGCATGTTCGACTTCTGAGGCATGTTCCAAAACCAAAGCATTTATTTCCGGGTTTACGGCATTCAAAAGCTGAAATGTTTGTCAATAGAGACGTCCAAAAACTGAGGTACCACTGTTTATATATAGCACTATCAAAGTAAGGAATGTTTTACGGAATGGGCAGCAAGAAAGAGATCATTGGCTGAAAGTAGCTTACAAAACTAAGGCGTCAGCAGTGAGGAGAAACACAGGCAAGGCTAGAAAGAGCCAAAGGTAATTCTCCATTCTTCTTTGTGTTTCAGAAAGAGGGGGAGTTGAGGGAAGGGGGATCTTCGAGGAAGAAGCAAAGGATTGGGGAGGATCGCAGAGCAGTTGGGAGTCCCCATCCCACAACCCCATAAATATTGTGCCCCTTTCTGCTTTAAAGAGGCTCTACAGCTGTTTACAGCAAAGCTACAGTGGTGCCCCGCAAGACGAACGCCTTGCAAGATGAAAAACCCGCTAGACGAAAGGGTTTTCCGTTTTGGAGGCGCTTCGCAAAACGAATTTCCCTATGGGCTTGCTTCGCCGGGGACCTCTTTTAAATGCTAGCGGTGGGGAGCAAAGCCTCCCCCCCCTCCGGCCTTCAGAAGAGGTCCAGGGAAGCCGGCGGGGGCCGAAAGGCTTTGCTCCCCACCGCTGCTCCCCACCGCTGCATTTCTCCGCTCTCCCGGGAAGGCAGGCGGGGGGAAGCAAAGACTTTCGCCCCCCACCGGCCTTCAGAAGAGGTCGGGGGACAGACTGTCCCCAGACCTGGTCTGAAGGCGGTTTCCATAGGAACGCATTAATTGATTTTTAATGCATTCCTATGGCAAACCATGATTCGCAAGACGCAAAACTCGCAAGACGAAAAGACTTGCGGAACGAATTAATTTCGTCTTGCGAGGCACCACTGTACAGGGAACCAGCCACAGGGCCTTATCGGTAGTGGCACCCGCCCTGTGGAATGCCCTCCCATCAGATGTCAAAGAGATAAAAAACTACCTGACATTTAGAAGACATCTGACAGCAGCCCTGTTCAGGGAGGTTTTTAATGTGTGACATTTTAATGTATTTGTTGGAAGCCGCCCAGAGTGGCTGGGGAAACTCAGCCAGATGGGCAGGGTACAAATAATAAATTATTACTATTATTATTATTATTATTATTATTATTATTATTATTCACCTGCTGATTGTCAAGAAAGCCCACCTTGCCCCACACAAGCCAGCTCTTTCTGCAGATCCTTTCCCCAGAACCTAGGTTGCTTCAATCCAGAGCTTCAATCAATGGGCAGTAAAGGTAACGTTTGAGGCTAAAACTCCGTAGTCCAAAGGGTTGGTGTAACAAAATGGGGTGGGGTGGGTTTTATAGCTTTCACCTAATAGGCCTTGTTATTTCTCCACAGGGATATCTGCTTTCTGCCTGGCTTTCAAGACGCAGCCTTCCGAGGGCCGACCAAACCGAAGTCAAAATATGTTTTCGTTCGCAAGCTGGAATGTTCTTATTTCCTTTACATCCTTGTCATCCCAGTGCCAAAACAAACAGAAGGCAAATTAAATAATCACTCAATAGTCCTATTAATTACCAACATCGCTGGGCCCGGGCAAGAGCAAATAAGGCGAACACAGCTATTATAACATCAGCACCAACAAACAACAACAGAAAAGCTACACCAAGTGACTACTACGTGCTTCAAGCTGTTACTTGGTATGAAGTCATTTGAAAAAACAGAACATTCGTTTTCCACATGGCGGGAAGTACGTTTCAATTCAACGGGGAGAATGTGGGGTGGGGGGGGGGGAGAGAGAGAGACAATATATAGCTTTTCCTATGACTACACGGCCAGCTGCTATATTCAGATGTTAAAGGGCTAATTTCACAAAGCCTACTCTTTGTGGTAATGTAGAGGAGCCCAAGATGCAAGAGGAGGGAGGAAGATCAGATGGAGACGTCCAAATGGATGGTCCAGGGATAGCTGGGAGAGATCTTCCCCTTCTGCCTCTATCTAACCCTGCGGAAAGCCATCTAATTAGACTTTAATTTGATTTTGACCTGCTTTTAGGAGGTAATTTAATTATTGCTTGATTTTATTCTAATGTTATACAGTGGTACCTCGGGTTAAGGACTTAATTCGTTCCAGAGGTCCGTACTTAACCTGAAACTGTTCTTAACCTGAAGCACCACTTTAGCTAATGGAGCCTCCTGCTGCTGCCACGCCGCCGGAGCACAATTTCTGTTCTCATCCTGAAGCAAAGTTCTTAACCTGAAGCAATATTTCTGGGTTAGTGGAATCTGTAACCCGAAGCGTATGTAACCCGAGGTACCACTGTATATCTGATGATAGCCGCCCTGAGCCCGAATTCGGCCGGGGAGGGTGGGATACAAATAAAAGTTTATTATTATTATTATTATTATTATTATTATTATTATTAGTCAGAGAGGAGGAAGCAGATCTGCGAACCCTCTTCCCCATTCCTTCTGCGGAGTTCCATGGGCTTTGACCAGCCAGCGGGAGGGACTCAACAAGAGGCATTTTGAGCTGGAGGCAAGAGGAAGTACACAATTTTGTCACTAAGAACCCTGCTGGTGCCTTCATAGGTGGGATCAGGTTGCCACCATGAGGGCTAGAAGCTTGCGCACAAAAAGAGAGAGAAGGTGGGATGTTGAATTATGTGCAAATGTTTGAAATGTCACATCCCTGCCGGCACCCAAATTCTTTTGCTGAAAAAAGCATACCTGTGATATATAACCTGGAGGCACATGTATGGGAGGAATAGATCCATTTGGCGACATCATGGGAACCTCTGCGGGTCCTGTGAAGATAGAAAGAGGAAAAACCAAACGATTAAGATATGCTTTACCTTCATGTGTACTGTGCTAAAAGACTCTAGGACATCTGTAGAACCAGTTTTGATATTGACATGCTGTACAGTGGTACCTCTAGTTAAGAACTTAATTCTTAACCTGAAACTGTTCTTAACTAGAGGCGTGCTTTCACCAATGGGGCCTCTTACTGCAGCTGTGCCACCAGCATATGATTTCCATTCTCATCCTGGAGCAAAGTTCTCAACTCAAGATATCGCTTCCAGGTTAGCGGAGTTTGTAACCTGAAGTGTTTGTAACCTTGTTTGTAACTCGAGGTATCACTGAACATATGTCTCCCCAGAAGCACATAGCTGATACCACCTCAGTTGCTCCTCACACATCACTCCAGGAATGTTTAAGAACTTCCACTCATGCAGTTGGGCTTCCTGGCATATTTACATAACACACAAGCAACACCAGTCCCCTTGAGAGATATAACATGTTCCACGAGTGCACCTTATAAACATTTAAAGTGAAACAATCTGACTGGAAGGTTTTTTGTTTGTTTATTTGAATATATAAACATAAAGTGAAAATAGTAATATAAACGTGTTTCCAGGCAAAAGTGGGTGAAGCCACATTACTCCAGTTGCATATAACTGGTGTTCTTATTAGAATTTCTGAACCAATTCACTCTACAGTCACTATTATAGAATTATAACCAGCAGGCACCAGTGCCAATTTTGTGAACGACTGATTTATTACATTTGTTTTCCACAAGCAGCTTAGGGTGGCATACATGAAATCACACTATTTTTACCTCCAGGTCAAACCTACAAGGTAGGTCAAGCTGACACATGTTGACTTCCAAAGGCCAGACAGTGAATTTCATGGCTGGGCAGCGAATTGAGCGTGTCTCCTCAGCAAAAATGCAACACTATCAGCTCTTCTACCATGCCTCTCAAAATCTACACCAGACTCCCACAAGTCAGTGCCCTCCAGATGTTTTGGTCTACACCACCCCTTGGCCCCAAACATCTGCATGGCACCAGGTGGGTGCAAGAGAAGGCCTTCAAGAAGACTGGCACTATACCCCAGAAGTGGTCATGCCCATTATATGGCTTTGCATAGAATTCAATCTTCTGGAGGTCTAAGTCCACGACAAGCCACCCTCAGTAAATAATAATAATCTAGCAAATATTCTACGATTTATAAATCACTTTAAGAGTCTGTAAAGGGCTTCACATATATAATGCTGGAATCCTTAGAACCCCACGCAGTAGGTCAGTATTATTGTAGCCCCTATTATAAATGGGGGATGAGGCTGAGAGACACTGGCTCACTCAAAGCAACCTAGTGAGATCATAGAACATCATGAGAGAGACAAACCAGGAACTTTACAAATTTGCACCTTGGTCTCTTAGCCGTTGTGATACATCAGTTCTTGAAACTGCTTAGTGATCCACACACATTGACTGGCATTCACAAAGGTCTGCAGGCACACATTAACTATCACGACAACACATACAACCACACAAAATCAGATGGATAATACTGGGGGAAGGTCTGAGCCTTATTGTCCCTGGGCAAGTTGCTCAATTTCAAGCCTACGTGTGGCATCTGCATTGACACCTATTGAGCAAACAGGTACAGTACGGCAAAGGAGCAAAGGGAATAGCCATTCACAAGGATCTCCAGTTTGTAACCCACTGGCC
This sequence comes from Podarcis melisellensis, assembly GCF_964234715.1. Lineage (NCBI taxonomy): Eukaryota > Metazoa > Chordata > Lepidosauria > Squamata > Lacertidae > Podarcis > Podarcis melisellensis. The sequence continues at coordinate 14,620,019 of NC_138537.1, forward strand.
TAGACGAAACTTTCCCTTCCAGAAGTTTCCGATTGCGCTCAGTTTCTACATATGTGAAGAACTATCTCAGGAACATATGAAGACCACAAAACTCATTACCTCAGCAGTTTGGATTAACCAAGGAATGTGGTTATATAAGCAAGAGACTTAAAAGTTTCCACTCAAAACTCCAACCTTGGATGTCGAAAGTTCCTTTCTGAAGTATCAAATGCAAATACAGCAGCTCATGTGCCATAAGCATTAGGGCGCCGAGCTACATAAATCTAGGTAAAATGGAAAATAGGAAACCATACAGGGAATGGTTTAAAGACGCCATATGTCTTACTTCTACAATGATTCTAACTGAAATGCCGGAAGACGTCTAAAATTCCAGGTCTGGAAATTTCACCATCAAGAGAGGCAGGCTTTCCACAAACTTAAATTACAAATTGGTGGCTTTCTGGTTATCATGACCAAAACGCCTTGGTCACAACATCAGAAATAAAGTCTCTCCTTCTTGCATTCTATCATGAGATAGGCTGTGCCATTGCTCAGTGATAGAAGTATCTGTTTTGCATGCAGAATGTCTTGGGTTCAATCCTGGCGTCTCCTGGTAGGGCTGTGAATGTTTCAAATCCTCAATATTGAGCTCGATGGACCAATGGTTTGACTCAATGTAAGGCAGCCTCCTACGTTTCCTATAAGTACAGCTGGGAGTACATAAGCCATAACTTTTGCAGATACATTTATTTACAAGGCTTGTCTTAAACTGAGGCAAAGAGGAGTGACACAGATACTCACAGACAAACACACGCTACCTTGAAACAGTTATTAAAAGCTTCCGATCTCCATCAAGATAAAATTATCCGTCACTAAGACCCATTAGAAGCAATGGGAATTAAAGTTAGACATGCGCCATTAGTTTATATGGAATTTAGGCTGCAACCCTGCCCCCCAGGCCTCAATTAATTGAGTCTTACTTCTGAGTAGACACAGTTAGGACTGCAAGTGTGGCTTTCTCTAGCTGGATCAAGAGTGTAGTATTTAACTGATCAGCTTCTCAAAAGCTGTCTTGGGCTACATGGGTATTACTTATAGCAATACACATCCACCCCCAATCATGTTTTATCTATCGTTAAAATACGTCCTTATGAGGGCTTTTTTTTTCAGCCAGCACCTCTCAGGTGAGAGCCACTGCCATTCTAAAAGAACAAGGGAGGCGTTTGTGATGAATATAGAAGTATAGCACTGGTCCTTATTAACAAGTCCCTATCGGATATGTCAAAATCTCCTCAAAATTAACACACATGCCCTGCAATTTGAGAATTACAAAAAATTCTGCACTTTTAAGTTCTCACACCTAAGCAGGCGCTAACTGCTTTGACACTCAAATTGGCCCTGTTATAGAACCTGTCTGAGAAACATCTGTCAATCCGTCTATAAAGTAACAGCCGCCATTCGGGATGAAACCGAACTCTCACATGCAATAGACTCCACTGTCTGTAAATGCCTCGGATTCAATGTTTTAAAAATTGCATTTTATCATCAGAAGTGCTCTGCACAAGCAGACTCTTAACCTCAGGTGTGACCCTCAGACTGTTAAAGTCATTTGGGGAAAGGGCTTTAAAGAATGTTGGACAGGTGAATGATTTACTGCTGTATGATGTTTTCTTCGCTGCCTCTATTTCAGGGCTGGGCAAATGACTTTAGCACACATTTCATTTCTCGTCTCCCGTTGCCACTATCAAAACAACTTGGAAGTGGGGACTCTGCGTTAGACCTAGAAACAGTCTCCCGCCTGGGACAACTCAGTGCATCTATTAAAAGACTGGCCTTGGCAACACGACCCACATAAACGAATGCTAAACTCACAGAAAGAAACACTGCAATTTTATATACTGCTGTTTTATCGTGGGCTTTGACCATATATATATATTTTAATGAATAGCTCTGCTTTGTGCGTGTATATATATGTTTGTGTGTGTGTGTGTGTGTGTGCGCGCGTGCGTGCGTGCCAAAGATGGCTTGCAAGAAGACAATAAGAACTTACAAATATCAATGGCAAGAGTCATTTCCTGAATGGATAGAACTTAGCACTTAGAAACAATTTGTAAGGAAGGAACCATTTGTAAATTATTATTATTATTATTATTATTATTATTATTATTATTAATTTATTTGTACCACACTCATCTGACTAGGTTGCCCCAGCCACTCTGGGCAGCTTCCAACAAATATATAAACATAATAAAACATCAAACATTAAGGGCTGCCTTCAGATGTCTTCTAAAAGTTGTATAGTTAATTTTCTCCTTGAAATCTGATGGGAGAGTATTCCACAGGGCAGTCACCACTAATGAGAAGGCCCTCTGCCTGGTTCCCTGTAACTCCACAGAGGGAAGAGGCAAGAGCTCAGTAGTAGAGCAGAAGAACCCAGGTTCAATCCCTAGTGTCTCTAAGGTAGGGCTGGGAGATGTCCACGGTTGGAACCCTGGAAAACTGGTGCCAGTCTGGTATCCCCTCACTCACTCACTCACTCATCCAATTCTCTTGTGCTCCCCAAAGAATTAGATCAGATTTATCCAGTAGGAAGGGATGAAAGCTGGCCAGGAAGGGATGAAAGCTCCATGCTGATCTTCTCCCCAACTCTGTTGGGGAACTTTGTGCCCATTAAGTCACGTAAATGTTGGCTCATTTCATGGGAGCTTGCTATCTCCCTTTCCCCACCTCCCCACCCCAGAGCATTCAGTCCAAGTTCTTACCTCCAGAACCATGGAGGAAAGACAAGACAAGGTGCAGAGATCCTAGAGGACCAAGCCCCATCCTGTTTTGGGGTGAACATGGAATGTGGCCAGAAACCTCAAGCCTAGTTACTTTTACTGGATATATAGGACTATAAATTAGGTTTACAGCATTTCGCCAAAGCCAAGGTGTTCAACACAAACATACTTCCAAATTTAGGATGCAATCCAATACACATTTACCTGACAATTTGGTTCCATTCAAGCATAGGAATACGCTTGTTCTTATTTCTGAGCTCCTACAGCAAAATTCCATAATATATACAATGTTGGCAGTTATTGGTCTCCGCATCTATCCCCCCCCCCCCCGATTTGGTGGCATCAGAAATGTTCAAGGCATGGCCCCCAGGTGCATACAGTGGTACCCCGCAGGACGAACGCCTCGGAAGACGAAAAACTCACTAGACGAAGGAGTTTTCTGTTTTCTTAGCCGCTTCGCAAGACGCATTTCCCTATGGGCTTGCTCCGGGGATAGCGGGGAAGCGTGCGCGCCTTCCCCTCTGTTCCCGGATATTGCGGGGCAGGCAACGGGGAGAAGCAATCTTCTCCCCGCCGGCCCTTGCTTTAAAACAGGTCCGGGGACAGAGGGGAAGGCGCGCGGCGCTTCGCCTCTGTCCCCGGACGGTCTCCATAGGAACGCATTGATTGATTTTCAGTGCATTCCTATGGGAAACCGTGCTTCGCAAGACGAAAAACTCGCAAGAAGAAAAAACTTGCGGAACAAATTAATTTCGTCTTGCGAGGCAGCACTGTAATTGGGTGCAAGGCGCATAGCCTCAGGGTCTGCAATGTTGCTCATGGCACTTGGGCAGACTTTTCTTGAAAGGGTATACGTTGCCATCTCCCAGTCAGGGCTGATGATTTCATATGAGCTAATCTCCCGACTGTGGTTTCTTTAAATCAGGGATGGGGAACCTGTGGCTTCCTAGAAGTTACTGGACTCCAACTCCAATCAACCTCAGTCAATGGCCATGCTGACTGGAGCTGATGGGTGCTTAAGCCCAACATCTGGACCACAAGTTCCCTAACCCTGCTTTAGATGTAAGCAACACAAACCACACTTTAGCAAAGTGATACAAAGTTAGGTCTGGGCAACAGCCGGCTTTCAACATCATGATAAATGACCAACTAAACATCACAATATATCACGATGTCTGAAATAAGGATGGAGCTAGGAATTGGTTGGCTTCATGGTTTCCCTCACATTGTGATTTTTTGCATAGAGCACGCACGCACACACACACGATTCACGATATATTGCCATGTCAAAAATTATGAAACCATTTTTATGATATGGGCTTCAAACCAGTTTTTGGTGATATATCAATATATCACCTAATGCTGGCTGTTTGCTGTAATAAACATTGACTGACTGACAATATATCGCCTGGCCCTATCCAGTGGTACCTCGGGTTAAGAACTTAATTCGTTCTGAAGGACCGTTCTTAACCTGAAACTGTTCATAACCGGAGGTACCACTTTAGCTAATGGGGCCTCCCGCTGCCGCCACACCACCATCACACGATTTCTGTTCTCATCCAGAAGCAAAGTTCTTAACCCGAGGTACTATTTCAGGGTTAGAGGAGTCTGTAACCTGAAGCGTCTGTAACCTGAGGTACTTCATATTCTTGATTGTGCATTTTGAGATGTGATGCTTGTCAAGGAGAGGAGCAATTCTGTCCATTCTTGTCAATGCAACTTGGAAATGCCAGAATTCCCTTTTCTACAAAACTACTGAAAGCACATTCTCTACGGTGGACATATGAATTGCTGGATCAGTTGGACCATTCTGTTTCAAATAGTGGACATGAAGGGAAAGGTCTTATCATATTCATCCCAAATAGCTAATGTATGTATATATGTATGTATGTATGTATGTACGTATGCAGACACCCTTTGCATATGGAAGGTCCATTTAGCGGCAATAGGATACAGGCATAGACAGACATAAAACTACTTCCATAAATATGACCAATCTCTCTCTCTCTCTTTTTAAAAAAAGCCTTCTAAAACAATGGCGATCTCTGTATCTTGCAAGGTACCCAATTTGCATCAGGCCACCCCCAACTCTCTCATGGGATTGCTGTGAGGAAGAATAAGTTAATAGGATTGTGAGGCATTTCACACATTTAAAAGCACTAAAACAACAACGGTAGCAAATCTGGCAATGCCCTTATTAGCACAACACGGTAATTGCACAGCCTGGCTGAGCGAACGCACAGATGAAATCCAGCCAAGACGATCACATCCTCAGATTTCCATCATTTTCCAGAAGCAATCTCAATTCTGCAGCAGTGAGAGCGGTCATATCCCCTGCCTATTTTTCTTTTCTCTTCTAGAATGAAGTCATGTCTTGTTTCAGGAAATTCTGTCTAATTAATCACCTTCCCAGCTTTAATCCCCAACTTCTCCTTTTTTTGAAATAATGACTGTAACAAAGACACATTTTGCGGGGGGGGGGGGGAGCAGGGATCATATAATTTCCTTGTACACATTAATTAAATCCCTTCTGCTAACTTTCTTTACTACTGCTGCTAGCATTGTGTAGGCATCTTCTACCAAATTCTCCCCCAGCCTTCCGTTATCTGGGTTACTGTACATTGCTATTCTAAGGCTTTCCCAGTTTATTTCCTTCTATAGAAACTTATTTGTAAAAGACAATTCTAATGCCTGCCACTACAGTGTTACAATTGATTTTAAGTTCCACCCTAAAACATACCTAAATTAGCTCAGCAATAGGCACTATGGATTTGCAACACCTGGTTTTCAACGTCATTATATATCACTAGCTAAACATCGTAATATACCAATATATCACAATGTCTGAAATAAGGGTGGAGTCATTGGGATGGCTTCACGGTTTTCCCCTCATTGCGATTTTTGCAGAACACACAAACACACATTTGTGATATATGGCCAGGTCAAAAATTATGAAACCAGTATCATGAGACGGACTTTAAACCGGTTTTGGACAATATATAGTCCAGCCCTAACAATACACATCATGATTTGCGATGTATTGCTAGGTCAAAAATTATGAAACAGTTTTGGACAATATATTGTTTTGGACGATATATTGATATGTCACCCAGTCCTAAACAACATAAAATATGGGCAACCTGCACATCCAAAACATGTGGTCTCTTTTACATTTCAATTAGCCACATCAGTATGCTTCGGAACATAAGGAACAGAAGAGGAGTTTTGGATTTGATATCCCACTTTATCACTACCCTAAGGAGTCTCAAAGAAGCTAACATTCTCCTTTCCCTTCCTCCCCCACAACAAACACTCTGTGAGGTGAGTGAGGCTGAGAGACTTCAGAGAAGTGTGACTAGCCCAAGGTCACCCAGCAGCTGCATGTGGAGGAAGCGAACCCGGTTCACCAGATTACGAGTCCATTGCTCCTAACCACTACACCATACTGACTCTCGACTACTACACCACACTGGCTCCAAATGTCCTCTGATTCACCCTCCCACAATTGGCAAAGCTTTTCCCTTGTCAAAAAGCTGTTCTGTAGAGTGACATTGGGGTGGCTTGGACCGCCACCAGACCATCAACTTAACTTTCACATGGTGCTAAACGTAGAGCCCTGAGAAGCTCAAAAGCCAGCACAACCCAAGCCAGGACGGCTCAAACCCTCCAAAGTTCCCTTTTGCTTCTGTGATTCGTAGTTCATGGGCGGCACAGAGAGTGTCATAAGAAACTATAAGAATGCTTTGCTGCACTGGTTCTCCAACATCATACCCAGGAAGGAGTGTGGTTCAATGGAAGAGCATCTGCTGCGTGAAAGCAGCATGAGAAGATCAGACAGAAATGCTAGTATTGCAATCAGGGAAGCTAGTGCAATATTCCCCGTGTCTTAATGCACCCTTTGTCCATCACTGGCAAAGTTACATGCAAGACACAACCACAAAACACTGGATGCATTCTAAGTCGACTCACAGGGTGTCCAAAAGACGTGCAAACAGCGTGCTATGGAAGAAGCCCCAGATATGCAGGAGGTCCTTGTCAACCACAAATGGAAAGGGTTCTGCGACAGAAGGAAGCCTGGAAGCCACTGGTGTAACTAGCAGAATCAATTAATTGTCTTTGGTGTGTGGTTCAGCAAACTGCACTCAAAAGGATTATGTCATAAAGTGCTGCTCTTTCTTCCACATGACTGGGTACAAACAGCAGGAAGCTGGCCTTCGATAGGGTGAAGTCAGTCTGCCTCTCTTTGCACGCTCCACCAAAACAGATGATCAAAAGTGATGGAACAGGAAGCCAAAGATGGCCTAAGAAAGCAAGGGGAGAGTTGACCTCATGCAGAAAAAGCAATTCTGGGACAGTCAGTCCTCATGTGAAAATTGGAAGGGGGGATGTGGCAGGGACACAAAACTTGGGATCGCAGCCAAGGTCTAGCTGACCTCAAAAGCAAGCTGAAGACTATAAAATGTTCCTTTTGTTTTTGATCAAGAAAATATACATAACTAACTGGTCCATTTGAGCAACTAACTCATCTATTTATCCATCCTCCTGTTTGTCAACCACCCAGAATGGCTGGGGCAACCCAGCCAGATGGGCAGGATACTAATTAATTAATTAATTAATTAATTAATAATATTTCAAATATACACTTCTTGTTTGCTAGGACACAAGTTATGTCAGTATTCCAAGCACAGGATGCCACTATTGAGAATATGAGATTTTCTTTGTTTCCTCAAGAGCACTTGTGTATCTAGCCAATGGTTATCACACCAGTGAAAATGCACATGACATTCTCTGGTGGACCTGTATGAAGCCTAGAAATTCCACCAGCCCCAGGAGACCTTATGTTCAGTCTTATAATGAAACCTCTCTCTCCAGTGATGATAAAGCCACAGTCATACGATGAACAAGAAAAGCAAAAGAGCAGGTACCCAACCACTGGTAGCCCAGAAAGTCAGAACTTCAGTCTTTATCATAATAATAGAATCGTAGAGTTGGAAGGGACCTAAATGGTCATCTAGACCAATCCCCTGCAAATCCAAGAACTTCAGCTAAAGCATCCCTGTCACATGGGCATCCAACCTCTCCTTAAAAACCTCCAAGGACGGAGATATTAAAAGCATATGCATTTTCTAAGTCTGGAGGCTTATCACTGGCAGACTTTAAAATGTCAGTGGTGCCAAACCTGTGGTGTCACCCTGCCCCCAAACCATAGTTGTCAACGCTTCCTTTTTTAAAGGGAAATTCCCTTATTCCGAATAGGATTCCTCGCAAGAAAAGGGAAAAGTTGACAGCTATGCTCCAAACGAGCTCTGACCTTAAACAGCCAGAACCCATGAGAAGGAAAAATCAGCAGGCACAGGGATACCCTAAAGTTTGTAGTAGTGGAGGGGGAAATATTTTGAAACTCCCCACCCCCCGTTACAGGATGTAGAGAAGGCACAACCCAAAAGCCGCCCAACAAAGACTAGCGTTAACAGCCACAGAACATCGCAGAAGGGAAATGTGAGAATTCTGAAATGAAGGATTGTGAAAGACTGAAACGTTCCATTGAAAGTCTTCATCTAAGAGTGTGCTTATGCAAAGAAAGCCAGATGTTTAAGTTTTAGAAGAAAGTAAATTTTAAAATGCAAGGCGGGGGTCGGAGCTTAGTGGCAGAATGCACATGTTCCATGCAGAATGTCGCAGATACAACAGCAGGCCAGGGAAGCTTTTTTTTAAAAAAAGGATTTCAGCAAATGCAGTTGGAAGAAGCCATCTGTCTGCAGTGCTGAGGAGCTGCTGCAACTGAGAATAGATGGCACTGGGGCTGCAAGAACCAGTAGTCTGGCTGATAACTACGCTGTTTCTTCGTATGTTTCCAATCTTAAAGGGCATGTTGGAGCTGAACTGGTTTTCCTAATCCCGGTGTATGGAAGTGAAAGCTGGACCATAAAGAAGGCTGATTGCCGAAGAATTGATGCTTTTGAATTGTGATGCTGGAGGAGACTCTTGAGAGTCCCATGGACTGCAAGAAGATCAAACCTCTCCATTCTTAAGGAAATCAGCCCTGAGTGCTCCCTGGAAGGACAGATCGTGAAGCTGAGGCTCCAATACTTTTGCCACCTCATGAGAAGAGAAGACTCCCTGGAAAAGACCCTGATGTTGGGAAAGATGGAGGGCACAAGGAGAAGGGGACGAGAGAGGACAAGATGGCTGGATAGCATTCTCAAAGCTACCAGCATGAGTTTGACCAAACTGTGGGAGGTAGTGGAAGACAGGAGTGCCTGGCGTGCTCTGGTCCATGGGGTCACGAAGAGGCGGACACGACTAAACAACAACAAATAATCCCGGTGCAGTGCTGACCCAAGCCAGTGAGAAACAAATCCTATTTGCAGAGCTAAATCCCAGTTTCTGCATCTTGGTCACACACTATGGCATGAAGGAATGTTGGGAACTGATTTTTCTGATGGAGATTTGATAGGATAAATATCCTCCCCCACCCCCACCCCGGCACCATATTCCCTATATTTTTGCAACTGGAAAATAGAACCTGCGTTAACAACTTTTAAGAATAAAACAAAAGACATCTTCAGCTGCTCCAATAAACCTTTGCTGGCTCAGCCCCCGCTGCTGCAAAAGCACTTGCAAAAGAAGTATTTCACAATAACTCTATGCATCGAAAATAAGGCTGCAGATCCCAGGGCAATTTACCAGCTGGGCTACAGTTTGTAAATCACATCTGTCTAGACTGTAAGTCAAGAGATAAACATCTGTCTAAAATCAGCTAACTAGGACAGCGAACGCTGCTAAAGAAATCAGGTTAACTATTGTAAAAAAAGGGGGGGGGGATCCATGGAAGTATCTTTTTAAAAAACCAGCTACATCAAATTAATCCACCAACACACACAAGCCAAAACATCTCTCAGTGAATTGAAACTAGCAGCCTGTTGATTACGGGATAAATTTTAGGCTGAAACTGACACTCAGAATTAAGATTTTGGAGTAGTGGTGGTGGTGGGGAGAAGTCACGCTTAGCAGGAAGTCACATGAGCACTATCACAGTCTTGGAGCACCTATCAAGTATTCATGCATTACATAGCGTCTGCATTTAATGTTTGTATTCCCAACAGATATGCGTGGAATGCACATTCATCCCTAACCTACTGAATGAGCCGGGGGTTTTTTTTATGTCAATTATAGTCACATGCCCGTAAAGACTCTCCAGTGCTTCCCTTCCGCAGACCATGTTGGTTTTGAGCTGCTATAGACTAATCAGCCCGGAGGCAAGGCCTTGTTCTGACCCTGGAAAAACAAAGCCTGATGACAAAACCTGCAGAGAAGCGCATTCTGAAAAGTGGTTGCTATCCCAGCCTTGTAAAGATGATCACAAAAACTTAGTATGCCTGCAGGGGAAATTTCTCTCCCTCTCTCTAAAGCCTGCTGAAAGGCTCGCATCCTTCTGGACGAAAGGTGTTTATTTCGTACTCTTTCGAAACCTCTCTGTTGTTTGTACCGTTTTTAAAAAACTATTTTCAGCTGTTCTTATGTTATGTAAATCACCTATAAAAGGCTATTCGTCATCACTGTTAGAATTATTTCCTTGCTGGCATCATGGAGGTGGGGGGGAAATAACTTCGGTTTAGGGCAAACATAGAGACTCTGGGAGAGATGTTGCAGTCATCCTGCTGCTGCTCTGAGTTAAGCCATGGTTTGGCTGAAACATGTCATCCTAACCCAGGTTTATCTCTCTCCTGACTAATCACAAGCTGTAAGCAAGGTTTATGGCTTGTGGTTTATCCAGAAAAGCAAAATCATAAGCTTGGGTTCAGATGACACACTAAGTCAAACACGGCTCCGCTCAGCAGAGCAGCACTAGAGCAACAAGAGGGGAGGAGCAAAATGGCCGCAATTGTCTCTCTGACAGACATTGTATTCACACTAAACCATGGTTTGGCTTATTGTGACATGCAAACCAGGCCATTATACCTGCATCTTTCCCCTGGCTCATATAACCTTAAAAAGATACCTATTAATATACTTTCTCTTTGCTAAGCTTTTTGGGCAGAGCAAAGGTCTTAATTCCCCTCCCCTGCACTCAAGTGGTTTTATTTATCCTTTTTGTTTATGAAGATTTTATTTTGAAATTAAGTTGGGAATACAAGCAACAAGACAGGCAGACCACCAATCAATACAACAAGATCACTAATTAACTGCAATGGGGAAATGAAACTGGTTGGCTTGGCTTGTGGGATAGGGTTAAGACAAGCTGAGGTGTCCGTTTGCTGAGAGTAGGGATGTGTAATTGAATCACAGTCAGGAAAGCGGGGAGAAATATGCATCTGTATTTGATTGGACTGTGGTCAAAAGCTTGAAGAAGCTGGAAAATGGAAACCATGGTGCCACAGTGCCTTTTTAAATACTGGAATTCTTTCTTTGTCATTCTTGCTGATTTTGTTCATTATCCTCACGTCTCCCGAGTTTTATCAAGCCGCTGCTGTTTAGAAGGTTGCTTGGAAGATTTCCAGTTATGTGCTAGGTAGGATTTCACTGCTACATAAAACTGTTTAAGAAGGTCTTAATGCCAGATACATTTTTTTTTAAAAAGTAGGCATTATATTTATATTCCTTTTCTAGCTGCCAGCTACCAAGAGCTCGTTTAAAATGCACCTTTTGATGAGTAAAGTAATGTTGCTGGTAGATGCCTTCCTTTGCTTTTAGGGTTAGAATGGGCACCTGGGTTCCTTTGTTTTCCCTCTTGGGGAAAACAAAACAGTTTGGAGATTTTATAGTAGTCCTTGGGTCACCTACCCACACAGAGCAATCTCATAAAGATATTTTGCCTGCATAGACCAAAATAACCTATTGCCTGCTACAAAAAACAACACCGGGGAGACGATCTGCAGAGAGTCTGTGTGTGGCAGTGGATAATGCTGGGGTAGTCAACACGGCGGCTTCCAGATGTTCTAGACAATTCCCATTATCCGTGACCATTGGTTATGCCGGGGGTGATGGGAGCTGAAGTCCAAAACATCTGGATGGCACCACATAAGCCACCCCTGGGATGAAGTGCTGGGCATGGATCAGGAAGACCCGAGTTCAGATCCCTGTTATGCCATTAAATCGATGAGGACAGGTCTCAGCCTCTCTTCTCTGCCTCTCTTAACTTAACCCGCCTCCCAGGGCCGTTGTGAAAGTAGCACAGCACTGTCTCATTTACACCACCTTAGAATAAAAGGCGAGGTATAAAGGTTGCAAGAACACGAAAATGGATAGGTTATGGATGCAGTGAGTGACCATTTTCTCACATCCCCCCAAAACTCAGCTTTCAGAAAGGTCACTGCCCATCTTGCATGTTGCAACGCGAAGGCGATTTAAGGCCTGGGGTGGGGTTGAGGCTGGGGGGGGGGGGAGAGAAGAACTATAAAGCCAAGATTCAAAACTGAAACAAACAATTTAGTGTTCTGCAGCCACAGATGTTATGGCTTCCAAGGCTCCTCCAGCTGCGCTACATATGAATTTCACAATTGTCTCTGCTCAGAAATGCAGGAAGGGCTTTCTGCTCCCTCCCTCCCTGCTTCACAACTAGCCATCCAAGTTTTTATCAGCATCGATCCTCCACATTCTCCAGCGGCTGCTGCCAAATGTTTTTACAAACATCCTGCAGGAATATGGACAGCCGTTTGGTGGCCGCTGGAGTAAGGTACCCCTGCCCGTACGGGCCAGTCTTGCCAGACTCTAGGGTTGTGCGCTCATCTCACTCTAGAGGCCGGGAGCCAGCGCTGTCCGCAGACACTTCCGGGTCACGTGGCCAGTGTGACAAGCTGCATCTGGCGAGCCAGCGCAGCACACGGAACGCCGTTTACCTTCCCGCTGGTAAGCGGTCCCTATTTATCTACTTGCACCCGGAGGTGCTTTCGAACTGCTAGGTTGGCAGGCGCTGGGACTGAACGATGGGAGCGCACCCCGCTGCGGGGATTCAAACCGCCGACCATGCGATCGGCAAGTCCTAGGCGCTGAGGTTTTACCCACAGCGCCACCCGCGTCCCTAGGCTGCTGGAGTACGCACGGTAAAAAAAAAAAAAGGGATGTGTTTGTTATTCTAAGGCACATCTCCATCTAGCAACCTCGATCCTTTGGAGAAAGGAATTGTGATGTGGCAGGATTTAAGAAAGACAAAATCAGACAAGCACAACTGCCCTCAACAAGTGTTGGCATCTGGAGTCACCAAGTAGCAGTATTCTCCACACTGATTGGCAAGCAGTGATCCAGGGTTTCATCAAACAGGGGTTTTGCCCCAGCCCTAAGTGGAGAGGCTATAGAATGAACATGGGACCTTCTGCATGCAAAGGATCATAGATTCATAGAATCATAGAGAGGAAGGGACCCCAAGGGTCATCTATTTCAACCATCTGCAATGCAGGAATCTCAGCTAAAGCATCCATGACAGATGGCCATCCAACCTCTGCTGAAAAACCTCCAAGGAAGGAGAGTCCACCATCTTTTGAGCGAGTCTGTTCCACTGTTGAGCAGCTCTTGCCACCAGAAAGTTCTTCCTGATGTTTAATCGGAATCTCCTTTCCTGTAACTTTAATCGACTGGTTCAGGTCCTAGCCTCAGGAGCAGAAGAAAACAAGCTACGATACCTTCTTTCAGTCTCCTCTTATCTAGACTAAACATACCCAATCCCTTCAACTGTTCCTCATCAGGCATCATTTCTGGTCACCTTGGTCACCCTCCTCTGCACACGTTCCACCTTCTCAATATCCTTCTTGAAATGTGGTGCCCAGAACTGGACATAGTACTCCAGCTGAGGTCTGACCAAGGCAGAAGGTACCAAGGTACTACAACATCCCCAAGTCTGGATTGTTTTTGTTACAAATTTATATTATAAATTAATTTATTATGAAATGGTACTTATTTTTTGGTGTATGAGAGATGGACTTTTTAAAAATTCCTCACTAATGAACACGTGAACACACACCTGCATTTAAATGAAATTTAAAAATGCAGTATTTTTAAAATGCTGAGTGCAAAATCAAACAACTTCACTGGATTTTATGTCTGAATTCCCAAATCCATCCAATAGACAGGCATTTTGAAGTGCATTACGCAAGTAAGTATACCAGTTCCTTTTTTTTAGTCAGAGATGCTATGGGAACCTTAGAAAATGAATTAAAGTCTGCCACATTTTATAATGTGCTGTGAAATGTCTATAAAATTGTGCGTACAGATGGGACAATCAACTTTTGATGCAAGAAAGGGAGTGGGAGGGATGTGAAATTTCAAGCAAATATTTCAGTGCCTCTCCACTTAACTGTGGATCAGTTTTTCCCTTTTTTAAAAAAAACAACAACACTTCAGTGTGCTTAACAATGATCTTTTCTCAATCATCTGTTACTATAGAAACAATAGAGTTGTTTGCACAGTGACTTCTTCCAGCAAATACGATGCAACAAGTTAGTCCTTGTTTCCCTTCACTACCATGGGAAGAACTGTGATCCTGGAGACCAGGACAGAGATTCAAGTGTCTGCTAATCCCAGTTTTAAAACCAATTTCCTCCATGGCTTTGGAGGGATTCGCATAACTCCCCCTCACTTCTGTTTTCCCACCTCAGCGGCACATCTGTGAGAATCAGCTTGCACAGAAGGAGGAAAAGCGAAACATGCAAAGCAGGCAAGCAATATTCGGTTGGGGACGACGACGCACTATTTCTGTAATTCACCTCTATTTACACCTACGTTTACAGGAATGTCATTCTATTTGTGAAGAACTGCGCTATATTTTTGAAAGCGGCTGAATAATCCTGCTAGCTAAATATAGTTTGGAGCTCTAGCAAAGCACTGTGTTAAAAACCCATCCAAGCACCAGTAATACTCCTCTCTGCAGGAATTTGGGGTGGGGTGGGGGAAGAGTCTGAGAATATAAATTGATTGTGGGGTTTGTCAGGAGACTGTTGTGGTGGACAGTTTACTTCCTGGAGAGATTTGGCTTGGGAGTGCGGGATCCATTAGGACGGTCTGCCCCCAGAGACTTATGGGGTCTGAGAGATTCCTCAATGTTCTGAGGAGCTTCCCAGATGACACGGCCGACATTCCTGCCAAGATTCTTCTCTTGGGATGGAACTGAGAGATGTCCTTAATGATAAGTGTGCAGATCATCTTAATACTATAGCGGCCAGCATGCAACGAAACAGGAAGTTCAACAGCTACAGTGCAATCTGAATTATCTGAATCCAATCTGAATTATGATCAAACATGGCTCAAAGAACATTACTGCACCTGCCGTGAGGTGCTGATGACTGCAAGAAAAGCCTACTTTTTTCACCACCACAGCATCCACAAATAGCACTCTGGCCCAATTAAGTGCTGGCTTTGATCTACAAATCCTTAAAAGGCTCAGGACCACAATACCTCAATCTCTCCCCATATGAACCAACCCAGACCCTGCAATCATCACCTGAGGCCCTTCCTCATGCGCCTCCTTCATGAGAGCAACAGGAGAACGGGGCCTTTTCTGCAGTGGCTCCCCTTTTGTGGAATGCTCTCCCCAGGGAGGCTCGCCTGGCACCTTCATCACATATCTTTAGACACCAGGCGAAAACATTTCTCTTCCACTAGGCCTTTGTCTGATTAACATCCTATGGCCTTCAAAATGCGCTTGTGAGAGTGGAGTTATTGCTTTATTGTGCATTTTGTGTTCACATTTTGTATTTTTATGTTGTGAACTGCCCTGCGATCTTCGGGTGAAGGGCGGTATACAAATTTAATAAATAAAATAAATAAATCTCTTCCAAGTGGTGAATCGGCTGTTGTCATCTAGCCAGTAGGGCATTGCTCTGACGCTCTGCTATGACAAGTTTGCTAGACACTTTGGGGATAAAATTGCTCAGATTGGGAAGGAATGAGACTTCATCCACAGTTAGAACAAATGCTACAGAGGTGACCAGAGCACTTTCTGGTCCAGCCTGAGGGTGATTGCAGGCCAACCACCTGGGCTCTGAACCCATCTTGGCTTATTAGAGCTCATCCAAGTGGCATGACTGGCTATATCCAGGGATTAATGCCTCATTGCAGGAGTGGGAGATGCTGCCTGCCCTGATGGAGGTGGTGTTCTCCCATCTTAAATGGGCCTTCCCTGTATGCAGAAGCACTGAACTATTGCCCAGTGGCAAACATGTGCTTTGGGGCCACGGTGCTTGAAACAGTGCTTGCAGCTCAGTTTCAGACACAGTTGGAGGAAACTGGTTATTTCTACCCATTTCAGTCCAGCTTTCTTAGACCCTTGTGGGGAGAGTGTGACTTTCCATGTTCTCCTTGACTTCTCAGTGGCTTTTGATACAGTTGGCCATTTCCCTCCTAGAGCGACTTCTTAAAGAAGGGCCACGGTCTCACACTGGTTCTACTCTATCTTCAGGACTATGTCCAGAGAACAGTCATAGCAGGCTACGGTTCAGAGCTATGAAAGTTGACCTGTCGTATCTTGTCCTCCATGTTATTTGACATCTGTATGAAGCCGTTAGGAGTTGTCCCTCCATATCATTTATCATGAAGCTCATGTATTGGACTGGCACTGGGAGGTAGTGCTGGGTTGCAAAGGTGACAATAAATTTAAGTTACAACTGAAGTGTTCTGAGTTCTTGGGTCTGAGAAGGAGCAGTGCTGCCGGTTCATGGTATTCCTTGAGAGCCATGTGTTTTGGAAGCTATGGTCTTCTTGTTGGAGCCATGGCTGCTTTGCCAGCTACAACCCCATTTTCAAAACATGGCTTGTCCTCTGTTCTCCATGCTCTGGCAACCTCTAGGTTGGACTACTGCAGTGTGCTTTACATGGAGCTGCCCTTGAAGACTGTCCAGAAGTTGTAATTAGCCTGGAATGCAATGTCCAGATTACTGACCAATAACATCTTTAACGAACATATAACTTGTATTGCAAATCAGATGCAGTTTATTTCTGAGCCCAATTCCAGCTGCTCACATTGGTGTTTGAAGTCCTATAGCAGGCAAAGGCAAACTCGGCCCTCCAGATGTTTTGGGACTACAACGCCCATCATCCCTGACCACTGATCCTGTTAGCTGGGGACAATGGGAGTTGTAGTCCCAAAACATTTGGAGGGCCGAGTTTGCCTATGCCTGTCCTACAGCAAATAACTGAATGCAGAGACTACAAAACAGCACACAAAACTTTGGAAATTAGAAGAGAAACAAGGGAGGGGAGGTGCGGCCAGACTGACAATTCTCTACCCTTTCATACCAAACAGGTAGATTTTGTAACCTGACTGCAGTATTTTCTGGTGCCCAATCATACTGCCTTTTCCAGAAATTCATGGAAGCAATGTTCCCTCAAAATAAGAATGAGAATCAAATATAGTATAGTTTCATTTGGGTAAATTTACCACCCAATTAGCTAAGAAGTTGGCAAATGCTAATCTACCCTTCAGAGGTCTTAAATTCAGGAATTTGCTAACGGACATGGAAAAACTTACTTTGGAGTATCTCCTTAAAAGGATGGCAGCATGTTAGCAATCAAGTGAACTGTATCATCATCAGAGCGCATTTGTCAAAGGTTTCTTGCCTCATATTGGCTGAAGAGAGGCACACCACCCTCGACGTTAGGCAGACTCAAACCAGAAGACCAGAAGAAGCAATCTTTCCATTCTTGTTTGGTGTGTGTGTGTGTGTGTGTGTGTGTGTGTGTGTTTTAAGGGTTTAGCAAGACTGTGACTGGCTTAGTAAAGTCTGAAATATTTTAGTCCCAGGCCCTGAGAACAAGAGGAGCCATTCAAGTCATGGTGGAGCGCCTCACAGAAGACAGCAATATGCTCACAGTTCGCAAACACAGATCTGTTTGGACAGTAAGTGCAGCCATCCACTCGGCAAACACCAAGATTCCTGTGAGTCCACAGCAACGAGAACCAGACACTGTGCGCCTCCAGTAACCCACCGGGACGGGCTTCAAGGTAGCACAAAAAAGCCTTTAATCAGAAAGTTACAGTTCAATAAAGCCCACAGCTTTCACCAGGCCCCTTTCTCGCTCACGTTTGAAGGACTATGCTTTAGGACGACAAAAACCTAAAAACAGATGAAAAAATACCGTGGAAATCAAGGAGGCTAACCGGGTTCCTTCGTCACATATCTTTAGGCGCCAGGGTGAAAACCTTCCTCTTCTCCCAAGCCTTTGGCTAATTAAACAATCTATGGCCTTTTAAAATGTGTGTGTGTGTTATTGTTTTTCTTTATTACTATCTTTGGGGGGTTTTTTGTATTGTATACTGCCCTGTGATCCTTGGACAGTATATAAATTTTAACAACAACAACATGCAAGTAATGTGGTTAAGATTTTCGGATAACAACATACATGAAATCTGAATAGCAGTCTTCAGTCTTTGTTGCAATTTTCTCTCTTACTCCAGTGTAGGCCACTGGCTTCCTTCAGATTGGCAGAACAAATAAAATGCGTCAAATTATTTTTCATGACGTGTAGTATATAAATTTATAAAATAAAATAGTGACCAAAGTTTTATTTTTATCTGATAGTTTGAATTTTGATTCATTTAGACCATGCTGCTTTTAAGAGGTAAGTTGCTTTTCTTGATTTGTGATTTAAGGAGTTATAAGACAAGTAGATAAAACCGCAGCTGGAGTCGGTGGCAAAGAAGGCAACAAAGAAAATCGCCAAGTGGCACAGACACAAAACAGATTTAGGCTACCAGGGGAATTAGGTACTATGCTTGAGAATGGCTTCCTCTTAAAACAGCTTGCCCACTTAATATCAGATTGGTGGCAGAACAGTTATAAAGACCATATGAAGACTAAAGAATGAACCAACACAGCAAAGGAGATGGGGTCAATATATGTGCAAATAAATATTATAATAATACAGTGGTACCTCGGGTTAGGTACTTAATTCGTTCCGGAGGTCCGTTCTTAACATGAAACTGTTCTTAACCTGAAGCCCCACTTTAGCTAATGGGGTCTCCTGCCGCCGCCGCGCCACGATTTCTGTTCTCATCCTGAAGCAAAGTTCTTAACCTGAAGCACTATTTCTGGGTTAGCGGAGTCTGTAACCTGAAGCGTATGTAAACTGAAGCATATGTAACCTGAGGTACCCCTGTAATATTAATATATTTATACTCCGCCCATCTGGCTGGGAAATACTTCTTCTTCCATCATTATTTGCCATTATGAACAGGCTGTCCAGAACAAGAAAAACCAAGGGGAGTGGGATTCAATACCCACAAGATGGGCAGAGTGAAAAAGCTTCCTAAAATCCCTCAACGGTTTTTTCCTCCTCACTTACGTTGCCCTCACTTACCCTGCTTTCACTTGCCCTCAAGATAACCAAATTGGATTGGCTACGCAGTGCTGCAAATCCATTCTGTTAACAATCCCAATCTCTGACTGGGTATCACTCATCTGACTAATTATGGATGGAGAAAGAAACAGCATGCCAGGGAACCAGCAGAAAATGAATGGCTAGAAAAATGCGAAGCTTCACACCATCAATTTGTGGGCCTAACCCGGCAAAATCACTAGCTTCCGCCTGAAATTCTGATGGGGAGAATATTCTCCACAACCCTAGTTAATATATCTTAAGACTTCAATTGTTGTCACTCTTCTTGCTCAATCAGCTCCTGGAATGGATTTTTTTTTCTTTTTTTTAGTGTATATTCCAAGTGTCAAAAAAAAGCACCAAAGTAAGCGAAAGAAAGTTTCCATAAAAATGTGGAGTTTTAAGCATATTCTTGGCCAAACGGCAAAAAACAAATTTCCACTGGAACCTTGGAATGCTGTTGAAACTCCTCACGTGAATAAAGATGGCAACGTTAGCCAGGTTTTCTTCAGGGTGACTTCAGCACTCTGTTTAAACAAACTGGGCTATACACTGACATCATTTGCACTAGAAAATGACCTTTTGAAAACATGTTAAAACACAAACTATATGAGATTACATAAAAATGTGGCTTTGTAGAACTCTTCATGGGAAGATTCAAGATTTCACCTGGACTTCACAATCCGAAAGCAACACACTTCCCCCCACCCCACCCCAGGATGAAAAGATGCTTCAGGAAAGACAGTGGAAAACATTTCTGTTGTCATTCCTTAGGATAAAAACCACCAAAAGAGAACAAAACATCCTCATCATTCCCACCAAAAGCTCCCTGCATCCTTTCCCTGCCTTTTTACGACCTTCGTTTTTAAGCAAGTATTACCTAAAAAAATAGGTACGCTGAAATCCTATTCAATCGCACTGGAACACTGCTTTATACTAACTATGGACACCACATGTTACCAGTGGAATGCAGAATCAAGTGCCTTAGTCCATAAATGCTAGCTGGAATCAGCATTACAAGCCATAAGAGAAGCCATGATTTCCTCTCCTGGCATCTCCAGGTAGAGCTAGGATCGTCTGCTGTCTGTTCATGGCAACACTACTGAGTTAGCTGGGACAGTGGCCTGATTCAGTATAAGGCAACTTCCTATGTCCCAGACAGGCTCCCGTCCTGCCTCAGGAGCCTTTACAAGTCCTTCCAGATCAGGGGCAGACAATGGACGTCATGAAATTGGCAGAGTCAGCTTGAAGCTTAGGAATCCTTTACCTCCTAGGTAAATCGTTCAAGGCAGCAGAGCACACAGACCGATGAGTTTCTGGTTCTGCCTCTGGCGTTCACCAGGCTAAATGGGGCCAACTATCCACACACAGCAATTTCACAGCTTTGGTGTGATGGAAAGTTTCACACCAATCTTGTTCTGCCTTCACCTCCGTTTGCAAGGGACTAATCGGGGTCAATGCAGATGCTCTAGAGGAAAAGTAAGGTTATCCTCCAGCACTAGATTTCTTCAGCATCCACCTCCACAAAACAATGGCTAGCACTGGATCAAAATAATTGCTTTTAAAAAAAAAGTTTTGTTATCTCCTTGATCAACAGGGAACCTTACTCTCAACCAATCCATTATCTTTCTTGCCTTTTCAGCCTTCTTATTTTTTTATTGTCATTGCATTTTTATTTATTTTATTTATTAAATTCATATACCGCCCTTCATCCAAAGGGCAGTTCACAGAAGAAAACACAAGATTAAACACAAGTAAATAATGTTAAAGCACTGAATGCAATTGTTAGAGAAATTGAGTGAGTGAATGGATTATCAGGATTTTGTTTCTAGGTCACACCAGACACAAAAACGCCCTATTCCCACCCCCCTTTCATATTTTATTTTATAATTTTATATCTGACAAAACTCAATGAAACAAGTATCAGTCGTGCTGCATCTACCATATGCAGAGCTCAACATGCAAAGGGATCCGTGAAAAATCTGGAATGCCAACCCACTTATGTAGGTGATAATATTTACAGCACAATCCAAATGCAAGATCTGCTGGTATAAGAGAGTTTGGATTCAGGGAACTGTGGACTCATCCAGCTGAGCAAGGACTCACTCGAGGCTATCAACATGATGAGCCCCTCACCAACGTACACCAAGTACATCATTATTAAGTCCCTCACCCCAGGTCAGCAGAAGTAAAGTCCCCAAAAATGGATGTCCCAGGGATATGGCAGGGATGAGATAAGGCAAGGAAACAGCCTTTACCAAAGGTGTCGTGGGCTTTGAAGACGCTCAAACTCAGGACAAAAGGGAGAAATGTGCTAAGAGGAAGGCACGCTTGGCAGGCCCTCACCGTGATCAACTCTCGCCCGGAAACCTATGTCCCCACTGTGGCAGGATGTGTGGATCCAGAATTGGCCTCCACATTCACTTATGGACTCACTGTTAAGACCGTGTTCATGGAAGACAATCTCACTTGGCTATGAGTGATTGCTAAAGAAGAAAGAAGAAAATTGTTCCAAGCACCTTTCAGCTTCAGCATGACCTAGCAACCTGGCAGGAAAAAAGCCAGCAAAAAGGGTGTGTTATAAGTCAAACTGAAGCTGAGGCTCCAATACTTTGGCCACCTCATGAGAAGATAAGACTCCCTGGAAAAGACCCTGATGTTGGGATTGATTGAGGGCACAAGGAGAAGGGGATGGCAGAGGACGAGATGGTTGGACAGTGTTCGCGAAGCTACAAACATGAGTCTGACCAAACTGCGGGAGGCAGTGGAAGACAGGAGTTCCTGGCGTGCTCTGGTCCATGGGGTCACGAAGAGTCGGACACGACTAAACAACAACTTAAGTCAAATTCCTCATGAATGGAGATTTGAATAAACTCAAACTGCCATAAATTCCGCTGGTGTGAACTACACTGGATTTCTAATTAGGATTGGTCCATAATATTTCAATGTGTGAATTGTTTTATTGTGCACCACCCATGATTTATTTATTTTTAAAGAAGTTGGGGGCTTAGATAAACTCTTATTAAGAAATAAATCTAGGCAAATGGATTCAGAATAAATGCATGGCCCTCAAGTCGGGACACAGAATGCCAATAGATACCTACAATGTTGGCATACAGAAACCATTTCATGAAAAGGACAATTAAGGAAACTAGATTGTCATTTCTGAAGGAAAGTTAGATATGAAATGAAAAGCCTTTGTGGCTCCCCGGAGATGAGTAATAGATTCTCCATAGTTCTGCAAAGGACGGAGAGCGGCCATTCTTTCGCCATGACAACCCAGCAACATAATGCAAAGTGTTGCTTAGCAACACAACAGAACTCTTTCACTAAAGCTCTAGGATTAACTTGCTTGCTGGTTCGAAGACACTACCGCCCCCCGTCAACCTACGAATCTGAACTCAACCTGGAATTTTTTTTTATTTCCTCTACTCTCAATAGAGTAGACCAAATGCTCGAAATACTTCTATGCTTTTTTTTTTTTAAAAAAGAGCTTTAGCAAAGTCTCAATACTTTAATCCACATTTTAAAACCACTAAATTTTACGATCTGCAGCAGGTTTCGTAATTAACCGTGACCAATGTGTTTGTCCATATGGACAAAGTGGCTTTTGTAATAAACGGAAAAATCTGCAAATGTGGAAGAGATTATAGCATTCTCTATATTAAAGATTACTTAAGATTATACTAAATGGAAGCCAGGTTTCAAGAATTTTATCTCCGGGCCCTTTCTAAGCCCCCCAAAAGAAGAAGAATGTGCAAAGTAATCCCAGTAATTTGATGTTTACAGCGGTATCATACTAACCCACTTTCGAAAACAGGCTTATGTTACATGTGGCTTCAACAGCCCATTTCTAAGGCAATTTGCTATCTGATAAATTACTTTTTCTGGCAGCAACTGTTCCATTAGACTCGTGCCAAGTATGAAAGGAATCCAAAGGTTTGGAGCACGTCAGGTGGAAAGCACCTGGAGAGGACTTGCATTAGACTCAGTGATTCGGACCCCCATCCTACCCTCCAGTTTGGGTCTGCTATTCCCCAAAATGGAATCGCCACTTATCTTGTGGGCATCAGAACTTGATCTCAAAGCTGCTGCGAGCCGCAATGAAATTCCTTTCAGCCTTTTCGTACGGAAGTGAAGGCTCTCTAATAATCCAAGACCCCGTCTAAGTGCTTTAAGAACGGGATAGAGGAGAGAGCCCTCCTAAGTTGACCAGTACCCCCAATCCTTAATCATTCCAAACAAAAGGAAAAGCAGTCAGACAAGCGGACTAGTGGAGACCCATGTGAACCTGCATTTGTTTTGTGATTTGCAGTTCTGTTTCCGTGTAGAACCTATGCTAACGGACACACACTGCTCGTGCGCACCATTCACCTCTCCATTGTTCGCACGCACACTCCTTAAGAGTGCATGGCACATAGAATCGCAGAGTTGGAAGGGCCCACAGTGATCATCTAGTCCAACCTCCTTTAAATGCCGGAACCTTTCATCTGACATGGGGCTCAAGCCCAAGGCCCTGAGGTTAAGAACCAGGCAAAGTCACAGGGAACCAGGCAGAGGGCCTTCTCAGTAGTGGCGCCCACCCTGTGGAACACCCTCCCATCAGATGTTAAGGAGATAAACAACTACCTGACTTTTAGAAGACATGTGACGGCAGCCCTGTATAGGGAAGTTTTTAATGTTTGATGTTTTATTGTGTTTATCATATTCTGTTGGGAGCCACCGAGTGGCTAGGGAAACCCAGCCAGATGGGTGGGGTATAAATAAATTATTATTGTTGTTGTTGTTGTTGTTGTTGTTGTTGTTATTATTATTATTATTATTATTATTATTATTATTATTATTATTATTATCTCTTGCTCTACCAACTGAGCTATCCCTTCAGCTATTTTGCTTCAGCCACGCTAGAGTCTATAAAAAAAATGTTCAAAAAATAAAAGTAAGTTAGCACAATCAAATAAACCACCATAAAACTAAACGTTGTGGATTGGGAATTCCAACTTTACTCAAGTCAACTGTTGGAGGAAAGCACTGTATGGCAGAAGTAAACCCGTCCTCCTGTTCTGCACATCATCCCTGGCTCGACTTCCAGATCTGATAGGGGATAAGGTGGGGGTGGGGTTTGTTTTTTCACGTGGAGGTACTGCACTCCTAGACATGCAGAACCTTTGAAGACCGAACCACACAACTGTGTCGTAATCAACTATAAGAGCTCCCTTTCCCCCTCCTCCATTTCACCCCTTTTTTCCTTGTGTCTTTTTAAACTATCAACCCAACAGCTGGGACCATCTTACGACTGGTTTTCGTAAGCCATTATATAGGGGGGCCTTTCTGGCTAAACCCTTTAAATTAAATAAATTTGACAATCTCTAAACCCCCCCCCCCTTTAAATAATATACAGCAAGTTAACTACAACAACAGATTCCCATTTAACTTCTTAGAATTATTCCGGGAACAGCTGCTTAGTGACTTTGAAAACAACCATACGCCAGCCATGCCTGGAATACGCATAAAGTGAATCACTATGCGTACAGAGAAGGAAAAGAAGAAAAGATACGAGAAAGGGAATGGCAGGAAGAAAGAGCAGCAGCAAGAGGGAGAGGGTAATCGTACCACCACCCTTGGCTCTGATTTTGCCCATTCCTGACTCCAGCCTCATTTGCCACTAGGCAAGCAGGCAGATACAGTGGTACCTCGGGTTACAAACGCTTCAGGTTACAGACTTCACTAACCCAGAAATAGTACCTCAGGTTAAGAACTTTGCTTCAGGGTGAGAACAGAAATTGCGCAGCGGCGGCAGTGGGAGGCCCCATTAGCTAAAGTGGTACTTCAGGTTAAGAACGGTTTCAGGTTAAGAACGGACCTCCAGAACAAATTAAGTTCTTAACCCAAGGTAATATTTCTGGGTTAGCGGAGTCTGTAACCTGAAGTGTATGTAACTCGAGGTACCACTGTATTTATGAAGGAGAAGCCTGTTGATGTCTACTAGCCATAACAGCTGGGCTCTGCCTCCACAGATGGAGGAAGTAAGCTTCTGAACTGCAGTTGCTGGAAACCACAGAAGGCGAGAGTGCGCTTTTGCCCCGCTTACAAGTATCCCACAGGCATCTGGTTGGCCACTGTGAGAACAGGATGCTGGACTAGGCCATTGGGCTGATCCAGGAGACTCTTCTCATGTTCTTATCTGGAAGACTGCTAGGGAGAGATATATTGAGCATTTGGTGAAGGCCGCTTGCCAACAGGAACGTCCCCCTGGTCCAATATCCAATTAGCATGATCAGAATGAATATATGATCCACAACCAGATCCTGTAAGCTACCTCAGCTATATCCCCTTGCCCCTGCCCCACAGGGCCTTGAGGGCCACATCTACCTTCCCTCTTCTCAAGTGGTTCATTTTGGGGACCCTCGAGGTCAGAGGAGACAGAGGCAGACCAGCACCCTCAAGGGCTTTGCACACATTTGTTCCCAATCTCAATATATTTCAAGATGAGCTCAGGGATTGCCTGTCCATTTCTACAGCTGAGTCAGTGACAAGAGCTGACAGACTGGTCGCAGCAAACGTCTTGCAGGACTTGGGAGCCTTGAAAGATCTGGTGGCAGTGCGAGGAAGTAAAAGAAGCAGAGATCCAGGGAGGATTTTTAGTTCAGGAAATGAAGGGCTGAGGGGAGAAAAGATCCTTCACAGTCTGAGTCTAAGCAAAATGACCATCTAGCAGTATTAAAATATGGGGAATTCGAGTAACATTCCTATTGGCTTGGCCAAACACCTTCTCTCTTGGCTTTCAGTACAGAATTCATGAAAATCCCAGTTGCTGACAACCAAATAAGAGATAAATGGCAGCATCCTGCCAACAATCTTATGTTTATTTGCCAGTCTACTTGCTCCAATACCGTGGGTCCAATTCTACTTAATAAGCATTTATTGGCATGCAACTGTGACTTCTTTTTAAAAAAAATTGTAATGAGTTCCTGCAATGAAAAAATAATCAAAGGTAGTTCAAAAACCACAAGCGTTAACTGAATGTCTGGTATTCAAAGGCCGGTCTACTTGGAATGCATTTTCTCCTGACACAGACCACAATCATTTACATTTTTAGTAATCAATACGTCTTCTGTAAGCATTTCACAGCAGATTCTATACCACTACTTTATTCTGAGCTAAAATTCATAGGAGAAAGCGAGATTCAATTTGCTTTCCAGGGAAACAAATTGACTTTTCATTTTTTTATATACAAAACTTTTATTGTTATTTTTTAAAAGGAGTGTTCTTTCCGACTGGGGCAGGACTGCACACAATAGGTTCCACCTCCACCTCCCCTCTTCCCAAGTGGTTCATTTTGTGGGACCCTTGAAGTCCCCCAAACGCTGAAGAACATTAATGACCCAACTTGCTGAGCTCTCATTAAGAAACAGGCCAAGAAAGAAAGGGGAACCAGGGAAGAAAGACTGGGATACTGAAAAGAAAGTCTAAAATGGGAAGGGAATGGATGTGGGGGGAAAGAAGTGATTTATCTCTACTTTCTAGGACCTGCCACAACCCTGGGTCAATCCTTAGGAGGTACACACACATCTGTAGGTTCTCATGTGAGCAGCACACATGCCGCTTGTTGCATGAAAGAACCCATGGCTCTGGTTCAACAGAGATTAAAATGTTGTTTTGCAGAAGAGTTGCCCTTATATCACACTGATCTACACTGCGTTTTTCTGTTTTTCTGCTCAGAAGTCTTCATTTCTACTTTGGTCACCACATTTTTTTCTACACAACCCAACAGAGCTAATTCCCTACAATAATAGTGTCTTACAGTTCAATTTTGAAACAAGCTGCTTTTAGGACATCAGTTACGAGAATTCTAGCGAAAACAACTGCGTGGAGGGCGTTGTTTTTTAATCAAATCAGTTTGCATACTATACTCATTATACATTATCAATATAATGAGTTTTCCCAATTGATTATGGGGAACTGTCAGCTAGTTAAGGAATGAAGGCATCTGGAGTCAAAGACTGTAAGAGTCTTGATGGATGCAGAACATGGAAGAAGAAGAAGAAGAAGAAGAAGAAGAAGAAGAAGAAGAAGAAGAAGAAGAAGAAGAAGAAGAAGAAGAGTAGTAGTAGTAGTAGTAGTAGTAGTTTGGATTTGATATCCCACTTTATCACTACCCTAAGGAGTCTCAAAGCAGCTAACAATCTCCTTTCCCTTCCTCCCTCACAACAAACACTCTGTGAGGTGAGTGAGGCTGAGAGACTTCAGAGAAGTGTGACTGGCCCAAGGTCACCCAGCAGCTGCATGTGGAGGAGCGGAGACGCGAACCCGGTTCACCAGATTACGAGTCCACTGCTCTTAACCACTACACCACACTGACTGGTACATCCAGGCCAGCATCCTATTCCCCACAGTGACCAACCTGATGCTTTTGGGAACCTGAAAAGGACTCCACAAAGTTGACAACCTTCTCCCCAGCAAATGGTATTCAACATCCCATTTAAATGTTATTATCTCACCTATCCTCAACTAAGTTTCAAAACTGGACTGTCATCACTTATTTAGCATTAAGGACTCAGAGACACACAACTTGCATTTAACATGCAAAGTTACCTTGACTGTCTCTTAAGTCTCTATTATGATTGCCAGTGTGGTACAGTGATTGAATTGACCAATTATGCTCCACCATAAAATGCCAGAATACCAAGTATAAATGCTTTAAGTGTCCCTCCTTTGCTTCCTGCTTATAATCATATTCCTATGCCTCTTTCTACGTCAGCTACCTCCACCTCTGGCCAGTCCCTAAGACATCATAAACCACCAGTGGTCTGTAAGCTTTGTTCAGGTGTTCCATGGCATGCCTGCATTAAATTCTCATGTTGATTCTTAATTGCATTTTTATTGCTTCCTTTATTTCTTATGCTGCATTTCGTTGCATTGCAATTTTAACTCTACGGAATGCAAATTGTAACACGACAAAACACAATGCTAAGAAGTGAATGAGGCAATGCAATTAAAAATTATGCAGCATCCACAGCACAACACGCTACAATTGCAGAACCAACACGAAGTGGTCTGTCGAGACCATCAGCAATGTTCAAGCGCAACACTTTGGACAGAGGTGTTGTGTGCTGTTGACAGGTTGCCCCGGAGAGGACAAGGCAGCAGCATTTTGTGCTAGCTGCAGCTTCTGGCACTCTACGAAGTGCTCTGTGTGAAGCGCATCAGATTAAAACAAGCCTAGAGGTTAGCAATGTGTGGATCACTGTTGCCAAGCTATCTTTGTCCAAAAAGAAGTTGCGACTGCTGATTCTCTAGCCTAAAAGCTCAGCCTCTGGAATGAGCTGCAAAGTGTGTTTTCATAGAACCAGGGCTATTACAAAACAACAACAACAACGACACAGAGCCAGTGTGGTGTAGTGGTTAAGAGCGGTAGTCTCTAATCTGGGGAACCGGGTTCGCGTCTCCGCTCCTCCACCTGCAGCTGCTGGGTGACCTTGGGCTAGTCACACTTCTTTGAAGTCTCTCAGCCCCACTCACCTCACAGAGTGTTTGTTGTGGGGGAGGAAGGGAAAGGAGAATGTTATCCGCTTTGAGACTCCTTAAAGGGAGTGAAAGGCGGGATATCAAATCCAAACTCTTCTTCTTCTTCTTCTTCTTCTTCTTCTTCTTCTTCTTCTTCTTCTTCTTCTTCTTCACAACAAATGCATCGCTGTGCTCTCATCATTCTTGCGAGGATTTGAATTGGTAGCTATTCTGCCTTGGAAGAACTTAATCCTCCGCTCTTCTCTCCTCCAGAATGTATCTCTGCTGCGTAGCTTTATGAGGGACATCCAGTTGTGTGTTGAAAGACACTTCTAAACGTCTCACATTCCCCTTCCCTCTTGGGTTTGGAAGGATAAACAAGGATATACAAAAGGAGAGGCCCTTCCCAAAATGTAGGATATAAAAGTTGAGCAATTGTTTGGCTGGAGACACAGCTGGGAAACAGATGACCCCAGAAACACTGGAAACCAAGAAAGCTTCAACACACTGAATTTTTATTTTTTAAATCTACCAACCTCTAAAAGCTATTTTTTAACGGAATGAGCCTATTTTTAAGAAGGTAGGTTTTCAAATGGAACGCGGGCTGCAGCTTTTAAAAATATACGATGCAGAAAACAAAATCTTCGCTAAAGCACCACCAAATGTTTTATTTCTTCCCCTTTATCCCATAAAAATGGAGTGCCCATTACCGGTTGTGATGCCAAATTTCCTACTTGTGGTAGCAAATGGAAATGCTTAACATATCATCACAAACTACACATTAGAAGTGAAAGGGAAAGGAATAGCCACAATACATATATATTTTTCACAACAGCTCCTTAACTCCCATTATATGCAGTTCTTTCCTTAGTCTACTTCTGTCTCAATACCATCCTCAGTTAGCAACTCAAAACTGAGGCATCTTATGGCCAATAGCAAGGGCATATTCTAAGGCACAGGGCTACCTACATTCACTCTGAGCCCAATTCAGTTGGTCCTGATCTTTAAATTCCTAAATGGCCTCGGCCCAGTATACCTAAAGGAGCGTCTCCACCCCCATTGTTCAGCCCAGATGCTGAGGTCCAGCTCCGAGGGCCTTCTGGTGGTTCCCTCACTGTGAGGAATGGGGTTACAGGGAACCAGGCAGAGGGCCTTCTCTGTAGGGACACCCTCCCTGTAGAACGCGCTCCATCAGATGTCAAGATAAGTAACGATACAACCTTTAGAAGACACCTGAAGGCAGCCCTGTATAAGGAAGTTTTAAATGTTTGGTTATGTTTCTGTATATGCTGAAACCTGCCCAGGGTGGCTTGGTACGAATAATAAAATGATAATTTTAATAGGTGGGGCAGGGGCAGAAATTCTATATCAAGGTTTGGGGATGATAAACGAGTGTCTGCCCAAATTGAACTCTTCAGAAGGAAAAGCTGGTATTCTGCAATAATCACAAACCGTTAAGCCCCACATTCCATTTCCGCAGGGCGTTTTTGATGCATGTCGCAAACCGTAAACAACATTAAATCATTCTTTTACCAGTTGGCAATCGTGACAAATGATTCGGATGTGTCAGAAACAGAATATGGCACTTGCATTTGCATACGTACAGGCTTGCATTCACACGCATTCATATACATAACAAACGAGGAGGCAGTGCCAAGCCAGAAACATTTTCTCTTAAGGTTTTTTCAGCTGACAGTTCACACTGAGTCACAGCATAACTATCCCATCAAACCGTTATCATAAATTTATCCTTCTTGACAGCTATACTGCAAACACCACAACCACACTATTCTGAAGAGAATGACACTGCTTGCAGCTGTATCCAGTAAAATAATAATAAATAAATAAACAAAAAAGGGAAGGGGGGAGATGGAGAGGAAGGGAGAAATGGCAATGTACTGTACACATCTGTTCCCGGGGGGGGGGTCCATGCTGGTGTTTTGTCAAAATGCCTCAATTAGTAATGAATACAGCTGTTTTGTTCGGTGTCGCAACGTTTTCGCAAAAAGCAAGCCAATCGCAGACAAAGCTATGCCACACCTCTCCTATTCAGCTGCAATGTGTTTTATCAAGGGAGATGCCACAGTGCTTGGGAACATTTCAGTACCGCTGTACTGAATTTTTCCAAAAGAAGAAAAAGGGGGAAAGGAAAAGAATGTTCTCCCTTCCTTCAGTGAAATGCCGAGAAGCATTCTGAATGGAGGGAATCTAGCAGCTCACTTTGCTCTCTCTGGGCAACTAGGGCAGCCACGGATCCTGAAAGCTGCTAGCCTGGCTCTATGTTGGGCGGATAGCAAGGATTCATGGAATCACAGAGGTGGAAGAGACCCTGAAGATCCTCCTACCCAGGCATGGCCATACTTGGCCTTCCAGCTGTTTTGGGACTACAACTCCCATCATCCCTAGCTAACAGGACCAGTGGTCAGGGATGATGGGAATTGTAGTCCCAAAATGGCTGGAGGGCCAAGTTTGGCCATGCCTGCTCTAGCCCAACCTTCTGCAAGGCAGGAATACACAGCTGTCCCATACAGGGATCAAACCTGCGACCTTGACATTGTCAGCACCACGCTCCAAGCAGCTGAGCGAAGGAGGAAGTACTGAAGTTGTTAGGGTAGCCAAGATTGGGCACTCAAAGCTTCTAGGCAGAGTCAGCTCCCTAAAACTAAACTATCCATCTATCTACTGTCCACCCTTTCTCCCTAAGGTCCCAAGGCAGGTTACAGCATCAAAACACAACCTTAAAAGCAATTTAAAACAACTTACCACCAAATAGGTGAGGAAGCCTCCAGGATCAATCCCTGGCATCTCCTGATTAAAATGACCCAATAGCTTCTTATCTGAAAAGCCGCCGACAGTCATTTTAATCCTGGAGAGCCATTGCCTTAAAAGACAATATTGGGCTGAATGGACCAACCTTTAATGTGAAACAAGTTTTTACATTTGTAGGGAAACTTTTTATGCCCTGTCCCCCCCCCAAAAAAAAATCAAAGCAAAAAAATAATAATCAAATTTGAG
Organism: Podarcis melisellensis; assembly: GCF_964234715.1. NCBI lineage: Eukaryota > Metazoa > Chordata > Lepidosauria > Squamata > Lacertidae > Podarcis > Podarcis melisellensis. Next base: position 14,651,605 of record NC_138537.1, read on the forward strand.
GGGGGACAACCTTCAAGTAAACCATTTACCATCTTATTTGCTTTAGTGTGGCCAGTTCCAGTGGTTTCAGGCCAGTGACCATATCCTGTCCCACCCTGCCCTAACTTCCTAGCTCTTTGACTCGATTCTTTAACGTATAAATGGGTATGTTGTGAACTCCCGCCTTTGCATCATGTGTTTAGGAAGTTCCGGAGCAGGAAGAGTGCAGCTAATTTTCATTTCAGTGCGGCTAAAGTGAAACAACGTCGGCATCGTGAATCTTTTTCTGGTCACGGTGATAAAAAGATCAGGTAGAAACTTAAAAGAAACTACATCTGTCATCAGACAGGAGTGGGGGGGGAACCCTCTTGTCTATTAACAGGTTCAGGGGAGCTGGGATTAGCCGAGGTGTGGAAATGTCACTCCATTTTTCATTAAAACCTCCGCAAATTCCTACTCAACGTATCCCGCTCCCAAGTCAAAATGTTAATTATGTTTCAACCTTGAACTCGTAGACTTCAGTGGGCAATGCACCCCTCTCCGCCCTCCAACATACCTAACTTGCAACCCAAGACAAGACCCATTTCAGAGGACTGTCCCCAACCCACGGCTCAGCTTACACCCTTTGTAGAGCTGTACAAAACCGAGCACAGAAGCCCTTTGTGTCCCCGTTCCAGATGGTTGTCTCTCTGCCGGCAGAGGACTTCGAAAAGCCCCTTTCTTCAGAGACCAAAATGCAACAAGTGGTATCATCTTACGGCAGATATGGTACAATATTATGGGTCACGTGATTGCCACTGCTAAAACAATACCAGATCTGTGCAAAGCATTCTTGTTTTACGCGACGTGCAAGAAGGCAATGGCCAACTTGAGCAGAGAGCTATTTTTTCTCAAGCGGCCAATAGGACGCAGCTGCATCGCCCAGGGTATGTCTACAAAATGGCTGCCCATTTCTGCCCTCTTCCCCAGTAATGCCTTTCTGAGTAGCCATCCCACTCTGTGGGGAATTGCAGGAAACAATCCACAACTGGTTTCCCGAGGATCAGTGGTCACAGGCTCATCACCAAAGAGTTTTATTCTTTTATTTCATTTATATCCTGCCCTTTTCTCCAAGGAGATAAAGGCAGTATACTGTACATGGTTCACTGTCTCCTACCTATGAACTAGGGCTGGGCGATATCTGGTTTTCAACATCGCGATATATCATCAGCTAAACATTGCAATACAGTGGTACCTTGGTTCTCGAACATCATCCGTTCCGGGAGTCCGTTCGATTCCCAAAACTGTTCGAAAACCAAGGTGTGGCTTCAGATTGCACTCAAGTGGAAGCCGCGTCAGACATTTGGCTTCCAAAAAAGTGTGCAAACCGGAACACTTCTGGGTTTCGAGCGTTCAGGAGCCAATTCGTTTGGGAGCCAAGCAGTTCAACTACCAAGGTACCACTGTATACTGATATAACAAAATGTCTGAAATAAGGATGGAGCTATGTAGAAGCATTGGCTGGCCATATGGTTTTTCTCATATCGTGATTTTTGTGTGCACACATTGTCATTCATGATATACCGCCGGGTCAAAAATTCTGAACTGATTTCACAATATGGACTTCAAACCAGTTTTGGACCCAACCACCCACAAGCTAGTGACGTTAGGCTCCATATATATGATTGGCCCAAATTAGCTTCGTGGCAGAGTGCGGATATGAACCTTTATCTGACAACACAAACACTAAATCCCACTGATGGGGGATGCTCATGATACGCAACCATTATGGCATGGTCTTCTGTTGGTGGGGAGGGAGCCACTGTCAGGCCACAATGGTCTGATCTCAGGTGGGTTGCTGCAGCAGCACTACCAACATGTAAAAATACATGGTAAAGAAAAAGATGGTTCACCAAATGCACACATGGGTTGAAGGAGTATGAAAGGGTTGAAGACTACTGGCATTACAATATAGGACCACATTTCTAGACAAATTACATACTCACACCAAGTCCACAAAGAGACTTGGAAAGTCTTATCCACACACACACACACACACACACAGAGAGAGAGAGAGAGAGAGAGAGAGAGAGAGAGAGAGAGAGAGAGAGAGAGTTTTACAATCTGGCAAACGCCCATCACTGAGTGTGCCCACCAGCTGACTTGTCCCATGGTTCCACAGCCTTCCCATCCTTATCCAAAGGGAGTCTGGCTGCAAGTCTGGAGAGCCTTCCTTCAGAATGGCCTGCCATTTTAGCAGGGAAGGGAAACAGAGCATCTCTGTTTTGCTAAGATTCCAGGAACTCATTAGGCTTCTTCTTCAACTTTCTAAAAGACTGATGAGATGCAGCAGGGAAAGAAAGAAAGAAAGAAAGAAAGAAAGAAAGAAAGAAAGAAAGAAAGAAAGAAAGAAAGAAAGAGAAAATATATTGGGAATGGAAAAGTTCAATGACACCTACAAGTTTTTGTTTCCCATATTGCCGCATATTTCTCTAACCCACTGATTGAATTCTTCTTCTATATTAAGTTTAAACAAGAATTTTAAAAGTGGCTTTAAATTCTAAACGTGTTCCATTTCATCTGTTTCATTTATATTGCATCCATTCTCCAAGCTCTTGCATGTGACATACAGATGTTGCTCCCCCACCCGCCCAAATGCTATCCTTTCTCTGAACTAAGGCTTCCCAAACTTGGGTCTCCAACTGTTTTTGGACTACAACTCCCATCAACCCAAGCTGGCAGGACCAGTAATCAGGGATGATGGGAACTGTAGTCCAAAAACAGCTGGAGGCCCAAGTTTGGGAAACCCTGCTCTAAGCAAACTGCTAGGCGCAGGACACAGAGCTATAGTGATGGGATTATTAAGAGTTTCAAAAATAGACACCTCTAGGATCTGCACAGTGCTGTTCTTAGAATACAGGTGCCTTGCCAATGGGGCAATATGACACAGTTACTGTCATTCTCGTTTGCACACATTGAAAACAACCACTAAAAGGGAGAGGTAATTTTCAAAGATCAAACCTGAATCAACAACACTGGAGGTTACAAACAGGACTCTTGGCCTGATTCACAAACATGTTTGCCTAAATGTCAGCGATAACGTGAAATGTCCTTCATTTTATCTCACTCTCTCCATGCAAAGGTGACATTTAGGCTTCCATGACTTATCTGCTACCGTGAAATGACAAAGTGCAGGAAAGATAACAAATAAGCATTATTGCTGGAAGGGGAAGGAGCTAACCGAGCCCGTTTCTGCACACGTATACACTGCGGCTTCCTTCCATTTCATTTGTGAACATCGTAAAATGGAGCAGGAACGCAGAGAGACAAGTACATAATTTGTGTTTTTATTACTGCTCCTACCGCTGCTGCTACTACTAGTTGGGTGTTGATCAGCATGCAGCACCTCCACGAGGCAAGGTGCAAAATAAAATAGGGCCATACATGTTTAGCACCAACGCCTTGAACTTGACCCAGTAGCAAACTGACCGCTATTGCAGATCCCACAAGCAAGACGTTTTGTGTTGGCAGTGATGGGGCCCCCACTAAGACATACTCTGCTGCAGCTGCCAGACTAAACTCAAGAGTTGGCCCACATACAGCGCACTGCAGTAATTCAATCTGGAGGTGACCAATGCACGGGCAGCCGATAGACTGCACGCAATCCAGGAACAGCCATTAGCAGCGTGCGTTAAATTTGGTCCTTGGTTGTTTCCCTTGACCGAGAGTTAGTATCTGCTGCTCATCACTCTGCCAATAGCACTTCTGACAACTGAAATTGTTGAAAAGTGGGCTGTGAATTTTCCAGTGCTTTTGAAAAAATGAAAATGAACAAGCTTGAAGATGTTGTTCTCAGACTGTGGTCCTAGGCGCAAGCTCACCTTACTAGCCCTTATGGGACACAGAACTGTCTCTAACCCAGCTGCAATTCCCCATGCATAGAGGTCTGCATTCCATGATCTACTGTGAAATACCAAGTTCTAACAATAACAAAACATTTAGGGGTGTCTAACACCACGCTAGAAATGCATCTTGGTTTGTGGATACAGCTGGCTATCTAATCATTCAGTTAAACCCACGAAGTTCCCTATTATCAGTTCTTTTCATGGCCTTTTCCCTAACGGGAACGTTCTAACAAAATCTAGCCATAACATCTCCAAGATGTGGGTGGCATTAAAAGCATTTTCCCAGAGAAGCATCCTTCTCTTAATTGGCCAGCCCACGGAGTTGTTTCCAATGATTCTGCCTTGATCAGGAAGCCAGGAAATTCATGACTCATCTTTAGCTTCTTTTTCCAAGTTAGGGGTACAAAAGATGTCACTGAGGTCCCTGCTGCAAATAGAAACAAACACTCTGGGGACCTTTCAGTGTGTTCTGACTTCCGTCTCAATATGAAAGAGGCTCCAAGATTTGGATATTTTTCTCCAGGCAAATGAAGATTGCCAATACCAATATAACCCCCACATCTCCCCAGAGCCAGAGCCCCCTCATCTGAATTGCTTCCCCAAGGCTGCTGTTCTGCAAAAAAATAACCCAGAAAGATCAGCTCTCCCATTGCCACCTCCCTTGACTTCTTTCCGTAGGCTCTGAATAGGGTAGGGAAAAGGGATCTTATCAGAAGCTTTTTGTATACCCACAGACAGAAGAAACAACCGAAACACGTTTCCCATTGCTTCTTGGCATATTCCAAAACACTGTCAAGATTTAAGTAATACCCACCCTCATAAACAAGCCCCACTTCAAGGGATTCCTCTGCTCACTTATAGTTTTCCCTCAGTAAAATAGGGAGGCTTAGTTGTGTGATGGAATGCATTCCTTATAGTTTCCCATCCAAAGAATCTTGGCATGGCATGCAAAGTGCATTTTTTCAAGAGGGTGGGGTTGTTATTACTGTTGCTGGTGGGTTGTCCCCCCACCCCACCCACCATATGTGCAATGTTCTAATGGTCAACTTCTGCAAAGTGCTGACTTCGTATTAAGTAATTCCTCATACACACAATTGACGCAATCACTAATTTCTCACAAATGATGACAGAAAACCCCACAAAAAAAACCACGAACTCAACTGGAAGATCTGTTCTTTCGCTACACAAAAATACCCATAATTTAGGGCTGATTTGTACCGTTACAAACTGAAGGCTCTTCTTTTCAACTTCCGCAAACTTTTAAATTTTAATCTGCCAGGGCAGAACGCAACATGGTAAATCGATCGTGAGGGCTGGGAAGCCTGAGCTAACTCTTTGCTCAACAGAACATTTTGACCTTAAAAATATTCTGCAAACAGTTGTGATATAAAATACACACAGACCTGCTTCACTTTTCCGCTTCTGGACTGGTTCCATTTTAAAAGGCCTTGGGATGAGATAAACGTTGTCTACAAGAAAGCAACACTCAGCATACTGAGATAGTGATGGCCTTCTCACAAAGCAACGTGAGGTGGCTACCTCAGGCACCAGATTTTGGATATCATGAAGAGGAGCAGAATGGGACCCAGAGAGATGTGATCCACTAGGGCATCATGCATGTTTTGCCCTACTCTCATTTGCTTCAATGAGTCTTTCACAAGAGATAAGTCTAAATTAATTACAACTAGCTAAATTATTGAGAGATATGCTGTGGTTTGATCCCTCTGGCACCAATATATCTGGGGCTGACCATCTATGAAAAGACGAACAATGCTTGGGAGCTTCCAGAGACACTAAGAGAAACTTGGACTTTCAATACAGGAACACTGAAAATCATTAGGCCTTTGTTCTAGAACCTGTACCACCCGGATGATAGGTAAAGGTAAAGGTACCCCTGCCCGTACGGGCCAGTCTTGACAGACTCTGGGGTTGTGCGCCCATCTCACTTAAGAGGCCAGGGGCCAGCGCTGTCCGGAGACACTTCCGGGTCACGTGGCCAGCGTGACATCGCTACTCTGGCGAGCCAGAGCCGCACACGGAAACGCCGTTTACCTTCCCGCTGGTAAGCGGTCCCTATTTATCTACTTGCACCCAGAGGTGCTTTCGAACTGCTAGGTTGGCAGGCGCTGGGACCGAGCAGCGGGAGCGCACCCCGCCGCAGGGATTCGAACCGCCGACCTTTCGATCGGCAAGTCCTAGGCGCTGAGGCTTTAACCCACAGCGCCACCTGCGTCCCTTACCCGGATGATACTGGAGCCCAACTCCCATCAGCCCAAAGCAGAAGTCACTGGTCAAGGAAGATGGGAGCGGTAGTCCAAAAACACCTGGAGTGCCACAAGTTTCCCATCCGTGTTGCAGGTAGAACTCAAATCTTAAATGTGTGTAGAACAGAAGTCTGGCTTGTGTAGAGTCAGCTGGGAGCACTTAATGGATGGTCCACAACTGAAGCTCCTCTTCCAGGTATTTCAAACAACATCTGAGCACTCCTGAGGAGCAACTTCATCTCCGGTTATTATGAGTTACATAAAAAGTAACAGGAACAAATACTCTGTATGGGGACAATTTAAACTTCAATATATCCATGAATAAGCCCCTTTGAACCATGTCGTCATGAATCTCCTGAACGCGTATAGCACTGAAATCTGAAACAGCACTCTTGAGATCCAGTACAATTATATTTCGAAACCAATGGTACTTTAAAAGCTGACATTTAACAGGTTCTTCCTGGTATTTTGTAATCACATGGTTCTAAGGAGAAAAAGCCCAGTGCTAATAAAATCCCCACATGCTCCCATTAACACTGAACAATTTGATTCAAGTTTGCACCCTGACCTACAATTCTCCCTGTGTGTTCCCATGTGGGAATATCAGGCAATCAAGCTAAAATGTTTATTTAAGTCCCAAAGACAATTGAACTGTTAAGTAGAGATCAAAGCAACAAATTACGTGAATTATCCTCTAATTGCAAGCAATTGTCGTTATTATAGTATGCATATGTACTACTACAGCAGGGCTTGCTTCCGTTTTGTTTTTTCCCCAGTGAATGAATTGGGCTTATCTCTGTGCATCTAGCTTGTAGCTCAATAAAGCCATTATCTGATAAGTACTCCAGATTCAACAGCAAGCACATCTGAACCCTCTGAACCATGCCTGCAATTAATTTTCTGGAAGTTAATTTTCCTACTAACACGACAGAGGAACAAACGTCATTAGTTGGTGCTCATTCTGAGACCATTATTCCTGGGAACCAACTGAATAACCTATGGGCCCCTATTCCAAGCGATATGAAAAAAAGCACTTTAATTATTTTTTAGCATCACTATTCAAGGCATAAGCAAAAGTAAATGAAAACGCAATTGCTTAGTTGGCTCAAACGAAGCATGGATACCACAGGGAAAATACACCGAAAAACGGCTAGGAAACAGTGCTGCGCAAAGAGCTGGGACTTTCCGCATCCTCCAGAAAATCGGCACATCTGATGCAGCCAAACAAATTATTTCGGGGGGGCGGGGAGAGGAGAAATAGAGGAAGAAGTACAGAGAAACCCCCCCCCCCCCGTGTTCAAGCTGTGAGATGACATCAGCGCCTTTCTGTTCTTTGGCTCGCTTGGAACCTACTACCCTTGACCTCATTTGCCAACACGTCTCTTTGACTCCAATTGGCTGTGACGATGCATATGGTTCTGTTTACAGGCATGCACAATGTCATCATGTTAGTAGAAGGCCTTGATAAGATCACATGGAGGGGAAGAAGGTCGCCACAGCCGAAAGGGATGGTAGTAGGGGAGGGCCAAGGACAACAAGGCCAAAGGAGAAAAAAAGAAAACGTCTCCAAAGAGAACAGCCTGAAAACCCATATTAGTATTTTCTGCAGTGGGAGAGCTGGTAATGAGAAGGAAGGAAGCTGTCTTTGGGGTGGGCTCCCTTTCCCGTGGGCCAAGCTGTTTTTATTTATTCATTTATTTATTCGTTTATTTATTTATTCATTTTATTTACTAAATTTCTGTACTGAAAGTAGCACAACACAAAACACTGCAATTGCATCAGACACCTTTCTACTTCCTTAAGTAATCAGCTATACTGGTTAAACATGAACGCTTCAATTAAGTTATAATTCTTCATTAATTAAATCTAGCTCATGGTATCTATAATATCTAGGGGGAGAAACTTTCCAAAATAGTCAATTTGGCTCTTTCCCCTCCTTGTACTTTTGTTTCTTACTGAGTAAGAAACTAATATCCAGCATTTCATTTTCCCAGTGTACTAAGCTACCCCTGAAACATAAAGGGGGTTGTACATGCTGAGGGTCCCAAGGGCTAGTTCCACATGGCTGTGGTAGGTGCTCATCTTGGCCATTTATGTTTACTTTACTTTCGCTACATACACCCCTGATTTGGGTGAGGGCAAAGCCCACAAACTACCCCAGTCACATGGACTTCATAAGCAAGGTTTCATCCCCAAAGGACCTCTTTGTGGAAATCCTTTCTTTTTTCTTCTTAATGACAGCCATTATCTTATAGCATGGGTAGGCAAACTAAGGCCCGGGGGCCGGATCCGGCCCAATCGCCTTCTAAATCTGGCCCACGGACGGTCCGGAAATCAGTGTGTTTTTACATGAGTAGAATGTGTCCTTTTATTTAAAAATGCACCTCTGGGTTATTTGTGGTGCCTGCCTGGTGTTTCTACACGAGTAGAATGTGTGCTTTGATTTAAAATGCATCTCTGGATTATTTGTGGGGCATAGGGATTCGTTCATCCCCCCCCCCGCCCCCATATAGTCCGGCCTCCCACAAGGTCTGAGGGACAGTGGACTGCCCCCCTGCTGAAAAAGTTATAGGAAAGACAATGCAGGGCCGTACGTGGAGAAAGTTTGCCCATCACCACCATAACCAACAGCACGCATCCTTGGGGGGCATGAAAGATTATATGTGCACACACCCAGAGATTGCAACTTGTTGATCTATACATATCTCTCACTACACTCCAACAACAGACCTTTATTTACCTTATTATGGCCCCATTCATGTAAAGGCGACTTCACAAGTACAGGACAGGTCCCTGCCCTGAGGAGATTACAATCTAAAATGTGAAATAGGAAGGGGGGAATTGGAGGCAAGAGTACACAGTGGATGGATATGCATATATTCTGCTACAATAGGGTATAGGGACTAAAGGGATATGCAAAACAGAAACACCACTTCAGCATCTGCAGAGAAACAGCTTAAACTTTTGGGTTCCGGCTGCAAGCTCAGCACATAATCACAACTCTGCAACATGCATTTGTTATTGCAATTCCTTGCCTCTGCAGATATGACACCTTAACAATCATGCAATCCATACTGCTTAGGCGGTGGCAGGGTTTGTTTGTTTATTACCCTGTCTCTCCAAATCACTCAAAAATTGCTTAACGAAATTACATACAGACAACAAAATAAAAGCACTATTTCAGAAAACAGAGCAAAATAGCAGAGCAGAACAGCTTATAAAATTCAAGAGTTTTAAATATGAGGAGTCAAATGCACCAGAGATACAGACAGAATCACGGCAACATCTTAAGACGATAAATTTGCCACAGAAAGTTTGCCTGAAACACTTCCAAGGAACAGGAAGAATTCAAACCCCTGTCTGTTGTTCCTACAATTAGGTAAAGTAAAGGTAAAGGTACCCCTGCCCGTATGGGCCAGTCTTGACAGACTCTGGGGTTGTGCGCCCATCTCACTTAAGAGGCCAGGGGCCAGCGCTGTCCGGAGACACTTCCGGGTCACATGGCCAGTGTGACATCGCTGCTCTGGCGAGCCAGAGCTGCACACGGAAACGCCGTTTACCTTCCCGCTGGTAAGCGGTCCCTATTTATCTACTTGCACCTGGAGGTGCTTTCGAACTGCTAGGTTGGCAGGCGCTGGGACCGAGCAGCGGGAGCGCACCCTGCAGCAGGGATTCGAACCGCCGACCTTTCGATCAGCAAGTCCTAGGCGCTGAGGCTTTAACAATTAGGCCCCTTTTAAATCATTTGCACATTTAACTTCCCAGTTATTGCTGTTTAAAGTAAAGCAAAAGTAATTTTATAGCAAGGTGGCTCTTTCCATATTACCAACAGGAGAGGAAATGCAACCAAAATAACCCCCCAAAAAAGGATGCAGATTTGCATATGCACAGAAGTAACAGGAAATACAATCCTGTCTGTTGCCCAGGTGTTAACTCCTGATGGGCAGGTTCAAGGTCCCTAAAATATCTTAAAACAGAACCTGGACTGGGCAGCCTGCCAAACAAAGGACGCCTTCAAATAGAGAAGTTCCCTCTGTAAATGTCCCATATTTTGGGGGGCCCCACATTCCCTACTGCAAACGAAAGGCATCTCTCAAAAGTTCAGCATGCAGACATTTTACACAAAGTGCAAAAAGACAATGCTGGTTGCGGTGGCAATTCCAGCCCTTTTCCCAGTCAACATCCTTCTGGCCTCCTACGCAGAGGCGCCAGAAGTAAACACAGTAATTTTATAATTCTCTAGACCTAAAAGCAGCAGGCACCACCTAACAGGATGGCAAAGTCTGTACACCAGCTATTTTAGGAAGGGGGAGGGGAGGGAGCCAAGAAAATTATATGATATTCTCGTACTTTATACCCCATGCTACTCGATATTCATGCACAAGTAAAGCAACAGTTTAGCTTAACCCAAATAGGTTTCAGGTTCTGCTGCTTTCTCTCTCTCTCTCTTCCTATTTCATTTCACAATTCTACTAACTAATTAGTCACCAATTAAATATATTCAACTTGGCAGCTGAATGATTAAAACGTTCAAAATGTATGTCATTTCATCCCAGGGGAAATAAAAATGCTTCTTGGATAGCTATGGATTTTTTAATATATAGCTTACAAGGGGAGGGGAAGTTGGCAAAATTCGAACGTACAAGTCATCATTCAAAAAAAGATTATGCCAGATTCACAGCTATGCTGAGTTAGCATCTTTTCGAAGCCGGTGCATTTAAAGTAAACAGCCGTAATCCTGCATTACTTGGAAGTTGAGTCACACTGAACTCAAAAGAGGGTAAAAATTGCAGAATCATAGTCATAGTTGGAAGGGACTCTAGTCCAGCCTCCTGCAAGGCAAGAATCTCAGCTGAAACATCCATGGCAGGTGGCCATCCAACCTCTGCTTTAAAACCTCCAAGGAAGGAGAGTCCGCCACCTGCTCTTACTGTCAGAAAGTTCTTCCTGACGTTTGGTCAGAATCTCCTAACTTGAATCCACTGGTTCGGGTCCTAGCCTTCGGAGCAGGAGAAAACAGGCTTCCTCCGTCTGACAGCCCTTCAGATGTTTGAAGATGGCTATCCTATCTGCAATGACAAACCTAGACAGCATCTTAAAAAGTAGAGACATCACCTTGCCAACAAAGGTCCGTATAGTAAAAGCTATTGTTTTCCCAGTAGTGATGTATGGAAGTGAGAGCTGGACCATAAAGAAGGCTGATCGCCGAAGAATTGATGCTTTTGAATTAAGGAGCTGGAGGAGACTCTTGAGAGTCCCATGGACTGCAAGAAGATCAAACCTCTCCATTCTTAAGGAAATCAGCCCTGAGTGCTCACTGGAAGAACAGATTGTGAAGCTGAGACTCCAATACTTTGGCCACCTCATGAGAAGAGGAGACTCCCTGGAAAAGACCCTGATGTTGGGAAAGATTGAGGGCACAAGGAGAAGGGGACAACAGAGGACGAGATGGTTGGATAGTGTTCTCGAAGATACAAACATGAGTTTGACCAAACTGCGGGAGGCAGTGGGAGACAGAAGTGCCTGGCGTGCTCTGGTCCATGGGGTCATGAAGAGTCGGACACGACTAAACGACTAAACAACAACATCCTATCTGCTCTCAGCCCCCTCTTTTCCAGGCTAAACACACCGAACTCTCTCAACTGTTCCTCATGAGGCTTGGTTTCCAGATTGTTGATCATCTTGGTTGCTCTCCTCTGCACACGTTCCAGATTGTCTATATTCTTCTTAAATTGTGGTGCCCAGAACTGGGCACAGTACTCCAAGTGTGGTCAGACCAAGGCGGAATAGAGTGGTACTGTTACTTCCCGTGATCTGGACACTAAACTTCTTCTGACGCAGCCTAGAAAGGCATTTGGTTGTATCCAACAGAGTCATAGTCTAGAGTAGACCCGCAGTAATCTAAGGCCTGATTGAATCAAAAAGGAGCACTGCTACAAAGAGCAGAATACAGTGGTACCTCTGGTTGCGAACGGGATCCGTTCCCGAGGCCCGTTCGCAACATGAAAAGATCACAACCCGCAGCGGCGCATCTGCGCACACGCGGCCTACAATTTGCTGCTTCTGCGCATGACATCATTTTGCACTTCTGCGCATGCGCGAGCAGCGAAAACCGGAAGTAACCCTTTCCAGTACTTCCAGATCGCTGCGGGACATAACCTGAAAGAACGTAACATGAAGCAAACGTAACATGAGGTATGATTTTACACAATAGTACAGTTTGTGAGTTCCTAGCCTTCCATACTTTGCCTCATAAACTCCAACAGCTGCTAGAAAACCCCCAAGGCAGAATGTTTTAAAGACATTCCCCTCTGCAGGTAAAAAAAATTGAAAATATGCAAGATGTACAATGTGATAGTCTCAAGATCTGGTTGTACAAACGAAGCAGCACAAATCACTCTAGTCAGTTATAAATTAACATAGTTTGGTGGCCAAATCTGCACCACTGAATGGGGAAACAAATAAAATAGTACCAGTGGGAAAGTTGATTTAAATCCATTATTTTGTACCAGGCTTTTCTTCCTGCTGACTTAAGCCACCTTGACTTAAATGAACCACAATGGCTGTGCTCTGTCTCCTGGTCAGAGACTGTGTTCTGCGAATTACAAAAGCATTATTGCTCCCAACTTCTTCTATAAGGCTTCCCATAGGCACCTGGGAATTGGATGATGGACCAGAAGGGCCACGGCCCTGATCCAGCAAACCCTTACATGTTCTAAACTAAACACCAGCAGCAGTTTCTTTTTTAAATAAACACAACTCACTATAATTTTAAAATTTCAGAAAAGCCCACAATATTATATAATATGTGCCTATGAAATATGAAACACCCAGTGGCCACATCCAAAATCTGAAGCAAAGGCTTTGGAATTAGAAAAAGAAGCATCCCCCTTATGCAGAATATTTTAAAACTATTTTTTTTGGTACAATCGAGTCCATTTCCATATATTCTTCCCTTTTTTAAAAAAGTGTGCTTTCCGCCTGTGTTTTTATGAGCTTCGGTGATAAATCATGTGTGGAATGAATGCGTTAGCTGAACCCAGAAATAGATTTGAGTTTGGCAGAGACAGAAACACCAACACGGAGAGCTCGTTTTAGCTAAAAGCTTTGTGTTCCTACCAGTTTATGTCGCCCTGCAACCCATTAAACGTGATGGGAAGGGCACCCAGGTTTTCTCCCCCACCCACTTTGTTAATGTTGTTTGTGTGTGTCACTTCCACAGTGCATTCATACCACCTTCTTCAGAGATCTTTTCCACAAAATCTTGGCCTAGTCTTTTTCTCAGTGGAACTGAAATAAAACCTAAGTGTTCACATGTAAAGCTAAAGTTCCCAACAATTCGTTGTTGCCTTTGCAGGTAAAGCTAAACTATGGCATTACAAAAAGCATGAAGTGCAAGTAGATAAATAGGTACCACTCCGGCGGGAAGGTAAACGGCGTTTCAGTGCTCTGCTCTGGTTTGCCAGAAGCGGCTTAGTCATGCTGGCCACATGACCCGGAAGCTGTACGCCGGCTCCCTCGGCCAATAAAGCAAGATGAGCACCACAACCCCAGAGTCGGCCACAACTGGACCTAATGGTCACGGGTCCCTTTACCTTTACCTTACCACTGAGCACAGTATTTATCACCATGTGGGCTCCTCCAGACCCATCACAAGCAACTAATTCAGGGGCCTATCTCCAAGCGAATCAGGCTAAGCAGCCGCTGCAGCAAGATGAACACAGAATGCCAACTCTCAGGCCATTTAGGCTGATGCACACAGCCATTCTGACTTGCCAGTGTCATGATGACACCTATCGTAAGTTGACTGCTTTGGCATGCTGACCGGTTCAGTGACTGCTCCATGAACACCGTGCCCTGGCAAAACCCATATGTTTGCACAAACTGATTATAGCATTTTAAAAAAAGATAACCACACGCGGCTTTCAGCTGCAAAACTCAAGGCCTACAAGTGCAAATGCACCCCCCACTTTCTAGATGCCGAAATCCCAATGGAGCAGAAAAGATATGTATGCAACCGCAGCTGTGTGGATGTTATTGGCCCAGAGATGGAAAGAAGAATGGAAGATTAAGTTGATGGGTTATGCCAAAATGGCAAAAATGACTGGAAGAATCAGAAATCGGGAAGACCAAAGTTTTAACAAGGAATGGGGGGAAATTATAATTTATCTTAAAAAATCATTGAAAACAGTTAAAATCGTTAGTAGGACTGGAATAGCACTTCTAGTTTGATGGTGAATTTTGGACATAATGGAGATGTAAAAGATCTGGATTATTATAAAAGATGCAGGAGGAAATGATTAGCAATAGGACCCACAAAGGGGCGGAAGGAGGTCCAGGAGATTCTTTGGAATCTTATTTCTATGTTGTATGTTGGATATGTGACTGTAAAATGTTGATCTGAAAAACCAAATATGTAAATTTACAAGTGCACCCCCCACTAGTCTTGCATTATAACCACCAGAAGATAAATTAATCATCCCTGCCTACCTGGAAGGGGTGGCAGTGGTGGTTTGGAAGAGGCAGGGGGTTAAGTAGCTAGCAAGATACACGGTGTGGCAGGGCGGGGGTCACACAAGTTGTGAAGGCCTAGGTTGAACCCAACTTTCCACCCCAAAATTAACACTCAGCTACAGAAGAATAAAACAGCTGTGTGGATTGTTTTATGTGAATGCAAAAATAGGCCCCCAGAAGAGGCACAATGGAAGACATACGAAGTTAATAAAGAGTGCTGAAGTGAGCAGTAGTTGTTACTATTTGGTAGGGGAGAATATGAGAGTTTGCTTTGATGAGGCGGCTGCCTTCGACCTTTGGTAAAATAATGCAGGAATCCTACCAAAATCCCGACATCACAAGACGACTCCAATGGTTTGCGGAGCTTGCGCAGCCAGGCCTAGAGAGCTTCTCTGCCAAGACGCAGCCCCTTCTCCAGAACGCACCATACAATCCCCATGATAAAAGGCTTCCTGCAATGGAATGTTCTAAACTAGAGACTAGGTTAAAACACAAATAGACTACTGACCCAAGCTATTTATTCCATCCTAACTTGAGGTCTTTTGCTTACTGTAATTTGATGGTTTTAACTAAATCCGAGTGGACAGCAGGTTCTTTGACAAATAAGCCAGCGCCATATGGCTCAAGCTTTCTAGAGGGGGCCCACCGCAGAGACCGAACTGCCCCCTATGTCTGGATAAAGATATTCTCTTTTGAGCAAAAGCTGATGTCAGCCCGCTCAGTATTATAATACAAGCTGAGATCAACCTTAATCTAAAGAACAGAAGACTCGAGCACAGCAGGCCTAGCCGATTTACAATCTTCATTTGCTTTTCCAAGGGTCTCATCCTGTAAGGTCCTGGGCACCTTTGGCACTCAACCAGCAAAGCACTTAACCAAGGGTTTCGCCGTAATCCTGTGGATCAACTCGGTTTGGACTATGCATTTGCCTAAAGTGCAGCGCGAACTCAGAAATGCTTGGCTGTGTTCAAAAAGAGTACACAGAGCATCTTAAAAAAACAAAACACCCAAACCTTAAAAGTTGAGTCATCCAAGTGGATTCTGACTGCAATTCTGGTTGTTGTTAAAAGAAGTATTTATTAGGCAGCAGAAATATTTACACAAAGAGACTGTTCTCCCCAACATGTAATCTGTATACAGTACCTATATGAAGACCAGGAAGATGGAAGAGCGATTGGGGAATGCAGGAATCGATATCTCCCAGAAGCTACTGGAACTCATGGCACCACCAACAATTAAACGTTTAGGAGCAAATCAACCCATGGTTGCTGGCTGCAGATATGTGAGGGCTCCACATGGCCGCAATTGGACCCACGCCAGTCGCAAAAATATGCCTGGCTAATTTCTAGCACTGGTTAATATCTGCAGAAGAGGTCCTACAGAGTGTGCCTTCGTGGAATCTGCTAACCTTTCTATTTGGGGGGGGGACCTGTGCTGCTAGTGTTGCATAGGAAGCTGCCTTTCACTGAGTCACGACTATTGGGGTCTTGCTAGCTCAATACAGTCTACACTGACTGGCAGCAGCTCTGCAAGGTTTCAGAGAAGGAGTCTCTCCCTGACCTACCCGGATATGGATTCGCACAGCACAGCGGTGCAAAACTGCAGAGCTCAGGCTGGAAGCCCCCTCCCATTTGCAAGCTGCTCCGATGGGCAGAAGTCTGTTTTGGCATTAATCAGTATCCAAATTACTATGATTCTAATAGTACTACTAAAAATAATACTAGTGCAAAGTCAGGAACCCAGGCTATGCTGCCTGAATCTCTGCGAGATCTTGCGACAGGAAGAAGAAAATAACACTAAACTGAGGATGACATAAGGGCTAATGGACCGTATTATCCAAATCGAACAGTAGGGGAAATTCCATTCCAAATTTATCTCCTAATGGCAGGTCACCATAACGACCGAAAAATCATTGGCAGAAGGGAATGCATTTATTAAGCAAACACCTTATTCCCCCCCCCCTCACTTGATTGTGCGAATATGTGTGTGTGTGTGTGTGTGTGTGCCACACACGCACACACCCACTGTGTCCAAACGAAGGGAAAAAAGAAGGTGCCTTCATGTTGACCGGCCTGCTAAACCTGGACGGCCAGAAAATTAGCGGAGTCTTAAATTTATTTCTCATCCTGTGAGTGATTCATCCTTCTGCCCCTCTCCTCTGCAGCAGCGCACTGTAGCTGCTCTGTTCTGCTCCAGTTGTGGGAAGCCACGTCAGCAGGAAATCATGCTGATTGCCAGGTCACATACATGACTGTCTGGAGCAGTCAGTGCGCAGCACATGCAGCGCACAGTCCTGCTCTCCTCCTCCTCCTTTCCACAAATGAAAAAAAGCTGTGAACGTCCTGGAAAGGAGCCCGATTGAATGAATGTGCTGGTCGCTACTAGGTACATACAGAATAATCTACGGTTTCACGTCGACTTTATGCTCGAAGTTTCCATATTCCAGAGTTCCAAAAACATTTCCATTCACACAGAGAATATCCATCCTCCCCCTCCCCAACCCAGTCTTCGAATATGTACTGTACAGCAGCCAAGCAGAGATATTTGGAAAAGATTAATGTAAGCCAAATCAAACTTCGCAGCTTTTATTATTTTTTTTAAAGCTAACTAGCACTGGGCAATTGCATCAAGCAATGAGTGTGATTAGTTCGCCAGGCTTAAATTTAAGCCTTGAAAAGGGGGACGGGAGAGAGATAGAGAGACAAAGTAATGTATCCTAATGGCAAGAAAAAAGCATCCTTCTGTATGCATCTGTCGCATTTACAAGCTAGCCTATATTTCAAGTTTCATTGTGGAGCACACTGGCAACTGCTAAGGTGCTACTATTTAAAAAAACCAACAACGCCACAATGCATAAGGAAATGTTGTAATTGCTGCCCATCTCGAACTAGACACATGTTGAACATCCATGTTCATCTTCAAAGGAATATTCTTCAACATCTGATAAATTAACACAATGCCAAAACCAGAATTCAAGCATAATCTAGCCCCACCGGAAAGCAGCTACCCAGCAGATCACCTTGTTCAATCATTAACGCCGTTGCCTAGTCACAAAAGGAGCTGCTCCAACCAGGTTTCACTAATGTGCTTTTAGTAGATAAGAAGAAAAAACCACACAGTCTTGCAGATTTGTAATTTCGGGTTTACTCGGGTGTGGAAATGCTGGGGAAAAAGAGGAAAGTGATAGAATGGATTTTGGCAAAAAATCAGATGAACACTACTGGAAAGTCTAACCCTGCAATGTTATGCAATATCTACGTAACATAATGTTGTATAAACCTTCTTGCTAATACAGTGGTTGGTCCAGCCCAAGCTAAAGTCAATCTGCTCACAAAAATATCTAAACTCAGCAAGAACGATGTATAATTAGTAGTGAGCTGCAACTGTGTGTTTGTTTTAATAAGGTAGTGTCCTGATGTGATTATTCCAATGAGGCAGACCCAGCTGGAGAAAATTTAGGAATTTTAAAATGCTAGAAAAGATAATTTACCAAAAAGGAATAAACCACACAAGCCTGGTTAAAAAAAGAAACCCACAAAGAATGATATGGAGTCTGCAAACAGAACAGACATAAATATTTTGGCTAACACAGTATGACCATTTGGATAGGAGCAGAGGACAAATACAATCACATGTTGTTTGGTTGGGGCTCCGGACCTCCAAGGTAGCTTTGGAGACCAGGCATCTCATACAGTGTAAATTTTGATCAACAAAATTTTAATTGCACTAGCAAACCAGGCAATTACCAAGATGACAAATGATAAACTGGACAGGCGTTGCTTTTCCAAGTTTAGCAAATGAACTGCTTATTTTTGATAAGATGGGAATGCAATCAAAGGCAGAGAGAAAGAAAGGGGAGGACTCTTCGCAGTATGCTACTAATTCAAATTCTCTGATGTTCCAAGGCTATTTAGATAAACAAGATTCCATTTTCTTCAGACTATTACCCATCCCCCTCTCTCTCTCAAGGTGGAAACCCATAATAAAATCCTACTGAAAAATCAGTGCAAGGCTTATTTTCGCTGTAACAGAATCAATGAGCAGAGCCAGAGAGTCAAGAATGGTTTTTCTGCTAGGTTATTTATGTGTTGAGGCAGCAACAAGACGAAAAATACTTCATGAGGAGAAAGTCTCAGGTAGCTGCGAGGAACTTTTTTGTCTGACTATCCGCCTTAAAAACAACAACATCAGAGTCAGAGCCGCAGGGTGAAAGAAAGAAGTGAAAATTTATAAAGAATAATATTGTCCGACTGCTTTAGGACAAGTTTGGTCAATAGTATGTCAGCATATTAAACCAAGGTGTAAGTGATCCTTTCGCCCATGCACACAGGTGCTAAACAGTAGAATAGAGGAGATTTTGCCAGATGCAGCTGAGATCTACTAAAGTTATCCCCTCTACTCATTTTACAGGCAACCTGTCCCTTCACACATGGTCAGTCAAAGCAGAACGCAAACAATGCATAAGGGAGAGTGAAATGGACGACTTTCTCCTGCCAGAATTTAAGCCTTAGGTGGAGTTTGCTGCCTGCTTTACACTACATCCCCAAGAATACTAGGTCCTGGTGTAGAAAGGGTCTCTGCTGGGCTCACATCATCCAATGGTTAATGGCTTCATGCCCTCTTTAACTATCCTGAAAGTATTTGACTGGGGGCGGCCGCCCAGACCACATAACACCAATCCTGAAAGACCTACATTGGTTCACAGTACGTTTCTGAGCACAATTCAAAGTGTTGGTTTAAAGCCCTAAACAGCTTTGGCCCAGTATACCTGAAGGAGCGTTTCCACCCCCATCGATCAGCCCAAACATTGAGGTCCAGCTCCTAGGGCCTTCTGGCGGTTCTCTCACTGCGAGAAGCAAAGCTACAGGGAACCAAGTAGAGGGCCTTCTTGGTAGTGGCTCTGTGGAACGCCCTCCCATCAGATGTCAAGGAAATAAACAACTATCTGACTTTTAGAAGACATCTGAAGGCAGCCCTGCTTAGGGAAGCTTTTAATATCTGAAGGACTATTGTATTTTAATATTTTGTTGGAAGCCGCCCAGAATGGCTGGGGAAACCCAGCCAGATGGGCGAGGTATAAATCATCATCATCATCATCATCACCATCATCCTTATTGTGCATGGGAATAGTTCATTATTATTACACCTGTATACCTGTATGGCCTGCTGCAAGCCTGGGGTGCAGTACGTTCTGAAAGAATCTGGCAAAGGTTTTGAATAGGCCAATAATATGATTTTTATCAGACTGCCCATCAAATTCGTGAGTATATTAGCCACCAGGAGACTTTCACTACAGCTGCTGCTCTATTGACAGGTACTGACATTGTCCTGAAACCAGCTGGCCATCGGAATATGCCAGGAATGTTGAGGGAGCAGCACACCAATGGCATTTAGTGATGTACCTCAATGCCCCACTGAGCTTCAATAGCATGCACAAGTTGGGGTAGCTGGAATTTAAAGGGGGGGAAATAGGAGAGGACCGGTTTGCTAGGTCTAATACACTAGGGAGGGTGTTCTCTGAATCATTCACCAATTGCTTCTTGTTTGGGGGTGGGGGGGGGACACACCGTCAAGAATGTTCCCTCCCCGTCCATCAACCTCTCTTCCAGCTGGGCAAGAAATTAGCAGGTGAAGCTTCTTATGTTTGGAGAGAAGCAATTTCACCACTAAGGTCCTAGGCCAGCTATAAAGTTGGTAATTCTACCAAAATCGGGAAGCGGGGGGCAGGAGAAATCCTTCTTTGCAGAATGTGGTTACTACTTGAGCTTCTATAAGAAAATCAGTATTATCATTGCTAGGCGGCACTGTTCCTTATGCGTTGCAGAGGTAGGGGTGATTCATCTTGTCACCATTTGTTCAATACATTTCTTGTTAATATAAGCTATCATCTACTTCATATGTTCGGCTCATTTCTGTCCTGGGTTATCACATTCCTCATTACTACCACAGATCTGATCTCAACCTATTATGTGTGTGCTAGTTTGCAAAAATAATTTGTTGGAACTATTATGAAGCAACTCAAGCAGAAAAACCCGGCAAGTTGATCAGCGATTGTGTGGCTTTCCAGCCAAACTGGGCTCAGAAAAGTCAGGAAGTTTGGAAGAGTCCAAACTGCAGGTGAGCTTTCCGACACCTGAGATTCTTCTTCCAAGGGACCAGGATGAGGCCAAGAGGATGCCCCACATGCCCTGTCTGCCTCTCCCACCACAAACTCGTTCCTGCCACACCCTAACAGCTGAAACACACTACTTTTCTTAAGAAGGAAGAGTAAAGGCATCAAATCTTTGGCTCTTTGGCTTCCCACCAACTCTGTTCCCTTGCTCTCCAATCTATCATCACCCAAAATAATGGCCGATGTAATGAACTCTGCAATGAAGTTGTGGCTTGTTTGAGGGCACACTGCTTGGGGTGACCATGGAAAGGGGGGGTACATCATCTCATCACTGTCACCACTGCTAATCCAGAGGTATTGGGGGTGTATTTGAATACCTGGGAGGAGCAGGGATGGTTATGGGTGGCAGCAGAGGGGCAGAATGACACCTCCTGGCTTGAGAATCCTTTTGCATTTACAGTGGTACCTTGGTTGTAAAATTTAATCCGTTCCAGGAGTCCGTTCCGACTCCTGGAACCATTCAAAAACCAAGGTGTGGGTTCCAATTGGCTACAGGAGCTTCCTTCAATCAATCGGAAGCCACGCCGGACATTCAGCTTCCCCAAAAACGTTCGCAAACCAGAACACTTACTTCTGGGTTTGCGGCATTCAGGAGCCGATTTGTTCAGTAGCTAAGCTGTTCGACGACCAAGGTACCACTGAACTCTTGATTTTGTGGAAGAAACAGGAGGGAAACAAGATCTACGGGCAAAAGCCTCTCCTTAAAAGTTAAGGATAAACTGTCCTTGGGGTTTTCAGGGAAGCAAATCCCCTTTCAAAAGATTTGCACTTAAGAAGAAGGAAAAACCCCAGTAAGGCACTAAAAACATATAAGCTTCAGGATTCACTTTCATGTACAGGAAAATGACACATGGCAGATATTTTATGACTTGCTCTTTACTGTACTCCGGAAACTCCGGCTGTATAATCATTTACGAGGGGTGGGGGATCCCACTGCACTGTAAAGGGCACCTTTAGCATACAGACAAGATCCTACAAGCCTCACAGAATAGATAGGATCCAAAATAGGAGAGCAGCACGCTGCCCAATTCTGCATCAAGAGATATCATCCTTGGCAAGGGATAAAGAGCTGCTGCTCTTTGCTTGGTGTTAACGGCCCATAAAGCACAATTATACAGACATCCTGTTTCCTCTTTCGCGCTGCTAAGTTACTAGGGACAGGTGCAGAGGTAAGGACTGGAAAGTGATTGATGGTGAACCACCAACCCTAGTTAGTTTTAGCATTGTGTTGACATAAGCCAGAACCATGATTCTGCATAGCACAGAATGGGATGGAAGTTTTCGCTCAGCACATGTAAGAACCTATAACCCTATATATGCACCACCGTGAGTTTCATGTTAAGGCAGGTAGGCTACAAATGGGACACATGCATTAAACCTTCCATTTATCTCTATCTCCACCAGCCATTTTGTCTGGTTCTAATGCCAGATTTAAAAATAAAATAAAAATGGCACACGCTGGGTGGCAGCCAGTCAGGACAGTCTGCAGCTAGCCAAAAGCCAACCCGTTGTGCCCATATTTCAACACACCGCCGCCTTTCTCCTTGAAGGGAATGAGCGTTTAGAACGGAGGGGAGCGCCGAAACTCAAAACGCTAACACAAATGTTTTCCATTAAAATTCAATCAACACTACAGCCAGACTACCAACTGAGACCGGGATCTGACTGATCGGAGAATGTCACCGGCTTTTCAAGACCGAGAACTGAAAAGAATACCGAGAAAGACTCAATAAAAATACTCTATACAGAAATGTCATAATCTTAAACACATGTGCATAAATGGAATGTGCGCACATGGACGTTTTTATTTAGAGCTACGCACAGGGGGCCAGAGCTTGAGGTGGAGAGCTCTGCCATTTGGGTAGGGGCTTGGCCTCCCCCCCCATGCCTGGACTGCCCTTCCCTTCACCGTTAGGCCTTTAACAACATTTCTGAAATGTTGCTCTGATTGTCTAAAATGGGCAGCAGCCATGGGAATTTTAAATGCATTGGATCTGAGCACAGGATAGTAGACAACGCTACGAGCCAGCCTCCCAGTGTTCAGATGCTGCACCAGAACCTACTGGTTCAAATTACAAGGAAGGGAACGTTGCTAGTGTGGTGTAGTGGTTAAGGGCGGTAGACTCGTAATCTGGTGAACCGGGTTCGCTTCCCTGCTCCTCCACATTCAGCTGCTGGGTGACCTTGGGCCAGTCACACTTCTTTGAAGTCTCTCAGCCCCACTCACCTCACAGGGTGTTTGTTGTGGGGGAGGAAGGGAAAGGAGACTGTTAGCCACTTTGAGACTCCTTCGGGTAGTGATAAAGCGCGATATCAAATCCAAACTCTTCTTCTTCTTCCTCACTGTATGGCCTGTTCAACAGCAGAACAAACTGCCTATGGAGGCGGTGGACTCTCCTTTGTCCAACTGCACTAGCTATCAATTAGTTTCCAGGCCCAACTCAAAGTGCTGGTATTGACCTATAGAGCCTTAAATACCAATACCTCAAGGACCGCCTCTCTCCATATGAACCTGCCCAGACCCTGAGATCACCTTCTGACCCCCTTCTTCATGTGCCTCCTCCATGAGAGTTCTGGAGGGTGGCAACACAAGACTGGGCCTTTTCTGCAGTGGCTCCCTGTTTGTGGAATGCTCTCCCCAGGGAGGCTCGCCCGACGCCTGCATTATACACCTTTAGACGCCAGGCAAAAACATCCCTCATCTCCCAGACCTTTGGCTGACTGACATCCAACGCCCTTTTAAAATGTGGTGTGTTTTTCTTGGGGGGTAGGGGGAGTACTGGGTTGTTTTTGGTTTTATTATTTATTTTGTGATTTTATATATGTTGCAAACCACCTTGAGACCGGGGGGAGATAGAAGGCGGTATGAAAATTTAATAAATAATGACAATAACAATAACTTTAAGCAGGTAAATTCTCCTATGAAGCCAGACGCAAGTGCCTTAATACTGAAAACTCTGGCAACTTGCAACGGCTGGCGCTACAACTAGGGCCTGGGGCTGTGGATTGTGAACATCGGACATCAATAGGTAAGTCACAAGTCCAAGCCATCTCAATTTGCTGCTTTTCATTTCTACTTAATAGGGAGGGAGGGTGAGGTGGAAAAAAACAACACACACACACACACACACACACACCCTCCACAAATGGAAATCGTTTGATGAGCTTATTCGACTGCAGGTCACGAATGAATTGCTTCTTTCTTAATACTGAGCTCAAATGATTAGCTTTCTCGCTTTCATGATCACTGGCTTCAAGCAAGGAGGGGGAAAATAAAGTATAAAACACCATAGCCCCTGGGTAGACTTATTTACCATGAATGACTCACACAGAGTTATGCATGACTGCGAGCACCCACCTTCCCCCAAAACTGGCAGCGTTACAGGGAGCATTTTTATTTTAAATGAAAGTGGTGAAGGTGTGAGCTTCACTTGGGAAAGTTTCGCCATTACAGTGAGAAGCACAAATGCGCTTTTCTTCAGCATTAGGCATGAATTATATATTGATCCAACACATCAGATGTGGCCATAGTGAAGAAAATCTAACCTGACATTTTGCTTACTGGTTTTCCTCGTCTCTCTTTAGGGGCAATGGGTGAGATTATTAAAGGCAGAGTTTTGATAGAACACCCGATTCCCGACTGTCACAGCTGGGGGGCATCCACCTGAAGTTGCCACATCGAATGCCCACCTCCTGTATGCTAAACTGGGTAAAAAAGGTAAAGGGACCCCGGACCATTAGGTCCAGTCGTGACCAACTCTGGGGTTGTGGCGCTCATCTCGCTTTATTGGCCAAGGGAGCTGGTGTACAGCTTCCGGGTCATGTGGCCAGCATGACTAAGCTGCTTCTGGCAAACCAGAGCAGCACACGGAAATGCCGTTTACCTTCCCACTGGAGTGGTACCTATTTATCTACTTGCACTCTGACATGCTTTCGAACTGCTAGGTTGGCAGGAGCAACGGGAGCTCACCCCGTCATGGGGATCTGAACTGCCGACCTTCTGATCGGCAAGTTCTAGGCTCTGTGGTTTAACCCACAGTGCCACCCGTGTCCCTAAAACTGGGTAAGATGAGGATTTTATTATCCTTTTATCCTACCCTTTATCACAAGATCTTTGGGCGTTTCACAGAATAAAATACAAGATAAAAACATAAGTAGCAACAAAGCAATAACCTTCCCCACTTCCCAAAGACGCATTTAAAAGACTGAAGAATATGAATCAGCCCAAGGCCTGGTTGAAGGGGGACGTTTTCGCCAGGCGCCTAAAAATTATATAATGAAGACGCCAGGCATACCTCCCTGGGGAGAACATTCCACAAATGGGGAGCCACTACAGAGAAGGCCCTGTTCTAATTTTGCCAACCTCCACACCTTACGTGGAGGCACACAAAGAAGACCCTTGGGTAATGATCACAAGAGTCTGGGATGGCTTATATGACGAGAGAAGGTCCATGTGCACATAATGTATGTGTCTGAAGCACCCATGTTACCCTCACAACAAACCAGTGCAGTGAGTCCATTTGGCAGACTGGCACAGTTAAGTTTCATGGCGAAGAGGAATTTGAACCCAGGTCTCCCAGGCTAAAGACTTGCACTCTAGCCATTCCACTGCATTACCTCCTTCCTCACCATAAATATGGCAGTTGCTATGGAGTCAAGGAGTTGGGGGGGGGGGCTTTTAGGTCAACCTTCTGCCTGGAAGCCCTCCAAAAGATGGCTGCCCACACTCTGCTCAAAGACCCCCAACGTCTGCCCAAATGGAGAAGAACAGGAGCTGGGGAACATTTGTCCCTCAAGATGTTCCCATTACTGTTGTTTCGTTTATGAATCTCTTCCCATAAGGCACCTCAAAGGGATTTGCGATGCAGCATATATAAAACAGATACATATACAAAAAACAGGTGAACAGCACAAAATCAATTAAAACCCAAGGCAGCTATTGAGTGAGGTACAGATTTTGGAAGACTCGTTGAAGGAGGAATGCATGTAGCAGACTCCAAAAAGACAGCAAAGAAGAAGAAGAAGAAGAAGAAGAAGAAGAAGAAGAAGAAGAAGAAGAAGAAGAAGAAGAAGAAGAATAGTAGTAGTAGTAGTAGTAGTAGTAGTAGTAGTAGTAGTAGTTTGGATTTGATATCCCGCTTTATCACTACCCTAAGGAGTCTCAAAGCAGCTAACATTCTCCTTTCCCTTCAACAAACACTCTGTGAAGTGAGTGAGGCTGAGAGACTTCAGAGAAGTGTGACTGGCCCAAGGTCACCCAGCAGCTGCATGTGGAGGAGCGGGGAATCGAACCCTGTTCACCAGATTACGAGTCCACCACTCTTAACCACTACACCACACTGGCTCTCATAGAAGGAGCACGCAGAGGGCAGGAGTTCTAAAGGTAGGCTGGTGCGACCCCAACTAAAGGCCCAAATCTGATGTTGTGCTAAGTAGACTTCCTGATAGGATGGCATCTGCAGGATGCCCTCTCCTGCAAAACACAGTGATTAGTTGGGAACCTAGAGGATGGATGACTTTTTAAGGCATCCTGGTCCCAAGCTGCATAGCCCTTGGAGCACCAGTACCAGCCCAGTAGCTAACTGGTATCCCATGCAATTCTTTCAGCGCTGGTGTAATATCATGGGGTTAGTCCATCCCAGTGAGCAGTTGACCATCCACATCTTACACCTTCTGCAGCTTCTGGGCTAGCCTCAAGGAAGCCCAGCAGCCCAGCCACCATGCCAAAGGCAACAGGACCTTCTCAAAGTTCATGCACTTGTCTAAGGGACTCTCTTATGGAGCAGTGCTCCGGCTCCAAATAAAATAGTGTCTTCGAGGGCTGCGAAGCTGAACTGCAAGTCATCCACGCTTCCTCTAAAAGTTTGGCACACTGAAAACATTTAAGGCTGTCAGATGCACCTTCGTGAAGAATGCTTAATTTTCGTTGGTGAAAGGACAGAGCAAAAGCAATGGAGCCAAGGATATTAATTGGGCAGACATGTGCTTTCCACATAAAAACAGGAATGTTCTCTTAATAAAGGCTTCCTTACCTTGAATGCACTGAAGAGTCCCATCTTCTCCCCTTATTGTAAAAGTTTCACCTGGATTAACTTGGACAAAAATGACCTGCCAAAATAAAAGAACCTGATGTCAGAATCTTATAAAGAACATATCCATGAATTGTATGCATTCTCTCCAGAACATAGGCATGAAAGAAGATATTTGAAGGGGGTGGGGACTGGGGGACTTAACTAAATATCATTTCCCAACCTGAAACCCTCAATGTGTTGTTGGGACTCCGAATCCCATCAGCCCCAGCCAACATGGCCGATGACCTGGGATGAAGGGACCTGTAGCCCCAAACATTTGGGAGGCCAACAGCTTAGGGAAAGTT
This sequence comes from Podarcis melisellensis, assembly GCF_964234715.1. NCBI lineage: Eukaryota > Metazoa > Chordata > Lepidosauria > Squamata > Lacertidae > Podarcis > Podarcis melisellensis. The sequence continues at coordinate 14,678,794 of NC_138537.1, forward strand.
AAACTAGAGAAGTCCTGGAATGATTTATTTTTTTATTAAATTTCTATACTGCCCTTCATCGGAGGATCACAGGGCAGGTTGCAATATAAAATCACAGAACATATGACATAACAATAATGGATACAAAAGAAAGCCAGCATGACTAAACAACAGAATAGAAGATGTTAGAATACAGAAGTCTCGCCTGAGATAAAAACGCACATGTTCCGTCAAGACAAAATATAAATCTGCAAAAAGGCAAGCCAAGACCAAACAGTTGAAGGGGGGGGGGCGAGATATTTTTTTTAACTGATGCTAAGCAGAAAACAAGCCAGGGAAGCAATGGTACTATGGTAATAACAAATAATAGGGTGAAGAAAGACTGGGAAATGGAGAGAAATTTTACTAAGGACCAGACCCCAACAATATTGCTCCTTTAATCCCAACATTGGCTTTTTGTCTGTTCCTGGATCAGCAAACACTCCTCATCCATATCTTAAGAGCCTCTGTAACCTTTCCCCCACCCATTATTTTACTTTTCCCCTGTATCCTGTTCCATCCCTGCCCTGCAACCTTCCCTCCTCTAGAAGCATAACACCTTTGGCACAATCCCTTAGGCCAGAAAGGCCATAGAAAGGAAGGTACAGTGGACGCTCGGATTGCGAACGTGATCCGTGAGGGAGGCACGTCCGCAACCCACAGCACCGCATCTGCGCATGCTCAAAACGTGATTTGGTGCTTTTGCGCATGCACGAGCACCGAAACATGGAAGTAACCCATTCCAGTACTTGCAGGTTTTGGCGCGCCCGTAGCCCAAAAACACGCAACCTGAAGCGTCTGTAACCCAAGGTATGACTGTATACCTAACTAAATAAATGCACACTCCACCCCTGTTCTGTCTTGCTATCATCTTCCTCCTCTCTCCTTTTGCAGTCTCACCTGTGTCCAATTCTAGACTTCCAGCTCTTCAGGGCAGGGGACTGCCCTCTTACATTTTGTAGAGAGCAATGCACTTTGATGTCACTATTGCACATACATGCAACAGTATGCTATCGGGAGTGGGGAGTGGGATCTGCTGCAGAATGTATTTTTGCACAGCTATGACTGCTCACTCAAATGGCCTGCTTGCACGAGCGGTGTAACAGAGATCACGCCTCTGCTTCCATCATCGCAAACCACAACCTGCAATTTTGCCTGTTCGTGGAAGGGTGATCTCGTGCAAGCTCATTCCTCCCAGTACCACTTATTAGTAATCTTGTAATTCGATGAACACAAGGGAAGATTGCCAATGGGCGGTGTGCAGGTGACTGGGAGCACACCCCGACCACACTTAGCATGTCCAGAGTCAATTTTATGCGTCATAAAACACCCCAAATCTTTCTCCCCCCCCCCCCATATACGAGCAATTATTTGCAAGATTTAGCGGGGCGCACTATCTCCTTAGCGTGCATTAACCTGTTTCATAACGCTTGGTTATACAGTTCACTACAAGATGTCAGCACCCAAAACTGGTGTGTGAAAGAGGCAGGGTGCATGTTGTTGCCCCAGGCCCATTAAACGCAGATTTGGAAAAATGATTAGAATGACTAAAAACATGGAACACTGTTAGTTTTGCCTCAGTGGAATAGAACACGATTATTGCTCTCAGAGACTGCAAACATGATCTCCTCTCAGTTCACCTAGACTGAAAGCTTCCAAAGAAAACACGCTACAGCATTTGTTGAGTTATAGTCATGCTAAATTAATGCATGCATAAGTTCTCTTTATTTAATCTGATTTTTTAAAAACGCTGTGGGGGGCGGGGGCGGGAATCCATTCCGTGTCCACTGCTTTCTGACATGGCAATGCTAGAGAGGCTTACCACCACCACCACCCAAGTCACAGCTGTCGCCCTTTTCATTGCACACAAGAACATCTGACATGAAAAGCCGTTTTCAAAAGACATGGCATCTTCCTGTATTAAGGGCTTCCAAACACAAACAAGGAGGAAAGAGCTATCTATAGCTACTGTTTACATTGCACATCTTAGCAAGCAGCAGTATCCTGAGCGCAGCGTGAGGCTGTCTAGGTTTATTTTAGTCACCAGTGTCTGAAAGGGTCATATCCTAATGGCACAAAAGTTTACAGAGTCCGAAGCAAATGATCCTGCAGAGTTGAAGGGTCAGATAACAGAATGTGGGTACTTGAAAAAGGGGGTGCATCACAAAATCTGGGGGGGGGGGGCAAAATTAGCTTCTGCAAGCCAGTTCAACGTTACCCCATAACACACCCAATTTTGGTGAAGCTAACTCTTTACTTAAAGAAACCAAAGCAGTTCAGGCCTAGTGATCACAGCAACTCTTTGCAGTGGGGCTAAGGCTCCATCTCCAGCAACTTGAGGCTCCTTCGTCTTGTCTCTCTTTGCTCCACCCTCTTCATTCCTCTTCGTGTTCTGGGAGACCAGGGGGAGGGGAGCAGGTCGCAGCAGGAGGGAGAGACCCCCTGGCTTCTTCAGCCGCCTGCCTCATCTCTGTTGCTTGGGCCCCCTCTGCTACTGCCTCTGATTCTTGACTGCTCTCTGCCCCAGCCTCTTCCTGCTCACTAAACCCTGTTACCTATTCGGCTTCTGACACCTCCTTCTCCTCCCAGTCTGCTCCCTCTTCTCCCTCTTACCGCTCATGGCCATCCCACCACCAATTTCCTGGCTCTGAGCCTTCTTCCCTTGGGAAGCTGCTTCCCTTCCCAGCTGCTGCCCCCTCCCCACTCCTCTACACCCAGCCAGTCCATGACACAAGCTGAGCTTCTGTCCTATGGAATCTGCAAAATGCACTCATCTACCTCGTTCCCCTTTTGCAAACCAACATGATTGCCATTCACTTCTATGGAGGGGAAGGAAGCAAAGCATTAATACTATAGAGAAGTATGCAAAAAGCACCCAGGTTCAGTTCCCTGCATTTCTAGTTAAAAGATTCAGTTGCAGGCAATGGGAACACGGTTGCAGTAATGGAGAAATGGGCCATCTGCGCTAAATGGGCAAACCGGACAGCAATCCCACAAGAGTGAGCCATGTTTCTGCATGGAATACATGCACACCTCCTGTATTGCCCTCCAGTTGTCCTTGCCATTTTCAAGCCCCCAAGGTGAATTAGTGGCACCTGGGGACAGAGGAAGACTTTTACGTTCTCCTCCCCACAACACAACCCCCAAAAAATCTAGGGAGATAGGGCACTAGATAACTTTTCTCATTGTTTCCAATTCTACAATTCTATGTAACAGGTAAAGAGACCCCTGACCATTAGGTCCAGTCGTGACCGACTCTGGGGTTGCAGCACTCATCTTGCTTTATTGGCCGAGGGAGCCGGCATACAGCTTCCGGGTCATGTGGCCAGCACGACTAAGCTGCTTCTGGCGAACCAGAGCAGCGCACGGAAATGCCGTTTACCTTCCTGCCAGAGTGGTACCGATTTATCTACTTGCACTTTGACGTGCTTTTGAACTGCTAGGCTGGCAGGAGCAGCGACCGAGCAATGGGAGCTCACCTCATCACATGGATTCGACCCGCCAACCTTCTGATCGGCAAGTCCTAGGCTCTGTGGTTTAACCCACTGCGCCACCCGCATCCCGTACCATTCTATGAAGCAACCAATTAAAGTGCAGCTGAGGGAACTCCAAACTGCAGTGACATCACACAGAGCATTTTGTCACTTAGCTGCATGAATGGGTGGTGTGTAGGCACAGCCGTTTGCAGCAACATTAGCAGACAGAGAGACCAATGGCACAGGACTGCTGTTTTTGGCAGCAGTCAGGCATCTCCAATAGCCTTTTAGTTCCAGCATCTTCCCAAAAAGGTACAGCAGTTTCCAAGGCCTTGATACAGGAAACCCATCAATGGTTTTGAGCCGCCTCCAGGCCTGATTCCCAGACAGCCCCCGTTTCTGATCTTCAGCTCAACGCACACAAAATTCTTTCTGCCACGTTGGTTCCACGGTGCTCAAGACTGAGAGAGAGTGCCGGCCCCTCCGGTCAAAATTCCTGAAGTCCTTCTAAGACTATGGCATTACTGGCAAGGTACCATGCTATGTTTAGAGCTAAGCCTGATGATCTTTCCACTGATAATAAAGGCAAAAGACCCCCTTTCAGAACATCAATAAGATGTTTGGAAATGAAGAACGGCGCGCACGTTAAGGGTGCACGTTAAGAAATTACAGAATTGCATATCTAAGCTTTCTTTGTTTCGGGGGGGGGGCAGGAACCCACTGTCAGTGTTAAAATTATAAGTTCTAGAAAGGGAGGGAGGGAGAGGAAATGGAAACGTGGCCCATTATGTGAGGTTTGCAACAAGCCTTTCTTAAAGACACTGATCAGGGCAGACAGGGACAGCAAAGACACCACAATCAGAGTCCCAGAAGAGATAAAAATAAACCAACAAAAGCCAGGCCAGTCCATCTGTGACCTCGGCTCCATCAGCAATGAAAGACATCTGCCTCCCAGCCTCCAAACTTCTATGCATTATTCACAAGGGTCATAGCTTCATCAAAATAAAGCATACCATTCAAAACAAAGCGAGGGAGCCGGGGAGATCAAAACACATGTCGCTCCTTAAAGACACGCATGTTATTTTTAAGTTGTACAGCATGTCAGTAACTTTCAAGCCACAGGACTTTTTAGATGTGAAGGCCAGGGCTCCGTTCTCCAGAAAGGAAACCTCAGCTGCCCAAGACCTTCCCATTCGGCATTCGATGTGCCGGTTCAAACGATGTCACCCAGAAGCGTTTTCCTCCTCCGCCCTTCAATGGTGAAGGAATTACATTCTGCACATGCTCAGGAGTGCTCTCACCTACTGCCGTCATTGGAAGTCGCAGAAACTGGCCGGGTGCAAATGGAGCAGTCCGAGAAGAAGAAAAAGAAGAAAAGGCCTTCCACGTCCTTTGAAAAGCTTTTTTACTTCTTGTGCGGTTCGGGCCTGCTGAGTCGCCATGGCAACCAGGCAGTAATTTAGCGAGCCACCTCAAGACCAGCTCCAGCATCCTAATGCTCAGTCTCCACTTCTAGCAGTTTCTCACACAAAGGTGTGCGCGCACACGAATCATTGTCATCCTTCGCAAGTCTCCAGTCGTCCCTGCGATGCAATGCCAGCTAGGTTCCATCAAGAAAAGACAGCTTATTTGTTTTACTGAGGTCAGGGAGAAGACCTTTGCTGATTCCATTCCTCCACTGCAATCTAACAGTTGGGGAGGAGAGAGTCTTATGACACTTCCCTGACAACCAGCACTGAGGCGACAGTAATGTGTTTTCGCATCAAGCGGTTCCGATGCAAGGAGTCTAAGATGCTGGCAGATTCTATTACACTTAAGACTTTTCTTAATAGAATATTATTATTATTATTATTATTATTATTATTACGAGGTGACATGGAATAAAATGTTGCAGTGTGCAGTGCTGGTGTTCAGAATTCCAATCGCTCCCTTTCACCACTGCAGGGAAGAACACTGTTTATACAGTCTGTCTGTCCTCAGAGCTCAAAACCATCAGGGAGGAATGGACAACTGCTCCAGCTGAGGAGTGTGGCTCAAACAGTTTTATAAAACTGGTTTGGTTGACAATAATAATAATAATAATAATAATAATAATAATAATAATTATTATTATTATTATTATTATTATTTATACCCCGCCCATCTGGATTACCCAGCCACTCTGGGCGGCTTCCAACAGAATATTAAAATACAATAGTCTATTAAACATTAAAAGCTTCCCTAAACAGGGCTGCCTTTAGATGTCTTCTAAAAGTCTGGTAGTTGTTTTTCACTTTGACATCTAGTGGGAGGGCGTTCCACAGGGCGGATGCCACTACCAAGAAGGCCCTCCGCCTGGTTCCCTGTAACTTGGCTTCTCGGAGTGAGGGAACTGCCAGAAGGCCCTCGGCACTGGACCTCAGTGCGGGCAGAACAATGGGGGTGGAGACACTTCTTCAGATATACTGGACCGAGGCTGCAATACCTTCTCCAACCACCTGAAGTGGTGGCACTGAGGAGCCAGGAGCATTGTCCTTGACTGGTGGTTGAAGTACAGTATCTGAAGACAGAGTTGGAACTTGAGATGACCGTAGCACAGTGGAGAATTGGGGAAAACTAACAAAATGGATTTCAACAGAGGCAATTGTAAGGTTCTAATACACTTAGGCAGTAAGAACCAGCTGCACAAATATAAGATGGGGGACACTTGGATTGCCAGTAGTACATGTGAAAAGGATCTAGGGGTCTTAACAGACCACAAGCTTAATACAAGTCAACAGTGGGATGCGGCATAAAAAAAAATGCTAAAGTAGGACTTGGTTGGATGCAACCAAATGCCACTCTAGGCTGCAGAAGTATAGTATCCAGATCAAGGGAAGTAATAGTATCACTCTATTCTGCCTTGGTTAGACCACACCTGGAATACTGTGTCCAATCCTGGACACCACAGTTTAAGAAGGATGCTGACAACCTGGAATGTGTGCAGAGGAGGGCGACCAAGATGATCAAGGGTCTGGAAACTAAACCATATGAGGAATGTTTGAGTGAGTTGGGGTATGTTCAACCTGGTAACGAAGAGACCAAGAGCAGAAGTCCTAATTGGACCATACTACCATATTTTTCGCTCTATAGGACGCACTTTTTCCCCTCCAAAAATGAAGGGGAAATCTTTGTGCGTCCTATGGGGCGAATACAGGCTTTCGCTGAAGCTTGGAGAGCGAGAGGGGTCGGTGCACACCAATCCCTCTCGCTCTCCAGGCATCAGGAAGCTATCAGCAAGCCTGGGGAGCCCACGGGAGTTCCCGCAGGGCTCCCTTGGCTGCGGATAGCAGCCTGCTGCCTGGCGCGCCGGCCGCCCTGAAGCAGAGCGCCCCGCGCAGACATCCGCAGCCTGGGGAGCCCTGAGGGAGTTCCCACAGGGCTCCCTAGGCTGCGGATAGCAGCCTGCTGCCTGGCGCGTGGGCCGCCCTGAAGCAGAGCGCCCCGCGCAGACATCCGCAGCCTGGGGAGCCCTGAGGGAGTTCCCACAGGGCTCCCTAGGCTGCGGATAGCAGCCTGCTGCACGGAGCGTGGGGCGCACTGAAGCAGAGCGCCCCGCGCTTCGGGCAGACATCGGCCAGCCCCACAAGCTCGGGGGACAGCAGGGAGGCGGAGCGCCGCCATACCACTGTTCCCCGACCTGGTTTGGTTTCCCCGACCTGGTTTTGGGGGGCGGGAAATAAAGGGGGGAAATTTCCGCCCCCCCCAAAAAAAAACTGGGTGCGTCCTATGGGATGAAAAATACGGTACTTCAAACTGTGGGGGAAGAGGACTGAATATTTGAGTAACTTCTCTATTTTTAAAAGAGAGAGAACTCTTTGCACCTTCAAAGTTAGTATTCTGGGGGAAAGGTTATGCTAGAATCTTTTCCGACATGCAGCTAGATTGCATATGCGTGGCTAATACGGAGAAAATATTCAAATACAGTATCCTATCCTTCCATCTGTGGCTTGAAATAGTCCATTAACAGACATGTCACTGCTTGATTATTACAGTAGAATCATAGTTTCATTTGGCAAAAAAGGAGAATTTTATTTTTTTAAGAGAACCATCCTCACAAAGGTATGATCCCAACACTCTTCTAACCTAACAGGGTCTGTGCTCCCTCGTTTATTGTGCACAAGGGTGTGAATGTTTTCCGCTCAACAAATCGCATCTAAGCAAGTCAAGACAAAAGCTGTTTCATTCCTACTCCTGTTTACCATAGGATTAAATGCTCTTGGATGGGTTTTTTTCAGATACAGAAGCCTACCAAGAAACCGAGATGCACATCTGCTGCCGTGTTTCTAGTTTGCACAGAACAATCAACAGATTTGCCCCACTGCCAGATAGGGTAACCCAGAGGGACCCTGACGCAACATGGCCCATGCTCACAGAGCATGTTCTAAGCCTATTTGCATCCCCTTTCGCCAAATGGGCTGAACAAATAAATTCGGAATGCATTTCATGGGAATGGGACAAACCTCCAGACAAGGGTCTCAACTTGAATAAACTATAGGGGGAAGGGGACAATGGATGGACAGGTAAGCCTTGCCCCCACATAGTCAATCACAAGATGCAGCACACACACATCATTTGAATGGCAATGCCCATCAACTTTGTGAGTATGGCATGGGTACCTTGAATATTTTATTTTGGGGGCCAAAGGGATGTCAGCTCCTACAAATTAGCTCCTCCGCATCTAATTATGAAGGTTGCATGCTATTTCCAACACATCACACAGAAGCTGGGAGATACCAGATGCAAGTTTTTCCAAGAAGCCATTTCCAAAAACCACGGCAGCTCATGAAGCAAGTTTATGGCAAAGCTTACCCTCTTTCATTTTTGTGGCGGTGCTGCCACTGAGACAGCCATTCCAATTCCCCACTTTAGAATTGCAACACTCTATTAAACACAAAAGGAGTTCAGAAGCAAAAAAGAAAAGAAAAAAGATTTATGCCTTCAGATTTCCTTTGGAGGCCTTCTCCTTCCTCCCCCCCCCCCCCCGATCACTTGAAAACTCTGCTGTTCTGCCATGAAACTGCAGTATTCCCAAAAGCTAAAGCAGCCATTTCTGAACGGAAAAATGGAACGCGATTTTGCTCCAACGCTATAATCAGCTGACCACAGTCCCAACTGTGGGGTTTTTCCACTGCTTCCTGTGAAAGGAAGGCTAGAACACTAATCTGACAAGGAAGAGACCTCACTTAAATCTCTTGCCGTGTATTATTGACTACAGGTTAACCAGCAAGTCATGCTCTTGAGATGATGCACACCTAAACCATAGCTTTTCAGTTCCCACCAGACTTGAGTTGTGGCTACTGAGTTCTGGTAGTGCAAGCCCCTGGATTCAGCCAGTAACCTCTCTGTATACTGCTGCTCTGATCTGGCAGGCTTAAATTTATCGTTCCCAGACAAAAACACCACTCCCAAAGCAAACCTGGAAAAGAGGAGACTGAGAGGAGATAGGATTTTGTTGTTGTTGTTGTTTAGTCATTTAGTCGTGTCCGACTCTTCGTGACCCCATGAACCAGAGCATGCCAGGCACTTCTGTCTTCCACTGCCTCCCACAGTTTGGTCAAACTCATGCTGGTAGCTTCACGAACACTGTCCAACCATCTTGTCCTCTGTCGTCCCCTTCTCCTTGTGTCCTCCATCTTTCCCAACATCAGGATCTTTTACAGGGAGACCTCTCTTCTCATGAGGTGGCCAAAGTATTGGAGCCTCAGCTTCAGGATCTGTCCTTTCAGTGAGCACTCAGGTCTGATTTCCTTCAGAATGGATAGGTTTGATCTTCTTGCAGTCCATGGGACTTTCAAGAGTCTCCTCCAGCACCAGAACTCAAAAGCACCAATTCTTCGGTGTTCAGCCTTCTTTATGGTCCAGCTCTCACTTCCATACATCGCTACTGGGAAAACCATAGCTTTAACTATACGGACCTTTGTTGGCAAGGTGATGGCTCAAATATCTCTCACGTGCAGGAAGGAGCAAGCTTGGTTTTTTTCTCTTGTTCTGGATGGTAGGACTTGAACCAATGGCTTCAAGTTACAAGCAAGGAGACTCAACTAAACATCAGGAAGAACTTTCTGACTGTAAGAGCCATTCGACAATGGAACAGACTCCATTGGCAGGTTGTGATCTCTCCTTCCTTGGAGGTTTCTAAGCAGAGGTTGGGTGGCCATGTGTCAAGGATGCTTTAACTGAGATTCCCGCATTGCAGGGGGCTGGACTAGATGTTTCTCCTTTCCTCCACCACGTTCCATGGCAGCTCCAGGTTTCCCAGTTGCTGCTGCAACACCCGGCCAACACAACTAAGGCCACTGTGGCTTGTTCCCCAGGCAGCTCCAAGAAGGCTGCTTCAGCAGGAAGGTGGGAACGAAGAAAAGCATACAGGAGACTGCTAGGTGACTTTTTTTTAACACTTCCCTACTACTTCCAGTTCACGCTTGTTAGGTAGAAGAGAAGGAATGTAGCATCAATGCAAAGCTTATGTGCAGGAACCTGGGAGGACATGGTCACATTGCGCAGGGGGAGTTATTAAATCCACAGCTTCAAAGTCCCCGTGTACCAGGGTTCATACAAATAACGTATTTTTCCGTGTATTGGATGCCACCAGGTATAGGGCAACCCCTATTTTGGGGGACTCCAAATTAAGAAAATGGGGGGAGATTGAGCTTAATTGTTGACGAAAATAGCTCACCTGCCATACCAACGCTGACAGCTGCGCACCTCTAACAAGCCACCTATCAGCTGTTCCTTCGCAGGCAGAGTCAGACAATCACTGAGCTTTTGGGGGGGAGGGAAGCCCAGAGTTGTTGAGCTTATTGGGGGGGTGTCGTTACCTGGGAGGGGTGCAAGGTTTCTATGATGGGAAAGGCGCGGAGGGGTGATATTACTTCGATCGCCGTGGCCAACTGGAGCGGCAGCAATGCTCGCGCGTAGCCGGCCACAAACTCCATGTGGCACAAATGGATCACCAGCAGCCTCACCACCAGCTGTAGGGCGGGCTCAGTAGGGGAAGGCAAGCAGACTAAGGAGGCCCCGAGGGAAAGGCGCGGAGGCGTTAGGTATCGTCGATCGCCACAGCCAACTGGAGCGGCGCGGAACCGATTGCGCGAAGCCACCATCCAGACTCAGTGCGGCACCAACGGACCACCTTCAGCCTCCCTCCTGGCTGAGTGGGAGGAGGAAAGCGGAATACGGAGGCCCTGCGGCTCACCACTGTGAGGAGCTTCAACTGCCAGAGCGTGTACGGCGGCAAGTACCGTATTTATTTATATATTTAACTGCTCCAAGACGGCCCACATTTTTAAACTTAAAAAATGGGGGGGGGGGAGAGACACCTCATCTTATACATGGAAAAATACGGTACTCGAAAAGCTTAGAAGTGAAAACAGGGTGAAGTCAAGAAAAGAAGGCTGCCTACTGCAGGGCCTCAAAGGAGGGCAGTGCATATGCGTGCTCTGCATGTGGCCTCTACACACACACACACACACACACACACACACACCTCTCTTTCAGCAGAGACTGGGCCATGGACAGGTGGAAGAAGATGTTGTCGCACTGCAACCACATTCCCACAGGATTAACTGGTAGTGACATGCAGGGGAAGGTATGAGGATCCGGTTCAAGTGCATCGCTGGGATGAGCAACAAAAGGCTGCATCAAGTTCCAAGCGATTCCTGCCTCTTGGCTGCACAGGGATAAAAAGATTTGTGCATCTCCCCAACAGTCGGTTTTGCTGAGGCCCATAGAACTTGGTGGGCAGGTTCCGCTTCTTGGAAAACACTAGGAAAAGGCAAACCCAGAACACAGGAACTGTCATGTTTAAACAAGAACAAACACGCCGAAAACAAAAAAAACTTTCCATATATCATTACGTTTGGCAAGGCCCAACTTGGCATTGTAGGCAAGAAGAATTCTATCCTCCTGTCAAGGTACTCCCATTTAGCAATGTGCCAGTTTCAAGTATCTGCGACTATTGTCTGGCTCTCAAAAACAGGATTAGGATTCTGTTAGTTTACCTCTCTAAGTTGGCATTTTATAAATCCATGCAGAAGCCACTTGCCTGGGGCAGCTTAGAATTCCATGGCAAGCGTGGTTCTGTCTCAGACCAGACCTTGTCCAACACAGGTGGCGGGACTTGGCTTCCTGTTCCAATTTTTTGGGTGGGGTGAGATGACCTGGCGGGGCAGGGGAGTCTCCTCATTACTGCAGACATTGATTGCTAACTGGTGAGGTTTTGGGTGCATGCTACCTCCAATCTCTGCCACTGTGGGTGGCCTATTGTGGGTGGTCTACCCTTATCTCGTTTACTTTAATCCCAGCGGTGTTGTATGACCTCATAACCGCGGGTTATCATTCAGCTAAAAATAATCAAACATTAAAGAGCACACACAATATCCATAAGATCAGCCACCCAAATACGGCTCCTCGCTGAGGCAATAAAGACATAAAAAAAGGGCTGGAAGTTGAAAGCCGGTTCCATCCATATTTCAGACGTCGTGATATATCACAATGCTTTATGGCATGGCTAGGCAAACTAAGGCCCGGGGGCCGGATCCAGCCCAATCGCCTTCTCAATCCGGCCCATGGACGGTCCGGGAATCAGCATGTTTTTACATGAGTAGAATGTGTCCTTTTATTTAAAACACATCTCTGGGTTATTTGTGGGGCCTGCCTGGTGTTTTTACATGAGTAGAATGTGTGCTTTTGTTTAAAACACATCTCTGGGTTATTTGTGGGGCACAGGAATTCGTTTATTATTTTTTTCAAAATACAGTCCGCCGTCCGCCCCCAAGGTCTGAGGGACACTGGACCGGCCCCCTGCTGAAAAAGTTTGCTGACCCCTGCTTTATGGTGATATATCATGAAGCTGAAACCCAGATTATCACCCAACCCTACTATTTGCCTCTACATAGTTCCGTCCTTATTTCAGACTTTGTGATATGATTGCGATGTTTAGCTGGTGATATATATGCTGAAAACCAGGTATCGCCCGGTGCTAGTCCATGGGAGCATAAGCAGCACAAGTTGTGTTGGATAAGATTTCTATAACCAGCGGCCTTTGGCTTCTCTCATCTCCGGCAACCTGCAACATGGGAGACCCACTAATAAACTTTAAAGCATACATTGTACGTATCACCAGGCCTCCTGTGCCTTTAATAGATGGGATATTTGTAGATGCAGCTTGTCAGAAGTGAAAATTCATTCTGCTACCCAACTGCTACGAGTACCTCCTACTATTTCACCTCCAGCCAACTTCTCTTTTAAGGAAGAAAATGGCTCTTTACACCAGTCACTTTTGCCCTCGAGTATTGCTTGCGGGCTTCCCATAGGCACCTGGGAAGCTATAACTTTCAACTATAAACATGCTCTGCTCAGAGCATCCCAGCAGGTTTTGATCATTATTTAAGAAGTCTTTTCCTTCCGCGGGAAACAGAATGCCCGACTAGACGGGTCACAAAGCGCTTGTTTTCTTAAAAGGGTGGCGATTTCACTGCTTGACCCACCTTGAGTCAAAGCACAGCTCACTTGGGGGAAGGGGGACGACACTGACCCACTGACTGAAAATAAATGCTCAAGAAACAAATGTAGGCGGACCTCAGGATTACAGCACCTGTTTCACTGTTGTGATTTTTAACTGAATCCTGAGGTCCACCAACCAGAACCCAGTAGCTCAAGGGGTGGTTCTTGTTATTTAGTTTTTATTCATTTATTAAATTTATATACAGTCATACCTCGGGTTGAATGTGCTTCGGGTTGAGCATGTTCGAGTTGCGCTCCAGGGCAACCTGGAAGTAACGGAGTGCGTTACTTCCAGGTTTCTTCGCTCGTGCATGCGCAGACGTTCAAAATGCCACGCGCATGCGCGGTAGCGGCAGAACGCGACGTGTGGTTACGTTGCGTTCAGGATGTGAACGGGGCTCCAGAACGGATCCCGTTCACATCCCAAAGTACCACTGTACTGCCCTTTATCTGAGGATCACAGGGCCATTTACAATATAAAAATACATAACATAATATGCAACAAAAGCAATACCTTCCACAGCTTGAAAGGCCATAGATCAGGGGGTGGCAAAGTTTTTGTGGCTTGGGCCGGTTCACGGTCCCCCAGATTCCACAGTGGGCCGGAGTGTGTGTGCGTGGGCATGCACAAATGCTATTTCTGGCGCTCCTTCCAGCACAGAGGAGGCGTGCACAGCTTCCCATTGGCCGCAGGAAGCTCCTGCGGCCAATGGGAAGCCAGCCAGCATCACGGAAGGTGGTCCCCACTCTGCTCCACACTGGTTTAGCGTGGCGCATGGGAGCTGACTGAGCGGTTGGCGGGGGTCCCTGAGCGGGTGGCAGGGGTCCATGGGCTGGTTAAAAAAACCCCATGGGCTGCTTGTGGCCCATGGCCCTTAGGTTGCCAACCCCTGCCATAGATTGTTTCATTATCCAAAGGCCTGGGAGAAGAGGAATGCGTTTGGCACCAAAGATATGTAATGAAGGCGCCAGGCAAGCTTCCCTGAGAGCATTCCACAAATGGGGGGGCACCACAGAGAAGGCCCGTTCTTGCGTTGCTGCCCTCTAGGCCTCTCACGGAGAAGACACACAAAGAAGGATCTCAGATGAGGATTGCAGGGTCCAGGTCCGTTCATATGGAGAGGTGGTCCTTGAATTACCTCCTGAACCCAATGATGTTCAAACCAAGATGATCTGCACATCCAAGTACAAATCTGCAAATCTAAGTCAGCAGAGACCAAAGGTTGAGGAAAAAGAAAGCATTTTGCTGTTCCTAGTAACTAGTGGGAGTCAGCAGCTATTGCTGAGACAATATTATCAAGTCATTTATTGGGCAGTGGGGAAGGGTGTGTGCTATAAATATTAGGATCCTGGTCTTCTCCCTGGTCAATAGAGCTGGACTTTTGGCTTGCTGCCGTTTCAGGCTTCAGCTCAGCTTCAGCCCCTTGAGGGGGCTGTGGGCAAAGTACCCACTGGTAGGTGCCTCACCAACTATGGGCAGAACTGGGTAACTGGGTCCAACTACTACCAAAAATTCCTTCCATTGCCCTGGAATAATCCCAGATTGGGAGCCCTGTCAGAAATTCAAATAGTGGCTGGATCTAGCCTAGCTAGGCGAGAAAATTATTGAAGGGGGATTGCCCCTCCCGAAAGAATGTAGCAGAGCAGTGAATGGTGTCAGGCCACTGGGACCCTGGCCAGGGTCCAAGGATGCCAGCCTTTTTTCAACTTTGTTCAAGCCACCTGGCCTCAGGAATCCAGAACTGGAGTCTCTCCAGGCCTAAGATCTGGGCAGCAGAGGCTTTGAAGGGAAGAAAACTGTGGCCATTCCAAGAGCGCCGTTGAAGAGGACCCTGTGTGAAAACATGAAGGGCCTGGTCTTAACCCACCCACAGGCCTGGCCCGGTCTAATACAAGGCTCCTCACATCCTGGAATTCTGGTTTGCTGCGCTGTGAAATCCCCACAAAGCTGTGCTCTGAAAAAAGCAAGAATGTTTGTATCTTGCTTTAAAAGTTCTGCATTGACAACCCGCTCCTCCCCTCTGCTATTCAAACACATCCACTACCCAGAAAGCCTTTTTCTCAGTTCCTCTTAAGCTATATACAGGTACACAGAGAGGGGGAAAACAAAACCAAGAACACCCCACTATTCAATGCTGTTTCTTCCTTGGCACGAGCCCCACATTCCTTGCCACAAGAACAGAGAAGGGAGGGGGAAGGAAGGGGGGAACCATGAAACAAATTTTCCACCCAACACCCCCTGAGCCTTCCCCTCCCACACCAATCACACAGGAATAAAATGGATGCAACACACGTCTCTTAACTCCGGAGTTTTGCTGGTACACCATGACATCAGTGCGGGAGAAGGAGCCAAGTTTAGAACTCCATCTGGGACAAATAATGTCGGGGAGCATTGTGCTCCCTTTTGTTTATACACAGCGACCGAGAATGCCTTGGTGGTAAGCAGGCTCACTTGGAAGATTTATTTCCCAAGTCTTCCAAAACAATATTTTGCATCCTGGAACTACTTTGGGGCTCAAAGTTAACTTTCCGAGATAGCGAGCTGAAGCGGTTATTTTGTGTGGGTTTTTTTGTTGTTGTTCCTTCTCGCTCTTTCTAAAAGGGAATTCATTGTTTCTGAACGTTATAATTAGCCCAAAAAGATGGAGTGTTCACTTAAAAATTAAGGAAAGAATGCTGCGGCAACAGAAGGAAATTAAGGCTTATTGTGTACGGATGCTTATCTTCCTTCCAGCTAGACCTTAAAAGACCTCTGCAGTTTTCCAATGTGGATGCAATGAACTAGTTGGGAGGATGACGTGGCCATGGGCTCCAGAAACAGACAGACACACAAACACATCCTTCAACCTACACAGATTCACTTGATACTCTGGAAAGAGCTTTCAGGTGTGAGTGCGCCACAAATATTCAAGTGTGTGTTGTATGTGTAAGTTTCCTGTTGCAATTCCTCTGCCAGCTACAGTCTCCCAGATCTCCATCTGCATGTCCTGCCCAGGTCCAAATTATTAAAACAATGCTTTGATAGCTATAAAACATGCAAGCTCCACCTTTATCGCCCCCAGGTGCGCAGGCTGTTCTTCAGATTTTTGCACAATTGGCGTGAAAGTCTGGAGAGGGTTTTTCGAGTGTGCTCGCTTGAACGTACTCGCCTGAGACATCCCCACAAAGCTGAAAGCCCTCTTCAGACTTCACAACAGTTGTGCAAAGATCTTAGGAGCAAACAGGATCCCACTTCCCCCCTACACACACCTGTCAATCATGCCAGGGACAACACCTGAACTCATGTGAAACGGAGAACTTAAAACACATGACTCTTTAACCAGAAATCTTGGGCTTTGAAACAGGTGGGACTTGAAACCTTTCTAAGCAGGTGTGTTTTGAGTACAAAACAGACCTAACCCAAGGACATTTCCCCAGGATAAAGGGGTACCTTGGTTCTCAAAATTAATCTGTTCGAAAACCAAGGTACGGCTTCCAATTGGCTGCAGGAGCTTCCTGCACTCAACCGGAAGCTGTGGAAGCCCCGTCGGACGTTTGGCTTCCGGAAAACATTTGCAAACCGGAACACTTACTTCCGGGTTTGCGGCGTTTGGGATCCAATTTGTTCAGGAGCCAAGCCATTCAAGTACCAAGGTACTACTGTACAGTGGTACCTCGGGTTAAGAACTTAATTCGTTCTGGAGGTCTGTTCTTAACCTAAAGTACCACTTCAGCTAATGGGGCCTCTCGCCACCGCCGCTGCACAATCTCTGTTCTCAACCTGAAGCAAAGTTCTTAACCCAAGGTACTATTTCTGGGTTAGCAGAGTCCGTAACCTGAAGCGCCTGTAACCTGAAGCGTCTGTAACCCAAGGTACCACTGTACTGTGTTATAATGGAATTGTACTGAATGTCTGCATTCAACTGCATTGGGTTTTTAATCTTGTCCCATATTACCTCTGGTTTGACTCAGTTCTGGTGAACATCTCAAGCACAGCAGCTGAGGCTTGTTAGAATTAGTCTTCATCATTGTATTCTCCATTAGAAACAGTCAGTTTGTTCCATTTACAATACAGGACAGACTGCAGGTTAGCACTAATAACGTGTGTGTGTGTGTGTGTGAGAGAGAGAGAGAGAGAGAGAGAGAGAGAGAGAGAGAGAGAGAGCGCATGCATGGAAAGATGTTCTTCTCTGCTATCTGCATAACTTAGCTTAAATTTCAGCTATTTCCCCATCTGATGAGCAAGTATTGGGTTGTTTTAATTGGCAAGCTGCTAGATTATGTTTGGAGCAACATCCATTTAACTAGAAATCAGGAAGTTGCCTTTGTTGAAAAGCCATCTGATGCTAGGAGAAGGGGGGAAAGAGCCCTGGACCATATGCAATGAGCAGCTGCAGAAGGTCAGGAAATGAGCAAAGTGACCGAGACCAGGATGATGGGCCATGACTCAGAGGTGGAGCGCGTGCTTTGCATACAAGAAAGTCCCACGTTCGGTTGCAGGCCTCTCTGGTTAAAACAAGTAGCAGAACTGCTAAATGCCCCTGCCTGAGGAGGCCCTACTGGTATTAAAACAGCTTCTGGAAGAACTTTATGATGGTAAGAGTTGTTCCAACAGTGGGATAGACTCCCTCGGAAGGTGATGGACTTCAATTCCTTGGAGGTTTTTAAGCAGAGGTTGGATGGTGCTTTAGTTGCGATTCCTGAAGTAAGGTAAAATGTAAAAGTTAATAGACCCCTGGACGGTTAAGTCCAGTCAAAGGCGACTATGGGGTTGTGGCGCTCATCTCGCTTTCAGGCGGAGAAAGCCAGCGTTTGTCCATAGACAGCTGGTCATGTGGCCAGCATGACTAAACCGCCTGTGGCGCAACGGGACACCGTGACGGAAACCAGAGCGCAAGGAAACGCTTCCCGCTGCAGTGGTACCTATTGATCTGCTTGCACTGGTGTGCTTTTGAATTGCTAGGTTGGCAGAAGCTGGGACAGAGCAACGGGAGTTCACCTCGTCACGGGGATTTGAACCGCCAACCTTCTGATCGGCAAGCCCAAGAGGTTCAGTGGTTTAGACCACAGCGCCACCCGCGTCCCTGAAGTGCAGGGGGTTGGCCTAAATGACCTCCCTTCCAACTCTACCATACTGTAATTCTAGCCACAGTGGTACCTTGGTTTTAGAACAGCTTAGTTTACGAACAATTTGGAAATAGAACGCTGCAAACCAGGAAGTAGGTGTTCCCGTTTGTGAACTTTGCCTTGGAAGCGGAAGATGTTCCACTTCCTGTTGAGTGTGTTTCATTTGTAAATAGAGTCTCCCGCTGCTAATCGAGGCTTCCTGTAGGCTGTTGAGTCCTGAGCACCCACGCAATAAAAATGAGATATGTGGAGCTTTTGTTTTTGCTATTTTTCCCCGTTTTTGTTTGTGTGGCTTTTTCTTTTATTTGACTGTGACTTGTTCTTCGTTTTATGGGACTGACTTGTGACTGTGGCATGTGACTTTGTTTTTGTGACTTGTTTTTGTGACTGTGTGGAACCCAGTTCAGCTATTGATTGATTGACTGATTGTCAGGGAACTGCCATCGCAGCTAGCAGAGGAGGCGAGAGCAGGGAGAGAGGCGAGTCCCCGGCTGGGGAAGATAATCAGCGCTACACCAGGGATAGAGGGGGGCTGATGGGGGAAGCGGATGAGGAGGCTCCAGGACTCTTCGCAGGAGACCAGTGAGGAGAGCACAAGTCCTCCGCTGCCTACGCCCACCCTGCACAGAAGACTTTCGCGCAGGGAAAGTAGGCGACGACTTGGCGTCAAAGAGCTTCTTTGCTGGGAAGAGGTTCAAGAAACACCCACTGACGTATTCTGCCAGCGACTGAACAGCCACGGATTGGAGGGCTGTCCAGAGGGAAACGGCTTAACCAGGCAAACTAGCCCGGAAAGGCGGTAACTTACGCACAAGCAACCCTTAAAGCCATTACCCTGATGGACTGTGAGGCCACAGAAATGGATAAAAGCCCCCCATCCAAACAATGACTATCAACAATGCATGTAAGAAAATAATAATAATAATAATAATAATAATAATAATAATAATAATAATAATTTATTATTTATACCCCGCCCATCTGGCTGAGCCTCCCCAGCCACTCTGGGCGGCTTCCATAGAAACCAAAAATACACTAAAATATCACACGTTAAAGACTTCCCTGAACAGGGCTGCCTTAAGATGTCTTCTGAATGTCAAGTAGTTGTTTATCACTTTGACATCTGCTGGAAGGACGTTCCACAGGGCGGGTGCCACTACCAAGAAGGCCCTCTGCCTGGTTCCCTGTAGCTTTGCTTCTCACAATGAGGGAACCGCCAGAAGGCCCTTGGCATTGGACCTTAGCGTCCGGGCAGAATGATGGGGGTGGAGACGCTCCTTCAGGTATACTGGACCGAGGCCGTTTAGGGCTTTAAAGGTCAGCACCAAGGTCAGGTATTTTTTATCATCTACAATACTGTCTTATTTATTTTCAGTACAGTACATTGATTATTGCTTTCATTTTATGGATCAATGGTTTAGTTAGATAGTAAAATTCATGTTAAATTGCTGTTTTAGGGGTTGTTTTTAAAAGTCTAGAATGGATGAATCAATTTTGCATTACTTTCTATGGTAAAGCACGCCTTGGTTTTAGAATGCTTTGGTGTTGGAACAGACTTCTAGAACGGATTAAGTTTGGGAAGCAAAGTACCACTGTATAAACATGTTCTTCTCAGTCTACTGCAAGAACATCTCCCACAAACTGATTATTTTATGTTTTTCCCTATTCATTTTAATACCATCTAGTTTCTACACCATCTAGATTTCTTTAAACACATACAGATTACTAGGTTTTTTTTTAAGGCCCTGTTTCACTGGTACAGAAGGTTCTGCTGTTCACCCTCCTAATTTATCTTTATGCAGTACAGTTACAAGGTAGTATTCTAGTCAGGGACTATGAAGCAAAGTTTGACGTCAGACAGAATGGGTCCTCTTTGATCTTCTCTGAATAATGAGGAATGACCATCTGCTATTGTCTGACTGGCAAACTGCTTGCATAAAGAGAAGCACGCAATGCAGATGTTCCAAAATGAGAATAATGCTCATTTTCTCCCTTCGCCGCCTCTATCCACCCTCATGACTATTTTAACCCTGCTGTGTTTAAGCCTCCCCACCCCCACTCACTCACAAAAATGGCCATTTAGATATGTAAATCAGGAAAAATTAAAATGTTCTCTCCTGTTGTGTAACACTAATGTACTTTCTGTGGTCTGAAGGTTCGTGATGCAGCAACCTGGCTAAAAACAGGTACAGGTTTGGATGGGAACCTGCCCCTCCACCCAAAAAAACACACATTACAGTGGTACCTCGGGTTACAGACGCTTCAGGTTACAGACTCTACTAACCCAGAAATAGTACCTCTGGTTAAGAACTTTGCTTCAGGATGAGAACTGAAATTGCGCAGCGGCAGCGGGAGGCCCCATTAGCTAAAGTGGTACCTCAGGTTAAGAACAGTTTCAGGTTAAGAATGGGCCTCTGGAACGAGGTACCAGAGGTACCGCTGTATGTGCAGTGCCTTGAATTCCATCACAGAAAAACAGTGGAATAAATGAAACACATGAATGCTAAAGCTGCAATGCAACCAACTCTCACTGGGCAGTTCCATTTTACTTAGTGGAACTTGCTTCCAAACACACAGAGATAGATGTTACGCTGCAACAGAGTGCTGCAGCTTATGCACTCCAAGGTATTTAAAGAAAATACGAGTGAGGAGGCAAAATGATAGGAAAGAGATTGATTTAGAGCAGCCTTTCTCGAACTGTGGGTCCCCAGATGTTGTTGAATGGGAGATACCATTTTGTTTATCCTCATTGCCTGCCACTTCTTTAAAGGTAAAGGGACCCCTGACCATTAGGTCCAGTCGTGACCGACTCTGGGATTGCAGCACTCATCTCGCTTTATTGGCCGAGGGAGCCAGCGTACAGCTTCCGGGTCATGTGGCCAGGATGACTAAGCCACTTCTGGCGAACCAAAGCAGCGCACGGAAACGCCGTTTACCTTCCCGCCGGAGCACTACCTATTTATCTACTTGCACTTTGACGTGCTTTCGAACTGTTAGGTGGGCAGGAGCAGGGACCCGGCAACGGGAGCTCACCCCTTGCGGGGATTCGAACCGCCGACCTTCTGATCAGCAAGTCCTAGGCTCTGTGGTTTAACCTACAGCGCCACCCATGTCCCATAAATTCCAGAGTACAATGTAAATTAAAGAACCAAAAATAGTAAGCACAACCGCTATTTGTTATTATTTCTTAATTCTATATCCCGACTTTCCCCCCAAAGAAGGCCATTGCAGCAAAAGGTAATCTTACGCACAAGGTAATCTGGACAAAGCAGCATACCTTAAGTGAGTCATATGCTGTATTATTTAATGCACAGGCCTCAGAGTTCATGTTTGAGTCTCTTACTAAAACGAGGACAGGTTTTATTTCTTAATATGGGCATGAACTGCACATAAGACAAAGAGAAAGTAAGCGTGGTGTAGCAGAAACTCTCAAATCTTTGAAGTAAGTCAATTGGCACATTCAAAGTAAGTCAATTGGCTCTTCAACTTATCACTTTCAGAAGTTACTGACCTGCTGAGTTCCATCTCCATTGACTAAGTGAGGCATCATAGCTACCTCCCCATTCAGCAACGATGGCAACTCCAGTGGGATTTGGTCGGTCATCATCATTGTGACGTACATTCATGGAGAATTTTCCTCAGCGGGCCTCCTAAACATCAAAGAAAAACACACATATATAAATCTTGAGCGATAACATTTGATAATTCCATTCTTACTTCAGTACCAATAAGATTTTGTCACTTGGGGCAACTAGCTTCAAGATCTATGGGCAGATTTTGCTGTTGTTGTTCCTGCATCAGATAATCAACAGGTGAATTGATCACACACACACCCCGCCCTGATACTACCCAGACTTCTGAATGACCCAAAGCCTAGTCTCAGAGGACGCTTTTAGCCTCTCGGACAAGTACATTATGTAAAACTGCTAGCACATTTGCAAAGCTAAAACAGGTCCGGAATGATTTCAAATTGGATGGGGGAACAGTGTGTTCTGATTCCTGCACTGAATAAGATGGGACTATATAGCTCTGTTAATCACCCACCATTTTTAAATATATATTTCTATGGTCCTTTTCAAAGTAGTTTGGGAGAATTTTCAAGTTTCTGATTTTTTTCTAAATTAAAACATACTGTACAATGTAAACTGACTTTCAGCAGGTATTGTGTCAGAGAAACATTCTATATTAATCATTTTTATGCAATTTAATGTCTGAGTGGCTATTAAGATAGTAGCACCATGCCATAAAATGTTGCATGCACCTTATCCCTTAGGTAAAGCTTCTCTGTTTGTGTGTGTGTGTGTGTGTGTGTGTGTGTGTGTGTGCGCGTGCGCGTGTGTGTGTGTGTATTAAACAAGAATACTTAAAATTAATAACAATAATTCAGTTTGGATCCTAATACAAAACATCTCTAGGCAAGTTATACACAAACCACCAAGTTTAACAATAAAATACCACCCCCTCCAACACTCTCTCACACAGATGCACTAAATATGATTATCATAATCTCTCAAAAGTCTGGGAGAACAGAGAGATCTTAAGACAGCACTAAAAAATATAGTGGTACCTTGGGTTACAGATGCTTCGGGTTACAGCCTCTGCTAGCCCAGAAATAGTACCTTGGGTTAAGAACTTTGCTTCAGGATGACAACAGAAATCGTGCGGCGGCAGCAGGAGGCCCCATTAGCTAAAGTGGTGCTTCAGGTTAAGAACAGTTTCAGATTAAGAACAGACCTCCAGAACGAATTAAGTTATTGACCCGAGCTACCACTGTATGTTAAAGTTGATGTCTGGTGAGCTTTGCTGGGGAAAGCATTCCATAGTCAGTATGGGGGGACACCACTGAGAAGGCCCTCTCCCTTGTCGCCAACCTACAACCTCTCTCAGCAGGAATACCTGGAAACTGTCTTCAGATATCAAAGACAAGGTCAGGGTATGGTCAACGTACCTGCTGCCCAACTTTTTATAATTTATATACTTTGCATTCAGACATGGCAGCTTGCCTTGAAAAAAATTTGCAAAGCATGCGGGGGGAGGGGGTTAGATTTAAAAGTTTGCACCCATACTCCTATCCCGAGGTTTCGGACAGGTTGCAACATTTCAAATGCACACAATGAAGTACAAACGTGATTTTACAAAAGTCTCAACCGTAATAGAAACAAAATTCAATATAATGCCAGCTAACGCTCCCAAAGTACAAATTTACCAGTGATGATCATTAAATAACAGTTCAAGCAGAGAAAAGTTAGAAAAGCCTTTTTTTCAAACTTAGTGCACCCCTAAAAAAGGAGGATGCACAATATAGATTATTTACGGAGCCACAAGGAATGTGGGGAAGGAGAGAACTTTTAAGCATGCCCTGGCAAATTGTAATGGCTCTAGGGGTTGCTCGTGCGTAAGTTGCCGCCGCTCCTGGCTAGGTTGCCTGGTTGAACCCTTTGTCAGGACAGCCTTTCGCCATGGCTGTCTCAATTGCTGGCAGAATCCGTCAGTGGGCGTTTCTTGAACTTCTTCCAGCAAAGAAGTTCTTTGACGCCAAGTCTCCTCCTACTCTCCCTGCGCGGAAGTCTTCTGCGCAGGGAGGGTATGGGCAGCGGAGGACCCGTGCTCTCCCTGCTGGTCTCCGGCGATGAGTCCTAGAGCCTCCTCTCCGATTCCCCCATCTGCCCCCCTTCTCCACTGGTGTTACGCTGATTTCCTTCCCCAGAAGATGGGCTGCCTCTCTGCCTACTGGGACCCTCTCCGGGATCCCTCCGGAGCCTTCCCTCCGCCTCTGATGGCAGTTCCCTGACACAAATATTTCCAATATTTAGAAAGCTAGACTTCCTGGATGACACCAGGCAATGCAGTGTTCTCAGGCTGTAAATGCTGACACCCTCGCCAACACTTCTGGAACTATCCAAGAAAAGTTCTGGCAACTTTTCAAGAACAGGTCTTATAAATTCAATGTTAATTGTGCCTTCACACTGGTTTACAAGGCAATAATCCTGACTCTCTAGCAAATACACCGCAGAACACAAATGAAGTCCTTCCACAGGTTAAGGAAATAGATACTTTGACAAAGAACCAGAAAAACACTTTATATACTTCCAGCACCTAGTGCCTGAACGTAACCTATTATAACTTTGACGTCAAGCCATCTCTGGTCTCTTCTACTGCAGTGTGTGATCCAGTAGAAGCTTCTAGAGATCAAGACCATTTCCTTAGACTACACAATTTATTTCCCCCTTGAATAACAGGCCCATCGTGGTTAAGCTGCCACAATACACCACAGAAATCTTTGTACTGGGGTAAAAAGATTGGAACCAGGAAGTGTGTCTTAAGAACAGGTCCTGCATCATGGAATGAGAAGTTAAGACATGAAACCAATCAAAAGAAGACATTTATCCAACATGGAAGCAGTGACTGAATCAATATTGGCAAGATTACAGAGTTAGAGGATAATCAAGAATTCTTTGAAGCAGACAGAAATCAGGCGTTTTGAAAGTGGTATTCTGCAGAATGGAACTTGCTTTTTTTATTTTCCTTAATCTGAGAGCACCTTATATCTTTCACTGGTTCCTCTCTGCCCCAAAACATAAACAAACATTTCCTTGCTCAAGTGTCAATCACCTTCACTCAACCCATCTATCAAAGGCCCACAAAGAGGCTCCAGTCATTTACATTTTCTATATTCCCCACATCCACAATTTCCCACTTTAAGAGGCACAAAGGACAAGAGAAGTCTATCCTACAGTCTTGCTTTTACAAGTCCCTCTTGCAAAACCACAGATTACTCGTGTTAGGCTTTTGTTCTGTTTTTACATTTGTGACTTATTTTTCTTTTGACATGTTAAAATGTGGTTTTCCAGGGTTGGTGTGGAAGCGCATGATTCCATTATTTGCCCAACTTTAGAAAAATAAATTAGGCATTCACTAATAACATATTCAAGAACTGCTTGGCATGCTTATGATAGGGCTCTCGTTCGCATGATTGATGGAAGTGTCTGCAAAAAAAAAATAGGTTTCTCTCTTTCTCTCCTTCTAAAGGTCTGTCAGTCAAAACCACATGAATTTCCAATTTATTTCTGGCGTTCTATAGAAGTTCATTAAGGAGATTCTAGGAGGTTAAAAGGCTGACAAGAGATGGCTTCGTTAAATACTTCACCTGTGGGAAACAAATCCAGCCATCATTATGCTCTCTGGGCAAAAGCTAAACTAAATCTGCTAACAGCATTGTCAATTACAGGGCAAGTTTGGGAACAACAAAATTAAAAATGCAGGGAAGTAGGTGAGTCTCTAGGGGCAGATTACATTTTCCACTGCATTTTGGGGTAGCAGGGAAACAAAACAAACAAGCCTGAGCTGCAAAATGCTTACAAAAGACTGAAACAAGTTAAAGCTTTGGTTTCACTTTCAGAAAGCCTGAGCTGCAAAATGCTTACAAAAGACTGAAACAAGTTAAAGCTTTGGTTTCACTTTCAGATTTTATATGCATTCCTTGTGCTTGACTGGAAATGTACAAGAAATACTTTAATTTTCAATTAATCCTCATATGTCTTAACCCACTTAAATCCATGGCATATGGGGGAATTTTTCATAATATTGTTAAGCTTAAGTTGTAGACCAAGGAAGTCAAGATATGCTTCCAACTTTTTGCAACTTGGAACCATCCTAAGCCAATACTCTTGCCATTTGACCCTCAGTGTAATCAACCTGTGCGTCAAATTGATAATGCAATATCCTACAGCTCTTTAGTTAAATAATGTGCCTTTTGTGGGGGGAAGACTCTGAAATTAACTCAAGATGTCAACAACCACTAAATATTTATTAGATCCTTATGGGGAAAGACAAGTCATCCAACAGACTAGAGCAGCATTTATCTAAGAAATGTCCATCTATGGCCAGTTAACCTGAGTGAATGAGTTAAGTGTTAGCTTATGTTAGGAGCTGCAAGGATGTTTCAAGTCCCGTAATATACCATACATAAGAATTCAAGTTTCCTAGAAAAACACACATCTTGACTCTTAATGCATGCCAAAACATGTTCCTCACTTCCATGTCCAAATTTTGACTGGAACAGCTAATAATAACAATTTATGAAACTCAACATGAATCCAAATTAAATCTCCAAAGGAAGGGAGATATTTGGATTGTGAAAACAGCAGCACAACCTCAATCCAAATTTGAGGAAGGGGCCATGTACGACTCTGTTTACCCTTTCCACAAAACCTCATGGGTCAGACTCTGGAAGTGCTTGCCTTCTAGTTGCTTGTCCTCAGAACAATTTCTTTACAGACTCATCCGACATGAACACACACTGCCTGCTATAAATAAAACAACTGAGCTGAGTTTCCTAGCCCAAGGAGGCTCTTGCCTTTAAATAGCAAGTCTCTTGATTAACATTTCGGTACCCAAAACGCACTATAGATGCATGGAGACTTCCTGACACACCCAAAGTTGCTAGGAATAGATCCCGATTAGACAGACGGAGACAAGAACTGAGTCACATGGCAACGTGACAGAATAAGACCATTCCTCTGTATGAACCACATCCATCCTTCATAAACCACCTACAGGACGCAGCTGATTGGGCGGCAAAGAGCTTCCTAAATACAATAAACAGACAAAGTGATTCACAGAGGTCAACGGTCACCATTAATTTTTAAGCGACAGGATGTCTGCGCCCAGCCTGTCACATCTCAACAATGGCCGAGATGCTCAGCCTTACAATCAACAGCTAGGCATGTTATTGATCCTACACTAAACAGCGGCAATTTACTCCCTGTTTAGGGAAGCTTTTAATATTTGATGAATTATTGTATTTTAATATTTTGCTGGAAGCCGCCCAGAGTGGCTGGGGAAACCCAGCCAGATGGGCGGGGTATAAATATATTTTTTAAAAATTATTATTATTATTGAAATTATGGTGCTGCTTCTCACTTGCAGAACTAGGAAATAAGTACAAAGAACTGAGAACTAATGATGAGAGACATACACCAACTAAAATGGGCATCCAACAGATCTGCAAAACTCAGCCTGTTTTGGATGTAATTCCCTGGACAAAGGACTGGTCAGAAAATAAGATCTGTATACAATGATACCTTGGTTTACAAACATAATCCCTTCCGGAGGTCTGGTTGTAAACCAAAACAGGTTGTAACCCAAGGCGCGCTTTCGCCAATGGGGCCTCTAAAGAAAAATTAAAAGGTTTGTAATCCAAAAAAATGAGTTGTAATCCCAAAAAAGGGACACACACTTCAGGGTTTAACGTGGTTCTAATCCAAAATGGCTATAATCCAAATGGGTTACAAACCAAGGTACCACTGTATTAAAGGTAAAGGTACCCCTGCCCGTACGGGCCAGTCTTGCCAGACTCTGGGGTTGTGCGCCCATCTCACTCAAGAGGCCAGGGGCCAGCGCTGTCCGGAGACACTTCCGGGTCACGTGGCCAGCGTGACATCGCTGCTCTGGCGAGCCAGAGCTGCACACGGAAACGCCGTTTACCTTCCCGCTAGAAAGCGGTCCCTATTTATCTACTTGCACCCGAGGGTGCTTTCGAACTGCTAGGTTGGCAGGAGCATGGACCGAGCAACGCACCCTGCCGCGGGGATTCGAACCGCCGACCTTTCGATCAGCAAGCCCTAGACGCTGAGGCTTTTACCCACAGCGCCACCCGCGTCCCAAACACCACTGTATTAACAGCTCATAAAATCAAGTTTCCCCATGAATGCAGATACAGGAAGGGGTTTTTTTTGCCACTTGTTTCACCAAAAATCTAACAAGAGGAAAAGAAAGTCCTGATTTAGCAACAAAGAGCACATCTGCATAGAAGACAGATTCGTGCCACAGCTTGCTGTTTTGAGTGCAGGGAGGAGCGGCGATAACGGTTCATGTAGAAAAAAGCTCTTGATAAGACATGGGTGACTAGAGGTGTGTACACAGCTGGATGGTCAAGGCACAAAAGAGCCTGGAATTTGTCTTCTTGTCTGATGTGCATTCATTAGCATAGTTGCATCACATCTACTTCAAAGCCTCCTTAACCCTAGAACTCTTTGTATACCTAATTGCAAGCACGGCAGATTAATCTGAAAGCATCCAAACAAAACCGCTTTATTTGTAACAATCCCACATAAAAGGGTTTATCTTCTGTAAATTGCAGCAATTAGCATAAAGAACATCTTGCTGAAAAGCTACCATTTGACATTGCTTTTTTATATTTAAAAACACACACACACCATAAAACCAGCAACTTCAGACAAACACTATGTGGCTTTTTAGGAAAAACAAATATCCAGGACTCCATGCAAAAGGTCAACCATATCAAAAGTTTGTGGGTGCTTTTATTCTGCTGAAACTCAAAGGTAATCAGGGAAACTGAAGTGGCAACAAAATATCTACAGTATTGATTTATTTGTAAATTACCACCACCCCTGCCCTGGAGGGAGCATTACAAAGAAGCAAAGGATGCATTGTCAATAATAAACATATCAGACTTCAACAGGACCCATACATGACAACATTTAGGAATTATATGCAAACAATGCACGAGGCGGATGATAGTTAAAGGATCGTGCTATTTAATCATATGCTGACGCAGCAAATCTTGAGAGACAAGTTCACGAAAGATATATCTACCAATGGCTGTGAGTCACAACAGTACCTCTAATACTATGGGCAGTATGTCTCTGTATATTATTTGATGGGTATTAAGGTAAATGTAAAGGGACCCCTGACAATTAAGTCCAGTCGTGAATGACTCTGGGGTTGCGACGCTCATCTCGCTTTAAAGGCCGAGGGAGCCGGCGTTTGTCTGCTTCCGCAGACAGTTTTTCCGGGTCATGTGGCCAGCATGACTAAGCCACTTCCGGCGAAGCCAGAGCAGCGCACAGAAACGCCATTTACCTTCCCGCCAGAGTGGTACCTATTTATCTACTTGCACTTGACATGCTTTTGAACTGCTAGGTTGGCAGGAGCAGGGACCGAGCAACGGGAGCTCACCCCGTCACAGGGATTCGAACCGCCAACCTTTTGATTGGCAAGTCCAAGGGGCACAATGGTTTAACCCACAGCGCCACCCGCGTCCCCTTGATGGGTACTATGAGCAAACAAATGCCACTGTGTTAATGTCTGGCTGGCAGGCTTCGCATTTTCATCTATCTGGTTGTGAGAACTGGATGCTAGGCCTCATAGTGTGTTCACCTGATTAAAGTAGGACTCCTTTTTAGGCCCTTGTTCATTTTAGCCTGAAAGCTGCCAACAAGTTTTAGTTTATTTTCTTTTGGTTTTAAAACTTTCTGTGTATTTTAAATTGTATTTTTTTTTAAAAAAAAGTGATAATATTATTGTTTTATCTTCTGTGTGGACTGCTTTGAGGGTTTTTTTTTCTGCAATCAAGCGATATATAAATGTTATAAAATAAACTAATTAAAAATAAGTTTTTTATTTTTTTATTTGATTTTTTTAAAAGCAGGCTTCTTTTCCCCGCCAGTGATGGCAGCAGCAGGGTGAGAGCATGAGTTGGCCAAGCTGTGAGAAGGGAATGCTGGGGCAACCTGGGACAGAACAGGCAAGGTGCCAAGAGAGGAGAGTTTGGAAGGGAGTTTTGCGGGTAGTTGGAGTTGGGAAGCAAGACAAGTGGAAGCAGCAGCTCCAAGCAAGCAAGCAAGTAAATAATCCCCTTTTAAAGCCATCTAAGTGTATTTCAATACAGATAAGAAATGCCATGGTACATCTGCAGCAACACAACCGGACACCTCCATCTTCCCTGGCTGCAACAAAACATGTCTCTCCCGCATCTGTCTCTACAGCCACAGCAGGCCCTGCAACCTTCGAACAGCTCCCTTCACCCCCCCAATGGATGCTTCTTCACCCCCAAACGAGCACCTCCATTGCCTCCCAAGACAGAAGGGTACCAACCCACCAAGAGCGCTTGACTCACCTTGAAGAGAGCCAACATCATTCCCCTCTTCCTTCCTACACAGCCGATTGCTAGCAGGTATTCTTGCCACAGCCACCATTCTCAATTATTTTGCCTCTACCAACTGGAGCAAAACACTTGAAGGGGCAGATTGGGTGCTGGATCTCCCATTTTCTCTGATTTGAAAGCAAAGTTTACGGCACCACTTTGGAGCTTTGCCCTGCTCCCTTTTCATTTTGCAGCTTAGCTCCGTTCCGTGTCTGACATTCCCATGAGTTTAGTTCACAAAGGTCAAAGTAATTAGGAGGAAAGCTGACATTCCAATAAATTCTGTCGCTGCTAGAGTAGCTCAGGACATGCAAGGTACAGTTCGCAAGCACACCAGACAAAGGGAATCTCAGGAATGAGGAGATTAGTTTTAAGTGGCATTAAACAAGAGTGTCCTGTTTCATGAGGCAGACCAAATTAATCAGGGTAGGACACCTCCGACAAGATCCAATAATCAAGAGAGCAAGTTCTAGTGCTACTTGGGGAATCTCGACTCATTCAGAGAAGGGTTCTCTTCGAACCTGAGTTTCAGTTGCCTATCCACAGAGCAGTAAAAACAAAAAATTTAAAAGCAGCAATAGTTTTCAACAATTAAAGTGGCATATAAACATTTTGATGTGCAAAATGCACAGGAAACACTCCGGACTAATAAATAGTTGAACAACAGGTAAATCTTACCCAAAGAACAGAGGAATAAGCATTTTTAGTATTTCCAAACGGAGCAAACATCAATCTGGTGGTCAATTCAGACTCACTGGTATTATTATTATTATTATTATTATTATTATTATTATACATTATACCCCCCCCTTCTGGCTGGCTGGGTTACCGCAGCCACAATACTATGTTGGCCCAGTTCACACATAATGCTAAGCCAAACCATGGGTACACAAAGCAAAAATTATGGCTGTTTCACTCCAGTGTGGTGTAGTGGTTAAGAGCAGTAGACTCATAATCTGGTGAACTGGGTTCGCGTCTCTGCTCCTCCACATGCAGCTGCTGGGTGACCTTGGGCCAGTCACACTTCTCTGAAGTCTCTCAGCCCCACTCACCTCACAGAGTGTTTGTTGTGGGGGAGGAAGGGAAAGGAGAATGTTAGCCGCTTTGAGACTCTTTAAGGAGTGAAAGGCAGGATATCAAATCCAAACTCTTCTTCTTCCTCCTCTCCTGTTCCTGCTGAGATAGGATTTACCTTAGCATGACATGTGAAGCCATCCTCATGGTTTGTCTCCCTCAAAGAAGCCACGAGTGGCAAGCCAAGAACAAACCTTGGCTGCACAGCCTGCATTTGCATGTAATATGAAGCCAAACCATGGCTTAGCTCTGGACAGCACAGTGGGAGCAGAGCAGTTGTGTATCCGCATGCTTGCCTATTCGTGCTAAGCCACAGTTTGGCCTAGAATTACGTGTGAACCAAGTCAACGTCACATAGGGAACTGAATAGCACACAAGAGAGACAGCAGTATTACATGTAATAGGTTTATAGTTCCGTGATGCTTTTACAGCCTTTCTGCTTGCACTCCCCAAAACAGTCGCTGGTGCTGCAACGGGGGAGTACAGTCGTACCTTGGTTCTCGAACGGAATCCGTTCCAGAAGTCCATTCAACTTCCGAAAATGTTCGAAAACCAAGGTGCGGCTTCTGATTGGCTGCAGGAACTTTCTGCACTCAATCGGAAGCCACGTTAGACGTTCAGCTTCCAAAAAACGTTCGCAAACCAGAACACTCACTTCCGGGTTTGCGGCATCCGGGACCCAAAACGTTCGACTTGCAAGGTGTTCGTGAACCAACGTGAGACTGTACTGGAGAAGAAGATTCTCAAACCTTTACCCATAATCCTTTCCTGCTGAATATACACATAGCCCCTCACCAACTGTTTTTATTTCCCTGAGGAGGAGACACGTTGTACCTGTATCAAACCCCCAGGAAAGGTAAAAGCAGCTTTGGAGGAGTAATTTTTGTGTTGGCAAAGAACACAGAGTAGAGTTAATAAGCCTCTCTCTCCTCCCCCTGGGTGCTGGTTCTTCCTCTCAATACTACAGTCTCAGCAGCTGCATTTAAGCAAAAAGAAGAGTGTAAAAAATAATAATGGATTCATGTGGAATGTCTGTTCTGGCACAATACCCTATGCATATTTTCTCTCAATTTGCCTAATATGCAGTGAGGGCCCTGTATTCTCATGATGCTGCATTTAAAGGGGAATTTTCATTCTAAAGCATACACAGAACACTAAATAAGTCCTGAAAATGCTGGGTCGCTTGGAAGAATGTGGTTCCTCTTCCCAACTTGAGCTAGAAACATCCAATTCCAGGCTAATTTTCTTCATTTATCACTTCGGGAGTGGGGGGGGGGAAGCGCGCAGTTATGGCTTCTTGAGCCATGTACACAAATTATGTACAATCCTACACATGATTATCACACTTTTCAAACCCTGGAAATGCTCTCTGAGCAGGGAACAGGTCAAATTTCAAACAGCTTTTATTGTGCAAATCATCATTGGTTTGTGCTACACGCAGACACAAATCTGAAAGAGCGTATCATTTTGCCGCCCCCCCCCCAACAAAAAAACATTTAATACCACTTTCAGGATAATGAAGCGACATGTTTTTATTAAAGAAATAAAATTTACTAAGATCAACAGCACAATTTTTTCCACAGCGCAATTGTTCTTCTCTCAGTGTGCAAAAACTCTTTTACATCGTTCGCTGCTAACCTGACCTATGGCTGTAGTCATATTGACAGTGAGTAGCACATTGTATTATTGTGGGAAAGCACTTCACACAAGTCTCTCATTCAAGCCAAGCGTCCCACAATAGCCATTCACAGAGATTTCGGGGCATCCCCTAGAATGGAGCACCTCTGGCTACTAGCTGGAGGAATTCCTCACCCAGTGGAAATGTTGAAGCACTGTAAATGCTGCGTTTGTGGGCCCTAATTGCCTGGATTTCGGGCTGAAACATAAACGAGTGCCTTTCAGGGCCGAGAAGAAGGAAAGAAGAAAACAGCTCCTTGTGCTGCTTTAGTGTGTTGCAATCAACAAGCAAAGAAGTTTGGTTTTCTCGTGTTGATTTCTGGGACACTGTGCGCCAGAAATAACTTCTGATGCAGAGAGATTCAGGAGAGATGCCCAGATAGCAAATGCATCAATTTTTTCGGATCTAGCCCCAGCCTAAAATACGGAAGTTGCCATTTTTTTATTTTTAATAAAATCAACAAAAATGTTAAAAAGGAAAAAGAACAAGCAAGAAATTGTGTTGGCGGGGCCGGCAGTTCTAACACTCCAGCAGATAAAGTAGCCTTAGGCAAGTTAACATCTCCTCTGTAAGCCTCAGCTCAAGGACAGAATTTGCAAGGATAACTCTCACCTTTTTAAAACTATTATCGGCATGCTTAATTCAAAAGCCCTTTGGCTCAGAGGCTTCCAAGGTGCTGATAATCAGTGCAATGGCGAATGGAGAGGAAGACTAGCTTGCTGCAATAAAATAAAACAAAAAAATCGAAAGTGTGTGTAGCTCTGCCTGCGGTGATTAAGGAGCACACCTATTTAATGGGTGACATTTAACTAGAAAACCAACTCCGCCGGAGGTTTAAGGGGAGAGAGGGGTGTTTCCACACACAACCAAGCACTGTTGGGTTTGCTGAAAATCTACCGAGTGGCAAGCAGCCAGAAGAAACAGATGCTCCTCCATCCGTATACCCACTCGGCCGCACTAGGGCTGTATTCCCCCAGTAGTTACTGGTTACCGAACCATGAATGGTCTCTTTGTGCGTGGAAAAATTGCCCTCAAAATCTGACTTCGGCACTGGGAACTTTCAAGGTGAACAGAAAAGGAATCCATGTTTCTAATGGGGAAACCCTCAAAGGCATTTCAGCAACTCCAGTTGAGAGAGATTGGAAGTTTGGGGGGGTTTATTTTTTTTTAAAAAAAAATCTGTTTATCATCTCCCACAGACATAGGATTAACACCTTGTTCACATCCTGACAGTAACATTATTTCGGAGAAAGAGCATAAAGGGTTCACTGTTCCGTGTTTTGTTTTGTTTTCCACCTCAGAAAAATCCAGGATATGTAATTAACATTAGGGGACCCGTGGAACATTTGTATAGTAAAGTTTTCGCGCCGGACCCCGAAAGAGCCGATTTTAATTAAGAAGTTAGCACCCAGAACAGCAAACATGAGCTAGTTATATGAGAATGAATTGTCAGAGGACCGAAGGAAGCATGGCTAAGGCTTGCAAGATCACTAGGGCAATCAATAGTGAGGGAAGTGAGAGGGGCTGAAGTTCAGGAATCATTCAACACCCCGGAATTCCCTCTTTGAAACCCTGGGCAGCTGCTGTCAGTCAGTATAGACAATACTAACCTAGGTGGACTGGAGGAATGACTTGGCCAGCTTCTATGTTCCTATGGGGACGCGGGTGGTGCTGTGGATTAAACCACAGAGCCTAGGACTTGCCAATCAGAAGGTTGGCGGTTTGAATCCCCACGACAGGGTGACCTCCCGTTGCTTGGTCCCAGCTCCTGCCAACCTAGCAGTTCAAAAGCATGTCAAGTGCAAGTAGATAAATAGGTACCACTCCAGCGGGAAGGTAAACAGCATTTCCGTGCGGCTGCTCT
The DNA here is from genome assembly GCF_964234715.1 of Podarcis melisellensis. NCBI lineage: Eukaryota > Metazoa > Chordata > Lepidosauria > Squamata > Lacertidae > Podarcis > Podarcis melisellensis. Next base: position 14,713,482 of record NC_138537.1, read on the forward strand.
GGTTCGCCAGAAGCGGCTTAGTCATGCTGGCCACATGACCCGGAAGCTGTACGCCGGCTCCCTCGGCCAATAAAGCGAGATGAGCGCCGCAACCCCAGAGTCGGCCACGACTGCACCTAATGGTCAGGGGTCCCTTTACCTTTACCTATGTTCCTATGAGAGGTCCAGCCTGCAAGGAAGACCCAAGACGCCACTCCTCCTTCGAAACCAATACCTGACTGACTGTATCGGGATGACAGGAGAGGACACCTCAAATAAATACATAAAAGGGCACAAAATACAACGTCTTGCCCAACACAGAGTTATGACAACTCTTTCATGGAAAGCCAAAACTTTTTTGTCTTCAGCAGCGTCACAAAATAGTGACTTGGCTTTTTCCAATAACGTTTTTCTTGGAAGAACTGGAAACGAGAATCACTCTTGCATAAAAGCTTTAATGTTTTTTGCAACAGGATTGTTCTCTAGAACAGGGTCGGCAACGTTTTTTAAGGCTAGGCCGGTCCACTCCCCAGTGGACCTCTTGGTGGGCTGCAGTGTGCACACCCGTGTGTGCACTCAAGCTACTTCTGGCGCTCTTCCGACTGGGAAATCGGTCCCCACGGCGAGGGGAAAAATGGCGCCGCGGGGGGGAGCACGGAATTCCCACACCGATCAATGGAACGGCCGTGGGCCGGTTCCAGGAAGCTCATGGACCAGAACCGGCCCATGGGCCTTAGGTTCCCAACCTCTGATCTAGAAGCATTGAGACCTCCTCATCTCCATTAGTTGACTGCATAGAACCAAGTCTAGTGGCTCAGGTGATCATTAAGAAGATGCTGAAACAGACTATATGGAACTGACTGGGAGACTCCGGAACCAGAGAGAAGAGGCGGTGGAAGAAGATTGGAAGAAGTTTAAAGAATATATGAAAAAATATTTTAATATTTAAATCTTAGACTAGCTTTGGAAGTGGATATAGGCTATAGGGTTAGAAGTAGAAGACAGTGTATTTATGTAAGGAATACAATGTGAAGATTTTTATGGTAAACGTAAGTGTGATAAAAAAATGGTTAAAAATTATGATACAGTGGTACCTCTGGTTACGTACTTAATTCGTTCCGGAGGTTCGTTCTTAACCTGAAACTGTTCTTGACCTGAAACTGTTCTTGACCTGAAGCACCACTTTAGCTAATGGGGCCTCCCGCTCCCGCACCACTTCTGTTCTCATCCTGAAGCAAAGTTCTTGACCCGAGGTAATATTTCTGGGTTAACAGAGTCTGCAACCTGAAGCGTATGTAACCTGAAGCATATGTAACCCGAGGTACCACTGTATATGTAAACTGCTAAAGATGCGGTAAAATGAAAATCAGATGGGGGGACTTGGGGAAGCTCACTTAACAAAGTTTAGAAAAAAATAAGGACAAGACAAGAATTTGTGTTGTTTGTTTTTTCTGTTTGTGTTGTTTATTTGTGTTATAAAATGAATAAAAAATTGGGGGGGGGAGGAAGATGCTGAAACACGGGATGCAGGAGGGATTTGGTGTGGGGAGATGTATGGTACTAGAAACTTAGTCCCTATGGTCATCTGTTTGTCGAGTGCGTTCCACGCTCTTTTCGAGACAGAATAACACAGACTTAACTTACAGGGCCATGCTAAGAATGCTGACTAGTGAATGCGTGGGAAGAGCTTTGAACACTTGAAAGCACTGTACTAATGTATCGGTGCTACTTTTACTGTAATCATATTAATGCAATAATGTTTGCAGAGGGACTGAAGCCCAGAGTGATGCCACTGCCTTCCCCGATACACACACCCCCACTTCCGCAGCAACATTTAGTCCAAAAGCTATGCAGCTGCCTTCAAGTCAAAACCTGTTCGTTGCTTCGGGTGCCAAGTTAAAACACAGGCCCATCGGTGTTAAATACTGAACGGCACACCTGAAATGATTTTACAGCGCAAAGGGGGGTGGGGTGGAATAGAGAGAAGTTCACGTACAGTATGGGTATCCAGTGATTTCTCCGTAACATCAAGCTGTTCTCCCTTGGCACTGAACCAAACACGTCAATGAATCAAAGAAATCTTTACTAGTAAAGGAGACTCAGGGATACATACAAGTTCAGGAGGCTGTGGTGAAGTCATAGAATCACAAGATCTTAAGAGTCGGAAGGGACCCAAGGGTCATCTAGTCCAACCCCCTGCAATGAAGGAATCTCAGGTAAAGCATCCATGACAGAAGGCCATCCAACCTCTGCTTAAAAACCTCCAAGGAAGGAGAGACAACCTCCTCTCATGGAAGTCTGTTCCACTGCCAACAGAAAGTTCTTTCTGATGTTTAGTCGGAACCTCCTTTCTTGGAACTCGCAGCCACGGGTTCGAGTCCTACCCTCCAGAGCAGGAGAAAACAAGCCTGCTCCCTCTTCCATGTGACAGATATTTGAAGATGACTATCCTATCTCCTCTTTTCCAGGCTAAACATGCCCAGCTCCTTCAAGTGTTCCTTACAGGGTGGATAAAAATCTATGTTTTTCTGTTTTTTTTAAAAAAAAATCAGATTTTTTAATTTAAATCAATTTTTTTGGATTTAAATTGGATTTTTAAAATAAAATGCTTTTGGAGGAAAAAATCTTTCTAAAGATAGTTTTCTATTTAGGTTATTTAAGATACTTTTCTATTTAAGTCCAAAGACTATTTATCAGGAAATAAGGATTTGTTTTAAGTTTTTCATCTGCTGAAACTCAGTCTAAGTTGGGTTAAAAAAAAAAAAAGTTTAACCACATCAGTTGACAAACATGAATACATTTGCTATAATGTTATTGTTTTAGCTAAATAAATTGTTTAAATTGTTATTCAGGAAATGATTATTTTTCTCCTTCTAATAAAGTACAGCAGAAAAGTTGTCCGGATACAAACAGTTGACTTATGAAACCTCACAATAATTTCACAATGATCTATTTCTAAAAGTTTAACCAAATCAAGTAATTTTTTGATATTACTGTAAAAACTACTTTTATTTAAATCAAATCCACCCTGGTTCCTTGTAAGGCTGAGTTTGCAGGCCCTTGATCATCTCTGGAGAGGAGGTGTGTCTCCATGGCCATCTGGAAACGCAAAAGCTGACTCAGGGAAAAAACTGCATTGTTAACAGCAAGGTTAAGTGGCCCAGCCCTAAATGATGTCACACTAGGGAGTAAGAAGCTGGGGGCTGGTTCTGCTATCTGGGTTGCTTATAAATAAGAAGGGAGGTTTCTGGGGGCAGTATGAAGTTGATGGAGTGGCACTGCTCCTCTGACCCTAATACAGCGGCCTCCGCTGCAGCAACACCTGGCAGGTGTTTCCAGGAGGAGAAAAGCACCAGCTGAGCAAGAATAAGAGCAAAGAGCAGGGAGAAAACCAAGCATTTAGTACAGTGGTACCTCTGGATACGAACGGGATCCGTTCCGGAGCCCCATTCGCATCCTGAAGCGAACGCAACCTGTGTCTGCAGGTCGTGATTCGCCGCTTCTGCGCATGCCGTCATTTTGACCATCTGCGCATGCGTGAGCGGCGAAACCCAGAAGTAACATGTTCTATTACTTCCGGGTCACCGCAGAGTGGAACCCAAAAACGCAACTTCAACCCGAGGTATGACTGTACAGGGGTAGGCAAACTAAAGCCCAGGGGGCGGATCCAGCCCAATCGCCTTCTAAATCCGGCCTGCGGATAGTCCGGGAATCAGTGTGTTTTTGCATGAGTAGAATGTGTGCTTTTATTTAAAATGCATCTCTGGGTTTGTGGGGCATAGGAATTCGTTCATTTTTCCCCCCTCCCAAAATATAGTCCAGCCCACCACATGGTCTGAGGGACAGCAGACCACCCCACGGTTGAAAAAGGTTGCTAACCCCTGATTTAGTACCTTTCCTACTTCCTGGCCTCTGCACGTGGGCACCAACAACGCACTGCGCTTCGGAATCCGGGGAGCCCGGATCAAGGCCCAAGCTTTCTCCAATGACCTCAGCGCGCAGCCAGCTCAGAAATGAAGCGTCCGTCGAACCAAATGAAAGGCTGCTATTCTCAAAAACCCTCAATATCCATTTGTTTCCTCAAACAGATGGGAGGGGAAGAGGGGGGGAGGCTGGCAAATTCTTTCCAGTGAATCCCGGAGTCACCACCAACCAACCCGCCACCCCCACCCCCGGCCGAAAAAAAGCCTGCTTTTTTTTTAAAAGCCCCGTTGATGGAGTCGCAAGTGCTGCCTCATGTTCCAGGGAACCCTCCAGGCCTTTGCAGACAGCTGCGCAGATCCTCTCTCGCTAAGGAAATGCCCTCATGCTGAATGAATTCTGAGCCACATTTTTCCACTGCCTCGAAGGAGAAAACAGAAAACAAAAACAGGCCTCAGCGCTCAGAATTTCACATCTTAGTATTTCTTACTGCGGCGTCAAACGCTCGAAAGGCACATTATGGGAACGGCTGGCTGCAGGTTTCATTTATTTTCTTTTTTTTGGGGTGGGGGCACTATTAAGGGTGAAAGGTTACTGCCAACATTAAGATAACTTGGGGAGGGGAGAGAAAAAAAGTCTCAGCTAAGATGTTTGAAGACACAGCCGATGTGTTTTTTCTTTCTTCAGTAAGAAAAATGTGCTTTGCATCCACTTCACTTCAACACCGCCCTGACATTCCCATTAATTAATCACATAACAAAGCGATGTGAAAGCTTCTCCCAATACCAGGCCCAGCTGGAATAGGCAGAGGAATCCATCTACTCATCCCTCTCCCCAATGATCCAGTTTCCCACCAGTCACCAAAAGCCCACCCAGACAACTCACTGGTGGTATCCCTTATGGCAGGGCTCAGCCACCTGAGGCCTAAATCAGCACGGAGCAGAGCAGGGACCGCGTTCTGCGACGCTGGCCGGTTTCCCATTGGCTGCAGGAAGCTCTTGCAGCCAATGGGAAGCTGCACACACCTCCTCCGTGCCGGAAATAGCATTTGCACATGCATGCTCCGGCCCACCACTGCATCTGCGGGACCATGAACCGGCCCAAGCCACAAAAACTTTGCCGACCCCTGCCTTATGGTATCGTCCCTCGGCTGATCCAAGCCCTCGCCAGCTTCCACTGAGGTCAGGGTGGGAAAGGGGACACTGCCCTTCCTCCAACCCAGGTTCCCACAATTCTGCACCCACCACCCTGTTTCTTCCCTCTTTGTCAAGCCTGCCAGCCCAAGCCCAACAGCCAAACTCAACATGCCATGTGCTGTTTCAAGGAAAACCAAGTCCAGCATCACAGCTTTGGGTAGCGCCTGGAACAGCGTCAACCTTTTCTTCAAAGCTGGGTTTCTATTTCAGCATGTTAACAACTGCATGCCAGTCTCGGAAATGCAATCTCGGCCCCCTCTGCCTCCCCCTCAAAAGGGTACTACCAACATGTCGGATTCAATTCCTTTGGCTACTGACGAGTGCACATTTTGCTTATATAAGGTAAAGGGACCCCTGACCATTAGGTCCAATCGTGACCAACTCTGGGGTTGCAGCGCTCATCTTGCTTTATTGGCCGAGGGAGCCGGCATACAGCTTCCAGGTCATGTGGCCAGCATGACTAAGCCGCTTCTGGCGAACCAGAGCAGTGCACGGAAATGCCGTTTACCTTCCCGCCGGAGCGGTACCTATTTATCTACTTGCACTTTGACGTGCTTTTGACCTGCTAGGTTGGCAGGAGCAGGGACCGAGCAACGGGAGCTCACTCCGTCGCGGCATTCGAACCACCGACCTTCTGACTTGCAATCCCTAGGCTCTGTGGTTTAACCCACAGTGCCACCCGCGTCCCTTTTGCTTACATAACTGGCTGCAATTCATCCTGCACCACTTAAACAGGAGCGAGTGTTTTCACTAAAATGTAGAACAGACAGACAGACAGTACACATATAAACACCTTCCAGTGTCTGAGCTCCCATAGCTGGCTAGCACTTCATTAGCAGCAAACCATTTGCAAAGCCAAGAGAATGTGCACCAAGGCAGCCAAGGGAAATATAAAGAAATTGTCACACAGCATGCAGCTCCCAAAGAACTGAGCGCCCTGCCTCAGCTTCCTCAAACTCAGCTTGGGCTTCCAGCCCTAACAGCAGAAGAGGAGCCCTGCGGGATCAGGCCAAAGGCCCATCTAGCCCAGCACCCTGGTTTCGTGGTAGACAGGCAGGTGCGCCCACAGGAAATCAGCCAGATGCCATGGGCAAGCAGGGCCTGAGAGCAGCAGGTTTCTGTGGTGTTCGGCCGGCAGCTGGCATTCAGTGGAACTGCAGGCAGCCAGCAACACCTGTGGCTTCTGAAGTTTGACAGCAGCCGTCACCCACTTTCAAACCTTATTATTATTTTCTTTTTTAAAAAAAAGAATAAGCACAGATTCTCAGGAGTCTACCCATCGCCACCTTTCATGCTCCGTTACACTCCGGCTAAACCACTACAGCAACCACACTGCCCTGCTTACAGGCAAAAACGAAACATCATCGTGCTGCATTCGAAGTAGCTGGTGTGTGTGTGTGTGTGTGTGGAATTAATTCAGATGCTGTAGTTCTGGCGTCATGTCTTCCCGTGTGCATGACTCATCAGCTGATCTTGTGAACTCATTAGACGTGCTTTCAATTGAAGCCTTCGAGCTCCTTTGTTGTTCGCTTAAAACTGATGACTTCACAGCTCTCGCCTCTCTCCCCCAGCAGCTACCAGCTCATGTTTCTTAATGAGCAATGGAGTAACCTTAACAAGGTCCATCTGCGTTCAAGGGGATTAGAGGCCTTTATTAAGACATCCTTACCCCCCCGAAGCAGCTTCCTGTCCTTTATTGCCATGAGAGAAAAGTGCAAAGCAGAGAAATCAATTGAGGGGGTGCCAAAGAAGCCAGATTTGGAAACACGCCCAATGGGGTGGGAGGGGAGGGGGGCTATATTCAGGATGCAAACTGCTTAGGAACGGCACAGCCAGTTTAAAACGGTTCCGAATCGTAACCGCAAGATGATGGGATGGTTGTTGTTTTTAAGGCAGGCTGCGTAAATGAGCAGCCGCGGTATTAAAAATATTGTTCTCTGCTTTTCTGTAGGCTGCTCATTCACAGAGTTGTTAGAGACGGGGGGAGGGGGGAGAAAGCACGCAAGGTTCTCTTCCCCCTCGCAATGTGTGCAAGTACAGCTCACGAACTGATACGAATGGCAAAGTTGGGGGAGCTGGGATTGCTTCATTGGTAGAGCGTGAGAATCTTCATCTCAAGAGTCATGCATTCGAGCCCCACATTGGTCAAAATATTGCATTGCAGGGGGTTGGAATAATAATAATAATAATAATAATAATAATAATAATAATAATAATAATAATAATTTATACCCTGCCCATCTGGCTGAGTTTCCCTAGCCACTCTGGGCGGCTTCCAACAGAATATTAAAATACAAAAACCTATTAAACAAGGCCTTCCTTTCCTTCTACTCTGCAGCTTTAATCTGAAATCTTAGGCACACAGCTCAGAAACTGTTCGCGCTAATGAAATTCCCTGTTGCAAAATGTGCCTAGAACAGTGGGAGTTTCAAACACTGGTTCTGGGAGGGGAATAGGGGTGCCCCAAGAACTCTCAGCACCCTTAACAAATTACAGCTCCCAGGGCTCTTTGAGGGAAGCCATGACTGTTTCAAAATGATAGGATACTGCTTTAAAGGGATGGGGCAGATAGGGCTTACATCAGGCATAGGCAAACTCCAGCCCTCCAGATGTCTGGGACTACAATTCCCATCATCCCTAGCTAACAGGATCAGTGGTCAGGGATGATGGGAATTGTAGTCCCAGAATTTGCCTATGCCTGGCTTACGTCAAGACAGAGACGAAACACTCACTGGTCTAACATAGCTTCCTCAAACTGGAGCCCTCCATATGTTTTGGGGGCTCCCAGCTACCTTCAAACCCAGGTTATAGCTCAAAAAACCACGAGCTGTACTTCAAAACACCGATTTACAGATGGCTGGTCTAATGACTCCTGGGAGGGTTGGGTTGGTTTCCACTGCATTTCGAAACTGAGCAGAAACGCGAAATGAGAATCACGGAACACACAGCCCAGGAATGTTACCAGGTGGTAGTCCTTTCGAACCACAATTATAAATAGCAAACCCCTACCCCGCTTCGCAGTTTCTTATCTAGCTTAAATGGCTGTCCCATTTGGGAAGCTGTTCATTGACAGATGAAGCAGAGCTCCACCTAAGCCCCATCACATGGTTTCTAAAGTCGTAGGGTTATAGTCATCCCCCCCAACACCCCCGCTGCTTCATGTTCCAGCAGCTTTGCAGCATCAGTAATGCCAAGGCTGCGATTCATAATCAGATTACTCAAATGCCAACCACCTGAAGTCAGTCACGCTTAGCTTCCTGTGTGAAACACCAATAAAGCTGAAGTTGTGTTTCCCAAGATATTTATACCGCAGATGGGAGTTGCGCATCTAACTACCGTTTCTCATTTTCAAGACTCTAGGAAGAGCAGGTGCTAACTGTTCTGTTCAGATGCAGAATGCGTACCCACAACCTCTATGGCAGGGTAGGCAACCTAAGGCCTGGGGGCCAAATGTAGCCCAATTGCCTTCTAAATCTGGCCCACGGATGGTCTGGGAATCACCGTGTTTTTACATGAGTAGAATGTTATTTAAAATGCACCTCTGGGTTATTTGTGGGGCATAGGAATTCGTTCATTCCCCCCCCCAAAAAAAATTGTTCATTCCCCCCCCAAAAAAATATATAGTCCGGCCGACCACATGGTCTGAGGGACGGTAGACCGGCCCACGGCTGAAAAAGGTTACTGACCCCTGCTCTATGGGAAGATCGAGTATTTAAAAAATGACCCCAACCAGGCTGGCCGCGCATAATAGTGCTTAGAAAATGCAGGACAAATACTCAGAAATGTTGCACATTTTTACATGTTTAACACAGGAAACTGCCTTTCGCCAAAGTCAGACCATTGGTGTGGTGTTGTCAACAGCCAGCGGCTAAGGAGGGTCATTCAAACTATTTTATTGAAGTTCCATGTTTCATACAGTTGTGGGGTTTTTTTAGGCCTGCCCCCCCCAGGGGGGTGGTTGTTCAATGCTGCTCTCTCCTAGGTTCTAGACAGGAGAACCTGAAGACGTAACACAAACCTAGAACCTTCCACATGCCTCTACCACTGCTCCACACCCCCTCCCCAAAACCACTTGCAGGGAGTGCTCCTTGCACCTGCATGTTCTTAAACACCCACTGCCACCACAATCTCAAGCGGACTTGCTTACAAAAGAAACACAGGCTGAAACTCAGCTGAATACCAACCCATGGCTTTGCCTGGCATGGGGTGAGGTAAAAAAAGCCCATCGTATTACACAAGAGACCTGCAACAAAATGTTGCAGCAGGGAGTGCTGCCACTCAGGGTCCCAGCTGTCAACCAGTATTCCACAGCCACGTCTTAGGATTTTTCCTAAAGGGTTTTTGGTTTTTCTTTGCTTATGCTTCTGTCTGCTCATACCACCTCCTTTTGTGTCATTTTGGGCGCACGGGATGCACTTTTTAGGCACCAAGTCCAACCAAAACAGCTGAGCCCTTTACATTTTTGCCTTGGGGCATATGTCAAAAGCCAGAACAACATGAAGTCAAACTCTTAAGTGTCATGCATACAAAACCAGAGCAAGAACTAATTGAAGAAGACCTGCTCAAAATAAACATTAGAATCATAGAATTTAAGAATGAGTTGGAAGGGGCCCTGGGGTAATTTAGTGTCCAACCCCCTGCAATGCAGGAATCTCAGCTAAATAATCTATGACAGGTGGCCATCCATTTTGGAATTTTCAAATATCAAAACACTCTAGATGAAGAAGGATCACTTTTTCTTAAAGGAAGATAAACACTTCCAGCCACTCAGACACAACAAGGCAAATCAGCCAAGTCAGAAACCTAGTATCACCTCATATCACTACTTTCGACAATCAACTCTGAGTAGATTATTTTAACCCCACCTTTCAGTCACCAAAACATACTGCAGAAGCATTTGATAACAGCATTTAGGAGCTGCCCCCCCAAATCTTCCAAAGACTGTTCATTGTTCAGAAATAATAGTTTAATTTGGCACTATTTTTATGACCAGGGAAAGCATGTGGTTATACTTTTTGGTCTGTATTTTTTAAAATCTTCACCATAACCAGTTTTGCACCCCAAAAGCAAGGGAGGATGTGAATGTAAAAGCCCAAAATGGAAGAAAGCTATTTATACCACTGATTCGGAAAGTACCGCCAACAGTATGCAAAGCAGAACTGTTAAGTTCATAAACCAGCAAAGTTACAGAATTTGAGGGACATTCACAAGTGTTTCTAACAAGCCTTGACACTCCTCCTCATAAATCTTTTGAAAAGGTCAGGTTTCCCATTGAAATTATGTGCCCTACAATTGCTCGTGCTAAGGATCTCCTTAATATGACAACAAGGAGAATCCCAGCTGAACTGCCTCGCGTCAGGCCTCCGGGTTACATTTTGGGTGGTATTATCTTCTGACATACTCCAAAGTCATATCAGCCAAACTCTTTTGCGCTGTGTGCATCCATTTGGACATTCAACTGAGGCCAGAGTTAAATCCTACATCTTAACTATAAAATACTGGAGAAATCCAGCATAGTGTGTTCTCCTTCATGGAGAGCACGTGTTGCAGTGGAGGCCGCCAGGACACTCCAAAGTTGGGGGCGGGCTAATTGATCGTTGGCCACTGATGCGATTGGGGCTTCCCTTCTTGTTGGGAAGAAGTTAATGTTGCCATTTGTTGATTGACAGCCAGAAATGCTAAAACTCCTTGCACGAGGCTAGGGCTTCCTCTTTTCACCCCGTGCATTGGATTGCCCCCCCTCTCTAGAATTAGGGTTGTTCGCTTTGACCTTGCTATGCCTGTCATGGGGTCGTCTGCTCTTGGGGCAGGGGCCCGGTAGGAATTTTGTCCATCTGGCTGATTGGCTGGGGCCATTTGGTTTTTGCCTACTGCGTAGCAACTTGTAAGGTTGCGGTTAGGCGTTGGTTTATGGTTTGGCTGGTTGAGGGGCATGGATTGGCTGTGCCTGCCCCTCCAATGCTGCTGCTGCAAGGGATTCCGTTAAAGGAATTGGGGGCTAACTATTGCTTGTCCACTCTGTCAAGGGGGCTCGGGCCATAGCAATGAGCTCCTGGTTGCATTTGGGGAGAGTTGAGGGCAGGTTCCCTGCTCCGTCGCTATCCCCAAGTGTATTCCCCTATTCTGACTTTCGCATCGTGCGGAATGTCAGTCTGTCCCCCATGGTGGGGGCAGATAGTCGCAACCAATGCCTAAGCAACCACTCACAAATTTGTATTTTAATAAAGTTGTGGCCAAAATTATGCCAAAAATCTTAAACAAAAAATTCTGTGTGATGTGTGAGTTATTGGGGTGGCCCTGGGGACCTCGACACGCAACAAAACATAGAAGCAAGATCCTACATTTCTTAAATAAACTGGTGGGGTGAGGGATAATTTGGTTCTGGGGTTTTGTTTTGAGACACAGCATTCAGTTCCCTCTCCCCTCCAACGCTTCCTTGCTACTTTTTTATCTCCTCTGTCCTCTAAGCCAGTGTTCCCCAACCTTGGGCCTCCAGCTGTTTTTGGACTACAATTCCCATCATCCTTCACCACTGGTCTTGCTAGCAAGGGATGATGGGAGTTGTAGTCCAAAAACAGCTGGAGGCCCAAGGTTGGGGAACACTGCTCTAAGCAGTTCAGAAATGGTGAACATGGCTGTTCCCCAGCATGACATCTTATCCTCACAATCAGTGTTTGAAATTAGCCAGGAGCCAGGCGCGTTTTACACCTGGCTTTCAACCACTTGCAACCAAGTGGAGTCTCCACCATCTGGAAGATGACTGACTGGGGACCCTTGGACTGTTTTTGCACATTAATACCACAACCTGTAGAATTCTATCCAATATATTTTATCTGCACAATCGGAATGAGCTTCAGAAACCAAAATGCTTTTACACACAAATTACAAAAATAACCATAGACACATAATTTTCTTGGCAATCAATAAAACATCTATTGGTCTTAACACTAAAGACCCAACTTCCCGTCTATTCCATATTTCAAATTCATATTACTTACTGCCAATACACATTTTTTTTCATAATTAAACTTATTCTCAATAAATCTAATTTCTTCTATCTACCTAGCAACTATTACTGAAGTTCCTCGAATGCTGCAACAGAATTTAAACTACTATATTTATTTTTCAGATATTCTTTGAAAACCTCCCATTTAGAAACAAATTCCTGTTTTGATTTATTCTTTATTTTTTTCTGATAAACCATCTAATTCGGCATATTCTGTCAGCTTTTGGATCCAATCTTGTATAGAGGGGATTTCATTACTCTTCCATTTTGTTGCGATCAAAACTCTTGCTGCCGCCATCGCATATAAAAAGATACCCTTCCTCTTTTGTGGAATATCCAAATCTGTTATTCCCAGGAGGTAGGCCTCTGGTTTTTTATTGAAAGAGATCTTTAGCATTTTTTGCAATTCTGCATGTATACTCTCCCACAATACCTGTATTTTCCTACATGTCCACCACATATGGTAGAATGTTCCTGAGTCTCCGCATCTCCAACAATTGCTTGACACATTTTTATACATTTTTGAAAGTTTCCATGGTGTTAGATACCATCGATGTTGCATTTTTTGAAAGTTCTCTCTAATCGTGTAACAGTTTGTGAATTTCCAATTGATCTTTCATAAATTTTCCCATTGGGCCATGGTTATATTGTTAATCGTTGTAGCTTGTCTTCTTCACTTGCCCTGCTCACAGCGGTGAAGAATATTCTGACCAGGGTGGATAAAAATCAATGATTTTTTTAAAAAATGATTTTTTTTTATTTGAATCAGATTTTTTTTAAAAAAATTAAAATGGGATTTTAAAAATAAAATGCTTCTGGAGGAAAATCTTTCAAAAGATAGTTTTCTGTTTAAGTTACATTATAGTCCAAAGGCTATTCATCAGGAAATAAGGATTTGTTTTAAGTCTTTCATGTGTGCTGAAACTCAGTCTAAGGTTTTATTATTATTATTATTATTATTATTATTATTATTATTATTATTATTATTATTTAACCACATTAGTTAACAAACATGGATACATATGCTGTAATGTTATTGTTTTAGTTAAATAAATTGTTTAAATTGTTATTAAGGAAATGATTACTTTTCTCCTTCCAATAAAGTACAGCAGAAAAGTTGTCCAAATATAAATGGTTAACTTATTAAACCTCACAATAATTTCATAACGACAGTCGTACCTCGGAAGTTGAACAGAATCCGTTCCGGAAGTCCATTCGATTTCCAAAACGTTCGACTTCCAAAGCGTGGCTTCCGATTGGCTGCAAGAACTTCCTGCAGCCAATCAGAAGCCCCGTCAGACATTCAGCATCCAAAAGGACGCTCAAAAACCGGAACACTCACTTCCAGTTTTCGATCGTTCGGGAGCCAGAACATTCATCTCCCAAGGCATTCAGGAGCCGAGGTACGACTGTATCTGTCTATGTTATTCCAAAAATGAAACTTTCATCTGATTGTAAATACAGTGGTACCTCGGGTTAAGTACTTAATTTGTTCCGGAGGTCTGTTCTTAACCTGAAACTGTTCTTAACCTGAAGCACCACTTTAGCTAATGGGGTCTCCTGCTGTTGCCGCGCCGCCGGAGCACGATTTCTGTTCTTATCCTGAAGCAAAGTTCTTAACCTGAAGCACTATTTCTGGGTTAGCGGAGTCTGTAAACTGAAGCGTATGTAACCTGAAGTGTATGTACCACTGTGTTAAGATTACACCAGCAAGAATGAGCCTTTCTGTAAAAAAAAAAATATATTTATAACAAGTCTTCATGACTAGTGATTTAAATCGTGATTTAAATCGATTTGATTTAAATCAAATCCACCCCAATTCTGACATTATGAATGGTCTGTGTCACCATAGATATGAGGACCATCCCTGGATCAAGTGACTTTTCCTTTTTAAGTTCTCCAAGCTTTAAACCCAGCTCAAGGTGGTCATCTGAACTAGCCAGACATTTAACTGAGAATCAATCAGAGCCAGTCTATCTTTTGAAAAATAAAAATTTGGAGCCGTCTTGCTCCAAAACGGCAACTAGACATTCCGTTTTGGCGACTGCAACCTTGTTTTAAGGAGCCATTTGGCTCCTAGCCTATCTTGAGTTTCTAACACGGCTCGCAACCACCCTAGAAGATAAGATTAGGCTGAGGGACAGTGCCTAGCCTAAGGTGAGCTGCATGGCTTAAATCCACTTCTAGTTCAACAACGACCTCTACACAACATTGACTGGGGGACTCCATAGCTGGCTCCCATAGAATGGTCAAATTCCTCCATTACGTACCCATTTTTATTCTAAAGGATGGCATTAAGTCACCTGCAACCTGAAGCGGTCCACTCTGGTCTCATCCTTGCACACCTGGTACACCTTGAGCACAAAACAGTTCACAATAGCTCAGTATGATGCCAAATCCTTCCTCCTCCTCCTCCCGCTGATGTAACTTCAAAATCGTTCCTCCCCCTGCACACACAGGAAATAGCATGGAGGCCGCTCCAGACTTAGAATGGTTTTTTGGAAATCAGGAAGTTGGTTTTTGTTGTCGAACATAAGTGGAAGTGACAGGGTCACAAAGCTCATTTGTCATTCAATGGCCCAAGGCAAGGGAGGGAGGCAGGATCTGAGGTCCTCTTTGTGTCTGAGAGGAGAAGGGTTGACCAAAGAGACCTTAAACTAAGCAAGTCAGTCAGGGAAAGTGTACAAGAGACGGAAAAATCGTTTTTATTATCCAGTCGGTCCCCATCTTAAAATGAAAAGGTGGTACCGGGAGGGAGGGAGGTTTCATGTTCTTCTGGCTTTAATAGCTGAAGGCATCTGCCAAGTTCTGTAGGCCTAGTATTTAGGAAATCGTTTCCTTCCTCGGGCCACCTTAAATATATTTCTCAAAAACACACACATTCTAAGAACAGGGGAGAGGAGTTAGGAACAAAGGAGGAAGCTGCCTTCCCACTAAGTCAGACTATCGGCCAATCTAGTTCAGTATTGTTTACACAGGCTGGCAGCAGCTCTCAGGGGTCAGACACCTTTTCCTCTTCACCGCACATGCCAAAAATTAACCACAGAGATACAGCAGTTCTGGAGCCTCACAAGAATACTTCCCCGAGTTTGAGCACAGAAAGGCAATCTGCTTTTGAGGGAAGTGTCACATACACAAAACGCTTTATTGGTCCGATTCAGTCACGGCCTGGCTATTTGGGACATGCCTGAGTCCTGGTATGTCCCCCCCTCTCCCCGCAAAAAAAAAACACCCTTCCTGGTCCATGCTAAACATAATTTGATGTCATATTTAAACTGGGTAATCTATGGCTGAGTAACCTATGGCTGGGTAATCGTGAAGCTGAGGCTCCAATACTTTGGCCACCTCATGAGAAGAGAAGGCTCCCTGGAAAATACCCTGGTGTTGGGAAAGATGGAGGGCACAAGGAGAAGGGGACGACAGAGGACAAGATGGTTGGACAGTGTTCTCGAAGCTACAAACATGAGTTTGACCAAACTGCGGGAGGCAGTGGAAGACAGGAGTGCCTGGCGTGCTCTGGTCCATGGGGTCACGAAGAGTCGGACATGACTAAACGACTAAACAACAACAACAATCTATGGCTACTACAAATAATGGCCTGCATCCAAAACAGAACTTAGCTGAAGGACCCCTTCTACAGATGTATCTAAGGCAGGCCTTACTGAAGCTGTTCTTTGGGTGCCACATGGAACAATGCCATGTCCCTTTAGGGCAAAAGGATCTTCTCGGTGGTGGCACCCCAACTAGCTTTCCTGACAACAGCTCACATAGCCTTTTTATGTTGTAATTTTATGTTGCGAACCACCTTGAGATTTACAGATGAAGGGCTGTATATATTGATGGTGATGATGATGATGATGATGCTCTATTGTCAATTAGATGCTGTGTCTTTCAGTTTTCCCAGGCTTCTCCACCTGCTCCAGTCCTAACCTTTTCATCTTTGCTACTTTTCATGCTGCGGTTATGCATTTTTGCCTGTTTACGTATTTTCAGCTTGCTTCTAACCTTGTTGTAAGCCACCCGAATGCCCGAGGTAAGTAAATAAAAGCCAAACTATGGCTTTCCCACTGCTGCCTGAGAAGCAAATTATGCAGTAGACTTTGGCAGCTTGATTCGAGAAGCCTGACGGGTCTCAGTCACAGCAAACTCAATCATATCAGCGCCTGCATTCACAGGGCACAATCGCATCGCAAAGCGTTTTGGAAAGCAACAAAGGAAGACAGACAGGCCCGTGCCCCCCGAGGGGTTTAACAGCTATATTTTGACAGCAATGGAGAACACAAATGAGGCAGAGGGAAGAAATGTGACAGGCGCGCATCATAATACTTGGCATATATATATATATATATATATATATATATATATATATATATATATATATCACTGACAACTCTAAAAGCTTTTCACGAGCCACACCCGCACAATGCATTTAAAGCACTGTAACGCTCATGGAGAACCCCGATAGCTGCAGTTTGTTAAGGGTGCTGGGAACTGTAGCTTGGTGGGTCGGCACCCTTCAACAAACTACAGTTCCCAAGTCTCTAACAGTTGAAGTGGAATAATGGTGTTTTAAATGCATTGTGCGGATGTGACCGCAGGCGGTGTCAGCTATCACGGCAAACAGCCCTCAACAAGGTTAGTTTTATCCTTACCATACTGCTGGTGGGGGGGTAGGTGGGGAAACAGGAGGTAGAGAGAGCATGTGGCTTTAAATCATGTGATCAGCTCCGTGCTGGCCAGGGATGGTGGGAATTGCAGCCCTAATCCAAAACAGCTGGAGGGCACCAGGCCGGCAAACACTGTAACAGAGTTTATGCAAGAGCCAAGAAAGAACCTTACGGCTCTTTTTCTGCCAGGTTGCGGCATCACCACACCAATCGCCCCCACCCAAATGACATCTACAGCTATCAAACCCTATGTCCTGGGAAACACATTTCAGATCTGAAAGTAAAGGTAAAGAGACCCCTGACCATTAGGTCCAGTCGTGACCGACCCTGGGGTTGCGGCGCTCATCTCGCTTTATTGGCCGAGAGAGCCGGCGTACAGCCATGTGGCCAGCATGACTAAGCCGCTTCTGGCAAACCAGAGAAACGCACGGAAACGCCGTTTACCTTCCCGCCGGAGCAGTACCTATTTATCTACTTGCACTTTGACGTGCTTTTGAACTGCTAGGCTGGCAGGAGCAGGGACCGAGCAACGGGGGCTCACCCCGTCGTGGGAATTTGAACCGCCAACCTTCTGATTGGCAAGTCCTAGGCTCTGTGGTTTAACTGTACTATAAAATAAATAAGACAGTATTGTAGATGATAAAAAAAAAAAATTCTTAGGTGCACTGATGATAGTCATTGTTTAGATGGGGGGCTTTTATCCATTTCTGTGGCCGCACAGTCCATCAGTCAATCAATCAATAGCTGAACTGGGTTCCACACAGTCACAAAAACAAGTCACAAAAACAAAGTGACAAGCCACAGTCCCATAAAACGAAGAACAAGTCACAGTCAAATAAAAGAAAAAGCCACACAAACAAAAACGGGAAAAAATAGCAAAAACAAAAGCTCCACATATCTCATTTTTATTGCGTGGGTGCTCAGGACTCAACAGCCTACAGGAAGCCTCGATTAGCAGCGGGAGACTCTATTTACAAATGAAACACACTCAACAGGAAGTGGAGCATGTTCCGCTTCCAAGGCAAAGTTCACAAACGGGAACACCTACTTCTGGGTTTGCAGCGTTCTATTTTCAAGTTGTTCATAAACTAAGCTGTTCTAAAACCAAGGTACCACTGTGTTTAGAATTACAGTGTGGTTTAACTCACAGCGCCAAAACAAGTAAGCAAACAAACAGGAAGACTTGGGAGGCGCAGATTTTTTTTAAAAAGTCTTTTGATTCAAGTTCAATGGAAGCATAAGAAACTTGCCCACCTAGGATTTTGGGGCATCTCACAGCAAGACTGTCATGTGGCAGGTACAGATCAGCTTTGTGCATGCAGCCGCTCAAACGCAGGGCAGGTGCAGAGCGGCACAAGAAAGCCCAATCTGTGCCAAACCCTGCATGTGACCTCAACATGCATGCGGGCAACATGCTCTACGGGCTGACATGCCCGGATGTCAACAGACTCTGAAAACCACAGCTGCTACAGGATGAGGCAGTCATGCGACTCGGGGCTCACTCTGTGTCAGCTAAGGAAGAGAGCGGAAGTGCTCTGCCTTTTTCCAGCGCAGAGTCATTTCTGGATTAAGAAACACACTGCACTCCACACGGGTTGCCACAAAGCCTGAGCGTTATTCACGCTTTTTCTGCTTACCGCCTTGGCGTTAAAAACGCTGCTTTTGTTATTCGAGGAATGTTAAAAAGCCTATTAGCCAGACATTTTCACAACACAGATAGGCAGGCATTGTGCAACTGCTGATTCCTAAGAAATATTTCACATCATGAGCTCGGAGGGTGGTGTAAAGGTGGCTTTCAGTTTAAGGACTTTCAGTGCACTTTGGGCTACAGAAACCCCCAAATTTCAGTTTGTTCTTTTGCTGCGGCGTTGCCTTGAATCTGACACAGCCACGAGGGCCAGCTTTATATATAGAAGCTAGCATTTTGCAAGTATGGGTTGTGCTCCTGGCTGACACTGGGAACGCTTGTCGTTATTAATGTATTTTTAGATGCATTTTTGCAGCGTGTCTTTCCGAAACTGACACCAGCATATGGCTGGCAGACAATTTGCATAAGAATAGTTCATTGCACTGCCTTTATAGCATGCAGCGTCCCGGCAGAAAATGATATTATTATAGACTTCAGCTCTCTCTTGCACATGCCGAACGTTTGCAAAGCTTTAAAATGATAAATTTTGTAAAAATGCAAACTGGCGGGAGGAAACAGTAGCACAGTATTGTGGTGGAGATGAATAGGCTGTCACACGAGTCCTTGATTCATCTACTCGGAAGCAGCCGTTTCAGTGGGACTTGCAGGTTTATATATTTATTATTAATTTGCAAAGATCACAGTAGAGGGCGGTCGGCCAAATTACTTTTACGCAAAAGCATCTTGAATTGAAATAAATGGGACGTCTCCTAAGGGTTCCAAAAATATGTCTATATTTATTAGTAAGGAAAAAAGTGGGTGTACTTTTTCTCCCTCTGACAAGAAGGGTCCACTCCACCACTTTTGCATTAAGGCTAATCTACTTTATAAAGCATGGGTAGGCAAACTAAGGCCTGGGGGCTGGATCCGGCCCAATCGCCTTCTAAATCCGGCCCACGGATGGTCCAGGAATCAGCATGTTTTTACATGAGTAGAATGTGTGCTTTTATTTAAAATGCATCTCTGGGTTATCTGTGGGGCATAGGAATCCGTTCATTACCCCCCCCCAAAAAAAAAAATAGTCCGGCCCCCAATAAGATCTGAGGGACAGTGGACTGGCCTCCTGCTGAAAATGTTTGCTGCCCCATGTTAGAATGTATAGTCCATTGCAAAGCACGCATATCTCTTTTCCAGGGTTCAAAATTCGCCAAGCACAAGCACCTAGGACTTGCCGATCGCATGGTCGGCGGTTCGAATCCCCACGGCGGGGTGCGCTCCCGTCATTCGGTCCCATCGCCTGCCAACCTAGCAGTTCGAAAGCACCCCCGGGTGCAAGTAGATAAATAGGGACCGCTTACCAGCGGGAAGGTAAACGGCGTTCCATGTGCTGCGCTGGCTCGCCAGATGCAGCTTGTCACGCTGGCCATGTGACCCGGAAAGTGTCTGCGGACAGCGCTGGCTCCCGGCCTATAGAGTGAGATGAGCGCACAACCCTAGAGTCTGGCAAGACTGGCCCGTACGGGCAGGGGTACCTTTACCTTTATTGTGTATCTGAAGAAGTGTGCACGCACAAGAAATCTCATACCAATAACAAACTTAGTTGGTCTCTGAGGTGCTACTGGAAGGAATTTCTTTATTCCCTGGGCGAGAGCATTCTACAGACGGGGGACCGGGTAGGTTCATATGGGAAGAGAGGGTCCTTAAAGTATTGATGTATTGCGTCTAGCTTATATATCTGAGTTTGTAACACCGCCCTTTTCTAATACAGTAGTGTGTGACTGGACTCTTGAAATGCTCCAACCCATTTGGAAGCAGAACGGGGGGTTGGGAAACTATGTTGGCAGCCAGGCAATTATTTCACATCCTGGATCTAGTGTCATTTGAGGGGCAGGCAATGGCAGTAGAAAAGTTGGGGAATATTCAGAGAAAATTATTTGAAAGCGGCCTTCTGGAGGAGGGGCAAGAAGAAAAACCTCAGAAATTCTCAGCAGGAATTCCTGAAGGGTTGTGAGTACATCTTTTACAAGATTAAGAAAGCACACCTTTAGGAAATAGGAGTGGCACAGATGCAAACCACACATATTGGGGGGATGATAACAACGACATCATTTGTATTTTCTACAATATACATTTGTATTTTCTACAATATACCACATATACAGGCCCAGCTCTTTTTGCCAAATCACTTATATTTATTTACACACACACACACACACACACACACACACACATTTCATTAAAAAAACCCAAAGTGCAACAAAACGCACAGAATAAAAACCACATAAAAACCAAGATCACAGATCACCCACAAAAAGGGTGTTGTTTTTTTACCCTTCAAACCCCCATCATCCATACTGAGCAGATCTGAGTGGAGTTGGGAGTCCAAATCGTCTGCAGCAGACTTTGTCAACCTTGGGTCCCCCCAAGAGGTTGTTGGACTACATCTCCCATCATTCCTAGCTGGCGTGGCCAGGGATGCTGGGAGTTGTAGTCCAACAATGTAGGTTGCAAAAAACTGATCTAGTGAGCACGCCATTGTCCCTCTACACTGGGGTTTAGCCGATGTTCATGCTAAAGAAACCTGGGAAGAAGCACAGAGCATTTGGGGGATTCTCCTGTCCGCAAGCAGGAGGTGAATATTAAGCACGGGGAACAAAACGGCATAATAAATGCAGACAAGGGATTCCTAGAAAGCTGGCATTTCTGCCCCTCAGCAACAGCCAGCAGTGGAGCATCAGAAAAGTTAGTACGGGCAGGAATTAAAGACAACTGCTCACTGTTCGGGCCAATTAGTTCAACACAATTGGTTAACATAATATGTTTTTTGTCTTTCACAGAGATTTCCTCTGTTACACAAAGTGTCATTCTTTATTACAAGCCAGTGGAATAATTGCGTAACATTGTGCCAAATTAACATTTTGGCATGCTTTTTTAGTCAGAACGAATTTTTATCATAATGGTACTCAGATATCATTTTAGGCATTTGAAATTTGAGTGATTTTTTTTGGGGGGGGGACTGCATTATATTAAGAACAACCAACATCTGAAGTTAGTGTTAACCTATGACTGGTCAGAAAAATACATGTTATCAATACATCAGACAGACAACAGTCATGTATTTAAAGTATTGTTAGAAAGACATGAAAGAGATGTGCTAGGGCTGCAATCCTTTAAAGACTTACTTGGGAGTAAGCTGTGCGCTGAATTCAATGGGACTTCTTTCTGAGTAGAAGTGGACAGAACTGCACTGTTAACACTCATTACAAAAACATCCACACACAGACACTAGTTATCTGCCCTGAAACAAGCTGCACTTTAAACAGTGGTTTTAAAAATTATTTATTTTGATACCAATGTTAGGGCTGTGCCAGATCTTTGAATGGTTTCTTTTTTGACCATTTGAAGACAGCGGGATGCAGAGCAAAGTCAAAGGAGGTGGAATGTGAAACGAAATTATCTTTCAAATAAAGCAAATAGGTGGCATCAAGCAATACTGATATTCCTACTGAATCCTGCAGTAGTTAATAAAATCATACAAAAGCTGCCACTTTGCAGGAACAGTGCAAGGGCAAGATTTAGAGGGGAGGGCAAGTTATGGCTGAGCTCTAGGTTAGGCTTTCAGAGAAAAATATTCTCTCTTTTTTGAAACGAAATGTTGAGCATGCATGTTTCCATCGGGTTCCCATACTCCATCATTAAACCAGCAGAAGGGAAGTTTGCCAGTGAGGAATCAATCCTGAAATAATTATGCAAGGTGCGTTTAATTGCTGCAAAATATGCTGATCCCACCGAAAGGAAACCCACGAGACTTGAAAGCCCGTCTTGTCGATCTCACTGGAGAGCCAAGGAATTTCAGCTCTGTAGGGAAGACGACAACAGCTGATATTCCACAATTTCTTTTTAATTAGTTCAACACACTTCAAGGAAGTAAGGTTTTTAGCTCTTCTTCACATGGAAGGAAAGAATCTGTCTGAAGGTGCAGAAGGCTTTTAAAATAATACCAAGTACATCTCTGGCTGCAGGAAAGTTTCAAACCTGAAGGCAAGTCAGCTAAATCCAGCCTGGTACTTAAGATCACTGAAATGTTTTCCCAAAGAAACTTTTCCAAGAGTGCATTTCAGACAAAAATATAAATGAATAGCACAAGAAATTACCACCTTTGCTTTAAACACACACACACATCACTATATTTATTTTTCTCTCCTGGTGTAGAAGCATCCCAAACAAACAAGGTTCCATATCTTGCCACTGAATTCAGCCCCACTGCCAATGCCCTGGCTATCTACCAGCTCCCTGTGGTCCAATCTCACCACATTTGCACCATGTGTCACCTAAGCAGAGTTTTCTGCATCTGGCCAGTGGCCTGTCTATTGCAGAATCCTCTTCTCACAGTGGCCAACCAGATGCCATTTGGAAATCTTCATGCAGTACCTGAACGCAACAGTACTTCCCCACAACCACAACCACCTTGTGTGATTCCCAGCAAATTATATTCATAGCCATACTGTCTCCAACCGTGGAGGAGGAACAGGGGCATCAAGCAAATTTCAGAGAGTCTCCTTGTGTTGTGGTTTCTTTTCCGCACATGCCTTTTCTTCGCATCCATCATCGATTCTGCTGCTGCTGTTAACAATCAGCGCAGAAGGCTCCAATTACTTAATCCTGGGGCCTGTCTCCTATGGCACCGTTCTTGGCATTTTGGGTTTGCATCCCTTAGACATCTGGCTGGTTGCCGTGAGAACAGGATGCTGAACTAAATTGGCCGCTGAACTAAATGAGCAGCTCTTTTTATGTTCTTAAAAAAGTTTGCTGTTGGGTTTAAAGCCACACAAGTTGGAGGCCATCACTGCTTACTGGGGCAGCGAGTTCCACAGTTTAACTATGTGCCTCGTGAAGAACTGCCATATTTTTCGCTCTATAGGACGCACCCGACCATAGGACGCACCTAGTTTTAGAGGGGGAGAACAAGAAAAAAAAATTCTGCCCCTCTCTGCTCAGCACCCCTTCAGCAAAGCGGCAGGAGAAACGGAGCCCCTTCCATTTCTCTTCCTGCTTCGCTGAAGGGGCACTGCGCAGAGAGGGAAAACTGCGCAGAGTCTCTCCAGCGAAGTGAAGCCTCCGGAGTGCAGCGGGAGCTCCGGCCACGCTCCGGAGTCTTCGTGTTGCTTTCGCTGAAGCAATAAAGCCTGCATTCGCTCCATAAGACTCACACACATTTCCCCTTACTTTTTGGAGGGGGAAAAGTGCATCTTATAGAGCGAAAAATACGGTGCTTTCTTTTCCATTCCCTAAATCCTCCAATATTCAGGTTCACAGGATGTACATGAGTTCTAATGTTATGAGGAGGGACTGAGGGGGGCATTGGCGTTTATCCACTTTTCCCATGCCTTGCATTATTTTATAAACTTTGGTCACGTTGCCTCATACTAGCCTTTTCTCTACACTAAAAAGTCCCAACATAAGGCAAATCTTGAGATGGGTTACGCAGTCCCTGTTAGTGCCTTCCAGACAGACAGCAGTGCTAGACTGCTTCTGCAAAAACCACCTTAACAGACTAATCAACTTTATTGCAGCACAAGCTTTTGGGGGACTCTGATCCATGAAAGCTTGTGCCACGATAAATGTGCTAATTTTTAAGGTGTTACAAGACTCTGTTGTTATTGCTACATAAAGTGTCCACAAAGCAGACCTGTGGGAAATTAAATTCATGAGTCTGTCTCCTGGTTAACACAGCATTTTATTTTTTTTTAAAAAACGAACACTCGGCTCACTGCCACCATTGATAACAGTTTCTTTCAGGACAGTGTCCCCCCTATCACATTAGAAGGTAAAAGAAATATATGTTTTTTCCTCAGGTTAAAAACTTCACTGAATAATGTTAAAATGCGCAAGATTACTACTTTGGCGTATATTCTCCAGTTGTTATATTAATTGCTGACTCTGGTCCTGGCCTCAACACCTTAAATCGTTAGCTAAATTTCTGCGCAAGTTATTTGTCCTTGTCAGTACTGAAACACTCAGAAGCTCTTCCAAACAACCTGCAGAATAGTAAAGATGATAAAAGGGAAGGACAATTAAGAGTCATGATACCTGCTTTGGCCAAGTCAACTTGTTGACATCTACTAGGGAACCAGATATACTGAAGCAACTTGCCCCAATATTGTTCAAACCACCAGTAATATTTGTAGTGTTGTAAATAGAGACAGCTGGTCCTTAAAACTGGAAGAATAGTGTATGCAAATTGGATGTAAACAGTGAGGGGGGAGAGGAATGATGGATAGCCTGGGAGAGTGAAGGAAGAAAAGAGACTCTTCTAGCACTAGGCAGAATGCTTGAGCAACAGCTTATGCATAAAACCCTCCCAGACTACTTTGTGTTTCCCATTCTAAATACAGCAACAGAAGCAGCCTTGAAGCTCACTCCAAATACACATTCAAGCTCCAAGAAGCACTGTAAGAATGAACTATGCTGCATTATTTGAGAGGATATGGTTTGTGGTGCAAAATCTTGCTTTTCTGCCTTTTAAGCACCTCAGAAGCAAACAGCAGTAAAAGCGTCCCTCTTGCAAAAAGCAATAAATTTTCTCAAAACAAGACCCAGTCAAAAATCCCGGACAGCAGCAGATTCTCCGCTTGGGCCTTTAAACGGATATGGAGAAGGACAACTCCCTCTGCAACCCTGGAGCCGCTTTTACAAATGGGCATCTCCCATAACCGAGACTTTTGGAAGCTCAAGAGGTGAGAAGATTCTTGGCCGTCACACCCATCCCTGCAGCCCAAACTGGACGCCTGAAAGTTTCACTAGGCAGTTGGCAAACGGAGACTAAGGAGCAATGAATCAAGACACAAAAAGGCACATACATTGCCTCCACCCTTTTTGCTGCTCTGCCCCATGTGAAAAGATGGAGGGTGGGACATTTCTGCTCTTTGGTGCAAGAGGATGGGGAAGAGGAGAAAGGAGCTTGCAAAACCAATGGCTACAGGAGCAGAGAATAAGTCGCTTCCGAGTTCCTCCTCCAGCCCAAGATGCTGGAGCAGCAACACAGAGGGGCGTTGAGAGAAGCCGGCCGAAGCCAGGCTGTAAACAGAGAGCGTGAGAATATGGGATCCAGGAAGAAAACAGATCACAGTGCGTTGCTCTAATCAAAACAGACTGAGGAGGCATCTACTAACATCAGCTTAGCTGACTAAAGATGCGCTCTCATGCCTGTGGAGTCCCAGAGCTTTTCAGGCATGAAATCGGCTGGCTTACTGCTTTTGTGTCCCTCTCATGTGGCTCTTTCCTAGCCTTGAAGTCCAAATTGCACCCATATCTGCAATCATGGACAAAACGTGGTCTAAAAATGAGCACCAGAAGATATTCAAGAGCTCCCAATTCATCAGGATGCCTTTATAGCACATCCACCTTGGTTCAATCTGCTTAATGGTTTCCTATTTCTGAGGCTGAAGAAATCAAGGAATTATTATATTGAGTTTGGCTGTTCGCTAAAAAGGCATCATATAGAAGCCTCTGAAAGCGTCAAAAGTTCCTGGGCGAACTTATCCCACGACTGCAAAGATAGCAGAACCTTTATGGTTGCTGTTGTTGTGTTGTAGTAACAATTACACCATAATAGAGAGCCTCCGGGTTAAACCACAGAGCCTAGGACTTGCCGATCAGGTGGTTGGAGGTTCGAATCTCTGTGATGGGGCGAGCTCCCGTTGCTTGGCCCCGGCTCCTGCCAACCTAGCAGTTCGAAAGCACATCAAAGTGCAAGTAGATAAACCGTGAGCTGCTCTGGTTCGCCAGAAGCGGCTTAGTCATGCTGGCCACATGACTCGGAAGCTGTACGCTGCCTCCCTCGGCCAATAAAGCGAGATGAGCGCCACAACCCCAGAGTCGGTCATCACCCCTAATGGTCAGGGGTCCCTTTACCTTTACCTATAGAGCCTCCATCAGGCAAAGCCTCTTTCCACCTGCCTTGCCCCACCCTCTAGTCTCTGCTTCTCAATTTGTATTGCATTATTTTATGTACTGTGGTTTGCCGTTGTTTTATTGATAATAGTTTAGAAATTATTTATTGTAACCGTTGAGTGGATTTCTGTTTAACTTTTATACGTTATTGTTATTTGATACTATTCTAATGATTGTTGAATGTTACTTTTTGATGTAGGTTGCCTATTTTAAAGTTATGTTTTATTATCACATTTTTTATTGCATTAGATTGTTATAAGATGTACATTTTTTGTTTCTTCAGCTTGTAAACCGCCTTGAGTATTGTAAGCTAGAAAGACGGTATACAAATTAAAACTGATGAAATTATGGTATTTCAAAAATAGAAATCAGAGGGCAGGAATAAGCTGCTTTCACAATGACAAAAGTTCCTATGCCAGTGATCTGGTGCAGGGATGAGAGCAATTTAACTTATTCATAAATGAAGGGGGAGTTATAGACCAAATTACTGAGGTTTGTTTCATACTGGGTGAACAGGCCACATGCGGCAAATTGCATTTGAAGCGTACAGTGATGCATGCTGGGCCAAAACCTCCTAATTTCATATATGCACACTCATAGAATCATAGAATTCAAGGGCTGGAAGGGACTCCCAGGGGTCATTTAGTCCAACCCCCTGGAATGCAGGAATCTCTACACAGATGGGGTCAGATTAGGCTGCCTCCCATTTTCAGTGTTTTTCTCTCTGCCCTGCCCTCCCCTCCCCCCCCCCCACCGAAGAAATACTGTGGGTGTCCATGCTGCCACAAAATTTACATCCAAATAATATTTTGAGACTGCAGCGGATTGGCAGCTCAAAGAAAAGTCAATCCAGTAGCAAGACAACATTTTTTTAAAATAATAATAAAAAATCCAACATAATTTCAGTGTTAGGAATCATTACAAAAGTGACTGACAATAATAATAAAAAAAGCCAGAATTGTGATTCTGTCCTATTGGTGACATTGCATTTGTAATATTCCATCTCAAAGTACATATTTGGGGAGGGGGCAATCAAAGAGAGAGTTAGAGCATCTTCCCTGCAAATGCAGGATAAAACATTTGGGTTGTTTTAGTCAAGGGTTGGGGGAAGCAACTAAAGGAGAAGTATGATAAAAGGTATATAGAATTATGAATGACAAAAGAGTGGGTGGATATTTTTCTCCCTCTCTTGCTGTAATACTTGTAAGCAGATTAGACAAACAGGAAGGATTTCACATAAGGACAAACTTAAGGAAATCAGTATCACAAAAGGTGGTGAGAATGACCACCTTAGATGGCCTTCGAAACAGGATGGGCCAGATTAACTGAGGTTAGATCTAGCCAAGGCTATGAGATCCAATAGCCAATGGGAAAAGGGCAGAGCCAATGGTCTGACCAGAAGGTAGCTTTCATCAACCTAGTGCTGTCCAGCCTCAGGCAGCAGTTTGGTGAAGGACGTTATAAGGCATCTTCTCCAGTTGCCTTCATAGAATCCTAAAATTGTAGTGTTGGAAGGAATCCCAAGGGTCTATAATCCTTCCTGCAGCCATCCCAGGGTGGGTTCGAACCAGCAACCTTCTGGTTAATAGCCATAGGCACTGACCGATTGCGGCACAAGTGGGCATCTGTTTATGTGGTTCCTGGGAGGAGCTGGCTGGACACTGCTGGCAACCGGATACTGGATTAAATGCCTGTCCTGATACAGCCGAGCTCTTAAATTATAACCTGGTGACACACACACAAACACCCAGGCTGGCTGTTATGCATACAGGTCCTATTTACCAGCCACTTTGCAGAGCGTCAATACAATATTGACTTGTGTGCATTACATAATTCTTTTAATATTTGCCCAGAGTATAAGAGCAGGCTCAGATCATGTTGCAGTCCAAAAAGGGGAAATAAATCAAAGGATGGAAGAAGAACCCGAAAACATGGTTTGACGCGACTGAAAACAGAAAAAGAATCAAGCTGAACGAATTAGAAGTGTTGTGAAATACAGTTTTCGGGGAGCGGGGCGGAGGTGGATAAACGAAATATTGCTCCTTTAACAGCGTGGTTCCCTTCTTCGTGACTCGTTGCCGGACAGACCCACGCCTGCCCCACTGCGCTGCTAGAATTTCATGTGACTTGTTCCTTCCGCACCTCGCTAATTCCATTCAAAGGGAAACAGTGGGGCGCTCAGCACAGCAGGAAGAGAACCAGAGGCTGCATTCGTTACTGCAATTAGCGAGGAGGCGAGAAGCAAGTTTTCTGCAGTGATGACACCCTAGCAGAGCTCCACAGCAAGGTCTACGTTCTCCTCCAAACTCCTGCCGGGCTGGTTCTCTCAAACAAGTCAACTATGGCCCCTCCGTGCCACATTCTGCAACCGGCTATGGCGGACCACCTTTTTATACCAGATATTCGGGGCTCTTCCAACAGTGCTTCTGCAGCATGGACAGCCCTCCAGGTCAGTTGCCACCTCTGCCACACACCACTCTAGTAGAACAGGCAGAAGATATTCGCCAATGGGACCCTCCTACTTTTGCCACAGAGTGCCAGGCCTACCCCTTCCAGACCCCACATCTCAGTAGAAAGGAAGCCAATTCCAAATGGCAGAGTTGGGAGTATCAAGTGTGTGTGTGTGTGTGTGTGTGTGTTGGGGGTGCCGTTGCTCACCTCACACCTCAAGTCACTGCGCATTTGTGTCTCTCTTTCCCTCAAGGACCAACTTGGAGCAAGGGGAGAGGAATGCAATTCCAGTTCCCTCTCTCCCAAGGAAATGAACTCCATTAGAATCTCGTTCCCACCAGGCATGATGGGATATGTAGTCCTGCATGCTCTCCTCAGTGGGACTGCGGTGCTCGGCTGAGGAGCATCTTGTCTTTGCTGCATCCCATTTCACAGGTAAGTTTGGAGGACCTTTGGGGGGGGAATGTGGTAATGGGCGATTTTAAGAGCCCACAAATGTTTTTTGCATTCAATAATTTGAATACTGTAGCAGTTTGTAAGAAAAGCAGATCAGACTACGTGCTGCCAAAAACTCCCTTATTAGATACGGAGTTAAGCAGCATAGAAGTACTTTTTTCCACCCTGCAAAGAACCTGTAATTTCAGTCTTCTTAGCTTCCTTTTCTCTTTTCCTCAATTTATAAAAGCTGAAGGAATGCTCACGAAGGGTTACTTCTCCTCCCCACCCCCGCTTTCTGAAGGGTAATGACCTTTCTCTTTAAAATCACATGGTAAAAAAACAACAACAGAAGCTCACAAATAAGCTTTAAGGAAGGAAGGACGGATGAATGAAAGAACAGAACAGTCAGCTCAGATAGGCACTGTAAAAACAATAGATTTTGGTCAGCGTCAGAAAAATTGTGCAATAGCATGGTAACTGGAGGAAAATGAAACTCTTACGCAGGAACTTTTTACCAGAGCTGAAGTTGCTTCCAGATGACTTGCTTATTGACCAGTCATCCCAATTTGTTTGCACAAACTTTGTGAGAAGTTTATATTGTGTTGCCTATATGTTGTCAGCACAATTTGTTGACAACATTACAAAGCCGTCTCAAGCAATTGTTATCCCGTGCTTTCAGGTGCGATTTCTCATTACTTTCCTTACTTCAAAAAGTCTTGTGTTTTCCTCTTTTTTTAATAAGCAGATTTGTTGCACAACCTGAGTTTGCGGAGATGTTACTGAATCCTATCTGCAAAATAGGATGAGACCCTTCTGCCACAGACAGAAAATAAACCTACACCCTATGTAACCTCACAGCGACTGTGCGTAATTAAGAGAGGCTATCATTTACGAAGACTATCAGAGGTGACGAGGGAATAATTTATTCCCCTAGAACACCTAGAATCTATAGTTATAAAGAACACCTAAAGCTTTCTTTCAGCATTACCTTGAATATACCCAAGAGCAGGCCTTGCAAATCTTCCTCTGCACACACAAACTCAAGTTTCTCTCTTGGCTCTCCCACCCAGGGTTGCCTATGATGACACTGTCAGGGGCCAATGCACACTTTCCTGCATGCTGTAAAAAGCCTCACCTGCTAACCTCAGCAGCGATAGCTACTGTGGCCATCCAGATGCTGTTTGCAACTACCACCAGCCCTCAGCCAGCATGGCCAATAGTCAAAGGTGGTGGGAATTTTAGTCCAACATCTGGAGGGCTGAAATTAGCCACCCCTGTTCTTATAGACCAAGCAAAGTCACAGGAACAGGCAAATCCGATTTCCTGGTTAGTTGTCACCCAACTGCATCCAGATCCAGATCCCGTGTTAAGTAACTGTTGTCAATTACCCAGATTTCAGAGCTTTGAATGCCAGCTAACATTATACAGACTATTTTCCAAAGAAGCCCAGAAGCTAAGCTGAAAAGCCAATTCACAGTTTAGAAGCAACTGCAATGGTGCCGTGATTTTCAACAACTTCTCTCTCATTCGCACCTCTTAAGGTTATTATTCCGAACCACATTAACTGCTGCTTAAACTATCAGACTCATCCCCTTTGGTTCTGTTACCCATGTGTCTCCCTCGGGCTCTCTCTTTTTTTTCCTAGCAGGGTTGCATAACTTATACAAACAGATCCATTTCCTGTCTGCTGCGCCAAGCAATTTAGCAGACCTTGATGATCCTGCTGAGATCACTTTGGGAGGGGAAAACATGAAACCAAAAAAAGAGGAAAGAAACTTGGCTGTCAGGAGGCCGTGCACTTCAAAGTGCATTTTAAACAAAAATAGGAAATCAGGTTTATCAGACCTTTTTTTTTTTTTCTCCTTTCAAGGCTACATTTCCAGAAAAGTGCACTGCCTTATCAGGAAGACCTGGGCCATTTGCTGTGTCTCTTAGCTCACGGAATCGGTTTGAAGTGAGTCACAAGAAGCATTCTCAGGTTTACTTAACAAGCACAAACAAGGTATTGGAGAAGAAGTCATGAACTGCTGGTTATCACAGTTAGCATTAATAAACAGGTCAAGTCAGCAAAAAGCGAAGCCTGCTAAAAAAGTTTGTGGCATAGCACATAAGATACCAACTTCATGCTCAACTATATCCAAGCAAGCCAGTACGTTATGCCAACTCAAGGCCCCCTTACCTTGAGACACTGAACTTCCCACAACTATGCAGGGCCTTTGTAGAACTAAGATTTCAACAGATGCCCCTGGCATATTTAGAGGGGAGATATCGGGGAATTGCCCATACGGATCGCAAATGTAGACATGGATGCAGTCAGGTAAGTGGACCTCACACATCCTGTTGATTTCCCCCCTGTATGTGACTCCCAGAGGAAAATTTATACAGTGGTACCTCTGGTTACGTACTTAATTAATTCCGGAGGTCCCGTTCTTAACCTGAAACTGTTCTTAACCTGAAGCACCACTTTAGCTAATGGGACCTCCTGCTGCTGCCGTGCTGCTGGAGCACAATTTCTGTTCTCATCCTGAAGCAAAGTTCTTAACTTGAGGTACTATTTCTGAGTTAGCGGAGTTCTGTAACCTGAAGCGTATGTAACCTGAAGCGTATGTAACCCGAGGTACCACTGTATTGCCAATTCTTAATTGGCTTCCAGGTCAATTCGCACAGGAAGTGACAGTGAAACTCCTAGCAGATGAACATCTGTATATTACACACCAGGTAGCCAAATTCGCACTGGCAGCCAAGAAGCTCCGTTCCAGCTGTGTGAATGCACTTCAATCTCAAGTCTTAATGTTGTAAATTTCTTTTTTGTGTTGTAAACTGCTACAGGTTGCGTGTTATGATTTTAGTTGAAAGTTTTCTTCTATTCTCCATCGTCCATTGTAAAGGCCTTTTGGCTATTTACAATGAAAATTGACTGATTGATTCCAGCTGTTGAACAGAGTAGACAGCCTGAGAAAAAGGCCCCCCTAAACCTGCCAGTCACCTGCCCTCTGCTGCTCTGGGTGATTCTTCTAGATATACTGTTTAAGTTGAAGTTTTATATTTGCAGGGTTGGAAACTGAACTCACCCCGTTTGTCGTTTTGTCCTTTTTATGATGTGCCCGCAAAGACCTTATCAGCGGCTGCCCCATTCCAGCGTTCCTTATGCAGAAAAATTGGTGCGGAGGAGATGAATTTTTGGTGGCAAGGAAAAACAGATGTACCAGCTAGGAATTTCTCTGCTTTCGTAGCAGCGGCACATATGCATTTTTAAGTATCTCCTAGAGCATATGGCAAATTGTTTAGCGATAAATGATTATTCATAAGAAACGTTTTTATGTTTAATAATGTAAAGCTACTGCGATTCTGCTTGTATCACAAGCTTGCCACTTTAAGTCGGCTTGGTTCAGGAAAGACAGCCTATGAATATTTAAAATAAAAGTGCTCTACCTGTAAGTTTAAGGTTACATAGGGAATGATTATTTACCTATCGTTTCAGATTGCACACATACAAAAACACACATACAGTTAAACACGTGATGATGCTTTGCCCAGTTAAGAACAGTGGTGGTGAAATCCTGTGGGGTTTGTTTTGCTGTGGGTCCCTCCCCGATTTTAATAAAGAAAGTAAAAGGAACAGCATTATTACACTGAGGATTAACCAGCACCCCTATATGTACTGTTAGAAAACTACATAAACCGCTAGACTTTTGTGAATGAAGCCGCAACATATTGAACGCTGACAAAAACAGATTTAACCATGAGCTCCTCTCCTGTTAAAATGATTTAACGCCCTAATGCAATAACAGTTCTGTTCCACTGCTCCACAAACATCTAATAGAATACCTATTAACACAGCATGGTTCAAGCCCCAGAAGGAACATCTGCTGCTATTTGCGCAGTAAGCTAAATTGTCCCCAACAGGATTGCACAATACAGCACGGGGTGGCATCATAATATCACCTTGGCACTAAATGCATTTTTTATATATCAAATTTCAACCCGCTAAATGCATGTGCACAGCACACAACCACAGAGACAAGATGACTAAAAGCAGCCTACCAGGAATCTTACAATTCCATGCAACCCCCTCTCTCCAGCTTAAACTGGGCATCCACCCCCAACCAGTGTTCTCTTCCAAACGGGACCGATATGTTTTATTCAGCCACGGTTTACAGCACCTAGCACACACAAGCATGCATGCACAACTTGTGACCCGCCAAGCTAAACCATGTATTGTCGCCTTCAAAACCCCCGTCCCTGCTCTCTTTGTTGTTGTTAAATCATTTAGTCGTGTCCAACTCTTCATGACCCCATGGACCAGAGCACGCCAGGCACTCCTGTCTTCCACTGCCTCCCACAGTTTTGTCAAACTCATGTTGGTAGCTTCGAGAACACTATCCAACCATCTCGTCCTCTGTCGTCCCCTTCTCCTTGTGCCCTCCATCTTTCCCAACATCAGGGTCTTTTCCAGGAAGTCTTCTCTTCTCATGAGGTGGCCAAAGTATTGGAGCCTCAGCTTCACGATCTGTCCTTCCAGTGAGCACTCAGGGCTGATTTCCTTCAGAATGGATAGGTTTGATCTTCTTGCAGTCCATGGGACTCTCAAGAGTCTCCTCCAGCACCATAATTCAAAAGCATCAATTCTTTGGCGATCAGCCTCCTTTATGGTCCAGCTCTCACTTCCATACATCACTACTGGGAAAACCATAGCTTTAACTATACGGACCTTTGTTGGCAAGGTGATGTCTCTGCTTTTTAAGATGCTGTCTAGGTTTGTCATTGCTTTTCTCCAAGAAGCAGGTGTCTTTTAATTTTGTGACTGCTGTCACCATCTGCAGTGATCATAGAGCCCAAGAAAGTAAAATCTCCCACTGCCTCCATTTCTTCCCCTTCTATTTGCCAGGAGGTGATGGGACCAGTGGCCATGATCTTCGTTTTTTTGATCACAGCATTTGCAGGCAGGAAGAATGAAAGTTATATTTGAGTTTTTGCTGTCCTCTTAAACTTTTTTTTTTAAGGGCCTGCTGGTGGTGGCCACAGGCTACTGCATTTGGCTCAGCTGGTCACAAGCAGCCTCCATATTAACCTGTTGCATGATGATGTTTGCGCCAGGCATGCTTCTCTGGGCAAGTATTCCAAAGACAAGAGCCTATTAAAGAGAAGTCTCATTCTCTAGTCACTCCCTCCAGTTGGACGACCCTCAGGATCTCTTCCAATGCAACAATTCCATGATTCTATTAAATAACAATATCGGGGATGAACAACGTACATCTTAATGTCGGCTGAGATTCTTAACACAATATATACTCTGGTGCCGTTTGAGTCATTTTTCTAAGTGCCTCTCCTCCTGGGGATTCTTCACAGTTTTGAACTTTCTGGCATTTTAATAGGATTGTCTTTCTCAACAGCAAAGTGGATAGTGCATTGTTTTCATTAACAGTAATCTAATCTGGAAGGAGACCCAGGCAAGCATTGCTGTGGTCATATCTGTCTTTTCCAAGAAGGGCTGCAGCCCAGCACTGCCTTGAGCTATTGCTTCTTCTCCCTATTTTCCCCTCTTTCTTTTCTTTTCCTGAGCCAACACCCCCTGCTTCTTGCTGCACATCAATATTGGTGTGCAAACGAGGAAACACACAAAATCAAATTCTTCTTCTTTTTTACAGTTTGCAGGGCTACGCATCTGATCGGAGGCATCACGAGTCAGGGTCTTCCCCCTCCCCGAGTGTCCATGACTTATAACGTTTTGCAGATTTCAGCAAGTGGGCGGGACAGAGGGGTGAGTGGATGGGTAAACAGTTCTGCAGAATTTGCAGCTTGCACAAGGAGCTGGGGACGAGGCTGCGTGGGAGGAGAAGAAAAGCAGCTGGGTGGACAGTGCCCTTCAGAAAGCGAATCCCCAAAGTTGCATGCTGCAGTTTGTGCGAAAACAAAAGGGGCTTAACATTTTTGGGCAATTATTTATTTATTTATTTATTTATACCCCACCCATCTGGCTCGGCTTCCCCAGCCATTCTGGGCGGCTTCCAACAAAATATTAAAATACCATAATGCATCATATATTAAAAGCTTCCCTAAACAGGGCTGCCTTCAGATGTCTTCTAAAAGTCTGGTAGTTGTTTATCTCTTTGACATCTTGTGGGAGGGCTTTCCACAGAGCGGGCGCCACTACCAAGAAGGCCCTCTGCCTGGTTCCCTGTAACTTGGCTTCTCACTGTGAGGGAACCACCAAAAGGCCCTCAAGGCTGGACCTCAATGTCCGGGTAGAACGATGGGGGTGGAGACGCTCCTTCAGGTATACTGGACCAAGGCCATTTAGGGCTTTAAAGGCCAGCAGCAACACTTCGAATTGTGCTCGGAAACGTACTGGGAGCCAGTGTAGGTCTTTCAAGACTGGTGTTATGTGGTATCGGCGGCTGCTCCCAGTCACCAGTCTAGCTGCCGCATTCTGTATTAGTTGTAGTTTCCAGGTCACCTTCAAAGGTAGCCCCACGTAGAGCGCATTGCAGTAGTCCAAGCGGGAGATAACCAGAGCATGCACCACTCTGGCGAGACAGTCTGCGGGCAAGTAGGGTCTCAGCCTGCGTACCAGACGGAGCTGGTAGACAGCTGCCCTGGACACAGCAAGGGGGTATATGTCCCAGTTATTAGGAAAGGTGAGGGTGGCCTGCCTCGAGGCAGCACATTTTATGACACAGCAACATATACCCCCATTTCCCGTTTGGAAAAACAGAGGGACGCTTTCAATATCCCAACATTAGAGCATGCAAACACACAACTGCCCTTCACAGGAACTGACTTGTGGTTGTAAAGGTTTCGTTTGTCCAGCTTCTACCACAATGTTTGCCGCACTGCACAGAAACTTAAAAGTGCAAGCTATTGTGGCGTAAAGAGATTGTTAATCGAGAATAGTCTTGACGCTCAGAAATACAAGCCCCTCAGGTCACATCCGATCCACGAAGGTTTGGCCTGGCCTGGCTGGTGTTTATCAGGTAAAGCTCTTCTCCTTATCACTTTTTTTCTCTCCACCTCAGGAAACAGGCCGTCCCTGCAGTTATTAGAACAGAAGCAAGGATAGGGCACAAGCGAAGTTGAGGGAGAGG
This sequence comes from Podarcis melisellensis, assembly GCF_964234715.1. NCBI lineage: Eukaryota > Metazoa > Chordata > Lepidosauria > Squamata > Lacertidae > Podarcis > Podarcis melisellensis. The sequence goes on from NC_138537.1 coordinate 14,749,805, forward strand.
GAGAGGAACCAGTCCAGGGAAAAGGAGAAAACAGTCCTCAGGCAGTGCCCAAGAAATATTACAGTGGTACCTCGGGTTAAGAACTTAATTCGTTCTGGAGGTCCGTTCTTAACCTGAAACTGTTCTTAACCTGAGACACCACTTTAGCTAATGGGGCCTCCTGCTGCTGCCGCCGCTGCGCGATTTCTGTTCTGATCGTGAAGTAAAGTTCTTAACCAGAGGTACTATTTCTGGGTTAGCGGAGTCTGTAACCTGAAGCGTCTGTAACCCGAGGTACCACTGTAAATGTTTCCAAAGAGATAACACTGCTAGGGTGCATACACAATATATATTTAAAGAATCCGCCTCCCCAAATAATCTGGGGAAAGTGGTTTGGTAAGGGCGCTGGGAGTTATAGTTCCACGAGGCGCAAACTACAGTTCCCAGGACTCTCTTGTGGCGAGGTGTTTTAAATGTATGGTGTGTATGCAGCCCAGGCCAGCTGCTCTTGAAAGTTTCTTGAGGGGCCATAAACCCTCCCAGGTTTATCTCTGTGCAGAAGAGACCATCTGGTGAAGTGAGCTTGCACCACAACAAATCTTTCAGGGGACTTTTAGATGCCACAAAACTCTGCAGACTTTTAAGGAACAATACAGCTGACTGAGGACCGGTCCACTGAGTGGATGTCTTCCTCAGGGGCAACTTCCTTTCCTAGAAGAAACTGCTCAAGATACAATGATGACACAACCCCTGCTGACCTTTGAGGTCAATTCTCTCAGAAGGGTTGGTTATAGACCTTCTGTGTGCATTGAGCAATGATATTTTAAAACAAGACATGCTGCCCTGAGCCTACCGGACAGGATAGAAGACAAGTTTAAGAACAGTGAGGTTGCAATCCTATGCATGCTGACCTGGGAAGTAACTCACTCTGAACACAGTGGGGCTCTCTTAGAAATAGACAAATACAGAATTGTGCTAGTACCGCAGGCAAAAATCTTAGACAAGAAACAGTTGGCAGTGGGTGAAACAAGCCATCATCCCACAGAGATCTCCTCCTTGTCATTTTACCTTCTCTCAAGGTAGCATTTTAAAAGCAAGGAGCTCCTCTATATGCAACGCCTTTATTCCGTGATAACACCTTCCACGGCTACACAACTATAACATGCAAAAGCTACCTTGCAAGAAGAAGAAGGAGAAGAAGAAGGCTGGCTTTTAAAAACAAAGTATTTCCTAATCGTCTTGCCAGTGCATGACACCAGTTTGCAAGCACTCCCCCTCCTGAACTCTACAGATGACTCAGTGGAAACTAGCATATGAAAATCTTGCCGTCATCTGACCCCCGGCATCGGAACAAATCTCTCACCTTTTTGCTAAGAGTCGCAAACTGTTGTCCCAACTATGATCAAACAGATGGGTTTTCCAACAGTCTGAATCCACTCTGAATAAAACTGTTTCACTCAGGAAAATCTCCTGAACTAACAGCGCAGGAGAACCCCATTTTCGCCCCAGGGGCCACCTTCCAGGGAGCATATTCCAGTGGTGGGCGGGCAAGAGGCAAAAAGAAGGCGGAGCAAGAACAAATCTGAGCATTACTTACCATCATAGAATTGCAAAGTTGGAAGGGAGTCCGAAGGTCCAAACCTGCAATGCAGGAATCTTTTGTCCAATGTGTGACTTGAACCCATGACCCTGAGATGATGAGTCCAGGCTAGTGTCTACAACCCTCTCTCCATCCATGCAACCTTGAGGCATTATCAGGGTTCAAGAACACAGGGGGTCAGACTAGATGACCCTTGGGGCCCTCTCCACCCTACAATTCTATGATTCCAGCCAGGCCAAAACACACAGGGAAGACACGAGTGATTGGTGTGACATTCTTGCTCTATAGCTTTAAAACCACAGAATATAATCCACAGTGGGTCTGCTATTCCCAATCAGAACGTGGGGCGCTTTTCCTGAAGCTCCTTTTCATCTAAAGTGGAGGGTTCAAAAATTTATGTTCAGTGCAAGAAGCTTCCCCAATACAGGACTTCTCTTCCACTGCCCACATTCCCTCGAAATATGCAGCTGCAGGGGCCAAGGGAGTCTGCAGAGTACAGTACTGTAATTTAACAGCGCTATAATGGGATTTTGAGACATTCTTCCTGAAGCAGCTTGCAAAATACACAACAAGCTACCATTTGAGCATGGTGGCGCTGTGGGTTAAACCGCAGAGCCTAGGACTTGCCGATCAGAAGGTCGGCAGGGAGAGCTCCCATTGCTTGGTCCCTGTTCCTGCCAACCTAGCAGTTCGAAAGCATGTCAAAGTGCAAGTAGATAAATAGGTACCGCTCTGGCAGAAGGGTAAATGGCGTTTCCGTGGCCTGCTCTGGTTCGCCAGACATGACCTGGAAGCTGTACGCTGGCTCCCTCGGCCAATAAAGCGAGATGAGCGCTGCAACCCCAGAGTCAGCCACGACTGGACCTTGTAAGATTACCAAAAGCCATCACAGGAACAACAGCCCACATCATGCCATTTCTGCAGTTCGGTTGACCATTAAGGACTGTAAGGCATTTTTCCATTTGCATAGTATTATATAGCTAGAAAGTAGTAAATGTCACTTCGCTGTGACGGTTAAAGTGTGTGCACACAAGCACATATACCCCACCCCCAGTTTCTTTGAGATCTGCAGCGCTGCCAAAATCAAATTCTTGTCGGGTTTTGTCCAACAGCAGTTCCTAGGCAGTGGGAACGAGCCAGTAAAATCTGCCCAGCTTGCCAAGAAAACAACTGCTGCTATGTTACAAACAGACTCAGGTAAACATTGGTTCTCTCCAACTCCTGAGGCTCAAAGGAGCTTATAGAACAGGGATCACCAATATGACATCCATGGGTGCTTGAGCGACCTTAAAATGCCTTCATTGTCCCTTCCCCACCAAAAACAGGCCTGAAAGAAGCATTCCACTGTTCTGATGTATTCTGGATTTCTGCATTACTATGTTACCCTCACTTATGTCTCATTTCCATACACAACCCAGCCTGGTACAAGGAATTCCCTCGCAGTGGGACCAAGAGCTCTGGAAGTGGATGGCAGAACTGAAATTTGAGTGCTGACTAGCTTTAAGAGGCTTTCAGAAACACAGAAATGCACCCAGTACCAGAAAATAATAATAATAATAATAATAATAATAATAATAATAATAATATATACCCCACCAATCTGACTGGGTTGCCCCAGCCCCTCTGGGCAGCTTCCAATATAAACTACATAAATTTAAATAAATTGCAAAGTAGCATTCATTTTCATAGAATCATAGAATCATAGAGTTGGAAGAGACCACAAGGGCCATCGAGTCCAACCCCCTGCCAAGCAGGAAACACCATCAGAGCACTCCTGACATATGGTTGTCAAGCCTCTGCTTAAAGACCTCCAAATTATTATGCGACATTTTCCAATTTATATCATAATGCAGCTACTTGAAGATTAGCCCATATGTCACGAGCGTAGTCCTATTAATCTAATACAGCAAAGACGCATCAATGCTTGTTGCGGCACCCTGTTGGGGCTTAAGCTTTAACGGACACAGTTTCAGACTCCCTATTAGCAAAATCGCAGAACAAACACACTTGGAACAGCCGTTCTAATCTTTAAAAACCTCTGACACTACACAGGTGAGCAATTCATCCTTGCAAATCGTTGACTTCAGTGCAATGCCCTTAGAGAACGCTGCTTCCCTGCGGAAGGCAGCAAACTGCACGGTTCTTCCCACCGGACTTCACCGACTCCATTTACACACACACTTTGTTTGCTTCCACTGCAATAAACTGTACGCCCCACCAATTCCCATTAAACCTGCATCACTGATGCACACCCGGATCCTATATAAACCAATCACTTAAGCTTTACACCTTCTTGAAGGATTTTGCTGCCTGGAGTAGACAGCCCTCCCACTTTCTAGGGCCAGCATTTAAAAGCCTTGAGCTGCGCCATTCAGACCCCAGTTTGCCAAGGAACAATTTCAGCACCTGGGTGTTTCAGAGGATATTCTAGGACTGAGCACACTTTTCAACGCACGTTGGGCAGCCTCACACTGGTTCTGCATCAGAATGTGCCAATCTTCCCCTGCAAACTCCATTCTGTCTTTTGCAGGATCTTGTTCGCAAGACCAGCCAGGAACCCCCAACTTTCCCCAGAAAAGCTGGAAAGCCATTGCTATCAAAAACAAGCAACCCATCAATAATATCTCCAGCACCGCCCCCGCCCCCCCTTGAAGTGAACACAGCTTGCATGGAAGGAAATGCACCCCATGCCCAGGTATCTCTCATTCATTAATGCACGTTTAATTCACAAGAAGTTCCTGGGAGATGATGCCCAGCACAGAACTCATTGTTTACAGCAGAACTGACTTCCATATAAATGTGCTTTCAGCTGCTGCTTGAATGTTTTCTCCTGGGTGGTGTCACAAATTCAAGAACAAATTCACTTTAAAGCATCTTTCTCGCTATCCAGTACTCTGAAGAATTTTCTGCTCTAGCACATAAGACACATAGACACCAGCTTCTTAAAAAGAAAAAGGGGGGGAAAGCCATCCACCAAATTCCGGGGAGTAAGAAAGAGAGAATGTTGAAAGACTTTATCTGTTTTCAAATAGAGGGACATTCCTGCCTGTAGATGGCCTGTTATCATTGTATATCTATCAGCTCCTATTTCCCCTTTGTTGTTTGAAAAGCTCCTCTCTTCCCACATACCTTTGGTCTCTAGGGGCAGATTGCACAGTGACACTAAACCTCAGCCATAAACAAGCAAGCTTTTGATACGCTAGACTCCTATTAGAAAGAATTCTATATAGCTGGTACAACCTGAGAGAGAACTTGAAAAAATGAGTGCCAGGATTTCTGTCAAGGTTTTTCACAACCCTGCATTATTGCTGGGATGGAGATATCCAACACAGCTCATACACCATTTCTGCTCAGTTAGAGAGAGAGAGGAAATTCCAAGGTAAATTGTGGGTTTTGTTCAGTAGGTTCTAGTCCCATACTGAAAGAAAGGCAAAACTTTTGCAAGCTTTTGTATTTTGGGCTCGTAACCAACCCCCCTTTTACCTTCTCTACGAACCTGCCACTTAACTTAAAAGTTATATCTAGTTTAGGCTTTTAACTTTCAAAATGACTTTGGCAGACATTAAGAAAAATAAGCATTGCACAATACTCGTTTTGCACAATTACAAACAACTGGGTAATGACAATATGGCAAGGCAAATGTTTACAGAGGGAAAGCATTAATCACGTAATAGGTACAATTAAACAACCCATTTGCTCCGTTAAATGTTTAGGTTTCTAATAAGATTTTAATGAGAGCTCTCCCCAGCGAAGTCTCCTATCAATACCTTGATAGGCATTTCCTGATGTTACTTTCCACACAGATCACACAGCACAACCACCAGTTTTACTGAAATAAATGGATTTCACATCCAAGTCATGAGTTTAGGATCATGGATGCCAACCTACCAGAACAATGACTCATGAATTCCTATGAATTCTGAGTAGGAGTTGCAGTGTTCTGTTACTGCTGTCGCTCCTCAAACCTGGAACATTTCCCCCTTCTACTCCCTTCATCGGAACTTCCCTTCCAAATAACCACAACCCAGTATTCCTCATGGTGCAAAAAGTAATATACCAAAATCTTCAATATCCACAAAATATGCCCTAAACTGAGAACATGCATTTTAACCACTTAATGTTAAAATCAAAAACACAGTTCACTCCAACTCTCAAAACTAGCAGGTATAGCCAGTGGGATTTCAGACTTTCTCCTTTCAGCGCCAACTCATCTACAGAGACATCTCTGCATGTTGTAGAAGGCATGCATGTTCTCTGTGCACACTCTGGCAAAGTCTGTTGAGCATTCCCAATCCCTTCCATCAGAGATGAGAAAGTTGTAGCTCTTAGGATCTCCCACCATCCTTGATCTGTGCTGGCCATGCCGGCAGCGACTGACAACCGAATTGTCCTTCTCACCCTTTCCTGTTTTTTGCAAATAGACACAGAACGTTATTGCTTAACTCGCGTGTCATAGCTGTGGCTTCCCTTATCGACTGGGAGAAGGAAGTGGGCAAATTTCTCAATGAAAAATTGGGTAGAATACTACCTGGACGTTCTGCCTTGTATCTCTGGATCAACCAGGCCTAGCCTTCTAGGAGCTTCTAGGAGCCAGCGTGGTGTAGTGGTTGAGAACAGTAGTCTCGTAATCTGGTGAACCGGGTTCGCGTCTCCGCTCCTCCACCTGCAGCTGCTGGGTGACCTTGGGCCAGTCACACTTCTCTGAAGTCTCTCAGCCCCACTCACCTCACAGGGTGTTTGTTGTGGGGTAGGAAGGGAAAGGAGATTGTTAGCCGCTTTTGAGACTCCTTCGGGTAGTGATAAAGCGGGATATCAAATCCAAACTCTTCTTCTAGCAACTTTTTTTTAAGGAATATACCCTGAGCATCCTGACCAGTTAATGGCACAAAGGGGCTACTATGCTAGAATCCATGCACGGCAGAGGAAACAAATCATTTTTTTGGGGGGGGGGAGCACAGACCCTTCTTTAAATGAATGGTATAACTTATCTCTGGCAAACTGTGCTAGCTTACAAAACAACTACAAGACGTAAAAGGTTCACTATGGCAACTGACTTTGCAGGGGGAGATGCTGGTTTTTTCCACATTTATGAATCAGCAGAGTGGAGGAGGAGGCGGCCTGCCACCCACTTATGGCAACCTCTGAAAAGGACCACTGGATTAATGAAGGATAATGTCTTCAAAGAACAGGTGGGTTATTCATTATGGATGCCTCTTTCCATATAGCTTCCGCCATCTCTGCGTCATGTGATGCTATTCGTTTATTTGCTTACTTACCCAGGACATTTATAAAATACTTGCTAAAAAATATCAACAAGCGGCGCACAAGTCCAACTATATGCAAAACGTGACTGAAATCCAAAAAAAACCCCATAACTAAAAATCAAATATGCACAAAAAGCATCATGGAAAACAAAGGTAAATACTGAATTGTGTGTCCACACTGGCTTGCTGAAACAAAGAAGTATTCAGCAGGCCTATAAAACAGTACTGCGAGGGTGCCTACCTAAGGACAACAGGCAGGGAGTTCCAGAGATCATGTGCCGGCACACTAAAATAATGGCTTCATTAAGTAGATGCTAAAAATACACATTAGAAGAAACTGACCAATCCCAGCTAGATGGCAACCCTATACAAAACTCCTTTGCCCTCCTGTAAGATGTGCCAAGAGGAAACCCCAGTTCTAAAATACTAAGTAAGAGTACAAGTCTCAAAAAAGAGCAACTGTGTCCCTTGGGCACACCCACAAAACTACTGTATTTACTCGAATGTCATGCACACCTTTTTTGTCCAAATTATGTCGCGAAATTTAGAGTGCGATTCAATGGCGCGTTTACATTCACCACCGAATTCTTTCCTTTTTGGGGGGTTCAAGGTTTTGAAAACCGAGGTGCGCATGAGATTCGATGGCGCGTTACATTCGAGTAAATACAATACTCCAAATTTCACCAAATGCCACCACTCATCTGGCCTCCATAAAGCGGGACAGTTATGCATGCAGTTCAGCCTATAAACATTTCAGGTATGGACTTGGAAAACTTTATAAAAGAAATGTCTCATCACTATCCCAGCAATGACCTCAGATCGGTGGATGAGCTCACCCATTTTAAAAATGGCAAGTGATTCAGTTTCCATGAGAGACCAGACATGAGCTATGTTTGAAGCACAAGCTATCCAACCACACCAGTTATTGGACTGATTATGCATAGAACTTCTGGATTGCTCTCTGTAGCTTTCTGCCAGGAGAGGACTGTGACCAAGACGACGATGGCGCAAGCAAGAAGGAACATCGACAACACTGCCCAGAAAATACTGTCAGAAACCATCTTGTTCTCTTGGGAGAGGAAAGACTTCCGTGATTCCATTATCTCCATCATAATTATTTAGCCAGAAAAAACCTAGCAATGATAAGCAAGCAGATACTGTGCTAAAGCAATCCAAATTCAAGTTGAATTCTGTGATGCATGGATTCCTTTTCTGCTTTTAAAAACATAGGAAGTTGCCTCCTGCAGGTCTAGTCACTGATGCGTCAAGAACAAACCTCGGTTTACAGCTCATGGTTCGTCTGGATTGAGACCAACCACAAACTTGGATGACATGCTATGCCAAACCATGGTGTAGACTGTAGAGCATAGCAAGAGCAGCAAAGGTGATGCAAAACGGCCACAATCTCCTCTCCAGGAGCCTGCCTACTTGAGCTGATCCATGCAAACTGAGCCAGTGTATTTAAAGCAGGGGTCGGCAAGGTTTACCTCGCCTGGGCCAGTTCACTCCAGCGGAGATCCCTCCATGGGCCGGATCGCGCCCATCCGCGATTACCAGCGTCTGCATCTGCGCAAATGCAATTTCCGGTGCCGCAGAAGCAAGTCCCCACTGTGACGGTTTAGCACAGCTTGTGGGGACTTGCCAAGCAGGCAGCTCGGTTCGGGGGCGGTTCGGGGGCCGGTTAAACGACCCCCGTGGGCCGCTTGTGGCCCATGGGCCTTAGGTTGCCGACCCCTGATTTAAAGAATGGAAAGCTATTATGCCAAATATCTAATTGCCTCAGGAACACAAGATTCACACAAGCTACAGGTGCACAAGACAGGCTCTTTTTTTGAGGCAGACGTCCGATTCCCTTTTATAATCATACACTTTATAGCCCAAGACTGGGAAATCCTGTTTTTAATTGCTAGGGGAGCTGTGGTATAAAAATTAAATCCACACTTAAAAGCAAATCAAACTAGGGTTCATTATCTTTAGCCACCAATTTCTAATCTGTGCATTGTCCATACGACAATGAGGAAAGGCTGGCTGTTATCTTCTGAAATTAACATGGCTTTCCCACAAACCAGAGTACTGAGAGGGGTTTTGAAATTTGCTGAGTGCAGCAAAACAGTTCTTATTGGCAGTAGCTCAGTGGCTGGACGTCGGCTGTGAATGCAGAAGATCCCAGCTTCAGCCTTCAGGTAGGGGTAGGAATGTCCCTTGGCTGAAATCCTGGTAGGCAACGCTGAGATAGATGCACCCGTGGTCTTTCTTTAAAGCTTCATATGGTCAATAAATGGCAAAGTAATCCTTCCTTTGCACCAAAGCATGAAGGGAAATTGAAATGGAATGCATTCAGTCAAGGAATGACGAAACAAGGTGTGGGGAAGAGGTAATTTCTACCCTAGGCACCACATTTTTAGGTGCCTAGATTTTCCCCCTAGCCTTTGATTACTACTTCATACAATATAAATACACACTCAAGCCTTGTTAACCTCTTTGGCCTTGTCTCTACCCTGTATCATTTCGGCCTCTTGTTTACATTGAACCACCCCCAGAAGAGAGAAAAGCAAGGAAGAGGATGCAACCCACAAACCCCAATTTACTTGGCCCTGTTGTTAGCCACTTTGAGACTCCTTAGGGTAGTGATAAAGCGGGATATCAAATCCAAACTCCTCCTCCTCCTCTTCTTCTTCTTCTTCATAATCATCATCTCAGAAGCTATGTGCACGACAAGGGATGGTATGCCCTTATGGAAAGTTAAAAAATGAACTTCTTAATGAATAATTGGAAAAGTTCCCTGAGCTTACGAGCTTTAGTGGAGTGAATTAGACAGTTTTTCTGCCCCGTGCAAAATAAATTAAGCAACAGCACCATTACAGGAATGATTCCGCGAAGCAGCCACCCACAATTATTATGGGAGAATATTCTAACGATGACAATATGCCACTTATTATTATTATTATTTTAATAAAAACACCTCCTGTTTGCCTCCCACAAATATGCTTCCTGGGATCCACACAAGAGCTGGCTAATCTGCAAGTTCCCACCCCGCAGCCCCAGAATCCACCTTTTTGGAAACAATATTAATAATAATCCACAGAACAGTCTTCTCCCTGCCAAAGAAAAGGAATGTCCATTTCCTACCCCCAATTCTTCCTACCAAGGGGAAAACAGACATTAGCACTGAATATTAGGCTAGAACCACATGCCAGTTTTCTATAGGAGCGTAGTGTCAAGGCCTAAGAGCAGGCATAGGCAAACTCGGCCCTCAAGATGTTTTTTGGGACTACAACTCCCATCATCCCGGACCACTGGTTCTGTTACCTAGGGATGATGGGATTTGTAGTCCCAAAACATCTTGAGGGCTGAGTTTGCCTATGCCAGCTCTTAGGCCTTGACACTACGCTCCTATAGAAAACTGGCATGTGGTTCTAGCCTAATATTCAGTGCTACTAATGTCTGTTTTCCTACATGAGTAGAATGTGTGCTTTTATTTAAAATGCATCTCTGGGTTATTTGTGGGGGCATAGGAATTCGATCATTATTATTTTTTTCCAAAATATAATCCGGCCCCCCACAAGGTCTGAGGGACAGTGGACCGGCCCCCTGCTGAAAAAGTTTTCTGACCCCGCCTAAGATGAAAGGGAGAACCTGGTAGAGAATCAGTGTTTCACAGGCCTCAGGCCTTCATATATCTGTAAAACAGGATTTATTTATATTTCATATGGAAGAACACTCAGTATTCCTGCTGCCCCCTCGCCCAGCAACAGTATGAAGACCAAAACCGTAAGAAAAAAGTCAGGCCACAAACATCCCACTAACATCAACAACAGCTAGACATTTAAAGCAGTGTCATTTTATCACTCATAGGTTCCCTCAAAGAGTCATGGGAACTGTAGTTGGCTAAGGGCGCTGGTACTTATAGCTCTGCAAGGGGCAAACTACACTTCCCAGGAGTATCTGGAAGAAGCTATGACTGCTAAAGTGATATAAATGTGTTTTAAATGGGTGGTGCCAAGAATCATCTGAGAAAAAACTTTGCCTTTTTGGTAATTACATCCTAGTGTAATTACACCAGATTCCCTCCATTTCCTGCTTCTTGTTGCAACTGCACTTCCCATACCCCTCTGAAACGAACGGAAGGCTTGAAAAAGATGCTCTGTCCGAAGAAACACGGTCCATTTAGCAGCGATTTCCCCATTCCTCCTTGTTTGATCTCACTGGGCATATATCGCTGTTATGCTTGCGAAATCTGAGGCAGAGAGATTATCTTATCCCCAGTCACTCAGCAAAGTCAGGATCTGAATTCACTTCCAGGCCCAACTCTACAGATCTTTAAGCGAATCCCCTAGTGTACAGATCAACACTGAGGCTAACCAGTGAGGAAGTGCAAAGCGCACTCAGCGGAGGCCTCTCTCTCCGGTAGGAAGGAAATCAGTGGTAAAAATTCCAAACATTCCAAGCTGCACCTAGCATTACCACTTCTGCATGAGAGATCAGATCGGTGGTGAGCAGACATGATACAAAGGAGATGGTTGGGGAACCTTTATAGGATTAGCACAGAGCATACTTTGCATCCAGAAAGCTTTGGGTTCAACGCCCCCCCCAAAAAAACCCTCCAACCTGCAACCCCAGAAAGATGTAGCAGTCAGCTGGCCTTCCAACTGACAGCCTGGTCCCAGGTGAGTCATGACAGCACCAGCACTCCTATACAAAAATATACTGTAAAAAAACGAAAGAAATTGGTCCCCAAATGCATGTTTGGTTTGTAGGTGGGTCCTAGGTCTGAAAATGCCAAAGACTGCAAAGCTCAATGGTCTGACTCAATATAAGCCAGCCACACACTTCTGCAGCCAGAGTAATCAGTTCCAAACACCATTTTCCCCAGGTTTTAAACAGGGCCCCCCCTTCCAAAAAATTTTTTTGAGAAGCACATTCTTGACACTTGAGTCTTCGCTTCCTCCTCCTCCTCCTCCGCCCCCTCTTTTGCTACAGCCTTCCCCTTCCATCCCACAGACAAGATCTCAACTGTCCAAACGCCAGAAGATAACTGCTGGCGGAAAAGAAAAGAAAAATGAGAAAGAAAAGGGGTGCAATTAAAAGATTCTGCCTTCAGAGAAAGCGCTCCCCCCCCCCAACTCTTTGGCCTTGGTCCGAGCGAATTTCTCTTTGACGGAATGGCAAAGCACATCATCAGAGAGGCAAAAATGAATAAAAGTAAGAGCTAATTAAGTGAAATGTTTTCAAGGATGGGGAGGGAGGGAGAAGCAAGAGTTTTTGCTTCGCAAAGTTTTTCTTCTCCTCCCTCCTTCTTCCAGCGTTCCATTTCCTGGTAATGTGCCATTTTGTTGGAAGGGGGTGGGTGGCGGTAGGAGAAGAGAGCGTCTGGCACGGGAAATCAAAAGTTTCCAGATATTTTTTTTTTTAATTTCCCCCCTCCTTTCTCCGCCCCCCCCGCTCCGTTTGCCAGTGGCGTCAGCGAGGAAGGGAGGGGCCTGGTGGGAGGACGGGCTGGAGGAGAGACGTCTGCGTGTGTCTCGGTCTCTTTTCTCCAACGTGCCCCCTGGATCCAGACATTTTGGAAAGGCTTCGGCTCGCCTTTCCAACGCGCAAAAATTAATAACAAATACCGGGGGGACCGGGTAGCCCCCGGCTGCGTTGCAACGACAGGAAGGAGCAGCAGCAGCAGCGCTGGCTGGTTTGCCTCCACCTGAAGGGTATCAAAACCTCTTCCCTCCAAGGCATCATCCAGAAGGGGGCTGCGAGGCAGTGCGCGACGCTGGCGCGCAGCGGAGGAACCCCGGGCCAAACCTTCGCCTTTGCGCGGGCCGGATTCCATTCCCCCGTCTGGCCCTCCCCGCTTTGCTCACGCGCAACACAACCCCCCCCCGGTCATTGGCAGGGAGGGGGGCACAGTTTGCATTCACGCACATATAAGATCCTATATGGAGACAAGGAAAATCCCATTTTTACGCTTCCCAACGGGGGCTGGGTGTGTTGTTGCTGTTTTTTGCATTGAAACCTGCGTTGCTTTGTTGCTTTTTTAAAAAAAAATATTTTAAATAATGCGATCCTTTAAGTTTGATGTGGATTGAGGGCAAGCCGGGAGGCCGGAGATGGAAGCCCCTGTTTAAAGCACACGATAGGAAGTGCGCCCAAGCAAAAGGGCGGGCAGCCGGGCAGAAAAGGCAGCGGCGAGGAGCCTGTCTGGATTGCTAGGTTATGATGGTGTGTCTGTCTCCCTCTCTCGCCTTCCCAGCAAAAAAAAATAAAAATGCACACACACACACGAAATCGTATTGCAGCTCTAGCACTCAGGCTGGCTCCCTTACAGATGGGCTCCGGCACCAGCAGCAAACCCGTTTTCATCCCTCCTCCATTCCACGCAACCAGACCCACAATATATATATATATATATATATATATATATATATATATATATATATAATCAGGCGCCCGCGTCTCCGCCGCTAACCCTTTGCATCCAAGGCCTCGTTCCCAAGCCAAATTCCAGGAAATGGGCGGGGGGGGGGAGAGAGCGAGAGAAGGAATGGACTTCTCCTGCCACTCTGAATTTGCAACGGCGAGGAAATCGGTGCCCAACCACCAAGAGCACCCGGAGAGAAACGCATTCTTTTCCCCCTCTCCAAAAAAAGAGTCTACTTCGCATTCTCTTCTCCTGTTTCCCCCACCCCAGCAAACATTTATCTCCATTCCCCTAAAAAAGAAGAACTGAGCAAGCCGTGAGTCCCTAGTTGCTCCTTCCAGAGAGTTTGCGTAGGCAAGGACCCGAAAGTACTGGAAAAAATAGTGGTGTAACTTAAACGAGGAGTAATTGGGCAATGAGGCGGCGAGGGGGAGAGGGGCGCACGGATCGGAGAGATCCTAAAGGCGCCGGGCAAGGAGCAAACTGGAAAGAGAGAAAACCCAAAACTTTCCGGAGATCCCTCATTGCCCCTTCTCTCCAGGGAGCCTTTGCCCCCCCCCCTTTACTCCCCACCGCCTTCCCGATCCCGACCCCCAAGGCAAGCCCAGGCTAGACGCATCCTTTTGAGCACACACACCGTTCACACTCGGGGAGTTTCCACTTCGGAAACAAAAGGAATCCGGATTGGGAAGAGGCGTGGGGGGGGGGGCGTAGCAAAACCCACTCGGAGTAGTAAAAGGCAGAGAGGTGTTGGGGGGGGGGGGAAGAGAAGCTCCAGTATTTCCGAGTTATATTAAACTGGGCGTCTTTATTTTTTAAATTGCAATCAGAATACAAGCCCCGGAGCGAATTTTTTCTTTGCATTTGCAAACCGGAGCGGGAGGGGAGGGAAATTCGCCTCTCGCTTGGCATTTTCTAGCCTGGGGGGGTTGATAGGGGGGGGGGGTGGGAAGGAGAGAAAGACGCCTGATAAGAAAAGCCTTTCCGCTTACCTTGTGTTGGAAACGGGGGCTCGGGGGTGCTGTCTTGGAGAGAATGGCCCTGCTCGTTCTTCGGAAGAGGGAGGCGGGCAGGCAAGTCCGGTAAATCCCCGGGCTGTGTGGCTGGGCGGGCAGGCGAGCGAGCTGGAATAACTACCAGTAGGGTTTGGTGGGGGATTCCGCCATGTCAATGATGTCGGACCACATGGGGATTTGTGACCAGCCCACATACCATACAGTCTGGATTAGAAGCTACTGTGGGAAAGGAGAGGGGGAGGGAAAAAAAGAAATCAGCTGAGGAGGGAGGCGGGCGCAGAAAATCCAGAGCCTGGAGGAGGAAAAGGAGAGGGTGGGGGAGAGAGAGGGGAAAAAGAGGCACTTTGCAAATTTATTAACCGCCTTGCGTTAAAAAATAAAGCACGGAGTGCTCCCTTTCTTTCTTTTCCCCCTCCAGTAAGACTGAGGAGTTAAAAAAAATTACAGTAAGATGATGATGTTAGGAGCAAGCGACTCTACCCAGACTGCCATCTCCAACACACTTTGCTCAAGAGTAAACCCTACTGGGACACACTTTGCAGAGCCTTACTGAACTCGAGTAAGAGCGCACAGGTCCGAGCTGCATGCCTGCGTGCCAATGCACTCTTTTTTCCCTTTTTTGATGGGGGGGTTGTACTCTCCCCCCCCCCCATTTCTCAGTCTGTACAAGCGTGCATTGGATCAGACTGCGAAGAAGAGGAAGGGGGCGCCTCTGAACACACGCCCCCCCCCGCGCATTCTCCCAGGATGCGCTAATTCATTCCTCTCCCATTCATCCGCCACACACCCCGTTTGCGGTTTGTTACCCCGCAATAATCCCCCGCGAGGGCACCTAAAACAAAATCAATTAATAACAGTTTAGTTATGCTGTGCCTTAACATTAATCTCACCCGCCCATCCATGCTGGCGACAGAACGAGGATACAGAATAATTGCCCCCACAACTGCAAGTTGAAAACCAAGTTGGTCATTTCTTCCAAAATAACACAAGAGTTTTGTGTGTGTAACGCAACAATCTTAATTATGCCTGCTCATTCACTATGTTCAAAGAAACAGTTTATTCTCAACTGGAAGTATGGATTGGGTAGCACATTTTATTTTTAAAAAACCCATAAGTGGTTTTTTAAAAAAACAATGCCATCCTATACACCTCTACTCAGAAGTAAGTCCTACTGAGTTCAATGCGGCTTACTCCCGCGTAAGTGGATACAGAATTCCTGCGTTTTAAAAAAAAACCACCATGACTCAGTATATATGGAATGTCTGCAATGCTCCCTTTATATATTTTTTTTTCTTTGGAATTAAAAGAAACTGCAACATAGTGTGTTTGTGTTTAAGCATACTCTTTTAAATAATAAATCTAAAAGCTGTCCTGAGAAGTCACCCCTCCTGGTCACAGATGTGTGGGGGTGGGACTGGGACATTTTCCTGGAAAAGGCACTCTGAACATGCTTAGGAGCAGCTCTCTTATCCCAGCACATCCCAGCTGTGCCTTGGCATTCGGAACAGTGTCTAGGAGGCCTGTAACATCCACCAACAAAATAATATGAAGCAGCTGTTACATTGGTCTGACACAATGGAAGTCTGTCCACACTCTCATCCCGTGCAAACAACTGGGAGCCATATGAAAATGGGCATTTCAAAAGGTTTCGAAACCAGTTTGGCTCCCTTTAGCCACCATGCAAAATACAAACACAGATTGGGAGTGTTTTTATTTTGTTTTAGAGATGCCATTTCCACTGCTTGTGAGAAGCCAAATCAACAATGAACCCTTTCTGAAGGGCATGCGCACTTTGAGTGAGATGCATCTCATGAAGAAGGATACCAGAACCCACAGAAATTCATGCCAAAGTAACGCAAAGGTTCACACCATCTTGTATTTATTAGTACTGCAATATCCTTTGTTGTTTTTTTGCTGCGACTCACATGGCTTCGGTGCCCCTCAGGCAAATTATATAATCACACAGATCTTTATTCTAAATTTGTTGTTTTTTAAATGAGTGTTGTGGAAGGTGTCAGCATGTGAAAGTGAATGCAGGAATATTTAACTCTGGCCTGAGGAAAAGCCCGCCATGCAAATTCAAAACTTTGCATGCTTTTCTCCCCAACAGAAGATAAGCAATTGCAGTATTTTGTCTCACCTATTGATATGTCCTATCTAGCACCAATGCAGCAAAACCACAGAGCAGCACCTAGATCAAAGGACTGTATATCCTCCATGTGTCTGTTGTTAGCACACAACTCGACACAGAAATCAAAAACATTCTCAAAACCTCAGCTTCCTCCTCGTTTCATATATCAAATTGTTAACGGAGCAAGTTTTCTGAAGTTTCGAATTAATCAAAGGATAAAGAAATGAGTAAGTTCCTAGCCATCACATAAAAAACTTTTAAGAAGCCTCTGGATGAGATCCCAGAACCCAGGCTGGAGGGCGGGGATTATGACCTCCATTACTCAGAGAGGGAGGTCACAGTGACTTGTGTGCAGCTGACTTTCTCCTCCTTTTGCCTGGCAAAAGAAAGAAAAAAAATAAGCCACTTACACAACAGGCAGATTTTCCAGCATTCACCTTTCATTCAGATTACATAATTTACAAAGGAAAGAGATTGAAAATTTGGTTTGGCACAATTTATACATGTGCCCTATTGGCATCAAATTACACTC
This sequence comes from Podarcis melisellensis, assembly GCF_964234715.1. NCBI lineage: Eukaryota > Metazoa > Chordata > Lepidosauria > Squamata > Lacertidae > Podarcis > Podarcis melisellensis. Next base: position 14,766,739 of record NC_138537.1, read on the forward strand.
AGTTTCATCCAGAGCTATTTTTCTAGAAATAAAGGTGTCAGAACTCACTATGAACGCCACCCTTGTTCTCTTATAATGGCAAGGACACCCATTTGAGAGGTGCCAGAACTCAGTACCGGTGAGTTCCGGCTGAGAAAAAGCCCTGATGATATCAGAATATTTGATATGGCTGCCCTATCTCTTTCTCTCTCTCTCTCTCTCTCTCTCTCTCTCTCTCTCTCTCTCTCTCTCTCTCTCTCTCTTCTTTCTTTCTTTCTTTCTTTCTTTCTTTCTTTCTTTTCTTCCTTCCTTCCTTCCTTCCTTCCTTCCTCATTATTTCTTCCTTTTTGTCGTCTTCTTTTCTTTTCTTTTTTTTCCTGCACCTTTTCTTTTTGTCTCCATGTGGGGTATGACAGAGAAGCAACCTTTAAGGTGGCATGTATACTTTATGAAACCCATGCCTAAAATGTACTTAAAAATGGGTTGTTGTTAAATATATATTTCTAAAGTTTTAATTTGTTATAAATTTTTTATAATTACACAATTACATGCAGAAGAGCATGTCTGGGTGATCTAGGAATGCTGCAGATTAATTTTAGGGGTCTGAGATGGTGAGCTGGGTTTCTTTAAGGTGCAGGCCTCAAATCAAAATCAATGGCTCCCTATAAACCCCTCTAAACTTTTTACTTGTCTTTTTACATTCCCCTCTACAATTACTAAGAAATTCTTCCTGAAAACCATATTTATAATGTTCCCGATGGTGTATGTGGTTGAATATATTGTTGTTATTACTTATTAATCACTTGCTACCTAAAAAAAGTTTCCAAGTGACTTATATTTCACCACATAAATGCATTATACCATAAAAAACGAAGAATGGTCATATAAAACATGTTTCTTTTTATAATTCAAGCACACACACTGACAGCACACTAGTGCATTCAATTATCACAATATATCACACACTCCATTTTTAAAAAAACACATTCCTTTACCCACAGTATATTAGTTAATCTTCCAAAATTCACTAACTCCCAACTCTTCAAAATCCAATAATCTAGGGTGGTTCTTACTTTTTCCATTTGAAACAGATGATCACAGGTGCTACTGTTAATAAATGGATTACAATTCCTCTATCTTCCAGCAATACTATCTGGCAGACATATCATATATAGTTATACCTTTGGTTTTGTTCATTGTAACTGTCCCAAAAGACTTGGGTTTGGGGCAGGACCACAATATACGGGCCATATTGCCAAACGCTCTTCGGCATCTCATAAAAACTATTATAGGTTTTCTGTGCAGGAGGATCAGTCAGAAGGATAACCATGGGACCCTTCCAGACATGTGATTTTGTATTCTTGGGATTTAGAATCTCAAAGCATCAGATGCTGAACTAGCCCAACCACTTCCTTTATTTGACTAAAGGCCTTATTAATCGCTCAGCTAAAGACCCTATTGGGACGCGGATGGCGCTGTGGTATAAACCACAGAGCCTAGGGCTTGCCGATCAGAAGGTTGGCGGTTCGAATCTCCGCGACGGGGTGAGCTCCCTTTGCTCAGTCCCAGCTCCTGCCAACCTAGCAGTTCGAAAGCACGTCAAAGTGCAAGTAGATAAATAGGCACCGCTCTGGCGGGAAGGTAAACGGCGTTTCCGTGTGCTGCTCTGGTTCACCAGAAGTGGCTTTGTCATGCTGGCCACATGACCCGGAAAAACTGTCTGAGGTCAAACGTCGGCTCCCTCGGCCAGTAAAGCGAGATGAGCGCCGCAACCCCAGAGTTGTTCGTGACTGGACTTAACTGTCAGGGGTCCTTTACCTTTTTAAGGATCCTATTTGCACAGCTAAAAGGGTGGGCCATAGCAACAACTAAGGTGATGGTGATCTTCAAGAAGGGGGTGGGCATTTCCCCCCACTTTCTCACCTGGATGGATGTCATGACATCCTAGGATGAGATCCATAGGCCCAAGGAGGCGGTGTGTGAGAGAGAGTTTTTGGCTGATGCTGGAAGCTGGAGTCACACAGTCTTGTCTTGCTCTGTGGTAGACCCAAATCTATGGCCTGGAGATCAGGGGAGGACTTTGGTTGTTCAAAACTCAGCAGTGCTCTGTGTGAGGCCAAAATTTGGTGCGCACCCCACCTCTCATCTTCCGTTTTGCTCAATTCATAGTTGTCATAGTTGTGGGGCCCTGAAGTCCCTGCTAGACTAGGCATTCAGTGGGTCATGCTGCTCTCAATCTGCCTCTGTGGGGATCCCCTGGGAACCTGATGGGGAGGCAGAATTTGTTAAAGAGTGTGTGAACCCTTCCATTCTTTGCTCTGGATGTATCCTTTTAAACAAAATCATATGTCCTAAAGACACCTCCAGGTAAGGACTCAAACCCCCATGGTCTCTCACTGCTCAGAGATCAGGGTGCATACAACAAAGCATATTTTTGTTTCTGTGTATACCCAGTTAACCCCTGAAGGTGAAAAATTGCCTTAAGAAAATATTTGTGCTTGAAGTTCGTTAGGAAACATGTTTCCACGGCCATTTCCATACCTCTGGGTCTACTTCCAATCCCCAATATGCCGCTTGTTTTGGCATGCATTCCTGGAAGTGCCTGTATTATAGCATATAATTTGCTCAATAGCTTTTGTCTCTGCCTTTTAGAAATTAAGCTTTCAAACCCTATTATCTCTTGTATTGAGCCATGTTTTGTCACTAACCAATTAGGCGTACGTCTCATTTGCAAATATTGAAAGGGTTGTGAGCGATATCCTGCCATTTTACTGCTGATCCCGCTATAAGTTTTAAACGAGCCGTGCAGTTCGGACAGCCGGTTATCAAACCATGGTTGAAGATGTCCTAGTAGGGACTTAGCTTTCATTTCCTCATAGTAAGAAACCGCGCCAGATTTCATTGCCTTTTCTATTTGCTCCAAATGTTGTACACAATTTGAACGCTCTTTGTCAAGCTTACTGCAGGACCAGAAACAGCCAGGGCAATGGGAGACTGCTGCACTGCCACCCTCCCACCAGCAGGATTGCTGTTGCTTACTGGGACAGGGCGGGACAGGAAGGTGGCAAAGTAGGGGCCTGCACAGACACACTGGCAAAGCAAATATGGAATGGCTGGCACAATGGGGTGGCCCCACCTTTCTCCCACCTCATCCCACTAAATGGCAGCACATCAGTGCCCCAACCACTCCTGTGCCGTGCCCAAGTGTAGCTTTCCGCGGATAAATTATGTTGGCATTTTTCACAACCACTTCATTCAAGCATCGTTTAGTAATTCATTTGGGCTGCCTTCCTCTTACGAAACAGATCTTTACCTTCCTTTCCTTTTCAGCCCCCTGTGTGCTTTCAGAAATCAACTTCCAAGGGTTGTGTGGGGCTCTAGAGTTTGGGGCAAGGGGTGACGAAGGAGACGAAGGAGATGTTGTGTTGTGCAAGCCCCCTGACTTTGCTGTTTTGTTTTGCTCATTGTCCATTGCTCTGCGTAGCAGATAAATTCCATAACTCACTTTTTTTTTGCACATATTTGTATTAATTTGGGAGACCCCCCCAAAATGTTCTGAAGCAGTTGGGTACTTCCCAGTCTCTCAAATGCTGAGGAGATGAAGTAGCGGCTGGCATTCATTCCACCTAATGGAAGATTAAGCTAGATTTTAAAGTAAACTTGAAAATACCTTATCATGGAGTGGGTTTTTCTTTGTATACAAACACAAAAACGCAATGTTCATCTGCTGGGTCATAAAATGGACAGCAGCTGGGCCTACCACAAGGCCAATAAAGACTTGTAAAGGCACCAGAGGAACAGAAAATAATGATTAAGCCTCTGTACGCATTACCCTTTACTCTGGCTGCAGTGAACTCCTACTGGTGTTGTAGCCGTGATGTTAGCCGCAATCTATATCTATCCTGTAGTTTCAGGAGAAAGACTGCATTTTTGATGCATTTCCCCTCAAAACAGCTTCCACCTGGTCGGAAATCATAAGCCACATTCCCTTAGCAGTCAAGCTAAGGTGTGTACCTTTGACACAGCCATTGCCCATGCACATAGGACATTTTTGTGCATAGGAGTTTGTTGCAGGCGCAGGGAAACTAAACAGGTAATGCACATCGGGTGAAGACATCCCCATTCTCTCTCTGGTGTGTACAGCAGCATGCAAAATGTGAATTGAAAAGTAGTTAAAATGACCTCTCTGAACTTTAAGCCTGCACTACTGCAGTGTTTCTCAAAACTTTTTTCTCTGGGCCACACTTTCAGAATAAAAATTTGCCCACGCCGCATTGAATATTTTATTGATAAGAAATACACTGGGAAACAAAAACAAACAGCTCCCAGCAGTGCTTGGTTTAAAACATAGAACACAACTACTTTATAATATGATCATGATCATGGGTATATAACCCATGATCATCCATAAAGTATATAACAGTGCATATAATTAGGAACAAACCTCTTACATATGTACCTTAATTATTTATACAGACTCAATGAGAGGTGTGAGCTTGCTTTTGCCGGCTAATCTCGTTAATATTAGGTCTACTTTGAGACAAACAAGCTCTCATCTCCTCATTAACACAAAGAAGTCTTTCGCTTTTCTGAACTTTCGTATTTGTCAGCATTGAAAATCCCTATTCACAACAGTATGGTGTGGGGAACTGTAGAAGAATAGCCCATGCTCTTGAAGGCATGGATATTATTTCTGGGTGTATACGTGTGTGTGTGTGTGTGTATGAATAGATAGAGTAGATAGAGAGACTATACTATACTATACTATACTATACTATACTATACTATACTATACTAAGGTAAAGGGACCCCTGACCATTAGGTCCAGTGGTGGCCGACTCTGGGGTTGCGGCGCTCATCTCACTTTATTGGCCGAGGGAGCCAGCGTACAGCTTCCGGGTCATGTGGCCAGCATGACTAAGCTGCTTCTGGCAAACCAGAGCAGCGCACGGAAACGCCGTTTACCTTCCCGCCAGAGTGGTACCTATTTATCTACTTGCACTTTGAAATACTTTCGAACTGCTAGATTGGCAGGAGCAGGGACTGAGCAACGGGAGCTCACACCGTCACGGAGATTTGAACCGCCGACCTTCTGATGGGCAAGTCCTAGGCTCTGTGATTTAACCCACAGCACCAACCGCGTCCCGGGATACGATACGATACTATACTATACTATACTATACTATACTATACTATACTATACTATACTAATGTTCAACTGTTTCTTTGATTGTCCTTGAATCTTCCTCACCTGCCACACCAATGAGGTACATCACACACAGCCCTATACAAAGTGCAACCCTATACATGCTTACCCAGAATTGAGTCCCAGTGAGTTTCAACGTGGCTTATTCCTAGTTTAGTATGTACAGGAATGCAGTCTATAAAAGTTACGGGTTACTTAGGCTGCAATCCTAATCCCATTTACCCAAGAATAAGCTCCACCAAATTCAATAGTGCCAGCTCTTTAAAATATATATCTATATCTATCTATCTATCTATCTATCTATCTATCTATCTATCTATCTATCTATCTATCTATCTATCTATCTCTATCATCTATCTATCTATATGTATGTATATGTTTAAATCAGTTTAAATATTTCAGATTGGTACTCAATAGGAGCTTCCCATCACTACAGATCTAGTTAATTCGCTATTGGATTTTGAATTCCCACCTTGCAGTTCCATGAAAATTATGCGCAGGTGAAGAAAGGTGATAGAGAGAAGTTCTATCTAGATCCCAGGACACCCAAGGAAACTGACTGGTGGAAGCCATAAGCAAGTACTTCTTCACAAGATGCGTAACCAGTTTATGGAACTCACAAAGATGTGGTGGTGGTCGCTATCTTAGATGACTTGAAACAGGATTAGACACTCATGGGCCTATCTATGGCCAGCCTATCAGCCCAATATGGAAGGCACGGGGAGAGGATTTCAACCAGCATAGTCCCAAGGACTTACTCACTACATCACTGGGGCAAGATGTCAGGGAGAGAGAGCCACTGGCCTGAGCTCTGCTGTGCTGCAGTGCCATCCACACAATGGCCAGAGAAGATATTGCATCTCATTAGTCCACTTCTGGCCCACAGGTCCCTGATCGTATGGAGTCCAGAGGAAATAGTTTGCGGCTGGCTCCTGGTTGGCCATTTTGGAAAACAAGTTGCTGGAAAAAATGGAGCTTCAGTCTGATCCAGTAGGCCTCTCCTCCTGCGTGCCAGTCAGTCATTTTAAGGGGTGGGGGTTATCCTCCCCCTGTGTTTCAGACCTAATGCTTGAGGAGAACCTCTGCACATCTGGACCATTTGCTGGTTCTACCTACTCAGGGGACTCTTCTTATAAACAATTAAGTGGCTCTAGAAACGAGTTGTATGGAAGTGAGAGCTGGACAAACCAAGACAGCATCTTAAAAAGCTGGTCCATGGGGTCGCGAAGAGTCGGACACGACAAAACGACTAAACAACATGCAGCCAAAACATTGTGCATGGAAATTCCGCAGATGACTATCTTGCAACTGTTGTTTTTCAACTTTCCTCCTACTTTAAAACGAGGTCTCAGAATGGTTGACTTGTTGTCTCCCCACCCCCCACATATTTTGGCTACCACATATTTTGGGAAACGGTGTGTGTGTGTGTGTGTGTGTGTGTGTGTGTGTGTGTTACTGGTTTGTGGGGGTTCTTTTTTTGTATTCTGTGTTTTTATATTGTACTTTTACGTTGTGAATTGCTTTGAGATCTATGGATGAAGGATGGTAGACAAATTTAATAAATAAATAAAAATCTCTCCCCCCCCCCCACTCTTGTGAGCTGCCTTTTACATGCGTCAATCACCTGAGGTAATTCTAACCACAAATGATTAACAGGTGTTTCTGCCCTCCTGTCAGTGTTGGGGAAAGTGGGAAATAAAGATCTTGCCCATTGGCCCTGAAAGGTCCACCCCCCACCCCCGTCTTATAGGCTGATTCACCATAGCTCAGTTGGTTAGAGAACAGTGCTGTCAACACCAAGGTTGCAGGTTCGATCCCAGTATGGGATGGCTGCATATTCCTGCATTGCAGGGGATTATACTAGATAATCCTTCCATTCCATTTCTACAATTCTATGACACTATGATAATGAAAAACAATATTATTTACTCCCCATTTTACAGATGGAAGAGTTGAGGTCGTATTGTGAGTTCAGGACAGAGATGAGATCTGAACTGTGTATTCCCTGTCTCACATCTAAAGGGCTCTTCGTCCCCCAAACACTTTTGTTTTGTTGTTCTTCCAGATATCGTGTCTCTCCACTAGGCAGTTTTCTTAGTGATCCTTGTAGGGGACTGTAAGACTGTTCTGAGTGTCTAGAACTGGCTTCCTCAACCTCAGCCCTCCCAATGTTTTGAGACTACAATTCCCAGCATCCCTGACCACTGGTCCTGCTGGCTGGGGATAATGGGAGTTGTAGGCCAAAAAACATCTGGAGGACCAAGGTTGAGGAAGCCTGGTATAGACATTCTATCTGAATTATGCAGTTATTGAGACGGGTGTCAGGGGTGGGTTTGGAGGGATACAAACGAATGCAAGCAGAGTGGTCATCTTTCTTCCTAGGTGAGTTCTCTGGTGCACCTAACACAAGGGTGGAGGACCATTGTCACCCCAAGGGCCACATTGTCTTCTGAGCAATCTTCCAGGGGCCACATCAACACTGGGCAGAGCAAATAATGTGAATCTTACCTTTGTTTCTTCACACTCAGTCACTCCTCTCCATTCTCTATCCAGGCAAATTAAGAAGTGTGATCAGAGATCGCATAGGACAAGTTCTAGCCTGGCAATAACACCCTAGGAGGGTTCAAATCAGGGCTGGTGAGGGGGTACCCTGGGAAGAGTTTTGAAGCCCAGAGAGAGAGGCCTGGCCTCTGGGCCCTAAATTCCCCATCTCTGATCTAACAGCAAGCAAGAATTCAGCATCTTCATACCAGGAAAAAAAGCCTTGACCTAATAAATACCTTATACCTGTGAAAGGCATAAGACTACAGCTGAAATAAATATATTTAAGTAATTCCTGAGCAAGAGAAAAGACAGAGGAGATACATTTGCCTATGTGGGGAATGAATGCATTAAAAATGGCCAGAACTGGAAGGGGACATGTTTGGATATAATTATATTGGAACCTTTTTAAAATTAGCAGAGGTTGTTAAGGTTCTCTGTAGTTTGCATCTCGTCGCCTTCCCTCTCAACTTTCTAACGGCAAAGAAAAGACGAATGGAGAAAGTCGCAGAGTGCTGGAGGGGAAACGGTGAGGATATAAATGCCTAATTATGAATTTCCTGAATGTACAATATTACCAGGAGCAACTGGGTAAGATTAGTATTATAGTTTTCATCTCCAGCTGTTTCATGGAAACAAAGCTGGAGGGAAAAATATGACTAGGCTGTGGTGAGCACACTTCTGGAAACCTGCGTTTATATTTAACCAGGCAAGCAATTGTCGTTTATTTCTGCTGTGACGTGAGGTGCACACTCCTAGTTTGTCCCTTATGGGATCCTGTAGAGAGTCAGTACAGAATGTGGAAATTATGCTGGTGGAAGCTGTTCTAAATGAAGCCCTTTGCTGTCCCTAAAAAGGCTCATAGCATTCTTATGCCAAGATCCTCTACTTCTGATGAGGGAGGTTGCCTGAAATTAAGTCTTCTGTGCAGAGAAGCCAAAAGCAAATCTATAGTGCTAAAGGAATGTGGCCTGCAATGCGGTCAGAACAAAATTAAAATAAAGATTTGCTAGGCACGAAAACCTGAGGTTTCAATATTGCCAGCAATGCTAACTTGTTCACAAAATTGCTGGTTGTTACAGAATTGCTCTACAACATGGCGGATCTTTCCATTCCAAGGCACAGAGGCCAACCAGTTGACTCTTGCCTTGAAGCCGATGACTAGTGTCAGACCCTGAAATTTCAGGGCCCAAACCTGAGGCCTAGGAATGGCCCCTGGAGATGATGTGCAAGGTGAGCAGGAGAGGTCCCTGCCCCAAAGAGATTGCAACCTTAACATTCAGCATGAGGAAAGTAAGGGCAGGAAGAAACAGAGGAAGAGCATGCAGTTATTTCACCTGTAAACCCTTCAATAATAAATTCAAAAAATACAGGTGTCTCAAAATGACTATTTCATTCACCTCATTAAATAAGCTGCTAATTCCTTCCTCTATCTTGTATATTATTTGCTATCTATTTGTCTAGTACCATTTGTTCTCTCTCTCTCTCTCTCTCTCTCTCTCTCTCTCTCTCTCTCTCTCTCTCTCTCTCGTGTGTGTGTGTGTGGTGGATGTGTGTTGCTAGGGAGAACTAATAAATGTAATTGGCCACCAGCATAAAAAGAAATGGAGGGGGTTGTTTTAAAAGTAATGACAGGAATGAAGGCAGTTTCATTGCAGGGCTTATTTGATTTTTGCTGGATATTGAAGTGTTGTTGAGTTAGATGTTGCATTTACCCATCCAAGGAGTCTTTTTCTTTTCCAGCCAAGGCTCAAGGCTGATTCATACCGTTCTTTCCGTGTCCTACCTCTGCAGGGCTTAGTCACCATGACAATTTTGGATTCCACTGCAAGATATTCGTCATCTGGAGTCTGTGCACTCCATCTAGTCACGTCTACCGTTTGCTCAACCTCACCACTGCTGGGATGCACTGGAAATGGACTCAATAAGGTAACAGAGTGCTTTTAGGATGATTCTGTATATATTTTTACATGTGTAGGCCTTTTCAATGTGTTTTATGGGCCTTGCTTCTTGCTGTGGCAGCCTTAAAAATGCTTAGTGTTATATTCTGGTCCGGTGTACAATGCTACAGATACAGCCGCAAGGCTGGAAGCTCATAGGCAGCTCCAAGTCAGCAATTTGCTCTGGCAAAGTTTGGGAGCAGACTGATGCCTTTTCAGCTTATGTCTCTAGACTACCTCCTCCAGGCTCCACCCCCTTGAGAGAACTTCCGTCCCTTAAAGGGACAGCTGTGGCCTGACGACAGCATTCCTCCTTTGTTCTATAGCTTTTTGCCTGATATGCTCCTTCTGCCAGGGGGCTGCTGAGGTGTGAAGAAGGAGGAGGAGGAGGAGGGGAGTCTGGATTTGATATCTCACCTTTCACTCCCTTTAAGGAATCTCAAAGCGGCTAACAATCTCCTTTCCCTTCCTCCCCCACAACAAACACTCTGTGAGGTGAGTGGGGCTGAGAGACTTCAAAGAAGTGTGACTGGCCCAAGGTCACCCAGCAGTTGCATGTGGAGGAGCGGAGACGCGAACCCGGTTCCCCAGATTACGAGACTACCGCTCTTAACCACTACACCACACTGGCTCTTTTTCTTTGGGGAGAGATGTCTGTGAAGGTCTAGTCTCTGGCCCTATAGGCCCTGGGAAGGTCCTCTAGGGTGTGCTGTCCAACTGCCTCAGGTGCAATGGTCGTCTTCATGCTTGGTCGCCAGCTCTGATCTGTGAACCGGAGCTGTCTATCCCTTGGGTGCACCTGCAGCTGCCAACTCAGTGCTCAATTCAGCAGTCACTACCTTTGGGAAACAGAGGATTGACCAGGGGCACAATCTGACACAAAGGGCACAAGTACAGTCATACCTCGGGATAAATACGCTTCAGGATAAGTACTTTCAGGTTGCGCTCCACGGCGACCCAGAAGTAACGGAGCGTGTTACTTCCAGGTTTCGCCACTCACGCATGCGCAGATGGTCAAAATGATGCCATGCACATGCACGAAAGCGGCGAAATGCGACCCACACATGTACAGATGCACTGTCGCGTCTTACGTTCCATTCGGCATGCGAACAGGGCTCCGGAACGGATCCCGTTCGCATCCCAAGGTACCACTGTACCCATCTTGCACGAAAAATACCTAATAGATGTGTCTCAACATCCCGTTCCTAAATAGATGAAACTAGCCATCAGTCTTGGAAATGTGCTCCCAGAAGAAGAAAAATTCGTAAACAGCAATCCTCTTGCTGCTACTGAAGTGCCTGGAGCAGACTTGGGGAACCTGTGGCGCTCCATATCTTGCTCTGGGGAGGGCCTTAGCTCTGTTTTGTAGGCATAGGTCCTTAGTTCAATTCCTGGCATCTCCAGGTAGGGCCATTCCTATCTCAAAACCCCGCTGCCAGTCAGGTATAGGCAGTTCTGAGCTAGATAGACCAATGGCCTGACTCAGTAGAGGGCAGACTCTCATGTTCCTATGATTTTCCATCAGCCTTAGCCAGTGTTCCCAATGGTGTGGGGTGATGGGAGCTGTAGCCCAGCAATGCCTGGAGGCCCACAGGCTTCCCATCCCTGACCAAAACTCTAGAGCAGCCCCTTGCTAAACAGCATTTTCAGACTTCCTGCCTCCACCTGCAATACTCCTTCCTCCAGAAGGCGTTTTATGGATCCTTCACCATTCTCACAAAAGGATGCAGCCAAAGTTCTATAACTCTCCATGCCAGAGACCCACCCAGCTTGGATATTTCTTTTTATTTCATTTCAACAGGATAATCATTGTGGCATTGCGTGCAACTTGCAATGGAAACTTGCTTCATAGCCCAGTTGGGATATTTACCTAGTTGTCGATTCTCATCTCGGTTGCACGTGGGTTCGGTTTCCACCTATCTGTGGTAAATACGATTAAAGCCAGGGCTTTTTTTCCAGCTGGAACTCCAGTTCTGGCACCTCTCAGATGGGCGCCATTGCCATGGTAAGAGAACAAGAGAGGTGTTCACGGTGAGTTATTGCACCTCTTTTTTCCTAGAAAAGTTGTTGTTGTTGTTTAGTCATTTAGTGGTGTCCGACTCCTCGTGACTCCAAGAACCAGAGCACGCCAGGCACTCCTGTCTTCCACCATCTCCCGCAGCTTGGTCAAACTCATGCTGGTAGCTTCAAGAACGCTATCCAGCCATCTCGTCCTCTGTTGTCCCCTTCTCCTTGTGCCCTCCATCTTTCCCAGGGTCTTTTCCAGGGAGTCTTCTCTTCACAAGAGGTGGCCAAAGTATTGGAGCCTCAGCTTCAGGATCTGTCCTTCCAGTGAGCACTCAGGGCTGATTTCCTTCAGAATGGATAGGTTTGATCTTCTTGCAGTCCACGGGACTCTCAAGAGTCTCCTCCAGCACCATAATTCAAAAGCATCAATTCTTTGGCGATCAGCCTTCTTTATGGTCCAGCTCTCACTTCCATACATCACTACTGGGAAAACCATACCTTTAACTATACGGACCTTTGTTGGCAAGGTGATGTGTCTGCTTTTTAAGATGCTGTCTAGGTTTGTCATTGCTTCTCTCCCAAGAAGCAGGTGTCTTTTAATTTCGTGGCTGCTGTCACCATCTGCAGTGATCATGGAGCCCAAGAAAGTAAAATCTCTCACTGCCTCCATTTCTGATCAAAAGCAGACTTGCAATAAATTGCACTTTAAATGCTGGCACCCTGGTGGCATAAGATTGTTGTTGTTGTTGGTTTTTAAAGTTTGGAAACTGCACATCCCAAGAAGAGCAAAAGGTAGCACCTCAGCTAATTAAAATGTTCCCTTCATCCTTTCGGTGAATCAGAAACCATGCGAGGGGAAGTTTACTTGCAAAAGTGCATTAAGTGCTAACGGCCTAATTGCGCTAGAAAACCAGGACAAGGATATACGGGGAGAGTAGAGATTGTTCATTCAGTGGTGACATAATTTTCTTTTATGCTGACAAATTGGACAGAAGGCGCAGTCATTTGCCCCTTCAATACCCACCAGAGGGTTAGAGAGGTTTGTGTGGAAACTAGCCTAGCATACAAAGGTAGAATTAGACGTCCAGTGTGCCTGCTTATGCTTGCTGACCCTCAGGACTGTGGCCTCAGGGCAAAAGAAGTTGACCACCTGTTTTAAGAGCACTTGTTGCAGTTGCTTTACCTGCTTCATGATAACTGTAGCAAAGCTCACCGTAGCATGTCGAAAGCCGATTTCCTCTTTGTATACACAAAGGCTTTTATTGTGTGTGATTTCGGCAGTTTGTTATTGTTTACTTGTTCAGTCGTGTCCCACTCTTCGTGACCCCATGGACCAGAGCACGCCAGTGTCTTCCACTGCCTCCCGCAGTTTGGTCAAACTCATGCTGGTAGCTTCGAGAACACTATCCAGCCATCTCGTTCTCTGCCGTTCCCTATCCTTGTGCCCTCCATCTTTCCCAACATCAGGGTCTTTTCCAGGGAGTCTTCTCTTCTCATGAGGTGGCCAAAGTATTGGAGCCTCAGCATCAGGATCTGTCCTTCCAGTGAGTACTCAGGACTGATTTCCTTCAGAATGGATGGGTTTGATCTTCTTACAGTCCATGGGACTCTCAAGAGTCTCCTCCAGCACCATAATTCAAAAGCATCAATTCTTCGGCGATCAGCCTTCTTTATGGTCCAGCTCTCACTTCCATACATCACTACTGGGAAAACCATGGCTTTAACTATACGGACCTTTGTTGGCAAGGTGGTGTCTCTGCTCTTTTATTTGGCTGCATAGTAAGGTGGAATAAAGAGCCAGCCCTACCATTAGCCAGAGTACAGCAGCTGCCTCAAGCAGCCTACTTTGGATGTCATGAAAAGGCAGCAAATGGTTAGTAAGGTAACTCTACGACCAAACCAGACATATAACTGCACTTTCCTTTGGCTCATCCTTCCGCAACCTGATACTTTCCAGATGTTTCAACTGCACATCCTGTTAGCCAATGGGCAGTAGGGTCCAAAACATCTGCCATGTTGGCCTGGGACTGCAAAATATTTGGAAGCCACCAGGTTAGGAAAAGCTGCTCTAGCTGGCATGCCTAAATTCTGATGGCAAACTGTTCCTCAGCAATACAGTTCAGGAATCCGGGATTAGTCTGGGATCATAAAGAAGCGGTCCAAAAATACATGTAATAATCACATGCAAATAATCTTCAACAAACGTCACCCAAGCCATAAACCACTCCAATAATTTGCACGGCAATTCAGTGCAATTTACAGCGCCGTATCAGTCAAGAAACATAGTAGGGGAACAAATTATTCCTAGTTTGAAGTGTCCTCAGTGAAACTTTATCCCTGTTACTGGGAAACATCTGTGCTTCATCCAGACATTAAAGGAGGACACTGCTCATTTCCCCCCATCCCTAATAATTTGCCAAGTTCATTTTTGTCTCCTGAGCACAGCTTAAACCTTACAGAGCGAAGATACAAATTGCAATATATCCTACCCTGAAAGATATTTCTAACACTGCATTTGTTTAGAGGGTCCTTGTAGATCCAGGACAGGTTAGATCCTGCTCAAGACACGGGTGTATAGAGGGTTACATGCACTGAGGGTTTAATGGGTCACTTCAACATAAGCATTAAATTAAACCGAATCAACAGCAAACAATAGTAACACTGCAATTTGGGATGGGGATAGATATTTGGTTATCTACAAATCTCCTCCCGTTAACATGTGGAAGGAGGCTCATAGTTATGGACTCTGCCTGGTCAGGAGAAGGTAGAAACACATTCATATCACAGTTCCTCTGTTTATAATAATTTAATTCACTGAAACTGGAAATTCTTGTACTCATTACAGTGGAAGCTCGGTTGTTGAATGCTTCGGAAGTCGAACGTTTTGGCTTTCGAATGCCGACAACCCAGTAGTGAATGCTTCTGTTTTCAAACACACCTCGGAAGTCGAACGACTTCCAAGGTGCATTTCTCCATTTTTTCCAATAGATTTTGCATTGTACCTTGGTTGTCAAACGTTTCGGAAGTCAAACGGTCTTCCGCAACAGATTACTTTCGACAACCAAGGTTCCACTGTACAATGTGTTTAAATTTGATTGTCTGGTAACTGAATTCTAGAGAGTTCTCTGGTAGCTCTCATGTGATTGGCTAACCGTGTTCACATGGGAAGTATTTAATGGCTCCGTTTAATGTGAAGCAAGATGGCTGCATTTTAGAATCCACTGTGAACACTGCTAAGTCGAATAGAGCGTTGGAGTGCTTCCTCTCTGCTTGAAAGAAAGAGAGCAAAGTTGCAGGAGAAGGTAAAGGTTGGAATTTCTCATAGGAACTGTAAGGCATGACCTATCTGAGATACATAAGGCTGAGCGCTGAGTTCTGGAAAGAGAGGAAAATACAGTTGTTTGGAAGTTAGAAGAAGAGACTGCAAGCCCATGCTTGGAGAAGCATGTGGTTGTAAATATTATGTTTTAATTCATCTATAACTAAAAGTTTCTGCAAGTAACGTTTTTGAATGTTAAAGTCTGGACATGGGCGGGGTATAAGTAATAAATTATTATTATTATTATTATTATTATTATTATTATTATTATTATTATTATTTCCAAAGAAGAGCCAGCTTTTGACTTTAGGTGACTTTATGCTCTGCTTTCTCCTCTTTGACATATTTTTGCATCAGTGCTGGAAGACTGCACGTCTCAGCAACAAGGAAGGAACATGACAGAGATGTAGAAAGAAAAAGGTTTTCCTCCCTCTCTCATAATATTGGAATCTGGGAAGCTCTAATGAAGCTGAATATTGAAAGACTCGGAACAAGTGAAAATACTTCTTCACACAGGGCATAATTAAAACTAAGGAAATGCCTTTGAGCCTGAAGGCAGGGACCATTTTAACACTGTTTTTTGTAAGTCATTCTGAAAGGCTTTTTGGCTAATGGGTGAGGAATAAACTCCACAAATAAGTAAGATACACAATTCTAATTCAGCCATCCTTCATTATTTCAATATATTTCCCCAGTCACGCTGGGCGGCTCCCAACAGAATATTAAACAGAATACAACTTCAAACATTAAAAACTTCCCAAAACATCAGATGTGGCCTTCTGTCTCTGTAAGAGAACAGATGCGTTTATTTTCATTTTTTTTAAAAAAAAATGCTCTTTTTCTGCCACAACTGGACATATTTGGGGCTTGTGGCCAGTTCCTGAGTCCTGGTGCAGCTGCTCACAGGACACACTAGGAATCAGGCTCCAGAATCCCGGAATAAGAGGCACCAGAAGCCTCACACTGCCAGTTGTTGCTTCCCTGCCGCAATGCAAAAGAGTCTGTAAGAACATTGCAAATCAGGGAGAGCTTGGATAGACAAGGGCTGCTGCTCCATGGAAGAACATCTGCTTTGCATGCAAAAAGGTTCCAGGTTTAACCCCTGGCACAGTTCAAACTATTATGTGGCTTTTGTTTGCCTGGATGGATGATAGAGAAGGGCATGCGACTGTTTTGCAGTGTAAAAGAAGGCTGATCGCCCAAGAATTGATAATTTTGAATTATGATGCTGGAGGAGACTCTTGAGAGTCCAATGGACTGCAAGAAGGTCAAACCTATCCATTCTGAAGGAAATCAGCCCTGAGTGCCCACTGGAAGGACAGATCGTGAAGCTGAGACTCCAATACTTTGGCCACCTCATGAGAAGAGAAGACTCCCTGGAAAGGTCCCTGATGCTGGGAAAAATGGAGGGCACAAGGAGAAGGGGATGAAAGATCATTGGACAGTGTTCTCGAAGCTACCAGCATGAGTTTGATCAAACTGCGGGAGGCAGTGGAAGACAGGAGTGCCTAGCATGCTCTGGTCCATGGGGTCACGAAGAGTCGGACACGACTAAACAACAACAACAAATAGCATTACAACCAGGAAAACGAACACTATAAACCCCACATCTGAATGCAGCCCACATTTGTGCAAGATTGCAGCCTGAGGCTTCCGCAAGTGAAGGAAGAGTTGGAGACAATGGAAAACGGAGCTCAGTTCCACTAGCCAAAGGCAAACTACAATGAGCATGGTCCTTAACATTTCTACGTCTTTGCCTGTGATGTAAAATCCCCTTGTTGCGTAAGCTCTCCCTTGGGAGGCCCTTTGGGCCCCACAGTTGTATAATTTCGGCTGCATAGCAAACATCTGCCTTTGAGGATCTGCCTATCTTGAGCATTGATTGAATTTACTGATTTCCCCTACGCTTAAAAAAAAGGTTCATTGTAACATTCTGTGCTTTTTGACCTGTTCTTTAAAAATTCATTCTGAATTTATTTTTCTTTTTTAGCTCTGCTAGTGAAAGAAAGACATGATAAAATAAGTTTGATAAATTATCTACCAGCACTAGCAGTGCAAAGCTTCACTTTGGCTAAAACCACGCAGGACTTTTCAATATCAGAGAGAGAGTGTGTGTTATGAAAGATAACAAATGCAAGTTATGTTAACTAATAGCCAGAATTGGCCCAAGCCTATGTACTTACAGGAAACTTAAAGCAGGAACAACAAGCACTTCTCAGGCTCTTTACAATGTGTCCCTCAGCTATGAGATTTAGTTCTGATAATCCTCCAAAAAATCAAGGAAGAAGGAAATTAATAGTTCCAGAGAAACTATTATCTTGGCTTCTGCAAACATTGGCTACGAATGTTTGTTAGTGCAACAGCTTTAGCTCAGTGGATCTGGAAGCCTCCTTCAGTCTTGGTCAGGTTCTTTCAGACAATCCAGTAGTTGAGCAACGCTTTATACCCCGGGGCAGTTTTCCTTCCAAGCATTTCCATCACTACGCAAGGGATTTCTGCAACAAAGCACATGCTTCTTCTTTTTAAAGGCTTCGCTTAATGTCCCGTCCCCCGTCCCCTGCTTACTGCATGTGTTTTAAAATATTTTTTAAATGAAACATTTAAGGAAACAGCTGTCCTGCGCATGCATGAGAGCCTGTTAGAATCCACCTGCACAGTGGTCCCCCCTCCTGCATCTACTGTAACCCTCCCTCCTCTCTCACTATCCCAGGGGATTATTAACTTTCGTCTTGTTTACTCCAGGGAAAGCGCCTTAAGCAAACTGAAAGATGGCCAATCTACTTTCAACTAACATGAAAGCTGTCTGCAGGAGACACCTGGACCTGATCCCAGTTGCTACCTGTCTGGACCTGATTTCAATGACAAGAGATGCCTTCCCCAGTCTTGATTCTGCAAACACAACTTATACTCTGGCTAGCTCCTGACATTCTCTATATGAACCCAAACCACCCATCTTCCTATATTGGGTATCTTCAACCTTTGTTGTTGTTGAGTCGTTTAGTGGTGTCCGACTCTTCGTGACCCCATGGACCAGAGCACGCCAGGCACTCCTGTCTTCCACTGCCTTCCACAGTTTGGTCAAACTCATGCTGGTAGCTTCGAGAACACTGTCCAACATCTTGTCCTCTGTCGTCCCCTTCTCCTTGTGCCCTCCATCTTTCCCAACACCAGGGTCTTTTCCAGGGAGTCTTCTCTTCTCATGAGGTGGCCAAAGTATTGGAGTCTCAGCTTCACGATCTGTCCTTCTAGTGAGCACTCAGGGCTGATTTCCTTCAGAATGGATCAGTTTGATCTTCTTGCAGTCCATGGGACTCTCAAGAGTCTCCTCCAGCACCATAATTCAAAAGCATCAATTTTTCGGCGATCAGCCTTCTTTATGGTCCAGCTCTCACTTCCATATATCACTACTGGGAAAACCATAGCTTTAACTATATGGACCTTTGTTGGCAAGGTGATGTCTCTGCTTTTTAAGATGCTGCCTAGGTTTGTCATTGCTTTTCTCCCAAGAAGCAGGCGTCTTTTAATTTCATGACTGCTGTCACCATCTGCAGTGATCATGGAGCCCAAGAAAGTAAAATCTCTCACTGCCTCCATTTCTTCCCCTTCTATTTGCCAGGAGGTGATGGGACCAGTGGCCATGATCTTTGGTTGTTTTTTTTATGTTGAGCTTCAAACCATATTTTGCGCTCTCCTCTTTCGCCCTCATTAAAAGGTTCTTTAATTCCTCCTCACTTTCTGCCATCAAGGTTGTGTCATCTGCATATCTGAGGTTGTTGATATTTCTTCCGGCAATCTTAATTCCAGCTAGGGATTCATCCAGCCCAGCCTTTCGCATGATGAATTCTGCATATAAGTTAAATAAGCAGGGAGACAATATACAGCCTTGTCGTACTCCTTTCCCAATTTTGAGCCCAATCAGTTGTTCCATATCCAGTTCTAACTGTAGCTTCTTGTCCCACATAGAGATTTATCAGGAGACAGATGAGGTGATCAGGCACTCCCATTTCTTTAAGAACTTGCCATAGGACTCTCCAAATGTTTTGGCGTACAACTCCAATCAACCCAAGCCAGCATGGCCCATCCACACAAAGGATGGAGCCGAAGTCCAAAACATTGGAAGAGGCTATCCCAGGCAGGGAAAGGCGAGGGAAACAACAGCAAAATAGGTGTTGGGAGGTGGGGTAAAGCTTATTCTTGCAGTAGTCTTCCCAAAAGCTGGTACCCATGATGAGTCTTTTGGGGAATGGTGCTGAGATGATTCAATGCCATCCCTTGGAGATCTCTTGTGCCTCTTTAAACACTGAGATGTCCCTTTAGCATATCGAAAACTGTTCTGTTTCAGCAAGCCTTTGGCTCTTGAGTTTTTATCACAATGCCGCATCTAGTATTTTAATCTGTGCGATGTCTTTGTTTTCACAATTATTTTTATAGTGCCATCCTATGTATATCTACTAAGAACTAAGCCCGCTTGAGTTCAGTGGGTATTGCGGCTTTAGGACACAACCCTATATACCCTGATGTGGAAATATTAGTCAACCCAATGGTAAACATGTCCAGAATGTTTAATTGTGTAGGTTGCTTTGTGCGTCCAAGAACAGAAAAGCAGGGTGAAATCGACGCATGAGACAGAAACTATTCTTTCTCTGACATTCTATACAGTATTCTTAATTTAGTGAACTGATTATTTTTTATTGTGGGTATGTGCCCACACATGACTTTCCTGGTACCACATATGCCAAAGAGGCTTTAGGTGCAAGAAAATACCCATGTCCTCCTTTTCTTTGCTCTCCCTTGCATTCCCAGTTAGGGCAGGGAAAGACACCCCTCTGAAACTTTCCAGAGCCACTGTCAATCAGTGTAGACCAGACGTCACCAACCTGGTGTGAGCCAAGTGTCTTGGACTGTGACATCCATTGGCTCCAGCCAGTGCAACTGGCATAGGCAATGGTGACCCAGATGGACCGCTGGTCTTTTTGGTAGAGACCTTTAAAAGTATGAGAAAGCTGCACTTGAGTTCTGGAAATGTATACATCCATATATAACTGTGAGCTGATTTACTTCATATCAAGAGATCTGAATATAGATGCTAACCTGGTAATTGAAGCTATAAACTATCCAAATTCTCACAGGGGTGCATATTCTCTGCATCAGGGTTGAGGTACATCTGGAGGGTAATTGAATCTTCCACCTGCCATTTAACTTTTCCAAGGTTAAAGACTATTTCAGTCTTCAACAACAAAGGCTGACTAAGCGCCAATATCCTTTTCTAGAAGGGCAGAGCTTAAGTATATCACTGAATTAACTGTCCGGAGATTATCTTGAAGTCTGACTCACCAAGTATGACACAGAAAAAGCAATCGGAGATGTTCAAAAATATCTTTTCATTGTGCGAGGGTATTTTTTTTTTAAGCATCTCTGGATTTTTCCATCAACAGTTTTGTCATCTCCCTGAAAAAGGAGTAAAATTACCAGTCTTATAAAAGTGGTGCTGATCTCGTTGGATGATATGATATGTTCAACATTTAGAATTGCGATATGAAATTCAAGGTGGACGTGGAGTGTTCTGATCTGCCAAAACAGCTCTGGCAGTTCTGAGGGAAGGTAAAAATATTTTGATGTCTATGGAAATGTCAAATGTGTGTTTTCAAGTCCTGCAGTTAAAACAAGAGGAGAAACCTAGCTTTGAAGAAATGTCAACTTTTGGGTAGTGCCCGTATTTATAACGTACTACGGTAAATCTTTATTGTAGGCAATTTTTTATTATATCCAAATCAAATCAGGCATTGAAAAACTCAACAGTTTTGGGGCAACCCTGATATACCGGTAGGCTATAGACTGCCAGGTTGCTGATCCCTCCCATAAGAACACTAGGAAAGCATTTTTAAAACCTGTTCCAGTTCACTCTAGAGAAATAAATTGGTATTTTGTAAGATGCATTTTTTAAAGTCCACTTTTCCTTCAGCTTCTGTGGTGGAACCTAGAAATTAATTTTAGCAGCCTCCTTATGCTACATAGGTAAAGGTAAAGGGACCCCTGAGCATTAGGTCCAGTTGTGGACAACTCTGGGGTTGCGGCGCTCATCTCGCTTTATTGGCCGAGGGAGCCGGCGTACAGCTTCTGGGTCATGTGGCTAGCATGACTAAGCCGCTTCTGGAGAACCAGAGCAGCACACGGAAATGCCGTTTACCTTCCTGCTGGAGCGGTACCTATTTATCTACTTGCACTTTGAGGTGCTTTCGAACTGCTAGGTTGGCAGGAGCAGGGACTGAGCATGGGAGCTCACCCCATCGCGGGGATTCAAACCGCCGACCTTCTGATCGGCAAGCCCTAGGCTCAGTGGTTTAACCCACAGCACCACCCGTGTCCCTCTTATGCTACATAACTAGCAGGAAATCAACTGGCGCGCATTTTGAATATCTGCTAGAAAGAAAGTGGCAACAATAATAATGAAGACTGTATTCACATTAAACAAATTCAAAATAAGAATTGTTCTTCAGTTCTGCTTGTCTTTGGTTATGCCTCTTCTTTGTGGCTCTTTCTATTAAGATGTACAGGCCAAGGCTTTTGTTCTGCATCACACTGCAATATCAATATCAACAATATTCTACAAAAAAGAAAGAAAAATGTTCCAAAGAACTAGATTTGTCATTTATGCAATTCCTTTTTCTGGTGAAACAAATTGTGCTGCCTTCTTTTTTTTGTTATTTTATGAAAATCACAGAAATAAATACAAAAACAGATCTGGCAGATGCTCGCCTTTAGATCTGTCATACTTTCATCAACAAGCATTATGACTTCTAGCAACATCTGCAACTTCACTATGTTTTAAAACTTTTGGTGCCAAACCATCTCTTGTTACTTTGCCAAATCTCATAATATGAAGCACAGGCTGGAATGAGATATGCATGCATACATTATAAGCACTTGTTTATACAGCTTCAAGACTACAACACCCATGTGAGGTGCGACTGCGAGAGAATACCCCCAAGTTAGAATAACTGTGGGTGGAAGCAGCTATATGGCTGCTAAATCTACAATGTACAGTGGTACCTCGGGTTACATACGCTTCAGGTTACATACGCTTCAGGTTACACACACCGCTAACCCAGAAATAGTGCTTCAGGTTAAGAACTTTGCTTCAGGATGAGAACAGAAATCGGGCTTTGGCGGCAGCAGCAGGAGGCCCCATTAGCTAAAGTGGTGCTTCAGGTTAAGTACAGTTTCAGGTTAAGAACAGTTTCAGGTTAAGTACAGCTCTCCGGAACGAATTAAGTACTTAACCCGAGGTACCACTGTACTACATAATGGAGGAGCAAAAACACATGTATAAAATCTAGCTCATTTGGAAGAGCGTGAGTCTTAATCTCAGGGCCATGGGTTTGAGGTCCATTTTGGGCAAAAGATTCCTGTACTGCAGGGGGTTAGACTACTAGATGACCCTCATGGTCCCTTCCAACTCTACAATTCATTGATTATAAAGAATTTATGAAACAGAAAACGTATTGTGAAATGAAGAACTTGAATTAAAGGAAAGAATGCAAGTTTATCATTTGTACATCCATGTATCTCTTTGCAGTCAGGAAGGCTAGGCTAGAAACACTTTCTTGCCAGTATTCAGAAACACTTAATACCATAATAGTTTACTAGGCACTTTGAAGCTATTTGCCCTATGCAGGTAAACTTTATTTCTTCCAGTGTTTTTCAGTCAATATGCAACCCGTGAGACGCCAGCTGACTGCTAATCTTTGACGTCCTTTTTTAATATAGATGGTTGAAACAGTCTCAGCAACAACAGGGTATAAAGTTACGATTTGTCCTGTAGTCTGATTAGTAATGTTTCCAAAAAATTATGGGCTGTATTCACCCAACCTTTTGCATTAGTTCAAAAATTAGCACTAGCACAAGGGGATTTCTCCCCAAAACTCGGGGATTGCTCTGCAAAACAACTGCAAATCTCTGGCGCCAGTTTGGAAAGGATCCCAGATTTCAGGGTTTGTAGATAGTGAAGCTCAATCTTTGGGCATATTTGAAATTTAGGGAGTGCATTGCAGCAGTTCGGTCGTAATTGGTTGGAACATTCAATTAATTAAGACTGCTTTGACTATAACCCTCCGGCTTACATTACCAGTAGATGTGCTTTAAACCTGCTCTCTGTTCTTTGCATTCCCAATAACATTAATTGGCTAATGTGTGTGTTTTAAAATAATTTTAAGGGTGTCATACCTCATCTTACATCATCTTAATGAAACTTTCCATCTATCAACTGATTTATAGTCACTTTATGAATGTTTGTCCATTATTACAATATGTACCGTACAAGTTTGTTCTTTGTAAGCTGCTTTGAGATCCAGATAAGGTGAAATGAAGGGTATACATCTTTAAAAATAAATATATTTTAATATTACGCTTCTCTTCTGATTTTTTTATATCTATAATCAGGAATGTGATCAGGAATCTTTAACTTTAGAATAATAACACAAATTTCTGACAAAACAAAAAAAATTCCTTCCAGTAGCACCTTAAAGACCAACTAAGTTAGTTCTTGGTATGAGCTTTCGTGTGCATGCACACTTCTTCAGATACTTTAAGGTGCTACTGGAAGGAATTTTTTTTGTTTTGACTATGGCAGACCAACACGGCTACCTATCTGTAACTCAAATTTCTGACAGTGCAACTTCCTGATTATTTTCTGTCCTTGGAAAATAGGGACACTTGGAGGGTCTGTATTCATAAATCCACAGTCCAAATTAGAATGATTTCTGGCAACGTTAAATCACAGTGAAGTGATTCCAGAAACACAAGTTGAAACCTGCATCTTCCCCCCATACTTTCATAATTGTTCTGCATATGACATTATTTAACAATGTTTCATTTGGTATCTTTTCCCCACTAGCCAGATCCAAAAGGACAAAGGGATTTCTAAAGCAACTCAACAATTATTCCCTGAGCCGCCGAGGGTGCCAGATTTGCATGTCGAGGTCCCCAAGCCACCCCCCTAAATAATTTTTGTTTAAGGTTTTTCGCATAATTTTGGACACAACTTTATGAAAATACATAATGTGAGTGGTTGCTTAGGCATTGGTTGCGACTATCTGTCCCCACGCCCAGGGACAGAACTGACTTCCGGATTCCAGCGAAAACTAGTAAGGGAAAACAATACTGGGGAGAAATGGAGCTGAGCCACAGGCCCTCACCTCTCCCCCGCATGCTCCCAGGGGCTTGCACGGCCCTAGCCCCTTGCCGGGGATACAGACAAAAACATGGCAAACCCCTGGATTCCTTTAACGGAATTCCCTTGCAGCAGCATTTGAGGGGCAGGCCCAGCCAACCCTTACCCCTCCACCAACCAAATTTTAACCAATGCCTAACTACAACCTTACAAGTTGTGACGATTTGCTACGCAGTTTTGGGACGCGGGTAGCGCAGTGGGTTAAA
Source organism: Podarcis melisellensis (assembly GCF_964234715.1). NCBI lineage: Eukaryota > Metazoa > Chordata > Lepidosauria > Squamata > Lacertidae > Podarcis > Podarcis melisellensis. Next base: position 14,791,166 of record NC_138537.1, read on the forward strand.
CCACAGAGCCTAGGACTTGCCAATCAGAAGGTTGGCGGTTCGAATCCCATTGCTAGGTCCCTGCTCCTGCTTCGAAAGCACATCAAAGTGAAAGTAGATAAATAGGTGCCGCTGCAGCGGGAAGGTAAACAGCATTTCCGTGCGCTGTTCTGGTTTGCCAGAAGCGGCTTAGTCATGCTGGCCACATGACCCAGAAGCTGTACGCCAGCTCCCTCGGCCAATAAAGCGAGATGAGTGCCGCAACCCCAGAGTCGTCTGCGACTGGACCTAATGGTCAGGGGTCCCTTCACCTTTAGGCAAAAACCAAATGGCACCAGCCAATCTGCCAAATGGGCAAAATTCCTACCAGCCCCCTGCCCCAAAAGCAGACAACCCCGTGGCAGGCATAGCAAGGTCAAACGCAACAGCCCTAAATTAGGGAGAGTGGGCGGGCGATCCGATGCACGCAGCAAAAGAGACTGAAACAAGCTGCGTGCCAAGAATATATAACCTTCGGGCCAACCCTCTAAATGGTAACATCAAAATCTCCCCAACAACCCAAATTGGCCCAATCACAATCATGGCCATCCAAATGGTCCCGCCCAGTAACCAAGAGGGTGTGTCCTGTTAGACCCTATGAAGGAGAACACGCTTTGTTGAAATCGCAGCAAGGTTGTCATTGCTACAGGCTGCTCTGGATCAGGAAGTTTTCTTCTTGTCAGTATTCAGAAACCATTCTGCAAATACTAAGCCACTCAGAAGGGAAATGCATACAGACTGAATACTGAGAAGAGTTAAACTTCCTTATCCAGAGCAGCGTGGGGCTCTAAAAGGGACACATCTATCGCGAGACGTGTTATGTCACTGTGGCGATTAAACACAAAAATACATAAAAGGCATGTAAGGATGATTAGATGCCCTTTTTGGAGCAGGAAAAGCCATCACAAATGTGCACTGAATTCTCCCTGCCTAGGGTTGCCAGAGGACGCAGGTGGCGCTGTGGGTTACACCACAGAGCCTAGGACTTGCCAATCAGAAGGTCAGCGGTTTGAATCTCCGTGACAGGGAGCTCCCGTTGCTCGGTCCCTGCTCCTGCCAACCTAGCAGTTCGAAAGCACGTCAAAGTGCAAGTAGATAAATAGGTACTGCTCCGGTGGGAAAGTAAACGGCATTTCCGTGCGCTGCTCGGAAATGCTGGCCACATGACCCGGAAGCTGGCCACATGACCCGGAAGCTGTACACCAGCTCCCTCGGCCAATAAAGCAAGATGAGCGCCGCAACCCCAGAGTTGTCCACAACTGGACCTAATGGTCAGGGGTCCCTTTACCTTTCTTAGGGCTGCCAAAATTTAGTTTTGTAAAAAAATAATAATTTTAATATAGTTTTTGAACCATTTTTAAGGAAGTTCAGCAATATCTAGACTTCTGAGGTAGGTTGCCATACATCTGGATTTTCCTGGACATTCCAGCAATTTCCGCCCAGACACTGCTTCTGACTGGCATTTTCTGGCTATTTCCAGGAATTTCCAGACGTATGGCAACTCTACCCCCTGCCCCAAAGAAAGCTAAAGAGGGTAGAGAGGATGTTTGATGCTGGGAAAGTGTCTCTGTTCTCAGTTGACCTCACTGGCTGCAGCTTTTCCTGCTGTAAAAAGCTATCCTTAGCTACACGCTTATCATTACATGTGTGTTGCACTGCAGCATGTAGTTTGGGGTCCGACGCACGAAGAAGCGCGGGCGAACTCTGTCAGCTCTGCATCTGCCAGCCGTTCTGAGCCTTTAATTTTTCAGGAATGCTTTCAAGTTATATTTAGGGGAGCTAAATTCGGGATAACTAGAGTGCTGAGCACATTGTATATAGGAGCACTTTACCATTCTTGTTTCGCAAAGCGCACATTCCACACCAAATCCAGGGGGTACGCGAGTTTTCGCCGACAGAAAAATATCAACCACTATTCTCTGACTTGGTTGGTGGCACTTTGAAGGAAGACCAGACAGGTCTCTGTAACGTATTTTCTTGAAAACGATGTTTGGGTTAGAGCAGAATTAGACACTTTCCTTAGTTTAGGCCAAGAAAAGTTTCCTTGCCTTATGAGGGACTGCATTTTTGACAGCTAGTTTCCAGACATCTTGGCCCTGAGATAGTTTGCATTTGGCAATAGCCGCCGTTTTTTTTATTTTTTGGTATTGCTTTGGTGTCGAAGGGCCAAATTACACTGCCGTGAAATGTGTTACATCGGCCTATTTTTAAAACAGTGTTAAGCCGTCTGGTCCCCGCCCTTGAGACCAACAGCAAAGAACAAACCAAGCAAAGGCCCAATGGTAAGGTTAGCTCTATTTAAAGGGAGAAGATCTACCAGCAGGAATATTATCATCATTTATTAATCACTTGCGAAAAAGCTTCGCGAAGCTTGTGCAGCGAAACTTCTCTGTCTCTTTTGTTTATTGTTTTTATGTTGCGCACTGCTTACCATATATATATATATATATATATATATATATATATATATGCAGGTTTTGGTGTCCTCGGGTGTCTTCCCGTGTAAAAGTTGGGGTGTCTAGGCGACGTTTCGACGAGGTCTCACTCGTCATCTTCAGGCTGGTGCTGAAGATGACGAGTGAGACCTCGTCGAAACGTCGCCTAGACACCCCAACTTTTACACGGGAAGACACCCGAGGACACCAAAACCTGCATTCCTGTACCCGTGAAAATCTACGAAAGCATATATATATATATATATATTCCAGCATTTTATAAACATTTTGAAATAAATAGTGATGATAAAATAAGTATTTATTTATGCTTTAAAATAAATAAATAGTAATGTTGGTAAGCTGTCCAATCTTTCCCTGCAAACCATAGCTTAGAGAAGCATTCTTAGGGTGCATTCTAATTTGCAGATCAACTTCCCTGCAAACCATAGCTTAGAGAAGCATTCTTAGGGTGCATTCTAATTTGCAGATCAACTTTGTGAAAAGTAGCTTTTTTAAGGACGCCACTGAAATTGCTAAGATTTTTTAAGGTAAACCCAAAAGTTGATGAGTTGGTTCACCCCTCCCCCCACAAAAACACGATTTTTCAATTGACTTGCTTAAGATCCAGGACAAAGCGCTGCCTTTTGGAAATTCTCCCCAGACATCAATTCCGCCTTTGAAATCCCAATAATGTCTGGGGAAACTGGACGTATGGCAGCCCTATGGAAAGGGTTCCTCGGGGTACAATTTTTTAAAAACACATGCACAAACATACAGAAACAGAAAACAGATAATCAGATCAAACCATTTATCTTATTTAGACTCCTGGGAACTTGTTTGGGTGTCTCGTTTTGAGGGAAAGCTCAACGTCCAGGAAATCATTAGCAAAGTTTCTCGAGACCTCTCCTTATCACCAGACAAGGAGACACTGGGTTCATAAACTCAGTGTTTAGTTTTTTTTTAAAAAAAGACTGCAGCTATCGCAAAGTTTATAATGAGAAAAAGGCAGCTGGCATAAAGGCATGCCTTTCAGGGGCCCTTCCTCTCTCCTTCTCCCCAATTATTTCTGGAACATTTGCTCTGAGATCCCACATCGAGGGAGTATTCACACTGAACTCCCGGTCCGCGCTCAGATAAATAGTGCCGAGTGTTTACTGGCCTAGGTTCAACATGACTTAATCCAGCGTTAAAAGAGATGCATGCAAAGACACCTTGGGTCGAGTCACAAAGTATTTTTAGAGAGAACATTTGCCTCGTTGGGCTGAACGAATCTTCTCCGCTGATGCCTCTGAGGCTTAAAGTAATAATTAGGGCAAGCCGTTTGCGTTGAAGGCATTAGCACTCTTGACTTCTAAGGGAAAGGCAACTTTTGTGAGCAAGCGTTGGCTGTGCTCGTGTTTGGATGGCAAGCGCAGGTGCTAGGAAGCCAACACACACATTTCAGAGGCCTCCCTAGAAAGATAATGGACCCACAGTGCTGCCTCGATTGGATACTGGCGCAGATGGCAAAGCAAACAGCAAACAGGAAAAGAAAGGTTAAGCTAAGATTAAGCATATTGCTGCAGCCAAGGATGTGCGGCTCATCTGAGAATCTAACCTCCCCCCCTTCTTTTGATTTCTGTTGTTGTTGTTGGAAAGCAAGTTGGAAAGCTGGTCTAAAACAAATAACACATAGTCAACTTTTTGTATTCTGCAAGGGGAGTGGGTCAAAATCCTCCTATGCTTGTTGCATTACATTCCTTCTTGCCGATTGCATTTATATAGAACCCTTTATAGATGTGCATATAATTATGCCCTTTTCCTCCCTCCTATAAAACTAAAGAAAACAGGATAATAGGAAGAGTTCAGGATGTTCCTGGACAACAGGACTCAAGCTGGCTCTATAGCATGTCCTCCCACATGTTCTGGAAGCTCATTTTCTGGGGATGTAAGCAATACTAACTGTTATGTACTGAAATTCTCACCCTGGGCCAGCAGGAGGATACTGTAGATAGTTATGTAAATAAGGGATTGAAAGTGACGTTCAGTGATTGGATAGTTTTAGAAAATTGTTACAGTTACGTTGTACTGGAGCTCTATATAAGCAGGCTGATTGAACCTTTCAGTTCAGTTCTGTTCTGGCCTGTGAATAAACAAGAGCTGTTTGAAGAATTGCTGTGTCGTCTGATATGTTCACCCACAACCTAACACTAACATGCTTCAGAACCTCATGGCGCACCAGTCTTCTAGGTGAAGACCTTGAATTAACTTTCAGCTCTGCACACCTTGCAAATTTATGCCATCTCATATCAGCTTCTCTAACCTTCCCTTGACTCCCTTTCATCTTTCCATGACTGCCATTCTGTCTTTGCCTCCAGACTGTCAGTAATTTGTGGCAGAGATTGAAGGGCACACCAGAAATTTAGATTTCCACAACTAAGTGGATTAAGGCACTCTGTTGCCCTGATGCAACAAATCTACATTAAAAGAAGATTTTTGCGGTTAGGGAAATGACTGGGAAGTACACGGAAAAGTGTGGGATGAATGATTAACAGGAAGACATATAAACTAGCAAATCAGGATAGACGATCATTCTCCTATAAACTCCCCACAAACCAATCAGAATGCTCAATGAAGGCTAGACATAGTCTGGCCTCCAGGTAAGCTTTGTGCAAACCAATCAAAATGAATACTCAGTAACATGGAGAAACCATGATACCCTTAAATCCTAACCCCAGATCTGAAACCTGTTTGGTGGAATAGTCAATGAAAGGCAAGGATTTGTCACTCAGTTGCCAACCTCCCTTTCCCCTAGGAGATTGGATTTGTAGGAGGTACAACAGATAAACGCTTTCTGGGTCTCTAGCATGGAGGAACCCTAAACATTTGTTTTTTGAAATGCACTGAAAGACTTTCAAGTAATATTTATTAGTTTCCAGGGAAAAGGTACCTGATCTCCTGAAGGGGAAAAGCAAAGAAACACACAGACAGAGCAAGGTATTAGATTATGAGGGAGAACTTCAGGTGTTGGACTGACATTCAACGGATCTCATATAGCACTGCATTCCTTACTTAAATGAAGCATGGTTTTTACTAGCGATGGAGACCCATGTTGTGCTTAATGGGGCTTGCTCCTTAGTAAGTATGCTGGTCTACGCATGTGGCTGTGCAATCATTCCTGCAAAATCTACAGCTGCCTCTATCTATGCAGAAAAATTACATGGAGGAATGCAGAGATGGTAGAGTGGACTGTATCCATTCAGACAGCAGGTGAGTGATGACATTGTTGAAAAAGTCCCTGCAAGTAGAAAACCAGCACAGTGGGTGCTGGGATCTAGTAATTCCCTGATGTACTGGTTATCTTTTTGCATGGGGATTTTTAGAAGGGGGAGGAAATTCAGAAGTGCTACCTGCACCCTGTGGTGATGTTGTTTCTCACAACCACAATAAAGTAAGACCTGCTGAGGTAAGAACCTTCCCACCAGAGGGAGTTTTGCCAATTGCCTTACAAACTTGAGAGTCAGCCATGCCTGTATATGACCCTGATGAGTAATATGCACACATAATGATTAAAATGAAGACCATCGTTAGGCATTATCGATCCATAAAGTTTTATTATGACAACTAATAATGCAGAAATGTTGTTCTCTTCCCTGTTCCTTGAGCTATAAATGCACCTTTAATGACTGGAGCAAGATTGTGAAATATTATCTCATACAGCGTTATCGTAAAGGGGAATCAAATCCTATAAACACGACCACATACCGTACCACTTATTTTTCATTAGGACTCATCAGTAGAACATTGCCTTATATTTCCTTGGCCTTATGCTGTTACAACCTGCTTCAGGCTGAAATTAACATTTCGTTCCTCAGCAGCATCTTATATTTCAATTTTCAGTGGAAAAACACATTACGTCAATTGCCTCATGGCACGGCAGGTGCCATTCTCATTGTGGAGGTTAGCTGCTAATTACTTGCCGTATTTCAACAACAGGGCCTTGAACCTGCACCATGCACAATCAACCGTGAACATAAATTAGTAGCCATTTGGAATACCCGACGGTACCAAAAATATGGTGATTTCGGTTAAGCCGAGAAGGGAATTACTGCTGGCCAAAGCTTTCTTAAGCCACAAAAAGCACACACCCCTTTTGGCAATGCTGCTAGGGGCTCGGAAGGTGCTGGAAGAATTGGTGATGCAGTCTCAGAGCCGTGCTACCTGCAGCAGAGACTTTTCGGTGTACATTCCCTTCCCTAGCACCAGGAGATTGAGCTCAGTGAGGTGAGCCTCTCTGCAGCCCCAATCAGATGTCGTTTACGCAATCTCTCCGGGGAGAGTATTCCGCAACATGCGACTCATGTCACAAAATGCCCAGCTTAATAATAATAATGATGATGATGATGATGATGATGATGTTATTTATTTATACCCCGCCCACTCTGGGTGGCTTCCAACACATATAAAAACATTAAAACATAACACATTGAAAAGCTTACCTATACAGAGCTGCCTTCAGATGTCTTCTAAAAGTCAGATAGTTGTTTATTATTATTATTATTATTATTATTATTATTATTATTATTTTATTATTATTTTATTATTATTTATTTATACCCCGTCCACTCTGGGTAGCTTCCAACACATATAAAAACACAATAAAACATTACACACTGAAAAGCTTACCTATACAGAGCTGCCTTCAGATGTCTTCTAAAAGTCAGATAGTTGTTTATTTCCTTGACACCTGATGGGAGGGCGTTCCACAGGGCGGGTGCCACTACCGAGAAGGCCCTCTGCCTGGTTCCCTGTAACCTCACTTCTTACAGTGAGGGACAGTGTACAAATAATAGCGGTGCGGTACAAACAGTAAAATTATTATACTATTAACATTTCCACAGTTCAAACCATGCTCAGGGCAGCTTACAACATGAACAAAAACACAAACCATAAATAAAACATAAAAAAATACACAGCCAAACTGAACCATTTCCACATAAATCACAAGATATCGATGTTAAATTGCATCAATGAGAAAATACAAGGGAATCCTCGTCAGGACACGAATGGGGATTTTCACACACACACACCCCAGCCGTGCCTCCACTACAGTCAGGCCAGGTCAACGGCATCAAAAGCCACTGAGAGAATAGAGTAACATGGTTACTCTCTCATAATAAAAGTTGTCCATCAGGGCGATCATGGAGAAGTCAGTCCCCAAACCAAACTAACATCTCATCTAAACTTGCTGTGATGGCCTGGGACTCAGGCTTGGACTCTAAACCAGAGGAGACTCAGTCTGCACTGGATCTTTTGCCTCAGGCATCATCTGAACCAAGTCTGGGACCTGATCCTGAAGAGTCCTAGTCTGCACAGGTTCCCCTGCAACAAGCACCAGCTGGGCGAAGTCAGGGGCCTGAGCCTGCCCTGGCTCCAGATGTGGGGGTTACCTTGTTGCCTTCAGCTGGGCCATCACTTACAGCTGCTCCACTACCGGTTTGGGCAGGGGAGGCTGAGGCAGCCCCTGGGTCTAGTAACCCACTGACGTCTCCCAAGCTGCAGAGACTAAGGTCTGAGAGAAGGAGAGACCTGAGTACTCACAGGAGGAGTGCTCGCCTTCCGGCAAAACAGGGAGGTGAGTCCCTGGGCGATCTGGACCGGCCGCTACCCCCACAAAGATAAAAGGCTGTCGGACCCTGCCCCAGGTTGCGGGAGCAACATTGCTGTATTCTAGATCCTGTACCTGTCCTTGCCTGGTGTCCTGCCTTGGCCCTGTCGGACTGACTCCTAGAGGAACCCTCTCTTCTCTGAAACAAGGTTCTTGAATTAGCTGATTTTTTCAGGGGCTGGGAGGACCTCTTTTTTGGTGATACAGTGGTACCTCTGGTTACATACGCTTCAGGTTACAGACTCCACTAACCCAGAAATAGTACCTCGGGCTAAGAACTTTGCTTCAGGATGAGAACAGAAATTGTGCTCCGGCGGTGTGGCAGCAGCAGTAGGCCCCATTAGCTAAAGTGGTGCTTCAGGTTAAGAACAGTTTCAGGTTAAGAATGGACCTCCAGAACAAATTAAGTACTTAACCCAAGGTACCACTGTACAGTGCACAGAGCTGGAGTTTCAAAATTCCACCAAGGTGCTTGGATACAGCGCATAGGAATAAAACCTTCAAGGCCTGCCCTATGCCATTTGTTAACAGGGCATGATTATATACTTAACTCAGGTCACTATCTTTCATTCAGGTCACATTTAAGGTCAGTGGCAAAGTTGAGGTCGCCTGCTTGGGCAATTTGAACTGCACCTGACCTGCGAATAAACAGGGTGATTTAGTATCTTTTGGAAGGACTTGCATCCGTCTTCACCTGCACAAATATATGCTCTAGTGAGAGACAAAAATGCTGTTTTTGAAAGAACAAGAAAGAAAGAAACGTCGGGTTCATTTGTCTATATTGCAACAGCTGTAGAACGCTGTTTACCCATGCTGGTTCATCAAACAGTTCATAGTAATAAAACCAGACTTATTGTCCTTACAATGCTAGATCGAGAATACTTGGTGTCATTGGGACTGGCCCTGCCATTGGGCAAAGTGTGGTAGCTGCCTCAGGAGATGCTAAGGGGTGGTACTGGTAGCAGTTTCCCTCACCATTCTCCACAGGTCTTCTGCACCTCCTAAGCCAGTCTGCTGGCCTCAGGCATGGTGGAGGAAGTTGCCCCATTGCCAGAGCTGAAATAAGATCCAGCTCCCAGTCTGGTTGAATTGTGCACATGGACTGAGAGATGCCATATTGTCCTTTGCCCCAGGCAGCAAAATGTCTTGGGCTGGACCTGAACAGTGTTGTTGTTGTTGTTGTTGTTGTTGTTGTTGTTGTTGTTGTTATTAACACTTTTCTGAGAAAGGACTGAAAAAAAGGTGCAAAATTGTAAAATGATGCTAAAACAATATAAATTTTAAAATTTGCAAATAAAATAGACCTGTAGGAATATCGGCATCTAAACCTGATAAAATTCAAAGTGACGGATATAATACCAGAAAATATAAGCACCACACACATGCAGCACAAGGCTATGTACTCAGAAGTAAGTCACACTGGATCATACCTTCCATCTGATAAAACATCTGATAAAAATAGGGATGTCCTATTCAATAAAAATAAAAATAAAATTTTTATACCCCACCTATCTGACTGGGTTGCCCCAGTCACCTTCCAACATATTATAACATATATATTAAAACATTAATAATTTAAAAACTTCCCTATACAGGCTACCTTCAGAGGTCTTCTAAAGGTTGTATAGTTTCTTATCTCCTGGTCTCGGGGGTTGCTAAACTCCATATCCTCCAGCATTTCTCCAGTGAAAATAGGGATGTCCTAAGCAAAAGCAGGATATTATAGAATCAAATCAGAAACTGGGATGGCTTCTGTAGATCTTGGACTGTTCCTGGAAAATAGGGACACTTGGAGGGTCTGCTGTATTCAATGGGGCTTGCTGCTTATTTTTAGAGGATGATTGTTATTGTTAAGTTGTGGGTGAACATGTCAGACGACACAGCGATTCTTCAAACAGCTCTTCTTTATTCAGAGGCCAGAACAGAACTGAACTGAAGGGCTCAGTCAGCCTGCTTATATAGAGCTCCAGTACAACGTTACTGTAGCAACTTTCTAAAACTATCCAATCACTGAATGTCACTTTCGATCCTTCATTTGCATAACTATCTACAGTATCCCCCTGCTGGCCCAGGGTGAGAACTTCAGTACATAACAGTTATTACCATCAATTCATTCATTGCCTTCTAAACAACAGTCTCAAAGGCAAGGTACACTACCCTGGTAGGAGCTCCTCTGATGAAGACCAAAGCCTGCAAGTAGAAATTTAGGGCCCCTGCAGACGGGTGAGTTATTGCAAGTATATTCTGCAACCTGTTCTTGACCACAATAATGGTCCATTAGTGGTGGGTTTTTTCTGCTTTCGTTTGTTCTGCGATGCTTCCTCAATGCTACCACATTATTGCTGTGCGGAAGGGCTATAGCACAACAAAAGCAGGGCAAAAATAAAACCTGAACATTTGTAGCATAACAAAAGTTGCGGAATTTCAGCAGGAAGTTACGGGATGTGCACTGGTTGGAAGTGAAGCAGCGTGACCACCCCAAAAACTTTTTTAGGTGTAAACAGTATCAAAAGTGGGATCACATGTGATCATCCCAATATCATCATGAACACAGATGGCCATGAATGCGTAAATAAACATAATTTCTTATGGAAGACACACACTTTTAAAAAAAGCATCATTCAAAGGTGTTTTTAAATAACCCTCTAAAAACTAAATGCTGTTTACTGTATCTCCCCACCCGATTGTGCAAGTCCCTCTTTCTGAGCAGCCTCTGGCAACGAATTCAAGTAGGCTGAAAGAGCAGCAGCAGAGTTTTGCTTCCTCTGCGAACATGCTGGCGATGTCTCCTCCAGGCTATAAAGCTCATCCTCTCTCTGCAAAGTGGCAAGTTTGAAAGCTATCAAACAAATGCCACACACCATTGTTTATCTTGTCATGCAACCTCCTAATCACAGACCTCTCCCAAGCGCTGGGCAGATAACAAGGACAGTATCAGCCCTGTCATTATTGTGGGAAGTAATCCGCTACAGATTGAAGAGTTCACATAAACCACAGCGGCAGTGGTTCATGCTCCTCCTTGTAAAAGGGATTGCAGAGGCTTATCTATCTTTAAGGATTAAATTTGATTATGGGCAAGATCTGTGTTTTGGGAGGGCAGCTTTGCTGAGTCGACGGTCTGTTGGGCTGGGTTCTTCCTAGGAGCAGCATGTCTTTAAAAGTGGGTAGCGCTCATGCGCAGAGCTTGTGCATGTGTTGCATTACCCCGGGACAGGATCCAAGGAGCTTGCACGGAGGAACAGTGGGAGATGCCTTATATCAAGTCAGATTACGAGCCCTTCAACACTAGGGATGGGCAAATTGGTCCGTTTCAGTTTCTCCCCATTTCTAATTTTTCTAGGCTTATCTTCAGTTCTGCACATTTCCTCATTGGTTTGCATTTTTAAAAAAAAAAAATGAGGCACACATTGGCATGATGTTTTCCCTAAAGTAAAGTCTTCTTGTATATTATTTTCATGGATATATACATTTTAATGCACACTTTACCCCAGTAAATGCATCTTTGCATTTACTGGGGTAAAGTGTGCATTAAAATTTACTTGCACTGTGAAATTTGAAGTATGAATGTCAAGAGGATGACTCTGTTTCAGTTCACGTATTGTTTCAGAAAGTGTGAATTAGGTAGGCTTACCTTTAAATGCAAACTGAATCCTAATTTCCTATTCCAGAAACATCATTCAGTTTGCTCTAACTGCTCCTTCATACCCTCCAACATTTCTCCGATGAAAATAGGGCCGTCCTGTTCCATAATGACAATTTTACTATTTATAACCCACACATCTTACTGAGTTGCCTCAGCCACACCTGGCAACTTCCAATATATATAAAAACATATTGAAACAATAAACATTAAAGTAAACCTTTCTTATACAGAATTACCTTCAGGTGGCTAAGATTAGAGGAGGGGGTTGGATAACTCCATACCTTCCAACATTTCTCCAATGAAAATAAAAATGTCCTAGGAATAATGTTCTCAGTCTGTGAAATGTGAGTATTAAGAACTAATGTTCTGAAGGAGCGTCTCCACCCCCATCGTTCTGCCCGGATGCTGAGGTCCAGCGCCGAGGGCCTTCTGGCGGTTCCCTCACTGCGAGAAGCAAAGTAACAGGGAACCAGGCAGAGGGCCTTCTCGGTAGTGGTGCCCGCCCTGTGGAACACCCTCCCACCAGATGTCAAAGAGATAAACAACTACCTGACATTCAGAAGACATCAAGTACCTGTATTTGCTGCTCTGTCATGAATTTCTTCACCACTTTCGATGTGTGACGGGGGGCTAGGTCCGGCTGCAATATCCCAGTACCGTCAAGACACCTCTTTTCCAGCTCTGGAATAACTCTCTTTCGTAGAACCTCAATATATTGTGGCAAGCACATCATTCCTTCTATTGGCTGCAGGCTTCTGACACCCTAATGATCAACTGACTTTTCGTGTTTCTTTTGAGTACAGGATTACAAGTAAGATTGAAAAGTTAATTTGCACAAGGGAGTATAAATCAATCTTTCTACCTCCCTAATTTCTTTAAATTAACAAGGCTTTCTCATATTATTTAGAGTAATGTACGTGGCTGGCACTGTGGGTTAAACTAGGGCTTGCCGATCAGAAGGTTGGCAGTTCGAATCCCCATGACGGGGTGAGCCCCCGTTGCTCAGTCCCTGCTCCTGCCAACCTAGCAGTTCGAAAGCACATCAGAGTGCAAGTAGATAAGTAGGTACCACTCCAGCGGGAAGGTAAACAGCGTTTCCGTGCGCTGCTCTGGTTCGCCAGAAGCGGCTTAGTCATGCTGGCCACATGACACAGAAGCTGTACGCCGGCTCCCTTGACCAATAAAGCGAGATGAGCGCCACAACCCCAGAGTCGGCCATGACTGGACCTAATGGTCAGGGGTCCCTTTACATGGGACTCTTCCATGTCTGTGCATTCAAATCCTTGGCACCATAATCCTATGCACACTTACTTCTGGGTAAACATGCCTTGGATAGGCAACATTTCAAGTGGACAGAAGTACCACTTGCTTGTATTTCCTAATGCCCCATTTGTATAGAATACCTGGAATAGCTGCATGCGGACAAAGCTTTCAACATGTTCGCTCTATATAGAGTGCCTAATTTTCTGCAACTGCTCGTCCGTGGTTGGAATTCCAGCTTGAGTAAAAGAGAGAAGAGAGACTAGCTTCATAAGGCGGGAACTGGGCCTGAAGATAATACGTTCCAGCTCCCTGTCCTAGAGCAAACCCTTTCTCATCCATTTAAGTCACATCCTTCGGATTACAGCATGCCACAGGGGGAAAAACCAGAAAGGAACAAAGCGGCTCAGGCCTCTGGAGTTCAAAGAGCAAAATGATAGCCATTGTTTGAAAGCTGGGTTATCGGCCACACGTGGTGGCATTCTTACTTTTTGAAATACACAATCCCACACCACCTCCCCCGAAAAAAAAAACTCACAGAGTTTTAGGATTATAAAATGCCAACCGCTGCAGTTGTGTCAGAGGTCACCGAAGTTGAAGCAGGCTATGCCCACCCCCTCAACTCCAGTGGAAGTGTGAACTTTCCCTGTTGGTTTTAATGAAGTGTTAACTGCAAACTGAGTCATTTGCAACCTCACATTGAGGGCCAATTCACACATGAAGATCCGTTTTGGGATGTTTTAGACACCGCCTTATAAAAATATGAGCTTTAGATTTTTCTTTGTTTTGCTTTCTGGCGCTTTTAATAAATGCGTAATTTATTTATTGCTGTAAGTCACTTTGAGTAACTTTTGTAAAGGGAAAAAAAGGGTGACTAATAAGTTTAATAAAATAATAATAGTAATAATGCCTTTGTCTTTGTTCATGGAGTTTTCTTGGCAGGAATACTATGGTTTTCCCAGTAGTGATGTATGGAGGTGAGAGCTGGACCATAAAGAAGGCTGATCGCCGAAAAATTGATGCTTTTGGATTATGGTGCTGGAGGAGACTCTTGAGAGTCCCATGGACTGCAAGAAGATCAAACCTACCCAACCTTAAGGAAATCAGCCCTGAGTGCTCACTGGAAGGACAGATCCTGAAGCTGAGGCTCCAATACTTTGGCCACCTCATGAGAAGAGAAGACTCCCTGGAAAAGATCCTGATGTTGGGAAAGATGGAGGGCACAAGGAGAAGGGGACGACAGAAGACGAGATGGTTGGATAGTGTTCTTGAAGCTACCAGCATGAGTTTGACCAAACTGCAGGAGTCAGTGGAAGACAGGAGTGCCTGGTGTGCTCTGGTCCATGGGGTCACGAAGAGTCGGACACAACTAAATGACTAAACAACAACAACAATTAATATTGCCACTGCTTGGGGGCTTGCAGCAGACTGTGTGGACTATCTCCATTAAAAAGAATCTAGTGCCTTGAGTAATATTTGGTTATTCGATAACTCTGTTAGGGATGTGGGTGGTTGAGAACCAGGAATCTCATCGTCTAGCTCACAGTCTGGCTCACGTCTAATGTAGTATTACTCAGGTCTAGCATAGCAGTGTGGACTGTACTTTTGTGCCCTGTTTAGGTGCAGAAAAGAAGACAGCTATGCACCACCGACAATAACTGGCAGACAATGTGAAGAATCTGGCTTGGGTAGGCCTACTATAAACACCAAAAGCTTGTTATCCTGCCTGCTATGCTACAGGCACAAGCTACAGGCACTAACCTCAGGGATCCTGTCTGGAGGCTAGATTGGTCACTGTTATCAATGTGGACAGGGAGAGAACTATGAAACTAGATTTTCTGGAGCAGTTTACACAGGCGAAACCAAGACCTATTGTAGTTCAAGGGTGGATAATATTTTTCAGCCTTCTTGCTGGGCAAACTCCCGGAAACAACATGCCAGGGGTGGCTGGGGCCAGAGGCAAAGGGCAAAACAATGGGTATGGCAGACTGGTTTTACAGAAACTCGTGCACCCCTCCCTACCCACCCAGAGAAGCAAATGGCTTTATCAGAGACCAAGGACACATTCCGGCCAGGCAAAAACATTCAGGGAGGTTCTGAATGCAGAGCTAAGGAGGGGTGTGGCCTAAGGAGGGGTGTGGCCTAAGGAGGGGTGTGGCCTAGGGAGAGTGGGCGGAGTTAGGGAGGGTATTTAGCCTGAGGCAAATCCCGAGGCCCCTATTTAGCCCTCAGGTCTGAGGTTCCTCATTTATATTGGAAGTTCATGAAGCATTCGCCACTGGTTGAAGGGAGTTTGTTCGCTTGACCTGCAGTGTCTTAATGGTGTCAGATGGATGGATGCAATTTATTATCATCCCATGATCTTGTTTACTACCTGAGGTGAGGAGAGTGTCCACTCCTTGGGGCTATTGACACCATGCAGCAAACAGCACAGAACCGATCATATTTGGAAGAAAAGGTCCTTCACTTTCTCGCCTTTCCTGTGGGCTCGAAAATCCCAGTGTTTCTGGGATTCCTTTCCCATTGCTTCACCCTGACCTTGGTTTTTATCAGTTAATTGGAGCCGCTCTGCTGTCGCTTCCTCTTCCTAGACAGCAGCTCATTATTTTCAGGTAATTAGCTATAGCACCTGGTGAAACTGCCCCATCTCTGAAGGAAAACAACATTCCTTTTATGAAATGGCTCCCTTTCATTTATTTATTTTAAAAAACTGACAATGTCTGAAGCTTTCCCCCCATGCAAGCAGGCCCTTCGCTCAAGCAGGCAAACAAAAGTATTTCAGTTTTATATAGCTCCTTGTTTTCTCCAAACCAAGAAAGAACGGTTGACAGCTCCAGAGCAAGCAAGGACATTAAACCATGGTTTGAAATTGGCTTTATATCCTGGTTTCTTCTGAAGAGGTTCAACATAGTTTGGATGTTTAACGGAGGCCTTCTTGGTTAGTTTGCTGGCTGGTGTGAAAGGAGGAACAAAGCGGCTGCATGTGCAAGCAGGTCTGTACAAAATGTGGAAACAACATGGAACAATGTAGAATTCCTACTATTCCACCTCAAAAAACCAGTGGTTAGAATGTCAGACCCAGGACATGGGAGACCAGGGTTCAAATCCCCACTCATCCATGGGGCTCAATTGGTGCCTTTGGGATAGTCACTACTTCTCTGCCTAACTTCACATGTTAATTGTGAGAATAAGATGGGGAAATAAGATGGACACTGACAAACTGGAACGAGTCCAGAGGAGGGCAACCAAAATGGTCAAAGGCCTGGAAACGATGCCTTATGAGGAACGGCTAAGGGAGCTGGGCATGTTTAGCCTGGAGAAGAGGAGGTTAAGGGGTGATATGATAGCCATGTTCAAATATATAAAAGGATGTCACATAGAGGAGGGAGAAAGGTTGTTTTCTGCTGCTCCAGAGAAGCGGACACGGAGCAATGAATCCAAACTACAAGAAAGAAGATTCCACCTAAACATTAGGAAGAACTTCCTGACAGTAAGAGCTGTTCGACAGTGGAATTTGCTGCCAAGGAGCGTTGTGGAGTCTCCTTCTTTGGAGGTCTTTAAGCAGAGGCTTAAACCATATGTCAGGAGTGCTCTGATGGTGTTTGCTGCTTGGCAGGGGGTTGGACTCGATGGCCCTTGTGGTCTCTTCCAACTCTATGATTCTATGAAAAGGAGAACCATGGATGCCATCTTGAGCTCTTTGGAGGAAATACCGGTAATAATAATAATAATAATAATAATAATAATAATAATAATAATATGCAATCATAAATAAAACAATTCAAAACTCCAAAACCCAGAGATAAATTCAGGATATGACAATTTTTAAGTCTCCTCAACATGTATTGGTTTGCCCACAACTGCTACTAAAGCCAGAAGGTTGGTACAAAGCAACTCTCTGGGCATCCATCCCTAGGGCAGCATTTTAAAAACCACAGGTGTAATCAACGCACCTTCAAAAATCCATGTGGGTTGAGGCCACACATTAGTAACATGTAGAAAATAAAGGTTGTTGCTATGCCATTTACTACTTTAGCACACTGACAGGTTTCCTTTCACCGATGCAAAATGTTCCCACAACTAAGGCTCAGAAGCACAACCACATACCACTGCTGTGGCCCAAGGAACAAACACTCAAGTCTCATAAATGCAGCCACAAACTGCCGCAGGTGAGGAAACAGCCAGTCACAAGTATCTCTACGGCCAAGGGGACTTTAAAGACAACTGGCAGGATTCAACAAGTAATTAAATCCAGCAAAAGCACCACAAAGATTTCTTCGTTGGTGGATGTAGAAAGTAATTGCACTGAGTGCATTTACATAACCAACAAGAGAACGAATGCCAGCTTTCCTTATTGCATACTGTAGCCCTTGCTACACCTTTGCCGGTGCCTTCCAGCTGTTTTGGCTCTTAGCTCCCATCAGCCACAGCCAGCAGGTAAGCAAAGACTGACTTATTGCTCACCTGAGGCCAGGGCAGTCACCAGAAGAGGACACAAATTTGTGTGAAATAGGCACACACTAATTCATATGCACAGATGCAGATTTAGAAGTCGTATAATTTAAAGAGGTGTTCGTTCATTCCTTCCCTCTCACCATAGTGGAAAGGACCGTGAACAGGGGACCCTTCCAGGCTGATGTTCTGACAATCGCAGGGGCTGATGTGTGCCTGCTTGGTTCTCAGTTTAAAAAACCGAAAACTTCCCAGCTGAACTCTCAAAGCAGTTTACAAGGAGATAATTTAAACCAGCAAACCCTTCTAAAAATACAAAGCCATAACATTCTAAATTGCTAAGCACATTAAAAAGAACAGTCTTTTTATGACTTGTTACTTGGCCTTTTTGTTCAAGACAACAAAACAAGCTGTTTGGTGTCATCTGCCTCTCAGTTGCCAATGCCAAAGCAACCTTCTACATAAGTCTTTGCCTGTCTTGAGAAACGGGAGGATAGTTTGGTGTCCTTCAGTTTCCTTCATAGAAACCACTTCTTACATTTCTGGCTGGCTGATTGGTATTTATTGCTCATCCCCCCCCCAAAAAAAAGCAGTGCAGAATGCATATATATATTAACTACACACAAGTGACAAATGTCTTTTAGGCACCATTCTCAATCACTGGGATTGAGTGCTCTTTTCTTCCAATGCGCTCTGGAGACCAGAGGCTTAATTCATTTACTAGCATATATTATCGGGCCGATAATTACTATCAGCAGGGCTGACCCACCCTGACCGTGGTTCCCCCCCCCCCAAAGGTCCTTGCTCCGGCCTCCTGCTCCCAGTCAGATATCACAGCTTGTTAGCTCCTAGTGCTTGCATACAGGAAATGTTAGCAGGAACTAAGGAACCCAGAAACTCATAGTCCCTGAGAAACCATGTTGCACAGGGAGACACTCTGTGTCTCACAAGCCTAGAAGTCAGAATTTCTTGTACCAGCTCTCTATACTGAAAGAAGGCCTAGGTGAGCAGCTCACTGTTCAACATGTTCCTTGTTTTGTTCCCAGTTTGGATGAACTCTTCAGGGTTTGCTGTGGAACAGAGCAGGAGCTACCAGTCTTCCTCACACCAGCCCTCTCTGCGTGGATAAGATGCCTGGGTTTGGCTTCCGCACATAAAATCCAGTGCAGGCGGCCCTCAGTAGTATGGTTGCTCCCCCCCCCGCCCAACATCAGTGATTTGACTGCCTGGTTGAGGTTTATATGTGCCAGATTTTGGATTTGTAGCTCAGGTCTGGATTTGGCACTCATACTTAGGCATCTCACAAGCTCTTACAAGGTCTGGACAATCCATATGGATATGGGGGAATAAGTAAACATTGTCAAACATGGTCCACAAATTAATATCTCATTTTGTTCTCTCTCTTTTTTGTAGTGGGCTTACAGCCCAGGCAAACCCCCGCCCAGTGCTTGGGCCCTGTCTAGTCCTCGCCATGCCTGAAAATGATTGTGAGCACACACAGTCCTTGAGCAAGTTACTGCATTGCATTCCAGTCTTGGACTGATGAGATTCCTGAATCACACCCTGAATTCCCTGACTGCAGCTTGGATTTCAAGCATATGTGATTTTGCATTTGGGACCTAATAAATATATAGATAGATGCATAGCCAAAGGCTTAGTTCAAGGTACTGCCTGTGATCTGTGAAATGCCTAGATGGCTGGTGGCCAATGTTTCCAAGAGAATTTCCTTCCCTGCATTCTGTCATGATGTCTGAAGCAGTGATACGAAGCATAGTAACTTAGAAGCACATCCCTTGAAATCCATGGGAGTAACAATGGGTGGCAGCGATGGCAGGAGTATCGGTTCTATTCAACCTACACAGTGCTGGTATCCCTGTGCAAAATTAGAGTGGATTCTAGGATCAGGGGTAGGGAGTCTTTTTCAGCCTGAAGATCACATTCCTATATTGCCAACCTTTCAGGGTCCAAAGTGGGTGGGGCCAGAGCCAAAACAGTGAAGCAACAAGTGTGACTCTTGCCTTCCTACATTGGCTACATTCCAGCCAGGTAAAAGCATACTGTCACGGTCCAGTTCATGGGCGATCGAAGTCCCAGCTGGGGACGTCGGGACTGGGGGCAAGATGGTGGGAGCAGGAACGTAAGTCCAGAAGCCAGGAGTCAGAAAGCCAAGAGTCCAAGGGTCAGAGAGCAGGGAGCATAGCTGTCAACTTACAGATTTGAAAATAAGGGACCAGCAGCCAAAATAAGGGACCTGCTGCCTCACCTGTTCCAGGTGCTCCAGTCTTCCTGTCCTCCTGCAGTCTGGTCAAACTCATGCTGGTAGCTTTGAGAACACTGTCCAACCAACTTTGTAACCAGAGGTTCAACTGAATAGAATCTGAATCACATGCACCACAAGGCCTATGCAGCCTCAACTTAAGATGGCTCCCCGGCCTGGCTTTGCACTGCAAAGTTTGCAGCAGCACGTGCAACAAAATGGCGTCCAGCAATCAAAAAAACCCCTCAGCTTGCATTAACTAGCCACACACAAGGCATGCAAGCTCCACCCCCCAGTCGTTCTTAGACTTCTTATTGGGTGAGCAACACAGCCAAGCAACACAGTTGGAGCCTCCCTCCTCTCTGGCCAGCAGGGTGGGAGGGAGAGGAGCTGCTTCCTTTGAAATTTAAGGGACATCATTTAAGGGACATTTAAGGGACATCCATCAATAAGGGACAGCAGCGGGACATGGCACTTCAAATAAGGGACACTTGACAGCTATGGCAGGGAGTCAAGAAGCCAAGGGTCTGAGGGTCACGAAGCAAGGAGTCACAAAGTCAGGGGTCCAAGGATCAAGAATCAAGGAGTCAAACGCAGCAAGGCAGGAAGTGTGTTGCTGTGGCAAAGAGCCGAAGGGAAATTCTCACCTTATATCCCTTCCCAGTTCTTGCCACCAGGTGCTGTGAGTTACCAATCGGCCTCACCTGTGTGGCCTCGCCTTGCCTGTTCAGAACAAACTTAGGAAGGCCCCAGTCCTGCGAAGCCCTACTGGTCACAGGGCCTGGCTCCTGCACGCACACCTGATACATACCCTCCAAGTGCCCTGATTGTCCAGGGATAGTCCCAGAACCACACAAGCCACCCCAGCTTCTGATTTGGTCCCTTAATGTCCCTATTTCCCTGCCAGTGCCGTCGCTGCCGAGCTCAGGGAGAAGGATGAGCTGACACTTGTCCCAAGCGATGGCCTTACTTCTGATAGGAAATGCTGTGCAGAGTGGGGGGGGGACACAAAATATGGGGGATCGAGAAGGGCGAGTTGTGGGGTGGAGTGAGGAATGTCCCTATTTCCATCTGAGGAATGTTGGAGATAGGGGGTATGACATAGGGAGTGTATCAAATGTGAGGCCTAAACACACACACACACACACACACACACACACACACACACCCTTCATGCTCTAGATTCACATATAATACTTTGCATATTTGGAGTTTGAGGTTCATTCTTGGTTCCAGCCAAGCCAGAAGCACTGTGAAAATAAGTTCCAGAGCAAGCCAGGTGGAAGGCTTGTGACGGTGGCGTAGCGTGGGGGGTGCAGGGGGGGCCGGCCGCACCGGGTGCAACATCTGGGGGTTAGGGTTAGGGGGTGCAAATCCATGGGTTAGGGGGCGCAAATCCACGGGTTAGGGGGCGCAAATTACTTACCTTGCCCCGGGTGCTGACAACCCATGCTACGCCACTGGCTTGTGATGTGAACTGGAGGGAGAGAAGGAGGGCAACTTTATTGGTTCTTCTGGACTTAGCTGTCAACTTTTCCCTTTTCTTGCAAGGAATCCTATTGGGAATATAGGAATTTCCCTTTAAAAAAGGGAAACGTTGACAGCTATGCTTCTGGAACCTCTCAAGCAGCTTAACCATGTTTTTTTAGGTCACCGATTCCTGATACAAGGGTACCTCTGGTTACAAACTTAATTCGTTCCAGAGGTCCGTTCTTAACCTGAAACTGTTCTTAACCTGAGGTACCACTTTAGCTAATGGGGCCTCCTGCTGCTGCCGTGCAACCAATGTTTCCAGTCATTCACATCTCAGCTGGATCCCCTTCAATTGTCTTCTTCCAACTTATGAGGGCTATGAGCTAAATGGAAGCATATACTTCAAACAAAATAAATATGTACTGTATGTGCAGTGGGTCTTTCGCATATGCTACGCCATAGGCATGTATGGGAGATGCTTATCTCAACTTATGCACAATCACGCTACACCCATGTACAGTCCTACTTATTAGGGATAATCACACCATCTAGTCCTTTTGTTTAATTTTACAAACAAACAAACAAACAAACAAACATGTACACACACAAATGAAGAAATACAGTAAACTTACGCAAGGGTTATGTCCCAGGTATCACACCTAAAAACAAAATTGTGTATAGCCCAAACCCATTGGGTTCAATGACGGGTGAGATCGCCTCACCCCCTTTCTGCCCTATTTTTATTTTTTTAATTGCCACACACAAGTTAAATGTGTACAAGTTGTGGGCTTACTGTATTTCCTCTTCCAATAATAATTTTACAAACTGAAATACTGAATTAGAGACTGAAAAAGAGAAAAGCCCTCCTTGCTCTAACCCCTCCAAAAATACAGCAGCACCCATGGGTGCCACCAACAATGATCCGTAGCAAAACATTTCGGACGTGTGGGAGAGAATCTTGAGGAGATAACCAACTTGCCAATTCTATATAGGCCCAGTGGAAGGCGGGAGATGGGAGTCCTGTTTCTTGTTAGTTGCTGCCCTGATAACTGCTCGGGAAAAGGCAAGTACGTATTGTAAACAGAAGAGTGTCGCTATAGCAACGCGGCCGTTCAACTTTTAACTCCTCAAAACAGAAGTAATTAGTTCTCTCAGCTTTGTATTTCTGCATTTTCGTACCAGCAAAAGATTGCGCCCCTCACTCCCCCAGCTAGACATGTCCTGGCAGTTAGGATCCAGCTGGGCTCAGATGTCCACAGAGCATCTTGTCATTAAAACACCAGGAAATGCTCCCCCAGCCCCTCACACGCTTCTTTTAAGTACTCGGGAAGGAGGACAAGGCTAATGTCTCATCTTCACTGCTCTTTATAGTTGTTTAAAAACACACTCCCCATACCGCTTCAAAGGAGAGGGCCGGTCCTAGCTCCTACTGACCTTAGATATTTTAGGTGTGTTGGGTCCTTACGAGGTTCCCACCTGGCTTGTTGTAAATCACCCCAATAAAAGACATGCACAAAAACACACACACATCCTTTGCAGAAAATGGTGTGTGTATGTGTGTGTTTGTGTGTGTAGCTCTCATGCTCCATGCTAGCCAATGTGTACTCTTAAACTGGCGTACGTTTAAACGGGACTGACCGTTTTGATCTGTAGCCAAGTCCACCTCAAAGGCTCAGGGCGAAGCACAAACACACATGGATAAAACAAAGCCAGCGCAGATAAATATCTAGCAAGCGTTAGAACGACTACACCCACATTCAGGTTCCACAACGGCAACAAAACATTGAATGAGATATTATCAACGTCCGGCATACATTTGGGTAAGTTAACCAAGGTGGGTTTGCAGAATGCGGAAATGGTGTGGCACAATGTGGAATTTGAGGCAGAACGTGAAACCCGAATCATTTCGCTTTTGGTTTTCTAAAGGCAAGATTTCGAAAGCCCTAGCTATGCAGGACATTCCAGAAGCGAGTGGGCAGTGGAAAATGCATACCCTCCACGTGCCCTTATTTTCCAGGGACAGTCCTGGAATTATGAGAGCCACCTCAACTTCTGATTTGATCCCAGAGTCTCCCTATTTCCCCAGCCAGTGCGACTGCTGCCAAGGGAGAAGGAGGAGCCAGCCCTTATCCGGAGTAAAAGCAGCGGTGGCAGAAGGGTGGGTGTGTGGAAATGTTCTGTGAGGTGTTCATGCAAAAATGGGTGGGTGTGTGAGAGAGAGAGGAGGGTCAGTTGGTGGGGGGAGTGAAATGTCCCACTGAGGAATGGATGAACCTATTCATTGCGGCTGTCTCCGTTTCTCGCTTTACCAACCTTAAATTCAGGCACCCACAATTCCGCGCTAATGTGTGGTGTTAAAAAAATCTTGACGAAAATCCTAGGCGATTTCTCCTGATGAACACATATTTGACGAAGGCACACATTTCTGCAAACAGCACAGTCCTAAAATAACACATTTATGTACATCAATTTCACTAATATATTCAATCTTAAGCACACTCCCCCTAATCTGTGTATTTCTGTAGATATTGATTGGAGAACTGCGCTGCAAAATTTACATAGCTGTGAATTTCGAAGGGTGACTGTGTTCCGGTTCTCATCTTCCTTTGGAAAGCGCAAATCTGGTAGATCCGGCTTTTAAGCGAGAATTGAATCTAATTTCTCCCCCCAGCCCAACCCCAGAAGGTCACCCTTGTGAGAATATGGCCCGCAGGCATCCAAAGCCGCTGCCCCCACCTTTGTGACTGGGATGGGATTCAGGATATTACACTCAACAAGAAACTTACGAGCGTGGAGATAAGCCAGAACTTCTCAGCTGAAAGAGAGAAATGGCTCTACGGATGAGAGAGCATGTTCTCCTTCATGGAGAGCACTTGTTGCGGTGGGGTATAGCAAGTCATCCCTCTGTTGCTGGGTGAGTAAGATTAGATGGCCACATTTGCGATTGGGCTCCTCTATGTTGTTGGGGTGATTTTAATGTTGCTATTCCTGATTGACAGCCTATTAGCTTTATATTTCCTGCGCGCAGCGTTGAGCTTTCCCTTTTCGCTGCGCGCATCAGATCACCCACCCACCCTCCCTATATTTAGGGTTGTTCGCATTGACCTTGCTATGCCTGTCATGGGGTCATCTGCTTTTGGGGCAGGGGCCTGGTAGGAATTTTGTCCATTTGGCTGATTGGCTGGTGCCATTTGGGTTTTGCCTACTGTGTAGCAAATCATCACAACTTGTAAGGTTGCGGTTAGGCATTGGTTAATTTTTGGTTGGTGGAGGGGATGTGGTTGGCTGTGGCTGCCCCTCCAATGATGCTGCTGCTGCAAGGGAATTCCGTTAAAGGAATCCAGGGGCTTGCCATGCTCTTGTCCGAACCCCTGTCAAGGGGCTAGAGCCACACAAGAGCCCCTGGGAGCATTTGGGGAGAACCTGGCACCCAGCTCCATTTTCTCCCCAAATTGTTTTCACTTTCTGACTTTTGTGGGCATGCAGATGTCAGTCTGTCCCTGGGCAGGGACAGATAGTCGCAACCACTGCCTAAGCAACCACTCACATTTTTTGTATTTTAATAAAGTTGTGGCCAAAATTATGCCAAAAACCCTAAACTAAAATTCTGTGTGAATTGTGTTTTATTTGAGGGTGGCTTGGGGACCTCGACACACAACATCATCTGGGCATAGGATGAGATAAACTGCTGTACCTAAGGTCTTCATTCCTTTGAGGGCAACCTTCCATATCCTGCCTACCAATGGTGGGTGTAAGGTAAAGGTAAAGGGACCCCTGACCATTAGGTCCAGTCGTGACCGACTCTGGGGTTGTGGCGCTCATTTCGCTTTATAGGCCGAGACAGCTTCCGGGTCATGTGGCCAGCATAACTAAGCTGCTTCTGGCAAACCAGAGCAGCACATGGAAACGCCGTTTACCTTCCCACCGGAGTGGAACCAATTTGTCTACTTGCACTTTGACGTGCTTTCGAACTGCTAGGTTGGCAGGAGCAGGGACCAAGCAACGGGAGCTCACCCCGTCGCGGGGATTCGAACCGCTGACCTTCTGATTGGCAAGTCCTAGGCTCTGTGGTTTAACCCACAGCACCACCCGCATCCCATGATGGGTGTAGTCACAGGTAAAAGTCGGTTGGACTAGAGAGAAAGTACACAGATCACTGGCCTGTCCTTTGTGCAATGTTCTAGCCATGCAAAGCTTTCGAAACACCCACATCTCTCAATTTAGGCAAACAGCTCCAGAACACCTTCCAGCCAGACAAAGCAACTCAAGGAGCTCATGTAGCTTTTGCTAATAAAGATTTAACTCCAGCTTGAAGGGTGTGGCTGACTGCCGGCTTGCTCTTTGACACTTGGGTAGCATCAGCTACCAAGTCTACTATCCCCCAACTGCCATGTTCCAATTGGTGCCGAAGCCTTTACAGCTGCAATCTGTACTTCGCGTTTTTCAATCTATGCTTATGAAACAGGGATGAGGGGGACCAGTGGCTCTGCAGATGTTGTTGGAGTACAGCTCCCATTGTCCCTGACCATGGCCTGTGCTGGCTGAGTCCTGCAACTTCTTGGGTGGGTGTGGCGATTAGGACACAGATTCCCCATCACTGTCACACTCTGCCTGTTGTTTTCTAAGGTCACTAGTATACGGAGACACACAATACATGCCATAGGTCACGACGGGAGGAGAAATGGCGGGTGGGAGAGTTGATGGAGGGCAAGAGATGCTGGCAACCCAATACGTTTCTGCTTCTAAGCAAGACCACCAAAGCCAGAATCCGTTCGGAGGAGGCGAAGCCAGCCCGGATAAAGTAAGCATTGACCCCGATTCCTCATACCAACAATCTGAAGCAAATCCAAAGCAAACTTTTCATTTGTGTCCTCAAATATTCCGTCCTGTTATTTTAGTATATTTTGCATAGCTCTGCACTTTCTGGTTTTGGCCTCAACTTTTATTTTCTACGAAAAAGGCAGTATACAAGTGCAGACAGACTAAAAGCAGGAGGCTCTAGTGAAATATGGACATAGAGCTGAGACACCTTGCCTTCGCACAGAAGTCTCCTTTGAGTGCTTCATGCCAGCCTGTTCTTTCCGGGCTGCTGTACCTGCCTCCTCTCACGTACTTCATCACCGGACTGCAGTGCTGCCGCTGAGATGCCCTTCCCAGTAGTTGTTCCAGCTACCATCTTACTACAGCAACCATTGACAACCAGGCACCCTCCAGGCATTTGGGACTAAGGTTTCCATCAGTCTCAGCCAGCACAGCCATGTTGGAAAAAAAATGATTTACCAAAAAATACACTCTTGACCAGGGAGGAACATGCAAGGTTCCTATTTATTTTTAATCGCGCGCGAGAGACTTATAAACTGAAATTTCATGGGGGAAAATATCCAAGCGTTTTGTAATAATTACACACACACACACAAAATGGAAACCACATACCGAATTAAAACCACAGATCATCAGCTAACTTATTCCCAGGAAATGCTTGGTTGTTACTGAATGTCCCTTCTGTTAGGAGAGACACATCAGCAGACGAATACCAACATTTCCACATCTGCTGCAGCAAAACCCCAGTTTTTCCAGTTATCTCCAAGATACTACATATACCTGCAGCAACGTCTCCACCTCCATCGTTCAGCCTGGACACTGAGGTCCAGTGCCAAGGGCCTTCTGGCAGTTTGCTCACTGCGAGAAGTGAGGTTACAGGGAACCAGGCAGAGGGCCTTTTCGGTAGTGGCGCCCGCCCTGTGGCATGCCCTCCCATCAGATGTCAAAGAGATAAACAACTACCTGACATTCAGAAGACATCTGAAGGCAGCCCTGTTCAGGGAAGTTTTTAATGTGTTTTTAATATTTTAATATTTGTTGGAAGCCACCCAGAGTGGCTGGGAAAACCCAGCCAGATGGGTGGGGTATAAATAAATTATTATTATTATTATTATTATTATTATTATTATTATTATTATTAAAAGGTAAAGGGACCCCTGACCGTTAGGTCCAGTTGCGGACAACTCTGGGGTTGCGGCATTCATCTCGCTTTACCGGCCAAGGGAGCTTCCGGGTCATATGGCCAGCATGACTAAGCCGCTTCTGGCGAACCAGAGCAGCGCACGGAAACGCTGTTTACCTTCCGGCGGTACCTATTTATCTACTTGCACTTTGACGTGCTTTCAAACTGGTAGGCGGGCAGGAGCAAGGACCGAGCAACGGGAGCTCACCGCGTCACAGGGATTCGAACTGCCGACCTTCTGATCAGCAAGCCCTAGGCTCCGTGGTTTATTCTTATTACTCATCTACAAATGTAGGTTCTCTTTCTGCATTTACAATGATAATACCATGTGGTGAATGAATTGACTGTGTTGAGAGACACCCGTTGTCATTCATCTACTGTAGAAGGAAAGTGAATGGAAGCTGGGTACAGTGGTACCTCAGGTTACATACGCTTCAGGTTACAGACTCTGCTAACCCAGAAATAGTGCTTCAGGTTAAGAACTTTGCTTCAGGATGAGAACAGAAATCACGTGGTGGCAGTGCGGCAGCAGCAGGAGGCCCCATTAGCTAAAGTGGTGCTTCAGGTTAAGAACAGTTTCAGGTTAAGAACGGACCTCCGGAACGAATTATGTACTTAACCCGAGGTACCACTGTACAAAACAGGGGAGAGCTGTTCAACAGTGGAACAAACTCCCTTGGGAGGTTGTGGACTCTCCTTCCTTGGAGTTTTTAAAGCAGAGATTGGGTGGCCATCTGTCATGGATGCTATAGCTGAGGTTCCTGCATTGCAGGGGGTTGGACTAGATGACCCTTGGGCTCCTTCCAACTCTATGGATCTATGATTCTAGGGATCTCTGTTGGCACTATTATTTACTTGCTTAAGTTTCTGGGCTGTTTAGAAGTTCTGTGAGTGAAGGAGCTGAAAGGTGACTTGTCCATCCCGCCCAATGCCAAGCTCTCCTCTCTCCCTGTACTTTGCTTCTGCCAAAGCTAGGCTATGCATCTGTGCAGCTTCACCCAACAGAACTACAGCCCTATAGTCCAGAAAAGAGAAACATACTAAGTGGGGGGAACTGCCAAATATTTCTGAGACCCGTCAGAGGCTGGATCAAGAGAGGAAGAGAAATTGCTTAAGAAAAACAAACCCATTCTTGGCCCAGAAACCCAGCACTCAATAAGGAAATTGGCAGTGCCAGTCTTGGCCTCAGGGGCGAGGCCCAGCTGCCTAAAGAAATGGTATCATAGCTTATTTGGCTTCCTGTAACCCAAAACCAAAGCAGAAAAAAGGATCACTCCGTGTCACGTCCTGCACCGTGCAATGATAATTTGTTCTTTCTGAAAGTCTCCATTTCCCTAAGCACAGGCTTCCCCTAAATACGTATTTTATCCACATTGCCTAAGTCAGGGCTGCGTACGCACTGTACATCATAAGGCACATTGAAAGTATATTCCCCCAAAGAATCCTGGGAGCTGTAATTTGTTAAGGATACTGGGAACTGTAGCTCTGTGGGAGTAAACTACAGTTCCCATGATTGGGGTGGGTGGATTTGGGGAATGTGCCTTAAATGTGTAGTCATGAGCAGTGCTTTTTTTCTAAAATAAAATGTTTAGGGGTACTTTCATTTTGACTCAAGAAAACCACCATTTTATAGTTCAAATTGGGAAAAATAAATACAGCAAATGGCCAAAAGTACAAAGATTCACAAAATGTTTAGGGGTATGCGTACCCCTGCGTCCCCCCAGAAAAAAGCACTGGTTGTGTGTTTGCAGCCCAAGTGTCTCATATTTGAAAGCAGGGTTATTTTATTTCTTTTCTCTGCTTGTTCTAGAACAGATATTTCCTATTAGTAGTGGGGTTTCTTTATTCAATAGGATATCATCTCCTGAAGCAGGGAAGTGACCTGCCTTTTACAAACAAAATAGAGCTCCTGTTCTTTTTAAAAGCTACATTCTTGTTGCTCTGTCCCAAAATTCCTAGATGATGTATGTATGTAAATATGTCCTAGGTAAAAGTATACTTCGAAATCTTAAAGAAAATAAAGCCAACCTTGTAAAAACAAAACCGCTTTAGTTATGGTGTCAGAAATTTGTTCAGTGTTGACATTTAACAGTCAGTATTAACATTGTAATAGACCTAGTGCCAAGGGTCAGAAATCCTTGTATCGCGAAGCTTTGTTTTTGACATGTACACCCATAGCCCAGTAAATGTCATTTAGCCAGAAATGAGGATGACATTTGGACGTTTATTGGGGGAACTGCTAGCTTTGACGTCTAGTAGTAAATGTCAGAATTGTCTGATATTTCCCTCTGGGTCTATTAAAATCTCACAACCACAAAGTTTGTAATGCAAATACCCCCTTGCAGGTCAACCCCTGAACCATTATTCTGTTCAGCTCCCAGGCATGCCTCATTTGAGACTAGGCTGCACATGAGAATTCATACATCGGACTTCCGAGAAACATCAGACGGAAGACACTGATCTGTTAATCAGCTGGAATCAATAAAGTGAATTCCCAAGGACTCTCTCGGGATAGGAATAGATGAGGTAACATATTGCTTTTACGATTTCTGATTTATTCCTACTCTGGCGACAACTTACAGCCTGTCTAAGGCTGCAGTGCAAAGCATAATCACCAGGCAGCAAACTCCATTGAACTCAGCAGCTCAATGCAAAGGAAATATATTTAGGGTTTGGGCTATGGTCAGGTTAGGTTTATGGAATCTATGCATAAACTTCCCACTAAAAAAATAAAATAAAATCTGAAAGTGATTTGCAGCTGAGTGAAAGATGCAATAATGAAAATCACACAAACCTATTTAAAGCAGATTTAACAGATTTATTTTGCTGTTGATTTTAATTGTTTGAAACTGTTTTCACAAAACATAAAAGCCAAAGCAATATAGGGCATGCTTAGCACTCATTTCCGTGCTATTTGATTCCTGGGGGGGAGGGGGAATCCAATTGCAGCCCCCTTAACCTGGAAAATTACAGGAGTAAAGTGATGAAAGTTGAAAACTCTCCGCTTGGCACACCTGTATACAGTTCTTTCCTGCTGTTTTCATGGGGGAACAGAAGCACAAATGGGCGGAGAGGGTGGGGGACCAGTGACGTTGTGCACGAACGTTCATGGTTGTGCCACACCATCCCCACTGATATGAATGAAATTCCGTGTGACATGCCGGCATGGGGGGCCAGAAAGCCACAGTTCCATAACACGGCAGGAAAGTAACGTCAGAGAACAGGACAGAAGCACTAGCATTATAACCAGGAAAATGAATGCAGTACCCCCACGTCTGAATGCAACAGTGGCGTAGCGTGGGGGGTGCAGGGGGGCCCGGCCGCACCGGGCACAACATCTGGGGGTTAGGGTTAGGGGGTGCAAATTACTTGCCTTGCCCCGGGTGCTGACAACCCACACTACGCCACTGGAATGCACCCCGAGTTTAGATAGCTTTAGTTCAATCTGCTCGATTTTCCTCACAGTTCAAACTTGGGAGAGCACCCTGCAGCCCAACTAGCCAATGGACCTTAGCAGATACTGAAAGTACGTTCCATAAATGGTCACATGACTTCTGACTGAAATATACACGGAGTCGAGAGTGGATTTCATACTCTTTATTCAGCTCATAGTGATGAGGAGGAATGGAAGTTCCCCCACAATATCTGCTTTATATACATTATTTACACAATGGGCTGCACGTGATTGGCTAATTCCAGGATTCTCCTGTAGGCCAATCAGGTTGTGGATTCACTTCCACCTGGAGCTGGATTGGGTGGCTCCTGCGGACCAATCATACTGCTGCATTGTTCTAGGACCAATCAGACTGCTGCATTCTGAATCCTATTGTTCTAGGACCAATCAGACTGCTGCATTTTGGATCCTATTCAACTCAGTACATAACACTGACCATAATAAACCATTTGCTCCAATGACATTTCCCCCAACCCATCCCATGCACCAATTGGGGAGTTTCTTTTTGGGGGTAGTTACTTACTGAATGTGGATTTTGTTGTGTCCGCCCCCTCTCCTTGAAATTGGTGACCCCTGAACTTTTAGCAACACAGGATTCATTGTTGTCAGAGACTCATATGAGCCTGGGACATGGCATCTGAATGGAGACAGTATTAGCATATGGACTGACATCATTTTTAAAAAGCACTCAGGTGAAGCTAGGTCTGCTTTTTGAGATGGAGCAGGACACGTTCCGTTCGCCCTTTATCTCCTCTCCATTTCACCCACAGTTGCCCTTTTCCAATTTGCTTTTGCCCTCCCCAAAATCCAGAGGCTCTGGGCTGTCTGTGTGACTGCTTTGACCTTGGTTTGCCTTCCTGCCACGAATTCTCCAGGAAACTGCCATTTTTCGCACAGTGCTGTTATCTGTCCCACTGAAACCAGGAGGGCTTTGTGAAGGAGTGAGAGCCAGATAGGCAAACATTTGCATTATGTCTATGTGACTCCCAGGGAGATAAAGCTCGTCTTTTCAATTAAAAACCCCCCATGCCCCCTTCTTGGACTCTACAGTGTCTTAGGAACACTGGCACACTTAGCAACAAACACTTGCATTATCTCTCGCTCCTATACCTGGAGTCTGTCACATTGGCTTGACATACTTGAAAGATAAGCGCTAGAAACAACTCTTAAGGAAGGAAGTGAAGCTGGGGGGGGGCAGCAAATATAGCCTCCGAAATACAGCCTCCCCAAAATATGCAATGGAAGATGTAAAGTTGAAAACACTGGGGCAGGAGCTCCTTGACATCTGCAGAAGCTCTAGTGTGAACATGGAGTTCGCCCATGTATGAGGGACTCTCTATTCATTGTAATACCAGGAAAGCTTTGCATGAATATATCGTATTGTGTTGGTGTTGCTCCACAATGGCAGAGGGCCTTCTCTGCAGTGGCTCCCCCCTCCTTGTGCAATGCCCTCCCATCAAATGTCAAGGAGATAAAGAACTACACAACTTTTAGAAGACATCTGAAGGCAGCCCTGTATCAGGAAGTTTTTAATGTTTGACGTTTTATTATTTTTTATATTTTCCTGGAAGCCGTCCAGGATAGCTGAGGAAACCCTGCCAGATGGGTGGTGTTATGTACTGAGCTGAATCGACTCCAAGTATCTTTCAGGTGGGGAATAAATAAAATGATGAAGAAGAAGATGAATGGGAAAGCTCATGTGAAGCCATAGTCATAATTTTGATTCTGGTCCCTGCTAAAGGAAGATGATTCTGGTGGGCAAACCAAAGCTAAACCTTCTACTTTTGCAAGGTGGAGAAACTGCTTGTTCCCTTCAAAAAAATAGGAAAAGACTAGTTTAGAATTAACCACCACTCATTAGGGGTCCTGGGACGTGGTTGGCGCTGTGGGTTAAACCACAGAGCCTAGGGCTTGCCGATCAGAAGGTCGGCGGTTCGAATCCCCACGACGGAGTGAGCTCTCGTTGCTCGGTCCCTGCTCCTGCCAACCTAGCAGTTCAAAAGCACGTCAAAGTGCAAGTAGATAAATAGGTACCGCTCCAGCAGGAAGATAAATGGCATTTCCATGCGCTGCTCTGGCCCGCCAGAAGCGGCTTAGTCATGCTGGCCACATGACCTGGAAGCTGTCTGTGGACAAACGCCGGCTCCCTCGGCCTATAGAGTGAGATGAGCACAGCAACCCCAGAGTCATCCGTGGCTGGACCTAATGGTCAGGGGTCCCTTTACCTTTACATTTGGGGTCCATTATTTTTCCTGTTCTTTTGCTGTTGCTTTTGAGTTTCTTCTTTTTTAAAAAAATAAAATAAAGGTGTGCCTGCACAGGTAAGCCTATACCTTTGTGGATGCCCACTCAGAGGGATAACTCTGGGAAGGCCATTCACAGATGAAGAAAAAGAGGACAAGCAAAGAGACTGCCAGTATTTTGTGGGAGTGATTCAATCACACATCATACATTTGTAGTGGATTAAAGTGCTTTGTCATGCAACAAATCCACTTGGGGAAAAAATTCAAGTCTTAGAAATGAACAGATGATTACCTGGAAGGTGTCTGTACACCTCACAAGCAACTGATGGTAAATGCAGGATGAATGCTCGTTGTCGTATAACAGCCCTGAAATCAAATGAGAACGAAGGCACAAGGAAGGCCAAACATAGCCTTAACTTTGTGCTGGTGGTACAGGATGAGGAAGGGACGCGGCTGGCACTGTGGTCTAAACCACTGAGCCTCTTGTGC
Organism: Podarcis melisellensis; assembly: GCF_964234715.1. Taxonomy (NCBI): domain Eukaryota; kingdom Metazoa; phylum Chordata; class Lepidosauria; order Squamata; family Lacertidae; genus Podarcis; species Podarcis melisellensis. The sequence continues at coordinate 14,824,541 of NC_138537.1, forward strand.
TTGCTGATCAGAAGGTCGGCGGTTCGAATCCCCACAACGGAGTGAGCTCCCATTTTTCTGTCTCAGCTCCTGCCAACCTAGCCATTCAAAAGCACGTCAAAGGGAAAGTAGATAAATAGGTATTGCTGCGGCGGCGGGAAGGTAAACAGCATTTCCGTGCGCTCTGGCTTCCGTCACAGTATTCCGTTGCGCCAGAAGCAGTTCAGTCATGCTGGTCACATGACCCAGAAAGCTGTCTGTGGACAAACAGCCTGAAAGCAAGATGAGCGCCGCAACCCCTTAGTCACCTTTGACTGGACTTAACTGTCCAGGGGCCCTTTACCTTTTTTTTTAAAGGATGAGGGCTTAATAAGTCTGGACTATGGAGAGGCCCCTGTGCAAGATCTGAAGCCGCACAAAGGTGTGTCTTTCATTTCCCCCCCCCCCCAAATTTTAAAATTAATTTTCCAAAAAAAATTAAAACAAACAAACATCCTATTTGTAATTAAACCAATCTTGGTAACATTGTTAAATGACTTCCTCAAATCCCCCTGGTTGAATTTCATTATACATCATTTTAACAGTTTTCCAAAACCTATCTTCTCAAAGAAAAATTATCTTGATCACTTAACATCTTTCATTCCTTCTAATCTGGCTTTAAACATCTTAATTCCTATCCTTACATATTTAAGTCCTAAGCCTATCTCGTATTTGCAAACTTTTCCAATTAGGTTATCTTAACGTATTTAGCTAAATAGTCTTTAAATTCTATCCATTCTTCCTGGTACTCCTCCTCCTTCTGGTCGTGGACTCTTCTAGTCAGGTTGGCTAGCTCCGAAAAATCCATCATCTTCATCTGCCAATCTTCCACTGTTGGTACTTCTTGTGTTTTCCAGTTCTTCGCTAACAAAATTCTTGCTGCAGTTGTGGCATACAAAAATAATTGAACATCTTTCTTGGGCAATTCCAAACCTGTTATTTCAAGAAGAAAGGCCTCTGGTTTCTTAATAAATGTATATTTCAACATTTTTTTCAATGAATCTTCTCCCAGAAGTCTTTCACCTTGGGGCAGGTTCACCACATCTGATAAAAGGTACCCTCTTTTTCTTTACATTTCCAAAATAGATTATCACTGTTGTGGTAAGCGTTGATAATTAGTAAACTGCAGTTTCCCCAGGATATGAGTAAGGCCATTGCTAGGTGGTCTAGGGCGGACTGTTCCTTACAGGTGGCGTTTAAGCAGAGTGAGATTAAGATGCATAACCCCCCCTTAAGCCTCCCTGGTCCTCTGCCTGCAACCGCTCTCACTGCATATGTATAGTATCCTTCCAATGATGGATTTTCAGCCACCCACGTCTCCTGGAGAGCGATGATATTAAAGTTTTGACGGTATACTGTTGTGGTATATTTTTGCTAATTTTACAGGAGTCAAATACCATCTATACATCATTTTCATTATATTTTCCTTTAACACCGTACATGCGTTGAACTTGACCCCTTTCTTCCACAATCTTTCCCAGTCTTCAAACATTATACAAAGGCGGGTCTTTCAAGCACTTACTTAGTTATGATACACAGCCTGCCTGCTTCCTCCCTACGATTAGTAATCCATGAAACGGACCTGGATGTCGCCCTTCAGAATCCTTCAGAATCTACACATGCCTTTTTCGGGCAGTAATCACCCCATTATCATCACTGACAGGAGTGATAAATCTGTCAACATCTGGGCCTGGCCAACTTTTCCTCCCACAACCCCTGCACTAGGAGAAGCTAACTTTTGCCGAAGCCTCAAGGCACAAAAAGAGCTATTTTCTAAAACTCGGCTTCCTGATTCTGGCAGAATTATAGCAGGTGCACCACCCTGTCCAGAGATCTGTGGGAATGAATCCCAATCCGACGTCAAAGGTTATTACCGCAAACATGTTGCTGAAATCGAAAACCCAGCTGGTCGGAAGGGCTGTGGGAAGTACCAAATGATTGATTTGCATTGTGTGGGGTGGGATGGGGGGCAGCTAGTGGGCAATGCAGAGTTTGGGACCCTGAGCTGATTGGGTGGGGTTCTGTGAGTGCTCATCTCTCCGTGGGGCCAGCACCAGGCTGCAGGGGGTCCATGGCATGGGGCTGTCAGGAGCTCAGCCTACACTCGAGTAGGACCCTGGCAGAGACACATGCCCGACTGGCATGTTCTCTCTCTCCTGGCCGATTGTTTGGGAGCTTCATAAGCTTTCTTCAGCCCGAACATCACAGCGACCGATACCACCGGCACACTTAGGGATCCACAGAGTTTGCGCATCATGTGTAACGGAGCAACTCAGCATTTTGGCTAATCTACTTTATTTACATATAAACACACACGGAGCACTGCAACATGGCTCCCTCTCTCTCTAGCATCAGACAGCAAAGAGAAAAAGAACAAAGCAAAACAGGCCCGCCTCATGGAACACAGAAACACAAACATCCTGTTTCCGTCACTTCCCACTCTGTGGAGTCAAAACATAGACAAAAATCCCATGACTGCAATCATGGAGCAGGAATTCTAACAGGGGCTGCCAATGCCCCCCCAGCCAAGTTAATGTCTTTCTCAGTAGTGGCTGTTACCCATTTGGAGTGGTAGGGTGGAGACGGGGGCGAAAATCAACGGCAGGCAGAACCAACTAATTCTAGTTTTTTGTCCCCATCCTCCTCCCTGTTGAGTTCTGTAAGGGCAATACTGAGTCGAAGGAGGAGGAAGCTGATTCAGTAGAAAAACTGGCAGGTAGGGACTGGCTGAAGGAAGACTGGGGTTCTGGGGGCAGTGCCCAGTTCACCCAAGTTCTACCTATAGTCTTGTCCCTACTGGGACTGTGTATCTATAAAATCTATTCATTTTATATATCTAACACTACTGGGACTGTAGAAGTATAAAGGACGTAGATTTTATGGAGCTATCTGGTGGGATATTGCAGACCCTCCAAGTGTACCTGTATTCCGGGGTTTCTCATTTGATCCTGGAATATCCCACTTTTTCTTGGGACATCCCTATTTTCATTGGAGAAATGTCAGAGGGTATGAGGTTATGTGACCCGCTCCCTGAGCCAAGGAGATAAGTATAGTGGTACCTCGGGTTAAGTACTTAATTTGTTCCAGAGGTCCATTCTTAACCTGAAACTGTTCTTAACCTGAAGCACCACTTTAGCTAATGGGGCCTCCTGCTGCTGCTGCTGCGCCACCGGAGCACGATTTCTGTTCTCATCCAGAAGCAAAGTTCTTAACCTGAGGTACTATTTCTGGGTTAGCGGAGTCTGTAACCTGAAGCGTATATAACCTGAAGCGTATGTAACCCGAGGTACCACTGTACCGCATTTACTCGAGTCTAATGTGCCATCAAATCTAATGTGCACCTTAATTTTCAGAACATTGAGGGGGGGAAAGTATTTGCTGATGACTGTACGTGTGCTATCAAATCTAATGCACACCTTAATTTTCACAATGTAATTTGGCCCAAAAAAGGTGAGCATTAGATTTGAGTAAATATGGTAACTGTACAACTTTTTATCTGAAGGCTGCCCTGTATAGGTAAGTTGCCGGTTTTGTTTTAATGTTTTGTGTTTTGTTATGGAATATGTTGTCCCTATTTTTATCAAAGAAATGTTGGAGGGTATGGCACTGAATTCTGGGTCATTAAACATGGCGGACAGCTACCACAAATGACAGCCAAGCTCGATTCCCATTCAGAAGTGGCAGCGCCGCCATTCCACAACTGAAATAGCTCAGTGTGGTTTTTCCTATTTTGCCGTTTGAGGTGAAACAGGAACATGCCACTCTCCCCACCCACTGCTGCCCCAACCCCCTTGCTGCTGTGCCACTGCCACCCTTCTGTGACCAGCCTGGGGGCACCTATGAAGCACAAGAAGTTCCCAGCAAGATCTCGCCAAAGTTTCACGAGACCGGGCAGAGCAGGGCTAGTTCCCGACCTGGCTGAGCTCTGTTGTTGGGCTTGCCTCTCAGCTCATTGTCTCTGTTGTTTCGCTGAAGGCAAAACAGCAAACATTTCCTATGGGATTGTTGCGCCTTGAACATTGGAGGAGCTTATAAATTGAATGAAGAAGCATTGTAGCTTTTCCTGTTCACTTACAGCAGAGATTTTACTACTAGTCAGCAAGAGAACAATCAAGGAAAGGAAGGAAAAGAGGCCATGACCTGGATACTTAACTTCCTGGCACCTAAACGGACAGCAGCTAAAGTTGACACTTCAGCCCTAAGCCAAATGAGTGGCGCCACTGAAATTCAATAATATGTGGTCTGAATGTGCAAGGTAGACTTATAAGCCGCTCGGGGGGGGGGGTGTTTCCATGTTTTGAATGAATATAGTGATGCAGTCAGGTTCTGCTGAAGCTAGCATGGGAGCCTGTTTGGAAACCAAGTGAAGGCACTTTGAGTTTCTCAGAGGAAGAGAGGGGCATGTGTCATAAGCAACTTACATAGCACATGGCTCTCTACCAGTATATAGCAAATAGGCAGCCATTTTCCTGAATTCCTTCTTTCCCAAACCCGTTCTCATTTCATGCAGAGCAGGGGGCGGCAAACTTTTTCAGCAAGGGGCCGGTCCACTGTCCCTCAGACCTTGTGGGGGGTCAGACTATATTTTGGAAAAAAAGAATGAACAAATTCCCACAAATAACCCAGAGATGCATTTTAAATAAAAGGGCACAGCATTCAATGCAAGAGTACCAGGCAGGCCCCACAAATAACCTACAGATGCATTTTTTTTAAAGGAAGCATTCTACTCAGGTATGCCATTCCCCCCCAACTCTCCCCTCCCTTCTCCACAGCACCGGCCAAGCCCTGGTGGCTGCTTACATGTGTCTTGCGAGTGAAAGGGCTCAGGAGATGGGCTGGCAGCAAAAAAGCCCAAATTGAGCCTGCTTACAATGGCAGGTCCTCAAGTGCTAACGCTGCTGCTGGCACTAACAAAGTCCAGCCCCCTTCCTCTTGGCAGGGCAGGGAGAAGCCAGGAGGAGGGAGGGAGGAGGTGATGTTGAACGCACACGCTAGCACAGCCCGAATGATCAGATCCACACCGATCCACTTGGCGATTCCTGGACAGTCCATGGGCCAGATCCAGAAGGCAACTGGGCCAGATCTGGTCCCTGGGCTGTAGTTTGCCTACCCATGGGTTTGAGTATTGAGCCTGGGTGACCTGAGTTCTCATCTGCACTCAACCATGAAGCTCTCTAGGAGACCTTGAGCCACATACCCTCTTGTGGCGATCACACAGGGTCCCCGGATGTTTCACCGTCTATTGATCCCTGTGCCACCACTTTATTTCTCGCTGCCACCACCCAGGCCCTACCTGGGACAATACTGAGTCCAGTCAGGTTTAAATTGGAACATGAACTTCTGTTTATTTATTGCAGTTTAACAAGCGTGTGGTTTCATAAACAGTATCGGTCAATTACAATCATAGGGTGCCTATCCAGACCTATAACTTCCGCTACCAGCTCTCCCTCACTAAACCACCTCTCAGATGTTCACTCGTCTTCTTAGCTCCTAACTGTTCCTGACTTAGCTTATTTCGCTGCACTAACTCAACCTAGACTCTATCCCAATTCACTCCCACTCCAAGCAACCTCCCAACGAACTCCTCCTTCGCCCCTCCCAGAGCTGGTTTTATAGTCCCTCTGACTCCACCCCCTGGGTTCTGACTGGGTAACTTGTTTAACTATTTCACCTCCAGCACTCTCATATGTTAACGTCACACCTCTCTTATCCTAAACTTCCTCACAGGGTTGTTGTTGAGATAAGATGGGGAGGAGGCACAAAGCACGTATGCCACCTTTAGCTTCTCAGAGAGAAGTTGGTATATAAGTGTAACACTAAATAAGGAAAATATACAGAGGATGGGTTTGGGCCCTGCAGCAGCAGGTTAGGAACAGTTAACCCTTGTTAACCCATGAAAGATGCCATTGTCAATCTCTTCTCATCAGGATTTTTTTAAAAAACAAGAACAGCAACAACTTCCAGGTCTAACACACCCTGAACACTTTCTGATTAAAGCTTGTTTAAATAATACACAAGCAGCATTTTGTTGGTTGCTACTAGGTTTCTGGGTGTTTTTTAACGGTAAGCTAAGCTTTAGGAAATAATATTGGTTTTGCCACTGGCGTCACAAAGCTGCAAAGTTGTGTTTGTTTACTCATGTGTATGTCTGAGCCGGGCTTTCTGATTTAATGCTGCAAATTAGCAAGCCTGAAGTTTGAAGCGTCCCTTTATCCACAAAGCAGGATTGATGTTGAAAGGAACAGCCCCAGCTTTTATGCCCACCCTGGTGCCACAGGAGTGACTCACAGGAAGCAGTTTTGCAGGATGCTAAACCGCCATCAGCTGGTAATATCTCCCGGTCAGCCGTGCTGAATCCCAGGCTGAATCTGAACAAACAGCCCACAGGGTAAGGCACCTTAATTAATTTTCCACAATTAAAACGTTTAAAGACCTTTCCGATGCCACTTCTGTTTCTCTAACTCACAGCCAACATGCATTGGGGCGGAAGGGTGGGCGATTAATCCTCACTGGGGTTCAATTAATTTGCCGCTTTGAAAACAAAAACATGCTGTGAAGAGGGATGCAGAGGGTAGGATCTCTCTCTCTCTCTCTCTCTCTCTCTCTCTCTCTCTCACACACACACACACACACACACACACACATTTTCTACTCTAAGACTTTTGGCAGGGGGACAGCTAACATCTTTTCCATGGTATGGGGATCATAAGGCACACATAAAGCAAAGTAGTGCTCCAGGCCAGCTCAACCATTAGGCAAAGTGAAACAGCTACCTCAGGGAACAGATTTCACCTCCACCTCCTAAGCTAGCCAACTGCCTCTTGGGGCAGTGGAGGCGACTCACTGTGCCCTGCCAGTCCAGCTGGATTCTATACAGTGGCACCTCAGGTTACAGATGCTTCAGGTTACAGACACTTCAGGTTACAGACTCCGCTAACCCAGAAATAGTACCTCGGGTTAAGAACTTTGCTTCAGGATGAGAATAGAAACCGTGCGGTGGCGGCGGGAGGCCCCATTAGCTAAAGTGGTACCTCAGGTTAAGAACAGGTTCTGGTTAAGAACGGACATCCAAAATGAATTAAGTTCTTAACCAGAGGTAATGTGGAATGAGAGGGGGGCCACCTATCCTTTGTCTCACGCAGCAAAAGTGTGGCATCCGACAAACGTTTCCGCAGAGGAGCCCCGTTGGAATGAAAAACCTTGACGAAGTTAGGACTGTTAATTTAAATGAGCCTACTCTGCATGATGCTAAGTTGAAGGCTCTGGAAACCAAGCCTTATGGGGAACGGTTGAAGGAACTGGATATGTTTAGTCTGGAAAATGAGGAGACTGAAAGGAGATATGATAGCCATCTTCAAATATCTGAAGGGCTGCCACATGGAAGAGGGAATGCACTTGTTTTCTCTTGCTCTTGTAACCAATGGCTTCAAGTTACAAGAAAGGAGATTCCGACTGGACATCAGGAAGAACCTTCTGACAGTAAGAGCTTGTTCAACAGTGGAACAGTCTCCCACAAGAGATGGTGGACTCTCCTTGGAGGGTTGTAAGCAGAGGTTGGATGTCCATCTGTCATGGATGCTTTAGTTGAGATTCCTGCATTGCAAGGGGGTTGGGTGAGATGATCCTTGTGTCCCTTCCAACTCCTGAGATTCTATGATTATGACCCAAAATGTCTTTTGGGTCTTTTTACTTTCTTGGGTGGTGGTGACAGCAGCCACGAAATTAAAAACGCCTGCTTCTTGGGAGAAAAGCAATGACAAACCTAGGCAGCATCTTAAAAAGCAGAGACATCACCTTGCCAACAAAGGTCCATATAGTAAAAGCGATGGTTTTCCCAGTAGTGATGTATGGAAGTGAGAGCTGGACCATAAAGAAGGCTGATCGCTGAAGAATTGGTGCTTTTGAATTATGGTGCTGGAGGAGACTCTTGAGAGTCCCATGGACTGCAAGAAGATCAAACCTCTCCATTCTGAAGGAAATCAGCCCTGAGTGTTCACTGGAAGAACAGATCGTGAAGTTTAGGCTCCAGTACTTTGGCCACCTCATGAGAAGCAAAGACTCCCTGGAAAAGACCCTGGTGTTGGGAAAGATTGAGGGCACAAGGAGAAGGGGACGACAGAGGATGAGATGGTTGGACAGTGTTCTTGAAGCTACCTGCATGAGTTTGACCAAACTGCGGGAGGCAGTGGAAGACAGGAGTGCCTGGTGTACTCTGGTCCATGGGGTCATGAAGAGTCCGACACGACTAAAAGACTAAATGACTAAACAACAAGGACTACCCTGAAGGAACTCTGTAATGTGACTATCCATTTAAGACATTTTTGGTAACACCCACCAGTATTCCACGCAACCCTCTCCCCTTGTGTGGGGACTGGAGCAACTTTAGCTAAAGGCCTTGCATACAGACAGTCCTAGGCTCTTGCTGTTTTTTCAAGTCGGATTCAATCACGTGCTGGAAAATTCAGGTTGGAAAATTACAGTTGATTGAAAGGTCTTGTGCAACGAACCTGCTTCCTGGAAAGATTGGCCTTTTTGAGATAAGGAGAGTGAGGCAGGGGGAATTGCAGCGGAAAGCGTGGGATAGCATTGTTTGATGCAACAGGGCCTAATCCCTGCCCCCAAACAAATCAAGGCGCTTGCCGAATAGCCAGTTTTGTCTAACCTTCTTGCAATCAGGATGAATGCTTTGATAAACAGGTCACCTGAAAATGTCCTCCCGCCTCTCAGTCCCTGAAAATATCAAGTAGCAGAGCGCTGTGGGGCCTGCAGCACTCCATCATCCCTGACATCCCTGGCCACACTGGTTGGAGTTGAGGGGTTTGGAGATGTCTGAAAGGCCACAGGTTTCCCATTGAGAGCCAGTGTGGTGTAGTGGTTAAGAGCGGTAGTCTCGTAATCTGGAGAACCGGGTTCGAGTCTCCGCTCCTCCACATGCAGCTGCTGGGTGACTTTGGGCCAGTCACACTTCTTTGAAGTCTCTCAGCCCCACTCACCTCACAGGGTGTTTGTTGTGGGGGAGGAAGGGAAAGGAGAATGTTAGCCGCTTTGAGACTCCTTAAAGGGGGTGAAAGGCGGGATATCAAATCCAAACTCTTCTTCTTCTTCATCACTGAGGGAGGCTTTTCCTGAGATGTGACCCAGTCTTTAAAAGGAATGATAATCATGCCATTGTAGAAACTGGTTTATTTCCTTTTAGTTTCATGGATTTGTAATCGTTTACATTTCTATTTTACTTTTTTATTGCAAACCACTCCGATAACTTAGGCAGTTTATAAATCTGGAAATACAATAAAAATGGGGAAAGACCCGAGAGAACCACTGCCAGTCAGAATAGACAATGTTAGGCTAGATGTATGACTAGTCTGACCTAGTATAAGGCAGCTCCCATTGTTTCCTTCCATTCCTGTATTGCAGAGGGTTGGACTGGATGACCCTTGGGGGTACCTTCCAGCACTGCAATTCTACGATTCTGTGGTAAAGTTTTGCTACCTGAGCTGTTTAAAACAAACAAACAAACAAACAAACAAACAAACAAACAAACAGTGCTTCTAGACAGCCTGTTTGCCGAACATTCATCCCAACTGCTTTGCAAAGTTGCCTATTTAGTGAGCATTCCCATCTTGATCTGTTTACAGGGAGGTTAGTCAGTGTTGCATCTAGCAAGTTCCATCCCATGCTTTTCCAGTGCATTTTCCTGTCGCTTTCCTCATCGCAAAAATAAATAAATAAATAAATAAATAAATAAATAAATAAATAAATAAAATCCAGTCTTTTGCAGAAGTTGGGTTTGTTTGTTCAAGACCTCCTAATCAGTTAAGACATCTGCTTCTTGGGAGAAAAGCAATGACAAACCTAGACAGCATCTTAAAAAGCAGAGACATCACCTTGCCGACAAAGGTCTGTATAGTTAAAGGTATGGTTTTCCCAGTAGTGATGTATGGAAGTGAGAGCTGGACCATAAAGAAGGCTGATCGCTGAAGAATTGATGCTTTTGAATTATGGTGCTGGAGGAGACTCTTGAGAGTCCCATGGACTGCAAGAAGATCAAACCGATCCATTCTGAAGGAAATCAGCCCCGAGTGCTCACTGGAAGGACAGATCGTGAAGCTGAGGTTCCAATACTTTGGCCACCTTATAAGAAGAGAAGACTCCCAGGAAAAGACCCTGATGTTGAGAAAGATTGAGGGCACAAGGAGAAGGGGACAACAGAGGCGAGATGGTTGGACAGTGTTCTCGAAGCTACCAACATGAGTTTGACCATGAAGAGTCGGACATGACTAAACAACAAAAACAAATCAGCTGCCATTGTGCTGCCTGAATTTGGAGCGAAGTGATTGAATCCCGGCCAAAAATAGTGATGGCAAAACCGGTATTTTCCCCCTAAGTGTAGTTTAGCTTCTGTGCAATGAGGACAGAGAAACGTTTTTCTCCTTCTCTCATACCACTAGACTTCAATCCAATAAAGCTGAATGTTGGAAGATTTCAGCAGAGCATAGTCAAACAATGGAATTAGCTGCCCTGGGAAACAGTGATGACCACCAACTATTTCTTTAAGAAAAAGTAAAGGTAAAGGGACCCCTGACCATTAGGTCCAGTCATGGCCGACTCTGGGGTTTCGGCGCTTATCTCGCTTTATTGGCCGAGGGAGCCGGCATACAACTTCCGGGTCATGTGGTCAGCATGACTAAGCTGCTTCTGGTGAACCAGAGCAACGCACGGAAACGCCGTTTACCTTCCCGCCGGAGCAGTACCTATTTATCTACTTGCACTTTGATGTGCTTTCGAACTGCTAGGATGGCAGGAGCTGGGACCGAGCAACTGGAGCTCACCCCGTCGTGGGGATTTGAACCGCTGACCTTCGGATCGGCAAGTACTAGGCTCTGTGGTTTAACCCACAGCGTCACCCGCGTCCCCTGGCTTTAAGAAAGGCCTAGACAAATTTGAGGAGAGTGCTATCAATGGCTTCCAGCCATGATGGCTATTCTCTGCCTGCACAGTTGGCACTAGCAATGCTTCTGAATAGCTGGAAACCACAGGAGGGAAGAGTGCTCTTGTGCCCATTTTCTGTTCCTTGATTTTCTACAAGCGCCTGGTTGGCTGCTGTGAGAGCAGGATGCTGGACAAGATGGGCCTTTGGCATGATCCAGCAAGTTATTCCTATGTTATTAACCAGCGGCAATCTTTAAGACCCCAGAAAGCCGGGCAACAGATTGTGCTGGACCCAAGACCTCAAGAGATATGTCAGCTTTTAGTGTGGGCGTTGCAAAGAAGCTGAAATTAAAAAATTAAGGCCTAATATATATATATATAATCAATGTTCATAAATGTACCAACCAAGCACGTAGATAGATATGTGGACCACATGTCTGGAGCAGCACAGGAAGACCATCCTGAAACCATTTTGACTCCCAAACTGACCAAATGTGTTCTCTGCAAGGAGGGAGGGGGTGAGGGAACCTTCGCATTGTCTCTGGAATTGGGTAATCACCATCTGAAAGGAATGGGCAGACTACCAGGAAAGGGAATCATTATCAGATAACCTGGCAGACAGGAAAAACAACAACATTCAAATTTCTGTTGAGGACCGCCTTTTCTGTGATGTAGGTATGATGTTTGTGGGTGGTGGTCTTGGGTTACACCCCTTCTGTGATGTATGTATGATGTATGGAGGGGTGGTCTTGAGCTCCAGGGCAGGGAATTTAAAATATCTATATAAGGGCAGGCAGGCACACCTTGGTTCTGGGTCTTCCTCCTCCCTCCTGTGGTTGAGGGGAGCACCCTGTTGCAACAGCGTCAGTAAAGATCAGGCTTACTAGCTGCTTTGCTTCTCAATATTCTCTGGTTGGCCTCTGTTATTTTCTCCTACCGATGGAGAACCTACAAAGGACTCTATAAAGGGCCCTTGTATACCCCGTAAGGGAATAAGGGCAAATTTTGTTTACAACAAAGCTAAACTGCACTTAGGGAATAATATTGGTTCTGTTCTTCATTAGCAGGAATTTAAAACTCTGAGTCAGCAAAGCCTGTTTGTAAGCAATGCCCTGACCTAATATAAGGCTGCTTCCTATATTCCTGGATAAACTATCCAACCACTTTAAAACCTGACACTGCAAACAATAAGAGGGGAGGAGGAATGTAAAGCAGCCGAGGAAAACAGTTCTCTGTCCTATTAAATCATCAACCTTTGGCTTGAGGACGGTGCTTAATGCAGCAAAAACTCCCCGTTGAAAGCCCTGGCCTCAAATTCTACACAGAAAGGGCAAGAGAAATTTTCCATCCTGTTGATGTGGCAGTCTAAAGAACATTATATATGATCTCAGAACCGCCCAGTAGTGTCACAATTCTGGCTTTTGTTCATTATCAGCTTGGTTTCCTAAGCCTTGCAATTTATAATGCTCTCCAAAGGACTATACTTCAATCCCATAGAATCATAGAGTTGGAAGGGATCCTGAGAATCATCTAGTCCAACCCTCTGCAATGCAGGAATTTCAACGAACAGGTCATGACAAATATAGACTGTGTGCAAGCCTATCTGTGAAAGGAATTAGCCCGCCAAAACTTGACAGGTGAAATTGCTGCTTCCCTAGAGCTTCTTCACACATTATACGGAAACACAGGTTCAAGCCGTCTCTACACATGTACAAGTCTCTGTGTGAAAGACTGTACACTTGTTGATTTGTACGGTTCATCTGCAGTGTGCTCAGGTACCCAAACTGTACACTGATTGAGTAGTGCACCTGAATAATTATGAATGTACAGCTCAATTGATTTGTGTCCATATTGTATAGCTGTTAGGGGCAGTACCTCAGGATGGGGACATCTTGTGCCTCTTCTGAGGTAGTCTGTCCACCTTTGGTCCTGCTCCACACTCAGCTCCTAGAAGCTGACAACATGCAACATCAGCCGCACCCAGGAAACAGCTTTGACTGGCCGGCTAAACCAGGTGAGGGCAGCTGATGGGTCTCAAACCCTCGGAGAGTTAAGGATTTCCCCTGCAGGCGAATACAGGCTCTGGTGGGTTGAGTGGACGAGACCAATAGTGGGTTCAATGGTCAACCAGGTGGTTTCTGCACCTACTGTAGAGGGAAGTGAGGGACAGATGGGACTCATCAACCTGGGAACATAGTTCATCTAAGAGAAGGAAGAGTCCAATCCTAGATAGAGATAGATAGATGATTGATAGATGATAGATAGATAGATAGATAGATGATAGATAGATAGATAGATAGATAGATAGATAGATAGATAGATAGATAGATGATAGATAGATGATAGATAGATGATAGATAGATGATAGATAGATAGATGATAGATAGATAGATGATAGATAGATAGATGGATGATAGATAGATAGATGATAGATAGATGATAGATGATAGATAGATAGATAGATAGATAGATGATAGATAGATAGATAGATAGATAGATAGATAGATAGATAGATGATAGATAGATAGATAGATAGATCGATCGATCGATAGATAGATAGATAGATAGATAGATAGATAGATGATAGATAGATGATAGATAGATAGATAGATGATAGATAGATAGATAGATAGATAGATAGATAGATAGATAGATAGATAGATAGATGATAGATGATAGGTAGATAGATGATGATAGATAGATAGATGATAGATGATAGATAGATAGATAGATAGATAGATAGATAGATAGATGATAGATAGATAATTTATTTTGGTTGGAGACCAGCTTATAAAACACACTTGGGGGTTATAATCCCAGAAGGAAAACAAACATTTAAAACAATGTACAACAATAAATTTAAAATTTATAAATGTGATAAGCATATAGACACTTAAAACTTTAAGATAAGCTACCGCAGAGAGTTGCCACAGAGTTACCCATGGAACCGAGTTTGGGGATTTTCTTAATGAACTAGTTTGGGTTAGGGGATGGTCTGCACCTACAGTTCTGTACACAGAATCTGGCGACCATCCGGGTCGTCTTATGATCTTTGCCTAACAGGAAAACGTCAAATTTTGGCTTTTCCGGGAGGTCAGCAAGCCTTGACTCCGATCCTAAACCTCCACTGCCTTGTGAGATATATCCAGGAGAAGAAAAGGCTAAAGAATAAACCGTACACAAATCCAGAGTGGAGTCCACAAGGCAGTTGGATGGCACCTTGTATGCCTCCTTTTGGCAACTCCAGCAGCTAAACTGGTGCCAAACATATTGCTCTTTCCTTTGGACCATATTAGCAAGGCCGAGAGTGGGGTCTCGTCATCTGAGAAGCCCAGGACCTCTATACACACTGTCCAGGCTTGCCCCCTGGGGAGGTTACTTTGGCGCTGCTAACACAGTAGTTTGACTTCACCCCCAGAGGCGCACTCCATTGTCTCTTGAGTCAGCCAGTTACCAACAACAACACCCCTCAGATCAGTGCTATCTGACCACATTATCAGAGGACTCTTACAGACAGAGAAAACAAGAAGATGGACATCATATACCTGAGGACCTTTGTTTAACTCGGAGATAATCAGCTTAACTGTTCAACATGAACAAACAGAACAATTATCAGACCAACTTGCATGACACTTGTTTTTTATCTTTGTCCCCCTCCACCACCCCCAAATTCTTTACTTCCCCTTGTCCCAAATAAAATGCCATAAATTTATTTTTTATCTTTTTTTGTCCCACTATCTATCGTGAGTAAATTTATTTACCCTCCCTCCCTTACTTTTTGGCTGAACATTTAGGTTCAGAATGGACATGATGTAGGACATCTGTGATTAAATTTCCTCCTTCAAAGCTCAACCTGTGATACAATTCCACCCTTCTCAGCTAAACTTTAAACTTCAAAGCAGCCATGGTGGGGTGTGTGTGTGTGGGGGGGTGATCTTAGGCTAGATCCAGAGGGTCATGATGGACATGTTGCGGGAAATCTATGATTCAATTTCCCCCTTTTAAACAAAACTTTAAACCTTTGCGAAGGTGGGTGATTGGATCAAGACTGGGGAGTGGAGGGGGGTTAAGCCTCACTTTCTTTGCCATTTTCCTGGTCAAAATCACTCCTTTCCTAAAGCTCCTAATCAGTCCTACCCTTGAGCTCCTCACAGCTTAATGAGAAGGGCAGTTTCAATCAAGGTAATGGCATGGGGAGGGGAAGGATTTAAGCACCCACCACTTTTGCCACAATCCAGCTCAGTCTCCCACAGTAGCAACTGCTTTTATTATTATTACTTACTTTGAAAATTGGGAGATCCAATCATAGCTCTCCAATGTCACATCCACACCAACTCTTAAGTTGTCAGATCGTTTACATTAACTTGCTGGTGTTTTAGAAGGCAGCAGCAACAACAACAACAATGCATAAAAGCACCGTGTCTTTTAAAACTGGGGTCAACAGATGTAAACCACAATAAAACTTTGTTTAAAAATGAATTGGAATTGTTTTGTCCATGTCTGCAGCACGCCAGTTTGCAGCAATCCCTACAATCATGCAGCTGCCACACATTTATAGATCAACCCTTATGTTTTTGGCCTACAACTCCCATCATCCCTGACCACTGGTCCTGTGAGCTAGGGATCATGGGAGTTGTAGGCCAAAAACATCTGGGGACCCAGGGTTGAGAAAGGCTGGCATAGATGAACTTTGCTGAGAATAGTAATATGTTGTTGTTGTTGTTGTTATTAACTGAAACAACCAACCCATTGTGTCAAATCGTGGCTTCTTGCAGGCCTTCATTCAGTGGTAAGTACCCTGGCCAAACGTACGGCAAAAAGACTGAAGTGTTTTGGAGGCTACAGTACTCTCTTTAATATATCTGCCCGTGTCTCTATATTAAGAATAGCCAAAATGGTGCCCTCAGGATGTTGTGGACTACAACTTCCCTCACCCATGACCATTAGCCAAGCTGCCCAGGGCTGATGGGAGTTTTAGTCCATACCATGTTAGCGACATCTGGGCAAATGCATATGTGTACAGTAACAAAAATCAACTGACAATTAACAGATTTTCTAAATACTTCCATTGTTTTCTGCTAACCTGATATAATTAAGAGCCTAAATACTGAGACTCTGTGAAAATATTCCTAGGCAGGCTGTAATATCCTTTCCTGGACATTACCGGGATATCAAAAGCAGAATTGACAACTTTCAGGTCTTCCATTTTGTGGTGTCCTGCTTTTTACTTTTTGAAATAGTTTTATACAAGTGTTAATAGATTGCCCACTTAATATAATGTGTTCCAACCATTACTTTGACTTTAGAATTCCTATCATGCCTGCCTCCCAAATCTTTATCAGGATGAAATCATGTGAGCACAATTGTTGCTGCATACCTCACATGGTGGCCTTAATTTATTATTATTTTCCACACAGGGTCTACATGTTATCCTCTCAACAGAGCCCCCGAGACAGATTACTGTGGACACAAAGGTTATGCAGAGAGTTTCATGGCATCTCTTATAGCTTGCACATAAGGGCTGTGAACACATTATAACTTTAAAGCACATTCAAAGCACATTTCCCCCCTCAAAGAATTCTGGGACAGTGTGTACGTAAAGGAGTGTGTTGACCTAATATAAATTGCCCTTTCCGCTCAGAGAAAAGAAAACAAGAGGTCGTTGCTCATTTGTAGATGCCAAATAATTATAAATTAGCCCAAAGCGTAACGCACAGAAAACAAGACAATAAAATTAATCTGCAAGGCTAGTTCAGTTTATCTTCTTTAAATTAGAGGTGGGAGGGAGGGAAAAAAGACATGGTTAAACCTTGGACATTTATTCTCTTTAATCGGAATTTCATGTCAGAGGTTAGCGACTGAACCGTAGCTCTAGGAGAGAGACCAAAACATGGTGGAATTTCTGTGGAAATTTAAGCTTTGAGGATTTGTGTTGCTTATTTTAACCCCAGGGGCCATTTCTGGAAAACTCTTGTCAGTAGCAATGTGTTCTCTGATAGTCTGATAGTAATACATGCCAATTAAAGCAGAAAATAATGCTGACAGGTTCTTGATGAACTATAATTGTCTGATTTCCCTGCAGGCTCATTAAAATGGGAAAGACCCCTTTTCCGCCCTGGAATCAAGAAAGACAACCTATTTATCTGAGTGTTTCGTGGTGAATTTGTGAAAAGGGCCCGCCGTCCGCCCCCAGGCTGTTTAATTCCTAGCTTATTTCATTATTGCTATTATTTTTACAAGCCTGTTTATTTAACTATCATTCTGCGAGAACCTTTCAACACCTGAAGGTATTTCTGCATGTTTACAAGTGAAACCTGATATTTTTGCTAGCCTTAAGTAAGTAAATATAATTCTCCGCCTATCTGCTTCTCCCATCCCGAGCAGATTGCTTGCCAAGGAGCCTCCTCCAATTTTAGGCATTTGACAGTGATATTTCATTCAATTTATGACTTCTCATGCATCTTAATTATCTGTGCTTTTAGCCGAAGAGGGTAATATGCAAAAACAGAACAACTTACATTTCCTATCCAGACTGAAAAGGTTTGCAGAAAAACGAGATTCCTTTGAGCTCATGGTTCTATGAAAAGCCTTGCATCAAAAAAAAGCAGAATCATTCATTTACACACACCCCTCAAGTAGATGTCAGCTCATGAGAAGTTCTTCCCAGCCCTACCTGGGGAGTCTTCCCTGATAAATGCAGGGCAGACACTCTACCACTGAGCCACAGTCTTCCCCCCATGGATGGCAAATGGGGTCCAGCGGGTCACTGGCTCAACCCTGGAGTCGCCATTTTGCATTCGACTTCGTTTGATGGGCTTCGAAGTCCAGTAGAAGACCAAATATTTTTTTAAAAAAATAATATTTATTACTTTTCCAACAATTTAAACATTACAGACATTACAAAACAAAATAGACAATACAATACAATACAAAACACCACACAACACTAACATATTAAACTAACACAACAAAATAAAAACAATTTACGACACATCATACAATTTCATCATCCTATCCTTCATTCGCTTATTTCAACGACCTCCTCACACCTCCCTTTTTGTATTCCACTTCTGTTAATTGTTTCAGCAATTCCTTTCCATCTTCCTCTGTTTTCTATCCTATAATTATCTTAACATATTCTAACCTTATTTTTTCTTTTAATATTCTAATAATCTTATCAGTCCTTAACAGTGGCGTAGCGTGGGTTGTCAGCACCCGGGGCAAGGCAAGTAATTTGTGCCCCCTAACCCGTGGATTTGCGCCCCCTAACCCATGGATTTGCGCCCCTAACACTAACCCCCAGATGTTGCGCCCGGTGCGGCCGGCCCCCCCTGCACCCCCCACGCTACGCCACTGTTCCTTATAACATTTCTACTAAAGGCATATAACTCCATTCCCACATTTTTCTAACATTCATTAATTTTACAATATTTCTGTAAATAGTCTTTAAACTTTTTCCAATCTTCTTCCACCGACTCTTCTCCCTGGTCTCGGATTCTGCCAGTCATTTCCGCCAGTTCCATATAGTCCATCAACAGTAAAAGACCAAATAGATCCCACAAACATGAGGTCTGTCCACCCCACGCCAAAAGGAATGAACAGATTAATTGCTCGATTGATCAGATAACAGTCCATCTTATTCTGAATCCCTTTTCCATGTCCAACATTTATTTGACAAAAACAGGGACACCCCAACATTTCTCTGATGAAAATAGGGACATCCTAAGGGAAAGCACAACGTTCTGAGATCAAATCAGATATTGGGACGGCTTCAGTAAATCCGGGACTGTAAATAGGGACACTTGGAGGTTCCAACATGAGGTAGCCTCTGAACGCTCACACGCAGACCGTAAGCATTTGTCTCCAATGGCCCCTAAATATGGAGCCATTTTATTAGCGTTTTCTTTTTTTTAAAAAAGAATAATATTTATTAAAGTTTTAAAGGTTACAGGGGGAAAAAAGAAAACACCAAAATTACACAAAAACAAGACAACACATCACAATAATAAAAAAGAAAAGAAAAACAGAAAAAACAGAAAAATGGAAACAATTAAAAAAACCACAACAAACCTTCCCATAACTTATCTTTCATTTGCTTGTTTCCTTGACCTCCTCACACCTCCCTTTTTTGTATTCTAGTTCGGTTAGCTATTTCAGCAAATCCTTTCCATCTTTCCCAGTTTTTGTCCTATAATTTATCTTAATATAATGTGACTTTACTTTCCCTCCTTTCACCAATTAACAGTCTATTTTTTCTTAATCCTTTATAACATTTCTGCTAAAACCACATGACTTCGTTCCAACATCCTTCTAACATTCCTTAATTTTACAATGTTTCTGTAAATAAACTTTAAATTTCTTCCAATCTTCTTCTACCGACTCTTCTCCCTGGTCTCAGATTCTGCCAGTCATTTCCGCCAGTTCCATGTAGTCCATCACCTTCATCTGCCATTCTTCCCTGGTGGGTAGATCTTGTGTCTTCCAATACTTTGCAATAAGAATTCTTGCTGCTGTTGTAGCATACATAAAGAAGGTTCTATCCTTCTTTGGCACCAATTGGCCAACCATGCCCAGGAGAAAGGCCTCTGGTTTCTTCAGGAAGGTATATTTAAATACCTTTTTCATTTCATTATAGATCATCTCCCAGAAAGTCTTAATCCTTGGGCATGTCCATTTTATTAGCGTTTTCAGTAGCGAATGTGGTAATTCTGTATTGATTTGTTTTGGATGTTTGTATGTGATGCCAATAAAAGGTTTGATGATGATGAGTATTATTTAGTGTATTATCTACGCTTTTGAGGAAGTATACAGTATCAACTTTGGAGAGACAACCAGGGGAACAAAGAAGGAATGCTCTCGTGGGTTTGAAAAACTGAACGGTTGCCCTCAGACTTTCAGTATTTTGCCAAAGAAATTCAAGTGCATACCGAGAAATTGAGGTTTGTGCAATTATTGTGGATTAAAGCTGTCTGCTGCTGTAGCGCAACAAATCTATTTTTTTTTTAAAAAAAGAAACCTCCTTTTTGTGGTTAGGGAAGTGATAGGCAAATACATTGACCGTGGGGAATAAGCAAATGATTAACGGGAAGATATATAAACACCCTACGAGCAGAAGGCTCCTTGTGGTGTAACCTCTCTGTAAACAAATCAGAAGGAATTCTCAATAAGGACAGGATATAATCTTACATCCACTTAAGCTTTGTGTAAGCCTGTCAGGATGGATAATCAATAAGCAGTGTGGTGTAGAGCTGTGTAGTATAGTGGTTAGAGAACTGGACTAGGACCTGAGAGACCAGGGTTCAAGTCCCCACAACCAGAAAGCTCACTGCATGGCCCTGGGCCAGTCACAATTTTGTAGGCCACCCCACCTCACAGGGTTGTTGTGATGACAAAAGAGGGGGGAAATTGTGAACATAGACTTGACCTCCTTGGACGGAAGGTGGGATACAAATGTAATCATTATAAAAATAATCAATAAGCAGGTCATTTGAAGGAGCCCAAAGCACACGGAGAGTTTTGCTGCTTGACAAGCCTTCACACGTTACGGCGAGCAAACAAAAAGGGGGAAATTGCTATGAGCTTCCCCATAGTTTCCATGTGGTATGGCGCCCTGAATTCTTGATCTGGGTGATCAAGCCGTTAGGCCTTAAAATTACAGATCCATCTCACGGCGCCAAGATAAACATTTATCTACCGGACCTGATGCCAAAGAGTCCTTTTGGAACTACCAGACGGTGCTCTTAAGCAATGAAGAGTTTCTTTATTATCAAGGCTTCCTCCCCACACAACCCCCCTGTTCCCAACCGAAACAGGGACACGAGTAAAACTTAGCTGAAGTCAGCCATCTAAATGTCCCCACCTTTACCCCCTGTTTCTTGTATCTCAAAAAGCGCAAGACGTGATTCAGCTGTGTTTCCTTTTGATCTCTAAAACAGCTGGCATACGGAGTCTATGACTAGAGGTTATTTCTGGTGGAATTAAGTCACCTTAATTGCAAACACCTTTCTGTAGAATTGGATCAGGCTTACCCACAACGCCTGGCGAAAGCTTTGATATTTCAAGGGTACGCCATGCTTGCTGCTGCTTCTCCCTTCCTCCTCCCCTGCCCTCCCTCCCCGACTGCAGCTGCATATTATAAGAACCACATTCACTGGAGCCTTCTTCCTCCCTCAGCTGTTGTCTTCTTCAAAGGGATTTTTCTGTTTTGTTTTAGGAAAGTGTTGCCATTAGCAGACAGCCTTAAAAACCTTTGATCATTGCGAAGGAATTCTACCTCCCCCCCAGCATTGATGACTTCATTGTATTATTATCTTTTTCGCACATTTCCACCGGACCCCACCACCACCTCCCCACGTTGCACGCATACAGAATTGTTCTTAGGTTCTTAGCTCTCAGTTAAGTATCAGACAAGCTACACAAACATTGCATTTTTTGGGGGGGGGACATATTAGACATATTATGCGTGCGTATATATCACCGCAAATGCTGATAAATGCTACCTTCTTTCATGTGGCTCAACTTTAAACTCCATCGCCCTGCAGGCAAAAGATGAGAGCAGATGAACAAATTCTTGCGACGGACGGGCTGTTGAAGGAAAGTTTGATGTTGAGTCAAGGCAGGAACTAGTTTGTCAATAATAAATCATTAGCAGGTGTCTCAGAGAGGGAAAAGGTTGAATGAGGGTCTTTAATAAGGATGGTGGTGGTGTTTTTTTAGGTTATTACTATCTCTGGCCTCAAGGATTAATGTTTCAGCGTTCGCCAGCCTAGGACAAAAACGAATGCTTGTTCATGGACAAAAGAGACTGGTAGTCATTGGAGAGAGGTTGGTGGAGATTAGCTAACAAGACCAGAGGAATAATGGCCAATTTGGGTCATTTAATATTTTAGGCCATTTAATGTTTTCATTTTGGTTGGAGAACTGCACCACAAAATTCAGATAAGTGCGAATTTGTCTGTGTTTCTGTGCCCACGTTGCTTCAGAAAGTTCAGATTTCATAGATTCAGCTTTAAATGCAAAATGAATTGAATCCCCGACCCCCACCCCACCCAAAATACCTAAATTGCGGTCTTAGGCACATTTTTATGTGTATTGTCAAAACAGTGGACAACATCGCTTTTCCTTTGGAACCCTTTTAGGTAGTAAAATAATCAGGGGAGAAAAATCCCTTGTTGTGCTCAGAGACTTCAATGAAGAAGCAAATGGATTTTAAATGGAACAGGGACATACATTTACAGAATGCTCAGGTGGGCTTTATCGCCCGGACAGCAAACATTTGTTGGTAGGGATAAAGAGGTAGCCTCACATTGTCCTCATGTGGATACTTTTCTCATTATCTTCAAAGCCCTTACCTAAAATCCATTATTTGCTGGTGCAAATCCTTTCTAAAAACAAATAAACACGGGTCATGATTCTGTCAATCCAATATATGTGGCAAAGGAATAGGAGTGAAGTGCGACTGCTTATAGACAAAGCCACTTCCCCCTTAGGATCAGGAGCTGTCCCTTCACACATGACGTTTGCTGGGTGACCTTGGGCCAGTCGCACACTCTCAGCCTAGTCTACCTCACAGGGGTGTTGTGAGGATAAACTGGGAAAGCACCATGCCTGTTGCCTTTAGCTGCTTATTAAGAAAAATAACTTATTTTAAATATCGATAAGATGCCTCTCGGGGCAAACCCTTGCACCCTGCTCAGTACAATCACCGAAAAGAAATACGTTGTTAAACTGTTAAACTTATTTTTATTGAGTCATCGAGTTAAAGGCATAACAACCCCAGCTGCAACTAAACCACCCTCATCACACCTTATTCCCGTTCTATCTTTGACCCTCGTGAATAAAAACGTATTATGACGGTTGCACAATTTTGGCACCTCACAAACGTAAATGTTTGGAGAATACCCAGACAGTCCCCATGTTTACAGAGATCACACCCCCATGTAAGACAAGGGTGCCCAAACGTTTTTCAAAGAGGGCCAGATTTGATGAAGTGAACATGCGTGAGGGCCGACCAAAGTTGCTGAGCTTTTTTTTGGATTTTACCCCAGGACATATACTGCCACAGGAGCCGGATTAAACCGATCAGCCGGATTAAACCGATCCTGATGCAACACACACACCTGCCACACACAAAAGGCGCACACATGCATCCCTGGAGGGTGGGATGCTCACCTGGGGGGGCTGCCATAGGTGTGTGAACTGTCTCGGCATGCACAACAGTGGTGCGTTAGCTAGGACAAACAATAGAAACGAGACGCCCCGCCACTTCAAAACTCCAGAAGCTTTGATCTTTGCGCAGCAACAGCTTGTGATCTTGAAAAGGTCAGAGCCATATATTTAGATTAAACTGTACTTGCAGCATGTGGTTGACAGGTGAAGAAGAAGAAGGGGGAACAGCCTGCTTTTGAAAGGTACACACACCAGCTGCACCTCACCCTGTTTCTAAGGGTGTAAACACACACGGCTGTAAAAGTTCACTCGCTGCTTTTCACAGACTCTTTTTTTTGGTCAGTGTCATCTGCATGCTGTTGGCCTATTGTTATTTTGGTTTTTCGAAAGCAGTCCTTCGGTAGAGCAGTACTGTTCAGTTCTGGGCACCACAGTTCAAGAAGGACACTGACAAACTGGAACGTGTCCAGAGGAGGGCAACCAAAATGGTCAAAGGCCTGGAAACGATGCCTTATGAGGAACGGCTAAGGGAGCTGGGCATGTTTAGCCTGGAGAAGAGGAGGTTAAGGGGTGATATGATAGCCATGTTCAAATATATAAAAGGATGTCACATAGAGGAGGGAGAAAGGTTGTTTTCTGCTGCTCCAGAGAAGCGGACACGGAGCAATGGATCCAAACTACAAGAAAGAAGATTCCACCTAAACATTAGGAAGAACTTCCTGACAGTAAGAGCTGTTCGACAGTGGAATTTGTTGCCAAGGAGTGTGGTGGAGTCTCCTTCTTTGGAGGTCTTTAAGCAGAGGCTTGGCAACCATATGTCAGGAGTGCTCTGATGGTGTTTCCTGCTTGGCAGGGGGTTGGACTCGATGGCCCTTGTGGTCTCTTCCAACTCTATGATTCTATGATTCTATGTACATTTTACAACGCATTCTGACGCGTCTCTTGCCTTGTGTGGAAGCTGAGAGTCCCTTCCAAGGGAACCTCGTATTGGTGAGAACCTGTTTTCTGCTCAAGGGTAATCTCTCTGTGTGTGTGAGGAGCAGAACCAAATATGGGGGGGCACCACTCCTCCTCCCCCCCATCCCCCGCACCAGACTATCTGGAGACAGATCACTTTTGCCACAGGTCTGATCTGATAATTTCCCATCACTCCATCCATTTCAGCTTTCCACCCCAACTCCATTTTCCGCTCCTCACCAGAAGTCTGAATTGATCGCTTTCAGAGAGCTTCCCCACATCTTCCCATTGCTCCCTCTGTATTGGCTTGAAATTAGGCCAAGAGCGGCATGAAATCAGGCGCAGGTTTGCCAACCCTCATGGAGTGGGTGTTGGGAAACAGAGTAAGATCAAGGCAGAGGAACTCACCTGTTTACAGGTGCTGAGACTGCTTATGAGACCCATATCCCTCTCAGAGAGCTGCATTGTACAAGGTGATTTAACAACCAACCCCTTTCTTGCCAGGGAACTCTGGCAATCATAGAGCAGTGAGGAGGCTATTCTGGTGCATCTGCATGGCACTGTAAACAAAACATTCCCTTCTCATTTTGCCCTCTCCCCTGCTTCCTTTTTTCCTGAGCTCAGAAAATCTGACCTTTAAAAACTCAGCGGAACGAGAACACACAGGTGTAGATCATAGAATCTGATTTGATCCTGGAATGTCTTGATTTTCCTTAGTACATCCCTATTTTAATCGGAGAAATGTTGGAGGGTATGGAATAGGACATCTCCAAGGCTTTATTTTAGCTGAAACTCAGTTACAGCACCTCTCTGGTGGGCACCATTGCCATTTGAAGAGAACAAGCAAGGTGTTCATGGTGAGTCCTGGCACCTCTTTTTCTAGAAAAACAGCACTGTATGCCCCTATTTTCATCGGAGAAACATTGGAGGGTAAGATCACAGGCCAACTGAGAAGGGAGGTAGGAAGCAACTGGAGCCTGGACAAACAATGTGATGGCAAACAATGGGTCCATGTCCCAGGTGCCGGCTCCAGGGGGCCGAGACTTCTTGGGCCCCCTCAATCTTTTTTATTGACTAAAAACCCCGAAAGCATGTGCATGTCGAGCTGTAGCAAAATGCCTATCATGTAGTTAGTGGCGTAGCGTGGGTTGTCAGCACCCTGGGCAAGGCAAGTAATTTGCGCCCCCTAACCCGGGGCAAGGCAAGTAATTTGCGCCCTCTAACCCCTAACCTGCCGCCGCTGCCAGCTTCTTCTTGCTGCTGCCTGGTCTGGTCTGGTGTGGTTCTCTCACGCGCTCAGCACTGTGCTGGGCGGCCGCTGCACTGTCCCTCCCCCAGATAGTCCCTCGCTCTCTCTCCGCACCGCACGCCTGGCAACCACCCCCTCCACAGTGGGCGGCGACCCAGCGGCTCGGATCGGATTCGCACAGCCAGCACTGAGAGAGAGAGAGAGTGAGCCAGGTAGGGGCAGAGAGCTGTGAGTGTGAGCGCGCGCCCCCCCGATGTTGCGGCCGGTGCGGCCGGCCCCCCTGCACCCCCCACGCTACGCCACTGCATGTAGTTTAGCCTTCAAACACTCATAAGCAGGGCACATCGCAAGGCCCCATGAAAGTGTCTCGCTTCTTCGCTAATATATTATTAAATCTATCGTAAATGGCTCCGTTTTCTCTCTTGTCAGAACCACCACAATGCAAGCAGATTGTTGACCCTCCGGAGCATAAAGATGGGTTTTGGAGCAACTCATCTTGCACCCTGAGCTGGAAAAGGTTGGGCAGATGCACTCAGATTTTGGAGTCCATCACTCTAGACAGCTTGAGCAAGGGCTTCAGCAAGAGGTCAAGTGGAGTGCAAAACCTTCATTGCTGTGTTGATTTCCCCCTGCAGGCCGAGACAGCGCCAGGTCACTAACATGCTCCAGAGAGCCCAATGTTGACCTTTGCCCTGGCATCTTGGTGTCAAGTTGCCATGTGCGTTAACTCAATTCGGTGGCATTCGCTACACAGGCTGGGTGGTGAAATGCGGCAGCTTTAACCCTTGTCGCACCCAACAGCAGAAAGAGATCTGATCCTGGCTCATCCATAAGACACTGAGCATGGCAGCTTGCACTTAGGGGTGGGATGAACAGGTCTCCTGAGATGCAGTTCGAGAGATAGGGTGTGCCCAGGAGGATCTCGAGGTGGCTGGCTGGCAGGTCGAGACTAGAGTACCCTCCAACATTCCTCAGATATAAATAGGGATATTTAGGGTATGGGATTGCAACAGCAGAGGACGACAGAGGATGAGATGGTTGGACAGTGTTCTCGAAGCTACGAACATGAGTTTGACCAAGCTGTGGGAGGCAGTGGAAGACAGGAGTGCCTGGCATGCTCTGGTCCATGGGGTCACAAAGAGTCGGACACGACTAAACGACTAAACAACAACAACAACAACAATTGCAACAGCAGAAAGGCTGTTTCCACATGGGGAAGGCGCTGGGACAGCACCCCCCAGCATCCCTGCTGCCAAAATGAAGCAATTAACATCTGGAAGAGACCTCCCCACTCTGCAGAAATAGACATTAATATCTTATTTTTTTTTCTGCGGAGGATGCAGGGATACGTAGCCCCAAGCCATTCCCAGAGGTCGCTCAGCAATTGCTGTGCTAGCTGCCCAGCAGATGCATTGCTGCTGCTTAGCTGGAGGGAGAGGTTTGCACCATCCCTCTCCCTCCAGCTAAGCAGCAGTTGGACTGGCTGCACTGGTGCATTTGCACCGCCCCGCCTCGCCTCCTCATCTCCCTTCCAGTAAGCAACAGCGGCTCACTGTTTCAGCAGCATCACACCCCCTCTAGTGAACCCGGCACCGTCCAGATCCAGATCAGCCCCCCAACCAGCTGACATGGCAGATAGGAGTCGCAGTGCAGACCATCTGCTGTGAAAAAGTTCTTGAGCTCCTGAGCGCCTCATCTCGTCACAGGCTGTTTGGCAATCAGCTGCTCAGTCATGTGAGAGATGGAGCATCCTGCCTTTCAAGGCACTTAAGCCCAGCGCTTGGCTTCAAGGGCAGGAGCAGCGGCCGCAGGGGTTCACATTGCATGGCCGGCAATGGGAGAGGCAGAGGGTTAATCCTGCAGCTGGAGCAGGGAGCAGGAAAAGGGGGACCAGAGGAGAAACCAGTGACCCTGGTAATGGCAAAGTGTCAGCTGAGGTCCTCTGATGAGACCGGAGAGGACAGAAAATTTAGGAACAATATAAATAAGGCCCCTGGGAGATATAAACAGCTGCCTGCTTTTCTGCACTGCCGATTTCCCGTCCATTTCAAACGCCCATCTCTTTAACTCAAAAGTGTCCTCATTAAGCTTTTCTTCCTCCCCATGCTCCAGATAAATGGAAGCAATAGCGTTTTGCTTTGTTTTCCTGTTTAATAAGGACATCCTAACAAATAAAGTGAATTAAGTCTTCCTTTGCCCCAGGAGATAGTGGCCAAACCGGATTTGGGGTTTTGCCAGTGGTCCCAGGTTCAGTTAAAGGGCCGCTAGACAAAGAAGAGATCTTCAAATCTCAGATGCAGTGATTTCAGCAAGCCAGGAGGAGTGTGTGGCCATTCCCTAAGTTAACTAAGAGCACAATCCTGAGGATCTGGCAGCAGAGGGGTCTGTCAGTTAGTCAGATTAATTTGCCAAAAGCTGTTCATCATCACACACACAAAAGATACAGTTAAGTTGAGACACATTTTAGCAGAAGTAGTCTCAGCACATTGGATCCCGTGTTTATTTCTATTTTATTTTTTTAACAAAAATTATACACCACTTGATTGTTATAAAACATTGAAGCAGTTTACAACCCCCCCCCCCAAAAAAATCCACACCGTTAAAATTATCAGCGGAAAACAGTTAAAAACAGATATTTTCAAATATTAAAAAAATCAGTTAAAATGAGCAATGAACTAAAAACAGACTGAAACCCATGTAACTTCTACATGATTGGATCAGCTTGCCTATACAAAAAAGTTTTTAAGCAAGTACTGGAACGAGAACAGCAAAGGCACCAGCATGGTATCAAAGGGCAGGGAGTTCCACAGTGTAGCTGCTGCTAAAATATTGATTTCGTACAACTGTGGAATGATTATTATGTGCAAACTGGACCCAAGCTGTTAAGGCGTTTGCATACTAACAGCCAACCAAAGATGACTCAGTTCCGCGATAATAAGTGTTGGAAATGTAAAGAAAATGAAGGTACATTCTTTCACCTTTGGTGGACATGCCCAAGGATTAAGGCTTTCTGGGAGATGATCTATAATGAAACAAAAAAGGTATTTAAATATACCTTTTTGAAGAAACCTTTCTCCTGGGCATGGTCGGCCAATTGGTGTTAAAGAAGGATAGAACTTTTTTTTATGTATGCAACAACAGCAGCAAGAATACTTATAGCGAAGTATTGGAAGACACAAGATTTACCCACCTTGGAAGAATGGCAGATGAAGGTGATGGACTATATGGAACTGGCGGAAATGACTGGCAGAATCCGAGACCAGAGAGAAGAGTCAGTAGAAGAAGATTGGAAGAAATTTAAAGACTATCTACAGAAACACTGTAAAATTAAGGAATGCTAAAAGGATGTTGGAATGATGTAATGTGGCTTTTGCAGTAATGTTATATAGGGTTAAGGAAGAATGGATTGTTAAAAGGTCAGAATGTAAAGTTACAATATATTAAGATAAATTAGTAAGATAAAAACAAGAATGGAAAGGATTTGCTGAAATAATCAATTGAACTAGAATACCAAAAAGGGAGGTGTGAAGAGGTCAAGGAAACAAGTAAATGAAAGACAAGACATGGAAAGATGGATTTCTTTTTAATTGTTTTTACTTTTTCTGTATTTTGTATTTTCTGTTTTTCTTTTTCTTTCTTTTTGTAATTTTTTTTGAAACTTTAATAAATATTATTTTTTAAAAAAAACAAAGATGACTCAGTTCCGGTAACATTAGATCAGCCCTTTGCAACTTGAGATCCACTGTTAAGCACGAGACTTTTCATCTCAAAGTTGTAGGTTTGAGCCCCACTGTCAGGGAACTGCCATCGGAGAGAGAGATGGGGGTAAGGCTCCAGGAGAATAGGAGAGACTCTACAGCAGAAGCAGGAACCAGCAGGGGGAGCGCAGGAGTTCCAGCGGAAGGGGAATCGGAGGGAAGGCTCTGGGATACTTCTAGTGAGAATAGTGCAGAGGTAACAAGACCCCCGTTAGCAACTCCCACCCCTCGCCGGAAACTGTCACGCAGAGAGTCACGAAGGCGCATGTCCGTCAAACAGCTTTTATGTTGGAGTAAATTCCGTAGACGCCCACTGTCAGATTCTACCAGCGACTGACGGAGTCATGCTTTGGGGGCTCCGTTAGTGCCTGGGTTTGGTTGAACAGCCAAACCCCATAGGGATTAAGCTTTTACGCACAAGCAGCTCATTATCCCGACACAGCAATCTGACAGTCTTTGAAAGCGGCTTGTGCAAGCAGAGGGCATCATGAGCAAACCAGCCGGAACCGGAGGAGCAGGAGCTGGAGCTGGAGCAGGTCCAAGCCTGGAAGAAAGGTACAGGGCGTTGGAGGTCCAGCTCGCGCTGCAAACGGCGAGGCTCAAGGAGAGGAGGGCTCAAGATGCGGATAAGGGGAAAACCGCCCCACTTGCCAGAAAGGTGCCTGGATTGGTGCAGAAATTTGGGGGGGATCCCAGGAACTATCAAGCCTTTAGAACGGAGATGCAATATGCTCTCAATCTACTGTTTGATGACTTCCCCGATGAGAGCTCTAGAGTGGCGTACGTGATTAGCCATCTAGAGGGAGGGGCGAAGCACTGGGTCCGACCCCTGATGGCCGCCAATAATGATATCTTGAAGGACACGAGGAAGTTTTTTCGCGCCATGGACCTGATGTTTTCCAGCGAGATTGAGCAGGGGGTGGTGCGCAGGCAGTTAATGGCGTGCAAACAGGGGAGCCGATCTGTACGTGAGTACTGGACTGAGTTCACTATGCTGATTCATAGACTGGGGTGGGATCTGGCAAGTGAACCTATTCATATGATGTTTGAAGAAGGGCTCTCTCCGGCAGTGAAAGATGAACTTTCCCGGGCGCCCAGGGCGGAGTCTATGGATCAGCTGACTAAATCTGCACTGGCCATAGGAGCGCGCCTAGAAGCAAGGGCTTTGGAAAAGCGGGAAGGAAAAGGGGAACGTTGGAAGGACTTCCGCATTCCAGAGATTCCGGAGCAGTCTTTCCCGCCAGCAGAGCCGATGGAACTTGGAACAGCGCGCGCGCGCGCAGTTTCAAACACCAGTGAAGGGCGGAAGAAGGAGGGAAAGAGCGCCAAGAGATGTTATCTCTGCCAACAGCCAGGGCACTTTGCCAGAGTCTGTCCGCAGAGGAAGGAATGGCAAGGGATGGCGGGAACTGTTGGGGGGAAGGAGGAAGGAGAAACCGAGGAGCAAGTAAAAGCCAACGCCTGGCTGCCAACATCAGGGCACAGCAGCCAGGCCAGGGAGTAGTGAATGTGCCCACGCCGGAGCCTCCAAGACCAGCGCTTGTGATAGAGGTGTTGCTGGAACTGTCAAACGGACACCCACTAAAGATAAAAGCGCTATTGGATTCAGGCATCTCCTGTAATTTCATGAGTAAGGAGTTTGCAGCTGAACACCAGATACAGACTATTCCATTAAGTAAGCCTTTGCAGGTGACCACCATTGATGGGAGGGAACTGTTGGGAGGTGAAGTGAGCCAACAGACTGTACCAATGATTATGAGGGTGGCAAGACACACAGAACTGATAGCGTTTAACGTAGCCACCTTGGGAGG
This sequence comes from Podarcis melisellensis, assembly GCF_964234715.1. Classification (NCBI taxonomy): domain Eukaryota; kingdom Metazoa; phylum Chordata; class Lepidosauria; order Squamata; family Lacertidae; genus Podarcis; species Podarcis melisellensis. The sequence continues at coordinate 14,855,431 of NC_138537.1, forward strand.
AGCTCCCATTATTTTGGGAATGAGCTGGCTGGCACTACACGATCCGCTAGTAGGCTGGCATCAGAGAGTGGTTTCCTTTGGATCAGCACATTGCCTAGAACACTGCAAGGAGGGAGAGGGTCAGGCAGGGGCCAGGGCCACTCTAGCAGGGATGGAAGTGACGGACAAGGGGAAGGTGCCACCACAATATGCTGACTTGATTGACGTCTTTAACAAAAAGGAAGCAGATAAACTGCCCCCGCACAGACCCTTTGACTGTCAAATCACCTTACTCCCAGGAGCACAATTGCCAGTGGGCAAGCTGTATGCAATGTCAGACAGTGAGATGCAGGAGTTAAGGGAATTCATTGACAAGAACCTCAAGCGAGGTTTCATCAGAGAGTCACGAGCGGTGGGGGGCAGCCCAGTGTTCTTTGTGGACAAAAAGAAGATGGGTAAACCCAGGCTGGTGTGTGATTTCAGGGCCCTAAATGCTGTGTCAGAACCAGTGACTTTCCCTATGCCTAGAATTGATGATATTCTGACACGGGTGAGAAAAGGGAAAATTTTTACCAAGCTGGACCTTAGAGGGGCATACAACTTGATACGGGTGAGAAAGGGGGATGAGTGGAAGACCACTATGTTCACCCCCTTGGGGGCTTTTGAGTACTTAGTTATGCCTTTCGGATTACAAGGGGGTTCGGCCTGCTTTCAATCATTCATGAATCACGTCCTGGGGCCATTGCTCTACAAGAACTGCGTAGCGTTCTTAGATGACGTCTTGGTGTACTCAGAGAATGAGGAGCAGCATGTGCGAGATGTTAGAGAAGTACTGAGCAAACTGCGAGAAAATCGGCTGTGGGTGAAACTGGAGAAGTGCCAGTTTCATACCAGGGAGGTGGAATTCCTGGGGTACCAGTTGTCTGACAAGGGGTTGGCCATGGATCCCAGCAAGGTTCAAACGGTACTGGAATGGAAAACACCAAGGACCAAGAAGGACGTGCAAAGGTTCCTGGGCTTCGGAAACTTCTATAGAAAGTTCATCAAAAACTTTGCCCATTTAACAGCGCCCATCACGGATTGTCTTAGCAGCAAGAAAAAAATTGCTTGGACGGAAGAAGCGCAGCGGGCGTTCGAACGTTTAAAGGCGGCGTTTGCGTCGGAGGAGCAACTTTTGCACGTGGATCTACAGCAACCAATGAGAGTGGAGACTGACGCGTCAGACCGAGCGGTGGGAGCCGTGCTTCTCCAGCCGGGAAAAGATACATCTGAATGGAGACCGTGTGCATTCTTCTCGCGGAAGTTGAACAAATCCGAGAGGAACTACACAGTATACGACCGAGAACTGCTCGCCATTCATGAAGCGTTCCGGAGATGGCGGCACTTGCTGATTGGGGCACAGCACAAGGTTCAAGTCCGGACTGACCACAAAAATCTGGAGTACTGGAGAACAGCCCGAGTGCTGAACCAGAGACAAGTGAGATGGGCCCAGGAGTTCTCCAAATTCAACTTTGAGATTCGTTACGTGCCAGGGTCTGAGAACGTAAGGGCGGACGCTCTTTCCAGGAAACCTGAGTACTTAGAGGGGGAGGGCGCGCCTGAGGCAAGGCATGTAATCTCTGAAGACCGCTGGGTGTGTGGGGCGGCATTGGTGGGGCAGAGAGAACTGTTAGAGGGTACGGAGAACGACGAATACGCCCAAGGGAAACTCAGAGAGCTCAGGAGGACAGAGGAGAACACAGGGGGGTTTGAAGAAAAGAACGGGGCGCTGTATTACAAAGGGGCACTGTACATACCCGATGGGGAACTGAGGGGCAGAGTACTCAAGCAGTTGCATGACAGCCCCACAGCGGGGCATTTTGGACAGCACAAAACCATGTGGTTGGTTACCAGGGAGTTTTGGTGGCCCAAGGTGAGGGACGACGTACGGGAATATGTCAGGGGTTGCGACAGGTGCCAGCGAGCGAAAGGGGAGAGGGCGGCGCCAGCGGGGCTCTTACAACCCTTACCCACACCAGAAAGGCCATGGGAGGCAGTCTCCATAGATTTTATGACGGATCTGCCAAAATCCAAGGGCAAGACGGCTGTCATGGTGGTGGTAGATCTACTAACTAAGACAGTGTTTCCCAACCTTTTTTGGGCAAAGGCACACTTGTTTCATGAAAAAAATCTCGAGGCACACCACCATGCCAGATGGGGAAAGGTCACTTTTTACTTATGTAAAAAAAAAAAAAATAGTAACAGCATAGAAGGTAATGGTTAGGCTAGCATCCCTCTTCCAAATATGCTAGGTTTTTATTTGCAGGGACTGTTCTACATGGGAAAGCATTCAGCACTGTCATTCTCCCATCTGCCATCTGAATTGGTACTATTCTGGGTCAACTTACTCTGCTGCATGTGTAGATGAAAATGGCACCAAGTGTGGGGGGTTTTGGCCCTCTCTGAAGTGCTTCTCTGCAAGATATGGTAGGATGTGTTACACAAGTAAACACTTGCAGGGTATGATAAAGAGAGCATTCCAAGAGTGACTTGGGATGCTATGAAGATGCTGCAAAAGTGGGCATGTGATTATTGCACGCCTTAAGGTAATGCTGAATACCCAAGAGTGTACAACTGGACTGCTGAATCCTAACTGGGTGTACTGAAAAGATGCTGGATGAGACCCAGACCAATAGTACCTGCAAAAGCAGCGTTATTAAAAGCAGCTTTCCCTTTGAACATCTCTTTGTTCAAAGTGCATCTGAAAGCCTAATGACCCACTGGTTCCTTAGGAGTGAGCTTTAATGCAAGGATTTTGATGTTAATCCATGGATCAGATATGTGTGTGTGGATAATCGCATTGTTGGACAGTCCTTTCTGCCTGTTGGCCGTTAGCCAACGACCCCCTCCTCCGCCTGAATGAAATGTGCCCCGTGGGAGCGTTGGGACATCAGAACCACGAGTTATAGTTATCAGGGGCGCCGACTTATAAAAAATATTGGGGGGGCCCATACCGGGGTCCTGCCGCTGGTTCGCTCGGGTAGCCGGGAGAACGCAGTTCAAGGTGGCGGTGTTGGGGAGAGACCCTCGCTCAGGGCGCCACGAGACTTGGCGGCCGGCGGCCTATCTGGGGGGTTTTGGAGCATATTTCGGCGGAGCGATTGGGGAGGAGGGGGCTTGTTGCCGGATTCTTCAGCTGGGCCGGAGATCCGCTGCTGGGGGTCCCTGGGCCGAGTTGTGAGCACGGCCTGCTGAAGGGAGATCCAGCCGATTGCGCGACGGGGACGGCCGGGGCTCTCCGGCTAGGGCGCGCGGCTGGCTGGCTGGCGAGGGAGCAGGTGGGGAGGAGGCGGGGGTCCTCACTCTCTTAGGAAATGCACCCGCGCGCCCGATTGCCACGAAGTCCGAAGGGTGCGTGTGTGGAATTAAAAAGCAAAAACGAGATACGGGCAGGGCAGGCAAAGAGTTTTCCGCAAGAGGATGGAGGGCAGGTTGAAGAGAAAATCACTCAGGATGAGACAGTCAAATCAGCCATGATAAAATGGGCTCAGGATATTGGGTATAACATCATGTTTGAGGACTGGGAAAGGTTATGGACCACCGGAATGAAATTCACGGCATGTAATGCCTTGAAGGAAAATATTATGAAAATGATTTATAGGTGGTACATGACCCCAGTCAAGCTTGCAAAAATATATCACCTGTCTGATAATAAATGTTGGAAATGTAAGGAGGCTGAAGGGACATTCTTTCACCTCTGGTGGACTTGTCCAAAAGTGAAGGCCATCTGGGAAATGATCTATAATGAGTTAAAAAAGGTATTTAAGTATACCTTTCCCAAGAAACCAGAGGCCTTCCTCTTGGGCATTGTTGGCCAGAAAGTGTTAAAGAAGGATAGAACTTTCTTTATGTATGCAACTACAGCAGCAAGAATACTTATCGCAAAATATTGGAAGACACAAGATTTGCCCACACTGGAAGAGTGGCAGACGCAATTGATGGACTACATGGAACTGGCTGAAATGACTGGCAGAATCCGAGATTTGGGAGAAGAAACAACGGAAGAGGACTGGAAAAAATTTAAGGACTATTTCCAAAAGCAATATAAGTTGTATGAATGTTAAAAATTTACACGATTCGGAAACTATAGCTTCAGCAATTAGATTTGGGAAACAGGAAATTATATTTTAAGTAAGAAAAGGTCAAAATCTAAGGTAATACTATGTTTAATTTAAGATATAAGTAACTGATGAAAAGTATGTTAAATTTAGAGGTATAGTATTTGAAAAGTACAAAATAAGGTACGAAACAAGGTAATAATTTGCTGATATCTTTATTATAAAGAATGCAGGGTAAGGGAGATGCGAGGAAGTCCAGTTAGTTATATAAAAAATGTGTTGAATGGTTGGTTTTCTTTTCTTCTTTTTCTTTTTTTCTTTTTCTTTTTCTTTTACTTTTTTCTTCAGTGTATGTTTCTAACTTTGTATTTGAAAACTTTTCTGGGGTGCAGGGAAGTATCAGAGCCGGAGGTTGGGGAAGGGACCCCCTTTGCTCTGCCCTCTTTGCTCTCCCATCTTAGATTCGCATGGGGGTCCCCGCCCGAGCTTGCCTGGCCACCGGGCCACACAAGGGCCGCGCTCTACGCGGCGCACCTTGCTAGCCACACAGCTGTCCTCCGCGGCTGCGGAGCGGCCCTGCGCCGGTGCCCAGCCCCTCTGGGCGCCCGCTGCGCTGCCAATGACAAGCGGGCGACGTCGCGGGCAGGGAAGGCATCGCTTTCTTTCCCGATCCTTCATCCTCCCAGTCTTCCAGCCCTTTTTTGGGTTGGAAGCTCGTCTCGTTCACCCTTCTCCTTTCTTCACCCTGCGTGCAATTTTCCTCCCTCGTCTCCCTCCGCATTTCTCCTTCCTTCCTTCCTTCCTTCCTGACTGACTGACGGGCTCGGGCTTCGGCTCGGGCTCGGGGAGCCACAGCGTCGGCGGTGTTGGCGATCGGCGGCGCGGGGGGATGGCCCTCCCGGGGGAGCCGGCGCTGCTCAATGGGGTTGCCAAGGAGACAGGCCGGCCGCCCCCCGCCGCGCCGGTGCCCGTTATCGAGCTGGTGCGCGCCGGGCGCCCTATAAAAGCCGCGGACGCACCAAGCTCCCTCTCCCGCCGCGCAGGAGCGATGCCTCTCTCTGGCTCTCCCTCCGCGCAGGCTGAGGGAGGGAGAGAGTGGTGCGTGTGACCCGTCTCTGCTGGGAGACCAAACCCAGCGAGGCAGAGTCGCGCGGAGGCGCCCAGGCAGCGCTGCCGGCTGCGAGGAGGAGCGCCAGGCAGCAGCAGGAGGCGCGGCCTCTCCTCGCCGCCGCCGCCCCGCCTCTCGCCGCCGACTCGCCCGCTTCCCTCCAGGCAACATCTCGCGGCACACCAGGCAACGTCTGGTGGCACACTAGTGTGCCGCAGAACACCGGTTGGGAAACACTGAACTAAGATGTGTCATTTTATAGCCTGTTCACATGCGGTCACAGCGGAGGAAACCGCCAAGTTGTTCGTAGAGCATATTTTTAGGTTGCATGGCGCCCCCTTGAGGGTGGTCAGCGACCGAGGGAAACAGTTTACTTCCAGGTTCTGGAGGAAGCTTATGAGTTTACTGCACGTGGAAATCAATTTCTCCACTGCCCGGCACCCAGAAACAAATGGGCAAGCGGAAAGGGCAAACGGGATTTTACAACAATACCTGAGGTGTTATGTAAAGGACCGAGAAAATGATTGGGTAGATAAGTTACCTCTGGCAGAATTTGCCTACAACAACGCGGAGAACGTGTCCACAGGGATGAGTCCCTTTCTGGCAAATTATGGGTGTCATCCCAGGGCATTTCCAGGAGAAGGAGGGGAGAGGTGGAGCGTGCCGGCGGCGGAACATTTTGTTGAAGAGACGGAAGCGATCCACCGTCAGCTTCAACTTAACTTAGAGAGAGCCAAGGAAGAATATAAAAAACAAGCAGACAGAAACAGGAGGGAAGGCGAAACTATAAGGGTGGGGGACCGGGTGTGGCTATCCACCCAGGGACTACCGTTCAAGGGAGGGTGTAAGAAACTGAGACCCAAAAGATTGGGACCCTTTGAGGTCATACAGCAGGTCAACCCAGTAGCATTCGAACTCAGACTGCCCAGTCACATAAAATTGCACCCAGTATTTCACAGGTCATTACTGTCGCCGTACCGAGAGGGACGTGAGTGGGGGGAGCGTGAGAGAGAGGTCACCCAAACGCCCGTGATAGAAGAGAGACAACGCGACACGAACGTGGCAGGAATCATTGATTCCAGGTGGAAGGGGAATCAGGTGGAATATCTGGTAGAATGGGAGGGGGAAGCAGAGTCGGAAAACACTTGGGTACCCGCGGAGGTAGTCAACGACGAGGTTTTAATAGAAACATTTCATCGGCGTTTCCCAAAAAAACCGCAACCCGTGGCACGATTTAGAAGGGAACACTTTGGGACCACCGATGAGGAAGGAGAGTTTGAAGGGTTCCCAGAATCAGGGGTGGGTGAGGAAGCCGACTCCGACGAAGAAGAGGAAGACGGGGTACGCCATGGCTAGAAGTGTTTGAATCCTCGGACGACGAGGAGAGTTCCTTCAGGGGCTTTCCGCCCTCACCGCCAGTGGGAGAGGAGGCGGGGGTGAAGGGGGCCCTGGGGGGGAGGTGGATGTCAGGGAACTGCCATCGGAGAGAGAGATGGGGGTAAGGCTCCAGGAGAATAGGAGAGACTCTACAGCAGAAGCAGGAACCAGCAGGGGGAGCGCAGGAGTTCCAGCGGAAGGGGAATCGGAGGGAAGGCTCTGGGATACTTCTAGTGAGAATAGTGCAGAGGTAACAAGACCCCCGTTAGCAACTCCCACCCCTCGCCGGAAACTGTCATGCAGAGAGTCACGAAGGCGCAGGTCCGTCAAACAGCTTTTATGTTGGAGTAAATTCCGTAGACGCCCACTGTCAGATTCTACCAGCGACTGACGGAGTCATGCTTTGGGGGCTCCATTAGTGCCTGGGTTTGGTTGAACAGCCAAACCCCAGAGGGATTAAGCTTTTACGCACAAGCAGCTCATTATCCCATCACACCCACGTTGGGTGAAAAAAATTCTGCATTGCAGGGGATTGGACCAGAAGGATCCTCGTGGTCCTTTCCAACTCTGTATGTCATGTCCTGTTTATAGTCCTTCCAGGTCAGTGGGAACCAATAGGAAGCTAGGGTTGGCAATGTCAATTTGAAGCCTAGGAATCCTTTAGCTTTCAGGGGATAGTCCAACCCCGGAGGAGAGAAATCGCCACACAAGACAGCATACACCAAGACTGATGCCTTTCTGCTTCTAATGTTGGCAGCTGCTGACGTCCACCAGACTACAAATGCAGCTTGAAACCCATGCGTCATGGCAGTTCAGCCCAGTTATCTTTGCTTGTTGACTTCTCCCTATGGAGATGATACACCGTTAGTGGGCAGTGCCTGGTATGATGGGTCACAATTTTTTGCAGATCCAAAGACCAGGATAAAATCCAAACAAAACAACTTCTAGTGTAGTGGGTAGTGTGTTGGGCCAGAACCTGGCTGACCACTGCTTGACATTGGGCCTGTCACAGTCTCTCAGCCTAAACCTACCGCAGGGTTGTTGTGGGGAAAGGGGGAAACCAAAAGCTCCATGAAGAAATGTTGTTATTATTATTATTATTATTATTATTATTATTATTATTATTATTATTATTTATACCCCGCCCATCTGGCCGGGTTTTCCCAGCCACTCTGGGCGGCTTCCAACAAAATATTAAAATACAATAGTGCGTCAAACATTAAAAGCTTCCCTAAACAGGGATGCCTTCATTGGGATATAAATGCAATGCAGTAATAGTAATTTATTCTTTGTACCCCGTCCGTCTGGCTGGGTTTCCCCAGCCACTCTGGGTGGCTTCCAACAAAGATTAAAAATACATTAACATGTCACACATTAAAACCTTCCCTGAACAGGGCTGCCTTCAGATGTCTTCTAAAAGTCAGATAGTTGTTTATTTCCTTGACATCTGATGGGAGGGCGGGCGCCACTACTGAGAAGGCCCTCTGCCTGGTTCCCCGTAACCTCACTTCTCACAGTGAGGGAACCACCAGAAGGCCCTTGGCGCTGGATCCCAGTGTTGAACGATGGGGGTGGAGACGCTCCTTCAGGTATACTGGGCCGAGGCCGTTTAGGGCTTGAAAGGTCAACACCAAAACTATGAATTGTGCAGTGCAATGCAATGAAATAAAAGATGGGCATTAAATGGAATAAACGAAACAGACAAATAAGAATACGTATATGCTGCTCTTAATCATTACTTCCCTGCTACTGAGTAATACTCACATTTAAGTGTCCAATCTGGAGCAGTCTTGCTGTGAGTTTGATCACAATGGCCAAGGATGCAGAGAGCATGGCAAGACTGGAGCAAAGGTCTAGTATCTGCAGCGCCAGGTGGTACCACTCATAGCCTGCGGGGTCCTTGCACAGGGAAGAATACTTGCCATAAGGAAAGGGCAAAAGGACCGCATAACCGAGGTAGTTCATACCCGAAACTCCAGCGAAAGCGTAGTAGCAATAAGGTCCAAGAAGGAGGGATGCAAAGGCGATGGCACCTTGAACCGGAGAGCTGATGATGTTCAAGATGCTAAAGGTGAAAGCGGTTTCCCACTGGAATGGAAACAGAAGCATCTTGTCTTATCTGGCTAACGGCAGAGATATATTATGTGCTTTAGAGCAGGGGTCAGCAAACTTTTTCAGCAGGGGGCCAGTCCACTGTACCTTGTGGGGGGCCGGACTATATTTTTTGGGGGGGAAATATGAACGTATTCCTATTCCCCACAAATAACCCAGAGATGCATTTTAAATAAAAGGACACATTCTACTCATGTAAAAACACGCTGATTCCCGGACCGTCCGCAGACTGGATTTAGAAGGCTATTGGGCCGGATCCAGCCCCCGGGCCTTGGTTTGTGTTATGTACTGAAGTTCTCACCCTGGGCCAGCAGGGGGATACTGTAGATAGTTTTCGCTCAGGTCCACATATGCAAATAAGGGATCAAAAGTGACGTTCAGTGATTGGATAGTTACAGAAAATGGTTACTGTTGCGTTCTAGTGGAGCTCTATATAAGCAGGCTGGCTGAACCCTTCAGTTCAGTTCTGTTCTGGCCTGTGAATAAACAAGAGCTGTTTGAAGAATCGCTGTGTTGTCTGATATGTTCACCCACAACTTAACAGTTTGCCTACCCATGATTTAGAGGAATGGTGTGAAACTGCCTTAACCTTCCCCCCCTACAAACCCAGACTCCTTCACAGCAATTTTACTGCGATCCTAGTACAGTATAATGCTCAGTTAAGCAACCCATCTCTCTCAGACTGTGTACAGACTATACTTTTAAAGCACGTTTGAATCACAATTCCACCCTCAAAGGATTCTGGGCACTGGGGTTTACCCCACCACAGTTCCCAGAAATCCTTAGTAAACTCTAGTGCCTAGAATTCTTTGAAGAAGGAAAATGTGCTTGGTATGCGCTTCAAAAGTTGTGGTGCGTACACAGCCTTCTGTATTGACTCCTCTAACTTAACCAGAGTCTCAGAGGAAGGCCGCCCCAGCTCTGCTTCCTGAAGGCAGCTTATTAAAGAAAAAAGGATACTAAAAAGCCTCTGTGACAGCAATACTAATTAAACCCAATCAATAAACATTAACAATAAATGGCAGAGGAGGGCAGCAGTGCAAATAAACAACATATGCAGTGTTTATCGGGATAAAGTATAATCTCTTTCTTCAAAACAACCACCACCTTTTGTTATGGCAGAAAAAGAGATGTACCCAAATCTGCAAAAACCCCATAAGAATCATTTTGCGAGGATGGGGTTATTATTTATGCACTTTCCATATATCAAGGAAACTGAAAAATAATTTTTAAGAAAGAAGAAGGTTTGATGGATTTTATTGGTTCTCACAACATTCCCTTCTTTCAAGTCAGGAAATATCTCTGGATCCTGCACAGTCTTGTAAATCTGGTAGAATGTTTTAAAGTGTGCCTGCTTTAAACCTTGTATTCTTTATCTGATCTGTAGCTTAAGGCTACAGCTGTGTGCCTTTTCTTCCTCTTGAGAGCCTATGCCTGGATTAACTCTGCTTGCCTTCTGCCTAGAATGCGGCACTGTATAGAATAACCACATAAATTTACCAGGTATCTCTGGGTCCATTGTTTTTCAGCCAGAGCAAGGAGTACACCTGCAATAACAGCCTGTAGACAGAGGGGGAAACATATGGTTACACATAATAAAGTTAGTACAGTATTTTTCTTAATAAGCAGCTAAAGGCAACAGGCATGGTGCTTTCCCAGTTTATCCTCACAACACCCCTGTGAGGTAGACTAGGCTGAAAGGGTGCGACTGGCCCAAGGTCACCCAACAAACGTCATGTGTGAAGGGACAGCTCCTGATCCTAAGGGGGAAGTGGCTTTGTCTTTGGCACTTCACTCCTATTCCTTTGCCACATATACAGTAATGTTTAATAGGCCTTTGTTCTCTCCAAAGGACTTTGCAAAACAGACTCCTTTAGAAGAAAGAAATCGCAACACAAGGAAACAAACCCACTATGTGAAGCATGCAAAACCAGAAGCTGATGGAAAATAATTCATTCTATTTTTAAGAAAGCCCTTCTATAGGTTACTACTATAGGACCGATAGATCCTGTTTAAGGGAATAATCCTATGCACAAAAAGCTGGCATAGAGGATAGCTCAGATGGCAAAGCATTAGGCTCTTAATCTCAAGGTCGCGTGTTCAAGCCCCATGTTGGGCATAAGTTTCCTGCATTCCCAGATTTTGTGATGCAGTACTCCAGCCAAATAATGTTTATAGAAATGCATATATTAGTGGATAATGTGCACAGAAAGTGAACGTGGTGAGAAATACATGAGGAATTGGAAAAAAATGTTTAAAATCCCATAAACGAAAAAACTAGAGGCTTACTTACTGGGCCTATTAGGAAAAGAAATACCGAAATAAAAAAAAAGAATTTTCTTATATGTTAGCACCGCAGCTAGGATAGTAATAGCATCTAAATGGAAAGCTAAAGAACTACCTACCAAGGAGGAATGGATTCTCAAATTAAATGAATATTTAAAATTGGCTAAATTAACAGCATCTATACGACAGGAGTCAAATCAAAAACTAAAAAATGAATCAGTTACAGATAGGTAGCCGTGTTGGTCTGCCATAGTCAAAACAAAAAAAATTCCTTCCAGTAGCACCTTAAAGACCAACTAAGTTATTTCTTGGTATGAGCTTTCGTGTGCATGCACACTTCTTGTATCTGAAGAAGTGTGCATGCACACGAAAGCTCATACCAAGAAATAACTTAGTTGGTCTTTAAGGTGCTACTGGAAGGAATTTTTTTTGTTTTTAAAAAATGAATGGCAATGCTTTGATGACTATTTGACAAAATACTGCTCTAAAAAAGACATGCTAATATGCTTATACTAAGAATGTAAATGCATCAAAACAATAATCTATCAAAGAGATTGAGATTGAATCCTGACAAGACAGAAGTACTGTTTTTGGGGGACAGGAGGCGGGCAGGTGTGGAGGACTCCCTGGTCCTGAATGGGGTAACTGTGCCCCTGAAGGACCAGGTGCGCAGCCTGGGAGTCATTTTAGACTTACAGCTGTCCATGGAGGCGCAGGTCAAATCCGTGTCCAGGGCAGCTGTTTACCAGCTCCATCTGGTACGCAGGCTGAGACCCTATCTGTCTGCGGACTGCCTCGCCAGAGTGGTGCATGCTCTGGTTACCTCCCGCTTGGACTACTGCAATGCGCTCTATGTGGGGCTACCTTTGAAGATGACCCGGAAACTACAACTAATCCAGAATGTGGCAGCCAGACTGGTGACTGGGAGACCATATAACACCAGTCTTGAAAGACCTACATTGGCTCCCAGTACGTTTCCGAGCACAATACAAAGTGTTGGTGCTGACCTTTAAAGCCCTAAACGGCCTCGGTCCAGTATACCTGAAGGAGCGTCTCCACTCCCATCGTTCTACCCAGACACTAAGGTCCAGCACCGAGGGCCTTCTGGCGGTTCCCTCACTGCGAGAAGCCAAGTTACAGGGAACCAGGCAGAGGGCCTTCTTGGTAGTGGCACCCACCCTGTGGAACGCCCTCCCACCAGATGTCAAAGAGAACAACAACTACCAGACTTTTAGAAGACATCTGAAGGCAGCCCTGTTTAGGGAAGCTTTTAATGTTTGATGTATTGCAGTATTTTAATTTTTTTTGGAAGCCGACCAGAGTGGCTGGGGAAGCCCACCCACATGGGCGGGGTATAAATAATAAATTATTATTATATTATTATTATTATACTGGTATATGTATATAGAGAAAATAAAAACAATCAGAATGCAATGATAAAAGTAAAATTGATTCTAGAGAAAACTAGTAGCGGTGGAGGGAAGCTAAACAGGGTGGTGAGTTTGTTTTATTTTGTTTATGTTTTTTTCTTTTGGGATATTGTATAATGATTTAATGTTTCTTTTCTGTTATGGATTATTTCTCTTTTGAACTGTATGACAGAAAATCTATTTTTTTTTTTAAAGTGAACATGCTTGTGAAAACAGCATATGAAAAATGCATTACGTTAGGAGAAATTGCTTGCAAAAATGCATACGTTTGTTTAAATTGTGTACAAAAATACGTTTAGGAAAAGAAATTTGCACCAAAATGGTTGAAGAATCTTTGCGAGCATTTTTTCGTAAAGCAAGCAAACCGCGAATTGCTGCAGAAATGCAGAGAACAGAGTTTAAGATTGGGAAAATGAGAAACCGAAAGAACGGAAATTGACTGATTTTGCCCCCCCCTCCGCCCCCCGCTGCTGCAGCCCAAGCCTTTGGATGAAATTCCCCAACAGTTTCAAGCAGTTTCCTCTTTCAAGAAGCCTTTTAAGCTAAGATCTTCCCAGACTGCATCTGCATTGGAATCGTATTAAATATGCTTTAAAAACAATTTTACTGTAGTATTGCTTGTTGCTTGCCCTATCCCCCTGAGCTCTCTTGGGATGAAGGGCAGGATATAAATTTAACAAATAAAGTATGTAAGGGCAATGCAGACCCCTGTGGAACTCCATAACACACAGGGTGGAGCACAGCTTCTCCTGCCCTGTCCTCTGAGAACAGAAGTTTGAACAGAGTTCTTAGGCAAAAGGAGCCTGAAATTGAGGTCTTGGCACCATGCACCACTGTAGAGAGTTCCCAGGAATGAAAGCAGAAACATCTGGAGAAACTGTGCTGGCTGGGGCTGATGGATGCTGTAGACCAAAACATCTGGAGGGCACCAGGTTGGGGAAGGCTAATCTGGAGTCACGGGAAAGGTTGGCAAAATTCATCAGGCAGAAAGAGAGGAAGAAAGGTTGCACAGGGTCCAAGAGGGGTTTTAGCCAGAACAAATAACACAGCAACGTAAGAACACTGGGACGAGCCAATGTAGAAGGCAAGAGTGGCCAAACCTCTTTTCCCATCTGCTTTTCCAAGCGAGACTCCCTCAATTTACACATGTGGTGGAGGGAACAGAGAGAAAGAAAGCCAGGAGGGATTAGTTCATCCTCAGAACTGGGCCAACTCCAGCCGGGGAGTTTCAGCTATTAGATGATCAATTTCAACTTTGCTGCAAATGCGCTGCCCAGCGATCTTGTTTTCTCTCCCAAACTGCACTTGTTTACAGATAATGTTGTTGCTTTTTCTCCCTTCTAAACACAAAGGGAGAGGAGGGATCCAACATTGCGTCAAAGCCCTTAGCAGTGTAACATAGAAGTATAGACCAGAAGTTGGCGATTGGGTGGGATATTTCAAATCAATATGGAAAATTCAGGGGAGATGTCTGTATGTGCATTCACCCTCTCTCACATAGGAGCCAACTAATGGGGGAAAGAGCTTCCTTCACCCCCAATAAAATATTTGAGGGGGCAAGGCCCCTCAAGGTTCATAGACATAGCCATTCAAATTCTGTGTATGTACCTCATCTTGTGATAGAGGCCTATCAATGGCTACTAGCCATGTAGATTACATTCAGCAAGGATTTATTTCACCCATTCTTGAAATTCCAGAACCTTACAAGGTTCCAGATTATATGTCAGCAGATCAGCAGCAACATTACTATCGTTTCCCAGTCATAGGTAAAGGTAAAGGGACCCCTGACTATTAGGTCCAGTCGTGACCGACTCTGGGGTTGCGGCGCTCATCTCACTTTACTGGCCGAGGGAGCTGGTGTACAGCTTCCGGGTCATGTGGGCAGCATGACTAAGCCACTTCTGGCAAACCAGAGCAGCGCACGGAAATGCCATTTACCTTCCCGCCAGAGTGGTACCTATTTATCTACTTGCACTTCGATGTGCTTTCGAACTGCTAGGTTGGCAGGAGCAGGGATTGAGCAACGGGAGCTCACCCTGTCATGGGGATTTGAACCACCGACCTTCTGATCGGCAAGTCTTAGGCTCTGTGGTTTAACCCACAGCATCACCCACGTCCCTTCCCAGTCGTACAGCTGTATAAATTTATATATAATTCAGTTCTGCCTACCAAAGCTCCGCTCCAGATGGGAGAAGCAATGTGAACGCTCCAGCCAGCAAACCACGGTTTATAGGAAAAAACAGGGAAGAAGGCGATAATTCCAGAGACGATGCTTAGAATCCCAAAGGAAATCAGCATTCTTCCAGTCACCACAAAAAGGCAGCCTGCGTTCATTATGAGCTTCTCACTCTCTGCCTGCTCTCTACTCGCACCAAGGTTTTGCAATAGGAGCCTGGGCACACCACATACTGTCTTGGAGACAGTAGTCACGATACTTTTCCGTTGTTTGCTTCCTTGAATGAAACACGCCCAAGGCACTGAAAAAGATTCAGACAGCAAGGCCTCTTAGCACACCCTATACAGAATGTGATCCATCCCTCAGACTCAACTTGGTGCCTGTGGGTGGGATTCCCACAGAGAGTGTAGCAGACCCTCCAAGTGTCCCTATTTTCCAGGGACAGCCCTGGATTTACAGAAGCAGCCCTGGTTTCTCATTTGTTCCCAGAATGTCCTGATTTTCCTTAGGACAGCCTGATTTTCACCAGAGAAATGTTGGAGGGTATGGAGTTATGTGACCCCCGAGCCAAGGAGATAAGTAACTATACAACCTTTAGAAGACATCTGAAGGCAGCCCTGTGTAGGGAAGTTTTTAAATGGTTAACGTTTTAAACATTATATGTTGGAAGCCACCCAGAGTGGCTGGGCAACCCAATCAGATGGGAGTATTATTATTACAGTGGTACCTCTGGTTACATACTTAATTCGTTCCGGAGGTCTGCTTTTAACCTGAAACTGTTCTTAACCTGAAGCACCACTTTAGCTAATGGGGCCTCCTGCTGCCGCTGCTGCACGATTTCTGTTCTCATCCTGAAGCAAAGTTCTTAACTCGAGGTACTATTTCTGGGTTAGCAGAAGCATATGTAACCTGAAGCGTATGTAACCCGAGGTAAAAGGTAAAGGTAAAGGGACCCCTGACCATTAGGTCCAGTCGTGGCCGACTCTGGGGTTGCGGCGCTCATCTCGCTTTACTGGCCTAGGGAGCCAGGTCATGTGGCCAGCATGACTAAGCTGGCTAGGTTGACAGGAGCTGGGACCGAGCAACGGGAACTCACCCCGTCACGGGGATTTGAACCACCGACCTTCTGATCCGCAAGTCCTAGGCTCTGTAGTTTAACCCACAGCGCCACCCGCGTCCCTTAACCCTAGGTACCACTGTATTATTATTATTATTATTGTTGTTGTTGTTGTTGTTGTTGTTGTTGTTGTTGTTGTTGTTGTTATTATTATTATTAAATAGAACCAGTGCTTTCCCCCCTAAAAAAAATATTTACGGGTACTCTCATTTTCCTACTCATATTGAAATACTGCCCCTCAATGAGGCCAAACTTAGATTCACAAAATGTTTAGGGGTATGTTTACCCTTGCGTACCCCCAGAGGGGAAAAGCACTGAATAGGACATCCCTATTTTATTTGGAGAAGTGTTGGAGGGTATGGTGTTGTCCCTTTCCACTGACCTTCAGCCAGGATGTTTTTGCTGCCAGATAATTCAATGAAAGTGAGGCTTCTCTTTGCCCTTCACAGAATATTCAGTGCCACGCTTCCCTTCTGGATTATTCATTCACACAGAGATCTGGAGGCAAGGAAGCTGCTGAATGCATCCATGTGGGGTTAAGTCCAGGACAGAAAAGCTTCTTCACACACGAGGTGTGGAATACCCTCACAAGCACGGCAAGGGCCATGCTCATTGTGGCATGTATGGCATTAACATATGTATACTTGAGGTCTGCTGGGAAATAGAAATAGGGACATGTTTAGTATTAGTAGTTGTAGTTGTAGTAGTAGTAGTAGTAGTTGTTATTATTATTATTATAAGTTATTATTATTTGTACACCGCCCATCTGGCTGGGCTTCCCCAGCCACTCTGGGCAGCTTCCAACAAAGATTAAAAACACATTAAAAACTTCCCTGAACTTCAGATGTCCTCTGAATGTTAGGTAGTTGTTTATCTCTTTGACATCTGATGGGAGGGCATTCCACAGGTCGGGTGCCACTACCAAGAAGGCCCTTTGCCTGGTTCTCTGTAGCTTTGCCTCTTGCAATGAGGGAACAGCCAGAAGGCCCTCGGCGCTGGACCTCAGCGTCCGGGCAGAACGATGGGGGTGGAGACGCTCCTTTAGGTATACTGGACCGAGGCTGTTTAGGGCTTTAAAGGTCAACACCAACACTTTGAATTGTGCTCGGAAACGTACTGGAAGCCAATATAGGTCTTTCAAGACCATGTTATGTGGTCTCGGCAGCTGCCCCCAGTCACCAGTCTAGCTGCCGCATTCCGGATTAGGGACCCCTTCTTCCCCCATGGGCATCTCAAGGTAGTCTAGTGTTTGAAGTATAACAGCAAGGACCATCTAGTCTGTAACTTGGGGGTAATTCTGCTATTGGTCTGTCTGACAGCAGACTATTGGCATGAAGTTCTGGTCAGTTGGGAATTAGCTGTCAGTGACGAAGACAGTTGAGATTTAACAGCTCGAGGATTCAAGGGGGTGAGGAGTGGTTCTGAACTAGTTTTCTTCCTGTGTAGGCCTGACCTAAGAAAGAAAAACCTTTTGGTTTATTCCTCCGCGTGTTATATGCTGTTTTTGTTCAGTTTACCTCAGGGAAGTATTATCAGTTTCATTTTTCCCCGCACTCCATCTGCTTTATCCCAGTCACTCTGCTAATACCTAGATGGGTTGCGTTCTAAGTGTTTTTGTAAAATCCGGTTTTGTTTTTGAACTGTAAATGCAACCCCACCAATACGTCATTTAGGTGATGATTAAAAAGATCCTCAGGCAGCAGAGCACCATCGGAAATACTGTTATTCCAGCTTGGTTCAAATAAGGGTTAACACAAATTCCAAATGAAAATGGAAATCGTAACATTAATAGAATCAGGATGTTTGGACCATGTGTTCAGCTCTTGAGTTACAAATAATTTAAGATTACTAGTGAAAAGCAATGAACTTAAGACACAGTCATCCTTAACTTGGCTGATTTATTGTATAAACCTTTTTGCCCATTTTCCCAAGAGGAGTGACCACTTCCTGGTGTACACAGAGTTATTGACACTCTGGCTGAGTCACAGCCATTGTTTCCAATTATGCTCTGCGGAGCTAAGATGAAAAACCAACATCCTATGTATCCAAATAAGCCAATAATACTGACTGACAGAAAAGCAGGAAAATGAAAGTATGTTCTCAGCTTGAGATAGCACTCGCTTGTCGTAATTAAATATAAAAGCTTGGTTAAGGGAGCCTCAGAGGGAATGTTGCTTTCTCGTGTTTTATGTTTACCGCCGGCTGTCTCTGCTCAATCCATGAAGGATGTGAAAGCCAGAGGGTGGAATGGGGAGGGTGGGGGGTGGAATGGGACATATTTTTCCATGGCTTCAAAATTTCCAGAAGTGTTGCATCTCTATTTGGGCCAACATCAAAATTCATCTAGAGCAGTTTTCCCTGGCATGGCACTCGCCAGATGTTTTGGACTACAGTTCCCATCAGCCTTAGTCAGCACGAGAAACAGAGAACAAGGCTTCTGTAAACATCTCATTGCTGCAAAGCGGAGAATTATGGCAGGCGCCGCAGGAGAGATAAGCTGTAGTTCCTGAAATTCTCTCTCAAGAGCCCTGTCTGCCTGTGGTTCTGCTCAGAAGCTCTTAAAGTCTAGGTCTTGGCCTTGGCCTGGATTCAAGTAGGCCGGAGCCTAAAAGGAAATGTGGGTCTTGTGCTGGGAAAAAGCTCCACTGCCCCTGCTTTTGAGAAGGAGCAGGCTCGTGTCACCCCCTGGGCCAGCCTGCAGAAGGGATGCAGACCCTCCAGGTGTAGCTGGACTACAAATCCCATCATCCTTGCTTTCTGGCCACGCTGCCTGGAGCAGATGGGTTGGAACAGTGATGGGGGACGGAAAGGCTCAGGTTCAGTTCTTGGGTTAAAAGTATCTCCGGGCATAAGTAATCTGTGTTGCTGGACAGTTAACTCCCATGCGCCGGCTCATGATGGGAGCTGTAGTCCTACAAACTTCTGAAGGCCACAGGTTCCTCATGCTTGCCTGTGGTAGATCCTAATTTACAGATCTCTTGTTCTGCTTCTGACAACATAAGTGTTAAGTTGTGGGTGAACATATCAGACGACACAGCAATTCTTTAAACCGCTCTTGTTTATTCACAGGCCAGAACAGAACTGAACTCAGTCAGCCTGTTTATATAGAGCTCCAGTACAATGTAACTGTAACAATTTTCTAAAACTATCCAATCACTGAACATCACTTTCGATTCCTTATTTGCATAACTATCTACAGTATCCCCCTGCTGGCCCAGGGTGAGAACCTCAGTACATAACAATAAGAGCCCAACTAGATCAGCCCAAAGGCCTAGCAACTCCAGCCATGTAATAGCCTTCAAAAAGCCTATGCTCTGTGAATTTGTCTAATGATGGGAATTATAGTTCCAAAGCATTTAGAGGGCCACAGAATGCATGCCCCTGGCCTACTGGGATTTTATCTCTCCATGCTTCAAACACTACACATATTTAAAGTGCATATCTCCCCCCTCCCCAAGAATCCTGGGAGCTGTAGTTTGCCCCTCACAAAGCTACAATTCCCAGCACCCTTAACAAACTACAGCCCCCAGGAATCTCAGGGGGAAGTCATGTGCTTTAACTGTGTGCTTTAACTGTTCAGTGACGTCCACAACATGAAGATTTCTATGCTTTCTTCTTACATTATTAGTTGTTTCTTCTCACCTCAGCTTCATCCTTGTCAGTCAAATGGGTGATGCAAAAGTCCTGGTCTTAATTAAACGACACTTAGCAAGCCCCTGCCGTTTCCGGCAATGTTCACGCATTATTGCACTCGCAAATGCGCGTTTTGTCCTCTTCAGACTTAATCATAAATTCTCTTTTCAATTAGCATGTTGGTAAAGCGATCCGTGCGGAAAATGATAACTTTAGCGACTCTGTTAGAACCGGATCTTTTACACAAGACTGCGTGCACGCTCAGATAGGCCGGCCAGAGACTCAAGAGCCACAACCCCTTTGAAAGATGCAGATTGTAAATGTAATTTCATGCCTTGACTGGGAGCAGCAGGGGAGGTAAGCAGGAGAGAAGATCCATTCACTTTGTAGGATTTTGCACGTTCCATATAGCCTGACCACTAGTCCTCCATGTGCTGGCAACCTCCAGGTTGGACGACTGCAATGCGCTCTCTGTGGGGCTGCCCTTGAGGCTGACCCAGAAGCTGCAGCTACTGCAATATGTGGCAGCTGAGCTGCTCACTGGGCCAGGATATCACCACTATGTTGTACTGCCTCTGAAACAATTGCACTGGCTGCTAATTAGCTCTTGGGCTAAGTTCAAGGTGATGGTTTTGGTGTGGTTTCAGTCATCAGACGGCTGACCTCTGTTCCCAGACACCTGGAGACTTTCATACAGGGAGCTGGCAAGGAATTAGCCCTTACTTTGCTCCGAAACACACCTTGCCTTCAGTGGAGGTTGAAGCAACCAGGCACATCAATAGAGATGAGAGATAATAATAACAATAAATAATATTTTTTTATTTATACCCTGCCCTTCCCGGTTCAGAAAACCGGGCTCAGGGCTGCTAATTGATGCAACAAAAAACAGCATAAAATACAGTATAAAACGTGAATAACAATAAATTCAGAATTCAAAAATCAATTTAGGGGGGAAATACATCCAATAAACATTAGATGATCACCAGGGCTAGCTGGCTAAATTAGTCCTGTTTGGGCCAGCGAGGAGATCAGGGGAGAATTAGCTGTGGGATCCAGAGCGGGTAATCTTTATAAAAAGGGGAGGGGGAGGGAAGGAAGGGGAATAAAAGATCAGGCTGAATTCAAATTGAAAGCCAGGCGGATCACAGATCACAGATACCTGCTGCACGTGGGTTTTTTTAATGAGGGGAAAAAATAACTTGTACTGTACTAGTATCTGGTGGCTGCAGCTGTTGCCCCCCGTTAGATCAGTATGGTTACTGAATTAAATTAGTCTGGGAACCATAGAATCTTAGAGTTCAAAGGGACCCAAGGATCATCTAGTCCAACCCCTGAAATGCAGGAATCTCAACTAAAGCGTCCACGACAGGTGGCCACCCAACCTCTGCTTAAAAACCTGCAATGAAGGAGAGTCCACAGCCTCGCAAGGGAGTTTGTTGCACAGTTGAAATTCTTCCTGACGTTTAGTCAGAATCTCCCATCCCATTCCCCCTCACTCTGTTTTCCGATACCCCTTCTGATACAGCCAGTCTAAGAATGTTCAGTCCTTCTGACCACTGCTCAATCCTGGAAGATCCTATGTGCTTTTGCAAACCTTGGTGCTTCCTGGAGTCTGCGTACACCTCTCTTGGGTGCGCGGGTGGTGCTGTTTTGGCTACATCAGCTGCAGCACTCTTCCCCTGAAGCCTGGAAATAGAGGGCATGATCCTGTGGCGGCAGCATGTGACCCTGCCACGCTTAGAAACCCACCTACTTTCAGCAGCCAGAAACACTATAACCAGACACTGGAGAGACCTGTCAGGAGTAAGCATGGACCAATGGTACCAAATAGTATGGGAAACAGCCTTACTAGAAAAATTAACCAATAAACTGAAACTGACACATGGACAAATAGAAGAAGACGCCTTCACCCCGGTATGTAAAGGTACCCCTGCCCGTACGGGCCAGACGTGTCCGACTCTAGGGTTGTGCACCCATCTCACTTAAGAGGCCGAGGGCCAGCGCTGTCTGAGGACACTTCCGGGTCACGTGGCCAGCGTGACGAAGCTGCTCTGGTGAGCCAGCACCAGCACAGCACACGGAAACGCCGTTTACCTTCCCGCTATAAAGCGGTACCTATTTATCTACTTGCACTTAGGGGTGCTTTTGAACTGCTAGGTGGGCAGGAGCTGGGACCGAAAGACGGGAGCTCACCTCGCCGCGGGGATTCAAACCGCCGACCATACGATCAGCAAGCCCTAGGCACTGAGGTTTTACCCACAGCGCCACCCGCGTCACCCCGGTATGGCTCCCCTTTATCACAGCCCAACAAGACAATGACAAAAATCCACCAACAATATACAAAGCAATATGGCTAACCTGATCCAAAACACACACACACACACCACTCACACATGAAAACAAAGACCACCAGAGCCAACCACAAATGAACAGCCACACCCTAGGCCAACCCCAACCTCTCTCACCACAAAAGGAACACAAGTGAACAGCAGAGAACCTGCACAAGTGACGCTGACACCAAACCCCACATATATTAAGTAAAATAGAAACATCGCCACCTGACCCCCCACTCATCTTTCCCCCTTTTCTTCCTAAACCGATCTGTAAAAAAATGTAACTTGGAAAAAAGAGAGAGAGAGAGAGAGACATTACACATACTTTTGTAAACCAAGAAAATCTTTAATAAAAATACATTTTTAAAAAAGAAGTGATTCAACACCACTGTATGTGTGAATGGGCCATTGGTGAGAGACCCAGCCATGTTTGGAGGTCTCTCCTGGCAACCTCTACATCTGAATCAGAATCAATCCATGCCCCCAAAATAAAAACCACGGTGTTATGATCTTACCCTAGCTCAGGGTAGTATCAATTTTAGCTCCAGTTTATCTAGAAATCCTTTCACAGGAGGCTTATAAAATGAGGAAATATTTAAGAAGAACACTAGGTGTCACTGCATCAATGCATTTGAGATGTATAGCCTCCTACTGCAGCCCTCTACATCCAGCACTATCCTCACGAATCTAAAGTTTTCCGTGGTGCTTAGAATCATAGAGTTGGCAGGGAACGCAGGGGTCATCTAGCTCCACCCCCTTGCAATGTAGGAATCTTTTTGCCCCATGTGGGGCTCAAACACATAACCTCGAGATTAAGAGTCTTGTGCTCTACCAACTGAGCTATTCCTTCTCTTTGTTGGGATGCTGTAGAGCACATTAAGCTGATTGACAAGTTTCACATCTTGGTACTGCTTGCACTATGTCTCCTGCCAGTGCGGTGCCATGTTACCAACCTCACTCTGCCATCAGCCAGACCCCTAACCTGCCTGTCCTTTGACTTGGCCTGCCTAGCGGTAACATCTTCCTCCTTAGTCTCAGTTCTGCTCTCCTGGAAGTCAGCAGGGAGGAAACGAAACTCACCTGTTGTTGACTGTGGCTCCGCCTCTCGCTGGCTGTGGCCCCGCCCACTCTCGACCTCCCTGCCCTACCAATCCCAATGGCACAAATGGCACCCAGAAGGCTGAAAAAGCAGTGAAATATCCTCGTGTCCACCCCCACAATTCTCTGACCAGTTTAAGTACTAAAATTAAGCCGAATGTTTTACATTGCTTTGCTTCAAATATTTACTTAAACTCTGCTTAAAAGAATTTTTGCAAGCTGAGGGGAATGACACCATTAATTTGATGGTTCTTGGAACCGTCCCATGGCGTTGCAAGGCCAGAAAGAGAGTTTGCTTATTTTTTGAGGGGGGGGGAGGAGGCAACAACAACAACAATTTTAAAGAAAAGGTTTGGCTCTGCTGGGCTTTTAACTCCCACACATTTGAGTGGGAGAAAGGACAAATTTCTAGGACACAGAGTTCCCCATGGCAACGGAAAACGGAAGTGACTTTAACCCTATGTAGCGACGGGTGACTCATTCTTGTTCATGTTCTAAGCACAGTAATAGCACTGTATTTGTGAAAGAAAGTAAAAAAGCTCTGTTGCAAGCTCTGTTACAAAGCTGGACCAGGACAGTCTGGTGCCCGAGGCAGAAAATCCAGTTGTCCCTTCTGGTTCAGAAAATGTAATACAGTAATGAATGAAATAATGGGTGATTTGCTATCTTTTTAAGGTGATTTGAGTTCCCAAAGTCAGCTTCTTGGTCCAGACAGTCCTGGATGGCTTTCAGATTGCCAGTGTTTTGCAGATAGCATTGAAGTGCATAGCAGAAATTTAGGTTTGGGCTCTAGTTTCAAAACTGATATTTTGCTGGTAGGAAAGTGATGTGGAAACCCACTGCAGGAGGTAGGGTGCAAATGATGAACATGAAGATGTATAAACACTGTGCTAGCAAATCAGGATGAGTTCTCAAGTCTGGTATTACCTCACTGCAAGCAAATTAGAACAAATGTTCAAAAAAGACCAAAGTCTATCCTCTTTGATCATGTCCGCAGCAAACATCATGACTACCCTCCGAAAACCCCAAGAACTGTAGTTTAGTCCCTGCAGAGCTATAATTCCCAACACCCTTAACAAACTACAGTTCCCGTGAACCTTTTGGGGAAAACCACGTGTTTTAAATGTGTGGTGTAGATGTAGATGTGACAAGCGAACCAAGGTCATCTGGTGGAGTTTTTGCTTATTTCATGCCAGATTCTTTTGAATGAGAAGAGATAACATCTGATCACGATTATAGTTCAGGAACAGTTCAATGTTTCATTCAGCAGCCACTAGGGAATGCAATGTTGGTTGCACAAAGTAAAAAGATCTCTCTCTGTGTGTGGTTGACTATTCGACACCGACACCCCCGCCATTGCCATTTCTTCAGTATTGGGTGAGCAGGGAAACAAACATCCCAGATTGCATCAGTAGTGTGGGTTTGTTCCTGACCACAGGAGGGTATGAATAGACTGTGTTTTATATAACAAAAAATAATGGGAAATTGCTTTCAAATCTATACATAATGTGTCTTTAGACAGAAGGTAGGTTCTTGAGCTGTAACCCTGGAAAGGTCCACAGATACAAGTATATCCTTTTTGGTCTGAAGTTGTTGTCCATATTGATTTTGTACCAGAGAAATTCCTGATATTTGAAGATGCTGATGAGTTTTTAAATTGCATTTCTGCAGCACGAGGACTAAGAAAAGGATAGCAAGCTCTTTCAAGAGATTTGTCCTTCGATTCTGGAAGGAGAAACACCTATGATCTATTATGCAGTGGTCTGAGGTCCTCGCTGGCTTGGCTATCCTTGAACACATTTCTTATGAACATCCATTTCATGTGAATTCCTTTCTGGATGGCTTATATCGATTTGTATGTTTAAATTAAGATGGATGCATTGATGGCTACTGTATTCTCAGTGTGAACTGGTGAATTTTATTTACGTCCACTCCCTTCCCCCTTTTCTCTGTTGTTCTTTCTTTGTTAAACTTGTTATTATTTTTAAATAATGAACAAAAGAATGAATAAGAGAGCACAGGAATGACAGCTCTATTCACAAGAATACTACTTGGGTCCATGAAGCACCCATGCTGGATTGTCAGAGGACTCAGGTCCTGGGTCTTCCAAGCTTCCCTGTGCGAGGAGCTATCGTCAGCCCTCTGTACATAATAGGCAGGGCAAGTGCCCTGCTTTGTAAAGGACACTCTTGTCTGAAGCAGTGTCTGGTCCAAGTCCATTTCAACGATGAAGAGCCATGAGATGGGGGAGACAGCAGAAGAACCTTGAAGCTGCTCACCAGGAGTAAGCACTTGGAAAGCAAACTGACACATGGGTCACCTGGTGTCAAGAGCGAGCCAGCAATAATTCACATGCAGCAAGTGAAGTTCTTAGAAGAAACAGGGTCTGCTCAGGAGTGCCAGGCCTAATGAGCATAGCAGCTCTTCCTTGGTAGGTTTTGCCCCTATGAGGCAACTGTGGAGGTTGAAGGTCCCTGCCTTCCTGCAGCTACCTAAGTCCCCTCCTCCTCTGGTTCTTTCCCAAGCAATCTGAGACTATGCCGGTGCGCCTGCCTTTGCTCCTCCCACTTCATGCCTCCCCTAGTCCTGGGAGACCAGCGGGGAGGGGAAGACATCAGCCTGACTCTTCTCTACCTCTAGGCCTCCCTCATAACACCTTCCTGCTTCCACTTCTGCTTGCTTCTGTACTTCTCTCTGCCACAGCCTCTCCCTGCTCACTTAACCCTGTTACCTCCTCAGCTTCCAGCACCTCCTCCCCCCAGTCTGCTTCCTCTTCTCCCTCTGAAACACTCATCAACATCCCACCATGTCCCAAAATCCCACCATGTACCCTGGCTCTGGTATATATATATGCCATACCAGAACATAGGAAGTTGCTTTGTACAGAGCCACACCATTGGTCCATCTAGTGCAGTATATTGACTGCACTGACTGGCAGCAGCTATCCAGGGTTACTTTCCAGCCCTGGTGGAAAATGCCAGAAATCAAACCAGGGACTCCTTGCATGCAAAGAAAGTGCTCCACCACTGAGCCCATATATCTGCATTTGTGTGTGTGTGTAATTCTTCATCCTGTGTTGTTGGCTGCAATGAGGTCCTTTTAACTTCCTTCCCATAGAGAAGAACATCTGTAGCAGAGATAAAACAACTTCCCCCTGATGGGTTGCTGTTCCCTTTAATCAAGGAAGAATCAGCAGTTGTCCCTTGCCTGTGCAATACATCTGCCAGCTGGCGGCAACGGCAAAGCCACAAGACAGCTAGCCGCTGTGTCAGCAGTTGAAGACTGCTCAGCTTGCGCCCCAGCAAGCCAGATTCAGCCCACCCAAGGCCCACCGGCCACCGCCTGCTGGCCAGCCAGATAGGAGATTTATGAAGCCTGTGGTTTTACAAGGGGTGCAGTTACTGTATGCTGCAGGAGGTAGTGATGACTACAAACTTAGATGGCTTTAAAGGAGAATGGGGGAAATCATCATCTTATCAACTGGGCTACTTCTAGCTCAGCAATGTTCCCAAACTGGTCCATGGACCATCAGTAGTCCAGAAGCATCATTTAGGTGGTTCGTGGCATTACATAGCATACTGATTTTAAAGTGGAGAGTATGGGAAGGCACTTGCTCTGTTGCAACATCCTCTAACCTCCCTGAAAACAGAGCATGGTGAATGTTCATTACCGTATTTTTCGCTCTATAAGACACACTTTCCCCCTCCTAAAAAGTAAGGGGAAATGTGTGTGTGTGTTATGGAGCGAATGCAGGCGGGAGGCTCTGCTCAGCGCTCCCTTTAAAGAACCCTGTGGAGTGTGTGTGCGGCTCTTGGGGGCTTTTCCCCCGCACACACGCTCCACACGCTTTTTAAAGGGAGTATGGCTCTTGGGGGAGCCTTCATTCCGCTGCCTGGGAGAGGCTGTGGAGCCCATAAGCCAGGACAGCAAGAGGGATCGTTGCACAGCGATCTTGAGTGCAGGGGGAGCCTTGGGGGCAGGGGGAGCTCTTGAGGGCAGGGGGAGCCTTCATCCCGCTGCCCTGAAGAGGCTTCACGCGGCTATCTCAGAAGGCAGAACAGGAAGAAGCTATCCCTGAAGCCAGATCCATCTTGATGTTCTGGCTTCTGGGATTCAGAATATTTTTTTCCTCCTTCAAAAACTAGGTGCGTCTTATGGTCTGGTGCATCTTATAGAGCGAAAAATACGGTAAATAGCTGCTGATGTTCTATTTAGGACAGCACAGGCAGGTACTTATGGAGACAGGTGGTCCTTCAGTTGCCTTTGTCTTGGTCCTTAGCTATGAAGGGCTTTAAAGGCCAAAACCATCGCTTTGAAACTGAGCCCAGAAACAGGCTGGGAACCATAGCAGTTGGCACAGCACAGGTATAAAAATGGCCATAACATCCAGTTAGAAATCTAGCAGCCTGCATTCTCCAAATAGCCTTCAAAGGCAGGCCCATGTATAGCATAGCACAGTAGTCTTTCCTAGAGGTAACCAGGAGCATGGGTAACTGAGACTAGGTTATTTCAGTTGAGGCAGGGTCAGGTGGCCTATCAGCAGTACCTCAGATACAGCTTGCCCATCTCACAACAAAAAGTTCAAGGAACAAGACCCTCAAGCTGTGAACCTGTTCCTTTCGTGGGAGTATGATTGGAAGTGTTGAGACGAAAGTCAGTTTGCACTGCAGGCTGACTTGACTTCGATTTCGGTTTCGATTTCTGGGAATGGAGTTGAAAGATGACCTAACCTGGGGAGAAAACAGCAAAGACTTGATGAAGAGAGCACAGCAGAGGTTTTATTTTCTGAGAATCCTCCGGAAAAACAATCTCTCAAAGGACCTGTTGATGGCATTTTACCATTGCACTGTGGAGATTGTACTAACTTATGGTCTCTGTGTGTGGTTTGGGAGCTGCACGGCCAGGGGAAAAACAATGCTGTCCAGGGTTGTAAAGACTGCAGAGAGAATAATTGGGTGCACTCTTCCCACCTTGGATCAAATCTATGCTTCCAGGTGCCATAATAAAGCTGCAGAGATAGCGCAGGATAGTATGCACCCTGGAAATGATCTCTTTCAGCTTCTGCCTTCTGGAAGAAGGTACAGGGTCATAAAGGCCAGGACTAGCCGCCTGAGAAACAGTTTCTACGCAAATGCAATTCTGGTTCTAAATGCAGCATAAGGAGTCTCTATAGTATATTGAATTTTAAAATGGGGTTTCAGAGTTTTTAGGGGGTTTTGAATGTTTTATGTAGTTTTTCAATTTCATTGTTCTGTATGGGACAATGACAATAAAGATATCGTATTGTATCGTAGATAGAGAAGGTCCTCCAACCTTCCTAGACTTACCTTCTTGCACTGACCTATTGAACCTCCTTCAATGTTAGACTGATTCTCTCAGGACTGGTGACCTCATTTTCTTCTGCAGCCTTTCCTTGGGAGAGGAGACATCTTGGTGTGTCTCTCCTGGTGAGATGAATGAGCAAGCATGGCTCTTTGCATCTCTACCGTACATAGTTAGAATTAGCATTTTCCCTATCAACAGTGGCGGACCTCCATTTTTGAGGCCCTGAAGCTTGAACTGTTATGTTTGCACCCTTTGCAACCAGAAACAAGACTTGGGGAACCACAGTTATCTTCTTCAGTGGAGTTGCTCCATGACAGATCACCACACCTTTACAACATCTCTCAAACTTTGGGATTGTTGGAATACAGTATATACAAAATAAAAACAAAAATGGTAGACACAAAATTTGAAAACAATGTGGACCCAAGTTGCTTATGGGGCCCCTCTGGGATCAGGGGCCCCAAAGTTTAAGCTTCATTAGTTTTGTAGTAGATCTGCACCTGCCTATTGTGTACTTCCAGCAATAGATATAGCTTTCTTGTTTTCCCAAACTCAGAGTCTCCGTGTGATTCTATCTAGTGTAAAATGCGCTCCTCCAGCAGGAATAAAACGTTCTGTTCAGCTTCTGTGAGTGTGTCAACTCCAAACACCAACACGTACACCAGAATCAGAAAGTACCTGAAAGCAATTTTAGAACTAATAGCAAATCTCCTGGCCACAGCCTGCTCCAACTCAAGGGTGGAGAGCCCTTTTCACCTCAAGGGATGGATTCTTTTCTGGGCAATCTTCCAGGAAAAATAAATAAATTGTATGTTTGTGCAGTAAGACAGTTCCTCCGCACACTCACACACCCTTCCCCATTCAGGCAGTGGAGAAGGCATCATCCTAGGGCAAATTCCAGCCAGGCAAACACACTCGTGGAGGGTGAAAAATAGGGCTGGCCAGGGCTGAGGCCTGGGGCCAGGTAGAGAAGTCTTGAAGGCCGCATCCAAGCCACCTAGGCCCGAGGTTCCCCATCTCTGAGGTAACCACTCTAGCTGCCGGAAAGAATGCTATGGACACGTAATGCTCCCCGTTCGCAAGAGAGAGTCGAACTTGCCTCAGGGAACAACTCAGTGATGCTTTCTGCTAATTGGCACTCGAGGTGAGGCCCTTGCAAAACCGGTTGCGTCGCTTGCGTGCATTTTCATAGGCCTACGCTGGAGCGCTTCTTCCTCTCCTGCAAGGGTTGCCAGTCCAGCAGACACACCTGCAGCAAGGAGCACTTATTATTCTGACAACGCACTGTGATTAGAAAGGTGTAAGAATGCCAGCCGTGGCTTCTCCCCATCTAGATAGACTGCGACACTTCAAGGAAGAAGGAGGGATGCAAAATGTTGTGATAGGTGGCTGGTGTTGCTATGACACATTGCAGAGATGGATGGAAGGCACCACCTGAACTTCTGCCCACCCACCTCCCAAAATCGGACTGCTTATGATAAGAAAAGTGACTTGAAAATGCATGTCAAAGCATAGGATTATACTTGCTTGACTTTCCGGGGACAAACCTTTCGGTAGAGCACGAGGCTCTTAATCTCAGGGTTGTGGGTTCAACTCCTACCTTGGGGCAAAATATTCCTGCACTGCAGCGGGTTGGACTAGATGACCCCTGGGACCCTCCAACTCTACAATTCTATGACACAACATTGTATGTAACCTTTGTATAATATGCAGCTGTCTCATATGGGGTTTCGAACCCACAACCTTGGCGTCATTAGCACCATGCTCTAACCAACTGAGCTAGCGCTTCCCCAGCCTGAAGCCCTTCAGCTGCTTTGGACTACAATGCCCATCATCCCTAACCACTGCCCACGATGAGAATTTATAGAACTGTAGAGTGGGAAGGGACCCTGACGGTCATCTAGTCCAACCCCCTGCAATGCGGGAATTTATGAGAGATTTTGTAGTCCCAAAGCTTGGGGAGAGGGCACCAGGTTGGAGAGGGTTGTCTTCTCAATGCCTGGCCAGCCTTTCCTGGAAGCCAGCTCCCTCTGAATAAACACATCGAGGAGGCAGCTGCCTTTCTTTGAGCCTGCGGCCCAGGCCATAAGATCAACAAGCATTGTGCATTGTCTGTTGTTTCCACGAGGAATGCCCCTTGTTGTTCGCACTTCCAGCAAGCGGACAGACAAAAGGATTGTTCCGGGAGATGCCTAGCAGATGTGAATAGCGAAGATGATGACCGATGTGCTGCATTAACAGAACCGCTGCGAGAGCCTCGCATGTACCCAGAGGGGCGCAAGGGATCTTGGAAAGCGCTGCGCCCGCCCGCAGCCTCGCCAGATGCTGCCAGCCCCATCGGGCTCAGTATTGCCTGCACGGACTGGCAGCAGCTCTCCTTGATTTCCCAGGAGATGCCAAAGGCTTGAATCCAGGGCTTCTCAGCTGTGATTCCACCACGGATGAAGCTCCGCGGCTCTCCTTCCCCTTTCGAAGAATCGGAGGCACCCACAGCCAAGGTCTCCTCCTCGCCGGAGTTGCGCACCCGCCTCCTGTGGGCGCGGGACAGCCGTGACCCCGCCCCGCCCCGCTTCAGCCGGGCGTCCAGCTCCACCAGCCAGGCAAGAGGACTCCTTTCCCGGGCTCCTCCGGCTCCTGGCGTCGTGCGCTCTCTCTTGCTCTCCGCGGTGGGATCCAGCTGCGCGCTTTTTGCGCGTGCGTCACGAGCAGGTAAGCCGCGGCGCGCCCCCCGCGCCAGCGAAGCGCCCTGGCGAAGAAACGCGCCACGATGCCCCTCGGCGTCGCTGTGACTCCGATCCGGAAATTTGGTAGACAGCAGCTCCGGCTGCGTCGATTTGCAACTTCTCGGGGAACTTTTGAAATCGCTACCTCTTTCGCGCTCCAACGAGAGAGAGAGAGAGAGAGAGAGAGAGAGAGAGAGAGAGAGAGAGAGAGAGAGAGAGAGAGAGAGATATCCCCTGGGGTGATCTCCCTTTCCCTCCTTCCAAGGAGTAACTAGATCAGTTACCTGCCAAAGATGGAACTTTAGCCAACTTCAGCCAATTCAATAACAGATATCGCTCTTCCTATGATGTCATTGTTGGCTGATGGGAGTTGGCTGATGGGCGTAGCCAGGGCAGGGCAGGGGCAGCTGCCACCTGTTCAAATAAATAAATAAAAATACTTACTGTAACTAAAAGTAGAAATTGTAAATTGTAGAAAGATGTTGACAGATTTTTTTCTTAGTTGTTGTTTAGTCATTTAGTCGTGTCCGACTCTCCATGACCCCATGGATCAGAGCCATAGCTGTAAACCTCCCCTTTTTTTGGCAGGAAAGTCCCTTATTCCAGCGCCGTTTCCCGCTGCTTCCCGCTGCTATCCCGGATTGTTAGATATCCCATAGACTGTCCCCGGGACAGGTGAGGCTGCTGATCCCTTATTTTCAAATCTGAATGTTGACAAACTTTGGTCAAACACATGTTGGTAGCTTTGAGAACACTGTCCAACCATCTCGTCCTCTGTCGTCCCCTTCTCCTTGTGCCCTCCATCTTTCCCAGCATCAGGGTCTTTTCCATGGAGTCTTCTCTTCTCATGAGGTGGCCTTTCAAAGTAAGGTAAAGGTAAGGGGACCCCTGACCATTAGGTCCAGTCATGGCCGACTCTGGGGTTGCGACGCTTATCTCGCTTTATTGGCCGAGGGAGCCGGCGTACAGCTTCCGGGTCATGTGGCCAGCATGACTAAGCCGCTTCTGGCAAACCAGAGCAGTGCACGGAAACGCTATTTACCTTCCCGCTGGAGCGGTACCTATTTATCTACAGTGGTTAAGTACTCTGGTTAAGTACTTAATTCGTTCCAGAGGTCCGTTCTTAACCTGAAACTGTTCTTAACCTGAAGCACCACTTTAGCTAATGGGGCCTCCTGCTGCTGCTGTGCCTCCGGAGCACAATTTCTGTTCTCATCCTGAAGCAAAGTTCTTAACCCGAGGTACTTTTTCTGGGTTAGCGGAGTCTGTAACCTGTAGCATCTGTAACCTGAAGTGTATGTAACCCAAGGTACCACTGTACTTGCACTTTGACATGCTTTCGAACTGCTGGTTGGCAGGAACTGGGACCAAGCAACGGGAGCTCACCCCATTGCAGGGATTCAAACCACCGACCTTCTGATCGGCAAGTCCTAGGCTCTGTGGTTTAACCCACAGTGCCATCCGTGTCCCTCAGCCTTTCTTAGTACTTGGGGTCAAATTAAAACAACTGTTGTTGAGACACGGGTGTCCTGCACCTGCAACATAAATCCTGGCTCCACCATAGCTGTCAACCTCCCCCTTTTTTTTGCGGGAAATTCCCTTATTCCAACGCCGTTTCCTGCTGCTTCCCGCTGCTATCCTGGATTGTTAGATATCCCGTAGACTGTCCCCAGGACGGGTGAAACTGCTGATCCCTTTTTTTTGAGGCTGCTGATCCCTTATTATCAAATCTGAAAGTTGACAGCTATGGGCTACACCCATGCCCCCCCACCTTTTGCAAACTTTTAAATTCTTCTCCCCACCTTTGTACAGACTTTTGCTTGTGTGTTTGTTATTCCCAACCAGGAAGTATTTTTTAATTGTTATTGTTTTGTAGGGTTTTTTGTGTGCACACATGAATAATCTGAGGCTGAGTGTCTGGTCTCTCTCAGAAATTCCACCATGAGCCCATCTCATGGATGCAGCTGAGAAGCAGATTTGCTCCAGAGGAGCCTTGGTGTGGGAGGACCTGCGAAGTTTCTGGCACCTCGCTGTGGGTGATGCTGGGACTTCCTGGTGTCTCTTGCAGAAAGGGCTGTCTTCTCAGTGGGATATTACCAGACCTGCTTTCTTCTTCTTCTTGAAATGAAAGGTTGTTGGACTCCCATCAGCTCTTGCATGCACGGCCAAAGATGGTGGGAGGTGCAGCCAAAAAGCTGGATGGCTGCAGGTTTCAAAGAATGGTAAAGTTGGAGGAGACACCAAAGATCATCTAATGCAGGCACGTCCACCTTCCAAGAGACTGTGATGCACTCTCAGTATAAAAACACTGGCACTGATCTACTTGTTGACCTTTTTGGGGGGAGCATTGCCCAGAATTGTTGAGCGATCGAACCCCTGTGGTGCAGAAAATAAATTTAGGTCTTAGTTCAAGTTGAAAAGTGTCGGGATTTGTCTCTTAGCTGCAGTTCAGATGTCAGTTTGCAAGCCGCTTTTAAATGTGCATTTGACCTCACACATGGTTTTTGCATGCCTTTTGTAATTTTCGCTCGTTAAACTGACTTATTCGCTTTTTTAAAAAAGGAAAGGAAAAAGAAAGGTGGTGTATGCATTCTTCTAAGAATAATACGAGGTAGAGATGCCCGATTTGCTTTGCAGGGAGGTTATAGATAGGAAGCCGCTGTCATCAGCTTTAATTGCACAAACCCAAATTTATGGTAGGCACCTGAATGCCTCCCATGAAATTCTGCAAGTCTGGAGGCAAACTGGGAGCCGTGTTTGTGCCTGAGAACTTGCAAAACTGTAATAATCTGAATTGTGGCCTGCATATCTAGCTTCATTCATTTGTTTATTAATAAAACCTGATTGGGGAGCACTTGGTGTGTTTTACAGAGTACCATAAACAGAAGTCAGATCTCTGGGCCCAAGATGCTCACAGTCTAAATTTAGAATAGGGGAAGAAGGAGAGATAGACAACAGGGGGAGCAAACAGTTGCAGGATTGCAAGCAAATGCAGTTGCACGTACAGTAAGCCTGCAACTTTTGCGGAGGTTGTGTTCTGAGGATCATGCCTAAAACCAAAACCATGTTTAGTCAGAACATATTGTGTTCAATGGGATTGCCAGAGTCCCTTTCCCTGACTCCTGCCCCCTTTCCTCCATCTTTTTATTTTAATGTGCTTAACTTGCATGCTTACTGCACTTACTGCCCCATTCTATGCATGTTTACTCAGAAATGTCCAGCATCTTGAAGTCACATTTCTGCTTAGAAGAGACCTATTGGAATCAACAGAACTTAAGCTAATCGTAATTCAAGTCCCATTGATTTAAATAGGTCTGGATCCAACCTTCTTCCTCCTGGACTCTAAGCTGAGAAGATGGTCATATGCTTCCTTTTCAATCAATCAGTCAATGAAATACTTGCATGTATGTTTTACAGCGTTACTCTTAGCCAGATAATTTTGTGTGTGGAAACAGTTTTCTGCACAAGGATCAGTAATAATTGGGTGCGCAAAAGTCAGGTACCAGGGCTCTGGTTTAACAGCAAAGCAAGGGATGGGAGTCCACACCTAGCAATCTGGCTTATCTATTTATGTCTTTCCTGATGGTTTGCGTATATACTTTTACTCAACAGCAACACCTAAAAAGAAAACAAATAAGAAAACTATCTAGCCAGTGACAGTTTTTATAAATGCAGGTAAAACCACCTAAATTATTATTTTAAAATCTATTAAATCCTTGTCTGCATCATATCTGAGTTGCTAAAAGCTCTTTGAAATAAAAATTCAGGCCATACTCTTGTTAAAGATAAAGGTCCGGTCGCGGACGACTCTGAGGTTGCGGCGCTCATCTCCCTTTACTGGCCGAGGGAGCCGGCGTACAGCTTCCGGGTCATGTAGCCAGCATGACTAAGCTGCTTCTGGCGAACCAGAGCAGTGCACAGAAACACCATTTACCTTCCTGCCAGAGTGGTACCTATTTATCTACTTGCTTTCGAACTGCTAGGTGGGCAGGAGACCAGAGCAGTGCACGGCATACTCTTGCTAGGGCCAGTCAAAATGCCACACAATTGCGAATGAGTTTTCAAGTTCTGTGTCAGGCTGAACGTTGAGCAGGAGAGGAGAAGCTGGCCTGACGCTGAACTCACAGCCCTCTGCATTTAATCACAGTCTCAAGACCAAACTAAAGATGCCTCTTTCAGTTGCATTAGTTTAAGAAACCCGGTTAGTTGTAGGTGCGGCAGGTTTACATGAGGATCGTGGCAGAGAAGAAAAGGATTGACCATCCAGAAGAAAATTGCTCTTCTGGGCTTAAATAAAAACTCACACAACTGCAAATGATATGTTTTGCCTCCAGTTTGGTGGAGCGTTGGAGGAAGTTGCACACTTAGTTGGACAGTGATAGGGTACCTGCTGCCCTCCAGATGAAGTTGGACTGTATGACCAGTGACCAGCCAGCATGACCAATGGTCAGGGATGATGGGAGTTGTACTTTCCAGCAGCATCTGGAGTAGGGATGTAAGACGGCAGCAATGCCCATCCTTTCCTGTGTTTGTTGCAATCAGCACTGTTTCTGTTCTACTGCAGTTCGGCTTCCACTAAAACATACATCTTTCATCTCGCTGTTTCTGATATCTGAAACAAACTAACAATGTAGTTTACTTCAGGGCATTTCAGTGGAAAGGAAACATCAAAAACAATGAAGAAAACAACATAATTATTTACTTAATGTGCACAGTCTTAAGAAACAGAAATAGCTAATCTCACTCATATTAGGTTGTGTAATTCCCATTCCTGATCTCAAATGAACATGCAAATTGTGGCAATTTGTACTCCCATTTCTGACATAGTTCTCTGACATCTCTAACCTGGAGGGATGCAGGTTTCCAGGCCTTCTCTGGTAGATGCTATGCAGAGTTTATGTTGTCGCTCGGGCTGCTGGGACGAAGAATCAAATAATGACTGATCCCACATTCTTGAAAATATATGTTGGATTTGTTGTTCCAGCAGGCCAAGGTGCAACCAGGGACCACACAGATCCTCTTAAATTAAATCTGCAATCTCTTTCTACTTGTTTATTTTGTTGGCATCTGTCTGTCCCCGGAGATAATGGCGGAGTGTGCCTTTGGGGGTGAGGTCAAGCTCTTGGAAGGTAGCAGTACTTCTTGCTTGTGGCTGTAGAGACCAATGTGGGAGAGACATGTTTTGTTGCAGCCAGGGAAGATGGAGGCGTCCGGTTGTGCTGCTGCAGATGCACCATGGCGTTTCTTTTCCCTGTTCCCAATAGAAGGAAGAAGTAAATCAGCAGGCTCTGTATTGGCCTTGGATCCAGTCTCATGCTATCTAAGAGTACCGGGTGGCTTAGTCATGTAAATAGGTGTTCCCCATACTTAAGCAAATAGATTGTGCCTTAGATAAACACTTAGGCAAGAGGAGTTTTATTGTTTCCTCAGAGCCACACTGGAGAATGTTTCGCCCAATTATGAACTGCTTTATGACTTCCCATTCCAGGTGAATGCCAAGGTCTGGTGTGCGGCCTAGGTGCTGAGTTGGACACCTGTTGCAACTTGAAACATCTCCAGTTCACCAGTTAAGGGGGATAAGACACTTTTAGGCCCCATGCCCAGCACAGCTGACTCTTGCTGTAGATGTGTCCGTCCTGTGCCATGTGACAAAACCATGGGCACAATTTCTGTCCAAAGTAGGCCTTTATCTTGGCACACCCACTTCTGATACAGGCTCCACCTGCTTTTAGCGGTTGTCACCATATTACAACACCACACACATAACAAATAAAATATTCCACCTAGCCCGGAAGATGGTGCTTAGGCAATACATCAAAAACAGCAATCCAAATAACATAATTTCCTATTGAAGAGGTATCATATGTTCTCTGCATCATCTCCTCTAAAGTGCGGCCTGTTATGTCTTTTTGGTGGAAATAATTCTGATTGCCAACAGAGAACTTCCTGCACAAGTTCTTTTGTACTGTTTGCAACATTGCAAGTTATGTATTCAAGCCTGCGGATCAAAATAGCTCACAGCATTGTTCATCGTTCAGCCACTGACTGAAAAACCACTGACTTTTGCAATACATGAACACAATGGCGTAAGGTGTTGGAGGCTGCCTAACATTATCTAGTCATTAAGAGGCGTATAAAATATGAAGTAAGCTCTTGGAGACCTCACTGACTTGGCTTTTGTTACACTGTGCTTCATGGGCTGTTCATTAATCTCCATGAAATATTCAGAATGCACAGTACCTCAGAGGATTCCTGTACTGAAATATTAACCATTGGGACTATGTACTATGATATATAATAAAATAAGCATTTCTTCTCTTTCACAATAGATCTAGTGACCTGTCCTGAGACAATAGTTCACTTTGCATCCAAATCTGTTAAGTCTCTTGATCTGGAAAGGGACTTGTATAAAAAAAAATCTGTCTAAGTAATCTGGGAATAGAGAACCTGTGGTCTTCCAGATGTTGTTGGACTACAATTCCCACAAGTCCTGACTGTGTTGGCCATGCTGGTTGGGGCTGATGGGAGTTGGAGTCCACCAACATTTGGAGGGCCATAAATATATCATAGTTTGTGTTCAACCCTTGAGGACGTGACACTTCCTTTTACTGCCTTGAAAATACCTGTTCCCCAATCCAGCACATCTCATGTGGAGGGGAACAAGTAGGTACCTGTTCTTCTACTGTGTGAGCCTCACGTCTTCCAGCCCTTCCTCACTGAGGTGGGATGGCATGTCCATGACATTTAGGACTTTATGCATCTAGTCCATGGAAGTGATCTTCGTGGCTGGACAGGGTTTTGAACTTGGGCATCTCCAGCCCAAGATGAAACACAGATGTATTATAAACTGTTGATGGGTAAAAGGATCTCGACACCTGATGTTTAGAGGCTTCCCCTGCCTCTTTTATGATTTCACAGTAAGCTCACAGTAATTAGTACTCTGCCGATTGCTTGCATGCCACTCACATGGCAAGCCATGGGTAAGAAGTGGGAGAAAGATGTAGGAGTAAATATACCACAGGAGCTGACAAGCTACTCTTGGAAGTTTATTTACTTAGGTTTGTATCGCGTCCTGTTTCTAGGGCAGGTGATGCAAATGTTTCCAAACCTATGTTTTAACAAGCAAAAGGAGAAAAGGAAAGAGAGAGAGAGGAATGCTTCTGGGTTACCATAAAACAGAAGTGGAGAGTCGTGTGTTGTTGGATTACAACTCCCATCATCCCTGACCATTTTGACCCTGCTGCCTAAGACATCTGGTTGAAGCCCAGTAACATCTGGAGGGCCGCTGATTCCCCATCCCCAAGAACAGCCATGCTGGATCAGGCCAAAGTCCCATCTAGTCCAGCATCGTGTTCCCACAGTGCATAGCTGTCAACCGTCCCTTATTTGGCAGGAAACTCCC
This sequence comes from Podarcis melisellensis, assembly GCF_964234715.1. Taxonomy (NCBI): domain Eukaryota; kingdom Metazoa; phylum Chordata; class Lepidosauria; order Squamata; family Lacertidae; genus Podarcis; species Podarcis melisellensis. The sequence continues at coordinate 14,893,627 of NC_138537.1, forward strand.
TTATCCCAGCGCCGTGTCCTGCTGCTGTCCCTTATTGATGATGTCCCTTAAATTTCCTGGGTTTCAAAGGAAGAGCTCCTCTCCCTCCCTCCCTGCCGGCCAGGGAGGAGGGAGGCTCAAACTGTGTTGCTTGGCTGCGTTGCTCACCCAATAAGGAGTCTAAGAACGACTGGGGGGTGGAGCTTGCATGCCTTGTGCCGATCAAATTGGCTGCATTGCCTGGGGGCTCGCCTTTGCTCAGCGCTTCCCAGCGGAGAGGTGACGGTGGTTTTCCTTGCTGCATCCCCTTTGCCGGGTTGCTGCGCTGTGGGAACCACCGCTTGAGGCTTCGTTTGGCTGCTGGCTGGGCTTTCTGCCTTTGGCTCGGAGGGTGCTTGGAATCGGATGGAGACTTCATCGACGGCCCACTCACCCTTGCTGGGGAAAAGGTCTGTCAGGAGTGGGGCACATGGTGGGGGAAAAGGAAAGGAGCTGGTTGAGTACAATGGAGGGTGGCGATCTCGTGGGAGAGTCTATGCTATTATTTCATTCACACATACCTGGGATTAATCGCAGCATACAAAATGGGGCATGCAGAGGAAGGATAGCTGCTGCGAGGTCTCTGGTACGGATTTTTTTTTAAAAAAATAATTTTTATTAAACACTTTCAACATACCAAATTATCAATCCAAATAATCAATTGCATTATTTTCCCCCACCTCCCCCCCCCAAAGACTTCCCTCAGCTCCCCTCTCTGGTTTCTTTGCACATATTGTTCTCTGCATGTTATAAAATTGTACATATCCTTGCCTTATCTGTCATGTGTTCAACTAATAAATTTGTGGATGTTTATTCGAAACCTGCCAAGGAGTCCAAGTCATTTTGCTGTCTTTTTAGATAGTTTGCAAAAAGTTCCCATTTTTCCTTGAAGTCACGATTGTCCTTATCACGCAGTTTATATGTCAATTTAGCCAGTTCTGCTTAGCTCATCCGTTTTTCTTGCCACTGTTATTTCATTGGGGTTTCCTCATTCTTCCATCCTTGTGCTAACAAGACTCTTGCCGCTATTGTAGCATACATAAATAAGTTCTTTATTTTTCTTGGCAGGTCTTGTCCTACAATCCCTAACAAAAATGCTTCTGGTTTTTTTTTTTACAAATGTCATTTAAATTTTTTTTTCCAATTTATTTCCCAATTTTTAAAACTTCTCTACATTCCCACCACATATGATAAAAGTACCTTCTTTTTCTTTACATTTCCAACATGTATTCGACCTGGTTTTATAGATTTTTGCCATTTTTTACTGGTGTAATATACCATCTGTACATCAAGAGCGGTACAGCTTTCAGTCTCCTCTCCACACCTGCATTCCATCCCAGGGAATTCCCTCTCCTCCCTGCCCAGGTGAGAGGCCAACCCAGAGCACAGGTTTCATTTATCCTGGGCGGGACCTAGATACTGTTCCATCCCTGTCACACTGTTGTGAGGACTCTACACCCATAATCCAGGTCCTGGTAGCTTCTGCCACAGGTACTGTAAAGCCTGGCAAGGCAAAGGAGGAAAGCAGCGCAAAAAATTGTTCAACGCATCGTTACAGGCCAGTGGCACACATAGCTCTAATCTCTGGCGAAGGGGAATGGCTGGGTCTGAGGGGCTGCTAACCCCCAGAATCTGCCTCCTGTGGCGATGGTCTCACTCTGACAAATAACAGGGCCTGTTCTTCTTCAGATAGACATATTTTCTTTCAGCATGAGCCTAAAAGCGAACACTTTGGATGTGACAAAATAGGCGTTTGAAAACAGTCACATCGCACAGGCCACACTGATCTGTGTGGCCACTATTGGTTGCACCTCCTTGTCGCGTGTACAGTGGCAAACCCACGCTTGTTTCTGTGCAATGTGTGGCGAAACCGACCTTACTTAGTATTCATGCTCTGCTTATCAAACAGGTATTTAGATTACGTATGGCATTCCCATCGAGCACCTTATCTTTAACGATACGCTCCTGTAGTCTGCAAGTCTCAACCTGTGTTAAGTCAATACATCAACTTGTGCTTTATCAGGTCCTGTCCATCTGATGAATCAGTCCACCACCATTATTTGGCCACGATACATCTTTTCCCTATATTTTTCCACAGGGCCACAAACTTATTATTCCGTTTGCACCTGAAATTCCAACAACGATATCAAGTCTGCATTGTAAATCACACAACAGCTCTGTGAAAAGATTACGCTGAGAATTTAGGACTTTCCCAAGACCAGATAGTGAGCTTCATCACTCTGTAGAAATTTGGACCTGGGATTCCATCTCTTTAGTCCAACAAGCTAGTCACTACAGCCAAAAGAAAAAAGAAAAAGAAAGAAAGGATGGTCTTTAACTTGATCTTCTCTTCCCTTTCAGTATGGCAATGTTCTCCCTGATCTTCTTTTTCCTATGTATTATTGCTGGTTGGAGCTTTATGTTTTGTTCTACTGTGAATTATGCGCAAGGATGCTGCCACTAGGTGGCAGCCTAGTGATTTTGTGTAAGCAGAAAAGAATGCCATCCTTGTTTACAGAGGCAGTTTCCCTCTCAAGTTTATGTGATGCATTTATGTTAGGCCTTTAGCAGAAGGAGAGCTTGCCTGGATCAAGCCTGAGGCCGAGGAGAGGAGGACAGCCTGAGGCACATGTTGCTTTGGGTTCTGCAGAAGTGTTTGAGTTCACTCTTAACAGGAGAATTTTAGGGGCAAACCAGATATTCAATCTCCCAATGCCTGTTTAGTTAGTTTAAAAAACTCGTATCTCAAGGCCATAAGTCAGTGACAGAATCTGTATTGAAAGCAGGTGGTTCCAGGTTCAATCACTCATATCATAGAATCGTAGATTCTTAGAGTTGGAAGGGACCCAAGGGCCATCTAGTCCAACCCCCTGCAATGCAGGAATCTCAGCTGAAGCATCCATGACAGGTAGCCATCCAACCTCTGCTTAAAAACCTCCATGGAAGGAGAGACCACCACTTCCCTAGGGAGTCCATTCCACGCTCGAACAGCTCTTACCATTAGAAAGTTCTTCCTTTCTTGTATATTGAATCTATTGGTTTGAGTTCTACCCTCTGGACCAGGAAGAAACAAACTTGCTCCAACCTCCGCTTGACAGCCCTTGAGATATTTGAAGATGGCTATCATATCTACTCTCAGTCTCCTCTTCTTCAGGGTTAACACACCCAGCTTCCTCATAAGGCTTGGTTTCCAGACCCTTGAACATCTTGGTTGCCCTTCTCTGCACACGTTCCAGATTGTCAATATCCTTCTTGAACTGTGGTGCCCAGAACTGGACACAGGACCTGACCAAGGCAGAATAAAGTGACTTCCCTTAATTGGGATACTGTACTTCTGTTGAATATTGGGACGCAGGTGGCGCTGTGGGTTAAAGCCTCAGCGCCTAGGACTTGCAGATCGAAAGGTCGGCGGTTCGAATCCCTGCGGCGGGGTGCGCTCCCGCTGCTCGGTCCTAGCGCCTGCCAACCTAGCAGTTCGAAAGCACCTCCGGGTGCAAGTAGATAAATAGGGACCGCTTACCAGCGGGAAGGTAAACGGCGTTTCCGTGTGCGGCTCTGGCTCGCCAGAGCAGCGATGTCACACTGGCCACGTGACCCGGAAGTGTCTCCGGACAGCGCTGGCCCCTGGCCTCTTAAGTGAGATGGGCGCACAACCCCAGAGTCTGTCAAGACTGGCCCGTACGGGCAGGGGTACCTTTACCTTTACCTTTACTTCTGTTGATGCAGCCTAGAATAGCATTAGCGCTTTTTTCCTTTTTGCTGCTTTGTCTCATGTTGATTCATGTTAAGCTTGTGGTCCACCCCTCCCTGAGTGCTGAAGGCCACTAAAACCCCTAGATCCTTTTCACATGTACTACTGGCATAAGGGATCCCTGACCATTAGGTCCAGTCGTGACCAACTCTGGGGCTGCGGCACTCATCTCGCTTTATTGGCCGAGGGAGCTGGCGTACAGCTTCCAGGTCATGTGGCCAGCATGACTAAGCTGCTTCTGGCAAACCGGAGCAGTGCACGGAAATGCCGTTTACCTTCCCGCCGGAGCGGTACCTATTTATCTACTTGCACTTTGATGTGCTTTCGAACTGCTAGTTGGCAGGAGCTGGGACCAAGCAACGGGAGCTCACCCCGTTGCGGGCATTCGAATCACCGACCTTCTGACTGGCAAGTCCTAGGCTCACTACTGGCATAGCTAGTTTTAAGAATAATATCAAGTAGCAGGTGGCATGGAAGATCTCTGCCTGCGGCTCCGAAGAGAGGGGTCAGAATAGAGCAGGGGTCTCCAACGTGGCACCCACGGGCACCAGTGTGCCCACCAATACCTCTTGCGGTGCCCGTGAAAGGTCTCAGTAAATATCTCTTCAGAAATCCACAATACATGAGAGACCACTTCCTCTTCCTGTTTGCACTGGCCCAGCCTCTCATACATTGAACCTGACCTCTTAAATAGTCTCAAGGTTGGATACCCACACACCCTTCTGTCATGAGCAGAAGAGAGGGGCAGAGAACGTCTCTGTGTCAGCAGGCATGGTGGTGGCTGATATTTGCAGCTTTCTAACTGGCTGATGGAGGAGGGGCCATGCCCAGTAAAAGTCAGGTTATGAACCCCAAGAAGCATACATAACTCCAAAACACTAGGGGAGGAGTGTCTGAGTGTTATTCAACTACATCTACTCAGAGCAGACCTATTGAAATTAACAAACATGGCCAAGTTAGGCCTATTTGTTTCAATCGGTCTACTCTGAGTAAAACTCAGTTGTATATGACCTTCTGTCTTTTTTCTCTTCTGTTTCCGATAGCTTTGGTTTGCACGTCGCTTTCGGTTGTCTTGGGCAAGTTAACAAATTTAATAAATAATAATAATTCTAGCTTTGGGTGTAAGAGGGTTGATTTAAGCCAGGGAAATGGTGACATATTGCCACCCGTCCCTGAGTGTCGTTGTCCAGTTCTAACACTTCTCCCTTCCCAATCAGCTGCTTTTAACATAAGGGTGTCCTACGTAGTCTGGATTTCAGAGATGGACATTTGGGGATGAATAATGAAGGTCGCGGGACGCGGGTGGCGCTGTGGCTTAAACCACAGAGCCTAGGACTTGCCAATCAGAAGGTCAGCGGTTCGAATCCCCGCAATGGGGTGAGCTCCCATTGCTCGGTCCCTGCTCCTGCCAACCCAGCAGTTCGAAAGCACGTCAAAGTGCAAGTAGATAAATAGGTACTGCTCCGGTGGGAAGGTAAACAGCGTTTCCGTGCACTGCTCTGGTTCGCCAGAAGCGGCTTAGTCATGCTGGCCACATGACCCGGAAGCTGTACGCCGACCTTTACTTAATGAAGGTCTAGGGATCCGTTTGTTGTGCAAATGGTTGTGTTGCTAACTAAAGATTTCTCTAATGAGTTTTGGCATGTGTGCGAATGTCTTGCTTGTGTTCTCTGGCTTTGGTGCACGCTGGCCCCTTTCTTTCATTAGAAGAATGCCTAGGAGAAAAAATAAAAAAAGGAAGCTTTTCACTAGGTCACCGAAAGACACTGTATGAGTCAGGAAACAAAATATTCAATGGAACATTAATAAATCTCCCAGCAGCCTTCCTTTGTTTATTTCCCGTGCTTTGTGAATGGCTCTTGGATTTCTCACTGTGACTTTTTGTCTAGATGGAGCTTGTGATCCCCAGCATACCTATTTGAAAGTTTTATTTATTTATTTATTATTTACTTAAATTTATTATTTACTTCAACTTCGACATAGAATAGCATAAGGAGGTACACAGGCTAAAAAGCACACCTAGCACAATGAAAGCATCAGCCGTATCTGTAAGAGCTGGTTGGCCAAGAATCTCAGTTTTGAAAGTCCTGTCTGAGTAATAATACAGTTTTCAGGAGACATTTAGGGGGCAAGATCTGCTGGGATGGGCAGCTTAGAATGTAGTGTCTGGCTCAGCCGGCATTAAGGCCCCAGCCCCAGCTCAGCCAAAGATACACTGGCTCAAAGGTAAAGGTGTCGGATCTGCATGACGGGGTGAGCTCTCATTGCTCTGTCCCAACTTCTTCCAAACTAGCAGCTGAAAGAATACCAGTGCAAGTAGATAAATAGGTACCAATAGGTAGATAAATAGATACCGCTTTGGCGGGAAGGTAAACAGCATTTCCGTGCACTCTGGCTTCCATCACGGTGTTCCGTTGCACCAGAAGCGGTTTAGTCATGCTGGCACATGACCCGGAAAGCTGGCTGTGGACAAACGCCGGCTCCCTCGGCCTGAAAGCGAGATGAGCGCCGCAACTCCATAGTCACCTTTGACTGGACTTAACCATCCAGGGTTCCTTTACCTTTCTTTATTTTATATATCAGCTCAATTTGCTAAACTGGGAAAAGGGGTGTTAGTGGGGGCAGGAGCAGAGTGGGGAGACTTAGACCGGATCCTAAGCCCATTCAGGATGGAGCACCATTTTAAAGGCTTGTTTTCCCTCTGCCAGCATTAGAAAGAGCAGCAGCTGCAGCTGTCCGACTGCTGAACGGGGTTTGAATCTGGTTCAGGCTCTACACTGGCTTAACACCCAGCTTCTTGTGCATAGGATTGCCCCCTTAAAAATGAGCAGGGATGGCTCCTGCCGAAGCCCTATTGGCAAGGAGTTCCACAGGGCAAGGCCTGCCCCTGGGAAAGGCCATTCATACCTGGGATTACCAGAAATGCCCCATCAAAAGACCTCAGCGATTGAGGTGGAGCATAAAGAATCAGGCAGTCCTTAAGGCACCTTGTTAAGGGCCTTGTTCCATCAAAATCAAAGCGATGAGTTTTCCGGAGTAACCAGGAAATGACATGTCTGACGCAATATGTAATATTTGTTTGCTTGGAAGCTCCACTTCGATGTTCGTTGATTTGCTGTGTGGTCAATGGGCAAATTGCTTTGCAAAGTGCAAGAGGAATTTGCAATCTAAAATTAAAACACAGAGGAGACAAGGGAGGAAGGGAGGTGGAAATGATGGAAGCAGTAAATGGGGAAAGAATAAATATGCATTTGGTTTAATTACCGTAAGCGTACTCAGGTTTATGGTTTTGGGATTGCAGAGTTCAAGAGGATGTGGTTCCATTTAATTGTGTTTAAAGATGGCAGCTTCAGGTCTGTTGTCCTTATGAACTGGGCATTCCTCTGTTTCTGGTTCAGTCCCAGACTCTTCCTTATTAGCCTTGTCAGGCAAGTATGTTTAAAGGTGGGGCTGCTATATTTCAAGTTTCCAGTCATACCAACCAGTGCCAGTTTTCACCATTAGCTGCCCTAGGTTCTCACCTTTCATTTCTTTTTTTCTTTTTAAAAAATGTCTCTAGCCCTTAGAGTGGCACTATTCTGTCCCATTATGTTGTGGCAAATGAATATATAATGATATAAATTCAAAATGAAATGAGGAAGTTCCTCCTGACGAAAATGAGTAAATCATTCTATGGTTTGTAATCTCTGTGGCCGGCACTTCCCACCCAAATGCCCATAGCTGTGGCTAAAAACACTATGACAGCTTGTTCTTTCTTTCTTTCTTTCTTTCTTTCTTTATTTCCCACCCTTCTGGCTGGGTTTCCCCAGCCACACTGGGCGGTTCCCAGTAGAATAATAAAAGCACGATAAAACATCAAACATTAAAAACTTCCCTAAACAGAGCAGCCTTCAGATGTCTTCTAAAAGTCAGACGGCTGTTTATTTCTTTGACATCTGATGGGAGGTTGTTCCATAGGCCGGGCGCCACTACCAAGAAGGCCCTCTGCCTGGTTCCCTGTAACCTCACTTCTTGCAGGGAGGGAACTGCCAGAAGGCCCTCGGAGCTGGACCTCAGTTCCTGGACTGAACAATGGGGGTGGAGACGCTCCTTCAGGTATACTAGGCCGAGGCCATTTAGGGCTTTAAAGGTCAGCACCAACACTTTGAATTATGCTCGGAAATGTACTGGGAGCCAATGTAGGTCTTTCAGGACCGGTATTATATGGTCTCCGTGGCCTCTCCCAGTGACCAGTCTAGCTGTCGCATTCTGGATTAGTTGTAGTTTCCAGATCACCTTAAAAGGTAGCCCCACGTAGAGCGCATTGCAATAGTCCAAGCGGGAGATAACCAGAGCATGCACCGCTCTGGCGAGACCTCTCTGGCGAGACAGGTAGGGTCTCAGCCTGCGTACCAGATGGAGCTGGTAGACAGCTGCCCTGGACACAGAATTGACCTGCGCCCCCATGGACAGCTGTCCAGAATGACTCCAAGGCTGTGCACCTGGTCCTTCAGGGGCACAGTTACCCTATTCAGGTCCAGGGAGTCCTCCACACCTGCCTGTCCCCTGCCCCCCAAAAAGAGTACTTCTGTCTTGTCAGGATTCAACCTCAGTTTGTTACCGTGGCAGACGAAGGCAGCGGGCTAGGGGTGATCACCTGCCACCTCTGAGGCAGCTTCCTTAGTTTGCGGCATGGAATGGCCTTCGCGCAAGTGTTCAGTGAATACACGGTCTGCAGGAGGGTGAGTGGGATTGTGGTCGCTGGTCACACACACCGACAACTGTGTGAGAAAGGGGTCCTATTGACTGGCCAGGGGCTCACAGTGGGGAGGAGGACTTTTCTATGCTTTAAGCTGCACATGAATGGAACCCCTTTCTCATTAAGACTGAATGCGTGGTTGCTGAAGCTGTGTCAGGTTTGGGGGTCTGGTTTACAGGTGCAAAATTTTGCTCCCAACTCACACCCCGAATGGGGTGCGGGGCTTTGTGTGAAACCCTCTGATAGGGGTTCTGATTTTAATCAGTGTAAGTGAAGAAGGGGTTAACTCCACCCCATGATCTCACCACCTCCCCCTAGCTGTTTTTAGTTAGCCATATGGTGGGCAGAGACATCACCTTGCCAACAAAGGTCCGTATAGTTAAAGCCATGGTTTTCCTAGTAGGGATGTATGGAAGTGAGAGCTGGACCATAAAGAAGGCTGATCGCCGAAGAATTGATGCTTTTGAATTATGGTGCTGGAGGAGACTCTTCAGAGTCCCATGGACTGCAAGAAGATCAAACCTATTCATTCTGAGGGAAATCAGCCCTCAGTGTTCACTGGAAGGACAGATCCTGAAGCTGAGGCTCCAATACTTTGCCCACCTCATGGGAAGAGAAAAGACCCTGCTATTGGGAAAGATGGAGGGCACAAGGAGAAGGGGACGATAGAGGATGAGATGGTTGGACAGTGTTCTCGAAGCTACTAACATGAGTCTGACCAAACTGCGGGAGGCAGTGGAAGACAGGAGTGCCTGGCATGCTCTGGTCCATGGGGTCACAAAGAGTCGAACACGACTAAATGACTAAACAACAACAACAATGGTGGGGAAAATACAGGAATGCAGAGCTGAGATTGAGGATGCATCTAAACAGTATTTTATTTGCAAATAAGTCTTCTGAGATAATGTAAATGGTTCTTTGGCAACCGGGTTCTTTTGCATATTGGCTTTCCCCCCAGGAAAGGGTAAATCTGAATTAAATCAGGGTTGTGGAGATACAGACAGGTATTTTGATTCCAGTGATGTTATGCCACTGCTCCAAAAGTCTTTCATGCACAAAGAGCTTCTGCCTACAATTAGAAGTGTAGGGGGGAGAATTTCTATTCAGTTAAAATTTAAAGGTGAATCTGTCTCATTAAAACAAAAAAAAAATCCTTCCAGTAGCACCTTAAAGACCAACTAAGTTAGTTCTTAGTATGAGCTTTCGTGTGCATGCACACGAAAGCTCATACCAAGAACTAACTTAGTTGGTCTTTAAGGTGCTACTGGAAGGAAGTTTTTTTGTTTTGACTATGGCAGACCAACACGGCTACCTATCTGTAACTGAGAGAAACCGGTTTTGCTCATCCCTGCCTACAACAAAAACTGACAAAAAATTCATCAGTCTCTTTAAGTGTGAATTATTACACATTTTTGCATGTAATTTTGTCTAATACATTTTTTTTTGCCTTTCTTTAGTGCATTTCTGTATGTTATTTTCACCAAACCTGTTTGTTCTTATGCACACTTTACAGCAGCATTTTTGTATACATTGCTTCGCTGCAGAAGTGCGTTGCGAGATTAGGAGAAATGCGAATTTCAAAGGGCGACTGCGTTTCAGTACTCGTACTGTTTCAAAACCGAATGATACTTGTTTGCCTTTAAATGCAAGCTGAACCAAAGTTCTTCCCTATCCCTATCTCAGACTGTCAATCATGATGCCTGGGATTGACAGAAGTTGGAGTCCAATGACATCTGGAGGGTGGTGGGTTCTCCCGCCCCCCAGCCTTTGCAGTAACAAGTATGCAAGAAATATGGCTGTATCTTTTTTTCAGGGGGAATACTTGTGGTCTGAAATGAGGGGAGGGAGTAGGAGTCATGCCCCCCACAGTTTCTAACTTTATCGTGGTTGTTCGTTAATAATTTTACATACTGCTTGTATACCAGAATGGCTTCCATGTGGGTTGCAACACTAAAGCAATATTTAACATTTAAAACAACTTGTTGGAAGACACTCTGGGGAGGCCCAACCAGGTGGGCGGGGTATAAGTTATTTATTTATTTATTTGTTCTTGTAACAGCTTGTTTTCCCTCTGCCAGACTTTGGCTAGCTCAGCCAACTTTATCCCCACTGCTGTACAGTGTTTGGATCTTGTGTACATTATGCAGTCTTAACCTATGCTGGCTTTTCCTACACTAGCTAAAGGTAAAGGTAAAGGGACCCCTGACCATTAGGTTCAGTCGTGGCCGACTCTGGGGTTGCGGCGCTCATCTCGCTTTACTGGCCGAGGGAGCCGGCGTACAGCTTCCGGGTCATGTGGCCAGCATGACTAAGCCGCTTCTGGTGAACCAGAGCAACGCACGGAAATGCTGTTTACCTTCCAGCCGGAGAGGTACCTATTTATCTACTTGCACTTTGACGTGCTTTTGAAATGCTAGGTTGGCAGGAGCAGGGACCGAGCAACGGGAGCTCACTCCGTTGTGGGGATTTGAACCGCCGACCTTCTGATCGGCAAGTCCTGGGCTCTGTGGTTTAACCCACAGCACCACCCGCGTCCTTTTTCCCAGAAAAGGGGGCTCTCTAGCTCACTCTGCCGAGTGGAGCTCTGAACATGGGCCCCTAAGTCAAACATTGACGACATCACATGCATCTATAGGCCCGTCTGGATCCCAGCCAGCATTTTATAGAAGTAAATAAAAATACTTCTATAAAACCGCCGACCTTCTGATCAGCAAGTCCTAGGCTCTGTGGTTTAACCCACAGCACCACCAGCGTCCCCCTACTTGTGTGTTAAGATTGCTCCCTAAGACACTGTAAGTGTTCTTGCTTAATAGAAGGAAAAGAACAGGGAAACCCAGAAAGATAATAGGACAGTAAGGACAGCAGTAAAAAGCCTTTCAACCTGTTAATGCAGACATTTCAGTTATTAGAATTAAAACATCTTATTTCAGGCTTTCATAGCGGTCTGGGTGTCATGGACCGTGGGTTTTGTACCTGTCATGGAAGCAGCTGTTGAGAGAGGGAGCAAGGCTCAAGCATCGATATCGAAGTCTGCTAGATCTCAGTGAAAGTTGCTTTCTGGAAAGGCTCCAATCCTATGCACACTTTGTTTTGGGTGAATTTGCAGTGATTGGGATTCACTATACATGTGCTGAGGGTTGCAGCCTAAATAAGAACTGCTAGCACATTAATAATGATCCCTGTTATATGCATGGTTGTGTTAAGAATGATATGAATTCTGTGTCTAGATTGTGACTCTGTTGCTTTGTCGAGGGAAGAGCTGAGCAGCCACCGTAATGAAAAATTGCATCAAGTCCTTTTCTAGGTTTCTCCCACCTCTTTGCATTTGCAATTGGGGTAATAAACACCGACTGTTTAAATGGCTACGATAGACACACCTGTTTTACAGCAGTGGCATGTGATCTGTAGGAACCGACACTGAACAAGCATTTAAAATTACAGCCTTTTTCACTGCGAACTGCTTGACTTTAAAGAGGGTTAAAATGCAGTGGAATGAATAACATATTCCCCATCACGCTGCCGCTGTCTTCAAAGGGATGCACAATGCAAATCATTTGCATTGTAAACAAACGGCAGAATCTTGTGCTTTGTGGGTCACAAATACCTTGAAGAGATGTGGGTAACAATTGCAGATGAATATATCTCCAATGAAGTTCATCTACCTGCACCGTTTTAAAATAATAATAATGCTCCCTGGGGTTTTGAGAGAGAGTGTCTAGTGGCAAAACACAGAGGGCTTAATAAGCTCATTCAGACTGTGGCTTTCCCTCTCTGCCTCCCTCCCGTTCGAATTGGCTCCAAGGGGAGGGGCTTCCCTTTGATCAGCTCGACTTCATAGGCTGAAGGATCTCGTGGGCTGGATTTTCCCTTAAACTGCCTCTGTGGAACAAGCTCAAGATCTCTGAGCTAAAGAAGCACTTAGCTAGAAGCCGTTTCCCAGTTTCTGAAGAGACCCTGGGTGTTCAGTTGCCTTTTCCTGAACACCGGCATGGTCATTTAACTTAACACTGAAGGAGAGTACTTGGCTATTCTTTTTTAAAAGGAGAAAAACACACACCAGAAGGACAATGGGTCGCTTTCCTGCCTCAGGGCACAAGGTTAGTACACTTCAAACTTCTACGCGTATATGTCAACTGTCCGTGTTGATTCTCTCAACTTGTTGCCAAGCTGTCATGGAGCTGGCGACAGCCCTAGGCAGTCGAGGCTTCAGCTTCCTGCCTGCTAACAAGGGGAGAAGGATGACTTTATATAGGGTATTTTTTAATTTTTGCAGAACAGGAGGGGTTGCTTTCCATATAAACGATGGCAGGGATCTGGCTGTTAAAGGATTAAAAATGGAAGTTTCCTCTGGAAAGCTATCTGTCGCCTTCAGTTTTGGCATGTACAATTTAAAATGACTTTTCTTGCCGGGTTTCACTTTGCCTTTGATTTGGCTTTGCTCCCAACACACTGAGCAACCCAGAAGTTTGGAAGGGGAACGATCAACTCCTTTGCAAGGGGCTGGCCTCTTAAAAGATTATGTAATGGGCTTATTAGAAGCTATGTAATGCCTGAACGTATAGATCCAAAACGTCTGTAGATTTCAGATGGCAAATGGGCAAAGATGGATAGCTCTTAATGAAATAAACTTTTCTGAGAAACCCTCAAAGATCTTTGCCAGGCAAAGAGAGCCGGTACTTCTCTTTCTCTCCCTCTCGTCACTAGAGTGGGCAGCCACAGTACAATGTCTGATGGTCGTCCTTATTGGTTTAACCAGCAGTCATTTTGTTGTAACCACAACTTGCTCCTGTGAAGAAGAAAATGTGCAAATTTGTGTTGATTCCTCAGGTCCAAGTGCTAGCAAGCTCAAGCCCAGAATGGATGGAGAAATTATATGGCTATGTACTACCTCTTATGAATCCTGGTCCCCTGCTTGCAGGATCCTCTTAGGCAATTGGTTGGCCACTGTGAGAACAGGATACTGGACCAGATGGGACTTTGGTCTGATCCTGCAGGGCTTTTCTTATGTCCTTAAGTGCATGGAGCAGAAGGTCCAAAGGCCTGGAAGGGGGACAATCTGACATCATAGAGAGAGGGCCTACTGGCCTTCTTGGTGAGAGCCAATGTTGTTGTGGTTTACAAATCTCTTCCCTTGAGGCATCCCGAAGCAATTTAAAATAATAGGTATGTATAAAGAGATCAATATCAACTTATGCAAAACAGGTGCATCTAAAAGGATTGTTTACGTAAAGACAATATATTAAAACGACAGCAGTGCATATATAAAATCAATTCAAAGACTGATGCCAACTGGGAAGAAGATATTGATGGGCTCTTGACAGGAACGTCTTTAACAGGTGCCAAAACGACCATAGGGATGTGCATTGAGAGGGAGTTCCACAGGACAGGTGCTGCCAGACTGAAAGCATGGTTCTGACACTGCTCAGAATGGACCTCCTGATAGGGTGGTCTCTGCAGGACACTCTAGTAGTTAGAGACCTGGGTTCAGATGCTCACCCAGCCACGAAGCACATTCAGTCACCTTGGAGACTTCAGCCTCACCTACCTCATGGCTGATAACAGGGTAAAAGAGGTGAACATGGAGAAGTACCATAGAAACTACCCCTTGCATCTTGTTGGTTATAAAGACTGGCTATTGAGGCAGATGAAACTGTCAAGGCTGAGAGACGGTTCTAGATCTTAGGTCTATATAAACAGGCAATTGCATGGGGTTGGATATCTAGGATTACCTGGATGATTCAGGTCTGTGGTGCTAGTGACCTGGCTTAAACGGCCTCGGGTTTCTTCCACCACAGTGTTATAGGCACCATGAAATGGTGTCTTCCCTGAAAGTCTCCCAGGTGTGAGCACAACAGTGTTGACACTATGAGATACGTAGGTGTGTTTTCAAACCTGTTATGGACACCCTAAGGATTCTTTTCTGCAAGTTGCTGTCTGTCCATGCATCTGACTTGCCAGCAGACCTGGTTCATTAGTGCAATTCTTGGGAGCAAGGCCTGGGACTGACTCCTGTGTAAAACTGGTGTGTGTGTGTGTGTGAGAGAGAGAGAGACAGACACAGACACAGATGAGAGAGAGAGAGAGAGAGAGAGAGAGAGAGAGAGAGAGAGAGAGAGAATGTGCACACACAAATGCTTATACAAAAAATATATTGGGATTAGTTTTGTAATTATTTGGAAAGTGAGCAGAGTCCTAGCTAGCACAATTGCCTCAGGAAGAGTTCCATGAATGGCCAGTACTAGCATAAACACTTCAAGTGCATGTGATCAGGGGCAGTTGGTACAAAAGGGTAGCATCCTATTAGTGAGGATGTAGTGATTACAAGGGACGCGGGTGGTGCTGTGGGTTAAACCACAGAGCCTAGGACCTGCCGATCAGAAGGCCGGCGGTTCAAATCCCCGCGATGGGTGAGCTCCCGTTGCCGGGTCCCTGCTCCTGCCAACCTAGCAGTTCAAAAGCACGTCAAGTGCAAGTAGATAAATAGGTACCGCTCCAGCGGGAAGGTAAACGGCATTTCCATGCGCTGCTCTGGTTTGCCAGAAGGGCTTAGTCATACTGGCCACATGACCTGGAAGCTGTACGCCGGCTCCCTCAGCCAATAAAGCGAGATGAGCGCCACAACCCCAGAGTCGGCCACGACTGGACCTAATGGTCAGGGGTCCCTTTACCTTTACCTTTTAGTGATTACAACCATGAGCATTTGAAGCAATAAAAGAGGGGGGAACCAATGTGTTTTTAGCTGTTATCAGCTCTTCATCAGGGGAAAAATAGATGCAACTGTTTTCTCATGAGATCCCTGCAGGAGTTCCACACTCTGAGCATCAAACATGTGGGAACTGAGCCAGAGTTAATTGACTCTGCAGAGAGTTAGCTAAGATAACAGGGAATCTATTTTTATTTTTAAAAAAGAAATTCTCAGAAAATAATCCCTTAAGCATTTTTGTCTCCTCTGGTGCCTCCCAAGTTGCACAGGAAGCAATGCTCTTATTAAATTACTTGCATGCCATTCCTTTAATAGAGCTTTTGAAGGAAAAAAAGGGAGTCTAAGTGTCAGCCTCACTTTTATCTCTTGTTTATTGCTGGAGTGAAGTGAACCTAGAATTTCTCTAGATAACCAGGGAACAGCCCAAGTCTGCCAAGGTAACCTAGGGGAGTTTTAGGTCACTAAGACTGCCTTCAGGCTTGCATGGCAGGAAATCTCTGAAGAGGAGCTTCCCAGGTGTGAACTTGGACCCTTCTGTTTGCCAGTTACCTGTTTTACCACTGAGTTCCAGACCCCCAGTCAGTAAGCCGAAATGGCCTTGTTACCTACTACACGTGTAATTTTTGCTCTTCTAGGTGGGAATTGTGCTGTTAATGGATTCCAGTCTGTTGTTGTTGTTTATTAAAGTGCTTCTGCTCACTAGGGCCTAGGGTAGCACCAGTCCAGGTTTTGCATAAAGCCGAGGAGCAGTTGCAAAGACAGATTTATAATGGGTCTTTCTCTTTTTTATTTATTTTTATTATATATAAATTTTTAACATGTCAATTCCAACCATCATTTAACATAACTTCTTATCTTATACAATATTATAGACTTCCGTCAACAACCTCTGAAGATTTTCTGTTCTTTATCACTTGTTCTGCATTTCTTAATTTCTCTATTACTTTTAATTGTCCTTAACTAATTATTCTTTTCAATATTTCACGAAGTCCTCCTGACAGAACGTCTTGTAGTCCTACTAGTGTAATCTGTTTCTAATGGGTCTTTCTCCTGTCTGATGTTAGAATTTGTTCTCAAGTAAGGTGTTTTAGTCCACCACTCTTCGTGTAAATATTACATATTTCATAGAACCATAGAGTTGGAAGGGACCTTTAAGGTCTTCTGGTCTAACCCCTCTGCAATGCAGGAATCTTAAGCTAAAGCATCCATGACAGATGGCTATCCAGCCTCTACTTAAAAACCTCCAAGGAAGGAGAATCCATCACCTTGTGTGGGAGTCCATTCCATTGTTGAATAGCTCTTAGTGTCAGAAAGTTTTTTTCTGATGTTTGGTCATAATAATAATAATAATAATAATAATAATAATAATAATAATTTATTTGTACCCAGCCAGATAGCCACTCTGGGCAGCTTCCAACAAAGATTAAAATAAATTAAAATGTCACAATATTAAAAGCTTCCATGAACAGGGCTGCCTTCAGATGTCTTCTGAATGTCAGATAGTTGTTTATTTCCTTGACATCTGAAGGGAGGGCATTCCACAGGGCAGGTACCACTACCAGAAGGCCCTCTGCCTGGTTCCCTGTAACCTCACTGCGAGAAAGCCCTCGGCGCTGGACCTCAGTGTCCGTGCAGAATGATGGGGGTGGAGACGCTCCTTCAGGTATACTGGGCTGAGGCCGTTTAGGGCTTTAAAGGTCAACACCAACACTTTGAATTGTGCTCAGAAACGTACTAGGAGCCAATGTAGGTCTTTCAAGAAGGGTGTTATGTGGTCTCGGTGGCCGCCCCCAGTAACCAGTCTAGCTGCCGCATTCTGGATTAGTTGTAGTTTCCGCCCCACGTAGAGTGCATTGCAGTAGTCCAAACAGGAGATAACTAGAGTATGCACCACTCTGGTAAGACAGTCTGCAGGCAAGTAGGGTCTCTCCTTTCTTGTAACCTGAAGCCATTAGTACAGTCCTATCCTCTGGAGCCGGGAAAAAAAAAAGCCAAGCTTACAGGACCATTGGTCCTGCTAGCTAGGGATGATGGGAGTTGTAGTCCAAAAACAGCGGAAGACCCAAGATACGCCTCTGCAAATAGACTGCACCATTTGCAACAACAACAACAGCAACAACAGTGCTTACTGGTACTTCTTTTGCTCAGCTTGAGAGTTTGAGTATGAAGAGGCATATTTCAAACTCAATGGTTCTGAGGGAATGTTGGCTTTGCAGACCCTTGAATTAAGAAAATATGTTGTGAAATAAATGCATGAAACTTGAATTTGTGCCCTTGAGAGCAGCGGCCTTTATTTATTGATTTTAGGGATTTATAGTCTCCTTCAACAAGTTCCCAGGGTGGCTTACAAAAACATTAAAATTAAAAAAAATGCAATATAAATCCATTCATGTTGTTACGGTGTGATGAATGCACAGGTGAAGAATCACAAAACATTGCCCAGCCATGCACAGAGCTGGTGGTTAATCAGATAGATAGATAGATAGATAGATAGATAGAAAGATAGATAGATAGATGATAGATAGATGATAGATATAATGTTATGGTTAAAACATTGTGCTGGCACATTTCAATTTGGAATATTTTTTGAGCCCCCACCTTAAGCTTAGAACATCTGCATTCTTTCTGTCTCATCTGTCTTACTCATTGAATATAGTTTTTGAACTGGATTTCAGTGAAGCTAATCTATTTTGACTCTTTCCCCTGGATCACTTGAAGCCATATAACATGATGAGCAGTTGTAAACTAAAGTTAACAAACCGTAGCTTATCCCAAAAAACCCCAGGATAGGTGTAGCTGCTGATGCAGAAGAACCTGTCCTTGCAAAATGTTATATAGCACAGTGTCCCTTTGGCTTCTGTGCTGGGTGGGTTCAAGAGTTTGTGAGGTCCACAAGGAATGTCCTTCACTAGTGAGTGTCCCAGCAGGGTTTCCTCCTCTTTCTACTGTCCTGTATGTGACAGGATTTGCCACTGGGTGTATGCTTGACAGCCAACCCAAGTCCCTGGCCCCCCTATGAGGAACAGTTGCAGTATTTGACAGGTGACATGATAGACGTTTATACAATTATGTATGGCATAGAGGAAATGGATAGGGGACGCGGGTGGCGCTATGGTCTAAAGCACCGAGCCTCTTGGGCTTGCTGATTGGAAGGTCGGTGGTTTGAATCCCAGAGAAGGGGTGAGTTCCCGTTGCTCTGTCCCAGCTTCTGCCAACCTAGCAGTTCGAAAGCACGCCAGTGCGAGTAGATAAATAGGTACTGCTCCAGCAGGAAGGTAAACAGCATTTCTGTGCACTTTGGCTTCAGTCATGGTGTTCCATTGCGCCAGAAGCGGTTTAGTTATGCTGGCCACATGACATGGAAAGCTGTGGACAAATGCCGGCTCCCTCGGCCTGAAAGCGAGATGAGCGCCGCAACCCCATAGTCGCCTTTGACTGGACTTCACCATCCAGGGGTCCTTTACCTTTTTACCTTTTACTAGCAGTTGAATGAGTTCTTCGTTTTGTCCCATATGCCTCTGTAGTTGTGCTTGCATTTGAGCATCTCCTTCTTAGAACTTCTTAAAATGCTCTCAAACATTTGGTCAGTAGGGAGTCTAGTGAATTGCCCTGAGACTGTCCTCTTTGAGGAAGGAGACTGTTGCTCATACAAGGACCCTGGAAAGAAGGCATTCAGGTTGCAGCATTTCCGTCTGGCTGCATGCAAACAACACCTTTAAAGCACATTCACAGCACACCCTCCCCAAAACGATTTGGCACGTTAGTTTGTTAGGGGTTGCTTGGAATTTCAGTTCTCTGAGAGGTAAACAACAGCAACCAGACTCCTTTGAGGGAATGAATGTGCTTCAAATGTGCTTTAAAGGTACAGTGGTACCTTGGGTTACATACGCTTCCGGTAACATACGCTTCAGGTTACCTACGCTTCAGGTAACAGACTCCGCTAACCCAGAAATAGTACCTCAGGTTAAGAACTTTGCTTCAGGATGAGAACATAAATCGAGCTCCGGCAGTGCGGCAGCAGCGGGAGGCCCCATTAGCTAAAGTGGTGCTTCAGGTTAAGAACAGTTTCAGGTTAAGAACGGACCTCCAAAACGAATTAAGTACTTAACCTGAGGTACCACTGTATAGTGCAGTGCATACAAAGCCCAAGTCCAGGCTGTTCTCATCCAACAACAGTTTATAGAACAACACACACGAGAAAAAGAAAGATGACTACAACCAGCCAACAGTATTTGTGGAGACATACACAGAGAAAGATGTAAATAATCGAGACCAGGCAATCTGTGAGAGTCTGCAGCTAAGCTCAGAGCTTGCTGAATCCTGAGGTTTAATTTCTGGGAAAGCTGTGTCTTAATATTTGGAGGGACCAGTTCCTGCAGTTTCTGCAGAAGCAGAAGAAAATGGATTCTGCTAAACTGGGCTGAAGGTGACTGACTTTGAACAGAGAACAGATGTCTGATGTCATTCTGAGACAGGCACTTGACAATCCTGAGATACCATCAGGAGCTTGAAGCACCTTCTTTTACTATCGGTTGTCAACACTTGCTAGTGACGATATTCTTTTATATACATATTTGCTGATGAGTAGGGGTGGGTGGGCAGAAAGTGTTAACTTTTGCTGAAATGATGCCCATACCTTCACCTGGGAAGTAAGTTGGCGTCTTTCAAGCTCCCCGTTTTACCAGTGCTTGCAAAACTGGATTGTAACTCTTTGTGTACAGTATTTATGTGTATCTCTTCAAGCAAAATCCGAGTTTATTGTATATTTGTTTCTCTTTATATGTGGGTGGAAAAGAAAGAAAATGATCTCACTTGTGTCGCCCAGTATAGAAACGAAAATATGTGGCCAAGAATTGGGAATGAGCTACAGCTGGCCACACCTGGATCAGAATTCAAAGCCCAAGCTGATTCATATCTCAGGGCTGAAAGTGGGGATCACCTTGCATTAGGAGGCAGGAGCGCAATGTGTGAATGAATTTTTCAGCCTTTTTTGTAGCAAGACGTTTGTACCAGGACTTAAGGCTATGGTATTCCTTTCCTGGGGGACTCTAGTAAGTCCCCTGTACTTTAAGCAGGGTGGATAAAAATCAAAGCTTTAAAAAAATATAATAATAATAATCAGATTTTTTTTTAATGTAAATCGGATTTTTTAAATTTAAATCGGATTTTTAAAATAAAATGCTTTTGGAGGAAACATCTTTCTAAAGATAGTTTTCTCTTTAAGTTACATTATTGTCCAAAGGCTATTCATCAGGAAATAAGGATTTGTTTTAAGTTTTTCATGTGTGCTAAAACTCAGTCTAAGTTTTTTTTAATCATTTAACCACATCAGTTAATGAATATGGATACATATGCTATAACATTATTGTTTGAGTTAAATAAATTGTTTAGATTGTTAGTAAGGAAATGATTATTTTTCTCCTTCCAATAAAGTACAGCAGAAAAGTTGACTGTCCAAACAGTCAACTTATTAAACCTCACAATAATTTCATAATTATCCGTCTATGTAATTTTTGATAGAACTGTAAAAACTACTCTGGAAATTTATTATTGTCTCAGGAGATACAAATGATATAGGTTCATGAGCTGAATTGAATTTCTCACCCATCTCTAAACACTCCATTCCAAATTACATGTTTTGAATTTATATAGTATTTGGTACTTGAGTATTCATAGGCAAGTTTATAAAATTCCCACTGAGACCTTCAGACATCTGTAAATGGGGATATTCCTGTCGTACATCATAAGCCCGTGGTTAATTAGGCTCTAGAATTCAACCTGTTCCTTCTTCAAATTTTTCTTTCCTCCTTTCATTTTTTCTTGAAGACATTTTTCTATTCCCAGGAGCTTTACAGTCTAATGGGCCCAATCCTCTCCTCTTTTTAGAACTAATTTAACACAATTCAGGCACGGAGACACTTGATTTCATTGCTGTGTGTTGTTCCCATGAGTATCACTAGCTTAAATATAAAATATAATTTATTATGATTGGGGAAGAGGGAGAGTTCCACACCTGAGCTTCAGTCCCAAATCCAGGAGCAGCTGCTGGGAGGGGAGAGGAGTAAAGTACTTTGGAAAGCTGCTCTTCATCATTACCAAAAATGAAAGATGCTATCTTGGAATAATTACAATTATGAAATACAGTTGAGTCATGAGTCCTCAGGCCTGCCTATAAGTGTAAGGCACAGTAGACCTTGAAGACAGGCCTGCTTTGGTGTTACATGCATACAGTAGCGTACTCAATATGAACTTCAGGATAGAGCCCTCACAGAGTGCTTTTTGCCTGGTTAAAATGTGTCTTTGGAATGCAGCTGTGGCATTTGCCCATTCGTTTAGAAAATGTCTGTACAGGGGAGAGAGAAAGGGTTAAAAATGTAGACCAATAGGAAAGCCGGAGGCGGAGCCTACCTGTTTATAAAGGGGCTTAGCCCGAGGTTTGAGTTAGTTGTTGGTGGGTAGTTGGTTGGTTTTAGTGGGTTGGTTGGTTGGCAAAGGCAGTTGGAAAAGCAGTTGGCAGGCAGTTGGAAATAGACAGTTAGTGCAGTGGGTTCTTGAGAGAGGGGAGGTAGAAAAATAAGAGAGGAAAATAAGACTAAGAAAGTAAAGACTAACAATGTTTGGAATGCCGTTAAAGTTTGTTTGTGTCTGAAAGAAACTACACTCTTCTTTATTAAGTTGAGAACCTGACTGAGACTGAAGTGATTTTACCGGGGAGGACATGGTTGGTGGCAGCAGATTAGTGGTGTACGGGTCAATAGTCTGTGAAACGACCGGGGGCCTGTATGAACGCCACAGCCGCAATACATCTTGCTTGCCTTGGCAGACAGAAAAGAAGGAGGCAGTTCATAATTACAACAGGGGTTTGAGGGAGATCAAAGCTCAGAGGCAGATGAGGGGAAAAGCTGGGAAATAATGGGAGAGGAGGAAGAAGAAGGAGCACCAGAAGGGGAACAGCTGAAGGACACAGTGTCTTTAGAAAGCATTCCAGACGCCCCCCAAGAACCTGGCGGGCATTGAAAGTAGGAGAGCAGAGAGCTCAGAGGCAATCTCAGCACCCGTAATGATGACACATAATGGGAGAGAGGGAGCAGGTGGAGACTCACTTGACTCCCAAGTGGTTGCTTGTCTAAGCCTCTCTCTGTGAATATTGAATAAAAAGCATTGGTAAGAACTTCCCTTGTCTTACCAGTTCCTGACAACCTACCATGGGGGTTTGGATCCTCTGACGCCTGACAGCTAGGTGGGCCATTGGCCTGATCCTGCTGGCTAATCTTACGCTCTTATGTTCTGGAGGGAAGGGAGGTGGTGGTGGAGAAATGTGTAGAAGCCTTTGGCTTTTGCACAACTGCATTGCAGTCTAATGTACAAAAGCAAGGTTCACATTCCTTGCTCCGCCCACTTTTGCCCTGCCCCCCTCCTGCCAGTATGTGGTCCTTAAGCGATCCCCCTGAAAGGAATGGGGGCTATCCTGCTGGGGGGGGGAAGGACCTGCGTCCCTGTTGTAAGCACTGGCTGCAGGGGTTCAGCAAGGGTTGAATTTCACATGAACGGAGCCTCTGGGGCCAATTTGGAGGTCCCCGCTGAGGCAAAAGCAGCCGTGCCTTTGCCTGGTATTCCACCTTGTGGCAGCGATCAATCATAGTGCCCAGCAGATGTTCCATTTTCATTGCAGTTCTCATGTCGTGTCCCGTTGTGTCTGCCAGACTGCTACCCCGAGCATACATAATAATAAGTAAATCCTGTCAAACAAAATGGGCCTAAAGTCAATGTGTGTAGAAATAGACTGTCAGAATGATGGATGGTGCCGCTAGGCCCCTCAAGCTGAGTCTGTTCCTGTTATGAAGCTTGCCCAGCGACTTCTACCTCATTTTTTGCTGGACTCAGACCCTATCTTCACTAAAGTGGTATGATACTGCTATAAATATATAAACAGGCATGGCTTCCCTCAAATAATCCTGGGGATTGAAGTTGGTTTAGGGTGCAAAGAGTTGCCAGGAGACTCGTGGTCCCCTCACAAAGGTACAATTCCCAGAGTCTCTGGGAAGAGCGATTGACTATTAAGCCACGGGCGCAGGAAGAGGAGGTAAAGGACTCCTGACAGTTAAGTCCAGTCGCGAACGACTCTGGGGTTGTGGTGCTCATCTCGCTTTACAGGCCGAGGGAGATGGCGTTTGTCCGCAGACAGTTTTTCCATCAGTTTTTCCGTCATGTGGCCAGCATGACGAAGCTGCTTCTGGCGAAACCAGAGCAGCGCACAGAAGTGCCGTTTACCTTCCCGCCGGAGAGGTACCTATTTATCTGCTTGCACTTTGACGTGCTTTCAAACTGCTAGGTTGGCAGGAGCTGGGACTGAGCAACGGGAGCTCACCCCGTCATGGGGATTCGAACTGCCGACCTTCTGACTGGCAAGCCCTAGGCTCTGTGGTTTAAACCACCCGCGTACTAGTGTAGGCCTTTGGCTGTATGCACTAAAAGGAACTGACAGACAATAAGTTTCCTTCCACATTCTCCCACCAAGTCACACATATTCATCCAACTGGGGGCCATAAACAAAAGACCTGGGGGGGGGGGTTGGCACCTTTGCATGCACTCTCCACAGGAAGTAGCTCAGTATGGGAAGGGCTGTATGGCAGACGTTTATGTGCAGACAGACAGTCCCAGCTTCAATCCCCAGCACCTCCAAGTAGGATTGGGAACGTTCCTAGCTAAAAACTTAGGAGAGCCGCTTAGACATCCCCCAGCCAGATGGACCAATGGCTGGACTCGGCGTTAAGCCCGTTTCCTATGTTCCTAGCAGGTTCCTGTGCACCACCGAGCTACAGTGCTTCCCCAGAGCATCGTTTGAAAACCCTGCATAGTGAATGCCTGCATAGTTTGGCTTTGATTTTGTGAAACGATTGCATTGACACAGCAACAATGCACTCTTTGATACAGGAGGCTTAGGTGGCGAAGCTTGCCAAGTGCTGGCTTCTCTGCCTTATTTCCCTGCTAGTTTTGTGTCCCTTCTTCTGCAATGAGTGGAAAGAGAAAGACATGCACACACACTGAAATATACTCGGAGTCGAGAGTGGATTTCATGCTCTTTATTCAGCTCATAGTGATGAGGAGGAATGGAAGTTCCCCCAGAATGTCTGCTTTATATACATTCTTGACACAATGGGCCCCCACGTGATTGGCTAATTCCGGGATTCTCCTGCAGGCCAATCAGGTTGCGGATTCACTTCCACCTGGAGCTTGATTGGGTGGCTCCTGTGGACCAATCAGACTGCTGCATTTTGGATCCTATTCAACTCAGTACATAACACACACACACAACTTTGTCACTGGCTGAATTGCTGAGGCCGGCGAAGCAGGGAGCATGCATGCCTGCTGGCCAACGCTGCATGCGCCAGTTCTCCTCGAGATACGGGGAGGGTGCATATCTGTGGCGCTCGCTGCCCACACATCTTAAGTTATATAAGTAAGAAACTCATGCTTATTGTTCTGATTGCTTCTGGTTTTGACACTTTCCCAAACCCACCGATGCCTAGTCCCCTCCCAGGGCCCCAGAATGTTGTGGGTGTTTTCTCTCAATTAAAAGCAGATGAAACAACATAAGTGAAAAATTATATAATCAAATCCCAGACCCTGCTCTTCATTTGTCAGACAACTCACCCACTCTCTGCCTGCGTTTCGGAGGTGCTCTAATCGCAGAGAAACCATCTGTCTAAACAGATGGAAGAGGGGAGAAGAATGTTCTGCGGACTCCCAGGCGTGCGAGAGTGTTTATGTTTGGTGGTGTATGTGTGGGAACAGAGGACCTCAACAATTTGTAGATGGGGACATCCGAGTTTAACTCCTGCGGTGTGCTCCTTGCTTCCTAGAGTGGCGACAAGTTCCAGGGGTAACAGCACTAGTTGGGTTTGGTTCCCTTTTGGTCATGGAAGCAGATTAAATCTGCTTCGTTTACAAACCATACAAGTGGACCTTAAGTGAAAAGGAATGGCAGGAGAGAATGTGCAAGGCTGCCAATTTGGCTTTAGCCGTCAGCTCACTCACAGCTCGGCCACATTTGCACCATACTTTTAAAGCACCGCTAACGCTTTAAACACCTGTGGCTTTCCCCCAAAGAATTGTGGGAGCCATAATTTGTTAAGGGTGCTGAGAATTATTAGGAGACCCCTATTCCCCTCCCAAGTGGGACGCGGGTGGCGCTGTGGGTTAAACCACAGAGCCTCTTGGGCTTGCCGATCAGAAGTTCAGCGGTTCGAATCCCTGCGACGGGATGAGCTCCTGTTGCTTGGTCCCTGCTCCTGCCAACCTAGCAGTTCGAAAGCACATCAAAGTGCAAGTAGATAAAAAGTTACCACTCTGGCGGGAAGGTAAATGTTGTTTCTGTGTGCTGCTCTGGTTCACCAGAAGCGGCTTAGTCATGCTGGCCACATGACCTGGAAGCTTTCGCTGGCTTTTGCTGGCTCCCTCGGCCAATAACGCGAGATGAGTGCCGCAACCCCAGAGTCATGACTGGACCTAATGGTCGGGGGTCCCTTTACCTTTACCTTTATTCCTCTCCCAGATCTAAACTACAGTAGCTTAACAATTCATCCTTCTACCCTGGGAACTCTGGGAATTGTAGCTCTGGGAAGAGGAATAGAGCCCTTAACAAACTACATCTCCCAGGATTCTTTGGGGGAAGCCATGAGTGTTAAAATGGCATCATAGTGCTTTAAACCAGGCATAGGCAAACTCGGCCCTCCAGATGTTTTTGGCCTACAACTCCCATCATCCCTAACTAACAGGACCAGTGGTCAGCGATGACGGGAATTGTAGTCTCAAAACATCTGAAGGGCCAAGTTTGCCTATGCCTGGCTTTAAACATATGGGGTGCATATGGCCTCATTTTCTGCGTTTGCTTGTTCCAAAGGCAAGGTGCCGTTTCTGCACAGCACCCCCTTACTCTGTGTGTGCAAAGAAGAGAGAGGCCTTAAGGAGCCTAAGAGAAGCGCTGCAGGATCAGGCCCAGCATCCTGCTCTCACAGTGGCTTACCAGATGCCTATGGCAAGCCTGCATGCCCTGCTTTCCCAAGCTATGCCTGACGTCTCCTTCCAAACTCACAGGAGATGCATTCACCATCTTGGGCCCTACAATATGCAGGGAACGCTTTGCTGCTGGTCCCGATCCACTCAGTGATGTTTTCAAGTACAGTGGTACCTCGGGTTAAGTACTTAATTCATTCCGGAGGTCCGTACTTAACCTGAAACTGTTCTTAACCTGAAGCACCACTTTAGCTAATGGGGCCTCCCGCTGCTGCCTTGCTGTCATGCGATTTCTGTTCTCATCCTGAAGCAAAGTTCTTAACCTGAAGCACTATTTCTGGGTTAGCGGAGTCTGTAACCTGAAGCGTATGTAACCCGAGGTACCACTGTAGTGGAACGCCTTTTCTCGCAATGAGACCGTGGCCAAAACACGACTGTTTCCATTTCCTGATAAGGCAGGATATCTAAGGGCCAACCTAGGCATTTGTTTAATATGTAACAGGCAGCTGTCTATCTTGTTTTTCCCTAACTAATTACGGGCAACAGGGAGCTTCTCACTGTGAAGAAAAGTACAGTGGTACCTCGGGTTACAGACGCTTCAGGTTACAGACTCCACTAACCCAGAAATAGTACCTCGGGTTAAGAACTTTGCTTCAGGATGAGAGCAGAAATCGCATGACGGCAAGGCAGCAGCGGGAGGCTCCATTAGCTAAAGTGGTACCTCAGGTTAAGAACAGTTTCAGCTTAAGAATGGACCTCCAGAACGAATTAAGTTCTTAACCCGAGGTACCACTGTAATCCCAATAAACCTGCCCTCTTCCAGTGTCTCCGTTGCAAATAGATTTGGGCTCGTCCAGGGTTGTTGTTTTTCCAGCTGAAACTCAGCTTCTCAGGTGGGCGCCATTGCCATTGTAAGAGAACGAGGGAGGTGTTCGTGGTGATTTCTGGCACCTCATCGCTTCCCACCTGTAATTAGTTAAAGGATAAGCAGAGATTAAGCATGGTGTCTAGTTGGCCGGTTTTTTTGGCCTGTAGTAGCAAAATTCAGTTACTTCCCAAAAGACTTCACATGGAACATGGAACAGAAATACTATAGCTCCTTAGTGCCTATGAAAAGTTATAATATAAACTCAGTAAGTATTTTATCAGTCTGGTATACCTCCATGTAAAAACTGTATTTGCATATCTTTCCCCTTACCCTTAAAACATTTAAAACAGGGATACATTCTCCAAATTTGTTAGGGGGGTGTATCCATTTAGTATGATCGAATGATCATAATCTGTTTAGACTCCGCTATTTGACATCTGACAACCATACAATATCCTTTTGTTAACTATAAAAGTGCTGATAAAATGGGTGGCATTATGTCACCTGGGTCAGGTAAGAGATATTGTACGTCCCCCCCGCCCCGCCCCCGCATATCATAATTAAGGGAAATAGAGAATTTGAGTGCTTAATTGCATCTATTAAAGCTGAAAAGCCAAATGAGAAAAATGTATCCCCTTTTGTTAAAATTAGGTATGGCATGGTGACCAATTATAGACATAAGAGAGAGAGAGAGAGAGAGAGATTGGGATAATTATTTCTTTTTGGAGAACCGGTTCTGATATTTTGGGGAAAAAACATCACAAGTGCTAACTCAAACGTAAAGCACAGTTTTTCTGGGATTTGACAGGAGATTAAAACATAAGTGTATGTTTTGTGTATATATGTATGTACACTGGTACCTCTGGTTCCAATTGGGATCCGTTCTGGAGGCCCATTAGCAACATAAAAAGCACACAACCTGAAGTGCCGTATCTGCGCAGGTGCGCGGCGCGATTTGGCGCTTGTACGCATGCGTGAAGCGTGATTTAGCGCTTCTGCACATGTTCGAGCGGCGAAACACGGAAGTAACCCTTTCCGGTACTTCCGGGTCGCCGCAGGACGCAACATGAAAAAAGTAACATGAAGCAAACGTAACATAAGGTATGACTGTATATGTATATATATTTGTGTTTGTGCAAGATCTGTTCTCAAGATGTGTGCAAGAATTTGAAGTGTGTATCGTTTTATTTACCCAGAAATAGTACTTTTGGTTTATCTAAATGACACTGATGCCACAAATTGTATCTTGAATTATTCTACAAAAAGGTGCCTTTTCGGTGGGAAAACACCATCATTGATAGATTGGTTTGAATGCCTTTAGACTGCTGCACTGATGGTGGATTTTAGTGGCCAACTGCAATAGTAAATATCAAGGTTAGAATTTTGTTTGTCATTATTGTAATTAATTTGCATATGTTTCTCTCTCTCTCTCTCTCTCTCTCTCTCTCTCTCTCTCTCGCTCATGCAATCATTCTTGGCACTGACATTACTAACAAGCAAGTGAGAATGTAAGAGCAACTTGGATGCCTTTGAAAGGTGATCCAGAGGGCGTGGAATTGGTAGCCAACCCCTTGGGATGCTGCTGAAGGGGTGGGAAAATACATGTGCCTCTATCCTTCCCGCCTCCCACAAACTCAGGCGTAGGAGGCCCCCGGTGTTCCCTGCCTCTTCCTCTCTCATGCACACGCATAGTCACACACACCAGACAGCTGGTCAGGGAAGGATATGTGTCATAAATGGCATTGGGCAAGCCTGAGAGGCCTCACCCAAGCCCCATATGAAGAAATGTGAGACCTAGAGTATTTTTTACTATTACTATTATTATTAATAATATTCCATCCTTAGCCTTAAGATCTCAAGGTGAGTTACAACAATTAAAGCACAACATTAATCAAAGTTTAAACCGATAACTCTCTCCTGCAGCAGGTCTAGCCCTTTCCCCCGGAAACTTATCTACCGTTTCTGCCCTTTTCATTTGAAAAATGCTGGTTAAGTTTCCCAGAAACATCAGGATTCCCCAGCCAAGCAGTTCAGAAACCTCTTCGCTAAGCATTCCATTAGGCCCAGCACTTTTGAAAGCAAAAGCCGCAAGTTGCTCAATCTTGGTTTCTTTCGTGAGGTGAGCATTAGGAGGAATGTTTGTTTTATTTTATGGAAACAGCTCTCAGCCATTGGACTTTACCCAGCTTAACACGTTTGGTTTTTATATCTAAAGGATAAAGCAAACCGCAGAGTAACCTTCACCTCTGGTATTCTTAGCTTGAATCTGTAGAGCTGAGTGAATCGTTTCGGTTCTGTGGGTGCTTGGCGCTTGAGTTCCTGCTGTCAGTCTATCGATCTCAAAATTGGACTGTGCTTTCGACCTTCCCAAGCACTTTCCCACTGCTTAATGTACAAAGAGCACCGCAAGGCCGGCTGAGAGACCCACTTACAGCCCAGGTATCTTAGGAGCGATGATAGGATGAACAAGCAGCCGTGTCCAATTTGGCTTTGCAAATGTGCTCTATATCAATGATAAATGAACACTTCCCACAACTGTGTATATAAGGAAGTGAACAGAATTCAAGGACATTTTAGATGCTATATGTGGAATGCTTCGTAAAAGCCACTGGCTCGTAAGAGGAGTTTGGATTTGATATCCCGCTTTATCGCTACCTGACGAAGTCTCAAAGCGGCTAACATTCTCCTTTCCCTTCCTCCCCCACAACAAACACTCTGTGAGGTGAGGGAGGCTGAGAGACTTCAGAGAAGTGTGACTGGCCCAAGGTCACCCAGCAGCTGCATGTGGAGGAGCGGGGAAGCGAACCTGGTTCACCAGATTACGAGTCCACCGCTCTTAACCACTACACCACACTGGCTCTCGTAACCAGCAGAGTGTTGGACTGGAAATCCCTGCTCTGCCACAAAGCTCACTGGGCCATCTCGGGCCAGTCTCTTGTCTCTCAAACTCACCCACCTCAGAAGGGTTCCCGTGAGGATAAAATGGGAAAAGAAGACCTCGTGCTATTTATTACGACTTTTAACTTCACCCTGCCTTCATATGAAATGCAGAATGGCACCTGCCTGTCATTGGCTCCCCTTCCAACTATTGCTGGCATCCTTGTCTTCTATCTGACCAGCCCCAATGCACTGGCGGATGAACGGGACTGCAGAGGGAGCGGGGCTGCCCCTGGCACCACTATTCTGGTAGGGTGCCATTGTGTCGCCCGCCCTGAACACGTGCCACGCCCACATCCCGCGCCAGCACCATGCCCCCACAGGCAGTGTGTTACACCCCCAGAACGTGCGCCATGCCCTTGCGAGCGGCGTACCATGCTCCTTCATGCCCCCCGGGATGTGTGTCATGCCACCCGGGGGGCACCAGCCATGCCCCCGCCTGCTCTCCGCCCCCGGTAGTGGAGCATGCAGCTTCACCACTGCCCCAATGGCCATCGTCAGCCACTGTTAATGAACATGTGTGAGACTGGCAGGGTCAGAAAAAAGACGGATGCTTCCATCTGTAGTAGGACCTCCGAGAACCACACCCAGCCAGAGGAGACTCAGTTGCCCGAGTCTGCATAACACAGCCGACAAGGATCTGTATAGTTAAAGCTATGGTTTTCCCAGTAGTGATGTATGGAAGTGAGAGCTGGACCATAAAGAAGGCTCATTGCCGAAGAATTGATGCTTTTGAATTATGGTGCTGGAGGAGACTCTTGAGAGTCCCATGGACTGCAAGAAGATCAAACCGATCCATTCTGAAGGAAATCAGCCCCGAGTGCTCACTGGAAGGACAGATCCTGAAGCTGAGGCTCCAATACTTTGGGCACCTCATGAGAAGAGAAGACTCCCTGAAAAAGACCCTAATGTTGGGAAAGATTGAGGGCACAAGGAGACGGGGACGACAGAGGACGAGAAGTTTGGACAGTGTTCTCGAAGCTACCAGCATGAGTTTGACCAAACTGCGGGAGGCAGTGGAAGACAGGAGTGGCTGGCGTGCTCTGGTCCATGGGGTCACGAAGAGTCGGACATGACTAAACAACAACATGTTCTTTAAAACTAGCATCCACCTTTCTTTCTGCATATTGTGCCGTGCATCCGTCAATTTGTCCTTATTTGCCCTACAGATCAGGGATAACTTCTGACAATTATTATAGTGCGCTTCCAGAATTATATAAGTTAACACTCGTTATTCTAATCATTTCCATGGCAACACGCAACTGATGTCAAGTCATCTCACTAGGAATTGGGAAATAAAAGCCATGGTAGCATTTGAGAGATTGATTCCTATTCAGTGCTTCTGCCAACAACGTAGCATTCGCTAGGAAGCTGCCAGGGGTTTAGAGATGTATGCAGAAGACATTTATTTGTATCCTTCAAAGGAGCTCATACATGGTCCTCCCCAGTCTCACCCTAACAACAACCCTGTGGGGTAGGCTAGGCTGAGAGGCAGGGAGTGGCTGAAGGCCCCCCTGTGAGTATCATGGCTGAGATTTGAACCTCTGGCCTCACAGGCCCTAGTCCAACACTGTAACCACTACACCACACTGTCTCTCCAGTGTCAGATGTTATGAAATGTATTACCATTGCAGATAAAAGTTCAGTTCCAAACAAAACAATTTGCCACAGTTTATTCTTATCCAGTGTCTTGTGTTTGTTTATTGCATAAAAATTATACACTGCTTGAGTGTAAAAAAAAGAAAACAAGCCTCAAAGCAATTTTCAAAAAGATAAAATCAAGGCAAATCTACAGCCATACTTTAAAACATACAAATGTTAAACTACTAAAACAGATTAAAGTAACATCAACTGTCAAGGATGTTTTAGCGGGGCATTGGACTAGGCGACACTTGGGGTCCCTTCCAACACTGCAATTCTATGATTCTATGAACTTTCTGAACATCTGGGTAGACTTGTCTAAACAAGGATGCTTTTAGCAGGTGCCGAAAAGAGCACAGCGAAGGCACCTGCTTGATTTCAACAGGCCGGGAATTCCAAAGACTAGGTGCTGCCACCCTAAACTATTGAGTTCTTAAAAATGCATTGTCTTTCCAACAAATGTAATCAAGATGTGTGCACAAAATGACTAAATATATATCCCTCTCAAATATATAAAAATGAACATAATTTTTAATGGATGTAAAAGATTGCAAATGCGGTCCCTACCTCTACTCCCTGCCTGTGGGACTTTGCAGGAACAAAGTCCCAGGGTTCCAGCAGATATCTCTGCCCTCAGAACTTCCTGTTTCAGGTTTTTTTTTGGTGGGCTCTGTTGGCAAGATGGCAAGATGCAAATACCTCTGCTCAGTCCAACCCCTCAGCCTGGGATAAAATGGTGGGGGAATTTGATTGCTCTGCCCTTCTGTTTTCATAAATTTCTCAAAGCACACAGCACCACTTTAAACTTTTAAAAAATATACCTATTGCCAGCACTAGAATAAATACTAGTAGGATGCTGGAATATTGTACAGTGGTACCTCGGGTTACATACACTTCAGGTTACATACGCTTCAGGTTACAGACTCTGCTAACCCAGAAATAGTACCTCCGGTTAAGAACTTTGCTTCAGGATGAGAACAGAAATGGTGCTCCGGCGGCGCAGCAGCAGTGGGAGGCCCCATTAGCTAAAGTGGTGCTTCAGGTTAAGAACAGTTTCAGGTTAAGAACGGACCTCCGGAACGAATTAAGTACTTAACCCGAGGTCCCACTGTACAAAAAAATATATATATATTCAGGAAACAAATTTCACTTAGCTACCTATTAAGTGAAAAATTGGTACAACTGATGTATTTTATAAGTTAAAAGTACATTATGGCAGGTACATTATAAGTTCAGAACTGTGGCACGGAATATGCCAACAGTTTTGCATTCCCCTTAGTTGAGCACATACACACAGAGAGATCTTAATTATTTAAATATCCAGACTGTGAAGTATCATGAATCTAGTTTCAGATCCTGTTTTGGATTGGAGGCAAGCTGCGGTTTCTTGTTTCGGCTGTAACAGAAAACTATGGCATAACAACTCCACAAGTGTTCCATTTCGGGGAGCATGTGGGCACAATATTCACCCTCATTCAGTCTAATAAACCATGGTTTCTTAGACCGAGCTTAACTGCTTCCACTCTACAATTAACTTGTTCTGTTGCCGATGCAATCTGAAGTGTACTTAGGTCATCAGATGTTTCAGAAGATGCTCATCTTCTACTGAAACAGCAGCCCTGTCTCTCTTCCTTGTTATCTCTTAGCAATCCAAAGTATGTGATGTGAAGTTGCCAAATTGAGTGTCTCTCTTCCTTCTTCACTTCATGGCCATTTGCTGGGGCAAAGAAATTCTGAGCAAGCTGGTGTTACATTGCATGTGTTGTATTACAGTAAGTTACCGAGGATAC
The DNA here is from genome assembly GCF_964234715.1 of Podarcis melisellensis. NCBI lineage: Eukaryota > Metazoa > Chordata > Lepidosauria > Squamata > Lacertidae > Podarcis > Podarcis melisellensis. The sequence continues at coordinate 14,927,089 of NC_138537.1, forward strand.
AGAGAGAGGAGCAAACTACAAGCGATTACTGTTATGTGATCCCTTGGGCTTGTGGCTCATGAGAATCCAAACTATGCTCTTGACTCCCACTTTTCAATGGCACCAAGATGCAAAAGTCACATCCATGTGTGCAGTTTTTTCACAACTATCATGGAACCCACAGATATAAGCTGCTCTCCTGACTGATGGCCGCAGCTGCCCCATACATTTCATTCCTAACTGGCCCTATATTTGAGCTTGGCTGCAGGTCGAGGCATGCAGTATTGGAAATCCAAGGACTGAGAAACCATCTCTTTCACCAGCTGTAATTTCAGAACTCATAACATCTTATCAGGCAGATAAACCTGACATCAGAAAGATGGAGAGCATTGCCCCTGTGGGTTAAACCACAGAGCCTAGGACTTGCCGATCAGAAGGTCGCAGTTCGAATCCCCGCAACGGGGTTAGCTCCCGTTGCTTGGTCCCAGCTCCTGCCAACTTAGCTGTTCAAAAGCACGTCAAGGTGCAAGTAGATAAATAGGTACCACTCCGGTGGGAAGGTAAACGGCATTTCCGTGCGCTGCTCTGGTTCACCAGAAGCGGCTTAGTCATGCTGGCCACATGACCCGGAAGCTGTACACCGGCTCCCTCGGCCAATAAAACGAGATGAGTGCAGCAACCCCAGAGTCGGTCATGACTGGACCTAATGGTCAGGGGTCCTTTTTAAGATTTTTTATTAAGATTTTCCCATAATACAGTAAAATTACAACCACAGAAGATACAAATCAAAAAAGGAGAAACAGAAGGAAGGAAGAACAGGAAGGAAGAAAGGAAAGAGAGAGGGGAAAAGAAAAGATTTGTTTTAAAACTTGTGTAAAAAAATATAACTCTTTTTTTCTCTCCTCCCCTGTTTTACACAGGGTGTTCTTTTTCACAACCGCCCACATGCGTTTATAGGAATGACAGATAGTACTGATTGATATTTCTCAAATGTTAATTAATGAATTAATGTTGGTTTTGTTCATTTTCAGACTTGATGACATTTTGAGATTTAGATTTTTTTGTCCTAAGGGTAACTTCCATTTTGTTCAGATGAGATTTCTACAAAAACAAGTTTTGTTGATCTTTACAATGCGTCACGATGGCTGAACCTTTCGGATTGAGTAGCAAAAACTAGTTCATTGTCATATACTCTCAGAAGCAAACGTTTAGGCAACGATGTTTTATAATAGTTTTCTGTCTACTCACAAAATTACTATGTAGAATATTCTGGAAGTAAGAAAGAAAAAAATGTGAAATGTGAGTTGTTTATTCCTCCCCCCCCCAACAATTATAGGTTTAAGCTTAAAGACCCTAAAGGTCTAAAGGGTATAAAACACGTGTAAGATGAACTAATTTGTTCAAAGTTCTACCCCCCCCCCAATGATAATAATTTGTGATCAGTTCACTCAGCAAATCAACATCTTTATGATGGCCATAGGCCAGTATTAGGTAAAAGCACCTATTTAGAGCATGCTAAATAGGTGATAGGGCAACTATAAGTGCAGAGTGTTTGCGGACCGGGACATTCACAGGGAAACCAAAATGCTCATTTACAAAGCTCTTGTACTACCAACTTTACTGTACACTTGTGAAACATGGTCCACTTATAAACGCCATCTCCAAGTCCTCAAAAGATTCCATCAACAGTGTCTCCAGAAAAATTTACACATCACTTGGGAAGACAGGCGAACTAGTGTCAGTGTACTGGAAGAAGCAAAGATCACCAATGTCGAAGCAATGATTCTTCAGCATCAACTTCGTTGGACTGGTCGTATTGTTTGGATGCTTGATTATCGTCTTCCAATGCAACTACTCTATTCCCAACTTAAGCATGGAAAACGAAATACCGATGGACGACAAAAGACATTTAAATATGCTCTCAAGGCAAATCTTAAAAAATGTAATATGAGCATGGATAACTGGGAAACGCTGGCTTGCGAGCGCTACAATTGGAGAACAGCCTTTACCAAAGGTGTCGTGGACTTTGAAGAAGCACAAACTCAGGGCGAAAAGGAGAAACGGCTCAGAGGAAGGCACGTTTGGCAATCCCTCACCATGATCAACTCCCGCCCGGAAACCCATGTACCCACTGTGAAAGGATGTGTGGATCCAGAATCGGCCTCCACAGTCACTTACGGACTCACTGTGAAGACCGTGTTCAAGGAAGACAATCTTACTCAGCCAAGAGTGGTCGCAATTGAGAGACACATAGTCTCTCAATTCCTACAGACCAGGGGTAAGATATAAACACCTAAGGTACATAAATCAAAGAAGGTGTAAACCTATTTTAAGGAACAAGTCATAGATTTTTGAACCAATTCCATCAACTTGCTGTTAAACCAAGCTAGTTCAGTCCAAGCATTATTTTGCAGGAGATCATCTTAAAAACCACGCTCAGCTTTCTCCTGTTCTTTGCCATTGACCCCCTTGCCTTGCCTCTCAGATCCTACCAAACAAAACCAAAGCAAACCCAAACCACTCAAGGCATCGCCGCATAGCATATAGGAAGCCAGTGTAGTATCTCTCACTGCCAGTGGCAGTTAATCAAGACCACATTTGTGCCATGATTCTGTGAGAGCAGAGGGCACCCACAAAATATTGCCTCAGACACAGAATTTCAGCTTCCTTACAACTTCCGCTTTCATTTTAAAGAAAGCACGTTTCTAGACCTTATGGTTGCGAAGCTGCGCTTGAAAGTACATGTTTTGAAATCTTGGGGGTTAGAGGGATGTTAGAGAAAGCTTTTCAGGCTTCAGTACCCTTCATAGCAAAGCCAGAATAATGTACAGTGGTACCTTGGTTTGCAACTGTAATGGCTTTGAGGGTTGCTTGTGCTTAAGTTACCGCCTCTCCGGGCTAGTTTGCCTGGTTAAGCCGTTTCCCTCTGGACAGCCCCCCACTCGGTGGCTGTTCAGTCGCTGGCAGAATCCGTCAGTGGGCGTTTCTTGAACCTCTTCCAGCAAAGAAGCTCTTTGACGCCAAGTCGCCGCCTACTTTCCCTGCGCGAAAGTCTTCTGCGCAGGGTGGGCGTAGGCAGCGGAGGACTTGTGCTCTCCTCGCTGGTCTCCTGCGAAGAGTCCTGGAGCCTCCTCTCCGCTTCCCCCATCGGCTCCCCTCTATCCCTGGTGTAGCGCTGATTATCTTCCCCAGCCGGGGACTTGCCTCTCTCCCTGCTTGGCCCCTCTCCAGCATCGCTGCTGAGCCTCGCCTCCTCTGCTAGCTGCGATGGCAGTTCCCTGACAGCAACCGTTTTGGATTACAACCACATCAAACCCGGAAGTGTGTGTCCCTTTTTTTGGATTACAACCCCCTTTTTTTTATTACAACCCCCCTTTTTTGAGGCCCCATTGGCGAAAGCGCGCCTTGGGTTACAACCTGTTTTGGTTTACAACTGGACCTCTGGAATGGATTGTGGTTGTAAACCAAGGTACCACTGTAGTATGCCTAGCATAATACAGTATGCAGAGTGAGGGAAGTATGCAAAATTTGCTTAACATTACCATGGTGCAGAATTCAGCTTTTCTTAGAAACACAAGTGCGGGTTTTTTTATTTTAAAAAATTCATGCAGCCTTGGACTGCAGGCTATAGAGTATGATCTATGTACTAGCTTGACTCCAGTCAGCCAAGTGAATCCCTTGCCCCCTGCCAACAAGGATTTCTGGACCATCGCCGTTAATTTGATCTTTGTGGATCTGAAAGGTCTTCCCCACTCCATGACTTAAAGAGGCTCACTAAAATGCGAGTATCTAACTTAGCAGGGCTGTTATTAACGCGGAGCATTTGATGTCTGGCTTCTTCAGCGCTGCCTAAGCCTGGCGAATGCAGTCTGAGCAGAGCGCCAGCAGAATCCCGTGCTGTCGTTCATCTTGTAGTACTTGAAATTTAATGCAGGAATATGACTTGGCAGGTGGTTATTTTATCTGCCTACCCCACATGTATAAATCCCAGAATAGCTTTCTGCCTGATGCACAAGAACTTTCACGCAGGGCCTTGGCCACCTGCCTTATGAGCGTTTAAGATAATTAAAAGCATGCAATGATTTTAAAAGGTTTTTCATTTTGCAAGTATTTTTGATAGCCAAGGAAAGCTTGGATTGGAAATGAAACTGAATTAAACATAGCTGCCTGGGACCTTTTCATTAAGCTAATGAGCAAAACTAATGCGTTTAGCCTAGTCATTCTATCTTATCCATTCATTATTGCTCTTGTTTAAACTGCAGATACTCCTGGGTTATCTGTTTCTAGTAGTTGTTAACCTGGGACCAGAAATTGGTTACCGTGAAGAAATGTTCCTTATTACAAGCTATCCTACTTCATTAGAATCAGTGGGAGTTAGCTGCATTTCTGGGCATGTTTACCTGGGTGAACTCACTTACTTCTGAGTAAACACATACACAAAATTGTGCTGTTAGGCTATACAGTCAAACCCTGGTTCTCAAATGGCTCCGTTTCCAAACTTTTCAGCTCCCAAACGCCGAAGTCCTGGAAGTAAATGCTCCGGTTTTCGAACCTTTTTCGGAACTGAACATCCAATGCAGTTTCCATTTGAGCGCGAGAAGCTCTTGCAACCAATCGGAAGCCGTGTCTCGGTTGTCGGATGTTTCAGAATGGTTTATGTTTGACAACCGAGGTTTGACTGTAATTGTTAAGCATACTTTCCTTAGTTAACCAAAATATGCTTTTCAATAGTTAGCAAAACCATGGCTTGCACACTTGCTTAAGGCTCTTGCTGGAACTCCTGAAACATCTCACTGCTTTGTGTACATAAAACATCTCTCCTGCAAATGCTTCCATTTGTACGTCTATAAAATGTATAAGGCACAATTATGTTTTATTATTTGCTTGGCAAACAAACTCCTTGCAAAGGTAAGGCTGTATCTAGGTGTGTGGAGATGGGCTAGAGGTGAGGATGGGGGGTGGATTCAGTTCAGTTCACATTTAATCCAGTTTCTGAAACAATACACAGACTGAAAAATTCACATTTGAAATTCACATTTCTCTGAATTGTGCAATGCAGTTACCCAGCCAAGCAATGTGTACAAAAATGCATATACTAGGGTAAAATGTGCTTATAAATGAATATTAGCAGAGAAAATAATGCACACATTTGCATTATGAAGGGGGATATTGCTTTGCAAAAAATGTACATATTAGGTAAAACTGTTACAGATAGGTAGCCATGTTGGTCTGCCATAGTCAAAATAAAAAAAAATTCCTTCCAGTAGCACCTTAAAGACCAACTAAGTTAGTAAAACTGTGTATTTATATTTGGAAAATTTCACCGTAAAATGCTGATGAATTTTCATGAGGGCTTAAAATCAGAAACTGGTGTGGAGATGTAGAACTAAAGATTGGAACAAGGTGAGACTGGAATAAACCAGAAACTGACAGATTTGCCTGTTCTTAATCACAGGTGGATTGAGAAGAGGAAAATGCAGGGTTTTCATTCCCGCCCAAGTATGTACGCTGTCCTCTAGTGCTCACATATTAACCATTAACAGATATAGGTGAGGGAGGAGGAGAGGAGCAGCAGCAGCTGATAAGTATTCTTAGCTGTTTGTATGGGGAAAAGCTTGGGGAGAAAAGCCTGGAAGAATTTGTTAGAGGGAAAATTGATGGCATCCCTGAGCAGCTGTTTCCAGATGAGTCAGGGGCTGCCAAAACGAAGATGCTCCATGGCGTATAATTACATAGAAGTGGTAGCTTGTAATTAGGAAAGTGAAAAGTTCTGTTTAGACAAGAGATTGACCCAAGCTGCTAGCAAGAATCTTGTTTTTAATACAGAGTTGTTCGACTACATCAAAAGCATAAAGAAACGCGGACATTTCCTCTGCCTCTTTTGAAGTTTCTGCTTGGAGGTTTCTAAGCAGAGCTTGGATGGCTGTTTATCATGGATCTTTAGCTGAGATCCCTGCATTGTAAGGGGTTGGACTAAATGACCCTTGGGTCCCTTCCATCTCTATGATTCTATGATTAAGAACAAGTAGCAAGGAGCTTGTTTACTTAGTCGATAATCCCAGGCTCGTTTGGGAAGAACTTTGCTCCACTTTTATATATATATATAATTTTTATTAAATTTACTGTTTTACAATTTAAAATACTCATTTTACATACTTAAGATATCAATGACTTCCCTTTCCATGATTCATGTTACAAATCATGAATCCCTGCATATTTTTTAAAAAACTATACCATTCAGTATTCCATTATTGCATCCATCAAAACTTGTTTACACTGTTGAATTTATCTTAATGCTGCCAGCATTTTCAGCTGTATACAATTATTTCCCATATATTCAATAAAAGTTTTCCAGTCTTCTTTAAACGTATGTTCTTCTTTCTCTTATTCTATATGTTAAGTCTGTGAGTCGTGCATATTCCATCAGTTTAAGTCGCCATTCTGCTTTCGTTGGGGCTTTGCTCGTTTTCCATTTTGGGGCTAACAAAACACAGGCCGCAGTAGCAGCATACACAAATAACCTTTTTTGACACCTGGGAATTTCAATCTGAATTATCCCCAACAGAAAGGACTCTAGGTTTTTGGGGGGAAAGTACCATTAAACATTTTTTTCAATTCATTATGGATCATTTCCCAATACTCTTTTACAAGTCCACCAAAACTTTGCTCTACTTTTAATGTCTGGCTAGGAATTCGCTTAAGGAATGGGTCAGCACCATTGAGAATATTATGATATTTATTCTGTACCTCCACTCCCTGAGACAATAGGTTTCAGAATGCTGCTTGCTGGGGATCAGCCATGGGCAGAGCGCTCTTGGGCTCACGTCCTCCTTTGGGGCTTCCTGTAGGCATTTGCTTAGCCACTGGGAGAACAAGATGTGAGACAAGATGGGGCCACTGGCCTGGTCCAACAGGTCTCTCATTATGTCCATCCTCCTCCCCACCTTCCTCCAAGGACTCTTCACCCCATTTCATCTCACAACAACCCTGTGAGGTACTTTAGGCTGAAAGGCAGTAACAGGCTCAAGGTCTCAAAGAGCTTCAGGAATGCGGAAGGTGATGTTGGTCAGGATCACATCCAAGCTGCTCAATATTGGAAACCCCATATAGACTTTGTGTGTGGGAGTGGGGAATATGAATTTACGATATCTGGGTTTGAGGATTGAAGAAAATATTGGTTTATGGGAAGTGGAATTGTTGGGTGTTATCTTGGGGGTGGATGTTTTGAATAATTATATATAGAGAGAGTGAGAGCGAGAGCAGACTGACAAAGAATTGGAATTTTTTTCTTTTTACTCCTTTCCTCTCTCACTCATTTTTCTTCCTTTTCTTCTTTCTCTCTTTCTCTCTCCCCCCCCCCACTTCTGGTTTGTGTTTTTATTTAGATTAGTTTATCGTTGATAAGAAGATATTAGATATTTATCCTTTGTATTTTTTTCTTCAAACTTTAATAAACATTATTGTAAAGGTAAAGGTAAAGGGACCCCTGACCATTAGGTCCAGTCATGACAGACTCTGAGGTTGTGGCACTCATCTTGCTTTACTGGTTGAGGGAGACGGTGTACAGCTTCAGGGTCATGTGGCCAGCATGACTAAGCCGCTACTGGCGAACCAGAGCAGTGCACGGAAACGCCGTTTACTTTACCGCCGGAGTGGTACCTATTTATCTACTTGCACTTTGATGTGCTTTCGAACTGCTAGGTTGACAGGAGCAGGGACTGAGTAATGGGAGATCACCCCGTCACAGGGATTCGAACTGCCGACCTTCCTATCGGCAAGTCCTAGGCTCTGTGGTTTAACCCACAGCGCCACCTGCGTCCCTAAACATTCAAAAGAAAGAAAGAAAGAAAGAAAGAAAGAAAGAAAGAAAGAAAGAAAGAAAGAAAGAAGGATTCCATCCAAGCAAAAATTAAACAGCACAAGGCTGCGAGCAAAGGAATCTGCACAGAACAAGATGGGATTCTTCGAGTAAAGGCAGCATGTGTTATGCTTTAGGTCTGCTCATGAGTCCTGCTGCATCGACACCCAGTAGCTGTTTGTTTAATATTGCAAATACCTAATATATTTAAATCATTTGCTCTCCTTTGTCAAAGGAGAGCCTAAACAGTGAAGTGTGCTATGCACAATGTCTGAAGTGTTTAATAACATTCTGATTCTAATGGGGGCAGGCGGGGAGGAAACAACCAGGCTCTATTTCCTAACCGTTGCCAAAGTTATCCCATTAAGCAGACTCGCTGACTCATGGTCTGACAGTCCGTTTCCCTTCCGGGCAAAAGGGAGACAGGAATTTTAAATCGATTTAGCTCCAAGGCTGTTCATTCTAATTGCTTCAGTCCCGAGTATGCTAGCAATGAAGCCCTTCTTTCCATTAAATCGGGGGTTGCCAACCTGGTGGGCACCTTTGCAAGCAAGAGAAAGTGTTGAGAGTAACACACACACACGTCAGCGGAGCAGCCGCCACAACCAGTTATGTTGCCTAAAATAAAATGCTGCTTTTAAGGCTAAATTCAGAGGGGGGGCAGGGGGGCCTCTGTGCGTCCCAGTGAAGGCCCCTCGGGACACCTGGGCACCTGTGGGTGCTGTGTTGACAACTCTTGCATTAAATTCTGCATGCTTAAGAAAAAAAGGCTATATGGCATCATTGCAACCTTCTGGATTCCTTTATCTTGCATCCAATATCATATTGGAATCTTTAGTATTCGTTGATGGGTTAGGTTTTGCCGTTGAGGAGTCGTTTAGACAGTTATTGCAGGAGCAATGTTGAAATGTGGGAAGCTTCTTCATACTGAGTCAGACCACCTAGCTCAGCATTGCCTACACGGACTGGCAGCAGCTCTCCAGGGTTCCAGACTGAGTACATTCCCAGCCTTACCTAGAGATGCCTGAGGATTGAACCTCGGAGGCCAAGCAGCTGCTCTGTTGCTCCACAAATGCATAAGACTGATATTTTGGAGATCACACCAAGTGGGGCAAGAGCATGGTTGTTTCGAGTCTGTAATTGGCCCAATCCCTTTTTGACACCATTTACCATCACCACGAGGAATGCGGGTGGCACTGTGGGTTAAACCACAGAGCCTAGGACTTGCCGATCAGAAGTTCAGCGGTTCGAATCCCCGCGACGGGGTGAGCACCTGTTGCTCGGTCCCTGCTCCTGCCAACCTAGCAGTTCAAAAGCACGTCAAAGTGCAAGTAGATAAATAGGTACTGCTCCGGTGGGAAGGTAAACGGCGCTTCCGTGCGCTGCTCTGGTTTGCCAGAAGCGGCTTAGTCATGCTGGCGACATGATGTGGAAGCTGTACACCGGCTCCCTTGGCCAATAAAGCAAGATGAGCGCCACAACCCCAGAGTCGTCCGCGACTGGACCTAATGGTCAGGGGTCCCTTTACCTTACCATCACCACAACTCTCGTGACAGCAAATTACCGTATTGGCCTGAATATGAGCCTCAAATTCTGACATGAAAAGTTAATGTGCGGCTTATATTCGCAACTTTACGTTATGCCCCATGCTTAGTTCCCCATCCTATCCCCCAAGGCTGGGAAGGGAGAGAGCGAGGAAGAGGAAAAGCTGTCGGCAACACTGTGGTGCTCCCCCCCCCCCGTACGCAGCCAGGAGCAGCCAGGTTTGGAGTGGCTTATATTCGGGTATTTTTTCTCCCCCCCTTCAATTTTAAAGGTGCGACTTATATGCGGGCCAATACAGTATGTAAGTTAACTGCCTGCAATTTGCTTTGCGTGAGATTGTGATTGTCCCCTCTGCTCCATACCACTCCCTGAATATAGAAACCTAGCAGGCCAGGGAGAAGTCTAAGCCAGCACCCTCTCCCTATGGTAGAGATCATGGTTTGCGTGTTCAGTCCCAGGAATCTCCCCAGTGATTGAAAGAACCATGCCCAAAACACTGGAGAAGCAACTACCAGCCTAGATGGACCAATGGTCAGGCTTTGTATGAGGCAGCTTCTTAGCTTCCCAGACATGCTAGCTTTCTGTATGCAGGGAATTATGAAGATAAGACAAGCCTGGTGAACCAGGCCAATGGCCTACCTAATCCAGCAAGATGCCTGTGGGAAACCCACAAGCAGGACTCAAACATAAGAGCACTCCCCGCCATGTTTTCCAGCAGAGCAGATGGTTGTATGTGTTGCGTCGCATGATGCCTCCTTTCTCTCTGAAATGCTTGCTTTCTCTTTGTGGAGAATGTCTATATTGGGGGGGGGGGTTGCATTTAATTCTCTCTGAAATGCTTGCTTTCTCTTTGTGGAGAAGAGAAAGCATTCTCTCTGAAATGCTTGCTTTCTCTTTGTGGATAATGTCTATATTGGGGGGGCGGGGTGTTGCATTTAATATACAAGCCGCCTTCTGCAGTCTGCATTGCTACCAAGAACTAGGCCACAAGCCTTTCTTGCAACTGAATTAGAGGAAAAGAGCACAGGGTTCCATTATTGTTCAAGGTCCTGAAAAAAATCACAAATCTAGCCTCGTCAGGGCAGAACAACCAGCTTTGTATCGTGCCGGGTCCTGTCCGGTGCTGTTCCCATAGCAGCATTTAGTCAATAGTAGGAACTGTAGGATATTTCCAAAGAAACCTTGCCAGAAGGGTCACTGGTTGCAAAGGGTTGTGGGAACTGGGCTGGGAGTGGGGAGCGCAGGGACTATGGGCTAAGCAGTTAAGAGTCACTGATGTGGGGCAGGGGAGGCAGAACAGTGCTATAAAAGTCCAGATTTTATCCTGAAAGAGATTGTAATGTGTTTGGCCAGGCACTTAAAATAACCTCGTAGCCGCATTAACGGCTCTTGCGGAAATGTTAGGCTGTTATGGATTGGCAAGCCTGAAATGCAAAGGGAGGAATTCATATACGATTACGCAATAAAACAAAATACACCTCTCATCAGGCTTGGGAGCCTAGGACCGGAGGCCCAATGCGGCCCTCTGAGCTTTCATATCTGGCCCTCAGGAAGCCTCACCTCAGGCCATATCCCTCTTTGCGCCTGCCTGCCTGGAATGTGTCTTCTTAATTGTGATATTGCTTTTTGCTTGGTGGAAGGGCAAAGTGTGTGCGTGTTTGTGCGGATCAATGTGTTCCAAAACCTCTGACTTCCTGCATTGCTGGAATGTGGCCTGTTTTATGACTCGGATGGTGAAAATACTGTTCAGTTGGCAAAGTGACGCCCTCAGTTCACGAACTCTCTCCTCTAGCTGTCTGTGAGCAAAAGAATGGTGCCATAGTTGAGATGGGTAGTTGAGATTATCGGCCAGTGGCTTAGTGTCAGGAGTTAAATGGGGTCTTTTTTGGGGTGTGTGGGTGTTAGTAATGTTGGTATATTAACAAATGCCTGAAGATGTGGTTTTGCAAATGGATGCAAAACCAACACGTGCCTCTTTCCTTCCTCCTATAAATTATGCCGTTGCCCCGAGGTTAGTTGCTACTCAAAACATGTTTTTGTAGGGACGTATTGCCAAGCAAGTACCAAGTGTGGCAATTAACATGGGTACAAAGTGCACACTTATTTATTACGGTCACAAGTGTCTTTAAAATCCAGATCACCGCAAACCTGTGCTCTAAAATCTTTATAGCTTTCTTTCTCAACATTTCTCTTTCTTCCTCACTCTGCTCTGGAGGGATGGGCAGGGGCTAAGTGCCGCCATTTATTTCCCAGCAGGGATGATGGTGATGTCCTCTGCCCCTGGGACACTGTTTGCCAGTTCTCTGCATGCCAGATAAACAGGCCTTTCTCAGAGAGAAACCCAGTAGGCGAGCTGAAGAGGGAAATTGATTACATTCCCATGCATGCCTAAGAGTCGAACGGCCAGCCTTATTTTGGAAAATCCCCAAATCCATTTTTTTATAACCAACCAAAATATCTCAAAATAGCAAGCAAGCTTTTGAATTCACCAGAGATCTTTGCGAGGATAAATGATATCCAAAGTCGGGTGAAGGGTATATGTTTGTGAGGGGGGAAACATGCTTTGTGTTGAAAGCCACAATTTTCTGCATTGGTCAAAAGTTTGTTTTTGTTGTATAGCCCTAGAGCAGGGTTTGAGAACACTTTTTCAGCTGAAGATGGGAACTGGAAAGGCGGGGGAAGGATAATGGAATCCAGTCTCCTGGGAGAGATAGTTGGCTGTAACACTGCAATATTTTGTTGCAGCATCCTACTTCAGTCTTCCTGCTTCTTGGTTTTAAAGAACAATCCTTCCACAAATGGGAGACCCTTTGCACATGGGTGCTGTTTGCATAGTCAAAGTTAATAAAACCATGATTTTGTAAATTCTTTACCGCAAGTGCTATTTAATCTTGCCCGACAAGACTTAATGGCCCTAACCAGCCAATAAATTATCTTAAGGCGATGTCAAGGATGAGGGCACAGTGGGAGAGAAAGAAAATAAGAGTTATCTTGGTAGTTCCACCTTGTGCCTGGCACAGCCAGGCCTCACTTGTCAGATGAACTTGCTTTGTACATTAATTAGTAAGTTATTAACTCATTGCTGCAAACACCTGTTTTCAGAGGCAGAGAGCAATGCCTCCTCATCACTGTGTTTCAGGAAGTGCCGTTTCCATGACTCTCCTTTGCAAAATACTACAGCTAATAGGGTGATTTAAGATGCCCAAATTTTAAGCTCAGCTAAACCAACTGAGCTTCTTGGGCTTGCTGATCAGAAGGTTGGTGGTTCAAATCCTCACAATGGGGTGAGCTCCTGTTGCTCTGTCCCAGCTCCTGCCAACCTGGCAGTTCGAAAGCATGTCAAAGTGCAAGTAGATAAATAAGTACCACTCCAGCGGGAAGGTAAACGGAGTTCCCTTGCGCTCTGGTTGCCGTTACGGCGTTCCGTTGCGCCAGAAGCAGTTTAGTCATGCTGGCCACGTGATCTGGAAAGCTGTCTGTGGACAAACGCCGGCTCCCTCGGCCTGAAAGTGAATTGAGTACCGCAACCCCAGAGTCGCCTTTGACTGGACTTAACTGTCCAGGAGTCCTTTACCTTTACCTGGTCTGTTGGGGGGAAATATGTAATATCACCCAAGCTCCTAACTGCCTTTTGAAAAAAATATCAACATGTAAAGTTAGTAATGCGTTGTTGTTGTTGTTGTTACAAATAAGGTGCCATCTCATTTTGTTCAACGGGACTTACTTCCATATACCTGCATAGCTTTCCAACCTGAAACTTGCCCAAGGCTGCTCAGTGAGTTTCATGGTCAAGTGCTAGGCATTTGAACCCATGTCTACATCTCCAGTTCTTATGCATCACACCACCCTGCCTCCGCTCCGTTATCCTTGGGACGAGAGCTAGGGCTCATTTTGTGGGCTTTCCCTGTTTGAAGTCAATGACCATTGTTTCATCAAAGAGAGGCACAGCCTGTACCTACTGCGAAAATAAAGTCGTCACTTAATTTGTTTCTAAGTGTCCCCATCTGTGGGAGAGCTATGGATGAATATGTTCCCCTAAACCATTTAGAATATTTGCTGCCCACTATCGTGGAAATTTGCCAACAATCTTGTTCCTTCAGAATAGGTACCAGCAGAAATAGTTAAAGCATGCCTAGGAGAATCCATGTTAAGGAAGCAGTGATGGGTAATAAATGTTTATGAGAGCTGACGATTGCAAGAAGTGTAAGGACATACGAAGAGCCTGACTGCCAGATTCAGGCCATAGGCTCTTCTCGCAGTAGCCAACCAGAAGCCCATGGGAATCCCACAAGCCAGACATGAGCACAATAGTCCTTTCCCAGCGTGTGATCCCTAGTAAGCAGCACCAACAATGGAGGCAGAATATAGCCATTGTGGCCAGTAGCCATTCTTAGCCTTACCCTCCACGAATTTAACTACCGTATTTTTTGCCCCATAAGACACACTTTTTTCCTCCTAAAAAGTAGGGGGAAATGTATGTGCGTCTTATGGAGCAAAGGCGTAGTCCCTAGAGCCAAATTGCCCAGGGGCAAAAATCAGGTTGTGCTTTTTTTTTTTTTTTTTTTAGAAAGAGGGAAGGAGGTGTTGAAACAAAGCCGCTGAGCAGCTGATCGGCAAGCGATCGGGAGGGGAGATAAGGGATTCTAGAGATAAAGGAGGCTGCCCGGGAGGGGGGAGGTAAAAGCACATGGATCCTCAGGATTTTTGCATTGGGTCACCCCAAATTCACCATCAGATCACATAGCATGTCCATGGCTACAGTCTGCACCCAAAAAATCATGCACCCACTGTTTGGTGGGGCTGCAATGGTGCAAAAACGTGGTTACAAAGCACGGATCTACATGGATCCTCAGGATTTTTGCATTGGGCTAGCCCAAACTCACCGTCAAATCACATATCATGTCTGTGGCCACAGCATGAACCACAAAAATCATACACCCACTGTTTTGTTCAGAATATATATATTTTTGTTTTCCTCTAAAAACTAGGTGCGTCTTCTGGTCAGGTGCATCTTACGGAGCGAAAAATACGGTAATGCTCACTGGCTTGCTGCCCTGAGTAGCTCCTCTTACAGTCTGCACTAGAGACTATATTAATGGCACATTTTTATCCTGCCCTTCCTGTAAAGAGTAGAATAAAAGCTGGAATGTGTGCAGAGTAGGGCGACCAAGATGATCCAGAGTCTGGAAGCCAAGCCTTATGAGGAACAGTTGAAGGAGCTGGGTATGTTTAGCCTGGAAAAGAGGAGACTGAGAGGAGATATGGCAGCCATCTTCAGATATCTCAAGGGCTGTCACATGGAAGAAGGCACAAGCTTGTTTTCTCCTGCCCTGGAGGGTAGGAATCGAACCAATGGCTTCAAGTTATGAGAAAGGATATTCCGACTAAACATCAGGAAGAACTTTCTGACTGTAAGAGTCATTCGACAGTGGAACAGTCTCCCTCAGGGGGCTGTGGGCTCTCCTTCCTTGGAGGTTTTTAAGTAGAGGCTGGATGGCCATCTGTCATGGATGCTTTAGCTGAGATTGCTGCAATGCAAAGGGGTTGGACTAAATGACTCTCAGAGCCCCTTCCAAATCTACAATCATATTGATTCTGTGAAAAGCCACCCAAGTTGGTGGCCCTCTAAGATTGTAGGCAATTGGTGGCACGTTGGCCATTTTTGTTAGTTTTCAGTTTCCCTCCTTCTCAGCGGTTTGGGATAGCTCATGAAAGATATAGAATCATAGAATCATAGAGTTGGAAGAGACCACAAGGGCCATCGAGTCCAACCCCCTGCCAAGCAGGAAACACCATCAGAGCACTCCTGACATAGGGTTGTCAAGCCTCTGCTTACAGACCTCCAAAGAAGGAGACTCCACCACACTCCTTGGCAGCAAATTCCACTGTCGAACAGCTCTTACTGTCAGGAACTTCTTCCTAATGTTTAGGTGGAATCTTCTTTCTTGTAGTTTGGATCCATTGCTCCGTGTCCGCTTCTCTGGAGCAGCAGAAAACAACCTTTCTCCCTCCTCTATGTGACATCCTTTTATATATCTAAAGAAGTGTATATTTTGTGTATCTGAAGAAGTGTGCATGCACACGAAAGCTCACACCAAGAACTAACTTAGTTGGTCTTTAAGGTGCTACTGGAAGGAAAAAATTTTTGTTTTGACTATGGCAGACCAACACGGCTACCTATCTGTAACTGATCCTTTTATATATTTGAACATGGCTATCATTTCACCCCTTAACCTCCTCTTCTCCAGGCTAAACATGCCCAGCTCCCTTAGCCGTTCCTCATAAGGCATCGTTTCCAGGCCTTTGACCATTTTGGTTGCCCTCCTCTGGACAAGGATATGTTTTATCCTTGTTGCCAGTTTGCAAGCGTTCTCGAAAATAGATGCCAAAACCCAAGAAGTCCCTTGGTGTATTTAATCAGTGCGGGTTGCTGATACACAGAGAGAAGCTTTTCAGGTTTTTCCTCTAAAACCGCCTTGCTTCTCCCAGCCCCTGATGCTCACGGTTCACAGGAAGAGGAAGCCAAATACTGAGCAACTGACTCACCTCCCATTGACAGGGTCAGCGCTGTGCCAAAAGGAGAGAGATTTCTCTATGCAGTGCGTTCCTGTGTGGAAGAGCGGTTAGTCATGGAGATGACTGGAGGTGAACTTCGGCTCAGTTCCAAGAGGTGCCAAGGATCTGGTGCAAAGTGTAAAGAGTAGTTACACTGGTTGGGAGCAGCGGCTGCAGTGCTATTGAGTTCAACAGAAATGAAGGGGTTGGCTAACTGTAAGTTGAAGAGGGTCATGTCTCTCTAGGAGCTAGTACAACACTTTTTTTACAATAAAGATGCTACCCACAACTGCATAGGATAGTTGTTGTGGTCTCACTGTGCGAACAACACAGGCTCGGGCCTTTCTAGGGATCGGGGCAGGTATTCAGACCTTTTAAGTGAGGGTTTCTACAATCAAGTGGAATATAAATTTTATGAAATCACTAAAAATAAGTATCGCCAAGGATTAACAACACGGTTTATTTGCGGAGAAATTAAGTGTGCGATGAATGTGATTAGAACCTCCTAAACCCAAGGAGGCAGGCGCTGATGGAAGTTAGTGGAAATTGTTCAGTTTGCTTGTGTACTTTTTGATGTTTATTACTACTTTTGTTATATTTGTAGTTATGGAATTTGAGCATGGTTTTAACTTTGGAAAGGTGGCATACAAATAAAATGATTGTCTTAAAACCCATTCCCACCCATCCAGTTCCCTCTACTCTCTCCCTTCTCCATCTTCCAGTTTACAATAATCCCTCTGCCCCCCAACTGTTAGGCCATGCTCCTTTCAACTGCTTCCTCCCACATAGCATTCTGTGCTGCAGGTTCCCTGCTCTGCCCCAAACACAAACACAAAACATGCTTTGTTAGATAGGCATCCCCTGTGGTGCTATCCCACATGGTTATAGTATGTGTGCGAATCCTGTAGCCATCTGGCTAGGGCTAACTGCAGAGGTCTTCCCCAGCCAACCTAACAATCTGGTGGGAAAGGGGATTAGAATATTCACACACATACCACAACCCTGCTCTTTGTGGTGCTACAGGTCTGTGTGAGCACAGGTGTACACGAAGCAGGCCACAAAGGGGTGATATTTGGTCCACTGTGATACAAAACACACCTTAGGTTAATTGGCGAAGGTGTATTATGCATCGTCTTTCTCTTTGCCAGTTTGTTTGTTTTTTAAATAAACAATTAATAGAAGAGCTTAGGGAGACAAACGAATGCTTGTCGGTTTTCGAGGATTATCCTGACAGCAACAGACATTAAAATGTAGGTTGCTTCAGCTAGGCCCATCTCAAATGGCTTTGCGTCTTATTATCCCCAACCCCCGGAAAATGCAGCACTGTTACGTAAGTTCATGGTAAGGCTGAGTCTCCCATCTGAAGCATTATTGGCCTGAATCAGAATTGGTATTCCACATGCTTCAGGAATGCATTGCATTGCGTCTCTTCCCTCTCCTGTTAAATGTATGCAAAAAACACCTGAGCATGGGCATTCAGAAGTTAGGGTTGGCGGTGCTGGCAAGGGCCTTTATACTTTCGCTGGCTGCAAGGACCAGCCCTGTGCTGTCCTTACCTGTGATCAGGAATCCTGATTCAACCAGCGTCACTGATTCCTGTGTAGAAGCCCTACCAGTTGTGTGCACATAGGGTCCCATTCTCACCTTTGGTTGCAGCGCATGGAAGTTGGGAGCAAAGCCCTAGATGTGTCCACTCTGCAACGTCGCATGCAGGCGAGAACGAAGCTAAAAAGGTTTTCTTATGCTTGCTTGTGCTGTGACCACAAACGCAGGCAACATCCAATTTACGCGGGAGTTACGTTCTGCACCTCTGCGTGTGTAACCAAAATGGTGTACTGTATATTTGGAGCACCCTGGAGAGGGCGAGGAGACCCTCCCCAGACCCCAAAGGGGATGTCCTCTTAGGGATCTGGGGAGGGTCCTCTTGTGAGCCAGGGGCGAAGCGAGACTTTGCTGAGGCCTTCCCTTCAACAGCTGACATGCGGGGTAGCGCAGCAGTAGCAGTAGCAGCCACTTCCCTGCACCCCACTGTCTCATGCGAACTGGAAGGACAGTGTGGCTCCCTTGACCGGAAGCTTCCAGAACAAGCAGAGGGATAATGGGCCTTGCACAGGTGACACATGGGGAAGCAGCTGTTGCAGCTGTGCTACCTTGCATATCAGCTCTCCTCTTCAGGCTCTGGGAAGGGCCTCCTCGCAAGCCAGCAGGACTGCCCTGAGTTTCCCCCCTGCTTCTGGGTTCCCAGCACCGCATGTGTGTGTGTGGTCACACGCAAATGCAGCATGCATGCATAAATGGACGGTTTCCTGTACAAAAATTGATCATTATGTAGCCAATGGCGGACAACATATTGAGGCTGGGAGCGGTGAATGTCAGCATGTGGTTCCATGCATAATCCCAAAGGCTTTCCGCTTAAGCTGTGATCCAATTGCTTCGCTCTTTCCCTGGGAAATGAAAAACATGAGAGCTATGCATGTAATGAACTAATTACCCTGTTCTTTGCTTACAACCTGTTTCCTTTAATTAACCTTACGCCCCTGTTTAGCAGCCGCTTGTCCGATGATCTGGAAGCATTCAGTTCCCACAAACGACCCAAAATCCCCTCTGGTCAGTCATCATTGAAGAAAACTCATCAGTTTAAAACTGCTTTGGGCTGCATAATGTTGACGTGCCTTTGAGATTGCATAATACTCACCAGGCAGGAACAATGCAGTGTAAATAAAAGTGGAAGAAAAGACACAGAGATAGTTAAAGGAATGAGGAACAGATTCTTCCTGCTTCCCATGCAGTTTTGTCACTCCTGAGACAGCAGTGCTTTTGACGAGTGAGGTCACCGCTCTGCTGCCCTTCAACATGTGGCAACGTTATTATTTTGACCCCCACAGGCAGAACCTGAGGGGATGCATTGCAATATGGGGACATAGGGAAGCCACTGTGGTGTTGTGGTTAGAGTGCTGGACCAGAGTTCAAATCCCTACTCAGCCATGAAGCTCAGTTCCCTTTTGCCTCGCCCTGCCCCACACATTTGGGTTGGGAAGCCAGAAAACAGCAGCACTGCCCTTCCTGTGCTGCCCCACTCCTGGCCCTGTGTCTGCAGCCGGAACAACTTTTGCTCGTCTCTACAGCCCTATAGGATGGATGAAGCCCGGCGCAACTTGAAAACTCAAAAGCAATTGAAGTTGCTTCAATAAAGGATACTGCTATTGTTGGTTATTTGGCTCCAGGGCAAAGAAACCTAACCCTGGCGCTTCGAGAAATGTCAAGAGCTTTATTACTTTTGCAATTATGCTGCCTGCAAGAAGACCAGCACATATATGAAAGTCAGTCTTGACATAAGAAATCTCTTGGGCTTTGTCCTCAAGCTTAATGGGTGAAGCAATTCAGTTCCTACGACTCAGGCACA
The DNA here is from genome assembly GCF_964234715.1 of Podarcis melisellensis. Taxonomy (NCBI): domain Eukaryota; kingdom Metazoa; phylum Chordata; class Lepidosauria; order Squamata; family Lacertidae; genus Podarcis; species Podarcis melisellensis. The sequence continues at coordinate 14,946,429 of NC_138537.1, forward strand.
TGACTTGGTGTGAAAGACTGCTGATTGGTTTTACAAAAGGAGGATATTGCTTCCTGGGGCTCATCCAGTTCATTCAAGCATGTGTCATGCTGTTTCCATCTGCCTTGAGTTTTCCTGTAAAGCAATGCTTTTTATATATATTAAATATCTTATGATATTTGCACCTCCCATTTCTGATGGGCTGTACCAGGTGTGTAATTCCAACCCTCCCATAAAATGATGCTTCCTACAAATGCCAGGCTGATTCATTCATATAATTAGCTGTGCATTTCTCTCTCTTTTATTGGAATATGCATAGAATGAGCTTGCAATAAGGCATTTTGGGTGAAATGAGTGTGCCCAAATGAGCCTTTGTAGAAGCCCAGGAAGGCTCACAATTAGACCTTGAGTAGGAGAGCTGCCAATATATTTCACATCTAGCAACCCTTTGGTTTCAGATCGTAGATGGGTAGGCGAGTCTAAAAAGCCCAGGGCACCTATTTTCATGGGCCTCTAACAGCTATAGTAGCTCATTTACCAGAAGTAATGCATTTAGCATTAACTCTGGAAGTATATACCCAATTCTGAGCAAACTAAGCCTCCTGAAGCAAAAGATACACCAGGAGGCATAGTTTGGTCAGAATCGAGTACACACTTCCAGAGTATATTCCATTGAGCCTTGTAAAGCAAGACCACTTAGAAGCCAGACCCTTCTCCAGACATAAACCTAGCTTCCTGGTGTTATTTCACACTTGGTGGTTTGAATCCTTCATCCAAGTACAATATACTCAAGCGCTCTTACATTTTCTGTCCTATTGGAGTTGTACCTTTTAAAATACTTGGCGGGGGTGGTAGAGAAAGGATTGTGGTGTCTACTTTTGAATATTTTAAAGGGATGCATCCCTTGTCATACAGAAATGTGCCCTTCATAAATGATGAAGTGTTTTGTCCTTAAATATTTATGCAAACCAAAGGCTTTTAAATTTTAGAGAGCTCCAGAGAGCTGCGTTGGGGAGGGGCCAGAGAGGGTTGTGTGTTGTTGTTTTGCTAAGATAATCAATATAATCTTATTTCAACCAGCATACTCTGGAGTGGGGGATCCCATTTTCCTTATTCCAGTCTCTGCCTTGAATGGAGAGAAAGAGGTTGCCTCAAGGCACACACAGGGCCAGGAATTCGTTTTCCGTTCTCGTGCTGAACTCAGAGCCTGTTTTACACATGTTTATTATTTATTTACTCCATAAAATTTATACCTCGCTTGATTGCAACGCGCCTCAAAGCTGCTTACAAACAGATTGTCGGCGCTTTCCTTTCTCGGTGGACAGTGGAGGTATATGGCTTTGGGGTGAAGTCAAACCGTTGGAGAGTTATTTTGCCGGTGGTGGCTGCAGAGATTGATATGGAAGAGACATGTTTTGTTGCAGGTGGGGTAGAGGAAGGTGTCCGGTTTTGCTGCTGCAGATGCACCATGGCATTTCTTCTCTCTGTGCTCCTCCCAGTGGTCATTCCTCCACTGGTCACTGCTATGAGGCTGAATCCTGACAAGACAGAAGTACTGTTCTTGGGGGACGGGGGCGGGCTGGTGTGGAGGACTCCCTGGTCCTGAATGGGGTAACTGTGCTCCTGAAGGACCAGGTGTGCAGCCTGGGAGTCATTTTGGACTCACAGCTGTCCATGGAGGCGCAGGTCAATTCTGTATCCAGGGCAGCTATCTACCAGCTCCATCAGGTACGCAGGCTGAGACAGCCCGCGGACTGTCTCGCCAGAGTGGTGCATGCTCTAGTTATCTCCTGCTTGGACTACTGCGATGCGCTCTGCATGGGGTTACCTTTGAAGGTGACCTGGAAACTGCAACTAATCCAGAATGTGGCAGCTAGACTGGTGACTGGGGGCGGCCGCTGAGACCACATAACTCCCAGTATGATTCTGAGCACAATTCAAACTGTTGGTGTTGACCTTTCAAGCCCTAAACGGCCTCGGTCCAGTATACGTGAAGGAGCGTTTCCACCCCCATCGTTCTGCCTGGACACTGAGGTCCAGCTCCAAGGGCCTTCTGGCTGTTTCCCCACTGTGAGAAGCAAAGCTACAGGGAACCAGGCAGAGGGCCTTCTCAGTAGTGGTGCCCGCCCTGTGGAAAGCCCTCCCCTCAGATGTCAAAGAGATAAAGAACTACTTGACATTTAGAAGACATCTGAAGGCAGCCCTGTTCAGGGAAGTTTTTAATGTGTGACATTTTGATGTATTTTTAATCTTTGTTGGAAGCCGCCCAGAGTGGCTGGGGAAACCCAGCCAGATGGGCAGGGTACAAATAATAAATTATTATTATTATTATTATTATTATTGATACATGACCTGACTGACCATCTCTAGTCAGATAAAACAATAAGATCAAGGGGGGGGGAATCACAACCATACTTTCGAGCTCCCCCAGAAATAGGGCAAGCCGATGGCTCTTTGACGTTGCCGCAGATTTCAGGTAATAAGAGTAATGGAAATTCTTCGTTTTCTTCTCTCAAACAGCCCCCCCTGGGTGAGTGTGAGCCTTTAAGATGTCTCTCAGCAATGAAAGGAAATTGAACACCTCAGCCTTGAGGAAAATAGCCAACGACATGACCAACATCATCGAAAGCCTGGACACGAGGGAGCTCCACTTCGAAGGGGAAGAGGTGGATGCAGACGTGCTGAATGACCCCAAAGCACCTGGTGAGTCAGTGGCGCAAAGATGTAGAATAAGGGCCTTCTTCTGCTGCTGAATCGGGCTGCTTTGGAATCTCCGGGTTTGTTTTTTTATTATTATTTTAAAAAGGTCAATTTGCTACTCCTCATGAGAGTAGTGCAGGGGGGATCAAATTGTGGGTGGTGCTTGGGAAAATCTCAAAAGGGAAACAGGCTGAATGAGAGATTTCGCAGTCACAAGGGAAGTCTTCAAGGAGCTGCGTCGCTTTTGAATGTAGGAATCTGCCTTATCCCAAGACAGACCATTCGTCTATCTAGCTCAGTACAGTGGACTCGGGTTGCGAACATGATCCATGTGGGATGCACGTTCGCAACCCGCAGCAGCGCGTCTGCACACACACGGGTTGCGATTCGGCGCTTCTGCGCAAAGTGCGATTTAGCACTTCTGCGCATGCGCGGCTGCCGAAACCCGGAAGTAACCCGTTCCAGTACTTCCAGGTTTCAGTGGTCCGTAACCCAAAAAAAACGCAACCTGAAGAGTCTGTAACCCAAGGTATGACTGTATTGTCAACATGGACCAGCAGTGGCTGTCCAGGGTTTCAGACACAAACCTTGCCCAGTCCTACCTGGAGATGCCAGGGACTGAACCTGGGACCTTTACGAAGCAAATTCTCCACCACTGTGCCAAAGCCTCTTCTCCAAAGATTCTTGCTCATCCACCTTGGCTAGTATTTCCTTATTTCCTGTGCTCCAACAGCCTTATCTCCAGTTGTCATAGCATTCTTCCTTCTGTTACCTGCTATAAAACAATCCACTTTTTTAATGAAAGGCTGCTTTGCTCTAAAGGCTCTCTCAAAACCTGCTTCTTCTACGAAAGGTCGAAGTCATACCAGTTTTGGTTCGGCTCATCATGGCAAGGAGCAAAGAGCTATGCAAGATTCTCTGCTGGAATCTTCTAACATTCAGCTTCAAATTCTAGCGTTATGAGAAAGGAAGAGAAACTTTTCCCTAGCCGCTTTCTGTGCATAATTTTATTTACTTCTATAAAATGCTGGCTGGGGTCCAGAGAGGCCTATAGATGCATGTGATGTTGTGAATGTTTGACTTAGGGGCCCAAGTTCAGAGCTCCACTCAGCAGAGTGAATTAGAGAGCCCTCTTTTCTGGGAAAAAGGGTAAATAAATATAATAACAATATTGTGGCCTGAATCGCCATGTATGTCAACCCCAATTTCTGCTGTTGCGCATGAAAAATAGAACACGTAGCTCTGTGCTTTTATAAGAAGCTAGCACACATACAGCAAAATAATAATTTGAGCAGGGGAGCTTTTCATTCTTCTTTGTACACAATGGAAGCTTGTTCCTCTGCCAAGCTGCCTGTCTCCTCTGTATTGCTACTTAAATTATAATATTCCCCTTCTTTCATCACTTCCCAATCTTTCAGTTGCCTAAATGAATTAACTGCAAACAAATAGCTCGGAGGTTGATGAAATGTCGTTTATTTTTCTGGCTTCCTAGTTTCTGCTGCTGGTTTCCAAGAGACTTGCGTAGAATTTATGGTGGGAGCGTATCAGTAAACCCAGCCCAGTAAATAAAATGAACTGCTGTGCCAAGCAGGCTGCGCCCCCACTTGTTTGACAAGTAGAGTTTAGTTTAAAATTCATCTGCATCGCTGAGCAGCAGTAAATACTGTGAAGCATATTTTCTTTAACAGGAACCATTTATCATACTTTTCATAGAATTGTAGAGTTGGAAGGGACCACAAAGGTCATCGAGTCCAACCCTCTGCAATACAGGAATCTTTTGTCCTACGTGGGGCTCAAACCTGCAACCCTGAGATTAAGAGTCTCATGCTCTACTGACTGAGCTTATCCCAGCTGCATCTCAGTATCTCAGTTGTTGCTAAATCTTCACCTGTGAGTTAGAATGCAATGGGACCTTGATGTGTGAATTAAGGGATAACTTTGGAATGAGCACCGCCAGTCTGCTTCAGGTTTTCTGTGCCTCTTCAGATTAAAATCTGGATATATTGCAAGGAAATGTAGGACACTCAGCATATGATAGGACAAATTCCTTGGCACACAGAACTCCTTGGTTTTTTTAAAAAATAGATTTTGTGGGTTTTAGCTGTTTTTTCCTGCAGTTTAATTATGTAGGTTGTCACCGGAGGCTCTTGTTCCGAGTCTCCCGGGTAAACACTAAACTTCAAGACCAGATTTAGGAAGCTGCCCAGTCACAAGGATTACAGTGGTGCCTCGCAAGACGAAATTAATTCGTTCCGCAAGTCTTTTCGTCTTGCGAGTTTTTCGTCTTGCGAAGCACGGTTTCCCATAGGAATGCATTGAAAATCAATCAATGCGTTCCTATGGAAACCGCCTTCAGACCAGGTCCGGGGACAGTCTGTCCCCCGACCTCTTCTGAAGGCCGGCGGGGGGCGAAAGTCTTTGCTTCCCCCCCCCCCGCCTGCCTTCCCGGGACAGCGGAGACTTCTCCGCTGTCCCGGGGCGATCTTAAAATGCTGGCGGGCTGCAGCTGTCCCGGGGCGATTTTAAAGACCCCGGGAAGGCAGGCGGGGGGAGCAAAGACTTCAGGTCTTTGCTCCCCCCCCCGCCTGCCTTCAAAAGCCGAAAGTCTTTGCTCCCCCCCCCCCCGCCTGCCTTCAAAAGCCGTCCGGGATAGCGGAGAAACGCGCTGCATTTCTCCGCTCCCCTGGGAAGGCAGGCAGGGGGGAGCAAAGTTTTTGCTCCCCCCGTCTGCCTTCAAAAGCCGTCTGGGATAGCGGGAAGCGCTTCCCTGCTATCCCGGACCGCTTTTAAAATGCTGGCGGTGGGGAGCAAAGCCTTTCGGCCCCCGCCGGCCTTCCTGGACCTCTTCTGAAGGCCGGAGGAGGGGGAAAAGGCTTTGCTCCCCACCGCCAGCATTTAAAAGAGGTCCCCGGAGATTTCCCTATGGGCTTTCTTCTTGCGAAGCAAGCCCATAGGGAAATTCATCTTGCGAAGCAACTCGCAAACGTAAAACCCTTTCGTCTTGCGGGTTTTTCGTCTTGCGAGGCATTCATCTTGCAGGGCACCACTGTATTATGGAATGTGAGTTGTGGTGTGTGTAATGATCCAACCTCTTTTTAAACAGAGAGAGAGAGGGAGAGAGACCAAATTCAGGTGTTGAGTAAATGCTTTAAAACCCCAAATTCAATCCCTGGCATATCCAGTAAAGGGCTAGAGATGGGTGTGTGTTTTTTGGGTGGGGGCAGGATAAAGAAACACACCTGATTGGTTTTCATGACGACCTTTTTAAAAATAAATAAATCACAAGCTGATGTAGAAATATGGTGATGTTGTTAAATTTATTACCTGCCGCTCTCTCTGAGTTCCCAGGGTGAATAACAATTTAATTTAAGAGTGAAAAGGTGAGAAACTGAGATTTAACAGAAAATGACAGAATCATGCATTGCTACTTGGTTGGGGGGGCGGAAATCCGTTATGTGCTGCAATGTCTCTTATTTAGCAGCTTTCAATATTAAACTTTTGGCTGCTGTGTTCCAAGTTGTGCTTTAAAGGACTGGTACCAAAACTTCCATTTCATCATTTGCAGTGGGCATTCCGTTCTCTGCCATTTATAACACTAAAGGATTTAAAGAGGCCCATACACAGCCCTACCTAACTGGGTGTCCAATCCGAGTGCGGGTTTTGGAAGTGGAACGCTGTACCTCAACAACAAAGGTCAGATCTTATTTGCCAGTGCAGCACTTTTAAATATATATATATATATCAGTTCACATTTCATGATGCATCCATGTTTCTGTTGCTAAGTGCTTTCCTTTTTGAGGTGGAGAGTGGGATGGAATGTTGCATGAAAATAAAATGGTAAATTAAGGACTGAATTCAACTAAGTCATTGCAGTAGCAGAAGCCAACTCAACAGAACTTCTCCCCTTGCATAACCCTGCACCCTCCCCAAATTGGCTCAGGGGATTGGGAGACACACAACCCCCCCCCCAGAACAGGGCAGGGAGGGAGAAGAGGGGAGCTTGTTCCACCTGGGAGACAGAAATGTTTGCACTGATTAAACCAGGCATAGGTAACCTTCGGCCCTCCAGATGTTTTGGACTACAGTTCCCATCATCCCTGACCACTGGTCCTGTTAGCTAGGGATCATGGGAGTTGTAGGCCAAAACATCTGGAGGGCCGAAGGTTACCTATGCCTGGATTAAACAATCTCGTTAGCAGCTCCCCGTTGAATTCCAACCTGCATGTTTTATCAGACATACATAACAGCCTTTAAACTTGATCCACAGAAAACTGCTATTCTAAAACAATAGGAGACCATATGTGGTCCGTCTGTAGAAGCTGATGAACATGCTAACTACTAATTGGAATTTGCATTATGGGACCCAAAAGCTTTTAAAGGTAGAGATTCTCTGATTTTGACATGGTGAAATTTTGCTGAGTAAAAAATAACAATGATGCAATTGTTCAAGCTTTTCCAAATGTAATGAAGACTTGTGGAACCGACACTTTTGCAAGGGCCACATAATGTCCATTCTGCACTTGCAAAGAATTGATCCTTCACTGTGCTCTCAAAGAAGCTCTCAAATGTCTCAGGTAGAGGCCTTTCCTCGTCTTGCTAACTTACAGGTCCTTCAGAAATGGTAGAGGTAAGATTGACAGGATCCAACCAAAGGGTCCCAGCAGTGGAAGGATTTCCACTTGTGCAATGGAACAACCCCCCACTCTGCCTCGTGCACCCCCTAAATCTGTTTTGGGAGTTTTCCCCAACCCTCCGGAGCAGATTTGGGGAGGGCACAAGCCACACGGAGGAGAGGGGGGAGGAAGTTCTGTTGCACAAGAGGCAATTCTTGCACTGACAGAAGTCGTTCGTTGGATGCCACCCAAGGTCTCCCAGTTCTAAGGTCAACTTTTGAGTCTGGCCTTCCTAAAGGTTACCAGAGCATAGATGACAGAAGTTAGGCTGTCCCTGTCCAGACAAGAGGCGCAGCTGGGCCACTAGCTGAAGCTGATGGAAGTCACTCTGTGCCATCGAGGCCACCTGAGCCTCAAGCGACAGCGAAGGGTCCAGAAGTATGCCCAAGCTACATACTCACTCCTTCAGAGGGAGTGTAACCCCATCAATAGCAAGCAATCTCCCATCCATCTGGTCTAGGGAATGGCCCACTAACAGTGACCCCATCTTATCTGGACTACAGGAAGGCTGTACAAACCCGATTTGTTTTAGGATGCAATGGGGTTAGCACCATTAAACAACTTTGTTCTTTCCTGCAGGTGCCGAGTCTACATGTTTACACCATTGAGTTGACACACGGGGAATTTACATGGCAGGTGAAAAGGAAATTCAAGCACTTCCAAGAGTTTCACAGGGAACTGCTTCGGTACAAAGCTTTCATTCGGATTCCCATCCCTACAAGAAGGTAACAAGGGCACAAAGGCCTTTCTAGGCCATGATTTGCTTGTGGTGGAATTTCCTCATGGTATTTTAGGTTTCACAGGACATAAGAGCCATTTCCAGAAAACGAATGGAATACCTTGAACGTTTAGCGCTCATTTCTGTGTTATTTGATTCCAGAAAAAAACACACCTGTTTGCAGCCCCTTTAACCCTAAAAATCATGGGAGTAAAAAGTGGCAAATTTGGGGGAACCAAAGTACACATGTGTGGAATGGATGGCTGAGTAGTGACATCACCCAGTGACGGTCTTGGTTGTGTCACACCAAGTGTGTGAATGAAATTTAGCACTACACGCTGGTATGCTTATTGAAAAGCCACAATTCCATAACACAGCAGGTCCTGCATGTTGGAATTCTGCCTGGGTCAGAGGAATGTGCCACAACGTAGGCACCGGCAGATATTCCTTGTCGACCTCCCCGCTGCTACTCCCGGCAGATAAGCAGGTGAGGTCTCGGCGATTCTTCCCAGATATGAGAAGAACATACCGTTCATTCTCTCTCCCCTTTGGTATCCCCAGGGAGGGGAAAGAAGCAGACAGAAATCTGTTTACATCCTTTATTTCTGTCTCTTACATCAGTACAGAGAAACATGTCTGCACTCCACAGCAGTGAGAATCAAACTCCACCCATGTACTTCCAGTACGGGTCACAAGACACACACACTGAGCTAACATCCGGTGCTCAGTACAGAATGGACTGCCCCTTTCTTCCCATGGCAACAGTCACAAACATCCTGTCTGGCTTTCCAGCCACCAGCAGCTGACTTAGCTGCTATAGCCTTTGCTTGCTGCCGCATTGGTGCTTTATGGTAACACTGCAGTGTATAAGGAACATTAGAAAATGGGACACAAGCATTATAATCAGGAAAACAAACGCAACATTCCTCATGTTCATGTATCTATGGATAGATGGCTTATATCCAGAGACACTTTATGAGCACAGCTACACCATATGTTTAAAGCATGCCCATAGCTCATTTTAGCAGTCATGGAGACCCCTGGGAAACTGTAGCTTGCTAATGATGCCAGGAATTGTAGCTCTGTGGGGTCTGCAGCCTTAACAAACTGCAGCTCCCAGGATTCTCCGTGACTGTAAAAGTGGTATAAGAATGTTTTCAATGTGGCCTGTTTACCTTAACATCTCAGATTCTGTTCTCCTGCATGGAGAGCAGAATACATGATCACTGTAAAAATTCGAAAGCCAATAAAAAAGATTTGGCCCAAAAAAAAAAAAAAAACCCTCCAGACAACCCGATTGCTGTATTTTTCAGACACACGGTCCGAAGGCAGACCATCAAAAGGGGAGAGGCAAGGCAAATGCCAAACTTACCGCGCACCTCTGACAATATGGCCAGAGAAGAACACCTGTCCAGCAGAAGGGTAAGGATCCTTCCTCTTGTGGATCGTCTTCAACCCTATTCCAAGCCCTTCTCTCAGGCCCTGGGGACTCTACCTGAATCACACCCCCTCTTCCCAGGCCACGTACCCTCTATGGCTCTGCTTCACAACTCAAGTGTTTCTGCCTGGCTGGAATTTGCCCTTGAACTTTGATGATGCTTCTTGCTTGGTCTGGATGAAAGACAGAGAGGGGGCGTGTGAGTTTGTGTCAGGAACTGGCTGGATACTGATGACTGAGCACTGGGAGAAAGCTGGTTGGAGACTGACTTGGAAGAAGGGATCCGTGATCTAGAGGAGCCCATTACAGCCAGGAGAAGAGAGTCAGAGGCAGGAGAAGCTGCAGGATTGGAGAGGGAAGAACCAGGTGCAGGAGGAGGGAGAGATAGGTCAGGCTGGCTTCCAGAAGAAGAAGAAGAAGAGTTTGGATTTGATATCCCGCCTTTCACTCCCCTTCAGGAGTCTCAAAGCGGCTAACATTCTCCTTTCCCTTCCTCCCCCACAACAAACACTCTGTGAGGTGAGTGGGGCTGAGAGACTTCAGAGAAGTGTGACTGGCCCAAGGTCACCAGCAGCTGCATGTGGAGGAGCGGAGACGCGAACCCGGTTTCCCAGATTACGAGACTACCGCTCCTAACCACTACACCACACTGGCTCCCACCTCCTCCTCCTCTCCCCGTCTCTCCTGCTCCACTGTCTCCCAGGACCAGTAGAGGGGTGAAGAGGGAGGAACAGAAGGTTACCTGCAGGCGTAGTCTTCGCCTGACTGTGCACAGCTTGGAGGGGGGAGATACATAAACTGAAGTTGGGTGCAGGGCCTCTCTGTTGCGGCAGCTGCCTCATCAGGTGCACATCTCGGAGTAGCCGAGAGATGTAGGACTCATGGACATGCCTTTTCCTAATGCGCAAGTGTGCTTTTTGACAATAGTTAGTTCCTTCCTTGCCTGACAGCGCTGTGACAGTTTGTGTAGAAGCCAACTTGCAGCACATGGGTACAATTTGCATTCATTGTCCTACCCAGTCCCCCACTCGCATGTGGGAATGTGGCTTTCAGGATGATAAATGTGCACCACCCCTGCCTGGCCTATTGATAGTGACTTAAACTTACTGATATTAACAGCTGACCATCCCTAGCTTGACCGGAGTGACGCCTTGGACAACAGAATGGAATTTTGCAGTAACAACAGATGTGCAGTGATAACTCCCCAAGTCGATGACTGGTGTGTGAGTGTAGGTTCCTCTCTGCTAGCCTCCAGCAGCCAAGAGAAATGCTAGTGGGGAAGGGGTGCCCCACTGCAGTAGAGGCCCCAGTTAGGTAAAGGTAAAGGTACCCCTGCCCGTTCGGGCCAGTCTTGACAGACTCTGGGGTTGTGCGCCCATCTCACTTAAGAGGCCAGGGGCCAGCGCTGTCCGGAGACACTTCCGGGTCACATGGCCAGTGTGACATCGCTGCTCTGGCGAGCCAGAGCTGCACACGGAAACGCCGTTTACCTTCCCGCTGGCAAGCGGTCCCTATTTATCTACTTGCACCCGGAGGTGCTTTCGAACTGCTAGGTTGGCAGGCGCTGGGACCGAGCAGCGGGAGCGCACCCCGCAGCAGGGATTCGAACCACCGACCTTTCGATCAGCAAGTCCTAGGCGCTGAGGCTTTAACCCACAGCGCCACCTGTGTCCCCAGAGGCCCCAGTTACCTCCTAGCAATTCTGCCATCAGCGTATCAGAGCACAGATAGGGCACTGGTGGCTTTGGATGTGAGGAGGGTGCTAGCAAGGAGAAAAGGGAAAGGAAGCCGTTGCCCCACTTTCCGCTCTGGCCAACATGAGTTGGCTGGGCTTTGGATGCAATGTTGAGAATCTGCCCTGATTCTCCCAGACCCCAGTTAAGTTCAGATCGCTCTGGCTATCGATGCTCTTGTAGTCGAACAGGCAGAAAGAGACAAATCCAAGAGGAAGCACAACAAATATGGGTTAGACGCAAGCATCGCCCACCTACAGTTTTTCCCACCAAGCAAACTGTTGCTGGCAGTGGAGGATTTGTGAAAAGGTGAGCGTTTCAGGTGTGAACCTGCCCATAGTCTTGTGCGCAACACTTTGAACATGCTTCTTGTTTTGCAACCATTGTGCTCACCGTGAATAAATGCAATCAGGCGGGTTAGCTGCGTTGTGTGGATGGAGTGACAGATTCGCAGGATTGAGATCCTTGCTGATAATCCATACTAGACAACTGCAAAAGATGCTCCGGTGTTCCTGAATTCTCTGCACTGTTTTCCTTTTACTTTTCTGCACACGTCAAGTTTCTAGTCATTGCACGTAACCCATGCCCTGGTGCCTGGGATCTCTTTTTCTTTCCTTTCCCCTTCATTCGTTCGACACCTGCTATTAATCATTCCTCTCCCTTTCCTTCTTCCATTCCTGCCCCCTTTTTCTCATGATGGAGAGCAACATCTAGGTTCAGGTTGCTAGTCGAAATGGAGGCTTGCTTGTTTGTACCGCTTGGACTTCTCTGATTCTGAAAAGCAATGATAGGCCAAGTAAGAAATGAGATGCAGTAGAGTATTTTGTGTTTGCCTTGCAGAAACAACTGGAAGATTACTTAACAAACCTCCTAAAAATGCCGTTGTACAGAAACTATCACGGAACGGTAAGTGATGAACCGTGACATGCGCCTTTCCTTTTGTTTGCTAAGTTTATTTATTTTATTATTTATTTCATAATGTTTGCATACTGCTTGATTGTAGAAAAGCAACAACAACTCGAAGCTGTTTGCAAAAGTTCTTCCAGGGTCACACAGCAATTGCACATGCAGCCTGCTCATTTAAAAGAAGAAGAAATCTTAGCCAATTAGTTGTATTTGTTTCAGTGTATTTAATTTATTTTTAATTGGTTTCAATCTGCATAAATTTTTCATATCAATAGAAATCGTATATTGCTTTTGGTTACAGAAGATGCATGGAAGGCAGAGCTATAGTAGCTAATATGGTGCCCTCCAGAAGTTGCTGACTACAAATCCCATCATCCCATAGCTGGGGTCATGGGAGTTGGAGTCCACAACATCTGAACAGCACCACATTCTCTGCACCCACCTGATGTATAGGTTGCACTAGGAGCCATCACAGAAGAGGTACAGTGATACCTTGGTTCTCAAACTTAATCCGTTCCGGAAGTCTGTTCCAAAACCAAAGCATACCAAAACAAAGGCGCGCTTTCCCATAGAAAGTAATGCAAAATGGATTAATCCATTCCAGACTTTTAAAAACAACCCCCAAGGCAGCAATTTAACATGAATTTTACTATCTAACGAGACCATTGATCCATAAAATGAAAGCAGTAATCAATGTACTGCAGTCACGCAATCCATCAGTAGCTGAACTGGGTTCCACACAGTCACAAAAACAAAACAAAAAGAGTCGCAAAAACAAAAACGCAAAATAAATAGCAAAAACAGATGGACGTCAGCGCAACACTCAAAACGGAAGTGTGGCACTCAAAACAAAGCACATTCGTCTTCCGAAAAAAGTTCGCAAACCAGAACACTTGCTTCCGGATTTGCAGTGTTTGGGTTCCAAGTTGTTTGAGTACCAAGGCGTTTGAGAACCAAGGTCCCACTGTATTCCCTTTTGCGTGAAATGAAAAGATACCTCTTGCTGTCTACAGATTTTTGTAAATATTAAGATTAAACATAAGTAACACAAGTAAATGGTTTTTTTAAAAGTGTGCTTCCGGATAAATCAAATACTCCCACTCCCTTTTTTGAGAATCAGGACATGTCTAACTGAATTAATATATCTGATTCATTTACTAAAGACTGCAGTTATACAAATCATCCAACTACACTTCTAGGGATGCACGCCAGGATCTCTTTCCATGTTGCACAGGATACTTGGAGCGGGACAGATTTTAGACCCTGTGCAATCATAAACTTAACCATAGTTTGTTTCCCCTAACGATGGTTGAGCATGAACATCTGCACTTAGCCAGCCTTGATAAAGGCAGCTTCCTATCTCTTAAAGTTCTCTGTTTTCAAGGCAAATAAGAGACCTTCCTTGTGTTTCCTGATAACTGCTTTCTGACAGCAGGTCTTAGCTTGGCAGACTAAACCATGGTTCCACCAAATTGCATACAAAATGTGCATATTAAGAGAAATTAGCACTAGAATGCTGATTAATCTTCATGAGGGCTTTTAAAACAAAATCACAGACAGATGTAGAAATGTGAAGAGGACTGGGCTGAAGATTGGAAAAACTGAGAGAAACCAAGATTGACAGATCTGCCCATCCCTACATGGCAAATGGCTGTTTACATTCTCTGCTGGTGATCTTCCGAGAAGTGAGAAGGTTTCATGGGAAGCGATTCATAAATCAAATGAAATAAATAAATAGTTTTAAAGCAATTGCAGGACTCGATGGACCCTTGGCCTGATCTGGTGGAGCTCTTATATTCCTAGCAGAGTTATTGCAACAAGTCTACAGTATATGTAGGCTTAGATTAGCATGCATGTGTAATAATATAATTACCTTTTGCTCTTAGAAGCAATGCTATGCCAACTTGGCACCCATAAATGTTGAGTCACTGGAGAAGCTTAAAGTACATAATGCTTTGTCTAAAATTCAGCTCTTGTGTGTGCTGCCACACAGAAACAGCCAAACCTCCCTCTTTAGATCTGGCCCGTTTTTCAAGGGTCGTGCATTGTGTGGAGAATATTTCTCTTAAATGAAGGCTAGTCCTGGTAGCAGAGATGAATTAAAATGCGTGAAGGAGGTCATTTCAGGCCAGAGTCTACTGGCCTCTGTATGTTTTGACTTCTGAGACACAGGCTATCTCCTGCCATCACTCACGTGCAGAAAGACACACACAAACAACACACACACACACACAGAGAGAGAATATAGTTCCTTGTTTTTCCTGTGATTTTGATTTAGTTTCATTCTGGGATAGCTCAGTCGGTAGAGTGTGAGACTCTTAGTGATGGCCTGGGAATCCGATTCAGAGGCTGAACCGGAGGAATCCCAGCCTGCACAGGAGTCCCCGCCTCCAGGGCTGGCTGAACTGGGGCAGGGCCTTCATTCTGAAGCGCCTGCACCTGTGCCGGATCCTCAGGAGCAGGCACCAGGTGAATCCACTCTGGCTCCGGAGGTGGTTGAGGACTCAGTGCCTACAGGTGAGTCTCCCCCTGGGTCCAGTAACCCTTCGGCCTCTCCTGAACTGCAGAGGCTCAGGGCAGAGAGGCGAAGGGAACTGGTTTCTCCCAGGAGGAGTGCTCACCTTAAGGCCTGGAGAAGCGGGTCTCCTGGGGGCCGGGACCGCCCCTGGCCTCAGAGATAAGGGCCAGTCAGCCCGGTTCCAGGTTGCGGGAGCAACGTCGTTGTTGAGTACCTGTTCCTGCCCGGACCCAGACCTGACCCTCCAGTGTTCCTGTCCCCGCCCGGCTTCGGACCTCGCCCCGCTCCTTGTGAACTGTTTCCAGGCTAGTGACCCAGGACCAGACTTTTACTACGCCAACGGTAACCTTCCCCCCGGGGCCAGCACACTCTTAATCTCAGGTTTGTGGTTCAAGCCCCATGTTCAGAAAAAGATTCATGCATCACAAGGGGTTGGACCAGATGAATTTGTGGGGGCTAAATTCTCCATGGTTTCAAAAGTGGCTTACTGTGTGCGCCATGGCAGGCACTTCCTAATGTTTTCAAAATAGAAGCTGAAAACAAAATAGAAGCTTCCTAGAACTCGAGGGGCGGTTCTTTGGGTTCTGACTATACAATATTAATTCTAGCAGCCTCATAGCCGGCATGCTCAGGAATTCTGAGAAACCAAAATTATCTTGATTCAAAATGGCATCCAAGCACAGATCCAAAACGTGTTTCTTGGTCTCGGGAACCATCATGCAGAATTTGGTTTTGACATCTTAAGAGGTAGTAAACAAATAAGCAGCTTTCAAAAATATACCAGAGGTGCTAACAAGAGCTACCATATTGGTTTCCCACGTAAATGGAACATGAAAGAAGTAGCTGCCAGAAAACAAGGCGTGCTGTTGGTGCCACATTGCATCAAGTTTTCCTTCAGTTTTGGCTTATAAGAATCTGACTTGTGCAGTCAATGGGCACAAAAGGTCCATTGGGTTTATCTGTACCTAACAGCTGTCACTTTGCTGTTTGTTTGTTTGTTTGCATTGCATTATCCCTTCTCCCTTCAGTTGATCCCTCCTCAATGTTCTTTTGATGCAACAATAGGCATTGATACCAACTCCTTCACATTCCTCTGCTGCATAGCTTGGCTATTCCTGCCAAAGATCATTCAGAAACCTGAATGGGTTATTGGGCCTTTCTGAGGACAGCTGGGAGAGGGTCAAATTTCAAGCACATACACAGAGGATGTACTGTATTTTTTGCTCTATAAGACTCACTTTTCCCCTCCTAAACAGTAAGGGGAAATGTGTGTGCGTCTTATGGAGCGAATGCAGGCTGCGCAGCTATCACAGAAGCCAGAACAGCAAGAGGGATTGCTGCTTTCACTGCGCAGCGATCCTACTTGCTGTTCTGGCTTCTGAGATTCAGAATTTTTTCTTTTCTTGTTTTCCTCCTCCAAAAACTAGGTGCGTCTTGTGGTCTGGTGCGTCTTATAGAGCGAAATATACAGTAGTTATCCTCTCTATATGGCATTTCTTGGTGATGGAAAAATGCAGGTTTTAAAGGCATTCTGTGTTGCTCTTAATGATCGCTCGGGTAACATTCACAATTTGAGGGACCTGAAAATCTGCAGAAGCAGAGCCTTACTTTAAATAAATGCCTAAGGCAGTTAGGGATGAGCGAATCTGTCTGATTCTCCCTGATTCTCATTTTTGAAATCTTAGCTTCAATCCTCCATATTTCCACATTGGTTTGCAATTAAAAATAAATAAATCATGAAAATTCATCTGCATTCCAGTGCACACTTCTCTGAAAAATGGTTTAATGCAATTTTGCACAATACACATATTTTTGCCAAGTAATTTTCCCTAATAGAATGCTTTTTTGTTAGCTATTGTACTAATACATATGCATTTTAAGGCACGTTTTATCCTTGTATATGCATTTTTGTACACATTACTTATCTGGGGAACTCTATTGCAAAATTCAGAGACCTGCCAATTTTGAAGGATGACTGTGCTTTAATTTGCATATTGTTTTGACAAATCTGAATTAGGTAGATTCATTTTTCAGGCTGAGCTGAATTCTCCCCAATTCCCGATGGCAGCCATTAAAAAAAAAATCACACACACATGCATACATCTTTTTCATGTTAAAAAATGAACAAAGTAATGTGCTAAAGATAAAACACAAGATTTTAATGATGATAACACTGATGACTCTTAGCACAAGTTACTTTTCTCAATCAATGCTGTGAGAAAAAAAATAAAATCTTGTGGTTTCAACTTCCCGATACCAACCCACCCTTCTTCTATCCTAAGTACTGAGACCTGGGCACCCAGTGCATAATTAAAATGACCACTGACCTCAGATTATGGAAAAAGATTAACCTTGTTTGTTTGTTTGTTTTTAAGAGCTAATGCACTTTAACTTTCGTTATGTAAGGTTTTTGCCAAACGCAAAAATTCATGTATACAAAAATGCTACACAATGTCCGGAGATCCAGACAGCTACAGTATATTGTACATACCTTGTGGGGAGGAACTATAGCTCAGTGGTAGCACTTCGCATATAGAAGGTGCCAGGTTCAATCCCTGTCACCTCTAGTTAAAAGAGTCAGGTGGTAGGAAAGATGTCTGCCTGAGACCCTGGACAGCCAGGGCCAGTCAGGGTAGATAATATTGGATCAATGTTCTGACCCAGCATGCATTCATCTCTGCCAAAGAAGACGCAGTTGGCACTGCCTTCATTGGAATCTCCAGTTCAGAATGCAATGTGTGCTTGGATTCATGAGGCAAATCCAGGGGGGAGGTTCAAAAAGTATCTACATGGTGCTTAGAGAATAACTTGCACCTAAATATTAGCAAGGACGCGGGTGGGGCTGTGGGTTAAACCACAGAGTCTAGGACTTGCCGATCAGAAGGTCGGCAGTTCGAATCCCCACGACGGCGTGAGCTCCCGTTGCTCAGTCCCTGCTCCTGCCAACCTAACAGTTCGAAAGCACATCAAAGTGCAAGTAGATAAATAGGTACCGCTCCGGCGGGAAGGTAAACGGCGTTTCCATGCGCTGCTCTGGTTCGCCAGAAGCAGCTTAGTCATGCTGGCTACATGACCCGGAAGCTGTATGCCTGCTCCATTGGCCAATAAAGCGAGATGAGCTCCGCAACCCCAGAGTCGGTCACGACTGGACCTAATGGTCAGGGGTCCCTTTACCTTTACCTTTAAATATTAGCAAGACAAAGGAGATGGTGTTGGACTTTCGGTGGAAGAGAGGGGAACTAGCCCCGTTGTATATCGGGGGGGGTGTGTGTGGAGAGAGTCTCTTCCTTTAAATTCCTGGGAGTTTACCTTAGTGAAGACCTCACTTGGAAAAACAATATAACTCAGGTGGTTAGGAAGGCCCAACAAAGACTCCATTTTCTCAGGGTCTTGCAAAATAACAATGTTAAACAACAGTTGATGACCTCCTTCTACCGGTCCACAATAGAAAGTGTCCTCTCATACTGTATCACAGTGTGGTACATTGGCTTGACAGCCACAGACAGAAAGTCTTTACAGAGGGTGGTGAACACAGCACATGATATCACGGTCTGTCCCCCGAGCCCACTAGATGACATCGCAAGGGATCGTTGCCTTTGGAGAGCGAGAAAAAATATCAGGGACGACTCGCACCCCGGCCAGCACTTTTTTAATCTTCTACCCTTGGGCAGGAGATATAGAAGTATAATCAGTCGTACCAACAGGCTAAAAAACAGTTTCTATCTGTGGGCTTTTAGGCTGCTGAATGGAAAATAATATAGTGCAACTGACCTTTGGGGTTGGTGTGTTGTAAGACAAGCACACAGAATGCAATGAGATTGAGTGTTTGTGGAGGGGGAGGCTCGGTTAATTTCATTGTACACTGGTTGTACATTGACAATAAAGGTATTATTATTATTATTGCCAGGCCATTGTTAGTCTGAGGTAGAATAAGGATGGGTTCAAAGGCAAAGCCACATACAGACATCTTGTCCCCATCGCAAACCCACAGGGTAGTGGTGGTGTTAAGGAAACAGCCACCTTGTGTGTGGGCCCTGTACACCCCCCCCCAAAAAAAATGCCCCAAACCTTCAATTATTTTCTGGACTTTTGCATTCAGATAATAGGTGTCCTTTTTGTATTTTCAGCTGGAATTCCTTGGTGTAAGTCAGCTGTCATTTATCCATGATCTTGGACCGAAGGGCATGTAAGTTTCGTTGTTTCCTTGCTTCTAAAACATATATCCTGCCCTTTGCCCATAGACCAAGTGGAGGCCTCTTTCTCAAGACTGTGGCTGCAAAAGTTTCGGGGCGCATGTGCTGCCCCCCTCCAGACAGCAAGCATGCGGTAACGTTGGGGAAGCATTGCAGAACAGCTAATCAATCAAAATGATCAACAGCCCAGTACTACTGTTGTATCAGGGACATGTTGCATAATACACATGCAAAAATGTAAACAGGAATACATTAAAGGCAAGCCCTTTATGGGAATTGTTAGGAAATGGAATCCCCTATTGGAGATCATTTCTGCTATGTAAAATGGGATTGCATCAAAGTCTTCTTGTATGACTGTCATCTGGCTCAAAAGTCTTCAGTAGTGGTGAGACAGGTTTTGCGTATAGACTTCTCTTCGCAACAGGTTGCGAACTATTGCTTCTTCCAAGTGCTTGCTAAAGCAATGTTTCCTCTCTCTGCTCTTTGCTTTCAGAGAGGGCATGATTATGAAAAGGTCTGGAGGACATAGAATACCTGGTTTGAATTGCTGTGGGCAAGGACAGCTGTGCTACCGGTGGTCAAAGAGGTACTTTTATAAAAATTGACTTTTCAGGTTTGTACAGCAGGGGCGAGGGAAGTATTTTTCCAGCTTTATGCCAAAGCTTTGGGCTCCAGTTGTGTATAATGCTGAGCCTAACTATGGTTTAGCATGAATGAGAAAGCATGCTTGGGCACATTTAGAAAACTGTAGCTACTTCACTCCTGCCCTGGTCTCACTGCCGCCATGACACCAGGAGCTAAACCATGGCTTGGCTTAGCAATACATCCAAACCTAGACTTGTGGTTTGTCTCCCCTAAACAAACCATGAACGGAGAAACAAACCATGAGCCCAGATTGAGATGCAAGCCATATAATGTGAAGCTCAACAATGTCTTCATCACTCCCAGTAGCATGGCAGCAGGAGTGAAGAGGCCTCGATTTTCCAAACGTGCACTGGCATGTTTTCTCATTTACGCTAAGCCATAGTTTTGCTTAGGATTTACATGCAAAGCAAGCTGATGACAGCAAAAAGAATTGCTTAAGAAAAAAATTACCTGCAGGTACTACAACTAATCTATGATCTCACACCTAGTTTAGCAACCAGAAGGATCTTACACATCTCCAGTTTTCTAAACTAAACCCCAAATGTAACCTGTAACGTAAACATCGGGGAGTTGATCCAATGCCTTGGTTATTTTGGTTGCCCTTTTCTGAACCTTTCCCCATTCTTTCTGAGCTGCAGCAACCAGAATTGGGCCACACTTTCCCAAGTAAACAATCTTTTTTGCTATGCCCTGGTTAAAACTGAGTACATCTTCTAGCAATCCGATAAATTGCTTTAGGATAGAATTCAGCTTCCAAATACCGTCTTTTGTGCCTGTCCATTAGGACGGTTGAAAGCTGGGGCTGTCTTTTAAAGAGCAAGAACGAGGAGTTTGATTTGAGAGAAGGTGCATTAGTAGTTACTGGAGTGAATCAATAAAAGGCCTGTGTGAGTCAGGTCTTGGCTGCACACCGAGATCACCTGTTCAATTAAGATCAATTTGAATACTGTTGCTAATGCTCCCGAGATTCAATTTTTGCAGGTTTTTGGGACCTGCTCAGAAAACACTCCTGTCTAAACAAACTATTTTATAGGCAGGCTTATGTCTTACGCATCCAGTTGAATTGTCATACTTTTAACTTTCAGCAGTTTGTGTTTCTAATGTGTGTGTGTGGGGGGGGGAATATTCAGTACTGAACAGAACAATCCTGTGCCTGCTTATTTGAAAGTTATTTTTGGTAATTAATTCTTCCAAAGAGGGCTGCCTTAGTAGCCTTTGAGTGCTTTTTAGACAAATGTATGTAGTTGGATTCAGACTTAGTCTTGTTCGTTTCAGTGAGTCCACACTATATCTGATTAAATCTGGATCCAACCCAATAGTAGCAGTACCCTCGATTTGGTCGGCTTTAAGATATTTTCCCATTCTAGATCCAGTCTGATGCTATCAGCCTGTCTTCCCCTTTCCCCCTGTCCCTGTGGTACAGTGGTACCTGAGGTTAAGTACTTAATTCGTTCTGGAGGTCTGTACTTAACCTGAAACTGTTCTTAACCTGAAGCACCACTTTAGCTAATGGGGCCTCCTGCTGCCGCCACGCCGCAGGAGCCCGATTTCTGTTCTCATCCTGAAGCAAAGTTCTTAACCTGAAGCACTATTTCTGGATTTGCAGAGTCTGTAACCTGAAGCGTATGTAACCTGAAGCGTATGTAACCTGAGGTACCACTGTATATTAATTGTGCCCCTTGCAATTTTCACCCTCTCAGGTTGCAATCTAAGCAAACTCTCTAAGGAGTGAATCCCACCGAACCCTGCTTAGCATTGTAGTGTCAAAAGACTCAACCTTAAGTCCACCTCTTCTTTGTTCAACAACAAAATTCTCTAAACCTGTTTTCCCTCTTCCTCCTTAAAAAAAATATTATTTCGTTATGCGCCAGAGGCAGATGTGAGACAACCTTGAGCGCCAACTCAGCAAAAGTGCATTGTGTTCCCTGCCTCATTGTCCCTTCCGAGAAGTACTGGACTGTCCTGAGGCATCTCACAAAAACTCGATTCAGTCTGCAATGAGAACACGATGCAGAGCTCTGGTCCTGGCCAGGCTGGGGTCAATGTTACACTCAAGTCATTGTCTCCACCAGCTAGCTTTGCCACCAGAGAAATGACCTCAATTCCTCATGTTATGGGGCATCTGATGTCTGGCTCAACTCCCGTCAAGGGGAAGGCAGAGGCGAATCCTTCACAGATATGCCAAACAGCAGATTCCCCCAAGGCCTGGTCTATCTTACACACTTCCTGTGAGCAGCTTGGCTTTGCTATGAGGTGGGGCGGGCGCCCCTCGCTTAACTGAGGGGAAACCCCAGCTTCCTCATCCTGTTTGGCAACACAATAATAATAAAATAATGCATTTTATTTATACCCCACCCTCCCCAGCCAAGACTCAGAGCGGCTAACAACCAATAATAAAAACAAGTTGATTGAAATACAACTTAAAAAACAAGATTAAAATACAACATTGGAACATTGAAATGCAGCCTCATCACAGGAGGAGAAAGGAAAAAAGAAAGAAGAGGGGGAGGGAGTCAAATTGATTCTAAGCCAAAGGCAGGCGGAACAACTCTGTCTTACAGGCCCTGAGGAAAGAAATCAGATCCTGCAGGGCCTTGGTCTCATGAGGCAGAACCTTCCACCAGGCTGGAGCCAGTGTTGAAAAGGCCCTGGCTCTGGTTGAGGCTAATCTGACTTCCTTAGGGTCCGGGACTTCTAGGGTGTTGCTATTTATGGACCTTAAGGTCCTCCGTGGGGCAAACCAGGAGAGGCTGTCCCGTAGGTGCAAGGGTCCTAGGCCGTGAAGGGCTTTAAAGGTCCAAACCAGCACCTTAAATCTGACCCTGTACTCCACCGGGAGCCACTGCAGCTGGAAAAGCACTGGGTGAATATGCTCCCATGGCAGAGACCCCGTGAAGCAATGCAAGAGAGGGGGATGAGAGGGGTTGGCAGGTGTGCTTCGCATTCAGGTCCTGCTCCCAGGCTTCCCATCGTTGGCCAGGTATCTCCTGGTATCTCCAGTTAGGGCTAGGAAGAAAGGCCTGTCTGAGACCCAGGAGAGCTGCTTCCAGCAAATGGACCAATTATCTGACTCAGTCCAAGGCAACTTCCTTAGTTCCTATGTCTCAGGTTCTCCACACAGGGCTGTGAGAGACCCCTGCTGGAAACAATGGACTACTTCTGCCAGTCAGTGTAGACAGTACAGTGGTACCTCAGGTTACATACGCTTCAGGTTACAGACTCCGCTAACCCAGAAATAGTGCTTCAGGTTAAGAACTTTGCTTCAGGATGAGAACAGAAATCGTGCTCCGGCACCACGGCAGCCGCAGGAGGCCCCATTAGCTAAAGTGGTGCTTCAGGTTAAGAGCAGTTTCAGGTTAAGTACGGACCTCCGGAACGAATTAAGTACTTAACCTGAGGTACCACTGTACTGAGCTATTTGGATCAATGACCTGACAAAAGCACCTTCCTATGTTCCTAAGCGCAATTTCCTTCCCCTTGGGGTAAATGCATGCATTCCAAGAACGAAGCTTTGCAAAATGTGCATTTCAGTACACCAATTACGTGTGCCCATGCCCAGATGGTTAAAAATAGCTTTGAAGAGATTTTAGCTATTAATCAGCTCCTCCTCCCACAGTTCTTAGGAAGTGTATGTTGAAGAAAGTGATTGCCATCTCTCCCCCCACCCCACCCAGATTGGTGTCTGTTATGCTGCAGAGCCTGTTGCTTGGCAATTAAACCTTTTTCAAAGCATTGCAGTACCCTTCCCATTAACTTTACTGGAATTAAGGAAGCATGCCTTTATAAATAAACCATTCGGAATTCTGATTCACATGTGTCCCAGCCCTGCAGGGCTGGGCCTCAGGTGCTCACACAATGAGATAAATCGGGAGCCAGAAGTCACAAGCCAAAGGGACAGGAGTGAGGGCTGGTATTGTCAAGGCACAAATCCCAGTCTAACCAGGAAGCCTCATTTATTTCTGGGTTGGGCAAGGTCTGCATGGGTCACTAGCCCAGGCTCCATGTTGTGGCTTACCATGTTGGGCAGGAACACCCTGGCCAGCTCCACACACAGAGACAAAATCAAGGTGGTAGAATCCTGAGGTGGCAGAGTCAGGGGCGAACGAAGGCGTCGTGACACCCGGGGTGGGGCATCGCTACGTAGGGTGCATGCACAGCATCACTACATACAACGCATGCGCCCTACGTAGCAGCACCGCACATGCGCTGAACATAGCGGTTTGCCGGCGGCGGTGCTCCAGCGCCGTACGGACGGTGCTGGGATCCCTCCTTCGCCGCTACAGCCGCGAACGGAGAATCCTCTACATGCGGCTGTAGCGGCGATGGAGGGATCCACTGCCATCTGTATGCTGCTTGAGCAGCAAACCGCTATGTACAATGCATGTGCAGCATCGTAATGTACAGCACATGCGTGCAACGCCGCACATGCGCTGTACATAGCGGTTTGCCACCAGCGCTGGGATCCTCTGCTCGTGGCTGCACCCACGAATGGAGGATTCTTCACATGCGGTGGCATGATGGCTGCTCACGCCGCCACAAACCCCCACAGGGTGCCTTCTTGTCACGCCCCCCCCCAGACACAAAAGAATGGCTGGGCTGCCCAGGTAAAGCAACCAGTAGCCATTGTCAGGTATCCTGTGGTGTATTTCTGCTGTAGACTACCTCCTTCTGTGATGTATGTATGATTTTTTTTTGGGGGGTGGTCCTGAGATACAGGGTGGGCAGTTTCAAGAGTCTATATAAGGGCTGGCACACCATTGTTCTGGGTTCCTCCTCCTTCCTGCGTGTGGTTAGTGAGGACCATGTTGCAACAGTTTAATAAAGATCAGGCTTACTAGCTGCTTTGCTTCTCAACATTCTCTGGCTGGTCTCTGTTATTTTCTCCTACTGATAGGGAACCCACTTAAGGACTCTTATACGGCCTCTTGGATACCCCATAAGGGAAAAGGAGCAGTTTTTCCCTATAACACTAGAGATGGCGAAGATTGTACACATGCCTTTCTGTGTGCGGAGCAGATGTTCTGCCACTGAGCCACAGCCACTTGCGATTTCTGCAAACACATGTATTAAAAAACAATTAACCATATAAAAAAGCCTGCTTAATTAGGGACAGTTTTGTAATTGATCACAAAGGGTTTTCGTTGTTTCAGCTACCGATTCATGGGCTAAATGTTGAAGCCCTGATGAATATATGTAATTTTGTGTGTGTTTGTTTTGTTTTGTATCTCTTTCCTAGGTGGCTAGTAGTCAAGGACTCTTTTCTCTTGTACATGAAGCCAGACAGTGGAGCCATTTCCTTTGTCTTACTGGTAGATAAAGAGTTCAGCATAAAGATTGGCAAGAAAGAGACAGAAACGAAACACGGGCTACGAATAGACAATCTCTCCAGGTGAGAGCTTTTCACGCCACGTCTTGTGGTTAGGAATGTGGGAGAGATTCGATTCAGTTCACACTGAAAGGCAAACTTTGCATCTCCTTTGCGCCATTGAAACAATACAGCAAATTGAAACACAGCCATTCTTCAAGGTTCACACTTCTGAAGATTGGGGTGCAGTTACACACCCACGTAATGTGTGCAAAAAAAGAGAAAGGGTATGTGCTAAGATAAAAGTGTAAGCGCACACAAATATATATATATTAAAGTAATGTATGCAAATGAATTATATTAGGAAAAATTGCTTTGCAAGAATGTTTATATTAGGCAAAATTGCATGGGTATTTGTGAGGCAAAATCCACACTAAAATGCTCTGAGTAGGGAGGGAAATGCAGACTGACATAGAAACATGGAGAACTGAACTTAATACTGGGAAAACGAAAAATAGAGAAGCCATATTTGGGATATTTACCCAACTCCCTATTTGTGACACTCTTCATTATTCACCTGACTGAACAAGACTTGTCAAATATTGATAACCTTGTGATACATAACCACTTGCTCTCTGTGCCTTGGGCCTCCTTGGTAACTTTAAGAGCTGCTATATATAGCGCAGTCAAATTCAGCATTGTGCCGTTTGTGGAGAAGGATCTGTTAGCTAAATGAAGGTGGGCAGGGTAGTGTGAAGACCTTGCTAGGGTACCTTCGGCCACCATATTCGGGACCAAGGAAGAATTTCTCTGGTAGACAAATTCCCTCACTTCCTGTCTCAGCACAGTCTACAAGGGAAAGGCTGTAGCTCAGTTGTAGAACGTCTGCTTTGCATTCAGAAAGCCCTGGGTTCAGTCCCCAGAGTCTCCAGACAGTGGTTTGGAAAACAGCTGGTGCTGCAGAGGGCAGCAGATTTGGAGGGAAATGTCCAAAACGGCCCCACTGTGTTCGTTCATCCATCTTCCTGCATGGATTAAGGCACTGCCTTTGGATCACCATCTCTATATAGTGCCAGCTTCTGAAACAAAACTACGTACCTTCTTAAGCGATCATCAGTAAAATGAAAATAACCTGCTTGCCAAGTCAACATAAGAAGATCAGAACATGGCTGGGTCAGACCAAAGGCTCATATATTCCAGCAGTCTATTTACACAGTGGTCAGTCAGATACCTATGGGAAATCTGCAAGCAGGACCTGAGTTCAGGAACCCTCTCTCTCCTTGTGACTTTCAGTAACTAGTATTCAGAGAGATAGGTAAAGGGACCCCTGACCATTAGGTCCAGTCGCGGATGACTCTGGGGTTGCGGCGCTCATCTCACTTTATTGGCTGAGGGAGCCGGCGTACAGCTTCCGGGTCATGTGGCCAGCATGACTAAGCAGCTTCTGGCGGAACCAGAGTAGTGCACGAAACACCGTTTACCTTCCCGCCGGAGTGGTACCTATTTATCTACTTGTACTTTGACGTGCTTTCAAACTGCTAGGTTGGCAGGAGCAGGAACTGAGCAATGGGAGCTCACCCCGTGGCGGGGATTCGAACCGCCAACCTTCTGATCGGCAAGCCAATACTGCCTCCCAAATCAAGATTTTATTGTTTGGTCTTCCTTTTCTTTTCTTTTAATGTGAACCGCCCTGAGACCTTCAGGTATAGGGCAGTATAGAAATAAAATAAATAATAATAATAAATAATTTTCCCCCTCTCATTGCATGGCTTTATTTCCCCCTTCCAGGTCACTGATTTTGAAGTGCAACAGCTACAGACATGCTCTCTGGTGGTGCCAAGGGATAGAAGAATTCATTCAGAAAAACGGCACTAACTTCCTCAAACATCACAGATTTGGCTCTTACGCAGCTGTCCAGGGGAACACCTTGGCAAAGTGGTAAGAGGTGGCTCACTGCTCTCATAGCTTTCCCCAGCGTGAGGTGCGGTGAGGTGCAAATCCTGTTGACTATCTGCCCGTTGATGACACAGGAACCATACCATCAAAAGGGGGGGGGGGAAAGGCGGCAATCTTGTTCTCTCAGCTAGTTTCTGTGGACTCCAGTGTGCAAACCCCCAAATGTGATGTAATTATACTGCGAAGAATCTCTGCCTTTCAGCTTTTTGTGGGAAATTGGCCTTCCTAATGAAACTGTCCGCTACACCTTGATTAAGATTTAGTAAATTGCCGAGCAAAATTCCCCCTCAAGCTACTGCATGTCCAGTGGGAGTAAACATCCAGGAATTATGCAGCTAGAGTTTCAACTGGGGAAATGGAACTGCAGGGAAAGGTTTCTTTTTTTAAAAAACAACAACAACACTCTGGTCCTAATCTATTGTGGCTGTTTTATTTTATTTTAATACATTACATTAAGTAATTTTGTTGTCCCCGAGAGGGGGCAATGACAATAAAGATATTATTATTATTATTAAGTGGGTGGTTATATGTGTATGCATGTCCCACATTCAGGACTTTTCTTTATGACAGTCCTCACCACTACAGAACACAAGTATTTCTTCTTTCTTTTTCTGTTTTTTTTGCTGTCCATTGTACCATTTTGTGTTAGCACTTTTATCAATGCATGGGAAACCCAGCCAGATGGGCGGGGTATAAATAAATCATCATCCTCATCTTTTTTTCCTTTTCTTTTCCAAAAAAAGGAGCACTCCTACATCACATCTACTTTGGCCTCTAGTGACCCAAAATATTATTTTGAGGCACACAAGGGCAATTTTCTTGGTTTCTGGATAGACTTTTTGTTTGTTGTCAAAACTCATTTGTTTTGTAACACATTCATTAAAATCACAATCAGTTCATTCTTTTTTATGTTGGGTTCATACTGTAGATTTGAAAAAAAATTAATTACTTAACCTTCAGCCTGTGTGTGTGGCAGACAACAGACACCGCACACAGTGTCCGGGTGCAATTTTAGGGTGGGGGTGGCAACTGCCAGGAGCAGCGAATGAAGTCGCTTCTCTTCCCACCCCCAGCGAATGACTCTTTTTTTCATATCTGTTTGTGTCCCTCTGTCTTTGTCCCAAACTACATGAAAGGTTAACCGTATGAGGCCTGCTGGGCATACCTTTGCTATTCCCCTTCCTCCTCTCTTTCCCTCTCAGTTGGACAGAAATCAAACTACTGCCGTTGCTTTTAGGTACGTGAATGCAAAGGGGTACTTTGAAGACGTCGCCAATGCCATGGAAGCTGCCAAGGAAGAGATCTTCATCACAGATTGGTGGTTAGTATTTAATTTGCATGGTTTGATTCTCTATCTCCATCTGTCTTGCGTGAACACACACATTTGCTTCCTAAAGCTTTCCCTTTGCCAAAACCAGAGGTTTTGGATTGGAACTCCCATCCACCCCCAGTCAGCAGGTCCCCAGGCCAAAGTGTTCAATGCCCACACAGCCCTCACGCCACCAGTGACGTAACCAGGTTTGTGGGGTTCAGAAAAACCCAGCTAGATTCCATGTTACATCACAAACCATGCTGACTAAGGGCTGATGGGAGTTGTAGTTCAAAAAACATCTGGAGGGCACCGGGTTGACTGCCTTCCATTAAAATCTTCTAAGGCTGCTCTGTTAAGGGCCCTTTCAGCATGGAGGCTGAACAGCAGGACCAGATGGTTTGGAAACAGAAACAACAGTCGCAGAGACAGGGTGTTTTATGTTGCTTTGCTGTAAAGGTCTTTTCAGGACACTTGGCCAGGAAACCAAAGTGGAACCAGCCAAAAATGAAAATGAGAGAAAGAGAGAAGTAACTTTTCAACCAGTGCTTAGTTTTCCATGTTTGCGTTTTCACCTTCTTGTGAAGAATCGAGGTTTGTAAGCTGCCTTCTCTTAACACTTAGCAGCCCAATTGAAAGATGTGAGGCACAAAGACTGGTGCTGAAATTACAGGGGAGGGGATACTTGCCCGTTTATCTTTTCTACCAGTTCTCTAAGCTACTGTTTCCAGAATCCTCCAGCTCCCCACTTTCCCCTTATCATTCAAGCACTGGTGCAGACTGGATTTTCCATTTGGCAGGAATGGAAATGTCATTATGCACCCAGAGTAAGGACTAAGATAGACATGACAGTGGCAGCCATTATTATTATTATTATTCACACACATTTGTTCCGTTCCCATATAAAGGGCAATATTTACATCTAAATATGCAACATAGAAGTGAGGCAAGCGGAACTAGGACTGAGTGAAAATGTCACCCACCCACACCCCCAAAAAATTGATGGCTCATTTACAGTTGGCAAAATTGGAGAGGGAGGGAGGGTGTTTCTGTAGTGCTTGCCTGGTAACATTTGTGGCAGAAGGTAAGGAGACCTAACAGTAGGTTGACCGGCAGAATCACCCCTTGACTGGTCATTAGTAAGGCCACATTTGCACCATACATTTAAGGCACTCTGATGTCACGGCTTCCCCTCAAGAATTCTGGGAGCTGTAGTTTGTTGAAGGTGATGAGAGTTGTTAGAAGAGACCACTTTCCTTTGCAGATCTCCAGTTCCCATAGTTCCCTGAGAAGAGAAGTGGATTGATAAACCACTCTGTGAGGGAAATAGGTAGGGTTGCCATATTTCAAAAAGTAAAAACCAGGACACACCAAAAGTTGTTGAGCTTTTATTATTGCCTAAGATCCAGGACAAAGCACCACCTTTTGGAAATTTTGAGGTTGGTGGGGCAAGAGGGCACTGATTTCCATTCTCATCCATGTTTCCCATATTTAGCTCTGTTTCCATTCTTCATTCATTTGACTTCTGACCAAAAAACTGTTATTCCTCTTGCTGTCAGCTGTTTGGCAGAACTTTACATAGTTAATTATGTAATTAATTACACAGTTAATTATGTAATTATTCTGTTACTCCATACCATTCATTTCGATGGGAAGGAAACATCATCAGTTATGTATTGTTCGGAGACTGAAAATTGTAACAGCAAACGGCGATCATATCTATCGAAGTGATTTGCATTCCGGATGTGGGATGGAAAAGTGAACATTGGCAATTTAAGCTTCTGTTTCCATCGGAATTCTCCAATGCTGCATTCAGCCTAATGAACCAGCCTCTAGTGATTTTCAGTTGGGCACTTTTCCATTTTGAACATGTATTTAAAAAAAAACAAAAACCACCAATACCATCAATTTAGCCCCCGCTGCAAACCACCACCACCACCCTTGCATAATATAGCCTTGATATGAGAGGCAATTTTGTGTGTGGAAAATGCTAGGACCTAAAAAATGGCTACCTAAAATCTACCCCCAAATCTGCTTTCATCATCTGAAACCACCCCATTTCGTCCCGACCCCTGATTTCATGCCCCAAATTTGTGACCGAAAAGCTCCAACACTTCAGGAACTTATCTCATCTTTATGGCTCACTTTCAGCAATGGATTCAGGCTGGAAAAAAAAAAACATTGGAAAGGTGGAGCATGGGGCAGTAGATTCAATTCACCTAGCACCATCTGTGTGTACCTTTTGATTTTGGAGGGGGAAAAGCACACCTCCCATTCCTTTACAAATGATAAATATGGCAGCCCTCAACATATTGGATTTGCCCTAAGTGCTGCCGCCCTAAGCTCACGTACAGGGGAGTACGTCTTGCGGCACCCACTGGAAAGTAAACACCATTACGTTTTGCACTGCATGAATAGATTTGGGTCTAATTTACATAACAGCTGCAGTAATTTCAGAATAATTCATGTTGGCTAAGATAGCATGGTGTCCTGCATGTGCTCTGGATTTAACAGGAGCTTCTGCTGCTGCTGCTCCTCAGAACTTGAGTGACAAATTCCCCCGTGAGCTCACTCCACAAACAATAGATTTGTTGACTCAAATCACAGATGTCGGCCGTCACATATACTGCAGCATTGTTGAAAACAATGGATAAAAAGAACATTCAGAAAATAAATCATTCCAAGGGGCTTTTTATTTATTAATGCATCAGGGCGGATACGCTGTTTTTACAGATGTAGGTAGGGGTGGCCTTCGATGCTTGCGATTGTGTTTTCAGAACTTACCCCATTCTTCTGGAGGTAACATGCTGAACTGTTTTTAATTCTGAGTTTTTACTTGTTATAACCTCCCCTGGGACCTGCTTTTGAAGGGCAGGTAATAGATCTACTACTAGTAGTACTACTGCTAATAAAAACAATTTCCAATAGATATGCTTATATTTGAAAATATAGTTGAAGTTGGTGCAACCAACTTTTCTTTCTTTCTTTCAGGCTGAGCCCAGAGATATTCATGAAACGGCCAGTGGTGGAAGGCAACCGTTGGAGATTAGACTGCATTTTGAGGCGGAAAGCTGTAAGTTTGCTGTGCTCTCCAAGTCGTTCCACAGCTCTGAAAGCTAAGCCCAGAGGCACTGAGTTCCGCCTGACTTGGGGTGGGGGCTCATCGTGTGTGCGTGATATGACACGTGTGACACACCCTTGTGACATCATGTGTGTCTGGAGGAGATCGCTAGGCCTGACAAGGCCGAACACCACTATTAGGCCTCCCCCACACACACACTTTAGGGGGCTGAAGTGTCCTCATCCCCATAGAGTTAGCGCCTATGGCTAGGCCAGTATTATCCCCATATTGCAGACAGGAAACTGAGGCTGAAAGAGAGTGGTTCACTTGTAAACACTTGGTGAAATTGAAGTGTCATAGTAATTCTAAGGTCTCAAATACAGAATGAATATTGACAATTGCACAACACAAACATACATACATAAGTATGTAAGCCATAAAATAGTAGAGGAGAGCAATACAAAAGCCATCTTGGCTCTCCTAAAGGCTCTAAATATTCCCTCTACTTCCTTAATCCCCCTTGGCTGAGAACGTGTAGGCAGAAAGCTATCAGGGGAAGTTCCTGAAGGGATTCCTCTCTTATATCTATGAACTTCCTGTGCGTTAATTGTCATTGTTTGCCCAGATGCTCTGCATTGAGGGATGTCTGACCGCCATCCTGATGGTCTTACCAAACCCTGTTCCCCCTCTGAAACACGCATAGCTTGAGGACGGGGGAAGGGGTAACAAGGGGTAGAGATTAGGAGCCTTCCTTGGAAGCAAACAAAGGGGGCACGGGTGGCGCTGTGGGTAAAACCTCAGCACCTAGGACTTGCCGATCGCATGGTTGGCGGTTCGAATCCCTGCGGCGGGGTGAGCTCCCGTCGTTCGGTCCCAGCTCCTGCCCACCTAGCAGTTCGAAAGCACCCTTAAGTGCAAGTAGATAAATAGGTACCACTTTACAGCGGGAAGATAAACGGCGTTTCCGTGTGATGCTCTGGTGCCGGTTTGCCAGAGCAGCTTCGTCACGCTGGCCACGTGACCCAGAAGTGTCTGCGGACAGTGCTGGCTCCCGGCCTCTAGAGTGAGATGAGCGCACAACTCTAGAGTCTGTCAAGACTGGCCCATACGGGCAGGGGTACCTTTACCTTTACCTTGGAAGCAAACCAGGGTTCCAGAGCCTTTGTAGAGTTTATAGGTGTTCAATCTGAACTCTTAGGAAGCACAGCTGATTTTTGTTGTAAGCTGAAGCAGACTTGCCCGTCATTAATCCTGTGTTCCTGCCTGGTCTTGGCTGTACTCTTCTCTGCGTACTCACTTTGGCCAACTGCGAATGATATAAACGTTGATAACGGTAGATAGCATAAATTGGCTTTTCGAGAAGTTGCCATCGCAATGCAGCCTGATTTATAATACGTGCCTGCTTTCAGAATGGATTCTCATTACACGGATAATGGTTGGCATCAATCTCCTCCAAGGGAGATAGAGATCTAATTAGGAGAGAATTTCGCTTGGCTGTCTCCATACTCCATACTCTATTCTTATGTGGGCCGGAGCGTGATATTGAGCTTGAGGTGAAAGATTATTTTAATGGGATCTTTCTGTCATCATCATAAAAGGCCCCGGTCAGGAGAACCTTAAGTGCCTTCTCAAGCTTTTACGGGTCAGAAAGGATTACTCCCTTCGTGGCAAATGGGCTCCTTCCCTGAATATTGCCTTGCACTCTGGGACTGAGATAGAAATCAAACAATCCATAACATTCAGACTCACGAAAGTGTAGCGAGTAGATGCAGAAAGAACACAAAATTCTTTATCACACTAGAGGGGAGAAGAGTTTTCTTGGACACGGCAGGCGGGGGCGAGTTTGTTCTGATTTCAGAACTTGGGATTTCTAGGCCAGTCCTATGATTAGTATTTTTAATTGAGGAACCGTTGAGGAACCTTTGACTCTCCAGATGTTGTTAAACCTCAATTCCCATCACCTATGATCATTAGCCATGCTTTTTGGGAGTTGTAGTTTATCAACACCTAGAGAACCAAAGGTTCCTTGCTCTTGCTTTGGGGACTAATGAGATTTTAAACACTGAGCAGTATTGTTAGAGTGAGTTTTTGGTTATTAAAGTATTCTTTATTTAGCTATATAATTATTTATAGCCAGTCTAAATTGGATATAAAACACAATGCAAGAAAAACTTACAATAGCAGCACCGTTAACAAACATTTAAAAGCATAGACCAGCTAAAATAAATGTCCTTTGCAATATAGAACCGCAGTATAGACTGTCTTGCCAGAGTGGTGCATGCTCTAGTTATCTCCCGCTTGGACTACTGCAATGCACTCTATGTGGGGCTACCTTTGAAGGTGACTCGGAAACTGCAATTAATCCAGAATGCTAGACTGGTGACAGGGAGTGGCCGCCAAGACCATATAACACCGGTCCTGAAATATCTTCATTGGCTCCCAGTACATTTCCGAGCACAATTCAAAGTGTTGGTGCTGACCTTTAAAGCCCTAAACAGCCTTGGTCCTGTATACCTGAAGGAGTATGTTCACCTCCATCATCCAGCCCGGACACTGGGGTCCAGCGCCGAGGGCCTTCTGGTGGTTCCCTTGCTGTGAGAAGTGAGGTTATAGGGAACCAGGCAGAGGGCCTTCTCGGTAGTGGCGCCTGCCCTGTGGAACACCCACCCAGCAGATGTCAAGGCAATAAACAACTATTTTACTTTTAAAAGACAACTGAAGGTGGCCCTGTTTAGGGAAGATTTTAATGTCTGATGCTGTATTGTTTTTACTATTCAGTTGGAAGCTGCCCAGAGTGGCTGGGGAAACCCAGCCAGATGGGTGGGGTATAAATAAATTAGTAGTAGTAGTAGTAGTAGTAGTAGTAGTAGTATCATCATCATCATCTTGTAGAAAGAGACCCAGTTTGCATGCAGCTCAAGCCCAAACCATGGCTTAGCTCAAACAAGCAAATGTGCAGGTTTCTGGTGCAAAGATTGTGGCCATGGTGTTCCTCCTCCGTTCCTGCTTTCTCTTGGGCTAAGCCATGGTTTGTCTCCCCATTACCTCCAGACCCAGGCCAGTAGTTTGTCTCTCCCAGGAGAACCATGAGCTGCAATCAAGTTTCTTAATTTACTGCTCGTGGTTTCTCTGAAGGTGGCAACGATGTGGCTGCAGTCTTCACTCTGCCAACCTGAATGTTTGCTTATCCATGGTTAAAATCAGGAGGAAGGATCAAGAAGCAACCCGTAAGTCAATATCAGGAGACAGGACCAAGGGACAAGCCAAAAGTCAGGACCAAAGAACAACTAAGGATATAGGAACATCCCAGAGCTCAGGAAGACCTTGTTGTTCAACCGGAACAGAAAGTTCTTTTATACTCCTGCCAGTCCTGCAAGATCCAATGGCTAGTCTGGATGGGCAGAGTTAGTCCAGGGCTTCAGAACAGTTCACTGAGAAGCTGCTAGATACAGCTCAGCAGCTTGCCACAGCAGCTCATGAGAGAAGAGTCCACATAAACTTCCCTGGGAAGCAAATTCCACAGCAGCATGCCACTACCAAAAAGACCCTGCTCCTAGTTAATCACCGTAAGGTAGGTCTGGAGAATGATGGCTTAAGTATATGGGCAGATTTATCTAGGGAAATGCCGTTCATGACTAGCAGAAGCAAAATAAGGAAAAGATATACAATTATATATATATTTTTTGTACCTTGTTTGCTGTACACAGGCAACAGACTTCCGTTTTCCTCCACAGTGGGAGACCTGGAATTTGGTCTTGCAAACGAAAGAGAGTGTGTTATAAAATGACCATGAACCATCTTGTTTCTGACTGGTCAGATCTGCATAGAGTCGTAACTCCTGTTTTGTTTTTTGATAGCAACAAGGAGTGAAAATCTTTGTGATGCTCTATAAAGAGGTGGAGCTTGCTCTTGGCATCAACAGTGAGTACAGCAAGCGTACCTTGATGCACCTGCACTCCAACATCAAGGTATTCATGCCCTTTATGATGTGCATGCTTATTCATTCCTTTTATAAAATTCATATTAAAAAAAAGAAATACCGTATTTTTCCGTGTATAAGACGATATTTTTTTCCTTAGAAATAATAGGCAAAATTATTTCAGGTCGTCTTATACACGGATAGCAGAGGGGGAATGGGCGATTAATGGCAGGAGCCAGCAGGAGATTGGCAGCAGCGATTGGACATGTGATTGGTTGCTGTGGCAAGGCCTGCTGACGATTGGCTGTGGCAATTGGGCCGTCTATTTACGGTAGCGGCGAGGCATGCATGCAATTGGCTGTGGTTGTGTTGAGGTGGCAAGGGGGCTTTTGGCAGCGAGCATGCAGCTGGTTAGTGGCCAGGTGTTGCATGCAATTTGCAGTGGTGGGCAGGCTGTAGAGTGATTAACAGCTATTTGGACTATTTTGTTGCGGTCCAAAAAAGGGGGGGTTGCCTTATACATGGGGGCGTGTTATGCACAGAAAAATACAGTACTATACCATCCTGAGCTTGTAACTTCAGGATCAATTTAGGAAGAAACAGCCCTTTTGGAGAGGATGCCATGGTGTTTTTTAATATATATAATAGGTGTGACATTTTCAAAGCAGTTACCTCTCAATTAGGGAATGGAATATGCTGGAGACGACAGAGGTGACTGTCTGGTACACCAAACAGAACCTCTCACACTGTAACATTATGCTGCTGTTCCCACTTGTAAATTGTGACCGTGAAATGTAAAGTCTTCTCAGGGATTTAGAAATTGTCTTTGAAAACCATTGGCAGCTTTCCTTGCAACATAACTTGAGCTTAAAGTTGGGTATTTTATCTCTCTCCCTTTTCCATGCAGGTAATGAGGCACCCAGATCATGTGTCTTCAACTGTTTATTTGTGGGCTCATCATGAGAAACTGGTGGTCATTGACCAGTCCATAGCCTTTGTTGGAGGCATCGACTTGGCTTATGGCAGGTGGGATGACAATGAGCACCGACTGACCGACGTCGGCAGCGCAAAACGAATGACAGCGACCAAGTCTGCATCTGTGGTCAACCTCTCAGTGAGTCCAGATCCCACAATCATAGCTGTTGGTCTGGGGGATGCATATATCTCCAGAGCTGTATCTGAGATTGTTTCTCTGTTCATAATTGGGGTAATGAATCTGCCGGTTTTGGTTCTCTCCATTTATCATTTTTAAAACCTTAAATTCAGCTCTTCACATTTCTGCAGCAATCTAAAATTTGATTATTATTTTTTAAAATCCTCAGCATTTTAGTGCGAATTTTTCCTAATAAACACATTTTTGTATACAGCTATGAAAAATATACGTGGGTGGCGCTGTGGTCTAAACCACAGAGCCTAGGGCTTGCCGATCAGAAGGACGGTGGTTCAAATCCCCGCAATGGAGTGAGCTCCTGTTGTTCAGTCCCAATTCCTGCCCACCTAGCAGTTTGAAAGCACATCAAAGTGCAAGTAGATAAATAGGTACCACTCTGGCGGGAAGGTAAACAGCATTTCCATGCGCTGCTCTGGTTCGCCAGAAGCAGCTTAGTCATGCTGGCCACATGACCCGGAAGCTGTATGCCGGCTCCCTCGGCCAATAAAGCGAGATGAGCGCCGCAACCCCAGAGTCGGCCACGACTGGACCTAACGGTCAGGGGGTACCTTTACCTTTACCTATGAAAAATATACACATTTTTTGCTGTATGTACATTTGTATCCCTGGTCCCGGCCCCTCATTTAGGCTGACCCACAATTGGGGGAGCCCTAAGAGCCTCTCCTTCTTCCCTTTTCCAGTTGAGATTCCTGCCTTGCAGGGGGTTTGACTAGTAACCTTTGGGGTTCCATCCAACTCTACAATTCTATGGGTCTATGATTGACTTCATGGGAGAGAATTTGGCTTTGCAATTGCTTGGAGAATGTTGTTGATAGAGCCGTCCATGGATACATCCAACCAGCCCATCAACCTTTCCAATAGCCTCTCATGTGCAAGTATATGAACCCTTCTAGCTTTCTGCAGGAGTGAGTGTTCAGTCATTTTATTGGCCCATCTGCCTTCAAAACGGCCTTTGAAGACTGTACCATGTTCTCCCCACCACCACCACCACAACTGTTTAGACGAGCCTTTAACCTGTCTTCTTTCCTGCCTCAAGCCTTCAGCTGAACCCACTGACGAACAGCCAGCCACCGTCCCTGCACCAGAGCCCCCAACGAAGCTGCAGTTGCAGGAGAACAACGACGAATCTCTGGACCCTTTGAGGATGAAAGGAATAGGGAAACCCAAGAGATTTGCCAGGTTCAGCATCTACAAGCAGCTCCACCGGCACGGCCTACACCACGCAGACAGCGTGAGCAGTATAGACAGCGATTCCAGTGAGTAGGTCCTCACTGTTTTGACGGGCAGTGGGTATAAGGCAAGAAGGACTTAAGATTTTGGCGTCACATGAATGTTCAGTCAAGAAGGGCTGTGGTGTTTATCTCCTCCTAGATCTCAAACAGGGACACGGGTGTCGCTGTGCGTTAAACCACAGAGACTAGGGCTTGCCGATCAGAAGGTCGGTGGTTCGAATCCCCGTGATGGGGTGAGCTCCCGTTGCTCGGTCCCTGCTCCTGACAACCTAGCAGTTCGAAAGCACGTCAAAGTGCAAGTAGATAAATAGGTACCGCTCCGGTGGGAAGGTAAACGGCGTTTCCGTGCGCTGCTCTGGTTCGCCAGAAGCGGCCTAGTCATGCTGGCCACATGACCCAGAAGCTATACGCCGGCTCCTTCGGTCCATAAAGTGAGATGAGCGCCACAACCCCAGAGTTGGCCACGACTGGACCTAATGGTCAGGGGTCCCTTTACCTTTACCTAGATCTCAAAGCAGTATACCATCTAGAAAAAAAGTTAGCTGTTCCAGGAACAAAAATGCTATATTACATTTCTGTCTTCTGTCCCTGAAGTAGATTAGGCTGAGAGACAGTGAGCTTTTAGGGGATTAAAACCAGGATCTCCTCACTCCTAACCACTCCCTTGTGCTGGATCTCAAGGGTATGTGAAGTGCCGACATACGTTATATTGGCAAACCTTTCAGCAGTCGTGTGTAAGTGCTATTATAGCCATAACACAGATAGAGCAATTGAGGCTTTGAACCCATTTGCTTGCTTTGGTGCTTGTTTGTTTATACAGTAAAAGGATTGAAATTGCTAGGGACAGTGCCAAAATTAGAAATGGCAAAATACTTTCTAGGTGTAAAAGGAAAGAATTAGAAAAGAAAGCAAAGGAGAATAGAAGGGTGAGTTCCTGGCTGCTGTACAATTTGAACGAGAGACTAGCTTTGGCATCTATGCTGGGTGTTGCCAGTGGGGTAACGTTGATGTGCGGTTTGTTGAGTTCTCCAATAAATCTGTGTGTTTTCCTGTTTGGGGCAGATAAAGGTTCTATCCGGAGCATGAAAACTGGCGTTGGAGAGCTTCTGGGTGAAACCAGGTTCTGGCATGGGAAGGATTATTGCAACTTTGTCTTTAAAGATTGGATTCAGCTTGATAAACCCTTTGCTGGTAAGCACTATTGCAATTGGGAACCAGTATCGTTTTTGCACCCATTTTGTCTTTGGTCAGGGGAAACTGGTGTTCATTGGTGTGTTGGGTTCAGTTCACACAGCACATTGGGACAGCTGCTGCTGCTTCTTTCTTTGGTGATCACTTGTAGCTGAGTAAGGTTGTCTTCCATGAACACGGTCTTCACAGTGAGTCCATAAGTGCCTGTGGAGGCCAGTTCTGGATCCACACGTCCTTCTACTGTGGGGACATAGGTTTCCAAGTGGGAGTTGATCATGGTGAGGGTTTGCCAAGCGTGCCTTCCTCTTAGCACGTTTCTCCCTTTCATCCTGAGTTCTTCAAAGTCCACAACACCTTTGGTAAAGGCTGTTCTCTAACTGGAGCGCTCGCAGGCCAGTGTTTCCCAATTGTTGGTGTTTATACTACATTTTAAAAAAAGATTTGCCTTGAGAGAGTCTTTCAACCTCTTTTGTTGACCACCAGCATTACTCTTTCCATTTTTAAGTTCAGAATAGAGTAGTTATTGGGGCAGCAACTCCCATGCTATTGTGCACAGATCTTTGAAGGTTGTCCACATCGTTTTTAAGAGAGCTGAATGTGGGTTAAGATGCCTTAACCAGTTTTTCCAGGATCCCAGCATTTATCACAACTTTTTCCGGCCTTCCCCCAGCTCCACACAATTGGACATTTGAGATGTAACATGCATCCTTCCTTCCTTGAAGATTTTTAAGCAGAGGTTGCATGGCCATCTGTTATGAAGGATCTAGTTGAGATTGCAGGGGGTTGGACTAGATGGCCCTTGGGGTCCCTTCCATCTCTATAGGCTATGATTCTGTGAGCCGTGATTTCCTGCTACATGAATGTGTCATGACAAGCCTTAGGGTCATGCCCTCCCCCACCTCCTCTTTTGTGCACCAGCGGATATTGCCTGTGATTTTTAAACAAACCACGGTTCCCAATGGCGTTCAAATATACAGAACTGTGGTTTGTTTGAATCAGACCAGGTCATGGTTTTAGTGCTGGCCCCAGACATTTTGATTAAATAGTGTCCCACCCCATTGCTAGGCTCAGCGCTTCAAAAAGTCTTGCTGCATCATTCAGTTCCTGCCTTCTTCTATTCTCCTGCTCATAGCACAACCTGATGTACTTAACCTGCTGCATTGCATTGCAGGGTCAGTCCTACAGGGCTTTAGGTCATCTTTGTTAATCAAGCAGACCATACGCAAACCAGTTTGCCAAGATTGAGCGCCATAGGAAAGTATGGTTAGCTTTAAACTGAAAGTAGAATCTTGCAATCTCTTTAATGGTTTGAAAGAGGAGGGAAGTGCTTTGACTAATTCGTTTCCTGCTGCATCTTAACCAGCACTTGATTTTATGGAACATCTCTATTATGAGCCAGTGAGTCTGTAGTGTAATAATACCTGATGAATCATACCATCACCTTCTTTGCCACATTACCCAAGCAAATACCTATGGGAAGCATATCTAGGGCCCCTCTTAAAGCACTACACATTTAAAGCACAATTATACCACTTAAAGTGGACATGGGTTTCCCCGAAGAATTCTGGGAGCTGTAGTTTGTTAAGGACATTGAGAGTTGTTAGGAGACCCCTATCCTCCTCACAGAGCTACAAGTCTCAGGACTCAGCTGCAAATAAAACATTTAAAGTGTGTTGTAAAGTGCATTATACAAACGTGGCACTAGATGGCGATGGTGAGCTATGGGAAATTCAATATATTTTTCTAAACTTTTTTTTTTATAAAAAAGCATTTTCACACCTTTTTTTTAATACGTGTGTAGATTCTACCTCAGAGTGGTTTAACTATCAGTCCCTGTTCCCAGGAATCTCTGGAGAGGGTATCTTCATGAAGGGAATTGTGGCCTCATTACAACACTCAGTACCCATAGCTCACTACAGTTCCCAGAATTCCTTGGGGTAGGCTATGCCTGTTTAAAGTGGTATGATACAGTGGTACCTCGGGTTACGTATGCTTCAGGTTACATACGCTTCAGGTTACAGACTCCGCTAACCAAGAAATAGTACCTCAGGTTAAGAAATTTGCTTCAGGATGAGAACAGAAATCGTGCTCCGGTGGCGTGGCAGCAGCAGGAGGCCCCATTAGCTAAAGTGGTGCTTCAGGTTAAGAACAGTTTCAGGTTAAGAACGGACCTCCGGAACGAATTAAGCACTTAACCAGAGGCACCACTGTACTGCTTTAAATGCATAGTGCAAATTGGACCAAAATTCCAGGTGATACTTATAATATACACTTCCTTTTCCGCCTACATAGATAATATACACTTCCTTTTCCGCCTACATAGACTTCATTGATCGCTACACCATGCCAAGGATGCCATGGCATGACATTGCCTCGGTGGTGCACGGGAAAGCTGCCCGGGATGTGGCTCGGCATTTCATTCAGCGCTGGAACTTCACAAAGGTGAGTTTGTGTTGATGGAAGACCTGAGCCTGCATAACTATCTCATTGTAGTTTCTTAGTTTATACGCCGAGTTCTATGCAGAGCCGCGTTCTGAGGCTTGACCTACAAAGGCAGCAGAATGAGGAGGGGACGAAACAGGAGAGTTCTAAGGTGTGAGAATGGGACGTGGGTGGTGCTGTGGTGTAAACAACTGAGCCTTGGGCTTGCCGATTGGAAGGTCAGCAGTTCGAATCCCTGCAATGGGGTGAGCTCCCATTGTTTGATCCCAGCTCCTGCCAAGCTAGCAGTTTGAAAGCACGTCAAAGTGCAAGTAGATAAATAGGTACCGCTCCGGCGGGAAAGTAAATGGCGTGTCTGTGCACTGCTCTGGTTTCACCAGAAGTGGCTTAGTCATGCTGGCCACATGACCTGGAAAAACTGTCTGCGGACAATCGGCTGCTCCCTCGGCCGGTAAAGCGAGAGGAGCGCCGCAATCCCAGAGTCATTCGCAACTGGACTTAACTGTCAGGGGTCCTTTACCTTTACGGTCTGAGAATAGACTGCACCATTTCAGTAGACAGGGAAGCTGGGCAAGAAACTTTCTCTCTGATGTTCAGGTGGGTGGAGTTGCTCACAGGGATATGGGCCTGCATAAGGAAGCATTCACAAATTCTACGGAGTTTTTAATGGTTGATGTTTTCTTGTGCTTTTAGTATTTTGTTGGGAGCTGTCCAGAGTGGGCTGGGGCAACCCTGTCAGTTGGGTGGCATGTGGGGGAATATGCATAGGATTGTAACTTGATGTTAAAACTGAACATATGCAAGTCTGACAGTGTATTTTATGCTGCTTTTGTGGTTCTTCCTTCCAAGATCATGAAGCCCAAATACAGATCCCTTTCCTACCCTTTTCTGTTGCCGAAATCTCAGCAAACGGCTGACGAGTTGAAGTACCAGGTCCCCGATGCCGTGTGTGCCAGCGTGCAGGTAAGGCTGCCATTTGTTGTAGGATATTTACAACTCACACACACACAGGCGTAAAACCCAGGCGTAAAACACCCCTTAAATTGAAACTGCCATAAACTACTAGAACAAATGCCATTTCTTTTTAATAGACTGCACTAGATCTTTGACATCTCAGGAGACACTGTAAAAGAGACATTTCCTCTCCACTTCTCCTTTTTAGCACTCACAGTTCTTAATTGAAAGCCTAGCGATAGGTAAAGGTAAAGTGATCCCTAACCATTAGGTCCAGTCATGACCGACTCTGGGGTTGCGGCGCTCATCTCACTTTATTGGCTGAGGGAGCCGGCATACAGCTTCCAGGTCACGTGGCCAGCACGACTAAGCCGCTTCTGGCGAACCAGAGCAGCGCATGGAAACGCTATTTACCTTCCCGCCGGAGCGGTACCTATTTATCTACTTGCACTTTGACGTGCTTTTGAACTGCTAGGTTGGCAGGAGCAGGGACCGAGCGACGGGAGCTCACCCCGCTGCGGGGATTTGAACCGCCGACCTTCTGATTGGCAAGTCCTAGGCTCTGTGGTTTAACCTACAGCGCCACCCGCGTCCCTATAGCCATAGAGAACCTCAACTAATAACAGAGCGATCCTAAGGATGATGACTCAAAAGTGAGTCCCACTCTGTAGTCAACATGTTTAGAACTGCA
The DNA here is from genome assembly GCF_964234715.1 of Podarcis melisellensis. Taxonomy (NCBI): domain Eukaryota; kingdom Metazoa; phylum Chordata; class Lepidosauria; order Squamata; family Lacertidae; genus Podarcis; species Podarcis melisellensis. The sequence continues at coordinate 14,989,163 of NC_138537.1, forward strand.
GCCTAAATTACTAGTCCTTGTGGCAGGACAGAGAGTCTTTGAAAGTATTATTATAGCTGTATTTCGTAACCATAAGGTTCTTTAGTCTCTATTGCGATTTATGGGGTTTAATGGTTGATGTTGGATATTTGGGATAAGCTGTACTCGAGTTCTCTGTTACATCTCTTGAATTTCGTTAATGACACGAGGCACTCCTTGGCCCTGACTGTATAGAATTTAGGCACAAATGATCTTCTGAAGAACTGTGTGGACTCAGTCTGTCATTGAGCTCTCTGCTCAGTATTAGAAGCCAGTGTCGGTTGCTGCAGTGGGGATGAGGTGAACTTGTCAGGTTCTCTTTCCTCAGAATTGTTGGAAAAACACCCCCCGGGAATGGCTGCCAACTTCCCAGGTCTTTGGAGCATCTCTCTGGTGTTCCTCCCTGGCTGTAAATCTCCCTCAGTCCAGAGAGACCGGTGATTGGCGTCCCTTCTCTCATGAAAAGAGCACCCCAGTCTTCTGGCATATCATAGCAGAAGGAAAGACTCCATCGTAGTTCTAAAACTACTTTATTTACAGTCTTATATACAGAGACTCCATCAATACGTCTGTGCTCTCTGAACACCAGTACAGAACTGTGACACATGCAGAGGTGAAACTAACTTCCAATAGTACTTAGCAGGAAGAGATAACACAGACTTCCTTTCTCACGCTCTCTCAGACACTGACATGATGTATACAAACCATAGTACCACTCACTGGTACAGCTGGAGCAGCTCGGATTGATAAAAATCCTAACAGGCACCAGCTGCAGAAATGGTTAGTCATTGGTTGCCAGGGGTCAGGAGACTCTACAGATCATCATCACTCTGCCTCTGACTTCATCTGCAGCTCCTTCTGTTCCATCTCCATCTTGGGGAAAGAGAGCTGGGATCTGTCAGGGGCCAGGACAGACGATCCCCAAATGCACCTGTGTTTAGATCCAAATCGTTGCCTGTTTTGGGAGCCAGTATTGTCTGAATAGCATGGTTTACATATAATCAATTCGTAAACAATAAATAAAATGGCAGCTGCTGAAAGGACCATAGCCCCTGGAGCAGGTAAGCCTCTCCAGGGTGCAAATGAGGAACAAATGAGTTCCCGTTGCTCTGTCCCAGCTCCTGCCAACCTAGCAGTTTGAAAGCACACCAGTCCAAGTAGATAAATAGGTACCACTGTGGTGGGAAGGTAAACTGTCCTGGCTTGATTCTGGTTTGGTTTGCTGCCCTGCCCCAGTTGATTGCCTGATGTTTCAGTCTTAAAGTTTCAATGTTATTAGGGCTTTTAAGATCTTCTGTATACTGTTGATGTTCCCTACAGTTGCCTACAACTAGATTTAAAACTAGCTGCAGGGAACATCAAGAGTATAGAAGATCTTAAAAGCCCCAATAACATTGAAACTTTAAGACTGGAACGCCTGGGGAAAGGGGAAAAAATCTCCACCTGGTGCTGAAAATACCCCCAAATTAGGTGTCAGGCCAGCTTCTCTAGGGAGGATGTTCCACAATCAAGGTGCCAACACAGAAAATACCCTGCCCCACATAGGTACCTCACAAATCTCATTTCGCAGGGGCAGCCAGCAAAGGATTTCATGCAACAGTAAGATGTGGGAAGGTGTATATGTGAGGCACAATCCTTCAAGGAACCTGATCCCTAGCTAGTGTGGGCAATTGTGAGCTATATACGAACCAATAGTCTGACTCAACATTTGGCAGCTTCTTATATGGCTCCCCAAGAGCGCTCCCTCTCAGCTTTCGTTCCCTAATTGTGCAGTGGAAGGAATATTGGCCTACCTAAGAGGACAGAAATGTTAGAGATTCTTTTGTACATTTAAATATATTATTAGTCATATTAATGCCTTTTTCTTTTCTTTTTTTAGAAGCAAGCACACTGTGTGTGTGTGTGTGTGTGTGTGTGTAGCAAATGCTTTTCTTAAGGCACAGGTCTGAATTAGCAAAACAGGACGATTCAATGTTACTTGGTTTTTGCAACGAGGATAGGTGATTGCAATGAGATAAAAACTTGACTCGTACATGGATGATTAAAAAACAAGGAATAGATGGACAGATAGATAGATGATAGACAGATAAATGATAGATAGATAGATAGATAGATAGATAGATAGATAGATAGATAGATAGAGATGATAGATAGATAGATAGATAGATAGATAGATAGATAGATAGATAGATAGATAGATAGATAGATAGATAGATGATTGATAGATAGATAGATAGATGATAGATAGATAGATGATAGATAGATAGATGATAGATAGATAGATGATAGATAGATAGATGATAGATAGATAGAGAGATAGAGAGATAGAGAGATAGAGAGATAGAGAGATAGAGAGATAGAGAGATAGAGGATGATAGATGATGATAGATAGATAGATAGATAGATGATAGATAGATAGATAGATAGATAGATAGATGATAGATAGATAGATTAGATAGATAGATGATAGTTAGATGATGATAGATGATGATAGATGATGATAGATAGATGATAGATAGATAGATAGATAGATGATAGATAGATAGATAGATAGATAGATAGATAGATAGATGATTGATAGATAGAGATAGATAGATAGAGATAGATAGAGATAGATAGATAGATAGATAGATAGATAGATAGATAGATAGATAGATAGATAGATGATAGATAGATAGATAGATAGATAGATAGATGATAGATGATAGATAGATAGATAGATGATAGATAGATAGATGATAGATAGATGATAGATTAGATAGATAGATGATAGATAGATAGATAGATAGATAGATAGATAGATAGATAGATAGATAGATAGATAGATAGATGATAGATGATAGATAAGCAGTTTAGGCCTTGTTTTATTGCTGGTTTTTAATGTTAATGTTATTTTCATTGTGTGAATCGCATCAAGGCACTTCATATAAAAAGCAGCTAATAAATATAATGCTAAAGAACACCTGATCTTTTCCTGTTTAGGTGCTCCGCTCTGCTACGGACTGGTCTGCTGGGATCAAGTACCATGAGGAATCCATTCATTCTGCTTATGTTAACGTGATAGAAAACAGCAAACACTATGTCTATATAGAGGCAAGTGGTCACCATCTGTAGGTATAAAGAACACAGCAGGAAATCAGCACCACATTCTAAAAGTATTATTATTATCCACATTGTTTCTGTTTATCTTTTTGAAGCTGTTGCTGAAAAATCTCCAGTCGTGAACATCTATACCTTTTAGTAAAGTGTCTATTTACATATACACTAGTACCTCAGGATGCGAACGGGATCCATTACGGAGCCCCGTTTGCATCCTGAAGCGAACATAACCAGTGTCCACGCTTCTGCGTTTGCGCAGGTCACGTTTCAGCGCTTCTGCGCATGCGCGTGATGTCATTTTGATGGTCTGCGCATGCGCGTGCGGCGGAACCCAAAAGTAACACACTCTGTTACTTCCGGGTCGCCGCAGAGCGCAACCCAAAAATGCTTAACCCGAAGCGTATTCATCCCGAGGTATGACTGTAGATGTGAAACACCAAACAGATTGGTCGTCTGGGTGAAATCCAGACAAAGTAAAGATATATTAAAGTGTAGCTGGCACCCATTGAAACTGCTGGGGCAGAACAGCAGCAGGTGGATTCATAGAACTGTAGAGTTGGAGGGAACGCAAGGGTCATTTGGCCCAATCCCCTGCAATGTAGGAATCTTTTGCCGAATGTGGGGCTCGAACCAGCGACCTTGAGATTAGGAGTTAGCCCAGAGACAATGAGAGGAAGAGCCAACTGATTCCAGTTTTGTTCCCAACTTTTGCCCCCATTGACCCATACTTCCCATCCCACCCTGTCCCACCCCCCTAGTGGTAACTGGTGGCCACTGGGACTCTTAGGGCAGAAGTTAGGTAGCCCAGCAATAGGTGGCACCAGACCCAAGGGCAGGCAGAGCCAACTAGTTCTCGTTTTGTCCCCATCCTCCTCCCTAGTGAGTTCTACAGAGGCAACATTGAGACTAAGGGGGAGGAGGCAGTCAGCCAGGGCCACCCTTGGACTGGTTGTAAGTGAGAAGGTGGACAATGACCAGGCATACTGAGGTTGGTGGGGCAGCACGCCATTTTGTAGAGTCATAGAATTGTAGGGTTGGGAGGGACCCTGAGGGTCATCTAGTTTAAACCCCTTTAGTGCAGGAATCTCAGCTAAAGCATCCATGCCAGTTGGCCACCCAACCTCTCTGCTTATTTGAAGATGGCTATCGTATCTCCTCCCAGTCTCCATTTTCCCAGGCTAAACATACCCAGTTTGACCCAATGGACCAGCCTCCACCGATTACAATGAATTTGAGTAGAATTTGTATAGGTTTCACCTCTTTTGGGTTGCAGCCTGGCTTAGAAAGCTCCTTCCCCCAGGGAGCCCCTTTTCACTAGCATATAGGTCTTCTGAGAAACCCCCTGTGCGTTGCCAAGGATTGTGGCTGCGTTCTTTGGTTTCACAGTGGGCTGGCTAGACCTGTTAATAATAATAATAATACATTTCATTTATACCCTGCCCTCCCCAGCCAAGACCGGGCTCAGGGCGGCTAACAAGCAATAATAAAAATAAGTTGATTAAAATGCAACTTAAAAAACAAAATTAAAATACAACATTAAAACATTAAGATGCATCCTCTTCACAGGAGGAGAAAGGAAAAAAGAAAGAGGGGGAGGGAATCAAATTGATTCTAAGCCAAAGGCCAGTGGAACAACTCTGTCTTATAGGCCCTGCGGAAAGAAATCAGATCCTGCAGGGCCCTGGTCTCATGAGACAGAGCGTTCCACCAGGCCGGTGCCAGTGTTGAAAAGGCCCTGACTCTTGTTGAGGCTAATCTAACTTCCTTAGGGCCCAGGACCTCTAGGGTGTTGCTATTTATGGACCCTTAAGGTCGCTGTGGGTTAAACCACAAAGCCTAGGACTTGCCGATCAGAAGGTTGGCGGTTCGAATCCCCGCAGCGGAGTGAGCTCCCGTTGTTCGGTCCCTGCTCCTGCCAACCTAGCAGTTTGAAAGCACGTCAAAGTGCAAGTAGATAAATAGGTACCGCTCCGGCGGGAAGGTAAACCAGCTGCTCTGGTTCACCAGAAGTGGCTTAGTCATGCTGGCCACATGACCCGGAAGCTGTCTGCGGACAAACGCCGGCTCCCTCGGCCTATAGAGCGAGATGAGTGCGCAACCCCAGAGTCAGTCACGACTGGACCTAATGGTCAGGGGTCCCTTTACCTTTACCTTAAGGTCCTCCGTGGGGCAAACCAGAAGAGGCAGTCCCGTAGGTACAAGGGTCCTAGGCTTTGCCATTGCCTCACACAAATGGAAGGCACCGATAACAAACCCTTGCTAACTGGTTTATGATGACAGCTTACATCAGCTACCACAGCCATGCTCTCTGAGGCTGATAAGAGTCATAGTCCTTATGACTCTTAGAGGCACCAGTTTGATGGGCCAGAGTGTATCTGGTGCTCTCCTAAGGTTGCACAGGAAGACTGGTAACTGGGCAAGCAATCTTTCAGAAGAGCTTATCTGCTATTACTGAGCTCATCACCAGCGTAGCTATGATAAGTTTCCAAGGAGCCTCAAGGTTCCACGTTTGAAAACTACTGCCTTGGCAGGTACTTCTTACAGCAGCTATCAGATTTATGAACAGCGCAGTCATTCCCCGCTTCTTTCTGTTTTGCTTTCCCACACCATAGAACCAGTTTTTCATTAGCTGTGCAGACGACAAAGTTGTATCGAACCGGATTGGTGATGCCATCGCTCAACGCATCCTCAAGGCGCACAGGTAATCTTGCTGAAAAACACAGTCTGGGTGGGGATGAAGAATGCAGCAGGGGAAATTTTGTTTCTAAGCCAAATACCTTGGCACAGACTTTAAAAAAGCATTTCTAGAGTCATTTTTTCAGGGAAAAGTGGAGAACTCAAAAAACGTTTGCACGGGGTGAACTTATTGTTAAAAGACAAGGTGACTAGGGTGAGATGGGAGCACAAACTGGTTTTCCTCTAGTGATTATAATATATGGAAACTAACATGAAGATAACTAGTTCTTGGACTTGGTGAACCACGAAGACAGTATTTACCAGTTCTTGTAAAATTATTTTATGTAATTAAACTTTTGGACCTGGTGGGACAAATGATCTTGCAAATGATGTCAGGGTTCTGGTAGGCACTACTGTCTACATTGTCTATAATGGCACCATTTTGCTCATCATGTTTTGCTACCACTTCCATCAGTGGTTCTGGCATTCCTTGCAGCTTGGGGCATCTTGGTGTGTATAATGTCTGTCTGAATTTTCAGTGAATGGTTGGAAATATTTGATCCAGCTGCAAATTAACTGAGTTACAAGTGTATATACTACAGTGTGTTTTTCTGAGTAGACCTTTGCGACAAAGAGATTGTGTGTGTTCAGTTCAGGGCCACCTGGGCACTGCAACATCTGGGCCCATTATCCAGTATATATCTCTACTACCTTCTTCTTCTTTGGCAATCACTTGTAGCCGAGTAAGATTGTCTTCCATAAACACGGTTTTAACAATGAGTCCGTAAGTAACTGTGGAGGCCAGTTCTGGATCCACACGTCCTTCCACAGTGGGGACATTGGTTTCCGGGTGGGAGTTGATCGCGGTGTGGATTTGCCAAGCGTGCCTTCCTCTAAGCACGTTTCTCCCTTGTGTCCTGAGTTTGAGTGTCTTCACTTGGTAAAGTCTGTTCTCCAACTGGAGCGCTCACAGGCCAGTGTATGACTGGTGTAACAGTCGAAAGGACCTCTGAAACAAATTCACTCCTAATAGTTATTTGCACCTGCTTACTTTTGGGGGCCCAGGTTGATGCTGACAGCCTGGTTGTCGTTCTTCCTTTCCTGCTCCTAAATGCCTGAGGGGATACCTTTGAATGTTTGCGTTTCTGCTTCTTTAATCATTTAAGCTCAGTGGTGCAGGGCGTGGGTGATTTCTCGACAGAAAGCAACTGGCTTTTAAGCAGGAAGAATAAAGGCTCTCCACCCACTGGGGGATTCTAATATGATTAATCTGTGGATCGTTGCAGTGTTCCTAGGCCTTGTCTCTGGAAAGTGATCGAGGATGTTTACAGTTTGCCCTGCATTTCCAAAAGGCAAGCTAGTATATCAAGGCTTGCAATCACGAAGAGCAGGCTGCATTTATCTAAAGCTGGAGAAGTCAATATAAATAAAGCCGAGGGTTTTCTGCGCATCGACAAGATCGCTGTGAGAGGACGGAATTTAAACAGCGATCTAAAATATAGAGGGTTGAGATGGGAAACAACACCCAGCACAATAAAACTTCATTTAAGAGACATAGACAGAGCCAGGCTGGTCAGAGAAGGAAAAAACGAGTAGGTGTTTTTCTCCCCTGCAGAGAGTAAGGGCGATTTGGATCGGGAGAAGGGAATGAGTGTTTCCTTTTCCAGTTCTGTTGCTTCAGTTGAATGTGGAGCATTCCAGCACATGCATTAAAGTAATTCATAAACAAAAAACAGATCACAGATCTCCTGAGCAATCCATCCATAGACAGGGCCAGGGCCAGACTCGCTAGAGCCGAGTGTGGTCAGGGTTTGAACCTTCAAGCGTTTCTTAGCTCTTTCACCTTCTCGTATGTCTGCTGTTACCTGACTTCCCTTGTTGTAAACTGCCTGTTTCCCATTCCTGCCCTGGCTGAAAGTGTTCCAGACATTTTTACAAAACCTGGGGATCTTGTTAGCAGAACAAATTATGCAAATGCACACACACATTAGCATAATTCTAATTGGAAGCCTTGGGTTTCCATGGTGCAGAAAATAGCACTTTTTCTTTTTAACAGCACAGTATATGCTTGCCTTGGTATAATTGTGATTCAGGTGGTGCAGTCGTCGTAGCAGAATGCCTTCCTGTCAAACCAAACCAGTTCATTCACAGCCTCCAGAGCCGTTTCTTGCAGTTGGCAGGAGCCTGGTCTCTCAGTCCGAGAGACTTGCTTCGCATAACCTGAACCCCACAACCAAGCTCCTCAACTTACAGAGCATAAGCCTCATACAGCTATTTCCCATAACCCATGTTCCTTGCAGATGAACAAAATGTTCATTATCACAGAGTGTGTGAAATGTGGAATAACAAAGATCATGGCCACTGGTCCCATCACCTCCTGGCAAATAGAAGGGGAAGAAATGGAGGCAGTGAGAGATTTTACTTTCTTGGGCTCCATGATCACTGCAGATGGTGACAGCAGCCATGAAATTAAAAGATGCCTGCTTCTTGGGAGAAAAGCAATGACAAACCTAGACAGCATCTTAAAAAGTAGAGACATCACCTTGCCAACAAAGGTCCGTATAGTAAAAGCTATGGTTTTTCCAGTAGTGATGTATGGAAGTGAGAGCTGGACCATAAAGAAGGCTGATCGCCGAAGAATTGATGCTTTTGAATTATGGTGCTGGAGGAGACTCTTGAGAGTCCCATGGACTGCAAGAAGATCAAACCGATCCATTCTAAAGGAAATCAGCCCTGAGTGCTCACTGGAAGGACAGATCGTGAAGCTGAGGCTCCAATACTTTGGCCACCTCATGAGAAGAGAAGACTCCCTGGAAAAGACCCTGACGTTGGGGGAGATGGAGGGCACAAGGAGAAGGGGACGACACAGGACGAGATGGTTGGACACTGTTCTCGAAGCTACCAGCATGAGTTTGACTAAACTGCGGGAGGCAGTGGAAGACAGAAGTGCCTGGCATGCTCTGGTCCATGGGGTCACGAAGAGTCGGACATGACTAAATGACTAAACAACAACAACAACACAAGCTCTGAACAAGGACGCAGGTGGCGCTGTGGTCTAAACCACAGAGCCTAGGGCTTGCCGATCAGAAGTTGGCAATTTGAATCCCCAAGACGGGGTGCGCTCCCGTTGCTTGGTCCCAGTTCCTGCCAACCTAGCAGTTCGAAAGCACGTCAAAGTGCAAGTAGATAAATTGGTACCGCTCCGGCGGGAAGGTGAACGGCGTTTCCGTGCGCTGCTCTGGTTCGCCAGAAGCAGGTTTGTCATGCTGGCCACATGATCCAGGAGCTGTACGCCGGCTCCCTCGGCCAGTAAAGCGAGATGAGCACCGCAACCCCCAAGTCCTCTGTGACTGGACCTAACGGTCAGGGGTCCCTTTACCTTTTACATGCTCTGAACAGCTTTGCACCACCACCTATAAGCATCCACTGATGGTCAAACTATACATGAAGTTCAATAACTTTCCCTTCCATGCAAATTTATAACCATATAAATGATACACTCGTGTTAATGCCGCCCACAACTTCGAACCAAGCAAGGTTGGGTGGCGTTGTGGAACAGATCAGTTCCCTGTCTGATCGCCCAGTGTGCAGTCCGAACAGCCCAGTAGGACTGCCGAGGAAAACCCTTGGACATTACCAGTGGCGCAACCCCATCGTGGCACAGGCCGTGCAACTGGGATCCTGCTGGCAACCATGTTTGAGATCCTGTCCAGTGCCATTTCCAGTCTCCCACCATGTAATGCACTTTGGCCCCAATCCTGATGTTCAAGACTGGGAATGGCCACCAGGACCACATAACATTGGTCCTGTGAGATCTGCATTGGCTCCCAGTACGTTTCCGAGCACAATTCAAAGTGTTGGCACTGACCTTTAAAGCCCTAAATGGCCTCAGTCCTGTATACCTGAAGGAGCGTCTCCACCCCCATCGTTCAGCCCAGACGCTGAGGTCCAGCTCTAAGCGCCTTCTGGCGGTTCCCTCAGTGCGAGAAGTAAGGCTACAGGGAACCAGACAGAGGGCCTTCTCAGTAGTGGCGCCCGTCCTGTGGAACACTCTTCCATCAGATGTCAAGGAAACAAACAGCTATTTAAAGCAGCTATTTAAGCAGCTTAAAAGACATCTGAAGGCAGCCCTGTTTAGGGAAATTTTTAATATTTAATGCTGTGTTGTTTTTAACACTTGATTGGGAGCCGCCCAGAGTGGCTGGGGAAACTCAGCCAGATGAGTGGGGTATAAATAATAATTTGTTGTTGTTGTTGTTGTTGTTCAAGAGACTGAGGCACCCTGGGCAGAGCAGAGAAGTTTCTGCCCACTCTCCTGCCTCTGGCACCTGCCTGCCTGCTTTCCCCCTACTACCCCAGCTCAGATGTGCTTGGAAAGGGCGCCAAACGCCAGGAGGCAAGCTGGGGAAAGAGGGCAGTGCCTGGCTGGGGGAAGGTAGCTGCGCAAGGGAGGAAAGGAAGGAAGAAGGCACCAACATGCAGAAAATATTGGGGGGGCTGGCTCCCCTAAATATTTTTTGGGGAGGTGAAGGGCCCCGGGCCCCATAGAGTTGGCACGTATGGTCCATATGTGTGATCCATATGCAGTGTGCATGCACTTTCTCAGTCTTTTTGTCCAGCATGTAAGAATCAGTGTCTGCATAGAGATCTCCCTTGCTGGATCAAGGTGAATTAATTCTAATGCTATGAAATCTCCATTACAGTATGTTCACTATGAAATTTTTGAGGGTGGCTTGAACGGGGAGTAGGTACTAATATATGAATCTCCTGTGTCTCATGCAAAAGACAAATTAGCTCTTGCATAAATATTTCAACCTTAATGGAGGGACTTGATGGAGTTTTCCACCCGAGTGTAAGGACCTCTTTGTTCTTTAGGCAGTACACAGCATATATAATTAATTAGCTCAATATCGACATTCCTAGATTTTCTGGTTGTGGTTTCCCCTCCCTCTGAGCTGGCCATGCTGCTTTTGAATGATGAAAATGGGAAGCTCATAAGTGATTTATTTTTGTAATTAATTTTGGCAAGTATCAACTAATACTCCTCGCGCCCGAGCTCTTTGCCTTGTCTCATTCAGACACCTTTAATTTAAGGCGAAACCCGTGGGTCTGAATGATAACAATGAGCGAATGTACCTCGATTTTAATTTTTTTTTTACAGAAACAAAAATGCACCACTTCATTATTTTCACGTGCCATTCATTTTAGGAAGCGGTCAGTTAAAAAGACTATATACCATGTTTTCCCATCGGTGCCAATTTCAAACACCTATAGTGGTGTTTGGGAGTGGCACAGTGTAGATTGTTTGAGGATTGCAGTTTTATGACCTGATAGTCAATGTGACTTGGGGTGTGTTGAAAGCACTTAACCACTAGAATACAGGAGCTGCCTTATACCAAGTGAGATGATTGGTCCACTTTGCTCACTCTTGTCTACACTGATTGGCAGCTGCTCTCCAGGGTTTTATGCCTGGTGGCCTTTCCCTGTCAGCATCGCCCTTTGAGCCAGTGCCACCGACTGGACTCATGCACTTCAGCCCCGACTGGGCTAGGTGAGCTGGGTAGCACTTCCAGAGACCACCTTCTACACAGGAACAGGTCAAAGTGCTGTGGACTCACAGCTTAGAGTTGTGAGCACCGGATTCACTCCAACAAGAAGACAGAGTATAGCAGAGCATAAACAACTCAGAGAGCAGCTCTGTAGAATATCTTCTTTATTCTATCTACAACTATAATACACAACTATATAGAGAGCTAAATGAGGTCTAAATGAAAAGTGCTGAACTGCACTGAGTGTCTGCAGCTGCTCTTAGCAGCAACCTTATCTATACACACGATCTCTCTCTAACACTCAGTCTCTCTCCAACACTTTGATGTGAGGCTGGAGCGGAATAAGTAGAGAGCAGAAAACCACCTCTCCTCTCTGGAGAATCAGCAGAGAACATCAGCAGATTCTTGGATATGGGAGGGGTGAAATCTCCTCATCCCCATCCTTACCTGGAGATACCGATAATTTTACCTGAGACCTTCTTCATGCAAAGCAGAATCTCTACTCCTGAGCTATGCCTAAAGGTTCTTCTGTGCTGAACAGATGCTTGTCTGTTGGGATAATTCCTAGTTCTCCTTGCCTGTCCTGCTGATGTCTTTGTGATCCTTGTCGATCACTTTCCTTTGCTTTCTTTGCTGCCGAACTGCAGATTGTAAACTCCCTGGATGCAGGCTGCCTCTCTTTTGCTTGTGTTATTCTGTAACGCTCCATGCATTTCGATGACACTGTAAAACAATGAATAGCGAGCTGACAACCACCTTACCTATTTGACGGGACTGGATTTGGAGAAAGCGGTGCTTGGATTCAACTGTGCAGATGCATGCTTATGGGGCCTTTGTAGCCAGAAGAACAAACTATGCACAGATACTCGTGCAACATATGGGTTGAGATATGTTTCCTAATTTATGGACCCCCCCCCCCGAAGTGCATTCTTAGTTTTACTAATGGAAATATTGTAACTGCTTTTGCAATCTAGAAAATTATTTCAATTACGACTTTGTGGTAAAAGATGGCAACGTTCCCATTTATTTCTGAGCCCAGTATTAACTGCAGAAAATGCATCTGAATATTTGTTGTTTTATAAATACTAGTCCTAGGAAGAATTACTAGGAAATGCCTGGTAGAATCTCTAATGGTTTTCAATGTTTCCTGGAGTTTTATCCAAACTATAAGATGCTCGCCACCTGGTGGTTGTTTCCTACCCTTTTGGCTTACGAAAAAAGCAAGTGTCACTCAGTTTTAGCACCCCTGAATATGGGTGCCTGGAAAGTCAGACTCCATACGAATGCTAATTAGCTGAGATGTAATTGCCTGGCAAATTACTGAGTTAAAAATAAATAAGGAGAGGGACTCAAAGGGTGTCTCTGGAAATGAAACTGTACAGAAATTGACTGGCCAGCATAATAATCATCTATCTGTCAGCCAGAATAAAAACAAATATGTTATGAGGGAGAACGGAGTTTGCAAATTGCTCTGCAATTGTGGCAAGCTTCTAATGGACTTGGCTGCTGAAAACACAGGGTGGGATTCACCTAATGAATCTCGGCAGTGGAAGCCCTGTGCAGGGACTACTGCACGTACAATGCGGTTTCCTCCTCCTGCCCCCTCCCTAGAATTGGCTCTGAGAAACCCCAGAACAGTGTGCAGGGGAAAGAGAGGGAGGAATCATTCCATCTGGCCAGCTGAAATGCCAGCAGATGTAAAGATAGGAAGAGCGGAACGTTGAATTCCACCCACTATTTCTATAATTTTTTTAAAGAATGCACTCAGAGGTAAAGGTGTGTGAATTCTGACCTTGAGCAGTAACAGCATATCTGCACAGCAAACTTCTATCGTTTCTATCCATATATCCTGTCTGAGCTGTCATGGATTCCACCAGAGAATTATGGGAATTGTAGTTTGATGAGAGTGTTGAGTTCCCTCTGGGCCCTACCTGACACTCACACACAGACCAGCACTAAAGTACCCAGAGTTCATTGCGGAGACACACAGGTGATTCACACAGAACACAGCTAAACTGTCAAAAGACGCAGTGATAGCTGCCACAATCGCTATTAAACAAGTCTGCAGTGTATATGTTTTCTTTTCGCCCGTTGAAGGTGAAGGGAGCCAGCTCCCAACCCTTTCTAGAAATTCAATAATGGCCTGTGACAAATCTGTGGTGCCACCACGCTTGAAATTCTGGGTATATTTATGGCTGAGTTGGAAGAGGTGCAGAAAAGGGCAACTGAAATGATCAAGTGATTTGAACAACTTTTTTGCGAGGAAAAGGGCACAGCATTTGGGTGCCTTTTACGCCTGGAAAAAGGTCAAGTAAGGGAGACACGATAAGGGGGGGTTGCAGTTATGTGTGGTATGGAGAAACTGCAAGGGAGGGGGAATCTGTTGCTCTTTGTAAACTTTGGATCATCGTTTCTGTCAGTCCTAGTAAGCATGGCCAATGTTCGGGGATGATGAATGTTGCAGTTCAAGTTCCGCATCCCTGGAATGAGGAGACATTTTCCTTTCCTCTCTCTCTTTCTCTCTCTCTCTCACCTTACGAGTTCCAGGAGACATGCAATGAATCCAAATGTTGGGCGATTCACACAGAGCACAGCTAAACTTTCGGAAGACGCGATGATAGCTGCCACCATCAGCTTGAAGCTTGTCCAAACTTACCTTTACTCCCTTCTTTCCGGGCCTGGACTGCACTTTAAAGCTCTGGGTTTGTCGGTTTGTTTTTCTCTGGCGCTTCCTCCGTGAAAACCTGCTCTTTAAAGCTCCGTCGGAACAAACAGTATTCTGTGGAAAACCTAAATTCATGGTTGCTTCGGTAGAGCGCTAAAGAGCAGGTTTTCGCAGGGAAAGCTCTGGGGCGAAACAACGACAATGACTCGGAGCTTTTAAGTGCAGACCTGGGGCAAAACGTAAGTGTGGATAAGCCCTTCCCTGGCTTTATGCCTGGCAGACAAATTCACAAAGGAAAAGGCTAGGAATGGCTACTAGTCATGATGGCTGTAGGCTACCTCAGAGGCTGCTTGTCTCTGTATACCAGTTGCTTGGGAACACAAGTGGGAGACGGCTATTTTCCCTCGTGCTCTGCTTGTCATCTTTTCACTGAGCATCTGATTGTCCACAGTGGGTAACAGGGATGCTGGACTAGATAAATCTTTGATCTGACCCAGCAGGGCTTTTCTAACATTCTTACAATATGTTCCTGCCCCAGTCCCTTGCCAGTGCTGTGGGGATCTGTTCACACTGGGGAGCCAGTGTGGTGTAGTGGTTAAGAGCAGGGGACTCGTAATCTGGTGAACCGGGTTCGCTTCCCCGCTCCTCCACATGCAGCTGCTGGGTGACCTTGGGCCAGTCACGCTTCTCTGAAGTCTCTCAGCCCCACTCACCTCGCAGAGTGTTTGTTGTGGGGGAGGAAGGGAAAAGGAGATTGCAAGCCACTTTGAGACTCCTTAGGGTAGTGATAGCAAATCACTGATATCAAGGGGGATATCAAATCCAAACTCTTCTTCTTCCATGTTTTCTCCTTATCTTTTTTTTGGGGGGGGGGGAGAGGAGCAGTATCACTGAACTATAGAGGCCAGAATTATGGAAGGTCATATCCAAGAGCAATATTATGATAGATCATTACCTAACACCAGTGTTGGCAAACAGATATGGGGGGAAACCAGCTTTTAAATAAAATCTCAGGCTGACTTCTGCAGCCTCTTATTATCATGATAATTTCAATTATATTATCATACATATTTTGGGTCCCCCACTTTGTATTTAACAGGTTCATCAATGGCTATTTAAATTGGTTAACTGCTTTAATAAAAGGAAGAACTTCTGCATTTCATAAATCACACCACTATTGGGAGTTTCAGAGTTTCTTGTTCTGGGACTGGGGCAAGGTTTTCTCACCTTTTCTTGTGTTCTCTTTTCAGGGAAAACAAACGGTACCGAGTCTACGTAGTCATCCCACTGCTGCCAGGATTTGAGGGTGATATTTCAACAGGAGGAGGAAATGCACTGCAAGCAATCATGCACTTTAACTACAGGTATCTTGGGTTGTTCTGACTGCCCCAAATTATTTTGGTCTCTGCAATATGCTGTGGTGGTGTTTGTGAAGGGAATCTAGGCAGCACACAGTTGAGGTCAGCATCAGTCTTCTGTGGAGTCTCTCAGGCAAAGGGGTAAAAGGGAATCTGTGATTCAGGCTTTGCCCCAGGATCCAAAGACCTGACGCATGGAAGACCTTGTGCAACAGCTTGCACTCTGCAGGATAACAGTGGAATTAAAAAGGTAAATGGTAACATGTAAGGGGGTAGGAAATGTTGGGGCCACTGGACAGAGTTGGAGGAACAAAGTTTGAGACTTGGGTGGTATCCAGTGTCCTTGTTCCAATCCGCACCCTCTCCAAATCTGCTCCAGGGGTGGATGAAGGGCATTGTGGAAAACCCAGAGCAGATTGAGCGGGTATCGAGGAGTGGGAGAGAGAGAAGAGAAAGGTTCTGTCTTGCAAGCATGAATTCTTGCAGTAATGCAAGGAAGGACTTAGCATCGCTGTGGAAACCAGCCCTTGGATTTATAAACAGAAGCTTGGAGGGAGTGTGTTTGGTGTGGAAGGGTATTTTATACTCAGTTGCCAAAACATGCTGAAGAGTTTTCAACCATTCCTTTCCTCAGAGGCCTCCGTCAGAGGCACGAAGAGCCCTGTGTTTCCTCTTGCCAGTTCAAATAAATATGTGTTATTGCACATTTCTGTCAAATAGCCAGCAGAGGGAGCACAGGCTTTTTGTGTTGGGCCTTGCTACGGAAACCTCACAGGGCACATTGGCTTTTTAATTAAGCTTTCGCCTTCTATTTCCTAGTATCTCGCTTATAGGCAACAGGCTGCGAAAGCAAGAGACCGCACTTGGGTGCCGTTTCCCCCAAACGTCATTTTCCTTTTTAAAAAAGTTGCTCGGTATCCCTGATTCATGCACCATGACTTGGCAGATGTGCCATGGCTCCCTCTGAGCCAGGCCTGCGACATGCAGCCGTGTTGTCAGAGTGACTCATGTGTATGATCCACTCCCTGGCGGGTCCATGGATCACTTAAATCATCCCATGTCTGGAAATGGTGTTGGGTGACTGATTGCTTCTGGCTTCCGACACATGTGGTGATTTAGGAGCATAAGACAATGCCTTATCCCGGATTAGATAAATCTAGCCCAGCGTTGTCTATTCTGACTGATAGTTGCTCTCCAGGATCCCAAGAAGGGATCACCAGCCCTGCAACGTTTTGCCTTCCTTATGTTGTGTTGTTTTCCTTTGGAATCAATAGTGTTGCTTGACACCACCTCCCTGCTTTCCATATGAACGTATCTGTTGATTTTAATTAGCCCCATCCTTGTCACCCACCCACATACCGCTGCTTTGTGAGTTTAATTGTGGCATTAATTCTTCCAGGACCATGTGCAGAGGAGATAATTCGATCCTGGGACAGCTGAAAGCAGAGAGTAAGTACTTTGCCTGGCTCTGTGCGCACCGCACACTGTTGGGCCTCAAGGACACTAAACTTTGACTGATATGCCATAAAGCACCCGTTAGCTGGCATAATTGCAGGATGGTAAAACCAGTAGCATAGGAGGCCTCCGTTATGTCAAGGAGATCTTCAGAATGAAGGAAGCGAAGTAGCAAAACAACATCTGGGTGTCTGCTGAAAACAGAATAGAGCTGCAGTTCTTGGCATCCCTTTGGATGCGGCTGAAAATGAATTATTCCCTCCCACCCCCAGCATTTTACTTGCTGATACTATGGTGAGCAGACTCCCTGGACTAGGTTATGTGATGGGTCGCTGTTAGGTAGAGTTGAGGGATGAATTCGGTTCGGTTTTTGGTGAGAACCAGCACAAGGAGAAGGGGACGACAGAGGACGAGATGGTTGGACAGTGTTCTCGAAGCTACCAGCATGAGTTTGACCAAACTGCGGGAGGCAGTGGAAGACAGGAGTGCCTGGCGTGCTCTGGTCCATGAGGTCACGAAGAGTCAGACACGACTAAACAACAACAATGTCATTTGCCCTTCCCAGAATAATGCAGACACCAAAACGCAGTGACCCTTTGAAATCTAATTTCTAAATCTTTGAAATCTAAGTTCTAAACACTTCTCCAACCCAAAACATATGTGCATCATAGGAAAGCATGCATTAAAATGCATACATTTGCGAAAATGTGCATGTTTTGCAAAACTAAGTTTATAGTAGGAGAAATGCAAACTAAAATGCTGGTGAATATTTGGTTAAAACAAATGCAAACTAATGAGAAAGTATGACAAACTAAGTTAAACAAAAATTGAGAGATTTGTCCACCCCTAGTGTCAGGTATGTGGTCAAACTCTGAACCATAATTATTTCTTGATTCTTTTTGTCTTTGGTTTTATGCTACCTATAAGGTACAGTAAGGAAGCTACAGCTGTTAACTCGTAAGTTGACCTGGTAAGGTGGTCAGTACTGCAACTATTCTCAAACTGCAGTAGCAGAGATGCTTCCTAAGCTTATACAAAATATTATATTTGTGATATCTGACTCCTGGTTGGCTTTAAAAAAGTGCACAGGCTGCCTCCTTTTCTTTCTCAGAGACATGGTCAAGATCAGGCAGGGCCTGGAAAGTCCTGTGGAATTGTAGACGTTGTTGTTGTTGTTAAATTATATACAACCCTTTATCCAAGGATCACAGGATGCTTTACAGTATAAACACACAAAAATACATAACATAACAACAAACAATACAATATTCGCCCTTATTATTAAAGTAATCAGGAAGATATATGGAGTGACAAATTAGAACTATACCCAATGGTTATTCTAATGGGAAACTTAAGGGGGACAGTGTTCAGAATAGATAAATCCATGCAAATGTGCTAGTGGTAGCCAGAATTATAATTGCCAAAAATGAAGCAGGTGGATTGGGGGAGACAGAGACAGACAGAAGGTGCCATCTATAAAAGAATGGAAAAAGCAATCTGGCACAAGATCTTAGTGTATTTTTAAAAAAATGTCCATATTGTACAAGAAGTATGGTAGGAGCAGTTGATATGCAAAAAGCTTAATTGACAGCTTGGCAGACATTTATTATTGGAAGAGCAAAACAATGTATTCAAATATCAGTAAAGCTGTTTTGTAGGCAATTTAATTAAAGAGCAATTTGTGTATGTCTATCTATCATCTATCATTATTCTATATCTCTATCTATTTTTTTTATTTTTTGAAAAGTTGTGTTTGAACCATACTAAGCTAGGAAAAGAAAAACTATCTGTATTGCCTGTCCAGGAACAAGAGTTGTCGCACCAAACAAAGGAGGATGTTCATACGACAGTTTGCACCTATAGTGTGCCTTAAGGGCTGGATCTAGACACATTAAAAAAAAGTTTCAGAAAAAACGCAGTGTAAAGCTTATAATGGGAAATCACGTTGCCGAAGGAGCAAACTCCTTAGCGCCACCTAGTGTCACAGTGTAATGACTACCTCTTAATATTCTTACTATTCCTACCACTTCTGTGCAGCTACTATAGCTGCTTTATATGGTGCTGTTAGTTGTCCCACTGCCACACTTTCTTATTCCTAAAGCCTTTTTGTTTCCCTTCCCTTTCCCACCACCTGCCCCTGGCACGCTTCAGTTGGAGACCAATGGATTAATTACATTTCGTTCTGCGGACTCCGAAACCACGCCGAGCTAGAAGGAAAGCTTGTGACAGAATTGATCTACGTTCACAGCAAGCTGATGATTGTGGATGACAACACAGTCATCATTGGTAAGTGAGAAGCTTGTTAAATAAGAGTGTTTTGTTACAAAGCATTTCAATTAAAACTCCTCTGCAGGTTTTTGGGGTTTTTTCTAGGGTCTGTCCAATCCTAGGACTGGTGGTGCTGCTGTGCTGATTGCTCAGCTCAAAGTAGCATCTTTAAGCTGATACAGTGGTACCTTGGTTCCCAAACTTAATCCGTTCTGGAAGTCTGTTCCAAAACCAAAGCGTTCTAAAACCAAGGCGTGCTTTCCCATAGAAAGTAATGCAAAATGGATTAATTCGTTCCAGACTTTTAAAAGCAACCCCTAAAACAGCAATTTAACATGGATTTTACTATCTAACGAGACCATTGATCCATAAAATGAAAGCAATAATCAGTGTACTGCACTATAAAATAAATAAGAACGTATTGTAGATAAAAATGTATATATATTTTTTCTTCGTGCACTGATGATAGTCTTTGTTTGGATATTGGGCTATTATTCATTTCTGCAGTCACACAGTCAATCAATCAGTAGCTGAACTGGTTTCCACACAGTCACAAAGACAAGTCGCAAAAATGAAGTCACAGGTCAGTCCCATAAAATGAAGAACAAGTCACAGTGAAAAAAAGACACACAAAATCCACACAAACAAAAATGCAAAAAAGAGCAAAAACAAAAGCTCCAAATATCACCTCTTTGTTGCGTGGGTGCTTGGGACTTAGCAGCCGACAGACTCAACAGGAAGCCTCTGATTAGCATTTAGAAATGAAACACACTCAACAGGAAGTGGAACATGTTCAGCTTCCAAGGCAAAGTTCACAAACCAGAACACCTACTTCCAGGTTTGCAGCGTTCTATTTCCAAGCTTCATAAACCAAGGTACCACTGTATTAGCATCAGGAGAAGTATATTTGCCCCCGAAATGCCACATAAATCGTGACCAGCACATGATAAAGATCAGCCATGGGACACTGGAAGTCAAAGACTGAAGGAGCAAGCTGTGAGGGAAACTTGAGTTAAAGGGAATGAGTCAGTACAGATTCAGATGTTTGCAGATGTCCAGGAAGCAGCTGACCAGACCCAGGGATGTTTGCGAGGGACTTTCAGTCCTTCTGGGAGCAAATGAAGGCATGAAGAAATGATCTGAAGAAACTGCAGTGAAGTAGAATGCTTTGCTGACACTTTCCAGGCCCTCTCATGCAGATTGGAAGATCGAGGGTCCCTGTCGCTAAACTCTAGGCCCAAAGGAGGATCAACTCCTTATTTTTTTAATAAAAAAAATACTGGTAAATTATGTAAGACTTTTGCAAAGGGCACCCAGGCTCAGTCACCTCTATCAACCTGTAACCTAATCCCGCTAGACATTCTCCCTCTTGCATTTCTCCTTGTGCTGCAGCTTTGACAAAAGCTCACCAGGCACAAAAGGAACGACAACTTTAAGCGAGAATCCCCTGGCTTGATTATTGCACTCGGTGCAGTTTGGCATAACTGGGAGGAAATGATGCCCAAATCACCGACAGGAAAGAAATTTGCCCTTCTCTGCGACGGTCTTCTGTGGGGAACTGGGCCCATCTGGCGCGTCTCAAGCTTGGGATCTGTCTTGAAACTTTGGCGACTTGTCATCTGCTCTTCAAAGTACAGAACATGCTGTGAAATTTGGATGCTTTAGGCTGACATGTGTGCTCTATCGGCTCCTTTTCCAAGGGATTTGGGGAGGGGGGAGGGGGATGTGTTGACAACAAGGCAGTCATCTTCCTGCTTCTCTTCTCTCCTGCTAGTGGTTGCAGAGGGCAGACTTTACTCATTCTCCTTCTCGATCTCAGAATAGGAAGTAGACACAGCCTTGTTTAGGTTGCCTTCCAAGAAAGCTGTTGCATCAGTAGGAGCCTTGTGTACGGTAGACATTTTGCCCAAGAATCCAAAACTGCAAAAATCATGGTGCTGCTGTTTCCTGTCCCCAGAGTGTCACGGCCAGGTCAATGGGCGATTGAAGTCCCGTCTGAGGACGTCGGGACCGGGGGCAAGATGGTGGTGTGGGAGCAGGAACGCGAGTCCAGAAATCAGGGGGTCTGAGGGTCTGGAAGCAGGGAGGCACAAAGTCAAGGGTCCGAGGGTCGAGAAGCAAGGAATCACAAAGTCAAGGGTCTGAGGATCGAGAAGCAAGGAGTCAAGGAGCCGAGGTCCAAGGATCAGGAAGCAAGGAGCCAAACGCAGCAAGGCAGGAAATGTGTTGCTGTGGCAAAGAGCCAAAGCAAAATGCTGACCTTATATCCCTTCCCGGCTCTTGCCACCGGGTGCAGTGAGTTACCAAGCGGCCTCACCTGTGCAGCTGCACCTTGCCTCTCCAGAACAAACTTATGAAGGCCCCAGTCCTGCAAAGCCCTACTGGTCACAGGGCCTGGCTCCTGCACACACTCCTGACACAGAGTAGCTTGCTTATTGTATTACTTAAATGTTTCTCAATTTTAATGAAAACTACCCAGAGTGATGTGCAGCACATTAGCACAACCTCAATGAGAACACCTGGATAGTTGTAAACAAATCATCCACTGAAGCAAAGGAAGACACACCTCTGGAAGGTGTTTCTTACATGGCTGGCATTAAGTGGAGCTGAAAAGGCTTCCCTCAAATAAAAGTTTTTGAGTAACATTAAAGAGAAGGCTGGGACGTGGGTGGCGCTGTGGTGTAAACCACTGAGCCTTGGGCTTGCCAATTGGAAGGTCAACGGTTCGAATCCCCGTGACGGGGTGAGCCCCCGTTGCTCAGTCCCTGCTCCTGCCAAGCTAGCAGTTTGAAAGCACGTCAAAGTGCAAGTAGATAAATAGGTACCGCTCCGGCGGGAAGATGAACAGCATTTCCGTGCACTGTTCTGGTTTCGCCAGAAGTGGCTTAGTCATGCTGGCCACATGAGCCGGAAAAACTGCGGACAAACATTGGCTCCCTCGGCCAGTAAAGCGAGATGAGCACTGCAACCCCAGAGTCGTTCATGACTGGACTTAACTGTCAGGGGCCCTTTAACTTTAGAGAGAAAGCTAAAGTCTTTGGGGGGGGGGAGTCTCATCATGGAGGTGGGTTTCATGGATTTTTTTGCCTTAAAACACCATAATTTCCTGATCTTGCAATGCTGTGTAACCCAAGGAGGTGAATGAGGCTAAAATATTGCAGCAGGTAACCAAGGCTGAGTCAGAACCAAACTAGACTTTGCACAGGAGACACACACACACACACAGAGTTCAGTTATTTTAATTAAAAACATCCACACACAAAAACCTTGGATTTGATCAGTGACACAGTGATATGACAAGAATGGTTTGAAGACTGGGGCAAAGCTTTGAACCTTTTTTCCTCTAAGCGTATTTTGCTCAAAATCCCTACTTTTTCACCTGCAGGGAATATATGTTTTGGCTTTTCCTCTGTGGATTTTAAAAAAAACCATATAGCTGAAGGGAGGGTTCAGTTTTTAGTATGGAAATAGGCAAAGTGTTAACCTGCACCTCCCCTTTCTTATTGCAGCCTCCTGTGTCTTGTTAGTTATTTTTAAAGGACTGGAAATAGTTACTTTCCAGGGCCCCTGCATATCTCTATTTTATTGTGCGTTCATGATGTTTTGTGTTCACGATGCTATCAGGGCAGTCATACGTGACACGTTTTCAATCCTGTTTGTGTCTGCAAATGTTTTGGGGCAGGCATCCTTGCCTTGTTTCCAGTTGGTGCGTATCCTGTCTATAAGCTTCTCAGATGAAGCAAACACTACTTCCTTGTCCCTGGGATGGATGAATAGATCCCTGTGACACTGGGCTGCTGGCCTCACAAAAAGCAGCAACATTGACAGCTACCACAACATTTCCCATGTTCCGCTTTAGGCAATTTTTTTTTCCTACCTAGCAGACATTTCGGTCTTACAGTGTAGTTGCATCGCTCTGCAGAAACAGCTTGGAGCTGCTGGAGAAATTAAGCTCCAGACTTTTTTCTTCTTCATTTGGATTGAGAATTGTTTAACCTCTCATATGCTGGAGTTTATGAAGCATGTGGTATGTCTTCCTCTTTTCCTGCTCTCCTGCTTCTTCTTCTCCCCATTGTGCCATTGGCTGTTTTTATGGGGTTTTGATTCTTGATGCTAGGAGCTGCCTTTGACATCAAGGCTGCCGTAACAGATCTTCATGTCCAGAGCCCCCGTTGCTCCAATTGTGGGTAATGTTCACAAGGCATTTATACTGGTCGCCTTCAGAGTTTGCACAAATCAGCAGAGGTAATTCAGCCTCCCCTGCTCTGTTGCCTGCTGGTAAAAGGAAGAGTTTTCAGCTGGTTATGTGGCCCCGTGGATAGTTTTAATAAAAGCTGAAGGTAGTGCGATGGAGGCATTGTTGCCCATCAAAACAGATTTTGCAGGTATTCGTTAGTTCTTTGGTTGGTAAACAGATGTCTGGAGACCAGGAATGAGACACAGCATATAGAAGGGGGTCTTGGGTGACCACTTACATAAAAAGAGGTGTTTTTAAAGAAACAGTTAGCAATTTGCATAAGCTCATATACACATGCACATTTAGCAACGATTATTGTAATTTCCACGGGACGCAGTGGGCACTGTGGGTAAAACCTCAGAGCTTAGGACTTGCCGATCAGAAGGTCGGTGGTTCGAATCCCTGCAACGGGGTGAGCGCCCATTGTTTGGTCCCAGCTCCTGCCCACCAAGCAGTTCGAAAGCACTTCAAAGTGCACGTTGATAAATAGGTACTGCTCCGGCGGGAAGGTAAACGGCATTAGTCATGCTGGCCACATGACCTGGAAGCTGTACGCAGGCTCCCTCAGCCAATAAAGCGAGATGAGCACCGCAACCCCAGAGTTGGCCACGACTGGACCTAATGGTCAGGGGTTCCTTTACCTTATTTCACTATGCATCTTGCTGTAGTGAAGAAGACTATGGCCAGGTGACCTGTGTGCCTACTAGTGATGGGTGGCTTCAGGTTCCCTGCCGCTCTTCCTTTTTGGGGATTCTTTTAAACTGCACTAGGACCAGATGGAGGACTCTGTTCTGTAAATTAGGATCCACATCACAACCTTTGTAGGTTTCAAAACTTAGGCCTGTTTTTTGGACTACAACACCCATCATCCCTAGCTAGCAGGACCAGGGGTCAGGGATGATGGGAATTGTAGTCCAAAAACAGCCAAGTTTGGGAAACATTGTTTTAAAAGAAACCTTTTTGCAAGCACTTCCGTGCCTGTCTCTTGACAAGCACAAAGAGGGGTAACTTATTGCCAGTGCTTATCCTGTTCTCAATCCAACAACAAATATGTTCTGTGAAGACGAAGCATCCTACAGAGGCTGCGCTGGGATATAAATTGAATTATTATTATAGGTCTCGTAATCTGTGCTGCAGTGCAATCTGAAATATGAGCGTCCTTTGTTTGGTCAATTGCCAGGTGGTCCTTTTGAGCCACTTTAAAACATTAACTTACACAAACCATGTTTCTGTGTCTCTTCCTTTCTCCCTCCCAATGTCATCCATAGGCTCTGCTAACATCAACGACCGCAGTATGCTGGGCAAGCGAGACAGCGAAATGGCCGTCATCGTGCAGGATACAGACACCCTTCCTTCAGTGATGGACGGAGAAGGCTACAAAGCGGGGCGGTTTGCTCAGTCTCTCCGCCTTCAGTGCTTCAGGTACCACCGCAGCCCAGAGCTGCTTTGTTAAGAGTAGGGCTGCAACCCAACTTAAGAAGAAGGAAAAAATAAATTGCTTCATAATAGGAGGTTTGGAGTGCAATCCTATCCATGTTTGCCCAGTAGTAAATACATACAGGTCCTGCTTACCAAACACAGTGCGTTCCCAGGAGATCATTCATTAAGCGACTGTTCACTTAACGAGTCCACAATTTCCATTGATTCCTATGGGAACATTTCTAATCTGTGATTTGTTCAGTCTCTCCCCGCTGACCCTCCATGGTTTCTTCCTGAAATGGCTGCAGCCAACTAGTAAAAGAGAGACAAAGGAAAAACTGATTTGTCCATCTCCCTCCCTCTCTCCCTACATGATTTCTGCCCGAAAATGGTTGCCGCTGACCGGCAAAGCACAAAGAAGTAAGGAAGTGGGCAAACTTCCATTTGTTTGGATATCTGAATCAGGCGTTCGTGTGGTGAGGTTTGGGCATAATTCTTTATGTCTCCAATAGTGTATAATTCCCATACCATTCTTTTTTCATCTTCCCCCAAATCTCAGAGTTGTCCTTGGCAGTTCAACAGACCCTAATGATATCCAGGATCCTGTCTGCGACAAATTCTTCAAGGAAGTGTGGGTTGCAACGGCTGCACGCAACGCCACTATATATGATAAGGTGATATATTTACTCCTGCGTTCCACTCTTCCTTCGTGAATGTTATGAAGGAGAATAGAGAGCGCCCTCGCTTTGTGGGTGGGGCATTTAAAGGAGGGGCAATTCTTCTAGAACCTTCCACAAGATACTCTGAGGGGCAGAGTAACCGCTTTGGGGGCATTGAGCCCCAAGAAGCTGGGCTCTGTGCCCTTATCTGCTGTTAGATTTAGCAGAGTTTGGTAGTTTTCAGTTTTGTCTGGAAAATAGTTGCAGAAACCCAGGGGTACATTTCAGGTTTTCCTCTGTAGTGGAATGGACGAGTAACTTATAATCAGTCAAAATGTGAGTATGAACTTTAACATGGATTCCCCCAAAGAATCTTGGGAACTGTAGTTTGATGTGAGTACTAGAGAGGGGGGAGAAATGCAGTTCAGTTCACATTAAAAGGCAAGCATATATAATTGCGCTTTCCAAAAGAATATGTGAACCAAACACAGCTATCCTTTGAAATTTATACTTCTCTGAATTGTGCAGCGCAGTTCTCCAGCCAAGAAGCATGTACAGAAGTACACATACTTGGATAAAGTATGCATACAAAGGCTTATGTTTGTGAAAATAGCATACAAAATGCATTGCGTTGGGGGAAACGGCTTTGCAAAAGTATATATATTAAGCCAAACATGTATATTAGGAGAAAACCATACTAAATGCTGTGTTATTTTACGAGGTGAGGGAAAACATTTGCAAACTGATATGTAAATATGGAGAACTGAACATATGTTTGGGGAAAGGAGAAAAACCAAAACTGACAGATTTCAGTTGTCTGTTTGAGATCCCTAGACCTTGGCACAGACCTGCAGTTCCGTGGGGAGAGGTGGTGCCCATTAAGCCCCTTGAATAAGTCTCTGGTGTAGATGGGCCTTTGGAAAGACTTCTGTGCTCACATTCCTTTTCTTCATCCATCTCTTGAATTAGGTTTTCCGAAGCCTTCCCAATGACGAAGTAACTAGCTTGGCCAAGTTACGGGAGTACATCACTAAGCCGAAGCTCGCTTGCGAAAATCCTGCCAAAGCAGCAGAAGAACTCAAAAAGATCCATGGGTTTTTAGTTCAGTTCCCCTTTGGTTTCCTGCAAGAAGAGAATTTGCTTCCCTCTGTCGGGACAAAAGAATCAATGGTGCCCATGGAGACTTGGACATAAGGATCCAGCATATGTTGGATTTAAGAACACAAAAAGCAAAAACAGGGTTCTCTGGAGATCTGCTGAATCGATTGTGGTTGCATGGGATGTTTTTGCCAAGTCTGCACCGATCCAAAAGTGCCTTTTGGTGGAAGAGCTTCAGAGAAAACAACAGTGTAGCAGGGCGAAATGTCGAAAGCAACCGATAACTGACAAGTTCTGCTCACGGATAAAAGAGGACTTGCAATTAAGCAACCCAGGAAGGAAGGGAATTGCAAGCCACTTTCTCGAAAGACCACAAGTCACATTGCAAGACGCCACTTATTCCATGCATGCTTGCTCTGCTTGGCCAATGGCCTCAAAGAGAATTCAGAAACTCATTGCCATAAAGAACTGGGAGAAAGCGCCTGTTCGTCCCACCTGTCTTTTACACTGGAGAATGTTTGGCAACCACTTGCCACAACAATAACTAAGGCCACCACTTCCAAGGAAGTACCTCTTGCACTAGACAAAGTGAATTTGCACCCATGTGTCTGTTATGAGCTGTGCACAGAACACGGAGTTATTTGCTGCGAATATGCATGTACTGTCAATGTAATTATTACACCCGTGGTGGATTGTGGGCTATAGCAGTTGGTTAAATCTTTGGCCCTAGGCTACCTAGCTAGAATTTATTTCTTTTTCTTTAAACTCCTGTTTTTTGTGGGGGAGGGGGAGGGTATTCTGTAAATTGACTTCTGAGAAAACACTGCACGCTGCCACTTTGGGCCATGACTGTGATCACTGTCTGTCTGTTGGCACTCAGCTCTTCAGTGCTGTGTTTACAGCAAGAAAATGCTTCTAGTTTTGGACTGTTTGCATGCGTCCCATTACTTCAGTATGGGCTGGAACACTCGGGCTTAGTTCCCACTGTTTAATGCACTGGTTTGCATAAAAGCGCTTTTGATGCCGTGGATCATCAGGGTGCACAGTCCCCCAGCAGCAAGGGTGCTGCTGGCAATGAAGGGTCAACACCACCAAGAGTGAGAGCCAGTGTGGTGTAGTGGTTAAGAGTGGTAGACTCGTAATCTGGTGAACCGGGTTCACTTCCCCACTCCTCCACATGCAGCTGCTGGGTGACCTTGGGCTAGCCACACTCCTTTGAAGTCTCTCAGCCCCACTCACCTCACAGAGTGTTTGTTGTGGGGGAGGAAGGGAAAGGAGATTGTTAGCCGCTTTGAGACTCCCTAAAGGTAAAGGGACCCCTGACCATTAGGTCCAGTCGTGACCAACTCTGGGGTTGCGGCGCTCATCTCGCTTTATTGGCCGAGGGAGCCAGCATACAACTTCCAGGTCATGTGGACATCATGACTAAGCCGCTTCTGGCAAACCAGAGCAGCACATGGAAACGCTGTTTACCTTCCCACCGGAGCGGTATCGATTTATCTACTTGCACTTGACGTGCTTTTGAACTGCTAGTTTAGCAGGAGCAGGGACCGAGCAACGGGAGCTCACCCCGTCGTGGGGATTCAAACTACTGACCTTCTGATCAGCATGTCCTAGGCTATGTGGTTTAACCTACAGCACCACCCGCGTCCCATGAGACTCCTTAGGGTAGTGATAAAGCGGAATATGAAATCCAAACTCTTCTTCAAGTTCTCGGTTATCCATTGTGCTGCATAATGTCATTTAAGTTGTGCCCTTTTTAGTAAAGCACCTGCAGTATGGATCCCCTTCTTCCTCGTGCGATGGATTCCTGGAGCACAGCCAGTCACAATGGGATGCAAAGATACTTTGGGCGCCAGCAACTGGAGACCTGACAGATGCTGTAGCTGGTGCCCAAGGAAGACTGCTCCCTTGTCCAGACAAGGCCCCAAAGCCTGAGCGGTAGTATTTATGACCCGGAAAGCTGTCTGCAGACTCCGGCTTCCTCAGCCTGAAGCAAGAGGAGCACAGTACCCCATAGTCGCCTTTGACTGGACTTAACCGTCCAGGGGTCCTTTACCTTTACCTTATTTATTTGAGGCCACCATCAGTAAAGGAGACTGCGATTCGGCAGTCACAGGGAATTCTGATTCGAGATATGCAGTCACCCGCTAGGGAGAATAAGATAAATGATGTTGTACTATATCCTTTAGCTGTAAAAGATTATGACAGGGTTTTTTTATATATATATAGACTCCCACCTGAAACATAACTGGCACCTCCATCTTCATTTCAAGCATCTTGTTGTCTGTATAGTAAGCAATTTCATTAGGCGGAGGACAGTCTAGTGCTTTGCATTATGCTGATAAATAAGAAAACACTTAACATTCCTCAAGGGCAGGCCGACTTAGTTTCAAGTTGCTATACAGTGCCTGGCATTTCATGCTGCTAATCCATAGCATGGGCAGAAATCACATGCCTTCTTTGCCGACTGTGAATTAGACGTCTGTCGTGATGGTTCAATAATTTATGCACAGCATCCTTTTAGGAGAGAAAACTGCATGGCTAATGTATGTCTCTGTGACGTGCTCTCCATGGCTTACGATTTCTCAGGAAGTGTCGGCTTTCGAATTCGTTCTGCTGCTGCTGCTATTTGCAAGTGGACTTTGGGGATAATTGCTGGGAAATCGGGTTGATTCAGAGGACTACTGTGAAGTGAAGGCACTGTTGTAGATGGAATTGGGTCGCCATGGAGCTTTCGGTTCAGCCAACGCTATTCTGCATATTTCCAGGCCAGGGGTCGCCAACATGGCATCTGCCAGTATCCACCCCCTCCCCATGGCGCCCGTGGAAGGTCCCAGTACATAACCCCACAAAAATCCACAATACGTGAAAGACAGTTTGTTCTTCCTCTTCAGTTCCTGTTTGCACTGGCTCAGCCTCTCCTACTTCGAAACTATGATGCCACTGTTAGGATCCCCTGCTTTCTAGTAGGACCCTTGCAGAGACACATGCCCGACTGGCATGTTCTCCCCCTCCTAGTCGATCGTTCGGGAGCTTCAAAAGCTTTCTTCAGCCCGAACATCACAGCGACTGATGCCAAGAAACATCAGCACACTTTGGGATCTGAAGAACAGTTGCATAACAGAACTCAGCATTTTGGCTAATCTACTTTATTTACATATAAACACACACGGAGCACTGCAACATGGCTCCCTCTCTCTCCAGCATCAGACAGCAAAGAGAGAATGAACAAAGGACAATAGTCCCACTTCACAGAACACAGTAATACAAACATCCTGTCTCCGTCACTTCCCACTCTGTGGAGTCAAAACATGCACCATGTGATAGACAAAAATCCCATAGCTGCAGACACGGGGAATGAATCTTCAACAGTCACACCCCCCACAGCAGCCATTTTGTGACTGGCACCCACGGCACTTTCTTGAAATTCCAAAAAAGTCCACCGGCCCGAAGGCGGTCGGTGACCCCCGTTCTAGGTCAGGGGTGGCACAAGGAAAGAGAACAGGAGAGAAGCATGCAATCCTGTCTGCCACTCTCATAGTACACTGCTGCTCAGGCTGAGCAGACTAGAAGTAAAACCTTACTGAGTCATTAGGGGCACTGTTGCAATTACACTGTCTCATACTTGGGCATTATCTGGTGCTTCCGACTTCACTTCCGGAATGCTGACCCCCAAAGGATGGCCGCTACTGTAATCTGGGCTGTGATTGTTTTGTGGGCAAGTTTGTAGCCCTCTTTGTAGTTGTACAGTGTGAATTATCGGTTCTGTGTTAGCAGCGTTTGCTTTGTAGCCTGAAGGCTTCACGGTGAATCCTGTTGCATCAGGCGCACTGTAGCATCACTAATATAAAGCAAATAATTTCAGAGAAATGTGAAGACCTATAGGTTCACCATAAGAAACATGGGATGCTGTTTTGCAGAGAGAAGGGTTTACTGGCCTGCGTGTTATTATCGGTCAGCTTGACTACCAAGATAATGTTCGTTGATAGACTGCTTGTGAACTTGGTTGGCCCTTTCGATTATTTTATAGGCACTGCAAGCTCTTGTCCTGGAAAAAAAATTACATGGCCTAGACAAATGGCAGCTTCAACTGCAGACCTCATGCCCAGTTTACGGCCATTTAAGCTTGTATAGTAAATTTGCTCCATAAAGCTATCTGTTGTGCTCTAGCTATGTTACCAAGATTTTAACACTGGCATGGATTAATGTTCCTGTGTAGTGCCTCCCATCTACAAAACGTGCTGTAATTTAAATTTTGTTTAAATGTAATTTATGAAAATTAATTCATAGAATAACGCTGAAACATTGGATTCCTTAGATAGGGGTGCTTGCTATATCACACGGCCAGATTTACGAAGGCTTCCATAGCAAACTACTAGGCATCTCATGGCAAACTTTCTGACTGTGGATCTGTTCAGTTTGCTTGTCCAGTTCATCCATTCTTTATTCTCCTTTTAACTGACTACCCACAATCAGTCATGCCTATTTATTGCTGCTGAAGCGTGTCCGGACCCCTTGGTAAATCATTCCAACTTGACTCGCCTTTCTGGATTAGGCTGTTAGTGTTTTGCTGACTTTGAATCCCTCGTGCTTCCATCTATATATTTATTTCCCATGTAGGGTATGGGGAATGAATTCAGTCTGGTTTGCATTGTAATACAAATCTACCTAACGTTCACTTCTCAAAACTATCCACAGCTCTCCTTTGAAATGCACACTTCTCTGAATTTTGCTATTCCGTTCTCCAACCAAATAATGTGTACAGAATAATGTGCATATTAGGACAAAGTGAGCATGAAGATGCATCTGTTAGTGAAAGCAACATACAAAAAAAAAAAGGATTATAATTGGGGGAAAGGAATGCTCAGACGCTAATGAATCTTCATGAGGATTTTTTAAAAAGAAAAATTGACAAACTGGTGCGGAAATTAAAATGAGCTAGAGACTGGAAAAAATGAGGAAGTGCAAGAAACCAAAATGGGCAGATTACCCATCCCTATTCTCAGCTATATGCATTTCAGGCAGAATGTCCTGGGTTTGATCCCTGATCCCTGCAGCTAAGCAGGAGAGCTCTGCAAGTCAGAGCAAGCAATTCTGGACTAGCTATATCAGCAGTACAAGATAGCTTCATATAGTTTCCATATGATTTACAGAACCTTGGCCTACTGAACACCATGCAAAAAAAATTGCAACTGATAGAACATCCATTTTTATCATACAATTTTTTATTTTAAGAAGTTCAGTACCTTTATTCATGCATTGAACCTGCCAGAATCTCTTAGCCATGCTTGCTTGGGGCTGAAGGAATTTGGGAGTTCAACAACCTCTGGAACACCATGGCTTCCCCACTACCAAAACACAGGACAGGGTTGTGGTACCCAGACTATGGAACTCTGCCCTGGGAGTCTTGTCTGCCTTGCAGGGAGTTGAACTAGATGACCCTTGCGTTCCCTTCCAAGTCTACAATTCTGTGATTCATTTCTCTGTTGGCCTTCAGGTGTGTGATATAGAAAGTTTATTCCACTGCACTTTTGGCATGAGTAATAATTTCAGGTCCTTTCTCTCCTATTGTATGCTTTAAGATGACTACTGTTATTTACACTGGTATGCCTGCATCCCTGATACTGTATCACGACACTGATTGCTAATTTTCTGCATTTGTTCTCGTGCCTGATTGTTAGCTACCTTGGGGGACCCAAATGTGGATGAAAAGAAATGTTTCAGTTAATAAGTAAAAGAGGAAGCTTGTGTGGCCCAGACGACATCCTGTTCTGACCACCACTACTCATGTCACTACTTTGAGGACTTGCCAGAAAACCCGTCCATTGCTGCTGTAATTGATAAGCCTCAGAAGCCTGCTGAATCAGGAATCCACGAGGTTGAAGGACAAAAGTCAGTATTGATCGAAATAACCTGCAACCAGTGCGGAATCAGAATGAAAAGCCACACAGACAAATGGAATCCAGAACTTCTTTTCCTCCTGACCTTTTAAGGAGTAAAAACAAAACATGCTGTCGTCTTTGTTTCCCCCGCAATTGTTGCCGGGCCATTTGCACCATCGCAGTTGCTTAAAATAGATGTAGACGCCAAGAATAATTGTAATTTACTTGTCTCCATCCTTGACGCAGAGATAATGGGAGAAAAACAAAGTTAGCTTTTTAATTGGCTGGTCAAACCACTTTCTCCGGATTAACTGAGCAGTAAGACAAACCTGCACCTTTTTGTGTGTGTGTGTGTTTTTCAGAGGGGTTGGGACAATTCTAAATATCTGTGCAACTACATGAACACTGTGAATATGCCTTCTGTGAAGGATTCATAATCGTCCTCTGTTTTTCGTTTTGTTTTTGATATTGCTAATCTTGCTAATGGCTGCTTTTATTATTATTTTTCCTTCTTCCGTGATTGTGACTAAAACGTAATGTATCTGAAAAGAAAATTGCATCCGGGCTCTTCATTTTGAGAGTCGCTTCTTTCTTCTTACAGCCGGGGGACATATTTTTCAGCACAAGAGCTGTTATTCCCTTCTGGGCAGCTTTCCTGGACCACACGCTGGTGATTGAGTGGAAGGAGTGAAGCAATGGATGCTAAGTGTTACTTTTGTATAGTTGATTACTTCCTATACACACGCCTACACCTGCCTTGGACTGGTTGGATGCAGAGGAAAAGGTGGGAGGAACCAACTGGGAACCACCAAAGAGGGTTCAGAGCTTGGGGATTGGTGGTGGAACAACTACGAGGGAGAAGAGGGAGAAGAATGGGAAGAGGTGATGTCAGAAGCTGAAGAGGTAATGGAGCAGGAAGAGGCTGGGGCAGAGAGATGTCAGGCTCAGAGGCAGATGCTGAAGCAGGTGAGTGAGAGGAGGGAAGCCAAGAAGCAGAGATGAGTCAGCTGGGGGAAAAGGCACAGGTGTCTCCCCCTCCTGCTGCAACAAGCTCTCCCAGAACCAGGAGGGGGCTGAAACGGGCAGAGCAGTGACAGGCTGCACATAGGTGCTTTCTTCGATTGCTTGGGGAAAGCCCTGGAGAAGAGGGGGACTTAGGTGGCTGTGAGGAGACAGGGACTTTCTGTCTCGGCAACTGATGCATGGGGTGAGACCTACTGGGGATGAGCTGCTTAGTCCTGGCCCTCAACCAAGTCTGCAGAGATCATGCTAATAAAGAGTTAACTCCAACTTGAGCATTGTGATTTACTGCCGGCTCGCTCTTTGACATCAACTCTCTTTATCTTCCATCCAGAGGTGCAAGAGGGCCTATTAGAACAATCCAGCTACACAAAAAAACAGAAGGAGAGGGCAAGGTAAGGTCAGTAACATGGCTGCCCTCAGAAGAGTCCGTAGGGCCAGGTAGAAAGATGTGAAGGGCCACATTCAGCCCTGGGCTTGAGGATTCACGAATCCTGTACTAAAGCCACAGCTAAGATAATGTTATTTAAATAAGCGCTTAGCTGTGAATGGGGACCTGCAGTGACAGAAACACATTGTTTAGTCGTTTAGTCACGTCCGACTCTCCGTGACTCCATGGACCAGAGCGCGCCAGGCACTCCTGTCTTCCACTGCCTCCTGCAGTTTAATCAGAGTCATGCTGGTAGCTTCGAGAACACTGTCCAACCATCTCATCCTCTGTCGTCCCCTTCTCCTTGTGCCCTCCATCTTTCCCAACACCAGGGTCTTTTCCAGGGAGTCTTCTCTTCTCATGAGGAGCCTCAGCTTCACAATCTGTCCTTCCAGTGAGCACTCAGGGCTGATTTCCTTAAGAATGGATATGTTTGATCTTCTTGCAGTCCATGGGACTCTCAAGAGTCTCGACTCTGCCAAAGTGGCAGGCATGAGAACCAGGAAACAGCCATGCAAGGACCCTAGAAATAGCATTTCAAGATGTAGTGATGGTGATGGGCAGTGATGAACCTGTGGCCCATGCCTGGCATACCAAAATGCAACTGCCAGAGCGCCTTTCTGTCTGGCCCCATCGCTAGCAAGTCCTATCAGCCAGGAAGCAGGAAGGGGTGGGTGGGGGCTCCATCCTGTTTGCTGACCACAAATGCCTCCTAGCAATTGTGCTAACTAGGGTTGCCATATTTCAAAAAGTGAAAATCCAGACAGAAAAGTTGCTGAGCTTTTTTGCCCAAAGTTGTTGAGCTTCTCTCGCAAGATTGCAAAGAAATTGGACATCTTTGAGCTATTTCTGATAAAAATTGGCAGAAGCGACACTACCAACATGGGCTGCCATGTCCTGATTTTCCCAGACATTTCACCAATTTCTGCCCGGACGCTGCTTGCGGCTGCAATATTCTGGATATGTCCGGGGAAACAGCTACACAGGAGAGAGGAGATGCCACTTAAAGGTAAAGGTACCCCTGCCCGTACGGGCCAGTCTTGACAGACTCTGGGGTTGTGCGCCCATCTCACTTAAGAGGCCAGGGGCCAGCGCTGTCCGGAGACACTTCCGGGTCACGTGGCCAGTGTGACAAAGCTGCATCTGGTGAGCCAGCGCAGCGCACGGAAACGCCGTTTACCTTCCCGCCAGTAAGCGGTCCCTATTTATCTACTTGCACCTGGGGTTGCTCTCGAACTGCTAGGTTGGCAGGCGCTGGGACCGAGCAACGGGAGCGCACCCCGCCGCGGGGATTCGAGCCACCGACCTTTCAATCGGCAAGCCCTAGGCGCTGAGGCTTTAACCCACAGGGCCACCCTGATGCCACTTAGCCCATTGCAAAACTGGACTGAAAGGAGAAGTTTCAGTCTCATGCGAAAGAGTGGGCAGAGGCAGAGCAAGAGCAACATTTTTGTCCTGGCAGGACACATTCCAATCTTTTCCCCAGAGCTTTCAAAGTGCCTGAGAGTCAGCTGGTTGTTGGGTGCTTGGGAACCACAGCACAAGGAGATTGCCAGGCTGGCAAAGCTGCTTTCTTCTTTTCCTTTTTTTATAACCTTTTTATTCAAAATTAAAACAAAACATATTATCCAGAAACATATCATCCTTATTCCCCCCCATTTTGCCTCCCTCCCCCTCCCTCCCACCACAGACCCCACCCCCAACTTCCCTCAGTTCCATTCTTTGAATTCTCTGAGAATGCAGTTTTCTGCATGTTACAAAGTTGTATAGATCCTCAAACTATTTAGCTGATTATTATCAATAAAAAGTTTGTGAATGTTTATTCAAGGAGTCCATTTCGCTTTGTTGCATCTTCAAATACTTTGTAAAGGGTTCCCATTCATCTTTAAAGTCACAGTTATCCTTGTCCCGTAGCTTGTATGTCAGTTTTGCCAGTTCTGAGTAGTCCATCAATTTTTCTTGCCATGATTCTTTAGTTGGGGTTTCTTCAGTCTTCCATCCTTGTGCTATTAAAACTATCGGGCCGTTGTTGCATACATGAAGATGTTTTTCAGCTTTTTTGGCAGATCTGTCCCTACAATCCCTAATAAAAATGCTTCAGGTTCTTTAACAAATGTTAAATGGAACATTTTCTTCAATTCGTTGTATATCATTTCCCAAATTTTTTTACAATCCCACCTCATATGCCTTTATCATATGAGGCAAAGCTGCTTTCTGCAGGGTTTGGCTGTGTGATCAAGTTCGCCACAGAGAACTTAGTCGCACAGCCAATCTGGCAGCATTGAACTCATTATCCCTCTTACCTGGGGAAATGGAGTCTCCCTTATTGATTTACAGAACTTATTCTTATGGCTAGAAGCTGATTTGCTTATGGAGGAACATAATGATGGGTTGGGCACACAACTCTCTTGGGAGTTGTATCCAAGGGTTTTGAGTGTAGGAGTCATGCAGTGCTATTGCAATTCTGCTTATGAAGAACGCAAAGGCACAGAAGAATGGTGCTGCTGCGTCAAGGCCAATGGCCCTTCTAGTCCAGCATCCTGATCTCACAGTGATCAGATGGATCCCTATGGGAATCTCACAAGCAGCAGTGCTCTTCCCCTTCTGAAATTTCAAGCAATCTGTATTCAGATGCATTACTGTCCCCAACAGTGGAGGTAGAAGATAGCCATTGTGTCTAGTAGTCATTCGTAGCTTTCTCCTCCATGAATTCCTCTATGTCTTAATGATATCCAAAGCACCAGGAGACAGCTCAACCAAGCCTACAATCCAGGCTGCCCAATTTGTTTGTGATTAAAAAATGCAGGAGATCTTGAAAGAGTGCCACAGGTTTATTGCAGGCCTCCAGGAAAGATGTAGACCAAAGCTGCTGTTAACACTTTCACAGTTCTTTTGCAAAACTCCCAATGCCTGTAACTTTGTTTCCCCCCTCCTAAGCTCCTTGTGATTGGCCATCCTTACCACTTGCTGGAGAGCGAACTGTTTTCTCCATATGCAAATTAAGGGGGGAAAAGGGAAGGGACATAGAGACGCAGGGAAAAGGGCCGACCGCTGATTGACAACCTGTAATCCTTGACTGCTGAGACTTCTGTTTCCCAATTAACTATCCGCTTGCTCCTTGCCGATTGACATGATTACGGATGCTAAGATCACTATAGCACAGTAGGTTCCAGTCAAGGCCCATTATAGAGACCTAGCGGGAAAGGGATATAGGCAGGATGCCATGAAAAAGTCAACATTGCCCAGCTAATACCACATTGTTTTAACAGCTGTTTCCTCTTTCCACCGCATGATGATTTGGTAATAAACTACCACGAAAGAACTGTCTTAAGATCTTGTTTTCGGGTTGCATTATGCTTAACATGCCTCTGGCTCTTTATGAGGGCAAGAGTTTTTTCTGTTACAAAGCCGCATCAGGTCTTCACGGTGCCTGTTTCAGGCATTTTCATCCAGCCTTGAGAGGCCAAACAAGTAAGATTCAGGATGCTTTTTTCATCATCAGGAAGGGCACTTCCTCAGCCAAGGAGCTATGAAGCAGAGAGTTGTAACAGCTTGTTCACACTAGTGTGTCTTCATGCTTCAGAATATGAAAAGGTAGACTTCCCCTTTCCATTCCTTCAATAGAGTCAGAATTAGAGTAGGTCCAGGGCATGGGGGGACACCAGGCAGAAGTAGTGCCCGGGCACTGTGGTTGATTCTCCCCTTGAAATTAAGATGTAATGAATCAGAGGTTGGCATGGCTTTATAAGTTGCTGTCCAAAGAAATGTAGAGACATCACCTTGCCAACAAAGGTCCGTATAGTAAAAGCTATGGTTTTCCCAGTAGTGATGTATGGAAGTGAGAGCTGGACCATAAAGAAGGCAGATCGCCGAAGAATTGATGCTTTTGAATTATGGTGCTGGAGGAGACTCTTGAGAGTCCCATGGACTGCAAGAAGATCAAATCTATCCATTCTTAAGGAAATCAGCCCTGAGTGCTCACTGGAAGGACAGATCCTGAAGCTGAGGCTCCAATACCTTGGCCACCTCATGAGAAGAGAAGACTCCCTGGAAAAGACCCTGATGTTGGGAAAGATGGAGGGCACAAGGAGAAGGGGACGACAGAGGACGAGATGGTTGGACAGTGTTCTCGAAGCTACCAGCATGAGTTTGACCAAACTGCGGGAGGCAGTGGAAGACAGGAGTGCCTGGCATGCTCTGGTCCATGGGGTCACGAAGAGTCGGACATAACTAAACGACTAAACAACAACAACAACACGTCCAAAGAAATTAGACTATGTAAAAATGTCTTTTTTAATGTGGGCCTGCTGGGGTGGGGAAAATGTACAATGCTCAGGGGAGTGTTCTCTTGCCTCCCACCATATTTTGGGAGGACCAATCTGTTGAATGGTCTCTTTTGAAGGTTCATTATTGTTCCACAAGATGTGTATTTCTTTAATGGCCGGAGCAAATAACGTGACCTAGTTTTACAGCTGTGAAGCAGTATAGCAGGTCCTGTTAAGTTATGTTAATTAAGCTGTTGGGTGTAGTATATAAAGAGCAGCACCTAGCTCTCTCAGTGCCCTGGGGGATGGGTCATGCTTATTGATATATTTAGTGTAAAAGGAGTTTTTGTTTTTGTTATTAAAACCTCGCAAAAGTTATTTTGCATTCCTTGTAATGTGTGGTCTCCCCAGCACGCTTTCTGCAGTGCAACTAATCTGCAAATAGCCAACACAATCACCCTTACGGATTTTTGGAGCTCAAATCAGAGTTTTGAGGGTGGCTCTATCTGCTGGTGCTTCATCCCCAAACCCAATAGCAGCCAGTGATCCAGTATTTGACTATTAATGGCCACACACACACACACACACACACACACTTCAGGTGACCTCAGGAACTTTGTCTTGCTATTCGGCCTTGCTATCTAGCATCTTATGCTATTACCGTATTTTTTGCACCATAACACTCACTTTTTTCCTCCTAGAAAGTAAGGGGAAATGTCTGTGCGTGTTATGGAGCGAATGCCTACAGGTGGCGGGGGGGCGGGATCTGCTGCAGTTGTGAGCAGAGGATCCATGGTTCCCCTTCCTTCCCTCCTCCGGGGCTCGCTTTAAAACAGCAAAGCGAGAGAAGAGCCGCTGAGTGGGGAGGAGAGAGGGACAGAGAGCCTGCTTGCTTTAAAGGAGCAAAGCGGGAGAGGAGAGGAGCCGCTTACATGAGTGTAAGCGGCTCCTGTCCGGTTGGCTCCTTTAAAGCAAGCAGGCTCTCTGTCCCTCTCTCCTCCCCACTCAGCTCGCTAAATAGCATTATTAGCAGCATCCTTCTCCACACACCCCATGCGTGTTCCTTGTCCCTTGAGTGCTTTTCCTTCCCTCCCCACTTAAAACATGGTTACAAAGCACGGATCCACATGGATCCTCAGGATTTTTGCACTGGGTCACCCCAAATTCACCATCAGATCACATAGCATGTCCATGGCTACATCTTGCACCAAAAA
This sequence comes from Podarcis melisellensis, assembly GCF_964234715.1. NCBI lineage: Eukaryota > Metazoa > Chordata > Lepidosauria > Squamata > Lacertidae > Podarcis > Podarcis melisellensis. The sequence goes on from NC_138537.1 coordinate 15,028,478, forward strand.
AATCACGCACCCACTGTTGCCTGGGGCTGCAGTGGTGCAAAAACGTGGTTACAAAGCACGGATCCACATGGATCCTCAGGATTTTTGCATTGGGCTACTCCAAACTCACTGTCAGATCACATGTCTGTGGCCACAGCATGAACCACAAAAATCATGCATCCACTGTTTCGATTAGAATATTTATTTATTGTTTCCTCCTCTAAAAACTATGTGCGTATTATGGTCTGGTGCGTGTTATAGAGCGAAAAATAAGGGGTATGTATGTCACATTTAGGGAGGACCACTAGCCATGACTGCTGCAGGATGGATCCTGCCTTGGCATTCCAGCTGCTGAGAATTGCAGGTGTGAAGACTGGTCAGCCATTGTGAGGGCATGATGTTGGAATATAATGGGTTTTCCGCCTAATCCAGCGGGGATCTTCTTATCGTCTTATGCTATGTCTTCAGGTGACAGCAAGAAAATAAAATATAAATTAAAAATTGACTTCCTGTCAAGGCAAGAAATTTGACCCAGGAAAATATTCCATTCATCCCAGCCTACTTTTGGCTGACCCTATAATTGACAGAGACTGTCTGCTTTCTTCTCTAGTTTTTGTTTTGTTTTGTTAAAATGTGGGGGGTTTTTTTTGGGGGGGGAGCGGATATTGTTCCAGTTTCTGGGTCGCATTTTCTTAGGCTTTGTTTCCACGCAGGTACCTCTTGTCCAGTCAAGTCTCCAAGCATCCTCCCTCTCCCTCCCTCTCAAATTCACAATCAATCTGAATTCATTTATCCACAGCGCGCGTGTCAGCTCATCACGTTTTGCGTACCATTCCTCAGAAAGCACCGATGCAAGCAGACTGATGGGTTCTGCGAGCTCAAATCCCAAAGGGGTGGCGGAAGAATACTCATTTTTTATTGGAAAAATCAAAAGTGACGGGAACAAAATTGGTTCTACCGTTTTGATTGATCACAGGGAATATTTAGCTGGGAATGATTACAGCCAGAGTTCTCATTAAAGCTGTTTCTGGGATGGAAATTAATTTCGGGGATTTTTTTATAATAAGAATAAAAACCCTTTGAGAGGGAGAGGATGTATGCGCACACATGAATGTGCTGGCACACATACCAACACACACACTAACGTAAATACACACACAAAAATCACACAATATTCTGCACTGGGTGACAGTTTGTATCATGATGAGAAGTTCGTACTATGATGAATCTGAATTTTTTTTTTAAAAAAAACAATGTCTGAAGTAAAAGGGAACCAGCATTGCAGAATGATAACGTTATCATGCTTCTCCAGATTTCTGTTATCTAGAGATTAGTCTGGCCCAGAAGGAAATGCAAGAGTGGTTAGCATGCTGTTCGACAGCACAGCTAATGGCCTTTCTACATTGTCTGTCCCTTCTGGGAAATCTTGCTCCAGTTGAAGTTTTATGCATTTAATCAACCTTAGGAAACCCTTAGTGATAGGTGGGTAGAACACCCCAGCTAAAAGATCAGAACCAGTGCAAGAAATTCTCATCCAGAGAAGCTGGGCAGTGGAGTCAGTGGCTTGGGGATGCTGCTACAGTTTCCTTCTTGAGGGTGGGAAGGTATGTCAATAAAAGGTTGTGTAGACATGGGAGATGAGCAGGTCCTTTTGGCTGCAGAAACAGACTTCACTTAAACCAAGATGGAAATGTGATACGTTTTTTCCCAGCCTTGTTGTACCCGGCACAGACTAAATCATAGATGCACTATACCCTCACATGTAATAACTACAAAATCCATTGTTATGTACTGAGCTGAATCCTAGAACAATAGGATCCAGAATGCAGCAGTCTGATTGGTCCGCAGGAGCCACCCAATCCAGCTCCAGGTGGAAGTGAATCAGCGACCTGATTGGCCTGCAGGAGCAGCCAATCAGGCTCCAGGTGGAAGTAAATCAGCAACCTGATTGGCCTGCAGGAACAGCCCGGAATTAGCCAATCACACGGGGCCCATTGTGTAAATAATGTATATATAGCGAGACGTTTTGGGGGAAGTTTCATTCATTGCTACTATGAGCTGAATAAAGAGCATGAAATTCACACTCTGAATATATTTCACCCATGATGCAATCCAAGTGTCAGAGCATCATCCAAGCCATACTGAGCCCTGCGTACCCATTGCCCTGCGATGATACATGAATCCCGGTGCTTCTTGCCCTGATGGTTTCAATAGTTTTCGCCCTGCCAAACAAGCACCAAAATTGTGCAGTCTAATCAAGGTTTCCGCAAGTTCCCATTGCATAGTTTATCCCTTTCGTTCTCTTTTGTTTTCTTTAGACGCCTGCCATGTAAAAATAGGAAACATTACCAAACATCAATTACATTTATTAATTAATATTGATAAATATCTACAATGTATACATAACTGCAAACATAAATAGGATGCACCATGTACATCTTTCAGTGATTTCTTTTTATAGATGTTACCATTGTGACAAAATCTGACTTCGTACATCTGCCATTGAGTTATTCTGATTCGAATAAACTATAAATGGTTGCCAATTTCCCTTAAATAGGTCAGTGCCATCTGTTCAGTCGTTCCTCATATATAGAGCGGTACCATTATGTTGTTCATTAACCTGATGTGCCAAACATGTCTAAGCCTTTCCTTAGTGGTTGGCTGTTTCATATTGCTTTGCTTTTTCAGTTCCTTGCTATAATAATTCTGGCATTGGCTAATTCCAGCTGGTTCCTTGGGGGGGGGGAGGATTTACTCATTTCTTCAGTTTGTTCAGAAGAACCACTTGCAATGCAAAGAAGACGCTGTTTCCTATTATTTCACCAGCATTTTTAAATATCTCCTCCCAATGGTTTTAGGATTCTGCAATTTCACCAGATATGTAGCAAATTTGCATTTTTAACCCTCCAAGACACTTCTCCCATGATAATATGTATAGGATTGCAGCCTAAATTTCAGGTGCATAGGAGTTTCGAAACAGTAATTTGCAAAAACTTACACTTGTTGCTATATCTAGAAATACTACTGGTCCTGCAGTTCAAATGGGCTTCCATTTATTTTCAAATACATTCAGTTGCCAAATCTTTTCCCTGTTTCGCTTTTTCTTCAAGATAATGGTGTGCATTTTTTAGAAGATGCCTTTATGGGGATTGAATGTTATTATCAACAAATCAGATTGGCTCAGATCGCTTGTTCAACTGCGCTCTCTTTCTATCTTTAAAATCACATTCCTCATCTCTGGATGTTGAGGAAAACAGAAGACGCATCTTCACATTCTATGTCTTGGCTCATTATAAGTTACACATTTCTTTTCAGCACATCAAACATATCGGTGTGTCAAGTAAGCATTTCCCCATACACAGAACTTCTTCTACCAGAATGTCAAACTAAGGCCCAGGGGCTGGATCCGGCCTAATCGCCTTCTAAATCCAGCCCGCGGACGGTCCAGGAATCAGCGTGTTTTTACATGAGTAGAATATGTCTGTTTATTTAAAATGCATCTCTGGGTTATTTGTGGGGCATAGGAATTCATTCATTTTTTTCAAAATATAGTCCGGGCTCCCCACAAGGTCTGAGGGACAGTGGAAAAAGCTGAAAAAGCTTGCTGACCCCTGTAGTTCCCAAGAAATCTAGTGAGTTGGCACTCACAGCTTGCAATATTTCTCCTAATGTTTAACATAATCTTTCATGTTGCTTTTTATTCATCTTCTTATCTCTCTCTTTCCCACTGGCACTATTCATTTTAGCCCTTCTGTTAAGAGCCCAGGAATATTTTGTGTGTTGTAGTGGTTAGAGTATTGGACTAGGACATGGGAGACCAGGGTTCAAATTCCCACTCAGCCATGAAACTCACTTGGGTGACGCTGGCCATACATTGCCTCTCCGCCTAACCTACATCACAGGGTTGTTTTTACGTTTTTATATAATTGTAACTGCTTTACTTATTTACTTTTTTAAAAAAATAATCCTATATTGTTTTAGCCACTCTGGGACCTTCATGGGAAAGGACGGGTAAGCCTTCTTGTAAATAAATAAAAATATTCCCAGCAAATTCTGCTCTGATGGTTTATGGTTTCGTAGTTTGTTCCTTTCCTGAAATGTGAATGCAGTGGCGTAGCGTGGGTTGTCAGCACCCGGGGCAAGGCAAGTAATTTGCACCCCCTAACCCATGGATTTGCGCCCCCTAACCCGTGGATTTGCACCTCCTAACCCTAACCCCCAGATGTTGCGCCCGGTGCGGCCAGCCCCCCCTCACCCCCACGCTACGCCACTGTGTGAATGTTCCCGTTGCAGAATAAAGACCGTTTTTTCCTTTCAAAGAAAAACAAAGGTATCCAGTTCCTAGGGCTGCCATTCATCCAGGATTTCAAATTGACAGAATTTCTGAAAGGCAATGATTTCTTTAAAAAAAAGATCAGCAATTTTGGGGGTCTCCTGGTTTTTACTTTTTGAAATATGCCAAGCCTACCAATTCCCAAATCTCGGGAAATGGATTTGAAATGACTCAGAAACCAGGAGCCATCTTCTTCCTGTCCTCTAGATGGCAGATGCAAACAAAACATGATTAAGTTAGAGGAGGAGGTGCCATTCCATTGAATGAAAATGTCTCTGATTTAATGAAAGTTTAAATATGGATTGTTCCTTATTTTTTTAGGCCAGGCCCGCTTAACAGGCTAGAGAGATACGGCAGGGGGCAGAGAATGTTCTGATTTTCAATTAAAAGACGAGACTCCAGGTAGGGTTGCTTAAAACCCTGGAGAGTCTCTGCCGCTCCTTCATAGCTGTCAACTTACAGATTTGAAAATAAGGGACCAGCAGCCTCAAAAATAAGGGATCAGCAGCCAAAATAAGGGATTTTCCAAGCACGGGTATGTTCAACTTCTGAGCCCCTCTGAGCCAAAGGCAGAAAGCCCAGCCAGCAGCCAAATGAAGCCTCAAGCGGTGGTTCCCACAGTGCAGCAACCCGGCAAAGGGGATGCAGCAAGGAAAACCACCGTCACCTCTCTGCTGGGAAGTGCTGAGCAAAGGCGAGTCCCCAGGCAACACGGCCGATTTGATCGGCACAAGGCAATAAAGCTCCATCCCCCCAGTCATTCTTAGACTCCTTATTGGGTGAGCAACGCAGCCAAGCAACACAGTTGGAGCCTCCCTCCTCCCTGGCCGGCAGGGAGGGAGGGAGAGGAGCTGCTTCCTTTGAAACCCGGGAAATTTAAGGGACATCATCAATAAGCGACAGCAGCGGGACACGGCGCTGGGATAAGGGACTTTCCCGCCAAATAAGGGACGGTTGACAGCTATGCGCTCATTGTGAACAGTACCTAACTAGATCAACCAATGGCCTGACTTGGCATAAGGCAGCTTCCTATGACATTTGACACCCAGTGGTGCCTAGTGTCCAGTGGGATTGGTGGGACAGAAGACAAGGAGACCAATGGCAGTTGGAGTCAGTGCCAACAATAGATGGAGCCAGCTCACTCTAGCTTCATCCCCATCCTTCTCCCTGCAAGGGCAGCACAGAGAATAAGGAGGAGGGAGATGACAGGCCCTGCTGGATTGGTTGCAAGAAAGGAGGCAGGCAGGTGGCGGCTGGCTAAGCACAGACTGAGGTTGATGGGGCAGTGCCCCATTTGCCCCAATGGAACAACCTCCACCGCCAGAGGGAGCAGAGAGATCAGATGCCAGGCAGGAACTGGGAGCTGCTGGGAGTGGGGAAATAATAATAGTTGTTGTTGGCACCCACCTGTCTCAAGAGACAATGAAGTGTGCCTTTCCCCACCTGGCTGGGGGTTGGTATGTGGCCAGGACTGACTCCAGCTACAAAAGCTGAGGCTGCTGAACAGACTCTTGGGGCATTGTCTGGGCGGATTGTCGCTGTTGTTGATATTATTATTTTTTCTACCTTGGTTCTAGATGTTTTTATGATTTGTGCGGAATTTCTTTCAGTTTGGTTGTGTACTTTTTGATGTTTCATTTATTGCTCCTGACTACTTTTGTTATTTTTGTAATGATTTGGGGGTTTTCATGCTGTAAGTCACCTTGAGCATGGTTTTAACTGGGGAAAGGCGGCATAGGAATAAAAATATGTACCGTATTTTTCGTCCCTTAGGACGCTCCATCCCATAGGACGCACCTAGTTTTTTGGGGGGAAAATAAAAGGATTTTTCCCCCTTTATTTCCCCCCCAAAAGCAGGTCGGGGAAACCTAACCAGGTCGAGGAACAGCGGGATGGCGGCGCTGCGCCTCCCTGCTGTCCCCTGAGCTTGTGGGGCTGGCAGATGTCTGCCCAGCGTGAGGGGCGCTCTGCTACAGGGTGCCGTGCCCGCCGGGCGGCAGGCTGCTATCCGCAGCGTAGGGAGCCCTGCAGGGAACTCCTGCAGGGCTCCCCACGCTGTGGATGTCTGTCCAGCGGGCGGGGTGCTCTGCTTCAGGGCACCCGATGCTCCGGGAAGCAGGCTGCTATCCGCAGGCTAGACATCCCTGCGGGACCTCCCGCAGGGCTGCCTAGGCTGCGGATGTCTTCCTGAAGCCTGGAGAGCGAGAGGGGTCAGTGCGCACCGACCCCTCTCGCTCTCCACGCTTCAGCGAAAGCCTGCATTCGCCCCATAGGACGCACCCAGATTTCCCCTTCATTTTTGGAGGGGGGAAAGTGCGTCCTATAGGGTGAAAAATACGGTATGTATGCAAAAGCCCTCCTCAGTCACACGGCGGAAAGAAAGTATCTAGGCCAGTTGTGATGAATCTCAGGCCTGGTGGCTGAATGGGACTCTGTAGGCCTTTCGATTTAGCTCCCCAGGAATGTGCCTCAAGCCTATTGTCTGCCCTCCTCAAGAGCCTCACTACCATGTGCCCTTGAGCTGTGATAATAACCTCTTGCTTTAAGCTTTCGTGTGCATGCACACTTCTTCAGATACACTGAAACAGAAGTCACCAGACCCTTATATATAGTGAGAGGGTGGGGAGGGGTATGTGATGTTAACATATGAGAGAGTGCTGGAGGTGAAATAGTTAAACAGGTTACCCAATCAGGGGGGTGGAGTCAGAGGGACTATAAAACTAGCTCTGGGAGGGGCGGAAGGGGGAGTTTGTTGGGAGTTGGGTGGTTGGTTGGAGTGGGAGTGAATAGGGATAGAGTCTGTGGGTAGGTTGAGCTAGTGTAGCGAAATAAGCCAGGAATAGTTAGGGGCTAAGAAGACAAGTAAATATCTGAGAGGTGGTTTAGTGAGTGAGAGCAGGTAGCGAAAGTTATAGGTCTGGATATCCACTCCATGAATGCAATTGACTGATGCTGTTTATGAAACCACACGCTTGTTAAAACTGCAATAAATAAACAAAAGTTTATGTTTCAGTTTAACCCTGACTGGACTCAGTATTGTCCCAGGTAGGGCCTGGGTGGTGGCAGCGAGAAATAAAGTGGTGGCACAGGGATCAATAGACGGTGAAACGTCCGGGGACCCTGTGTGATTGCAACAGGGTGTTATTCAGAAGGGTGGTGGGAATGGGTGATTGGCTGATAGGTGTGGTAGACCTGTTGACAACTGTTAATAACTGCAATTGGTCTTACATGAAAAAGCAAAGGGTGAGATGGCTAAAAATAGCCTTATCATGTATAATGATAAAGTAGGAGAACACTTCAGTCTATACAAGATCTCAAGGTAGCTGTTCTATTATAAAAGAATTTCAGAAATAGACTGGAAAGAGAAGTTGCTGAATTACACCTTATTACCAAACTTAGGGACACAGGTGGCGCTGTGGGTTAAAGCCTCAGCGCCTAGGACTTGCCGATCGAAAGGTCGGCGGTTCGAATCCCTGCTGCGGGGTGCGCTCCCGCTGCTCGGTCCCAGCACCTGCCAACCTAGCAGTTCGAAAGCACCTCCGGGTGCAAGTAGATAAATAGGGACCGCTTACCAGCGGGAAGGTAAACGGCGTTTCCGTGTGCAGCTCTGGCTCGCCAGAGCAGCGATGTCACGCTGGCCATGTGACCCGGAAGTGTCTCCGGACAGCGCTGGCCCCTGGCCTCTTAAGTCAGATGGGCGCACAACCCCAGAGTCTGTCAAGACTAGCACGTACGGGCAGGGGTACCTTTACCTTTACCTTTACCAAACTTAAAACCATGGAGAGACCTGGTCTGAATAGAGACATTGGATTCTTATCTCATTATACCAAGAACAAACTTAGTTGGTCTCTTAATGTGCTACTGGACAGTTTTTTTAAAAATATTATATATATTTCTACTGCATCAGACCAACACGGCTACCTACCTGAATCTAGAACTTCTTGCTTGTCAGGGCTGAAGATGGAGAAGTAGTGTCAGAACAGGTGTCAAAACCTCTGGCTTTTGCGTGGGTGGAATGTAGTGTGCTGTACAACTGCGTTTTAAATTGTCATAACCTGTCCTGGGAGCTGCTGGCGAAGGGTGAGTAAGCCATTGAAGCATCTTCATCCAGGTGACCTCATTCCTGCTATGCTGATTTTGGCTGGTGTGTGAGTTTGTTCGTACGTTTGCTTTTTGTTTTTACACAAGGGAATATTTTAACACAATAAAGCCTTCCCCCTCGCCACCTGCACTCTGGTGAAAGAGCAATATTATCCTTTTTACACCATTCTGAGCATCACACAAAAATTAAATAGTTTTAATTTATCTAATACTGTACAGATGTGGGGGACCTTTGCATACCCAGATGAAAAACCAAAATGGCCGCCGTGCTCTCATGCAAAAATAAATCGGGATAACTGAGGGGTTTGCCTTTGGCACTCCAGATGTTGCTGAACTGCAATGCCCACCACTCCCAGACAGCATGAACAATGGCCAGAGAAAATGGGAGCTATAGTTCAACAACATCTGGAGGGCCAAAGGTTCCCCACACCTGATTTAACAGGTTTATATCCTACCTTTCTTTCACCAAGGACTCAGGGTGGCACATGTTGGGATGTTGAGTATTTTTCCTTCCTTGGACTTGACATCTGTCTGTTTCCAGATAAATGGACTTAGGACTGGGTATGCAGATATTTTATTTGCTTCTGGGGGCATAGTTGCAACTGGGTTTTGACTGTAGCATCGGAATGCTACTGGGAAGCCATTACTATCTCCAGAGGGAATTGTAATTATCTCTTTCGGGGACATAAAGTGTGAACAAGCTGTTACAATGCTACTTTTCATTATACTTCCTTGTATAAGTAAGTATAATTATTTATGATGAAATACATCGTATAACTTGCTTGCTTGCCCTTAAATGCCGCAGTTAAATGTTCTTCCCAGAAGGTTGGATTTACTCTCAAATTATGAGTCACTGGAATGCATAATCATCCCCCCAAAAATGGTCCTTGTGGCCTATAATATTATGACATCATTTTTGATTAAAACTAGTCTCACAAACCTTTTTTCCCGCTGTGGCATCATCTCAACACACACACAAGGAATACCTCCTGAGATATTTGGATGAGAACCTAGATGGTGGATCTAGAACATAGGTAGGCAAACTAAGGCCTGGGGGCCGGATCCAGTCCAATCGCCTTCTAAATCCGGCCCACAGACGGTCCGGGAATCAGCATGTTTTTACATGAATAAAATGTGTGCTTTTATTTAAAATGCATCTCTGGGTTATTTGTGGGGCATAGGAATTCATTCTTTTTCTTTTTTCTTCCAAAATATAGTCCAGCCCCCCACTAGATCTAGAATGACTAACCACTTACTTGCCAAAGTTGTTTCAGTCAGCGGCCAACTTTGGGTTTCCATACTCTGACTGGGCAGCTGTGGTTCAACAGATGTCTTGCATAGACCCAGGTGTCTTTCCTCAAGGTAGTAGCATAGTTAAACCTTCATTGTCTGTGGTGCTTTCGTTTATTTTTAGTTTCCTCTTCTCTCTGATCAAACCAGTTTTCCAAATGCATGCTGCCCTTTGAGATGCAATCCCGGGGGGGGGGGGGGCGCAAAGAAATAAATAAACAACCAGGAAAAAGAAACACGCTTTCTGGTACTGATTTGCTGTAGCAGATATGTGCGTATGTTTGTATCACTATCACCTATTGGGCAGTACCTGTGACGAATATTTTCCCTAAACAAACCACAATTGGGAAACCAAGAACAAACCTTGTAGTTTGTCTGGAGAGAAACAAACCACGAGCTGCTGTTCAGATGTCGCAGTAAGCCAAGGCTTATCAATGGTTGCTCTCACTGTTGCAGAAATTTACGTATAGGTCCAGCAGATATCATGCACATGCAGCCCACTACCAAAATCAGCACAATCACGTTTGTGACTTTTGTGATTTGTCCCCACAAAACACTTCATTGCAGTTTCTTCCTATCCATTCAAAGGCCTCTGCTACACAATACCAAATGTAACAATTCTCTGATGAATGTATCTGTGTACCGGCTCCCTGGGAAAACTTCAGAAATTAATATAAACATGATCTCAGCTACTCAACAGCCCCTCTGCCTGAGTGATAATTCCTGGCATCCTGATACCTGAGTGCCAGACAGGTAGCCATTCCAGAAATAACAAACCCAGATGAAGACAAAGGGGTGTGGTTAACTTGGTTGGGAAACAGGGAAATTAAATATCTCTTTTGTTACACTTGTTTGGTGGAGGGCAAGGGGAACCATGGGGCAGGGTCCAGGATGCTCAGATTACTTCCACCAGACCTCCCCTTTCATGATGTAACCATGATGTATGAGTGATGTAGTTTGGGGGGATGTAACATGGGGATTAGCAGCTAATAAAAGTTTGGGTGCTCTTTTGTTCGGGGCTTCCATCTTGTTTCACCTTGTTGCAGGTGGGAGTCCTGTTGCGATAGTCTTCAATAAAGACCAAGCCTACTGGCCGCTGTTTTGCTCTGGTATTCCTGGCCAGTGTCCATGTTTTTTGTCCAAGGGAGCCCTCAGATTTCTCTATTAACATCACTCAGCCACCCAGAGTGGCTGGAGCTGTCCAGAGTGACTGGGGAAACCCAGCCAAATGAGTGGGGTATAAATAATAAATTATTATTATTATTATTATTATTAATACACACAGTCCCAACTCTTAGCACGAGAGGCAAGCTCTCTCTCTCTCTGTGTCCTTTGGTCATGCAAAGTAATGTTTAACCTGAAATTGATTAGATCAGGAGCTCCTGGCAAACAGTCTAGGCGATTTCTCCAGTCTAATCGCAGGTGTGCAAGAGGACACACCTGCAAAACTTGTGACCTAGAAAGCCAGCTCCCAACTCCTCTTATTCTTGGTCAGCAAATCATGAAGCCATACTGAAGCTTCCCAAGGAAGGGAATTCCATGGTCTTGGCATTACCATGGAAAAGGCCTAATAACAATAATAATAATAATAATAATTTATACCCCACCCACTCTGGCAGGCTTCCAACAGAACACTAAAATACAATAACCTATTAAACATTAAAAGCTTCCCTAAACAGGGCTGCCTTCAGATGTCTTCTAAAAGTCTGGTGGTTGTTTTTCTCTTTGACATCTGGTGGGAGGGCGTTCCACAGGGCGGGTGCCACTACCGAGAAGCCCTCTGCCTGGTTCCCTGTAACTTGGCTTCTCGCAGCGAGGAAACCGCCATAAGGCCCTCGGCGCTGGACCTCAGTGTCCGGGCAGAACAATGGGGATGGAGCCTTGTCCTTTATCTCAACAATCTTTGCCTCCTAAGGCAAAGGGACATGGTGCAAGGATGGTTGTGATTTGCTGGTGAATCCCAAGGTGAATGAGGTTACACCTGAATGAGGCCAAGCGATGGAATTAGGAACAAGTAAAACAAAATAAACAGGCTTTTGCCTCTAGGGTAAGACTTCCAATCTCCATTACATTTGCACTGGCACCTAGTTTACTAAGCAAAGTCATTAATTGAAAAGAATTACTAAGGCCAGGAAATTCCCTGCTCTGCTCCACATAAATGATTGTCTACCCACAGAGACATTTCCCCAACACTGTGTGGAATGAGAATGTGCAATTGTCATAGATACCTCCTGGGAAATCTATGATATCACCAGAGATCAAGGGACAACTATACCATTTTGTCAACTTTTACAAGTATTGTTTATAAATTTTGTTGTTGTTGTTTAGTTGTTTAGTCGAGTCCGATTCTTCATGACCCTATGGACCAGAGCATGCCAGGCACTCCTGTCTTATAAATTTATAAACTTCTATTTATAAATTTAAGGGATTATAAATTCAAGAGATTATAGATTTAATATCAAATGTATTAGGTTATGAAATCCCAAATGATTCAATAGTATTATTATTATTATTATTATTATTATTATTATTATTATTCAAATTTGCAGATGGCACCAAATTGGGAGAGGTAGCTAATGTTGTAGAACATGGAATCAGAATTCAAAATGACCTGAACAATTGGAAAACACGGCCCAAGATAATAAAATGAATTTCAATAGGGGCTAATGTAAGGTTCTGCACTTAGGCAGGAAGAACCACTTTGCTGGGCAGTGTTTGAAACTCCCATTATTCTAGGGCCATTTTGTGACAGGGGATTTCATCACTGCGAGCAGTTTCTGAGCTCTGGGCAAAGTATTGCACCTAAGATTTCACATTAAAACTGCAGAGTGGAACATTAGGGGGGTGGGCAGGGGAAGGGCTAGACCGTGTGAAAAATGAACATAATGTTTTAGAGGCAGTTCATTCATTTTCAGCTTTGTATTCTTGTTATAAAAAGAGCGTGTCTAGATATTCCATTGTTGTGCCCATAACCTAGGTTTAAGGTGTCATTTACCTCTTAGCTTTCATATCTCAGTTTCTAACACTGTTGCTGGGGCTGGTTTTGTTTTCTGTTTTGCTTGTTTGATGACGTGCAGGTCCTCTTCTCTAAGGCCAATTATCCTTTATTTTAAAAGTTGTGAACACAAGACACCTCCTCCTTATTTCCTCCATTAAGTGGGGATGGGATTTTCTGCTGGGTTGCAAGCAGCTTCGGCATTGTGCAAATTCAAAGATCAGTTCCTGTTACTTCCGGGTCGGCGCCATCGCCGAATGGCGGGCTCCCTCCGAGCTCCGGAGGGAGCCTGCTCGGCAGGGGCTGGGTCCTACCGCACCGGCGATGCGGGGACCCGTAAAAACCACGGCCACGGAGGCCGTGGACATGGAGACTCGGCTGGCACCGTTAGCGCCCTCCCGACTCGTGAAGAGCCTTTTTAAAGGCTGTGGATCGGGTGCCGGGGAGGAGCGTGGTGCTTTGAGTCCTCTGCTATCCCTGCCGAGCGCAGCCGCGAGCCATCCGGCGGAGAGCGCTGACTTCTTCTATTGAGAATTTGGACCTAAAAGAAGAACCCGTGAGTAATTGGAATATGGACTAAAAAGAGAGCTAAATTTTTTAAAAAATTGGGAGCGAACGGGGGAGGTGGAAAAAAGGAAGTCAGCCCCCCCCTAAATTGTAGAAGAGTCAAAACAAAGGACTGGATAACTAAGATCGAGTGGAACCTTATCTTGCTGAACTAACAACTTCGCGAGGGAAAATTATAAGATTGAGCTGGAGGAGAAAAGTGGAATTTGTATCAAAAAGCAACCCCCCCCCCCCGAACCCCTGGAGCGATCCGTGAAAGTGCCTGGAGAAGAGAAACGGAGGTTTTGACAGCTGTCAAGAGCTGTCAAAACGGAATAATAAAACTGAGACTTTGTTATGAGGACTTTGCCGGCTACATTTGCTATAAATTGAAGATAAATTGTTTCAAATAAGGATTTACAAGTTACTTGGACTGGTGGACGTGATCCGGAAGGGAACATTGTTACTGTAATCCATCTAGAGGAGCTGAGGGATATTGCATGTGTTTTCGACGGGAAACATGAACAGTTGAAGGGAACTTTTAATCTCCTGGGAAACTGCAGAAATGGAGCATTATTTTGTCTACAGAGGGTTTCACCCTACCGGGAACAATGGATCTATCTGTTCAAAACTGAAAGGAACATGACGCAATGTTCTGCTTTTGAACAACAAGCCTCTGTAGAGACACTAGAAGCTTTTGGAAAAAGAACATTTCTGTGAGGGAACAGGGAAGTAAAAAGGAAGAGAATGATTGACAAGAACAAGGAAGCAACAAGAATGGGACAGAGTTGGGGTGGGAACATTTGGGATATCCAGATTTGACAAGCTTATGGTTATAAATTTGGAGTTTTTACTCCTGGTTACAAAAATCTGGATAGAAGAAATGGGCCCCTTTTTGATAGACTCCTCCTAAGACTGGACTGACAAGAACAAGGAAACAAGAATGGGACAGAACTGGGGTGGGAACATTTGGGATATCCAGATTTGACAAGCTTAGGGATATAAATTTGGAGTTATTACTCCTGGTTATAAAAGTCTGGATAGAGGAAATGGGCCCCTTTTTTGACAGACTCCTTTTAAGATTGGACTGGCAAGAACAAGGAAATAATAAGAATAGGACAGAATTGGGGTGGGAACATTTGGGATATCCAGATTTGACAAGCTTATGGATATAAATTTGGGGTTTTTACTCCTGGTTATAAAAATCTGGATAGAAGAAATGGGCCCCCTTATTATTGATAGACCCCTTTTATGATTGGACACGTGCAATTTAAAAAGGCCGGTAAAGGACCAGAGGGATGTGGATTTATTGAAATGTGGGATCTTCAGGAAGAGGTTAGAAGTGGAGGGATAGGAGGAATGCAACAGGGAACGAGGGGAGGGAAATTTGGAATCCAAAGGTTGTAAAACTATTATTTGTTTTTATTTTATTATTATTAGTATTATATTTGAAAGGGGGGAACTCGTGGAAGGGAATAGATCGACCTTAGGGGATGGAAATTTGGATAAATTAAGTTAATGAGGATGAGTGTATTTTGGGAATAAGAATTTGTTGAATTTTATTGTTTTTTTGGAAGATTTGGAACACAAGAGGGGGTGGGGAGGGGAAGTCCTGGATATTGGAAAAAAGTCTATGAATTGGATGTTATTTGTTTTAATTTGGAAAATCTTAATAAAAATTATTTAAAAAAAAAACAAAGATCAGTTCCTGTTGTTGCTTTTAAAAAATATCCCAAAAGGCCCCCAGTCAGCAAACCTGACTTGCTGCAATGAAGCTCATGTCAACAGCGTAATAAGCTGCTTATTCTCTGTCTAGAAACCTGAATCATCTAAATCATTATTGCTTCCCTCCCGCATTTCAGGAGTTTGAACAATTTTGAAAAACTGGATTTAAAAAAAAATGCCAAGGAGGAGAATGCCAGTGGCAGCAGGAGAGGAGGAGGAGCTGGGTCAACTGCAAAGCAGGTAAAACTTTTGTTTTCATCTTCCTGCTTTGCTATTGTTCACCCTTGAAGGGAAAGGAGAAATGCTGGACCATCCCTAGGGGACACTGGACCAGGCATAGGCAAACTCAGCCCTCCAGATGTTTTGAGACTACAATTCCCACCATCCCTGACCACTGGTCCTGTTAGCTAGGGGTGATGGGAGTCGTAGTCCCAAAACAGCTGGAGGGCCAAGTTTGCCTATGCCTGCACTAGACCCACCAGCCACTGATTTGCAACAACTGGTCTTGATACCCAACTTCTGGGTGGGGTGCAGAGATTAACAGGTAAAAATTACTGGTTTGATGTGAATAATTTTTGGACTAGGGGGGTGTTGAGGTTCTGTTTATTTGTTAATTAGTGGGTCTGAGTATTGCTTTGTTGATTATTTGAGTACATGCCCTCTGATATTTCTCTGGTGAAATCGGAACAACAACAACATGCTCCAGCCACTCTGGGTGTATAAAAAACATTAAACATGAAAAAACTTGCCAGATGTCTTCCAACGAATACTTATCTCCTTGGCTGGGGGGAGGGGGGTGTTGCATAACTCCATACCCTCCAACATTTCTCTGATTAAAATAAGGACGTTCTAAGGAAAAGCGGGACATTCCGGGATCAAATCAGAAACTGGAACAGCTTCTGTAAATCTGGGATTATCCCTGGGAAAAAGGGAAACATGGAGGGTCTGTTATGTGTGGGTTTTCTTTTTCAAATGGATGTTATGTTATGTGAAATATTAATCTATTTATTATTTCCTCCGCTTTTCCCCTCTGGTAATATGTATTCTATAATCTTTTTGTTTGTTTGTTTGCTGTAAGTCGCATGGAGAGCTTCGGGTGACAAGTGAATAATAAGTCTAATAAATGAAATGAAATGAGATACATTCTAGCCTTGATCCGCAGACCATGATATGCAAGTGTGGGATGGGACAGGCTGCTGCAGACTTTCCCCAACCAAGCGCCCTTCAGATGCTCTGGAATTCAACTCTGACCAACTTCAGCTAGCTTTGAAGCCAGTCCCCACCTCCCTGCCTTCTAACTTCCACCTAATTCAGTGGGTTGCACTGGCTGTCAGTCTAAGTGTTGTCATCAAAGAACTCAATAGGGAGGAGGCGGTGTTCGGGTGGGGGAGAGGGCGAGCCAGAATTGGTTGACTCTGCCTGTCTTTCGCTCTGGCTCCCCCTACTGTTGACCTCCTTGCCAACCAACCACCCAGTCCTAGGAGCCTAGAATAGAATCCTAGAATTGGAATTGACCACAAGTGTCATCTAGTCCAGGGGTAGGCAACCTAAGGCCCATGGACCATAAGCAGCCCACAGGGGGTCGTTTAACCAGTCCATGAGCCACCCCCGCTCGGCGAGTCCCCATGCGCTGCGCTAAACCCTAAATGGCCTCGGTCCAGTATATCTGAAGGAGTGTCTCCACCCCCATCGTTCTACCTGGACACTGAGGTCCAGCTCCGAGGGCCTTCTGGCAGTTCCCTCACTGTGAGAAGCCAAGGTACAGGGAACCAGGCAGAGGGCCTTCTCGGTAATGGCGCCCTCCCTGTGGAACGCCCTCCCACCAGATGTCAAAGAGAACAACAACTACCAGACTTTTAGAAGACATCTGAAGGCAGCCCTGTTTAGGGAAGCTTTTAATCTTTGATGTATTACAGTATTTTAATATTTTTTTGGAAGCCAACCAGAGGGGCTGGGGAAGCCCAGCCAGATGGGCAGGGTATAAATAATAAATTATTATTATTATTATTATTAAACCAGTGTGGCACAGCACAGGGACTCGCTTCTGCGGCACCGGAAAGCACGTCTGCACAGATGCAGGTGCAGACGCCAGAAATCGCAGGTGCACATGCAATCCAGTCCATGGAGGGATCTCTGCTGGAGTGAACCAGCCCCGGCAAGCTAAACCTTGCTGACCCCTGATCTAGTCCAACCCCCTGCGATGCAAGGAATCTTTTGCCCAACGTGGAGCTCAAACCCACGACCCTGAGATCAAGAGTTTCAAGCCAGCGTGGTGTAGTGGTTAAAAGCAGTAGACTCGTAATCTGGTGAACCGGGTTCGAGTCTCCACTCCTCCACATGCAGCTGCTGGGTGACCTTGGGCCAGTCACACTTCTCTGAAGTCTCTCAGCCCCACTCACCTCACAGAGTGTTTGCTGTGTGGGATGAAGGGAAAGGAGAATGTTAGCCGCTTTGAGACACCTTCGGGTAGTGATAAAGCGGGATATCAAATCCAAACTCCTCTTCTTCTCTACCACTGGTTGGCTGTGTCCTTTCCCCAGGTACAGAGAAGCTAAAAGCAGACTACATTTTGAAAAGACCATGGTAGCAGGAAGGTGAGGAGAAAGTCCTGCTTGACCTTTCTCTGGGAGAAATTCGAGGGTGTGTGTGTGTGTGTGTTCTCAGCGGCTGCCGCGTGGCACGAAGCAACCCATCATTTCAGGTCGGCTACTGCTCCCTTCCTACTTCCTTGAGATGGTTCTCAATCAATGTCAAGAGAGCTCTCCGCACTTTCCATCATTGTTTGCGGCCTTGTAAATCAGACTGGCGCATGGCACAGTATAAAACGCTTTCCTGAAGTCCAGATAAATGGAAGGCGCCGCTCCATCGTTTTCTGGCAGCTGAAGGGTCTGGGGTGGGATGAGGCTGGAGATGTATGTGCCCAAGCCCATTTCTCGCGTAAGAATTTGTTTTAAAGCAACAGAGGTAAACAAAAGAAGAAGAATCCCTGACTAAATCATAGTGGCCATTTCTCAGTATTTTGTGATCTAAATCTGTGCTATGCTCTTTAAAGGTAAAGGTAAAGGTAAAGGTACCCCTGCCCGTAGGGGCCAGTCTTGACAGACTCTGGGGTTGTGCGCCCATCTCACTCAAGAGGCCGGGGGCCAGCGCTGTCCGAAGACACTTCCGGGTCACGTGGCCAGCGTGACATCGCTGCTCTGGCGAGCCAGAGCTGCACACGGAAACACCGTTTACCTTCCCGCTAGAAAGCGGTCCCTATTTATCTACTTGCACCCGAGGGTGCTTTCGAACTGCTAGGTTGGCAGGCGCTGGGACCGAGCAGCGGGAGCACACCCCACCGCGGGGATTCGAACCGCCGACCTTTCAATCGGCAAGTCCTAGGCGCTGAGGCTTTAACCCACAGCGCCACCCGCGCTATGCTCTTTACAGTGAGGCAATTTCACACATACATACCGGTATATAATTCGTGTGTGTGTGTGTGTGTGTGTGTGTGTGTGTGTCTACACACAGAGAGAGATTTTGTGACTGGTGCTCCTGTCTTTCCACACATAATTCCCAGAGTTGATGCTTGAGGTCAACCACATCAATTCCGCTGCTCTTGTGTCACCCCCCCCCATTTGCTGTCTTTTATTTCTCAAAATATCTCATATCTTTCATTGAAATATAATCAAGAACCAGGCAGAGGGCCTTCTCGGTAGTGGCGCCCGCCCTGTGGAATGCCCTTCCAGCAGATGTCAAAGCGATAAACAACTACCTGACATTCAGAAGACATCTTAAGGCAGCCCTGTTCAGGGAAGTTTTTAACGTGTGATATTTTACTGTATTTTTGGTTTCTATGGAAGCCGCCCAGAGTGGCTGGGGAGGCCCAGCCAGATGGGCGGGGTATAAATTATTTTTATTATTATTATTATTATTATTATTATTATTATTATTATTATTATTGCAATGTACAGTTAAAACCATAAAAGCTGATAATTTAAAAACCCGACACATTGAGCAGCTGCAATCACTTCCACAGCAGCTAACAGCCCATCTGAAAACCACAAGTGGGCTTTCCAGCAAAATGTTGCAGCGTGCGCCTGTTTAGGGCTCCAGCCACTGACTGCTTATTCTGCACTGGGCTTTGTCCCACCTTAAAATCGTCTTCCCTTAGATATATTTTGTACCTCTGCAAACCTTGGGGTTCCTCTGAGCATAGAATCATAGAATTGGACAGTCGGAAGGGACCACTCGGGTCATCTAATCCAACCCCCTGCAATGCAGGGATCTTTTGCCCAAGGTGGGCTTCAAACCCATGACCCTGTGATTAAGAGTCTCATGCTCAACCGACTGAAGTTTCCTAGTCCCATGTCAGTTATTGCAATGAGCGCCATGTGGAGCTACCCTTGAGCCTGGTCTGGAGGCTCCAGCTGGTGCAAAATGATGCAGCATGACTGGACAATCGCCAGGGAAGAATTCCAGTACCTCGGGTTGAAGTTGCTTCAGGTTGAGTGCTTTTGGGTTGCGCTCCGCGGTGACCCGGAAGTAACGGAATGAGTTACTTCCAGGTTTCACTGCTCGCGCATGCGCAGGTGGTCAAAATGACGTCACACGCATGACGGAAGTGACGAATCGTGACCCGCGCAGATGCGCAGGCGCAGCTTGCGTTTACTTCAGGATGCAATCAGGGCTCCGGAACGGATCCCGTTTGTATCCAGAGGTACCACTGTACAGCGGACACTCGGGTTGTGAACGTGATCCATGCGGGAGGCACGTTCACAACCTGCAGCGCCACGTCTGCGCATGCGCAGGTTGCGATTTGGCGCTTCTGTGCATGCACGAAAGCCGAAACCAGGAAGTAACACATTCTGGTTCTTCCAGGTTTCAGCGGGTCTGTAGCCCGAAAAAACAGAAACTGAAGTGTCTGTAACCCGAGGTATGACTGTACTCAGAACTGGCCGCCCATAGACTACTAGGCTTGCTTCGAAGTTCTTCCACAAGGCCCTTCACAACTTGGGTCTAGGATATCTCAGTGACTGACTGACTGACCAGTGGTGGATTTATAGGTTTGTGACATATGCACAGAATTAGGACCATTGAGGGGTATACTTTGTCAACTTTGGGCTCATCCACACTTCCGCTTGTCTGGGTGGTTTTCCCCTTTCCCAGGGAAAACCCTCTCTTTAGTTTTAAATCACGGCAGTCTGGAGAAAACCCAAATTGCCATTTGTTCCAGCTGAGCTCTAAAGAACAGTTTCCCCCAGGGGGAAAGCCCTGAGAGGATACCTTTGAAACATGGATACAAATAGTGAATTGCCATCGCTGAATTCTAATATTTCAGTTGTACTGTTTCCGCTACTTCCTGATTAAAGTCCGTGGAGGTACTAGTTCAGTAGCTTTCTGCTGCTCCAGAGGGTAGGACCTGAACCAATGGATTCAGGTTACAAGAAAGGCGATTCCGGCGAAACCGCCCTGAGATCTATGGATGAAAGACGTTATACAAATTTAATCAATATGTGTATATTTATATAAAATAAAATAATCGGGAAGAACTTTCTGACAGTAAGAGCTGTTTGACAATGGAATGGATTACCTCAGATCAGAAGGTGGTGGATTCTTACTCACTGGGTGGCCATCTGTCAGGGGTTGTTTAGTTGTGATTCCTACATTGCAGGGGGTTGGACTAGATGACCCTGGGACCCCTTCCAATTTTAAAATCCCATAATTCTATGGTACCTTCCTCAGAAAAACCCGGGCACAAATGATTTAAATAGTCCTAGTAAGTCCTGAAGGATAGAGGCATTCAAGGGATGAAATAGCACAGCATTATTTGCAAGTAGTAGGTGTCAAAATATTGCACACTGGAGAGGGGATGAGGGGATTCAGCTGAGGTCTAGGAGCAGGTTCCAATCTATTCCCCTTCCATCAGCAGATGTGGTCTTTAATGGTCCCTGTCTCTCTCTCTCTCCCTCTGGAGAAGAGGCATCACAGCGGGGAGGTTAATTGACTGAGCCAATTCCTGTACTGCTAGTGCAGCTTGTTCTAAAAATGAAGCATGGAAATGTGTTATCCGATAAATAATGCATTAGGCCTTCCCATGCAAGGTGCAATGGAGTCGGACGCTATCAAAGACAACACAAATGTCAGCCTTCCGTCTCACAGTAACCAAAGCAGGGCAGTAATGCAGATGGGGATCAAGGCAGTTCCCTCCACGTTCCTTTTTTGCTCTCTTTCCCAGTCAGTCCATCCAGTTCCACTGCCAGGGCCACTCCTGTTCTCCCCTGGCTCTGAGGAAACAACATTTAAACGGTGTATATATGATACAGAAACAATTTCCCCCAACCTGCCCACCCCACCCCCCAGAGAGGGCCGTCTTTATCCAGGGGTGCAAGGGGCGCAGGGCACCCAGGCGCTGAATTCAGGTGGGTGCCAAATGTATACCTACTGTATACCGGTCCCTCTCGATCGGCGGCAGTGAAAAGCAATGGAGCAAAAGTCCCCACCCCCTTCCTCCATCACTCTGTTACTCTGTAGTGTTAGGGCAGCTGTCTACCAGCTCCACCTGGTACGCAGGCTGAGACCCTACCTGCTTGCGGACTGTCTCGCCCGAGTGGTGCATGCTCTAGCTATCTCCCGCTTGGACTACTGCAATTGCGCTTGACGTGGGGCTACCTTTGAAGGTGACCCGGAAACTGCAATTAATCCAGAATGTGGCAGCTAGACTGGTGCCTGGGAGTGGCCACCGAGACCACATAACTCCCAGTACATTTCCGAGCACAATTCAAAGTGTTGGTGCTGACCTTTCAAGCCCTAAACGGCTTCAGTCCTGTATACCTGAAGGAGCGTCTCCACCCCCAAAAGGTCAACAACTTTGGTTTCCTCCCCTCCCCAAAAAAGCTCAATAAAAGTTAATTTGGGGCACTGGGCGGATCTTTGCACCCCAGCGGTGCACATGCTAAAGATGGCCCTGCCCCCAAATGTTCTGGACTACATTTTCCAGGCCTCTGTCTTGGGCCTTTGGGACTTCCTAAACCACACCTCCTCCTCTTCCCAGGCCACACACCCCTTATTGTCTCTGCTTTGCATCTTCCTTGAGAGTTTTTCTCTGGTTGGAATATGTCCTTGAACTCCAGACCCTCCAAGTGTCCTTATTTTCCAGGGACAGCCCCAGATTTACAGAAGCTGTCCCGGTTTCTGATTTGATCCCGGAGATGTCCCGCTTTCCCTTAGGACATCCCTATTTTCATCTGAGAAATGTTGGAGGGTATGGAGTTATGCAACCCCCAAGCCAAGGAGGTAAGTAACTATACAACCTTTAGAAAACATATGGGAAGTTTTTTTAAACGTTTAATGTTTTATTGTGTTTTTATATATGCTGGAAGCTGCCCAGAGTGGTTGGGGCCACCGTCAGATAGGCGGGGTATAAATAATAAAATGATGGAGGAGTGTTAACGTATATTAAATTGTGCATATGGTTGATTTGAATATGTTATTATTGATTATGTATACCCAATGTATCAGTCGTCTGGGGGGTTTCACTTTGTGTTTTGGTTGTTGGTAAAAAATAAAAATTTTAAACATTAAAAAATAATAATAAAATGATGATGATGGAATAGGACATCCCTATTTTCATTGGAGAAATGTTGGAGGGTATGGAACTCTGAAATGTTGCCTAGATAGAGCAGGTGTGTGAGTGTGTGAGGCAACTAGCCTGGTGTACAAAGGTAAAATCTATTGGTTGCGCCACCCACTTTTGTCCCTGGCCCCGCCCACCACTGGCCCCTGGAAGGTTGTAAAGAACGGAATGTGGCCCTTGGCCAGAAAAAAGATTCCCTAGCCCTACAACAGCGCTGCAACAGTTGTGATGGTCATCAAGTTCCCAGGATCATATTCATCAAGCTATAGAAGGAAGCAATTCAAGTCTCTGTGGTGGAATAATTATCTGGGAATTTCCCCATATGGAGAGTGCCTCTTCCAGCTTCTTGCATCCTCTGAAATGGCCTCCAGCTCAGAACATCGTGGGAAGTGCTTCATTGCAAGAGGACAGATGAGCTGAAGACATGTGCCAGGCCAGGGGGAAACCCGGGGTGCTGGTAAACATGGCACGCGGATTGAGAAACCTACTGCCAACATTACGAAAGGAAAACAAGTGAGGAATTTTGTGTGGTTGGGCGAACAGAAAGCATTTAGTCAAGGCAGGGCAATACCTCCCAAGTCAAAATACAGATGCACCATGAAACTGCAGATTAGATTTATTTATCCTTCTTCTTCTTCTTTGTAAACCATTCTAATTTCCCTAAGAGCAGAGATAGTCACCTCACCTTGATTAAAATACTGCAGATCCCCTCAAGACCAGGTAAATGTGTTCTGTGGTCGGCCAAGTGGACATTCCTGACCGGGTGTAACTTAAAAGAAAATTATTTGTAGACAGCTGAATGCATCTGCCTTTAAAGCTGTGGTGGGTGTGTTACTGACAAACAAGTACCTGCTCTGAGCACAATCTATTTGTTGGAAAGGTCGTATATACATATGAATTGTTAACTGTGTAACATATGTTGAACATCTGAGCAATTGCACAGTATGAGTGGGGAACCTCAGGTAAAGGTAAAAGGGTTGCGGCACTCATCTCGCTTTATTGGCCGAGGGAGCCGGCGTACAGCTTCCGGGTCCTGTGGCCAGCATGACTAAGCCGCTTCTGGCGAACCGGAGCAGCACACGGAGTCGCTGTTTACCTTCCCACCGGAGGGGTATCTATTTATCTACTTGCACTTTGACGTGCTTTCAAACTGCTAGGTTGGCAGGAGCAGGGACCGAGCAACAGGAGCTCACCCCATTGCGGGGATTTGAACCGCCGACCTTCTGATCGGCAAGCCCTAGGCTCAGTGGTTTATACCACAGCACCACCCGCATCCCTTTTGCTTCCCTGTAGCCATCCTATAATCAGATGCCAGGGACACTATGCGGAGTAGGTGGGGCAGCACAAGATTCATCACACAACAGATTATCTTTGGGATGCTAAGAACAGAAGCCTGTTTCACTTCTTTCCCTCTCCTCCTCTCCCTTTTCATGGCAACTCTACCGGCTGACTGCGTTTGCTTCCAGGGCTGACTCTTGCAAGCCATGGGACTGAATCAATGTCTTATTATGATCATTAGCGCTGATCACAAAGTCATCGAAGAGAAGCAACAGAAAACAACCCCAGAGTTGTCCACGACTGGACCTAATGGTCAGGGGTCCCTTTACCTTTACAGGGAAGCAAACTCCTTGAGCCACAGCTGCCGGCCCAAATTACCATACACCACAATCCATAAGCCAGAAGAGGCTTCTAAGTATGTACAGTGAATGCAGGGATATTTGAACCTCCCTGTTTTTGGCGTCACAGGCACTGGAACCATAGGCGCCGACTCCATGGGGCTTGAGGGGGCCCGAGCCCCCTCAAAAATTCGTTTGGGGGGGCTCCGCCCCCCCAATAATCTCCGGCGCCCCTCCAGCAGAGCGCCATCGCCGCCCCTCCCCCAGCCCAAAATGCACAGGGAGGGGCGGGCTGCATGCCTCCTGCCCTCCCTCCCGAGCAAAAGCTCGACCCAATTTCCTTTGGAGCTGATTAATAGGCGCAGCACGCTCTCCCCTATTCGCTCACGAGGAGGCGGCGCCACTTTATTTGCAAATTCATGAGCTTATTTATTATTCATGAGCTTTCCCAGGCCCCCCCAATATTTTTTATAAGTCCGCGTCCCTGACTGGAACATGGAGGAAACTGCACCATAATTGCGAGACAGGCTGGCACCCTCCCAGAAAGACCTCTGAGCATTCACTCTGAGCACAAACCTCCATTTCCAACCACAGAGAGCGGGCTCCACGCTACCCAACAGCCTCACGTCTCTTCCTCCCTCGCAGGAGTTTAGGATTGCTCACCAAAAAGCTATTTTGAAAAAGTAATAAGCAAATATGGACAATATTGACACCCGAAGTCCACGTTCGGGAGCAGAGAGAAAAACATGGGCCTATCAACCAATGAAAATAATTGTGCATTGATTAATCATTTTTCCGTTCACTCAGTCATTGATTAAGTAACGGGATATGCTGATATAAGATTGCAAATTACAGAAACGTCAACAAAAGGTGTATTTGAGATGCTAAAATAAAGGAGATAAGCTGCAATTTAGTAAGTGGAAGCTACCACTCATTCTTGGAAAGCGAGGGTATTGAAAAAATAAAAATAAAAAATACTGTACAATTGCAATAATGCACCAGAAGAGTGTCAGAAAGAGCACTCTTCACACACAGCCACATTGATCAAGGTGTAGGCCCCTGTGAGATCTTTCAGACCACCTCCTTTGCTGTGGAGTCTTGTGGACAGCTCCAAATTCAACCCAAGTTTAAGGGTGGGAGGAATTCAATCAGCAAGTGACGAGACAGAACTGTGTCTGAGGGTGTGCTCACATTGCCTCTCACTCCACATCCAGTGCGCTCCCTTTGCTCATTTTTGAAGCTGCATTCATGTGATGTTAGCCACAATCAATACTGATCCTGTAGTTTCTTGTCAAATGCTGCTGTTTGATGCCCAGTAAGTGGTAATGTGAAAATACCCCAACGTTCATTTTCTTCCCAGGAAACATGCATGGATTGTGGTGTATGGCTATAGTCCTAAGCACGTTTAGCCGGGAGTAACCATAGAATATAGAACCTTAGAGATGGAAGGGACCCAAGTGTCATTTAGTCCAACCTCCTACAATGCAGGAATCTCAGCTAAAGCATCCAAGACCATTGACCACCCAACCTTGCTTACAAACCTCTAAGGAATGAGAGTCCACCACCTTCTGAGGAAGTCTCTTCCACTGTCAACAGCTCTTGCTGTCAGAAAGTTTTTCGATTGTTTAGTTGGAACCTTCTTTCTTGTAACTTGAAGCCATTGGTTTGAGTCCTACTCACCAGAGAAGGAGAAGAAAGCATGCTCCCTCCTCCATGTTACAGCCCTTAAGATATTTGAAGATGACTATCATATTTCCTCCCAGTCTCCTCTTTTCCAGGCTAAACATACCCAACTCCTTCAATTGTTGCCCATAAGGCTTGGTTTCCAGGCCCTGGATCATCTTGGTCGCCCTCCTCTGCACACATTCCAGCTTGTCAACATCCTTCTTAACTTGTGATGAATAACCTGGACAGGTGTGGTATGACCAAGGCACAATAGAGTGGTAATATTACTTCCCTTCATTGGGACATCTGTTGATGCAGCCAAGAATAGTGTTAGCTTTTTTTGCTGCTGCATCACATTGTTGACCCACTTTAAGCCTGTGGTCCACCATAGTTGAACTCACTGGGACTTTTGCCCAATGATGCTTTAATGAATGCAGCCTGAAAAATGCATAACCATAAACTCAGGACTGGGTGACCTTGAGCCTGGGTGTCTCCTCTCCCTGGACCTTGGGCATTAATAATAATCAAGAGTATATTTCCGCATGTGGTTCATGTACACCTCAGTGGTAAACACAAACAGCCTCTTCAGATTACTAGCAAAGTACACAGTTTTAAGGGGTTTGCCTTCCTGGAAGGACTGTCTGCCTAAAGGAAAACTACTGTCTGAATAAATTGCACCAAGCAAGAGTAAATCCAGGAGCCTGTATTTTATGTTCCTGTTAAACACAAGTAATGGTGTTGTTTGTTTTTAATGGCCTCTGTCAGATAAAACCCAGAAACGTCCCTCTGTCTTTCTCCAGCTGCAATTATACGGAGGCTGGCACATTAGCATCCCCTTTGAAACGGCTTGCTTCCTGGGTGGTTGATTTGAATTCATACGATTAAGCATCTCTCCAATGAAAGTTATAAAATAATATTTTAACGAAACAGTTGGAGCACAGGCGTGGTCCACTCACTACTCAAATTGGGAAAGGTCGGTTTGTAACGGTTTGCTGTTGGATAAATTTGGAAAAAACCCTATATGGTTGCAATTAATAAAACTGTTACTTGCTCCCTCCTCCCGCTCATAGCGGTTGATTTGGAATCATACAGACCTCCCCCCCCCCCGCTGCTCTAAATTTAGGACCGATGCCTCTTATTCAGGCTCAGAGAACTGCAGGGAGAAAATATGATTGCTAATAATGCACAAATCTCTAGTGCACTCAACAGCCCGATCCAATGCGTTTACTCGAAGGTAAACAGGTTCGGAGGAGCTTTCTTCCAAGCCTGAAATTTAGGCAGGTTTTCTCGGAGTTAGCTCAGTCCTAAGCAGGTCTACTCAAAAGTCCTACAGGATTCAATGGGGCTTGCTGCAATCCGAACCCCACTTACCTTGGAGCAACCCCACTGAATTCAACAGGACTTCTCCCTGGACATAATTAGGATTCGACTAGCAAACCTGTGCGGGTTTACTTGGGAGTAAATGCCAACTTCGGAGTAAAGGACCTCGCCGGACTTTGCACCTGAGAAGGCCAATCAGGGACAGCGTTTCCTCGATTCAATCCCGGGCAAACGGGACTCTTTTCCTTGGCACTGCGCCTTGGAATTGAGACGGTTTCAAGGACCACGATCGGAGCTGTTGCAATTCCCCACCAAAATATGGGCATCGCCCCCCCCCCCTTGCAGGGAAGGCGTGATATATTGAAGCAACCCGGGTTTTGGAGCCTGTTGCACCCGCTTTTTTCAAAATAACAGGAGGAGCAGGTTGCTCCCAGCGCATTAGTGACACAACTGGAGTAGCAGCAGCCGCCAGTAAACAGAGCAAAGAGGGGCCGAGCGGCGCTTATTTCTTTGCAACATCTTCTCTCTCCTCCTCCCCCGGCCGGCCGTTCGTCTTTGAAATTAAAGGGAAAGCACGGCGCGCATCAGCGGCGCGCCCAAGCTGCTCGCGCCGCCGCCGCCGCTCGGCTGCTGCTTCTAGTCCTGGGCGCGCAGCGGAGCGCAGGCGCCGCCCCTGGAGCTGCTGTTCTCCCTCCTCCCAGGAAGGCCGCCGCGAGAGGAGGAGGAGGCGGCGTGCGCGGCTCTCGCGTCTCCCTCGGGTCGAGGTGCCTCGCCAGGACGCGGCAAGAAGCGAGCGCAGCAGCCACCCGGGGAATCGACGGCGACGCAGAGAAAGCATGCCTTGCGCCCAGGCGCCCGCGCCCCGGCCGCCTCGCCGTGCCCTTTAGCCGGCGCTGCTGCTGCTGCTGCTGCTACTGCTGCCGCCAGCGTCCCGAGATCGCGAGCTCAGCCGAGGCAGGAGGAGCTGCCGGGCTCCTTGCGGGAGGAAGCGGCACCGCGCGCCGGGCCGCCTGCAAGCAGCTCTCCGGGAGAAGAGAAGCTCGCTCGCTTTCCGTGCTGTTGGTGCGGGGAGCGCATTAGGTGTTGGAGAGAGGGAGGAAGAATAGGAGGAAGAGGAGGACGGCGGGGCTTGCCTCCCCTCCATTGACACAGGCGCACGAAGAGACAGAAGTGCAATAGAGACAAGGTGGAGGAGACGCGCTCTCGCTCGCTCGCTTTTAACCCCTCCGCTCCGAGCCCCAGACGGACGACTTTGCAAGGTTGCAGCCGCCGCCTCCCAAACCGCCTTGTGCTTTTTTCAAAAAAATTTGGCTCGGTCCATTTGCAACCGGCTGAGAAATCCCCCTAAACATGGCGAGTGATTCTCCAGCTCGGAGCCTGGACGAGATAGATCTATCAGCCTTAAGGGTAAGGAGGAACCGGGAAGGGAGGCAGGCGGGGGAAATGTGGGGGACAGAAGGCCACCCGGTCAACCTTTCCCCTTTCCGCTCCCTCCTTCTCTGCGCCCCCTTTTCACTGCTTGCACCTTGCCTCCTCGCCTCCCCCTCTTCTCTCCTTTTTACTATTTGAGCACGCGACAACTTTGCTGCTGGAGGTTGTTGTTAATGATAAGCAGCGGATATGGGTTGCCCATAGTCATTTTTTCTCCCTTTCCGGAATGTGTACTGATGTAGGCGCGTCTCCCTGCTCGGAGGAGATGGGGGCGCTTATGCATGAGGCGCTGGGGTTTCTGGAGAAAGAGGAATGAGCCGCGCACAGCTGTTTCCAGCAAGCCTCTTGTTATCTGTTTTAATGGTGCATTTCCTCCTTCCATCCCCAATCCACGGCTCTCCCTCTCTCGGGTGGAGGCAATGGAAGGGTGATTTAAATGGCAAGGTGTCGTCACCTTTTGCAAATTTGAAGGCTGCCAATTTGACACTTGCAAATCGATTTTGTCCCTCCCTTTCACTTCTCCCCCTGTAGAACCTACACAGCCTCCTGTATTTGGGGCGGAGGCTCACACGTGAAGGCTCTTTCCAGGCATAAATTTGTTGAGAGATCTTAGCTCGCAGCGCTGCAATGTTCTCTGTTTCTCTTGAAATGCTGCCTTGCCTGTTCCAGTGCCACTTTCCTGACCCTTAATGTTAAGCTTGTTTGCATACAACAAAAGAGCACATCTCTCTCTGCGTAACAGAAAGAAGAGCTGATATGAGGAGATAGAACATGTCGTTTTGTGCATGTCTATTAAGGAATCTTGTGGGGGTTTTTTTTGCTTTCCTAATAAGCCGCACCTAACCATATTGCTATGTGCATGCAGCAATGGTAGAACAAACTGGATTAGCGGCTGCTCCTCTGGTGTGAATGTTAAAAGACTGTTCCTAGTGTCCATTTTGATGATGATGTGAAATGGAATCACATGAACCTTTTAGTGATCTCTTCCAGTCCTCTTGAGGGAAGCAAGTGCACCTCCTGGCTGTTGTTGCCACGACAGGCTACATGCATCATGTTATTATGGGGTGGGGAGAATTGATTAAATGCATTTTCTGTCACAGAGGAGTCAGCTTGCATGCATTCATTCTCTCCCTCTCCCTCCCTCCCTCCCTCCCTCTCTCTGAATATATCATAGATGCACGTGCACACGAGCTTTCACCCACTGGAGAGAGAGGTCACTGCACGAGCAATGGCTTCTTGGCTCATTCTATAAATGGAGAGGGGGGGGGAGCCATAGATGTGTGATCCTCTATTGCACTTATATGCTAGCTATAGCATTCATCTCCTATCACCCCTCCCCCCCAAAAAAAGAACTTCAGAAGGGCATAGGAACCTGCCTTATATGCCGTCAGACCATTTGATCATCGTGCTCAGTATTGCCTGCTTGTCTACTGTGTATGTATCCTATGCTGATGGGCAGTAGGGTTTCAGGCAGGGGTCTTTGCCAGCGGTGCCTGGAGACCCCAGAAACTGAACCTGGGACCTTGTGCATGCAGATACAATAGTGTGCTGTTGTACAATCAGGGAGATGTGCCAGTTGTCCTTACTCTCCCTTTAAAGAAATACATATTTTTATCTGGATTCTTCTTAGCCTGCAACATTTTTGCGTGTGTGTGAGCGAGGAGTCGAGAGGAGGACTTCCTGTTCTCTCTGGATTTCTGATTTTGATTCATTGGATTAGTTCTTTGGCCCTCCGGTTTGGTGTTCGTTTTTGCTGGCAAGAGCCTGTTAGGGGGCCTTGGTGTGAGGCTGGCTTTGTCTGGTTTCATCCCTGGGAATATGTGGAGGAGGAGGAATGAAAATGCTACCCCCTGGCATGTGCCAAGGATGCGTTTCCTTCACGGCATCTTCTTCACATCTGGAATTAGACCTTGTGATGCCAAGAAGGCTTCAGATTTGAGCTCTCTCTCTCTCTCCATCAATTAAGTGAATGGACCAAGTTTTAAAACAGCCCTTTCATTACTCCATGTCTTTGCGTGTTTGATGCTTGCTAATGGGTTTAGTCCAGGGGCAGCCAATTTGGTAGATGTTGTGGAACCACAACTTTCACCATTTCAAGATAGCATAGCCAGTGGGCAGTCAACAACATCTGGAGGGCACCATATTTGTTACCCCAGTCTGGTCACTGGAATTTATAATAGAAAGGACTGGTGGGATTCTTCAATGCAATAGAGCTCTGGTAATGTGCGATGAACGTTTATGTAGTTTTTGATGTGTGCTGAAGACACGCTTCTTGAACCTGGCTTTTGACACCTGATAAAAAATGTGTTTGTGTGTGTGAACTGATTTTAATCCTGGGATGATGATTACATTATTTGCTGTAGATTCAGAATAAATTGTGGTTATGGAGTGAGATGAGTGTTGTGAGAGAAAAAGAGCACACATTGTTCATTTTCCTCCCTTGCTCCTTGATGTTGCACTTATGGCTCCATGACATAAGAGCACATTGGAATCTGGGATGCAACCAAATCTCAACAGAGCTAAATGTTCCCCTTTCCAACTTACCCAAACTCTCTTGTACTTCCATATTTACGTGGCGTGTTGTAAAAGGAATAAATGAGAGGTTTGTGCAGCCTTGCACTTTTGTAGGCCGTATCAAAAGATATTTGTTTGCTATGTAATTTTCTTCCTATTTTTTCCCAGTTACTTTAAGCAAAAATGTGCGTCTCATGCTTTGTATGTTTGTGATGCACTGCACCCTGCACCCACCCTATTGTTTAAGTTTCAAAGTAGATCATAGTTAGAAGGGGCCTCAAAGGTCATTCCCAACCCATGTGGGAAACCCACTACTGCACATTGTCTAAGAGGTGGGCCTCCAGCCTCTGATTAAAAACTTGCAGTGGGAGAGAGTCCACCACCTTCCAAAGGCCTTTTGGTTTGGGTCCAACCATCCGGAGCAACAGCAAAACCAATTAGCTCCTTCATCTATGTAATAGTTATTTACATATTCAAAGATGGCTGTCTTATTGCCTGTTAGTCGTCTCTTCTTCAGGCTAAACACACCCAGCTTCTTCATTCTTTCCTTATGGACTCCAGACTCCTCGCCATCTTTGTTCCCCTCCAGAGTCCAGACACATTCCAGTTTATGGATATCCTCATTAAATGGTGGTGCCCGGAATTGGACACATTATTCCAGATGTGGTCTGACCAAAGCAGAATAGAATGGCGCCATTACTTCTTGATTTGGATACTGTGCTTCTGTGGATGACATTTCCTTCCTTCAGTGATATTTGAAGTATCCCTTGAAAGCAAGCTCATTCTTTAGACAAGTAGGAATGCAGGAAACTTCTTTATACTTGGTCAGTCCATCTGTACACCTAGCTCAGTATTATCCGCTCTCAGTGTAATCAGTGAAACCAATGGCAGTTCTCCCACTGATTTTAAGGCATTAGGATTGTACATGTCCCGAGTCAATTTGATGGGAATGTGCCCAGAGCTTTTGACACTAAAGGGTGTGCATCAAGTTGGTAAGTGACTATTTGCACTTCATTAAGCAGATAACTCTTCAAGAAGACGTGCATCTGTCTGACTGTGCAATCCTTGAAGATCAACAGGATAAGACTGGTCTTTGGCACACTGAATGACAAGATGCTCGGCTATGTTTACCTGAAGGTGTGATGTGTCTGACTTTCATTTGTGCAAGCAGATATACAGCCTTCCTTCTTCTCTTAATTACTCAGTGTGTTCAAAACATTCTGGGCGTTATAATGAATTGCCCACAATGTGTATATTAAGCCACCTTAGGCAGAGTTGGCCCAGTGGTACATCTTTTTCCTTCTCTCTGCTGGAGGAAATAACCCAGTGGTAGAGCACACCCTTTGAACATGGAACTTGGCATCTCCAGTTACAGGTGTTGATCCTTTTTCTGAGACCCCAGAGAGCTGCAGGTGAGCAAATACCCTAACCTGGCATAAAAAATACATTCCTATGTCCTCTCACTGCCAGTAAATCTACTAGTTCTGTTTAGAAAATATTTTTAATTGAAAGTTCTGTAGACTAAATCTGGGAACTTATTTATTTGAACCACAGTGCTCCAACCCTACTTTATTGGATGAAAATGCAGTTTTTACAAACAAATAAAACCAGGACCGGTGTGACCTGTCCTGCCCAACTACTGACTTGAATGCCTTCAGAAAGAGGCCTTTGTAAAACATGGGCTGTCCCACTGAACTTTAGCTTGTCCTCCAGAGCAGCCATCTCCAACCTGGTGCTCACCAGATGTTTTGGCCTACAGCTACCACCAGATCCAGTTAGCACGGCCATGACTGCTGATGGGAGTTCATCAGCCAACTCAGCTTGAGGGTGCCATATTGGGTATGGCTGCTCTGTAGCATGGCACATCACAGGTTTTGAACCTGAATATAACGAAGTCAGCTGCTGTTGCATGTTGTGCTGCTGTACTGCTATATTTGCATAAGGGATTTTTATCTGATAGTTAAATTTGTGTGGTTTGTTTTTTTTTAAAAGGTATGTGCTATATTAGTCATAGCCAAGTTTATGTGTATACTGCATTTCCCACAAATACATTTGTGCTCAAAGTGGTGTGCATAGTATACTTTTCATCATGCATAGCTTTCAACGTTTCCCTTTTTTAAAGGGAAATTCCCTTATTCCGAATAGGATTCCTTGCAAGAAAAGGGAACAGTTGACAGCTATGCACTATGCACTATTGCTAAAACAATATAAAAGTAAGTGAATCAACAACGAACAGTTCCTTCGACATACAGCAACATTTAAGTGAAACTATTCAGTCACTCTAGGGACGTGGGTGGCGCTGTGGGTTAAACCACAGAGCCTAGGACTTGCCGATCAGAAGGCCGGCAGTTCGAATCCCCGCGATGGGGTGAGCTCCCGTTGCTCAGTCCCTGCTCCTGCCCACCTAGCAGTTTGAAGGCACGTCAAAATGCAAGTAGATAAATAGGTACCGCTCCGGCGGGAAGGTAAACGGCGTTTCCGTGTGCTGCTCTGGTTCACCAGAAGCGGCTTAGTCGTGCTGACCACATGACCCGGAAGCTGTACGCCAGCTCCCAAGGCCAATAAAGCGAGATGAGCGCCGCAACCCCAGGATCGGTCACGACTGGACCTAATGGCCAGGAGTCCCTTTACCTTTTATTCAGTCACTCTACATTGATCTCTGATCCTAAACCTTGCGGCACATCTTCTGGAGAAGAAAAGGCTAAACAAATCTGGAGTGGAGTCCTAAAGATGGCCGGATGGCATCTTGTACACTTCCTTCCGGCAACTCCTGCAGCCAAGCTAGTGCCAAACCTATTGATCTGCTTTCCTTTGGACCACATCAGCAAGGCTGGGGTATGGGTGGGTGTCTTGTCGTCTGGGTAGCCCAGGACCTCCATACACACTGTCCAGGCTTGCTCCCCCGGGAGGTCACTTCAGTGCTGCTAATGCAGAAGTTAGACTTCACCCCTGGAGGCACACTCCATTGTCTCTCGGGAAGCAGCCCCAAAGCTGATGACATTAGTACGTAACATAGGAAGGAAGCTGCTTTCTACGGAGTAAGACCAATGGTCCTCCTTGCTCAACATTGCCTAGCCTCACTGGGAGGGGCTCTGCAGCGTTTCAGACAGGGGTCTCTCTCAGCTGCATTTGGAGATGTTGGAGATCAAACCTGGGACATTATGTGACCAAAGCAGATGCCTTGCCACTGAGCTGCAGCCATTCTTCCTCCCTGGTCTTTTGTGCCTGGACCCAACGGGGCCAAGAACCCCCTCATAATTCTCCTGGTAGCATTTCCCTTATGAAGGTTCTTAGAGATGGAGAGGTAGGGGCAGGACCATTCACTCCCTTGGTAGGGAGAACAAAATCTTCTTAAATGATGGAGGACAGCAAGGAAATAAATAAATGGAACTCTGTGACCCATTTCAAGGGGAAAAACCATGGTCAATTCACACTTGCTTAACAACGTCACACTTTTCCTGGAAGGAGGCAGGGTACTGACTATGGTTCTGTATTTATACATTGCAAAATCTTTTATTATTATTATTTCCCTTTTAAAGTAAGGGAAGAATAGGCCTCTAATCTGTTAGAGTGTATAGATCAGCTCAACTAAATGCACTTAGCACTTAACAATAATTGTTAAAAGGTGCTGCATGCGTATTGTGAAGCAATCCAATCATTTTGCAGAGCCTTGCAATCAGAAATCAATAGCACATTTGCTGCCTGAGCACAAAAGCCTATAGCCAGGAGGAGTTTTGTAAGTCACAGAGATTTTTTGGGGGGTTATTAGAAAATCAAGACCCGTCTGTATGACTGCACACTAGGTGTGGGGAAACAGAGAAACGGCGTACGTCTTCAAATGTATTTTTAAGAAAGATGCAAAATCCAGTCCAAACAGAGTGCTTCGTTTCATGAAGCCCAACAGGAAACACTGGCAGGAATTTGAGGGTTGAATTTTTCCACCAGGTTTTATGGCTTAAGAGCTGGTTAAACAGGTACGTAGCCCTATGAGTAATCTCCCAGAGTTCCCTGGGAAAAGGGATTGATGGTTAAGCTGCTCTGGGAATTGTAGTTCTGTGAGGAGGAATAGGGTTCTCCTACCAACTCTTGGCACCCGTAGCAAACTACACTTCCCAGGATTCTTTGGGGGTGGGGAAGCAGACTCTCCTGGCGCCTTCATTATGTATCTTTAGGCACCAGGTGAAAACGTTTCCTGTAACCAAGCCTTGGGGTGATGGTTCAGTCTATGGCCTTTTAAATGTGTTTGTGGGAGAGGAATCATTGGTTCCTGGGGTTTTTTTTTTGTTATTATGCTACATATTTTGTGTTTGCATTTTGTATTTTTATGTTGCAAAACTGTCTTTGATGATCTTCGCACGAAGGGGGGGTATATACATTTAATAAACAAATAAACGAAATGAATTGTATTGTTGAGGTGGGGCCCAATGCAGTGACAAAACAATAAAAAGAGAGGGGGGCCATGGGAGATGGTAGTGGAGCGTGACACCCACAGCACAGTATCTCGTTCTGTCCTTAGACTGAGACGCCAGATTTAATCTGCCCTAGTATTCCCAGTCATAAGGATTTTGAGGCAGGGAAAGACTTCTGGGAGCTCCTGCCAGTCAGAATAGACTGTTCGGTTTGATACCCTGTGAGGCAGTTCTCACCCCCCCCAAAAAAATAATACTTTTAAAAACCGTCCATGCATGTAAAAACTGACTCATTCTCATTCACACATAAAACCAGAAAAGACCCACATCGTAATTTTATTGGTATTTTTTAAAAAATGAATATTTTATATTGTTTTATGTAAACTACTTAAGAGGTTTCTGTTGATTAAAGCTTAAGAGGCTTTCAGTTGATTAAAAATATGAATCTTGTTGAATATCATATAAATTTCTCAGGTGTTGTTTGACAAAACTGAGACGAGAGATGTACCTGTTTAAATGAAGAATATGCCTATATTTCTGAAATCCATTCAGTGGCTGCCAGCATTTCTCAAGCATAGGTAGGGTCCCCTCATGCCTGCCCCCCACGTGAGCTTGGCCTGACTCGTGATATTGAATTGTAGAATTGTAGCGTTGGAAGGGACCCTGGGGTCATCTAGCTCAACCCCCTGCAATTCAGGAATCCTGCCCAGAGCCATCCCTGGGTGGGCTCAAACCACCAACCTTCTGGTTAAAAGCCAGATTCACTAACCCATTGCACCATTACGCCTTGATTTATCCTGCCATTCAGTTGGCATTCACAATTTTGCAGATTGCTAATGGTGAGAAATCTACTGTGTTTCCCCAACCTGAGAGGTGCCAGAACAGAGTTTTGGTGAGTTCTGGTTGAAAAACAAAACCCTGGTTGTGGCGACTGTAACCTAGGTTTAAGGTGCCATTTGGCAATTAACACTGCAGGCAACTTGTTTGGTGGTGTGGGTTTCTCATGTGCCGAAACTGGATGGCATCCAGCATTGCAAATGTGTATTCCCCTAGCCCCGCGTCTATAAAAACAGTAAATTTTTCAAAGACCATTTGTTTATATTATAGCTAATCCCTTCCAATTAAGATAAGGCGCTTGTGAGCAAAGCAGAATGTCGCTGTTGCGCCGCTGCCAGTGCTCCACCGGTTCCATTTGAATGGCAAATGCGTTCAAGATGGAGAAGATGCAGAATTAACCAAGGCATTGCATGCATGCTAAGTTCTTGCAGCGTTTACTCTGGGGTCGATGCCGTCTGTTCCCCTATTACGCCGAGGGAGATTAAAGGCACGCACACCTTAATGCAGAGTCTCTAGTTTGCAAGGAATGAACTTCAGGCTGTGTTGAGAGGTGCCAATTCGCAGGCCAATGTGGCCATGACCAGTGTGGGCAGCCAAGGCCAGGGGGTGGGGCTGACAACTGGGCCTTGACTGTCAATAGTTGCTGGCTGTAATTTTAATTAGGGCCCCTCTTCTGCTTTCTGCTGATGTTATGTTACCTTGGTTTGCAAGAATGCTGAACCGGTCATTAGAGGCTTTTCATGAAAAATTGTCTTTTCACTGTGGTGCTAACTTGGGTGTTTTTTCTTTTAAATGGTTTATAAATAGCAACACAAAATAAATGTTTATGCATGCAGAAGATCTACAGACCACTTAAGATTAGCCTATATCACTGAAGGCTGGCAAAGCTGGCAATGGGTTCAACTTCAGAATAGGCTGCTTGGGGATTAAAGCCTAATGTGGGTATTCTCCCCCCCCCCCAGTGATTGTGTACCTAGGCATTGTTGGGCATTTCTGCACTACCCAGAACTAACCTGTCCCTTTTCTCTTCTTACTATTGGCATGGGAAGTCGTGCTGGTAGTGCCGCCTCTGTGTTGCTGTTGGGGCCTTCTTAGTGGTGGCTCCCTGTTTGTGGAATGCCCTCCCAGTTGAGGTGCTTTTGCCTCTCTTGTTATTAATGTTCTGGAGGAATTTAAAAAGAACATTCAGCCACTGTTGAAGGGCAGTGCATGTTGTTTACCCATGTATTTGATGTCTGAAAGATACTCGACCTGGAAAGCTTGAAATAATTAAATGCAAGGGTGTGAGATGGCTTTTTAAATTAAAAAGAAATTGTTTTGTTTTGCCGCTCTGGGCTTCTTTGGAGGGAGGGTAGTGATTTAATAAATGCGCATCTACCTAATGCCCTCAGGAAGGGAAAAACCCTGTGATCAAATGTCGCAACCTTGTGCAAATTTTAGAACACAACATTTGCATAGAAAAGGTTTAAGGGTTAGTCTCCGCCATCTTGGGTTAAATAATCATTGGGGGAAACGCCCCTGCCTGGAATGCCGGTCACTACAAAACTAATTGGACCAGTAGCCAGACTCTGTGTACAAGACAGTTCTTGCTTTTCCTTCCTCCCATTATAGGCAGAAATGTATAGACAGTCCCTTTGAGGATTCTGTTGTAGCTGTTTATTCTGTGGATGAGGCAAGCTGCTTTTCAACCAGGAAAGTGGATAGCCTCTTTGGCATGTGGTCTGCACCTCAAAGCACCCTCCGGCATTTCCTTTACTTCTTTTCTTCTGGGTCTTGGGGAAATACCCGATGGCTGAACGAGGTACCAAAACTGCTGACCTAAAGTGTGTTGCCTGGGAAGGTTTTTTTCCATTTGTGAAACAACATGGTCAGCTCTGGACAGAATGGAGGAGCGAAGCGGGAATTTGAGCCAAAGGTCTCTGCAGTTTTTAGAAGTGGTTCCTCATTATTTGGAGCTTGGATAATTAACCTAATTATTACTTCCTTTAAAGGGACAAGAAAGCTAGTTGGGTTTGCAGGCGAAAGCCATTTGACAAAGAGAGCGAATCATAATTCTGTTCATCCTTTGTGCCTTGGCTCTATTTAATTAAAAATGTTCTAAAAGCAGTTGCCATTTAAATGCTCCTTTTTTCTGATTCCCTTTTCCTCCAATCCAGAACCTGAGCATTACTTTCCTGTATTACTCACACTGTGCCACATTCAAGCTTGTTTTGCCAAACCTGTAGGTTCTGCATTACTAATAGCAATTTGGAGAGTTGGGCAGTTAAAATAAAATAAATAAATAAATACATGAAGTGGCCATAGCTACAGCAGCTGGAAGAATGTCATATACCGTACCTAAAAAAAAATATATATATATTACTCTTCATTCTTTCACGTCGGGTGAGTCAAATATAGATATTTTTAGAATTTTCTTTCATGTGATGTGGCAAAGCGCTCTTATTAGCAGTGTAGACCAAAGATTGCCCTACCAGCCTGATTATTTGCTATCAGTATCGTAAGCAGCACATGATTCGAGTCTTAGACTGCTGCTCCCTTGCCATTGCAAAGCAATGTGCAAACTCATGTTCAGAGCACAAGTGCGCACCACTTCAACTTAGCGTGGTGGTGTTCTCAGCGCATGAAAACAGCATGAATTTGTTGCCCTGTTCTTTCTCTCTCTTTTTCAGAATAGTTTATGTAGCGTTCCAAAGCAATCTCCAGTCTAGAAAACCATCTGTTTTTAATACAAGAAGGTTCAAGGTTCAATCTCTGGCATGTCCAGGTAGGCCTCCAGGAGTCTCCCCTCTGAAACTCCATTGTTGCTGCCATTGTCAACACCACTGAGCTAGATGGTCTATATTGATAAGGCTGCTTTCTATGTTTCTATTTGGTGCTGGGCAAGGAAATTGTCATCGGGTACCTTGCAGAAAAAACTGGGCAGTTATTAATTGCCATATTTTAATCATTGGAGGTACTGTTGGTGTTGACCTTTCAAGCCCTAAACGGCCTCGGCCCAGTATACCTGAAGGAGCGTCTCCACCCCCATCGTTCTGCCCAGACGCTGAGGTCCAGCTCCAAGGGCCTTCTGGCGGATCCCTCCCTGCGAGAAGCCAAGTTACAGGGAACCAGGCAGAGGGCCTTCTCAGTAGTGGCACCCGCCCTGTGGAACGCCCTCCCACCAGATTTCAAAGAGAATAACAACTACCAGACTTTTAGAAGACATCTGAAGGCAGCCCTGTTCAGGGAAGTTTTTAATGTGTGACATTTTAATGTATTTTTAATCTTTGTTGGAAGCTGCCCAGAGTGGCTGGGGAAACCCAGCTAGATGGGCGGGGTACAAATAAATTATTATTATTATTATTATTATTATTATTATTATTATTATTATTATTATTATTATCTCACAGCTGGAGGGCTTGAACCTCCTTGTGGGCAATCTTCCCAGGGCCACCTGTCTGTGGAGGGCAGTGCCACAGGCAAAAGCGGGTGGAGGAATTCAAGTCAGTTTTTTGTCTTTCCACAACAGGCCTGTTATCCTGCACCCAGACAAGCAACTATTGGAGTTCAAGGACACATTCCAGCCAGGCAAAACCCCTCACGGAAGGCCTGAAGCAGGTTCAGTGAGGATTGTGGCCTGAGGAGAATTCCAGGGGCCGTTTAGAGAGGCCTGGGGGCCGTATTCAGACCTTGAGGCTGAGTTTCTCCACCACTGCTGTGTGGTTTGGGCCCACATGTAGCTTTATGAGATGCGGTTGGTAGTAAACCAGGACAAGTCATTTCTATAGTTACCCCTCAGTTTAGAATCCCCCCTCCCAGAGGTTCATCTGCCCCCCAAACTGCAGGCCTTTAATGGGACTGTCACTACCGTACTATTTAATCCGCTTTTGGCTAGGTTCAATTGTCGCCTTAGCATCCACCCATTTTTTTGTTGTTGTTCTTGCTGCTATTCTGCGTTGTTGTCTGAATGGTTGATTGTGAGTTTTACCTTTTACCCAGCTCGGGGAGTGTGTGTATATGTGTGTGGGGGGCCTTTGAGCAGAGAGCCGCCTCATATTGTTTGTTTCATTTATTTATTTTCGAGCAGCATGTTGGAAATGGCATCGCGATCACCCCTTCCCCCTGCTCTCAGCGCTTCTGGCTTTTTTGCCATTTTCTCCAGGGCAGCTCTTTCGGTAATTAATAACGATTAGCCGGTCCCAAGGCTCCTCTTCCCGCATCTCTCTTGCCTCCACCACGTTCTGCGTTGGTATGTTCAAGCAGGTCATAATGGGCAGATGGGATTCCAGGAGCGAAGAGAGTTCTCCGAAGGGATGCTTGGTGGCCGATGACTGCTACCCCTCTCCCTCTCTTTGCTCGGTCTGTTGTCCCCCCAAACCAGGTTTACCTGCTGCTTAACTCAATACAAATACAGCTCAGGACACTCTCCTTTGCTGACTGACAAGGAGATAATGGACAAAAGCAAATCTCCCATGCCGTGTACATTGAATCCAGTGCTCTTTTCTCTTGTCATAATGTGCAGAATTCACAGCCATAAAGTCGGAACTAATATTTTGTGAGCTTTTATGGGTGCCGGTAGTGCTGTAAAAGACGGGGCGGTTGGCAAGGACAAAAATGAAGCTGTGAAGGTGGAAACTGGCCCTAAACTGTAAAAAGAAGAAGAAAACTTTTATGACTTCATTTCACCACCTCCACCTCAAAACAGATCCTCAGTTTGCAGCAGGGTGCCTTCCAGATATTTTGAACCGTAGCTCCCACCTGCTCCAGCAAGCATGGCCAGTGGTCACAGATGATGGGAGTTGTAGTCTAGAGGGCATCGCATTGCCTACCCTTGCTTGTACCATGGGATGAGATACCACTGCATGATTGCCAGCTGCTTATCCAGTCCTGCTTGTTGTGCCTTTAACATAATCTGCAGACATTATTACCACACACTCTGTGTTTCCTCACTTGATATTGTCTGCTCACAGAGCTTTGTGACCCAGTGTTCATTGGAAGTCTGGTTGTGGTTTGAGAGGGCCTCTTTCACGGTGGTACCACAATGGTGAAGCTCCACACCCCAGGAAACCTGATGGTACCTCTCTCCCTGTCTTTGTAGAGGGGTGTGTGTGTGTGTGTGTGTGTGTGTGTGTGTGTATGGCACATTTAAGACGATTCTTTCATTTCCTTTTGTCTAATGGCCAAATTTCTGCAATGGACAGATTTCTGGGGGCTGTGTGTGCAAGGGTGCATAGAGTTTGAGGTGCATAGGGTTGAAAACATCCCAGCATTTCAGAAAACAAGTAGTCCCTTTTAGACAAACAACATTTGTTGTTTGATATGAGCATTGTCCTTTATATACAGTTGTGCTGTGGCACAGTGAAGCTAAGGGTGGCAATCTCAGACCAAGGACCACTGGGAGATTGTACTTTGTGTTTCTTGGGGGGGGGGGTGGAGATCATTATGTCATGGGGAAACCAGCCTTATTTCTTTAAGAGATAACACCTGGGGGGCTGAGACAACCCCCTCCAGTCCTTTTTCCTTCCAGCTCCATTGTAGGTTGTATTGCCAGCTGCCCCAAGTATGGCAAAAGAGAAGAGGTGGGAACACCATATTGGAAGATAGATGGATAGATAGATAGATAGATGATAGATAGATAGATGATAGATAGATAGATGATAGATAGATAGATGATAGATAGATAGATGATAGATAGATAGATGATAGATAGATAGATGATAGATAGATAGATAGATAGATAGATAGATGATAGATAGATAGATAGATAGATGATAGATAGATAGATAGATGATAGATAGATGGATAGATAGATGATAGATAGATGATAGATAGATAGATAGATGATAGATAGATGATAGATAGATAGATAGATGATAGATAGATAGATAGATAGATAGATAGATGATAGATAGATAGATGATAGATAGATAGATATTTCCTTTGTTGTTCCTTGTCTTTTTATTCCTAGCTTCCTTTCCTCTACTCCTGCTGGGTTTTCGCTCTGTCCTGGCTCCGTAAATCTCCCCTTCCTTCCTCTTGGTGCCCATTTTTATTCCTTGGCCTTTAGTTTTGGGCCTTTTGGGGGGCCTGTAGCCTTTTGGATGTTCTGAGGGTGGGGTGAGCACCTTGGAAGGACTTCAGCAAGGTGGAAAAAGCCTCGTTTCAGAAAGCAGAGCTGGTTTTGGAGATGGATCTCTGCAGTCTTGTTGGAAGGGTGATAAGGAACACAGCCTGCCTGGGCAGGGGGACCTCTTTCCTGAATCCAGCAGCAAGTCGTCGTGGCTGCGGAGTTTTGGGGGACCTTCAGCAGTCCCAGAGGTCTGCTAAGCCAGAAAAGGGGGGAAGAGGAGAGTGTTCTTATGCTCATATTCTGCTCCCCCGGTTTCTCACAGTCAATGGTACAGCAAACCGGTCGGGCTGTTCCCTGCTCTGAGTTTCATTTCCCACCGCTCATGAATTATTTGTCTTCTCTAAGGTGGCTTCCATCCTTAGCGTTGTGTGTCTGTAGCTGTGATCCTTTTCTAACAGTTGCATCTCGTTCCCCAGTTCTTTGAGTGCCTTGATAACAAGTGGAGATACAAGGGCAGGTTGCTTCTCAGGGTAGCACCTAAGGTTTGACTGGCCTCTGCCAGATGTCAGACTTCCTTTTATTAAAAAATTACTATATTATTGATTTTATTAAGGGAAAGAGAGAGCTGCAAACATAACAAGAAGAAAGAAAACAAAAGCATTTTGAAAAATGTAAACCAGAAGTCGGGCATTTGGTGTTGCCATTTCCATGCAGTGGAACAATCTTCTGGCAGAGATTTGACAACCACCCTCACTTTTGACTTTCAGAAGTCTCTTAAAGACTTCTGAATGTGACTAGGCCCATGCAGAAATATTTAGGAGGGATAGTCGTTTCTTTCTTTAGGGGAGGAAAAATGTGTTCCAGTGGTTGGAGTGACTAAGTGTGGAAACAAATGGACTGCATGTGCAAAAGACTCCACTGGTTTGCTTTTTTTTTAAGGTGTTGGAGGTTTTGTGGTGTGTGTGTGTGTGTGTGTGTGTGTGTAACTTGAAACAAGAGGCCAGAATTCGGGCTCAGAACTTTATAGTGGTATTTATTTGCCCAGTGCATTCATACAAGTTGTCTTCTTCAGGAGCAATATGCTGTAAAAGCATTGTTGCAATAATATTGTTCTTTTCCAGTTTTCTTTGTTGGGTTTATACATCACCTTTCTTTGAAGGAGTTCAGTACATCATGGTTCTCCCCACGCACCAAAATATCCTCTCAGCAAATCTGGGAGGTGGGGTTAGGCTGAGAGAAAAATGACTGGCCAAAGGTCACTCAGAGAGCTCTATAGTATATACAGTGGTACCTCGGGTTACATACGCTTCAGGTTACAGACTCCGCTAACCTAGAAATAGTGCTTCAGGTTAAGAACTTTGCTTCAGGATAAGAACAAAAATCGGGCTCTGGCGGCGCGGCGGCAGCAGGAGGCCCCATTAGGTAAAGTGGTGCTTCAGGTTAAGAACAGTTTCAGGTTAAGTACGGACCTCCAGAACGAATTAAGTACTTAACCCGAGGTACCACTATACTGAGACATTACTATTGGTCCATCTCACAGCTGGAGTCTGCTAGTAGCTGGTAGCGTCTAGGGAAACCCTAGGACACTGGGCATGCTGGGGATTGAACAAGAGACCTTCTGCACTCAAAGCAGTTGCCATACCTCAGCTTGAATCTCTAACCATTACATCTGTCCATACAGAGATGGGGTGCTGGGGTGCTGGCTTACACCCTGGTCTACGAAGCTTGCTTCCAAAAGCAAGTGATCAGGGAGTTAGTAACTTTGGCTATAATCTGTTGGCCTATATTTCAGCTGCCAAACTTTATCTCAGTTTCTCTTTCCTCCCCCTTTCTCCACCCCCAAAGAAAACCCAGCCTCATGAGACACTGATCTT
Organism: Podarcis melisellensis; assembly: GCF_964234715.1. Classification (NCBI taxonomy): domain Eukaryota; kingdom Metazoa; phylum Chordata; class Lepidosauria; order Squamata; family Lacertidae; genus Podarcis; species Podarcis melisellensis. Next base: position 15,072,777 of record NC_138537.1, read on the forward strand.
CCAAAGTGCTCTTTGCTCTGGCATTGATAAGCTGTGCTTAGTAAATATCTCTCCTGGCTATTTTGACCCCAAGGTTGTGAGAGGTGGGGAAATCCCTCTCCTGGAACAGCCTTAATGAAGCAACATCCTTCTGTTCCTTGAAATAACCATAAAGCCACGTCCCATATTAATGGGGTGGGAATAGGGCCTGGCTAAAATACCCTGTCTCGCTCGCCTGCTTGTCTTGTGCACTCCGTTAGGACATCATTGCACAATTCCAGCAGATAAAGCAAGGAAATTTCCCTTGGCTCCGTCTTTTCTGTCTCCCTCCTTATTTTTTCACATGACCTATCACTTGACTTAATCTTTGCCTGTTCTGTTCCATTTCCTTTCTCTGCTGTCCTCATGCCCTAGTTACTTTCTGTTCCTGCTTCTGTTCTCAACCCTCCCTTACCTGCCCAGCTCTGTGTTCTGCTTTTTCCTCTGATGTGACAATAGCCAACACTTTGCATTCACAAAAGATTTCATTCACTTTTAGGTAACAGCCTATTCTGTCGAAAAAGGTGATTTTTTTGCTATACGGAACAAAGGAGCTGTATTGCTGGTATTACGTGTGTTCTGGTCATCTTTGGATGTGCGGGTTATTTGGAGATCTCTGTTAGAGGTTGTAACTAGGAAACAGGCTAGTTCAAATAATAAATGCTAGATCCTTGCTGGCAACACCTTGGCATGGACAGAAAGCCAAAGGTTCAGAGTATTTATGCATTTAGACCAATACTATGCTTGGTCAACAGCTCTCCAGGGTCTTCAGCAGATTGTCTTTCTCATTACCTGCTGCCTCATCTTTTGACTGCAGGTTCCAGGAATTCAACTAGGCACCTCCTGCTATGGTCCCACTATGCACATTTGACCACAGGAAACAGCTGTTTGTCATGGCCAGTGCTAAGCCATAGGTAGCAAGGCACATGGAGTGCTCAGGCAGGGTTGAGGCGGACATTTTGCACTTTCACATGCAAAATTTTAAAATGTGCAAAGTGGCTTCTCCCAAGTTGGAGCCCTGGGGATGATTTCTTCAGAGGGCCGAGACTAGAAAATGAGGTTCTACATCTGCAGCACAGAAGAATAACCTAGAACCTAGAATGGACCTGTAGGCCTCCAGATCATAGAATCACAGGACTGTTGTCAGGGCGGCTAACAACACTAAAATAGTGCAACATTATAAAAACATTATAAAAATTAATTAAAATCAAAATTGATGGCAACCATAAACTAAAGTTTTGTAAAGATTGCCAAAGGAGGGAGTCAGGCTGCGCCCTGACCAAAGGCCTGGTGGAACAGCTCTGTCTTGCAGGCCCTGCAGAAAGATGTCAAGTCCTGCAGGGCCCTTGTCTCTTGTGACAGAGCGTTCCATCAGGTTGGAGCCGCAGCCGAAAAAGCCCTGGCTCTAGTTGAGGCCAGCCTAACTTCTCTGTGGCCTGGGACCTTCAAGATTATGAGAGCAGTACTCCAGTAAGATATAGGTAAAGGGACCATTAGGTCCAGTCGTGACCGACTCTAGGGTTGCGGCGCTCATCTCGCTTTATTGGCCGAGGGAGCCGGCGTACAGCTTCCAGGTCATGTGGCCAGCATGACTAAGCCGCTTCTGGCGAACCAGAGCAGCACATGGAAATGGCGTTTACCTTCCCGCCAGAGCGGTGCCTATTTATCTACTTGCACTTTGACATGCTTTCAAACTGCTAGGGTGGCAGGAGCAGGGACCGAGCAACGGGAGCTCACCCCATTGCGGGGATTTGAACCGCTGACCTTCTGACCGGCAAGCCCTAGGCTCTGTGGTTTAACCCACAGCACCAGCCGCGTCCCTCCAATAAGGTATAGAGAGTAGCATATTGTGCATGCTTATCTTGTCAGTTGCTGAACAGGACAGAGCCAAGCTGTCTGCCTGAAGGAGGCTGGGATAGATGCAAGGGAAGGAAACAAGCAGACAGAAAGCCCAGGGGTTGGATGGGCAGACTCACAAGCAGAGGAACCTAGAGGGAAACTTGGAAGTCATGATGTTGATGAGGCCAGAATCTGGACATTTTTATGGCCAGGCTGAGTCAGGGAGACCCAAATGGGATGCCTGGGGCTGGGACCAAGCTGGGACCTGGGAAGACAGTATTTCCTGTCCAACATTCACAGATAAGACAGATCTTTCTGTCTCTTGACTTGTAATTTTTTTAAAAAAGGGGGAAGCAGAGGAACTCTTTGCACTCCTGATGTAGCACCTTGTAAGCTTTTTGGGAAGAGCTTCTGCTGCTGAGGATCTGCAAAATGCTGGGTGGAGTGTGGACTCTAAATGGAGCAGCACGTGTCTGCGCGAAATGCCTTTGACGGCATCTGCTGTGCAATTTGTGGCCGCCAGGAAAGCCCCAGTTGCACTGCGCTTTCTGGTAATGGCAGCGCACGCTTCGTGCCGTCTTCGTGATTGTGCAAGTAGGAAATGCTGTGGTTGCGAAACACCCTGCCGTTCTGTCTTAAAGGCTCACTTTGGCTCCTGTAGCCTGCAAAGAACTCTGCTTTATGTGTGTACCTCTTGGCATGCCTACATTTCGACAGTTACCTCCTGGAACCAGGTGCATGATTCTTGAGAGCTGCAATTTAAACCTTCCATACAAAACAGAGTACTACCATCCAGCCTCGGTTCATAACATTTTCAGAATTGAAGTGCTCTACAGGTTATTAAAGTGCCTCACTTATTGTGATCTGTGTTGACCATGAGAACCTGGATCAGTTGCAGTCATTGAGCGTGGGAAGTACAGTATTGGGTAAGCAATCTGTATCTCTGGCTGTGACTCATATCGGTTTGATCTAAGCTGCATGCCATTTCTGAAGGCTTCAGGGGCAGTAGAATCTGTTGCTGTCTGGCACCAAATAACTGTGTGTGTGTTTGTGTGTGCGGCTGACACATTCCTCTGGAAACACCTTGGGAAAGAGGACACCAGCCTATAGGAGCATGAAAACTGTTGCGCTGAAGTCAACCAAGACATTGCCGGGCATTTTACCACCCAAGTATTGCCAAATAAGCACTGCTATTTGTGTTGTTAGATCAAATGGTAGATTCGGTAAAAACAAAAAGCAGGTTCTTGGTGCTATCAGATATTCGACTCTATATCACCAGTTAATCAACTAGTGTCCCAGTTGTCAGCTAGTAGTCCATTTATCTCATTATTTTGTCTCCCCCCTCTCCAAGTACAGTGGTACCTCTGGTTATGTACTTAATTCGTTCCAAAGGTCCGTTCTTAACCTGAAAACGTTCTTAACCTGAGGTACCACTTTAGCGAATGGAGCCTCCTGCTGCCACCGCACGATTTCTGTTCTTATCCTGAGGTAAAGTTCTTAACCCGAGGTACTACTTCCGGGTTAGCGGAGTCTGTAACCCGAAGTGTTGTAACCTGAGGTGTTTGTAACCTGAGGTACCACTGTAGCTGTTTTGTTTATCAAAGGTGCTGAATGGTGCATGTTTCATTTGACTGCCCTAATATTTTAGAATGTAATTCCATGACATGAGAAAACCTGGCACATTCATTGGGGGGGAAATATAATTGCTCTTCTTGTTTCCCCTACCAATCTCAGGTTTAAGAAACCCATAGACAGGACCTAAGCACAAGAGCACTCTCCCTTCCTGCATTTTCCAACAGCTAGTTTTCAGAAGCATTACTTCTTCTGACTATGGAGGCAGCCTTCTCCTCCATCAATTTTTCTAATCCCCCTTTAAAGCCATCCAAGGTCTGTATCCAGTGCTGTGCAAACTCAGAGTATTGTCACAAGTCTGACCTTGGGTCTGTGGTTAAGCTCTCTCGTCACCAGCCATTGCTTAGGTCATTGCGGTGTGGGGACAAAATAGACCCGAGCTGAGCAAAACGGCTGTGAGCTCCTTTTTTTTTTAAATAGTCTTTATTAGTTTAAAATACAGACATAAAAGATCATTTACAACAGGAACAAGAAGAAAAAAGAAAAGAAAAAAGAGCCAAAATAAAGAAATGAAAGGGGGGGGGACTGTTTACAAAAAGAAACTGCATCTTCTCAAATCACAATTAAATAAAGAATATATAAAAAAATATAAAACTTCCAATCGTTCTCATTACACTGTTTATGCTGTGAGCTCCTTTTAAGAGATTTGCACATTTTTGGAATTTGCTTGGTGACAACAGTATATTCAGTTATAAGTATATTAAATGGTTGAATTATTTTCTTCGATAACTAGCTGGTGCACATGTTTGCTATAGGAGCTTATTCCCATGAGCGTTCACATCCAAATAACAAACCATATGTCTGCAACTAAACTTTATTATTCTGAATGTGTGGTGCTAAAAATAACATGGTGTGAATTGTATATTGCAGGAACTAATCCTGTACACAGCTTCTGCATGTTGTTGTCTTTTTGCTATTTTCTGACGTTACCTTGTCTCTCCTTTTGGTGTTTGGCAGCCATGTCTGTGATTTAAGATACATTTGTGTGTGTTTTCCCCCCTTTGGAGTTGCTTTCTTGTTCTGTGATGTCATCATGTTGACCACATGATCCCTGATTGGCTAGGATAATCAAAGGTACTAATTCTGAAAGGACAAAAAATCAGCAGCCAGTGGAAATGTATTTGTGTGGCGTCAGGTGCTCTGATTGTCTTAGTGTTGATGGGTACTCTCCATTAAACAAATGCGTATTCTGTACGTTTGCCAAGACATGTATGAAGAAAGCCTTGAAATAAGAATGGGAAATGCATTGTGGGTTGGAAATTCCCGCTTGGGACAAGGGAGGATAGATATATCACATGGATTTGAATTCCTGGCAGGCTAAGCAAGCAGGTTTTAGATTCCCATTAGAGGCAACGCAACAGAGCGATGTGCATATTTAATCTCTGGGATATAAATTTTCTCACGCAGGTTTGCTTCCTGTTCTTCCAGTTTCACCCCATACCTGGCTTAACTTGGCCTATATAACTGCTGTGGCATTAGGGGCGTGCCACCGTAGGGGGTGAAACTTAATTGTTGCAAATTTATTCAGTTTTAAAATGTGGTTTTGGGTGTGAGGAATTCAATTCTGCTGTTATTTTTGTGACTGGGCAACATTTAGCCACAATTCCCTGTTTAACAATCCCTCTTTCCAGGGAATTCTGGGAACTGTATTTCCTGTGAGGGGAATAGGGATCTCCTAACAATTGTAAATCAACATTGACAAGCTACAGATCCTGGGATTTTTGTTGTTGTTGTTGTTGTTGTTGTTGTTGTTGTGTATGGGGGAGCCAAGAGTGTTTAAACAAATGCAGCCTTTGCCTGCTGAAACTAGGGTGTTTCTGTGTCCCTGCTGTCTTATCTTTTGAAAGTGTTCTGTATTTGAAAGGCTGCCTGCTCCCAAGTCCAGCTTAAAAATAAAGATTAAAGCAGTTATCTGGCTGCTGTGATTGTTTACTTCTCTCTCCTTCAGCACAGGGTGGGGAGATTGCCTGTGTTGCTTTTTATCAGACGATGCTTGACCAAATTAGCTGTGGCGTTTTTCTCCCTCTGTTTGTGATACAGATTGACCCAGAACCACAGCAGTAAATGAGGAACAGCCTCGGACGTTGAAATTTGGGAGTCTCGATTTAAATTCTCTTACCGTCTGGAGTGATTTAAATGCAACGGCATAAATAAAGCCACTTCTTCTTTTTGCCTGTCTGGGGGTGGATTATGTACATATTTCGTTTAACCGAAATAGATCAGAGGTCATCCATTCTAACCATTTATACGCAGACTGGTGGGTGGAGTTGTCACATGAAGTTGACATAGGCAATTAAAAATATTTTTTTTAAAAGGATTATTCAGTTAATCAGGAAGTAGAGTTTACCTGAAATGGATCCGGATGATCAGTTTTTCATTATTGGGGGATAATGGTCCCTTGGAACAACTTTGTGAAGAGGTGGCAATAGTGCTGGCTGCAGGGATTTTTGTGGGGGCAATTTGTCCTCAAGATGGCTCCCCCTTTTTTCAGCCCTCTGAAAAAGAGGGTTGCAAGACAGTTGCAGCAAACTGTCTCCTAGCAGGCCCAGTGAATACCATTTCCCAGAGGGAGACCCCAAGGCAAGTCAGGGGTGCCTCTTAAGTCTCTTGACACTTCTCACTCTTTGCATGCTCAGAGAACAGGTGGTTACAGTAATTAGGGGGTGAGGGAGAGCAATAGGGCCAGGAGCAGGGTGAACCTCAGGTGCTAGATGATCCTGGCCCAAGGCAGGATCTGGTTCTGATAAGACTGGCAGCATCTGGGCATTGCACTGGGCTATATAAGCAGAGGCAGCAAAATGCATCAGAGATGCTTTCGTTTTCCCTGTTTGGGAAGTCATTAATGTGAGAAGCAGCCCAGAGGAAGAAGACGCTTGTCTGTGTGAAACTTGCAAGTAAGGTGCTAGGTTCCCACTGTTTTCACTGCAAATCCCCCTGAAAAACATTGCTTTGGAAATAAATGGGTGGAACTCCTGCCTTGGCAATAAAAAACAAAATCAAAAGGAACAACCACTGCAAAAAAGGCACGTACTACGTTGTCATCTCCTGGAAGATGGTGGTGATTAATTTTAAGTGATATTCCTGTCTAGTAGCGGAGCTCCCCACCCCCGATGTGGATGCAGCTTGTCCCATTTTAAAGAAGCAGTGATTTATGCCAGCCAGCCCACCTCTGTGGCCTCTTCAAAAGGTCAAGTGTGATGGCAGCCAACTGTGAAATATGAAACCACGTCCAATCCTGCACCTGTAGTTTGTGCTGTGTGCTTTTCATCCCCAGAAGCACCTTTGCCACAAGCATAAATCCACAACCCCGCTGTGAGGACAGCAATTATTCTCAACTTATTTTCCTTTTCCACACAGTGTCAATATGCTGGTCCCAATCTGAGGCAAGGTACAGCTGGAATCAATAAATCAATCACTAGTTTGCAGTTGATTTAGTGGGTGGTGTTCTGTTGCGTTTTTTTTAAGAAAAAACAAACCACCAACCCTTAGAAGGGTTTTAGAAACTTGATTGCCAGCACTGCAGTTAATTTATTGGCTAATAGAAATGCCTTTTCAGAACTGACCTTGAACAGTTAAAAATATACAGTATAGATTTCCTGGAAAAATCATACAAGCAGTGCACCAAATTAAAAACCAAAAGCAGTAAGATGACAATTGCAACCATCTCAAAATATAACAGTCTCATTAATGAAAAATTAACCAAATGTTAGGTCTTTGAAGACACCCAAAGACCAGCGATGAGAAAGCCTAGTGGACTTTGAAAGGGGTCTCCTTCTTTATCTTTGGCACACCTGTCCAAAAGGCCTTGTCTTATCCATTTGCCCCTCTTAACTGGATGGTGATCAGAGTCTTTGAACGTGATGTTAATTGTCAGGCAGGTTCATATGAGAGTGGACCAGCCTTCCCTAACTTGGTGCCCTCCATAATGTTTTGGATTATAACCCCTATCTGAAACATTGCCCAGGGTATGGGGGAGGCAGGTTGGGGGGGTGCTAAGAATAAGAGATTGTGACAAAACCTGGTCCTAGACTGTTTAAGGCTTTAAAGGCCAAAATCAGGACTTCTAATTGAGCCTGGGAACAAAAAGAAAGTCTGTGTAGGTGGAGCAAGATCTGAGTAATATGATCTGTACCCGTCGGTTAGTAAAACAGCAATTCTTTTTTGCTTCATTACTGTATCCAACAATTTGGCTAATAATATTATGTTGAGTTCTGAAACCCAGGGCAAGCAAGGCGACACCTTTTATTGGAACAGCGAATGCTTTAAATGCTGGAAGTGGGGGAGTTGGTGCTCTCCAGTGAGGTATTTTGAGGCAAAAGTAAGTCATGATGCAGTTTCATGCTAACTAGGGACATGATTCAGCCTCGGTTAAGTGCTTTAGGGCTGCAATTCTCTCCGCGAATGCTTGGGAGTATGTTAGCGCAGGAGCTTGAGGCAAAAATAATTTTGGCTACCAAAAATTTTTCAGCCACATTCCGATGCAATAGCAAGCCTTGGTTTAATGTCTTGATGACAAGCCGCAGCAAGCCTTGGGCTTGGCCCTCTTTCTGGGTGTGACTGGGAGGCAGAGTCGAAAACTTTCCTTTCTGCTGCTTGTGTTGACCATAGTTGCTGGAGCTGCCTTGCTTCAACAAACCGTGGTTGAGATCAGCTACAGTTTGTCTGGTAGGAACATCACACTAAACAAGGTTACTCTGAAGTGGAAATGGAAGTGCATTCACCTGACGGAAGGGGAGGAACCCTGAGGCATGAAAAAGGTGCCTTCTGGGTAATTCTCTGGCGGGTCCAGTAGCTAAGTGGGGCTTTCAAGGGAACACCACCCGCCACTCTTGTGTCAAATGAGCACACTGTGTTGCTTGTACCAACCTGGCCCATGTGTGGATTCAAATTCTCTCTTTCTTTCTACTTTGTTAATTAATCCCTTCAGCTTGTTTCACTTGATTAATGCAATTTGGAGTTCTTCTTTCACAGCGATTTGCCCAGCAAGCATTGATAAAGTTATGAAGTCTTAATAGCTACCGCAGGGACCTTCATGACAAGAGAGGAACTGGTACAGGAAGTTCCCTGCTGGCGCTTTCTAGGCAGTGAAGTTAGACTCGCCATTGTCTTGTAAGAGTCTTAAGGATAGCACTATTGCTAGGGTGCGGGGAGATGCAAGTCTTCAGATAGCCATGAGCTCACTTCTTGTCTGGTTTTTCCTTACCAACACTGAAAAAATGACCCATGTTCGATGGTAGTTTTATATAAATTGTACTGCACACCAACAAAGGATCTCCTTGAAAGATTTTGTTTCCTTTTCTCTTTTTTGTAATAAGAAGGTGTACTGAGGCAAAACTTGATGCAGCTCCACTGGTAAACATTGCCACTAGGAAGGCAATTGAAATGTGAAGAGTGGAAATTGTGCCTGCAACAAGAGGAGATATGATAGCCATCTTCAGATAATCTGAAGGGGTGTCACATGGAAGATGGAGCAAGCATGTTTTCTCCCGATCTGGAGGGCAGGACTCAACCCAATGGATGCAATTTGCAAGGAAGGAGATTCTGGCTTAACGTCAGGAAGAAGTAGAACTGTTGGGAGGTGGTGCATTCTCCTTCCTTGGAGGTTTTAAAGCAGAGGTTCTCAACCTGTGGGTCCCCAGATGTTGTTGGACTACTACTCCCATCATCCTTGAGCTCTGGCCTTGCTTGCTAGGGGTGATGGGAGTTGTAGTTCAACAACATCTGGAGACCCACAGGTTGAGAAAGGCTGTTTTAAAGCCGAGGTTGGATGGCCATCTGTCATTGATGCTTTAGTTGTGATTCCTGCATTTCAGGAGGTTGGACTAGATGATTTTTTGGGGTGTCACTCTACAATTCTATGATTCTTTGACATCCACTTTCAGCCCTGGAGAGCTAAATGTACCAGGTGTGCAGATTTGATTTTTATTTTTTTATTTTTTAAAAATTGATTTTGTAGCTTTTTGGAATCCTGACATTTAACCTGAATTTTTAACCACATTAATGCAAAACAGCAGCGTGGTTTGGGGATTCATAGCAATGGCAATTCCCCGACTCCAGAAGTGAAAGTATGAAAGTCTACTGTTGCCTTTCCATACTTGACCTTTAATGGAAAGCTTCCCACTGGAAGGTTATGTGATCCCTTCCTTGTAGCTGGCTATTGTGAAACCTGTTGTGAACCAGCTGTTACAAGGAACTAATGAAACATGGGGAGGGGAGGATATCAAGGCCCCATCTGCGAAGTGCAGTTTCCACCTGCAGGCAACGTGTGAGAATGTATTGTGTTAAAAGCTTTTTGAATTCAGCATGGACGTCATCAGTTGAGCTACTGAGCCTTCTCAGCTCACATGTCCTGCAGACTTCTGCATCAAATCCTGACATTTTAAAATTTAGAATGCGTAAAGCAAAGCGTTTCAGAATGTATCGCCGCTTTTGTGTACTGTACAAACTAGACTTCTCCTCTGTTCTGGTGTGTGTGTGTGTGTGTGGCAATCGTCAACCACAACTCATGGGCCATTATGGGTGGCCTCTAGCGTCTGTAAGATACTAAAGGGAAGCAGTCACTGATCACGCATGGAAAAGACGGAGCGCTGAGGGGCACATACATGCTCACAACTGGGTTACTTACCCAGGTGAAACACCTTGCACCATCTCACATGTGGAGCTTTCCTTTGGATTTGATTCATGCGCTCAACTGTGAGTCACAATCCAGTTGTGTACTTGTTGTTGTTGTTGTTTAGTCGTTTAGTCGTGTCTGACTCTTCGTGATGCCATGGACCAGAGCATGCCAGGCACTCCTGTCTTCCACTGCCTCCCACAGTTTGGTCAAACTCATGCTAGTAGCTTCAATAACACTGTCCAACCATCTCGTCCTCTGTCGTCCCCTTCTCCTTGTGCCCTCCATCTTTCCCAACATCAGGGTCTTTTCCAGGGAGTCTTCTCTTCTCATGTGGTGGCTAAAGTAATGGAGCCTCAGCTTCACGATCTGTCCTTCCAGTGAGCACTCAGGGCTGATTTCCTTCAGAATGGAGAGGTTTGATCTTCTTGCAGTCCATGGGACTCTCAAGAGTCTCCTCCAGCACCAGAATTGAAAAGCATCAATTCTTCGGCGATCAACCTTCTTTATGGTCCAGCTCTCACTTCATACATCACTACTGGGAAAAGTTGTGTACTTACCACATATAAATTAACCTGGACTGTAATATAGATATGAATGGTGACTTGAGCATGAGAGAGGAGGGAGGGTTTCAAAACCACTTTGTGGCCATGAGGCACCTGGTTCCATCTCTGGCATCTTCAGTCAAAAGGATTAGGTAGCAATATCTCTGATCGAGACCCTGAAGAACTGCTGCCAGTTCGTGTGAGCTATACTGTACTGGGCTGTGGAGGAAGCTGTCTTATACAAAGCCTGTGTTAAAATGCAGGAAGCAGCCTGCGTTTTGTCCCTCTGTCCCACAGGAGTCTGTACCAGGGCTATCTGGAAATACTGGTATCGAATCAGGAACTTCTGCATGCAAATCTTGTGCTCTGCTAATGTTGTCAAAATACTCACATACCTGTGAACATTTTCCATTGAATTCAATACAGTGGTACCTCGGTTTAAGAACAGTCCGGTTTAAGAACGATTTGATTTACAAACTCCGCAAAAGGGGAAATAGTGTCTTAGTTTCAGAACTTTACCCTGGTCTAAGAACAGAATCCAAACGGTGGAAGCGCACTGGTGGCGGGAGGCCTCATTAGGGAAAGCGCACTTCGGTTTAAGAACAGTTTTGGTTTAAGAACGGACTTCCAGAACGGATTAAGTTCGTAAACCGAGGTACCATGTACCTCATGCAGCTTGTTTAAAGGCTCTCTGTGAACTCTGTGAGTTTTATCTCTCAGCAAATAAAATATGCTATGGTTTTGTCTTTCAGCTTCATGTTGCCTTCTGGCTTGGTAGGCCCACAATTTGATTTTCCTTATCACTTGATGACATTGGTTTTCATGGGGAAAATGTTGCTTTCTCCCATGCCTGGGCAACTTTTATGAATGCAATCTTATCGGGACTTTTTACAAAACGAAAGCCTCTCTGAGCTTCCTCTGCCTGACGTCTTCAGTTAACACGCCATGGTACTACTGTTCATTTTGTTTCAGGGTTGCAGATACAATAGTTAATTCTAACCATACAGTGCAAGTAGTTTTGTGAAACCATGGGAATTTTGCAAAGGAACCAAAGAGGCACTCACGTGCTTAAAGGAGCAAACATGCCCCAATTTAGCATCTTATTTAGGATCTTGCGTCCAGAGGAACGGCGGATCTCTAGTGTTCATCTCTCTGCTGGTTGGGCAAAGCTACCCTTGAACCCAGTGGATAGGAGCATTGGACCGAATTGTTGTAGACAAATTTTGGATAAGCCTGACATGGTGCCATTTTGCATACTGGTTTTTGCTTGCGTGTGTTTAGTAAACCCGTGGTTATCGGGTAGTTTTCTGGCTTGAGGGATGGGTTCAGCTATCCTTGGCTCTTGAACTTTCTCCTTGTGTGCTTCTAAACTGATTTGCTATGTTTAAACCCCATTCCTGCTCCAAGTTGCTCAAGGTGGCATACATGGGTTCACCCACCTCCTTTTTTCTTCCTCGCAACAACCTTGTGAGGTAGGTTCGACTGAGAGACAGTGGCTACCCCAAGGTCACCTGGTGAATGTCATGGCTGAGTGGGGAATTGAACTGTGCTATCCCGGGTCCTAGTCCAACATTATTAATCACCAAACCATACTGGCTGTCATGTGCAGGGAGGTGTGAGTATTTTAACACAGATCACTCAAAACTGCACCCCACACTACACTACACTACATCCCACACTGGCTGTCTGAAGTCCAGGAAAGACTGTAACATGATATGATTGGTATCTGCTCTGCGACTTCAGCAGAAGGCTATTAGTCCTGTTAGCAGTTGTATGTAGTTGTATTACTTGATTATTATCTCCAAAGGCTGGCTCTATGAATTTCTTTAATCCTTTTTTTATATAAATCCATCAAAGATGGTGGACATCACTGCCTTTTGTGGGAGTGAATTCTATCGTTTAAGCATGTACTCTGGGCCCAAATGCTTTATTTTGTCCATTCTGGATCTTCCAGTGTTCCGTTTTGTTGGGTATCTTCTCCTTATTTGCTTTCCCTTGCTGGTCTCCCTGCCCCCCCACTAAACTAAAAAGCCCCCAATGTTGTAACTAATAGGGGATTTGCTCCAACCCCTGGGTAATTTTAGTGATCCTTTTCTGAAGTGGGGGCTGATTTCATGTATGAAATGTCCAAGAATTGCAGATTTATCACCACCAGAAGACTTGCATAGAATCATATCTTGGTTTTCGAACAGAATGCGTTCTGGAAGTCCGTTCAGCTTCCGAAACGTTTGGAAACCAAAGCGCATCCTGCAGCCAGTTGGAAGCCGCGCCGGATGTTCGGCTTCTGAGGCAAAATTCGCAAACTAGAACACCTACTTCCAGGTTTGAGAACTCCGAGTTCTGAGTTGTTTGTGAACTAAGCTGTTCGAAAACCAAGGTACGACTGTATTTGTCAATAGCAATACAATATATTTCAATGGACTGTTCACTTGCACAGGTACACAGAAAATGTTTGTGTAATATATATCATAGAGTCATAGTCAGAAGGGGCACCAAGGGTAATCTAATTCAACCTTCTTCAATGCTGGAATATCCTGTAAGAACCATCTCTCTCATACAAAGAGCCTTGCTTGTCCCCAATAAAAATATTGGCTTGATTTTGGAGAGGTGTTTGTGCTTGGTCAGGCAGTGTCATAATTGCTTTGGCTTCCGTTCCCATTTGGATAGCATATAAATAACACATCCAGTATGTGACTTGAGAGTAGCTGATAAGCAAAGCAGGAGATTATATATATATATATATATATATATGCTTTCGTAGATTTTCACGGGTACAGGAATGCAGGTTTTGGTGTCCTCGGGTGTCTTCCCGTGTAAAAGTTGGGGTGTCTAGGCGACGTTTCGACGAGGTCTCACTCGTCATCTTCAGGCTGGTGCTTTCGGCTTCTTGTTACTGGAACAGAGCAGGATCTCAGTGTTTGAGTTCCTATAAATACTGTTGAGGGGGTGTGGTGTATAGCCTCCAATGTTCTGGGCAGAGAGGAAGTTCCCAGGCTAGTGTGCCTTTTCTTCTTTTGTTCCTTAATTACTTGAGGGATATCTTGAGTGATTTCTTGAGTGATATCCTGAGTACCACTTAGGTGGGTCATTAGGTGTGGATTAGTTGCTAAAGTCTTTGTGTCTTGACCTCTTGAACTTTGTGAAGAGTTTTTCTGAGAAGATGGCTGTACTGCACTTAGTTGTGCTCTGGCTTGGCTTCGTGTATAGGGGCGAGCTGTGGTTTTGTGGCCTGTGTCAGCCAGATCTGTGTAGGGATTGCAGGGGGGTGCAGCATCCGGAGGTGCCACCATGGTTTGGCTACTGGATGGTGTCTGTAATTTATCTGTGGAGAGGGTCTGGGTTTGGGTCTGGTGTGGTTGATTGGTGATGGCGTTCTGTGTGCCTCTGGATCTGGTGTCAGTTTTTGTGGGGAGGGCTAATTTCCAGATGTCTGGCAAGCGGGATGTGTCGTCACGCTTGTTCATGTTGTGAGGGTGTTTCTCTATCTCGATGGCTTCCATGATTATTCTCTTGTGGTGATGTTCCATGTTAAAGAGCAATTTGGAATCTGCAAAATTAATTTCGTGTCCTGTTTCTTTCATGTGTTGGAAAAGAGAGGAAGTTTTTTCTTCTTTTTTGACGGCATTCTTGTGTTCTGCGATACGTGCATTTATTCGTCTGTTTGTTTGTCCAATGTACGTGGCTGGGCAGACTTTGCAGGGTATTTCATAGACCCCTTGGTTTTCCAACTGGATTTTATCCTTGGGGTTTCTGAGGATATTGGCTATTTTTTGGTTGGTGCAAAAGGCTGTTTTGATATTGTGTTTATGGAGGATTTTGCTAATTTTATCTGTAGTGCCCTTGATATAAGGAAGGAGGGCCATGCCATTGTTTTCTTCTGTGTCTTGGTTTTTGGGGGGTGTTTCTTTTTGGATTAGCTTCGTAACCCTGTTTTGCTGGTATCCATTGGCAATTAACACATTTGAGAGATTCTGTAACTCAGTTGTCAAGTGGTCTTTGTCAGCCAGGCGTTTGGTTCTGGAGATGAGAGTCTTGGCTACGGAGTTTATTTGTGCAGGGTGGTGGTGTGATTGTGCATGTAAGTAGCGGTTGGTGTGTGTTTTTTTCCGGTAGATAGTGTGTCCTAGGGAGCCATCAGGTTTTTTGTAGATTAGGACGTCAAGGAAGGGAAGTTGGTTGTTGGCTTCTATTTCCATAGTGAATTGTATTTTGGGGTGTAGGCTGTTGAGATGTGTGAGGAAGCTATCCAGTTTTTCCTTCCCGTGTGGCCAAATTACAAAGGTGTCGTCAACATATCTGAGCCAAAGTTTGGGTTTGTGTTCTGACTTGTCTAAAGCATTGGTTTCAAAGTGTTCCATGTACAGGTTTGCGATGACCGGTGAGAGGGGTGATCCCATAGGTGCTCCTTCTATCTGTTTGTATCTTTGTCCATTGTGGATGAAGTACGTGTTGGTTAGGCAGTGGTTGGTCAGGTCCAAGATGTATTCGGGGGGATTGTATTTGTTTTGAATGGCTGTCAAGGCTTCATTAATGGGCACTTGTGTGAAGAGAGATACAACATCACCTGCATATATATATATATATATATATATATATATATATATATATATATGCAGGTTTTGGTGTCCTCGGGTGTCTTCCCGTGTAAAAGTTGGGGTGTCTAGGCGACGTTTCGACGAGGTCTCACTCGTCATCTTCAGGCTGGTGCTTTCGGCTTCTTGTTACTGGAACAGAGCAGGATCTCAGTGTTTGAGTTCCTATAAATACTGTTGAGGGGGTGTGGTGTATAGCCTCCAATGTTCTGGGCAGAGAGGAAGTTCCCAGGCTAGTGTGCCTTTTCTTCTTTTGTTCCTTAATTACTTGAGGGATATCTTGAGTGATTTCTTGAGTGATATCCTGAGTACCACTTAGGTGGGTCATTAGGTGTGGATTAGTTGCTAAAGTCTTTGTGTCTTGACCTCTTGAACTTTGTGAAGAGTTTTTCTGAGAAGATGGCTGTACTGCACTTAGTTGTGCTCTGGCTTGGCTTCGTGTATAGGGGCGAGCTGTGGTTTTGTGGCCTGTGTCAGCCAGATCTGTGTAGGGATTGCAGGGGGGTGCAGCCCCTCAACAGTATTTATAGGAACTCAAACACTGAGATCCTGCTCTGTTCCAGTAACAAGAAGCCGAAAGCACCAGCCTGAAGATGACGAGTGAGACCTCGTCGAAACGTCGCCTAGACACCCCAACTTTTACACGGGAAGACACCCGAGGACACCAAAACCTGCATTCCTGTACCCGTGAAAATCTACGAAAGCAATATATATATATATATATATATATATATATATATATATATATATATATATATATATGCTTTCGTAGATTTTCACGGGTACAGGAATGCAGGTTTTGGTGTCCTCGGGTGTCTTCCCGTGTAAAAGTTGGGGTGTCTAGGCGACGTTTCGACGAGGTCTCACTCGTCATCTTCAGGCTATACACCACACCCCCTCAACAGTATTTATAGGAACTCAAACACTGAGATCTTGCTCTGTTCCAGTAACAAGAAGCCGAAAGCACCAGCCTGAAGATGACGAGTGAGACCTCGTCAAAACGTCGCCTAGACACCCCAACTTTTACACGGGAAGACACCCGAGGACACCAAAACCTGCATATATATATATATATATATATATATATATATATATATATATATATATATATTTGCTTTCGTAGATTTTCACGGGCACAGGAATGCAGGTTTTGGTGTCCTCGGGTGTCTTCCCGTGTAAAAGTTGGGGTGTCTAGGCGACGTTTCGACGAGGTCTCACACTGAGATCCTGCTCTGTTCCAGTAACAAGAAGCCGAAAGCACCAGCCTGAAGATGACGAGTGAGACCTCGTCGAAACGTCGCCTAGACACCCCAACTTTTACACGGGAAGACACCCGAGGACACCAAAACCTGCATATATATATATATATATATATATAATCATTGTAATATGAGATGTTATCGCTTAGGGGGGATAAATCACGCTGCAGTACTGGGATAAAAAGATGGAGATAAATGTGTAAATAAACTCTTCCAGCATCTGTCAAATAGAACGTTTGTTATCTTTTAGAAACTGCAATTTGGCACAATTGACGAATGCCAGTAAGATGCTGTTTCTTGACTATTAGTTTCTTTTTGGGAAGCTGGAGAAGGGGGAAAACAGCAGTTTATTGCAAAGGCAAAAATTAAATGTCTTGTTTACTGTTTCTGTGTAATGCACCTTGATCTAGGAGAATGCCAGGAAATGCTTTGCATCTGTGAATTCTCGCCTTGTGAGACTCTTATGGAAAGGACTGGTGGGGAGGCGGAAGGAAGGAGGAAAATATTTTGCCTGAGAGGAATAAAAACGAGGGAGACGTAATAAGACACCTGTGAAGGTTTGTATCGTACTCAGTGTGATTCTGCTTCATTATTCAGCTTATAACCAAAGCAACATACCAAAAAATAGCACGGATCCAGGCATCTTTTAGATGCCCCAGGAGGCCTTCCGTAAAGCTGGCTGTTCACACAGAAGGGTTTATATTAGTGGCAAGACTTTGTGAAGAGCTGTCAAGAAGAAAATCTTCAAGCACTCTATTTCTTAAAATGTCTAACCTTAACAACACGGGCCCCATTGCTGGTAGCTCTCTGCAGCTGTGTGTGTGAAGAGAATGTCTCTTGTCTATTTCCAGACCTAGTCTGACTATTACACAAAAGGGATGTTATCTAGGAATAAATTAGAGGCAGTCAGCTGGCCCTGAACTGACCTAGAATTTTTTCCCCTCCTCTCTGTGCATTTTTAAAAAGCCTCTGATCTCTTTGGCCTCGGGGGTCGCACCATTATGGGAAGCCACACGGACGAAATTTCAGACTTGGGCCATATTCTTCCGCTCTGCTTAATGGTTATCTGCATGCTAGTTAGGAAAATGCTTTATACCGGCAATTGCCAATGTGTTGCCTATGTTGTTGGATTACAGCTCCTATTTCATATTGAATCTGAAGTAGTGCTGGGTCAGACTTTTTGAAAAGACGTTGGGTTAGCTCAAGAACTTACACCTGCACAATGAGACTTCCTCTCTTTTTCCTTATCTGCCTCTTCCCCCACCCCCCAAAAAAACTGCTCCAGAGACTTGGGGGAAACCCCCAAAGCAGATTTGAGATATCATGTGGAAGAAGTGTTGGATCGTTCATTAACTGAAGGGTTAATTTTTTAATTCAGACAGCACTCTATTCTGTTTTCCTAGTGTTTCCTTACCTTATGATTTCCATGTTTTATGTGATCTTTCACACACCGCAAAAGACACGTCTGGAAATCTGGAGGAAGTTTAATGCTCATTTGCATGTTTATCGTTCCCAGGAAAAGGAATCCATTTTCCAGACCCGTTTACTCAGAAAATCACAGGAGTTTTGCACTGCAAATTTGATGACATTCGGGGCGATATCCTGGCATGCCGTTCTTTCCTGCCCTTTAAAACTTAGTGAAACATGGCAGTGTATTGATCAGAAAGCGACGGTTCTGTAACACAAAAAGGTGTAAAAGACACATTAGAAACCAGGTACCAACATTATAACCAGTAAAACTAAAGCAATAAATGCAGCCCCTGTGTTATCTAGCCAAGAGCAGGATGGGTGGAGGTGTTGCTTAGCAACCACAGACTGGCAAGTTGTCCACTGAGATAGCAAGCGCCCTGATTGGCTGTATAGCTCTGAGGTCGTTTTTCCTCTGTTTGTTTAAGTGAATGTCTCCCTGCTATGTAGAGGTCTGAAGTACTCTGTGTTTTGTTCATTTTCCTCAGTAAACTGTTCTCAGGATTTCCTTTCTCTCTGGTCTTCGTCTGTGTCATCTGAGTGACTTTGCTAACAAGAAGAGGGAGAGGAAGCATTCTCGCACAAGCAGAAGTCCTTATGCCTAACGGCTGGGGCGACTTCATTGAGTACAACTCATTATATCTGAGAGAATTTCTGAGGTTTTTATGTTTTTTTCATTCCTCCTAGGAAAAGAAGGCTAGCTTGCAATTTTTTCTCTGAATACTTCCAAGCTTCTTCTTGTTGTTGTGGTGTTGGCCCCATCTCCTCCCTCTCACCAGCCATCATGCCCCAAACTCCATGTGCTCCTGCCATTTTATGAGTTTTTCGAACAGGTTTTATACCACTATGTGGAGCCTGCAAAAACATAAGATTATTGTCTTGTGTGCCACTGCCATTACATTGTTTCGGTCAGGGTGCATGTTATGAATTTTCTAGATATGCCCTCAGAAGACCTACACCCCCCCATGCTCTTCAATGTGCAGTGGTTCACCATCCAGAAAATTCTCAGTGGCACGAACAACATGAACTGCTTTCTGCTAACCTTTCTTGGGGGTTACATCTCTCCCTTGCATGCGAATTGCCCATAGATGTGTCAGATTACCATTAATTTATAACAGGCAACTGTTGTGTAAAATGACCTGGCTTGCATCTATGCCTTCCACATCGGAACATTGTTATACATAACTGCAGTTAAAGAGACTTATCAAGACTTTATCTTGACAAGCAGAAACGACCGGCATGTCTTGCTGTTTTTATTTCTTTATATTTTTGCAGAAAACAGTAGAGAGGAAATGTGCTTGTGTCTCTCCCCCATTGATAGGCAGAGTGAGGTGGCCACCTCAGGCGGCTAATTTTGGCAATCATGAAAGGGCAGTAGTTGTTTTTTTAAAAAACTTACTCAATTTATTGCAAAGCTAGGCAGGGTCCGGTATGGTTTCAAATTGGTTGGAGGACCACGTGTCGAGATTCCTGCATTGCAGAGAATTGGACTAGATGACCCTCAAGACCCCTTCCAACTTTGCAATTCCGTAATTCTATTATTCTCTGATTATTGTTGTACCTTTACAGTGTTCTTGGGATTTTTCTGCCTCATGTGCCAAATTACTTTGGGCACACCCAACTAAATAATTGTGTGAGTGGAATGACTCTCGCTTGCACAATGGGACTTCTCACCTCCTTTCTTCCCCCCGCTCATGCCCCACACAGTCCCAAATTTGCTCCAGAGGGTTGGAGGAGCCCCACAGAACAGATTTAGGGGGCGTGCAGGGGAGCAGAGGAGGGGAAAGTCCAATTTGCAAGCAGAAGTCATTTTGCCCAGGCATGGAGAAAATTAGTGCTACTTCTTGGGCTGCCACTCCTTTTGAGCCACAGTTGGCTACAGACAGGCCCATTCCTTTCTCCTGACTGTGGGATAATCATTTTATTTTAACAAGTGATCACAGGAGCCCAAGGCCCTTCCCATCCATCTGCATCACCAACGCACATGTATTCATTGATCGAATGGCAGGCTAGCACGCATTTCCAGTGGCTTTAATTTCACTCGGCGGATCAGCATATCTGTAGGGCTTCTTCAAGCTGTATCTTCACCTGCTTCTCTACTGTGGCCCTACAGATGTCAATGGATTCATAATTCCACCATCCTCGAGTTGGCATGGCAGGGCGCTGTAGTTCAAAACACCTGAAGCTTCATTGCCTCCTGTGTAGATGCATAGTTCTTGAGCCAGGTGCAAGAGGGCTGGATCCAAATCCAAGACAAGTTCATGCATCTATTCATGCTTTGCATGTAGAAGATCTCAGGTTCAATCACCATCATCTCCTCCAAGCTGATGTCTGGTATCTGGAGAGTCAGCGCCTACCTGAGTAGACAGAATTGGGCTAGAATAGACTAGCGGCTTGAGGCAACTTCATATGCAGAGCTCTGTTGAACTGTGTCCTCCTTCATTCATTGTCCACTCCTGTTAAGGAACCTCTGCCTATCTACTATGCAACTAAAGTCTTCTGTAGCGGGTTTTGGAGCACACTGTTGGGGGAACAGTATGTATGTCAGTCTCCTCTAACCTGGTGCCCTCCAGAAATTGTAACTCTCTTCATCCCTGGCTATTGGCTGATGAGAGCTGACCTTCAAGAACATTTAGAGGAGAACCAGGTTGTGGAAGATTAACAGGTAGCCTAGGCCTATTGAGATGATAGCCTAGGATGGCACTCAACCTTCCTCTGCATATTGTAAGAGATGGTTGGTCATGAAAGAAAGGCTTTCAGAAACCTAAGGAGAGAGGTCAGTTTGAGGACTACTGCTTTAGGAATGGGCACATTTGAGAGAACCCTTTTTGGAGCGAAAGCCAGCTATAAGAATGGAACACCTAAAGTGTTTGGGGCTTTATGTGCTACAGAGATGGATGCTGTTGGATGGCAAAGAGAGAGAATCTTTGCTGTACGTGTGTTTTTAGTTTGCTTAGTTTATCTGTGGTTGTGTGTCCACAAAACACTGGCTGTATTAAGTTACTGGAATGTGTGCAGGGCTGTAGAAGATGTTTTCAATAGGGCAGAATTTCAGGCTCTAATTTAATAACAAGACCTCTTCTGGATAAACACCTGCAGCCTTTGGCACTGAATTTATTTAGTTCAGGATACAGCCGTTCTCTGGTATACTGGGAGCATCTTTGAATTATCATTTAACAAACCAGTAGGTGAGTAAATTGGCTTTTTCAAGTCTCTTAATGAAATCTTGCTTCCTGGTCACAGGTGCCTGTTCTTTAGTTCCACTGAGAGGTCCCTAATGAAGAGGGCAAAACCATATTAATGGTAGTCTTTTTCCTAAAGTCGCCCCGGGAAAATTGCATTTGCTGCTCGCTTCTGACTGAAATATTCTCTGAGGAAAAGCGTGCACAGCTTATCTTAACTAAAATTTGCGTATGTGTTGTATTCAGTCAAATGTGTTTATTTGGGATAGGACTTTATTTATTTATTTATTTGCTTAAAGAGATGGCAGGTTGCATTAATAATAAGAATGTAAGAAACTGACTTGTACCAAGTATATCCCTGGTATATCTCAGTTCTTGGTTCATCTAGCTCATTGCCGTCTACGCCACTGGTTTTCAGCCAGTCCTGAACCAGTTTCAGGGTTGTTGTGGGGATAAAATGGGGAGGGGGAACCACCTTGAACTGTTTGGAGGAAAGGTGGCATATACATGTCATTTGATTGAGAGACCCTTTTTTTGCAAAACGATTTGAGGTTTGTTTGTTTAAGAAATCAAGTAGTATATAAATGTTAAATAAATACATGTAATAATAACGAAGTAGTTGGCCCTGCCACATTTCATCCAGCGGATGCCAAGTCAGACTTGCCACATTTTTGGGAGCTGGTGGGGGAAGTGAGGTGCGATATTCCTACGTTGTGGTATTTGCTCTAGATGTGTAGAACATGCCATTCTCTTTCACACCCTCAATGCTGTAATGCAGGGAGCAGCAAACTTTTTCAGGGGGCCGGTCCACTGTCCCTTAGACCTTGTGGGGGGCCGGACTATATTTTTTGAGGAAAAATGAACGAATTCCTATGGCCCACAAATAACCCAGAGATGCATTTTAAATAAAAGGACACATTCTACTCATGTAAAAACACGCTAATTCCCAGACCATCTGCGGGCTGGATTTAGAAGGCAATTGGGCTGGATCCGGCCCCCAGGCCTTAGTTTGCCTACCCATGCTCTAATGTGACTTTGCGTTGTGGAAACATACCCCATTAAGCACAGGTAATAGTGAAACAGAAGCTTTCGCCTTCTTTTCCCTCAGAATTTGCTCTTCACTGATATGGGTGCTCCGCTCGTGCAGACTAAGGGCTTGTTCTCTTTGGGTCAGTGCTCCTAGAAGGGGGGGAAAGGGGGGGCTAGATTGTCCGCATGATATTGGTTGCTGTGGCCACAACACAGACTCCTCTCTGGTGGGCATATAACTTCCCCAGTGACGTTCCTCATGAGCTTAATGTAAATGTTATAATTCCCAGGTGCGTGTAGGATGCCACACTGAGCTATTATGGAATTACTGTGCTGAAAAGTGGGAGAATCAAACTTGCCACCCACACGAGACCGGTAGAGGCATCCCACCAGAATTCTGAATATCAGAAGCTGAGCAATAGTCCTGAGCGTTTCACAGACAAAAGAAATAGGAGAATTGGTACCAACTGCCCAACTGCTGCATGTTCTCCTCAGACTTTTGAATGCTCTGTTCCTTTGGCCATCCCAGGAGAATGGTTGTTTTAGGATAAAGACCTAATAGGACTATGGATCAGCCGCTTCAGTGTGTGCAATAGTGGACTGTATGTAGCATGGCACTGTGGTGTTGATGTGCAAAAGCAGTGTGTCCAGCTCCTGTTTTGAGGTGCAACTACTTAGAGAGCTCCATGCTACCTCTCCCCACCCCCAAATGTAGTGAAGAAAACATTCCCCGCTACAGCTAGGCCATCCGCCGTGGAAGCTGTTCTCCTCTGTTTGTTCGCCACCATGGAAGGTACTGTAGAGTTCTTCCATGCAAGGAGGGACTCTGCCCCATTGTTTCTGATGTAAGTGGCTCTAGTATAGGGGTATAGCTGTGGTATATATCATTTGAGTGTGTGTGTGGGGGGGGGCTAGCTCTATCCCACATGGTGCTATAATCCCCCTCATGCAGTCTTTCCGCATGGTGGAGGAAGGATTGTGTGAACTTCTCCCTTGAGACCCTGGAGAGGGACATAAATGCTGAAGAATGATACCTGTGGCAACTAATCCAGAATGCAGCAGCTAGACTGGTGACTGGCAGCGGCCGCCGGGACCATAAACAAAACTGCATTGGCTCCCAGTATGTTTCTGAGTGTTGGTGCGGACCTCTAAAGCCTTAAACTTCTTCAGCCCAGTATACCTAAGGAGCCTCTCCACCCCCATCGTTCAGCCCGGACACTGAGCTCCAGCTCCAAGGGTCTTCTGGTGGTTCCCTCATGATGAGAGAACCAGGCAGAGGGCTTTCTCAGTATTTGCACCCACCCTGTGGAACGCCCTCCCTTCAGATTGCAAGGAAATAAACAACTATCTGACTTTTAGAAGACATCTCAAGGCAGCCCTGTAAAGGGAAGCTTTTAGTGTTTGATGTCTTACGTTTTGTTGGGAGCCGCCCAGAGTGGCTGGGGCAACACAGTCAAATGGGTGGCAAATAAAGTAAGTTGGTGACACACTTTTCAGACATGCATCATTTCGCCACACAGTAATTCAGTTTTACTAGCAAACCAGAGGTCAAATTAACCCCTTTCCAGCCCTGGGAGGAGCATGGGAGCGCTTGCGCAACACACCAACACACTAACATGCCTCGACACACAGTTTGGAAAGCTCTGCACTATAGGGAAAAGGAAACTTTTAACAATGCATTGCCCTGTGGGCAAAACAGGGACAAAATAAGGATTGTGATTTATCTGGGACAAATGGAAAAATGGAGAAATAGGAATGGTGGGAGTGTCTGCCCGAGAACGACATACAGAATAGCAATCAGATAGTGTGTGCGTACCAGACCCAAATGCCACAGACCTGCCGTTATAGTGGCTTATGGGAGAGGAAATGCAGGAAGCCAGAAGTGACGATAGAAGCCTAGACCTCTGTGTGCATACTTAGAGTAAGCTGCAGCCCTATTGCACCCATGCACATGTGCGCGCACACACACACTCACACCCTCTTCTGGTTCACAGCAGAG
Organism: Podarcis melisellensis; assembly: GCF_964234715.1. Classification (NCBI taxonomy): domain Eukaryota; kingdom Metazoa; phylum Chordata; class Lepidosauria; order Squamata; family Lacertidae; genus Podarcis; species Podarcis melisellensis. The sequence continues at coordinate 15,096,952 of NC_138537.1, forward strand.
AGCAAGTCATGCCAAAAGTGGTTTGCAATTGCGAATGAGCAGCCTGCTTCCGGCAGAGTGGGTGTCCCTTGAATTTGTGTCGCCCAAGGCAGCTGCCTGCTTGGGGAAAGAGGGTCTGTAAGCTGCATTGAGGTGCCACAACATAGTCTCTCGACACCCTAAAGGGTGTGAAGAAACTGGCGGAACCTTGACCTCACGCTCCCATTTTATTTTTTGCCGTTTTGCATATCTGCGTCTGTTTGGCTTTTTCCTTTTAAGCATGGCTGCACCCTTGACAATTCAAGCCTAAAAGGTCATCTTAATTAATATTTCTGGATTAGTGGGATGGCAGACGCGGCGGTTGCTGGTAACAGCAGAGATGGAGCCTTGCTCAGAAAATGGCTTTTCAGGCTGGTGCTCTCAAGCAGAAACATCGCAATCGGGCAGCCTGATATAATTAGAAACGTGCTGGTTTATTTATTTATTTTGCAAAAAATTAAAAAAAGATCGCAGGAAGAAGTGTTCCTTTCCCTTTTTTTAATTTGAGGAATTTCCATTGGTTTTCTGCGTGTTGCTGGCATCCCCCCCCCCCCCAGTTTTATACAAGTGTCCTGTGGTTTGTACCCGTTAGCTCAGCAGTGTGGGTTGACATGGTGTAAGTAGGGTAGCATTAAAGGGCTACCTGCCCCAGTCTAAACGGGGGTACATAGCCTGAAATATGATGTAATATATTGTCATAATATTGCAGTGAATCATCCCAATCTTGGAGTGGTGAGAAACATCAGGGGCGCCTGTGCTTAGCTAGGCTTAGGTTTCCTTGGCATGAAAGTCAGTGGAAACTGTGGTGTCATTAGGATATATGGTTTTATTCACAACCTGAGCATAGGCTCACAGCATTGACACTCTGCCAGATCTTGCTTTGCCATTCAGTTTCCAAGGGAGCCCCCCAGCTGTGGCTCAGGTTCGCACAGAACAGACACATCTCTGTGTCTCCAGCTTCCATCATCGGTCCAACCCACACAAAGAATTCTCCCCTTTGTCCGATTGTGTGGCATCCAGTCAGGTGAGATGGAGACAGGCCCACCCATACGCCTCTATGGCAACAGAGCTCACTCTTTCAAGATGCAAATGGCAGGCCCTTAGCTGAGCTTGACACAGGAACTGGCCTTCAACAATCTTCCTTCTATAGTTTCTAGTCTTCTGTACCCAGACTTACAGGTTTGGAAAGGACCTATGGTGTCACACAGGCCATTCGCCCAAACCCACAACAGTGTTAATCTTAGAAAGATTATGCATGTTGTCAAGGTAGTACATACCACCTTGCTTAAGAGGCATTGTGAGGACAGTAGACCAGGCAAGGTGAACGCTGTTGCACCTTCTCATTGGTTCTTTGCCTGCAGGCTAGCAAAGCAATGCACTTTCAGGCATTGACTACTGGTTGTGGCGGAGGGAAAATATTGGCACTAGCAGCCAACAAGATTTTCGCCCCAGCAGGCCTCAGTCAAAAGATGGCATCTGTTCTAAAACCAATGTGGGCAACGAGAACTCAAAATTTTAGCTAGCTAATCGATCTCTCAGCCTTTACAGTTTCAATGTGCCTGGTGCCATTTTGGGGGCAAAGTACAGAACTGGGATTCTTCCCAGGACACAGTAATTTCTTCGGCTATAGACTGGCTTTGTGGGTATTGAAGATGCTAATATAATGTCCCTGGTTGGGGATGGAGGGGATGCGGTGGGCGAACAGGGGGAGGAGGAGCAAAGGGGAGATCCAGCCACGGAGGGAGGGCCTTGGTGGCACCCAAGGGAAGTATCAGGAGAACATTGGGACCCCGTGGAAGATCTCTGGGCAAGCAGGATGAAGGAGGAATTATGGTCAAAACCAAAAAATTTCCTTCCAGTAGCACCTTAAAGACCAACTAAGTTAGTTCTTGGTATGAGCTTTCGTGTGCATGCACACTTATGGGTTATTGGGTTGTTGTTTTTATTTTGATTGTGTATTTTGTGTTTTTATATTCTGATTTTTTTCTGTGAACCGTCCTGAGACCTGCGGGTATAGAGAGAGGTATATAAATTCAATCCATCCATCAACCAACATTTTCCCAAGTGAGACCCATGCCAAAGAGCCCTTATACGGAAGTCCTTTCTGCAAACAGACATAAAGTCAAGCAGAGCTCGCGAGGGACCTAGAAGAGAGTGGTTGTTGCCCAAAAAAATTCCAAGGGCCAGATAGTGGTGTCCAGAAGCCACATTTGGCCCCCCAGGCCAGGGCTGAGGTTCCCCACCTCGGCCTGTAACAAATAGTTGAAGGGGAGAGGCAGACAGAGGCAGAAAGGGAAGGATGGAGGCAAATACTGTTGCCCAGACTTGACATTAGTTACAGTTGGTAGTAAGAAGAAAAACCAACGATCGTGTGGGAAAAGGTTGGTTTTGAGGAAGGAGTTGTGTTGGAAAAGCACCAGAGCTATGTGGGAGGAAGGACCTATGATCACAAGGGGCTTGTCATGTGGTGTCTGGCCCCCACATGGTTGCATTTTAGATGGCCAGCCACATGTCTGCTGTGTGGTTTGTGGTTTGTGCTTGCGCTAGTATCTCCTCGGTTCTGATACCTCAGTTCCCATAGCCTTTGGGTGGTGGAAAGACAAATAAAGGTATTTGGGTGGGGAAAGGTAATAGCAAGCCCCCTGGTGTTTGTCTGTGAAATGAGCTCTGTGGGGGAAGGTTGAGATTTGCTAAGCGGAATGTAGCACATCGCTATAAGCAGCAAAATCCCAAGTTCCATAATCTATATAAAAAAAGTGACTATATTCGGTCTGAGATTATGCTCTGCTTATGCTGCGCCGGTCTCCATTTAAGCTTTTCTGAATAATTTACAGAGCTCCATTAAACGCTTTCATATTTTGATTCCTAAATGCCAGAGAACATTTCCTGAGCTATTTCAGCTCCCTGTATTCCCTGGCACAGTGCTGCTCTCTCTATCTCTCTGGACTCTGTGATTCTAGTTTGTAGTACTAAGCAATTTGCAATTTCTCCCCTCGCCCCATCCAGACAAAGCAAGTATAGCCAAGGCCAGTTCAAGACTGGTCTCCTTAAGAGGCCATTTCACAGAGTTGGAACTTGGGGTGCTGTTCTGCAGCCCCCTCTGTTGGCCTGGTTGGGTCCTGCTCCTGTTTTGGCACTTCCATCCAGATCTGCGCCCTCCAGCCCCCATGCTTCCTGGCCATTATTATAGACCAGACCCTAATTGATGACCTGTAGGTGATCCTAGAATCCTAGAATTGTAGTTTTGGAAGGGACCACGATGGTCATCTGGTCCAACACTGTGCAATGCAGGAAGCTTTTGCTCGAACCCACAACTCTGAGGTTTATGAGTGTCATGCATTACTGACTGAGCCATGCTGGGCATCCAGCAGGGGCTGATGGGAATTGTAGTCCGACTAAATATTCTTTTAACAGTTCTGTTGCAGCAAGTTGAAATGGATCGTCCCTTCCTGGCACACACTTTTAATGCTTACAGGAGAAGATAGAATCCTGACATTGTGATTGTGTGATTGTTTGTGAGTTCTCAACTGGCGCTTACTTGGTGTGGTACAGGGGTGTGTGATCTTGCGAAAGGACTTAATGGATGTGCAAGAAGTGCTGACATGCTTTCATGTCCTCTAACTTGCTGTATTTATCTGAAGTTCAGGCTAGCAATGTTTTTATACAAAGATGGTGCTGATGGTAGGGGGGAGGTATCAAGAATAATGAAGAATCATTATTCCATTGAAAGCTGTGTGGGTAAAAGCAGAATCAAGGACCAGCCCGTTGTTAGCGTGAACGAAGACTAAACGTGTGTTTTTTCCCCCTTGTTCTTTCTGCATTTGCTAATAACTAGCATTCTGCTCCAGTTGCCATGGCTTTGGTGAAATTGCAACTGCTAGTGCCAGCTGCAAAAAGAGATGCCATTCATTGACTTGACATAAGCTGCTAGGCTTCTTTGACTGACTGTGGTTATGCAAAACAGGAATAAAATATGCACACACACAGAGAGAGGGAGAACATGCAACACAAAAATGCTTTTTAAAGATCTTGCTTTTTGTTGCTAGAAAATGGGTGCACAGGTGGACTCTAAAGAAGGCAGCCTTAAGTCCTTGTTGAAACACAGGCTCTTGCATGCTGAACATCCTAGGTCCAACCCGTGGCTGTTTTAGGATCAAAGAGAACTGGAGACGATAGGGAGCTATTGCCTGTGAGTGAAAATGCAGACTCACTGCTCCAGTGATCAGATGCGGTATATTTAAAAATGGCTACCGACTCACAGGTTGTGAGAATTCATTAAATCAGATCGCCTCTGGTGATGGAGCTACCTGGCCTAAGCCCCTAGATGGCTGCGGTCTTGCTCCAGAATGAAATACACCAGAACATGCAGCAGAACATGCATCTGATGCAGCAGAACTGGCAATTTTTATTGCGCAGCCAAAGACAAAAAGACTTGTCCACAAGAATTTGTGTAAGAGTTTGTGTGTGCCTTGGACACTGACCACACAAATATGACTGGACATAGGGATAGCTGAGCTCTGCAGTGCTTGGGTGGGTCAAAATGATGAAATGCAGGTGTGAGGCAGAGTGTATTGTTTTTAAATGGGTGCATGTGCAGCAGCGATCGGTGTTATCAGGTTTTGATCAGTGTGCTTAGGTTCAAATCTGTGCTCAGCTATGAAGCTGCCTGGGAGGGCTTGGGAATGTTGCAATCTTCTTTCAATGGAGAAGGGTTGGGGAGCAGGAGGTGGGGAGGACACAGATCAATATCTGTGGTATGGATTGTGCACCTCGCTGTGTGTGGTGGATGCATGTAGCAGATTGTCTGGGCATGCCCTTAAGACAGAAGCTTTGACATGTGCTTGCTTGAACTGGAGATACTGAACTCTTGAGTCCAGCGCCCCAACTCCATGCATATTCCGCGTGAAAAAATGGAATGCATACTGTTTTAGTGCCTCCGTGCCCAGATGCTTCCATGCTCGCAGTGTGGAATATACACCATGCACACAAGTGCACACCTACCTCTCTCCCCTATGTGCTAATCTGCCCTAACTAAACCAGCAAAGCCCTCCATCGGGGCTGCTACATCAGAGTAGTGTGGATTGACTCTTAGCAACAGCATCCTAGTGCTGATTCCTATTTAGAATGAGAGTCATATCCTTCCCAGTGGTACTTGAACCAATGTAGTTTCAGCCTCGTTTCTGCAAGGCATGTTGCTTACGGCAAGCTATTTTCCCGCTCTTGAGTTTTAATGATCAGCAACTTAAAAAAACAACAACACATTTGTTTTGTAGCAATGTTCTTTTCAAAAACACGCACATGTACGGTATATCCGCCCCCCCCCCCCAAAAAAACCTTTGTTTTATGCAACTGCATGAGCCGCAGCTTGACAATAGCTCCTGGTTTTCCCCCTTTCCCTTTTCTTTTCCACTTTGTTCCCTGTTCCTTCTCTCTGCCAATAGGAGCCTGCTGCTCTAATGGCACAAAATGCCTTTCAGGTTATAGAAACATCCCACGTCTTTGTCCATTTTGAGCTGTGTGCTTCTGTTTGAATGTTGCTGGCCCCGCTGTGCTCCGCATTCCCCTCGCCCTGTGGCATCTCCCCAGCTGAGAGGCCTTTAATGGCTTCATGGCTGGGCATTTCAGCCCAATCGCATCCTGGGAAGCTCTCTCTGTAGCCTACAGCGACGTGAAAGGCACCATTTAAAAAATCGGTTCTGGTATCCCTTGCTGCGATGTGGTGCTGGTGGCGGCAGCTGGCATGCAGGTTTGCCTTGGCATGGCCTCGTGCATAAAACATTTCTGATCTTGTGCAACGTAAGAATGAAGCCTTCCATTCTCCCCTTGAACATTAAGACCAAAAAAAGGCTCTCCTTTGTCCCCCCCCCCCCAGCAAAATGACTTTGAAACTGTGCTCTGGAGAAGTGTTGGGGTTCCTTAGAAGCTTAGCAGGGATTTATTGGTGATCTCAATAAAGAAAGTGTAGCCCCCCTGCGAAATGACATCTCCACTTATGACCGAACGTCCTCCGCAGTGCCCAAGCACAAGGGGATGTTGGCTGCATCCTAAGGAAGGGGTGAGCAGATGTCAAGAGCTACCTTTTTATTTTCTTTTTTTTGCACTGGAAGCTCTGAAGTCTTCGCATCATAACAGAAGAAAAAATTATTCAGCATAGTCTGCCTTGTTCTAGACTGAGCTTGCAGGACTTTATAATAATCCAAGAACACACAAAACACGCACACACACACACACAGAGAGAGAGAGAGAGAGAGAGAGAGAGAGAGAGAGAGAGAGAGAGAAACACTGTCTTCTGCTCTAATAGAGCACTGCTTTTTGAGGGGAGGGCTTTTTGGAGTTGCTATTATTAAACGGGAGTCTGGCAGTCTTGCTGGTGTGCTGCAAATCACCTACAGATTTACCTGTAGATCCTGATTTGCGTTATTTTCACTCCTTTCATAAGGTTCCTAATTTATGTGAGGTGCAGTCATGAGTCTCAGCCAATGCTCCATGTAAACTGAGTTTGTGTCCCAGCAAAACATGTCCCCTAAATCTTTCACAGCTCACGTAGTTCCACTGCCAGTGAGTTGGGGTTTCTTGTTTTTTAGGTAGAAATCAATCCTTGGAGCTTGCAAACGTCAGCCAGTGAATGTTGAAGCAGGATTATAGACCGAGGATATGGCAGCTTTACCAACTGCACCCCCCCCATGCTTAGTGACCTGGCCATTTCTTGCCACTGTTCGAACGTAGGCCCCCATACCCCTTCTCCTGTTCTTGACTTTTAACAGATGCAGTTTGCCCAAAGCTGCTTGCATAAAATTAGGCCTTAGGGCTGAAAGTTGCTTATCTCTCTTCCAGGTAGGTCCTACCTGAGGTCACAAATGCTTGGGAGATGTGGTTAGTGGGTGGCAAGGCCATGAGAAGCGTATCAAGATAGAACTGTGGTCGTGGTAGCAACGAAAGGTCATCTGTTCTCCCATAGCTGTGAGGCAAAAAATTCCGCCCATCTGTCACCACAGGTGCAATTCTGACAAGGCTGGACTTCAGAGCCGAGTGGAGTTAACTTAGGAAGCAAATAGTTTACAACAAGCAATGCTGATTGTATCTACATTGGGGGAAAGCTCATAATATCACAAGGTCACTGGCCAGAATGACCAGGCCCACCCCACCCCAGTTCCACACTCAGAACATGTCTGCTGGACAGTGACCCTCAGCATGAGCAAAACCTAATCTGATTTAAGCTCTCACCTATCCTTTTCTCCAATGGGCTCACTATTTTGGGTGAGCTTAATGTGGGTGGCATTCTTGATGAATGTTTTTGATAGGGTCACGTGGTAGTAGTGCTTTGTGGGTACTGATATGACCCTGCCTAAGAGTTTATGAGGGATACGGGTGGCGCTGTGGGTTAAACCACAGAGCCTAGGACTTGCCGATCAGAAGGTCGGTGGTTCGAATCCCCGCGAGGGGTGAACTCCCGTTGCTCGGTCCCAGCTCCTGCCAACCTAGCAGTTCGAAAGCACATAAAAGTGCAAGTAGATAAACAGGTACCACTCCGGCGGGAAGGTAAACGGTGTTTCCATGTGCTGCTCTGGTTCACCAGAAGCGACTTAGTCATGCTGGCCACATGACCCAGAAGCTGTACACCGGCTCCCTCGGCCAATAAAGCGAGATGAACGCCGCAACCCCAGAGTCGGCCACGACTAAACCTAATGGTCAGGGGTCCCTTTACCTTTAAGAGTTTATGAGTGAAATTTCAACGGCGCCTAGGGATGCTAATTTGCAGTTTTCAAAACAACACGTGGATGAAAGAAGAGCCGTCCTTCAAAATCTGCACTTCTCCAAATTTCGCTGTGCGAAGTAATAATGTGTAAAAAAAGAGTACGTGCTGGAATAAAGAGTGTGTGAAAATTCATTAATTAGGGGAAATTGGTTTGCAAAAATGTGAATATTCAGCAAATCTGCTTTTGATAATTCAGAAATGAGCTCCAGTATGCAAATGAATTTTCATAAGGACTTCTTAAAAATAAAATTTGCTAACTTTCGTGGAAATGTGGAGAACTGAATTTAAGATTGGGAAAAATGAGAAACTGAAGATTTTCCCAGCACTTCTGGTGCAAGTTAGAAAGTGAGGCAACTTTGCTAGTAGTTTAGTTGTACATGGCTTCTCCTAGAGCACCTCATTTTGGTTTGTTATGGCATACAAAGCAAGAATCAATGTATGTTCTTAAGATGCTTTATATTTTGTTTTTTGCACTTTTGAAAGATACGCAAGAGAAGGGGTTTTGACCCTTACTACGACGCTTGCCCCCCACCCTTCTGAACTCATTCTCTGCCCCCTGTCTCCCAGCGCACTGTAAAAGCTCCCCTGGAAAATGCATACTGGCCGAATTTAACAAAGTTTTTATTTGCAGCCACTTTGCTACTGACCGTCTGAAATGCCTTTGTTTATTTCTCTTTAGGATCCTGCAGGCATCTTTGAACTCGTTGAACTTGTTGGCAATGGCACCTATGGGCAAGTCTATAAGGTAAGGCCTTCTGTGTTTTCCCGGAGCATGAGATCACATGCTAAGCGTTCCTTGTGTATCTGTCTCCAATTTTTACTGGGCTCTGATTGTAAAGGAAGAATTAACTTCAGGGTGTTTATAGTTTCCTGCTCCCCGCCTTCCTAGTACCTGGTCCAAAAATGTACGATTGAAAGAGAACATTGTGTGCCAGTCTTCTGTGTTCCTATAAATATCTCTGGGAGTTTGTACCTATGCGTAAACATCTTGCAAACTGAAGAGAAATCTTCCCAAGCTCATGGAGAACGTGTGTGGCTTCTTCCAGGTGAGAGCTACAGGTTGCCAAATCAATATTAATATTATTCATTGAATTTGTACACTGCCCTTCATCTGAAGATCCCAGGGCGATGATCAACACACAAATTGTATATTGATAAATTGCATATGAATAAATGGTATATTAATCGCAACCTGGGACCGGGTGTGCATGCCTCAACAGTTTTGCAGGTGCCAAAGATGGTTCAGGAGGGATTCTCCTCTTCTGTCTTTTCATCACCCACCTCACCCTCCTATTTCCAGAAAAGCAAAATGAGTCCTCTTTGCTGCGGTAAGTGGGAGATGAGGGCCAGTGAAGGCACCTTGATTGAAAGCAACGGAGCAGCCCAAGTCCTTTTTCCTGTTGTCCACTTATTAGAGATGGGCATGGCTTGTGGCCTGCGAAATTCCTAGTGGTGTGTTGTGAGGACGACATTCGTTCCAGTGTCTGAGTATCTACAATTCAGGGTTGGGAAGCTCCCTCCTCACAGTCGTTTGCCTGTCACTTTCATTGTTTGGATTTCCTTGACTGCCGAAGACATGTCTCTTTACTCTGGCCTTTGGCATTTGAGATGCATGCAATTAAGACCTTGTGTTTGCAAGTAATAATAATCACTCTTTTAATGTGTTTTAAATTGTTGTGATACTCTGTGGGACCTTAGGTCGAAGGGCAGCTGATAATAATAATAATAATAATAATAATAATAATAATAATAATAATGATGATGTTGCCTGTCTCATGCAACATATCACATATAAGTTGATGGGTTTTCTGTTTACGGTCATGGGGTGTGTCTCCCTCAAGCTGTCTGCCTCCGTTTGTGATTCTGATCTCCTTAAAGTTGAGGTAGCAAATACATATATTTCCCTGGCTACCTGCACTTTACATAGTTACTTATTTTTGTATTCTTACTCTCCTGTCCCACCTTACTTCCATAATGGGACCCAAGGCAGCATACATAGGATTCTCAAGCACTAACCAGGCCCAGACTGGCTTTAACAAGATAGCTCAGTCAGTAGAGCGTGAGACTCTTAATCTCAAGGCTGTGGGTTCAAGCCCCATGTTGGTCAGAAAGACTCCTTGCAGGGGGTTGGACTAGATGACGCTTGTGGTCCCCCAACTCCACAATTCAATGAACCTGTGATTCTAAGGTTCATGTACCTCAAGAACAGGGCCCCGAATGTTGCAGCAGAGGGAGAGAAGGGATGCAGGGCTCTTCCATTAGCTCTATTGAAAAATCATCTCCATCAGGCTTCTCCTTCCCTCAGCTGTCAGGGAATCAGGCTGCAGCAAAGGAAGATAATAGGAAGCAGGAGCTCTGTTAGACGCCTTCACTCTCGGAACGGTTTGCACCCCAACTGGTCGCTATAAGAACCGGAACTTTAAGAATTGGTGGCTGAGTTTCATTGTTTTCCTCTTCCCTCCCCACCCCCTTTCCTTTTGTGTTGTGTCCTTTGAATTCCAAACCTGAAGGTGGGGACTGTAAAATAAATTGACTTGTAATCCTCTCTGGGAGACTTTGGCCAAAGAGTGGAGTAAAAAAATGCTTTAAATAAATAAAATCTCCCATTGCTGCCCTTCCTAATCTCTGAAAAGAGCAGAGTAGTTGTTCTTGACTATTCCCTTTGCTGTGCTCAGAGAGGGAAGGCATGCAGACAGAGGTTCTGGGTGGCCTGCGGAAGTCTTAATCCCAAACAGAGTTTCATAAGATGTTGCATGATCATTTGATGGAGGGCTAATTCTCATTAGGTCTTGGGGTTAAGATTTTAAAGCTGTTGGATTTGAGTGCATATTTTGCAATGATTTTTTTAATATAAAAAAACCTGGATATGGTTTTATAAAATGGTAACTCTCCCTGAGCCTTAAGCTGGAGGCAAGATTAACCAGTCATTTGTACAGGGGTTTTTTTGGATTTCCCCTCTAAACCAACGCTTGTGAAGGCGATCTCTTTGGCATTTATGTTTTAAGATGTGACAATAGTCCCGCCGCCCCCCCTTCCCTTTGTGTCCCCTCCAAATAAAAGAGGCAAGTGGAGTGTGCTGCTGATCTGTCAGCAAATATTTATTCTGAATTCTGGTTTCTGCATCCTCCGATTGCTGTAGGCTAATCCCTTCAACAAAGATGATAGGAGAAGGAAAGTGAACCAAGACTGAACAGAAACTTCTGGAGTTCTTCAGAAGTGTGAATTTCTAAAATAGCGTTAAACCCTCCTCTTTTATATCTCAGTCCAGGAGACATTTCTACTGAGTTGCTATTTTTTCTCTCCCTATATTGTTTAATTTCAAAACTGCTCTGCCCCGGTTTGCTGAAGCTAAGAGCATTAGAGTGATGTCTAAACAGTTTCTCTCTGCTGGTAAAATAACTGTAGAGGTTGACCTAGTTCTAAACATGTGCATATTTCTAATAACTGCTGCTGGAAAATGTGACTACAACATCCTTTTGAAAGCTTAATGTTTCAACGGAAAAGCAGAATGGGAAATGTTATCATGCAAAGCTTGTTTTGCTTTCCCCATTTTACTGAAGTTTTACTGTTTACGCTTTAGACTTTGATTGCAACCTTTAGCATCCATTATTTCAGCAAAAAGTAAATACTTAAGAGTGGGGGAGGGTGTTGCACAGAGATTTCTGTCACCTATCTCCAGATTCTAGCTATTTCATTAGGTTATTTTTTTTGAAGAAATCAGCAAAAGCACCTGGACCTATTGTAAAATTATTCAAAGCACCAGGGCTGGCCCACAACATTTTGCTGGCAGAGGTTGGATAGCTCAGTTGGTTAGAATGTGGTGCTGATAACCCCAAGGTCACAGGTTCGATCATATATGGGACAGCTGCATTGTAGGGGGTTGGGCAAGAATCCTCAGCATAGCTGTCAACTTACAGATTTGAAAATAAGGGACCAGCAGCCTCAGAAATAAGGGATCAGCAGCCAAAATAAGGGATTTTCCGGGCACAGGTATGTTCAACTTCTGAGCCCCTCCGAGCCAAAGGCAGAAAGCGCAGCCAAGCGAAGCCTCAAGCGGTGGTTCCCACAGCGCAGCAACCCGGCAAAGGGGATGCAGCAAGGAAAATCACCATCACCTTTCTGCTGGGAAGCGCTGAGCAAAGGCGAGTCCCCAGGCAACACGGCCGATTTGATCGGCACAAGGCATGCAAGCTTCACCCCCCCAGTCGTTCTTAGACTCCTTATTGGGTGAGCAATGCAGCCAAGCAACACAGTTGGATCCTCCCTCCTCCCTGGCCGGCAGGGAGGGAGGGAGAGGAGCTGCTTCCTTTGAAACCCGGGAAATTTAAAGGACATCATCAATAAGGGACAGCAGCGGGACACAGTGCTGGGATAAGGGATTTTCCCACCAAATAAGGGGCAGTTGACAGCTATGATCCTCAGGGTCCATTTCAACTCTACAATTCTATGATTCTAAAGTGGAACAGGAAATGGCACCTTACCCAAGCCAAGGTGCTGAGTACTCAGCGCTCATCAAGTCATTTTGACACTCAAGGCAGAATATTTTCCACCTCCTCAGAAGTAAAAATACCAGTAACAATAAATTCATCATTCGTCCTTCAGTCATTGTTATGTACTGAGTTGAATAGGATCCAAAAGGCAGCAGTCTGATTGGTCCTGGGACAATAGGATTCAGAATGCAGCAGTCTGATTGGTCCTAGAACAATAGGATCCAGAATGCAGCAGTCTGATTGGTCCACAGGAGCCACCCAATCCAACTCCAGGTGGAAAGGAATCCGCAACCTGATAGGCCTACAGGAGAATCCCGGAATTAGCCAATCACACGGGGCCCATTGTGTAAATAATGTATATAAGGCAGACATTCAGGGGAAACTTCCATTCCATCACCGCTGAATAAAGAGCATGAAATCCACTCGGCTCTAAGTATATTTCACTGGCGACGAAGGTGGGATCCCACTGAGCTGACCACCACACATAGTGCTCAACTCTCTGTGGCCCCATGAACCAGAATTTCTTCTCAAAGCTTCTCCTTTTGTCCATGGAGTGTCCATGGCAAAATACTAGAGTGGGTTGCCAGTTCCTTCTCCAAACAATAAATTAAGTAACTATAAATTTATGGCTCTTTCATGACACCCCCTGCAATGAATCTCCCCTTCCAACTTTACAATTCTATGATTCTAAGTGGCTGCCTCAGTCTGCCTAATGTTAGGACTGGCCCCGTAGAAGCACTTGGTGTGGTCGACACACGGCTAAATGTTGCACTGGGTTTGAGTGTCGAATATTATTTCTTAAAGAGATCAGTAGAGGAAAACATGGTAAGGTACCATCACTCATCTGACCTCCGACTGGTCACATTGGTGCTTACTGGGAGGTGTGAGATAGTGGGAAGGTTGTTACGGTGCAAACACACTGACAGGAGTACCAGAGTATGCACATCCCTGCACATGTAGTGTGCAGCCTGCTGTTTTTAGGGCTGGGACTGGTTAGGTTTATTTTGAACTGTTGATAATCCTTAGGGATAGAATATCTTCGTTCTTTTGGCTAAGTTTGCTTTTAAATTGGCGAAGGACAAGACTGTAGTATAGCAGGCAGAGAGAAGAAGCTTCAGCAATGTAGAACTGCAGGAAAGGGAACATGCAGATGTCCTTGGTGTGTTTACAAGAATGTCCATGCTTCATCTGTGCAATGCAGGAAGGGAGGCAAAATGAAAGAGGGGTTTCAGATCGGCCTTCCCCAACCTGGTGCCTTCCAGATATTTTGGGCTACAGTTCCCATCATCCCTGATAATTAGCAATGCTGACAGGGGCTCATGGGATCTGTAGTCCCAAACATCCGGAAGACACCAGGTTGGGAAATTCTTTGTTTAGATGCCTGAATGAATTTGTTTGTGGGAGTCTCATTTGACTCTTGTTAACACCACCACCACCAACAACAACAAAAAGCACAAGATCGTTAAAACCTGGACCCTCCCAAATGGGCTCCTGAATTTTCAGGCTATTTCAGCAGTTCCTCTTGAGGAAGTGACATGAGGAGAAAGACAGGGATCCTTATTGATAGTGGCAGTGGCTGTGTTATTTTTGTTCCGAAGATGTTTAGAGCAGGCATAGGCAAACTCAGCCCTCCAGATGTTTTGGGACTACAACTCCCACCATCCCTATCTAACAGGACCAGTCGTCAGGGATGATGGGAGTTGTAGTCCCAAAACATCTGGAGGGCCGAGTTTGCCTATGCCTGGCTAAGAGCAACGCATTGTTATGCCATCACGTAGCCTAGGGATGGAGAACCTACGTCCCTCTAAATGTTGTTGGACTCCAGTTTGCATCAGCTCCATCTAGCATGGCAAGTGGTCAAGAAATGATGGGAGTTGTAGTCTAGCAACCTTGGGAGGGGGGGACGCAAATGCTCCCCATCCCTGATGTAGCGTCATTTGGGGGGAAGCATAGTGGCTGCCAGGATAACCACCACTGTTGAAGCGGGAGAGGGAAAGATGGCGGCAAAACCCGCAATAGATGTGGCCCCTTTCATCCCCCAAAAGTCTTTCAGAATTTGGCTGAAATTTCTCCTTGGAGCTTTGGAGGGGTAGACCAGCTTCATTGTTTGTTCATTTATAACATCAGGGATTACCGTTTATACCTAGTTAATTATACTTTTATCCCTATCTTCTTTCAAGGAGCTCTGTGTAGCGTACCTTTGAACCTGGATTCAGACTTGCAGATCAGCTTCAAATCTCTCTCCCCCCCCCAGCCCCGCCTTGATTTCTAGTTGAAAGCCAGCTCTGGTTAGTTTTAGTCATCTTTAGCGGTGGAGAAATAATAGTAAAGGTAAAGGTAAAGGTACCCCTGCCCGTGCGGGCCAGTCTTGACAGACTCTGGGGTTGTGCGCCCATCTCACTTAAGAGGCCAGGGGCCACCGCTGTCCGGAGACACTTCCGGGTCACATGGCCAGTGTGACATCGCTGCTCTGGCGAGCCAGAGCTGCACACGGAAACACCGTTTACCTTCCCGCTGGTAAGCGGTCCCTATTTATCTACTTGCACCTGGAGGTGCTTTCGAACTGCTAGGTTGGCAGGCGCTGGGACCGAGCAGCGGGAGCGCACCCCGCAGCAGGGATTCGAACCGCCGACCTTTCGATCAGCAAGTCCTAGGTGCTGAGGCTTTAACCCACAGCGCCACCTGTGTCCCGGAGAAATAATACTGCACTGTAATTAAATACTGGCAAAGGTAGGGAGGAGGAGAAGGTGGGAGAGCCTGCTCCCAGTCTCTTATCTGTGGTTTTAAAATGTGGACAGCAGTTGCATCTATATCATGATGAATAGATAAGGCCTGATAAGGCTGTTATTGTGACAGGGGATCTCTGCTTCTGTTTCCTTTTGCTATTTAATAATGTACCTTGCTGTATCTTTCTGATCAAATTATAAAATATTTCTGAGAAGGGTCAGCTGTCTGAGAATTGACCTTATAAAGAAGAAATTTTGTTGTCGTTTAGTCGTGTCCGACTCTTCGTGACCCCATGGACCAGAGCACGCCAGGCACTCCTGTCTTCCACTGCCTCCCGCAGTTTGGTCAGGCTCATGTTTGTAGCTTCGAGAACACCGTCCAACCATCTCGTCCTCTGTCGTCCCCTTCTCCTTGTGCCCTCCATCTTTCCCAACATCAGGGTCTTTCCCAGGGAGTCTTCTCTTCTCATGAGGTGGCCAAAGTATTGGAGCCTCAGCTTCAGGATCTGTCCTTCCAGTGAGCACTCAGGGCTGATTTCCTTCAGAATGGATCGGTTTGGTCTTCTTGCAGTCCATGGGACTCTCAAGAGTCTCCTCCAGCACCATAATTCAAAAGCATCAATTCTTCGGCAATCAGCCTTCTTTATGGTCCAGCTCTCACTTCCATACATCACTACTGGGAAAACCATAGCTTTAGCAGCAACTGAAAAGAAGGTCGTCAAAGTTGTTGCATCCTATATTTGTTCCTTTCCACACACCTCCCCTTTTCAAGAAGCTGATACAGCCGACGACATCGTTCCTTCTGCAGGACAACAGCAAAACCTTCTACATTAATGGGTGAGCAACCCACCCTGGGGCAGACCTCCCTTGCTTGTCATTGGGACCCCAACCGATAAGTGGAGTTGAAGGGAAGAGTTTGCAGGGTTTGCTGGGCAGGTTGGAAGCTGCTCAATTAAAACCTGAGGAAACAAATAGGCTCTGAAGTGCTTGTCTAGTTCTTGAAATGAGTAGTATATCAGCCCCCTGAAGTTCATACCTACCAGCCCAAAATCATGGTGACATCACCACTAGGCCTTGAAAACGGGGTGTGTTGCATTGATTTTCTGTTCAGCACCTTGTATACCATATGAGAACTAAATAAGTGTACGGTGGTACCTCGGGTTAAGTACTTAATTCGTTCCGGAGGTCCGTACTTAACCTGAAACTGTTCTTAACCTGAAGCACCACTTTAGCTAATGGGGCCTCCTGCTGCCACCGCGCCGCTGGAGCACGATTTCTGTTCTCACCCTGAAGCAAAGTTATTATCCTGAAGCACTATTTCTGGGTTAGCGGAGTCTGTAACCTGAAGAGTATGTAACCTGAAGCGTATGTAACCCGAGGTACCACTGTATCTTCCATTAAATTTCAGTGCTATTAATCTATTTATTTCTTTTTCATTGTACATTTATGGGATTGCTTTGGCTCCCTGGATCCATCAATGACCAGGGAGGACAGCCTCTTGACTGTGACCTGCATTCCCTTCCCTTGCTAAGTTTCCATTAGCCCAGGGGTCAGCAGACTTTTTCAGCATTGGCCGGTCCACTGTCTCTCAGACCTTGTGGGGGTCCAGACTATATATTTTTTTAAAAATTAGAATGAACAAATTCCTATGCCCCACAAATACAGTGGTGCCCCGCAAGACGAATGCCTCGCAAGACGAAAAACCCGCAAGACGAAAGGGTTTTTCGGTTTTTGCGACGCTTCGCTAGACGATTTTCCCTATGGGCTTGCATCGCAAGACGAAAGCCCATAGGGAAATCTCGGGGACCTTTTTTTAAATGCTGGCGGTGGGGAGCAAAGCCTTTTCCCCCCCTCCGGACTTCAGAAGAGGTCCAGGAAGGCCGGCGGGGGCGAAAGGCTTTGCTCCCCACCGCCAGCATTTTAAAAGCAGTCCGGGATAGCAGGGAAGCGCTTCCCGCTATCCCGGACGGCTTTTGAAGGCTGCCTGCCTAACCGGGGGCTTTTAAATCGCCCCGGGACTGTCCGGGGCGATTTAAAAGCCCCCGGACGGCTTTTGAAGCCTCCCCCCGCCGCCCGGCTTCGGGGCAGGAACGCCTCCCCCAGCCGCCCGGCTTCGGGGCATCGTTACGATGCCGGGCGGTGGGGCAGGAACGCCTCCCCCAGCCGCCCGGCTTCGGGGCATCGTCCCGATGCCGGGCGGTGGGGCAGGAACGCCTCCCCCCGCCGCCCGGCATCGGAACGATGTCCCGAAGCCGGGCGGCCGGGCGGGAAAGCCTCCCCCCGCCGCCCGGCTTCGGGGCATCGTCCCGATGCCGGGCGGCGGGGCAGGAACGCCTCCCCCAGCCGCCCGGCTTTGGGGCATCGTCCCGATGCCAGGCGGTGGGGCAGGAACGCCTTCCCCCCGCCGCCCGGCATCGGAACGATGTCCCGAAGCCGGGCGGCCGGGCGGGAAAGCCTCCCCCCGCCGCCTGGCTTCGGGGCATCGTCCCGATGCCGGGCGGCGGGGCGGGAACGCCTCCCCCAGCCGCCCGGCTTCGGGGCATCGTCCCGATGCCGGGCGGCCGGGCGGGAAAGCCTCCCCCAGCCGCCCGGCTTCGGGGCATCGTCCCGATGCCGGGCGGCGGGGCAGGAACGCCTCCCCCAGCCGCCCGGCTTCGGGGCATCGTCCCGATGCCGGGCGGCGGGGCAGGAACGCCTCCCCCAGCCGCCCGGCTTCGGGGCATCGTCCCGATGCCGGGCGGCGGGGCAGGAACGCCTCCCCCAGCCGCCCGGCTTCGGGGCATCGTCCCGAAGCCGGGCGGCGGGGCAGGAACGCCTCCCCCAGCCGCCCGGCTTCGGGGCAGGAACGCCTCCCCCAGCCGCCCGGCTTCGGGGCATCGTCCCGATGCCGGGCGGCGGGGCAGGAACGCCTCCCCCAGCCGCCCGGCTTCGGGGCATCGTCCCGAAGCCGGGCGGCCGGGCGGGAAAGCCTCCCCCCGCCGCCCGGCTTCAGAACGATGTCCCGAAGCCCGGCGGCGGGGCGGGAAAGCCTCCCCCCGCCGCCGGCATCGGAACGATGTCCCGAAGCCCGGCGGCGGGGCGGGAAAGCCTCCCCCCGCCGCCGGCATCGGAACGATGTCCCGAAGCCGAGCGGCGGGGCGAGAAAGCCTTTGTCCCCCCTGCCTGCCTTCCCAGGGGCTTTTAAATCGCCCCGGACAGCGGAGAAATCCTCCGCTGTCCCGGGCGATTTTAAAATGCCGCCCGCCAGAAGAGGTCGGGGGAAGGCGGTTTCCATAGGAACGCATTAATTGATTTTCAATGCATTCCTATGGAAAACCGTGCATCGCAAGACGAAAAACTCGCAAGACGAAGAGACTTGCGGAACGAATTAATTTCGTCTTGCGAGGCACCACTGTAACCCCGAGATGCATTTTAAATGAAAGGGCACATTCTACTCATGTAAAAACATGCTGATTCCCGGAGTGTCCGCGGGCTGGATTTAGAAGGCGATTGGGCCGGATCTAGCCCCCGGGCCTTAGTTTGCCTACCCATGCATAAGGCAGATCAGGGTTTAGAGGTCAGGGCTCAGATGGTGGTTGGGCACTGTGGACAAATAGTGGAAAAAATCTCTCTCTTGGCTGGAAATAATCCTGTAAGTGTGTGGCTTAACCACAGGTTGGTCATCCCAGAGCGGATGAATGAATCCTCATTCCTTCCAGCATCACAGCTTAATCGGAATAATTTTTGCTTGAATGAGAGGAGTAGACCTCGGTGGCGGCTTATTTCTCTCTCTCTTTTTTTTTTTTGGAATTGAATCGAGCAGGTTGTTTCATTATTTAACAATAACAAACAAGCTTTGGTTGTGCCTCTGATCTATTTATGATGTTGTCGTGTTAATTTTCTAGCTTCTTAAAATTAATGAAATGGCTTGGGTGGCTGACAATAAATCACTAGGCCTGGTCTGGGTTTTTTTTGCAAATGGAAAGCCTTCCTTGCCAGTGATAACATGGCAGTTGTAGAAATCTTGCTGATCTACTTCACCTTCTTTAAAAAATATATCTGGATTTACTGAACCGTATATGACCTCTTTTGCTCCTCCAAGGAATGATTTTAGGGTAGCAAGCACATTAATTGTAGTGAGATATGCTATAGGCAATAATTTTTGCTTCTCATCTGTGGCAAGTGGGAGGAATTATTTAACCTTGAAGCGAGTTCACTCAGGGTGTGTGCATTTATGTGTGTGTGTGTTCTTTGTTTCTTCTTCGACTGTAACCATCCTTCTGATCTTAGATCAAGGCTTGTCAAATAATGGACAAGGCCTCTCCGTAAGGCCTGGGAAATTTCTGGGGAAGGAGGGGCCTCCTTAGGGAGAGACTTCCCCCTCCTGTTTTTGTTGTTATTTTGCATAAGAGGTGGTGGTGGTTTGTTTTGAAACGTTTTGTTCTTTTTCTGCCACCCACATGTTCATAATTTGGTTCTAGCTCACACTTTCCTCCCTCCCCTCTTCCCACCCTCCTCCCATTGTGTCAGAAAAACTTTCTAGTTATCCTCAAGGGTTTTTGGGAGGGTGGGAGTGGTGCCTTTAAATCATGGGTAGGCAAACTAAGGCCCGGTGTCCGGATCTGGCCCAATCGCCTTCTAAATCCGGCCCGCAGACGGTCCGGGAATCAGCATGTTTTTACATGAGTAGAATGTGTCCTTTTATTTAAAATGCATCTCTGGGTTATTTGTGGGACATAGGAATTCGTTCACCCCCCCCCCAAATATAGTCCAGCCCCCCACAAGGTCTGAGGGACAGTGGACCGGCCCCCTGCTGAAAAAGTTTGCTGACTCCCGCTTTCAATCTTTGTGTTTTGACTCTCACCTTTTTAACCAGCTGCTTTCAAAACACGCAATAACTTCTTTGTTGCATCAGAACAAAATAGCCCACCTGGTTCAGCACTAAGGGCAGTGCGCAGCTCAATAGTTGGGGTGGTGCAAGGATTAGTGCCAGTGCAACAGGAATAGATTTAGGAGGCGCAAAGGAGGAGGGAAGAGGGAGAGAGTTGTATTGCACAGCAGAACATTCAACTTAGTACAATATTGCATGCAGCCATGTCCCTCTATAGGGATGCGGGTGGCACTGTGGGTTAAACCACAGAGCCTAGGACTTGCCGATCGGAAGGTCACCGGTTTGAATCCCCGCGACTGGGTGAGCTCCCGTTGCTCGGTTCCCGCTCCTGCCAACCTAGCATTTCGAAAGCACGTCAAAGTGCAAGTAGATAAATAGGTACTGCTCCAGCGGGAAGGTAAACGGCGTTTCCGTGCGCTGCTCTGGTTCGCCAGAAGCGGCTTAGTCATGCTGGCCACATGACCCGGAAGCTGTACACCGGCTCCCTCGGCCAATAAAGCAAGATGAGCGCCGCAACCCCAGAGTCGGCCACAACTGGACCTAATGGTCAGGGGTCCCTTTACCTTTACCTTATGTCCCTCTATAGGCAGGCAGCCACATTCCATGGGAAGCTCACAGAGACACATTGTGATGTTGATGGTGATTTATTGAATTTATATACCGCCCCATAGCCGGAGGTCTCAGTGTAATGCAATAGTTATGCACTGCTCGTCTCTGTTGTCCATAATTTTACTACCACGGAACCCAAGAGGTTTCATTTGATACATCATGGTTTTGCCATCCTTTACATCTTACACCCTTTACATCTGTTTTTTTCTAGGTACTTAAATGTATTACACATATATTGTGTATTCTCTCCCTAGGGAGGTTTGTCTGGCGCTTGCATTATATGTCTTTAAAAAAGGTAAAGGTAAAGGAGCCCTGACAGTTAAGTCCAGTAGCAAACGACTCTTCAACCAGGCCTTTGGCTGAATAATATTCTACAGCCTTTTAAATGTGTTTGGGGTGGGGGGTTATTGTTTCATTGTTTTTGTTTTAACTATATACCACCCTTCCATCATAAGATCTCAGGGCAGTTTACAGAATAAAATACAGGATAAAAACAAATAATTAAAAACAAAATGGCAAAACAATACACACCCCTTTTCACATGCACACTTAAAAGGCTGTAGAATGTTAAGCAGTCGTAGGACTGGTTGAATAGGAATGTTTTTGCCTGGCACCATATATATATATATACAATATGCAGGTTTTGGTGTCCTCGGGTGTCTTCCCGTGTAAAAGTTGGGGTGTCTAGGCGACGTTTCGACGAGGTCTCACTCGTCATCTTCAGGCTGGTGCTTTCGGCTTCTTGTTACTGGAACAGAGCAGGATCTCAGTGTTTGAGTTCCTATAAATACTGTTGAGGGGGTGTGGTGTATAGCCTCCAATGTTCTGGGCAGAGAGGAAGTTCCCAGGCTAGTGTGCCTTTTCTTCTTTTGTTCCTTAATTACTTGAGGGATATCTTGAGTGATTTCTTGAGTGATATCCTGAGTACCACTTAGGTGGGTCATTAGGTGTGGATTAGTTGCTAAAGTCTTTGTGTCTTGACCTCTTGAACTTTGTGAAGAGTTTTTCTGAGAAGATGGCTGTACTGCACTTAGTTGTGCTCTGACAAAGACCACTTGACAACTGAGTTACAGAATCTCTCAAATGTGTTAATTGCCAATGGATACCAGCAAAACAGGGTTACGAAGCTAATCCAAAAAGAAACACCCCCCAAAAACCAAGACACAGAAGAAAACAATGGCATGGCCCTCCTTCCTTATATCAAGGGCACTACAGATAAAATTAGCAAAATCCTCCATAAACACAATATCAAAACAGCCTTTTGCACCAACCAAAAAATAGCCAATATCCTCAGAAACCCCAAGGATAAAATCCAGTTGGAAAACCAAGGGGTCTATGAAATACCCTGCAAAGTCTGCCCAGCCACGTACATTGGACAAACAAACAGACGAATAAATGCACGTATCGCAGAACACAAGAATGCCGTCAAAAAAGAAGAAAAAACTTCCTCTCTTTTCCAACACATGAAAGAAACAGGACACGAAATTAATTTTGCAGATTCCAAATTGCTCTTTAACATGGAACATCACCACAAGAGAATAATCATGGAAGCCATCGAGATAGAGAAACACCCTCACAACATGAACAAGCGTGACGACACATCCCGCTTGCCAGACATCTGGAAATTAGCCCTCCCCTCAAAAACTGACACCAGATCCAGAGGCACACAGAACGCCATCACCAATCAACCACACCAGACCCAAACCCAGACCCTCTCCACAGATAAATTACAGACACCATCCAGTAGCCAAACCATGGTGGCACCTCCGGATGCTGCACCCCCCTGCAATCCCTACACAGATCTGGCTGACACAGGCCACAAAACCACAGCTCGCCCCTATACACGAAGCCAAGCCAGAGCACAACTAAGTGCAGTACAGCCATCTTCTCAGAAAAACTCTTCACAAAGTTCAAGAGGTCAAGACACAAAGACTTTAGCAACTAATCCACACCTAATGACCCACCTAAGTGGTACTCAGGATATCACTCAAGAAATCACTCAAGATATCCCTCAAGTAATTAAGGAACAAAAGAAGAAAAGGCACACTAGCCTGGGAACTTCCTCTCTGCCCAGAACATTGGAGGCTATACACCACACCCCCTCAACAGTATTTATAGGAACTCAAACACTGAGATCCTGCTCTGTTCCAGTAACAAGAAGCCGAAAGCACCAGCCTGAAGATGACGAGTGAGACCTCGTCGAAACGTCGCCTAGACACCCCAACTTTTACACGGGAAGACACCCGAGGACACCAAAACCTGCATTCCTGTACCCGTGAAAATCTACGAAAGCATATATACAATATATATATATGTGTGTGTGAGAGAGAGAGAGAGTGAGTGAGTGAGTGTGTGTGTGCGCGCTTGCTTGCGCTTTTATATTGTATTTTTTATCTTGCGAACCGTCCTGAGATCTTTTGATGAAGGGTGATATTTAAATCTAATAAATAAATAAAGTAAAATAAATATATAGTGCTTCAGTGTGCTGTTTGGTCTTACTGGCAGTTTATTATCAAGTTATGATATTGTTGTCTTCATATACCGTGATTTTCATTTGTTTTATATATATCATCCTGAAATCTGCTTTGAGGGAGAATGAATGAGTTAGTGGTGTGTGTAGAATATTTTTTTGGGGGGGGGGGTTGCGGAGGGCAAGGGCAGATAGGTGACACTTACTTTGAAGATGGGTAGTGGGAGATAGGAAGAGCATATGCCTCAGTCTTCAGCATTTCAGCAGCATGTTTTAAAGTGGAGCCTTTGGACCATTGCTAGTGCCAAAACCAGGCAGCCATATTCCTCAAAAACTGAATTCCAAGATCAACATCCAGAGATGACTTCCTCTCTCTGGACAGACAGGCAGAGCTTCTGCAGTTGAGACATGACATCCTTTTAAAAGAAGTCCTAGTGGTACCCTGGTTCTCAAACTTAATCTGTTCGACTCCTGGAACCGTTCTAAAACCAAGGCACGGCTTCCGATTGGCTGCAGGAGCTTCCTGCACTTAATTGGAAGCCGTGGAAGCCGCAACGGACATTTGGTTTCCAAAAAAATGTTCGCAAACCGGGACACTTCTGGGTTTGCAGCGTTTGGGAGCTGATTTGTTTGGGAGCCAAGCCGTTCAAGTACCAAGGTACCACTGCAGTCTTTCTCTTTTTGGAAAAGAGAAGGGCGGTGCCAGCAGAGAGCGTTTCCTGTGACGTGGGGATGGTCAGCTAGTTTGCCAAGTCGTGTTTGATTGGCATGGGGCACATCTTTATTTAAATTTCATGAATGTCTTTGTGTTTCCGCCTTTGTGTATCAGCTAGGAGACTTGGGGTGTCTGATTAATCTTGTATCTAGCTAGTTATTAACACAATTTAAAATTGATAGGGGATCGAGTTGACGGCCACCCATTTATCCTGACCAGATGATGTCCGTTGGAAGCAAGGTCTTGCAGATCTCAAATCTAATGACAGTTACAGATAGGTAGCCGTGTTGGTCTGCCATAGTCAAAACAAAAAAATTTCCTTCCAGTAGCACCTTAAAGACCAACTAAGTTAGTTCTTGGTATGAGCTTTCGTGTGCATGCACACTTCTTCAGATACACAACCAAATCTAATGGTTGGGGTTCTCCTATCCATATCAATATGTAGAATGCCTGGCAGCTCTTGGCTGTCTTCTAACTAGGGACTTGCACTTCTCATTGAATAGATGAGATTTAAAACAAACGCACACACATTTTGTTTACATTCTGTTAGAACAAGCATTAGCCTTGTAAGGCTGGCTTGACGCAGGAGAAATTCGCAATCCTTGTTCATCGACTGATGGCTGCAGCTTAGGTGATGGACCTGTATGTGTGAATGGGTCCCATAGACTGAATGGCAAAGTGACTGCTGTTGTCTCACCTCACCTTATCTGAAATGCACTTCTGTCCAGTGGGATCCATTCACAGAGTTGGCAGGCAGAGAATTCGAGCAATAAGTTTGTGAGGGTGAGCTGTTGTATTAGATGTGCCTGTTTTATCCAGAGCTGGCGCTGAAAGGCTAGATTATCATTTCAAGGAATTCCTTTTGTGTCAAAAAAGGTGGTTCCCATTTGGAGAACAGTCATTGCGGATTCTCAACACTTATTAGTAGGACCCTGGGGAGTTTAATGAACTAATGCCAAGACAATGATGGCATTAATTGTTTGAATATTCTGCTGTTTTATTATCTCTCTATCTGAAGGAGTGATAGGGAGCAGTTTAATTAATCACAGGCTCTTTAGCTGAGTGGGGGGAAATAGTTGCCATAAAGCACAACATAATTGTTTCCTGGGGGATTGTTGCTGAAAAGAATCAAGTTTAGCTTTCTGTACCGAGCTTCAGTATCCCAAAATATACTGCAGTAGTTTCCTGAGGGGATGTGCGTGATGGACTGTGCCCTGCAAGCCATGTGTGTTACCTATTCTATAAGCAAATCTTCAAAACCAAAGTACTTCCTTTGTTGTTGTTTAGTCGTGTCCGACTCTTCGTGACCCCATGGACCAGAGCACGCCAGGCACTTCTGTCTTCCACTGCCTCCCGCAGTTTGGTCAAACTCATGCTGGTAGCTTCGAGAACACTGTCCACCATCTCATCCTCTGTCGTCCCCTTCTCCTTGTGCCCTCCATCTTTCCCAACATCAGGGCCTTTTCCAGGGAGTCTTTTCTTCTCACGAGGTGGCCAGAATATTGGAGTCTCAGCTTCGCGATCTGTCCTTCTAGTGAGCACTCAGGGCTGATTTCCTTCAGAATGGAGAGGTTTGATCTTCTTGCAGTCCATGGGACTCTCAAGAGTCTCCTCCAGCACCGTAATTCAGAAGCATCAATTCTTCGGCGACCAGCCTTCTTTATGGTCCAGCTCTCCCTTCCATACATCAATACTGGGAAAACCATAGCTTTAACTATACAGACCTTTGTCAGAGCAAATAACTCTCAGCAACCTGAGCAGCCAGATGTGGGGGTGTCTCTCCTAAGATGGCAAATCCCTTGCTCCTGCAACCCAGGTGTTGTCCTAGAGGATGTCATTGTATGCGAGGGCTGCCTTTGAAGACTGTTTAGAAACTACGGCTGGTGCAAAATGGGGCAGCCAGGTTGTTAACTGGACAAGAAGGTGAGAGCATTCACACACACACACACACACACACACACACACACAGACACACAGACACACACAAATGAATGCACTCACCTTGTCTCAGTTAATATATCTATATAAATAAAAATAAATCCCAGTTCTGGTGCAACTGCACTGGCTGCCCGTTTGTTTCAGGGCCCAATTCAAAAGTGATGTTTTTGACTTTTAAAGCCATATATGGCTCAGGGCCTCTATATCTAAAGGACCCCCTTTCCTCATACAAACCCGCTTGGCCCCTGAAGTGGTCATGTTTTTGCCTGCTTACCACTTTCAAGGGAAGTTCAGAGAGGAAGTGACGAGAGAAAGAGCCTTTTCTGCACTAGCCCCTTGTCTGTGGAATGATCTCCCCAACTTTAATGTTGTAAGAATGAGTGAGAATACTTGAACCCTGTCAAAAAAATGGTAAATGTTGAGGCTGCTTCCCACATAACTTAAATCTTGATTTTTTTCCTCCCCCCCCCAACCCAAACAGTATAAATGTGGCAAAACCATTAAAGATAATACAAGACGAATACAGAAATTCCTCAGTCTGCTTTTACCAACATTTTAAGGACTGCAAAGAAATGTGTAACCCAGCACATACTGGCATTAGCCAATTAAAATTAATATTAACCAATTAAAAACTGCCACAAATAAATAACTTGACCATAATCCAGACAAAAACAAAACAACTCTTTTAGAATTTGCTCACTAATATCTACTTATAGATACACAGAGAGCGTTGACATACTTATAGATGTAGATGCACACACCTTTAATACAAACACATGAGCAATGTATAGGGATTTAATATCTGTCAGACGGCCAGAGCTCAGGAAACATATAGCCTTCTCTACTTGAATTCTGCCATTTAGGTTAGGGAAGGTGACAGGCCCAGGTTTGCTCGCACGTAATGTGTGAAATGCCTCTCCCTTCCCGTGTTGTAAGCAACTTGTACTTGGAAGCAGTTAGCTGGTGGCTTCGCTCCATCATCAAGACTTCCGTAGCACACCATGCTTGCATATTGGAAGTAAAGTTGTGCCTGCGCCCCATAAAATGTTGGTCTCTTAGGCAGCTATATTTTCCCTGGGCAAACTCTTCAAATGGATGCTTCTTTGCGAAGAAAGGGGGTTGGGGAGAGAAGAAGCCTTGTTGCCAGAGCAACTGGTACATCTTGTTTTTCTTGATTTGTGCGAACAACTCTGGAAGGGGAGACAGGGAAGCAAAACAAAGAACCCAACCCACACACGCCTGCACACCGATATGTCATGCTAACGCTTGGGCTCTGTGAAGAGTTTCCAGGGGAAAGGTGCTTTCGCCTTTCTGCCCTCTGGAACTTCCTGGGTTCCATAAAGGGGAATGGATGTTTATGTACCGTTCGGTTTTAGAAATGTGATCTTAGTGGGGTCTGCAGAGACTGGCTGAACCAGCACTTCCATGGCTTCCAACCAAGTCAGCCCCCCTGGGTGCTGTTCTGGTCAGTCACCATCGCTGGCCCTAACATGGGGTATTTGGGACGTAACTTTTCAGGCGTAACAAACATGCCTGTCTCTGTGGAAGCAGCTATCTGCTTTGGACTTGATCTTGAGCATACTGTTTCTTTCTCCCAACTTTCATAGCGTCCTGCGAAGTTCCAGGACAGTTTTATCTGAATTTTCTGTAGAGGGAGATGACTGATCCTTTTGAGGATGTGCATATTCGCAGCAACGTTAGAAACCCTCCAGGTGCCAGACACATTTTGCGACTGGTGCGGGTCCAATTGCGACCACGTGGAGATCTCTGGGTTCTAAGTTGGCACCTGACATCTCCCTCTGGCTGGCCCTTCCGTCTTTCTTAAGCAGGTAAGCAGAATACCCTGTTTATTGCATTAAAGGTAAAGGTACTCCTGACCATTAGGTCCAGTCGTGACCGACTCTGGGGTTGCGGCGCTCATCTCACTTTATTGGCCGAGGGAGCCGGCGGACAGCTTCCGGGTCATATGGCCAGCATGACTAAGCTGCTTCTGGCGAAGCAGAGCAACACACAGAAACGCCGTTTACCTTCCCGCCGGAGCGATACCTATTTATCTACTTGCACTTTGACGTGCTTTCGAACTGCTGGGATGGCAGGAGCAGGGACCAAGCAACGGGAGCTCACCCCATCGTGGGGATTCGAACCGCCAACCTTCTGATTGGCAAGTCCTAGGCTCTGTGGTATAACCTACCCGTGTCCCTAGTTTATTGCATTACATCCCACCTTTTTCTCCATGGAGTTCCATGGTTCACCTCGCTCCTCATTTAATCTCTACAACGACCCTGTGAGCTAGGTAAAGTGGCTGTGACTGGCCCAAGATCACCTAGTGAGCGTTGTGTCTGAGTGGGGATTTGAACCCTGATCTCCCAGGTCCTAGTTCAACACCCAAACCACTACACCACACTGGCTTCCTAGAGTACTTCTGCCACGGGGCAGCTCTATAAATTAAATTGGTAAATAAATATGGGGAAAGCAAAATATCACTTTGGGGGTAGGATCTAGAACTTTTCCTTCGAAGCTTGAATTTGTTTTATTGTGGATTGTTACATCTGATGTTTTAATGTGCTGCAAACCGCTTCAATATTTTTTATTTAAAATATAAAGCGGTATAGAAATAAAAAGAACAACAACAATTTTCACTGAATTAAAAAAAGGCCCCTAGACATTCCGTTGGCGTGACTGCAACCTAGGTTTAAGGTGCCATTTGGCGATTAGCGTATATAGCTGAGTTTCTAACACTGATTCACATATATCCAGGTTGTGCAGGTGCAAGCCAAGTTTGGACACATGTCGGCATTGCTGATCCTAAAGAAACTTCAATTCCCAAAAGCAACAGGAATGTTCTTGCAGCCTACGAAACATGCTTTCTTCTGGCTAGCGTCAGAGACTTTGAATCTCATACGCAATCTTTCGAACTTCGTTTTATAGAGTTTCACCTGTTTACTGCGTCCGAGGAAGGCTGCTGTCAGTTAATGGTAAGGGGTGCTTTGTTGACCAGGGCAAAGTGCAGTGCAAGACAGGAGCTTCCTTTGCAAGTTAAGGATTAACAAAATAAGCTTTGCAGAACCTGAGGTGATCAGGGCGGAAGACATCCCGTTGCTTACTTAACCCTGAAAGTGAAGAATAGCGAACAGCGACCTTTTCACAACAAAGTAGCTGCAAATCATTCAAAATTCAGCATCGTAAATGGTGTTTATGGGGTGGGGGAGAGAGGACAGTTATCTGCTAGTCCTTTGTCTGTGGTCCTGGGTCAAAGAGGTTCTTCTGGAACCACTAAGTCTGGTGTCATCCATCTTTTGCTGTGTTTTAAAGTGTTGAAAGATTTTTCAAACGAAAGTGAGGCAAGTGTCTAAACCTCCTCCTTGGAAGGGCCCTGCAATAAATATTCTGCAGAAAGTGGCACCCATCTAAATTGCAGATTAAGCAATCTGTTTGCTTAACATCTTTCTGAGAAAAGCAAAGTTGCGTAAGAGACGCACTTGTCTGGGATGCCTTTTGAAAAGAATCTTTCAAAACAACTTCAGGTAGTCTTCCCAGTCTGACATCGCACCAAAGTAATCTTAAAACCACAGTCGTTTTTCAAAGCTTGCATAATATTCTGACATAGACAAATGATAACGCTTAATATTTTAATCAAATTTTTACTTTTGCCAGAGGGTGGAAAAACGTTTGTTCCAACAGACAGGAGAGAGCCAAAGATCTTATTTCCCATGTCTTTTTTTATTTTTTAAAAATAACAGTAATAATTATTTATTTAGAATAAGGGACAGATTACAGCATTGCAGAACCAATGCTTTCCTTGTTGATTTATAAGTTCCGTGACCAGAAGGAGGAGGAGTACCAGGAGGAATGGATGAAATTCAAAGACTATTTACTTAAATATGCTAAGATAATTTAAACAGAAATACTTGCAAATAACAGATAGGCTTAGGATTTAAATATGTGATGTTATAGAATAATACGCTTAAAGTAAAGATGAAAAGAAAGATGTTAAGTAAGTAAATTTTATGAGAAACTTGTTTTGGAAAACTGTTACAATGATATATACTGAAATTCAGCCAGGGGGATATGAGGAAGTCACTTAACAATGTTACTAAGAGTGGACTAAGTATAGTTAGGATTTATGCTTGTTTGTGTGTTTATTTGAAACTACCCCTGCATAAGTCCTGCAATGGACCTTTTTGCCTCCTTTTCTCTTTCTGCATCCCTGAAATCAACTGAGTGGCCTGGAGAACAGTGCTCAGGGGGAGGAGAAGGGAGATGGTTCTGTCTGGCAAGCGGCAAATCTCCTTAAAGCTACACCAAGTGTCTCCTCAAGGGGATACCATTTGATTCAATTGACCTGTCAAAAGTGATCCAGAACCACTTGCTTTTTAATGTCGAAATGATCGAGAACATTCATTTCCCCCACACTTTTAGTACGCTTTGCATAAAAATCTAGTATTACTTTGTATTTCTAGAACGCTGAGGGTGGCACATTATTGATCCATTTATTTAGATGGGTGTATATTACACCCAAATGGGACGCGGGTGGCGTTGTGGGTTAAACCACAGAGCCTAGGGCTTGCCGATCAGAAAGTCGGTGGTTCAAATCCCCGCGATGGGGTGAGCTTCTGTTGTTCGGTCCCAGCTTCTGCCAACCTAGCAGTTTGAAAGCATGTCAAGTGCAAGTAGATAAATAGGTACCACTCTGGCGGGAAGGTAAACGACATTTCCGACTGGACTTAACTGTCAGGGGTCCTTTACCTTTACCTTTATATTCCACCCAGTAAGTTAAATACAATGCAACCAACGGCAATACTAATCAATATACATAGGTAGAAATATATTGGTTAAGAATCAAAATGTGGGGGTGCTTAATCTGAATAAAAACACACCACATGATCATTCTTACTGTTCAGAATTACCTTATAGTGCCTTTCTGTCTGGCTTATCTCACTCCAGTACTGTCTACTCCCGGCACTCTGCGGATGCTGAGGACTACAACTCCCATCCCTAACCAGCATGGCCAATAGTCAGGATGATGGGACTTGTGATCCAAAACTTTTGAGCAGCAGCATGTTGGCCCTGGGGGTCTTCTTTTAGACTACCTTCTAAAGTTGGAAGATCCAGATCTCTTCGTTATGCCTGCACGACTTTTTTTCTACACTGAACCAAATGCAGTTTTTGAGCTGTTTCTGGTTGCCTATTAAGGACTCAATAAACCAACATAGTTTTGCTGTCTTCCTGTGACAAATGGGTGTTAGTGGGAGTGTGGGTGTCAAGACACCTGACCGGCTGCAGTGAATGACTGGGGCTGGCTTTATAGCTCACACATTGGGCAGAGTTGCCTCTTAATTTGGTTCGCCTCCTCGCTCAGTGAATTTGGATTGTCACGGCCAGGTTCAGAGTCTTATCTGTGACTCGTGTTCCTCAGAGGTTTGCAGGGGGGTTAATGCTTGAGCACTAGCAGATATGGGGGCTGTGGGATCTCCCAAAGTAATCAAATGGTGCTCTGGTTTATTTCCAGAGGAAGGGCAACTACCCATTACTGCTGTGGGAAGAAAAATGGATATTTATTGATGCTGCAGATACTGTTGGAGCCTAGGGAGTGGACACCGTTAGTGCAACAAAAACTAGTGTGTTGTTGTTGTGTGTATAAAAGGTAAAGGAACCCCTGACCATTAGGTCCAGTCGTGGACGACTCTGGGGTTGCAGCACTCATCTTGCTTTATTGGCCGAGGGAGCCGGTGTACAGCTTCAGGGTCATGTGGCCAGCAAGACTAAGTCGCTTCTGGCAAACCAGAGCAGCGCACGGAAACGCCGTTTACCTTCCCGCCGGAGCGGTACCTATTTATCTACTTGCACTTTGACGTGCTTTCGAACTGCTAGGTTGGCAGGAGCAGGGACCGAGCTACAGGAGCTCACCCCATCGCGGGGATTCGAACTGCCGACCTTCTGATTGGCAAGTCCTAGGCTCTGTGGTTTAACCCACAGTGCCACCCGCGTCCCAGTATATCTATCATCTATCTATCTATCTATCTATCTATCTATCTATCTATCTATCTATCATCTGTTGCCTGCATGGCATGGGATGAGCACGTTTGCTGAAGGAATTCCTTACTCCAGCCACTTCAGAGTGCAAACAACAGCTGTACGGAATGGTTATACAGTCGCCTCTTGGCAGGCATTGACGCCAGCTGTGTGCCAACGGTTTTGCAATGCCTGCCAAATATTTTCACGTATGGGGGAGATAGGCACCAGCAAAGATAGCTATCGGAGGCCACTTATGTGAACCGAAACTACTGGGAATTGCACACTTCTCCAACATGTAGGTACCTGATTTTCTCAGTGCCTTTGCAAACATGCAAGTTAGTTCTTACAAGTGAGGCCAGCGATGAAGTATGCAGAGTTTTCCTGCCCATTACGCTAGCCAGGTGGCAACACCCCCTTCCAGAATTCCTCATTCTGCTCTCCCTCCTTCTTGGAATTCTGTTTCCTCCTCCACCAGTCAGCCATTGAGCATGCTCAGTCCATTGTATTGTTCCCCCCCCCCCCGCCATACTTTTCAGCGTTTCCCCTTGAAAGCTTCCCTGCCCCTTTCTGCGAACCTTGGGGTTGTCCTCTTGTTTGAAATGCCACTTAAAAAAGGGAAAAAACCAAACTTTGTCCAGAGAGTAAAGAAATCTTGATAACACTTTACTGAACAGAAAATCACAATATTTAACTTGAGGAGCAATAAACAGAGAGGTTTAGCCTTTCACAGCAAACCTTGTAAAAAGCAGAGTTAGCTTTAACTTAACATTCGCCAAAGATTTCCTCGCAGCTACGGAGCCAGCATACGCTATCTCATTAAAGATAATTCCACCTTTACTGGTTTCTAAGCAGTTCCTCCCTCTCTACCATCAGTATATCAGCTAGCCAAGAAATGAGTCCCTCTTGGCTAGTTGACTCACTGGTAACAGCGTTAACCCTTAAGCTGCAAACTAAATGATCCATGCTGTTGCACTTCCGACACCTCCAACCTTCTCTATATCTTCCCCATGTGTTTGGCAACATGAAGATGGGACCTCGGAGAAGGAGTTAGCATATAGTGCCGATGCGTAACCCGTGGCCCTGCAGATGTTGTTGGACCGCACCTCCCATCATCTCTGGTCATTGGCCATACTGACTGCTGGGGCTGATGGGAATTGGAATCCCAACAACTGGGGGAGGACTGTGGTTAGAGCTAGGGATGGTGGATGAATTGCATCTTTGTGAATTCTGATAGGGACTGGATCGACCCACACTTCGCGGGCTAATGCACACATCAAAACTTAGATGCCCACCATCTTTCACACTCCCTGAGTGTTCCAGCACAGATACAAATCTTAGTCCAGCAAGATTGGGTGCTCCAGAGATCCCCCACCCATGCTTTAGCCCAGGGGAGGGGAATCCTTTTCAGTCCAGTGCTGAGAAGAACTTCTGGTGGCCACAGACCAGTGGTGCGCAGGGCTAATAATAATAATAATAATAATAATAATAATAATAATAATAATTTATACCCTGCCCATCTGGCTGGGTTTCCCCAGCCACTCTGGGCAGCTTCCAGCAGAACACTAAAATACAATAACCTATTAAACATTAAAAACTTCCCTAAACAGGGCTGCCTTCAGATGTCTTCTAAAAGTTTGGTAGTTATTTTTTTCCTTTGACATCTGGTGGGAGGGCATTCCATAGGGCGGGTGCCACTACCGAGAAGGCCCTCTGCCTGGTTCCCTGTAACTTGGCTTCTCGCAGTGAGGGAACCACCAGAAGGCCCTTGGCGCTGGACCTCAGTGTAGAAGGATGGAGGTGGAGATACTCCTTCAGGCTTAGAGTCAAAAGGGGCAGAGCGATGAAGGTAGAGCTGTTGTTGTTTTTTACCTATTGTAGGCTCATTTCTACACAAACATCTGTCTTTCACCCAGGCAAGACAGATGCGTTAGCAGAAGAATATCAGTGAGGGTGTAGCTGGTGGAGGGTCCCACGACCTAGAAATAGGTGCCTTTGCCTGAGGTTCTCTGTCGCTGCTTTAGCCAGAAATCCAGCTCCAATAATTCTTTGACATTTGCGACAGGGGCTTCTAAGACGGAAGATGTGGGAAACGAGACAAGAGGAGCAAAGCAGTAGACTAACGAACGTCGTTTGAAAACATTCATTTGTAATATAACCCTGCATGATCAATAATCCTACATAGGAAGATAGAGATCTTTCTGCGAAAACTTTTGAAGCGCTGTTGCAATAAAGGAGGCGAAGACCTTCCTTGGAAATGTAACTGATTCTCTTTTCTCTTCACTTTTATATTTGCAACTTGCTTTCAGCACATTTTCTTTGGAAATGCAGCTAAGATCAAATTGATTAAAATATACCGCCGGTAAAAAAGAGAAAAAAGAAAAAAAATTATCAGCACCCAGAAAAACTGACAGCCTATCAGCCGCACTCAGTAGTCAGCTGTAAATCATCTGTGATTAAGGAAAACATTTGAAAAGGAAAGCCTTTTATCCATTGGCAGAAGCCATGGAGGTGAGGCAGCACTGCTGTTATTCCAAGCTGAGAAATAATAAGGATTTTTTTCTTTTCTGTTCCTTTGTGTCTGTGATCTAGTGCTTTCAAAAAAAGAAACACCAGGAATTATTCACTTCAGGTACGGGGTGGTGTGTACCTGTGTGAAAGAACAGGAGCACTGTTTTTAAAATCTCCAGGCTTCCACATAGAAATGTAAAGATTTACATATCATATAAATATATGTATATACCGTATTCTCTAATTTCTCTGGGGGATACGGCATCCAGGATTTTATTTATCTCATTTGTGCCAAAAGGAAAATCCAATGATCCACACAGGTAATGGTGTAGAATTAGTACTATTAACTGAAATGTATATGTGGATACTTTTCTGTGTATTACCTCTTTCTTTCAATGGAATTATGTGTCAAGCCCGGAGAGAGAGAAGTTTGGATTGGCCTTGTTGAAAAACAACAAATTTATTTCAGGGGAGGGGAAAAAAAAGATGTTTTCTTACGGATACAAGAGGTTTACTTTGCAGGGAGGTCACTGGAAACGGAGCTCAAAGGATGGATTTCATCTTTTTTTCCTCATTCGCTGCTGAAAGATATCAAATGTATTAACTCTTTCACCCGACCTGCAGGCCTCTGTGCAGATAACACTTAAGAACAAGACCTAATGACGTCAACTAAATGCAATGCACGGAAAATAAAACAAAGCAGAACAAACGTGGGGCGAAAGATCCCTGCATTGCAGGGCCGGGTTTGGGCTCGATGACCCTCGTGGTCTCTCCCAACTCTACAATTCTATGATTTTATGATTCTAAAACAGGCTTCCTCAACCTCGGCCCTCCAGATGTTTTTGGCCTGCAACTCCCATGATCCCTAGCTAGCAGGACCAGTGGTCATGGATGATGGGAATGGTACTCTCAAAACATCTGGAGGGCCGAGGTTGAGGAAGCCTGTTCTAAAAGAATTTCCCCTGTATCTTTAGGACCCAGTCTGCTAAAGGCCTCTTGACACATTTCATACTTTAGGTGTACACCTAAGACACTTTAAGCATACATTTCCTGCGAAGTGGGAAGCCATGGCTGCAAACACATCTGTCTGTGCGTGTGATGTATCAGGCACTTTCCAAAAACTCGATACAATTGCTTTCCTTCTTGCATCGGACATAGTTTTGAGGGCTTGGAGATGGAGGTTCTGAATTAGTTGACAACAGGAGAATTCTGGATTTCAGCTTGTAGTGTTTGAGAGATCTGGAGCCACTGTAATCATTGCTGATTGACCTTTGTGTATCATATGCTTAAGAATAGAATTCTGCATACCTCTACTGCCCTGAAATACTGTGTCCAGATTCCCCCCCCCCCCGAATTCTGTAGCTTGTATATATTACAAACATTAGGACTAATTATGCAAGCTAGCAAAAATTGCAGGCAGAATTTATTCCTACACAGAGAAGCAAAGAGCTGCACAGGGCACAGATCCCCTGACCACTGAAAAGCTGAAGTTACAATCCTGTCCACACTAAACTAATGTATTCATTTGCAGTCATGGGCATTAGCAAGATAACAATCCTGATTATAGTCCCTTCCATAAGATAAACATATTAACGGTGGGGGATCAAAGCAACAATGACGCTATATTAAAACACACCTTCCCTTTCATCTCAAATATCTCTATAGATGTGTGTAAGCATGAACCTCTGTTTTAAAAATCTGGCTAGTTTATTTGGGGGAGGGGGAGAAGATGGGGGATACAGGCTAAAAACCCAGCATCCTTCTTTTAAATAAATCTGCTGTGCCAGTTTGGCACACCTACATTTAAAACACTGGTGGAGAACCTACGGACCTCTACATGTTGACCATCCCTGAACATTGACCATGCTGTTTGGGGCTAATGGGAGCTGGAGTCCAGCAATATCTGAAGGGCTATGGGTTTCTCATAGAATCATGGAGTTGGAAGGTACCCTGAGGATCATCTAGTCCAGTGACCTGCAGTTTCGGAATATTCTGCTGTCCCTTACAGGGATTGAACCTGCAACCTTGGTGTTACCAGCACCATGCTCCAACCAGCTGAGCTATCTGTTGGTGCTTTAAAGCGACCAGTCTCGACTTTTTCTCCCCTTGTATAAAACATGGGAAGTCAGAACCTTGGTCTATCCAGCCCAGTATTGTTTACAGTGCGTTTCCAGGTTTTCAAGTGGAGGAAATTCCCAACCCTACCTGAAGAACCTGGGACTTTTGGCATGCAAAGGAGATGCTCTACCATTGGGCTGTGAGCCTTACCCAAAACAAATATGGAGGACATGCATAGTTTTTTTTGTGTGCATAGTGTGTTTGTGTGTGTTAGAAAGTATTCTGATGATTATTCTGATGATTGCTGTTATTATTGAGCCATCCTAGATGGCAGAATTTAACTTTGCAATGCTCGAATAGCCAAACAGCTTGGGTTTCTCCAGCCACAGCTAATGAGGTCCACTCTGCAGCTCTTCAGACTGTGTTCCGTTGAGAGTCCGTCAAGGCTGAGAACAGCGGGACTGTTGTGGCGTCCAGTCTGCTTCCACTATGCCAACCTGCTTCTTCTGGCTACAGCAGAGTTATCTTCTACAGCGGTGTGCCTGTGTGGAAGGAATCTCAGCCATGCAGTAAAACTCTCGTACAACAGCTTCCTATTCTACAAGGCTTTATTGTACGGCAGCAAAACAAACAGTTCAGCCAGGAGAGAGCAGTCAAAACAGAAAGTAAAAACGTTCACATAACAATGTACAAATCCCATATTCGAACACACCCCAGTGACAGGACGTCATTTCCCTTGAGCTGTTAACCCTGTAAGCTCTGGGTATCCTCACAAACTGATTGCTTTGATTTAACCTACAGGCTGTTCCCTTGCAGGCTTAAAGCCCACTGCGGAGGAGCTTTGCTTGAGTTAAGGGCTGGGCTTGGTGCGGTGGATGAGCGCAATGCCCTAGAAGAAGATCTGGGCATAATTCAGAGATGTCACTCAGGGCACAGGTTACCCTCTGACATCCCCTCCGAAAGCACAAGAACCATCCTTTGCAAAGCCGCGTCAATGAAATTCACAACCCTTTATGAAATATGATCATCCTGTGTTTAACAGGAAGGGAAGAAAGAAAGCTTTCACCTCCCTTTTGTTTCTTTCATAGAAAGTACACACTGTGGTGCACTAGCTTTCTTCCAAAAAAACAGGGTTGGGGAGCCTTTCGGCTCCATCTGGCACGACCTATAGTCAGGGAAGATGGAAGTTGTAGTCCATCCCCATCTGGAGAGACACAGGTTTTCCCCTCCCTGCCCTAAAGAAGCTTTCGTCATTCATGGATCTCCTACTGTACCAGCTTGTCCATTGAGCCTATGTATGTCTCAGATTCTTGGTTTATATTCCAATGTGCATATGCGTGCTGGTCACAGGCCTATTGGACCTCACTGCTGCCCTGTGCAATTGAGAGGGCACATTCACATGCTCTTCAGCTGCTCTTTAGAGTAAAAGACTGATAGCAATGAGATGCTGTATTATGATGGAAGTTGACTTCCTGTCTACCAAACTTCTCAATGAACCTTCCATGATAAGCTTATAAGGAACGCCAAGATTCCCTCGACAATGTGAAAACCATGGCTGTCAATACACTTGATTGTGGGGGATGGATTTGTATGAGCTTAGGATTAACCTTCATGGGTTTTTTACGGTTAGACTTGAGCATCTACGTTGTGTTGTGCAGCCGCTGGGAGAGGTCATCGGGGTTTGGGCTGAGTGTCCATCAATATGCGGATCATACCCAGCTCTACCTCTCTTTCAAATCAGAACCAGTGAAGGCGGTGAAGGTCCTGTGTGAGTGTCTGGAGGCGTTTGGAGGATGGATGGCGGCTAACAGATTGAGGTTGAATCCTGACAAGGCAGAAGTACTGTTTTGGGGGGACAGGAGGCGGGCGGGTATGGAGGACTCCCTGGTCCTGAATGGGGTAACTGTGCCCCTGAAGGACCAGGTGTGCAGCCTGGGAGTCATTCTGGACTCACAGCTGTCCATGGAGGCGCAAGTCAATTCTGTGTCCAAGACAGCTGTTTACCAGCTCCATCTGGTACGCAGGCTGCCCGCGGACTGTCTCACCAGAGCTGTGCATGCTCTGGTTATCTCTCGCTTGGACTACTGCAATGCGCTCTATGTGGGGCTACCTTTGAAGCTGACACGGAAACTGCAACTAATTCAGAATGCCTCAGCTAGACTGGTGACTAGGAGCGGCCGCCGAGACCATATAACACCTGTGTTGAAAGACCTACATTGGCTCCCAGTACGTTTCCAAGCACAATTCAAAGTGTTGGTGCTGACCTTTAAAGCCCTAAACAGCCTCTCCCCAGTATACCTGAAGGAGTGTCTCCACCCCCATCATTCTGCCTGGACATTGAGGTCCAGCGCTGACGACCTTCTGGCAGTTCCCTCGCTGCAAGAAGCCAAGTTACAGGGAACCAGGTAGAGGGCCTTCTCGGTAGTGGCACCCGCCCTCCCACCAGATGTCAAAGAGAACAACAACTACCAGACTTTTAGAAGACATCTGAAGGCAGCCCTGTTTAGGGAAGCCTTTAATGGTTGATGCATTACGGTATTTTAATATTTTGTTGGAAGCTACCCAGAGTG
Organism: Podarcis melisellensis; assembly: GCF_964234715.1. Classification (NCBI taxonomy): domain Eukaryota; kingdom Metazoa; phylum Chordata; class Lepidosauria; order Squamata; family Lacertidae; genus Podarcis; species Podarcis melisellensis. The sequence goes on from NC_138537.1 coordinate 15,135,695, forward strand.
GCTGGGGAAGCCCAGCCAGATGGGTTGGTTATAAGTAATAAATTATTATTATTATTTTTATTATATAAGGGTTGGATTTTTTCAGTTGGAGTTGAGAGGTAGTTTGCAGCAATTTAGTTTTCTCGTCAAAATTCTACTAATGGGTTTAGGATTGGAGCAGCTCCTGTGAGGGAAGGCTGCAGCACTTTGGAACTTTCAGCTTAGGAAAGAAGGCAACCTCCATTACTGGAGAGCGCTGCTGAACTCAGATCCTGATTATCAGCTTCCCATAAGTATCTGGTTGGCCACAGTGAGAACAGGATGCTAGACTAGATGAACTGTGGGCCCAGTTCCGCAGAGCTCTTCTTCCACTCTTAGACTTTGGGTTAGCAAAGAGCCAAGCAAGCAAAATGTCAGACGCATAAGGCCGCCTGCTGGTGTAGCTGCAATATTAACTGTAGCCTGGAGGTAGATAATTCCTTTTATTTATTCCTTGTATTTATAGCCTGCCTCTTCAAAAGCCCCAAAGATACAAGAGCGCAAATGTTTAGCATGGAGATGGCTGTGAATTAGGGTCTAGTGTAAATCCAAAAGCACACTTACTTGAGCCGCCGGGACTGCTTTCTAAATAAATAGGTCTCTCTGCTATTCATCAGGCCTTCCCGCACTCATTTTTTGTGTCGTTGGAAGAGAGAAAAAATTAGCTAGCTTTTCCAAACCTGCCAACCAGCATCTCCACTGCTTCCTGGCCCATTTCCTAATCCCAGAGCTGTTCTTTTCTTTTCTTTTGGTCCATCTAATGGGCATGGTCCCAAGCCTAGCCTTCTGGGATTGCCATGAGTAGTAGTGCCAATGGGAAAAGTTGGTGGGGGCGTAACTCATCCTCTCTCGGTGGCCCCATATGCACCGTACAACTAAACATTCATGTCTTCCGCTAAAGAATATTGTGATCTGTAGTTTTGTTGCTGAAAGTTCTTAGGAGGCCCCATTCCCTTTACGGACCTGCAATTCCTAGAATGCTTTAACAACTCTTCCCAGGGAACTCTAGGAATTGTAGGTCTGTGAGGAGAATACTTTGTGTAAATGTATTATATTTTGCTAAAATTTTGTTCTTAGCCTTGCCACTTTACTCCTTCCGCCGTGTTATCCCCCTAAAGCCAAACATCAGATTGTAAGCTCCTTGGGAACTCTAGGAATTGTAGGTCTGTGAGGAGAATACTTTGTGTAAATGTATTATATTTTGCTAAAATTTTGTTCTTAGCCTTGCCACTTTACTCCTTCCGCCGTGTTATCCCCCTAAAGCCAAACATCAGATTGTAAGCTCCTTGGGACAGGGATCTACCTCCATTTTGCCTGTTATTTTGTAAACACCATATGCGCCGATGATGTTGCAGAAGACACCATTTTCTTTACCATACCTGTTGTGTGGTGATGTGTATAATATATGTCTATGACAAGCATATTACCTAGCATTAGAATTAACAGGAATGAGTGGGATATAAAGAAGGAGTGGGAATACTTTGGTGAATATTTAAAAGAAATGTAATAACCAGATAAATTTCCAAGTAGGGTTAGAAATATGAGCAGCAGCTAAAAATCATCAGAAGATGGGTGGTAATTAAGGAGATACAGCTTTTTTTTTTAATAATTATTTATTAGAGTTTTTAGAAAAAAGAATACAATGATAATAAACATTATTGCTTTGTTTTAACAAAATTTCATAATATCCTTGAACTTCCTCACGTCTCCCGCTCCCATTTACATCATTAATAAATTTCTGTCAAGCAAATTATCATCTTATTTCCAAATCTATAACCACTTACTTAAATACAATAAAATAATTCTCCTGCAAATTTGTTTCTCTTAATCTCTCTTATCATCAATTCTTGATCTATTTTAGTGATGGCCAATTATTTATAACCAAGCATCCTTCTTAACATTCCACTAAATCACAATATTTCTGCAAGTAAATCTTGAATTTCTTCCAATCTTCTTCAATCCTTTCTTCTCCCAGGTCTCGGATTCTGCCAGTCATCTCCGCCAGTTGCATATAGTCCATCAGTTGCATCTGCCATTCTTCCAGTGTGGGTAGATCTTGAGTTTTCCAGTTCTTAGCGAGTAGTATCCTTGCTGCTGTTGTTGCATACATGAAAAATGTTCTATCTTTCTTTAACACCTTCTGGTCGACAATGCCCAGAAGAAAGGCCTCTGGTTTCTTAGTAAAGGTATACTTAAATACCTTTTTCAGCTCGTTATATATCATTTCCCAGAAGGCCTTCACTTTGGGGCAAGTCCACCAGAGGTGAAAGAATGTTCCTTCATTTTCTTTACATTTCCAGCATTTATTATCAGACGAATGGTATATTTTGGCAAGTTTAACTGGGGTCATGTACCATCTGTATATCATTTTCATTACATTTTCTTTCAAAGCATTACACGCAGTAAAATTCAACCCAGTGGTCCACAACCTTTCCCAGTCCTCAAACATAATGTTATGCCCAATGTCCTGTGCCCATTTTATCATAGCCGACTTAACCATTTCGTCTTGTGTATTCCATTTCAACAGCAAATTATACATTCTTGAAAGTACCTTAGTCTTAGGTTCTAACAGTTCTGTTTCCAACTTCGATTTCTCCACCTGGAATCCTAACTTTTTGTCAAATTAAGGAGATACAGCTTAATAAGGATTAAATCAAATCAGAACCAGTGAAGGCGGTGAAGGTCCTGTGTGAGTGCCTGGAGGCGGTTGGAGGATGGATGGCGGCTAATGGATTGAGGTTGAATCCTGACAAGACAGAAGTACTGTTTTTGGGGGACAGGGGGCGGGCTGGTGTGGAGGACTCCCTGCTCCTGAATGGGGTAACTGTGCCCCTGAAGGACCAGGTGTGCAGCCTGGAAGTCATTTTGGACTCACAGCTGTCCATGGAGGCACAGGTCAATTCTGTATCCAGGGCAGCTATCTACCAACTCCACCTGGTACACAGGCTGAGACCCTACCTGCCCACAGACTGTCTTGCCAGAGTGGTGCATGCTCTAGTTATCTCCCGCTTGGACTACTGCAATGCGCTCTACGTGGGGCTACCTTTAAAGGTGACCCGGAAACTACAACTAATCCACAATGCGGCAGCTAGACTGGTGACTGGGGGCAGCCGCCGAGACCACATAACACCGGTCTTGAAAGACCTACATTGGCTCCCAGTACGTTTCTGAGCACAATTCAAAGCCCTAAACGGCCTCAGCCCAGTATACCTGAAGGAGCGTCTCCACCCCCATCGTTCTGCCCGGATGCTGAGGTCCAGCGCCGAGGGCCTTCTGGTGGTTCCCTCATTGCGAGAAGCAAAGCTACAGGGAACCAGGCAGAGGGCCTTCTCGGTAGTGGCACCCGCCTTGTGGAATGCCCTCCCATCAGATGTCAAAGCGATAAACAACTACCTGACATTCAGAAGACATCTTAAGGCAGCCCTGTTCAGGGAAGTTTTTAATGTGTGATATTTTAGTGTATTTTTGGTTTCTGTGGAAGCCGCCCAGAGTGGCTGGGGAAACGCAGCCAGAGGGGCGGGGTACAAATAAATTATTATTATTATTATTATTATTATTATTATTATTATTGTTATTAAGACCCCACAAAGGGATGTATGTGGAAGTCAAAGAATGTAAGATAAACAATGACAACTGTATAATCGATGTAGTAAAATATGTAAAAATGCTTAAATAAGAATTAATATATAGTTCTAGAATTGGAATGCAATTTAAAAATAATTAAATCACATTTCAACATTCTATCTTCTGCCTTCTGCCATGTGGTTTCCAAGGGGAAAGATCCGTTTGGAGCATGGCTGCCGTTCTCCGGGGTCTGACATCTGTGCATCTGCAGGAACTGCCAGGACTCCTCGCCAACACTTTGCCAGCTTTGATCTCCACTGTGCGCTCAGTGAATTTGCATTTCCCTTTCTCTCTCCTGGTGCTTTGGCACCGAAACGTGCCCTTCGTTGCTCTTCCAGACTGTCAGGTTCAATTCATCATTGCTGGAATGTTGTAAAGGCCTTTTTGTTTCGTGTTTTGCTTCGCTCGCATCTCCCCCTTCTTCTTCGTCTTTCTTTCTCTTTTAGATCAGCCATCTTATTGTCTCCCCCCGCATGCACTTCTTTGTTAAAGAAATAAAACGCCACACCTCCCCATTTGACAGGACCATCGCTGCAGCCTATTGCTCGGCGAACAACTGTTTGTCATCGGAGTGGAGAAATTTGGTGAAAAGGTGGCGCAACCCTGATTGTCAGAGTGTGGCAATTCTCATGCCCTGAGCTAGAAAACAGAAGCAGAACTGACAGAAGCTATTTGTGTGGCCTTTTCTTTCCCCTCTACCCTTCTTCCTTTTCTGCCAGTCTTGAAAAATTCTTCCTGAGTTTTGTGGCTCCAGGTCCTTGGTGAGATGCCCTCTGGTGTGCCCCTCTTATCTAGGTGGGCCTTTCAACCCCAGGTTACATATGCTTCAGGTTACATACGCTCCAGGTTACATACTCCGCTAACCCAGAAATAGTGCTTCAGGTTAAGAACTTTGCTTCAGGTTGAGAACAGAAATCGTGCTCTGGCGGCGCGGCAGTAGCAGGAGGCCCCATTAGCTAAAGTGGTGCTTCAGGTTAAGAACAGTTTCAGGTTAAGTATGGACCTCCGGAACAAATTAAGTACTTAACCCGAGGTACCACTGTACTGGAATAGTCAGACCCTCTTTTCAGTCCAGCATAGTTATCTTGTCTTTAGTTGCTCTATCACAAGCAGTTGAAATAATTTTAAACCGCATAATTCAAACGAAACAATGGCCAACTAACAGCTAGCATTTACCTTTAGCCTTGCCTCTCCTGCAAAATGTATCATTTGCTATTGGAAAGCACAGCCATACCCTTTCTGGGTTCTAAAACAGGTGTGGGAAATCTTTCGCCCTGAGCTACAACTCCCATCAGTCTTAGCAAACATGGCCAATGATCAAGGATGATGGGAGTTACAGCAACATCTGGAGGGCCAAAGGTTCCTGATACCTCTTTTAAAAATTATCTTGCTGGAAAATTGAATGGTGAGTGGTAGGTCATTGGGATGACCCAACTTGGTAACTAAACTTTGCTTTGTACTAAGACGCACTCTAGATAAATACTGCTCAGTCTTCTAATGTTAACTAAGTAGAAATGAACCCTGAACTGTCGTGGGGAATTGCAAGCTGTACAGCAGAGCTTTCCAAACCTTTTCATGTTGGTGACACACTTTTTAAACATGCAACATTTTGCAACACAGCAATTCAGTTTTACTGGGAAACCGGAGGTTAAACTAACCCCTTTCCAGCCCCGGGAGCTTTCGAGCGACATACCTACACAGTGCAGCTGACACACTAACATTTGCAAAGCTCTATTCTACAGATATACAGTGGTACCTCGGGTTACATACACTTCAGGTTACATATGCTTCAGGTTACAGACTCCGTTAATCCAGAAATAGTACCTCGGGTTGAGAACTTTGCTTCAGGATGAGAACAGAAATCGTGCTTTGGTGGCGCGGCGGCAGCAGGAGGCCCCATTAGCTAAAGTGGTGCTTCAGGTTAAGAACAGTTTCAGGTTAAGAACGGACCTCCGGAACGAATTAAGTACTTAACCCGAGGTACCACTGTATAGGCACTGCTTGTGGTAGTTGATTGTAAGCGAACAGGCAAGAGAAAGAAGCTAAATGCTTGATTTTCCTTTGCAGAAACAACATCCTATTAATTGCATAAGAAATGGGTGCTCAATTTACTATTTGCACGTGCTCCTGTAATAGTTGTGGAGCAAATGGCCTTGTAGGTTAGCGATAAGATCTCCTGTGGATCCTTAATTAACTCAGATCAACATGTGCTCGAAGCTGTTGCAATTTGAATGCATTTAGGAATAATCTAATTCTAACATTCCAGGAAAGTCAATTTTCTGCTCTTTGGTACACTACACTGCTGCTAAAGACCAGTACAACTTGTACACCAACATTTATTGTGTGTTCTGCGATTACTAGTCCACAAAAGATATGCGTGATACATACTGTATCTTAAATGGATATCTGGCCTTGCAGTTTCCATAACAAATTAACTTTACTTGAACCCCTTATTCAAGGCAAGCTGCTGTAAAACAAATAAGACAGCTCTGGTTCTACATCACATGAGATCACACATGAACGTTATAATAATTTATGTGTGTAATTGTGTTCTCTTTTTATTGTACAGGGGAGAGTTCAGAGAGTTTTTTTAAAAAACACAACCACCTGACACTGCCAGCTCTGAAACAAATTATCTCATTATTGGAGGGAATAGAAGCGCCAGTTTATGGAAACTGGCAAAATAGTAGCATCGAAGTCTAAAAGAGGTGATTTGTGTTGCATAGAAGACATTAATCTTGGCAAATGGGAAAAGATGCATAAGGGCTCCAGAAGAAGCTATATTGGATTCATTCTTGTTGCATTAAAATTAGACGCTATATGCAAGTCAATAATACCCGTGCAAAAGTGTCCCAGCTAAGAGAGTTGATAATCCACAAGCGTTTAAATTCCAAATGAGATAGGAAGCATTTTAAGGCAAGAAGGAGGAGGAGAATTCTATTTAACAAAGAGAATAAGTATTTGCAATTGCTGGTGTGAAATGGGATAATTTTAAGAGAAATGTTCTAAATAGCTTTTGCCACAGATAATGGCTTTTGTTATATTTTTCCAAGGAAAATCGAGCTGGCGACTTTCAATTTCAGGGTTCTGAGATGATCAAAATACTGTAGGGTAGCTTGATCACATAATACCTCACCTGAATGAGGTCATCAATAACTCTTGCCTGGGTGTGATTTACACAGTTGTCTGTATCTCCGTTGCAATAATATATCTCTGCCTGAAAACATTGCTGCGTTTCTGCAGCGGTGGGTACTGGTGGGTGTTGATACAGTAAAGTGATCCCTTCGTCTCACTGGTATATATGTCCCACAGTCTGGGTCTCAAGGCAGAGGCACTGGAAGCAATTACAAGGTCAAATTGCACCCTTTGACAACGAGAATTCGGAGACTAATGCCATCCGCGGTAGATAATACATCTGCACCTTCAAGAAAATTACACGTGAAATGAAGATTTAAAGGTACTTTGTAAGTCATGCAGAGAAAAAAAGAAAAGGAAAGGGAGATACAATCTGTGAGGTAGGAGGAGGATTAGGGCTAGGTGAAAGATAAACTGAAATGCTTTCAAAAAGGGGATTTGAAGAAGGTGGGCAGACTATCTGACAATACACTTATAGTGCAGGGCGGGAACGGAGCGCATTGCTTTTCGAAAGTGATCCAAAAGCAAAATCCAAATTGCAGTCGAGAGTGGTTTAAGTGCAGCTGAACACCCAGCTGAGGCACACTCACCCACCCACCCAGTCCTGTTAAAGCTGAATCCTGGCTATCTAATGACACTTTCTGGTGGTCTCCACATGGCCACGACCCCCTACTCTCAGCCCCCTCATGTTAGAGGATGATCCTTAGAGCTGCTCTTGGATCTAAGAGCCCCAGCTTATCATAGGGCAGCGGTTCTCAACCTGTGGGTCCCCAGATGTTGTTGGACTACAACTCCCATCATCCCTGAGCTCTGGCCTTGCTAGCTAGGGGTGATGGGAGTTGTAGTTCAACAACCATCTGGGGACCCACAGGTTGAGAAAGGCTGTCATAGGGGACAACTCATCAGTATCTCCCTGTCTGGCCCCTCCAGCTTTTTTAAGCAGGTAAGCAGAAGAGCTTATTTGTTGCATTTACACCCCAACTTTTCCTCCAAGGAGTACATGGTTCACCCCCCCCTCAGTTAATCCCTAAAACGACCCTTTGTGGTAGATTAAGAGGCTGTGATTGACTCCAATGTCACCCAGCGAGCTTCGTGGCAGAGTAGGGATTTTTACCTTGCTCTCCCAGGTCTTAGCCCAACGCTCTAACCACTACACCACACGGGCTTCGTAGAGTACTTCTGCTGTGGGGCAGCTCTATAAATTAAGTAGGTGAATGAATATGGGGAAAGCCAAATGTGCCTTAGAGAAGGATCTGAAACATTTTCTTTGAAGCTTGAATTTGTTTTATACCGTAGTGTTTTGTTTGATGTTTTAATACCGTTGTATTAAATCACATTGAGGTGTTTGTTTTTTGTTTAAAATATGAGGCAGTATAGAAATGAAATTAATAATAAGAACAATAAATTTCATGGGGGGGGGGAAATGTCACCCAGATGTTCCATTGTTGCGACCGTAACTTAGGCTTAAGGGGCCGTTTGGTGATTAGCGTGTGTGTGTGTGTGTATGTGTGTGTGTATGTGTGTGTGTATACACACACACACACACACACACATATATATATATCTGCGTTTTTAACACTGCCACCTATTCCTCCCCACTACAAATCAGCTAATCGTGACTTGGATGGCTTTTGCAAAAATGCGAGTGTTAGGCAATATTTTATGCAGAAATGTGCATTTATCGGAGAAATTAGTACTAAGATTCTGATGAAATGTCATGAGGATATTAAGAAAAAAAATATCACAAAATTATGTGGAAACGTGGAGACCCAAACCTAAGAGTGGAAAAATGAGAAAGAGAGAGAAAACAAAATTAACAGAGTTGCCCATCAGTATGTGGGGCACTTGATTTTCGCTGACCCCCTCTTCCTCCCTCTCCCACTATAGCTCTCTGTGCTGGATCCCATTGTAGATGGCCCCACAATCCTAAATTGCAGCTTTGTGGGTTGGGGGTTAAGAGGGGAGGATGGGTCAGCAAAAATTGGGTGTCCCAACTTGCACTAGCAGAATAGCTTTCTACTAGCACAGCACTCTCCTGCCAACCTAGCAGTTCGAAAGCACGTCAAAGTGCAAGTAGATAAATAGGTACCGCTCCGGCGGGAAGGTAAACGGCGTTTCCGTGCGCTGCTCTGGTTCGCCAGAAGCGGCTTAGTCATGCTGGCCACATGACCCGGAAGCTGTACGCCGGCTCCCTCAGCCAATAAAGCGAGATGAGTGCCGCAACCCCAGAGTTGTCCACGACTGGACCTAATGGTCAGGGGTCCCTTTACCTAGCACAGCACTACCATTGGGCAGATGCCAACTCCTAATATAGAGCTGAAGGGGACAAATCCATATACAGTGGTACCTCTGGTTAAGAACTTAATTCGTTCCAGAGGTCCGTTCTTAACCTGAGGTACCACTTTAGCAAATGGACCCTCCCGCTACCACCACACGATTTCTGTTCTCATCCTGAAGTAAAGTTTTTCACCCGAGTTACTACTTCTGGGTTAGTGGAGTCTATAACCTGAAGCGTTTGTAACCCGTACTGTTTGTAACCCAAGGTACCACTGTACATGTATTGTACATCCTTGAATGTTGGGTCACCTCCCCCTGTCTTTTGTATTGGGGTAAGGGCAACTAGGAGAAGACCACAGTTTCATTTGGCAACATTGCCCAAATCGAAATTCCGGAAACGAAGTGGAAACATGTCTGCCGGGTGGTGTGCTTCTTTAAAACGAAAAGATCTCTCAAGGAAGAACGGTGCTGTATCAGTCACTGTGCTCCACTGTGTTTTTTTCTGTCAGGGACTAATGCTGCTGGATGACAGGTCTATGAATGGCAATATGGTATGAATGCTAAATGGAACCTCTTTGTTCAGCGACAGGGCCTGGGGATAAGCAGTTTTGTGTGTGTCGGGGTTGGGGGGGGGAGCATTGCCTTCATACCTTCCAGCGACATCGGGCCGCAGTTGGGAGAAGAATGCTGAAGTGCCTGGGCAACTGGGAAGACGTTCCTATGTGGTGTAATGCTGTGTTGTTCTAATAAAAGTGTCTGTGTTTGTGTGTGTTTATGATGAGATCTGCAGAGCTCTAGAGAGGGAACTGCATTACAAGCACTTTGAGAACCGTTATCGGGTCCCAAACCAAAAGCCACCGATGTCTGTTCCCAAATAATAAATGTTCACGACAGAGCAGTTTCTTGATCCCCAAACCTTGATCCCCTGATCTCCCAAGCCGAATTACAAGCTAGTCACCAAAATTCCAGCTTTATTATAAAACCTTGCATGGGTGGGGTGGATATTTTTTGTTGTTGGGCGATGTTTGTGGAGCAGCGCTTTTAAAAATATGTTTTTTGTTTCCCCCCCGTTTTAGTAATTTTTTATTCTGTATTGTCCCTGGTAAACCGCTTCGAGGCGCCGTTGTGTGAAGTGATACGTAAATTGCTAATTATAACACAAGCTTTTATAATGAACAGCCTGTTCCTTTAATGCATGTGCTGGGTGAGTCCAGGAAACCCATAAGGTAGCTGAGCTTCCACCTCAGTCAGAGGAAAGGTGGGGGAGTTTGCCAGTAGGATCAGGTGTGTGCTTGATCTTCTGTTCATTCCTGTTGCCAGTGACCTGGAAAAACTCAACGTGAAATGATGTCGTCTGCTATGATAGCAAATGGTGTGGATTAAGTTGTGAGAGAGAAGTTCAGTAAGCCATGAGTGAGATCTTTCTTGTGGCGAGGGACAGTTTACAAGGGATGCCCGAGACTTCTGCCAACTCCTCTCAGGTGTTTTTAGTCGTGTCTCCTCTAAATGGAACATAGAACGTAAGAAGAGCCTGCTGGATCAGGCCGATGGCCCATCTAGTCCAGCATCTTGTTCTCATGGTGGCCAACCAGATGCCTGTGAGAAATCCACAAGCAGGACTCATGCACAAGAGCACTTTCCCCTTCTGAGGCCAGTGTGGTGTAGTGGTTCAGAGCGGTGGACTCATTATCTGGTGAACCGGGTTCACTTCCCTGCTCCTCCACATGAAGCTGCTGGGTGACCTTGGGCCAGTCACACTTCTCTGAAGTCTCTCAGCCCCACTCACCTCACAGAGTGTTTGTTGTGGGGGAGGAAGGGAAAGGAGATTGTCAGCCTCATTGAGACTCCTTCGGGTGGTGATAAAGCGGGATATCAAATCCAAACTCTTCTCTTCTTCTTCTAGTTCCTGGTATTCAGAAGCATCCAGCCATTGAGGCAGAGCACAGCCATCATGGTTGTGAGTCGAGGAGCCACCACCCGCTTGAGGATAAGAAAGACACAAGGATGTAGTATATTAGGTTAATGGGCTAAAAAAGGCCACAACTTTATTGATGTGAGAGATATTGGCTTAGGCATTGGATAAAACAACAGAGCGTGACTCCACCCTCTCAGGGAGGGGTGAGTCTATCAAGGGTTAACCACCAGTAGATGCAAATACAACTGGAAGCTCCCCCTGATGTCACCGGGGGTCATGCCATGGCCCTAGCCACCAGCAAGGGCATCTGATAGGATCCACAACGAAACCCAGCAGTGCAATGAGAGGGCAATGTTGCCACGGCTAAACCCCGCCCCCTTAGCTTACGCCCGATTGGTTGGTTGCCAGGGGGCGCGGCACGGCAGCTGGGACAGCAGATGCAGGGGCCGGAACGCCCCCTGCCGATGCGGGAAATGGCTCCCGCTCACAACTCCTCCCCTCTGGAAGGAGGAGAGGTTCTACTAGCCACTTCCATGAATTTGTCTAATCCTCTTTCAAAGCCATCCAAACCTTGGAAGGCTGCCATCTTGAGTGGAGAAGTGATAGCAGAGGGACTACTGAGCCCTTTTCCCGACGACTGTTTTCCTGCTTAGAATCATCCCTCCTTCTCTCATCTCAACCCAGGTTCAAGCTCACCTCCAAGCCATTACAGTGGTACCTCAGGTTACATACACTTTAGGTTACAGACTCCACTAACCCAGAAACAGTGCTTCAGGTTAAGAACTTTGCTTCAGGATGAGAACAGAAATTGTGCTCCGGCGGTGCGGGAGCAGCAGGAGGCCCCATTAGCTAAAGTGGTGCTTCAGGTTAAGAACGGACCTCTGGAATGAATTAAGTACTTAACCCGAGGTACCACTGTATATAATCTGGGGGGGAAGTAGCATTCATTGCAAAATAGCATTGCGGCCTGAAGTAGACATATTTTTTGTGTGTAATATGTAGTTTGGCTTTGGCAGCTTCCTTCCTGCACAATCCAGTGTCTTCGAAGTACTGTGTGTCATTTCATTCATTTATTTTCTACTCTCTATCAGTGTGATGGACACTGTCTGAGGGTATGGTGCTCCCTAGCCAACTGTGTGAACAGTGCAGACACTGGGACTTCCTTCTGTAAGACCCTGAGAGACGGGGTCATGAGGAAGCCTTAGTGATAGCAAAGAGGATATTACACGAGGCTGTCCTTGGCTGCGTGTTACTGGAGAGACTGAGAAAGTGTGGAGGCTGCCAGAAAGCCTTGGAAATGCGAGAGGGCTGGGTGAGTTAGCTGCCTTTTGAAACCAAAGGGAATCTTCTCGAGGTTGCGAGAGAAGCTTGCCATTAATTTAGTGTCCCCTTGTAAACACAATCTATGAAATCCTCCTTTTTGTGTCTGGAAAGATTTAACATTTTAGTTTGGCTGGGCAAACACCTCTCAGGTCCAAGTCTTGATTTAGAGCAAGCAAGGGCACTTGGAATTCGCTCATAATTTCACTTGGTTGAAATTCACAGATTGGAGAGTACATAAGCTATAAATCGAGAACATAAGAAGAGCCTGTTGGATCAAGCAGATTGCCCATATAATCCTGCACCCTGCTCTTGCAGGAGCCAGCTAGATGCCTGTAAATAGGACCTGAGTGCAAGAGTGCTCTCCCCTCCTGTGGTTTCCAGCGATTGGAAATTGTCACGATCAAGAGATGTGTGGGATCAGGTGTTGTAGAACATCTGTGTGAGATGCAGCTTATAAAAAGAAGTGGAAGCAGAGCACTCAGAGGTGCTATTTTCTCACTGGGCTCCCTTCTGCCCTTCTCCCCAGCTGCTCCTGAGGTTCAGAGGGGTGTCTAGCATGGGGTGGCATGTGTCTTAGGGACTCCAGCTCTGTATTGGTGGAACAGCTATCGGAGTTCCTTCCCCTTGCATGAGCGAAAGGGCATTCCATTTATGAATATGGTTCTCTGAATTCCACCCATAAAGTTCAGGCTCTTTGTATGGATTAATTTCATTCTGTTCAGTTCTAGTGACACTCTTGCAGCAAGAGTTCCAGCAACTTGGGAGGCATTTATGTCAGGTCAACCTGACATTCAGTGAGATTCCATGTAGGGTGTGTGTGTGTGTTTTGGGTTTTTAATGACAGTGAGAAATAATATAAACCACAAGACGGGAATGTGCTTTGCCCAGTTTGCCTCAACTGGTTTAAACTAGCCCTAGCCCTAGCCCTACCTGAAAACTAAACGCAAGACCTCACCTCACCACAAGTACCACAAATACTTTGTGGCTTAGGGCCCTCGTATTTATGGTATGCCCTGCAGAGGACCTTAAGGTCCGACCTGGTGGAATGCTCTGTCCCATGAAACTAGGGCCCTATAGGATTTAACCTCCTTCTGTCAGGCCTGTTAGACAGAGCTATTCCGCCTGGCCTTTAATTTGAATTCAGCCTGATCTTTTATTTCCCTTCTCTTCTCTTCTCTTTCCTCCCCCTCCCCTTTTATGAAGATTACCCACTCTGAGACCCCACAGCTAATTCTAAAACTACAAGAAAGAAGATTCCACCTAAACATTAGGAAGAACTTCCTGACAGTAAGAGCTGTTCAACAGTGGAATTTGCTGCCAAGGAGTGTGGTGGAGTCTCCTTCTTTGGAGGTCTTTAAGCAGAGGCTTGACAACCATATGTCAGGAGTGCTCTGATGGTGTTTCCTGCTTGGCAGGGGGTTGGACTCGATGGCCCTTGTGGTCTCTTCCAACTCCATGATTCTATAATTCTTCTCTGGCCTCCTCGCTGGCCCAAGTAGGACCAATTCAGCCAACTAGGCCTGGGGATTATCTAATGCTTATTTCCCTTAAACTGATTTCTGAACTTTGAATTTTATTGTTATTCATGTTTTTATTCTGTACAATGGTGCCTCGCAAGACGAAAATAATTCGTTCCGCGAGTCTTTTCGTCTTGCGATGTTTTTCGTCTTGCGAAGCAAGGTCCGTCGCAACTGCGTCTCTTCAAGCGGCTTTAGGAAAAAAGCGAACAAACTTGCAAGACGTTTTCGTCTTGCGAAGCAAGCCCATAGGGAAATTCGTCTAGCGAAGCGACGCAAAAACCGAAAAACCCTTCCGTCTTGCGGGTTTTTCGTTTTGCGAGGCATTCATCTTGCGGGGCACCACTGTATTTTATGTTGCTTTTACAATTAAGTGTTTTAAATTTGTTGTTAGCTGCCCTGAGCCTGTTTTTTTGAACTGGGAAGGGCGGGGTATAAAATTATTATTATTATTATTATTATTATTATTATTATTATTATTATTATTACAATCAAGCCCAACATGTGTTCAACATACCTGATGCAGTATATTAGATACAGCAGCATAAGTCTAAACGCTGAAAATGCATGGAAATGTATTAGAATTGTGCAGGAGGATGTGGGTTCTGCACATGCTATGTTAGGAAGAGATCTGATGGATTAGCCTGTGGTCCAACTAGTCAAGCATCCTTCCCCATAGCAAGCAACCAGATTCCGCAAGCAGCAACCTTCTCCTAGCGCTACTCTAAGGCACATTGCTTCCGAATCTGGAGGTCCCAATAAGCCGTCATGGCTAGCAACCGTTGATATCTTTATCCTTCATGCGCTTCTCTCTTCCTCCTTTAAAGCCATGGAACTCTGCGGCCATCGCTGTCACTGCCGTAAATTCCAGCAATCAATTACACACTGTTACCTCGCTGCAGGTGGACTGTGCCTCTGGGAACCAAGGCAATGAGATGCAGTGCTTCCATATCAAAGGTGCACAAGGGATGTGTTCAGCTTTTTTCACCTGCCCTTAAGACCACAGGAAGCTCCCTTATAAGGACCATTGGTCCTTCTAGCTCAGTACGGTTGACACTGATTGGTAGCGGCTCTCCCACATTTCAGGCAGGGTTCTTGCTTCCTCTTGCCCTACCTGGAGCTATCGGGGATTGGACCCCGGGACCTTTTCTGTGCAAAGCATGTCTTCTGTCCAACTGAGCTATGGCTCTTTGCATCTTCTTTTTCACCCTGACCATGTATTTTCTGCTTTCTCAGCCCGTGCCCAAAACAGCAGATTTTGAAAAGACGTTCCTGGGAATTGAAATTTATGGCCTCGTTAAAATATAATGAATTATAACTTTAATAGAGATTTTGGGCTTCTGGGATCATTAGAGCTACACACAACTCCCTGCTGGTTAATGTGTGTGTACAAATGCATTTGAAATGCTCAGTATTGAGGATGTGTGATCATGTTTATAAGCAGCTCTTCTCTTTCTAAATAGCGCATAGAATTAGAATGTTAATCAGACTGGTGGCTCCTTCCTTCATTTTGCTGAGGAAGTGTTCCATGGATTTCAAGTATTTTTCAAGTGGTCTTCACTCTTTGTGCTGTGAAGACTTGCTCAGCATAACTGAGTTTGAAATAACTGGAAGGGAGGACTTGGAGTTTGTGTGAACATCACTGTCACAGGGTGTGGTTTAAATAGATTCAAATACAGTGGTACCTTGAGTTAAGAACTTAATTTGTTCCGGAGGTCTGTTCTTAACCTGAAACTGTTCTTAACCTGAAGCACCACTTTAGCTACTGGGGCCTCCCGCTGCTGCCGCGCTGCCGGAGCCCGATTTCTGTTCTCATCCTGAAGCAAAGTTCTTAACCCACGGTACTATTTCTGGGTTAGCGGAGTCTGTAACCTGAAGCGTATGTAACCCGAGGTACCACTGTACATTGCAGAAGTCGAATGTATACGATCCATATTTTTCAACCATCACCTGCTCAACATAGGTTCTTTTCAGCCTTTCTTTCAGATTAACACGTAACTAATCTTATTGTTTCCATACGAAACTCTGCAACATCTAGATAGCTGTTCTTCAACCTTCAGTCCCCAATATGTTGTTGGACTCCAATACCCATCATCCCCAATAAAGGGTCAAGGATGATGGTCGTTGTAGTCCCAACAGCATCTGGGGACCGAAGGCTGAAGAACACTGCTGTAATTTTGTTGTTTCTCTGCTCTTTCTCCAGTGGAGATATGCTTTTATAAAAAGTGCAATTTCGTTTTCTGTTTAGTGTGTTCAGCACACAACAAAGTGTGTAAAACTACCGTATTTTTTGCTCTATAGGACGCACCCGACCATAGGACGCACCTAGTTTTAGAGAGGGGAGAAAAAGAAAAAGAAAATCAGTCCCTCTTGGTCTCCAGGCTTCAGCGAAAGCAACGCGAAGCCTCTGGAGCGTTTCGGAGGCTTCACATTGCTTTTGCTGAAGCCGTGGAGCGTGCATTCGCTCCATAAGACGCACACACGTTTCCCCTTAATTTTTGGAGGGGGAAAAGTGTGTCTTATAGAGCGAAAAATACGCTATATAAGCAGGGGTCTGGGAACATGTTGCCTTCCAGATGTTGTTGGACTGTAACTGAGGCTCATCCAAGGAAGGAAGGGACATTGTCACAGGTCAGTGGTACATTCAAGACACATGAGCGCACATTCAAGCCCTACACTAACGCTGAGTAGGGCCGGGGGGCTGTGGGAGTCTGAGAAGAGCCCAGAGGGCCAGATAGAGAGGTCTGGAGCCACCCCTCTTCCCTTATGGGTGGGTTGAGATTGTTACCTGCGCCCAGCCTGTTCTTATATATATCTATTGCTGGTCATTTGGCAATCCTGTTGCCTCGCTTTCCTCATTAGGAGGAACATGAGGATAGAAATGGATGCTTGTCATGATCTGGCTCTGCTCAAAGCAATGCCGGGAGATAAATGTCAGAACTCTGGGGATGCAACCTGTCTGCTTGTTTGACGGGAATTGCCACCGGGGTGTCAGGTCCGTATCTTCTGTTGCAGATACAGGAAGAAATTTAATTTTTCAAAATTGAATTGTAGGATCTTTCCAAGCAGCTTGTACACATTTAAAAACCATTAGGTGGCTTCAAAAGCAGTAGCCAGGTCTGGAGCAGTTTGAGACTCAGGGCTTTCCATAAACATCACTTTGACAGTGAACTCAGGTGGTGTGAGAGATGGTGCCTAAATCTTCTCCAGAGCTAATCCACAATAATTACCTGATTTTTTGTTTTAACCTTTTTTTATATGGCTTTTATTGTATTGTTTTAGGTACAGTTGTGAGCCAACTGTATTTTCCTTATGAATTAGTTTCTATACAAATAAGATTTAATTAGTTAAACTGAGAAACAAGAGAGACGTTTCCATATGCTTGGGGAAAACCCAACATTTGCAAAGGTACAAATGCAGTGGAATATCTCGGATGAGAGCACAGCTTCGCAATAGAAACATTTCTGTTAGAAAGTGAGACTACACAGCAACATTTCGTTGCAGCCTTCACACGTAAGGGTTTTGGTTTTTTTTTAAAATGCTGAAGTTCTCTAGGGCAAAGTTTCCCTATTAAAAATAAAATAAAATAGCTCTTCTGCACTTTCCTTATGGCGCCCTGCTGTGGAATCTTACATCAAACACTTGTCTTCCTTGAGCAAGAACAGCTGCCCTTTGCAAGACGATTTAATTGGCAGATGCAACCAAAAAGAGGACTATGCCTTTTGTCTAACAATCCAAGGGGGATTTTATATTTAAAGGGGGCGGGGGGGGCTAAAGCGTTTCTTGTAATATTTGTATTGCTGCTTTTTTATTTATCTGGACATTTTTCAATTCTTCTGCTAAATCGTTGGTAGACCAGGCAATTGTTTTGATAATACAGTATTTCTGAGAGATTGATTGATGTGCTGACACAGTGCGTGGACACTGGATTTGTAAAATAGAGAGAAAGAGAGAGAGAGAGAGAGAGAGAGAGAGAGAGAGAGAGAGAGAGAGAGAGAGAGAGAGTGTTATTTGGAATATCTCCCTGTTCTTTAGAATAAGAAATGTTTGATGTGGCAGCCTTGCATTGGAGATTCTTGATCATGATGCATACCTTTTATGGGTTCATGTCTAAATCTTAAGACATTTGTATGACTGGAAAACATGTATAAGCGAATAGATTTGGTCCCCAAAGAGAACACTTGTTACTTCCTGGTTTGGTTTGCTTCGGCAGACCATGAGTCACTTGGGATAGGGCCCCAAGCGCCAGGTAGGCACCCATGGAGCTGTCTTAAGCTAGGTTGGATTATTTGTGCACTCTCAACTAGTGGGTTGGCTGCTATCCAGTCCTTTCAACAGGAGATGCTTAAAAATTGAACCTGGGGCCTTCTGCTTTGCAGGTGGGCAACCAGTGACCCTGGGACCACATGCTCCCCAACCACATTTTATGCTGCCCCTGCTGCCTCTTGAACTTGGAGGGTTCAAATCCCCACTTGGCCAGGAAGCTTAACTCGGTGACCTTCGGCCAGTCCCCACCTCTCAGTCAAACCTACTTCACAGATACAGATAGATAGCCATGTTGGTCTGCCATAGTCAAAACAAAAAAAATTCTTTCCAGTAGCACCTTAAAGACCAACTAAGTTAGTTCTTGGTATGAGCTTTCGTGTGCATGCACACTTCTTCAGAACTACTTCACAGAGTTGTTGTTGGAATTAAATAAGGAGGGGAGAGCCATGTACACCCCCTTAAGCTCCTTGGATAAAAAGGTGGGATGTAAAAACTAAAGCACTCTATTCCATTTCCACCGTAGGGCCTGCCTTCTTCTTTGTTCCCTTCTTATTCCCCCCCCCCCACCTTTTTGAAGAGTATGTTTACTTGCTTCAGAAAAATTGGGAGAGGGAAGGAATTTATCAGGTAAACATGCATCTCTGTCCCTCTAAATCAGGGGTCAGCAAACTTTTTCAGCAGGGGGCTGGTCCACTGTCCCTCAGACCTTGTGGAGGGCTGGACTATATTTTGAAGAAAAGAAAAAAATGAACGGATTCCTTTGCCCCACAAATAACCCAGAGATGCATTTTAAATAAAAGCACACATTCTACTCATGTAAAAACACGCTGATTCCCGGACCGTCCGCGGTCCGGATTGAGAAGGCGATTGGGCCGGATCCAGCCCCCGGCCCTTAGTTTGCCTACCCATGCTCTAAATCATATGAGTGTTTTTGGAGCTAACTTCTCGTTGCAGTGGCGGTGGAGATGGAGGTTACATTTCAGAAAGAAACCATTTTAGAATAAGCACAGTGTGCCCACCAGCCAAAGCTTGGCATTTACAGCACCCATAAAGATGAAATGCATATGCTAAGCCCAGGCAAATTGGTGGCGGCAGCCGCAGCTCCCTATCCAATAATATATTTCCGACGCGGGCCTCTCGCCCAAACAGGTTGCTTATCCCTTCTTTGGGAACGGCGGTATCTGGCTGCAACATAAACATTTCATCGCTTTTTGCATGGCTCTCTCCCTCCAGCTCTCAGCCTGGCAGGCGGGCGTGTGACACAGCGCTAGGTTATGGAGCATGGCTGAATGGGGAAACAGCTGGCACTCGGCTGCATGTCACTGAAGGGAGTAAGTGTGTGGGAAAAGAGAGGCTGTTGAAATGAAAATTGGAAATTAGTTTCTCCAATTACGTTTGCCTAAGGTTCAGCCGTACTCGCTGATCTAGGACCCATGCAGTGTGACTAAGAACTCTATCTAATGGATTATTTAAAAATCATCTTTCCCCCACTGCATATGAAAGTTGCTGTTTTCTAAGCTGTTATTGTGAGGCGTCCGAGTTTGCAGAAGCAGGGGGAGCTGTCGTACGTGCCTGGATTCAGCACCTGTTTCGCAAGGCAAGCCGACCATTTCTTCTCAGAAGCAAGGCCCGTTAGGTTCACTGGGGCTTACTCCCAGTAAGTGAGTCCGTAGGATTGTGGTCCTGGTCAGGGCCATCCTACTCATAGGCACTAGGGGTGCGGGGCACCCGGACGCCGTGTTCTCAGGGGCGCCAGGCCGAGAGTCTTGGGCCCAAGACTTGAGTCCGGGGAAGAGCCTGCCCCTCCGTTGGAGCGCTGTGGTGGGCTCTTCTGCTGTGGGCGGCTATGCGCCATGAGTTCGGGGGTAACAGAGACAGTGAGACCCTGAGGCAGCCGGCCGGCTCCACCCTCCTGGGCGCCTGGTTCTTTGCACCCCAGCGCCACATATTGTTAAGACAGCCCTGGTCCTGGTGAGGGAACCATCACTGCAGGCTAACCATGTGGGCTACCAGAGTGGTTTTCAAAGTTTCTGTCCATGATGGAGACACTGACCACACAGATTATTGGCTGAGGAGCTCCTGTTTATCCACCAAGACATCTTGCGAGACAGATTTCAGACTTGTAGGATCCAGGGCTGTACATTTGAGGGAGCCTGTGACATAGACTGCATTTAGGCAAGCCATTATCCCATTTCCAATGTTAGAAACTCAGATTTATAAGCTAAGCGCCATATTGCTCCTTAAACCAAGGTTGCAGTCGCCAAAACGGAATGTCTAGTTGCCATTTTGGGGCAAGACAGCTCCAAAGTCTTATTTTTCAAATGATGGCTGTGATTGATTCTCAGTTAAATGTCTGGCTAGTTCAGATGATGACCTTGAGCTAAGTTAAGAACTCTTAGAACTTAAAGAAGAAAAGTCACTTGATCCGGGGACTGTCCACATTGGCCTATTCTGACCTCTTTTTCTTAAGGGTGACTGCTCCTGCTCAGGCTGCACAGAAAAAGCAATTTGTTTCCAGAAATGCATTCCTATTCTGCAAATAAAATATAATGGATAGAATTCTAGAAGATGGGGTATTAGTGTGTGAAAATAGTTCAGATTCAATGATCCCCAGATGGTGGAGACGTCAGGCACCTGACTAATTTTGAACACTGCCCCGTGTCCAGATATTTCCTTACCCGATATTTTCCGTGTTTTATGCAACCTTTCTAAAAGCCGCTTCTGGAAACCTAGCAGAAGTGTAGTGCCCATTTCTGTGCGACAGAATTTGGGGTGATATTCTGACATACTTTCCCGCTGGTGCCATGTGTGAATAATGGAGAAAACAGAAGCACACATGAGCATAAAGGGTGGTGACATATGCATGGTTACATCACATCATGCCCGCTTGTGTGAATGAAATTCAGCATGACATGGAGGTATCAACAACCTACAGTTCCATAACCCAACAGAAAATGAAGTAGAAAAGGAATGTTTGAAAATGCACATGCATGGCTCCGCCCACTTTTGGTTTTGAGCCCACTCACCACTGGGTTGTGGCCTCTGGAAGGTTGCCTCGAAGGGAATGTGGCCCCAGGGTTGAAAACTGCCCTGTTCCCCTGTATTAATGTCATTTGTTTGAACCCTGGTATGTAATTCGTAGCAGGGGGCCTTTTTAGTGGGTGCCTATAACTGGGAAGGTGTGCTCATATAATTTGAAGTCAAAAAGGGATTTTAATGAACTGGATTTGCAGAATTGGAATACCTGCTGCTCATACAAAAAATAGGGGGGAAAGCCCTCTTGGAAAGTAGGTCACGTTGTAAAAATGAGTTAGGCCTTGCTTCACATTTTATTGACTCTCTACTAGTTTTTCATCCAGATTGGCTTATAGTTAGCAAAAGAGTGTTTTGTCTTTTTTAGTGGTTGGTTTAAATAAAAGGTGGGTTGGAAAAGAAGTTCTTTTTTATTTGCTCTAGTTAGAGTTTCCTATTTCGAGTAATCGGAGTTGTAATGGATACCATTTTTCTTTTTCACTTTCTTTCAGTTTGGGTTTTTTCCACCATTCATTATAAATACTGCTTGAACTGCAACCGTGTGCCTCAAATATATTCTGCGAAGGGCAATATTCGCTCTTAGGGTTGCACATGAGGATTGTGAACAACACAGAATCCTCAAAATATAAATCCTGAAAGCGCTTGCTGGTAGTCGATGATATTTGGACTATTTGTAAGTGCTCTCAGAATGATATCTTAATTTATAGGTTTCATCTTCTGTTCTGGGGAACTCTGTGGTTCCTTACAAGTTCTCAAGACTTCCTCAATAGAAAGATTAGGAATGATGAACTAACTCCATGAAAGACACCACTTGCTCAACACTATCAGTCGACTTGTGCATTATGCAGGTGCGTGAGAGCATTGGATATGTTCACCTGTGAGGTTTATAAGGGGTGATGATGATGCCCTAGAGGTTTAGTTAATAGTCAGCTTAAACTGACTTGTCATTCTTAGTTGCCAGATAAGGACTGATCAGAGAATTTATGCCAACCCATAATTCATGAAGGTCCCATTGCCAAACCATTATCTCTTGTCATTTGAGCGTGCCAGTAACTTAAACTAACTGGAGAGCCAATTGTTTGGCAAACGTGTCCTCAGAGTAAGACCAGAATAGACATTTCTAATGAATTTGTGCATTTCTGCACAAGAAGTATCGTATTTTTCTGTCTATAAGACGCCCCCCTATTTTGGGGGACTCCAGCTTAAGCAAAAATCGTGTATTTTACTATCCGTGTATAAGACGCCCCCAAATTTTTGACATTATTTTTAAGGAAAAAAACTAGTCTTATACATGGAAAAATGCGGTATATAATGACCAGAACAAGGGATATCTGATAGCGGCTGTCTTTGAGAGAGTGCTCTTGAAGACTGTTGCTTCAAAGGAGTGAAGTTTAGCCATTAACCACCAATGTATAATATGTTTGGAATAGGAACAAATTACTATTAGAGGGTTTTGAATATAAGATATATAGTACCCCAAGAGAACTTTGCTATAAAGGCAGGAGTAATGGAAGAGCATTGCGTGAATCATAAAGAGCAAAAGGAAAGATTTTGAGATGTGACCATTAGCTGGAACAAACTACCTAGACATGCATATCTTGGAACGGCATCATGTGTGGAAGTTTTTATCCAGTGGCGTGTGAGGTTATGTGCTTAACTTACCTGTCCGTAGTAAACAGGCAAGAGGAAAACATTGAGTTTCTGGCCATTATCCAGTTCAGTTTTTGAAAATTCTGTGAATTTGTTTGCTTGAGCCTTAGCCAAAGTTATTTGGCCTTAGAAAGATCATTGCATAATATGATTGGTGAAATAAGATCAGTTGAGAAATCATAACAAGGACAAGAGTTCTTCCTTCTCTTTTTTATTTTTGGAATATAAAATTTATTTTATTAATCCTTGGTGAGGGCGGTGGAGAAGCTATATAAATCAAAATAAGAGAATAAAACAACATGCTGTAAACGGAAAATCTGATAAAGCTAAGGGGAAACTGATTGATTCCTATGGTTTAAATGTTTCTGGCTCCTAGCCATGTGCTTAAGAATGATGCAGAGTTTTCAAAGAATGGCTAACTCTTATTACCAAGTACACACTGCATAGAACAGTTGTACATTTTTGCTTTATCTTCTGAAAGGTGCATGATCCACTGCAAGTCAGTGATAGTGTTCCACAGAATGCATGTATAAGTTGGGTATTTGGCCTAGTAGCAGCTGCAACTAATATAGATGTTAAAAGTTAAAATGTTGTACATATTATCAGGAAATTGCAGATTTTGACTGACTGACAATCAGGTTTAGGGTTGCCATTTTTCAAAGTGAAAATCCAGACACAAAAGTTTTTTCCTTGCAAAATCTCCCAAAACACTGTCGAATCACGAATATGTATGGGAAATTCCAGGGGTATGGAAGCCCTAATCAACTTTTATTTTCCATGTCTGCTGCCCCACTCTCCCCTCTGACTTTGTCTTCGTCTTCATGAAGAGCATCTCCATTGTTGTTGCTCTTTCTGTTCTCATTTGTGGTACTTTGCTGTGCCACATACACAAAGGTATTGTGACCAAGCCTTGGGCAGCCATCTGCCCATGAGCATTATGGGTACTGCAGCTCTTTCTCCTGCCCTGCCAAAAGATACCTACCATATGATGGCTTATATTACCATTAACTGAAATATCCCCTTCATGGATCACTGCCTTACTGTGGCAAAGGGACATGAATAACTCAGAGAAGCTATGAGCTATGCCATGCAGGGCCACCCAAGATGGACAAGTCATAGTGGAGAGTTTTGACCAAACGTGATCCACCTGGAGCAGGAACCGGCAAGCCACTCCAGTATCCCTGCCAAGAAAACTCCATATGGTGCTGGAGGAGACTCTTGAGAGTCCCATGGACTGCAAGAAGATCAAACCGATCCATTCTGAAGGAAATCAGCCCTGAGTGCTCACTGGAAGGAAGGACAGATCCTGAAGCTGAGGCTCCTATACTTTGGCCACCTCATGAGAAGAGAAGACTCCCTGGGAAAGACTCTGATGTTGGGAAAGATGGAGGGCACAAGGAGAAGAGGACGACAGAGGACGAGATGGTTGGATAGTGTTCTTGAAGTTACCAGCATGAGTTTGACCAAACTGAGGGAGGCAGTGGAAGACAGGAGTGCCTGGTGTGCTCTGGTCCATGGGGTCATGAAGAGTCGGACACGACTAAATAACAACATGTTGTCCCTGGTGACAACTTCAACTACTACTTCTTCTTCTTCTTCTTCTTCTTCTTCTTCTTCTTCTTCTTCTTCTTCTTCTTCTTCTTCTTCTTCTTCTTATCACTCGTAGCCAAGTAAGACTGTCTTCCATAAACACGGTTTTAACAATGAGTCTGTAAGTGACTGTGGAGGCCAATTCTGGATCCACATGTCCTTCCACAGTGGGGGCATAGGTTTCCGGGTGGGAGTTGATCTTCCTGGCTTAGGGAAGGAGGCGTGATTGCTCACAAGCACGCCATGACACGTGCAATGCCCCCACCCCCTCCAAATCACCATTGCGGGCTGGCACCTCTGGCTCCAACTTTTCCCCTATGAAAAAATCTCTCTCTCTCTCTCTCTCTCTCTCTCTCTCTCTCTCTCTCTCTCACACACACACACACACACACACACACAAACACAAACACAAACACAAACACAAACACAAACAAACACACATTGCAAGCTTGACTTCAGTTCAATAGTAATGGCGGAGTCTACATGACAGAAAGATGGTGTATAAATTTAGCTGACGAATAAGAAAGAAAATAAATGAAAAACTGCTGCTGTTCTAAAGGGTTTTATAGCACAACAGTTCCTTTTCTTTAAGTGGTCTTTATGTGGCTGCAGTAGTAAGATTCATTTCAATTACGCACTTAATTTTAAAAGGTAATTCTGGAAAACGGTATAAACGGACAAAGCAAAATGATGGAAGGAGGTTGTTCGATAGGCACAGACTGTCTAGCACTCTGTGTGTGTCAGGATTGTATCCAGCTTCTCATACATACTCTTAGAAGCAAAAATGAAACTGCAAGTAGTTCAGGAGGAAAAGGAATCCTGAATCAGTTGCTGCTCTTGGAGGAATGACCGAGAAGACTAAATCAGAACTTTTTCCTCTTTTAAAGTGTCCACCCCTCCATTAGAAAGAGAAAATAAAACTGCAGAGAACTGAATGTGTAAAAGGAAGAATGAAGTTTATGGAACCAGTAAGAATGTCATTTTGTCTTTCCATTAAGGGATTGTATACGTTTGTAAAACATGCCAAATATAGGCACATATGGAAATAATAACATGTATCAGATAATTAACACCATCAATATCCCAGAATCCTTAGGATTTGTTATCATAGAGTTCTAAGGAATATCACACTTCTTTTTCCTCTGATGCCAGAATCCCCTTCACTTTACAGCGCACCATTAGATTCAGCCATTTTTGCCCAGTGCTGGGCGCCTGCTTTATAAATAGAAGTTGCCAGATTCAGTCCTTGTCATCTCCAGTTAAAAAGACCAGGTACAAGGTGATGTCTCTGCCCGAGAGGCTGGAGATGTACTTCCAGCAAGAGTAGATTAGCAAAATAGTCTGCCCTGGTATAAATCAAGATTTGAGCGAGCCCATTCCTTTTGGAGAGGTGGTTGGGAGGGAACAGATGGAAGATAGAATTTGTCCACTTCATTCATCAGAAGATCTCAGAAGCCTGGATAAAATGTAAAAGGGGGAAACTGTGCCCCTGAAGGACCAGGTGCGCAGCCTGGGAGTCATTCTGGACTCACAGCTGTCCATGGAGGCACCGGTTAATTCTGTGTCCAGGGCAGCTGTCTACCAGCTCCACCTGATATGCAGGCTGAGACCCTACCTGCCTGCGGACTGTCTCGCCAGAGTGGTGCATGCTCTGGTTATCTCCCGCTTGGACTACTGCAATGCGCTCTACATGGGGCTACCTTTGAAGGTGATTTGGAAACTACAACTAATCCAGAATGCGGCAGCTAGACTGGTGACTGGGAGCGGCCGCCGAGACCACATAACACCGGTCTTGAAAGGCCTACATTGGCTCCCAGTACGTTCTGAGCACAATTCAAAGTGTTGGTGCTGACCTTTAAAGTCCTAAACGGCCTCGGTCCAGTATACCTGAAGGAGCGTCTCCACCCCCATTGTTCTGCCCAGACACTGAGGTTCAGCTCCGAGGGCCTTCTGGCGGTTCCCTCACTGCGAGAAGTGAGGTTACAGGGAACCAGGCAGAGGGCCTTCTCAGTAGTCGCACTCGTCCTGTGGAACTCCCTCCCACCAGATCTCAAAGAGAAAAACAACTACCATACTTTTAGAAGGCATCTGAAGGCAGCCCTGTTCAGGGAAGTTTTTAATGTGTGACATTTTAATGTATTTTTAATCTTTGTTGGAAGCTACCCAGAGTGGCTGGGGAAACTCAGCCAGATGGGCGGGGTATAAATAATAAATCATTATTATTATTATTTGGATAAAGTGTTTTGAATCTGGGACTCAAAGGGCTTTTAAAAAGGTCAGGTAAAGCACCATATCCAGTCTGGTTTGAGCCTATTAAGGATCAAAACCTGCTTGTAGTATTAAGCATATTTTAAATTAGTAGGCTAAATATATCCCCGGGCATCAGAGAGGCAAACTCTTCCATTTTGCCTCCCCTAATAAATCAAACAGTATTCAGACATAAATCTGTGTGCCTGTAGAACTCCGCACAGAAAGAAAGAGGTATTTTTTTAAAAGTTCTTCACTCAACGACTGTTAAATGCAATCCTGTGTTAGAGAGTGTCATCCCAGGGAGAATGGAATGTGCAGAATGATAAATAATTCTCAGAATGAAATTGCCTGCATTCAAGATGGGACGCAATAAATCAAAGCCATTATCTGAGAGAGCTTCGCCAGGTGGACCCGTGGAAAGAAAAGGAATACGCATGTTCAGCATCTGAAGCACATTTGAGATTATTCTTGGGGGGGGGGTTGATTAGCTTTTTGGGGGGCTGATCAGCGGTGATTAGGCACATATATATTTTAAATCTGCCTTGAAATTATTGAAATATATGTTGATTCATTATCCTGTTCTAAAGGTAGGTGATAGTAAGCTTGAGTATTATGGTTTTTGCCGGTGTGTACGCTCATGTGAAGAGGCTCAATAAATGGCAATCAGACAATCTTTATAACACCATGGGATATGCAGAGGCTTTTGAATACGTGCACAGGTGTTAGCATTTAAATCTGGTTTGTATTGTATTTGTTGGCTATCAGGTCCTTTATGTTTAATTCGCGATATCACCCTTCGAAAGTGTCACATGCCATTCTGTTACACCTCTGTAGCATGGGTGTGGGGCACAGGTTGCTAAACCAGTGGCGTAGCGTGGGTTGTCAGCACCCGGGGCAAGGCAAGTAATTTGCACCCCCTAACCCGTGGATTTGCGCCCCCTAACCCTAACCCCCAGATGTTGCGCCCAGTGCAGCCGACCCCCCCTGCACCCCCCACGCTACGCCACTTTGCTAAACTACATCTCCCTTCATCTTGTGCACAAAGTGGTTTGTGCGTCTGACCCTGTATATGTGGAGGAGGCTGAGAAAGATTTGACTAGCCCTAAGTGTCCCAGTTAACTTTGGGATAAGCAGGTTATTTATTCCAGACCCCTCACACCCAAATCGAGCACCGCAGACCTATGGAAAACAGCCACCCTGCCTTATTAGCGTAGAAACTATTTCCCTGCATTGGCAGCAGTGTGTGGATATTTTAGCAGTCTGACTGAGGCCAATCACATGGATATCATAGAATTGTAGAGCTGGAAGGTGTTAGGATATTGTTCCGTTCCATCTTTAGAACAGGCATGGGGAGTTGTTGTATGTCACATGTCTGTTTACTTCCAGCACAGTCTGCTGGGAACTTCTGTTGTATATAGCTTTTGCCTATGCTGTTTGCTTGGACACGAAGGGAAGCAGACATGTTTTTCCTTTGTCCTGATGCTGAATAAAATGCTTGAAAATATGCTTACATATGCCTCTGTCCGCCCTTCTGCTGCAAAGAATTCTTATCTCTGCTGGCTTGCGTGCTCAGTCTCTAAAGGTCTCTGAGGCTTGAGTCGCAGTTTTGATACTGTTCCGAGAACCAGAGTTTGCCCGGCTGCCGGCCGGTGGGCTGGAGCCAGTTGGGGGCTTGCCAATTGCCCCCGTCTCCCCGGACGCATCCCAACAGAAGGGGCCCCAATGTCCAACCCTGTGCACTGCAGGAATCTCAACTAAAGCATCCATAACAGACGGCCACCCAACCTTTGCTTGAAAGTCTCCAAGGAAGGAGTGTCCACCACTTCTCATGGGAGCCTGTTCCACTTAATGTCAGTTCTTCCTGGTGTTTAGTTGGCACCTCCTTCCTTGTAACCTGAAGCCATTGGTTTGGGGTCCTACCCTCCAGAGCATGAGAAAAAAACTACACTGCACTACACATTTAAAGCAATAGCATACCACTTTAGATGGTTATGGTGCTGAGAGTGGCCCAGCTCCTCTCACAAAGCTCCAGTTCCTAGGAAAATAGATTGATTGCTAAACCACTTTTGAGATTTTGTTAGCTCCGTAAGGGGAATGGAGAGTCTCCTAGCAACTCTCAGCACCCTGAGCAAACTACCCTCTCCGAATTTCTTTGGAGGAAGCCGTGCCTGTTTAAAGTGGTGTGATACTGCTTTAAATGTATAGTGCAGATGTTTCTCCCATGTCAACATGGGGGGGGTGTTTTTCCGTCAAACGAAAACACTCTTCCAGGTGTTCTTTAACTAGCAAGAAAGATGGGATTCTTATTTTTATTTTTTAAGTCAGGAAGAATAAGGAGGGAGTTAATATAAATGGCAGAACTCAGGTCTGATGGTAGACTGAAGCAATGCCAGAAGGCATTGAGGACTGCATTAACTGAAGTCGTGCATGTGTGCTTGCATAAATGCGTGCAGCCCATTGTGCTTTATACCATTGAAGACCCAAAGGGAACATTATTTAAAATAATGCACTGTCTTGCTTTCCTACATGGGTGCAGGTGAAACCATGCCCTCTGTGTCTGTAATCTTTTATTTGCCATAGCAATTAAGGGCTTCGAAATACCTTATTGGCTCCTGAAATTTCATCACTTATAGCCAATTATACGGATGCTACTCTTCGGCAGAGTTGTATAATCCCTTACAGTAATAGCCCCTTTCTCTGATTGCTCCCCTGCCTGGATGTAAATGAGAAACACTGCATAGATCAACCGGAGCTGTAATCCAGGTCTGTGAAGTGGAACTGGGTCAGTGATTAGCATTTGATATATACAGGTCAGCGATTATTGGAGCCAGTGTGTCAGCTATGTTATCGGCCTCCCATTGGTATGCCTCTGAAGCTGAGGAAAAGAACCCCTGGCTATATGGGCACATAGCTTTGCTTTTCTTTCTTATTTTTGGAGATGGGGAAATGTTCCAAGTGTAGCAAGCTTGAAGCATATAACATGGCACTTAAGAAAGGGTCAAAGGAAGATATGCCTAGGGTGTTTTTCACTTTGACAAAAGCCCAGTGTGAATCTTTGTCCTTAGCTGATAAAAAAATGGGTTGGCAGAAGCACTGCATGGATAGTTTATTAGGATCAAAGTGAATGGAGCAAACCTTACAGGTGTGGGAAGCTGTGTATTTGCACATGGGATTGAGTGACATTGAGTATGGGCATTACAGTGCATTCAGCTCACTTTTACTCTGGTTAGACCCATTGAAATTAATGGCCGTGGTGAGCTTGGGCCTATTACTTTCAAGGGGTCTACTCTGAGTAAAAGTTAATTGGCTGCAACCCATTGCTATCTAGTGGTGGAGCTCCTGGAAGGCTTTTCATCCTAGCTTCCCATAAGCTGTAGGCCTAGGTTTCCAGATGTTGTTGGACTCTCACCCACTCTGGTCAGCATGACCCCTGCTCAGGGATGAGGAGAGCGCCATTGTTTGTTTACTGCATTTATATCCAGACATACCTCAGGTTAAAGTAGCTTCAAGTTAAGTATTTTCAGGTTGCGCACCGCGGCGACCCGGAAGAAACAGAGCGTGTTACTTCCGGGTTTTGCCGCTTGCGCATGTGCAGATGTTCAAAATGACATAACGCGCATGTGCGAAAGCGGCGAAACAGGATCAGCGTACGCGCAGACGCGTGTTACGTTTACTTCAGGATGTGAACGGGGCTCCGAAACGGACCCCGTTCGTATCCAGAGGCTAGTTACGGACTTAATTCTTTCTGGAAGTCCATTCTTAACCTGAAACTGTTCCTAACTAGAGGCGTGCTTTCGCTAATGGGGCCTCTTGCTGCCACTGCACCAGCGGCATACGATTTCCATTCTCATACTGAGGAAAAGTTCTTAACTCAAGGTAACTTCCAGGTTAGTGGAGTTTGTAACCTGAAGCGTTTGTAACCTGAGGCGTTTGTAACTCGAGGTACCACTGTACTGCCTTTCTGTCCAAAGTGGTTTACAGTTCTTAAAACACTGAAGCAAGTAAATGATATACAATGTAAATTTGGCAGGAGAGCACAGTTCGATTGGAACCGGCTCTGTTGTCTTTGCCTCCTTCCCTCCCTCTCTCCTCCTTCTCCAGCAGCATATAGAGGGCCATAGGTTTCCCATCTGTGCCTCAGGCATAATTTGTATTGACCACTGAACTTTTGTTATATCTCTCCCCATCCTCCACCCTACATGTGAAAGACATTGCCTTTTCATCTTGCACCTTGCCCTTAGTATAGGAAGCTGATGCACACACTGAGTCAGACCCTTGGTTTATCCAACTCAGTGTTGTCTGGTCAGGTGAGAAGCAACTCACTATAGTCTTAGCCAGGGTTCTTTCCCAGTCCTCATGCTCATTTCACTAGAGAAACTGAGCCTGGGAGATTCTTCTTGGGGTCTTTCACTGTTAGTCTCAGGTCCCTCCTTGTCCCATTTTAGAAAGGATATTCATTCTGGTCCAAAATTTACTTTATTGGTCTTTCTGCTGGTTCCTGGGTTTCTGGGCAGGTGGCCTTTCCATTTGATGTGCAAGTTCGGTGTGTGTTCATGTACATGCCCACAATCCATACTCCGTGCTTCTGTAAACCAAATTCCTCTGCCTGAATAAATCATGCAAACTCTAAGTAAAAAAATTAACACATGTTGACCTAGTTCTGCTTCTTCTGCTGAAGGATATGGGCAAAGAGCAGTGAGAAGCTCTGGAACCCTACTTTTTTTTGGCAAATTTGAGTCCCGTACAACCTCAGCCCCCTTTTGGATTATGGGATTTCATCAGACATTCCCCACAAATTTTTCAAGGCTATTTTAAAAAGCTTGCTTTTAAAAGGAGGAGGAAGGGAAACATGCAACAGTTGAGAATATAAGAAGAGCCCTCTTGGGTGTTCCCGTTTCCCACAGTAGAGAGCAAAAGAGAAAATGTAAGAAAGCTGCTTTAAGCCAACTAAGTCCAGCTCAGTATCGTTGATAACTGACAGGTCTACCTAGATGTGCCATGAGGATTGAACCTGGGACCTTGGGCATGCAAAGCATGTTCTCGAAGCTACTGCTGATTCTTGATCTTGTAAGTCACCTACAAATAGGACACGAAGGCGGTAGCTCGCTCCCATTGTTGCTCCTGAGCAACTGGTGCCCAAAAACATACTATCTCTGAAAGCTGGAGATTGCGCAAAGCCATTGTGACTGCTAGCCATCAATAGACTTTTCTTGAGAGCCTTGAAAAATCAAGTTCATAGAAATAATAGAACTGCAGGGCTGGAAGGGAACCTGAGGATTGCCTAGTCCAACCCCCTGCAATGCAGGAATATGCAGTTGTCCCATACAGGGATCGAACCTGCGACCCTTGGTCTTACCAGCA
Source organism: Podarcis melisellensis (assembly GCF_964234715.1). Lineage (NCBI taxonomy): Eukaryota > Metazoa > Chordata > Lepidosauria > Squamata > Lacertidae > Podarcis > Podarcis melisellensis. Next base: position 15,167,654 of record NC_138537.1, read on the forward strand.
CCACACTCTAACCAACTGAGCTGGAGAAGGCAGAGTTCTGTTCCTGCATTCGGTTTACCTGCTTGGAAAGAACCAAGAGCAATAATTCGAAAGTAGGTGGACTAGAGACCTCCAACTAGCTGATTGAGCACCAGGACTCTAGACCAGAGGTTCAGAGGGTAGGGGTGGGTAGCTTTCCCTAGCAATGAGTTTGAAGGCTGAAGACTAGGGTTGTCCCTCCCGCCACCTGACCTCCAAGAAGAAGGTGGAAGAAAAAGGATTGCTTTGTGGAGCCAGTGCTAACATTTATTACTGTTGTTCTGTGTGTGTGTCACTAAAGCCCATGTCTAGAGTTCGTGCTCATTTGCATCCACTAGCTACGCAGTATGGGATAGTCGTGGTAGGTGTGGGTTTGTGATATCGCTCAGCTGCTGCAGCTGAGGGGAGAGAAGCCCTTTAATAATTACTGGATTGTCAGCATGCAGTGATGGCAGGCGCAGAGGACGCACAGCAGCTGTGTGTAGCAATGGACTGTTTTGTTCACTTTCTTATTTTTCCAGTTTTCACACCAGTTGGCACTTTCTCCCCCCCTTAAAGAAAGCCCTCACAAAAATTCACCATCATTTTAACGAGCCTTTCTCATAAGACACACATTTTTGTATGCAACCTTGTGTAACATACACATATTTTTGCTCATGCATTCTTTGGGGAAGCATGAACATTAGGTTGGCTTGTATTAGAATTTAAACCCAGCAGAGTTTCTCTCCCCAACCTTAGCTGCATGGCGCTGCCGTTGCACCTGGAGAAGAGTTGTCAGAATCCATTGTGGCCTGGTGATGCCACTGGCTTGTGCCCAGGTTGGGTGCTGCAAACTATTCTCCAGCTGTGGCATCTGCCTCCATCTCACAACATGGCCTCCTCGGTAGATCTGCCATCAACACTTAGCATTGACATCTAAATAGTGCATTCAGACTTCTCGTTAATGCTTCCATTGTGACAGTGACTTGGTGGTAGGTACCGCTTAGCCCCATAATGCACTGTACATTTAAAGCAGTACCATGTCATGGCTTCCCCCAAAGAATTCTGGGGACTGTAGTCTGTTAAAAGTGCTGGGGTTTTCCCCTCAGAGAGTTAGAGTTCCCAAAGTTCCCTGGGAAGAGGGATTGAATGTGAGAGCACTGGAAATTGTAGCTTAGCGAGGGGAATAAAAGGTAAAGGTACCCCTGACCGTTAGGTCCAGTCGCGGACGACTCTGGGGTTACGGCCCTCATCTTGCTCTATAGGCCGAGGGAGCCAGCGTTTGTCTACACTCAGCTTCTGGTCACGTTGCCAGCATGACTAAGCTGCTTCTGGCGAAACCAGAGCAGCGCACGGAAATGCCATTTACCTTCCCGCCGGAGTGGTACCTATTTATCTACTTGCACTTTGACGTGCTTTCGAACTGCTAGGTGGGCAGGAGCAGGGACCAAGCAACGGGGATTCGAACTGCCAACCTTCCGATCGGCAAGCCCTGGGCTCAGTGGTTTAGACCACAGCGCCACCCATGTCCCTCAGCGAGGGGAATAGAGAGCTCCTAATAACCCTCAACACCCGTGACAAACTATCTTTCCCAGGATTCTTTGGGGTGAAGGCATGACCATTCAAAGTAGTATGTTACTGCAGCTGCTGCTGTTTTATATGCCACCCATCTGGCTGAATTGCTCCAGCCACTCTGGGCGGCTTCCAACAAAATATTAAAAACACAGTGAAACATCAACCCTTAAAAATTCCCCTGAATATATACTGCAGATGGGGCATTTGTTGTAGCCACATAAGGAAATAGACTGTACCCGATATCTTCTCCATGCCACACAAATAATAAAAGCAGAGGAACCCTCTTTGGGTTATTGGTTGGCAGCCTTTTTTTATCCCTTGCTTTCATTACTGGCCATGACATGGTCCCCAGTCTTCCAGATCTTTTTGCTAGATGCCCTATGAATTGGTTTTCGGACCTGTTTCATTCACTGTAGATGGGATCAAGGTTGCACCCAGGCTTCATCTCTGTCTTAGGCTAAGAAAATGTGAGTTTTTATGCATTCAAAAGGTTAGGTTTCTTGCATTGAGAACCTTTTGATATTGCTACTTGTGTTATAACTAATTACAGTATGTAATAATCTGTTACAAGCCACATTACTGCGTTTTACACTCGATTTCCCCCAGGGGATAGGAAACAGAAAACGAGTACAGAAGGATGATTAGAGAGCAGGAACAGAGTGAATTTGGCTGGGGGGGGGGGTGATTCTGCACACTGTATACTACAGAAGCCTTGGCATGGCCTACGATTCTTCACCATCTTCTTTTTCTTTTTGCATAGTCTATTTTTAAAAAGCTTGGCTGGCTATTTTTAAAATGCAGCGGTGCTGGCCATGCTATCTAAGGGTTCAGCCCTTGCACCATCCTCTCAAACCAGGAACGTTGAGTTTCATAACAGAGCAGCCAAGGCTATTTTTAGCTTTGCTGGAAGTGGCTGAGAGTAACTGACATTCTCCTGGTCTCCAAGGCTTTGCTCTCTAGATAGGGCTGCATGCTCTTCCTTAGAGCAGTTCACGTTTCGAAAACGACTGGTGATCACTTATTGCCCACCCACCATTCCCTGGCAGGGAAAGGAGTAGATAATCTGGACTGGATCAGCCTTTAGGTGGTGCATGCTGTGGTATAGGAGCTGGAGCCACTGGGGTCGTGGCTGGGGTGTCTCGTGCTTCAGGAATCGAACTAGGTGTTCCCAGTGGCTATGATCCCTCATGGGACCAAAGGCATGGGAATGAACAGCAGGCACTGGGGCCTCTCTCCTGGGTATAATTCTCCAGAATTGAAGGAGTCAGGCGATTGCTAAGCACACAAGGACCTTTCCTGGTGAGTGGGAGCAGCCGAGACCACATAACACCGGTCTTGAAAGACCTAAATTGGCTCACAGTATATTTCCAAGCACAATTCAAAGTGTTGGTGCTGACCTTTAAAGCCCTAAACAGCCTCAGCCCAGTATACCTGAAGGAGCGTCTCCACCCCCATCGGTCAGCCGGGACACTGAGATTCTGCGCTGAGGGCCTTCTGGTGGTTCCCTTGCTGTGAGAAGCCAAGTTACAGGGAACCAGGCAGAGGGCCTTCTCGGTAGTGGCACCCACCCTGTGGAACGCCCTCCCACCAGATGTCAAAGAGAAGAACAACTACCAGACTTTTAGAAGACATCTGAAGGCAGCCCTGTTTAGGGAAGCTTTTAATGTTTAATAGACTATTATATTTTAATGTTTTGTTGGAAGCCGCTCAGAGTGGCAGGGGTATAAATAATAAAAATAAAAATAAATTATTATTATTATTATTATTATTATTATTATTATTATTATTATTATTTTCCTGGCCTGCACCGTACACATCTGGGCTTGCAGCTGCTGTTCTGAGTTGCCTGTTGCTAAGGAAAATCGTTTGGCTACTGACTCCCATTCTGCCAGACATGGTTCTCAGGCTTTCACCTTGTCTGCCACTGATAACCTGTGTATTGCAAAGCCTTCTGGGGAATGCTATAGGTTGCACTCTCAGCTCATGAGAAACGCTAGCCAGGCTGCTTGCATTTAAGTCCTCTACAGCAGTGTTCCCCAACCTTGGGTCTCCAGCTGTTTTCGGACTGCAATTCCCATCATCCCTGACCACTGGTCTTGTTAGCAAGGGATGATGGGAGTTGTAGTCCAAAAACAGCTGGAGACCCAAGGTTGGGGAACACTGCTCTACAGCATATGCAGAGACTGCCTTCTTGACTGTTGGACCCACTATGGGTCTCGTCTGCTAATTCTGCCAGAGCCTGTCTCTGCATGTAGGGGAAGTTCCTAACTCACCAAGGATTTGAGACTCATCAGCTGCCCTAATCTGGCTTAGCCGGCCAGGGTATATGGGCTGTTAGGGGAGAGGTAGTACCTCTGGTGGTGGACACATCATGCTCTTCTGGGGTAGTTTGTCCACCTTTGGTCCTCACCTGACACACAGCTCTCACCTTTGGCTCCTAGAAGCTGTCAGCATCTGACAGTAGCCACACACCTTGCTCCACAGTCTTGGACGTAGGTCTTTGCTGTGACCTCTGATATGTCTGCAAGTTTAAGAGGTGAAACACAGATTAATAAATCCAGAGCTTGAAATTAGGTAAGGGGTTGGTGCTTAAAGGGTGGTATATCATGAGACAAATGTTGAATCCGACGTTGCTTATGACCGAATGCCAAGCTAGGTCTTTTCTGCTGAAAAATATTTGCATTTGAAAGCATGACCTGGAAAGGAGCTCGAGATCTCTTGCTTCAGTAAGCAACTTGCAGGTGCAAAACTCTTTCTACCCCCGTAAGCCTGAACGGAGACTTTAATTACTGCTTCTCGTAAGCACAACACAAAATAATGTAATAGAACTGCCAAAGTGTCCTTTCCTTTTAATCTGGCAGTGACATTAGCTGACTTGAAATCTATTTATAAACTGTGCTGCATGGCCACTTATATATTTCAGCTGAATTTAATTTGCTGTTAACACAGTAAAATAAGGATGTACAAGTTGAGGCCCCATGATGACTCGGTGGCGGTGGCGGCGGGTTCAGACGCACACACATTTCCCCTTACTTTTTAGGAGGGAAAAAGTGAGTCTTATAGAGCAAAAAATATGGTAATTTATGATGTGCAGAGAAGAACAACTAAATGCTATCCCAATACAAGGGAAAGGGCCTCTGGATCAATTTTTCCTTTTCCTTTTTTTTGGGGGGGGGGGAAACCTGTCGATCAAAGGTTTTAACGGTGCAATATTAAGGTTTCCACTTAACTTCTTTCTGAATGCCAGGGCATTCCAATAGCTGGTCCTTGAAATAGATCAATGCCACACTCAACTCAAAGCTATCTAACCCAATCACTCTTGGAAATTAGAGGAGTGGGTTTGTGCTTAAAGAGACGAAGAGTGTGGTACTGCTTGATCTCTGAATTACCCGTGAAAGACTGTAAATAAAGCAATTGCTGCATAGGACATTTCTGCTGGGAGCGACTTCTGATTTCTCCTAGATGTGGAAATATCCTAGTGGCTATTTCTCATCTTGCTGAGAGGCAGCTGGCTCTATCCCCAGCTTTAGAGTCTTCCTAAGTGAGTGCTGACATAGTGCACCACAAGGACCTCAGGAGTCGTGCCGGGTCATTCAAGGTCTAGCAAGTCCAGTCCCTCTCAGATTAAGGACTCCCTAAGCTTCTGTTGAAACCATGTACAGCTCAGCTCAGAGTCTATCATTACATGCAGTCTGCCAAGGATCTCCATCTATTAAAAACCTGTTCTATCTACACTTGGAAGTGTGACTAGAATGAATAAAAAACATCGAAAGGCACCCCCTCTTAATTTTAAGAACACATTTTTCATGAGGAACCACCTCTGTTGTCTTGTATGGCATCAAGTCTTTGGAAGGGTTTACTCTTTAACATGTGGAAGCTCTTCCAGGCTTCTGATCACATCCCAATCAAATGCAGATGTGTGTGTGTTTTCTGACTATGATTTGGCTACATAAGTTATGCCTCCAGACACACTCAATAGTTTGTGAGTTTCTGCTTGGTTTTCTCTCCACCCCCCTTTTCTCTTAAAAGTGGTATTCTGTTATTAAACATGGGGACGCGGGTGGTGCTGTGGTCTAATCTACTGAGCCTATTGGGCTTGCCAATCGGAAGGTCGGCAGTTGAATCCGCACATCGGGGTGAGCACACCAGTGCAAGTAGATAAATAGGTACCACTGTGGCAGGAAGGTAAACGGCATTTCCATGCGCTCTGGTTTCCGTCACGGCCTTCCGTTGCAACAGAAGTGGTTTAGTCATGTTGGCTACATGTCCCAGAAAGTTATCTGTGGACAAACGCCGGCTCCCTCAGCCTAAAAGCAAGATGAGCGCCGCACCCCATAGTTGCCTTTCACTGGACTTAACCGTCCAGGGGTCCTTTACCTTTACCATTTACCTATGTTATTAAACAGTGTTCTTCCTTTTTGCATTTTTAATTTGACTGCAAAATAAAATTATGTATCTGTGTGTATCTATCTATTATCTATTTTTGAACATGGAATTTTATTTTGCGAGATATATATGCAGATAGGTAGATAGGTCCCAAATGTCATTATTGAATCTACTGGCTGTATATATTCGAAATTGTATTCAGTCATTCGTCTCCTTAGTAATGAAGCTTTCCTGGAGATACTGATAGTAGCTGTCAGCTTGTTCTGCTGCTCAGCTTCTGTCAGGTGCCGCAGCTCTTGAAGCAGAAGCCTTGCCAATCAGAGATTGTGCAGTCAATATTAATGACAAACAAAACAAAATAATGTCATGTAAATGCAAATTAAGTAGGTAGAATGCCCACTGATTATCATTTTTTATTACTTAAGACCATTACATAGTATGCTTAATTGTGTACATCCGTATTGTACATTTGTGATTTTTTTTTGTGCTTTGCATATTTCTTTTCTTAAACAAATGCATATTTACATTACGTTTTCTCTGCCCCGTCGCTCACTCTGTTTGTGAACCCTCTGCCCAACACCTTCCTCTTTATTTTCTGAATTTTCTGCTCAATCAATAATCACCTCTGCACCTCTCTTCTATTCTGCCGCCGGTTTTTCACCTCTGATTTCACCTTCGTATCCATTCCTTCTTCTCCCCACCCCATTTCTGCACTCCCTCTTGCATGCAGACCACCCTCACGTTAACCTTCTGCACCTTCTCTTCTCATCTTCTTTTCCTCCTCCCCACTGGTGCTATCTCCGTCCTGCAACCATTGTTACACACTTTGCGGGAGTGGCACATTGCACTTCTATAAATAAGGAGCTATTTCAGAAACTGTCAGCCAAGTGCCATGTCACTTCCTTGGGTTTCCAAGATGAATCTTAACTAAAGGTAAAGCCCCCTGCCCAAAACGGCCCTGTGTTCAGAGGTTCCCCACTGAAGTCCCATCAGAAATTGCATACAGAAAATGTGGAATTAGCTAACAGGATATTGACTCTCCTGCCATCCTCCCAACTCTCAGCGGTTGGAGGACAGATGGCAGCTAACAGATTGAGGTTGAATCCTGACAAGGCAGAAGTACTGTTTTGGTTTGGGGGGGACAGGAGACGGGCAAATGTGGAGAACTCCCTGGTCCTGAATGGGGTAACTGTGCCCCTGAAGGACTAGGTGCGCAGCCTGGGAGTCATTTTGGACTCACAGCTGTCCATGGAGGCGCAGGTCAATTCTGTGTCCAGGGCAGCTGTCAACCAGCTCCATCTGGTACGTAGGCTGAGACCCTACCTGTCCGTGGACTGTCTCGCCAGAGTCATGGTTATCTCTCGCTTGGACTACTGCAATGCACTCTATGTAGGGCTACCTTTGAAGGTGATCTGGAAACTACAACTAATCCAGAATGCGGCCGCTAGACTGGTGACTGGGAGCGGCTGCCGAGACCACCTAACACCGGTCTTGAAAGACCTACACTGGCTCCCAGTACGTTTCCGAGCACTATTCAGAGTGTTGGTGCTGACTTTTAAAGCCCTAAACGGCCTCGGTCCAGTATACCTGAAGGAGTGTCTTCATCCCCATCGTTCTGCCCAGATACTGAGGTCCAGTGACAAGGGCCTTCTGGCGGTTCCCTCACTGTGAGAAGTGAGATTATAGGGAACCAGGCAGAGGGCCTTCACGGTAGTGGCACCTGCCATGTGGAACGCCTTCCCACCAGATGTCAAAGAGAAAAACAACTACCAGACTTTTAGAAGACATCTGAAGGCAGCCCTCTTTAGGGAAGATTTTAATGTTTAATAGACTATTGTATTTTAGTGTTCGCCCAGATTTGGCTGGGGAAAACCAGCCAGATGGGCAAGGTATAAATAATAAATTCTTCTTCTTCTTCTTCTTCTTCTTCTTCTTCTTCTTCTTCTTCTTCTTCTTCTTCTTCTTCTTCACCACCACTTAGGGCTATATTTGGACCGGTACCAAGAGATTATTTTTATTATTATTATTTTCTGCAGTTCATATTGTAGCTTGACTTGAAAGTCTCAGCTGGTTTCAGATGACATCAGCTTGAAGGGAGGGGGTAACTTTTTATTAAACATGTGTGGGGGGGGGGAGAGACTTGCAAACTCAGCAAAGATATATTTCATTTTTGCAGACTCATTTTTCAAAACAGAATCTGACTTGGGTGTTCACAAGCCGCTCTCGTCTCATACATTACTGCATTACTCATCATTGTGAGAGGCATCACTTTTTGATAGGATTTCTCTCTCGCTTAATCACTGTTGAGTGTGGTTTTCTGTAGGAACACCCAAACAAAAGACCGTGGGGGATTTTTTTTATTTTAAAAAAATCCTCAGCTGGGCTTTTGTGTAATTTTATATGCATTGTATTGGCTAGGCTTTTGGCATCTGTAAACAGCTGCATCTGGGCACTTGTGGAATAGTTCTATTGAAAATAATGAACCAGTGCCTGATATTTAAGTAGGAGACTGGAGTAATGTCAGTTCTTAGCCATGCAGGTAGTAAATAACCAGTTTCATGATCACTTGTGATGAGTAAGAGTGTCCTACAAGGTGATTTAAGCAAGCAAACTGTATCAAAAGTTAACATGCTTTCAAGCTACCCTTGGTCATTGCTTTTAAATGGACACAAGATTCAGAACCTTTAATTTTTTTACCTGGCTTGTTCATGATCACTGTGTTTTCACCCAAACCTGTGCTAAAGAATGAATGCTATGATAGGTAAAATAAACCACTGAAGAACACACAGCTGAAGCAGTGGGAATCCAGAACAGCAATTTTATAAACTGGTTGCCCTCTGTTGTAAGTTTGATTGACAGTGACATTTATAAGCTAATGGAGGCACTTGTACAACTGGGAGAACGGGCTAAACAGGTGAGGAAAGTGGCTGGTGGATGAGACTTCTAAGAGGAAATTGCACACACTGAATTCTTATTTTTTTTCCCTAAAGATACATGTTTCAGTCACTAAATATAACAAAGATAACAGAGAAAGTTCAACACTGCTAAGGCTCTCAGTGTGTCTAACACACTTCAGAGTGCCTAGCATTTTTTAAAAAAAACTTAATATGATGAAAATATAACAAATAATGAGGTAACACTTCCCTCCCTACAGGAAATGATAAATATCTTATTACAATACAATATTTAACCACTATAATCAACATTATTTGGGTTCAAGCTGTGCTGTTGACTCCATTGGCATTTTTGGAACTCATTCAGAGTCACCATTTTCATTGAATTTAAACTCAACGTGGCAGAAAGAACGAAGGAAAAGGGGGTGGCAGAAAGAGAGAGAAAGGGGGTCACTTCAATCACTTTGGGTTTTGGTCCTACCCGCTCTTTACTTCAGTGTTGCCCACTGGCTAGCCTACGGCCCCTGGTATATTACCTCTGGTGGAATGTGGCCCTCAATAGAAGCTTCCTCACTTGTATGAGCTGGTCTGCAATAGGCAGGACTAAGAATATAGGGAATTACGGTATGTTAACAAGCTATACGGCTTTTTAAAATGTGAAATCAAGCACACCTGAGCAAGCATTAGAAGAGGCCAGTCTTAAAATAGAATTTTTTTGCCTACATTCGGAAAAAAGTCGACGTGAGAAAGTTGTCAGGCCTCATATCGTAAGGTCGTGCCAATTCACCTATTCTGTTGAAGCGATTCTGTCACCAGAGATTCGTTTTGTGATAATGAAGGCATTCTGTGGCAAGAAGCAGGAAGCTGTGCTTCTTCTATTCAGCTCTTATCTGACCTCACTTTGCCTCTTCATGCTGACTGACCACATCTGATTTCAAAGGGGATGAGTGCTGCTTCTGACATCATTGCCTCGCCCACAGTATTTGATTCACTTGCTGAAGCAGGGGGAGAGGAAAGGAATTGGGGCGAGGGAGCAGATTTTTAAAATAAAAAAAAGTATCCCTGTGTCCGGCAGATAATGCATTTTGAACACATTGGAATATTGCTGTGATTTTGCCCTTGTAGAAGAGAGTTCTGCAGAGGACGAATTAATATGACAGGCCTTCACCCCCAGCACACTTGCAGAGAAATGTTGTTTCTTGATCATTTGTTATAGGCAGAATTAGCCCCTTTTGTTTTGTTTTCTTCTATAATTTCTTATTAAATATTCTGTTTTACATTTTAGAATATTCATTTAAACAGCCTTGAAATATCAGTGACTTCCCTTCTTCTGTTTCTATGGTTCGTTTTGCAAAACATAAATACCTGCATATTTTACATAAACCAAACCATTCAGTATTCCATTATTACATCCATCAAAACGTATTTACGTTGGCAGCATTAAGATAAATTCAGGTGTACACAATGCCCCCCCCCATATATTCAGTAAACATTTTCCAATCTTCTTTAAACATATGTTCCTCTTCTTCTCTTATTCTGTATTTCAGATCCACAAGCTGTGCAGTTTAAGTTGCCATTCTTCTTTAGTTTATTCTGGTCCCAGAATTAGCCCATTTTGAAGTCCACTGTCAGGACTTGAGCTCCGGGAAGCGATTCAGTGGGAGTTAGGAAGTGTGCCAGGTGAAAATCTGACGAGGGATGGAGGGTCAAGCCAGAAGACAGAGCCATGAGCAGGGATTGGCAACACTGCACCTGTATGCCCACATTTGCCCCCAGAAGCTTTCTGTAGCACCCACAGAGTTCCCTCACCTGTTGAAGAAGAAACATTCTCTTGTAGCCACTAGAATAGGTTGCAGTGTGGGCTTGATTCCTGTGTGTTTGTGTGTGGTGCCTGTCACAAATTCTCCAGGTTGCAAATGTGGCCAAGGGCCCCCAAAAGTTGGTGACCTGTACAAGGGATTAAACTGAGGGTTGGGCAGTCTGGAGCCAGGAATGGCTATAGATGCTGAGACATATTTCCAGCATCCTCAGAAAGCAGAGCCCATCCTGTTGAGGACAGCCACTGGCCATCCAGCTAGATAGATAGATAGATAGATAGATAGATAGATAGATAGATAATTTATTACGGTCGGAGACCAGTTTATAAAACACACTTGGGGGTACAGTCACAGAAGGAAAACAAACAATTAAAACATTGTACAACAATAAATTTAAATACAATGTACAACAATAAACTTCCACAGGGAGTTGACCCAGAGTCACCCATGGAACCAAGTTTGGGGCTTTTCTTGAAGAACTAATTTGAGTTGGGAGATGGTCTGCGCCTACAGATCTGTACACAGAATCTGGCGACCATCCGGGTTGTCTTCTGATCTTTGCCTAACAGGAAAAGGTCAATTTTTTGCTTTTCCTGGAGGTCAGCGAGCCTCACCAGTAGGAGATCAATGGTCTTACTACGTGCCTCTTCATAAAAGGGACATCTAAAGAACAAGTGTTCTGGGCTTCCTATCTCTCCCAATGAACAGGCGCAAAGTCTCTGAGCATATGGGACTTTTTAAAAGGCTCCTTCCAGGACTGGCAAGGGCAGAGCCGAGCTTCTGGCGAGTGTAAAGGCCCTTCTTGCATTTTTTTTTAATAAGATATTTATTAACATTTCAAAGGTTATACAAAAACAATAATAAAAAAACAAACAAAAAATAACAAAAATACAAAACTAAAAACAATTTAAAAACACATAAAATTCCATTCACTTATTTTCTTATAACTTACTTCCCAGACCTCCTCATACCTCCCCTTTTTGTATTCCAATTCAAATTATTAATTCAGCAAATCCTCACCGTTGATTTTCACTTAATTTTCAACCTTTCTTCCTCCCCCCCCCAATTTATCTTAGTCATTACAGCTGAAAACCACTTAATTTCTAACCAAAATCATTCTAACATTCATTAACTTTATAATATTTCCCAAGATAGTCCTTAAATTTCTTCCAATCTTCTTCCACCGTCTCTCTTCCCTGGTCTCGGATTCTGCCCGTCATTTCTGCCAGTCCCATATAGTCTATCACCTTCATCTGCCATTCTTCCAAGGTGGGTAGGTCTTGTGTCTTCCAATGCTTTGCGATGAGTATTCTTGCTGCTGTTGTTGCATACATAAAGAATGTTCTGTCCTTCTTTGGCACCAATTGGCCGACCATGCCCAGGAGAAAGGCTTCTGGTTTCTTTAGAAAGGTATACTTAAATACCTTTTTCAATTCATTATAGATCATTTCCCAGAAAGCCTTAATCCTTGGAAGCACGTCCACCAAAGGTGAAAGAATGTACCTTCATTTTCTTTACATTTCCAACATTTATTATCAGGCAGGTGATAGATTTTTGCAAGCTTGACTGGGGTCATGTACCACCTATACCTTCTTGCATTTTTAAGCCATCCAGGTATAGAATCATAGAGCTGTAGAGTTGGACGGGACACCTGAGGATCATTTAGTCCAACCCTGGCAATCCAGGAATCTTGTCCACAGCCGACCCTGGGTGGGTTTGAACCACCAACCTTCTGGTTAACAGCCAGACACACTGATCTATTGTGCCCCAAAAAGGAGAAGAGGATTTCTTTTTCTATCTCTGGTTTTAGATATTCACCTAGTTGTACTGTGTTGCTTTCCTTTGAGTGGAGGCTCTTGCAGCCAGCAGTGCTCGCGGAAACTGGATACTTGAAGTAATAACTACTTTTACAATTCTTTTGAGGTTAACGATGCCAAAAAGCTGAAGTGCTTTTTGTTGGTACATAGCTTCACTTGGAGAATATGCCAGCTCTTAGTGCAGGAAGAAAGAAAGCGAAATGACTAGCTCTCTTGTTGAGGATAAGAATGGTTCTTACAGAGGCTCTGCGCATCGTTCCCGGAAAAGGTTAGTCTTGAACATCTTTGTGCTCATGCTAAATAGAGAGGCGGCTGGAGTGCAGCAAGCAGGGGGAAGGTCTTGGGTATTTTCAGCCATAAATAAATAGAAATCTATTTCCTTGACACCCAATTTTTATCTTCCTGAGTTCAGGGTTGCTTTTAAATGAACAGCGGTGCACCTAAAAAAAAAAACCCTTCTATGTTGAGATTTACTATGATTGTATATATAGAAATTGCAAGGCTTTGGCAAAAGGGTTTACATTTTTTAAAAACAGAGGAGAAAAAATGTACACCATCCCCGGTTTTGCCAGAAGGTTGGAAAATGAATATCCAGCTGAAGATTTGCTTTTATCCCTTCCCTACTGAAGATGGAAGGGGGCTGTCCTTTTTAGAACACGCTGCAGGTGGTGAGCCTCCCTTTATGCGTAAGCAGATTTCTCTCCAGCTTTCAAATATTCTTGGAATCCTTTATCCATTCTTTGCTGCTCCTTTGCTAGAACAACAGCAACTCCTTATTTTCCTTAGTACCCTTCCCAACGCCAGTCCCTGGAGGAATAGGGTTATTCACACCAGGAATTCTATGGTAGCCTCACCTGGCTTTATTTCCCAATCCCCGCCCCTTTGTGACCCCCAGGTAAGCTATAAGTTGACTTCTCAACTGAGAAAGGCAAGTTATGCTTGAGCAGAAAGGAACTGATCCTCGAGAACTGCAAAATGGACTGACCTTTGATCTACTTAGCCCTCTGCAGCCATGGATCTGAAACCTCAAAGGAAGGCTTTCCACATTGACAAGCTTTGCAGAGGACTCTTGGACATTTTCCAGGGTGCGTACCTTGCTTTGTGCACGAACCGTTCACCACAAGGTCTGTTATGGCCAGTTGTTGCCCTGGGGCCTCATGTGAACCGTGGCCACCATAGAACTCCCTATACACTGTCCTGCTTTCTTCAGGGAAAATTCTCCACCATTACGATTGGCATTTAAGGCACCACCACCGACAACCAGAGCTGATAGTTTGTCTTCAACCACCAGAAGCCAGCATGAACAGCAGTGGCTTTGCTGTTTGATGAAGTCTTGGGGAAGATTCTGTGTTGATAATGAGTCACTTCTTCTCCCAATGTTATAGTTCAAACATTTGAAAAGTTTTCCCCAGGCATCTGGTTGGCCACTGTGAGAACAGGGGGCTAGACTGGGTGAGACACTGGCCTGATCAAGCAGGCTGTTTGTATGTTAAAATATCTCTTACTCTTCTACCAAAGGTCCAGTGTGGTGTAGTGGTTCAGAGCGGTGGACTCTTAATCTGGGTTCGCATCTCCGCTCCTCCACATGCAGCCGCTGGGTGACCTTGGGCCAGTCACACTTCTCTGAAGTCTCTCAGCCCCACTCACCTCACAGAGTGTTTGTTGTGGGGGAGGAAGGGAAAGGAGAATGTTAGCCGCTTTGAGACTCCTTCGGGTAGTGATAAAGCAGGATATCAAATCCAAACAACAACAACAACAACTCCTCCTCCTCCTCCTCCTCCTCCTCCTCCTCCTCCTCCTCCTCCTCCTCTTCTTCTTCTTCTTCTTCTTCTTCTTCTTCTTCTTCTTCTTCTTCTTCCTGCCATGAAGCTCTGCAGTACTCTTTCAAGCACACTTTTGGCTCTACTGTGGTCTTTTTTTATGGCTCTTAATTTTCAGGTCTTTTACTGTTTTTCAAAGGCATCTGCCACTCAAAGAGGCCAAGATACGAGAGAGGTAGTTGCAGTATTCCTTTATGCAGACCTCAGCTTCTGCAGAAACAGGAAGCTGATAAGAACGATAAGCATGTAGGTGGATTCACACACTTGATTGCCTCACTCATAGGGCTGTGATGGATAAATGTCAGGCTCTCATACCTTTTGTCCGAGCATCATGGCATCTACACCGTCTTTTCATCCAAGGACCTCAGAAGTGTTTCATGTCATTCTCCCCACTCCTGTGATCATTCTGGGGACAACCTTGTGTGGTGGGGTTAGGCAGGGAGGTAGTCGAAGGTCATCGACCTGCTGGGATGAGCAGCATAGGATACAGCAGATCTCTGACTCATCCGAGCTCAGCTGGCATTGAATCCCCAACCCAGCTCAGCAGACGATATGCCAGTGAAACTTGCTCATCCTGGTACAACCAGGACGCAGCCACATAAGCCAAGGCTAGTGTCAGTCCCTAAAAGGGGATGTTCGTGTGTGTGTGTGTGTGTGTGTGTGTGAGAGAGAGAGAGAGAGAGAGAGAGAGAGAGAGAGAGAGAGAGAGAGAGAGAGAGAGAGACAGGACCAGAGGGGGATGGGAATTAGGCTGGATCCTAAGCCTGTTCACCTCAGTCACATGACGTGGCAATTTGGTGCAGAACAGTATTTTACAGCAGCGGTTCCCAATTTGGTGGTTTGCACACCCCAGCGCATCCACATAACCCACCTAGGGTTTTCAAAAGTATGGAGTCCATGGCTTGGCTTTTGAAAAACAGGGGGAACCCCTGTTTTAAAGGCTTGTTTTCTCTCTGCTAGGCTTGGGCAAAGCAGCAGCAGCCCTGCTACTGAACGGGGTTTGGATCTGGTGTAACGTTACGCCAGCTTAACTTAAACCAGATTGCGGCAGCTTCTTGTGCATAGGATTTCTCCCTTAGCTTGTTTGTACAATCTGAACATTTCGCACAAAGTTGAGCTCCTCATGGCAGCTCACAACAAATATATCACGTGCTGTATTTGGGGCCTACGCAAACGATTGCTCAGGGCTCCAAGTTGTCTTCTTGCACTCCAAGGCAAAGGGGACAGATCCATTTTTTGCCCTCTCATTCATCAAGTGTATAAAAAAAGAAAAGGAAGAAAACAGTGTCATGTTGGAAGGGTGATTATTTTCTCCTTTCTTTTTTGCATTCAGTTTTGGAAAGTTAAACAAACGGTTTTGCTTCCTGAGTTTTAAGCAGCCTTCAAGTTTCGTATTGATTTCCCTTCTACTGCCTCAGCATTTTCATGGATATGTGTGTTGTATGCATGTGTCAAGTCTGCAGTGTTTTGACTCTGTAATCTGCAGCCCACAGCAATAAAAATACCTCCATCTATGAGTGTGCTGCATGTTTGCTAATGGCTGGAAAGGTCAAGAGAATCATGATGTGATGACAGGATCTTTCCATAATAAAAACACGATATTGTATATGCTTATTTTGTCAGCTGGAAAAGTATATCAGATGAGATACCCATGCAGTGGAAGTTATCCCCAGTTCCATTCACCACATGGAGGCAGAATAAGGTCCCAAATAGTTTACTTCTGCAGAAGATAAGGCTTCAATAAAATTGTTCCAGGCATAGACATGTACATACAGCTTGGAGACTTTTGCGGATACAGATATATACAAGTACAAAATATCTCTCTTGCCCCAGCAATTCAAAACGTAACACATACTCTGACTCAAGAGGTGGACTCGCTCACTGACTCCAGACAAGACGACAGACTAACAAACTGGCATATCTTAATCAGTTATAGTTGGTGCTTGACCATGCATCTGTTTGCGTAGCTCATCCCTGGGATGATTTATACTCATGAAAGAGTTCCTCCAACCAGGGCTTTTATTCTGCCAAGGCTCACTGGAGCTCAGCTCTAAGGTGGGCACCTCTCAGGTTGCTGCCATTCTAAGAGAACAAGGTAGAAATTCATGGTGAGATCCAGCACCTCTTTTTTTAGAAAAATAGCACTGCCTCCAACAGATATTAAATGGTGGTGTGTGTCACAAGGGGCTCCTTGTGTGTGAATTATTTTACTTCTGTATGCAGATATATATAAAATTTTATAACATTATTCTTATCTCCAATTCTTCTGTTGTGTAAGGACAAGTCTCACTTCATTTCTGTGTTCCCAGATACACCTACCTGTATATCTAAAGCACACAATATGTAATATATGTATTCAAGTCTTGATTTTTTTCTAGAATCAGCTGCTTTTAACTGCTGTTGTGTTTATGTTTGTTTGACGTGTGGTTTTATGTTGATTTTATTGTTTATTTTGATGTAAACTGCCCTGGGAACCATTTGGTTGAAGAGTGATATATACCTTTTAAAACAAATATATTTTTCTGTGCCTTCAGTATGCGATGGGGTGGCGGTTTGATCTCTGCCTGATTGTTGCTTGTATTTTAAAGTGGAATGTGATGAATAAAATGCATTCATTTGCCCTTCATACTTGATGACTGCAGGCGTACTTTACGCTTGAAAGTCGTGAGTGAGTATGCCCAGAAGCCACATACAGAGTCAATGAGACTTGAAAACGATATGAGAAATGGTTGATGTTATTGAATTTAGTAATACAATATACGTCCGGAATTTCCTGGACATAGCCAGGAATTGGCCATCCAAAATACTGTCCGGTAGTAGTGGCTTAAATGTCCAGGGGAATCCAGACATGTGCCGTGTTGGCAGTGTAGATTTTGGTGAATTTAATATAGCTCAAAAACTTACTTGCGTCAACAACTTTGTGCCCCCCCCGCCCCCGCCAAAAAAGACAGGAAAAAGAGAGAGAAAAATGCTCAACAATCCAGATTTTCACTTTTTGAAATATGGCAACCCTACCTACATGTGGAAGGGGTGCGGGTGGCGCTGTAGGTTAAACCACTGAGCCTAGGACTTGCCGATCAGAAGGTAGGTGGTTCGAATTCCCACGGCGGGGTGAGCTCCCATTGCTCAGTCCCTGCTCCTGCCAACCTAGCAGTTCGATAGCATGTCAAAGTGCAAGTAGATTAATAGGTACTGCTACAGTGGGAAGGTAAACGGCGTTTCCATGCGCTGCTCTGGTTCGCCAGAAGCAGCTTAGTCCTGCTGGCCACATGACCCGGAAGCTGTATGCCGGCTCCCTCGGCCAATAAAGCGAGATGAGCGCCGCAACCCCAGAGTTGGTCACGACTGGACCTAATGGTCGGGGGTCCCTTTACCTTTACCTACATGTGGCAATTTCTATGTGGATGTTTCTCATCTTGTTGAGTCTTCAAGGCTGTTGTTGGCATACGTCTGTCTCGAGAGACAATGGAGTGTGCTTCTGAGGGTGAAGACAAACCGTTGAATTAACAGCACTAAAGTGACCTCCCCAAAGCCAGGGCAGTGTTTATGGAGGTCCTGGGCTGCCCAGATGACATGACCCTCCTCTCAACCTCACTGGTGTGGTCCAAAGGAAAGCAGAGCAATACGTTTGGCATCAGCTTGGCTGCAGGAGTTTCCTGAAGGAGGCGTACAAGTCTCCATACAACTGTCTTAGGGACCTCACTCTGGATTTGTGTAGGGTTTACTCCTTAGCCTTTTCTTCTCCTGAATATATCCTTCAAGGCAGTGGAGGTTTAGGATCAGAGTTTTCCTTCTAGATGGGAACCCTTCCCCATCTGCCCTTTGTTCAACGTGGCATACATAGTTTTCTCCATTCTCATTTCATTCTGAGAACAACCCTGTGAGATAGTGACCGGCCCAAGTTTAACCGGTGAGCCTTACAGGTGAGTAGGGATTTTAACCTTGGTCTCCCACATTCTAGCCTGACTCTCTGACCCACTACACCAGGGGTCTCCAACCTTTCAGGACTAGTGGGCCCATTTTGACTTTTGTAAGAGTGCCGGGGCGCCAGTCACAACATGGCTGCCATGGAAGGCATGTGGCATAACACAACATGGCCACATGAGCAAAGGTACAAGGCTTTGCAGGCACCACTGATCAGCTGGCCTGCTAAGTCCCCTTTCAGCAGGGAGCTGTGCCTTTGCCTCCAATACCTGATGTTATATAGTATGCCGTCAGGTGTATGGCCTGGGGAAAATGTTGGGCCTTGTTGGGCCCACAGTCCAGAGAGCAGCAAGAGAGTTTGCCATTGTCGTGGGTCCAAATGTTTCTTATGGCCAAGATGAGAGTAGCAGAGAGGTTGTGGATTTTTTTAGTGGGTTTTTAGTGGGGGGTTTTAAGTCCCACATCATTGGTGGGAGATAAACCCAACAACCCCCACCCCCAATGTATTTTTAGACCTAAAATGATAAAAGTTACAATAAATGTTTAAAGTGTTTATAATAACCAGCGGCTACCCTAGGCTGACTCTTCTCTCTCATTTCTCTCTCTATTGCGCTGCCCCCAGAGGGTTTTGGGTTTAATTTAATGGTTCCAGCGCATACATTGTAGTGAAAAGGAGCATCGTATTGCTCTTGGAAGAGAGCTTCACACGTTTCCCGGAGAAGTTAATCTTCCTGTGTGACAAATGTAATGGATTTTATGTCCTTTCTCCCCCTTTTGCACAACCTCCTGCTTGAGTGTACAGTATCATGAGGCTGAAAGCGTCCAGTATCTTCAAGCGATGTAACAACTCAATAAAATACCATTTTGTTGTGGTGTGGAGTCCTGTGATGAACTGCCTCATGTGAAAACAATATTGCTGTCTATTATAAGAGATAGATGATAGATGATAGATAGATAGATAGATAGATAGATAGATGATAGATAGATGATAGATAGATAGATAGATAGATAGATAGATAGATAGATAGATAGATAGATGATAGATAGATAAAGGTAAAGTGACCCCTGACCGTTAGGTCCAGGCGTGACCTGGGGTTGCGGCGCTCATCTCGCTTTATTGGCCGAGGGAGCTTTATTGGCCGTACAGCTTCTGGGTCATGTGGCCAGCATGGCTAAGCCGCTTCTGGCGAACCAGAGCAGCACACGGAAATGCTGTTTACCTTCCTGCCAGAGCTGTACCTATTTATCTACTTGCACTTGATGTGCTTTCAAACTGCTAGGTTGGCAGGAGCAGGAACCAAGCAATGGGAGCTCACCCCGTTGCGGGGATTTGAACCACTGACCTTCTGATCGGTAAGCCCTTAGGGTCTGTGGTTTAACCCACAGCGCCACCCGTGTCCCGATAGATAGATAGATGATAGATAGATAGATAGATAGATAGATGATAGATGATAGATGATAGATAGATAGATAGATAGATGATGATTGATAGATAGATAGATAGATAGATAGATAGATGATAGATAGATATAGATGATAGACCTAATAAGTGAGTATGGGAGTGCAGCCTCTGTTGCTACCATGTTCCATCCCTAGGGAGAATGAGGAGGAGAAATGGCAACTTCTATTCAGCCAGGGAGATTGAAACAAGCTTGGATGTTCTGAAATATATATATGCTTGCTT
This sequence comes from Podarcis melisellensis, assembly GCF_964234715.1. NCBI lineage: Eukaryota > Metazoa > Chordata > Lepidosauria > Squamata > Lacertidae > Podarcis > Podarcis melisellensis. Next base: position 15,187,568 of record NC_138537.1, read on the forward strand.
CAGCTTTTCAGAGCTTCCGAGTGACCGGAGTCCAAGACCGGAGACATTGCAACAAGAGGTGTCGCATGCATGTTCAAGGCGCCACCACCTAACATACAAAATGTTCTTTCAGCCTTGGTGTGACAACCATAAAACAACACTAGGCCTCTCCAGGGATTCATGCAAAGTATCCATGGGGAAGGGGGTGGTGTGGGGCTGTGTGTGCTGCCCTACAACTTCCACCTCTAACCTTCCTTCGCTGAGTGAAAAGTTCGGGGTTTTGTGGGGGGTTGTCAGTACACTTAGTGTAAGCTGTTTACAATCCTCCTTGTGATCAGGAACCTGCTTGTTGCAGGGCGTTCTGGGTGGAGGGGCCAGACCCCCCACAGTCTGCCCACAGCTCTGAGATTTACCTCTGCCTTACATCACAGATGCCACATAATACCTGTTACGCATTTGTAAGAACTCAGTCGTTTAGTATGGCAGACCCGACAACTTCGGAACTCCCTGCCTATTGAGACCAAGCAGGTACCTTCGCTGTAGTCCTTTTGGCACCTGCTAAAAACATTCCTGATAAGACAAACCTACCCAGATACTTAGAAAGTTGAGGCAATTTTAATGTTTTAGTCAGGGCTTTTTTTTCCAGCTGGAACTCGCCTCTCAGGTGGGTGCCATTGCCATTCTAGGAGAACAAGGGAGTGTTTATGGTGAATTCTGGCACATCTTTTTCTGGAAAAATAGCACTGGTTTTAGTATTTCAACTTTTGTGTGTTTTAAGGAAGGGTTGTAATTTTTTTCCTGATTTTCCTGTTTTACCATTTATAAACCGCTTTGAGGTTTGTTTGTTTGTTTGTTTGTTTGTTTGTTTTACAATCAAGCGGCATATAAATCAAGTAGTAAACTAAATAAATAAATGTAAAGTAAGAACTCCTGATGAGGGCTTCCACATTGTTGCTCTAAAACAACTTAGTTTTATTGGTGTACTGTCAAGACTTTTTAAAGGGACGCTCAAAAGCAGTAGAAGCTCTTAGGTCTCAAACCCACCCTTTTGCCATTGAAGAGAAAGTATGTAATTCTGCTTTCATTTAAAAAAGGGAGGGGAGGCTGTCTGAAATAGGTTTGCTGCATATTATAGCTAGAGATCCTGAAATATGAGCAATCTGTAATAATTATGGGCTGCATTCACGTTCTGTAGCTCTCACTCCTGTCTCTTACAAGTGGTGATTACAAGTGGTGTGTGAACTCAGATGTTACAGTTAAAAAACTGGAAAAATATTTTGAGATCTTGGGTGGGGTGGGGAGAGAACCCAGTAGGGATGGTTAATTTGTGGCACACTAGACGGGGTAGGGCCAGAGACCCCAAGGGTGTTTTTTGATGGAAATGCAAGATTTCTAGACTTCGGTGAGACTTAGGAATGAGTAGTAATCAAGCAAAGGACTGAAGGGAGTGGGCAGGGGGGGTGCATTGACAGTTGGAAGGCAACGCCCGGAGAGCAGGAGGAGAAATGCATCTGGAGCAAATAAGATATGCAGGTTTGACTGATAAGCGAAAGGAGTGCACTGCCAAAATGCTCTGGCAACACCCAATGAGGCCATAAGGCAAAGGGGGGAATATGATATGATACGTTACTGGTGGTGGGGTGGTGCTGCTAGGGTATAAAAACTGCTTGCTTACGTGTTTTAGACGCCCCCAGCCTTTGGAAATAATTCCGCTGGTGGTCTCTGCGCAGATCACAATAAACTTTTTCTCCGAAGGAACTGAATCCCTGGTGCTTCTTTGTCACCTCTGTGTCCTGGGTAAGCGGGCAAATGGATCCCAAGTAATTAAGGCTTCAGATTTGGGGGCTCGTCCGGGATTTGCCCATACCCATTGGACCGGAGGCCAGGCTCGACCGCGGTGAACAGCTTGGGCTGGTGCTCGCAGCTCCAAGCGCGCACCCTGCCAGTTTGTAGGGGGAGCTAGCCACACCGTCCCAAAGTGGAGACACCCGGTCAAGGGAGAAAAACGACGGCCGAGGAAAGGGACCCACAACGGGAGAAAGGTGAGCTCTAAGGGAAAGGGACTAGAGGCTTGATCAACCTCACCTGGCCGTGGCAGTAAAAGTGCCGCCAGGAGGGTAGGAGGGGAGGACAGAGGGGAGCCTGTGTTGTGTGTGGTGTGAAAGGATGAATGTATATGTGAGGCCGGGGCTTAGCGTCCCCATGGCCAAGCGTGTGTAGGATTGTGAGTTTCTTGGCAGCGCGAGCTCGCCAAGCCACAGTCTGTAGCAAAACCGGTGTGTTTGAAGAGAAGTCCCGTATAGGAGCAGAGTATTTTGTTAGACATGGGATCTGGAGGCAGTAAATGTACCCCTTTGCAGTGTTTACTGGATAACTGGAGAACAGCTACAAAACATGACTATTGGGGTTTTAAGTTGCAGAAAGAGAGACTTAGAACTTTATGTGAAGTACTGGCTGGCCATCAGAGGGCACTCTCGACCTGCAGTTAATAGACCCCCTGTGGCAAAATATAGTTAATGTTCACCCGGACCAGATTCCTTATATTTCCACCTGGAAAACTAATGTGGGAAAAAATCCCTCGTGGCTGGAATCCTGCCGCAGTAGAATAGACCAGGGCGCCCGCCTGTGTGCGGTCAGAACGAAGCCAAAACCCCAGGTCTTACAGGACCTGGAAGAAGAAGGTGTATTGAGACCTCCTCCCCCATATGCCCCACCAACGGCAGTGCCAGGGGAGGCCAAAGATGATGAATCAGATGAGGAAAAGGGAGAGGATGAGGAGTTTAGACAGACTATTGGAAAGTTGACAAAGGGTGGAAAGAGGTGGACTGAAGAACAAAGGAAAAGAGTTAGAGATTTTGTAAATGACTTTAAGGAAGAAATAGACGTTAGTGGGCACTTAGTGAGTGCCGCAGAGTGTAAAAGGGAGCAATGGAAGAAGAAACAGAGACATTGGGAACAGGCTTGGGATAGAGCTGCCCTGCATAAGGCAGCCAAGAAACAAAAGGAGAGAGCAGAGAAGATAGCCCCCCTGCGCCGGGTTTATGACCCACCGGGACCCCCAGGGGTGAACGGGGCGCCAGCGCCACGAACATATACGGTCCAACATGTGCCTTTCTCAAGTGCAGATGTATGTAATTGGCGCAATCAGAATCCCTCTTTTGAGGAGAACCCAGCGAAAATTATAAAATTGTTTGAAGGGATTTTTAAAACTTATAATCCCACTTATGATGATTTAGAATATCTCCTGGACTCACTACTAACTACAGAAGAAACTAGGAGAGTCCACACTGAGGCAAGAGCGCATTTGCGGGCTCAAAACCTGGGTGAGGTGGCCATAAATATCGCCTACCCCCGAGAAACCCCTAACTGGGATTACCAAGAAGTGGGAGGCCAAAATTCTTTAAATACGTACCGCCAACATGTATTGACTGGGATGAGGCGGGCCTCCCGGAAGCCTACTAATTTGATGAGAGTTAGGGAAGTAATTCAGAAGCCTGAAGAACCACCTGGAGCGTATTTAGAAAGACTGAAAGAGGCATATAGACAGTATACTCCCCTGGACCCAGATGACGGAGCAAATGCCCCCATTTTGAAGGCCGCCTTTGTAGCCCAGGCAGCTGCCGATATTCGCCGAAAAATCCAGAAGAATGAAGGGTTCATGGGACATTCTTTGGAGTGGATGTTAGAAATAGCACAGACTACTTATAACCAGAGAGAGGAGGAAGCTCAGAAAAAGAAAGAGAAATACCAAGCTAGGAAGTTAATGGCGCTACGGACTAGCGGTCCTTTGGGAGGAGAAGCAACCCGGGGAGGAGGGCGAAATCGCTTGGGACGGAACCAATGCGCGATCTGCCGGCAGGAAGGGCACTGGAAACGGGAGTGCCCGCAAGCACAACAAGAAGCCAGGGGACGAGGAGCTAGGATATCCGAACCCGCCCAGGCTACACCAGGCCCAGGTCCAAGACCCTGGGCTCCTGGGAATCAAGGGAGGGGTAGAGGAAGAGGCCAAGGGCCTCCATGGATGCCACCACTGCAGCGGCAGCCGGGAGCCATGAGCCTGAGGGAAGATGAAGAGACTTATTAGGACAGACCGGGCCCAGCTGATATAGGTTCCCGTGAGCCCATGGTCAAGATACAAGCAGGGAACCAAATGATGCCTTTTTTAGTGGACACAGGAGCGGCTTACTCTGTCGTCCCAATCCCCATGACTAAGCCTACCACCAAAACAATCAGTGTAATTGGGGCAACTGGGAAATCACAAAAAGCCCCCTTTCTACAGCCTGTAACTTGTAAATTAGGAGGCCAGGTAGTACAACATAAATTCTTGTACATTCCGGAATGCCCCATCCCATTGTTGGGCCGAGACTTATTGGCAAAACTACAAGCTCAAATTTTCTTCAACCCATCTGGGGAAGTTGCCATGTCCACTGGGCCCATCGGAGAGTGGGCCTTAGAGGTACCATTGAGGGAACATTGGCGCCTCATGATGGTAGAAGAAGAGGAGGGAATTGTCCCTGATGAACTCCTCAATGAGGTAAACCCTGAAGTGTGGGCAGAGGACAACCCCCCCGGCATGGCCAAAAATATACCTCCAATAATTGTAAAGCCAAAGCCATTTGCCAACCCAGTAGCTGTGAACCAATATCCTATCCCGAGGGCGGCAGCAGAGGGAGTATGGACCCATCTAGCTCGGCTTCTTCAGTATGGCATTCTGAAACCATGCCAGTCACAGTGGAACACCCCCTTACTCCCTGTAAAGAAGGAGGGAGGAGCATACAGACCAGTCCAGGATTTGAGGCTGGTGAATCAGGCCGTGGAAACGCTCCATCCAAATGTGCCAAACCCATACACATTATTGAGCCTTATTCCACCAACAGCTCAGTGCTTCACAGTGCTGGATTTAAAAGATGCATTTTTCTGCTGCAGATTAGCAGAAGAAAGTCAGCCTTTATTCGCATTTCAATGGACTGACCCAGGGACTGGCACTAAGGTTCAATACACCTGGACTAGGCTCCCACAGGGGTTCAAGAATTCCCCAACCCTTTTTGGGGTGGCATTGGCCTCAGATTTGGCTAACTTCCCCACCTCCCCAACCAGGGTCTTATTGCAGTACTCAGATGACCTTTTATTGGCGTGTTTGGACAAAACAACATGCATGAAAGCCACCAAGGACTTGTTAAACCACCTGGCTGAGGCTGGATACCGGGTATCCAAGAAAAAGGCGCAGATATGTCAACCAACTGTAAAATACCTTGGTTTTGACATCTCTCACCAACAGCGAACTCTAAGGGAGGAAAGAAAACAGGCTATTATCCAAATACCAGAGCCAAAAAACCGCAGGGAGCTCCGTGGTTTTCTGGGATCCGCAGGGTTCTGTAGGATATGGATACCTAACTACAGCAGCATTGCTCGGCCCCTGCATGAGTCAACTAGGGGAACAGAGAAGGATCCTTTTATATGGGGCAGGGAACAGCAGCAGGCTTTTCAGGATCTCAAAGTGGCATTACAACAAGCCCCAGCGCTTGGCATCCCAAACCCCGAGAAGCCTTTTACCCTGTTCATAGATGAAGACCAGGGGGTAGCCAAGGGAGTTTTATGCCAGAAACTGGGAAATTGGCAGCAACCCGTTGCATACTTGTCAGAGAGGCTAACCTCAACAGAACAAGGGTTGCCCCCCCTGTATGAGAGCGGTTGTGGCAGTGGCCACCCTACTCACAAAGGCAGATAAATTCACGTTCGGACAAGACACCACTTGTGTGACTCCACACGCAGTCCCAGCCTTACTTGACATGAAAGGCACCTATTTCCTATCACAAGCAAAAATGAGGAAGTGCCAGATGCTGTTATTACATCCACGCCTGAAGTTTCAGGTTACCACAGCCCTTAACCCAGCTACCTTATTACCGGTAGGAGAAGGTGAGGGACCGACCCATGATTGTGTAGAGGTCATGGATGAAGTGTATTCCAGCAGGCCTGACCTTAAGGATGAGGCAAACCCACATTGGCCTTCATGGTTTGTGGATTGTGGATGGAGCAGCTTTGTTGAGGCTGGACAGCGAAAGGCAGGATATGCAGTGGTAGCCCTTGAAAACAATGTGGTTGAGGCCAGTTCACTCCCACTGGGAACCTCAGCCCAACTGGCTGAAATAACGGCACTTACCAGGGCCCTGTGTCTAGCAAAAGGGGAAAAGATCAATATTTATACTGACTCAAAGTACGCTTTCCTCACCCTGCATGCCCACGGGGCACTGTGGAAGGAAAGAGGTCTGCTCACCTCCAGAGGGGGTCAAGTGGCGCACCCTCAGGCGCTCTTAGACCTTCTGGACGCTGTCTGGGAACCTGAAGCAGTGGCAGAGATACACTGTTATGGACACAAAACTGGACCTAGTGAAGAGGCCAGGGGAAACCGCCTGGCTGACCGGGTAGCAAAGGAAGCAGCCCGGGGTTCATCCCCAACACCTTTCATTGGGGCCCTGGTACCAGAAGAAATTCTGGATAGCACCTTGAAACCAAGGTACTCTGCCCATGAGGTGGCTACCGCAGACGCTGAGGAGCTAAGGCTCTCTAAAGAAGGATGGTATCTCACCCCTGATGACCGGATATGGATCCCAGGATCATTATCCCGGCAAGTAATTCAGCGGTACCATGAGTCCACCCATGTGGGACCTGATGCCACGACCAAGCAGCTGGAAAAGTGTTTTTATGTGGCCAACCTTTACCAACTGGCTGCCCAAGCTTCCAGGAAATGCATGTTGTGCCAAAGGAACAACCCTAGAACTGGACACTTGGCTCCACCAGGAGTTCAGCACAGTGGGATGGCACCCATGGAGGACCTTGTTGTGGACTTTACTGAATTACCTCGATGTGGATTGTATCATTATTTGCTTGTGGCAGTATGTACGTACACAGGCGCCCAGCGGACGACCGCTCTGCTGGTATCACTCCGGACCTCTAGGCACGGCTGGAGAAGTGGATAGGAGGAGCGCCCGCCGGCAGCGCTCCCAACGTACCTGCAGTTCGAGTAACACCACCTGATAATGTTTTAAATTCCGAAAGAACTCTAGTGTGTATTATTTGGTGTGAGGAAGAGCCCGTGGGTATTTTGACACCAAGTGCCACCTACTCTTGTGGGTGTGTGGTAATCTACCAACCTTGGGCTCCTTCCCCGTGGGGCTTGTGTTTGCCCTCCACCCACCAAGGATATAGTCACCCCGCAGGACTAGAAGGGTTCTATTTGCATACTATAGGTTTTGATCCTTGGAGGTTTCCACGACCCCTTTTATCCTGATCGCCCTGAACGCCCAGGCAGGCCAAATCCTTCCCCAGACCCTTATCATGATTAAGGAATGGTGGGAGGAACCTTGGAACCATCGGGCATGGTGGATAGGGGTGACATGTACTGCCTTGATTATATGGATGCTGTTATATTTCTGTTGGCACGAACGCCATAGGTTTTCTGGAAGGAAGCGATCCCCCTCCATCCCCTTGATGATCCTTCTCCTATTTATGGTGGGAGAATCCACTCCCAAGGCCAAATGCTTCCAGGCCTTAAATCGTAATAGCATTTTCCCCACACATGAAATGAGAAGACAGGGGGCTCAGAGTCTCTATAACAAGTGGCTTCAATTGGCAGAAAAAGTAGCCCATGTTCCTGTACAAACTTGGGAAGGAAGGATGGGATATGTCCTACTAGACAATTTCCTCCCAACAGGGTGGCTCCGGGGGCTCTTTGCTATGCTTATGGGACCTTTGCTAATTTTGCTTTTGCTCTGCTTCTGTATTCCCTGCTTTTGCAACAGATGATGCAAAAAATGATGTCCCGAATGATGGGACCCCGTGTGATTGCCCTCATGCGAGAGTATAGGCCTATCCCTGCGAACGAACCTATGGATTAGGTTGTTCAGAAGAAGAGGAGGGAAATGAAGGGAGTGGGCAGGGGGGGTGCATTGACAGTTGGAAGGCAACGCCCGGAGAGCAGGAGGAGAAATGCATCTGGAGCAAATAAGATATGCAGGTTTGACTGATAAGCGAAAGGAGTGCACTGCCAAAATGCTCTGGCAACACCCAATGAGGCCATAAGGCAAAGGGGGGAATATGATATGATACGTTACTGGTGGTGGGGTGGTTGGGAGGTGCTGCTAGGGTATAAAAACTGCTTGCTTACGTGTTTTAGACGCCCCCAGCCTTTGGAAATAATTCCGCTGGTGGTCTCTGCGCAGATCACAATAAACTTTTTCTCCGAAGGAACTGAATCCCTGGTGCTTCTTTGTCACCTCTGTGTCCTGGGTAAGCGGGCAAATGGATCCCAAGTAATTAAGGCTTCAGGACCACAGCCCAAGTACACAGTCCTCCCTTTCACTGCTGGAAAAGAGAAACACAACTTGATTTGTGTTTTTCTTTTTCCTTTGAAATGCCAACAGCTTACATTTCTCTGACATTTCATTCAATTAAATTTCTGCTTGCTTCTCGCAACCGATAAAAATCCGTCTTCGGAAACCTTGAATGTCTGCTCTATCAACCTGCTATCAATAACCCTTTGGCTGTTTAGTCGTAGCTCATTGCTCTGAACAATAAGAGAGTCAGAATGGAAATAGATTTCTTTGAATTGCTGGGCTTTCTGTCCCTAAGGCCGTCTTGCCCTGCCCATCTCCCTCCCTCAGTGCTTTTACACTTCATATGAATACTTTATGCCCTAATACCCCATCCTTACTGTTAGGGCAGGAGTAATACTAACTGCTTGTGATGCCAATTGAGAGCCAGAATCCCTCCCCTCCCCGCCCTTTAAAGGGTGATTATTTCATTTCAGTTTTCAAAATCTGATAATCCAGTTCTTTCTTAGGAGTTTTAAAGTTGCTTTGAGACATCGACGTATTGAAAGTGATGAATAAATGTAATAAATAATCGCAACAATTTATTCTTCCTTGCGTTAACCATGATTTTGCATTTCGTGTCCACTGGTGCAAACCATGGTTCCTTTGCAAGCCAAAGACAGAAACCATGGTTTGAAAAGGATCTTCTTGATGTAACTGCAGCATGTAGCGTTCGTTATAAAAAAGCTCTTTTCATGAAAATATTCCCTTGATTGGGAATCAAAGTCCTCATCCTTGCATCTGTTATTTTGTTTGTTTTCTCTGTGGGTTTACAGTCCATGGTAACGAGGGAGCCTGGTTTCTAGCAGCCATATTTTGTGTTGGTACACAAATGTGAAACTGAGATGGGAAGAGAGAATTGGTTGAAACTGACGCTCACACTTGCCTCATTGCAACCGTTTCCTTAGCTCACTGAGCTAATGACGCATTCTGAGCTCAACAGAGCTAATCAAATTATTTGTGGCTTGTAGTTTAATGCTAGCACATCCAATTCTTCTATAAGATCATTTTCAGTTCATAATTAAATGGGTGTAATAATAGACTACTACAACTTTAAAATAGGTTATTTGGAAAGCCTCTTACACTATGGGATTTTTGTTTTCTACATGGTTAAGGGTTTGTCTACTATTTTTTTTTCTTGTGACCAGGAAACAGAACATGATTATTACTCCTCATTCAAGTAATATTGGTTTTCATTATGCAATTAAATTCATACACATACCACAAAATAAACTTGACTATAAAGTGGTATAAATAATAATAATAATAATAATAATAATAATAATAATAATAATAATAATATCAAGGTTCATTTACAACAACAATAAAAAAGAATTTTCACTATATTTGGTGTTTCATCTCCTTTTACAAACTTACCTTCTAACATAAGTCAGAATGACCATGGCGAAAGAGTCCTTTGATGTATTTTTCTAGCACAAAGACTTTGTGCAGATTCACACCATAAAATTAAAGCATGCCCAATGCACATCTCAAATACATGAATCCTGGGAACTGTAGCTTCATCTCACAGGGCCACAGTTCCTAGTACTATATTTCAGGGAACGTAATGTGTTTTAAATGTGTACTGGGTGTGCTTTTAATGTGCAGTGCAGATCTGCCTGCATTTTCTTCCCGTTTCCAGTGTTTTGTACATTTGGAGCAGCTGTGAAACTTTCTGGTACCATTTCTGCCTGCCTTTCTCAAATTAATCCTCATACCCATTAATAAATGTGGGTTGTGAATCATGAAGTCATTTTGCTGGGCAGGAGTGCCAGCTTGGCCCCACGGCCATGGATGCCTGGGGCCATGGGTGCCATGCAGTGTGCATGGCCCTGGCACTGAAATTTGTGGGCGCCCGGCCCCTTCATGGGGAATTTTGTGAGTGCTTGGGTGTGTGTTTGGGGGAAGAGGGCTACAGTGGTACCTCAGGTTACATACGCTTCAGGTTACATACACTTCAGGTTACATATGCTTCAGGTTACAGACTCCGCTAACCCAGAAATAGTGCTTCAGGTTAAGAACTTTGCTTCAGGATCAGAACAGAAATCGTGCTCTTGCGGCGCGGCAGCAGCGGCAGGCCCCATTAGCTAAAGTTGTGCTTTAGGTTAAGAACAGTTTCAGGTTAAGAACGGACCTCCGGAACGAATTAAGTACTTAACCCGGGATACCACTGTATTACCATTTTTCCAATGCCCTCATCAGCTTTGTTGCCACTTGAAAAGAATGCCCATGAAGATTTTTACCCGCTGCCCTAATCTAGTACCAATCAGGGAATGAATCTGAGTTTGAGTGCTCATAGGCAAGTAAGTTGTTTCCTCCAAGTTCTTGGCTCAACTCTTTTTTAAAATCCCAGGAGAGGCACATCATGCTAAAAAGTTGAAGGGCAGATCTCTGTTCTGCGGACGTGTGACCCAGAGTAACCAGCAACGACTTGTAATATTGATGGCACCTGCAGTCGCTCCAGTACTTCAATGCAAACAACATCTAAATTGTGAAAGCCAGTCCCAGGTAGGGAATAGAGGCTTAGCTAAAGCCACTCAGAAAATCCGGAGCTCTTTGGTTAGTGTTTAGTAGCTGATCTCACCGGAGTATGCTGGCTTTCCAAGCAGCTGAGTACTTGAGCATCTTTGCTGTATTGATTCCATAGGATGAGCAATATGGCAGAGGGAGAGGTCATATATCTTCCGCAGCTTTAATTCTTTCTTTAAATAGCTGTAAGCAATTTACTTGGTCCTTTATTACCAGTGTTTACAGCAAACTGTGTAAATATGGATTTTCAAAGCAGCAAAATACAGGAGTGTCAGCCCAACAAATGAATGCAAATGATTCAATTTTGTACTCGGAGGGTCCACAGTGCTCCACTATATTATTGGGTTTTCAAACTGAAATTGATCCACTTAAATGGATTTCTGTGTTTCGCTGCTTTTTTCTTGTCTTCAGAGCTCTGCTTTAGGGTGATTCCCCATTACATGGAAACATTAGAGGTGCATCTTTTGATTTCAAAAATGGTTCACCCCAGCCTTGTCCTGGGGATGGATCCAGAGTGGAACCTGAACACATCTTTCAGATTGGGGTAGATAGCCTGCATGGAATCTTACAGGTTTGGAGACAGAAATTGGCAGCTTGACAAATTCTGGTCTTGTGGGTATTGGTACGAGCTTCTTTACATAGCTCAAATTTCCTGCAGGACCAAGAAATACCAGCTTGTTGGCCACCATAAAAACATGGCATTTGTTAGCAGAGTTCAGGAAACAATGTACAGTACAATCCTAACATGTTTACTTAGGAGAAAGTTCGACTGAACGAAATAGGAGCTTACTCCCTACTCTAGTAGGTGTGCTTAAGATTGCAGTCTTAGTTGATTTAACAGGTGTTATGTACTGAAGTTCTCACCCTGGGCCAGCAGGGGGATATTGTAGATAGTTTTCACTCAGGTCCACATATGCAAATAAGGGATTGAAAGTGACTTTCAGTGATTGGATAGTTACGTGGCCAGCATGACTAAGCTGTTTCTGGTGAACCAGAGCAGTGCACGGAAACACTGTTTACCTTCCCGCCAGAGCAGTACCTATTTATCTACTTGCACTACATGTTTTCAAACTGCTAGATGGGCAGGAGCTGGGACCAAGCAATGGGAGCTTACCCCATCGCGGGGATTCAAACCGCCGACCTTCTGATCGGCAAGCCCTAGGTTCTGTGGTTTATGCCTTACACCTGCCCTAATCACTCTGGGTGGGAGGATTTGGATATTCTCAAAATACGCCTGACATAGCATTGCACAAGAGCATTGCTGGAAAATTTAACAACATATCAGTGCATCGCTGCTGCCTGCTGTCAGGTAAGCACCCTAGGGCTCACTGACCTTTGGGAACATCCATCAGAAGGCAAAGGGCCCCCTCAAAAATGAAACTCACCCTGCCTCTACCACATATTTTCATATTGTCCATCCATCTGGGGAGCTTCCTTTCACAAAAGCATGTACTGTATAGGAAAGTCTTTGATCATAAGTTCTGGGAAGGGGCCTCCATGTTGTGAACAATATAGGAACCCAATGCCCTCTTTCCAAAGATTGCTGGGCTGGATTTGACCCTGCTCAGATCCTTCACTTTTTGTGTCCTTAAGCAAGAATGTGCATACTTGGGATCGCATATTAAGTGTAACCTCAATAGACCTTCTTGTTTTGTATATTTAAAACACATTGGTTAATACTGCGGCTTCTAGGAAAGAAAGAAAGAAAGAAAGAAAGAAAGAAAGAAAGAAAGAAAGAAAGAAAGAAAGAAAGAAAGAACACTATAAAGTACTCATAGTACAGTAGATGCTAAGTAAATGTTCCTCAAAGGCTGTATTCATTATGTAGAAATGGAGAGCGAGCTATTTGTCTCCTCATAATTGTGAGGAGATTCTTCGGCCTTCCCTCCCCAACCACACTTTTCATTTCCAGTCCAGCTATTTGGTTAGTGCTTATTTATGAACTCCGCTGTACTAAGGTGCTGCTTAATTGCAGCGCATTTTGTTTGTTTTGCCTTTTTCCTAATTAAAAAAACCTCATGTTCCTCATTTGTTCAAAACCTGACGATTTTTTGCTCTCTAATACAAATATTCAGGTACCGTAATTAGCCCTGTAGATAATTTTGCAATTGCAGCGTAAAACCTTGGGGGGGGGGGACACCTTGGTAGTAATTATTAACCTTTTTATTTTTTGACGCATGTAATTTAATAATACCTACAGCAGTAAGGCTCTTTAAAGAGATGCTTTTATTGACTTTCAGTTACCTAATTTGGCGTTGTTTCTAGTTGTTTGGGCTTTGAAAGTTGTACAGGTTCCATTCAGAAATAGGGAAAAACCAACCCATGAAGAAAGGCAAGCAATTTCCCACTTGCTTTGTGAAGCAGGAGTTGTGAGCTTTCTTCCCTTGTGGTGTCCATGATACAAAGGGTATGCCTGAGAGAGATAAAAGCCAATTTTTAGAAGTCTACTAAAACATAGTTCCTGCTGTTTTGACTGTTAACCTGTCAACATGGCCAAAACCACCTCTCTTTCACTGCCTGCAAATAGGCTAATGCATCTGGGAAGCCATTTTTGATCATCACAAGTAGACTCGCCTTTCCTCAATAAAAGGGCTGGTGCCAGGATTTATGGTTGGTGTTGCCCGCCCATAATAATAATAATTTATTTATATGCTGCCCATCTGACTGGGTTGCCCCAGGCACTTTGGGCAGTTCCCAACAAAAAATAGTAAAAACACAATACAATATTAATACAATATCACACACTTTAAAGCTTCCCTGAACAAGGCTGCCTTCAGGTGTCTTCTAAAAGTCAGGTACAGTGGTACCTCGGGTTACATACACTTCAGGTTACAATGCTTCAGGTTACAGACTCCGCTAACACAGAAATAGTACCTCGGGTTAAGAACTTTGCTTCAGGATGAGAACAGAAATCGGGCTCCGGCGGCGTGGTGGCAGCAGGAGGCCCCATTAGCTAAAATGGTGCTTCAGGTTAAGAACAGTTTCAGGTTAAGAACAGACCTCCGGAACGAATTAAGTACTTAACCCAAGTTACCACTGTAGTTGTTTTATTTCCTTGACATCTGAAGGGAGGGCATTCCACAGGGTGGACAAGGCCACTACCGACAAGGCCCTCTGCCTGGTTCCCTGTAACTTTGCTTCTCTCAGTGAGCGAACCACCTCAGTGTCCAGGCTGAACGATGGGGTTGGAGATGCTCCTTGAATTATACGGGGCTGATGCTGTTTGGAGCTTTCCTAAACTTCCATCACAGTGCCTCTGGAGCCCCAGCGTGACAATCACCTTGGGTCATTATGTCAGGGCCCCAGAGATATTGTAGGGGCAGTGGGGATAGCCACAGCCAGCTGGCCTCCAACCCTGAGAGTATACTAAGCCTAGAAGGTTGCAGCCAGTATTTTGGGTCGATGAGAGAGTAGGCAATGTACCCTCCTTGGGGCTTGGCCTGTAGGAGCTGTACAGTGTTACCTACTCCTGACATATACCTGGGATGGAGGACTCCACAAAAGGTGTTCAGGGTGTTATCAGCAGGGTTGTGTGTTGTTATTTATTATTATTTATTAAATTTGTACATCTCCCTATACCCACAGGTCTCACAACATAAAAACACAATACAAAAACACAGAATGCGTAATAAAAATAAAATTAATCTGTCCAAGTGATATCGGCTTGATTCACGGTTTCCATTAACCTGCTGGAGCCCCCAGAGCACATCCTTCTTCCGTGTCCTGCTCACCTGCTAGAACTGAAGTCAGTGGGGAACTCCCTGCATGTCCATTGAATGCCCAAGGGATTTCTGTAACCTAAGATGTTCTTCCCTTGCTTTAGCCAACATCCCAGACCGGCTTTGTTGAATTGCCATCTGTACAAACAGAAGATTCCTTCTTGAGAGAAGATGCTTGGAAACGAAAACCTATTCTAATTTATCGATACAAAAAAAGTGTGCGGACCATTCTGTGAAGATTAACTCCACCCAATAGAGCTTGGCGGCTCCTTGAGAGTACAGAATTTCCATTTCATTGCATCCATGGAAATCTGTGCACGTGTGACACAAATGTTCCAAGACAAAATGAGAGGGGAGGAGGAAATTGGTACCCTCTCTTCTCTGGTAGCTCAACATTATTTGCAGCAAAACAAAGACTGCAGCACACAAGAAGGAAATTCTGGCATTAAAATGCATTCTAGAAAAGTGTTTGTCTCGACATAGCTGTGTATGTTCTTATCAGTACTAATGACATATATCATTAGCGAAGAGATACTCTTCTCTGCTAGAAGAATGGAATCTGGGCAATTGCAAAATGTTTATTGACTGTTTACCGTTAGACATTGGGAACAGAGTACAGTACAATTGCAAGCTTGCCTGAAGGTTGTAAAACCCTTGAAGGCAATATTGGCTGAAAGAATATCCTTCCCCCCACCCCTTTCAAAACGGGAAGAGCAACAACATTGATTTAACATGATTAGATAACAGTTTTGATTGTGATGGGTAATACACTGGCTTGGCTTCTTTTGGCTGCTGCTTGTTGAGATATGTAGCTTTTAAATCAGGAACTCTGGCTCCCAGGCACAAGACTAAGCATTCAGATTGAAATTTCAGAATGAACGTTTGTGGTACACACAGCAGCCCCGGGAGCAAACTGGACAGGCCTTATAAGGCCATGTTGAACGTTTACAGATTAACTGTGTGCATTCTTTTTAAGTTGGGGTGCAGTGATGGAATACGCTATAGGCAGACCAAGTGCTTGCTTAGGACATCAGAAAAAGCAATAGAGATAAATTTCTTTTTGAAATAAGTTCGCAATCAGAAAATCTAGAAGGAAAATATTTTTATTTCAGTGGACATGAAAGTTTTGAGACATTTTGAAAAATAAAATGTTATTTTTTGGTTTAGTATCTTTTTGTGTTGAATGGTGGGGACCATAATCTTTTCAGACACCTTGGTACTCAAACGCCTTGGTTCTCAAACACCGAAAACCCGGTTTTCAAACATTTTTCGGAAGCTGAACGTCCAATGCTGTTGTTGGCTATTGTTTCTGGGGCGCCTGCACCAATCAGAAGCTGCAACTGGGTTTTTGAACATTTCGGAGGTCAAACGGACTTCCGGAACAGATTAATTTTGGTGCTTTTGTTTTTGCTATTCATTTTGCGTTTTTGTTTTTGAAACCCAGTTGAGCTACTGATTGACTGACTGACTGATTGATTGATTGTGTGATTGCAGAAATAGATAAAAGCCACCCCCCAAACAATGACTGTCATCAGTGCAGATAAGGGGGGAAATCATTTTAATTTTTATCATCTACAATACTGTCTTATTTATTTTATAGTACAGTACATTGATCATTGCTTTCATTTTATAGATCAATGGTCTCGTTATATAGTAAAATTAATGTTAAATTGCTGTTTTAGGGTTGTTTTTTAAAGTCTGGAACGGATCAATCAATTTTTCATTACTGTCTATGGGAAAACGTGCCTTTGTTTTGGAACGCTTTGGTTTTGGAACGGACTTCCAGAACGGATTAAGTTTGAGAACCAAGGTACCACTGTATTTGATTAAGAAACATAATATGTACCCACTGCTCTTTTTAACTACTATTGATTTTTTTTTCTCTGCGTGTGTGAAGCTGATTTTTAGGCTCTTTCTATTGGTTTTTGCATTGATATTTATTTTAGGTAAGCCGCCTTCTGTGGAAGGCAGGATATAATCACCACCATTGTGAAAATTAAAAAACAAAACACAGATGTAGAAATTATTAGCTGTGGCAATGGGTGAATCTCCTGTAGAGTTGAAAGGGGCTTTTAAATCGTTTGTCTGCTTTGAATAGCTTTCAGAAAAGAAAAGTCCTTTTGAACACTCCCTGCATATTGAGTCTTAATATTTATGCGGCAGTTCTTGTTGGCTCGCATCCATCGTTGAGCCACTAGCTCAACAGCAGAGCACGTGCGTTGCATGCAAAAGGTCCTAGGTTTAATCCCCGACATCTCCAGTTAAGGGAGCTTAGATAACGGGACTGGGAAAGACATCTTGCTTGAGACCTTGGCAGACCTTGGCAGTCGGATAAGACTGTACTGGGCTCAGTGGACCAGTGGTCTGAATCAGTATAAGACTGTAGATCAGTGGTAGAGCACATGCTTCGAATGCAGAAGATTCCAAGTTGAAACCCCTGAACCAGGTAGGACAAGAAACCCTGTAGATCAGGCATAGGCAAACTTGGCCCTCCAGATGTTTTGGGACTACAGCTCCCATCATCCCTATCTAAGAGATGTCAGTAAGAGGACCAGTGGTCAGGGATGGTGGGAGTTGTAGTCCCAAAACATCTGGAGGGCTGAGTTTGCCTGTGCCTGCTATAGATGTCGTGATGGCTGCCAACATGGACTGCTTTAAAGGGGGATTAGCCAAGTTAATGAAGGAAAGGGCTACAAGTGTTAAATTGTGGGCGAACATATCAGACGACACAGCGATTCTTCCAAAGCAGCTCTTTATTTGTAAGCTGGAACAGAACTGAACTGAGGAGCTCATTGGAAGAAATTTAAAGTTTATTTACAGAAACATTGTAAAATTAAGGAATGTTAGAAGGATGTTGGAATGAAGTTACGTGGTTTTAGCAGAAATGTTATAAAGGATTAAGTAAAAATAGGTGGTTAATTGGTGAGAATGTAAAGTTACATTATATTAAGATAAATTATTAGGATAAAAACAAAGATGGAAAGGATTTGCTGAAATAGCTAATTGAACTAGAACACAAAAAAGGGAGGTGTGAGGAGGTCAAGGAAACAAGCAAATGAAAGATAAGTTATGGAATGATTGATTTGTGTGTTTTTTTCTTAATTTTTTTATTTCTCTGTGTTTTTGTTCTTTTTTCTTTTCTTTTTCTTTAATTTTGTAATCTTTCAAAACCTTAATAAATATTATTTATATAATAATAATAATAATAATAATAATATCTTTATTGTCATTGCCCCCTCTCAGGGACAACGAAATTACTTGGCTGCTCCATCCACCCAGATAGGGCACTCCACTCAAAATCAGAACAACTATAAAAACACTAATTAAAACAATATAATATAATACAGCAAGGAAGATTAGATGACTTTCAAAGTCCAGGTTTCCCATTCAGGGCCGAGATCGCTCTGGAGAAGAAGCTGTTCTTGAGACGGCTCGTTCTTGTCATCATCGTCCTGTATCTCCGTCCCGATGGCAGGAGCTCAAAGAGACAGTGACCAGGATGCGATGGATCTTTTACTATGTCCAGTGCCTTCCTATGGCACCTTGTGGCATAAATCTGCTCTAAGGTGGAGAGTGGGCAGCCAACAATGCTCTCTGCTGCCTTAACAACTCTGCACAACGCCATCCTGTCCTGGGTAGTACAGCTTCCATACCACACACATAAGCCATAAGTGAGCACACTCTCAATGGCACAGTGATAGAAGGCAAGCAGCAGTTTCTGTGGAAGATGGTTTTTCCATCTTTTTTCATATAAAAAAAGAACTGAGGAGCTGAGTCAGCCTGCTTATATAGAGCTCCACTAGAATGCAACAGTAACCAGTTTCTGTAACTAGCCAATCACTGAACGTCACTTTCGATCCTTCATTTGCATAACTATCTACAGTATCCCCCTGCTGGCCCAGGGTGAGAACTTCAGTACATAACACCAAGGATCTACTTGTCTGTGTTACCTGCAGCATCAGAAGTGTATTCCTCTGAATATCAGACACATAGGAACATGAGAAGGGAGAGTGCCATTCGGCTCATGTCATGCCTGCAGTCTTTGCATAGGAACAGGTAGACCTGTGAGAACAGGATGCTGGACTAGATAGGCTTTCAACTTGCCTGGCAGGACTGCTGTTACGTATCCTGGAGGGCAGTGGTGGGGAGCCTCTGGCCTGCAGGATATACTTGGCCCGCCAGGGATCCCCAAAACCACACCCTCCCATCCCGTGCCAGACATCAAGCGTGACAACAGGTGTGCAGTAGGTACAGATGTGGCTCCAAACGAGCGATCAGGAGCTTAAAGTGAGCTCCCATTCATTCCTTTTTCTGAAGTGAAGTCAGTGTTTGAAATTAGCCGGGTGAAATTGCAACTACAGTGGTACCACAATCTGCTCCGGAGGGGCCTAAAAAAAATTGTAATCCAAAGAAAATGGGTTGTAATCCAAAAAATGTTTGCAAACCAGACTGTTTGCAAACCAAGGTACCACTGTACATGGTTGGCGCCCACAGTTTATAAGCTTCAGACTTACTGAACAGACATTCCATTGTGGCGACTGCAGCCTAGATTCACAGTGCCATTTGGCACCAAGCTTATATACCTGAGTATCTAACAATGAGTGAGGTGTGCTCCCACCACCCTTTCACAGCTGAAACCTTTGAAACTGCTGCTAAAAAGCACCAAGCACAGGTCTGGCAACACCCCTTGGGCTGCCGTTCCTAAGTGCCTGATGCCCAGCTGGCCACCGTGCACTTCAGAACCCTGTGTGAGGGATTTTGACCACCCACCTGCCAGTCAATGTAAACAGTACTGAATTAGACCAATGGCCTGCTTCACTATCTTCCAGCTTCCTGGCATCACGTGGTCTCTTGACACCCGGAAGCAGGCTTTGTTTGGGTCTGAAAGTTAATGTTAAAAAACCAAAAAATGCAACAACATTCACCTGAAAATTAAATTGTCATCCCACCTGGAGTGTCTTTAGAAACTCACTCTGGGGATTTTTCTTAAAGAAGAAGTAGGGGTTTTTTGAAAATGCGCTGAATGTGCAAGTATGAATAAAATCTGCACTTGTCTGATTTGATAAAGACCCCTTCGCTCTTTCTCCGTTTAAATGCCCCTAAGGGACACTGTCAGAATGATGTCAGAAAGCAGTCAACCAATTTACTGCTTCTCGAGGAGGGAGAGGAACGAGAGAGGAAATATATTTCAGATCTTCTGGCAAGTAAGGCTCAGGGCAGCTATCCTCCTCCTGCTCCTTCTGTCTCTCCTCGGGTTTTATTTTCCTGCGAGGAGAGAGGTGTGTGGTTGTGTTATTTTGAAAGAAAGAGAGGCCCCCGTCTAAAGCAGGGACGGGCCATAGTTCATTGGTAGGGTATCTGCTTGGCATGCAGAAGGTCACAGCTTCACCCCTTGGCATCTCCAGGTAAGGCTGGGAAACACTTCTGTCTGAAACCCGGAGAGCCATGGCCTGTCAGAGTGGGCAACGTGACTTGGGCATTAGGTATCTTCTGGTAATAGTATCAACAATGAAAATAATTGCAGTAGAACTTGGGGTCACCCAATGAAATAGTTTTGCTACCGTTTTAAGATAGGTCAATGAAATAATACTTCATCCAGCACATAAGTAATAACTTTTTACACTTCCGCAGAATGTGGGATGTGTAGCAGTTTAGGACCAAACTGCACACAATGCTACTCACATTTTTAAATTTAGTATTGACTCAAAAGTAATGCACACCTTTTTTTTTTTTTGCCAAACTACGTTGCGAAAATTAAGGTGTGCATTAGATTTGATGGTGCATTAGATTTGATGGCACATTAGATTTGCATAAATACAGCAAGTGTGATTAACCTGGCTGCTTTTATTTTGAGGGAAGAGCAGCCACTGGGGCCTGTCCCCCTATCTGAAAAAGACTCCCGGTTTGGATTGACACCTGAAAACAGTTCCTTCTTGCCTGCTTTAGGCCCCCAAGCATTGTGTTTTCAGCAAACAGCAATTTTGTGGGGGAAATAGAAGCCGGATGTCGATTGGAAGCACGTTATGATGCAGAAATATCTCGAAAGGTGCCTACATATCTCCTTTATTTTGCTTAGCATTTTCACTGTCTTAAGCATGGAGATTTCTTGAGTTATGCTCCTCCGGGGGCTGGTACTTGAATGCAATGATATTTACGTTTTAAAAGCCAAGAACACGTTTTTTGTTTTGGCCGCTGTAACGTATTGCTCCAATTTAATGCTATGTGACAGCAGAGATGCATTCACTGCCACTTTTATAATTGCATAGTGGAGTGAGAAATTTGGTTTGCCAACAGTGGTGGCTTATTTAATGGCAATGGGAGCACAAATGAATTTTTACTGTATAATTTTGTACAAACCATTAAGGTACCGTACTTCAGATGTGACCTATTATTTCCCGGCCTGAGTCTCTCCTGGTTGCCATGCTTTCCTGTCTGCCTATCGACTTTCCGCAGAGAAAGAGCTGCATTCTGAATGCACACTGTTTATCAATACTTGTATGCTAATATTCATGATCGAGAATCAGCAACTCTCGCTCCCCTGCCCCCAGGCATCGATCACAAGTCCCAAATACAGGAGCCAGATTGCTGGCCAAGGTTCCATTTAGCACTCACATAACCCGTTTAAAAACAGCTGTAATGGTTGACAGTTTGTTTCAAGGCCCAGTTCAAGGTACTCACATTAACACATACCTTCCAACATTTCTCCAATGAAAATAGGGACATCCTATTCTACTCTTGAGAGTCCCATGGACTGCAAGAAGATCAAACCTATCCATTCTGAAGGAAATCAGCCCTGAGTGCTCACTGGAAGGACAGATCCTGAAGCTGAGGCTCTAGTACTTTGGCCACCTCATGAGAAGAGAAGACTCCCTGGAAAAGACCCTGATGTTGGGAAAGACGGAGGGTACAAGGAGAAGGGGACGACAGAGGACGAGATGGTTGGATAGTGTTCTCGAAGCTACCAGCATGAGTTTGACCAAACTGCGGGAGGCAGTGGAAGACAGGAGTGCCTGGCGTGCTCTGGTCCATGGGGTCACGAAGAGTCAGACACGACTAAACAACTAAACAACAACAACAAATTCTACTATGATTATGATTATCATATGAACCAGCCACTCTGGGCAGCTCCCAACATATATAAAAACATAATAAAAAACTAATCATTTAAAAACGTCCCTATACAGGGCTTCCTTCAGATGTCTTCTCAAGGTTGCAGAGTTACTTTATCTCCTTGGCCTGAGATTCGCATAACTCCATACCCTCCAACATTTCTCTGATGAAAATAGGGACATCCTAAGGAAAAGTGGGACATTCCAGGATCAAATCAGAAACCGTGACGACTTCTGGAAAATAGGGACACTTCAAGGGTCTGTTAACATTCAAAATCTGAAATGACCCAGGCCCCAAATATCGGAAAGATGGTCTCCACATCCTTACTCACTTGTGCTTCAGGAGAGGAGAGAGGGAGACAGAGGTTCCTGCCTGGTAACAGTAAACCCAAGTGTGGACTAAAACTCCCATCTGCCTCAGCCACATAGGCAATGGTCAGGGAACATGGGACTTGCAATCTGGCAACATCTGGAGGGCACCAAAACAGTTTAGCTAGAAGAGGGGAGAGAAGAATATTCAGGCCTGAGTATCACACATGCAACACCAGATGGGGCTCATGGGTGTAACACTAAATTTCACTTAGCATTACATCTGAACCAAGGCCAGTTCATATGAAAGTCCACAGACTTTTCGCCAAAGTGGAGAGCAAAATATATACTAGAAACAAACACACACACACACACACACACACACACACACACACACACGGTCTTGGAGAACAGGTCTACCATTTTGGATTGACCAATATGGTTACTGATTGGGGTGTTGAGACCTGGGTAGACCTGACACCTATGTATCTACACCCCCCCCCCAATGAAAAGCCCTTCTTTTTATAAGCAGCATCTTGGAGCATGAATGGGAAGGATGACGATAATATGACTCTGCTGGATTGTTTATTTATTTATTTTTTTGCTGCTTCTTCCCCCCTGTACCTTTAAAGTATAAGAAGACAGGATTCTTTGGGTGTGTGTCTCGCCGTTTGCTAAGCTAGTTTCACTTGGTCTGCTGAACGTGTCTGTGTGGTTGTTGTTTAGAAAAAGCTAATAACGATTTGTCATTTCTGCCCTGGTGGATAGGAGTGCTGAGGTATTTCCCTCCCTCCCTCTTCCCCGAAAGTGGCAGAATATCAAATATTTATGCGAGTAGACTATTTTGCAAGTGCATTCTGGTCATTTCATGTGACTAGGTCGAACAGAATGCCTGGGGAAGCTGTCAGGGGTGTGTGTGTGTGTGTGTGTGTGTGTGTGTGTGTGAGAGAGAGAGAGAGAGAGAGAGAGAGAGCTCTTTTCCATAACGCACTGAGATTTGATCAATCAAAGTTAGTGTTGCCAGATGCTCACTCAGATGAGCCCTTTTTCTTTCCCATAATGAAGCCATGGAAGCAGGAGTTCCATCTGATTGGGTATGAGGGAAGCTCTTCTCCATTTTCTGCCAGCTACTTTGGAAAAAAAAATACCGTTCCTCCAAGCTACTATCTTATTTAGCTGTGCTATTTTGCTCTGTAGCCAAAATTAGAAAAATATCAGCAGAAGGCAGGGAGTTTG
The DNA here is from genome assembly GCF_964234715.1 of Podarcis melisellensis. Lineage (NCBI taxonomy): Eukaryota > Metazoa > Chordata > Lepidosauria > Squamata > Lacertidae > Podarcis > Podarcis melisellensis. The sequence goes on from NC_138537.1 coordinate 15,210,818, forward strand.
AAAATCTTCATGGCAACAATTGCATCATGAACCACCCTGTGTTGATGGCAAATGGAGTCTTTTGCTTCTTGTAGAATCCTGACAATTTAACTTTTAATAGTAGTAGTAGTAGTAGTAGAATGGGCTTACAGCTTAGTGAGGCAGTGTAGTTGAAATATAGGTGTGAAATTGAATATATTATCTGTGTATGTGTATGGAAGCTAATGCTTAGTCTATCAGAAAGGTAATCAATTTATTCCTGCGGCCAATCAGATATTTCAAACAAAAGTGCAATCCCAGATATTCTATGGAATCCCGCTATGGGTCCAAGCATACAACAGTGATTTAAAAAAGATTCACTCCAGCTTTCTGAGACGTATTCTTGGACTCCCAGCTATGATCAAATATGAAACAATGTGTGCAGAAATAGGCATACACACAATGGAATATTGGGCATGGTCCACCTCAATAAAGTACTGGTTACGCTGCCATTTTCGCTGCCCTCCATCAAGTCTGCTCGCTGATTTGCTCAATGACTCCTATAAATCAAGATGGTATCAGCACCTCGAAAAAAAGATTGAATCTTTAGGCATCGAGCTGGAGCCCCTGTACAATTCCAATGAGCAATACATTTTCCATAATATCCTAACTAGACTAAAGGATGTCGAGAGACAAAATATTATGGCAGCTGTAAACAAAATTTGCTCCCCCATATTCTATGATTTAAATATCTTAGATAGCAGAGCAAATTACGTCACTAAATTAATAATCCCAGCCCAACGTAGGGCTTTTATGCTGGCCCGTTTGAATGTTTTTCCCTCAGCATTTGTCAGGGGAAGATATCAAAATATTCCTAGAAACAAGAGATTCTGCAGATGTTCTATGAATGTCCCGGACACTGTAGAGCATATTCTCTTTCATTGCCCATTGTACAGTACGCTCCGTCAACGCGTGCTGTCCCCTCTCTCGGGTGGTCTGGAACCCCAGCAAGGTGAATGTGTGGGACTCTACCTATCCGACGTTGACCAAAGGATAACGGCGGGGGTAGCCGAGTTTTTGGTAGCAGTCCTCCAAGGAGCAGGTTAACAAAGAAAACCATTGACTCTATATGTATATATATATATATGTATGTAGCCAACTGCTGCCCTTTTATATATATTTCAAGGCCTTTATATGTTATTTTCTCTTTTATGGTTTTATTCGCATAATGCCTAATAAAGGTTTGATAAGTAAGTAAGTAAGTAAGCTAATGCTTAGAAACCTAAGTCAAAACTGAGTGTTCGTGCAAATTAGGTTATGACGTGCAAACTGTCTTGTATTTGTTTATGATTCTATTTATTTGTTTATTTAAAACTATCAGTATCACTCCAAGACACCTCTGTGAGGCATCAAAGTCGCCTATTGGCATAAAAAGTCACTACCAATCAAATGCAGAAATTTCAAAACAAAACGACTGAGACAGTTTCCAATAGAAAAAGCTAGTGGTTGTCTCAGCATTTTTTCACAGGGACGTCAATAATCTCACATAAACTCTTTTCCGGTAAAATTCTGTGGAGTGTTGGTAATGGGGGACGGTTTGGCTCTGTTCAGACATGCATAGCTTAGCATTCTGCGAATGAACTGTGGCAAGCCTTGGGCTCTTGGGTTCCTTCTCTCTCAAATCTCCTTCATGCAGGATGGCAGGTGATGTGACTCTTCCACTTCTGATTTGGAAGAAACTGCAGTTTCCTATTGCTTCTGAATTTGGGAAACTGGCTTAGCCTAAACTTTGGTTAGTTAAAACACACCAGTACCAAACTGTGGTTTCACATCCTGTTTTTTTTTTAAAAAGCTAACCATAGGTAAACTAAACAAGTGTCCTGAGATTGGGGGTAATGGAAGGCAGCAAAATTGAAACAATCAGCTCTTTCACACAAGAAAGAGGTAGAAGGGAGAATGTGTGAGCTTAAGGCTCACTATGGCTCATTCTTGCAATGTTGGAACCTCCTTGTTTAGCATCATGACTAAACTGGGCCTTTATGTTACCTAATCACACAGAACTGACTCTCCAGAAGAGACGAAAGATGCCCAGGGTGGTTTAAAGCAGCACACCATATTCATATACTTGACTACAACCTGTTTAATTTTAAAAAAAGGAATGTAAAAACTGCACCTAGCTTAATCAAGTTGAACATAACAGATGCAAACTATGTTCCATTTCAATGTCACTTAATCTTAGAACCTTTTCCAGCTGTCTCTACAGTGTCAATTTTACCCTAAGAATTTCTACTGATTGAAACAGCTACATTTAAAATGTACAGCTCGGGAACGCCGAGGGCCACTCTGAGATTATATGCAGCGCTGATGAATATTTATAAGGTGTATACATAACCTTCAAAATTCCTTTGTCTTGAAAAACTCTGCAGATTACACACAGATCTGCCACTCTAAACTTTCTCTGTCACTGCCCTCGTTTTGTGGGAATCTGAGTAACGTCCACATAACACTCATGACATTCTTGAGTTAGCGATAGCTAGGTAATGTTTTAAAGGTAATTAGAGGGATCGCTTCATGCTCAGATGAGTGCTCAATCAAAAACAACAACAGCTTTGACATTCCCACTTGGATAAGCTTCGAGTTGAGTTTGGGTTTGTACCCAAATAAGCTTTGACAGCATATTGGGGGAGGAAAGCTATGCCAACAACATCATGCGCACACACAACAATGTAAAGCAGAAACCTTGATATTGATAAAGAAGAATACATATATTGACAAAGATGCATGTTTGATGAGCTCAGTGGGCTAAGATAATGAATAGATTTGAGTTGGAAGATAGTATTTGGCTAAAGCAGAGATGGTTGAAGACATCTGGTGCCTGAGGCAGAAAATCCGAGTGGTTTTTCCCAGGGTGATGAATATGTCAGAAAACCCAAACAATGGAAGACCTCGTTGGATGAGGCACCTAGCCAGTGTAACTAACTAAATAAATGACTGTCCATTCATAGTGCTGCACAACACCCCAAATCTGCTGCCTGAGCTGGACCGCCTCATCCTGCCCAATGGTAGGGTCAGCTGTGAAAATGCACTGACTCTTTGAGCAGTGGCCAGCCTTTCTGGTCAAATGTGTCAGCCGCTGTGTCCAAGGTAAGTGAGAGGCATAACTCCTAGGACATACTACAATACATATACAGACTCCTGGGTCTTGGAATGGTTTTCTGCATCGCCTGCTGATGAACCACCTACTGGGAAGAGGCATGCTGCAGAAATGTCCCTAGACTGCCACAAACTGATGCTTGCTGTTCTGCTTGTGGCACCTGTCCGTCACCCATGATTTAGCTGGATTTTTTCACCTGTCCTCTCTTGAAACCTCTAAGACAGGCACCCCCAAACTTGGCCCTCCAGATGTTTTGGGACCACAACTCCCATCATCCCTAGCTAACAGAACCAGTGGTCAGGGTTGATGGGAATTGTAGTCCCAAAACATCTGGAGGGGCGGGTTTGGGGGTGCCTGCTCTAGGAGAATCACAGCATGTCTAAGATTGCAAACGTAGAAGCGCATCGTAAGTTAAGCATAAGTTTGATGGAATGCAACTAAATTAAAACCACTTTAGCCTCTTGCTGAACCATATTTGTGGTGAACCAGCACAACTGGAAGTGTCTTGCAACACATCCAGGTAAGGATTGGGCGCACATCAAATTCAGTGTTTTGTTTTGCTGTGGGAAGGAATTAGTTCCTTGAACTAGTTTTTTTCTTCTAGAGTAGCCTTCAGCAACGGCTGTCACCTAGAATGGCCACGTGCAGTGGAGCAGGGGTGTTGTTGTTTAGTCGTGTCCGACTCTTCGTGACCCCATGGACCAGAGCACCCCAGGCCCTCCTGTCTTCCACTGTCTCCCGCAGTTTGGTCAAACTCATGCTGGTAGCTTCGAGAACACTGTCCAACCATCTCGTCCTCTGTCATCCCCTTCTCCTTGTGCCCTCAATCTTTCCCAACTTCAGGGTCTTTTCCAGGGAGTCTTCTCTTCTCATGAGGTGGCCAAAGTAGTGGAGCCTCAGCTTCACAATCTGTCCTTCCAGTGAGCACTCAGGGCTGATTTCCTTCAGAATGGATAGGTTTGATCTTCTTGCAGTCCATGGGACTCTCAAGAGTCTCCTCCAGCACCATAATTCAAAAGCATCAATTCTTTGGCGATCAGCCTTCTTTATGGTCCAGCTCTCACTTCCATACGTCACTATATTCCATACATCACTACTGGGAAAACATCACTACTAGGAGCAGGGGTAGTAAAAGTTATTCCCTCTAGATGCTGTTGAATTTCAACTGACATCAGCTCCAGCCAGCATGGCTAATGGTCAGGGGATGACCGAAGGTGCAATCCAGCAACATCTGAAGAGTGCCATTTTGGCTTGCCCCTGCACCTGTTCCTGTGCTGGTCCAGTGGGGAGGTTACCGTGGGGCGAGGTCCAGGACCTGAGTCGAGGGTCGGTAGACAGTCCTCCACGGGCGAAGCGGGGTCCACAGCGAGGAGCCGGGCAAGGACAGGAACTCTGGGGGAACCGGACTGGGTGCTGGCCGAAACAGCTGTACAACGACATTGCTCCCGCAACCTGGGACCGGGCTGACTGGCCTTTATCTTCTCTGAGGCCAGGGGCGGTCCCGGCCCCCAGGAGACCTGCCTCTCCTGGCCTTAAGGCGAGCACTCCTCCTGGGAGAAACCAGTTCCCTCCACCTCTCTGCCCTGAGCCTCTGCAGTTCAGGAGAGGCTGAAGGGTTACTGGGCCCAGGGGGAGACTCACCTGTAGGCACTGAGTCCTCAACCACTTCTGGAGCCAGAGTGGATTCACCTGGTGCCTGCTCCTGAGGATCCGGCACAGGTGCAGGCGCTTCAGAATCAAGGCCCTGCCCCAGTTCAGCCGGCCCTGGAGGCGGGGACTCCTGTGCAGGCTGGGATTCCTCCAGTTCAGCCTCTGAATCGGATTCCCAGGCCATCACAGTTCCACATTGTTCTCCAGGCAGGGTTCTTGTGCTTTGCCCAGATGTGCGGAAGACAGAGATGCAACAGGCAGAATGTTCCAATTCCATCCTTTGTACCAGGAAAGAAAGTTTTACCTGTAGAATTTTTGCCTGCCTTTTATGTCTCACCGGGATGTGTGTGTGTGTGTGGGGGGGATTTGAAACCTTTGTCTCCAACTGTCCCCTTGCTGTTTTCTTCTTGGTTGAACTGAAATTTTCGGATCCTAATGGGAAGCATCCTTTCCTCCCAAATCTTTTGCATGTGAAACTTTGTAAAATCTGATGTATATTAATGGCATCAGTGTTTGTATGATGAGCTAGATAGAAATGCCAGTGTAATTCTCAAATCCTCGACCTCTGAACCCTGTTAGGATCCAGACATATAAAATACTGTAATTAAGTAGATCAGCCTCAAATGTATAAAGGATAATTCAAGTATTGGATGACGTGGTATAAATGATTAATCTCAAGAGGTGTCCCGAGCACTGTCTAGTCCTATTATGGCTGAGCCAGGGAGGTAATCAATGCCTCCTTGAGCCTCCTGCCTACTTGAAGGAGGCAGTGGTAAAACCACTCAAGAAAGAGGCCTTTTCGGTGGTGGCTCCCGGCTTGTGGAATGCTCTCCCCAGCGATGCTCGCCTGGTGCCATCGTTGCATATCTGTGACTAATTAAACAATCTCTCTCCTTTTAAACTGGGGGTGGGGGGGAGTATTGTTTCTGTTTGTAACTGTGTTACGCATTTTTGTGTTTCTCGATTATAAACTGCCCAGTGATCCTCAGATGAAGGGCGATACAGGAATTAATCAATGATAAAAAATAATTAATGAATAGGGCTGAAAGACACAACTCCAGTATAGTCCATGTGCCTTGCCTGTATCCTACTCTTAATATCTGATTTGGGAACAGCTTCTCATTCGTTTTTTTTTAAATATTGTGCACTACTCAGCTCAGGCTATGAAAATTCATCCAGATGACCTCAGTTCACCCTGGTTTCAGGCTGGCTCTCATTAGGAGGCAAAACATTTTCTTGCCAGGAGAAGCGCATTGGCATGCTTCACACAGTCGTTTGAGGAGAAGCCAGCGCATTAGGCAGTTCCATGAGAAGGGCGCCTTCCTAAAGCAGACAGTGCCACTCTGCTGGAATGCTAACTGGCTTTTTAGGTCATCTACAACTGAGCCATTGCCAGCCTGGTTCCTTCAAGATTCTTTGGGCTCTCATCAGCCCAAATCCCATTCATTATTTGGACCCAGAGAACAGTGTGAAGGGTTCTGATGTTGCTTTGCTGAAGCTTAAGTTAAGCTAGGTTTGTTTTTCACAGGTATACGTCGCTGTTGAATGCAAATTCAGTTCTCTTCATAATAGAGAATTAGACACACTATTATTATTTTTTTAAGCCATCACATCTTGCTTCTTTTATGAACTTTTGGGATGGCTCCATGTTTTTCTTTTGAAGGTCATGGATGTTCAGCCTTTCAGGAATGCATTAATAAATAAATTTAAATTCACTGTGTTTGTGGGGTTGGAGAAGCTGAATTCTACAACCTGTGCTCATTTTGCAATTGAGCAAATTTGATTACGTTTTCCCAGTTTGAAAAAAGTTCTATAATTTCATGCTGGTTTTGCTAGTTAACTGATAGTGGCAAAAAGCTCTACAGACCTCTGAGAGACAAGTGTGGCACAGGGCTCCGAAAGTTGTGTTAGGACTACAGAGACTTGGGTTCAAATCCTTGTTCAGCTGTGAAGTTCCTGTAGGGAACTACAAACTAGTCACTCTTTCTTAGCCTAACCTACATAGAATCATAGAATCATAGAGTTGGAAGAGACCACAAGGGCCATAGAGTCCAACCCCCTGCCAAGCAGGAAACACCATCAGAGCACTCCTGACATATGGTTGTCAAGCCTCTGCTTAAAGACCTCCAAAGAAGGAGACTCCACCACACTCCTTGGCAGCAAATTCCACTGTCGAACAGCTCTTACTGTCAGGAAGTTCTTCCTAATGTTTAGGTGGAATCTTCTTTCTTGTAGTTTGGATCCATTGGTCCGTGTCCGCTTCTCTGGAGCAGCAGAAAACAACCTTTCTCCCTCCTCTATGTGACATCCTTTTATATATTTGAACATGGATATCATATCACCCCTTAACCTCCTCTTCTCCAGGCTAAACAGGCCCAGCTCCCTTAGCTGTTCCTCATAAGGCATCGTTTCCAGTCCTTTGACCATTTTGGTTGCCCTCCTCTGGACACGTTCCAGTTTGTCAGTGTCCTTCTTGAACTGTGGTGCCCAGAACTGGACACAGTACTCCAGGTGAGGTCTGACCAGAGCAGAATACAGTGGCACTATTACTTCCCTTGATCTAGATGCTATACTCCTATTGATGCAGCCCAGAATTGCATTGGCTTTTTTAGCTGCTGCGTCACATAACAGGATTGTTGTGAGGATAGGATGAGAATGTGGGGGGTGGGGGAAGAACCGTGCTCATCCTTGATGAAGGGGAGATATATATATCTATATCTATGCAGGTTTTGGTGTCCTCGGGTGTCTTCTTGTTACTGGAACAAGAAGCCGAAAGCACCAGCCTGAAGATGACGAGTGAGACCTCGTCGAAACGTCGCCTAGACACCCCAACTTTTACACGGGAAGACACCCGAGGACACCAAAACCTGCATTCCTGTACCCGTGAAAATCTACGAAAGCAAACATCTATATCTATCTATCTATCATCTATCTATCTACACACACACACACACACACACACACACACACAGTGGTACCTCTAGATGCGAACAGGATCCGTTCTGGAGCCCTGTGCGCATCTAGAAGCAAACATAACCAGTGACAGCACGTCTGTGCATGCGCACATCGCTTTTCACCGCTTCTGTGCATGCACGTGATGTCACTTTGACCATCTGCGCATGCGCAAGCGGCGAAACCCGAAAGTAATGCGCTCCGTTTCTTCTGGGTTGCTGTGGAGTGCAACTTGAATGCGCTTATCCCGAAGCACATTCAACCCGAGGTATTACTCTGTGTGTGTGTGTGTGTGTATAAATATATATTAATATATAATATATATAATATATATATCCTGTCATGTTCCTGTCTACTTCTGGCTTCTGAGAATTTCAGCAGGCATTGCCCCCACCATGCACTTTCACACATAAAGGTTTGAAACATACACTTTTCAAATGGAAGCCGAGATTTCCAAGAAACTGAATCCGGCCCATACCATGTCCTTCGTTTCTCCCTTCCCGGCATTCCTGTGGAATCGCAGCACACAGCCTTGAGTGTAGGAACCTGTGTTCTATATTGGGCATCCTTTAAAATACCTCAGAGCGTCGCAAACTTACCACAATTTTTGAGCAGCATTTGGGAGGCGGTGGGCAGAACTGACTGCAATGTGATCCAGCAAAAGCTTTTAAGAGCCGATGCAAAATGCATGAGCACGCCAGCCACCAACAGTTATTTTCTACTGCTTTCCTGGAAGAGAGAGAAAATCTCGGTACCGTGTGTGTCGTGTGGGTGGGTGTGCTCTGTTGAGCCTTTACAAAAGGTGCTTGCTTGAAAAGCTTTAGATCTGCACCATCCAAGCTCTGATTGTCCTCGCTTCCCCTTCTGTTGCCTGTGTGTGTGTGTGTGTGTGTGTGTGTGTGTGCGCGCGCGCGCGCCCTGGCACACTGAACGTTCCCTCAGGACTCTGGGATCCTCTGCAGTGACCTAGTTTCCTTCCATACAGCGATGAAGAGTTCAGCGCCAGGCCCAGCCTGGGATTTTACCGCATGGGTCTCCTGGAAGGAGAAAGCCAATAATCCGTGGCCTTAGCAGAGTCACTGCCGCTCTCGTGTTGTGAGGAGGGTTGCTGCTGCTGGGCAGTAGGCCTCTCAGCGAATCAATCACCTAGCATTTTCCTCATGAAACTACTTACACTTGGCTTCCCTTGCCAATTGGACTATTTATTTACAAAACTACTTGTAGTATCGCGAGGTGCCTTGTACTGCCCTTTTGAAGGTGCGAGGCACCTCACAATTTCACGAAACAACACAATAAACGAATTTAAATGATAAAGCTACCAGTTCTCTATCTCCAGGTCTCAAGCTGTTGTTGGACTACAACTCCCATCGTCCCTGACCGCTGGTCCCGCTAGCTAGAGATGATGGGAATTGCAGTCCAACAACAGTTGGTGACCCAAGTTTGAGAAACGCGGTGAGAAGAAGAAACCAATTTAAGCCGAATGTTTTATTGCAAAGTTGTTATTCGTGTAAGCCGTCTTAGGAGTGTTGCAGTCTTTAAAGGTGACTTGGAAATACTTGTTATAATAATAGCAGGGTTTATTTCTGATCGAAGAAAAGGAGGAAGGGATAGAACTGAAATGCAAATATACAAGGATATAAGCATATATTTAAAATACGATATCCATACTCTGCAAAGAAAGAAAGCTACCACTCTTAAAATAAGAACACTGTTTTGCCCAGCTGTTTCCTTTTTCACTGCACTGTTTGCATACTTAACTTCTCTTCAATATGAGGAAGATCTCATTACATCAGAAAATACCCTTGCGCTTCAAAATGCGATGGGTTGTCTGCAACACTGCAGATGTTCCACTTACACAATGGGATTTTCTCTTCTTCTCTCCCACCCCCTCCGAAATCTGCTCTGGGGGTCCCCCAAACCTCTAGGGCAGATTTGAGGGGGGCGTCCAGGGAAGAGGTGAGGAGGGAGAAGTTCCATTGCGCAAGGGGCAGTCTGCGAAGGTAACAACAATGTTGGAAAAAATCCAATATGTCTGCCTTAAATGTGAATCACAAAATTACAGCGGTAACGGGCGGTGGTAATTACCCGATAAATCGGTTGGGATTCCTCTTCCCCGTTTCCCAGGTTTGGGGGCAAGTAATTTGAATTGTAACAAGATTTGGCATTTCCTTCTCAGAATAGGAATGTGACTCTCATTTGCAGCTTCCCTCAAATTGTAAGGGCTCATCCTGTCAAAAGTTGACAGTTATGTCACTTCGTTCCATGTGGAATGAGGCTAATCTACTAATTTTTCCATATCCAGGACCTTATTTAACATCAAAGTGCCGGCTCCGAGGTGTATTATTAGTTGCTTGTGTGTTCAGCCACAAAGTAAATCTGCTTCAGGCTAGGAAGAAAAAATCTAGTATGAAAGAACAATAGTCTCTAAATCCTTAAGTGTCCTCCTGCGTATTTGCCATTATATAGAAGATGAAAAGGAACCTAAAGGCTTCAGGCTCAGCTAGATGATACATGAAATGTGTCGCTGCATTTCATATATATATACACACACACACACACACACATACGTACATACAGTGGTGCCTCGCAAGACAAAATTAATCTGTTCCGTGAGGCTCTTCGTATAGCGGTTTTTTCGTCTTGCGAAGCAAGCCCATTGACAGCTTAGCGGATTAGCGCTATTAGCGGTTTAGCGGCTTTTAGCGATCAGCTGTTAAGCGGCTTATCAGCGGATCAGCTGATAAGTGGCTTAGCGGCTTAGGAAAAGGGGGGGAAGGGGAAAAAAACCCGCGGGAACTCGCAAGACATTTCCGTCTTGCGAAGCAAGCCCATAGGGAAATTCGTTTTGCGAAGCGCCTCCAAAACGGAAAACCCTTTCATCTAGCGAGTTTTCCGTCTTGCGAGGCGTTCGTCTTGCGGGGCACCACTGTGTGTATATATATATATGAATGAATGAATTCGGGGCACCACTGTGTGTATATATATATATGAATGAATGAATGAAAAAGGCAGCTGGAGGGGGTGTTAACCCTTACCTCCTGCACTGTATTCCTAATTAAAATTGCCCTCTCCACCGAAGCTGTTCCCCCAGGCCGGTAGGGCAACTCTCATTAGCACCAGTGGACACTTCCTTCATTCTGAACATAGCAGTTGTGTATGGTGGGTGGGTGTGATCCTAGTTGCCGTCCCCTTGGATGGGAAGTTGCCTGTTCTTGCAGGGGTTGCACTGCCTCTGAAGGAGCAGGTACACAGCTTGCAGGTACTTCTGGGTCCTTGGCTGTCGCGTGAGGCTCAGGTGGCCTCAGTGGCACAGAATCCCTTCCATCAGCTTTGGCATAGGACTTTCTCTGAAGACGGTTCGAAAACTTCAGAATTTGGCAGCCAGGTTGCTCGCTGGGGCAAGACCGTTTGAGCATATTGCACTGATCCTGGCCCGACTGTGCTGCATCTGTATCACATTCCCAAGTTGCAGAGGGAATCCAGTGGAGGCGTGAAGCAGATTGTATGGTGAAATAGCAGAATGACTCATAGGAGAATGAACAACAATGTGTTGGCATGCACACCGATGGGCAATGAGAATGTTATTGCTTCCTGAATTTTTAGTGAGTTTCTAGTGGGAATGGAGCTATTAATTGCCATATTCCCAGGAGAAGCACGCACTGAGTACACCAGAGCTGGTGGAGTGGAAGTTTGTGGCAGAATCCTTCCACCATTCCATAACTGGGACAGCTAAGTGATTCCTTTATTTCTTCTTTCCTAGGGTCGCCATGTCAAAACAGGACAGCTTGCAGCTATTAAAGTCATGGATGTCACCGGGGTAATGTATTATTCTTTTCTTGACTTTATGATTGTGTAATCTACTGAACAATGTGCAGCTCCGTCAAATATTGAAACCTCAGTTTTGCCGTCCATTGGTTTGCATAGCAAGAGAACACCTGTGGATTTGGATGGGAAGGGAAGTGGACCCTTTTTCGTTTAAAAAGCAATGATTGGCATCCTTAGTCAGCAGCAGGCTCACCGTCATGCAAGAACCTATAGTTGACCCTCAAGTTGCTGTTCTGCAGCTCGTTGTGAATCTAGCTTGGCCTTATTCTGTGTCAGACACCTTGCCCATCCAGCTCAGTTTTGGCAGCACTAACCTGGCAGCACCTTTCCAGTTCTTCAGGCAGGGGAGGATCCCAGGCCTACCTGGAGATGCTGGGGACTGAACCTGGGACTGTCTGCATGCAAAGCGGATGCTCTACTTATGAGCTATGGTCCTTCCGCGCCCAGTTTGATGAGCAAGCAGGACATCAAGAAGGAGGCACAGACACTGCCACTGGCTTGGCTACCCTCGTTTCCCAGCACCAATCAACCATGCCTGCTTTGATTGGCTGTTGCTGCCCCATTAGTCTAGCTGAGAGGTATGAGTGGCTGTCCTAAGCTGGCAGGCTTGTTTTGTCTTTGCTCTGCCCCTTCCCCAGATGTTTCGAGGGATAATTCTGCAGAATCTGTTCAAATGCATAGCTTGAGAAAATAAACGAATCTCTTCTATTCCTTCACCCTTCCCCTGGTACTAGTCCTCTGGTAGATGGAATGGAATGCCTTACTAGATGGCATTCTTCCACCCAGGGTTGAGCTGGAACTCACTGGATCAAGAAACACTGCTCAGAATGAGATATTTTTTACCAATAGCAATAGAAATATGTATGCCACAACTCGGTGCGTGAAAGCCTTTGGTATTCTGAGCCCCGGATTGTTTCACCTTGCAAGAACCCAGAGTTGGGTGCATTGAGCTGTTGTGTGGCTGAAAGATGCATTGCAGAAAATGCATAAATATGGTCACTGAGGAATTTGCATGACAAAAAAGGAACAGGGATTTTCAAGGTATTAAGCTTGTTATTCCTTTAATAGGAGGGAAATAAACTACGTGCTTGCCAAAAGGCCACAGGGGAAGAAAGTGTAGAATCGCTAAAGCTTTCGGAAACATAAGCACTTCGGGGTTTACTTAATAAGAGTCTTAATTCACGAAAAATCACACACCATGTTTTTAAGCCTCATTCTCAAATTTTGTGCCTGAAAATGCAGCGTGAGATTTCAGGGAGAGCTTGTATTAAAAAGAACACAATTAAATACAGGATTTAAGCCAGTCCCCTTCTCTCCCCACCCCCACTTTCTCTCACACATGCTGCTGCTTCAGCAGCACATCCATCCACTCCTCTGTCACTTACACACTCATACTCCCTTCTCTGAACGTTGTGGGTTCTTCTGGCTCACACTTGCTTTGTCTTCTGGCAGCCATTTTTCTTTTGGCTCAGACAGAGAAGTCTCAATTTGCTGACTACTGTCGCACCTTGGAAGTGGAACGGAATCCGTTCCGGAAGTCAAACCAAAGCGTGGCTTCTGATTGGCTGCAGGAAGCTCCTGCAGCCGATCAGAATCCCGGTCGGACGTTTGGCTTCCAAAAACAGTGCGCAAACTAGAACAGTCTGGGTTTGCGGCATTTGGGAGCCAAAACGGTCAAGAACTATGCTGTTCAGAAGTCAAGGTACCACTGTATACAGGTGCTCATATCTGGCTCCTGGTTCAACGATACATTGGAATAGGAGCTTTAAGCCTCACAGCTTTTAGAATAAACAGCAGATTTTCGTCGGGATAGGTATAACCACATGTCCCTTCACTCCAAATTTTCAGATGACATCAACCAGTGGTTCCAAGTGGATGTCAAAATGGTGCTCACTTCCCTCAAGTCACATCCTAGCCAGCCAGCTTGGAAGGATACCATAGTCAATAATATTGTGAATACCCTTTAAGAAATGTCCAAGAGTCTACAAGTATAGTGATTGAAAGGGGCCTGCCATTCAATGGGAAGCAGGGCTAGCTTCAGTTTGAGGGGGGTCCATGGAGAAAGGCACCCTTTGAACAAAGGAACAGGTTGCTGCGATAATTTCCTGAATGCCTATTTCCTACCAGACAAGGTTCAAGCTTCTTCTGTTAATTCACAAAGCCCTAAACTCCTTAGGCCCAAAGGACTTTAAGGACTGCCTCATTACTTATGTTCCACCTTGATCACTGAGATTTTTGGATGGGCCTCCTTTCATGCTCCCACCTAGGGTTCAGTTTGCTTTCAGCAAGGACTGAGCCTTTAGTCCGGCACACCCTGACCTGGGAAACCTCTTGCCAATAGAAATTGGAGCCTGAATCATCCCAGTTTTCTTCTAGCTGTCTTCTAAAAACTAAGGCCTTTGGAATTCGATCTTTTTTTAACCAACAGGTATTTATTGACATGATGTTGATGTTCTCACAGAATTGAGAAAAAACATACTGTAGTAGTACGTTTTTATGTTGCGAGCCACCTTGCTATATTTTCTACGAAGGTTTGTTAATATCTGAATAAAATACAGTCGTACCTTGGCTTTTGAACAGCCTGGTTCTCGAATGTTTTGACTCCGGAATGCTGCAAACGCTGGAATTTGCAAACGTTTTTTGGAAGCTGAACATCCAATACGGCTTCCGATTGAGTGCAGGAATCTCCTGCGGCCAATCGGAAGCTGCACCTTGGTTTTCCAACGTTTTCGGAAGTCAAGCGGACTTCCAGAACGAATTCCGTTCAAGAACCAAGGTACGACTGTAAAATAAATTATACTTTCATGCAACTAACACACTATCCATATTGAACTTTAATTGCTTTCAGTTTAAACATCCAGGCTGCAATCCTAGGCATAGCATGCTTTAATAAACTGAATTCAGTGTTAGAAACTGAGATATGAAAGTTAGGAGCTAAATGGCACTTTAAACCTAGGTTATGGGCGCCACAATGGAGTGTCTGGGCATACTATTTTAATAACAAGAATACAAAGCTGAAAGTGAATGAACTGCTGCTAAGATCTTAGGTTCATTTTTCACATGGTCTAGTCCTCATCTGAGGGATGCGGGTGGCATTGTAGGTTAAACCACAGAGCCTAGGACTTGCCAATCAGAAGGTCCGCGGGTCGAATCCCCGCGATGGGGTGAGCTCCCGTTGCTTGGTCCCAGCTCCTGCCAACCTAGCAGTTTGAAAGCACGTCAAAGTGGAAGTAGATAAATAGGTACCGCTCCAGCGGGAAGGTAAGCGGTGTTTCCGTGCGCTGCTCTGGTTCACCAGAAGCGGCTTAGTCATGCTGGCCACATGACCCGGAAGCTGTACGCCGGCTCCCTCGGCCAATAAAGCGAGATTAGTGCCGCAGCCCCAGAGTCGGCCATGACTGGACCTAATGGTCAGGGGTCCCTTTACCCTTTTTACCTAGTCCTCATCTGAAGACTGCAAAAAAACAAAAACAAAGCCATACTTCCCCTGCCTGCCCTCCTAATATTCTTATGAGGGTCCCTTCTTCAGTCTTCAGAGAGTGGCTGGAAGTGTGGAGGCAGAAAAAGGTCCTCCTTTTCTTCCAGCAGTGACAGCTTTTAATCTGCAATCTTAGGCTCAGTACTGCTCCCAGAGCTCAGAAACTGCTTGCATTAATGAAATTCCCTGTCACCAAAGTGCCTAGAACAACTGGAGTTCCGAATGTTGAGTGTCTTGTATCCAGAGGTTGCTTCCGCTGGTGGAAGGCGTCTTTTTGATTGGTCGAAACCTTGTCCATTCACAGATGGGACCTTTTGGATACAACCAACCCAGTGCGCTGAGCTTTTCGTGGCATTTCACTGGCACTCAACTTTATGCACTGAGATTGTGAATGAGGATTTTTCATTCTAAGAAAGGGAGAAGGGTTGGGGAGGGATGAAGACAAAAATGAACCAATTATGATTAAGAGGAAGAGAAGTAATGCCTGGAAATAAGCCTGTTGTTGGTGACACTGATTATATTTCTTTTTTATCCAGGATGAAGAGGAAGAGATTAAGCAAGAAATTAACATGCTAAAGAAATATTCGCATCACCGAAATATTGCTACTTACTATGGTGCTTTCATTAAGAAGAACCCCCCAGGAATGGATGATCAGCTTTGGGTATGCAATGTTTCCTTCCTCCTCTTCTTCTTTTTACAAACAACGTTTATTTTCTTTGGCTTATCTATATGGGATATTCAAAATCCCTGTGACATTTTGCAGAAAACCGTGAAGGATTTGTTGTTTCCTTGCCTCAGGAATCTGTGTGCTTCCTTTTTAAGGGCTGTGTTTCTCACCTGCATATTGCTATAAAGAAACAACACTTCCGTTTCTTCTAGCATAGCTTAAGCTCAGGTTTGAAGCAGACACTGTTTCCATAAAAAATATTGTGCATTAAGAATGCTGCAGAAGAAGAAAGTGCTGGATCAGACCAAAGACCTATCTTGTGCTACAACATCCTATTCTCACAGTAGCCAACCAGATGTCTGTACGAAACCTGCAAGCAGAACTTGTGTTTAACAGTGCTGTGTTCAATTGTGGTCCCCAGCAATTGGTATTCAGAGGTATATTGCGTCAGTTTCTGGAGCTAGTACACGGCCATTGTGGCTATTTAACCTCCTCCATGAATTTGCCGAAAAGCCATTTAAAGCCCTCCCTGTCGGTTGTCATCACCGCATCCTCTTGCAGCGAATACTATAGTTTGATTATCCACCGTGAGAATAGCTACTTCTTTTTATCCTGAATCTTTCACCAGTCAGCTTCATTGGATGCCCCCAAATTATTATATTATTTGGGGGGGGGGGGAATTCTCTTTATCCACATCATAGACAATTTTACACACTGGTTCTTACACGCCTCCCTTACTCACCCTTTCCCTAAACTTAAAGGTCGCAAATCATAGAGTTGGAAGGGACCCTGAGGATCATGTAGTCCAACCCCTTGTGATGCAGGAATATGCAGCTCTCTCTTACAGGGGATCGAACCTGCAACCTTGCTGTTGCCAGCACCACCCTCTAACCAACTGAGCTATATTGTAACCTTTCCTTGTAGGGGAGTTGCTCTAGTCCCATTTGGCTGCCCTTTTCTGAATTCTTCTCCAGCTCTACAATATTCTTTGAGGTTCAGCAACCGCTGTTGTTGTTGTTGTTGTTTAGTCGTGTCTGACTCTTCATGACCCCATGGACCAGAGCACGCCAGGCACTCCTGTCTTCCACTGCCTCCCGCAGTTTGGTCAGACTCATGTTTGTAGCTTCGCGAACACTGTCCAACCATCTCGTCCTCTGTCGTCCCCTTCTTCTTGTGCCCTCAATCTTTTCCAACATCAGGGTCTTTTCCAGGGAGTCTTCTCTTCTCATGAGGTGGACAAAGTATTGGAGCCTCAGCTTCACGATCTGTCAGCAACCGCAGTTATATATATAAGCCAGTGTGGTCACCTCTTCACTGCCGTTGTCACCAGTTCCTCCTGAGAGCCAGTGTGGTGTAGTGGTTAAGAGCGGTAGACTCGTAATCTGGGGGACCGGGTTTGCTATCCGCTCCTCCACATGCAGCTGCTAGGTGACCTTGGGCTGGTCACACTTCTCTGAAGTCTCTCAGCCCCACTCACCTCACAGAGTGTTTGTTGTGGGGGAGGAAGGGAAAGGAGAACGTTAGCCGCTTTGAGACTCCTTCGGGTAGTGATAAAGCGGGATATCAAATCCAAACTCTTCTTCTATATAAAACCTGTAGGGTGTTAAATGCTATAGGGAACAGGTTTGCTGCCTGTGCCCCCTTGCACTCCATAATCTCTAGCACGATTAGTCACCTGTGTTGACATCAGTATGAACCCTGGGTTGAAGGTTAACCGTGGTAGCCTGACGCAGGTTTTGCAAACATGGGGCTTGTGTGTGAATCAAATGAGAGTCAGAAGGCATCCGGGGCCCATAGTTGAAAGCAGCGCTGTGTATTTTGACCCACGTGATTCACTAAACCACTACGTTTTTTGTTGCCTGATTGAATTAGAACTCGTGAGAATTCTGCTCTTCCTGCTCTGGAGATAAAAATGCTTGTTTATTTCCCCCTCTTGCCTTTGTCGGAATAAAACTCTTTGCCGATAACGCCCGAGTTATTCTCTTTATCAACACTCGGATGAAGTGGTACATGAAATAATAATAGTGAAAAGCCAGAGTTCTTTCCGTGCAGATTAGGATCTCTCCGAAAGAGCAGGTTTCCGACATATTTTATTGCCACCTTGAAGTGCATCTTTCTATTTTCGCTGCACACATTTTATAATATTTGTAATTTTCATGAAAATGTTCTGTAATTGCTTTTTGCTTGCCATAAGCTGCCCTGAGCGGTGGAAAGGCAAGTACAGGTGTTCTGAATAAGCATTAAAGTGCAGGACAACACAACCCCTTGTCAGGCTCCAGGGATAGAGAGGCCCAGTGGGTGTAGTTTTCTGTCAAGCCAACCCCCACAACAAGTTCCATAATAGAGTTGGTACTCTTTGACAGTGAGGTCTTCACGGTCATAGCCTATGTGCACTCGGGCATAGCCAGGGTGTTACGTACAAAATCCAAAAGAGGGAAGTAACATCAGCGCATGGAACATCTCACTTTATTGTTCTTAGAAAACACTGCTTTCATTTTCTTTTAAGAGAGAAATTGTGAGGATTAAAAATAAACAAATTGTTGTTGTTTAGTCGTTTAGTCGTGTCCGACTCTTCGTGACCCCATGGACCAGACCATGCCAGGCACTCCTGTCTTCCACTGCCTCCCGCAGTTTGGTCAAACTCATGCTGGTAACTTCGAGAACACTGTCCTCTGTTGTCCCCTTCTCCTTGTGCCTTCAATCTTTGCCAACATCATGGTCTTTTCCAGGGAGTCTTCTCTTCTCATGAGGTGGCCAAAGTATTGGAGCCTCAGCTTCAGGATCTGTCCTTCCAGTGAGCACTCAGGGCTGATTTCCTTAAGAATGGATCGGTTTGATCTTTTTGCAGTCCATGGGACTCTCAAGAGTCTCCTCCAGTACCATAATTCAAAATTCAAAACTCCATGGACAAAACAAAATACACCTTGGTTAAAATTTAGTAAGATCACCAGGGAACAGGCGAAATTGCTACAAGGGTTGGATTTGTCTCACGGATCCCTGGCCTGTTGTGTGAACATAAGAATCAGGAGAACAGGGTTGCTAGGATCCATTTAAGGGCTAGCCAAGGCCCGTGCAGAGCTTGTCTGTAGTCCCTCGTCAGCTGAGTGTTCTTGGCATGACAGTGTCAATCTGGCAGGGCTGTGATGGGGCTCCCTGGCCTCTTAGACCTCCAAACCCTCGGGCAAGTGTTCTCAGCTGCCCCCTACCTCTGCACGGGCCTGGGCCTAGACCAGGGTAGCTAAACTATGGTCCTCCAGAGGTTATTTGGAGTACAGTGCCCATCATCACTGACCATGCAGGCTGGGACTGATGGGAGCTGGAGTCCAGCAATGCCTTCAGGGCCATCCCTGACTAACCATTCCTGGCCTATGAACACTTTCAGGCATTGAGATCAGAACAATAGCAGGACTCTCTGATCCCCCACCACAGACCTGTCTCCATTCTTCTTTACCCCTGCCTTGCCTCACTTCAACTCTGCCTTGCCTTGCTTTGCCTCACCTTCCATCTCTCTATATTGCCTTGCTTGAATAAATCCCACCAGCTGCCATGGGAGATACTAACTTTGGCAGAGGGGAAGCGCCATCCTTTTTATATTATTTCACAGAACCTGGAAGAGGTGAAAACTGTAGAATTTGGGCTGCTTATTCAGAACCTGGAATCTAAAAAAAAAGGGGGGTGGGAAATAAATATAGATGGATGTATCATTGTACATTTATTAGTGCATTAATTAGAGCCATTCACTCAGGTATGCTTACACTCTATTGCATCTCGAGAGCACAGAGCGCACTGTGGACATGAAATATAATTTATCTCCCAAATACTCGTAGACTGCCCTGCAAATAGAAATCCCTCCACTCTTTAACACCCAATCAGCTGTACAGTGTCCAACGACCACATCCTCTGTTATTAAATCAGACTCAATAGCTCACCAGATTGTTCTCCTTCTACACCTTTGGCTTTTGTCTTACTGGAAGGGGTGGTTGAGAGGGCTCCATCCTGGTCCCCTGTCCTCATTTTTAGTGATCTTCATCCCACATGATTACTCTCCTTTGCCCTACCTGGACTTGCCTGGTTAGATTTAATGAGATCATAGCACCAGGCACCTAACATTCCGGGACCTTGTCTTAAGTAATACCTTTGTAGGAACAATGGGGGAAATTAATGCTATAAGGGTTACCAAACAGAGTAAGGGGTACAAAATTAAAAAATCCCTTCCATTCGCATTGGTATTCCGGAGACTCTTCTAGAAATGTTATTGCAAGCTGTGGAGCCCTTCTTTAATTTCAATATGTTAACACAAAAGCATACATCCGCAAGGTAATATAGGTGCCATTCTGCTTTATGTTTGTCATCTGTCCTTGCTGTCTAGGGTGGATTGAAGTGATTAACCGAAAAGCACTGCCATGCATGTACAATGGCGTTGGCTTTTTCGCTGCTTGTCTGCTGTTTGCAGAGTTGCAGTGTTCAGGCAGGCAGAGAGCTCCAGGCCACTGAAAGCTGGGGGCAGAATGCTGGTGACAGAGCCGCTCCCAGAGGGGATGAGGCTCAGGCCTTCCTGTCTAAGGATGGATTGCTTCCATGGCAACCCTCAGAGTTTAGATTTAGAATGGTTGGTAGATTCCTAATGAGGAGCTGGGTGGGGGCTGAGAGGAAAGAAATGCATATGCAGAGCATGTGATATAGATATATTCTTGGTAGGGTGGGGTAGATTTGCCAGGATTCCTGCCCATCTTCCACCATGGAACTGAGATGACCATGGCTAGTGATTTCCCCAAACTGTGTGGTTCATAAGGGAGTATATTATGCAATCTGTCAGAGGCTAAAATGGCACCAGTCTTTGCATTATTATTTTTCAACATCCAGTGGCCAAATCTGAAGCTAACTGATCAGCAAGCTCTCATACAACCCTGGGTCCTTGTTTCACCCATCTTTCGATGGTTCCTTCTAATCGAGAGCCAGTAAAATATCCCAGGCTGCTGGTTGCCAGTTGCCAGTCAACCGCAGCCACTGAGCACCTCCAAGGCAAGGGAGGTGGGGCCTATCTGCTGGAACTTGCTCACTCCACAATGACCAAGTGGGCTTGAGCTGGACAGACCTTTAAATACAGGACTTTGTTCAGTAAAGCAGGACAAATGGCTTCCTTGCATCTTCCGGTGGGAAGGGAAGGACTAGTAGATGTCTGCAGATGGTAAACAGTATTGGGCTGAGCCCATGTTGCTTTGTTTTCCTCAGCAGCACAGCTCTGGAGGGTAGGGGGAACAGCCTTCTTTACCTTTGCAAAGTCCTTCCTCCATTTTTGTACTTCTCCCTCTCAGCTACGAGTGCAAGAAAGTACAGCTGTTCCAAAGGCAGAACGTTGAAGTGATGGTGTCTTTGCGAATAGTCTGCAGTCTCTTTGCATAGAGGCAAAGAGGTGCTGTTTTTGTTTAAGTCAAGCACCCATTTTGGTTTGGGCAAATCTGTGTTTTAATGTAGTCAGGAACACTTTGTCACATTTGCCATTATTATTGAAACCTCTTTCATTTAATACATCCATGACACTGCTAATTGGAAATGCCTCTTTTTTAGCAACAAGTGCTTACAGTAGTGTCCTATTGAGATGGCAGCATCTTTGAATCAATATTCCACCATCTGTGTCAGTGACAAAACCTGCTAGGGCTGGATATTTAATAATAATAGTTGAGAAAATTCACGGTTCAACAGAATATTTTTGTCGTATTTTTCCCTAGCTTTTGACGGCTATGTTTTTTAAACCTTGAGTGCACATTGTATTATGGTACCAATTTTTGTGGCTTCATTATTGACGTTTTACTGCAGTTATTTTCAGTGTGTTCTGTGATTTGCCATGTTCAGATTTATTTTTTATGTAAACTGTTTTGAGGTAACAGGGACATAAACAGATATAATAATGAAAATAATAATCCCCTTCTGTATTTTCTGGATCTTTAGAGAAGCACCAAAAAACAGAGTGATGAGAAACCCTTGTATGTTTAGCTGACTACTTTTAATTTCTCGGATGCTTCCGTTACACATTTAGAAGCTTCCAATACACCAAGCCAACAGGTTGCTTCAGGTGTATATTGTTAAAAAATTAATCTTGAGGAGAGA
Organism: Podarcis melisellensis; assembly: GCF_964234715.1. Classification (NCBI taxonomy): domain Eukaryota; kingdom Metazoa; phylum Chordata; class Lepidosauria; order Squamata; family Lacertidae; genus Podarcis; species Podarcis melisellensis. The sequence goes on from NC_138537.1 coordinate 15,232,611, forward strand.
GAAATCAAGGGCAGACGGTTATGGAGGCTTGAGAGAAGTGAGCCGGCACTACCATTGAGACAATCCTTCAAATTAATGGATGAACTGGTTCTCGCTAATATTGTTTGGTCCTGTCTCTTTAATATTTCATGATTGCAATGTGTCATGGAATGTGATCTTCATTTTTCATCAGTTTTTAATTATGAACCGTGTGTACATAAAGGGACATGCTCCCTGTCTCTCTTGGCCTGAAGTAAGAAGACAAATGGCCTTTACCGACAAATGGTCTGTATTTTACATTCTTTCCATGCTGAGGTGCTCCAGACAGATAAGCTTGCATATTATTACACACGGGCACACGCAAAAGATTGAGTTTGTTTTTTCTTTCAAAGTTTTCATCACCTGGTGTTGCAGGCTGCTGGGGTTTGTTGGCTCAATAAAACAGATTACCAGCGGTTTACATAAGGCAAGTTCATAATCACAGGGCAATTTTCTATTGCCTTGAAGTCCTCATGAGCCATTTCTCAGGGGCTTTGAATGAGGGCAGTTATTGCTGCATGTGGTTCAGCATTTGCGTGTCGAGGTCCCCAGGGCCACCCCAATAACTCACACATCACACAGAATTTTTGTTTAAGGTTTTTGGCATAATTTTGGCCACAACTTTATTAAAATACAAATTTGTGAGTGGTTGCTTAGGCATTGGTTGCGACTATCTGCCCCCACCATGGGGGACAGACTGACATTCCGCACGATGCGAAAGTCAGAATAGGGGAATACACTTGGGGATAGCGACGGAGCAGGGAACCTGCCCTCAACTCTCCCCAAATGCAACCAGGAGCTCATTGCTATGGCCCGAGCCCCCTTGACAGAGTGGACAAGCAATAGTTAGCCCCCAATTCCTTTAACGGAATCCCTTGCAGCAGCAGCATTAGAGGGGCAGGCACAGCCAATCCATGCCCCTCAACCAACCAAACCATAAACCAACGCCTAACTGCAACCTTACAAGTTTGCTACTCAGTAGGCAAAAACCAATCAGCCAGATGGACAAAATTCCTACCAAGCCCCCGCTCCAAAGCAGACGACCCCATGACAGGCATAGCAAGGTCAAAGCGAACAACCCTATTCTAGGGAGGGAGGGACGGGCAATCCGCTGCTCGGGCGAAAAGAGGAAGCCCTAGCCTCGTGCAAGGAGTTTTAGCATTTCTGGCTGTCAATCAACAAATGGCAACATTAACTTCTTCCCAACAACAAGGGAAGCCCCAATCGCATCAGTGGCCAACGATCAGTTAGCCCGCCCCCAACTTTGGAGTGTCCTGGCGGCCCCCACTGCAACACGTGCTCTCCATGAAGGAGAACACGCTTTGCCTGAACTTGCCCATACTTTAGAAAATCTTTGGGGGATCATTTGAGCTGGACATACCAGGTTGTGATTTGTAAGTGCAGTCCATTTGTGACTAATACGGCATCGTTTTCCATGCTTGTTATCACATTGCTTTCCATCACGTTGTAGCATATCAATAGAACTGCAACAGAATGCTGCGTGGTAGACTTCTCCTGTTCATATCCTCTGCCATGATACAGGCATTGACCATTTTGCATGGGAGTTCCATTCTTGGCCCCCCACATGTAGGTGGAGCATGCATAGGCCTGCCCTGTTCTGCCCTTTTCCGGGTCCAAAAGGACCCGGGCATTGGCAGTTGTGTGTCAGTTGGTTGCGTACAGAAAGGTCGCTGTCTGTACTTCTTTTCCCTGTTTCACCCACCCAAGAGTCAGCCAGAATTCCATGGCTACTGATCTTAGTTATTCCTCAGTTGTCTGATTTTGGGTTTCCTCCCTCCCCACCATGTTTAGGTTTCCCCCTCCCCAAAAAGTTTTTTTAAAAAAGAAAATTAAAAATTGTACACAAAGATTATTGCTAATGCACGGTAATAAAATACAGTGAATAAAATAACAGGGTAGTATTCCCTGCTAATCCTACGCAGATTAGATCCACTGAAGGTAATAGACATGACATGACTAATTTGAGTTTATTAATTCCAGTGGGTCTACTCTGAATAAGACTCAGTACTTCTGCAAATTTTAAGTTCCTTTGCGCCTGTTGACTCCTCCTCCTTGTGAGTGGTCACTCCATTTTGGCTATGTAAGGGTCTACACTTGCAGAATGAGTTTCCTATTAGCATACAGGGTGTGTCAAACATGTGCTCTACCCCGATGGACATATGGGTTCTATGCAGTGTCAGTGGTCCTAGTGAAATTGCTGTGTTCTCCAGCTGATCAATGGAAGTATTGTAGCTATATGTTACTGATGACATTCTGGAGCCACATGAATAGTGAATAATTTGTGCCCCAGCTGTGCATCAGAATCTGTAAGACCATCTCTATACATGAAAAGGCACTTTAATTTAAAACAGAAAAAAGTGATGTTCATGCTAGCACTTAAAACATCTATAATTGGAGTGAGTTAACATTCATTTAATTTTACATTTAAAAATACAAATTAGCATGAGGTGGACCTATGCATCCCAGTTATTCAAAGTTCAGCATTTTGGCTGCAAGCCCGTTCCCAAGGAACATCGCTTCCATGCTCTTGTAAACAAACAGTATTCCCAAACCCTGTGGGCAGAATTTGCACACCTTTCTGCTGTGCTTTGGCAGCAACCACAGCACCGGCACCTACAAGAAATGTGTAAAAGTAGCTCTTCTGTTTGGAGCTGGTTGGAAGCAAAATGGGAATTTGAGAACGGTCAGAAATATCGCTGGAGGGAGTTCTACAAGATTAAACAGTTCTGTCTTGCTCTTACAGATTGTATTGCCTTTATTCTATTAAATTATATTATTCAAGTTAGGTGTGATACCACATTAAGCCTGTATTATGTTCTGAAAGGACAGTCTGTTAACTAAATCACCTGAGCAATTTGTCCAGGGCTGGCAGATTCATTCATCATTGCGTTTAGGTAAAGGTAAGGCTACTTCTGAAATTGTGAAGGGATGTAGACATAGACATAGACATATACTGTTGACTTGCAACTTACACACATTTAACTTACACAATTTCAGCTTCCCGTGCTTAGCTGCAGCGGGTGTGTGTGTGTATCCGCAAGTGAAACACTGGCAATCTCACCTGCCATTGCACTCACCTTGGGAGAGTGCCAGGGCCAGATTTCTGTATAGGCTAAGTAAGCTGAAGCCTAGGGCCTCTAAATCTAGGGGGCCTCCCCAGCCCACCCACCCCCAGCGGGCAGTCTAGTGTGGTGTAGTGGTTAAGAGCGGTAGTCTCATACTCTGGGGAACCAGGTTCGCATCTCCGCTCCTCCACATGCAGCTGCTGGGTGACCTTGGGCTAGTCACACTTCTCTGAAGTCTCTCAGCCCCACTCACCTCACAGAGTGTTTGTTGTGGGGGAGGAAGGGAAAGGAGTATGTTAGCCGCTTTGAGACTCCTTAAAGGGAGTGAAAGGCGGGATATCAAATCCAAACTCTTCTCTTCTTCTCTTCTTCTTCTTCCCTCTCCCCAAATTGCAAACCCAAGATCATGCGAGGGCAGGGCAACTCGGGCCCAGCAACTGTCAGACTCAGGGCCAGCCAGTGCGGCCCAACTTGAAATTTTTCTGCAATGCTTGATTTTTTTTTTTGAAATTCTGCAAAATCTTAGAGATATAAATAAAATCCATCTAGATTGCCTTGGTGCGGGGCCCCCCTTAGAATCGGCCCGCAGGGTCCAGTTTAGCCCAATTGCTCCAATTGCCTTTTGAAAGTGACAAACTTGGACAAACAAATTTTGATGACGTTTTGGATTATTTTTGTAATGAGGAAGGCTAGAAAAAAACATTTGTAGTCTTACTTTATTTGATGGTTGTAGTTTACTTCTTAATACGTATTTTAAAACTGACTGTTTTATGAGAACATAAAGTAGATTCTAAAAGTGCCACGCTGTCAGGTAATCATGATCATATTGTTTACACTTCCCAGGCAATATAATATGTAAACTCAAGGTTTTTTTTAAAAGAACATTACAATTTCATTTTCCTAAAAAGTCATGCTTATTCCACAAAAGGTTCACAAAGTTCAGTCATTGCAAAAGTTTTTCAGTGTTAATTTTAACATTTATGCATTTTTAAAAATCAGCATGGTATTTAACAATAACATCTTATGTCCTTTAGAGGAGAAAATAGTGAATTGCAAAATTTTTAATACCCATTGTCATCCTTGGCTTCACTCAATTTTGTTTATAGCACTCTTCCATTTTTTTTCTAGTCGTGAGGGTGGGGGATTGGGAGGGTTCCTCACAAGTGGAGTAGCCGAGGGCCTCTCTTCATCGAAAACCGGCCCTGGAGAGTGCTCAAGGGTACAGGGAGAGAGTGTGAGTAGCCTTGGGAGAGTGTGTGATTTTTTACGGGTCATTTCCCAGTTTTTAAAGGGTTGTGTGTATGATAACTGTTGGACTTCTTAAAAAGTAAAACAAGGCATTCATTTCCGGTGCAATCCTATACATACCATATTTTTTGCTCTATAAGATGCACCAGACCATAAGATGCACCTAGTTTTTGGAGGAGGAAAACAAGAAAAATAATATTCTGAATCTCAGAAGCCAGAACAGCAAGAGGGATCACTGCGCAGCGAAAGCAGCGATCCCTCTTGCCTTTCTGGCTTCAGCGATAGCTGCGCAGCCTGCATTCGCTCCATAAGATACACACACATTTCCCCTTGCTTTTTAGGAGGGAAAAAGTGAGTCTTATAGAGCAAAAAATATGGTATCTATTCAGAAGTAAGCCCCACTGAGTTCAGTGGGACTTGCTCCCACGTAACTGTGTGTTGGATTACATCGTTAGGTGTATGCACACAGCCTGCCACTTGAATATACTGTGACCCCTTATTTTGCATAGCCTAGTAGTTGCATACGTGTGTCTTTGCAGTCAGAATGTTCGATAAAGGATTGTCTTGTGCATCTGGAGCGAACTTTCAGAGATTCCTGTTTTCTGACTGGCTGATGGGAAAACATAGATTTATACAGCTATGTCTTTTAAAAGAAGTGTGCCGATTTTCAAGAAAGGTGTCTCAAAGTGACCTACAACAACGTTTAAGTCAAAACCCATTGTGGAAAATCAGAATCCAAAGCCAGACAAAATTGCAGCCAAAAGTCAGTTCAAACAAACATCGCCTTGGCCTATCGGTGAAAATACAGGAAAGAAGGGGCCAATTATCCTTCTTCTTAGGAGGTGTTTTGCAAGGAGCCACAGGTGCTTCTGTTGTTGTTGTTGTTTAGTCGTTTAGTCGTGTCCGACTCTTCGTGACCCCATGGACCAGAGCACGCCAGGCTTCCTAGTGGAGACCAAATTTAGTTTTTGGGTAAGAAGGAATCTGAAACAGGAACTTACTTCTAGATCTTGATGTGATTCTTCATACTCCACACATTATTCTTCTTTCTTCCTTAGAGAAAACCCAACCTTCATTCGCACTCTCACATGTACACAGAAGGAAGGAATGACATTCACCCCTGCTGGTTTCTAAAGCTTTTATAGAAACTATTAGATCTCAGAGATCTGTATTCAAATCTATTGTGAATCATTAGCTCAACAGGAGACCTGAGTGTTCCTATCTTTCAGCTTCAGTTCCTGGTCTGTTAAATGGGGATATTTATTATCTGCTACCTCCTGAAGTTGCGGGGGATGGATGAGACTGGCATTGTATAGTGTGCAGCGTGCTCCAAAATGTTGCAGAAATTATATAACCAGTAAAAATACCCTTTTTCTCAAGAAGGCGGTTCTGACATCCTGTTTGTATTCTTCCAGATTTTCAAACCTCCCAGGCCAAGGGAAACTTGAAAGTGGAAAGATTGCCATTACTTAATGATTGCTTTTCTCTTTCAGCAGTGTTGCCTGTTGCCAACTGCAGTGTGTTCCACTGGGTTATTGCAACCTGGAGGATGCTTTCTGTTTAATTATAATAATTGCACTTTTGTTTCCTTTGCCAGCTGGTGATGGAGTTTTGTGGTGCTGGCTCTGTCACTGATCTGATCAAGAACACAAAAGGGAACACTTTGAAGGAGGAGTGGATTGCCTACATCTGCAGGGAGATTTTACGGGTACGTGACCAAAATGGGCTTAGCCGCCTTTCAGCCTGTCATTGACAGCAAATGTTGCCTAGGTCCAGGATTGGGAATGCCTGCTGTCTCTCTCTAGCACAAATTACTGCTCTTCCCTTTTCACTCACAGACTTAACCGTGGTTTAGCGTCACCTCTGTACTGATAATTTCATATTTTGTTTAAGACAGCAGTCTTGGCTAGTGTTAAGCGAGGTTAGTTTCTGTGAGGATGTAACACTAAACCATGGTTCCAGCAAGCAGTGGGAAGGAGTGGAAACCTGCCCTGGAAAAGCGAATGAGGAACAGGGAGAGTGCAGAATCCCAAAGCTAGTTCCTGATTTGCAAACCATAGTTTGCATGGAACCAACATTCTGCCTGTGCCAAGTCCCTGCTCTGGTTTTTAATGCTTACAAAAGAGGCATAATCTGGAAGATGGCTCCTGAGGTTTTGTGGATAGTCATAAGAGAGCTTTGTAGGTGCCTGTAGGTATAAATGATTCATAGTCACTTAGATATGATGTATAATGAATGAGTGAGGGTCAGTTGTCTTTCTTTCTTCCTCAACTTTTAAGCCTGTTCTTTCTTTCATAGGAAAAAAATTCCCTCTTTAATATTAATAGGAATAAAGGTGTGTCTAAATTATATTCAATTTCTTTTTAGAAAAAATGGGGGGAGAGAAAATGCATTTTTAGGGCATTTCAAATGGCTATTGTGGAAGTTGTGCTGTTCATATATGTGGGTTTTTCATACCATCTGCGTGACAATGGAGTCATCAAAATTACATTTAATTCAGATTTCCTCTTCCTGCGGGAAATCTGTTAAATAAAAATACTGCATTATACATCCCCAGTCAATCACAGTTGCACTTGGTCATGTGTGATGATGTTTGGGGTGATTTGCCTTCATCAACACATCCCTAGGTCCATGTAATGGTTCTAGGGGTTGCTCGTGCGTAAATCGTCGCCACACCTGGCTGGGCTACCTGGGTGAACCCTTTCTGTCTGGACAGCCACTCACCCGTGGCTGTCTCAATCGCTGGCAGAATCCATCAGTGGGCGTTTCTTGAATTTCTTCCAGCAAAGAAGTTCTTTGACGCCAAGTCTCCTCCTACTCTCGCTGCGCGGAAGTCTTCTGCGCAGGGAGGGTGTGGGGAGCGGAGGACCCGTGCTCTCCCCACTGGTCTCCGGCGAGGAGTCCTGGAGCCCCCTCGCCGATTCCCCCTTCTGCCCCCCTTCTCCACTGGTGCTACGCTGATTTCCTTCCCCAGCAGATGGGCTGCCTCTCTCCCTACTGGGACCCTCTCTGGCATCCCTCTGGAGCCTTCCCTCCGCCTCTGGCTCCGATGGCAGTTCCCTGACAGTCCATTAGCATTATGTGTGAACATAGCCTATGGATTGAAGTGGTCCTTGTTAAAATTCTAGCCCGTCTTGAGGTATGTGCCTATCTGTTCAGGCACCGGCTGAATTCCTTAGACCTCCCTCCGGCGACTCCCGGCAGGAATAAACATACTCGAGGTCCGTTCCGGCGATTTTCCTCAGGCTGTGAGGAAAACACACCAACTGCTTCTCCTCCTCCCTGCTCCCTGCATATCCCCAGGGAGGGGAATCAGACACAGACAGTAAACGTATCTACATGTCTTTATTTGTGTCTTTTAGCAGTCATACAGTAAAGATGTCTGCTCTCTTCAACAAACAGAGAGAAACTCCACCTCCACCCATGTACATCCTGTACAGGTCATATGACAAACCTACTGAGCTAACATCCGGTGCTCAGTACAGAATGGACTGCCCCTTTGTTCCCATGGCAACAGTCACAAGCTTCCTGTTTGGCTTTCCAGCCACAAGCAGCAGACTTGGCTGCTATAGCCTTTGCTTGCTGCCGCATTGCTGCTTTAGAATAACATACTCCCCCTAAAGTATCAATGCGTGCAGCGAGCAAAGCGTCATCCAGAGAAGAAAACAAACAGTTGTTATACTTATAACATTCCCCTGTTGTTTCAGTTCCACCCTTGGAACTACCCGCCACTGGTTTTACCAATGTACCTCTCTGGTTGTGTGACTTCCAAGGAATGAGTGCTTCTGCATTACCTTGGTTAGCAACTCTCTGTTGTGCCTTTGTCTCTGACTCAGACACAGCTTCAATTTGACCTTGGTCGTTTACAACAGCAACAGCTAAATTAGCAAACTCTTGTGAATACCTCTTGGGTGGTACACCCTTCGTTGCTCTCTCAGACCTACGTAAGAGGTGCTGCTCTTCTTTGCTTTCTGGTTCAGCCTTTGAACTCTCTGGAGAACCAGTACTAAGCTTAATCAGTGGTTCATCCTCCTCTTCTGAGGATCTAGTCATTATCTGAGATTTCCTCTCAATGACTGTGACAACTGAGCTGTCTGAGCTATCGCTGTCATCATCAGTACTACTGAACTCAATAAGATCAAACTCATCATCATCATCAGAATCATCACCTGTGGGAAATGTGTGAACAATCACTCTCTCCTGTTCAGGAGCACTCTCTAGAAATTTTGTGAGAATCACCTGACCAGATTCAGACAAAATTACTCTGTAGAGACCCTTTTCATAACCCACAAAAATGCCTCTGGCATTCTTTACCCCATCTGGAGTTTCTGTTCTCACATGAGACCCAAAAACCTTGAAATGGGCAACAGAAGGTTTTCTGTGGAACAGTTTCTCAAAAGGAGAACTTCCGAACTCTTTTGAAAACTTTCTCAACCACGTGTAACAATATGACATTAGTGACTCAGCCCAGTACTCATGTGGCAGATGTGAACTAAGCAATTGCGCTTCCATTCCCTTTTGCAATTCTTTGTTCACCCTACTACAGACACATTTGTTCCAAGCTTCTTCGGAACTAGCAATTTTGTGTTTTATCCCTTTCTTCTTCAGGAACCTCTGGAAATCCTGTAAAAAGAAAATTGGCTTCTCATCTGTGCAAAGACAATCTATGTCAGCATCATGCATATTTTTAACCTTGTCACAAAACTCTTTAAACCTTTCTAAGGCTTCTTTCGGTCTCTCCAAAAGATAAATCCAGACAAAACCTGTAAAAGAATCAACACATATTAGGTAATACTTTGCATTGCCTCTAGATGGTGCTAGAGGACCAATCACATCAGCATACACCCGCTGAAATGCCTTGTCGACCCTCGAGGTGACCTGCTTGGTGTTCTTCTTGGCTACACCTGTAAAAGAGATCATGTTTGAATCACTAGAATTACATTTCATGTAATCACTTTGATCAAAAGTCAACAAATACAGTCCATCTTTCTCTTTGGCAGAAAGATACAACTCTCCATTTTTGTAGATCTCACAGTTCTGATCATCATAGGACAGTTTTAGTCCCTTCTTGGCAATCTGTGAAACACTGAGCAGATTGAACTTCAACTCTGGAACCAAATAAACATTGCTTATAGTCAAGTTCAGACTTTCAAGATACACAGTCCCAATTCCGGTCGCTTCCAGCTTTTGACCGTTGGCTAGTTGCACAGCGAAGCTTTGCTTCTCAAACGTAGAAAATAGTCCTCTGTGTCCTGTCATGTGAACCGTCGCGCCCGTGTCTAGGACAAAGAAGTTTCCCACCTCTGGTGTGGCTTTTAGCGACATCAAAGCTTTTGGAGTCTTTGTCTTTGGCTTGGTGTGACTTTTGTCTGACGCCTCAGACTTTGTGGAGCTCGCCTTGGCTCCTCTGTTCTTACGTGGCTTCTTGCAGTACCGCTGAAGATGCCCAGTTTGGTCACAATTGTAGCATCGGACAACGTTGAAAGCTTCGGCGTTTCCTCCAGAAGCAACAGCAGTGGGGGCGTTAGAACTCCGTTCTTTGCTCCCCCTGTCCTTGACTTCCAGGGCGGCAAGTCTGTCATGTTCATTCAACACGACGGCAAAGACCCTCTCCGACGTGAGATCCGCTGCTGGGAGAGACCCCAGCTGACTGGCAACCGTTTTGTAAGTCCGATTCAGGCTGTTGATCACCATGAAGCAAAACACTTCCTCCTGCAGACGGAAGTTACGTTCCACCATCTGTTGACGCAGAAATTTCATTTCCGTCAGGTGCGCTTGAACATCTCCATCAGGCGCAAGCCTCAGGTTGGTCAGCTTCTCAAAATACAGCAACGCTGAAGAACCTGCATCTCTCTGATGTGTCCTTCTCAGCGTGTCCCAAACATCTTTCGCGTGGTCTAAATCTTGTATGTGGATCAGCTGCGAATCTGACACGCACAGAATTATAGCAGTTCTGGCCTTCACATCCTGTGACTCCCAAGCACGCGTTGGTGCTGCTGGAATGGGGTTTTCAATCACCCCAAACAGTCTCTGATTCTGCAGCAGGGCCTTCATCTTAATAGACCAAGATGCATAATTGTCACTGGTCAGAAGGGGCAGAGAAGGCAAAGCTCCCTTCTTGGCATCCATCTTGAGTCCTTGCATTGACTCTCAAACACAAGCCTCTAAAATCCAATAGCTGGCTTGTTTACACTCTGTGCACCTGGCAGCTCTGAACGCTAGCTGCTTTGGAAAGTCCCTTTCCAACAGTTTGTTTGCTTGGGCCTAAGTCATAACAAAACCTTGTTTTTGCCTCTCCGAGGCAAAAGCCTGACTTGTCCAGCCCTCTCGTGAAACTGGCCTTCGTTGCTAAGCAACAGCATTCCTTCCCTTGAACAGGAAACCACAGGAATGTTTGGAATGCAGAGCTATTGTATCTCGGAGCTGTTTTTCCCAAACTGCTCCCCGTGAAGCAGAGAATGAATCAATCTGCATTCACACTTCTAAGCCCGAAAACCTCATACCTGGGCTCCGTAGCTTGGCTCTCAGATTCTTCTGGTCAGCTTCTGGCTGCAGAGGATCAGCTTCTCACCTCAGGCTTCCATGGAGGCCACTCCTTGATGCAGAGGTCGATGGATCGGAACCATCCTCTGCTACCACTGTTAAAATTCTAGCCCGTCTTGAGGTATGTGCCTATCTGTTCAGGCACCGGCTGAATTCCTTAGACCTCCCTCCGGCGACTCCCGGCAGGAATAAACATACTCGAGGTCCGTTCCGGCGATTTTCCTCAGGCTGTGAGGAAAACACACCAACTGCTTCTCCTCCTCCCTGCTCCCTGCATATCCCCAGGGAGGGGAATCAGACACAGACAGTAAACGTATCTACATGTCTTTATTTGTGTCTTTTAGCAGTCATACAGTAAAGATGTCTGCTCTCTTCAACAAACAGAGAGAAACTCCACCTCCACCCATGTACATCCTGTACAGGTCATATGACAAACCTACTGAGCTAACATCCGGTGCTCAGTACAGAATGGACTGCCCCTTTGTTCCCATGGCAACAGTCACAAGCTTCCTGTTTGGCTTTCCAGCCACAAGCAGCAGACTTGGCTGCTATAGCCTTTGCTTGCTGCCGCATTGCTGCTTTAGAATAACAGTCCTCAGGCTAGGTTTTGCAGTGGAACCTTCTCCAAGGAGCAAACCTGTTTAAAGTCAAATCAAACCAAGGCACAATTCACATTAAGCAGATAAACACCAGCTTGGGGAGGGTTGTGCTATTAAAATAGCAAGTTGAAACTCTTCACTGTAATAATTTCTTCTATAGCTTGGGATATGTGACTCCTTTACCCTTGAAGACAGCAGCTGCCACCCAAAGGTTACTTAGTCCTTATCCACCTAATCTACATAGTGTTTTCACATTGCAGTTGGATCAATCAGGTAATGCCCCAACTCTGCAAGGACAAACATCATGTGAGATCAGCAATAATGAAAACACAGTCACAGATGCTTAGCAGTCTCAAGCTAGCAAAACACTAAAATGCTTCACTTGAGTGCATGAGTGATCCAAATGTGGATGCTCCTTAGAGGGTTAAGTCAGTAGTACGAAAGAGAGGAAGCAGTGAAATGTTCACCCTGAAAATGAAAATGGGATCTAAACACTCCCCAAATAGCACTTGGTATCTGGTGGTGACAAAGCACTTTCTCATTTACAGTAAACACCCCCAGCTGCAGTCCTTTAGCAACTTGATAGGAAAGGCAAGTGACGTTGCGGCTAATCAGCTATTGTATTGACTTTTCTCATTTCTGTCTCAGGAAGCCACAGTTACCCAGGCTAGGGTTTAAATTTACAAGCTTGGAAAGTCAGTTTCCTAAAATAGTCCGCAAGCAGTGAGTCATGTTCTGACTGTTGAACCATTCCACCAGTGCCTCATCTTTTGGATGTTGAAAGATGAGCTAACTCCATCTTTTCAGTTGGCTGATAATGCAGGCATCTGGGGACGTGTGTCACCATAATAATGTGTAAAGTGAGTTCTGTTTTGAATCAGCAGCTCCCACAGTTTGCAAAGCCTCAGTGTGATGCACAGGGAAATTACCTGATCTTATGACTTATGACATAACTATACTCTGTCTCTGAAAGTTTGGGAACTCCCATGTGGACTTTCTTCCCCCTTTGTGTTTCAGAATAACATCCCTCATTCCTTTTTCTGTTCTGATTGTGACTACAGTTAGGTTTGCATCTGCACCAACATATTCGCTAAACGGTAATTAGCACCAAGGAACAATTTAAAGCCATGATCAGAAGTGGGTTTGTTTGCTAATTACAGTTAAGTGAAAATGTGATGCAAGGTTATTCTAAGCCATAGCTATCTCCGGAACTCAGAGGGAATGTGGAATGCTCATCGAAAAGGGGATGAAGGAGAGACAGGAGCATATAAACTCAAAGGGTGCTTCTTGACATTCTCACCATACCTTTGAAGGTGACCTGGAAACTACAACTAATCCAAAACACGGCAGCTAGACTGGTAACTGGTACTGAAAGACCTACATTGGCTCCCAGTACGTTTCCAAGCCCAATTCAACATGTTGGTGCTGACATTCAAAGCTCTAAATGGCCTCAGCCCAGTATACCTGAAGGAGCGTCTCCACTCCTATCGTTCAGCCTGGCCACTGAGGTCTAGCTCCAAGGGCCTTCTGGCGGTTCCCTCCTTGAGAGAAGTGAGGTTACAGGGAACCAGGCAGAGGGCCTTATCGGTAGTGGTGCCCGCCATGTGGAATGCCCTTCCATCAGATGTCAAGGAAATAAACAACTATCTGACTTTTAGAAGACACCCTGTTTAGTGAAGTTTTAAATTTTTGATGTTTTATCACTTTATTATTGTTATTATTCTGTTGGGAGCCGCCTGGAGTTGCTGGGGAAACCCAGCCAGATGGGCAGGGTATAAATAATAAATTATGATTATAATTGGGTAGTTGAGGCCAAGCCATTGAATCTTAGCTTGCATGTGTTCCAAACCCAGTGCATGTGTTACTTTTACCATAGGGCCTGGGATTCTGTCGGCAAAGAGCCCACATTTAATAGAATGCACTGTGTTATTTCAACCCATGGGGGTCCCAGGTTATGCAGGGGGCTCAGCTAGACCAGGCTTGCACAGTGTGACCCACCAGGCATGTCAGAAAGCCTGTAACAAAACCCGGAAGCTGCATTTGCTTTGGTGGGTTTCAAGTTGTGAAGGCCGTCAGAAGATTATGCAGTCAGTGTGAAGGGTTTCCCACCTTGTGGATGCGGATCCCCAGGCAAAAGGAATAAAGCTGCTCTCAGATAACAGAAACCAGTCACTCTTGTCTTACACGGATTTAGATAACAGAAATCAGCAGGACATGATCAGGTTTCTGACCGCGCAGGACTCTGAGGATATAAATTACAGTCTGTTCATAAACCAGGAGTGCCACAGAGAGAGAGGTTGGGTGAGAGACGGATATCTCTCCTTCCTGTTTGTTTGTGATAGTGCTTCAGGAGACTCCATCTTGAATGGACCATAGAGATGGGTTTTCCTGAGGGAAAATCACAAGTAATTTTGCCTATTATTTATTATTCTTTAAATCTATAATATTTATGAACCTCCGCTTGGCCCATAAGTATCCAAAACGATGCATGGCAACTAAGGCATGGCATAATGCTCCGCTACAACAATGGATATAAAACCCAAATAGGTAAACAGCGGCAGCACAAACTCTGACCTAAAACAGCACAGGGCATGATGCTCAAACCAGGTGTTACATTCATGTCATTTACATGATTCAGCATTAAAACAGACAGTTAAATAAAATAATCAAAATAGAAGAGCAGTGGTGAACGCCTCTTGCCAAAAGAGTTTAAATGATGTCTGGCCAACTACTTTTAGGGAGATGATGTGAGGAGCATCGCTTGGCAAAGAGTTCCACAGTGCAGGTTGGGCCTTCACAAAGAAGGCCCTGTCCCTCATCCTAGCAAATCTCATCTGATTTGAATGATGGTGTGCGGCATCTTTCTTGGATCTGAGGAAATGGGGAGAAATATATGGGAGAATTAAATGCCTCTTGGCCATCTTTACAGACGTATGCATTGCAGTAATCTAAACAGGAGGTTACCAAGGAATGAGTGGCATGGTAAAGCTCGCCTCTGCTGCCTCCTGGATATCAAACCGAAAGGTGCATCTCTTCGGTGCAACATGTAATGACCACTGCTATAAACAAAGTGAACAAAAAGACAAATCTCTGCTTAAAAAGGGAGGTGGTTGTTTTTCCCTTGTGGGTAATATTGTTGTAGTTGTTATGATGTAAATAATATAATATAATATAATATAATATAATATAATATAATATAATGATATGATATGATAATATAATATAATATAATATAATATAATATAATATAATTAATATAATAATATTAACAAACAATTAACTGTTTCCCTCCAAAAGAATTACCCTTGGCACCTTTCTCCCTTTGACACCACAAAACAGTAAATGCTGTATTTATTGCCAGCTTCCAGCAGTTTAGGGACCCTGAATTCTCTTTAAGAGACTGGCTCACTTAATCAATATCGTTGATTAAATTCATTATTTTTACAGCTTTGTGCCTTATCTCCCCACCCAGGGCACTTTGTGTTTGCGAGAGTGTATACTCTACCTCTCCTTTGTATATTTATCAGTTCTGTATCCGGACTGGCCTCAATTTAAGCACAGTGACTTGGATCCTAAGATCCAAGGAAGCTCAAGGAAGCTGACAGAGTTTTCTTCTCGCATCTTCTCCTTGTCACTACCTGTACCCCAAAAAGCCTCTCTCGGAGGTTGCAGAGAGCTTGTGAACAATGTCAGCTGGGGTGTGGGGACTGCTGGGGGGGGGGAGAAATCCCCCAACAAGGCTTGGATCCTAAGAGAAGTTAATTTGAGAACATTTGTGTAGAAAAATGTTTTCATCCCCTCCTCACTCCAAATCAGCAGAAGGCTTGTAAAAATAGTGGCGTGCAATCTAGGAATACAGTAAATATTCCCAACTAGCATTCTTCAGAGTTAAGAGGCAGTGCAGTTAAATCCTATATACTAATAAGGAGAATTTTGGGTCTTCTTACCTTGCTTTATTTGTAATTGTCCCTGAAGAAAATGCAGAGCCTTTATGGGCCTCTTCAAAACAAAACATTAAAAAGAAACGGTTTGCAAAATACGAACAACCCATGCAACATACCTATACCTTGAATCAGCTCATACCATATATGTACTTTATAAGGAGCCAAGACTGAAAAGCTTAGGGCTTATCCACCTTTTCCTACTCACTTTCCAGGCACGGTCAGTGTTTTAAAGCCCTGTGTCCAAGCACACACACTCTCTCTTTTTTTGCTCCAGAACTTTCCCCATGAAAACCCGCTCTTTACTGCTGAATCGGAGCAAACTACATTTTGCAGAAAACCCAAATTGCCATTTGTTGCGTGTTCAAGGGGCATGTTTGTGTGGCTATATGAGGTCCCAAGTGGGAATAGCAAAGGTCTCGGACTGAAACCTTGCAAAGCTGCTGTCAGTCAGAACAGGCAGAAGTAGACTTGGAGAATCACAGAATCATAGAATTGGAAGGGACCACAAGGGTTCTCTAGTCCATGGTTAGGCAACCTAAGGCCCGGGGGCTGGATGCGGCCCAATTGCCTTCTAAATCCGGCCTTCGGGCAGTCCAGGAATCAGCGTGTTTTTACATGAGTAGAATGTGTGCTTTTATTTAAGATGCATCTCTGGGTTATTTGTGGGGCATAGGAATTCATTCATTTTTATTTTCTTTCAAAATATAGTCCGGCCCCCCACAAGGTCTGAGGGACAGTAGACCGGCCCCCTGCTGGAAAAGTTTGCTGACCCCTGGCTTAGACAGACCAGTGTTCTGATTTTTTTTATAGGGTGTCCTCGTAGGCTCACATGCGGTTAAAGAGCACAAATTTAACCCTAGAATCCAGAGAATAAATTACAGGGAAACCTCTTCGGTAACAGCACAGCCAGATTTCTACATCCCTATTTTTCAAAAATGCAGCCCTGGTGAAATACGAATAAAACGACTCATAAATGCTGCGAGTAGACAGTGAAAATAGTTTTTCATTTTGAACATATGAATGCTAATGTGAAATCTAAAGTAGATATGTATATAGCCATGAAAGCAAACCATACTTTACTAGAATTGCAATTTAGGTGGATATTATTTTTTAAACCCTCCAACGTGGATGTGTGAAATAAAAATGGAGCCTACGAAAAATGAGAAGAATTAATGACCTAATAAAAAGGTACAAAGGCAAGCTATTTTACTTCTAGCTCTCAAGACAAGCTTTTAATATGAGCTATGATTAGATTAGGGTCGCGTTCAAGCTACGTAGTAATTTGTGTAGCTGTGGCAGGTTTCTCCTCACTTCCCTGAGCGTTTATTTCATCGATACATCATAGAATCTGGAATTGCAGTTTATTGATACTGAAACTAGCAAGAAGAACCAAGTGTTTGTTCTTAGGATCATGAGTGGCTTCCTTGAAAAATAGCTAAAATTTGATTGCATTTCCCCCCATAGAAACAATGGAAGTTGAAAATGATTTGGTGTGTGGCTAGAAACAGTTACCCATCTCCCACCCCATTTTGCCTCCCCTGCAAGCAGTGTACAGTGGTACCTCGGGTTACATACGCTTCAGGTTACATACGCTTCAGGTTACAGACTCCGCTAATCCAGAAATAGTGCTTCAGGTTAAGAACTTTGCTTCAGGATAAGAACAGAAATCGTGCTCCGGTTGCGTGGTGGCAGCAGGAAGCCCCATTAGCTAAAGTCGTATTCAGGTTAAGAACGGACCTCCGGAACGAATTAAGTACTTAACCCGAGGTACCACTGTATCTGGAACCAGTACTTTTGGGGGGATGGGCACAGGGGTAAATACCCCTAAACATTTCGTGAATCTAAGTTTGGCCTCATTGAGGGGCAGTATTTCAATATGAGTAGGAAAATGAGAGTACCCCTGAATATTTTTTTAGGAAAAAAGCACTGTCTGGAACCAATGGTATGTCATGATGCAACATTATTCCAGCTGATGCACTCTGGGAAAATAGGGTGGTCTGACTCATAGCTGACTGAAGCTGCTCCCAGCCAATTCAAGGAAGCTTAAAAATCTCTGGAGAGAGAGAGAGAGAGAGAGAGAGAGAGAGAGAGAGAGAGAGAGAGAGAGAGAGAGAGGGTTTATTGGCAAAGCACCTGTAGACATGAAAAGTAACAAATAACTAAATGGCATTTTGGGGGACCACTTCGACTCCATCCCCTGATGTGATATTTGCCCACCCCCTTGTAATGTAGGCTTGCGTTTGACCCCAGCTGTCGATGGATGGCTAAAAGAAAGTTGAAATGTAATGATGACTTTCTCTTTTTTTGACTCCTCTAGGGTTTAAGCCATCTCCACCAACATAAAGTAATCCATCGAGATATTAAAGGACAAAACGTTTTGCTGACAGAAAACGCAGAAGTTAAACTAGGTAAGAATTCCCACCCCTCCCAACCAGTGGGAAATTGCAGGGAAGCGTGGAATCAGGCTTTTCTGAAAAGTCTTAGCTGGTCGTCACCTTAGAAGGACTCAGTTGTTAATACCAAATTCAAGAGCTCCTCTAAGAAGTAGAGCTAAGCACTGGCCTGTAAGGAATTTGAAAAGAAGGTCCAGGAATCTGCATGCCATGATTGCGTTTTGGAATGCAGAACCATGTGGAACCATAAGCAGGCGATGAGAGCTAAAAACTGTGACTTCCCTTATTTTAAGTTTCTTAACGGTCACAGAGTAAACCCTGGAAAAAAATAATTGGCAGCTTCTGCTAAGAATTTGTAAAATGAAGAGATTCTGGCAAGGGATATCAGTGGTCAAGGTTTAGCTTTTTCTTTTTTTTTAACCCCACTCAAGATGGCTATTAATCCCTCGCAGCTGTCCCTGCCTCTCTTAGAAACACTTTCCTACTCTCCAGCCCTGCAAATCATTTCCATGCAAATCAACCGTCCTTCTTTTCAAGTCCCCGAGGAACTATGTGGACTTGGGCAGGGGATCAGCATGTAAACAACTCTGGCTACAAAGATCCGCTTGTTTAACGAGCTCGAGACCTCGGTTTCAGCTGGTCCTTGAGGGGATGTGGCCAGGGAGAAGCAGGAGTGGGAAATAATTGGGAGAGGCTAGCAGCATTCCTTTTGCCAGTCTAGTCCAACTCACTTGTGCTGTACAGCTGAAAGAGCTCACCATGAAAATCACTTAAAAGTAAAGTGACACCGTTTAGATATTTGGCTAAAAGGTGATTAGTGCCTGTAGGCTGATGGTCTAGGAACACTAGAACACTCAGAGCAGCACTGGGCATTTTTCCTGATTGTGTTGGGTCAAGAAGAACTCAAAAGCCTTAGCTCTAGATAGGAGCTCTTCTGAAGATAGATGTGGAGCCCTTATGAGCCCACAACAAAGGTAGCACCTTCTTCTCAGAAATCTCAGCTTGAAGATCAACTCTCAGGCAAGTGGCCCGCAATGACTTGAGTCCAAAACCCACCGAATACAAGGGAGAACATTCTGTGGTTTGAACTTTCCTTGGGCTCCAGTCCTTTCTAAAGGAAGGGAATGCTCTGATCTTCAAAATGAATGGCACTCCCCATGAACTTTGCCTAGTTCATGGCGGGGGACACCGTCCTCTTGTCATTTAACATGACTTGTATGTCCTTTCATTGCCTCGCATAAATCAAGCCATGTTTATGCCTCATTAAAGCTCTCCTGTTGTCGTTGCTTTGATTCCCAGTGGATTTCGGAGTCAGTGCTCAGCTTGACAGAACAGTTGGCAGAAGAAATACATTCATCGGAACTCCATACTGGATGGCCCCCGAGGTTATAGCCTGTGACGAAAACCCTGATGCCACTTACGACTTCAAGGTATCTTAAAAAACGATGTTGCCTAATATATCCTTGGTTGCGAATGCTGGATCTTAGTAGTTTTGCACAGGGGGAGAGGGAGTGCCAGTCCTGCAGGATTGAGACTGGAGTTGAATGATGCTCTGAGGAAGTTCCACAGGTGGACCAGCATAAAAGCTATTATAGGGAAGACTATCTGAAGGGAAGTTAAAACCAGGATGAAGGCAGGAAAGCTGTTAAGGAAGCTGACAGATTGGAAAGCAGAGAAGATAGGCAAGAGAGCAGACCTAGGTGACAGGCAGGTACCTGGAGCAAGATGACAGAGCTGTGTAAGCAAGGCTAGAATCTGGTTGTTGATCCAAGCAAAGCCCCAGCCTTAACCCAGAAGCATTTATAAAAAGTCTAGGTCTAACAGATGACCTACCTGGGTGGGATGCAGCATGCTTGGACTCAAAAGGACCATGCTGCCCATTCTTGCTCCTGCATCTATGGCTCACCACAAAAGGCATCACTGCACAAGCCAAGGAATCCTGGTTTGAATCTCACTCAGCCAATCCTGAGAAAACGTTCCTAATGAAAACACAGTGTGCAAGTTAAATTAATGGTCAGTTCAGAGAAGTGCAACATTTCAGGGCCAAACTACGTGTGACATTATCCATGCATTTAAACAATATTGCATGTATTTAATTTGAAGATTTACATCCTCTTTTCGATCAAATGATTCTCAAAGTAGGTTTCAAACGGCAGACATGAAACCCTAAAACTAATGTTCGTGCACGCACAGCCCTTAGGCTCTTGGCTCATGAATGAAGCCTAGCTGCTTTTATTTTGGTGGGGGGTGGGGGGAGGAAAGCAGATCTGAAATGTCACCATCTACTTTACAGGCTTGTTGTGAGAATGAAAAAGGAGGGGAAACTATGCATGCCCCCCCAAGCTGTTTGGAGGAAAGGTAATGTTAGGATGCAGAGCAATTTAATCAGCAGCTAAAATGCATTGAAAATATGCAGGTGCATTGAATGCTGATTTCCATGGTTCTGCTGTTTTGAAGAAGGCCAAAGGCCACCCACGTTTCCTAAGCAGCTGGCTTCTAAAATCTCTGGTTGAAATCGCCCTCTCATAAACTTGTTCACTTACAGACAGACAGCAGAGGCAGTTTTCTGAGTGAGTGAAGCCTGTCAAAAGCTTGTCAGTGAAGGCAGACTGCTTTGCCAGCGCCAGATTGATTCCTTGTTAAATTTACTATTCTGAAAAAAAATCTGGAGAGATGAGCAGTCCATAAGGCAGTCAGTCACTGGAAAGTGAACTTGATATTCATTAGGGATTTGTCATTGTCATTAAAATTCTGGATTTCAGGCTTCGTGCCAGATCCTTCTGGACCCGAGCCAGCAGTGCAAGGCTAGACACCTTTTCCCAGGTCCTTTTAAAAATAATTATTACTTCCAGAATAAGGTGTGAGCACAGTGTTTAAAGAAGAAGAAGAAGGGGAGCGGCAGGAGATGCAGGCCTTGCCTTTAGGCTTACGATCTATGTAAGTAGCTAGATAAACAAGGGAAGAGGAATGGAGGAAAATCACCAGCCAGGAGTTCTGTTTCAGAATACCAGACTGAGCTGAGGTTTTTTATCAGACATTTAAAACAGACCAACAGAAGGAGCCAGATGGATACCAAAAGGCAGAGCTTCAGTGATAGGGAGAAGCAAGGGAGAAAGGTTATACATAGATAGCAAATGGACAGTGTGAATTTTAGGCTCATGGAAAGCAACAATACTGCTGAAATAGAGGAAGAGAGCAAAAGAAGAAGCGTGAGTTTAATAATTTCCTCTTTTCTCAAGCACAGCAGTGTACTTTTGCCTGCTTTGCCAGTGTTTGAGAAGGAGGGCACTGGAAGCATCACTAAGAGTTTTAACATCCCATCCTAGAATCAGTAGAGTTGACTCTGTTTACATGTTTTCTGGTCACTTTGCCACTTAACCAGTGGGATGAAGAGCCCTGTCCCAATTTCTTGACACTGTTGCTCCCAGGTAAGGACAGTAGAAATTTGTTTCAGTTCACATTTAAAGGCGAACCCACATAATTTGCACTTCCTGAAACAATACTTTGACTGCAGCACAGCCGTCCTTTTACATTTACACTTCTCTGAATTTTGCAGTGTAGTTTTCCAGCCAATTAACATGCACAAAAAATGCATGTACTTGGTTAAGGTCTGCATAAAAATGCATATATAAGTGAAAAATAACATACAATAAAAGGCATTACATTAAGGGAAATCACTTTGCAAAAAATGAGTCTTTTATGCAAAATTGCATAAAGATGTGTATGTTAATGAAAGACATGCACAAGAATACTAATGGATATTTAGGAGGACTTTTATTTTCTAAAAAAAGTTGCAAGCTGACATGGTAATGTACAGAACTGAACTGCGGATTGGAAAAATGAGAAACGGAGACACCCTGAAACTGATAGATTCACCCATCCCTCCCTCTAGGTGGCCCCTTGCCAAGCAGTTGAACAAGTTTCCCATGAGATAAGCTGCAAGAAAAATGACTTGCATGCAGATAGAGAGAAACTCAGGCTGAATATGATCAAGCACAGCTTGGAGAAGCTCATTTTAGAGCTCATCTTGGCTGGAGCAGGGTTGACATTAAACTCCTGTCCCTTTTGCCTTATATTAACATATCTAGCCCAGCTAATTTGATTAACAAGCTGCAGTAAATGCACCAGTGCATCAAAGCAGGCAGTGCTGATGCCTACCTGGTTGAAAGACGTAGTGTTCTGACCCTTGCTTGAAACAGCATTTCCTTGGATCCAGAAGTGTGTAACAACTATAGGACTGTTTCAGCTTTGCCAGTTTGGGGAATAATAGTTGAGGCAGTGTCCACCCGGCTCCATAGGCATGTCATCGGAAGGTGCGCATGATTCCCATAATTATGATTTTCATATTGGCAAAATAAGCCATAGTATGGGAATTGTGGGGTGACTTACTTCATTGGGTATCAATTGTGGGTCTTCTTGTGACTCCATCACTTGATGCCAGCCAAAACTCTATTAAGTTTGTGGCTGGATTTGAGAAACCTACCATTTCTTTCTTGGTGGAAATATGGCACTTGATGCATGTTAGAATTTGTTAACACAGGATGAGGTCAGTTTGGTCCTTAGATGTTTAATTTTAGGTAGTTTTCATAATTTGTTGTCATAGGGTACACTTGAGCTATAACTTATTGCGCATAATAGTCCAATATGATTAATGCAAATGCTTCATATTAATGCAACTGCCATCCTTCTTTTTCAAACAAAGTAAATTGTCATCAAAAAAGGCATGCAGATTGGATCCTGTCATACTTTGGCTTAAGATAATAAACACAAAACCTCTGATGACTGGCTACAAAGAGGAAATTCCAAAGTCTACACATACTGGACAGAAATGCCTCTGGTTTCTTTAGCCAAACAGAGCTAGCTTCATAATCTGCTGAATAATACAGTTAATACCACGCAAAAACACTCCATGTGATGGAAGAGATATACAAAAGCCGCTTTGTAATAGTTTTGTTTTTCTCTTCTGTCTGCCATTACTTACTTATCTTTTCAGAAAGCTTCTAAATTTATTCAGAAGCAAAAGAAGATAGCAGTTCATTTCTTCTTGGCAGGGAAAAAAGATAATGCAGATGTGTTAGCCCCTTTTTAAGAGAAAACTTCTGCCTCGTTTTATTTAAACCTTAATTACCATGTAATCCTAACTGTTAAAAGCCAAGTGGAAACCTAATTGTTTCTTGTGTTGTTTTGTCAAATGCGGGACGTGATTATTGATCCGCATTGTGTGATTTAGGAACATAGGGAAGTGTCAGACTGTTGGGCCATCTAGCGTGGTATTGTCAACACTGACTGGCAGCAGAGTTCTCCACAGTTTCAGACAGAGGATATTCCCTGTCTTACCTGGAGATGCTATGGATTGAACCGGGGACCTTCTCCATGCAAAGCAGGTGCTCTACCACTGAGTTCCAGCCTTTCCCTGCTTTTAGGGTGACTACCAAACCTGTAGTCAAAAACCTAGACATCATCTTAAAAAGTACAGACATCACTTTGCCAACAAAGGTCCATATAGTAAAAGCTATGGTTTTCCCAGTAGTGATGTATGGAAGTGAGAGCTGGACCAGAAAAAAAGGCTAACCGCTGAAGAATTGATGCTTTTGAATTATGGTGCTGGAGGAGACTCTTGAGAGTCCCATGGACTGCAAGAAGATAAAACCTATCCATTCTGAAGGAGATCAGCCCTGAGTGTTCACTGGAAGGACAGATCGTGAAGCTGAGGCTCCAATACTTTGGCCACCTCATGAGAAGAGGTGGAAAGACCCTGATGTTGGGAAAGATGGAGGGCACAAGGAGAAGGGGACGACAGAGGACGAGATGGTTGGATAGTGTTCTCGAAGCTACCAGCATGAGTTTGACCAAACTGCGGGAGGCAGTGGAAGACAGGAGTGCCTGGCGTGCTCTGGTCCATGGGGTCACGAAGAGTCGGACATGACTAAACGACTAAACAACAACAAATCCCATTTCAGGATTTGTTATTGGCACCTGGTGGAATTTTGTCAAAATCTAGTAAAAAGTAGATTCTGTAGGACATAGCCTACTAGGTATATCTGACAACAGTTGGAAGTACTTAAAAAAATATTTTTACACTTTCAGTTGAGACTTTTCTTTAGCTGATTATCCAGAAATGTTGGACTATCTTCCATTCTTTTAAATGCCTATGCTTCAGGCTTATTTATCTAAATAAGAGTTCTGCCCTCTCATTTTGTAGTCTAGCAAACTGCGTAGCTTATGGCAATTCTTTAAATACTAAGAAATTCCAGTTCTTGATATTTCATTTTTTGCACCACACCATCCTTGACTGCAGTTATCTTAAAAACGTCAGTCGTTTAATTTCTCATCGAAAAATGACTTGGGGTGGATGTGTACTGCCCTAGCATTGGCAGTGAAGTGCTTGCGATTGACAGGAGCGTTCCAATGCGGTTAAAGTCTGTTAAGAGCAGTTAGAAAAGCCAGTTACAACAGAGAGCGTTCGCTGTCAATCCCTGGCATCTCTAGGTAGGGCTGGGAAAGACCCCTGCAAAATCCTGGTGAGCTGCTGCCAATCAATGTCAACAACACAGAGCTAATGGCCCAATGGTCTGCCACCATAAAGGGGCTTCCTATGTTCCTATGACAGATAAAGAGAAAAGAACTATACCGAAAGGGAGACTTTTTCAGTTGCTTATAGTCTTGATACATTTAGCATTAGTTTTTAATTCTCGTTTTCTTAGAGATTATGCTAACCAGTTCAGAAGAAATAATCCAGGGATCTGCAACTTTTTGGGGGGTGTTATGTACTGAGTTGAATAAGATCCAAAATGCAGCAGTCTGATTGATCCTAGAACAATAGGATCCAGAATGCAGCAGTCTGATTGGTTCACAGGAGCCACCCAATCCAGCTCCAGATGGAAGTGAATCCGCAACCTGATTGGCCTACAGGAGAATCCCAGAATTAGCCAATCATGTGGGGCCCATTGTGTAAATAATGTATATAAGGCAGACATTATGGGGAAACTTCCATTCCTCCTCACCACTATGAGCTGAATAAAGAGCATGAAATCCACTCTTGACTCCGAGTATATTTCAGGGGGCCAGCGGACACATACGGAATTTTGAGGGAGTGACGCGGTTTGTCCGTTACAAAATGGCTGCTCTGAGGGCCACAGTGTAACACAAAATGGCTGCCACGTCCGGAAGAGCAGAAAAAGACACAGAACCACAAAAAAGGTGTAGGCAGTCATCCACCCCCCCCAAAAAAATCAGTAGGGAAAAAGCCACTTAATATCATTCACCACATTACTCACAGAGAGAAGCTCTCATCATCTCTCCTCTGTTCAAAACATAAAGAAGGTTGGGTGTTTATTCCTGGCATCCATTGAAATAGGGGCACATCTGAGGGGGCATGTTCAATGTAGGATAAGCCAAACCAGTCAGGAACTGAGCAGGAAGCACAAACAGTCTTTAGTGCGTTGTGGATTTTTGAGGAGACATAGACTGAGATATTTTGTGAGCACCATAGGCAGTTCTGGCAGGTGCCACATTGGTAACCTTTCTGCCATGATTTGTTAGAATGCGTCCCACACATTTCCTCTTTCCTTCTCTTGTGTGCTTATAATTCAACAGTTCTGGGCTTTCTTAAACCAAACTTTCCATTTACATCCAGACGGTGAAACTATTATGAAGCCAGGAGGATTCGTATCCCGGTTTATAGTTCAAGATTTAAAGCATAGTTTCCTGGTTGGGATTAATGGGACGGTGTGGTTTAAGAAGCCCTGGAAATATTAAATTATGGTGCAAGAGAGAGGGGAGGAAGGAGCAGAGGAGTTGGGGTATAGCCCCAAACACTCATTCTCAGTATAATAAAAAGCAGGCTTTATTAGACCAAGAACATTATGTCTGGACTGGAGCAACATCTGTTTAGTGGCCAGTTCTTCAATAATTGCTTACAGATTCCTCAACATCAATTTTCTCTGCCTTTCTGTATATCTGAAGTAAAATATGCATCTGAACGTGTGTATTTGTGTGTTTCACATGCCCTGCTATGGGATTATTATTTTGAAAAAGCGGAATATACTTTTTTGAAATAAAATAGAACCCCAGATTCATTAGCCTTTCTCACGGGGCAGGTGCTCCAATCCGTAAATAATTTTGGCTGCTCTCTTTTGAACCCTTTCCTGCTCGTAATTGCCTCTTGCCTTTGCAGGAAGATTAACTGACAGCCTGTTTGGGTTTTTACATTTCAAAGAGTTATTCCTTTGTTATTGAAAGAGGATCACATTGGATTACATAGCTTCATAGCAATTGTGACCCCCCCCTTCCCAGTCTGTGGGGCCCTCCCCATAACTCTGCAGCTTTAACAGTGGGAAGAACATAAAAATTGGTGTCTGAAAGGCCTAAATCTTCTAAGCTTAGGAGATCAGGTACTTAATTTAGACAATGCAGATCAAACTTTGAGCATTAAGTTAGCCAAGAACTTGTTCTGGCCTAGCAGTAGCTCCATCAGAAAATTTCCAATTTGCTACAGGTTCAGCTAATGTGCATTTCTTAAAGCGTGTTTTTGTGATTGTTTCTTTCAGAGCGATTTGTGGTCTTTGGGGATAACAGCCATTGAGATGGCAGAAGGAGCTCCTCGTGAGTACAACCCAATTTCACACTTTATCATAACTTGGATTGCTGCTTGTTAAGGTTCATTATGAGCTATCAGCATGTCCAGTCCTGCAGTGATAAATTGTATATAGGCGATCACCAAGTAGAGCATTGAAATGAGATAGATATGGAATTCATAGGATAGGATTCATAGGACCCTTCAAGGTCCCTTCCAACTCTATGATTCTAAGTATTTTTCAAAGTATTTGCTTTATTTATTTATTTAATATGGATTTAAATTTGTTTAAAATGCTTTTTTGTTTTTAGATGTTTCTAACCTATTTTAAATGTTTTATTTTATTTAATCACAGAACTGTTTGCCATCCCGAGCTCCTTTGGGAGAAAGGCAGGCATATACACACACACACACACACACACCCCATATTTTTTGCTCTACAGTGGTACCCCGCAAGACGAACGCCTCGCGAGACGAAAAACTCGCAAAACGAAAGGTTTTTTCGTTTTCGAGTTGTCTCGCAAGACGAATTTCCCTATGGGCTTGCTTCGCAAAACGAAGCTTGCCCCGGGGACAGCGGGTCTTCTCTTTTGAAGCAAGGGGCGGCGGGGAGATCGTTTCTCCCCACCGCCCCTTGCTTCAAAAGAGGTCCGGGGGCAGCTCTTCCCGCTGCCCCCGGACCTCTTTTGAAGCAAGCGGCTGCGGGGAGATCGCGTCTCTCCGCAGCCGCTTGCTTCAAAAGAGATCCCGGACCTCTTTTGAAGCAAGCGGCTGCGGGGAGATCGCTTCTCTCCGCAGCCGCTTGCTTCAAAAGAGATCCCGGACCTCTTTTGAAGCAAGCGGCTGCGGGGAGATCGCGTCTCTCCGCAGCCGCTTGCTTCAAAAGAGATCCCGGACCTCTTTTGAAGCAAGCGGCTGCGGGGAGATCGCGTCTCTCCGCAGCCGCTTGCTTCAAAAGAGATCCCGGACCTCTTTTGAAGCAAGCGGCTGCGGGGAGATCGCGTCTCTTCGCAGCCGCTTGCTTCAAAAGAGATCCCGGACCTCTTTTGAAGCAAGCGGCTGCGGGGAGATCGCTTCTCTCCGCAGCCGCTTGCTTCAAAAGAGATCCCGGACACCTGCCCCAGCCGCTGGGCTTCGTAGCGCTGCTGCGAAGCCGGGCGGGGGGCGGGAACACCTGCCCCAGCCACCCCGCTTCGGAACGCTGCTCCGAAGCGGGGTGGGGGGGGCGGGAACACCTGCCCCAGCCGCCGGGCTTCGTAGCGCTGCTGCGAAGCCGGGCGGGGGGCGGGAACACCTGCCCCAGCCACCCCGCTTCGGAACGCTGCTCCGAAGCGGGGTGGGGGGGGCGGGAACACCTGCCCCAGCCGCCGGGCTTCGTAGCGCTGCTGCGAAGCCGGGCGGGGGGGCGGGAACACCTGCCCCAGCCACCCCGCTTCGGAACGCTGCTCCGAAGCAGGGGGGGCGGGAACACCTGCCCCAGCCGCCGGGCTTCGTAGCGCTGCTGCGAAGCCCGCGCCCCCCAGCCTTCAGAAGAGGTCCGGGGACAGACTGTCCCCGGACCTGGTCTGAAGGCGGTTTCCCTAGGAACGCATTAATTGATTTTCAATGCATTCCTATGGGAAACCGTGCATCGCAAGACGAAAAAACCGCAAGACGAAGAGACTTGCGGAACGAATTAATTTCGTCTTGCGAGGCACCACTGTATAAGACTCACTTTTTCCCTCCTAAAAAGTAAGTGGAAGTGTGTGTGCGTCTTATGGAGCGAATGCAGGCTGCACAGCTTTCCCAGAAGCCAGAACAGCAAGAGGGATTGCTGCTTTCACTGCGCAGCGATCCCTCTTGCTGTTCTGGCTTCTGAGATTCAGAATACTTTTTTTCTTGTTTTCCACCTCCAAAAACTTGTGGTCTTGGTCTGGTGCGTCTTATAGAGCGAAAATACCGGTATAATATCACAAGAATATCACAAGAAATATTAAAGCCCGAGATGCCTTCACACTTAAGCTTGGTTCCAAGAAATGGAATGCCTGGTGGGGAAAGAGAAAACAGAGGGGTGGGGTTGTCCGGTTGCAAGTTCTCAGCAAAGTACAACGGGTTCTGTGGGAGAAAATAAAATTAATTCTGGAACATGGCTGAAAGAGAAACTGTGCTGTAAGGTTAAGCCTGTAGCTCTTAGCAGGAGTCACGCATAGCACTGTGTTCTCACTGGGAGAGCAGAGCAGGCGTTAAAGCCCATTGACAAACTCAACAGGTTCAGCTTCCTGTGCCTCATGTGGTTGTAGAGAGAACACCAAAAGGATTTCAATAAAGCACTGAATGTCTTTGGTAGAGTGTTCTATGTACTGTATTATGTTTTGTACTGTACCTGATGCCTTCTATTTTGGGTTTTTTTCCCAGCCCTTTGTGACATGCATCCCATGAGAGCTTTATTCCTCATTCCTCGGAACCCAGCCCCCAGGTTGAAATCAAAGAAATGGTGAGTGTGCCCACCTACCGCTCTCCACATATGAGCTTGATTTGCATGCCGGAAGGAGCCACTGCAAAAACAAGACAAAACCCACCTCTGCAAGAAATGAGGTGTGATTTGGTCCTTATTAAAAACGGATGGTAAATTGTGTGTGCAAAAATTGGACAACTTCGGTGGGGGTGACAGGTTTTACAAATTGTAATCATTTGCTCATCAAAGGTATGGGCCGAATTCTATGTGTTAGGGGTGGGAAATCTATAGCCCATCAGCACCAGCCAACAGGTCAGGGATTATGGGATTTGTAGTCTACAAATACTACAAATCCCATCATCCTTGCCCATTGGTCTGTTGGCTGGTGCTGATGGGTGTTGGAGGGCAGCAGCATCTGGAAAGGTCAAAGGTTCCCTGTCTCTGAGCTAGGCCAGTACTTTTCAGAAGAAAAAAGACTGGGGAAGATGAAATCCTAAGGGTACAGAACAACAAAGACTGTATTAATCCAACAAGTTTCACATCAGATTCCATCTTCAAGGACACTACAGATAACAGCAATGAAGATTTAGATAGTGTAATGCTATTGAAACAATTTATACAATATAATAAAGGCAAAACTAATAGCATTAGAACATCAGCAGAAAGGGAAAAGGTCATCACATTATCTTCAAAAACATTTGGAATCCTTGTGCATATATTAAAATATACAAATACTCCTCAGAAAGAACTAAACAAAAAACTTTAGTAAGACCAAAGAGACCTCCTTTTCCTCCCCCCTCCCCACCTTGATCCCAGTCTGGATGAGCATCCCACCCCACTCCAACTGCTATTTTAGTAGACAAAAGCAAAGTACTCATGGCCAATCATATGCTCAGTGTCATGTCTATTTTGGCTCAGAGAGAGAGCTCTGGGATGGAAGAACAATGGGAACCGTGTGATTAAGTGTTGGGTGGTGAGCCTCCCCTTCTACATCAGTGAAAGCAGAGCGTGCTAAGGATCCTGCCATCTGTCAGCCTTCTGGTTTTTAGCAAGGCTTACATTCACAGAGGAAAGCAGTGTTTAAACTCTGTTTGTTCAGAGTCCGAGAGATCAGCAGTTCCCTTCTGGACTCTGTGGTTTCAGAGTCCAAGGAGAAGTGGTCTTAAGTGGGTTTAGACCAGCCTGCCTATAGCATCTGAGGGTGTCTGACTCTAAAGCACTGTAGATGGAGATCTCTTGTTAAATATGGAGAAAAAATGGTATGTTGGCCGCAAAACCCCTTGGGGGCTGAAGATGAAGAAGTTAAGCCAGTGAAATCCACTGATAAGTAGCGGAGGATTTAGAGTCTCACCTGCTGCTGCAAACGGGGGGGGGGGGGTGGGAGCAGAGGGAACGCCAAGGTGAAAAACGCTCCGCTCAGTTCTTGTCTTTGCATCTCTGCACCTGCTTTCAAATGACTTTCATTTGCTTAAAAGCAGTGGATTGTTTTATAACTCGCAGTCAGCCTATAATCAAGGCGAAACAGTGATTTCGTTTCATTAAGTGCTAGCATTTCCTCAGTGTGCTGTGGTACAATTTTTATTCCTTTCTTCTCGCCGTAGTTGTTTTCTTGTGAATCAGTAAGCCTCAGCCAGTGGGTTGTATGCTCTTAGGGGTGGCTTTCGTTCAAGGATCTCGTAAGGCTTTGCAAGCATTTCCCCCTTGAATCTGGGCTCTTTCCCTTTTTTTTACTATCAGCTGTCAATACATGATTTAATCAAGCCCTGCACTCCTTGATTTCCAGGGGGAAAGCCTTGTTAGTCTCTTTTGTAGTAAAAACGACAGTGTTTTATGGCATCTTAAAGACCAAGGGTTGTATCCAGTGAAGTAATCCTGTTAGTGCAAGGATTTCTGCTTGTGCAATGGAATTTCACCTCCCCCTGCTATTACCACCTGTACCCCAAAACCTGCTCCAGAGGCTTGGGACATTGCCCATAAAAGATTTGGGAATGGGGTTCACAGGGTGGGAAGATGGATGGGAAGTGCCATTGCACAAGTGGAAGTCCTTGTGCGAATGAGAAGACTTCATCTGATACATCTCTTAACACATTTATTGTGGCATAAGTTCTGATCATCAGATGCACCAGCTGTCATCCCGAATTGCAGATACATGGTGGACAGGGTGGGTGAAATCAGAAGGAAATCAAATGATGGAACTGTGACTAAGGGTCTATTAAGGCAGAGTCGTAGCTACTGGGGGGGGGCAGGCGGCTAGCCAGGGGTTTCTACCCCGGGTGAAACCTCCAGAAGGGCACTATTGATGCTCCCAGTTTGTATGTATGTGTACACCAATAGACATGGGGGATGCCAAACTGGGTCATTATCCCACATGAAATAAAGCCTAGTTTCACTCTTTGTAGTACCTCGTTGCTCAGGGAGTCTGTAATTGTTTGGGTGGGGAGATGCAGCATTTATCCATGCACACATCCACAGTGCTTCCCAGGGTCTTTGCAGTATGCAGACTCTCTATTCCCCATTCTTCCATGCATGCACATGTCATCAACATCATCGTTCCACCCTTATTCCAAGAAGCCCAAGGTAGCTTTCATCATTTCCTCTTCTTTAAAATCTTAACAGCCACTCTATGATGATGGCTGCATGAGCACAGTCCATTTAAAGCATATGCGCGCGCGCACGCACACACACACACACACAAATAATCCTGGGGCTGTAGTTTATGCCTCACAGAGCTACAATTCCCAGCACCATTAATAAACTACAGTTATATATATGTGTGTGTGTGAGCTTTGTGACCCAGTGGTTTTTTTACTAACACAATGGGCTAGGATCAGCCTGGTTTTGTAACAGATATATATACCTACTGTCCTATGAAGGATTGAATTTCTTCCCTTTATTTGAGTCTATAACAATAATTTGTCTGTCGCATTATAATTTTGCAGCTGAACGTTTGGCAAATTGCTGTCTGTAGTTAATTTTTCCCTCTGTGCACTCAGGAATATATCTATTATAGATAGGAAAGCATGAGTAAAGCAGAAGCTATTAATCACATGCAATACACAAGAATGTTTAAAATCCAGCTTGGTGGCAGCTGGGGTTCACCATCAGCTACTGCACAGCTATATCCATACAATTTTTACATCCCTTAAACATTAACAAGCAGTCAGTTCATAACCAATTGGTATTTACTGAAAAATAAATACCTTATAAAAGTATCTTGTAAAATTGGTGATTAAAACAGACTGAGCTGTGCATGCTTGGGCCCTGCAGATTTTGCACAAAATGTTTGTTTTATGCAAACAGATTATACAAGCTAAAATTGTGCCTCTTGGACAGCTTTGGTCTGTCATGTTTGTAGTCAAATAGCAATAGATCATCTCTTCTTCTGATGGTATCTACATTTTTGAATCATTTGGAACTGTTTATCATTATGGTTGTTTCCCCCCAGAGTGCAAGCGAATCCTTTCCCTGTTTCTCCCACAGTGCCCTTTGAGTTTAAGACATACCCTCTCTTCTTCTTTCTGATACGCTCTTTAAATGTTCAGATAGTAATTAGGGCTTCAAAGTCTTAGTCCTCCTGTTTGTCTCCAGCACTGCCATCCCATTTGTGCAGCAGATTTGTACTTGCGGAATAAAAGTTTTGCAAGGAAAGTTTCGTTGCTTCCTAGTTTTGGCGGGAGCGCCATTTTGTTTTGGCGGGAGCGCCATCTTAGTCAGCCTGGGTCCCATTGGTATTGTGTGAACGTTTATTTAATGCCACCCCCACCCGGTAAGGAAGGGATCGAGATGCCTATTAAAAGGAATCCCAGTCCTGCACTCCCTTCTAAGAGGGTGATTAGAGGTCCGTCTCAGTCACTGCGTTCAGCTCCGACCCCTGCAGTCCCTCAACTTACGCTGGATCGCTTGACTGCCCTTAGACAATACCCAACCAGCCTTTACTCAAAAGGAGCACACAGAAATCAGTATTGAAACAGAGAGGGAACTCTCAATGCAACAAAACTACTCAAAGCGCTGAACGACAGCGCCCAGAGAGCGACAATCGCAAATTGCCCAAAGTCACGTTAGCTAAAAAACTGCAAAGCTGCAGCTGCAGCCAAATTAAGGGACACCAGCCACTGCAAGGGCAGCCGAGTGGGCAGAGATCAATGGGCAGCAGCTCTCAGGGGCTGGAGAGCTAGAAAGAAGGGAAGGAGAAGGAAGGGTGGGGGGAGAGGACAACTCAAAAGGGGAACAATAAAGAAAGCATTAATGAAAAGGGGAAGAATAATGGAAGGAAATCACCAAGACTATTTGTCAAAGGTAAGTCTCTTGGCTGTGCAGAGGACACGCTGTTAGCTTGTTCTGAATGCAAGCAGTGGCGTAGCGTGGGGGGTGCAGGGGGGGCCGGCCGCACCGGGCGCAACATCTGGGGGTTAGGGTTAGGGGGCGCAAATCCACGGGTTAGGGGGCGCAAATTACTTGCCTTGCCCCGGGTGCTGACAACCCACGCTACGCCACTGAATGCACGAGCTGAAAGAGGAAGCTCTGGGTCACGTGCTTGGGTATATATAGGTCCCTCAATTCGTTTAGACTGCGCCAGATTGAACCCAACATCGAGGGACCTACCAATCGGGTGTTGTGACTAACCAACCTACCCACAACACAGGAGGTCAATCTCCAGGTCTCACCGCAACACGTGCCCTCTTTTAGGGAGGACATGATAAACCCAAACATCCCCCTGTATAAATATTTTGATAAGGGTTAGCAAGGCAGAAATCATGAAATGTTGGCCATGCAGTAGACATATATTTCATCTCCTGGATGTTTTTGTTATATATTTTTAAAAACAGGAACTGAAAAGTGTTATGTTTACAAACCCAAAGGGGTTAGCAGTTTCACTTAGGCTGAAGTTTCCAAACTCCATTAACTTCTGTCTGAATGATTTGCATGGATTAAGAGGCCTACAAGTAAGGCGAAAAAAATGTAGCTCATGGGGTATTGGGGGAGGCATGGCAAGAAAGTTGTAAAGAATCCCTCAGGGTAAAGAATGCCTCTGGCCCCAGGGGTACCTAAAGTTTTTAGGATAAAGAGAGCCATCTACTGACTAAAAGGGGATGATCATAATCTGATAGGTCTGGTAAAACTCCCATTGTGAAATACAGCAATATTGTTTAAACTCAGACATCTAGCACAAAGGAAAGTGAGAGCACTATGTATAATTACAGAAACAAATATTGTGACTTAAACATTGGTCAGATCTTCTTTCTTTCTTTCTTTCTTTCTTTCTTTCTTTCTTTCTTTCTTTCTTTCGAGGTCCAGATCGTTTGATCAAAGGATTTTCTTGCTCATTTGTGTGTGAATATCTGTTTGCCACCTATAAATCACAGATTTACCATCCTGGTAATTTAGGGCTGTCTATATACCATACGCGGGTGGCGCTGTGGGTAAAACCTCAGTGCCTAGGACTTGCCGATCCTATGGTCGGCGGTTCAAATCCCCGCGGCGGGGTGAGCTCCCGTCTTTCGGTCCCAGCTCCTGCCCACCTAGCAGTTCAAAAGCACCCCTAAGTGCAAGTAGATAAATAGGTACCGCTTTATAGCGGGAAGGTAAACGGTGTTTCCGTGTGCTGCACTGTTGCTGGCTCGCCAGAGCAGCTTTGTCACGCTGGCCACGTGACCCGGAAGTGTCTCCGGACAGCGCTGGCCCCCGGCCTCTTAAGTGAGATGGGTGCACAACCCTAGAGTCGGACACGACTGGCCCGTACAGGCAGGGGTACCTTTATATACCATACATTTAAAGCAGATGACTTCACCCCAAAATCCTGGGAACTGTTGTTTACCGCTACAGTTCCCTGGACCCATAGCAACCTATAGTTCCCAAATTCCTTGGAGGAAGTCATGCCCTTTAAATGCACTTTAAATATATGGTGTGTGCACAGACAAATTAAGGGAGAAATATTGTAGGTTTTCAGTTGTCATAAAGTTTAATGGAGCATTAGGTACTAATGATATAGACATTGTGAGAAAAGTAGCCTGACTACAGAGGAGTTTGACTGCCCTACGTCCAGAAGTTGAAAAACACAAGTGGTCATTGAGGCGCCTTTAAACCTTTTTAACATTATCTTTAAATACTGCTTGGAGAAATGCAGTAAAAAAAGTGACAGGCAATCCTTAAGTTTAGTACAGGGTTACTTCCTATTGAGGAAACAGTGTTATGGATTAAGGTCAGCCTCCTACTTCCAAAATGTAGTGGTAGATGAAAAGTTGGGAGGTGATCACCACCCAAAATTTATAGACTTTTGCAATTCAGTTTAAGCATAGGCCTTGGAGAAAGGCCAGAACCTGCTCATAAATCCTGCCTGACCTCCATAGATTGAAGCAGGATTTAACACATAACACATTACAGTGGAAAACATTACAGTTGCCCTGGTCAGTTCATTTAAGACTCATTTAAGGCCCTAACCATGTATTAAGTGAACATCCTTGAGTACCATTGAATTGCGTCTCTCTCTACCCATTCACCCCACACCAATGTCTCCCTAGTAATATAGTGCTGCAGAAAGAGGCTGTTGGAATATTTTTGTATTGTTGGGGGGGGGGACAGGAAATGCCCTAATATACCACTTGTTTTTTAAACGCCTGAGATATGACATCATTACATTAGTACCCCGTCCTTTCACCCAATTGTACCCATATATGGCAGCCAATGCAGGCGACTAGAGAATTTAAGCTTTCATTTGTTTCTCAAATACATGAGCATCTCCATTTCTCTACATGAATATTGGCAGCTTACCATATTTTCCATGTATAAGACGCCCCCATGTATAAGATGACCCCTATTTTTTTTTAACCCAAAATTAAGAAATTAAGTTGTTTAGCTTTTGGGAGAGTGGGGGAAGTCACTTCCGCCAATCGCTCACCTGCCTGCCCACCACTGCCGATCGCTTGCCACAGCCACTGCCGATCGCACACCTTGCCATAGCCGCCAATTGTCTGCCCACTCGCTGCCACCAACAGCCTACCTGCCCACTTGCCGCAGCTGCCAGTTGCCTGTCACAGCCAATCACCAGCAGGCCTTGCTGCAGCCACCAATCACCCGCCCAATCACTGCTGCCAATCTCCTGCTTGTTGCTGCCATTAATTGCACGTCCCCCTCTGCATTCAATATCTGTGTATAAGACGACACCCAATTTTTGCCTATTTTTTTAAAGCAAAAAGCATCATTGTATACATGGAAAAATACGGTAATTTGTCAACTGCCTTCAGGTAATGTGAGGAGTAAGCTCTCCTCTTTGGTGTGTACATCTCTGGCGACCCATTCACACATGCAGGTAGATGCTCATTAGTGCAGGCATCCAACACACATGTGTACCAACCTGTCGATTAAAATCTGTCTGTTCTTTTCCCCCTGAGGAGTGTGCCAGCAAAACTGGTCTTTTCAGGGAGGAGTGGGCACTTCCTCATTGCTTGTTTAATCTGTTACTGAATTCAGAAGTACTTTCTTTCTTATCCTAATGAGCGTATTTAGATAAGCAGGAACTGTAAATCTGACAGCTTTAGAAGATAACACTTATTGTTTCATCCTGCAGTACAGTTTCGGTCATATCTGCCAGTTTGAAGCATTAATTTAAGCTAATATTCTTGTTTACCAAAACTGCATGCTGCATCGTAGTCCATCAGAATCTTCCTTTATTGTGAATCCCCAGTAGTCATTTATGTTTTATAACAGGGTAAACTTGATTCTCAGAATGTTTGATAAAAGAATAAGATGCTGAGCAATGAATTCTCAGAATTTCGTAGGATTTGGTTGGGTAGAGTTTGCATGTTTTCAGGGGAAAGTATGAGAACAACAGCCTAAAAGTATTCTAAGAAATAACTATTCCAAAAAGTATATTCATTATTGTTAATACCAGTATTAGTATTATTAATAATAATTCAGTTTATATGCCCTTTCCCTCTCCAAGAAACCCAGGGCAATAAACACAAACCTAAAGCAATATCATCAGAAAAATTCTATAAACAGTTTAAAACTGCACAATTATTTCAGGAACAGTATCTTCCTACCATCAAATACCTGGGTAAATTAGAAAGTTTTAAAATACCTCCTGAAAGCCAATAATGAAGGAGACAGATGAACCCCACCAGGGAGGGCATTACCACAAGTGAGGACCCACCACTGAGAAGGCCCAATCACAGGTCAATGGCAACCAGGGAGTGCAGCAGCTGGGAGCTGCTGACAAGGCCTCACTTGCCAATTGCAGAGCTTGAGACGGTTGATATGGTTTCTGGTCACAATCCTTCCATGCAACCCCCAATCCAGAGGCAGTATGCTTGTGTGAATACTAGCTTCTGTGGGAAACAATAAAACTGGAAAGTGTAGATGGCAAGAAATTTGCCCTGAATCCTTAGTATGCAGTTATGTGCAATTAGATTATCTAAATTCACCATGATTTCAGTTCTTAATGTGTCCTCTGAACCATTTATGTGCCCTCAAGTAAATCATCTAAAGGGGACTCTTGATAAGACTGTTAAATCCAGGGTCTAAGCTTACGTAGCTATACCACTGTCTGCGGCCAACACAAACATTGTTACCTATACCTTTACCTGCGTGTTTTCTTCCCTTCCCCCAAATTATCCAATTTGGGTAGGTCAAAAAAGTTCCAGTCCTTCATTGAAAGCTGCCTGGTAAAGAATCATGGCCAGAGGCCAACCACTGAACAGTTGATGAAGCATCCATTCATTCGAGACCAGCCTAATGAAAGGCAGGTTCGCATCCAGCTCAAGGACCATATTGACAGGACTAAGAAAAAACGTGGAGAGAAAGGTAAGCAGAGAAGGTTATTCCAGAACCTAAGCTTTTGGAATGAGAAGATCATTGTGTTGGTCCATAAAAGTGGTTGCCTATTTCTGTTGATAACAGATTTTTCACATTTTCCATGAAGAAACATGAGAAAACGAGGTGTATCCCAGCACTCTGGGCACTCAGCACCATCTTCAGTTTGTTTTCTTCAGGGTCATCCTTAACAGATGTTACCGCTGAAACTCAGTATTTCAGATGAGAATGAGCCCTTCCTTGGAATTAACAAAAATGAAGAGTTCAGAGATACATTAATGGAAGAGAGAATGGAGGGATTCCCAAATGTAATGGAAGATAAGAGAAGATTAATACTCCCCTAGGACCGATGAGAGATGAAAAAGGCACCTACATATTTGCTCAATATACTCTGTGGTTATTTGAAGAGCAGTAGGGAGATACAACTTGGGCTGCCACCTGTCCAGGTTTAAGCGGACACAACTGCATTGATTTTATTGGGGTTTCAACCAGGCCAGGGTATTTTCTACTTCATGTTTAGGCAGCAGGGATTTAAACACAACAGTATATTTAAACAGCAATGGAGACACATGCTAAAATATAGGCTATCTTTTTAAGTTCATGTGGACAAGCCATGAAATTATCTGGTAATTTGTTATGTTATATTTCATTGCAAGAGCACTCTGAATATTTCAGAGAAGCAAACAGAAACAAAACAAGCTGCCAGACTTGTCACGCCGTACTGTTTAATGCAATAATATTTATTAATGGCTTGGGCTTTCTCAAAGAATAGATTTGATACTGATTGAATGCTGATTGAATAGGCTCATAAAATGAGGAGCTATTTGCAGAAGAAACTTGCTCAGTTAATGCATTTCCAACCTACTAACTTCAAAATGTGAATTTATTGATTTTCTATGATGCCAGTAAGAAGTTCTATAAAATATTTTGAATTAACACATCACTGGCCTGGTTCACATGTCAGATTAAACCACAGTTTAAAACAAACTACGGATTAATGTGAACAAGAAGCATGCTCTCCCCTGGTCCTGCTGCACTGCAGACAAAGCAAGCAACAATCTGGCTTGTCATGTAGTCTGAATCCGCAACACAACGAGCCAAACACTAACTTGCTTTGTCTGTGGCACAGCAGAAGCAGGGAGGATTGGCCTAGCAATATTTGAGCATTGTTCTCTGACTTGCTGTTCTTTCACATTAAACCATGGCTTGTTTTAAACTGTGAACTGGGGCAGTATTTCTTTGGCTTTGCCATTTCATCATTATTGATTTTTTTAGGTGCAAGCATATTAGGGCTGAAGTTATGGGGGAAAGGATAGGGATCCTTAAAGAAATTCACAAGCCTCAACCCCTCACTTACTCCAACTTTTGTCAAATCATAGCACCCCCTCCTCCTGTAGTATTCTAAAAACAAAAGCTGCCGGGGGCAGTGCAGAGGAGCAGGCTGCCCCCAGCCCCTGTATACCTGTTGTAGGTCATTTTATCAACTCAATCAAAAGCAGATTCTAGTATAGTGTTAGGATGTGTTTTGTCTTGAAAATGGAGGTTATACCCTAGAATGACAAGTAATTTAATAAATGCAGCTCATTCCCCCGTTGATTTTGTTTGCTATTATATTCTGCATTTGGCTTCCTTTCCAGTGTCATAGGAAATGCAGGATAACATCTTAACAGACCTTTTATGTAGACTAGAAGGAAATGTCAGTGTTATACAGTGGTACCTTTGGCTGTGGACAGTATCTGTTTCAGAGCTCTGGTCGGATCCCAAGGTTTCCGCAACCGGAGGGACTGCTTCTGCGCATGGTGTAGTGGTTACGTAAGCCGAGGTGCTACTGCATTATGGTCATAAGAAACTGCTTTATACTGTGTTAATCCAGCAAGCCCCATACTACTGACTCCTTCAGTTAGCTACAAGTATTCAGCATATTGCACGAATCCCTTTACCACCCCCACTACCAGACATCTTTCCTTAACAGGATTGCTGTGAAGATATCAGTAAGATAATATATGTGATATGTAATAAATAATAATAAATGTAAAGTATTATTATTTATTGGCGATTGAACCCAGAACCCTTTGCATCCAGAACGAAGTTTCAAGTCACATTACATCTTATTTCAGTCCTATTCCTTATAGGCTATTAAGATATCATAGGTATATTCAGAATACATACAGTTGGGGGTTTTCCCATGATTCCTAGTCCTAGCAGGATGGATTTTGTGTGTAATTCAGGCCCAAATGATGGGGTTGCCCATTAACTTTATGCAACTGGTCGTTTCAATACATAGTCAGGGGTTCTGAACAGATTATAGTATGTCATCATGAAAAATGTAAGAAGAATCTCAGCCCTTAACTTACCTCAAGAGCTTGAATTCAGTATATTCCTTTGGTCTGCATACTCAAATGAACAGAGCCTGGTCATGGAAGGTGGAATGCTTTGAATGCAATCTTCTTAGCAAGGTTTTTTTTTATCTTTGGTAAAATACAAACTTGTGGGTAGGTTGT
Source organism: Podarcis melisellensis (assembly GCF_964234715.1). Classification (NCBI taxonomy): domain Eukaryota; kingdom Metazoa; phylum Chordata; class Lepidosauria; order Squamata; family Lacertidae; genus Podarcis; species Podarcis melisellensis. Next base: position 15,272,760 of record NC_138537.1, read on the forward strand.
GAGGTGTGAAGCCAATTCTTTAAACCATATTGATTCCCCGCCCCTCAGTGCCACATGTTAAAATGAAAAAGTTTTCTGTTCTCACACCAGAGCCCAGGGGCCTTCATCTAGCAGGGGGGAAAATGAATGATTTCTGTAAAGGATGCTGACATTCAATTATGTTCCTAGATGAGACTGAATATGAATATAGTGGAAGTGAAGAGGAAGAGGAAGAAAATGACTCTGGAGAACCCAGGTAATGAATAAATTGTTCTTTTCTGACTCTGTGTGCTTAAGACCAGTGGAGTTTAATAGAAAGTTGTGTAGGGCTAGAGTGGGAAGAGACAGAGAAGATACATTGCACTCAGAAATTGTGGCAGAGTGGGCAGCTCTCCCTAAAATTGGATTGCTGCTTGAAAGCGATTCCTTCCTCTTGACTCTCACCCCTCCTATTCCTGACGTAGGTCGGCTATACCAACAAATATCTGGGCATGCTAAGAACCTGAAGGCGCTTCAAGATTGCTGCTAGTTTGAGGGTGGGATTCAGTCGCATACAAGCAAATTCAGGTTGTGCGGTTAAAGTAGATTCGGTGCACTTGCACAAGAAACCTGCTCCCCCCCTCCAAAAAAACAACAACAGACTTTTGTTGTAAGGAAAATGATTGGAAAAAGCACTAGATAGCAATTCTTTACATGGTGGCATGCATAACCACTGCGCAAACAAATCAGAACGAATGCTCCATAAACAGCCAGTGCGATGTAACCTCCCTGAAAATGATGTTACAGAGGATACTAGAGCACATCTGTCTGGTCCCATTTAGAAGTTAAGCAGTAAAACATTTTCTGGACTGTACCACTTAAGTCTACTTGTGGAGGCTTGTGAATTCCAGTGTTGCTCCCTGGAAAAGTTTCATACAAACTTCATGCCGTAAAAGACTGGTCTGAATCCTTTGCTGTCTGATATTCTAGCTTTCTACTTGTGAGAAAGATTTTTGCATGGAAGCACTCAACTATGCAAATTGCTGTCTAAAGCGGTACGTTCCAGGAAAAGTGTTATCGCTTGATTCCACCACTTAAAGAACCTGGGCTTAGGACTGCGCATAGGGAGCCTTGACAATCAGGACTGCAGTTGTGGCTATATGGATATAAATAAGAGAATGCCAGTCTCTGTGGTCTCTGTAAAGTGTGTGACACAGCTGTGGAAGTACAGAGTTCTCAGAATATTCTCCAAATTAATTGACAGTGTTTTAGAAATTTGTGTTTCAAAGTGAGCTACTGAACACCCCACAGGAGCCAATTACTACTGCCCTGGCAGACTTAAATTTGCTTGTTTCTCACACTCCTGCTTCCGCTACATGATGCTGTGCTTGGTAGGGCTGGGCGATACCAGCTTTCCAACAGCGTGATGTATCGCCAGCTAAACATCGCGGCTTGGTGATATACCGCAATGTTGAAAAAACAAGCCGCATTGGCCTCTGCCCACGAGGAACCTGGTGAAACTGCCCCAGCTCTCACCTCAGGAACTGAGGCAGTTTCACCCAGATGCTCGTGGGCTTGGACAACACAGCTTGCTTGCCCAGCTGAGACAGCCCCAGTGTTCCTCCTGCTCACAGGTGACTAGGCAGAGCATCGGGGCTCCTTTAACTGCTCACTGTGGGGAGCGCCAAACGCACTCCCCTCAGCTGAGCAGTTTCACTGAGGCCCACCCCCCTGGCTCACGGGAGGCAGTGGGGCTCCTTTAACTGCTCAGCTGAGATGAGGGCAGCTGCACACTCCTCAGTTGAGCAGTTTAAAGATGCAGGGGGAGGAACAAACTGTATCGGGAGCTTGTTTCTCCCTCGGCATCATATGAGGGTAGAGTGTGATGGCGGTTTCACTCAGCAATATATCGTTGGTGAAACTGCCACTGCTCCTGAGTCCCTCTGCTAGCAGCGCTGCTGGAGGAAGGAACTCTTTACTCCGTCCAGCGGATGCTGCTAGCAGAGGGACTCAGGAGCTGTGGCAGTTTCACCAGCAATATACCAGTGAGTGAAGCCGACATCGCGGTCTGCTCCTCATACCGGTCCTGGGCTTGACTCTCCGTGTTTCGTATTTCAAACACAAAATTTCCTTGGGGAATAAAATGGTGGAAATGAAACATCAGGATGGTTGTTTCCTTAATGTTGGTTTAGTGATTTACTGCTGAGCAGAGGCTGCGGCCATCCCCTTAGAGAAGAAGGGGTTATTTCCCTTCTGCTTACATAAAGCCAAGATGGTCATTGACAGTGGATTGATTTTATATTGTGGGGTTGACTCCTAGAGATGGTGGGAGGCGGATTCTGCCATTCAAGAACCTCTGTTAGTAGTTGATTCAAACAGTTCAAGAACCACCAGTGTTGTTGAATGCAGATGTGCCCCTGGAATGACATGCCTTTGTCTTTCCCTGTGAAGCTCTATCCTCAACCTTCCTGGAGAGTCAACATTAAGACGGGATTTTCTGAGGCTTCAGCTCGCAAACAAGGAGCGCTCAGAAGCCCTTCGTCGGCAACAGTTGGAGCAACAACAACGTGAGAATGAGGAACACAAGCGGCAGTTGTTGGCAGAGCGGCAAAAGAGGATCGAGGAACAGAAAGAACAGAGGCGGAGGTTGGAAGAGGTACTAAATGCGCCTTTGCATGTAGGGCTTTCTAAAAGGCCTCAAAGGCTTCCAGTTTGGGTAACTGCAGGGAAGTGGGCAAATATGTGTTCTCAGCTGTTGGATGCTGGTAGAGTTTATGTATCCGCACAAACAAACCCAAGTTTTGAGCTTGGAATAGCAAAGGAAGGACCATATAGATGCATAGGTGATGCAGCAGATGGTAAGGAAGTAGCAGGCATGCCGCAAGTTGGATGCAATTTAATAAAGGGCAAGGGCTTGTATTTATCTTCATGATGGCTTTAGAAGTTTATTTTTTAAGCTGCGGGTGCCGTACTGTAACTATCTGGGCTGTAATTTATTAGGTTCATAAACAATTCACAGGCATCAGGGAAAAATTAATATGGCTGCCATAGCCACAAATTCAGCTGCTCAAGCCCAGTGCTTTAGGCAATGCAGGAAGACTGAAGCAGAGACACAACAGCAATGGCCCCAATATCCATCCAAGTATTACTCAGTGTAGACACACTGAAATGAATGGACCTGACTAAGTCAGGTCCATTCATTTCAATGGCTCTACTCTGAGTAAATACCACACATAAATTGAACACCATCCATGAATTCTAAGTATTTAACATGGACCATGTTTCTGTCCATCCCATTACTATCTAGCCACAGTACTCTTTATTTCCATATCATTCCCAGTCTAATAAAGCCTGCACAGAGAATACTGTCTGTCCCACTTGCTTGTAAATTAGGCCTCTTTAACTGCATCAAGTGAGCTCTTTGTTCTCGTGAGTGAAGGACATTCTGACAAAGAGTGGCCCATTTGTGGTTACCTTTGTGATGTCCTCATAGCCACTCATATTGAAGTCATCCCATCCCATTAAAAAAAAGAGACAATTAGCTATCTGTGCCAAGAGGTCACTGGACAAAGACTTCAAACAAATGGGCTTTCCTGTTACATGGAACCAGTCATTTCGCCCATTTTATTCGGTCAAAGTCGCCTTTTGCTCTCTGGGTTTCTAGGCAATGAACAATGAAGCCTGAGGCGAGTAATTTAAACGTGAAAGAATTTCAAGCAGCTGATTTTGTGCTACTTGAGGAAAAGTGAATAGTTCTTTTCCGTGGCTGCTATTATTCAGGGCTAAAAAGAGAAGGCAAAGCATATCTCAAGATAGCAGAATTGATCAGCCTGGTAAATATATGAGGGCTGTTTCACATACTACTTTGTATTGCCATGATGTTGACCATGACCTAGAATAATACACAACATTTTCCGTTCACTCATGGGTCTTCAGCTTTCTGTTCACAGTAGGTAGCCCCTTGGTGCAGGACCCCATATTCCATTTTGAAACTCGGGAGAACTTGGATGCAGTTCATTTAAAAAAAATTAAATCTGTTTTTTATCCAAGGCACTCAGACCAGCTTACAAACAACAACAACAGAAAGCAACAATCCCTGCAATAAAAACAAAACCATCATCCGTGCAATGAGAGAGTTAAAAAGGTTGCCTTGAGAAGCACAAGCAATTTGCTAATTCAGAAAAGCCTGCTTAAAGATCCTTGAAACTTGGTATTGTTTCTTACCATTCTTTAAAACATGAACCGTGATCAGCCAGAACCACCAATTTAAAAGTTGTATACAATACAGTGGTGTTTTTTAAAAAAATAAAAATCACACACACAACCACTTTCCCACAGGATGTAATTGGGAAATATTGATAGATGCTTGTGTAAAAACAAATGTTTTACAATGCCTTTTTTAAAAAAAAGAATGTGATGTCCTGGCCAGTTTTGAAACTCCACTGTTTAGTGTAATATTGCCTAGCCACTAAGGAGTCAGAAACCCCAAATGTACTTGCTTACAGGGTTACAAGGCCTTCAGGGTTAAGATCAAGGTGGTTGCAGTGGGCAATAAATTTTATAAGACCTCCTTTGCCAGCTATACTGGCCTTCTGGATGCAGGAAGTGTTTGACACAGCATTTAAAAAATGAACTTCAACCTGCGATGTCACAGTTTTTTTCTTTCACTCCTTGTTATGGGGTTTAATCTGAGGATTGTTTTTATAGTTTAAAACGTTGGGGTTTTTTGTGCTGTATTGTGACTTGTATTGTGCTAGCTGCCTTGAGTTCCTCAGCAAGTAGGCAGGATATAATTTTTTAAAAATTAATACGTTCAAATATTGACCCACAATAGGGCAAAGAGAAAAGAGATAATGTGTTGCAGGCCGCACAGCAAATGGGGTAAGAAGAAAACAGCGAGTTAAAATGGAGAAACGCTTTTCCATAGCAAATGTAGTGATACGGCCTTCTGGAGTGAGGAAAAATATATGTAAAAGTGGCCCTCGGGATGATAGGGTTTATGCAGCTCTGATCTACTACAAGCAATCTGGTCCTGCCATTGCAATTGGATGTGTCTGCCTCCAAAAAAAGAGCAGGTGATCCGGAACAACCGGTGGATGGAAGAGGAGATGGGATTAGCTGCCGTCTTGCAATAACACAGCGCTGGCTGGCTGTCACGTAGTCAAATGCTCTTTTATGCTGAAGCAAATAATAATAGCCTTTCTCTGCCTGTCTTCCCCCAAGAGGTTTTCATTTGTGAGCTTCATGGCCTTCTGCTTAACAATTTCTTGGTCATTATAGAAGACTTAAGGAGCTGTGGGCACTCTAGCTTGCTTGATGGGGCCTGAGGCTCCTTATGCCCCTGAGAGCGCCACACATCTTATCCTCATATTCTCCCCACCCATGGCTTAAAGTAGGGTTGGCAACTGGCAGTCTGCAAACTACATTCCACCACTGTCCTGGGTTTCTGTGGCTTTCCTTTGCTTCCTTTACCTCCAGGCTGGAAGCAGCTGGCGTGAGTGTCTTTGCCTGCGGCACTGAAAGAAAAAAATCCAAAACAATGTGGTCTGTGCATGATGCTGGGAAATTAATGCTTATGCTCCAGATGATTGGAAAAGTCACCCAAAGCGGCTGCTTTCACAGCTTCCTTCTCAGGCAATGCACCGCTTTCGAATTCTAAATGTCAAACAGCACCAGATTAATCCAAGCTTCAAGTAGGGAGACAGCGGATAGAGGGCTTTGTGAGTTTCCGGTGTGCTTTAAATGAGGGCTTTCTAGTTCAGACCAGCTCCGTAGATCACAATAATCATTTCTGGATGGACACCCTGGCTTATGCCTTCTCGGTATTGAAAATTGCTGCAGACACCCTAAAAACGATTCATGCTTCATTTTAGCAAATCAAATAGTTACCTAGCCCAGAACCATAGCACCTTAAAGCTGTTTATATTGCGATAAATGCACAGCCATTGCTCATTCCTTACAAAGAATTCAGATTGCTTTCCTCAAGAAAGCCCTTTTATGGTATATGGCAGCTTTTATGCAATCATGCCACAACATATTGTTGTGTAAGTATTATTCTTTCCCCAACTAGTGAATGGGAGCACTGTCTAGACGCTTTCTTGCTGAGGGTCACGAATACCTGTTGCCTACTGTCCATGCATCAGTTGGTGGCTGGTGACAGGCAAGCCATGTCCAGCTTCAGGTGGCATTTAGGCGTAGGTCAACTGCTGAGACTTAACAGGAGTAGTTCCAGAATCACATCATTACAGAAGATTGAAGTCCAGGTAGAGGACTTCAAGAAGTCTAAACACAGGGGCAACCTGAGAAGCAAGGTTTTTAAACCTGAGTTTTCAAAGCCCCACCCACAGTACAGCTGCAAGCCATCCATGCTGCTTGCGTATTTGCTCTACTTGCAAGGAATCCTTGTTTCTCAGGTGAGCTGTTTGGCTTCTAGCAGCTGACTGAGGCTGCACCTTTAGGCACCTGTGCTTGCTCGGTCTCAGTGGCCACTTCTGATTCCAGAAAGGGGCTACCTGTGTCAGGAAGGGAAGACTGCAATTCTATTTTGCCCGAGGCTCATGGAACCCCCTGGCCTTCCTCCTTGTCCCTCAAAACAGGCTGTTGCTCTGTGATATTTGCAGGTTGTCCTACAAGGAGGATTCCTTGAGCGTGGCCATAGCACCATAATTCGAGCATCTGGGCTGCAAAGAGTGGGCTCTCAGGAGAACTGGAACTGACTAGCCTCAAGGCAAAATCTGGATTTACCATTTGGTGCCATTTCTTCCCTATCACCTTCTCCTCTGCTTTTCTTGAGGCTTAGGTGGGCTGGCTGCCAAGCTTTAGCTGACCAAAGTGCTTCTCAAGACTATACCTTATGAACTAGTCATCTTCAATTCCCATACAAGTTTACTACCAGGCTGGATAGAGCAGAAACATTCCCCTCCTTTTTGAATAGGTGGAACTGGATGCTGACCGTCACAGTCAGGTGACTCCACCAAGGATCTGTGAGTGTCTAAATATTTACAAAATTTGTCAGGGAATAAATTTAATGCTTCTGGTCACCAGCTTTCAGGTGCTCGTTCTTTACATATAATAGGAAACCTCTGATGACTTAAAACTGATAAAGGGTTTGGTGTGACTGGAAAATCTTGATTACAGCATTTTTTTAAAAAAAACTAGTTATCTCCCACCCCCGTGCTTTATATCGTCTGGCTCCATGCTTCTAGAAACCCTTAGAAAGCTGTCTCAAACTCTGCTTTCAAAGAGTGCAGGGCTGCTTCCTAATGTGGTAAGTTACCCCTTAATAAAGTCATGGAGGGAGCCAATATCCTGATGCTCACAGCTGGTGATAAAACCTGATGTCGTCTTCCAGCAGGCAGTGCAGTCAGCAGAAGAATGGGGTGGATTGGTTCCATGCTAAGCCGGCAATGCATAAGAGTGCTTCACTTGAGGCATCATCCATGAAAAAGTGGTCCGTGGCCCTCAGGACTTGTTAGCCTCTGAACTCCCATCAGCCACAGCCAGCGTGACCAATGGATGGGACTGATAGGAGTTGTAGTCCAGCAATATCTGAAGGGCCACCGGTTCATCTTTGTGGCTTAAGGTCTCTGAGCAACATTATCATGCGTCTTGCTCATATATATTCCCCAGCTCACATGAATTTGTTGTAGAGAAGCAAAAAGCCATCCAGACCCAAAGTTGCTGGCTTAGCATCCGTTAGTATATCTTGCCCTTTCAGCTGGTGTTTTTAGCATCAGCAAATGTCTCCTCCAGGAAGCTGGTGGTTTTCTAAAGAGGCTGAATCTGAGCATGACAGTGAAAGGGTCATAGTCAGATGAATAATTTGGCAGTCTGGTTGCAGTTGTCTGAAAGCTCTGTAAGTAGTAAATAATTTTCACAAGAGCAGCTCTTCCAGAGTGGATGATGAAGGAGTGCTTGCAGATTTCACGTTTGTGGCATGCAAGATAGGAAGGGCTGGAACTGAGCAAGTGCAGTGAGAATTGTAGAGGACTGAAAAAAGGGAAGCCTGAAGGAAGAGAAGTTATTTCCTAGTGGAAAGACTTTTGAAATAGAAAACTATGCACTGGTCTATGGCTACGTTCCAACAAATCTAATATGTGTGCATGAAGGAAGGATGCACACAGCAGAGAATTCCTTTGCAGATTTCCCCCTCCATTTCTGAAGGAAAAACCTCTTTATGCTTACATTTTAATATATTAATTGTAAAATGGGTTGCTTTTTCAGCATATGGTGACTATCTCAAAGAAAAGGTCAGCATTCAAGGTTTCCAGCCCCCACACCCCTTCTCAAATGTTATTTCTACATTGATCTTGGCAACTCTCTGGAAGTACTCAAGAGACCACTGATAATCCTCAGGTCACAGTTTAACCATCTATGCAGTATAAAGTAAATTAGGTTGAGCTAAAACTGGCTAGCCCATTTAGTGGACAATTTCTTTCCTATGAATAAATGCTATCTCATATATATATATATATATATATATATATATATATATATATATGCTTTCGTAGATTTTCACGGGTACAGGAATGCAGGTTTTGGTGTCCTCGGGTGTCTTCCCGTGTAAAAGTTGGGGTGTCTAGGCGACGTTTCGACGATCCTATTTATAGGAACTCAAACACTAAGATCCTGCTCTGTTCCAGTAACAAGAAGCCGAAAGCACCAGCCTGAAGATGACGAGTGAGACCTCGTCGAAACGTCGCCTAGACACCCCAACTTTTACACGGGAAGACACCCGAGGACACCAAAACCTGCATATATATATATATATATATATATCCACATCTGAAGTCCTGCTTCATTTGCACAGTAAGGAAAAGCAGGGCCTACTTAGCGATGGTGCCATCTCTGTCTTATTTTAACTCCCATGATGTGTCCATGTAGTTGAACAGAGTTGGTGTCACTGAGGACAAACACACCTAACTCAGTACTGCCCTCCTTCTGAATTACATGTGTTTGGCCTCATTGTCTCCCATGGAACCACATTTACTGTCTCTGCCTCATTGTTACTAGGAAGGAGTGCTATTTTTAAACAAATAGTGACTGCAGAACTCAACCTAGTGCGAAAAAGGAAGGTCTTTTTGGAAAACAGCAGCAAACCAGTACCAAAAAAATGTAATAGTTTTGAGGTCTTTTGCCAAAAGGTTTGGAAATGCTTGTTCCCAGTTTCTTAGCTTGGTCCTCTCAAAATAGTTTTGAAAATCGTACTAAGTATACGTGGAAATAATATTTATGGAAACTGACTTAAATTTCTTGGGTTCAACTATCCCTGTTCTATATAGTTCTGTGCAGGGAATTGAGTACCCGTGCACTGATTTTTTTAGTGATTGTCAAATTTTTGTTTTTAAAAAGTCAGATTGTATTTTCTTTTGCTCATTGCCATATTCAGTCTCCTAATGCTGCAGCCTTATGTTGCTATAAACACTTACTCCTCTCCATTGGTATGATTTACTACATTAGTTAACATCTCAGTGGGGAATTGCATATCACTGATGTACAGGCAGCCCATACTCCATTAGTTCTATAATGAAAGGTGCATTAAAACAGCAAACATGGTTCCAGAAAGGCAGGAGACGTCCCAGTGCTAGCAGGGGAGGAGCTGGAAGCAGCTCCGTTGTTTCCATGAACTTCTGCAGTGAGTGATTGAAGCTGTTCCTTCTCTGTTTTATTGTTTGTGAGAGTCAGGGCTGGCCAACCCTTTAGGCAAGGTGAGTTGACTGCATCAGGCAGCAGGATCCACATGGGCAGCAGATCCAGCCTCCAAGGAATGTATTGGCCACTGCTGTGGTGTCCGCGACAGCTGCGACAAGCTCCTTCCGGAGGCGGCGCAAAACAGCAATGGCGGTCCTCTTTACCCAGTGAAGAGGGGCTCCGCGAAAAAGGGTTTTCCGCTACGGCGAAGCGGAGACCCATCCAGATAAACCGCAGGCAGAGCGAGCCTGTGGCCGTGGGACTCGGCGGGTGCCAGAAGCCCCCCCAGAAGCGAGGAAGGGACCTCGTAAGAGGCTCCGGATCGTGAACGGGGGAGCGGCGCTGTGAGTTCATCGCTCTTTTCGCGGAAGTGAAGCCGCGCTGCTGTTGCTGATGAGCGCCGACCTTTCTTCTTGAAAAACATCGAGATTGGCTGCAATTTACCCGTGAGTAAGGGGTACCAAAGAACTGATTAAGGATCAATTTAAATTTGTCTATTTTGGCTGAAAACGGGAGGCGAGTAACAGGAAGTCCGCCTTCCGGTCCTGCTAATCGGAGCAAAGCAAAGAACCCGATGCGGGCTGAAGTGTTAAAAAGAGACTTTGAAAGAAATAAGAAGGGGCATTAATAGACTGTGTGTTTTTAGAAATCGAAAAAGGGTGAAGAAATAAATGTTTTAGTCCAGTGTGTTAGAGAATCTTCCTCCTATTGTGAAGAGACGTGGAATTGAAGGGGACAACCGAGTTATTGGACTGCCAGTGTTGCAAATGAGTACTGTCAGGCTGCAGAAACTTTTCTTTTAACATAAACTGTTGCACTGATGGATACACTATCGCTTTAATACTGTTATTGAAACCTCTCTGTTACCTTGTGGCACTAATTCGAAACAGAACTCTCTGAAATCCTCCTTTCTGAACTTGGGGATTTCAGTCGAAATAGGAGCTTTGATGGTGGAAAAGAAACTTTCTTTCCTTTGAAAACCCCCCCTAGTGGATTTGCGGAGACATAGTAGCCTGGGAACTGTATCTTATTGGGATTTTTTGTGGTTTAATTGTTTATACTCTGGACTTGCCTTTCTCATGGACTGAAAGACTATTTGACCTTGAACAGCAGCTGGGGAATGAGTGGCCCAGCGAAAACAAGAGCAGCTAAAGCTAAGGAAGCTTTAGCCGAGGAAGTTAAAGAAAAGAAAAAAGACAAGAGAGCTGGGCAGCTGGTCCAAACAACCTTGATTCACCATCGTAGATCCTCGGTGCCTACTGTGTTGACGGCGCAGGAGGAGGAAGTTGAAACGCCTGCTACAGAAGAAATGGCAGCTGGAGGAACTGATCCAGTCTTGAAACAAATTTTGGAACAATTGGCACTTTTGAATAAGAAGGTGGACGATCAGTCATCTAAAATTGATAGAGCTACATCTACTATCAGCAAGTTAACAGATCAGGTTTCGCAGCACACCCAGGCTATTGAGAAACTGCAAGGAGCTACGGCGGAGAACTACAAATTAGCTGCGGAAGCCAATCAAAAAGCTGAGCAAGCGTGCAAGAAGGTGGAAGAGATCAAAGGGGAAGTAAGACCTCTGAGAAGACAGGTAGGAGAACAGCAAGCCTACCTGTCAATGGTGGAACTGAAAAGTAAGGAATGTAATCTTAGGCTGAGGGCTGTCCCAGAGTTGGAACAGGGCAACCTAGAGAAATTCTTGACGGAGCTGTTTTCTAAATTTTGGGGGGTTGAGGAAGATAAAGACTTCAAGATTGTGACGGCCTTCAGACTGGGAAGATCGGTTAAAAAAGATAAGTCCAGAGACTGTTTGGTTTGTTTGAGAACAAGAGAGGAAAGAGACAAGATATTAGGCCAACACTTTAAAAAATCCCTGGAAGTCGAAGGTAAAAGGGCAGAAATTTATAGAGATATTCCTAAATATTTGTTGGACCTTAGAGCCACATATACAGACTTGGCCAAATTGTTAAGATACAACGCAATCCCATACAGGTGGGAATTTCCTCAAGGTCTGTCATTTACCTATAAAGGAAAGAAGGTAAGAATCAAAACGCCAGAAGACCACCAGAAGTTCCTACACGACAACGAGGAGGACCTCCAAAAGAGAGCCGCAGATTCTTGGCCTCCACCACCGGGATTACCACCAGGATCCACACCATCTGGAGGCGGCCCGGCACCACAGCTTCCGGAAAAGGAAGACAAATTAGATACCCAACTGTGATATCCAAGAAGTAGACCGGGATGTCTCTACAGCTTCTTAGCTGGAATATAAATGGCGGGAATTCTCCAGAAAAACGCAGAAAAGTATTTCATATTTTGAAAAAAGAACAATTGGACATTATTTGCCTGCAAGAAACACATGTGACAAGACTCCATAGAAAAGTGCTAATTAATAAAAGGTTAGGCCAAGAATTTATTTCATCGGATAAAGTTAAGAAAAGAGGAGTGGTGATCTATGCAAAGGAGAACTTGTCCCCAAAATTTGTATTTAAAGACGAACAGGGCAGAATTTTGGCAATTGAAATCCAGACACAAGGAGAAAAGTTTTTAATTCTAGGAATCTACGCCCCAAATGATGGAAAATCGGAATTTTTTAAGAAGCTGCATGAGATTATGCTGGACTATTTGGACTATAACAACATTATCATGTTGGGAGATATGAACGGTGTCGCCTCAGTGAATATGGATAAGTCACAAAGTGCTAATATAACGAAAGATGGCAGACTTCCAAAAACCTTTTTTGAAATGACTGACAATTTGGATTTGATCGACATATGGAGGATCAAGAACCCTCTAGGGAAAGAAGGAACTTTCTTTTCTGAGGCCCATATGACATGGACGCGAATCGACCAAATATGGATAACTAGAGGGCTGGCACCTAAGACCAGAAAAGTGGAAATCTGCCCAAAAACCTGCTCCGACCACAACGCCTTGAGAATGGAATTGAGACTAAATACAACCGGATCGTTCAGATGGAGAATGAATGACGCCTTGTTAAGAGATCAGGAGATTGTTAAGAAGGCCCAAAAAGTTTTAAAGGACTATTTTGAAATAAACTTAAAGACAAATGTGGAAAAAAGAATAATCTGGGACGCAAGCAAAGCAGTGATAAGAGGGTTTCTAATACAACAGAACACGATTAAAAAAAGACTCTGGAATGAAAAGAAGGAGAAGATCTTGGAGAAAATAAGAGAAGGAGAGAGAAAACTGAGATCCAGGCCCAAATCGAAGGAAGTATTGAGAGAAGTGAAGTTTTTCCAGGCACAATATTCGAAACTGATAAATCAAGAGGTGGAATGGAAAATTAAACAAATGAAACAAAGATCCTTTGAATCTGCAAACAAATGTGGAAAATTGTTAGCCTGGCAGTTGAAAAAGAGACAAAAACTTAACACAGTTACAAATTTAGAGATTGAAGGGAGAATGGTTCAGAAACCCGAAGAAATCAGAAGGTCCTTCCAGAAATATTTTAAAGAACTCTATTCTCAAAGGCCACAAAAAAGCTCAGAGGTGGACCAATTTGTCATAACTAATGGATTACAAAAAATACCCCAGGAAATGAGAGCAACCCTGAACTGTAATATTACAACCCAAGAAATTGAATGCGCCATTCAGAACCTCCAACTGGGCAAATCTCCGGGACCTGATGGGCTTACTTCCAAATATTATAAGGTACTGAAGGACTCATTGACACAACCATTGTTGGAAGTTTGCAATCAGATTATGGAGGGGAGGAAGGCACCGGAAACGTGGAAAGAAGCCTTCATCACGTTGATCCCAAAACTAGAATCTGAAAAAACTCAACTTAAAAACTACCGTCCTATCTCACTCCTAAATGTGGATTATAAAATTTTTGCAGACATTTTGGCAAGTAGGTTTAAGAAAGTCTTAAATGAAGTTATTCATAAGGACCAAGCAGGCTTTCTCCCTGGTAGGCATTTATTTGACAACACAAGAAACATCATTGACATTTTGGAGTTTTTACAGATTAATTCTAACACAAGAGCGGTGTTGATTTTTATTGATGCGGAGAAGGCCTTTGACAACATTTCTTGGCTGTTTATGAAGAAAAATTTGGAAAGGATGGGAGTAGGGCGGGGGTTTGAAAATGGAATAGAAGCAATTTATTCAGAACAAAAGGCCAAATTGATAGTAAACAACGTGGTGACAGAGGAGTTTAAAATTGAAAAAGGGACACGACAGGGGTGCCCTCTATCTCCTCTGCTGTTTATTTCAGTTCTGGAGGTGCTACTGAACATGATCAGAAACGACCAGTTGACACAGGGAATTGTGGTCGGAGAGAAACAATATAAACTGAAAGCTTTCGCAGACGACTTGGTATTAACATTACAGGAGCCAGCCTCTAGTACTAAAAGAGCGTTAGAATTAATTTCTGATTTTGGTCGGGTGGCGGGATTCAAGCTGAATAAACAAAAAACTAAAGTTTTAGCAAAAAACTTGACAACTACTGAAATAGAGGAGTTCAGAAAAGAAACAGAACTAAATGTGGTTAAAAAAGTAAAGTACCTAGGGGTCTATTTGACCTCCAAAAATTTGAATTTATTTAAGGACAACTATGAGAAATGTTGGTCAGAGATAAAAAGAGATCTGGAAACATGGTCAAGATTAAAACTTTCCTTGTTGGGCAGAATAGCTGCCATAAAGATGAATGTATTGCCGAAAATGCTATTTTTGTTTCAGTCCCTCCAGGTCGTGGATAAGGTAGAATGTTTTGGAAAATGGCAGAGGGATTTATCCAAATTTGTCTGGCAGGGCAAAAAGCCCCGAATAAAGTTTAAAATACTAACAGATGCGAAAGAAAGAGGGGGGTTTGCCCTGCCGGACTTGAGGTTATATTACGAAGCTGCAGCCCTCTGCTGGTTGAAGGATTGGATCTTATTGGAGAACACCGATGTCCTTGACCTGGAGGGATTTGATAATGCTTTTGGGTGGCATGCATATTTGTGGTATGACAAGGTTAAAGTTCATAAATTGTTCAAAAACCATATTGTCAGAAGGGCAATTTTCATGGTCTGGTCAAAATATAAAGACTTATTGGAGAGTAAAACTCCGAGGTGGCTCTCACCGATGGAGGCCAAAGCACGTAAAAGACTCAATATGGAGGCCCACTGGCCTAAATATTGGGAAATAATTGAAAAAATTGGAGATAAATGGAGGTTACAGAGTATGGAAAAGTTAAAAAACAAGGTGCGAGATTGGTTGCATTATGCTCAAATTCAGGAAGCTTTTAAAGCAGACAAAAAAGTGGGTTTTCAGGAGGAAAAATCGAAACTAGAAACAGAGCTGCTTGAGCCAAAATCCAAGCTAATTTCGAGAATGTATAACTTGCTGCTTAAATGGAACACACAGGATGAGATTGTCAAATCCTCTATGATAAAGTGGGCACAGGATTTGGGGCATAACATTATGTTTGAAGACTGGGAAAGGTTATGGAACACCGGAATGAAATTCACGGCATGTACTGCCTTGAAGGAAAACATTATGAAAATGATATACCGGTGGTACATGACCCCAGTCAAGCTTGCAAAGATATATCACCTGTCTGACAATAAATGCTGGAAATGTAAGGAAGAGGAAGGGACATTTTTACACCTCTGGTGGACCTGCCCGAAAGTGAAGGCCTTCTGGGAAATGATACATAATGAACTAAAAAAGGTGCTGAGATTCACCTTACCTAAGAAACCGGAGGCCTTCCTTCTGGGCATGGTAGACCAGAGGATGGTCAAGAAAGATAGAATTTTCTTTATGTACGCTACTACAGCAGCGAGGATTCTGTTGGCAAAGCACTGGAAGACACAAAATCTACCCACATTGGAAGAATGGCAGACGCAGCTGATGGACTATATGGAGTTGGCTGAAATGACTGGCAGAATTCGAGACTCGGGAGAAGAAGAAACGGAGGAAGTTTGGAAAAATTTTAAGGACTATTTGAAAAAGCATTATAAGTTGTATGAATGTTAAAAAATGCTCCTTTCTAGGAAGGTATAGCTTCAGTATCGGCAAATTTCTGAATTGATAAATAAGACACTATAAGACAGAAGTGAGGTAACGAAATATTTTTATTGTGTGGAAATTAAAAATTAATGCAATTGTATCGAAATGTTTACATCAGATAACACGATAAAATGGAAGATATATTGTTATGTACAAAACAAGTCAACAAATTGCTGAGGTTTTGGTTACACAGGGAATGCAGTGCTCGGGAGATGGGGGAAGTCCATTGGATTCATGTAAGTATGTATTTGAAAGTGGAAATTTGTTTATTAAAAACCTAATAAAATATTTATAAAAAAAAAAAGGAAGGCGAATCTGCCACCTCCTTGGCAGCCCCCACCCCCAATGCCGCTTCTACGGTGGCCTCTTTGCAAACAGGAGGAGCTGCTCCTGATGTAGATCTTTATTCTCCGCTTGTTCCTAATGTGGATAGCTTCACTCGGCCTTTCTTCCCTGACAGGGGTGGGCAGGCAGGGAGCACCATTTTGTGGTTTGCCTCAGTTGCCAAAATGTGGTGCCAGTGTGGTGTAGTGGTTAAGAGCGGTAGACTCGTAATCTGGGGAACCGGGTTCGTGTCTCCGCTCCTCCACATGCAGCTGCTGGGTGACCTTGGGCCAGTCACACTTCTCACAAGTCTCTCAGCCCCACTCACCTCACAGAGTGTTTGTTGTGGGGGAGGAAGGGAAAGGAGAATGTTAGCCACTTTGAGACTCCTTAGGGTAGGGATAAAGCGGGATATCAAATCCAAACTCCTCCTCCTCCTCCTCTTCTTCTTCTTCTTCTTCTTCTTCTTCTTCTTCTTCTTCTTCTTCATCATCTTCTTGATCTGGCCCTGCTGAGAATATCAGCCTTTGGTGTCTAAGATCATCTCTCCATGATGGGAGCAGGGAAGCAATATATGCTTCTTTGCACTCAAGTAGTGCAAAAGTGACTTCAGTGCCATTTGGAAAGCATACAGGAAGGAGCATCCTCAGTGTCATGTATATTGGCTGGCAACACCTCCAGAGTTTCATATAGGAGTCTCTCTCTACATGGAGATGTGGGGAAACAGTGCTTCTGTACATGCGGATTACAGTGGTACCTTGGTTTACAACCATAATCCGTTCCGGAAGTCTGGTTGTAAACCAAAACAGGTTGTAACCCAAGGCGCACTTTCGCCAATGGGGCCTTCCCCCCCCCCCAAAAAAATGGGTTGTAATCCAAAAAAAGGGACATGCACTTCCGGGTTTGATGTCCAAAACTGTTGTAATCCAAAACGGTTGCAAACCAAGGTACCACTGTATAGGCTCTGCTACTCAGCTATGACCCTTCCTTAACCCTTCAAGAATACTGATCAGATTTATACATTGAATTATTAAGCAATTGGTTGCGTAATCATCTGCCTCTTAGTCAATTAATCTACTTAATTTGAAGATATTTGCATATTACCAAAAAGAGACCTCATCAGGTATCTTTTTTATTTTTAGCAAGCTTACAGTTTAATAAACAAAAGCAGCCTCTCACTGTTGCAAGATAAGGCAAATCAGTAATGCATTCCTTTCCATTTCCTATTACAGTAACGCATTGAAACCAGAATATTCTCCAAACAGTCAAATGTGCCTTTAACTCTCAGACTGAAATTGCTTCTTCCACACAATTAATCTAACAGACTAATTAAAGCTGGCAGCCTGAGCAATGATGGATAGGATATGCAGGCTTTGCTAGAGTCTGCTGTCAGGCCATTACATACGCCCATGAAGATCTCAGCAGAGCTATGCCCAGGGTAGCCTTGGTGAGAGGTAGCATTTTCCTGAGGGCGCCATATTGTGCAGGCCCCACCATCTGATCCCATAAGAAGATTCCCAGTTCACCAGATTGCAGTTCCTTCTTGCTGCTGCTGCTGCTTGTTGCCATTGTCTGCTGGTTTTCTTGGTAGACAGATTGATAAAGCCCTCCTTACTATCATGTTGTCTCCCCGATCTTGCCTTTCTGCTGTTTTACAGAGCTTTCTCTATGTAACTTAAATATATTGAGCTTTAGTTATATCTACTCCGATCTTCATTTATACTGTGTCTAGTTTAAGCCCAGACACAAGAATGGCCAAAGCAGATTCCATGAGATTTTGTTTTGAACAGGGCCCTCCACATTGCAACTCACTTTTGAAGGATGCTGTAAACAGCTTCTGGATCTTTTTTGTGGTGGTATTCTGCTCTATGTGCCAGCTGTAAAGGGCAGAGGATTTCAGCACACGATTCCTTTACCTCAAGGACCACCTCTCCCCATATTAACCATCCAAGACTATGCATTCATTACTGGCTTTATTTACTTATTACAGTGGTACCTCGGGTTACATACACTTCAGGTTAAATACGCTTCAGGTTACACACTCCGCTAACCCAGAAATAGTGCTTCGGGTTAAGAACTTTGCTTCAGGATAAGAACAGAAATCGGGTTTTGGCAGCGCAGCGGCAGCAGGAGGTCCCATTAGCTAAAGTGGTTCTTCAGGTTAAGAATAGTTTCAGGTTAAGAATGGACCTCCGGAATGAATTAAGTACTTAACCTGAGGTACCACTGTACATTTTTATTCTGCTCTTCCTTCCAAGAGCAGGATGCACACATGGTGTGGGTGTCCTCTCTTTATCCTCCCATCAACCTTGTACATGGGCTGTGTCCAGAGATTGTGCTATGGTCACCCAGAAAACTTTGTGTCTGGTGGGAAGTTTGAATCTGAGTCGCGCTGCTGTAAGCTCAGCCCTCTAACCCAGGGATAGGCCCTTCAGGTGTTGTTGGGCTACAGCTCCCTTCATCTCTGGCCATTGGCCATGCTGGCTGGGGGACACTTAAGTTGGCTATCCCTGCTCAGATTATTACACAGCTGTTCTCTCTTAAGAGAGGTGAAGAACACACTGTGGTGTGCTTTTATGTAACTAGAACCGTAAAGCTTGTGCTGTTGGCCCAGGAGTGAAATAACTGGGATCCCTGGAAGTTGCCTGAATAATATTGGTGAGGCACACTGCTTGACATCAAATACATTTCTCTTGGGGACAGGGAACTGTTCAGAGCCCAAAATGGAATTGGGTCGCACATGTATTCATATGTAAATATGTGTTCAGATGCAAATTTCACAGCAGCCTGATTAGAATGCACCTTCTGGAACTTGCATAATGAGTATTTCTTAATGACAGGATCAATCCCTTGGTGTCAAAGAGATATACAATTCTAGATTATTAATTTTTTAAAGGATTTAGCTCTTGCTAAAGCCAAAGCCTTAATTAAAGTTTAAAAAGCAATTCCTATTGGGAAACAAAATGCTCAATCTTAATTGGAGGGGTTCTCTTTGCAGGGGGATAATTAACCTATGAGCAGGGTTAAACTCAGATGGAGTCGCTTTAGTGAATTTACACAACCCAGTTTTTCCATTTTCTCCAGAGTGAGTCCTGGGGAGTTTGCACTATACTTGTGGTCTAGATAGAAGTGGGTCATCTAGAAATGGGAAGATTTGAAAAGATGTATTAGTAGTCCAAGATGGCATAGCAACCTGAGCCTGGTATGCTAAAATAGGCTGGCTGTGATGTTGCTTCTTGGAAAAGCAGTGTATAAATCTACCTTCAAAGCATTGTTACAGCAGATTGCAGCATATCCTTGCTCAGGTGTGATTCCCAAATGAACACAGGATTACTAGTATAAAATGGTGGACAAGTTCTTCAAAGAGTTTAAAAGTTGTTGTGTTACGCTGTCAAACAAAAAAATTAAATCATTGTCAAAACTGTGATCAGAACAACCCACAAGCAAACTTGGCTCACCAGTGGAGATCATGCTTGGTTCCTCACCAGCTCCTGAGTTGTAATGGTGGGGGCACAATGTAAGTTCTTTGCCACAGAGAATCACATTGACTCCCTCTCCTTCAATGGCAGAAGAAGATGATATTTTTACATTGCGCTTTTGACCTAGGTGGAAACTGGTTATTGATGAGATCTTATGATGTGGTCTTGTTTGGTTTTGCTGTTGCTCCTGTTGAATTGCACTATAATTTTTTTCCTGACTGTTGTGTAGTTCATGGTAATAACTCATATTTAATCTGTGTTTTATTTTATTATAATTGATGGCATGATTGTTAGCAGCCTTGAGGGACCTATAGAAATGGAAAGGTGGGATAGAGTATTTTAGTAAATAATTGAACAGTGCTGAGTCCATCCCCTTAAAAAATATCTAGGATAAAGTTGTTTTTCCCCAACCAGTTTCCTAAAGGCAAGAGGAATGTGGAGTGGCATCTGGGGCAAGGAGTTCCATAATGATGGTGCAACACCAACACAAGCATGATCTCCAAGCAGCTGATGGTGGAGAAAGACCCATTATCCTCAGTGAGAGAATTTTGATGGAGATGGTTGGAGGACAGCATGTGTTGGGAGCCACTGGATTAATTTTTCCAAACCGCGGCTACTGAGGGCTACTAAGTCTCCCTTAGTAGTTCTAACTTGCATGGCTCGGTTAATTTTACAGTTCCCAAGGGAGTCTAGCTTACCACTGAACTGCTGCTCATTAGAATTCCTTTTTAGCAGTGCCCTGGAGGCTTGTGGCTTCAAATGGCATCCCTCATCAATATTTAAGTCCTGTCATTGCGAACGTGGTAGAAAGAAGCTCACTTTGTGGCTTGGAAGAAGAAAGTGAAATGGTTTTGGAGGGGTAGAGAGACCTTGTCCTGAAACATCACCTGTGAAGTTGGGTAAACAAACCTGATAATGAATTGGTGGCCTTGCTTCCAATGTATAATAGAGCTGTGTTCTGTGAACATAACCCGGTAGGCCCAGGAAAACCAAGGGAAATCAGGACATTGTTTTCACAGAGACACAAAGGAGAAAAATTGAGACAGGAGATGCTAGAAAGTTCAGGAAGAATGGTAGTTTCACCCTCAGAGAGCTACAGTTCCCACGATTTTTTGAGGGGGGGGAGCCATCTGCTTTAAATGTGCAGTGGATGTGTTTGAAATGTTTGGTGCAGATCTGTCTTCTGTGTCACAAGTTTTAACTCGGGAATTGTGGTGGGAGAGGACAAGCACTTCTCAGTTATCTCGGGAAGATAAAATAATCCCATCTCAATGGAAATGGCTATCACTGATGAAGGTGAAAGAGAAGTGCATGCATTTGTATGTATTTGCATGCATGTGTATGTTTACAGTGTGCGTGTGTTTATATGTCTGTTCCCTCTCATAGAAATGGCCATAGACATGCAATACAACTGTAACCACAAATCAACAAGGGGAGGTAGGGTTGTGTGTATGAAACTAGCAAGTGGATCAGCCTTGAGCTGTGTTTTGGTCAGTTACATATGATAGTCATCCACGGAACGTGAATTTAGCCACGAATTTCCAATTTCCACCCCCAGTTTTGGTTGCAGTAGTATTTCATGTTTACGCCGATTCTTTTCTGCTTGTAATCCAGTTTACACATCAGCCGTAATCTTCAGGGGTCATCCCTTGCCAGTTGCAGAACCCAGGCAACCAGTGAAGCCACAGAGCTAATTCTTTTTTAAGTCCTAGAAGAAAATTAGCCATTACTTTGGTTAACAGTCAGTCTGATGTGACCTGACGCGTGACTGCCGTACTAGCTTGGGAGGGAAGTGTTTGGTCCTGATCTTTCACGCTAGACGAGCATATCGAAATTGGCTTTAGCATTTTGAAAAGGCCAAAGAGTTTATTTATATTTTATGCTGCAGATGTCCTATTAAGCAGGAAAGGATAAACACTGTGCGTGGAACCCTCTGGAAATGCATCTGCAGTTTGCTGAACAGCTAAGGACAGAGAGAGCTGCTTTACAGCGATTTCAGAATATTCTTGAGTTTCTAAAGCTTTTCAGATCACCCTATGACCTGAACAGATGGTAGAGAGCTGGAAACTTGATCACTGGCTTTGCTGTGCTTTCCCACTGATACCACTTTATAAATAAACCAGCAAACACTGGCAGGTAGTGCTACAATTCCCACAGTGGATTGTAATCCCCCGTTTTATGTAGCTCTGGGAATTGCAGCTCAGTGAGGGGCATAGGAGGTGTGCAAACAATTCTCAGCACCCTTAATAAACTGCCATTCCCAGGATTCTTTGGGATAAGCCATGACTGTTTAAAGTGGCATGATACTGTTTTGAATTTATATGTGCCCTCGGCCTCTGGGAGCACAGCCAGACATGTCACGGACGCTTGGTGTCAAAGCTAGGCCATGGGCAGCATTCTAGAGTGATTCAGGAGCTGGGAACCTAGAGTCAGGGATCAGAAGGCAAACCAGGGGACAGAGCTGTAAAATAAGCCACAAATCTGAAATGAAGAGCAAGACCAGAAATGGAAGACAGGCCAAAGCTCAGGCAGGGCTGCTTACTCAAGCGAAGTTCCCGTGAAACAGGAAGCCCTTGTGTTCCAAAGAGACACTTGCTCTTTAGGGCAAGAGTCATAGGTCAGTGCTAGAGCATGTGTTTTATGCAGGAGATCCCAGGTTCAGTTTATGGCATTTCCAGGTAGGGCTAAGAGGGACACCTATCTGAAACCCTGGAGAGGCGCTACAACCATCTGCATTGCAGTTTTGGAATAAAATATTTGTAAAAATAGCAAATATTACATATCACCACACTATTATGTTACACCGTTATAAGCTCTTTTACAATTTGGGAGGGGTAAAATGGGAAAGCGACATCTCAGGAACTAATAATATTTATGTTGGTGGTTGCAGGGTAATAAAAATAGAAAAACTGCAGAGTCCTTGAGACACTGAGTTCTTGGAACAATGAGCTGTGGCAAATCGGCATGGCAGAAAAATTGACATACTAACTTAAGTTAGTTAAAAATAAAGCCAATATATTTGATTTTTCTTAAAGCGTGGCAAGATTTTATCTCATATACAAATCAGAGATGTATTTAACACTGTCAAAGCTTTTCATCAGATTATAGAAAAGAGATTAAGTTGATGAAGTATAATGGAAATTTCCAGGACGCTAATGGATCTTAAATATATGCTTACCTACCTATATGTAAAGGGACGTGGGTGGCGCTGTGGGTTAAACCACAGAGCCTACGACTTGCCGATCAGAAGGTTGGCGGTTCGAATGCCCGTGATGGGGTGAGCTCCCATTGTTCGGTCCCAGCGCCTGCCAACCTAGCAATTTGAAAGCATGTCAAAGTGCAAGTAGATAAATAGGTACCGCTCCATGGGAAGGTAAACAGCGTTTCCTTGCGCTGCTCTGGTTCGCCAGAAGCGGCCAATAAAGCGAGATGAGCGCTGCAACCCCAGAGTCGTCCGCGACTGGACCTAATGGTCAGGGGTCCCTTTACCTTTACCTTACCTATATGTAAAAAGGAAAAAAGTGTTTAGAGCCTTTTACCTTCTGACAGTAATTACACGATGTAACTCTTTGTTGTTGTTTTTGTATTTTTTTTTTGGACGGGGGAGGGGGAGAAAGAAGGATTCATTACTGCCAGCTCCAGGTAGGGATGGAAAAATGTTGTCCTGTGAAACCCTGGAAACCTAATAATTATAGAAAACACCAGAGGACCAGTGATCTAACTCAGTGTAAGGCAAATTCCTACTCAGATAAGTACCTCTGGAAATTGTGTTTCTTGAGGTGTCAGCATTGTGTTTAGTTAGGGAAGGGGGATACAACCGTTGTCAATGTGACAGTGGAATTGTTACCGATAAGGAAGTGTTGCATCCAGAAGAAATTTCCCTTTGCAAGTAATTAAGAGCAGCAGCAATTACAATAGAGGGTTGAAGGTAGCAATGCAGAAAGAGGACAGGCAGAACGAAAGCGGGGAAATACTGCAATTCAAGAAGAAGAAGAAGAAGAAGAAGAAGAAGAAGAAGAAGAAGAAGAAGAAGAAGAAGAAGAAGAAGAAGAAGAAGAAGAAGAAAATTTTATTCATATCCTGCCCATCTGGCTGGGCTTCCCCAGCCAATCTAGGTGGCTTACAGCATATCTAAAAACATAATAAAAGATGAGCAAAAAGATGAGCAATTCTCATTTAATAGCACACACCTTAATAGTTGACTACCCTCTGCACTTGCACCATTAATAACCAGAAAACCAGATGGACATTTGTTCTGATTCAGCAGTAAACCACAGGTTTCCCCAGCGAAAGCAGCAGGACAAAAGAAAAACCTCTCAGACCCATGCCTAGAAATCGCTGGACAAACGCAAGTGTGGATGATCCCAGAGACTCATTGGCAGAGATAGCCCTGTAAAGCCCTGGCATCTGTGTCTTTGCTTCTGTGTTTCCACAACTACTGCCGTCTGGTGGACAGTGTGTCATAGTGTCTGCAAAACATAGCTTGTTTATACAGAGGCTGTGGTGATGGTGGGATTGAAAGTTATATATATATATATATATATGCAGATAAAATGACAAGTCTAGATTAATTGCACATGGGGTATAATTGTTTTGGTTCATGTGAAGAATAATAATAATAATAATAATAATAATAATAATAATAATAATAATAATAAAATTGAACACTTTTGCAATATGGCTCCCTTCAGAGTCAGAACAACATTTGATCTCTAGGGATATGTACCTAAATACTCCTGCAGCTTCTTTTCTCTTTCTCATCATTATTAGGTAAACTGCACAAAAGGTAAGCAGGGCCCAAAGATAGAAAGGCCAGGTCAGATTATTTGTCTGTGTAGCCCAGAATTGCCTGTTCTGACTGGCAGCAGCTCTCCAGAGACCCACCTTCCCCACCCCACCTTGTCCCTGTAATTGTAGCCAGAAGTTCCCTACTCAGTGTGGTGTAGTGGTTAGGAGCGGTAGTCTCGTAATCTGGGGAACCGGGTTCGCGTCTCCGCTCCTCCACATGCAGCTGCTGGGTGACCTTGGGACAGTCACACTTCTTTGAAGTCTCTCAGCCCTACTCACCTCACAGAGTGTTTGTTGTGGGGGAGGAAGGGAAAGGAGAATGTTAGCCGCTTTGAGATTCCTTAAGGGGAGTGAAAGGCGGGATATCAAATCCAAACTACTCTTCTTCTTCTTCTTCTTCTTCTTCTTCTTCTTCTTCTTCTTCTTCTTCTTCTTCTTCTTCTTCTTCTTCCCTGGGTCTCTAAGATCATCTGCTACCAGACCCTTTTTAACTGGGAATGCCAGGACTTGAGACCTTCTGTTCATAAACCTTGTGCTCTGCCACTGAACTATAGCCTATTAGGCGGTGGCAAAGAGCTAAATGAGAATGAGCAGAGATTGTGAATACTACCTAGCTGAGATACCTGTACCACAGTGTTGTGGAAGTCTGGCACTCTTCCAGTTCTACCTCCATTGTCTGAGGCAGCATGGAGATTGTAGGAGGCTAGAATGCTGTTGCACTCATGCTACTGCTTGTTGGCTTCTCATAAGCATCTGGCTGTCCCACTGTGAGACCAGGACACTGGACTAGATGGGCTTCTTGCTATTCTTACCAGTTTCGCTTGCTTTTAATCAGGATAGTGTGGGCAGAGTCTGGGCAAGAATTGAGGTTCTCCTGGGCACTGTCCCTGCAAAGAGATGCCCTACATTTTAGGGCTTTTCTGCAGGATGAGAAATTATTTCAGTGGGGTAATTCCCTTAAAATGCTCTTCCTTCATAGATCGAACTGGGGTAACCTTGTTTAAACTTCAGCACTCAAAATATAAGGCAAGAGCCTGGCTTTGCACAGTGGATGAAGTATATAGCTGCTGAGCAAATAGTAAATCAATAAACTGAAAGGTTAACGAAATAGCAGGACAGTAAGAAAGGATGGAACAGATAGCTTGCTCCTCTTTGCAACGTTTAGTTTTCTTAAAAAATAACATGAACTATGGGCTCATGAAGTGCCTGACACTGAAGGTCAGGATGTTGCAGCGCTATCTTCACAACAGAAGTGTAGCTTTGTTCGAACCCCAGCAAAACCATGTAATAAAGGTGCAGGCATTGCACTAGAAGCAGATTTTGCTAGAAGGGCAGTAAATTTTTCAAAGTGAAGGGTGAGCATCGCAATAGAAAACCGGTGAAATACTCAACAGTGGAGCGGTGAAAACACGATCAAAATATGGTTGGCGTAATACATTTTTAGCTAAAATGGCATGCAGTGAAAGCCAGCCAGCCAGCTCTGTGTTTCTGATGTTTGCCAGACTGCTTAATGCCATACTAATGAAGGATTTTACACATCTTCATTTCTCTTTCAAGACACACAGGCCCAATTGTAGACACATCTCATCCGTGGCTGCAATCAATACTGAGTATGCTTTGCACCGTGGACCCAAGTGGCATGTAATTATGAGACTGTATTGATTTCCCCGCAAAGAGGTTGCTAGCGTACAAAATAGCAGCTTGACTTTCAAATGACTGGACCAGCAGCCTTTTCTTTCCCTGAGAAAATTAACATGGTTTGGTGAAAGCTCCGAATTCTGTGCAGGGTCTTGAAATCGCATTGTAGCAACACTGTAAGAAGTGGGTCACTCTCCCCTGTTATAAATCTTCACCACTCCTGATCATTTTATGTGCAGCCCATTTGGCTGCCCGGGGGAAATATTTGGGACCCAATCCAGACAGCTGCATGGGGAATTGGCTCTGCCCAGCTGGGCGTCAGTGCCCCTTCCTCGTGCTGAAAGGGGAATTGGAGATACCATATGTCTGCCTTTGGTCCCTCGTATGCATATGTTAGAATACAGCCGTCTATGCATTTAACAATGTAATTCGGTATTGGAATTAGTATGGCTTACTTTAAAAAAAGCTTTAAAGAGCTGACGTGGTATAGCTAAGAG
Organism: Podarcis melisellensis; assembly: GCF_964234715.1. Classification (NCBI taxonomy): domain Eukaryota; kingdom Metazoa; phylum Chordata; class Lepidosauria; order Squamata; family Lacertidae; genus Podarcis; species Podarcis melisellensis. The sequence goes on from NC_138537.1 coordinate 15,299,146, forward strand.
ACTGAACTCCCTAGTTTGTTTTTTTATAGAATATTTATTAAGATTTTCGATAATAATACAATGAAAAAGAAAAAATAAGAAAAATACAAAAATAAAAATAATTAAAAACACACAGAATTTCCATTACTTATTTTCCTTTAACTTATTTCCCGGACCTCCTCATACCTCCCTTTTTTGTATTCCAGTTCAGATTGTTAGTTCAGCAAATCCTTACCATTAAATTTTTACCTATTTCTAAACCTTTTTTTCATATTCTCTTAGGCATTACAGCTGGAAACCACTTAAATTCTATCCAACATCATTCTAACATTCATTAATTTTACAATATTTCTGTAAATAGTCTTTAAATTTCTTCCAATCTTCTTCCGCCGACTCCTCTCCCTGGTCTCGGATTCTGCCAGTCATTTCTGCCAATCCCATATAGTCCATCACCTTCATCTGCCATTCTTCCAGAGTGGGTAGGTCTTGTGTCTTCCAGTACTTTGCAATAAGTATTCTTGCTGCTGTTGTTGCATACATGAAGAAAGTTCTATCCTTCTTTGGCACCAATTGGCCGACCATGCCCAGGAGAAAGGCCTCTGGTTTCTTCAGGAAGGTATATTTAAATGCCTTTTTCATTTCATTGTAGATCATTACCCAGAAAGCCTTAATCCTTGGGCACGTCCACCAAAGGTGAAAGAATGTACCTTCATTTTCTTTGCATCTCCAACATTTATTATCGGGCAAATGATAAATTTTTGCAAGCTTGACTGGGGTCATGAACTCCCTAGTTTGAACCTGTCCTCTTCCGTCACGAATTCAGTAGCCCTAGACCCTCCATCCGCATTAGGAGAATAATAATTACCAATGTTATGCATATGTCCTGCTAAAAAATGAGTTGTCCAAGTATGGTTGTTCCGCAGTAAATGTCTAGTGTGGAAGTTGGCTGCAATGAGTTTCTTGTGCAAAAGTCTCCTTTTGTGCTGAACCCAGGCATCTCTCTACCAAGCGAGTCCTGATTCCCTGTGTTTGATGTAAACACAATTCTTCAGCCTTTTATCACTCCAATATATTAGCTGTCTCTCAGGCCATGTGACGGTGCAAAATGATGTGCTATTCCCAGTCACTTTTCCTCAAAGAGCTGAGCTATGCGACCTGTTTTAATTTAACAACAACAACAACATTTTTATTATTTATACCCTGCCCATCTGGCTGGGTTTCCCCAGCCACTCTGGGTGGGTTACAACATATCTAAAAATATAATAAAAACATCATCAGTCCTTAAAAACTTCCCTAAACAGGGCTGCCTTCCAATGTCTTCTCAAAGTCGGATAGTTTTACCTGTATATGTATGCTCATTGGAATTCGGTAGAAATGGTCAAGAAATGTTCCTTGCTATTTATAGCAAGAGTAATAAAAAGAAATTGTTATTTAGGGGAACTGAAGTTAATTCTAAATTATATTCCGGAAATGTGGGAAATTTCTTGGGGTCAAAAAAATTGGATGTACCATGCTATATTAGAAGCAAAGAACTTGTTTTGATGAGTTGGAAGAGCCGCAAAAAGATTCCATTGAGCACATGGATTGATAATATGGACACATTAGCTACATATGAACGAATTGCATGTCGACGCAAAATAAGAATGGATAAATATGAAGAAATCTGGAATGAATATTTAAGCGATAAGGCGGATAGTGGTGGGAAGTAGGGGGAGGAGAGAGAGGTGGGAAAATATTGTTTAAAAAGGTGTAGTCATAGGTATATCAATGTATTCAAATCTGAATTGTCAAATTGTGTTACTATTGTTATTATGGTTTTTGTTGTATGTGTCTTTTGCAGTTGATGTTTATATTGAAAAAATGATGAAAGAAATTTTTAAAAAACCAAAAAACTGGATTATTTGTTCTGTGTACAGTATTATTATTTTCAGAGGGTGTTGTTGTTGTTTATTTTATTTTTTACATGCCCTCCACCTATGGGTCCCAGGGTCCAACAATTTAAAATGCAGTTTAAAACCATTAAAAAAACTTACAACCACAGAAAACAGGGTTATATTTGCTCTAATGACCCTTTCATGCTATTTTAAATCTATCTATGTCTATTAGCTGTGATGGAATCTCCAGGTTCAGAGTCAGCATGCTGGTTCAGATACCGGATGCTGGTGAGCCATAGCAGGAAAGGCGAGGTTGCCTTTGTGTCCTGCCTGTGAGTTCCCAAAAAGCATCTCGTTGGCCAGTTTGGGAAACAAGATGTGGAATTAAACACGACTTTCAGTATAATTCAGCAAAGATATTGTTAACTTTGGTCCAAGTAGTACTGGGTGACACCCAACACAGAGCAAATCTGTTTCAGTCACACTTAACAAACTTGTATGTTTGAAACAGATGTTATATATGCATATACAGTGGTGCCGTGGTTCTCGGACGTAATCCGTTTCGGGAGTCCGATTCCTGAAACCGTTCGAAAACCAAGGCACGGCTTCTGATTGGCTGCAGGAGCTTCCTACACTCAAGCAGAAGCTGCGTTGGTCGTTCAGCTTCCGAAAAACGTTTGGAAACCGGAACATTTACTTCCAGGTTTGCAGTGTTCGGGAGCCGATTTGTTTGGCAACTAAGCCGTTCAGGAACCAAGGTTTGACTGTAGTTTTAATGCTGTTAATGTTTAGTTGCTTTTTAATTCCTGGTTTTCTCCCTCCATGTTTCTTTAACCATTCTTGTTTTAAATCTGTAACCTGCCTTGAGTCCCATATGGGGGAAAAGGTGGGGTATAAATAAATACATAATAATAATTACTAAAAACCAAGTTGTGTCATAAGGGTCTTCTGACAGTGGGTGGCCCAGAGGTGACACCTGCACCCAAATTGTTCCACACTTACTGAATTTGCTCTGTGTCTAGGCTTAATGGCATACAGGACTGTTTCATTACCTTTACATCTGTTCAGCAGCTGGTGTGGTTTAGTCCCTCTTGTTCTCTGCAACAGGGTGGCATGATGTATCTTTTCACCGCATTAGGCAGAATAGGTGGGTTTGCTGGGGAAATCGTGGCAAGTTGGTGCCTCTGACATTGTACAGCCATGGGCCAAATTACCTTGTGAGACCACATCTTGATCTGTTGTGCTGCTTGTTCCCCTGAGATCTTCTATTTGTACTGGCAAACAACTTAAGCTTTTGCCCTTTTTTTCCTCCTTTTTTCTTTTTGTTTTGTTCCTCCCCTGCCTCCGCCCCTCTCCCACATTTCTACAGCAGCAAAGGAGGGAAAAGGAATTAAGGAAACAGCAAGAGAGGGAGCAGCGACGGCATTATGAGGAGCAAATGCGCCGAGAAGAGGAGAGGAGGCGTGCCGAGCATGAACAGGTAACCCGCATCTCCTCCAGGATGAATCTGCTTTTTATGGATGAACCTGCTGATTTCCAAGGTTGGAACCCAGTTTTGTCCATGTGCGTTCGCCCAATATCAAGCTGCTGTTACTTGCAGTTCCCTGGCATGTGCGTTGTCATCGAGCACATGCTTCTAATATTGTTCTTTGATGTGGTTCAAATAAAGGCGTAAATGATGGGTTTGCCATTTGAGTGCTTCACCTCCAGTGCCAATCTCACCTGAGTGAACCCTTGCAGGTGCTTTGTAAAAAAAACATTACCAGCAGCTGCACAGTCTGCTGGGATCGGTACATGTGATGGCTTGCTCAGACATTTGTTTCCAACGTCTTCACTTTCACTTCCAGCTGGCATTTCAGAGTCACCGCTGATTCAAAATAAGCATTAAAGTGGCTTAGTGACTCCCCCCTTGGAAATTTAAGAAACCGTGTTTCATTCATTACACTTGTGTGCTCTGTTGCTTTCACTGCCAAACTCTCAGTCACTTGTTCTGTGTTGATTCCTGTCCATTATGTGACTCGCCAGCTCACTAACTAATGCAATAAGGCTGGATATCTTCTTCTCACAACCACTTCCTCTCTGCAAAAAAAAAAAAAGTTGGTGATTTGTCTCTGGATGCTTTCTAGCTTTCAGTGGGGAATATGTTTAGAATTGACTCAGGTATCTATAATGGACTCTTCAGTTTATCATTACTGGATTGTGCTGCTGTGAGCCTCAGGCTCACACACTCTCCTCTTCCACCATAACCACAGAGAGGAGAACAGCAGATTTTGCTTTCATGTCTGATTAACTACTGTTTAGTGTTACACCCTGAGCTAAACTTGTTAATCTTAACTATGGTTTGTTTGAAACGAGCCACCTTCACAACCCATGGTTTGCAGCTGGCTTGTTTCAAACAAAACATAGTTAAGATGTACCACAGTTAATTTGGATGAAATGGCAAGCTGTGTTTACTCCAAAATGGAAGCAAAAGGTGCCAAACTCTTTGCGGTCGTGATAGATAGTGGGGGGTGTGCCAGGTGTGGAACCTCTTTCCTGATACAGACATCACTGCAGCTTACCTGCAACTGGTGTTGGGCAGGGTGGTAGCAAAGTTAGGAGTGTACAGGTGTACTGATGGCAGTGAAAGATGGACTCCATCAGTGCATTCACACAGCTCTGACCTCACTGCTACTCTATCCTGTCCAAGTGCTGCCCTGGCAAGCTGCCATGATGGTGATATTGGGAGGGCAGCACCATGGCTCTTGCCCACCACACCAACTGCTGCTGGTGTGTGCCAGCCCAGGAATTGCGCCAGCTCATGCTCATCAAGATAAACCATGGTTTATCATGATCTGTGAGTACAGTCTATTAGTAAATGGGCAAGGTGCATTTTTTGGCCAATGTCAGAATTTAGGGTGAGTTGCAACGTTTAGAATGAGTTAATGTAAGATGATTTGAATTTTATGATGTTAAGATTTTGTTTATATTTGTTTTACTGTGTGTTGTAGAACACCTTATGCTCTTTGGAGGACAATAATATTTATTTATTTATTTATTTAAACATATTAAGTAAACAAAATACAGATAATAAAGAAGGAATTTATTAATATTGAAACTGATGATTATATTAAATCTCAGCTTTCAACTTCGTTTTCAAAAAGAGAAGCACGTTTTCAGCCCATCTGGCATGAAGACGGGGTTGAAGTGCCTGATAAACACAATTTCAAGACCAGAGGCTGTATGGACTCTTTAAGGAAAAATCTTATAGCCATCATTTTCCTACCCGCAACGCCATGATGATGAGCAGTACCCAGATAAACCACACAAAATGAAAAGTTGCACCTTTATAGACATATTTCAGCTTTTCTTGGTGCAGGAATTGGGTACTTGAATCAAGCTTGGAGGTAGCCGAATCAGCTAGCCTGTGACCCTCCAGATGTTGCTGAACTGCACGCCCATCAGTCACAGCCAGCCTGGCCAATGATCAGAGATGATGGGGTTTTTAGTTCAGCATCAGCTGGTGGTCCATGTGCCACTCCTGCTTTTAAAAAATAGCAAGTCTGAGTAGAATGCTTGTTCTCAAATTAGTTGAACAACATCTGATCAGATTTGTTTAAAGAGCTCTTCACCAGTGGTGGTTGCATTTCTGTTCAGTTTATCAGATGATTTATCTCTACCTCTTTTTACAGAATTTGGGTAACTGTGGCACGGAAATTGCCTTCCTTATTTTATGCATAACATACAGGCAGCCCTGAATGTTACTATGCCATCTACTTTGTGGTATCTCAGCAGCGGTTTTTTCAAAGTTGCATGGTGTTCGTCCAAATGCTTTACTTCACAATAACACTGCATTCCCTTTGGTTCCTCTCCTTAATGTTTCTGCGGTTCTTTCTTCAAATTTCAACATGTGGCCACTTCTTTCTCTTTGAAATTACGGTTCTTTCTTTTTCTCTCCTTTTTTTTCTGCTCCCTGCTGCGCACCCAGGAATACATCAGGCGACAGTTAGAGGAAGAACAGAGGCAGTTAGAGATCCTGCAGCAGCAATTACTGCAGGAGCAAGCTCTACTTCTGGTAATGGGGAGTCAGGATCCCTGTCGCATCCTTTGCCCAGCCCTTTCTGTGTATAATGAGACTGCATGTTATTAGCCAAATGTGTAACTGGGCCTTCAGACTTATAGGGTTGCCATCTCTTTTGGAGATTTGCCTTTCTCCTATACATTATAAATCTGAGTACCTTAATTTGTTCAAGCATTGGCATTTGTAATACTTATTAAATTCCCAACACATTCAAATGTTTGGGGGAGCATGCAGTAATGGAATGGCCGGCTGGTAGTCCGAGGGTTGGCTCTAGCCCAGGAAGCCATTTTATTTGGCCCTATCTAGTCAGGGCACATTGTTAAAAAGAGTTAAATATCCTAAGCCCTAACTAGATGTTACTTCAGAGCTTCATGATGTGTTTTACTTCTTCTTAAAAGCAGCTGCTAGGGCAGGCACAATTTGGATCAGAGGCATGACACTGATAGAGGTTAACCCCTTCCCCTCCCCGTGCCACAGCCCCAATCCAAATCCACTCCTGGCTGCTGGTAGTTACAGAAGAGAAAATAAACAGGCAAGGATCTGCAGCTACTAGCATCTCTAGGGGAGTTAATTTAGATTGATTACACCCACAGCACAGAGGGAAATGAATTTTTTTCCTTGGTATTTGCACTAACATACAGGACTGTTTAATTTTTTGTAGTAATAGTCACCTGCTATCTAGAGCTGGCCAGATTAAGGATTAAACATATATAGTCTGAAATGAGGATTAAGCACGTATAGTCTGAAATGCAGTATTCCTGCTACTGCTTCTAGGAAACCCTTGTTCATAGGAAAGCATGTGTCTTCTCCCTGAGTTACAGCCTGTGAGAGCAGTATTGAAGGGCAGGTGGACTACCAGTGACCAGGCTTGAAGTTACAAAACCAAAAGGCTCAGAATCAAAGTAGTCCTTGATTAAAACAACAACAATTTTAGGTGGCAATCCTAAAAGTCTAGGCCAATGTGAGTGTGGAGAGTCTCGTTCAAGAATTATTTTGCCAACTCTTACCCAGGTTCACTCCCGTCACCTGGCAAGAGAATTGTCCAACTCTCTGCTGTGCTAAGGATAGTGTGCTGCAATGGTGTCTTCCTTGAATGCAAGCACTGCCACGCTCTGAATGTTTTTGTTGCTTTTCTGCCAATAACTGGAGCAGCCATTGCTGTGCACGTCTTTTCCTCTGCTCAGTTCGCTTCTAGAACATCCTTCATTTTCATGGAAGCAACAGGCCTCTGCTGGGTTTATTGCAAAGCTATTAATTGAAAGCTACTGGCACTGTGTGCTGGAATACAATCTAACTGAAACGTACTTGCTCCCTGTAATCTCTTCTTGGTTTTATAGGATTCGACGGCATATTTCAGTTGCAGGCTGCTTAGCTTTACATTCCTGACAGAAACATTTTTGCACTGCCTTTTCATGCTGTTTACAGTTTTGACATGGTTTATTTGCTGAATTTCCTGCATATATACTCTTCCCTTTACTCTCCCCACCCTGCCACTTAAGCTAAATTTATATCTTGTCTTTATTTTGGATGTGAATTGTTATTCTTTTCATTTATCTTTTTAAAAAACAGTATTATATTTATCAGTGCTGTTGGAGAGGTCATGCCTTGTTTCCCTCTTCCCAATAGATCCATTAATTTATACGACTGGACAGAGTATGTTAGACTTACCCAACCTAGAGCTCTCCAGATGTGTTGCTCCACAGCTCCCATCATCTCAAACCATAGGCCATTTAGCAGGGACTGATGGGAGTTTGAGTTCAACATCTGCAAGGCAATAGGTTGGGAAAGAATGGCATAGGCAAACCCTTCATTGCATAAATAATGTTTCCCTCCATCAGTTTCATAACCACAGGAGGGACAGAACTTCCAGGCTATAAAATTACAAATTGGACAACTAACTGAACAAAGCAGCAAGTTTAAAATAAACTATTTAGAAAGAAATATGCTGCCTCAGCAACGGGTTTTCCAGACTTTTCTCTGGGCATGCAGTGCGTTCAAGCTAATTTTTAGATAACTCGGTGGTACCATCCAGATACCAAATATGCATGATTTAGGAGGCATGCTTAGACTACAAGCTTAAACCGCTTCCACACTTGTTTCAGACTGTCACAATTTCCCAACAAAATGTGATGGTTTTGTGAGTATACCCCACTTCCCCCAAAGTTGTCACATTTGATGGAGCCTGAAAAGAGATGGTGTGGACCAGAGTTCCTGCTGTCTCAAGGCCACATAAATGTTTAGCACATAGCTTCAGAAGTAGTGATGAGTAAGTAGTTCAATACATTGGGGGCAGGGTAAAGATCACAAAGAATAGAATAGAATAGAATAGAATAGAATAGAATAGAAACGATTCCTTTTTAATCAGCAATATGCTTTACAATGGACACCACCCAGACAATAACACAAGTAAAAAGTAAAAAGAGAAACCTGCTTCAACATCTGCAAGACCCAGGGTCCATTTGGTCTCTTAGGGTTACTACATCCTTGCTATTTGGGCTTCAGTTTCCACTTGATATGTATCTGTGTTTGCCTTTTGTTGTTTCCCTCAACACCATACTGACTGTGTACCTTTCAAGCTGCCATGCTGCTTCTAAATATTTGTTTGGCTTACATGTCTTGGTAGGAATATAAGCGCAAGCAATTGGAGGAGCAGCGGCAGGCAGAGAGGCTACAGCGGCAGTTGCAACAGGAGCGAGATTACCTGGTCTCGCTGCAACAACAGCAGCAGCAACAGCAGAGGCAGGACCAGAGACCAGCAGAGAAGAAGCCGCTTTACCATTACAAGGAAGGGCTAAATGCCAGTGAGAAGCCAGCATGGGCAAAGGAGGTAGGAATGGCCACGTTTTCTGTTTTGCACCTTTCCCTGGGCTAGGAAGCAAAAAATCAGCAGAGCCAAAGACATTTACAGTGTTTTGCAAATATTTTCAGTGCTGCCAAAAAACCCCCACCCCTTTACCCCTTTTAAACGGCTACTTCACCTGCATTGCACTCATTTGTCCTCTGGTGTCATCACAGACCCAAATCTGATTGGCCACATGGTGTTATATGATGGCATGATCCCTGATTCATCCATATGACTAAACCAGGGAGCAAGAAGTATCAGCAGTGAGGAGAAAGGAAAGGAGACTGTTTTCACTATTGTTTCAAGTAAATATTTGCCCTATTGAAATTGCTGGTTTTTACTTGAAAATTAAAACTGCACAATGTTTGGTATAGCTGTAGCAGAAATACTATATAATAAATACTGTTAAAAATGCAACCCTTTTAATGCCTACGTTAGACTGTTGCATATTCACCATGAAGTAAAGTCCTAGTTGTGGAGATTTGCTAGGAATCCGTTCTGAGGAATGGTTCCACCATGCTCCCCTCTACTTTGCTATTGTTACTCAAGAGTGCTTAGATAAAAGCCTTGTTACATACAGCTTGAAGGGGCTTTAGTACATAAGTCTAGCGTTCATGAATGGAGTCCACAGAAGACTCACTGACATCACCTTATGGTAGAAAGTGGATTTGAGATTCTCATGTCAGGTGAATGAGGCCTCAGGCTTGCGCTATAATGAATTGTGTGAGGAGCGAAACTGCGCAACTGTGCAGCAACCCTCATGAACATCTCTCTGAATGCCACCGTTGTGCAAATCCATTTCTCAGAGGAAGTAGTCTGGAGGGTCCTTTTGGCCAATCTATGGCCTGTCTTCGGTATTAATGGTGACCAGCGTCAGTTCTCTGATGAAGTTAATTCGGGATGAGTTTGCCATCAGCCTCTCATTTTGTTTTAAGTACCATTGATAGTGCACAGTTGCTCCCATTTTCTACCCACAGCATTCCAAAGATTCCCCAGGTAATCCTCACATAATCTATAGATGGCATTGAAAAATAAAATGGATCTTCGCCTTGAGCGGGGAGGAGGGAGAAAAAAGAAGTGGGTGTGGGTGTGGGTGGGTGTGTACTGGGCATCCAATTTGCCTGTCCAACACCATTGTCTATAGGTGCCCACAGTGTCATCCTGGCTGATCCCCCACAGGTGGTCACTCTGGACTATCAGTACTGTACTGTAGGTATTGTGTTTTGAGACCAACCCCAAAAGGTACTTACTGGGCGGTTTTCTGCTGTAACGCACAGGAACTGAACCTAGATCAGTGGCTTTCAAACTTTGTACGTTAGGGAGCCCTTTCCACATATATTCACGCTCTGAGCAACATTTCCACATCTGCCACAAAAACCTCAGCACATCGCAGAAATCTTAGTTTCGTTCTAAGGTGCATGCTCAGTTCATGTGAGGGTATTGTCCATGTCTGATGGGTCTCAAACACTGCCTGACATGAACAGAGAGAGGGTGCTGTTGAACGCACTCTGTGTCCTTGTGGCAGGATGTTGCTGGATAATTCAAGTCCATGGCGGGCGATCAGTCTTTCTAGGAAGCTGCTCTCTGTTACTGATCGTCATGTTGAAGAACTCAGGATCCCCCAGAACACAGTTTGAAAACCACCGGCCTAGACCGTGTTAGGAAGCTGCCTTCTGGCCTAGCATATCAGCAGCTCTTTCATCATGCTATGGGTTCCATCCATTTTTATTTATTGCCTGATTGGCCACAGTTCTGTATGAAAGTCTTTCTCCGCACGTTGTGCTTCACGAGCTGGTTCATCTTCTCCTGTGACCCTGTTGCATGTAATTTGTCTTGACGGCTGCTTATTTGTTAACTTGCTAAGGCGAGAGGCGGAGGGGGGGGGGGGGAACGACTTGAAAAAAGAGGACAAAGCTTTGAACACCGGCCCCAATTTGTATTTGTGGCTTATTACTGATGATGCCTGCTGATGGGTCAAGGTCAGGAACAGCCTGCTCTTATCTCTGCTGTAACTGTGCCAGCTGCTGAATAAGAAACTAGCATCCCCCACACAACACGATTGCCCTGAAAGAAGGTATTGCCCATTCAAAAGGGGATTTCGGGTATCACTAGAGCAATGGTAATTGCTATCACTTCAAAAGCTTCTTGTCTGTTGCAGACTCTCCATTTGCAGGAGTGTCCTATACACAATTCTGTTTTATGATGTAGAATTTAGATTCCTGAAAATCGCCACTATCATTTTCATTTCTTCTTATCTGAAAAGCAGATTTCTTGCCCTTGTGGCTGTGGGAATGTGCTAAATGGGACTAGGAGTGGGGAGCTTTGTTCACGGATGGAAACACCTACATTGCATAGTTTTGTGTGCAATGGGAGCAACTTCCTCGTGGAAGTAGCCCCGATCTAGCAGCTGTATTTTGATTGCCCCACAGATGTAATGGAGGAGTGTTGAGGGAAAGAGAGTCAAAATCCAAATGCCTTTTTTGTCATTTCTAATGGGGGGGGGGTTTCTCTTTCTCCTCTGTCAGTCAAGGAGCACTGAAATTGACTGGACAAAGTGACAACAGCTTCTATACTAGTCAATTTCATACCTAGAGGAAGGGAGGAGAAGGAGGAGGGTTCCTGAAAATCCTGAGCAGGAAGCAGAGCATACTGTTGAATTTAAATGATTTTTAATGGAATTACTTGTGAAATGCTTGCAGCATTTTTGCACCCACATGGCCCTCATAGCAGCTGACAATAGTCAGACAGATAACTGTAAAAGGTATAAAAAGGGCAACCACAATGACTGAAATGTTGGAGCAATTTGCTTATGGGGGGTGAGAATATCTCAGCAGTAGCCAACATGGATTACATGTTCTAGCATCCCTGGCTACTGGCCTCGCTGCCTGGGGCTAATGAGAGTTGGAGTCCAACAAAATCCAGAGGGCACTATGTTAGCTACTTTGGGGGCTTCTTAGTTTAGGGGGGAAAGGTGACTAAGCAGGGTGTGATGGAGCTTTATACAATTATGAATGCTTAGAGGGATTGGATAGAGAGATTGTTTTCACTCTCTCTTAACTCTGGAGTTCAGCATCATGCAATGGAATTGATTGGGCAGACAAAAGAAAATATTTAACTAACTTGGCAGGTTCACTGCTGCATGAGACAGTGGTGATGACCATTGGCATAGCTAGCTTTTAAAATGGGTTTAGAGCAATTTATGGAAGACAGGTCCATAATAGCTAAATGGTACTTCCATGTTCAAAGTGAAGGTCCCACTGAATGCTGGTCGCTAGGTGGAGGGGGGAAGTGGGAGAGGGCTGGTGCCTTCATGTTCTCCTTGGGAAGTTCCCCAAAGCATTTGACTGCCCACTGTTAGAAATGGGATGCTGAACAAGACGGCCCCTTGATGTGTTCCATTCAGGTAGTTATTATGCATTCTCTGCAAAATCAGCCTTGCTGAAGAATGCTGTTCTGAGTGACCTTCTCTCACCTGTGAGTTAGAGCAACTAGCTTCCATGCAACCCTGGATTGGAGCTGAACTTTCCAAGCAGGCAGGAGCCCTGGTACTTCTTTTGTTAGAAGCTAATCATGGTGAAGGACATTTGCCAATAATTATATACTCGTGCAATTAACCAAAAACATGTGTTTTAATAGTTTGATTTCTGTAATCCTGCTTTCCCAGGTACATCAGCGAGCTTTTAATAACCCACCAGTTATTCCAGCTAAGCAGAACCACAGTTTCGTGCCCCAACAACTGGTGACTTATGTTACTGACAAAGGTGTTGCTCCACAATCCAACTCTAAGCCCTTTTTAAATATTGTTAAACCTCGTGGTAGACAAAACCAACGAGCATTAGACCCTCACAGAAAGGACTTTCCGGATTCTGCTAAGCAAACACTCTGGGTGCCTGTTATTAAGATCTCCATGCCAAGTCCACAAGAAGAGCTAAAGAATAGACCCATCTTTATAGACCACAAAACCAGTCTTGGTTTTCATGAGCAGTTGGGGGAAAATGGCATGAAATCCCCCAAAGGGTCTCGGTCTCATGGGTGCAGTCCTGAGAGGCAAATGAGATTGGAGGTCAAGTGTGTGTCTTCTCCCCACCTTCCAGAAGGAGGTAAGCCACCACTGCCTCCCTATAAAATCAAAATGAATTTCCAAGAACACAATGTGGACAAGGAGAGGAAGCAGCTTCATTATCATCTACATCCAAGTGTCATTACCTCTTCGAGGAGTGTTCCGTCATTATGCAATATCTCGGCAACACGTGATAACCTAGATCTGAGTGCTTCTAGTCCAGCATGCCTCTTGAGAAGGATGAAGATACAAGCTGATGAGAAGCAGCAGCATCATGCATCTTTGGAGAGCCTCTTAGAACATCGCCAGCATCCCACTGGGGTCCATCATGTGCAGATGCAGAGGAAAAGAATAGGGCGAAGCATGGAAGAGCTTCTTGCTCTGGATCTTTGTCCACAAACTGCTCATCTGAATGTACCCAACTTGACATCTTTGTCTTCTAGCTCTCGCTCAGCATCTTTAAATTCCCTTTCATTTTCTTCCAACTCGGATCTGATTCAGTCTTCTAAATCTTGCCAGGGTAATTCTTCTTCTGGCATCACTTTGCAGATGCCTCTGGCTTCATTTTCTAATTCCTCCTGTTGGTCTTCCAAACTTCCTTCTCGGGTATCTCATGCGAAGCAGACTCTGGGTGTGCATGTTCATAACTACATATCTCTGGCTTCGAGCACCCCGGACTTGAGATATGCTAGGCAGCGTCACTAAAATGAGCCGGGGAGTGATTTCTCTCGCCATTGCCAATAAGCTCTTGCCATTCTATAAGCTGGGGCTTGCTCAGGGGCTAGTGCCATGGCGGAAGCAAATTGTATCGAGCCAGGGAACTGGGTGTTGCTTTGCTTCTGGTGACTCCCTGAGCCTCACATGTCTTTGAAATTATTTTGCAAAACCGACAGCTGCAAAGCCAAGTCAATTAATGGGTTAGGTAAATCAATTAAAAGCATTAAAAGCATTTTGTTAGAGTAAAAAGCACCTCCCTTTGAATATCTGTAGCTGATTCTTTTTAAAAATATTTTTAATACATATACTGACAAAAAACACGGAGGCCAGTTTAATTGACTGAAACGTGTTCTTGATAGGCTTGTTTCCTTGCCACTCAGAATTTAGCTGTTGGAAATACATAGAAAATAGCTTCTATTTGGGACTTTATAGTTCTTTTAGGTATCCAGGCCATAAATGAGTCTAGTAGAAATAAGGCATACCAGAAGTTGCCTGATCAGACAGTATGTCCATTTATCCCAGTATTATCTTTTCTAGCTGGCAGCAGCCCCCCAGGATCTCTGGTACAGATCTTCCCTATTACCTGCTTGCTGATTTGCTTCAAGATGCCAGGAACTGAACCTGGATGTTTCTACCTTTGAAACATTTGACCTATGCTATGGCTTCTTCCCAAAATGATTAAAGGCCACAAATTACGTGGCAGTGCCTTAATCATGTGCATGTATTACAAGCCACTAGGAGATCTTCCATCTTTATCATTGGGAATACTAACCTCTTCTTTTCTATAACTGTAATAGAGTAAGTGGTGTATTTCTAATCATCTCAAGAACTTATTTCCAAAAATAAGTTCACCTTTGGCATCCTGCCACCACCCTTACTGTCTGTATTCTCATATCTTTTTTGTGAACTGCCCTGAGACCTCCGGGTATAGGGCGGTATATAAATTCAATTAATAATAATCATTATATATTTTAAAATTTCTGTATGATATTATACCTCAGTATAACTACCATATGATTATATGCTATGATTTTAGGTGATTGTTTCAATCCAGTTTTCCACATATATTTTCCTATTTGCTTTTTTAACCTAGTAATTGCCTGCCCCCTTTTCTTGGAACAATAGAGAAACACACACACACGACACAGCCCTTCTCTCTCTCTCTAATGCTCAGCTGTAGTTAATGTAAACCAAGGTTTTAAAACTGCCAACAAACCATGGCTTATGAGTTTGGTTTGTTCTGGTTTGTAAACTGCACTTAAGGTGAACAATCCAGTAAACCATGGCTTAGTGTTACATGCACAATATTTTTTAAAAAGAGTTTTGAGTTTCAAAAGTAGTTTGCTATGCAATGTATCCAGCTATGCACAAAACCACTTCTGGCTATTCAGAACTTCTAATAGAGTTATTTTGATCCTGGCCTAGATCAGGCTCCAAAGGATTCCTTGCTTACTTTTGCTCACTTGGTTTAAGTACAATGTCTAAAAAAAAAAAAAGTATAATTATAATAGTTGAAAATAGCGATGGGTGCTCACTTGAAAATCAGTGATCATTCCTTTTGAATGCTGAAAAACCTTTGAGGGACTTTTCAAGCATTTGAGAGGATCACTTGCAAGGAGGCAGTTTCCCTCTCTCAGCTACACTACCTGCTACTCCCTCCGCCAAGGGGGAAAAGCTCCATCTTCCCAGCCAAGATAGCAGATGGCTGAAGTCTCGAAAAATGAGAGAGGCACAGTGCATCTCTCTCACTATCCAAAGCTAATCGCTACCTCATGATCTGGGTGTTTGTGGCAGGCTGCGATATCAGGTGTCACGGAAGAAGGTCCAGCATCCAAAACGCCCCTTTTGGAGTGATGGCATGTGATGCAGGGAACATAATGTTGCAGGAAACAATGGTTAAGGAGTGAGGATTGCTTAATATTACTTGCATGCTCAAATTGTGATGAAATACTGATTGAGAAGAAGAATCAAATATGTTTTAAAATTACTTTTAAAGTGTGATTGCCTTTTACACTTTTGAACTTTTTATTGTGGTTGTGAAATGGTTTCCACCAGTTCGTGAGACTGGTGGACTTGAGGAGCCTCTTCCTGTATTATCACTGCACCTGAGACTGATTAGAGCATAAATAAAGGCTAAACTCATCTTACTGCAAAGTGTGGTTTGTTCAGCTGTTTGCCTAAGAGTTATTTTTATAAACGTGGAAAACTTTGAAAAGCATATAAGCTGCTGGGCAGGGGTAATCTTTTAATACGGCAAACGGCGTTTCCATGCACTTTGGCTTCTGTCACATTATTCCGTTGCACCAGAAGCGGTTTAGTCATACTGGCCACATGACCCGGAAAGCTGTATGTGGACAAACTCTGGCTCCCTCGGCTTGAAGCAAGATGAGCGTCACACCCCATAGTCACCTTTTACTGGACTTAACCGTCCAGGGGTACTTTATCTTTTTACCTTTATCTGTTTACTCTTAATACCACCTGATCTTAAATCCATTTACATGGAAATAACTCCCATTGATTTCAGTTACTTCTAAGTGCATTCAGGACCATATAAAACTATCAGGGAAGCATTCCACTGATGGAATCTGAACTTTAGACTTGAAGACACATCAATAACTTTCTTGTGAAACAGATCTACTAAGCAGAAGACTCAGGTGTCTGTTCACTTGCCAGGTTGTGGAAATACTATCGGTTAAAATAGTTGAAGGGTAATACAAGTGCATCTCATACTCCACTTTTTGGATTATTTACATTGCCTCCTTAGTCCGCTGAACATCCTGCACATTCCTTCAGGAGACAGGTTTTAGTCTGGTCATCTTTGGTCTAGACCTGAATGTAGGCATGTTTCCTGAAATTCCTTGGAGACCTATTGAAATAATGCTGTCACCCGCTAGATGTCATCCCAATATTTATGCAGATGCATCTTTGTTCTGAAAACATATCGTTTCTTATTCTGTCTCCCAACTTGCCTCATTTCCATGTGCTGCTGCTCAGTAGCCTTAAGATGCTGACAGACTAACCCTAGATAACCCATCATAGCTGATTTACAATGCAGTACTGTATCTTTTTTGGATTGCCAAATGCTGTAGGTGACAATTCCTACCCCCAGATGCCCTTGTTAAACCTTTTGGGGGGAAGAACTACTCCATACCTAGCTTCTTAACATTAAGCTGATCTTCTTGAAAGCCGCAACTGATTCAGTTATGTAGACTGCTCTTCCAGATCAAGCTCATTTCACAACAAAGTAGTCATGAGCATTCAATTATGACATCCAAAGCAAAGGTTATTTTAATCCTGTTGTCCTGTGGTAGTTTGCTGCCAAAGATGATTTGGCCCCCACGTGGAGTTATTGGAGCCTGTCCCAGAATGCACTCTACGTTTACTCTGGGAGCAGAGGACAAACCGGAAGTTCCCAAATATTTGGCCAACTCTATCGACCACTTCACGGTCATTCGGAGGATGGCAAGCAAGAAGCATCGTAAAGAACAGAGGGCCAAATAAAATATTTACCCGGGGCATTTATTGCTTTGTAAAACCACTAAAATTATGCCCTGATGTAATATATTGGCATGGTAGTTTGTACATAAAATGTGTGAAAGTGCTTTTTATAATTGGATAATTTAATTCTCCCTGCTGGGTCAATGAGAAGCAGCCAGTATTGAAGACTGCTGGCTGCATTTGGCGAAGGGGGTGCACACGTCACGGTAGTGGCTTAGCCTTCTGTGGAGGGGAGAGGTCCTTTCAGAGGAGACAGTGGGAGATCTTTTTATTACTTGGCAAATTACCTTCAGACTTTTTTTCATCACAACTCTGATTTGGGACACTCTGAAACAAGCAAGCAATCCCTTTCTGATCAGCTTGTCAGTCCCTTCTTTTGACTGCTGCTCCAGTTTTTGTGTTGTGTAAGAGGATTTTTTGTAAGAGAATCTTCCCTGCTTAGGTGCCCCCCCCCTTTTTTTGAGAAGTCATCTCAAGTATCTTGGGGGCAGCCAAAGAATCAACAGGACTCTGCTCAGAAAATATCCTCTCTCTTGACTGTAGTCAGGGTGTTTAAATATAGCCAGCTAACAGTCATTCCACCTAAAGTATATCTAGTGTTTGTTTTTGCTATTTTGAGAATCTCTTTGTAGCACAACTGTAATAAGAAAACTGAAGAAGCTTGGTAAGCATCCGCTTGGTGATGGTGTAAATTTGCATATAAAGATACGAGCCTTCTTGAAATTAAACACTTGATGTGATTGTTTGCATTTGACTCAGATCTGGAATTAGATTTTGTCTGAAATGATTCGCTTTCTTGATGTGTCTATGTCAACATAATATCTTTTAATCAAGCTTCATCACTGGATTTTGCAGACAAGCACATTGCCTTCTCTTGCTGCCATATTGTGTCACTTTTTGAAATCTCACTTAAAGCATTTCTTTTGTCATTTGTGGTATCAGAAGAGGTAAGGCTGCTCTCGGAATGCAGGTTGTGGTCAGTGGGTTCTATCGCCTCTAAGCCAGCATTTCCCAAACAGAATCCCACTTATTTTCTGACATAAAACTGAAGTCTTACTTTCACAATGTAAGAACTCCCTGTCCTCTGGAGAGCCTACCCCATTGTGCTTCTTTGTGAGTCTTTGTTCCGGACATGCCTCCTCTGAGGTCAAATCATTCTGCTGCATCTTTACATGTGGGGAAAGGCCCAGAGCTCATTTTGCATGCAGAAGGTTCCAGATTCAATCCCTGGTATTTCCAGGTAGGCAAAGACTCACCCCTGAAATCCTGAAAAGCCTCAGCCTATCACTGTATACAATACTGAGCCAGATGGACCAATGGTTTGACTTGGTATAAGGCAGCTTCCAGTGCTCCTACCCTACCAGACATTATTTGGCCTGCGTGATCAGTTATTGGAACCTTTCACCAGAAGTTCCCAGATACCTCTATTGAAGCAATTGTCTGATCAGCTGGAGCTGGATGGTAGGAGGCAAGGCCAGAGCAGCAATTCATACAGAGATTCATTAGGCAGCCTCCTTTTGCAGGCAGATGCTTCAGGCTCATAAAAGCTTGAGTCTTTTAATTCTGTTTCTCCTGGCCCACCAGCAGTTTTCTAGTACACCCTGGCACGCAGTTTGGAAATTTTGGCTCTAAGCTTTCATTTGCCAACGTTACCTTCTGGCTATGCACTCTTACCGCTGCCCTTGCCTTTCCGAAACCAAAAGCAGAGGTCATAGCAGTGACCTGTAAGTTGTCTGTTGGTTTCATTATGCTGCCTATGCTGTACCCCCTCTGTACAGTCTTTGGAATCGCCAAAACCAAAGAGCTCATTCCCTGGGAGGAGCCTGGCATTCTCCGCCTTTGCATGCCCTCCTTTTCAACAACCTGCTCCTGTTTCTGTGGGGCTTGCTCATTTTGCTATGGCCGGAGCCACACTAGGAGATTTTTTGAACACTACGGTTCAGATTTTGCAAATGGCCGCAATCCGTGATCACTGCTATTGTAATATGGCATAAAAATGCATTTTCTTGCCTCTGATTATTTATAATCTCCTGGAGCTGTAGAAATGTCAGCAGTCTGCTTGGGCAGGGTTTGATGGGCTGCTTTCTGGAGGCGAGTTGGAATCTGTATGAAGCCTGTACAGCCATTTTTTAAAAAGAATATGTGAGTAGAATATAAATTGGTATCACAACATTCCATATATATATATATCCCAAAAGTCAATTTGGATCAAAACTGCATTCATTTTGGAGTAATTTGATGAAAACTGATTCCATTCATTGTAGGCTCTGGGGAACCTACATGCTATAGCTATTACCTTTCTTTGTGTTCATTGTGAAATGGAAAAAAGGGGACTTTCATATTTGGAAAAGCAGAAATGTACACGAGATACGTTTTTGTGGTAAGCAAAAATAAGATTGAGGTGAAATGAATAGGGTGCCAGTTTTCAAACATCTAAAAATACTTTCCATAAAGAAAAATGAAAACAGTTGTTTACTAGGACAACTGATGCCCGGGGAAATAGCTTGGAAGTGAGAGCAATTATGCTATTTCTATTAAACATACTTTGCTTGATTGCATATGTGAGATATGATACCATTGCTTGATAAACTTGAAGTAGTAACCTCACATTTCATTAGGCAAAATTTATGGTTTGTTGATCATTTGTAAGCCTTGATTGTGGTGTCCAAGTAATGAGCTGCAAGCCATTCATTACTTATACACCAAAATCCATGTTTACAAATTGTTAGATAAAGTACACAGTATTCTTCACACACCTTCCCTTCCCATCGCATCCACACACCCACAATCTTTACACATTTTCCTCATAGTTGTTAGATGTCTATTCTTTCAGCTTTTTAGTGGGAGATTGGTTTCTTTTTACTGTCTTGTGTCACAGTACAGAGTTAAGAGTACAATGTTGTTTGTCATAAAGAAGCATATTTTAAATTGTAACGGTATACAAGGTGTCGGTTGTCTGTTTTAAAGGAATAATTCTGCACTGATCAACCGCGATGCCTGGCTTTTGTTTTATACTCAGTTGACTTCTTTTACCATGAGTGAGATGAAATGTGCAAGAATGAATATGACACTGAACATTAGTCACGGGGGGCAACAGCACGAGAGATCTGTTGCATGCCCAGGCTCTGTACTCCCCCACCTGACCGACTGATGGAGCCTACCTGGTCCATCAGGCCCACCCCCTAGGAGGCCCTGTCTCTAGGCCTGCCTTCCATTGGCATCTTTCCCACATCCAGCCATTTCTTCTTCTGTGTTTTAGAACCTCTCGCCTAATCTGTTCTTGTACGTTACCATTCTTTCAGTTCACATGTCTTCCTTTTTCTCTCCTTCAGCTGATTTCTATTTCGTTCAATGGCTTGAGTTTTTGTTTTTGAATTTTGCTTAGCTCTCCCTGCTGATTCCCACCCAGTGCTGCCCATTTGAAAACTACCCTTTTCTCAATTCAGTGGGTTCTTTGAATGCAGCAGGTAGATCTAGACATCTGCAAATACCACTTCACTGTCTGCCTGCTAAGTGAAATGCATTATCTGAACAAAGCATGTTATAGCGGGTACTTTTTACTGATATGAAAGTCCTCCGCAGTAGCAAAGAATCTGTTTTCAAACATTAATTGTTGCGATATTGCTGATGTTTTGGAATGGCTGATTGGAAATTTGAGCTAAGGAAATGGCTGTACAGGCTCCAGGTATATTATAGGCCATGCATTCAGGTAACTTGAGATCACAGCTCCTTTCCCCGCTTGCTTTAGGTGGAGGAACGTTCCAGGCTCAACCGGCAGAGTTCTCCAGCAATGCCTCACAAGGTGGCCAACAGGATATCAGATCCAAACCTGCCTCCTCGATCAGAGTCCTTTAGTATTAGTGGGGTGCAGCCTGCTCGGACGCCGCCCATGCTCAGACCAGTGGATCCACAGGTACAGTGACTCAGTGGAGTCTCATTTTCCTCTTCTGGTCATATGCAAATAAAATACGACACATGGTCCTCATTCAAGATAATGTCCTGCCTAAATGTGTTTCATCTGCCAAATATGTGTTTCATGCAATCATATTCAATATGCTGCCTGTGGCAACGCTGTGATGACAGTATCACTGCCTTAGTTCAGTTTATTTGGGCAGGCTGAACTAATCTTGTAAATGCAGAGACATGTTCCAGTCAACACATCCTATTTCACTTTGGAAAATACTTCCTTGCACATGGTGAGATGCAATACTAGCATGCATGCATGTAGTTTAGAATGCCCAAATTATTTTGAGGGCCAACACACATGACTTAGCCTGAACATGCAAAAGTGCTGCCTCCCAGGGAGCAGATCACAGCTGTTTTCCCCCTACCTGCATGGCAGCTAAGCCAGTGGTAGGCTTGGTATGTCATGCAAATGTGGGGTCATGGTCAAGTGCTCTCCTCCTTAACCATGTTCTCAAGCCAAGAACAAACCAGCATGCTTGTGTGATCCCAGTGAGCCGTAATTTGGCTTCCTTTGACTTACGAACCAGGCCATTGCGTTAACCATTTGGGTTGGGATGGGGGAGAAGCAGACTCTATCTTCCAAGGTTAGGGTGATCCCACATACATTCAAACAAGCAGTACATTTATTACCACCTTAAGGAAATATAGGGTAGGATGAGGAGAATGTGAGTGTCAAACCTGCTCCAGATCTTGCCTTGGATGGGACCATTGGTCAAGTAACGAATAAACGCACCTCAGAAAGGCTATTTTAATTGTCTTGCACTATTTTAAGAGGGCTATTTTAATAGTCTTACACTGATGTGGGGCAGTAGTTCTGTATATGTGGTCCATGGGGAGGTGCATGATGTATTCGGATAAGATGATTTTATTAATAGAGACTCTACTGCCTATCTGCAAACTGCCTGATGAAAAACAAACAGCCATGCTGAGCAGTTCTAGGGTAAGCAAGTCCTGTATTGTTTATGTTGCTTTCTCCAAACCTCATAGAACTATCAATCAAGGACGTGTTTGCATGTTATATATATTTAGGTGCATACGTAAGTTGCTTCTAATGTACCTTTCCCAATGAATGAGGCATGTGCGTCTTAGGGAACACTCATCAGAGGGACAAGATCTGCAACGAGTCCCTGTCAAATGTAGCAACTCAGCTTTCAGAGTATGCTAAATTAACAGTAGCTGAATATCTGAACTTGGAAGTAAAGAATTGAATATTTGCATTCTCATGGTTCCATTCATAACCTGTTCACCAGTTCCATTCCAGATCATCCCTCTTCCTCCTTTGTTCCGTTGATAACAAACATTGTTGTCAAAGCAGGTTATCAATCTGGATAGGCACCTGCCTGCCAAACCTACCATGTAAATTTCTCTCAGTTCTCCAAAGAAAAGTACAATACACATGATAAAACATTTTTCTTCATTTTGGAGTTATCAGGTGGCATCTTCCATGAGAGAAAAGTGAAAGATTGTATATGAAACTTTGGTCTGCTCCAGTATGGCAACCTATCTGTCTCATTTGGGACCTTTTCCTCCAACTGTGCTGGAACAAAAAGTACCTGGTAGCGAGCAAAATTTTACCATAATTGCTTCTCTCCCCCACCCCCAGCTTTCTTTTCATTCATGCATGTCATTTAAAACCATCGATCTTAACAATAATTTTGCAGGAGTCAAGTTCCTTTTTTAAAACTGATGGGGAAATGTTGAGGGACCCCCACCCCAGTACTCTAGACCTCTTGCCCTAAATAAACCCCTATGCCTCTGTAAATGTAGTATATTTATGCACATCTTAGAGGAGGCATATAACATGGGTTGGATTAGTAAAGTGGGTAGACGCCATCATGTTCAGAAGAGACCACTGAAATGAGTAGAATTTACTGTGTTTCGTAGGCTGCAAGTGATACACAAGCTTCGTTCAGTTGATCCATTGCATGGTGGTAGAAATGTAATTCAAAATCATACAGCATTAGCACTATACATTACAACTACTAACAGCAGGCACAAAAATCATTAAGTGGTCCTTCAAGGCTCTCAACAATTTTCAAGTATTCCCTGGGGTGAAAAGGTGTTTGACCTACTGGTCTACTGTATGCATCACTAAATCTGGATCCATCCTAAAGTATTTCTAAATGCAGAGCCCTCAATCTTCCAGAGAAGCAGATTGTACTTGGTTTAACATAGAGGCTACTTTACTTATGCTTTGGAAGCCAATTCACTACCACAGCATAAAAATAAACATCCGTAGCTTGCTCCTTCCTTCCTTCCTTCCTTCCTTCCTTCCTTCCTTCCTTCCTTCCTTCCTTCCTTCCTTCTGTCCTCCTTCTCTTCCCTGTCTTTCTTCCTTTCTTTTGGCAACTCAGTGCAACTAAAAAAAGAGGAGCACCAGCCTTGCAAATAAGTCTCTATACATGGTTTATAACAATTTATAGATATATACCACATAGTAGTGGCAATGCAATAAAAGCTAACAATTTTTGGCAGCTCATCAGAGCCTGAAACTCCTGAAAACAGCCACTTCTTCTTTGCATTTTTCTTTGAAACATGAAGCTAAAATGTCACACCAAACCAATCACTGCACTGCTGCACCAATACATAACAGCCTGGGGAAAATCAGGTCTCCATTATGTTTTTGGATATGCCTGCAAAAACCTTTTTTTTAAAAAAAAATCACAACTCATGTATTTTCTTAAACCATTTCACAAATAACACATGATCATATAGTTAACGATTATATCATAACGATTATATGTAGAGAGGGGTAGAATTAAGGCTACATGAAGAATCTCATATTTGGCATTTCCTGACCTCATTCTGCTTAATATTGTAAACTTTGAATCTTATTACATTTTTTAATGGAATTCTAAAAAAAAAAAAAAGCAAACCAAAATAAACGTGGAACAAAGTTTTTTTTAAAAAGAAAAAGAAAAATTGCTTTGCAACTATTCATTTTTTAAAAAACACAAAAATACATTTATTTATTTTTTCCTACTGATGGTTTTGTTTTAACTTGGTGCATAGATTCCACATCTGGTCAGTGTGAAATCCCAAGGACCTTCCTTGCCTGCCTCTCAGTCACTGCATGAACAGCCCACAAAGGGAATGGCTGGGTTTCAGGAGGCTCTGACGGTGACCTCTCACCGCACTGAGATGCCAAGGCAGAACTCGGACCCCACCTCCGAAAACCCTCCTCTCCCCCCTCGTGTTGAAAAGTTTGACCGAAGTTCTTGGTTACGACAGGAGGAAGACATTCCGCCAAAGGTAAAAATGAGGTCACTGCTAACTTGCAAGGTTTGGCGTAGAGAGTAGCTCAGTTCCTCTGCAATGGCGCCTTAAGCCTTATTTTTCACACTTTATTGGGGGTTCATCAGCACTGGTGCCTCCCACAATGTGTACAGATCTGAACAGGCATGTCCCCTAAATTCTAGAGAGCATGCAACAGGGGCCCTGGTGGGAAAGGAGTGTAGCTTTCTGACTGAACACATGCTTTGAGTGCAGAAGTTTCTAGGCTCGGTCGTTGGCATCTCCAGTTAAAAGGGTCACATATCAGATGCGCCGAAGACCTGTGCCTGAAACATTTGGAACCCACAGTCAGTCAGATCAGGCAGTGCTCTAGCAAATGGGTGGATAATAGCATGACCTGGAATACGACAGTTTACTGCGTTCCCTGGTAGGCCATATCTCCCTGGGGCAGGTCCACTGCACATTTAGAGAAATCCGTCTGCCATGTAAAATGTAAACTGGCCCTTACTTATAGATCAGAGTGGGCCTAACATTATCCCTGCCGTGGCCTCCATAGCAGCTAAGTGAGCCAGCACGAAAGGGAAAGAATTTGGGTCCCTCCACCCTCCCCCTAGTAATTGCCCCAAGCAAGTTCTGTACTCCTGCAATAAAGTCTACTTAACCAGCACCTGGGATAGCTCAGTCAGTAAAGCATGAGACTCTATGGGTTCGAGCCCCACGTTGAGCAAAAGATTCCTACATTGTGGGGGGTTGTACTAGACAGCCCTTCGTGGTCCCTTCCAACTCTACAATTCTACAGAGACTTTAAAATTTCACAGAGAAGAAGTTGGAGACTAGGCCGATCTACTAGTACATATTAGCCATTGGGTAGACAAAGAGTATCCTGTGATACTCTGCCTAAAATAGGTTGTTATGCAAGAGGCTTTTCGCAACTGTAGAAAGAGTGGAGACCTTTGATGGTGCCATCTCCCCTAGCATTGTTGAAAAGGCCCTCAGGGATTATATGACTTGGGCCCTTTTATACAGTGCCACTTTCATTCCAGGGCACAAGCAAACATCAGTGAGGTATAATTCCAAGTCTTGGCACTGGTGCAGATTTTATACCCTTGCACCAGGACCCCCCCCCCCACTATTATGGACTAATTTTGTGAGTCTTGGATGTAGAGCCCCAGGCTATAGCATCAACCAACAAGACAAATGCAAGAATATGCACTGCATCAACAAATTAGAAGCGTTGGCCACTGTTCTCTGGCATGTATGTAAAACACTGTTAAATAATATGGCAAAGGAAGTCCCCAAGTCCTTTACTGAAATCAGAATAAATCATCGCCTCTCTATCTTGGCTTCTGTTAGAAGCATAAAACTTGCCATACTGGATCAAATCGTTAGGCTTTCTAGGTTGACGTCATGTATCCAGACGTAATCAATACCTGGTGGAGTGTTCTGTAAGGGTTCCAGAAGTTTTATACCTTAATGATGTGATGGCAGTAGCTCTTTAATCAACAGTGCAATCCCATACTTAGAAATCCCATTGAGTTCAGTGAGGCTTTCTCTCAGGTAAGTGGGTATAGGATTGCAGCCTCTTTTCCAATATAGTAATGCACTTACCTTGTTTCTAATCTTTCATTATTATTTTTTTGGATGTATTACAACATGGCTGTTAAAAGCTTCTTCTGTGCTGATTCAGCCCTTTGCCTCAGATTGTGGGGTTACGAAAAAGAAACGATCTAGCGAATTCATGTGATGTGGTGACATTGGCTGCAATTTCCCTAAGATGTAAATGCACCAAAGCAACAATTTGCACTGATGATAAGAAAAGTTTGTAGACAGCAAGGTGATTTATGATGTCAGCCTATAATACCTTAGTTGGTAGATTAGAATTTCTGTCTGCGGGTTGATTACAAAATTCTTCCCAAATTATTAAAATGTAAATGTTGCATCTCAGTTAGTCTATATGGATAAATAGCACTGAATTATCTGTGAGCTACCAGGCCCAATTCAAGTTGTTGGCACTAGCGTAAACAAAGTAGGGCCAGGTTACCTAAGGAACTGCTTTGCCCCATATATCCCTGCCCTCCTCAGATGGGGCACTGCTGAGAGTACCATATGCCCCAGAGGTGTTCTTAGCTTGTACTAAAAATGGCTTTTAGTATTGCAGCTCCAGCCCTCTGGAATGACCTAGCAGCCAGAATTATATTTAAGAAGGCTTAAGTGTGACTTTGTCATTTGCGCAATATTAATTGTGCATCTGTACAAATGGTTTTCATTGTTTTTAGAATTTGTATTATTTTTATTTACCATATTTTTATTCTGTTGCACACAGAATTCTGATGGTCTCAGAATTCTGTTGATGGTCTCAGACTGTGAAGCATTTTATAATTTCATGAAATTACTGAATCAATCAACTGCTTGGGGGCCAGGGACTTAAAGCAATTGCCATCCCTGTGCCGACTTACCTGACCTTAAGCTTGGCAGGGGAGGCCCTGCGGGTGGCTCTGCTGTCAGTGGGGACTGTCACCCACAGCAGCACTTTCTCCATAGTGTCACCCTGGCCATGGAATTCCCTTACCTGGCATAGTGAAAGCATTTTTGTTCACCCAGGCATTTGGGACTTGAAGAGCGGTCATAGCTTTTTAGCAGCGGTTGTTGTATATGTGAATCTGGAACACATGGCTGTTCCTACACAGAAGTGCTTTGCATGAAGTAGTTTGATTGTATTTGAAGCAGTGGTACACGTGACGAGGCAATTTCTGTGAACTCGGAGGTGAGCTGACCATAAAACAATACTGTCGTCATTCCTCATGGAGTCCCGTTCAGATGCATTTCTTGTTTGAACTGCAATACATACTTCAAGAGAGAGAAATTGAATGTATTTTTTAAAAAATTGCCATGCAACAGTATGCAATTAATACAGTCAACTCCAGGGTCTAAAAAAATTTTTTTTGCCAAGGGCAGTGCTAAAGTCACCACTTTCTGGTTGACTTGGAAAAGGAGGAAGCTCAGTGCTTTGCATGCAAAAGGTCACAAGTAAATCTCTGAACTAAATGAACTAGATGCAGTGGAGCAGCATTTAATGGGCACTGCGATATCTTCCATGTAAAACTGTGAGTGGTTTGTATGAATAGAAAAGCGAAAAGAACAAGAGTTTCTCTCAGACTGTTTTTTTTCTTAGGACAATTTAATAATTTTCAAGGTGTTGCCAATAGTTGAACATGTACCAGTAGGGGGCAGCACCTGCGAGCCCAAGAAGGCGAGTTATGCTTCTGTTGGATCTGGCAAACTTCCCAGATCCATAACAGGCTAGGAAATCATCTGGACTATGCTCCAATCTCAGGTATTTAACTTACCTAGGAGCATACCTGAATTGAATTTTATTTTCACTCCCAGAAGTCAGCGACGTATATGGGCTGCCATGCAGGATCTGGATTTCTGAGAATCTCTGCTTTCATTCATTTCATTCAAATTGTGGAAGGGCAGACAATAATACTGCCCCACCCATCACCATGGCTCCTTACACGTTGAGGAATGCTGTGTTGAATTTTTGTCGGGTTCAGTTCTTCACCCGCAAGCTCCCACATAAAGGCCAACAGGCATACACAAAAAGAAACAATTTTGTGCTGCCTGAAGTAATGGAATACTCCCACCTTCCCTCTAGACAAGTGCTTTGCCAAAGGAGATGGAGGCATGCCACAAGTTGCAATGTGGCTTCCCCAAAAAAAAGAACCCTGGGAATTATAGTTCTCCGGCGTCTCCAGATAGTGCCAGTCATTGCAGACAGTACTAAGCTAGATAAACAAATGGTCTGACTCCTTCCTATTTTTTCCTATTCTTTTAGGGGGGTGATGGTGATTTATTCAACTTATACACCACCCTATACCCAGAGGAAGGACGCGGGTGGCGCTGTGGGTTAAACCACAGAGCCTAGGACTTGCCGATCAGAAGGTCGGCGGTTTGAATCCCCATGACGGGGTGAGCTCCCGTTGTTCGGTCCCTGCTCCTGCCAACCTAGCAGTTTGAAAGCATGTCAAAGTGGAAGTAGATAAATAGGTACCGCTCCGGTGGGAAGGTAAACGGCGTTTCAGTGTGCTGCTCTGGTTTGCCAGAAATAGCTTAGTCAAGCTGGCCACATGACCTGGAAGCTGTATGCCGGCTCCCTCGGCCAATAAAGCGAGATGAGCGCTGCAACCCCAGGGTCGGTCACGACTGGACCTAATGGTCAGGAGTCACTTTACCTTTATACCCAGAGGTAGTCTCAGGGTGGTTCACAACAAGACCACAACATATAAGATCAAACCAAAAGCAATAACCCAATAAACCCCTCCCCCCAAATGCCTGTAGTACAGATACATCCATGTGCACACCTCTGTTCATAGCTGCTGTGTGTGTGTGTGTGTGTGTGTGTGTGTGTGTGCATGCAAAGCAGCAACAAACAGGTTTTGCGAAGGAGTGCTGTTCCACTGCCCAATACTGTTCCACTTGACTTCTGCAGCAGGTAAGGCCAATCTAGATACCCCTAATCAAGGCTTCCTTTCTAATGTGTAAATAGCTAACGTAACAATGCACGGAAGAAAGAAAGTCAGCGTTTACTGCTGCAGGGAATGAACTGTCCTCAACTCAATTGAAATATCTCCCATATTTAAGCTTTTGGAAATGCTGGGTGTGGTTTGTAATTGCTTTATTTAAAAATATTTTCTATTTTTCGGTGATATTTTTTTAAAAAACAACAACAACAACCCTTCATGCTTGCAGACTTTACCAAAGCTCTGGTCTTTCCCAGTTTGCTGGTGTGAACTGTGGGCCTGATTGTAAGAGCACAGCCTCAATAGCTTTTATGTTTTTGTCATCTTATAGGTGCCTCAGCGAACTACTTCCATCTCACCTGCATTAGCTCGGAAGAACTCTCCAGGGAATGGGAATGCACTAGGACCTCGACTAGGATCACAGCCAATAAGGGCAAGGTAATGCCAACCAGGAAGGAAAACCTCCCCCTGGCGACTTCAGAACACAAGCATAGAATCAGAGGAATCTCCCCACCTCCCAAGTTTACTGAATTATGTACAGTGGTACCTCGGGTTACATACGCTTCAGGTTACATACACTTTAGGTTACAGACTCCACTAACCCAGAAATAGTGCTTCAGGTTAAGAACTTTGCTTCAGGATGAGAACAGAAATCGTGCAGCGGCAGGCCCCATTAGCTAAAGTGGTGCTTCAGGTTAAGAACAGTTTCAGGTTAAGAACGGACCTCCGGAACGAATTAAATACTTAACCCAAGGTACCGCTGTATAGCATAACGGAGGCATCTGCATATCTAAAATTTTGTATTTATAAGTACCACCTTTTCTATCCATACCCCCATGCACAAAGAGAGAATGAAGGGAACAATAGTCTTGTCCCCACATTTACCCCTTAGGTGCTTTTTCTTTCCACTGTCTTCTCATCTCTGTGCTATTACCTCAAATAAATGAGTTATCTCAAACCGTTGTTGAGAGGCAAGCACCTTTCCCCAGCAAGTGTAATGATAAAGTAGAAACTGGGGGGGTGGCTTAAGGATGTAAGGACAAGGTACCAGCTAACACAAAGTCTTAATTAATGCTATAGTTGCTGGTTCAGCCTGTGTCTCCTCTACTGATTGATTGATTGATTGATTTACAATTCTATTATTGTCCTTCATCCAAACATCACAGGATGGTTTACAATATAAAAACACACAACAATGCAGACCATAACATCAAACAAAAACAATTGCCCCCACACACGAAGTTTAAAAGGCCATTGATTGTTTAATTAGCCCAAGGCCTGGGAGAAGAGGAATGTTTTTGCCTGGTGCCTAAAGACATGTAATGAAGGCGCCAGGAGAGCCTCCCAAGGAAGAGCATTTCATAAAAGTGGAGCCACCGCAGAAAAGGCTCATTCTGGTTTTTCCTTCGTGAAGAAGGGCCTAAGATGATGTTCGTGGGTCAGGGGCAGTTCATATGGGGAGAGGCAGTCCCTGAAGTATTGAGTTCTTGAGCCATTTAAGGGTTTAGAAGTCAAAAGCAGCACTTTGAATTGGGCCCAGAAACTAATTGGCAGCCGGGGCAGTCAGGCCAGAATTCGCAATATATGCACAAACTGTGTTGCCCCAGAGAGCACCCTAAACGCTGAATTCTGCACCAGCTGAACCTTCTAAACCAGAGGCAGCCCCATGTATAACGAACGTGATCTAACCTAGATGTTACAATAGCATAGACAAAAGAAGTTAGGCTGTTCCAGCCCAGATAGGGACGTTTGGACTAGCAGCAAATCAAAATGAGTATCAGCACAGTCTCCTGCAATTCAGTGTCTGTGACAGTTGTAAAATAGTCCACCTGGAAGTGCCTGTAGGCTTGCAGCTATCTCAAGATTACCTCTTGGTGCAGCTGCCAAGGCGTGAAATGTAATGTGTGCAGAAGCACTGTTTCTCTTCAGGAGGGAGCCAGAACAAGAGTTATTGTATAGCTGGCAAATGAAGTGTCGAATATCAGCCTGCCTGCAGCTTGAAATAAGCTAAGATATAAAACCACTAACACCAGGGAATAGGAGTCCAGCAGGTATCATCCACTGTCGTATTTGCAGCTGCTAAAGAGGAAATGTTTTGGAATGAAAGAATTAACCTGCAGCTAGCTGGTTTACTTAATTTTTTGTTGTGTTTTCAGTACTGTAAATGAAAATCATTTTGGATTATGCCACCTGTCTTCCCTGTTCCCAAGCGATGTGCGTAATTGTGGGAGATGTGTACATATGAAATTATTTGCGCCATAATATAAGTAAATCAAATGGTTATCAGTGATGTATGCTTTATTATGATGTGCCGTTTGCTAATCCTCTCTTACATGTCACAGGAAGGTCATGTCTGTGTTGCTGTTATGCTTATTTAACATATGCATCCCCCCAACAAGAATCTTCAAGGCTTTCTTAGCAATATTCTCAGCAATTTCACAAAGCAGTAATTCCCAGAATGCCTTGCTGGAAGTCATAGTGGTTAACCAGCAGAGATTTGTAGGCCTGATTCAGATGAAACAGAAAACTGAAGTTTCCTAACTGTGTGAGCAAGCTGCAACGTGCCTCAGGCTTGTTCCCTTCCTTCTCTTCACACCTGCAAAGAGGAGATCAAAAGCTTCCCTGTGCTTCATGATGTGTTCAAACTGTATTTAGTGAACAAATCATGATCCAAGTTTCGATCCAACAGGGAACTGCAATCATTTAAAATAGGAAGAGAAAGCTTCTAATCTCTTCTTTATGGGTGTGAAGAAAGAAAGACCCTAGAAGATTGAGGTTTGCCATGTTTCATTCATATAGCAGGAAACTCTATTTCCCCATTACATCTGAACTGAGCAGGAGGTTTTCTCTTGAGTTAGGAAGGTGTCAGGTTTGGGTGCCAGCTCCTGGGGGACGAGGCACTGTGCCCCCCCCATTTTTTTTAAAGGTTCCAGGCCCCCTCAATGTTCAGAAGGTCCCCTGCACAACGTCAGGACATCACGCCGTGTCATGTGCAGGCCCTCTCAATCCTCTGCCTCTGAGATTCCAAGGTTTAGCATAAGGAGAGCCCAGGATTTTGTGTACAAAACCAGGTCAAAAAAGTTATTTGCAGCAATGTATGAAAATACTCCTGAATGAGGACAAAAGAGACATCCATGTATGAGTTAGAGAAGGGTGTGTGTGTGTGCGCGCGCGCGTACGTACACCACTTGATGGTTAAAAAACCAAAACCCTCTAAAAGTGGTTCATAACAATATTAGAAAAAGACATTAAGTTTATTTTTTAAAACATTAAAATCCACACTAGCTAAAAGAAATAAAACACATGTAGCTTCTCTATGTCTGGATAGGCTTGCCTAAACAAAAATGATGCCAAGGCACCAAATTTCTACTCGCTTCACTTCACGAAACACTTCCTAAAAGACACATGAAGAGTGACGCCCAATCCTTCTCCTCTCTAGTAACCCTGACCTACGGAGAACAGAGCCTATAATAGAAAACCCCTTACAGAGGACAAGCAGCGGCAGCTCTTCCAGCTCAAGCACCCCCAGCTCACAGCCCAGTTCCCAAGCAGGCTCCCAACCTGGATCCCAGGCTGGTTCTAGTGAACGTAACAGAGTCAGAGGTAAGACATGTCCTTCCTTCCTTCCTTCCTTCCTTCCTTCCTTCCTTCCTTCCTTCCTTCCTTCCTTCCTTCTGCACTCTGCCATGTCCAACACTCTACCCATCGGACTGGCATCTTGTGAAACGAAACAAACATTGTAAAACAACACAAAACCATATTTCCGTTTCAACTGTGAACATCTCTGTCCCTAGCACTGGCATAGACCTGCTTTGAAAGTCTCATGATTTGCATGGTGCAAGTTCAGTTCCTCCTGAGAGAGCTTTTCAGTGGATCCTGAAGCAAATAGAGAAGGAATCGGCTACCTGGAAGTAAAGGTGTTCTCATTGGTGAGAGGTATGGGGATAGGAAGACCTTTAAACCAATTTGTGCCTTCTTTGCTCTTTGTCCAGGAAATGCCAAGCCCGAAGTTTCGCCCATCCTCCCTCACGAGCCAGCTAAGATAAAACAGGAAGACAGCAAGGACATGACGCGACCAAGCCGACCTGCTGTGAGTTTTAAATGTGTTTTGTGATAGACTTTTGCCAGTGGAAGTGGAGTTTTTCCTTCAGGCCACAATCTTTTGAGAACGAGTCAAAAAAGAGTCAAATGCCGCTGCTCATCTCCCCACTGACCCCAGTTCAGTTTTGAGTGTAAGAAGAGACTGTAGAAGACAGGACTATTTAGAGAAAGGGTGGTTTGAGTTTTCTACAGTTCAGTAAAAACCTTCAGCATAGGAATAACTGAAAACATGGTGCATATCAGTGGCTGGGGCTATTTGTATGAAGTCATACTTCTTAGTGGAGTTAATACCTTTGAAGGACGTTTTAGTCTCAAGGTTAATCTGATAGAGAAGACATGACATGGTGCAGTCTGCAAGCACGTGTTAATGGTTCCTGTGTTTGTCAAGAGCCAGACTGATTTAGTATTTAGAAGACCAAGGAAGGTGCATGATGCTGTTAAAAGGTCATTGGTTTTAAAGAAGAAAAGCCAGAAACCCAGACAGGTCATTACTGGGCTCACCTGTGCAAAATTATGCTGCCCACCTCAGAGAGGGCAAGATAAAAAGATGTATTCTCAAGGAACGGAGAAGCAGAGGGTTGAAGCTGCTCACGTACAAGGATCTAAACTTTGGGCAAGATAGTTAAATCAGTATCCCAATTTCTGACCAATGGCAGGCAAGGGGAAGTGTCACAAAGTCCACCTAGCTGCCTCACATGCCCTAAGAATGCAGGCCCTAGCTTGGTAGTGTCTAGTTACAATAATTTTTATGGCAAACTTCACAAAAGCACACAGCAAACCCATCCAGAGTGCTTACCCCTGGTTTAGTTTTGTGTTTGACTATTTGTATTTCTATACTGGCAGAGGGCATGGGAGGAATTTCCATTTAGCCTCTTATGAACGTGTATCTGCTGTTTTGTTGATGTGTGTTTTTTCCCTTTCACACTTCACAGCACTGAGCTAACAATTTTGATTTTATTTCTAACCTGCTTGCCTTTCCTCTGGCATTTTCCTGTCCTGATCTGTTTCCTCTGATGCTGATTAATCTTCCCTTACTCCCAGAGCTATAAGAAAGCAATAGATGAGGTTAGTGATATCTTTTCTTAGTTGGTCATGCCTTTGCAGGGGTGACTAGTTAGAGCTTAACATCAAACCATATTTTCTTGGTTGCTGACATTCAAAAAGGTGATACTGCAATCATGATTCCAGATGAAAGATTTTTATATAGAAATAGAAAGCTGCTCAGGAAAAAGAAGGGTGGGGTGTAGCCTAGGTGTAAAACTTCTATTTTACTTTGGGTTTGGCTCCATGAAATCCTTTTTCTCACCAGAAAAGTAACTCTGCATCTGGGCAAACCACTATTCATGTTTGCAATCAAAGAAAAGGGGATCTGTGCCCCAAATGTTCAGGATTCAATCTCAACATTTTAAGTTGGTACAGCTTAAAATATTGGACCCTGGCACAGCCCAAGTAACTCAGTGTTACATAGTGAGGTGTGTGACACCACTGTGGCAGCCCCTTTTGAAAATGAGGATGGAGCCGTGGAAAAGATGGACTTTTCCTGCTCTGGGTTCCCCCTCCCCCTCCCTTGCGTTCCCCTTGGGATTGCAAATACTGTATGTGTGTTCCTACAAATTTTGATCCAACAATGCAGGGTGAGTAGTTTTCATATAAATTTGAAATAATTTTTCATGACTGTAACCATTAGTTAGTTTTATTATTGTGTTATTCTGGGCCAGATTCTTAATGGTAATTAACTATAATGAACTCTGGCAATTTACCCAACTTTGGTTTCATCCATTAGTACCAAGCATTGCAGTTGTAAAAGGAAATTTCAAGTCATGTGGTGTGCGTGCGCGCGTGCACACACGCACACACACACACTCCAAGAACAGGTGCCGCTGAAAAATATCTACTCATATTCAGGTCCATCCTAGCAGTGCATGCTGAAATGAGGGGAACTTCTACTGCCATCTGTCCTTGGAAAGTCACCTATGTTCTGGTGGTCCTAATTTTGAAAATCACACAATATGGATTTTACACACTGATATTGTTGCTGTCTAATACCAGGAAGGAGCATTCCTCAGTACCAGGGAAAATATACCAAGAGACCACACTCACTCTCATTTCATAGAAATGGCTTAGAAAGTCCTGCCTGTTTAGCTCCATAACTTTCTTTCTAGGAGGGCTAGAGACTTTCCTCAAAATAGATAAAGAAAGCTCAGGATCTGGAGCGCCTGCCCAGGAGCACCAGTGAAAAGCCTTCCTAAACACCATTGCACCTGGGGGCATTGGGTTGGAAAGCCCTGCCTTACACTGTAGATAATTCTAGTTATTTTCATGTACCTCTGGAAGTCTAGAAGCTGGTGAAATTAGGCATTTTTCACTTTGAGTCTCTCTCTCTCTCTCTCTCTCTGATAATTTGTGAGCAGTTGTAGCAAAGCCATTCTTTCTATAGCTGAACCATAATAGCTTGAAAACACCTAAGCCCATTTTCCAGTCTTAGTTTTGGAGTTAGGGGTGTTGAGGAGATAAATGTTTTAAAAGCAGTACAATGCACTGCTTTAGGTAATTGGAAATGATCCAGCTGAAATGAATGAGTCACTAATTATTGAACTATATATTATAAATGTGTTCTTGCTGCCTGAATCTTAATTAGGCCTTCTTTTCATCTTCGGAACAAAAAACTGAAAACAATTAAAACCAAAGAAATTGATCTGGCAGTAATGAAAATATTTGCTTCGATTTGGCCAGGTTTTAATCACAGAGTTCGTTGGCAGTGGAAACAAGCTCTCAAAATCCCACATTCTCTACTCTTTAAAATGGAATGGGGGAGGGTGCTCTAAGCTTTTCATTTGGAGTGTAGAAGCAAAATCTATTAGACACTTATCTGTGATCACAGTCTTTGAACAACTGTCAGTCAGCAGTGTTTGGATTAGATCGGGGATAGTTTGTTCATTCAGTCTTTTCCCAATAGTTTTTTAGTAGTAAATATCTTATTCCCCATTTGTCACAACATATAATAAATAATTTCTCTTAATTAAAAAATATTAATAGTTTAGAATGGCAAAGCAACAACTGAGGGAGCCTGATGGAAACATTTCACTGGCATTCTTGCGGCTCAGGGATACAAAAAAAAGGCCACTTTGAATAATATGCTAATGTCTACAGTGACACTGATTCAGCCTCATTCATGTCACTCATGTTTGGTTGAAGATGACATGTAAGCATACAGTACAGCATTACAATACTGTTAACTTGATAGGGTTCATTGAACATCAGGCCTCATATCCTCATCATACAAATAGTATGAAGGCCATTTCTCTTGTTGCAGTCACTAGATGTGGAAATTGTCCCACGATACACCTTCATTCTTTAGACCCAGAACAGTCTCAGAGTTTCTGATTCAGCAGGCACCTCTCAGCATCACAAACTCTCCTCCATGAAGAACCCCCCATTGCTTGGCAGTTGTTTTCTCCCATTTCCCCCAAACATCAGAATTGTTTCTGGCTTCTGTTGCGGTAGATACCTGGAGCAGCTCAGAAGCAGCATTTTGGGGATGCTACAGAGACAGATTCTGAAAGAGATAACCGATTTCAACTAGGTGTTAGCCTGGCATGCATTATTCTGAGATGCTATGCACAACCCACAACAATTTAAAGGACTTCTTAAAGAGTAAATAAATAGGTACCGCAGCAGTGGGAAGGTAAATTGTGTTTCTGTGTGCTCTGGCACTCGTCACAGTGTCCTGTTGCACCAGAAGTGGTTTAGTCATGCTCGCCACATGACCCAGAAAAGCTGTCTGCCGACAAACACCGGCTCCCTTGGCCTGAAAGCAGAGATGAGCGCCACACCCCATAGTCAAATACGACTGGACTTAACTGTCCAGGGGTCCTTTACCTTTACCTTAAATCTAGTTCATGCACCTATTTTGGATACAATAGTAGTGACTCATGGAAATTCTCCCTTGAAATTACACCATCTGACTTAAGCATGTTTCCAATCCACCAGAGAAGTTTTTCTCCCTGATTGTGCAGATCCCAAACCTTGGAAGCCGTGTGTCAGCCGTGTTGATTCTCTCTCTCTCTCCCGTACCCCTTGCCCTTGAAAATCCCTGTTCCTTCTAATAGAATACTTGAGTGTCAAGGTGGCTGGCACCGGGGAGATGATTGTATAAAAACTCTGTGCAATATGGTGCCTCCTCTTCTGCAAGACATGCTTCCTGTGCTTCAGATTTAATTGTTTAGGCACACCAAGCTAACAGTGTAGGGGATTCCTTTGTAAGTAAGACATGTGCCACATCTCTGCACTGACACAGTAAATCATGGGGCTTATCCACCTTTACCTTTCCTCCACTCTTTCCATGCTTTAACACTCCATGTCTAAGCACCTTTTTCTTTTTGCTCCAAGCTTTTCTCATGAAAACTCACTCTTTAAAGCTCAATCTGAGCAAACAGCAATTCATGGACAACCTGAATTGTTTGCTCCAACTGAGTGCTAAAGAGCGGGTTTTTGCAAGGAAAGCAACCAGGGGGGCGGGGGGGACGTGCTCGGTCATGTAGTTTCAAAGCTCAGACCTGTGCCAGAAAAAGTGGGGCAGAAGGTAAGTTTGGATAAGCCCATGGTCTTGTTCTGCAGAACAAAATAAACATGCCTTTAAAGAAATGGGTAAACTGGCTTATCAGCTGTGATGAGATTATATTGCTGATACACCTTAATTAAGCACCACTTTAGGATGACTGTAATGATGATAACGTGTTTGATTTAATCTGTGCAGAATTAAAAATATATTGACCTGCTTTTCCCTTCGATATCACTGTTGCTTCGAGTTTGACAGTCTACCCAGGCTTCCCATTGTCTGCAAAGTACACCTCTTCCTGTGGAATATTGACTTAGGGCTACAGGCTTTAATAAGTAAACGCATCAATTGAAACTTTCGTTGATTCATCTGCACAAAGTGATTTTAATTGGTTAGGGTTTCAGATGAAGGATGCATCTTGTCATTCTTTGAGATTCTTTGCTTTCAAGGAGATGCTGTAAAATTTATAAGGATTGTTCCCTGTAACAAGCCAGGGGCTGATTTTGCTGTATTAAACTTTAGGTTATTTTAACCTTCCTATAGTAACTCAAAAAGTTTCCTACATGTTAAGTTTCTGGCCGTATGTTAAGTTCAACTGATCAAAGTATGTTCCGTAGCTTTTACTGAAAGTAGAGTGACGTGCGCCCTGAACTAAATTGAAAGATGCCATCAACTTTGACGTTCTGCAAATAGAGACAAAGATGTTGCTCTCTCCCTGTGCCTTTATGGCACAAGTACTATATGCCTGTCTTTTACAAAGTGGCCATTGAGTCCTGAGTAAAGTCAGTTGCGGCTGCATTGGAACGGGATATTTTAGGGCTTATCCACACTAATCTTTTGCCCCACTCTTTCCAGGCACACATCTACGTTTTAAACCCACTCTTTAATATTCAGTCGGAGCAAACATCAATTCAGGTTTTCCGTGCATTGCTGTTTGCTCTGATTGAGCTTTAAAGAGCGGGTTTTCACAAGGAAAGCTCTGGAGCTAAATGGGGGGGGGCACTTGGACACAGAGGTTTAAAGTGCAGGCCATGCCTGGAAAGAGCAGAGGAAAGGTAAGTTAGTCTTGCCTCAGTTTCACTTCTTATGATGGAAGCAATGCTTTTATAAAAAAAGATAAAAGGAAGGAAGGCATGTACTGCATGTTTCAGGGCTCATTTCCCCTTAATCAGAGGTAAAATTGGGGAAATTGGGACATATGACAAAGAGAGAATATGGCCATAAGACCAAAAACAGCAAAAAAAATGTGGAAATGGCCTTTTTTTTCAATGAGTTTCTTTCTCCCTAACCCTTGTATCTCTGACCAAATGCGCTGATGGCTCCCTCGGTCACTAATATAGGGAGAAATGGTAAGACTAACGACTGCAGTTGCTTTGTTCATAATGTGCATGCCTAATGCAATAAACTCTTCTAACCCATTCTAATTGGAGCTCTCATGCTTTTTATTTTTTGCCCCTACTGCTTCCCCCTGCATTGCTATAAAAGCATGTAAGATTACAAGAAGTCTCCTCCTTCTATATGGTGCTTGCAGTGCCCTTTGTCTTGAGATAATACTGTCGAAGGTTTTGTCAGTGTCATAGTAAACTGAAAGCTCTTTGTGTTTGTTTTTTAAGTTTCCTGGTTGTTCCCCTGCCGCCACCCGTAACTTTCCAAATGTGGTATTTCCACATTTACTGTGGCTACTATGTGTGTGTGTTTGTGCAGGGTATGTGTCAATTTGTGCGGGTCTTAGCGAGTTCATCCATGCTCTCTATCTCCTGGAGCTGAGGAGGTCTTTTGTGGCATTGTTTCACTCAAGTCCCGTGCATAAATCACGTTATACATCAATCTTGTTTGACCTGTCTCTACATCTCTGTCAGCAATAACTCAAAGTACTTTGCTATAGGCAAACAGCAGGAGTGGAGGCCTTGTATTTTACCCCCCCCCCCCCCGTTAACTCTAAAATTTTCTCACAATCTTACAGTCACATCCACAACAAACCTTTAAAAGCACACTTTGAATAATATGCTAATGTCTACAGTGACACTGATTCAGCCTCATTCATGTCACTCATGTTTGGTTGAAGATGACATGTAAGCATACAGTACAGCATTACAATACTGTTAACTTGATAGGGTTCATTGAACATCAGGCCTCACATCCTCACCATACAAATAGTATGAAGGCCATTTCTCTTGTTGCAGTTGCTACATGTGGAAATTGCCTTCTCCCAAAGTATCCTGGGAACTGTAGTCTAAGGGTGATGGGAATTAGCTCTATGAGGGGAAACTGCGTTCCCAGGATTCTTTGGAGGAAACCATGTGTTTGAAAAATATGGCATAAATATGATGCCAATCTATAAAAAGATATACTTAGTGAGCTCTCTTTCCCCAGTGGAACGTCACCTCTTCACTGCCGTTGTCACCAGTTCCTCCTGAGAGCCAGTGTGGTGCAGTGGTTAAGAGCGGTAGACTCGTAATCTGGAGAACCGGGTTTGCGTCTCCGCTCCTCCACATGCAGCTGCTGGGTGACCTTGGGCCAGTCACACTTCTTTGAAGTCTCTCAGCCCCACTCACCTCACAGAGTGTTTGTTGTGGGGGAGGAAGGGAAAGGAGATTGTTAGCCGCTTTGAGACTCCTTTGGGTAGTGATAAAGCGGGATATCAAATCCAAACTCTTCTTCTTCTTCTTCTCCTCTCTTTGATATCACCCGCTTTATTAGAACCCAAGAATTGAAAGGAATCTCAAAGGGTTGTCTACTCCAATCTTCCACAGATGAAGGAAATCCACTACTGCAGTAGCCCAGCTTACACTCTAATGAAGGAAAGCCCACCCCCTTCCAAGGCCATCACAACTTGTATCCCCAAGAAGTTCTTCCTAAAGATTAGTTGAAGTCCTCTTTATTGCAGTTTGAATCCATTGCTTTGGGTCCTCCATTCTGCAGCAGCAATAAACAGTTTGTCAAACCAATGGCAAAATTTCATACAGGTACACCCCACCCCACCCCCAAAACGATATCAGTTAGTGCACCATTCTGTGTGAATCAAGGCAATCGTGGTTTTCCCTTCCCCTGTCGGGCATCATGAGCTGGAAACACACAATGTGAAGCTCCTGTTCACGTGACTTAAGGTACATGGCAATAAATGGCCTCCCAAGGTGATCATGTTTTCCAGTTTACTATGATCGTGACTGAACTCCATTTGTTTTCAACAAATGTAACTGTGCTGTGTCTGTACGTAGAAGCCTACAAACAGATATGTACACATGCCTATGTGGTCAAATAAAACCAGCAAGTTTGCTGTTGAGTTTTCAACAAGCATAGAGCCAGCATTTGTTTTCGCAAAAGCTACATGCTTTGTTGTCTTACGTTGGTCTATGTTTGTAAGACTACTACTATAAAAAATGAGTATTTTTTGGTTGCTTATGCTCTGTGTAGTTAAAGCTTTCAGTCAGATGTGTGCAGCTTTTCTGCAGCCCAATAAATTGTTGACGAAACTCACCTCAAGTTCCCCTCGTTTCCCTTGCCATATAGGATCTGACGGCCTTAGCGAAAGAACTGAGGGAGCTGCGTATTGAAGAAACAAACCGGCCTTTGAAGAAAGTTACGGACTATTCCTCCTCCAGCGAGGAGTCTGAAAGCAGCGAAGAGGAAGAGGAGGATGGCGAGAGTGAAACGCAAGATGGGACCGTGCCTGTCAGTGACATTCCAAGGCTTATGTAAGGCACATTTTGTGAAGATAACACCATTATAATTAACACTGTTTATTTGGAGCTGTGGGCGGGCGGAACGACACACTGTGCATCTTTGACAGCAGCTGCCCCCCCAGGTCAGGTCCCTCCCCATAATGTGTAGGATCACTCACCCCATGTCATCGCACTGTCATGTGCAATTGTCTATTCCTGCTGTACATCAGCTGGATGAAGGGTAGGGGAAATGTATAATGTAATGACCTCACAACATTAGGAGACTTGATCCTGGGCATTGCTGGGAAGAAGAAGCCTTGACGTGAGGATGCTATTTTTGGCAGATGATGTGTGGTACTTAACTGTGATTGTAGCTTTTTGTGCTTGGGGTAGCAGCTGGATACAGTCCCCAGCCATCCTGGCTTGCCAGCAGCTCACTCCAGTTGAAGGATAATACAGTCTGAGTTCACATCGATAGTCAGAGACCCATGAAAAACATAGGCAAAAGGTGGTGTAGGGTAGTGGTTCTTGTGTCTGGGAACAGAGAGGAGGCTGGTTCTGGATGGTGTTGCACACCCCCAAAGAACCAAGTGTGTAGCTTGAAGAGACTACTAGGTCCAGCTTTGTCGCTGGTGACCTGTGGCATCAGTAACACAGGGTACCTATTTTCCAGCTTTAGCTGGTTCGTGAGCTACAGGCATTCCTCTATAGTGTCAGCCTGGCTACAGTAATCTAGGCCAGTGTATCCCAACCTTGGGTCTCCAGCTGTTTTTGGACTACATTT
This sequence comes from Podarcis melisellensis, assembly GCF_964234715.1. Lineage (NCBI taxonomy): Eukaryota > Metazoa > Chordata > Lepidosauria > Squamata > Lacertidae > Podarcis > Podarcis melisellensis. Next base: position 15,341,001 of record NC_138537.1, read on the forward strand.
CCCATCATCCCTCACCACTGGTCTTGCTAGCTAGGGGTGGTGGGAGTTGTAGTCCAAAAACAGCCGGAGATCCAAGGTTGGGGAAACACTGGCCTAGGCTCTACAGACTCTGGGTTCTGGAGTTAGATTAGCGCAATAAGCTCTGTGTGGGGCTGCCTTGAAGATGATTTGGAGGCTGCAGCTTACACAAAATGCAATGGCCAGAGTGTTGACTGGTTCGGCTATTTGGAGCCATATAACACTATTTCTGAAGAGTTTGCACTGGCTGCCTATATGCTCTGAAGCCACATTTAAGGTTTTGATGCTTAGATACAAATACCTGGACAACAGAACTCAGTTATCTGAAGGAGTGCCTCTCAGCATTGTCCTCCCCAGGCTTTAAGATCTCTCAGGGAAGCCTGGTGTTTTAGCTCAGGGTGGAACCTTCTTGGTGGTGGCTTTTCAGCTGTGGAATGTCGTTTCCCCCAGGGTTCAGCTGGTGCCAACATTGTTTTGTCCAACACCCGCTCCCCACACATATAGGAGCCACCACTTAGAGGATCCCACACTCATTACTTGGAAGCAGACAAAGCTCTGGGACTCGGTTTATCTTCTTCACATATGGCAGTGTACAGATAAGACAGAAGCTCCATGTGTGAAAGAGCCCTCAGAGCTAGGAAACTCTCTGGGATTTTCTGAAGTTCTCATAAATATACAATGGCTTCACTTCGCAGACAACACCTTAGTCTTTCATGAAGTTCTCATTTAAATGTTCTTTGCATTATCACAGATTTAACAGTTTCCCAGTATTTTAAAGACTGACAAATGGTGCTAACAGCTGCATATCTGGACTTTTATTAGAACATTCTCTGATCTATATTTCTATATTATCTAGGTCAGTCTCTGCCTTCAGGCATAAATAAGCAGCTGCTGCTTATTTTTGTTGGCCATCCATATGTATATGGGTAATGTTTGGGCAGATATTTTGTGTCTTGTTTAGCTTAATGTGGTTTAAAATATGCCATGTTGCAATGTCATGTTGTGCCCTGGCTTGTGTGCACTGAAGTTGTGGTCCTAAAAGGACTCAGTCTCATCTCTACAATTTGACATCTTCAGATACTGCTGAGAGGCTTGCTCTTGTTGTCCTGGGTGGCCATCAGAAACAAAAATGCCCAGGTTTAGTAGCTTATAACCTGGACAAGTTTAGTTGCCATGAGGAAAACTACCTCCTTGTGTCAGGTACCATCTGCCTGTGACTCTTGCACATCCTCTGAGTCTCCCAACCCCTGCCCCATATTTCTAGCTACTGATGGTCTGCAAGAGGAAATCCACAGCATGGTGGAGTAAATGACACAGTGAATCCTTGAAAATGGTACAAGCCAAGCAGGCATTGCTTCAACACAGGGCAGTAGTTTTTGGCAGCATCTCTCTGTTATCACAATCATCACATGTGCTCTAGCCTTTAGGTTGGCACCAGGTGTGATACAAATCAGAGGGATGCCTTCAAAACCAGCGACCATCCAGTTTCCTCCCTCCATTTCCCATAATGTTTGGTTAAGGAAATTTGGAGGGTAACATTGTGAGGTTCTGCATTTGCCCATACCCACTTAGCAATATCAAGTGCATGCCATGAAGGTGCAGGGGCCACACGCAGGGTAGTCTTGTCTGTGTTTCCTTCTCCATTTATAAGGAGAACATGGGGGAAACTGGATGTTGCCTTGCCATTTTCAGTAATCATCTTTAATTGCTGCCTTAGAGTATGAATTACTGTAAAAACCTGGCCTCTGTAAAGGAACCTATAACTTGTTCTGGATTTTCATATATGTTGGATTCATGATGGCCTTAAGATTAAAAAAATCTTACTGTTGGCATTTGGTCCGTGTAATCTGGACCAACACACAGCAGCGAAAATGGTATATATATATATTCTTATTTAAGTTTTGCAAATACCCACTGTTTATATTTTGCAGCCCAACAGGAATGCCGGGAAACAACGAGGCCTACAACTTAGGAATGGTGTCAAGCCACATTCTAGAACCGTCCCATACAGATACGTTTAGCAGCATTTCCAGAGAAGGGACTTTAATGATAAGGGAGGTAAGTGGGTGGCAACTATTTCCTGTGAAACATCTTTGAGAGATTTTGTCTTTATATGCTATGAATAATCATTGCTCTGTGTGTTCTAAGCACAAAGTGATTGATTAAACAATGCCTGTTAGCAGCTGATTAATATAATTACAACATCTAAACAAAAGATGTTTCTCCAAACTGCAAACAGCAATGAATACCGTAGGACGCAGCCAGGTTGTGTCTGGATTCTGATATTCTTCCATCCTGGCCTAAAGCAAGAAAAAACTCCCAAACCAAAGGATTTACACAAAGATTTACACCGGTAGAAGTGAGTTTGAAACCTAGCCCATTCACTTCCATAATAATTCCCCCTTCAGCCATCTGCTGAAGATTTCCAATTGCTTTAGTTTAATTGTAGCTCTTTATCTGAACACCCTAATTGTGATGTCATGGCTTGTATTCAGGGGGGAAAAGAAAGACTCTTATAAAGTCAATCCAGAGGCCAACAAATGGGATTTTTGTTTTATTTCGGGAAACATTTGCACCTATGCAGCATGGATGAATTCCAGTGAAATATCTAGTAGTTATGGGGCAAGGCAGTGGGGAGCCAAACCCAAAATATTTTGTTGAGAGTCACAACCCAAATCCTAAAACTGCCAGGAGCAAATAGATCTTCCTATTCAGCCTCCTCCTGAATAGGTAGCACAGCATGTCTCCTGTGCTTTACCAGTGTTGGCCATTGATAGCAATGCCACATTGCAGAGTGGGGTGAAGTAAACCTGTTGCTGGAGAACAACCTTGCTATGAATGACAGGAGGCTAGATTGTACGAGGCATGCTGTAAGAAAACAAAAGAAGAAGAAAATTCACTAAAAATAAAGTGTTTGGGAAGGAAAGATGATTCAGAAAGACACAAGAAAGAGCTTCTGACATCTCACTTTGAGGTTCAGTAGGTGCTGTCCATAGTACTGAATGACTACCTTCCCCACCCTGATGTTGTCCGTAAAACCAAATGGCCACATTTTGCAGCCTGAGAAAACGATCCATTGTTGTTGAAGCCAGCCATTGTTGCTTTCTGGGTGCAGGGGTTGGTAGTTTCATAACCAGCTAGCTGTGATTCTTCCACAGTGGGTTCAATTGCTATCATGGTGTGATCCCACTGAGCTTAGGTAATAATGGCTAATATTGCTCCCCAACCAATTACAGCTGACCAGGCAATGCATAATACATTCCATAAAATAGGCTAAGGAGATGTCCAGAGGCTGAAGCACTACAGCAGTCAGGCCACATGACCTGCAGAGGTCAAGAAGGGGAGGAAGGAAAGTACAATGCACAAGGACCTAAAAGGCTGGGAGATTAATGGCAGATCCCATGAACTTGATAGGGTGGGACAGAACCCTGTCAAGGATACCCAAACAACTGTGGCTGGTTTTTCTCCCTGAAGTGTAAATGTCTCTTTAGCCACAGTCATAGACAAAGGGCCAAGGTATTTGTGACAGCAGCAGATCCATGTGTTTAAAGGAGAATCTGCTGTAGTTCTGTAGGAAAAGGGATGGGGAGGTCCAGTTTTAAGGAATAAATAGGCTGCATGGAGGAAGGGAATTGAGCCCTCCTCCTTCCTGCAGCTCCCCTCCCTGTGCTTTCCTTTCAGCCAGGCACATATTTGGTATGTCCCAACCCTTCAGAGCAGATTTTCCAAGGACACAAGGGAAGTTGCCTCTGCCTCATCCAGTTACTGGAGCATCCCATCCTGCATGGCAGGGGGTTGGACTAGAGGTTCCTTGGGGTCCCTTTCAACACTGCAACTCTATGATTCTATTAGCAGAACTCTGCTTGGGATACTCTTGCCAGCAAAAGCCTGCTTAGGATATGAGGGTGGCATTCCAGTTAACTCAATTACTGCTAGCGCAGCAAGATTCCACCCCATCTCCTCCCCTGTGAGCACCCTGCACCCTCCCCTGCTCCAGAGCAGACACCCTGGAACAGATTTAGGATGTGCACAAGAGGAGGAGAGGGAGAGAAAAGTCCTATTTCAGTAACAGAAATCCTTGAGCTGACGGACCCCTGATTTAGCACTGCACTGGACCTGACCCTAAGCCATTGTTTGGAGTGTGGAAAAGTGGATTCATGCCTAATTAATGCACTCCTTGTTTGTGAAAGAGTCTGTAAGTGACCTTAAACCTGATAGACCTTAAGAAACAAGCTGTGATGAGTGCCATGCAAGGTGTTAGCAGTTTTTGAATATAAATCATTCTTTGCCACCTGATTAGGTTGAGAGTGTCAAGAATTGTGCAGATGCTGCTTGTGGAGCCTGGGGTAATCTCTTTCAGGTACATTACCCTGCTTGGGCCTGCCCTTAATAGGTGACACATTAGACATAAACAGCAGGTTGCTGACAATTTCTGCCAGGTTTGTAATTCAGCAAAAGAAGCATCTGCGGTGACTTTTGCAATGGAGACAAGTCAGTCTGTTTTGTCAGCTGCCTGCAAAGGCAGAGACCAGAAGAGGGAACAAAGTGAGGTTGGTTGTTTTTTGCTAGATTATAAAGCATTTCCCAAGTTGCAGATGGAAGAGGATTTTCTGTTCTCCGTGGAGACACATAGCTCTCGCTGATGCTAATGCGAGCTTTGCGTGCCTGTCAGGACAAATAGATCTGTTAAGTCGTGCAGGGGGAAAAGCCGAGGCTGTTTGCTGCTGCCTTGAGTCACATAAACTTACTGTAGCCCATTTGAAAAGGGCACAAGGTGGAAAAGTGGCTCCTGGCTCTCATGACGTCAGAATACTGCAAAGTGGGGCTTGCAAAGTGGGCACATGCCACATACCTCTCCCCCGATGGCCATGCCAAAAGGTAACATCTGTGTTTCTGCTTCAGAGTAGGTGTCAGTGGGGAGACGCAGGCAACCTGCCAAGGCATAACCTAGATACAGGCACAAAATGGAAACCACCAAAGGTCACGTAACACCATAGCAGTTATTAAGATAGTGCTAAGTGATGTAATCCTTTTCCAATAATTACACATGTTTTCAGTGTGGTAGATGGAAACCCAGCTTCTAATTGGCCCTGTCCCTGCAGCCAAGAGCATGCTAACAATGCACATTCAGCCATTGGGTTGGTTTGCAATATTGAAAATCCTGTCTTACTGATCTGAGGAACAGGCCATGGGCTCTTGCACTCATGCCTCCCCTGACATACCAAATTCAGTACTTCTACCGTGATTCTTTAAAGCACCGTTTTACAGAAACCGGAAGCCGTTCTTCACAAGCAAGACTTAGACCAGCTTTTCCTTTAAAAGGTCTGTGGCCCAGTTCAGGCATACAGCAGTCCCCCTTTCAGTTGCCTGTGGGAGCATGTAGTTTAGGGCTGTAAGTGAAGATCACATGGAAAGTTCTGCATGTGGCAACATGTGGTTAGTCCCCATATGGCATGGCCCTTTTTCAAGCTGCTGTGATTGTACAGATAAAGCAACTACATGCACAGCAACTTGTGTAGGGGTTGCAGGTCATCCCATCATCTCTGAACCATTTAGTTTGTGGGTCTTTAAAATACCTTTAAAAACTGTTAAATCTGTGATAATGCAAACAACATTTAAGTGAGAACTTCATGAAAGACCAAGATGTTGTGCACTCCTGCAGGCGGGTGCTGCAAAGCATCTGGCTCAAATGTAAAAGCGATGTAATATCTGAATTCTGTCCACTTTTGATAGCATTCACCTGCGGTATAAATAGCACAGAAGGGGCTCGGATGTGCTGTTTAGCCTTGTAGTCTTAACTATTAATAACCATTCTTCTGCTGATGAACAAGGATGCCCTCTCCTTCCAAATGTGCTCTATGTTTCATTCTCTCTAAATTTCTTCAGTGGAGATACGTAGCTGCTTGCTGAGTCCACGGGTCAAGAGGACAGCCAAGCCAAGGGCTTGTGCCTGTGCTTGCTTGGCTACGTGAGTTAATATGTTACGTTCTCTCTCAAGCACTCTCTTCTCTTCTTTATAACTTGTATCTCTGCAGACTTCTGGGGACAAAAAGCGCTCTGGCCACACAGCCAGCAATGGCTTTGCCGGCCATGTCAATCTTCCAGATTTGGTGCAGCAGAGCCACTCACCTGCCGGCACACCGACTGAGGGTCTGGGCCGAGCCTCCACCCATGGTCAGGAGATGGACTCGGTGGCAGAAGTAGGTAGCAGCAGGGTCCTCTGGGCTCAGGACCTGCTCCCTTTCTCCACCTTTGCTTTGCAGAAATATTAACAGCTTGCTCTCAAGATTTATCTTGGATCTCCTCCCCGCTGCTTGGCTATCATTCTGTGTTTATGATTATATACATGATGTTGAATTTCTGTTTTAATCCATCAGCTGTTGAAAATGGTGGCAAAGAAGTAAGGGCATTTCTGGGTAAAAGCTTCCTTTAGCTGCAGAAGCGAAACAGGAAGTAGCTTGCATACAAAAGGCACCTGTTATCAGGGAGGCACCATGGCTCAGCAGTAGAGCAACTGCTTGGCATGCAGAAGGTTCAGGTTCAATTTGTGGCATCTGCAGGTAAACTTGGGAATGCCCCCGGTCTGAAATCCAGGAGATCCCAAGCCACTGTAGACCAGGGTTTCTCAAACTTGGGACTCCAGCTGTTTTTGGACTACAACTGCCATTACCTCTAGCTAGCAGGACCAGTGGCCATGAATGATGGGAATTGTAGTCCAAAAATAGCTGGAGACCCAAGTTTGGGAACCCCTGGTGTAAACAATACTGAGCTAGATGGAGACCAAAGGTCTTATTCGGTATGAGGCAGATTCCTAGATTTCTGTTGTCTTTGCACAATCTGCTCTTCTCCTCCAGTGCTGGTCATGGACTGACATCTATCCATATGGTGATCATCACAGCCGACAGGTGTCTGGCATGCCGGCATTAAGCAGAATAATAATTGGAGAAAATCAGTATCTGGAAGGCATCCTGAATTAGTGTGATTCCCCTCAATTTGTTAAAGCCACACAGGGTTGTAGCAGAACCATAGGAGAGCAGGATTCTTTTTCATGAACATCTCGACTTTTGTTTTATTTTTCAAAGAGCAGGTTTCTGGCCCTTAACAAAAGGGAAGAAATGGTTGCACATATATTCTAAAAAGTGGGTTGGCAATGCCTATTAAATCTCCACGAAGCCCAAAGACAAACTCAGTGAGCTTTACCTACATAACTCCTTGTGTTGCCCTTCCCCGTAGCTAAAAGAAGCAGAATAAATCTGCATGGAATTTATGCAGGCCTGTTTACAGATTGTGAGATGGCAATTGAGGCATTGCATCACCAGAGTTTGGAAGTCAGCACATCTGTCTCGTTAATAAAACCTCAGGAGGTCTAAATATTCTGCTAAACGGTCACTTGTGAACTCATTAATGCAATCCTTTTCTTCCCCAGTTAAGAGATAGTGCTCGCTTTTCCTGGAAGCTCAAGTGGTGCCCTCAAAAAACTGCTACCTTATGTGTACATTGAAAGAGAAAGAGGCTCTTTCATGAGGCTGGTTATCTCTTTACAGCAGGGAGGCTAGGCAGTTATCTAGGGTGACAGCTGCCTGGCTCCAGCACTCAACCCGGATCACAGACTTGGGTGGCTTTTGAAATAAAAGGAAAAGGCATAGAATAGTGATGATGGAAGGTGGGGCTCCCCCCTCCCCATTTTTCTGGCTTCTTTCTATGATGATGATGATTTATTAGATTTATATACCGACCTTCATCACAAGATCTCCTGGCAGTTCACAAGATAAAAATGCAAGGTAAAAGCACAAATAAATAGTTAAAACAAAAGCAACAGAAGTCATAACTATAACATTGCTTGGGTAAATACCACAGCAGAAAAACAAGTGCCATGTCGTGGAGGAAATCCCTGCTTTTGCACCATAGGGCTTACAGCTGTCAAGAAGTAAAGATCACAACCTTTGCATTTGAATGCTAACATAGCAGAAGATTCTCAAAGGGGGAAAAAAGATGTAAATATTAGTAGTTCATTATTCTGGATTTCCTTCTAATCAAACCCAGCTCTGTTGTACTTAGCAACAAAGTTATGCTAATTTAAATTGATTATTACCTTTGCATCTACACCAGTCATTAAAGCCAATTTCTGCTTACTGTGGAGCCATTTTAGGGATAAGGCATGGGTACTAGCTAAAGAATTGGTCTTTTATACCTGCATACATTCAAATACCACCCATTCTGCCACTGGACTACAACCCTTGTACTTTGAATGTGTTATCTGTGTTGGTATGAAGACTAAACCTTATTATTACCTTCTTCTGATTAAATAATATATTTATTTCTCACTGGATAGTATGGAATGGGAAGTAGCACGAAAGCATCTTTCACTCCATTTGTGGATACCAGAGTATATCAGACCTCCCCTACAGATGAAGATGAGGACGATGATGAGGAATCGTCTGCCACAGGTAGGGAAAGGCAATGGGAAATGCTTGGGGTGTGAGACACTTGGTCCTGTTAGCATATACTTAGGCAAGTGTCAGCTCTAGGAAAGAGCATTTGAAAAATCCTGCACATGCTGGCCCGGCAAGTGTTCATAACAGCTTACAGCTTCTATAGCACCATAGCAAAGCATCCCTTCTAGAGCATTTAGGAAACGTGCTCAAATCCCCAGTGTTTTCCCAGCAAGAATGAATGTCTGGAAAGTTGTGGGCCACATGCCAGCATGCGCTGGATTTTATTGTGGCTACTGCAAGCCAAAGTAACCTTAATGCATGGAGACTCTGTGGGCCAGATTCAACTACCCCATTCGACTAGAGGGGGCAATACAAGTATCCCCCCCCCAACTCAAAGGCTACCCCTCTCCGACCCTGTATACCCCCCTGCCACCCACAAATCCACTCTGAAGGATTAGGGCATCCCCAAAACAGTGTGCCGGAGAGGAAAGGGGAGATGGTTCCATCAGTCAAGTAGTCATGCTTACAATAGCAGAACATAATCTTAACCCTACATTGAACTCCTCCTCCCTATATGTGCAAGCCTCTGCGAGATTAGCTCAAATCTCATTTGAATTCACACGTCTCACTTGAGTTTTCAGTCTAAAATTTGAAAACATTAAATAACATAGAGGTATCCTGAGAGAGAAGGGACGTGGGTGGCGCTGTGGGTTAAACCACAGAGCCTAGGACTTGCCAATCAGAAGGTCGGTGGTTCGAATCCCCATGACGGGGTGAGCTCCTGTTGCTCGGTCCCTGCTTCTGCCAACCTAGCATTTCGAAAGCACGTCAAAGTGCAAGTAGATAAATAGGTACCGCTCCGGCGGGAAGGTAAACGGTGTTTCCGTGCGCTCCTTTGGTTCGCCAGAAGTGGCTTAGTCATGCTGCCCACATGACCCGGAAGCTGTACACCGGCTCCCTCGGCCAATAAAGCAAGATGAGCGCCGCAACCTCAGAGTCAGTCACAACTGGACCTAATGCTCAGGGGTCCCTTTACCTTTACCTTTACCCTGAGAGAAGTGGGAAGAAGAAATCAGGATGGCACATAGTTGGCCTCACTGCCATGAATATCCTGTTCATGAGGTTGAAACTTGATGGTGCTCCTCAAGCCCTCCGGCAAGACTAGACTAACTGTGGCATCAGGTTAACCACAGATCCGAGCAACTTTGCCCTCAAAGGGTTTCACAAACCTTTTGCAGCAGGCTGTGCAGCAGCTCTGTGCAGGTTATTGGGCAGGAACTAGTGAGACATAGCTTGAGTTCTCCTCTGCTGGGCAGATACTTAGTTCAAAGTACTGTAGTTTCCTCTGACTCCTTGCAGTGGTGCTGCATTCATTGTGCAGACAGAAGCCAAAATCAACACAGTCTTGAGGCCTGTGCAGAATTCCAGTTGAACCGAGTTTATCAGTAACAATTCCTCCATCTGTATGTTATCAGAGAGATATGGGGGAAAGCCACAGGAAGCAGCTCCCGCAGAGCTAAAGAAACACATGTATTGGCCCTTAGTAGCTGATAAAATCCCCATTATGTATTCAGTAAAGCTGTTTCTGCATGTTTTCCTTTCCAGCATTATTTACCAGCGAGCTGCTGAGGCAAGAACAGGCCAAACTTAATGAAGCAAGGAAAATTTCTGTAGTAAATGTGAATCCCACCAACATTCGTCCTCATAGCGACACACCAGAGATCCGAAAGTACAAGAAGCGCTTCAATTCTGAAATCCTTTGTGCTGCTCTGTGGGGTAATCTGTTAATTATCTCATTGAATAGCAGAAATGCCGTCTGCATGTTAAGATTTATTTTGGTGCTTTTTAAGCGAGGCTCTGGCATAATACCAGGAGCTGAGGGGGTAGAAGCAAAACATTCTCTACTTAAGGTAGGGTGCTAAATAGCAGCTCTAGACACCTTTTTCCTGGGGTTGCTATCATGACACCTGTGGATTCAGTGGCACACTTGAAGACTTCTTCTGGGGTTCTTGAAGCCTCAACACCATCCCCACTTGAAAAGTACAGAGAGCTGATGAAGGAAGCTGAAAGTGTACGGCTCCTTACCATCTCCCTGTTCTTTTGAAGGCTCAGATAGGCACCTGAGAGCATAGGAGGGAAAGGGGAGACATCTGGGGTACTGCAGGAGGAGAGAGAGAGAGAGAATGAGAATGGGGACATCCCCCGCCAAATCAAATCACATCTACCATCTGCTCCATTGACTGAATCATTTAAAAAAACTCAGATTGGGTGTTTTCCAGCACTGCCATAGTGTAGATGCATGACCCAGGCCCAGATTCTTATGGATCCTCACAGTTTCCACAAGAGATCCCCCAAAATCACCATCAAGTCACAGGTCACCTCTTTCTATGCAGATGTGCTCTGTGATTTGTTGGTGACTTTGCTGTCCTATATAGAAATAGTTATGATCTATGGGAATCCGTCCCTTGGACCAGTGTTTTTATGGTGCTGGCAAGAGCAGAAGGAAGCCTGATTCCCTGGATAGCAGTGAATCATTGTGAGTAAGTGAAGTCAGAGGTAACGAGGGGGTTCAAATAGCCCCATGTGGGGAGGGGTTCACAGGGCTTTGCAGGCAAGGCCTATTCCACTTTGGTGACCATGTCTCCCACCTTCTGAATGTTAAGAGTGTGTCATAAATGCCAATAGATCTCCTCTACCAGTGAACCAGTCAAGGCCCCAACTCTGTGAAGGAGGTCTGTGCACATCCATCACCATCTAAAACTCTCTGAGCACAAACACGGTGGGGGAGCATGGCTGCTGGGGTTGTCATTGGCAAAAGACAGATCTAGCCCACATGATCCTTCATCCCTTCAACATGTGAGAGGTTTCCAACCTTCATTGGGAGCCCTTGGTTGATTCCTTTTAATGTTCGCTAAAAATGTCTCCATTCTCCTTAATTTCATCTGCTTGCTCATCGTGCAGGTGTGAACTTACTGGTGGGAACAGAGAATGGGCTCATGCTGTTGGACCGCAGCGGGCAAGGGAAGGTGTACAACCTGATCAACAGGAGGCGGTTCCAACAGATGGACGTGCTAGAAGGACTCAATGTCCTTGTAACAATCTCAGGTAAAGCTGTGAGCCTGCATCAGTGTTTCATTTTGCTATTGGTTTCTGACAGCCCAGGCTCTAAGTGCAGGGCACACACAGGGGGAGGAGGAGAAGGATGGTCCTGCTGTGCAAATGAAATTTGTTCTGCTCATGCAATGATTTAGCTGAATATCACCCTCATTTATTTATTTATTAAATTTGTTAGTTATTTGTTTAAAAACGAAGTTATGTAAAAATGCATCATGATATAGATACATTCACACAAAAATGCTTGCAAGCCACAAAAATATACAAACACCGCCACCCACAGTAACAGCAGCAGAAAGCTTTAGCAGCATGCTAATAGCAAAACAACATATTCATGGTTCACCCAAAGCCTGGGGGAAATGTTTGGTTTTTTTTTACCTGGTGCCAAAAAGATGTCAGTGAAGGTGCCCGGCGGACCTCCGTGAAAAGAGTATTCCATAAATGGGGCCACAACAGAAAAGGCCTTCTTCCTTGTCATCACCTGAACATTTTTTTAAAAATACCCTAAGCGCACTGACTTTTAGTGCTCAGTTACGGCAATTACTTAAACATATTTTTACATCAATATTATTCTTTACAGTTGTCTGTAATTTTCAGCCAACAGAGGTTGGCATGCTTGCATACGTTTCCATGCTTCATCTAACACAGATTTCTCTTTTTAAAACCCACCCTTCCATCTGAAAGGCCTTACCTCCAGACAGATAGTTAACAATAATACAGATGAGCTCAATTATAAGATATTTTAGCATATAGGAAGACAACAGGAACGCATGGAGAAATTAGCTTCATTCATATGGCTTCGGTTTAGGTGCAAGATTAAAGTTCCAATTAATATTTCCAAAATTAGCTTTCCTCAACAGAAAAGAATGCAATAGACAAGCTGGCATCAGACAATGTATGGATAGGATAAACGGCATAAAAAGCCCTGTGTAGCTGTATTAGCATCCGAGTTGATCCAATGATGGATTGTATCTTTATCGGTTCCATGTTTCAACAGGAAAGAAGAACAAGCTACGAGTTTATTATCTTTCATGGTTGAGAAACAGAATATTACACAATGATCCTGAAGTAGAAAAGAAGCAAGGCTGGATCACTGTAGGAGATTTGGAAGGCTGCATACATTACAAAGTTGGTAAGCACAAGACCATATGCATAAGTGCAGTATCACACTAGCAGGAAGCTCTCTTAATGCTAGGCATGCCTGCTGGTCAACGGCGCTTGGGGACTCTGAATATCCTTGTGCTGATTCCTGCCACAGGCAGACTGAGGTGTAAAGAGGCAGCCTTCGTTGCAACAGTGAATATTGCATAAAATGCTTTATGCCTCTTTTCTTTTCTATGGCACTAAATCAACCATGGAGGAAATACTTATGCCTAAGCACGACTTTAACTATGCTCAGAGTGGGAGGTATGGTGTTGTCTAACCATCCCTGGGCTTATTTGATAGTGGAACAGGCCCCAGCATATATTAATGTGGTCCACAAGTTCACACCATCTGATTTTTTATGAATATTGCATGGATTGGGCATACATCTAGAATCACAGGATTTTATAGTTAGAAGGGACCCCTGTAAGTATCTAGTCCAGTTCCCTTCATTGCAGGAATCTCAACTAGATCATCCATGACAGATGGCCATCCAACCTCTGCTTAAAACCCTCCAAGGAAGGAGAGTCCACCTCTCATGGGAGTCTGTTCCAATATTGAACAGCTCTTACGGTCAGAAAGTTCTTCCTGGTGTTTAGTCGGAATCTTCTTTCTTGTAACTTGAATCCTTTGGTTCGGGTCCTGGCCTCTGGGGCAGGAGAAAACAAACTTGCTCCATCCTCCATGTGACAGCCCTTTATTAATATTAAATATTTGAAGATAGTTATTATAGCTCACCTCAATCTCTCAGCATTGGACTGGTGGTCATTCACGGACTTTTGCTGCAGTGTGGTGTCCGATACACAGATGTGAAGTGGGGCCAACAATGGGATAAGCAGGGATCATCCATCTTTCCCGCTATTCCTAGGCTGTATACAGTTAATGTCTGACTAAAGTGCAATATCATTTAAAAAGCTAATAAACCAGTGGTTCGTTTTCTTCTAGATGTTCAGAAACCATCTCCCTCACGTATAACACAACTAGATTTGGGGGAGCCCTAAATCAAGAGTAACTCCATTAACAGTTGTTTTCTAAGAACTTTAGTTTCGAAACTAGTAGGTTTTTCCAGGCTTAAACCAGCTATAGTGAAAAAAAATGTATATTGAAGGGAAAGCATCTAATTAAATGAAGTTCTATTGGATGGCTCACACATACAGATTTATCACTAGCTGGCTCTTAGCACGTGTGAATAAGCCAAGAAAGTCAACCACCAGCTAGAGCTTTGTATTGCTTCACATCATCTGAAAGGCAAAGCTTTTCAAGCCAATCAGTTTGTATATTCAGCTGCCAGTCACCAAGTGTTCATGTATGAATTCTTATATTCACCTTATATATGAGGCAGTTTTGTGCCTAATGTTTCCCAGTGGACATAACTAATATAAGACTCCCACATGCCTTTAGTACCAGAATAAGAATTTGCACAAATGTCAGCTATATCATATCAAAAGCTGGGTAGTAGCCAGTGTGCTCCCGTAACGGTATGAAATCCCCTGTGATCCAGCAGTGAAATAAATTATTTTTCCTGGTATTGGATGGCAAATAAGGGTGTGTTTATTGCCACGGTGCTAAATGCTTACATTTCAAAATAGTACTTGAAGTCTTTAATTTTATGTATTTTCACTCAACACAATTAAGTTATTGAGGTTATGCTTCTTGATTAATTCTTTGTTGAAAAGTACTAGAGAATAGCTGTGAAAACGGAAGATTTCAAAAGCTTTAATGCTTAAGAAAGAAAAACATACCATGCAATCATTTTCCTTTTGGCTTAGCTGGCTAAAATCTGGTAGATCAAAATTTGAATCAAATGTCCTCTGTTATATGGAGATGATTAATAAATTTTACTTAACAAATACTATATTTTCAACTTGGCATTTAAATAAAGTTTTGAAGTATCACAGTCCTAGCTTAAAATATTTATTTATTTATTTATTCATTTATTTATTTATTACGAGGATAGTAGGGAAGGGTCACATTGCCATATTATTCATCTCAAATCCTGTGAGGTTAGTTTCCTCCCAGACACGCATGCTCTTTCCAAAATACCTGCACTTGCGTTGGTGGTGGTGAGTCTCTTCCGAACTACTGTCGTAATTGGAAGCATGAGTGCCACCATCTTTAATTTGCTGCAGTCGTCGTGTGGCAGCCATGCTGTGTCACATACATGCAAGCAAACACAAGATGGCTGCCCCTGTAGCTAGAAAGCACCATCCAGAACTATGAAGAACCTCAAATCAGTCACAAACTATCAGGGGAATTTGCCATTTGGCCTGTTCTTAAAGACAATACTTCTACTGACAATATGGTTTCAGCAGCTCTCCCTTGAGATTAAATCATTCGGTTTTGTCTTGAGTGAATTGGATGTTTTAAAAATTTAGTTTTATTTCAATTTTAGTGAAATATGAGAGAATCAAGTTCTTGGTGATTGCCTTAAAGAATGCTGTAGAGATATATGCTTGGGCTCCTAAACCATATCACAAGTTTATGGCATTTAAGGTATGTTTTGTGTTGTTACAAAAATATTAGCATTATTCATACATTTGTTCATGTTTTTTATCACAGATAAGAAAATCTGTCATTCACTTCTGTTATCTATTCATCTGTGGCATAACAAGGAACTTAACCTATATCTCTCTGTGTGGCAAACCTCTGCAAAATTATTAGAGCTGGTTCTCATTCCCATGTTAGACATACCAGCATATTCACAAAGACCACAGATTGTTATGAACCAGTTCAGATGTGTTTATAGAACAACAACATCCTGGTGCCCGCCAGATGTTTGGGACGACAACTCCCATCAGCATAGAGGGCTGGGGCTTATGAAAGTTGCAGTTGAAAACATCTGGAAAGCTCCAGGTTGGGGAAGGCTGGACTAGAGCCACTGTGTGGTGCATAAATAAAATCACATCAATCTACCCTGACAACCAGGTGGGCCTGTCCTACCAATGAGCCTACAAGTCTATGAGGAATCTCAACTAAAGCATCCATGACAGATGGCCATCCAACCTCTGCTTAAAAACCTCAGAGGGAGTCCATTCCACTGTCAAGACAGCTTTCTGTCAGAAAGTTCTTCCTGGTATTTAGTCGGAATCTCCTTTCTTCTAACTTGAAGCCATTGGTTCAGTTCCCGTTATCCGGAGCAGGAGAAAACAAGCTTGTTCCATCTTCCATCTGACAGCCCTTTAGATATTTGAAGATGGCTATCGTATGTCCTCTCAGTCTCCTCTTATCCAGGCTATACATGCCCAACTCCCTCAACTGTTCCTCATCAAGACTTGGTTTCCAGACCCTTGATCATCTTGGTCACCTCTGCACAGGTTCCAGCTTGTCAGTATCCTTCTTAAATTGTGGCACCCAGATGTAATTTCTACATTCCAGTCATGAGTCTCACCCCACCAGATTTCAGTAATGCCTACCAGGTCATATTTGCCACCCTGTACTAAAATCTCCAGCTCATCTCGCTTGTTTCCCATACTCTGCATTTGCGTAGAGAGAAATGAAACCACAAGTCGTTCCCTCCAGTTGCTTCCTTCTTGTAGTTTCCTGCCCTTTAGCAGGTTTCTCCCTGCCCTCATGATTTAGTGTAATCTCCAGATCAACTTTGTAAGACACATAGCAAACACATTTTTGCCAACCGCTGTGAGATACAACCCATCTCTTACCAAAAGTCTTTCCTTAAGGAAGCGGACACCATGGTCCAAGAAGCCAAACCTTTCCTGATGCGCAGCCAGTGGTTTACTTCCAGTATTTTCCTCTCTCTTCCCGGGCCACAACCTTCAACAGAAGCGAGTGATGAAAAAGCCACCTGTGCCCCAAGGCTCTTCAGCTTCCTACAGAGTCTCATAGTGTGTCTGGCAGTATTGTTGCACCCACATGAATCAGAAGGAAGGGGTTGTGGTCAGCGGGTTTTATAAGACTTGGCAACTTCTGTGTCATAATGTGAATTTTTGCACTTGGGAGACAGCACACCTCCTGGGACATCCTGTTACCTCCACACACAGCTACCTCTGTCAGCTGCCATCACTACCTATCTCTTCCTCCTCCGGGAGTGGCAGATATTGTTCTGAATGCTGTACCTCCCACAGCCACCTCTGTGTGTTCTGAGGTCTGCAACTGCTGTCCTTGTTCCTCTGGCCCAGAATCAGTGTCCAAGGTGAGGGCACGGAATCGATTTTGCAGCTTCAGTGACACAGCATGGCTCCTGACCGTCCTGTTCAGTGTGTCACGTTCCTCCAGGGGTTCATCTCCTGCAATGGGTGATCTTCCTCCTCCTCCCTAGTGACACCCCCCACCCCTACATCACTCTGTTCCAGGACAGTCCATTCTGCTCTAGCGAGAAATTCCTCATCTTGCCTGATAGCTTGGATAGGTGTGCCTCACCACACGAGAGCCAGTGTGGTGTAGTGGTTAAGAGCGGTAGTCTCGTAACCTGGGGAACCGGGTTCGCTTCCCCGCTCCTCCACATGCAGCTGCTGGGTGACCTTGGGCCAGTCACACTTCTCTGAAGTCTCTCAGCCCCACTCACCTCACAGAGTGTTTGTTGTGGGGGAGGAAGGGGAAGGAGAATGTTAGCCGCTTTGAGACTCCTTAAAGGGAATGAAAGGTGGGGTATCAAATCCAAACTCTTCTTCTTCTTCTCAAATTGCTGTACTTTCTCTTCCTGCAAGGCAGCCTGCTTGCACTTCCTGCTGGTGTAGTTTTGTTCATTCTCAGGCAGGAAGATAAACATGGCACTGAGTTACAGTTCCCTGAAGAAGCTCCCTCATCGTCCATGTCTCTTGGTTTTGTGTACACCGTGAGATAGCACTCCTGGCCTTCTTCTCAAATTGTCCTCGCAAATGCCCCCCGTTTGCAAGTCTTGGTCATGAGTTTCCAGAGGCTGCAGTCAGCTAACTAGAATTGCCGCTGGCTGCTAACTTCTCCCCCAAGTCACTTCCTCATTCAGCCTGCCTTCCTCTCAGCAGTAGTACCTCCCCCTCAGACCATGTGCTCTAGGAGAGCACACAGCCACAAACCAAAACAGCTCAGACAACCAACCAGCCTTAATCCCAAAGACACAACCTCTCTCTTCAGTTTCCTCCGCTGGTCATTCACAGTCGCCCCTGTTTACAAGTCCCAGTCGCAAGCTCCTGGTCACAAGCTTCACCACAATTTCAATCAGATTTAACCCTGTTTTACTATGTGTTGGGTTCCAGCCCTGATGCTTCCTAATTATTTTTTTTTTACTTAAATGCAAATATAAAAATAATCCTACTGAAATAGGCATGCTGGCAGAAAGGGTTAATCCAGGGTTTGGATACAAACGTCAGGGGGTTCTAATGTCCATCTCAAAGAAGTGTTGAGCTTTACAAATCTTGAATTCTTTGAAACTTGAATTAAATTCAAAATCAGGGAAGAGTTCCTGGATTATCCCTCTCCCCGCCGTCCTTGCAATCACCACCACCCCTTTCAAATTCCATTCGCAAGCTGGGCTGGTAGCACCAACAATTGGAGTGGTACAGCCACAAGGAGAAGGAAGTCTCTCACTTCTAATCCCGCCTGGTGCTTTGTGCATTGCGTCAGAGCGTACCAGGACAAAAGCCCCCAGGTTCACTTGGGAAATGTAGCTTCCTGCTGCTTAAAAATTAAAAGGCCAAACATTCCACTGACACTTTGCATCTTCTTGTAAGATACCAACAGGTGAAGAGCTAAATCAATGCCCTAAATGTGTGAAAGATAACCTAGACAGCAAAAGCAACGAGGACACATTTTTAAACAGCAAATATAAAATACTCTTGTTCTTACCATAGCATGCTGTGCATTTATTTCATTTTTTCCCCCCATACCACAAAATTGACTGAGGGGGTTTTAAAAGTCTTTTGCAGATCTCCAGCACAAACCATTGCTTGTTGACCTCACAGTAGAAGAAGGTCAGAGGTTAAAAGTCATCTTTGGATCGCACACTGGTTTCCATGTTATCGATGTGGATTCGGGGAATTCATATGATATCTATATACCATCTCATGTGAGTCTGAGGCAGCGTGGTGGTGCTCTGCAAACTTGATTATACAGTATGCATAATGTCTATTGATACAGGGTCCTTGTTAAATTTCCTTTTTGGTGGGCACACCGTAATGCGTAATTTGGTGAGTTTCTCGCATTGCTGAGGAGAAGGCTGCTATGCCATGAGTTGTCCAGGAACCCGCATGTTGTATGGGCTAAATCTGTTTATGGGTTGGTAGCAAACGTTGGTTTGACAGTTTTCTGAGAGAAGTTGGCAAATGCTGAAGAGAGCTGGTCTCTCTTTGTTGTCCTGTAAACTTGATTTAATGCTGATTTTGGGGGGTTCTGTTCTGTATGCAGATTCAGGGCAATATCACACCTCACGCCATTGTCATCTTGCCCAAAACGGATGGAATGGAGATGCTTGTGTGCTATGAGGACGAAGGAGTGTACGTCAATACCTATGGACGCATAACGAAAGACGTGGTACTCCAGTGGGGAGAAATGCCCACTTCAGTGGGTATGTCAGTTCTTCCTCTTCTCCTTAGCTGTCAATAAATTCAGTGTGAAGTGAGAATCCTCAGCTGCAGTTGGCTATTTTCCTAGATAATGTAGTCCTCTGCGTTTCCTGTGATGAAACCATCTGTGGCTTGAGCCTCCAGCCTTAGGACATAATCTTTTAGACATGGTAACTTCCTGCCAGGTGTGGCACATGGTAAAAGCTGCCTTGGCCCAAATGTTTTCAGTAAGAACGGGTTGCCATTTATTTGTTTTATTTCAGCCTACATCCACTCCAATCAAATAATGGGCTGGGGCGAGAAAGCGATTGAGATACGATCGGTGGAGACTGGGCATTTGGACGGAGTATTCATGCACAAACGTGCTCAGCGGCTAAAATTTCTATGTGAAAGAAACGATAAGGTAGGTCTGATCTCAGAGCTGCACAGAGAATGATCTGGAAACAACTGGTGGGAGAGCATTTGATGCCCCTTGTAAGTGCAATGGGGTCAAGCCATTAATAATGTTTTTAACACCTACTCTGAGACAAAAAAAAACCAAGATAAGATGTGACATAACAAATAAGCAAAATGTGTGAATGAATGAGGAAACGAAACACATCCCACTTACAAGTTCATATGATGATTTTACAGTTTAATGGATCAGGATGTTTCCTTCCCAAACAGGTATTTTTCGCCTCGGTGAGATCTGGAGGGAGTAGTCAAGTTTTTTTCATGACACTCAACAGAAATTCCATGATGAACTGGTAACAAAAGGGCCCTCGGGTGCTGACTTTGACACCAAGATTTTTTTAAGTTTGAAGAGCATTGGAACGTGTGGACTAACACTGTAGAGGCAGGTGAAGAAGATAATTGTGGAACACGTTGCTTCCTTCTGTGAACACACTCGCACTCACGCAGACACGCTCCAAGAATACGACACACCTTTCTTGTTGTGGTTTAGGAATGGAGGTTTCCTCAAGGTCACAAGAATGCAACACTGTACTTGGGCAGAGATGGACAAATGAGCCAGAGGTTTAGCAGAATAAATCTCTTGGAAGTCTTCAGTTGAAACTGTGATAGAGCTGTGGGTCACACAATTTCAGTTTGTTTTTTAAACATTTTCCTTGTCCCTCTATTTGTACAAATGGGGACAGATCTAAGTGTCAAACAGAGTCTCTGTTTTTAATTTTGTCTGCCTGCTAGCATCAAATATATAGTATGTTGTAAGGTTACCAATTAAAACTGGTGAGAGACAGCACAATAAATGTATCATTTTATCTTTGTGTTGGGAGGCTTTAACCATAGAGATGGTTAACTTTTGTAAAATCTTTTGCCTTTTCCAACATTTCTGTGTTAGTTTTGCAAACAGGTCGACAAATTTCAAACGAGAGAATGAATTAGACCCCCCACGGAACCCTTCCTTTTGGGAAATCTATTCTAAATGGCTAACCGACTAGCCTTAGATTATAGTACAGTCAAGGTACAAGTATATTTTTCTTGTCAACCTGTCAGTCTATACTTCAGTATGGATCTTCATATAATGGTGCTCACTGAGAGAAAAAGCAGTGCCATCCTTGGCAATCATTCCCAACTTTGGCCTTAGCATTTTCTTGCCTTTGTCTAAGCTGTAATACGGAAAGTCTCACAATAAAATTGCAGGTTGAGAAACGAATTGAAATAGAGCAAGATTCTGAAGATTGGCTGGAAAGTGTACCTAACTGCATCCAACTTGAATGCATTGAGCCTAGGTCCAACCTACTCTGTACAGTTGTACTTTGCTTTTCGGGGAAGGGGCGGGGATGATCCTTGTAGATACTGGTGTGTGTTTTTTCCCTACATGAAAATCTCCAGGAGCCAACAGCATTTAATCCTTTGGAAGACGGAAGCCCCAATTGTTGATGGACATTCGCCCACTTCCTTGTCTGATGGTGTCCTGTTTTCCGAATATGAAAAAACTTCATGAGATCTTCATCCCGTGGTGCAAAGAATAGGAACATTGCAAAAGTGAGAGATAGCAGATTGGAAGGACAGTTTTGTTGGCCTAGAACCTGACACTTAGATTCATCTTTCTGCCCATCCCTCTTTGCTGCCCACCTATATAGTGAACACCAATGTGTGTGCAGATGTATGTATTTAGTTTGGGTTAACCTGTGTCCTTATATGCTTTCTTTGAATTATTTCCAGTTTTAAGGAAGTTATGTGCAACATTTCTACTATCGCCAAGCATGGATTCCCCATTAGTCTATGGATGTAACATAATTGGATCTGTGTTGCTGTTTTTAACCTACCTCATTTTATTTTTGTTTCAATTAGCTTTTCCTCAT
This sequence comes from Podarcis melisellensis, assembly GCF_964234715.1. Lineage (NCBI taxonomy): Eukaryota > Metazoa > Chordata > Lepidosauria > Squamata > Lacertidae > Podarcis > Podarcis melisellensis. The sequence continues at coordinate 15,362,514 of NC_138537.1, forward strand.
TAGCTCCAGCAGACACCCAGGGAGTTTGACTGGCCAGCTTCAAAGTATTAAACAAGAACAGTGTCTTAAGTAATTAGCAGTGTTTGGCCGGTTCAGGCCTCTTTTAAAAAGCAGAAAAGGACTCTCACGCTGCCTTCTTCCACTTTTTCCGTCAGTGTTTCCACAGTTCCCGTTGTACAGGCCAATTGATACCGCCAATGGCCACAATATGCATTGGCCTCCAGCAGATTTGTCATAGGGTTAGAATCATGCCAATGTACGGCTGGCATGAACCAGAGCCATGTTGCGGAAGCCGCCATAATTCGCCCAACCGCAGTGGCTCAGAAAGAGTCGCTATAACTGTGCCAATCCCAGGGGCTGTGTGTACAGCCCCCACATGGAGACATGATCCCGGCTGGCTTGCCGCAATCTTCCTTCTTTGTGTGTTCAACCTGAAGGGAGCCCACACCGGTCCCCTACCCCATGCCCTACCTCACTACTTAATGATACACTGGTGTATCAGGCTAAGTTTGCTTCTCTGTAGGAGTTGAGCCCAGTTGGAGTCCTACTGTGATGCAGCTATCCAAGACTGACTGCTTGAACAGTGCACCCTTGTCTTGCTTCTTACACCAATTTCCCTTTGAAATCTCCTTGTGTTTGCTGGCTCTCCCCAAAGAGAAATGGGGCATTGGCATCCATCTTTGTAGAAAGATAATGTTTTTGTTTCAAGCCCAGGGGTGAGGCTGCTAAGCTGGTTCCAGCCACTTGCTCCCCACTACATTCACAAAAGGGGTAATAATTAAGTGTTGTCTCCAAAGCTGTTCCTACACAGAGTAGACCCATTAAATCTAATAGACATGGCTAACTTCAGTCCATTAATTTCAGTGGGTCTGCTCTTCGTAAAACTTAGTTGGATGCAACCAACTGGATTTTTATTTTTGCGTCTGGAATTTGCAGCCCTCTTTCATTAACCTCTAAGCAACAAATTACTAATTTACAGTCTTAGTAAATATTTCCATTAGCTAACTTAATAAGCCTAATCTATGCATAATGAAAATGAGTAACCTCAAACAATACACTTTGACCCCATTGTTTTTTCAAAGCCTTCCCTTCCAGCACAGACAAGCGTTCATCCCGTGGTCTCGCTTGCTGCTCTTGCAACGCAAGTGGCCTATTTTCAGCACCTTCCCTCCTGATAAAGCTTTTACCAAATGAATTGATGGCTGAATATTAGTTGACTCTGTTCACAACACTGGGATTTATGCAGACCCCACCAGAAGGCTAGTGCAGAGAATTGCAGCACTGGGCACATAATTGTTTATGTTGCCATCTTACTGACTCCTTTACCTAGGTTAACAAGAACACAACCGGGTGACAGTTTAATTATTTGAGAGTTTAATTATTTGAGCTCTGATCTTTGACCAGTCTTTTTTCTCCAGTTCCCACTCCCAGCACATATGAAAGAAAATATTCTAGTTCTTTCCACATTTCTAGTATCCCAATGAGTAATTCATATTAATCCTTTGTATTCTGACAGGTCGTGTACCATCTGCCCATCAGTTCATAACAATTTTCTCTTACTGTCTTTGTCAATGAAAATCTATGTGTGTTTTTTGCCAATTAATTTTTTTTATTGAATTTCACCATTTTGTTTAACAAACTGACATCAAATTTAGCATCAAATTTAATACACTTTTAAAAGTTGACTCCCCGCCCTTCTTCCATGGTGTTTTTATTCTCAACCTTTTATGCTGCATTATACTTTTATCTATTCCACAATTCCTTCATTACAATTAGAATTATTTTTCTTCCACAGTTCATATTTCAGTCCTGCCCGCGATTCCATTTAACGTGATATTTTCCAAATTGTCCAAATAAGGGTCTCATTCTTCCATGTGAAATTCATCACTTGATCTCTTCTCTTGCCCTCACCTTTGCCATTTCCACATAGTCCATTGTTTTCCAGAGGTATTCCCAGACTTCCACTGGAATATTCTCTCCAATGTTTTGTGCCTCTTTTATCATGTAATCCTTGATCATTTTGCTTGCCCTTTTCTGAACTCTGTTGGAGGTGCAGCATCCTTTTAGAGGTTAGGCATGCAGAACTGTACACAGCTGTGCTGACACAATCAATTTATATCACAGCCTTATGATAGTGGCAGTTTAATTTTCAGTTATTTTCCCCATTAGTGTGTGTGTGAAGTTAGACTTCATTTTGCCCCAATCTACATTTGGTGTGGGACACGGGTGGCGCTGTGGGTTAAACCACAGAGCTTAGGGCTTGCTGATCAGAAGGTCGGCGGTTCGAATCCCCGTGATGGGGTGAGCTCCCATTGCTCTGTCCCAGCTCCTGCCTACCTAGTAGTTCGAAAGCACGTCAAAGTGCAAGTAGATAAATAGGGAAGGTAAATGGCGTTTCCATGCACTGCTCTGGTTCGCCAGAAGCGGCTTAGTCATGCTGGCCACATGACCTGGAAGCTGTACGCCTACTCCCTCCCCACAACCCCAGAGTCGTCTGCAACTGGACCTAATGGTCAGGGGTCTCTTTACCTTTACATTTGGTGTACACTGAATCAGATTGTCCAGTTTACTGCCCATTCACTCACTTTGGAGCGCCTCACAATCCCTTGAACAATCCACTCCTTATTTTCCCTGCAGTCATGAACGCACAGAAGGGGAGCAGCGCCATGTGTTGACTGTGCCCCTCTAGACCAAGGTCTGAAGGTGGAACCGCCTGCACTTGTGGCAGGAGTTGCATGAAGTAGACCAGGCTCCCTTTCAGACCTTTGCAAGATGGTTGGAGGTCAGAGGGCCATAGCTGGCCACTGGAATGGTGGGAACATGAATTGTCAGTGGCCTCCTGATCTCCCTCCACACGTCAGTGCTCTATACAGAGATCTAGATACGTTTTAGCACAAGAACCTCGAAATTGACAAAAGCCAGGTGTGTCCATAAACTAGACACTTAAACCTGCAAAGGTGGTGGTGGTGGGAACCCAAGAGACATCTGCCACTACAGCGTGATATATTTCAAGATTTGTATGCTGCTTAGTCATCAAAACCTTTTAAGTGGTATACATGAAACAATATGAGATATACATTTAAAATACCTATTAAATCGGATGCTAAAAGCAAGTTGTTCAAAATGTAAGTAATCAAATAACTACATAAAAAAATAAAACATGTCAAAATCACATTTGGATAGGCTTGCCCTAAGAAACATGTTTTTAGGGAGTGCCAGAAACAGGCACCTGCCTAATAACATCAGTGAACAGGAAATTCCATAGCATATCAGAAACACTGATCCCTTGTAAGTGCAAATCAAACATTATGTGACACTTATCAAAGTACCAGATGTGCAGATCAAAGCTGTCTAGTGGGCATATATGGGGTAAGGGGATCCTTCAAGTTTTGATTTGTGTGTTTTTTTTCTGGAGGCAATTCTATACCTTAGTTAAACTGATAGAGCAGAGTTTGGCAATATGCCCAAGCTTTTACGCACATTTCAAACCAAGAGTTACTACTGAAGTATCAGAAGCCTCTCACATCGTACTAGTCCAGAACAATCTATCTTGGTAACAACAACAACAACATGGCAGTTACTGGTCAAAATGAGATGCTTTCAGAGAAAGTGCTCTGAGTGATCTGTCCTTTTCTTGTTCATTATCAACTTAACTTATTTTAATTATTAAGGCATGAATTTCTGTGGCACCAAAGGGAAAGAAATCTTTTCAAAGCTGTGCACATAAAATGGAAAGTTAAAAACATAAAAAGGCAAAGATCAGAAGAACATAAAAATTGGGTCACGTGGCCGGGTAAGCTTGTATAATAAATTATAATAATAAGATGGCATCTAAAGCTAAACACGGGATTGCTGTCTAATACACAAATGCAATGCATTCCACCGGTGGGTTTTTCCTAGAAAAATAGGTGCCAGAACTGACCAGGAAGTTGTTACAGTGTCACACTTTTTTACAACAAAAAACAATGTACCCTTCAGAACCCCCTGGAAAAAAAGCACTGCATTCCACAATATAGGCCTTACTGCTCCTTGTGGCTGCCACAGCGGACAGATAGCAAGGCTTCTCCAGCAGATTTCAAAGAATGGTCTGGGGTGTATGGAGAAAGGCAATCTTTGAAGTAGGCTATTGCCAAATTCTTTAGGGCTTTGGCCTGGTAGCATATTGACTTACAGCAGTCCAAGGTTCCTTGACATTTGGAGACTTGAGGATATCTTTTTTCTGCGCACCAAGAGCCATGGATAGATCGCTCCTATGGGAATGTCTTAAGGCTTGAAACCCTTCTTTTTCTCCCCCAAAACACCATTGGCCTTTCACAACTTTCCATGCAAAAGGAGTTCTAACCAATGAAGCTACAACGCCTGGGCAAAAACTCTTTGACTTGGGTCAGTTTTAAACTACTGCCTCTTTAGCTGGCTTCTTCTGTTCCCTATATGCTCCTTGTGTTTCTTCCTACTGCTGTAATGAGAGGACCACATTGGCGGGGGGGGGGACACCCACATCTATTCAGTACATCAAATTGAGCAATAACATTTCCAACTCAGTCAAGCCACTACCTGTAACTGCTGGGGACTGGTAGGATGAGTAAGAACAAGCTTCATGGCTAATGGCAGCTGCCACCAGCTCTTTTATGTCTTTGCTGTGGTTACCTTTTGAACCGGAAGCTTCTTATTAAATTATGTTGAAAACTTGAACCGCCTGCCTGTTATATATTTCTTTCTTTCCTTAATTGGTGAGTTTCAAATACACCATTTTAAATAGCTTTTGATGGGAACCTTTAGGTTGTTCGCAACCATCTGTTTTTATACAATTTGTAGAATTTCTCTGAGGAGAACAGAAGCTTAAACGTTCTTTTTCGGTGTTCCGCTTGCAAAAGTCGTAACTTTGTGATACAGAGAGCAAGGATGGGGAGAAACTCGATTCCGTTTCCACTTAAAAGCCAAACCTCCCTAATTCTGTCTTCCGGAAACAACACACAAAACTAAAAGCAGCCGTTCACTCTTTAAATTTTTCAATGCAATTCTCCAATCAAGTAATGTACAGTGGTACCTCTGGTTACAAAACTTAATTTGTTCCACAGGTCCGTTCTTAATCTGAAACCGTTCTTAACCTGAGGTACCACTTTAGTTAATGGGCCCTTCCACTGCCGCCACATGATTTCTGTTCTCATCCTGAGGTAAAGTTCTTAACCCGAGATAATACTTCTGGGTTGGCGGAGTCTGTAACCTGAAGTGTTTGTAACCCGAGGTACCACAGTATACGAAAATGTATAGGTTAGTGAAAATAGCATACAGAATGCATTGAATTGGCCAAAAATGTGTTGGCATATAGAAGAAGTGTACAGTATTAGGAGATAATTCACACTCAAATGCTGACAAATTTTCATGGGGACTTTTTTTTGGGTGGGGGTATCCACAATGATGTGGAAATCTGGAGAACTGAACATAAGATTGGAAAAACGAGAAACTGGTGGCTCATCCACTTTCTCTCGTCCTGCTGCTTCCCCCCAGGAAAACTGCTCTTTAGCACTCAGTTGGAGCAAACAGCAATTTGGGTTTTCTCTGGATTTACCGGTACATTTGCTCCGATTCGTCCCTAAAGAGTGGGTTTTCCCTGGGAAAGGAGTGGGGCAAGGGGGAATCCGCTCAGACCCATGCCTAGAAGGAAGCACAAGGCAAGCAGGACACCATGGACCCATGCTTTCTAGGCATAAGACCAGTGGAAGGGTAGACGAGCCCCAAGAGAAACCATCACTAATGGAGACTCAGACTTGCCCAGTACATGAGTCACTTGTATCATCTCACAGGCTAAATTTAGAGAATGGGCAGTCATGGTTAACATCGTCTCTCTCTCCTTGGCATGACAAAGTAGACTAGAACTGCCTGTTAGGAGCTCCTCAGTACCATCTTCCCTTTTATCTCTTCACCATGCAGGGGAACCTGTGTCCCTCCAGTTGTTGTTGCACTAGAATGCTCCTCAGTCTCAAATGGGCAGCGATGACAGGAATTGTAGTCCAGCAACACAGGCTCCTCATCCCTGTTGTAACAGTACGGCGGGGGGGGGACGACAGGTGCCAACAGGCTCTTCAAGCAACTCTCTGTCTCCAACATTCCCACTGGTGAGCCCTCTATGAAGTCTGGGCAATCGTGATGGGGACTGCTATATACAAGTAGGAACTTTCACATGGCCATACTCAGTGATCACATGGGGCTGGGTTTCTCTGAAGAGGTGTCACTAGATTGGGAGTTTCTCTTTCCCCACAAGCCAATAACGTGGAGCAGGAGTGGGGGCTATTGCAACACCCATCATACCATACGTAATGTAGCTTGGGGCGTTGGCAGTCGTTTTACCAAGCAGAGCATGTGGCTCAAAGGCAGCGGCAACTGGGGATCAACTCGCCATGCAAGTTACATAGGGAGATGCATTATACAGAGTCAGGCCATTGGTCCATTTAGCGCAGTGCTGTCTACCCTGACTGGCAGCAGCGCTCCAAGATTTCAGACCGGCCTCTCCCAACCTTACCTGAAGATGCCAGGGATTGAAGCTGGAACTTTCTGCGTGCAAAGGAGCTGCTGGGCCACAAAACTATAGCCCTTTTCCAGTTGAAACAACAGGAATTGCATTGTTGCTTTCAGCACCGCTGCTGCTGCACAGGAACATCAGCTCTCAGCAGCTAAGGGAAAGGCCAAAATGCCTCTCCCAAGGGTCAACCATTGCTGCTGGTGCTGTTGGCAGGGGAGAGGGCAACTACTGCCATTTGAGGAAGGGCAGAGACCAGCTTTCCATTGCCCCTGCCTTAAGGAACGTTTGATTTACACCATGTTTTATGATTCTGGCAAGATCCACAAAAGTAGCTCACAGGACAAGATTTTACACCCACGTGCACCCATACACATGGTTTGCTTTTCTTTAGATTATCATGAGTTATGATAACGTCCTTATTCCCATTACGGTTTTAGGAATGACAAGATGATCTGCAATTATGTGAATAACAGAACTGCAGCTATATGGTAAACCGGAGGGAGTACGACAAAAATAGGAAGCACGCAATGACTGCACAACTTGGACGGTAATCTCATTGCCCCCAAATCATCTCTTGTCTTATCTAACATAAGGGGACGCTGAGGGGCTGAGGAGCTTAGGTGGGTGTTTAGATGCTTTCCATTAAAGGGTTTTCAAGCTGTGTTTCTGAGCATCCTGGCTTACTTAGAAGCTGATCAGGGGCTTATCAGTGAGAGCACAGACAAGCTTTACTGAGAAACTCTCCAGCACTAACCACTGAAATATTATGGTGGTTCCCCATATGTAATTCAAAATAAAAGCAATACTAATCCACAGACGTTAGCCTGTGGTTTGTACATTGTGGGGAAGAACTTTGTTGGCGCAGATACAGTTCACAAGCTTTATCCCTGGGTTAGGCAAGCGAATTGGATCCGTCATAAACTATGCAGGACGAACAGGTCCTGTCTGTTCATTGGAGCAAACTGTAAAAAGGTAAAGGGACCCCTGACCATTAGGTCCAGTCATGGCCAACTCTGGGGTTGCAGTGCTCATCTCGCTTTATTGGCCAAGGGAGCCATCGTACAGCTTCCGGGTCATGTGGCCAGCATGACTAAGCCACTTCTGGCAAAGCAGAGCAGCGCACAGAAACGCCGTTTACCTTCCCGCCGGAGCAGTACCTATTTATCTACTTGCACTTTGATGTGCTTTCAAACTGCTAGGTTGGCAGGAGCAAGGACCGAGCAACGGGAGCTCACCCCATCACGGGGATTTGAACCGTCGACCTTCTGATTGGCAAGTCCCAGGCTCTGGTTTAACCCACAGGGCCACCCGCATCCCTCAAAGCAAACTGTAGGCCCCTTCAAATGCCACACGGGCAGAAGCTGCACTGTGGTTACTTCTCATGCCACCATCACGCCCAGGAAGGCATGGGAAGAAGACGCAATAATGGAAGGCATCCGAAATCCAATAGGAGAGAAGACACCACTGCACACTGATGACATGAAAAGCAGGGCCCCTGTCTTAGCGACATACCCAAAATATAAACTCTGGGCGGGGAATGGGGGGGACTTGGTTTCCCTTACAGTTGTGGAACATATTCCGGTGGAAGAAGACAATGCTATTTTCTCTTCTGCAGCATGAAGCAACACCTGATAGCAGCAGTTTTCTTCACAGCAAGCAGGGACATGGCCTAAAAATACCACACTTCGCACAGTTAATTTAGGTTTCCCAGTTGCAAAGCAGAGCGCTATATGCAATTAACGTGTTTAGTAGTGGGAAGGGGCTCTTTATCTTTCTTTCCCCCTTTTCACTTTGTTAAATGGTGCCTATATTTGGGGAATTTGTTTCGCCTCTCCCCTCTTCTAGCATCTGAAATGTAAAAAAAAAAAAATTGGTAGTATCAGATTCGAAGGTATTTAGCTTCTGAAGCCAGTGGTGTAAGCGGTTAGGATCAGGCTAGGATGGGGAAGGACTGGATTCCACACACACACACACACCCCGTCATATACCCCACTTGTGACCTGCTTGTGAGTTCCAGCAACTGGAACTCAGAAGCATGTGGGAGGTGTTAACAGAGAAATCTGAGGGCTCCCTTGGACAAAAAAACAAGGACACCGGCCAGGAATACCAGAGCAAAACAGCTTGGTCTTTATTGAAGACTGTCACGACAGGACTCCCACCTGCCACAAAGTGGAACAAGATGGAAGCCCCAAACAAAAGAGAACCCAAACTTTTATTAGCTGCTATTCCCCATGTTACACCCCCCCCAACTACATCACTCATACATCATGGTTACATCATGAAAGGGGAGGTCTGGTGGCAGTAATCTGAGCATCCTGGACCCTGCCCCATGGTTCTCCTTGCCCTCCACCAAATGCCCATCAAGTGTAACAAAAAAATATTTACATTTCCCTGTTTGCCAGCCAAGTTAATCACACCCTTTTGTCTTCATCTGGGTTTGTTATTTCTGGAATGGCTACCTGTCTGGCACTCAGGTATCAGGATGCCAGGGATTATCACTCAGGCAGAGGGGCTGCTGAGTAGCTGAGCTCACATGTCTATATGAATTTCTGAAGTTTTCTAGTGAGCCAGTACATAGATACATTTATCAGTGAATTCTTACATTTGGTATCGTGCAGCAAAGGCCCTCTGTATAGATAGGAAGAAACTGTGATGAAGTGTTTTGTGGGGACAAATCACAAAAGTCACAAAAGTGATTGTGCTGGTTTTGGTAGTGGGCTGCATGTGCATGATATCTGCTGGAGGGGCAACCCCCCTCGCAACCTATACATAAATTCCTGCAACAGAGGTAAAATACGCTGCCATCAGTAGTACCCTTTGTCTTGGTTATCACTATAGCCTCTCAGAGGGTCCGAGCCAGCTCCTCCCAGGCTTGCTAGGCCCACTGCCACTTTCACCCTGAAAAACCCACTCTCTAGCACCAAATTGGAACAAACACAATCCAAGGAAAACCCAGCTGACTCCGATTCGGTGCCAAAGATCAGGTTTCCCTTGGGGAGAGTGGCAAGCAAGCTTGTGGGTGAGCCCTCAATCACCACGGCACAGTAAGCCCTCAGTTTACATCTAGGGGGAGATAGACACAAAAGAGGGCAGGGAATTTCTGTAGTCATGGGATATTTTGTATTTGGCCACTTCTTATATAGGCTGCCATAGGCCTGACTTCCTCTGTTCGGTCCTGGGTCTGAGCTGCTTGGAGTGGGAGCTGAGAACTCATTTTGCAGAAGAAAACAATTTCCAAGAAGGACTTTTCTTATTTGAGACTGTGTTCCAAGAAGGCTCCCTGGCCCAATATTGTAAATAAGTGCAGCAAAGCTGTCCAGAAAAAGGCCCAGTGTCTGATCTGCACACCCCAGGGAAGAAATATTTTGACTGACTGGTGTTTTCCTGCTCTTAGGAGCAAACAGGAAGCAGCCTAACACCACCATTGCTCCATAAGAAGGCGATGATCCAAAGAACTCAAAAACACAGTGGGAAATAATTAATTACACTGGTCCTGAAATATCCCAGCCTTGTAAACAAGGACTGAGAATGTTTACTGCAAATGACAAAAGCTTCAGGTTTGGGGGGCAGTTCAGTCCTAAGAATCAGTAAAAAGAAAAGGGGGTAGGGAGTTTGGATTTACCTGTAAGGCCCTTTTATCAGTTGACCTGAACCCGTGTTCTGATAATAACAATGGCCAACCTATACTACAAAGGGACAGAATACTTGCTTTTATGGGGAATCAGCCACTGATTCTCCTAGTGTTCCATTTAAGCCTTATGGTACAGTCTGTTTGCTATTTCCGTAAGTATAGTAGAGTCAGAGGTCACTGACCGTTATATATTTTTACTCTTAAGAGCTTTTCATGGAGTTTACTGCCCCTTGCTGCCGCCCCCCACCCCGGTACAGGAAACTCTCCATTTGCACACATTCGGCATGTGTGCAACCACTAACACATGTGCAATTTTCGGCACCAGAAGGGGTTGGGCTGATGCACGTCTAGCTCATGCACATGGTACCTCAGGAACGCAAGCCCCATGCAAATGGGAAGTTGCCTGTATAACAAAATGCAAGCATATTTCAGGGTGGGAGAAAGCGGTACAACTTGAATGATACTGCAAAGACCGCATCTGGCTACCCATGTGGAGCCTTTGCAACCCGTCCCTCTCCACACTCCATGTGGGGTTTAAGACGGCCTATCAAAATGTGGCTTAAATGTGCATTAAATGCTACCTGCCTTGGCCAAAATTGTGTGGTCGATTCGCAAACAATTATCTAAGTGGATCACCAGGTGCAAGGTGGGTGGGCATGGCTGAATCAGCCTCATGGGCCAAATGGGGAGGCTTGCCAGACCTAATTTGGCCCGGAGGTTCCCTGCTGCTGCTCTGGATGCATCCTATCTCAAGAGGAATGCGTGCATACCAATCCATCCCTGCTGAAATAAGAGCATGGCAATGACAGCTGACAATATGGCCTGTCCTTAACACGCTGAGGGGAAACCCCACGAATGAAGGCAGCTGAATGCACATGACTATTGATTCATGCCATTTTCGCAACACCGATGGAGCCACACGAAAGCCATCGCTGAGTCACAAGGGGGACATTCGCCTAAAATCTTCCCAACAACATCTTGCACAAGGCAGATAATATTTCAAAGTCCTTATCTGGGGACGTGCCCTGGGATGCTGTTGTGCAGCTTAAAAGGGACCCAAAGTCCAAAAATCTTCCAGCAAATTAATCTTCTAGCAGCCAAGCCATAATTCCTCAAGGGAAATGGTGGGTAGTGGAGGAGAGGGGAGAGAAAGTCAATAGGCAGGTACGTGAAGGACAGGAGAGAACCATCTGACAGAGATCTTTTGCAAGAGAGGAAGAAAAGTACAGCATTACATCGAACAGCCAGCACTCAGCATTGTCTGATTCCGGGGTGGCCCATCCCTTTGGCACAGTGGGGATTAGCGATGCAAGCTGAATAATGAACAGGGACCGGTGAGAATAGTTAAGGATATTTGTTTGGTTAATTGCAGTTTGAAAACTGCCCCCAACATCTCCTGGAAAGGACACCCTGGAGGGTGTTTCTTGGAAAGGACATTGAACAACTGCTGTGGGCAGGAAACCCTTGTGAGACCATCTCTGGTGCCATTATAAAGGTGAAGGGACCACTGACCGTTAGGTCCAGTCGTGGCCGACTCTGGGGTTGCGGCGCTCATCATGCTTTATTGGCCGAGGGAGCCGGCGTACAGCTTCCAGGTCATGTGGCCAGCATGACTAAGCCGCTTTTGGCAAACCAGAGCAGCACACGGAAACACCGTTTACCTTCCCACCGGAGCGGTACCTATTAGTCTACTTGCACTTTGACGTGTTTTCGAACTGCTAGGTTGGCAGGAGCAGGGACCGAGCAACAGCAGCTCACCTCGTCACGGGGATTCGAACTGCCGACCTTCTGATCAGCAAGCCCTAGGCTCTGTGGTTTAACCCACAGCGCCACCCACGTCCCAATATAAGTGATTATAAGCCATTATAATTGATGCCTTTTAATCAATACATTTATTTTGAGTAGATGCAGCTGTAGCTTTCTGCGGGTAGCCAAGACAGCACTAAGCAAACATCACCAGGATCATTGCCTTTCCTCCCCCTCCTCCCATCTGCTCTGGAGGCTTTGTGAACCCTCTGATTTAGGGGATGCATCCCCCCCCATTCCTATTCAAGAGCCTCTGGCAGAAGTGCTTGGTATCATCTCCTGCTTGACCCTTCCAAAATGATGGAGAAATGTGGAGAGCGGAACGTAAGCTTGAAGAAAATTAGTAACTGAGGGTAACCAAAATGATGCATTTGTCATTCCTGCCTATGAGGAATGGTGGAAAGAGCTGGGTATGTTTAGCCCAGAGCAGAGAAGGAAGACGGGATAGCAGCCATGAAATAACTGGAGGGCTGCCATCCCAAAGATGCAGCAGATATGGTCTCTCATGCTCCGGAGGGCAGTAGAACCAGTGGGTGGGAACTGCACAGATTCAGATTTTGGGTAACAATTAGATGAGATCAGCTTGCAGTATCATCATCCAATGAATATACCACTTACATGTCAAGATTGCTTCTTAGAACTATAAAATCAAACCATTATTAAAATACACAGTAATATTAAAACATATCTAATTGAAATATGCAGTTAAAACAGTGGAAACAAAGTTAAAACAATAAAACCAGAATTCAGTTCAGGGGAATGCTTGCCTAAGCAGGAGCTGACAGAATGCCAATACTGATGGCATCTCTTGTGTTTCTGCAGGATGGCCTAAGCAACAACAGCACTGGTGTCACCAGTGAAAAAGCTCAACTCTGCATGACCACAGAAAGTAATCATCAGGCCACAAGGAAACTAACCAGGTTCCATTAGCTGATTGTAGTGCCCTTATTGGGCAATGAAGAGAAAGATGGTAACCTTGTCCAGAGTTATTTAGGGCTTTGCCGGCTCCCTCGGCCAATAAAGTGAGATGAGCGCCGCAACCCCAGAGTCGATCACGACTGGACCTAATGGTCAGGGGTCCCTTTACCTTTACCCTGAGAGAAGGGGCGCGAGAGTCGGAGATGTTCAACAATGGCACCGACTGCCTCAGGAATGTGATAGTTACATCATGCATTATGGATCCTGAATAGGAAGCTGGAGTACATGGCCATGAAATTCCCATCGTGGTGTACTTTGGGCTTTAAAATTTCAGCAGCGCTCTGTGCAACACCAAAATTCTGGGCAGGGGATTCTTGCTTTCCATTCTACATTATCATTGCAGTGCTCCTTGAGGTGCCCTCTCAGCTCAGCACCCTGAACAGGCAAACCTGTCACGCTCTCCTAAATCCACCTCTGATTCCCATTCAGCTGTGATTACGTGGCGTTTTTGTGTGTGCATTGACATTCATCTACACTCCAGAGTCCGGATCCAGCCACCTTCCCAGACAGAGTTTTAACATCTAGAGAACATGTGTGTCTCTTATCCGTGCAAATACACTAATATTTTTTTCAAAAAAATGCATCTTCAAGAACCCTACCTCCAAAAAATAAGGCACTCTTCCTGCAGTCAGTTCCTAGGAAATATAGACTGTTCCAGGTAAGCAATGATGGCAGGAGGAGTTTGTGTAAAGTGCAAATTCAAGGGAAGATGGCTGCGCTAAAAGCTCGATAGTCGAAAGAAGCCTCTAACATTGCCGCTTCCTGAGCTTTGTGCCCAGTGCATGTCTCAGTTAAAAAATATTGCTCCTGCCTGGCCATGCAGATCCAGCCGAGTTTATTGCTTGTAGTTTCCCGACTGTAGCAAGAATTAATAATCAGCAGATGAGAGAGCTCATTTACGGCGATCAAATTCCAATCGCAAGTACAGATTGAATCACAAGCTTTCCTGCCAAGTTAATATTTGTGCTAATAATGAAGTCCACCTCAAGGCCATCAAAGCTATTAATTTGATTTTGTGTTGTAAACTTTGGCTGTGCAGGCCACATCTAGTAGCCGCTGGGTGCAATCTCAGTTTTCCTCTGCAGCATCAAATACAGTAATAAACTAATATTATTAACTAGTTGAATACCTGTCAGTACATAGTACAGGCAATATGTGGTCTCTTCTTACAGAGGTGAACAGCTTCAACTAATTTCTGAAAAGGGAAGTAAAGAAGCTGGAATGGAGAACCACCATCAAAGCATGGACCTTCTCCCTCAACTCAGCGGGTGAGCACATAACAGGCATGCGAAATCTTCCAGGTTCAGTTCAGTTCCTGGCATTTCCAGGCCAAACTATGAAAGACCCCCGGTGATGAAAAGCTGGGTGTTGTTTAGGTTCTACAGATTCCAAGCAAATGTCCATCTTCCCAACAGCTGGACAAGGGCATCTCTGCTGAATAATGAAATGCCCAAGTCTGTAAGCGATGGTCAGGTTTCTATCTTGAGTTAAAGCCTGCAATATGTAATGGATATTTCCCGATGGAAGAAGCCTGAATTCTATCACTACTCTGTAGGCAAGTCTTTGTAGATGAATGATTAATCAAAGCTGCAAACAGTCACCCCATTATACCTTCTGCTATCGGGTTAATGTGGAGCAAACTCCAATAATGGTTCACTCTAATCAAATGGTGGTTGTCCGATGAGGCTCAAAGATACGCATTTGAGAATGTACAGAATGTGAATGTGACTTTACACTGAATGTCAATACCACAAAGACCTGGCATGTGCCCAACCAATACTAAAACTAGTCAACTGGAGACAAGAAGCAATCTGCAGAAGGTTGGCCACATCTCTTTAGGAGTAAAGTGATTTAGACCAGAAGTTGAATGAGTTGCGATCGCAGCTTCTTTCAAGGATCATCTTGAGGAGGAGCACCTCAGCTGGCTGAGTCGGAATGCCTATCTTCTTACATACCATGTGATCCGGGGGAGCACTCTTTTGGACTCCCAAGTCCCATGCTGGGTGGGGTTGATGGGAGTCATAGTTCAAAACACTGGGAAGGCACCAGGTTGGGCCTCCTGTCATTTGTCGTTCAAAATTAAATCTATGAGGCTAAGTAGATGTTATAGTGGTTGGCTCAGCTTCAAGTTGGGTCCCCACCAAAGATCTCCAGCCCACAGACATGCATGGCAGTAGACACTCCTAACTCTACAATGTGGGGCAAGGATGCCTTAAGGACTGCTGGATCCATTATATCCCAGCCCAATCACTGAGATTATCTAGAAGAGTGCTGCAAGTTGTCCCCCATTTTACAGAGGCCCAACTGACCTCAACCAGAAGTTGGGAATTTGGTGTCACTGATCCTGTGTATGCTCTGGAACACTCTTGCAGTAGAGGTTCAACAGACATCCTCACTATTCACTTTCAGGGCTCTCTTGGATAGTTTGGTCCTTGCAGAAGAATTTATAATATACTGGTGTATAAATAGATATATAATAATAATAATACTGTTCTTGGACCTTAGGAAAGGTGCTCTAGCACTCGGGTCCTGCTTGTGTGTTTCCTGTAGGCATCTGGTTGCCACATGAGAACAGGATGTTGGGCTAGATCCAACAGCTTCCTATATGTTCTTGTGGGTAAAATAACAAAAACAGCACCTATTGTTACACAAGCCTCTGATGCATGCTGTGTTTGACTTGTTTGCATTCATGGGTACCTTATTTTATTTATGATTTCCAAAAAAATATCTAGTTTAGCCCTGAGGCTGCTGTTTTAAGTAAACTTACTTGGGAGTAAGCAAAAAAAATTCCTTCCAGTAGCACCTTAAAGACCAACTAAGTTAGTTCTTGGTATGAGCTTTCGTGTGCATGCACACTTCTTCAGATACAGGCTACCTATCTGTAATTGGGAGTAAGCGTCGCTGAACTTGGTAGGACGTAGTTCTGGGGGCACCTCCAGACATTCCTCTTCTCGATTATTTGTGCCCATGCTGGTGGTTCTTAAACACGATTCCGCTTTCAATACAATTTGTGCCTGCAAACATTTCAGGGTGGACATATTGTTTTGTTTCCAGTCCATGCATCTTACTGCTTGAAATCCTGTAACTTTTTGTATCACAAATGTTCCGGTTTATTTTATTTTATCGGTCTGGCTTTTGTTCCAGGCGGCATTAATGCAATAACATTGGGGAGGCATCAGCGAACAATGGGTAAAGTGGAACAACGTGTGGACAGCTCAGTATAAATCCACCACTAATGTGCTATTATGGCACTGGTGACGTGTTGCAGAATATACAGCCCAAAAAATCCCAGTGTCGAGAGTTCTTGAGAGAGCCCTCCCAGGATTATCATGCATGCTTTGCAATGGAACATCCTAATCCCTTTGACAAAAACTTCTTTGCACCAGGAAAATCAGTTGGCATAACTGGAGGAGTGAACTTTTCTCTGCAGGTTAAAGTTTTACTTGCAACCAGAGCAAAGATTAGTCTTTAGCCAAGCACATTCTTTGGCATGTGGAAAGTACCTGACAGGCAGCATTGGTTGGACAGTGTGGATGTCCCATTCAAAAAAAAGAGAAATGTTTATTGTATGGGCATCCATCATGTATCTTCTCCGTCATCTTTGACTCATGTGAGACTTCCTCGAAGGACAGAGGCAAACACAGATTCAATCTCCCATTAAGAAAGGTGGTTGGAAGGTGGAGCGTTCTCTGAAGCTTGCCGTGTTTCATCATGATGACCAGTCACTGAGACAAAAAGTGGAAAATTCTTGATCGTGCCGGTGGAGACCAATGAAACTGCTGCCAGCCAGACCAGACCAGATCAGTGCTAATGACCTGGAAGAGCCACGTCAAGCTCAGTGCCTGTAGCTAATTGTGTACTGCAAAGATTAATCGTGTCCCCAGACAAGAAAACAAGAGTGGGTGAGCTGATAGGAAAATAGTGCCTTCCTAGGATTCCTCTAAAAAGAAGATGCACTGGGAAAGCACTAAGAAGAATTCTGAATGCTGTTCACAGTCATACAGTTATATAGATTTAATATGTATTAATACGGCCACTGCAGTTAGACATCGTAGTTCTAGGCATCTCGAATACATTTGTAAAATATGATAACTGTGGTCCTCTACTAACTTGTGGTCCTCTACTAACTTTTACTCAGAGAAGACCCACTGGAATTAATGAAAATGACTAAGGACGCAATCCTAAACCCAGATTCGGCAAGGTGAGTGGGGCTAGGATCCAATAGATCTATGGCTGAGCTGGAAGGCTCACAGTCCAACCAGGCTAAGGTAAAGGTAAAGAGACCTCTGACCATTAGGTCCACTTGTGACCGACTCTGGGTTTGCGACGCTCATCTCGCTTTATTAGCCGAGGGAGCCGGTGTACAGCTTCTGGGTCATGTGACTGGCATGACTAAGCTGCTTCTGGCGAACCAGAGCAGAGCACGGAAACGCTGTTTACCTTCCCGCTGGAGCAGTACCTATTTATCTACTTGCACTTTGACGTGCTTTCGAACTGCTAGGTTGGCAGGAGCAGGGACCGAGCAACGGGAGCTCACCCCGTCACGGGGATTCAAACCACCGACCTTCTGATCGGCAAGTCCTAGGCTCTGTGGTTTAACCCACAGAGCCACCCGCATCCCCGCGCCAACCCCGTCATCACTGTAACTCCCCAACCTTGCCTTGGCTGAAGATGCACCAGCATATTTCCTCCATCCCAGCCAGGATTGAGGTGACTGAGCCACGGAAAGCAGAACAATACATTTGGCACCAGCTTGGCTACAAGTGTCCTGGAAGCAAGGCTCCATCCAACCGTCATAGGGGCTCCACTCTGGATCTGTGTAAGTTTTACTCCTTAGCTTTTTCTTCTCCTGAAGATGCCCCACATGGCAGTGGAGGTTTAGAGCCAGAGTTTTCCATCTCCCAGGTGGGCTTCCCAGGTGGACGAGCCCCATCTGCCCCTCACTTCTCTCTACAGCACATGCAGATATCATACCTTCTTGACCGTTGGACCTACTGTTGGTCAAGTCCACTCAATCCACTGGAGCCTGTCTTCACATGCAGGAGAAGTCCCCACTGAGGGTTCAGAACCAATGGCTACCCTCACCTGGTTTAGCATTTGTAGAATGCTCTTCCCAGCTCAGCTGGAGCTCAGCCATAGCCAAGCCAAAACTGGCTGATCCAAGCCCAGTTTGAGTCCCCCAGAGGAGATGCTCTGGGCTGGCAGCAGGGGAAGGACCACAGAAGAGGGACTCAGGTTGAATCCTAAGCCCGTTCAGTTCATTCGTGTGACCTGGAAACCTGGCACAAAGACCAAAGAACCCTGTTTTAAAGGCTTGTTTTTCCTCTGCCAGGCTTAGGCAGAGCAGATGGCAGCCACCCCACTGAGGAATGGGGTTTGGGTCTGCTGTAACGTTTATACATGTTAATTTACACCGCCTTGCTTTAGGCCTGCTTCTTGTGAGTAGGATTGCTCCCTGACTTGGGAAGAGTGTTATCAAGCAGAGATTATCTTCATCGGGTGGTGTTAACCATAAATATTTGATCTTCTATTAAATTTATTAGAGTGCACTATGGACTGGACTTCGTAATAAATGGGTTTGGCTCATGGAGCAGGTACATTTTTGGACGCTGGTAGTGCAAGCCTCTGCATGTCTACTCAGATGTAAGCTCTGCTGAGTTCAGTGGGACCTACCCCCAGGTAAGATAGCAGCAGTTTTCCCAAGCCGAGGTTCGTAGCGTTTCTAGATAGCTCAGTTGGCTAGAGTGTGGTGCTGATAACGCCAAGTTCGCAGGTTCGATCCCCTTACAGGAGGTTGGACTAGATGAATCTCAGGTCCCTTCTAGCTCTACAATACCATGATTCTATACAGGATGCATTTTGAGAGACTTAATTACCCTGGCCATAATACCTTACTAACTCTGCACTCCAGCAGTTTTTGAAAAACAGTGTTATTTTGATTGGATCAATATCTCTTTGTGTAAGATGATACCCGCTTTTTTGACTTGTTAGGCAAAATGCTGCGGTAGCCAGTTCTTAGCTACACATGCAGTTGTATTCCATTCAGTCTGGTTAGGAGTTCTGTATAAGCTGAATGCCTGCATACTGCAAAAGTCTGGCTGGATAACAAATTATCACTTTATTAATATAGAACCATCTTCCCTGGCATGTCCTCCTCCCTGCAGAACCTTTTCTGTTGTGGAGACCCCTTATGTTCCTGCCAGCTTATGTTGACTTGTCATTTAACCATAGATCCCCACTCCTAGGGACCGAGGGGTTTTACCCCCCCAATAAAATATTTGAGGGGGCCAGTTGATTGGCATAGCCATTCAAATGATGTGCATGCACTGCATCATATGCGCGATTTTGCCGGCGGGGCTTACCTGCCCCACCCCATATTTTATTCACATTGGCACCCCCACATTTAACGTGTCCTTTGGTTAATTGTGGGATGTGGTTGGCACTGTAGGTTAAACCACAGAGCCTAGGACTTGCCAATCAGAAGGTCGGCGGTTCGAATCCCTGCGACGGGGTGAGCGTCCGTTGCTCGGTCCCAGCTCCTGCCAACCTAGCAGTTTGAAAGCACATCAAAGTGCAAGTAGATAAATAGGTACCACTCCAGCGGGAAGGTAAACGACGTTTCCGTGTGCTGCTCTGGTTCGCCAGAAGCGGCTTAGTCATGCTGGCCACATGACCCGGAAGCTGTACGCTGGCTCCCTCAGCCAATAAAGCGAGATGAGCGCCGCAACCCCAGAGTCGGTCACGACGGGACCTAATGCTCAGGGGTCCCTTTACCTTTACCTTGGTTAATTGTGGCAGTCATGAGCCACTTTGGGTGTTCCTTGTGAACAGAAAAACAGAATCTGTGTGCTTTGAAATAAAGAACCTGTCTTGTCTCTCTAATTCCTTGTCTCTGAATGAAGGTCTAGCATGCGACACACTCGCAAGTGAGCATTCCAGCCCACTTAGGTGGGCTTATCGATGTGCAGTCCCCGTGCCCTTTGCACTTTTCCTATTTTAACAGCCGGGGAAAAGAAGGTAAACACTAAGGAGTGCTTGGGTTTTTCATTAACATTCAAGTTGATTAATTCTATCCTCCCTGGCCACAAATAAGCTTTCCCCACAGCCCTCCCCACATCGCCTCTTTCCAAGTTTCCCTCCTCCTCCTCCTCCTCCTCCTCCCCCTCCTCCCCCTGAGGGGTTATAAACGTCCTAAGAATGGCTATCTTTACACAGTTCTCTATGTGACAAGCTCAAGTCGAGGTGAGGGGGACATTCTGTTGCATGCCTTCCTTTTGGCAAGTGACTACCCCGAGCTTTTCTGGGTTACGTGGATCAGTCGGAGAAGACGGAGGTGATGGGAAAGAAACCGAAGGACGGACTAATGAAGGTAACACTGATTTCAAGATCGCGCAAGGGCTGGTAGCTCAGTGGTAGAGCATCTCAGCATCTCCAGGTATGCCCACGAGATCCTTGCCTGGCACCCTAGAGAGCCTCTGTCAGTCAGTGTAGATGGTACTTAGCAACATGGACCAATGTTCTGACTCGGTATAGGACAGCTCCCTTTATCCCTATGATACTTCCAGATGGGAATTCATGTTTCCCGTATCTGAATTAGCTAATGACACCTTTATTATGGAAGAAATGGCAAATAATGAAAACAGGAAGAAGAGGGGAAAGGTGGTTTTTGTAACTGCAAGGGGAAATGTCAAGAATAGCGAGGAATCTCTATGCTTTGTCACTTAAGATTGAAAGCTACAAAACAGAGGAAATAATGCATTGTATCTTATTCTGAATCTCTCATGGATAAAACATGCTGTCAATAGATTTTACACAAAGGGCTGCTCTGGTGAATTTGATGCATATCAAGCATCCTCTTTTCATGACAACTTTTTTTCATTCTGCTTTGCACATTTCCTCTGTTTAGCAAATATGAAATGTGATGTTTGTTTGGTTGAGCCAGTCAACAACATTCTAAACACTTCCATTTTGTAGAGAAATAGTAAACTGTATCAGCCCACTTGCTTCTTCGATTGGATTGAATATGTTCCCTATCAATCAACAGCCTTCAGCCTAGATCCTAGAATTGTGTAGTGGAAGAGAGTCAATATTTTTTATTATTCTTGTTATTACTATGACCCACCTTCCACCAACAGGTCCTAGGGCGGGCCACAACAATTTTAAAACTACAGAAGTTAAAACACATTACGTTCGCAAGAATAGGGTGGACCCTGAGAGACCCTGAGAGAGCCAGTGTGGTGTAGTGGTTAAGAGAGATGGACTCGTAATCTGGTGAACCAGGTTCGCTTCCCCGCTCCTCCACATGCAGCTGCTGGGTGACCTTGGGCCAGTCACACTTCTCTGAAGTCTCTCAGCCCCACTCACCTCACAGAGTGTTTGTTGTGGGGGAGGAAGGGAAAGGAGAATGTTAGCCGCTTTGAGACTCCTTCGGGTAGTGATAAAGCGGGATATCAAATCCAAACTCTTCTTCTTCCTGAAAACACATCTTGGGTGCCGAAGGCCAGGATAAAGATTTCAGCCAACAACCCGAAACCACATGTGATGCAGAGCTGGAGAACTTGTGGCCCTCGAGATGTTGTTGGACTACAACTCCCATCAGCCTTGCTCACTGTGCTGTGCTGGCTGAGCCTGATAGGAGTTGTAGTCCTATGACGTCTCGAACTATGACATGTTCCTCAGCTCTGTGTTACAGCTATAACTGGTTCCCCCAGACATTTTTTGTTTTTACTTCAAAGTAGATGCAAGTCGCTCAGAACTTGACTGGGTGTCTTTTTTTCTTTCTTTTTTTAAAATATAAAATCATAGCTTTAATGCAGGTATTTTTTTAACAACATAGTTTGACGATTGCTAAAATATGTTACTTGTACTTTATTTGTATTTTTTATTTTTTTCAAATGCTTTTTATTGAGATTTAAGAACACCAACACCAACCAACAAAAACATCAAGTCTTATTACATATATCCTACTTTATGCTCCATAGAGCCATTGACTTCCGTCCTTCTTGACTGGGTGTCTTTTATGCTTGCCTCAATGCCTTATTTATTCATTTATTTACATTTACATCCCATGTTTCTGCAAAGGAGCTCAAGGTGGCATACGTTGTCCTAACTTCCTCCCTGTTTTATCCTCACAACAGCCCCGTGAGGTAGATTAGGCTGAGAGACTGTGACTGGCCCAAAATTACTCAGTGAGTTTCCTGGCTGAGTGGGGGTTTAGAACTCCTGTCTCCCAAGTCCTCTCCCAGAACGCTAACCACTATGCCACACTGGCTGTCAGATTTTCTCAATCTTAACCCCCTCTGAATTGATATTAGTTCCACAATGGGGGATATAATGGGTGGTATTCAAGTTGTACTTAGGGTAGAGCCACTGAAATTAATAGACCTAACTTGGTCAGTGCTCATTCCTTTCAGTGGTTCTACTCTGAATAAAACTTAGTTGACTACAACCCAATATATTTCTTTCCTTGTGTGACTAAAAGCAGCTTTTGTGGTCTGGCTCTACAGCAGTGTTTCCCAAATGTGGGTCTCCAGCTGTTTTTGGACTACAAATCCCATCACCCCTAGCTAGCAGGACCAGTGGTCAGGGATGGGGGGAACTGTAGTCCAGCTGGAGACCTACGTCTCTACTGCTCTACCAGGGAAACGGTACAGTGATGAAGCGATAACACCCTCTATCCCAGAGCCGTTGCTTTGATCAACTCTTTATTGGGGTGGGGGGCATCCAGTCATGGCTCTCCTGCTTGGGGGAAGGGAGGACTTCCAGCCCATATGCTCAGTTAAACCCACCTGCTTGACACCTGACATTATGCACGCCTGACCTAAGTAGTGGGGCAGGTGATTGTTGGGTCTTCAAAGCACAGCACAGGGCTCATTGCAAGGACTGAGGATCAGCTGAGGTCAATGGCTTGTATTCAAAGGGCTTCCTCTTGCACTTTAGGTACAACCTGCTTTTTCTGCAGAAAAGGAAATACTCTACTTTTACGAGCATTTCCAGCTGCACAGAAAAATCAATCAGCTGATTGTTTGTTACAGGGAAGCCCTTTGAAGGCACGTTCCCAGTGCCTTCAAAGAAAATTGCCAAAACTTCAACAGTTACCGTGACCTAATGTGAACTTTGGCAGGTGTCAGTCAGCTGGTGCCGACATGACATCAGGTGATTGATAGGTGGGGTGGCGCCACCCACCTGTCTCCTGGGTGGATGTGGGAGGTAACATATAGTTTGCCCCTGGGGGCTGGTTCGCATGATATGATTTTTCTGTTTTTATTATTTCCAAGATAAAACTTTTTTTAAAAAAAAGCGCAAATCATCACATACAAACTTGAGCCAATAAAGATATCACGGGCAGTGATTCCCAAGCTTCTGGCGAGGTCACAAGTCTCAACTCAATCTTGAAGAAGAGGTGACCTGCCATGTAAGTTTAATTCAGAGTACAGCCATTGTAATGAATGAAATGAAGTTGGGAATCTTCATTAATTTCATTGGGTTTACTCTGAGTAAACTCGAGTTGAATTGTACCCAAATTGTATTGTTCCTTTCTGCTCTGACTTGGCGATTCATAAGGATGCATAACTCCTGAGAGTCAGTGTGGGAGGTTGTCTACAGCAGTTTTCATGCTCTGTTGTCGTGAAATGCACCTCAAGACACACACACACACACACAAAGGATTTCTGGGCAGACATTTGTTGGGAGCAGGGGACGTATTTTGTGTTCTCATTTTGTAACTTTATGCTATGAACCGCCCTGTGATCGTCGGATGGAGAGCGGTATACAAATTTAATAAATAATAAGAAATGATGATGATGTTGATGATGGAGATGGTACGGCAGGATCTGGTGCTGCTCTTAATCTGGACCTTCCTGTGCACTTGTTTTGCAACCCAGTAATATCTGCCCCACTTGTTTCTTTGTAAGTGAGGGAAAAGGCTACATCCATGCTAAGGCTACAGTCCTATGCAGACTTTTCTTGGAGTAAGCACCATAGAACACCGTGTAGGTTACTTCCGAGTAAATGTGCATACCGTTTACTGAATTTTATGAACTCACTGTTTTACTCTGGTTGGAACTGTATGTTTAGTGTTTGTTTGTAATGGAATTGTATATTGGTTATTAAAATGAGGTGGCTTGAGGAAGTTATAGTCCTGAAAAGGGCTTAGAAATACCTGAGGGGTGTTTTTGGTTTTTTTGGGGGGGTACTTCTAGAAATCCAGAGCAGGAACCAAAAAATGGAGAATAAAATTCTTCACCCTGGGAAAAAAACCCAATTTTTAAATTTTTAAGTTGTTTATTATTATTATTATTATTATTATTATTATTATTATTATTATTATTATTTGAGGGCAATATGGGGCCGTTCCTGGTATGCAGGACAGTTGGAAGATGAGTAACTGTTCCTTCGTCTTATGGAACCTTGGGAAGTATTATTTTGTGATGAAAGAGGCAGAGAATTCTCAGCTCTTACCAATCTGTAGTTGCGGTGATTCCGTTGGGAATCCTCCCAACAGTGGAAGGATGGCCGTTTCACAGGTATAAAACTTTAATTGATTTGTAGTATAGCTAGAACCTTCTCAATCTCATTTTTATCTCTTGTGATATGTGCTTTCTGGAAATGGATTTTTGCTGTGCTAACTAAAAGATATTCAACCTCTCTCTCCCATCCTCTCAGGCTGAATTGTCTGCCTATTTGTGATGGCCTGTAGAGTTAGGAGATTCTGCAGTAGCGGCTGGTGGGGTCGGTGGGTCAGCAGCCCTCACCTGGCCTCCTGACAGCAGAGTCACTACAGCTTACCAGGAGGGAGATGAGGAGGGACAATGTGGCAGGAAGGCCAGGGTAGTCCAAATGCCCCAACAGGCACACCTGTCTGGGTCCACTGGTGCGTTTGCACCATGCCAATGTCCCCACCATCTTGCCTCTCCCCGTCTTCATTCTGGTATGCAGCAGTGGCTCAGCTGTTGAGAGGTCAGGTTAGCTAGCAATAGAATAATAATAATAATAATAATAATAATAATAATAATAATAATAATGTGATCAAACATTAAAAACTTTCCTAAACAGGGCTGCCTTCAGGTGTCTTCTAAAAGTCAGATAGTTGTTTATTTCCTTGACATCTGATGGGAGGGTGTTCCACAGGGTGGGCGCCACTACCGAGAAGGCCCTCTGCCTAGTTTCCTGTAACCTCACTTCTCCGGGCTGAACAATGGGGGTGGAGATGCTCCTTCGGGTATAATGGGCCCAGGCCGTTTAGGGCTTTAAATCTCAGCACCAACCCTTCAAATTGTGCTCAGGAATGTACTGGGAGCCAGTGTAGTTCTTTTAAGATTGGTGTTATGTGGTCTCGGCGGCCGCTCCCAGTCACCAGTCTAGCTAATTGTAGTTTCCGGGTCACCTTCAAAGGTAGCCCCACGTAGAGCGCATTGCAGTAGTCCAAGCAAGAGATAACCAGAGCATGCACCACTCTGGCGAGACTGTCTGCAGGCAGGTAGGGTCTCAGCCTGCATACCAGATGGAGCTGGTAGACAGCTGCCCTGGACACAGAATTGACCTGTGCCTCCATGGACAGCTGTGAGTCCAGAATGGCTTCCAGGCTGCGCACCTGGTCCTTCAGGGGCACAGTTACCCCATTCAGGACCAGGGAGTCTTCCACACCCAACCACCCCCTATTCCCCAAAAACAGTACAGATTGTGTATATCCCCCCTCCTTTAAAATCTCCATGCAAACTTGGATACATAATCATATTGTGGAGCTGGGAAACTGGACAGTAATTGTCACTATTGTGGGAGGAGACGCCATGATGTAAGATGGGGAGCCTGTGAGCCTCCAGATGTCGTTGAACTACAGCTCCCATCATCTGTGGCCATTGGCTGTGCTGGCTGAGGCTGATGGGAGTTGTAGTCTTGTAACATCTGGAGAGACGCAGCTTCCCCAGCTTTGTGTTGGAGCCATGGCTGGATCACTAGACATTTTTGTGGCTGTCCTGTGCTGAGAACTTGACTGGCTCAGTGAATAACAATGGGAGGTGGGGCCTTTTGTGCTTTCCTCAGCGTCGAATCTTAATCCCCTCTAAATTGCTATTAGTATCACGGGGAAAGGGGATAATATATTTTTTCCTCATGGAACTAATAGTCGCTTTGTGGAGTATTTGGACTGGGAAGGAGCGAGTTCCATAGTTTGACTACGCATTTTATCTGTCCCCAATCTTCCAACAGTCAGCTTCTTTGAATATCCAAGAGTTCTAATGTTGTGAGGGAGATAGAGAGTGTCTTTTGTTGTTAAGTGTTTTTGAAGCCTTCCTCTCCCCACCTCCAACCAATCATCATTTGTCATTCCAGTTACGAAAACTAAACTGTCCTCAAACCAGGCCTGTGACACCCACCCACCATACACAGAGTTTTAGAGAGGGCTGGTTTTCTTATTTTGAGTGTCTGGGCTGATGTGTCTACCTACATGACACTGTATGTTGGGGACTGATGCATAGTAGAACAGGGGGGCATCCATGAGCTGTGGGGCATGTCAGCAAAAGGGAGGCAAAAAAGAACAAAATATTCATTGACACAGATGCGAGCCAAAAATCTCGTTTCCCTCCTTTTGTGCAGCTTCCCACATGCTCTTCTTTTTACACCCAGGTTTTCCTTTCTCAAACTGGACGAAGATGTCCAGATTCAGTTTCTACCCAATACTCCTCCTTCCTGTCTGGATTGGAACGTCTCCACATTTCCACATCAATTTGTGATTTGGTTTTTCAGTCCTCGCAGAAATTTATCAGTATTTCAGTGCAATTTACGCATTTTTGCAATGCAATTTCCTCCTAGCATAATACCTGTTTGCATATTATTTTTATTCATATATGCACTTACATGCACATGTAACACTAGTATATGTATTTTTGTACACATTACTTGGTTAGAGAGCTGCATTGCAAAATCAGGAGAACTCTTTGGAAGGAGGACTGTGTTTCAGTTTGCATTTTGTTTCAGATTTTGTGTCAGATAAAATACAGTGGAACCTTGGAAGCTGAACGCCTTTGAACACAAACGTTTCGGCTCCCAAATGATCAAAAACCAGAAGTGATTGTTCTGCTTTTCGAACGATTTTCAGAAGCCAAAAGTCTGGCACAGCTTCCCCAGCTTCTGATTGGCTGCAGGACGCTCCTTCAGCCAATTGGAAGCCGTGCCTTGGTTTTTGAACTGTTCCGGGAGTCAAACGGACTCCCGGAACAGATTAAATTCGATAACCAAGGGTACGACTGTAACCCTTAAATGCAACTGAATCAGATTTCACCCCATGTTTAGATGTCATTAAAGGATAGCATTTTTGTTTTTGTTTTTATCTTTCCATTTATTACTATTGCATTATGGCTGACTGTGGAAATTTCTGCCTCAAGGGCTAAGACCACTGATCTGGTACTGGGTCCCATTACGGACGTTGATTTGTGTGAGATGGGGCCAGAAGTTGCACCTCTATCTCTGACAACAAAATGTCTTGGGCTAGTTTGGGGGTGGATCTACACACACGGGAAAACCGCTATAAATAAGTTAGCAATTCGATTGTTATAAAAAAAGGGGGGAGGACCCTATGCGAAATTGTGTATAAAAATTTCCTGCTCTCTGGTGCCATCTGGTGTTACATGTTTATAGTGCATTCAAACTGTTGTTTCTTTACTAATGTAGCTTGAGTCCCTGGTGCTGTGGTTTGGTCATCCACAAGGACACATGCATCATGGAGGGGGATCAGTGCAGGATGTTACCTCTAACAAGTTGGGCTGGCAGTCTTGGAACGCACCTCAAGACATTGCACCTGTGTGTTGTGGGGGGCAGGGAGCAAAGGTGTTTGATTTTGATTTGCAAAGTTCCTGTAAAGGTTTCTTAGCACACCCTGGTTGGAGGCAGATGTTGCCATTAATCTGGACCTGCCTGTGTACTTTGCTTCAGCACCCCAGTAATATCTGCACAGCCTGTATCTTCATAAGTGAGCAAAAATCACTATACCCAGGCTAAGGGAACTGCCCTCTTCAGACTTGTCTGGGAGTAGTCCCATTGAACACAGTGGGGATTACTTTTAGGAAATGTGCGTAGTCTTGCACTACATGCGGTGAATTGAATTTTAAGACCTGGGGTTTTTTTTGTGATTGGAACTTTATGTTTTGCAGAGTTGGTGCGACGCTTTCTGGGCAGAGGCTGGTTGGGGATGGGAACAATATTGCAGGAGCTGGTGTTGCTTTTAATCTGGACCTCCCTATGTGCTTCTTTCTGGACCTCAATAAAATGTGCCCAACCTGCATCTTTGTGAGCAAAGATTACTATACCTACCCTAAGGCTACAGACGTTTCTGAGAATAAGCTCCACTGAGCACAACGGGGTTATGTCTGAGTAAATGTGCATGAGATTTGTTGGGTTTTATGAACAGGTTGTTTTATTGTGATTGGAATTGTATGTTTCAGCCTTTGTTTTTAATGGAATAGTATATTGGTTATTAAATTGCCACTTGTCCAGTTTTAATTTTAATTTGTTTGAATTAATTGTAGGATGTCTCTTAATTTACTGGTCGCTTGTTTTTATGCATTGTCTTACTTGTATGATATTAGCCGCTCTGAGCCTGGCTTTGGCTGGGGAGGGCGGGATGTAAATAAAATTTGTTGTTGTTGTTGCTGTTGTTGTTGTTGTTAATTTGTCTAGGGAAGGCTACAGTTTTGAAAGGGGCTTTAAAAACACCTGGGTTCTTCTCCCTTCATTTTTGAGGAAGGCACTTCTGGAGACCCAAGGAGGGAACCAAAAAAATAAATAAAACCCCAAATCTCACTTGAAAATAAATGGATTAGGGGCTGTTCCTGGTAAACAGAGCAGAGGGAAGATGCACAGTTGTTCCCTCGTGTCATGGAACCTTGGAGAGTATTGCTCTGTGATGCAGCAGGCAGAGAATTCTCAGCCCTTAACAGTCCGTAGTTGCCATGTTTCTGTTGGGAGGCCTCCCAACGGTCAAAGGATGGCCGTTTCACAGGTATAAAAAAAATTATCGATTTTTAGTATAGTTAGGGCCTTCTCAAGCTAATCTCTTGTAATATATGCCTTCTGGAAATTGATTTGTCCCCCCTGTGCTAAGTAAAATATATTCAACCTTTCTCTCTTCTCAGGCTGGATTGTGTGCCTGAACTCTGTCCATAATGGCCAGTAGAGTTATGAGTTTCAGCGACACTCGCTTGCTGCTACTTACTGGGAGGGAGAAAAGGGGGAGATGGTAATGTAGCAGTGACGGCGGTGAAGGTCCTGTGTGAGTGTCTGGAGGCGGTCGGAGGATGGATGGCGGCTAACAGATTGAGGTTGAATCCTGACAAGAGAGAAGTACTGTTTTGGGAGGACAGGGGGCGGGCAGGTGTGGAGGACTCTCTGGTCCTGAATGGGGTAATTGTGCCCCTGAAGGACCAGGTGTGCAGCCTGGGAGTCATTTTGGACTCACAGCTGTCTATGGAGGCGCAGGTCAATTCTGTGTCCAGGGCAGCTGTCTACCAACTCCATCTGGTACACAGGCTGAGACCCTACCTGCCTGTGGACTGTCTCGCAAGAGTAGTGCATTCTCTGGTTATCTCCCGCTTGGACTACTGCAATGCGCTCTACGTGGGGCTACCTTTGAAGGTGACCCGGAAACTACAACTAATCCAGAATGCGGCTGGGAGAGGCCGTCGAGACCACATAACAGGTCTTGAAAGACCTACATTGCTCCCAGTACGTTTCCGAGCATAATTCAAAGTGTTGGTGTTGACCTTTAAAGCCCTAAATGGCCTCAGCCCAGTATACCTGAAGGAGCGTCTCCACCCCCATCGTTCGACACAGGGATCCAGCGCCGAGGGCCTTCTGGCGGTTCCCTCACTGCGAGAAGTGAGGTTACCGGGAACCAGGCAGAGGGCCTTCTCGGTAGTGGCACCTGCCCTGTGGAACACCCTCCCATCAGATGTCAAGGAAATAAACAACTACTGTATCTGACTTTTAGAAGACATCTGAA
Organism: Podarcis melisellensis; assembly: GCF_964234715.1. Taxonomy (NCBI): domain Eukaryota; kingdom Metazoa; phylum Chordata; class Lepidosauria; order Squamata; family Lacertidae; genus Podarcis; species Podarcis melisellensis. The sequence goes on from NC_138537.1 coordinate 15,392,442, forward strand.
GGCAGCCCTCTTTCAGGAAGTTTTTAATGTCTGATGTTTTATTGTATTTTTAATATTTTGTTAGAAGCCTCCCAGACTGGCTGGGGAAACCCAGCCAGATGGGCGTGGTATAAATAATAAATTGTTGTTGTTGTTGCAGCTACTGCTGTTGTTGTTGTTACAGCAGGGAGGCCAGTGTGGTGCAAATACATCAGCAGGAGTCCCAGATTTGCTCTGCCTTGGCATTTGTTCCATGCATGGGCAGCAAATGTCACAAAGTAGTGCAAACGTCGTTTTCCAGCAGTCTACTTAGGTTGCAAGAGTTCTAGAGATCTGAGAGCTTGTTCATTGTTTTGTGAAATCTTTCCAGGGTACGGGCTGTCACTACCCTTTTGGGATCACATCCAGGCCCAAAATTAAACCACAGTTTCTCAATTTGGATGAAAGGAGGTGAAACCCTGGCTATGACACGTGACAGAAGTAAGAGGAGCTCAAAGTCAGGGCCGGCCCAATATATTTTGGCACTTGAGGCCAAACTACAAAATGGCGCCCCCTCCCTGCCAGGGGAGAAGGGGTGAGTGAAGATTAACATCAAGAACAAGGGGGGGGGGACTAAAGATCTACATCAGGATCTGCCACCCCTCTGGCTCCTGATGCCTGAGGAGGATGGCTCACTTTGCCTCCTGGGTGGGCCGGTCCTCCTCAAAGTGGCATACATGGTTCTCCCCTGCCTCATTTACTGCCCACAACAGCCCTGTGAGGTAGGCTAGGCTGAGAGGCAGTGACTGGTTACCCAGTGAGTTTCATGGCCAGGTCTCTCAGGTCCTACTCCCAACAATCCAATGACTACATCACACTGGCTCTCCTATGAAGTCATATAATGAGCCTGCCATTTCTCAGGCTCATTATATATGTCGCGTCCAGCTATGGAATAAGTGCGGGTTATTGAGATCATATATGTGAGGTGCTTTGAACATTTTAAAAATGTGCTTTATAAATGGGATCATTTGTTTGTTCATTCCCTTTCATTTACAAATCACAAGCCATGAAACATATCGAAGCAAATTAGCTATGAAAGCATCAGCAACAGAAACATATATGAAAACCATTACATAACACAAACAGAATTTCAAATCCAGTGCAGACTGGGATAGGAGAATCTCCACTTTAAAAAGGCTTTACAGTGGTACCTCGGGTTAAGTACTTAATTCGTTCCAGAGGTCCATTCTTAACCTGAAACTGTTCTTAACCTGAAGCACCACTTTAGCTAATGGGGCCTCCCGCTGCTGCTGCTGCGCCGCCGGAACACGATATCTGTTCTCATCCTGAAGCAAAGTTCTTAACCTGAGGTACTATTTTTGGGTTAGCGGAGTCTGTAACCTGAGGCGTATGTAACCTGAAGCGTATGTAACCCGAGGTACCACTGTATTTACCTTTCAGCTAACAATTCTGGTATGTTGATATACTGATATTCAGGTCATTTGTAGACATGTTAAACATAGTGGGGGGGAGTGGCACAGCCCTGCCATGGTCAGTAAATCTGCCCCACTATGAGGTAGCCTAAGAACATAATCTTCTTTTTGCCCCCCACCCTACCTATGCGTTCACTGAAAACGGCTAGAGGAGCAAAGTAAATAGGGGTGCTCTTTCAGCGGGATACTGACTCAAACCGTCACGTTAGCATGCCGCCAACTGCTGCATCTGGTTTTATTAACTCACAATTTGGCATATCATTGCGGCCATGTGAATTTTCCCTTTAGCCAAACCACACATTTGGAACAGGAAGGAATTGCTTCAGGTTTCACAGCAGTGAAAGGTCAATGTGATGCTCAGTTTGTAGCAAGCAGGAAACTCGGATTTGCTAACCACCACATATCATTAATGCCAATAGCATCATGGCAATGCTTAACCCTCGTGCTTGCCTTATTGTTGGAGATGTTGACTCCTGTCTGTTTTGAGGTGCTTTGTTCCAGGGCTGGGAAAACTGTGGTCCTCCAATCATTGTTAGACAATGACCCCCATCATCCCTGACCACTGACTGTGCTGGCAAGAGGCTGATGGCAGTCCAATGCAGCGCCATAGGTCCACCAGCTCTGCTTTCTTCGTACTGCCTTTTATGGTTTTTGGTTTGACTAAAAATGAAACGGGACACGGGTGGCGCTGTGGGTTAAACCACAGAGCCTAGGACTTGCCGATCAGAAGGTCGGCGGTTGGAATCCCTGTGACGGGGTGAGCTCCCGTTGCTCGGTCCCAGCTCCTGCCAACCTAGCAGTTCGAAAGCACGTCAAAGTGCAAGTAGATAAATAGGTACTGCTCCGGCGGGAAGGTAAACGCCGTTTTCGTGCGCTGCTCTGCTTCGCCAGAAGCGGCTTAGTCATGCTGGCCACATGACCCGGAAGCTGTACGCCAGCTCCCTCGGCCAGTAAAGCGAGATGAGCGCCGCAACCCCAGAGTTGACCATGACTGGACCTAATGGTCAGGGGTTCCTTTACCTTTACCTAAAAATGAAAGGTTGGAATATAATGCATGCCAGATCTAGTCCTCAATCCAGAAACTTAAGGATAAAAAGTGACACTGTGCCTTCATTTGTTACCCCTTTCCTAGGATGTCACAGGGACCCTGTTTTTAGCCGTCTTCTCTGCAGTCCTTGGCTTTTTCCAATATGGGTACTGCATTGGAGTCATCAATGCTCCACAACAGGTGAGTAAATGTGCTTATTCTTTTGTTTTGATTTGGTTTGCCATATTTGATCATTGGTCCTGTGTGTATCAGAGAGGCAGGCCTGACTGCAGTTTCCTGGTGAGTCTACACTTGGTGCCAGCCAAATCCAGCTTTAACATCACTTGAATAGCCCCTAGGATCCCAAAGGATCGATCTGAGGGCAGTGTAGGGCCAACGGAATTACTAATATACTTTTGTCATCTATCTATTAATTAGATAAAATTAGGGGGGTGTAGAAAGGTTAGTATCAAATGTCCAATATCTTTTTATCCAATATAAAAAGCTAATCTAAATAAAAACACAAGCCAAAAGGAAGAAGAAGAAAAGAAAGGAACGTAGGAAAAAGGAAAGACAAAAAAATGAGAGAACTTCTGTCTTTGTCTGTCAGCTATATGTAGAATGTTGTTCAAAACATCCACTCCAAACTAACACCCAACATTTCCATTCCACCAATATTTTCTTCAGTTCTTGAAGCCAGACATTGTAAGCTCATTTTCTTTTTCCTGCAAAAAGTCTATAAGAAGTTTTGGATCTTTAGTAAATATTGCGCTTGTATCATCATTATAGATCATCATGCTCCACTACGGTAAAGTGCTGAATATTGCATCCTCTGGAAACGGAACAGATGACATCCTTAAAAACCCCACCGTCATGATGCTCTGGTCCACCTCTGTTTCTGTATTTGCTGTGGGTGGGATGATTTCCTCCTTCACTGTTGGCTGGATTGGTGAAAAGATGCCAAGGTGAGAAATTCTGGTTTCACAAGCGGCCAGGAAAAAGGGGAAACAAAACTTACGCAACATGGGCTGTGGAGAGGGTTCTCACTGGCATGTGAGGGAACCTCATTGATACACAAATCAAAACCAAGTACTCATGCAGGCAGCGGGTTTTTTCAGCCGGAACTTTCTGGAACTCAGTTCTGGCACCTCAGGTGGACGCCATTACCGTTCTAAGGGAGGTGTTTGTGGTGAGTTCTGGCACCTCTTTTTCTAGAAAAATAGCACTGTGTGCAGGCCTATGGTAATAAAACCCACAGGGTCAATAAAATGCTTCTATTAAGAGCAGAATAACACAGAATTGTGTTCCGCAGACTTACCTAGGGTGAAACAACACACTATGAGCAACACGGGAAGGGGGAATGGAATCCTGGTTTCAGGTTTTCATTCTCTCCCTCCATAATGTGAAGTAACATGTGTTCCTTGTAGTGATGTCTTATGTATATTTTATTTATTTACAGAACAATTAGCTATTTATCCATTCACTTATTAGAAGTTTATGTGCTGTATTCACTTCTGGCTCCCTCAGCCAATAAACCGAGATGAGCACCGCAACCCCAGAGTCGGCCACGACTGGACCTAATGGTCAGGGGTCCCTTTACCTTTATGGGGTTAATGTCAGTGCATTTTACAGAAGAAACAGGGGAGTTCTCAACATTAGAATGGCATGTTTCAATAGCATCCTACGTTCAGGGGTTAAAATGTCCAGTGTCCATATTGTCTCACAGTCAGGGCCTTAAGCTAACCTCTAGCTTTCGATCTGCTATGGAAGGACCTCGCATTGTGTGGATACTCTCGAATCACCAGTGGGCAAATGTGTCTGAACTTGGCTCTTTCTTTTGCACCAACGTTGACTCCTTGCTTCCCTTCCTCACTGCAGAGTTAGAGCGATGCTGCTGGTAAACATTTTTGCAATCTCTGGGAATCTCTTTTTGGCCATTGCGAAATTTGGCCCCTCCCACATTTTCATCATCATTGGAAGAGTACTGACTGGGCTGCATGGTGGTAAGTCAAGGCGGGCTCCAAACGGGGGGTTACTTCTATCTGAGTTTCCCTGGTGGTTTGCTTGGAGACGGAGTCAGCATGCAAAGTCGCAGGAAATGGAGAATCAGAGGGAAGGGTGAAGGGAAAGAAGCCCTGATCTTTTGGGAATATGGTCTCCATCTGCTCTTGGCTCCACCAATTCATGTTATCCAAGCACTAATTCAATTCCTTAAGACAGTGGTTTTTAACCAGTGTGCTGTGGGACCCTGGGGTGTCTTGAATGATGGTCAGGGTTGCCACGGGCAACACCGGCCTCTGTCCGTCACCAAGTGAATGGTGCCTCTGGGGCTGGCCAGGGGGTGCTTCCTAGGCCCCTATGGGGCCGTGTGAGGACGGACCTCTCTTGTGGGGCAGAGGCGGCAGCTCAGAGATCAGGGGCAGCAGCTGTGGCTGCCCAGAGGACTCCCGAGGAGAGGGGAGGAGGGAGGAGGCTGAGGGCACACTCCACAAGGGGGAGAGGCTGCGAGCTCTGCAGGCAAGGGGTGACATTACTGGGCTCCTGCGCCCCACAAGGGTGCCACAGAATGAAGGTGGTTGGTCAAGGGAGCTGAGGACTCAAAAAGGTTAAGACCATCTTAAGGCAGCAGGGAAACTTAATCGTCTGGTTAGTAAGTCGGAATATTTGTTCCAAACATTCTTAAACGATATTTGGAATTTGTTTTTATAAACACTTTATTAGGTTAACTACAATAGCAATCTTGTGATGTTCTTGGGTGTTTTCTTTTCTTTCTTTCTTTCTTTCTTTCTTTCTTTCTTTCTTTCTTTCTTTCTTTCTTTCTTTCTTTCTTTCTCTCTTTCTCTCTTTCTCTCTTTCTCTCTTTCTCTCTCTCTCTCCCCCCACACACAATTTTTAATGTCTTATTTTATTTTGTGCACTTACAATGATGTGTGTGTGTGTGTCACTTTTTATCTTTCAATAAAAGAATATTTTTTGTTTAAGTTTGCATGATTTAGCCTTCCTCAACCTGGTGCCTTCTAGATATTTTGGGCAGCAGCTCCTGTCAGCCCTTGACCATGAGCCTTGCTGTCTGGGCCTGATGGAAGTTGTGGTCTGGAAGATCTGGAGCGCACCAGAAGCAGGATGGATTAGATGGTTGATTCATCTGCATGTTTTGCCCAGGGCTCTCCTCCGGACTTGTTCCACTGTATGTTGGAGAGATTGCCCCTGTCGCTCTTCGAGGGGCTCTGGGATCAATGAACCAGCTTGCTGTCGTTATCGGCATCCTCATCAGCCAGGTGTGTACCAAACGAACAGAGGACAAATTGATCATGGAACACATTTATGTTTGTGCAAGTCAAGTGCTACATGGGACATCCATAAGCCCCTTAATGAGATGGTGATGATGATGATGATTAAAATTTATATACTGCCCTATATCCATAGATCTCAGGGCGGTTCACAAAACATTGTTGAATTTGTAGATTTCATTCATAATGTGGGGTCTCAGAGGACCCAACAATAGTTCTGAGGGCGGTTCCCAACATTAAAAAAAAAATTAAAAACACAAAATACATAATAAGAACAAAAGCAAACTTTTCTCCATCTTTTAGTTCTTTGTTTTATCTGATGTTTCAGATCTGATCTGGCTCTTACCATTACGTGCAAGAGAATTCCTGGCTAGCACGATTTTAAAGCAAACCCGAAAGCACAAACAGCTGCCTATGTCACCAGGTCTCAGGGCTGGGGGTTATATTGGCTTTTCCAGACTCGGGGACGAAACCCTTCCTTGTTTGCAATGCTACTGAGATCACAGAAATTGCTGCCGGCTAGATCTGTGATAAGATGGTTCATACATTATCTTTCTCCACGTGATTGCACGGCAGGACAGCACAGGAGCCCTTTTTACGGTGTGCAGAACTGACGCTTAATTTACAAAGCTCCACCAAGGGCAAATCTGTATTGCTGAACCATTCCCATAATGCAGCAAGGTTTTCTAAGAGAGCCATTTTGCTCACAGGACAAAATAGGTGCCTAAGACTTACCGGTAATAGCAAGAAGGTTGTTGATTTGATTTTGTCCATGAGGGGGTGCTCTAGAGCTTGCTGGTCCAAAGTTCTGAACATAGATATTTCATTTGTGGGTCTCCATCATTTGGGACATACAGTGTTTTCCATTGTAATAACGACATCTCTGAAAAACAAAGTCTATCCCTTTAGAAAGGAATGCACTGGGGCAAATAGAAATCAAAAGGACATATCTGCCTGACTGCCCCACCCTCTCGGGCATTCAAATCAGCACTGGGAAGTGTGGGAGGGACTAGTGATGTGCCTAGCAGTGATGTCACCAAGATTTCCATTTGAAGAATATCTAAAACAATTCTAAGTAAATGATACATTCCTCATAAGTAAGTATTGCACTTAAATAACTCTTTTCCTTATTTCAAAAAAGCAGCAACGAAAAACACTGGTCCATTTTTCCCCCGTTAGGTTCTTGGCCTGGATGTCTTGCTAGGAAAAGATTCCACCTGGCCATTGCTCCTCGCTCTCTCTGGCATTGCTGCCGTGCTCCAGATTTTCTTGCTCTTTGGTTGCCCAGAGAGCCCTCGGTACTTGTACATTAAAGCTTCAAAACAAGAGGAAGCCAAAAAAAGTAAGGTTATCTCCAGGGGATACTTTTCTCTGCCAGTCCACATCAGTCAACTGGTCCTCACGTCTCACTGGCACATTGTGAACCATTTCAGGGATGGGGTGGCGATGGCAATTTATTTCCCCACTAAGATGGGGCCTGGCTTTGTTGAGAAAGGGAGGGAGAGCAAGCTGCTGTCTACGGAGTTTCCTCTAGCCCTACGTGGCAAGGTTGGGCATCAGGGTTGCCAATTTGAATAAAATGGGGGGGGGGCAGATAAGCCTCGCCCCACATAATCAATGACAAGATGTGGGGCGCACACACCATTTGAATGAATGAATTATTATTATTAAAGACATCTGAAGGCAGCCCTGTTCAGGGAAGCTTTTAATGTTTGATGTATTACTGTATTTTAATATTTGGTTGGAAGCTGCCCAGAGTGGCTGGGGAAGCCCAGCCAGATGGGCAGGGCATAAATAAATTATTATTATTATTATTATTATTATTATTATTATTATTATTATTATTATTATTATTATTGTTATTATTATTATTATCAATGCCCATCAACTTGGAGGGGTAGCCCCCTCAAATATTTTATTGGAGGGCAAAGGGACTTCAACCCCTAGGAGTTGGCTCCTGTGTTGGGTATCGAATCTGAGACCTTCAACATGCAAAGCAGAAGTTCCACAGCTGAATTATGGTTCTTAACTTTCTGAGGCTTCACTCTCCTCACAATAAGTCGGGGGCTGTATTTGGGAGCTGGGAGGAAACAGACAGTACTCTGGGAATTAATTGGTATGTGCAAAACATGGCTGGTGGGGTTGGGTAAGAGCAGCAGAAGAGTAACAGGAGGCAATAATAACACGTGAAATGCCATAGACTTCTACCAAGTTATGAACAACAAATATTATATGCTACAGGGTCCGACCATTTATTGAAACCAGAAGTTTCCAGCATGGCCTTCAGATGACTCCCAACTTCCATCAACTCTAACCACTGGTTATGCTGGCTGGGTCTGATGGGAGTTGGACGCCATGTTGGCTACTCCTGGTCTACACTGATGGGCAGAACTTCTATAGGGTGTTGGGTTGAGGTTCTTCAATCCTTTAATGGAGATGTTACTAGGAGTAGCACCTTCTGTATTTAAGCAAGTACTGTTATCACTGCACTACAGCCCTGTCATTGAATTCTACTCAATATTGAGCCAGAGCAGAACTCCAATGTATAGTTAGCAGATTAAAAACTTAAACACGTTGCAGGATTCCCAAAACATAGACCAGAGGCAATTAATATTTCATCCAGCAGAGCTACTGCTACTGAAGGCAAATGAGCATAATGGTCATAAATCTGTCTGTAAGAGATCCAGTTGCAGCAGACTTAACTTGAACTTACAATAACTTATAATAAGTCTAAACCTTAACACTATGTACAGACCATCACACCAGAAGGAAAAGAGATAGAAAGAGACAGTGAAACCCAGGCTCCTTCTGGCCTTACTTTTATAGTCAGCATGACTTTCACTGAAGAGATAACAGAACCAGTTTAAGCCAGCTGCACTCAGCTTCTCTGAAGGTATAACCCAAACATCATGAACCTTCTGCTTGTTTCTTTCACACAGAGTAAGCTTCCAGAACCCTCTTGAATTATTTAGAGTAGGAAAGATCTCTACACATCAGATCAGTACTTTCTGCACTAAGAAATGCAGACTGACAAATCCTTCCCTGCTTTCTGTAATTACGAAGGTGCAAAGCATCATTTATTCCAGACTAGTCTATCCTCATGCTGACACTTCTATGTTTCTATGGATTAAATGGGGAAGAGACAGCTGAGGCATTGAAAGTCTTCTCTTGAAGACAGGGTTGCAGTAGAAGCTGGTTCATTAGGGGCACTGCCGCCCTCAGTCTGCACTCAGCCAGCCTTCTATCTTACATCCAGAGGGTGACATGGGCTGCCAGCTTCCTTCCCCTTAGAGTCTCAGTGCTGTCACTGCAGAATTCAGTAGGGAGGAGCATGGGGACAGAACCAGAATTAAGAATGGTGGACTCATAATCTGGTGAACCAGGTTCGCTTCCCCGCTCCTCCACATGCAGCTGCTGGGTGACCTTGGGCCAGTCACACTTCTCTGAAGTCTCTCAGCCTCACTCACCTCACAGAGTGTTTGTTGTGGGGGAGGAAGGGAAAGGAGAATATTAGCCACTTTGAGACTCCTTCGGGTAGTGATAAAGCGAGGTATCAAATCCAAACTCTTCTTCTTCATCAGTCATTGGTTCTGGCTCCATCTACACATAAGACTCTCTGCTTTCAACCCTACCACTCCCAATGGGTATCAGCCCCAACAGCCACAAATGGCTGCAAAAACTGCATAGTCCTCACAAGTCCTTTAGAACCTATTGAATATTTGTTACAAATAGGCTCATGAAACGTCACATGTCTTCTCAGATAGTTTCCCAGAAGGGTGGCCGTGTTGGTCTGTTGTGGACAACACTTCTGTCCTGCAGCACCATACTGGTAATTTTGCTTCCACGGGCCATTTCTCATCAAAGATGGAACCCACAATCCCTTTCCTTCCCTAGGCTTGCAACGGCTGAGAGGAGAAAACTACTGCCCTGACAAAGAGCTTGAGGAGATGGAGAAAGAGAAGGAAGAAGCCTCCAAAGAGAAGCCTGTCTCCATTTGGCAGCTCATCACCTCCCCTCTCTACAGGCAGCCATTCCTGGTGGCCATCGGGGTCCATATCGCCCAGCAGTTTTCGGGAATTAATGCTGTGAGTTCACCTAGTGATGGATCCTGGCAACTCAAGATATTTAAGCAGATAATCAAACAGCGCTGTAGCTTTGGTGCAAGTTTGTGAGAGATCTTGCTCTTGGTCTCAATAGATTGTCAATATGCATTATTGTAGATACAGCAGAAAACTAATTTGTGCCGCTGACACCCTGGAATGCTAGGGAAATGCTTTCCATGTTGATTTGTCTAGCACAGTGAGAGGAGAGCCATTGGTGCCTCTAAACCGTTTACTCCTTTCTGCTTTGTTAGATTTTCTACTACTCCACCGATATTTTTAACACCGCCCGTGTCAGCCAGCCTGTTTATGCGACCATAGGTGTGGGATTTGTGAACACCGTCTTCACTGTTGTCGCCGTAAGTCTTGCCCAGCCGTAATTACTGAATTACCTGTGTGGTTCTTTTTCAAATAGTTACATGAGGGGTAATACCGTATTCTGTCACTAGGTGGGGTTATAGTGCACAACTGGCACCATTTTGTCAGTGCAACAGTGGTATGCTGCTTTTTGCCTAACAAAAATGAACCTCTTATTGGCTTTTAAGAATAAATAAATGTAGTGCATAGTGTTGGGAGGGTGAGTGTCTCAGCTCAGACCTAGAACATTGGCAAATATCTAGGAAGGCCTAGATTTGAGAGCATGCAAGGAATGTCTGGGAGGAAGCACTTCCTCAGTATATGAAGATGGGACATTGTCCAGCTGGCCTTAGCTGCCTTAGTCAGACCATCCTTCCCTCTGGCTCCATATTACACTGACTGGCAGGAGCTCTCCATTCCTTCAGGCAGCAGTTTTTTCCAGGCTTACCTGGAGATGCCAGAAATCAAACCTAGAATGTTCTGCATGCAAAGTGTTTGAAGCTAGTTAGGCAGGACAATGACTACTATCTTGAGCACTTACACAACCTTTGCTGAAATCAGTAGGCATTGCGTCTGCGTTAACCTGGTTAGGATGGGGTAATAATAATAATAATAATAATAATAATATATAATAATATATAATAATATAATATATAAATAAATTTTATTTATATCCTGCCCTCCCCAGCCGAAGCCGGGCTCAGGGCGGCTAACAACAATAAAATAATACAACATTCTAAAATCATTCCATTAAAATTAATTCAACTCAAATTGATGGCAACCATTAGGCTAAAGTTCTTTAAAGATTGCCAAAGGAGGGAGTCAGGCTGTGCCCTGACCAAAGGCCTGGTGGAACAGCTCTGTCTTGCAGGCCCTGCGGAAAGATGTCAAGTCCCACAGGGCCCTAATCTCTTGTGACAGAGCGTTCCACCAGATTGGAGCCACAGCCAAAAAAGCCCTGGCTCTAGCTGAGGCCAGCGTAACCTCTCTGTGGCCTGGGACCTTCAGGATGTTTTTGTCTGAAGACCGTAAATTCCTCTGTGGGACATACCAGGAGAGGCGGTCCCATAGGTATGAGGAGAAGCAAGGAAAAAACCCAACTTCTTAACCAAACTGATGGAAAGGTCCTCAGGTAGTATAAAAACAAAACTATTCTGTTCAGTTAGATGGGCAGTGGTCGATCAACCTATGGTGCCCATGGCAACATTTTTTAAATCCTGTCTTTCATTTGACGTCTGGGATAGATGCCCTGTACAGCTTCCCTCTCTGCTTGTGTTTGCTCTTTTCTTCTTTTGACCATGACACTTTAAATATTACCTGACATTTATCAAAAAGTCAACAGCAGGTGATCCATATCAACAGGCCTGCTAGACATAATAATCACTTGCTTGGACCTTGTCCACCAAAGTAGCAGAAAGAGCAATCCGAACAAAGTGTACTGGGGCACCAAGCCAGTTGGAAGGCTAGAAAAGGGATATGCGTACAGATATACCGTTTCATGTTGTCCGAAAGGGATGCAGCTCACTGGCAGAGCAACTGCAGAAGGTCCTAAGTTCAATCTCCAGCTTCTTCAGGTAGGGCTGGGAATGATCCCTCCCTGAATCTGTAGAATAGAGATGCAGGAGGAATTCATTTCAGTTTGCATTTGGACGAACCTATGTAATTCACACTTTCTGAAACAATACACAGCCATCCTTTGAAATCAGCATTTCTCTTAGGGTGGATCTACACACAGGGGAAATAACCAATGCTATAAATAAGTGAGAAATTAAATCATTATAACAAAACAAACCACTATGGAAAATTGCTTAGAATTTTCTTTGCTCTTTGGCGCCATCTGGTGTTGCATGTTTATAATGCATTCAAAATGCTGTTTCTTGACTAATGTAGCTGAGTTCTTAGTTTAGTAGTAGTGTTCTCCAGACAAGTAATACGTACAAAAATGCACAGACCAGGGCAAAATGTTTGTAGAAATGCATATATTATTTAAAATGTTAACATGCATAATATTTGCATACAAAAATGTGTATATTGGGATAAATTTGAGGAACCAAAATCAACAGTCGGCCACCTTTACCCTGGGCAGCTGTTGGCAGTCACTGTAAACAACAGGGTGCTAGATCAGGTTTAGGGGAACTTTGACCCTCCAGATGTTCTTGAAGCACAACTCCCATAATCTCTGGCCATAAGCTGTGCTAGTTGGTTTCCCACACCCAAGCTATATGGACCAATGGTCAGACTTCGGTATACATCACCTTCCCATATTCCTATGCATGCTCCCCAATCCTGCAACTGGCCAGATTTTTAGGATGAGAGCAATCACGGCAGACTTAAGGGTGCCTCTAGACAGGAGTTAAATATACCAAGCGGGTCATTCAGATGAAGCACTGCTCAAACCCACTTAAGATGCACCAGCACCACCGAAGTGATTGGATAAGGGAAAGGGTTCTTCCCACCGGTGATTGGTTGTCCACCTGCACATTCAGGTTTTGTTTGGGGACAGTGCGGACACAGGCCTGCGAGGAGCTGAGTCTGGTTGCCAATTTAAAGTCAAAACGATGATGGGCTAACCAAACTTTTGCCGTTCTACACCCAACAGGTTTTCCTGGTGGAGAAAGCAGGGAGGCGTTCGCTCTTCATAGCTGGCCTCGCTGGCATGATGGTGTGCGCAACAACCATGACTATTGGGCTTGTCCTGCAGGTAAGGCTCTACTTTGCGAGGATCCTCAGAGGTGACACTGCCAGCTGAGTTTGAACATCCAATAGCACAGGTGGGGGGAGCCTTTGACCTCCGGATATGAACTACAACTGCCATAATCCCTGGCCATTGGCCACACATTGGCCTCACGCCTACAATAAATCACACCTGTGGTCCACTTTCAATTGTTGTTTGAGGGGGTAATACTGTTTTCTGCCAGTTGGTGGAGCCATCGTTGCATTTGCACTTCTTGGTGTTTGAGGGCTTTAGACATTCTCTAGGCGGGGAAAAAGCAAACAGTAAGAATATATTAGCCAAAGGTAGGTGTTGGGACTGAGGCCCACAGTGGGGCTTCACCATGCTCCTGAGGACTATGCCTACTGTATTTTGGCTGTCTGTCCCTCCATTAATGTCAGGGGATGCCTTACTAGAAAAATTAACCAAAAAACTGAAACTGACACAAGGACAAATATAAGAAGATGCCTTCACCCCGGTATGGCTCCCCCTTATCACATACACAGCCCAACAAGACAATGACAAAAATCCACCAAGAACCATACAAATCAATAGGGCTAACCTGTTCCAAAACACACACAAACCCCACTCACACATGAAAACAAAGACCACCACAGCCCACCACAAATGAACAGCCACAACCCCAACCTCTCTCACCACCAAAGGAACACAAGTGAATAGCAGAGAAGCTGCACAAGCAAAACTGACACAAAACCCCATATATATTAAGCAAAATAGAAACATTGCCACCCACCCCCACCCCCACCCATCTTTCCCCCCTCCACCCCTTTCCCCCTTTTCTTCCTAATGTCTCAACAAATGAAACTGATTTGTAAAAAAATGTTACATGGGGGGGGGGAATACAAGAGAGAGACATTGCACATACTTTTGTAAATCAAGAAAATCTTTAATAAAAATACATTTTTTAAAAATGTCAGGGGACTTGTCTACTGACAGCGACTGAAGACAGATGCATTAAGACAGACATTCAGGGAATGTTTCCTCTAATGCTATTAACGTGGTTCTGCTTTGCTTTGCTTTGCTTTTTAGCCCAAAATCGAATGGATGAGCTACATCAGCCTGATTTCCGTCTTCCTCTTTGTCAGTTTCTTTGAGATCGGGCCAGGACCAATTCCCTGGTTTATTGTGGCCGAGCTATTCAGCCAAGGCCCCCGCCCGGCTGCCGTCGCAATGGCCGGCTTCAGCAACTGGTTCACCAACTTCTGCATCGGAATGTTCTTCCCATATGTCGCTGTAAGGAAACTGCGTTGTGATGGAGACAGCCGAACAAGATTTTTCTTTCTTTTCTTTTTTTAAAAGGGGGGGGGGTCCATACATTTAGAATTCAAAGTAGGGAACAGAACAGGCTACCAATCTAAAGTGACAAATGGGAGGGGTTGGGAATAAATTTCCAGGCTTTGCAGTGATATCCCATGGATCCCTTCTGCACTGATGCTGCAAGGGCGCGCAGAGAATGGCCAATATGTTGACAAAAATGTCATAGGCTAATAAAGAGGGGCGCCATGACCAATGCTGGCGGATGACAAGGCTCAGGCCAGTACCTGGCTTGGGGACCCATCACTGTTCCACTGTCTTCCCTGGGTCTTCAGGAAGGCCTGGACAGATCAGACAAAGTGTGAACTAATTCTTGCCCAGCTGGACACTGTGTGGTGGGCAACTGGCAGTCCATGAGCCAGATATGGCCTCCTAATCATCCCCAGTGCCCTCTCCTTGCTTTGGCCCCTGTGTAGGGTTTAAGCTTGAAAAAGACCACCCTAAGAGGCTCCCTCCCCCAGTCTAAATGTCTTTGGGTTCCCAGGACCCCACAGAAGCCCCAAGCCAGAGAGTTGCACTGCTTGCTTGCTCGCCATGCGCTCGCTTGTTCAGCATGCAGGCGTTGCTCCTCATCGTTCTCAGAGAGAGGCGCTGGCTCAAGTTGATTTTGCCCATCCTAAGTGGGTGAACTCAAGAGATCACTTAACTTGGGTTTGTCTCCCAAGCTCCGTTCATAGTTCAAGCCTGACAAAACTGGAGGGTTTCCATCCCTGTTGTTCAATCCTCGCTTGCAAAGGAAGTACAGGGTCCTAGGATGATAAGTGTTTCCTGTACAGAGGACGAGGGTATATATAACCTTCCATCTATGGTGTAAGAAGTTATGAAAAGCCTACCTCACAAAGTTGTAGTGAGTATAAAAGGAGGAAATGAATAACGCGCGCCGACCTGGGAGGAAAGACAGAATATAAATATGATCAGCTGTGGAAGCAAATAATTGTAGCTGATCTGAGTGGGGTTTGCAACCAACTCCAGAGAGCTTCTGATTCCAGCAGAGTTTGCACTTAGCAGTGCTGATCACAGCCAAATGCAAAGTCCACTTTGGGCAGGGATTTTGCACCAGTTGGGAGTTCCCACATGAAACCAATCTGCTGGGGCTTGCATTCGGCGCCTGATTTGAAAGGGGCCAAACCCAAGAAGCCCTCGCAAAAGAACAACTGGGAGTGCTTTTAATGCATTCAGTTGTTTGTTTACAGATGCATCCTTACCTACCCTGCATCTGATGTCGTGTATGATGTCCATTTGGGGACAAGTCTTAGAGAAATACATATTCTGCAGTTGAAGAAAGGCAGGTTGTCTTGGCTGATCAACGTTGCTGGCAACGTGGGGGGAGAGAATGCTAACTGGTCTTCTCTTTCTCTCTTGCCCATCACAGAACATCTGCGGACCATATGTGTTTCTGATCTTTGCCGGCCTGCTCGTCCTCTTCATTGTGTTTATTTATTACAAAGTGCCAGAAACCAAAGGCAAGTCCTTTGAGGAAATTGCAGAAGAGTTCCGTCGCCGAGGCAAAGGCGGGGGCCAAGGGCCCAGAACAGCCACTGAAATGGAGCGTTTGGGAGGCACCTCTGAGGCATAGGTCCTACCCCTGCAAGAAGGAAGAACGGAAAGAACATGCTGCCGGGATACATTCTGGAGGAAGCATTTATTTAAAACGTAAAAAAAAAAATGGGAAGTGATCTTGATAGGTTGAGTCTGTTGTGTGGCCTTGGCTGGATGTCTTTTGCAGAGCTGTGTCTGTTTCTCCCGCTACTTTAGGAGTTCGTTTAATGCAGAGTTGCAAAGTCTCAAAAGCTGTTGTGCAAAAGAGGCGGAGGAGGTGGCTAGGCAGGGATCCAGGAGCAGGGATCTGTGCCCCAGTCAGTTCGTTATGTGGCTGGTGCTGGGTTCCCCCGGAGAACCAGAAAGTAAAGATGGCGGAGGAACTCAATTCATTTCTCACGTAAAAGCCAATTTCCCCAATTCACACTTTGCAAAACAAAGTGCAAGCTGAAACTCAAAATTCACTCGTCACCAAATTTTGCAGTGCAGTTCTTCAGCCGAGTAACGTGTACCAAAAATGCATCTAACTAGGGTAAAATGTGTGTAGAGATGTAAATATTGGTGAAATTTACAATGGAAATGCATGGTTTGCAAAAATGCGGGATTAGACAAAATGGCATAC
Source organism: Podarcis melisellensis (assembly GCF_964234715.1). Classification (NCBI taxonomy): domain Eukaryota; kingdom Metazoa; phylum Chordata; class Lepidosauria; order Squamata; family Lacertidae; genus Podarcis; species Podarcis melisellensis. The sequence goes on from NC_138537.1 coordinate 15,408,876, forward strand.
AAACATTATCAGGAGAAATTTGCATGAAAATGCAGGTGAATCTTTGGGACCTTTTCCTTTTGTTAAATGCAAACTGGTGTGGAAATGTGGAGAACTGAATTGAGGACTGGAAACATGAGAAACTGAAATGGACAGATTTGCCCATCCCTTGCAGAGAGGCGGTGAGGCAGCACAGAACAGGCAACAGGTGTGCTTCTGTGGGGCCATTCATTCTCAGAAATGGGACATTTTGCCATTACAAAGATCACCAACGTTCTGCTGGTGGAAGGCATTTGGTCAGTTCAGCAGTACAGCCACTATTGACTTAGCTCACGATTAGTTTCCTCATTTGCTAGGGAATTTAAGTTTGCCGTCATCACTTTAAACTGAAACAGGAAACTAACTGGCAGAAAGTGCAACTTGGCTTGGTCCCTATGACCAGATGAAGAAATCAGTAATAGAAGGACTGACTTAAAAGTACTTCTGCCAGTCTTTCTTTATTAGTATTTCTTACCTTCTGCAAGGCAGAAGAGTATTGGTGCTTGGCAGTATATTACCCAGGATTCTGACTGGCCTCCTTTAACATTAATAGCTCCTGTTTGCTGTTTTTTGGATTTCCAAAGCAACAGAGCTCCATGGGAAAAATCTCATGTTTCCTGACAGTGATGTTGGTGTACAGACATCCCTGACCATCGCCCATGCTGGCTAGGACTGGCAGGAGTTGTAGTTCAGCAATATCTGGAGGACCAAAGGTTCTGTACTTCAGTTTGGGGCAGGCACCCCCAAACTCGGCCCTCCAGATGTTTTGAGACTACGATTCCCATCATCCCTGACCACTGGTCCTGTTACCTAGGGATGATGGGAGTTGTAGTCCCAAAACATCTGGAGGGCCAGGTTTAGGGGTGCCTGGTTTAGGGTATCAAGGCTACCTCGGCCCTGAGGAAATGAAAGATACTTTTTCATTGGATGTGACATTTAAAAAATCTAAAATATGCAGGTCTGGTTTTTTTATTTTAAAAAAGTAAGTAATTTTAAAAGCAGAGGTCTGATCTCCCTCCATGCACAGATATAAGCAGGCAGAAGGGTACCTGAGAGCAGCTATGAGCAGCCTCTGGGAGGGTGTTTCCAGAATGTTGGTTTTTATTTTTATTTTTTGCAATTGAATCAATCACATCTCAGCAAATTTAAGGGGCGCAATGAAAAGTTGATTTGCAGCTGTTATACAATAAGACCACTTCCTCCAAAGATTGAACATTTCGCAGTAAGGAAAGTGGCAGGAAAACGAGTGGGAAAGCACGGGAAACTCTTGCTTTGATGCAATAGAGTCTAATCTTCAAACGAATCAGGATGAATGCTCATTAAGTAGCCAACTTCATTTAATCTCTCCACAGACAAATTGGGTTGAATGCTCATTAAACAGGTTAACTGGGAACAACCTGTAAATCAGGGTCTGAAGAGGAGCAGGCTGCCACTTCATTGCACATACCAGAACTTTAGGCATGTGCAATTCATGTATATTAAAGTGCTCTACTGGAATGACAGTATGACAATTTGTGGTTTGGAAAGTGGCTGGGAAATGCACTGGGAGGTGAACTGGTGACTAATGGGAAGAAGTGCAAACACTTCGCAAGCACCTGGGATACATGCAGGACGAAGGCTCATTATCGTATAACCATCCTTTAAAGAAATCAGAACAGATGCTCAGTAAAGACGGGATATAATCTAACCTCTGCAAACGCTTTTTGCAAACGAATCAGGATGGATGCTCAATAAGCAGGTCATCCGGAGCAGCCTTTAATTCTACCAAAAAGGAAGGGCTTATATATACAGTATGGCAAAATACAAAGAGGGATATGGAGGTACCACTGTGATAATTTGCATGCTCCAGATATCATTGCCATTTTTTTTAGAGCAAGATGTGGGCAGCAACAGTTTTTGGAACCTAGATTTCAGATTTTCAGAAAGTCAAGAAATTTTACATTTGAAAATGAAAATTAGAAAGTCATCAAATTTTTGACACGTTGCAAAATTGTTTGAGGTGCTGTTTTCCACATCTATTACTGAAAATACTTGTTTTGCGAAATATGTTGTTCATCTGAATCACAATACTACTCTCAGAGCACCGCTCCATTAGCACCGTTGGTTTAAACCGTGTACCAATACTGTAAAGGTTGGCAACTCGAAACTTACTTAAGTGCTGAAACTAGCACCTTGAAATGCAATATTACCACAGCCTGGCACTGTGGGTTAAGCCAGAGAGCCTAGGATTTGCCGATCAGAAGGCCGGCGGTTCGAATCCCCGCAATGGGGTGAGCTCCTGTTGCTCGGTCCCTGCTCCTGCCAACCTAGCAGTTCGAAAGCACGTCAAAGTGCAAGTAGATAAATAGGTACCGCTCCAGCAGGAAAGTAAACGGCATTTCCGTGCGCTGCTCTGGTTCACCAGAAGCGGCTTAGTCATGCTGGCCACATGACCCAGAAGCTCCTTCGGCCAATAAAGTGAGCTGAGCACCACAACCCCAGAGTCGGCCACGACTGGACCTAATGGTCAGGGGTCCCTTTACCTTTACCTTTAGAAACGTTGGCTCCCTTGGATGTACTGTCAAACTCCATAGATGAAGAATACAAAACAGAACAGCTCAGCTGCATCAGGCCCATTTGGTCCCGCAGCTTGTTCTCAAAATGGCCAACCAGATGTGGGAAGCCTGCAAGCAGGACCTGAGTGCAACAGCAATTCTCCCCACCTCAGATTCCCAGCAATGGGTAAGCCAAAATATACTGCCTCCAACACTGAATGTAGTACATAGTCCTCAGGGATGAAGTCACTGATAGGCTTGCTTGCCGTTACCTTGTCTAAACCCCTTTAAAAGCCCTTCAATTTTGTTGCCATCACTGCACCATGTGGGAGCAACTCCTATAGTTGAAAAGCTTCCTTTTGTCTGTCCTGGATCTTCCAATGCTTAACTCCATTGGATGATTCTGGATTCGGGAATTATGGGGGAAGACAAAAAACATCCCTCTGTCCACTTTCTTCGTGCCATGTATATCTCCATCGTGTCCTCCCTTGCCATTTTTATTCTGAACTAAAAAGCTCCGAATGTTGTAACCTTTCCTCAGCAGGAAGTTGCTTGATCATTCCAGTTGCCCTTTTCAGAACCTCTTCAAGATCGTTTTTTGAGGCAAGATGACCAGAAGTTGTTGGGTGTAGTGAAGGGTTAACCCTTCTACAACAAGTCTACAACAAGACTTTTGTCTTAGGTTGCCAGCACAAGGAGAAGTCAAACTGACTTGCTTTCGTCACGTCCTGGCGTACTTCCCTTGTACGCGCCTCCTCTCAGGCTCGAGGCACAGAAGGTTAACCCTTCACTACAGAAGTGTACACAGTATTCCAAGTGCAATCGCACCACAGATTTGAACAAAGGCATCGTGATCCTGGCAGTTCTATTTCCAATCCCTTTTCTAATGATCCGTAGTGTGTCCTTCGCCTGAGTCAACATCTTCCTTGAGCAACACACTTATGACACCAAGGTCACATGACCCATTCAGTCTCCATTACCATATATGCAAAGTTATTGGGGGGGGTTGCCCCTAGTGTGCATCACTTTGCACTTGCTTGCACTGAATCACATTTGTCATTTTCATTAACACCAACTTACCCAGTTTGGAGGGAACCCCTTTTTAGAGCTCCTTGCAACACCTCATTCACTACCCCGAACAATTTGCTATCATCAGCAAACTTGGCAAGCTCCCTGATCACTCCTAATTCTGGATCGTTTATGAACAAGTTAAAAAAGAACAGGTCCCAATGGCAAGCCTTGGACCAACAAATGGACAATGAGAACTGACCATTTGTCGGGCCAGGCAACTCCCAATTCATGTGGGGGCTGCATTCCAAGTCACCACACATTTAAGTGAAACCGCGTATATTTGAAACACCATTTTAAAAGCTTGCAAACACCCTGTTCTGCCTCGTTCCTCCCCTTTTTGTGACTTTTTGGGTCACTTCCGGGCTCAGCGCGATGCATGCTTGCACAGTCGTGCACATATCAGATGCACCTAAAACAGTTGCTGCCTGTACACTCTGCTCCCTATGCTTTAAGCAGCTACTGATTCATAAGCAGACTCTTCTCCCAGGACTGTTACGCTTACTCAGGATCTTTGGTGAGGGATTTTGCTGAAAGCCTTTAGAAAATCCAAGTACAGAATGTCAGCCGGATTACCCCTATCAATATGCTTGTTGACACTCCCGAACGCTAAAAGGTTAGTGAGGCAAGGCAGCCAGAGACACTGAGGTGCTTTGTAAATAAAATAACTGTTTAAATGCTATTGACCATTAAAGTATTTTTATGCGTGTTTTTACATATATTTTGGCTCTTCATTGTAGATAACTGACGTTTTTATTACGTATTTGCAAAAAGAAGCAGCAGCATGCAGTCTGTTTGTGACCAGATGCCATGTAAGCCATCTCATAAAGCCAACATGCTAAAATCACTATATTTCACCGTCTTGTCCCGACACCGAGCAGTGGGGAGGGTCCGACACAGGAAGGGTGAAGTTCTTGGGGTACCAAGGATGCAGGTGAGGAGCAGGTGAGGTTGGATTGGAGCAGCAGGACCTCTGAAGTAGAAAACTTGCTCCCGCAAGGCCTGGAGCCAAACTTAGAGCCACTCCTGACCTAGCAACTTTCACAGGCTCTGCCACATCTAAGTGAAGGTATTTAAAGGGCTGGGAATTTTTTGTTTCACTGAGCCTCAGCTACACATTGTCTACCCAGATAAGCTGTCAACTTTGGCAAGTAGGTCCAGAACTGATGCCTGTGTCTGGACCAGTGTGGTGCCTCTGCAGCCCAAGTTACTAGACTTCAGAGCTTCCTGGGACTTTCAGACGTGTCTCCTCAACCAACTAGTGTCCTGCTCACTGCTCAAAGTGTGACATGCACACAAATATTCCACATATCACTTGCAGCGATGAAAGGCTCTGAGGAGGGGATATACGATATAATTTCATTTGTTATATATATATACCATCATTCTTCCAAGGTGTTCATGATGGCATATGTGTGTCCCCTCACTTTATCCTTATAACAAGGTTGTTGGGTTTGTTTGTTTGTTTGTTTGTTTGTTTTTATTACATTGTGGTTTGATGTCTCGGAAAAGGCAATTCCCCTCAAGAAAAATCAGAGCCTCCCACAACAAATCAGATATTCACTGACCAAATAAGAAAAAGCATCCTCAGGGTTAACAGTGTTTATCTATTTAACCTGTTGTTGTTTTTCATCTTACCAATTTAAAAATTTGTACTCCTCTTTTTCCATCCTCAATGGAGTTGTTTAAAGCAGCTTATAAAGAGAAAAGCAACAATGACCCAACCATGAAAGCCCACATTATCAAACTGAAAACAGCAGCACCAGCAATCAATAGGCTAATATTTATTCTTTTTAATGCATAAAATAAACCAGAGCTGTCGCTTGATGGTTGTTTAATCAAATGAGCCATGATGGATCCAATCGGCTCACATGGGAACAATTTAATAGAAACTAAACTGGAACAATTTCATATATAAACAATTCCAAATCCAATACAGATCCAGACTAGGATTGCGGAGGGGTGGGGGAGACCTCTTGCCATACTGGAGTACAATTGTGCTCAGCTCCTGCTTCGGAGTGTCCTATGGCTATCTGACCAGCCACTGTGAAAATAGGGTGCTGGACTAGATAAGTCTTTGGCCTGATCCAGCCGGGTTTTCATGTTCTTAACCTGAAGACACTTCCGCTCTCCCTTCCTAGGGTTATTGTTAGACTGGGCCGCCCTTCATATAGAGGCCTGTCCTCTGCAAAGTAGGACACATGGCCACCCAACTTTGAGGGTGCAGCATAGACTCATTGGTGCTGCCAGGTTGTGGGGTAAGGTCAATATGTGACTTGGCCAAAAGTGCTGTGTGTGTGTGTGTGTTATGGGGTTTGGGTTCACACCAGCCAGATCCAGTCTCTACCCTCTGCTTCACTGGACTGGGTTCACTGGGCAGCTTGAGCTGCACTGCTTTCAATGATGTAGCTCATCTCCCTTGTTGCTCAACACTCATCCTTGGTAATGGTGGCATAGCACAGGAGGCAGAGGGGCAGTTGCCCCAGACATAGCACCCAGTGCTGCCTCTGCACAGCTGTGTGCTTCTGCTCCATTGAAAATGTCTTCTCCATGCAAACCAGGAAGTGACCTCTCTAGGCAACAGAATGCCTTTTCTTATCTCTGCAGCTGTCATCTCCTGGGTGACACAAGACGCCCTTAGGCAGTTGAATGTGCATGTGTACTTCGTCTGTTTTTCTCTCACCAACCCCCTCGGCGCAGCCCTGGGCACTGGCAACCCACCCTAAGCCACTGCTTGGTAAGCTTCCATGGACCATCAGGGAAGTGCTGGCTGTGAGGGGAGGATGTCCCACCAGAAGGCATCTTCCCCAAGGCCCCATGAAACCTGGCTCCAGCCCCAATTGTTGTGAATTTCGCTCTCAATTCCTTGGAGAAAACATGTAGGATTTACAAGAAGCCAACCGTTAGTGTATACACATTTTTTTAACATGCAATGCCAGGTTAATCAGGCATAGCTTTTCAATCAGTCTAAAGGCTCTTGATTTATTAACGGATAACCAAGCAAATATTGCAGCCCTAACGTGTTATAAGATACAAACCCTTCCCAGACACGGTGGATTTTGCTCCAGAGACAAAGGCTCTTGCAAAGAGCGCCAGCACGGTGTAGTGGTTAGAGCGTTGGCATCAAGAGAATGGAGTTCATTAGGCCAAGCTATTGTGGACATAATTTTGTTAAGTTTAGTGTTTAAAAATCTCCAGTCCCTAGGTTTGCACAGATTCAGCAAAGCAACATGTTAACTACAGCTTTCCACCACTCCCATCTGGCAATTAAAACGCCTGGACTTTATCTCTGTCCGCTCAATGAAGTTCCCAGCTAAAATTTGTTCCTGGGATACAGATGATCTGGCCGTCGTTTTGGGTCTCTCAATGGTATACTTTGACTAACATACTAATTACTAAGACAGTCCCAGAGACCAAGCTGCACATATTAGCTAAATGGCTAATACTTTAGCTTAACATTCAAACAATTTTCCCGGAGTGGGGTTAGCTAATAATGCATTATAATTAACAAGTTTACTAAAAAGCCTCTTGTCAGCATGGCTTTGATGGTGTTTTCCTAAAGTGCCCAAATTACAGCTCTCAGGAGGGTCCCCCCCCCCGTTGCATCTGATGAATTGTTGACAAGTTCACACGCGCTCTGTCCTCTTCAAAATGAGCTCGGTGTCCTAATGCAGGGAACGCTGGCCATGTGATCCCATTATCATTTTCCATTAGAGGTTTTTCTGCCCCACTACATCCTTTTTTTCATTATCCCTTTCAGCCTGGAAGCTGTCTTGTGACAGAATAGCTGGGGGAGAAACTGAACCAAAAATGAAGCAGAAACACTTAAGGTGGTAATTTGGGGACCTCATTTTTGTGGGAGGCATTCCCTAGTTTCCTGAGTAACCTCATGCACCTTACTAATTACTATAGGTTGAAGGAGTTTCAACTTCTCCTACGTTCAAAAAGAAGATGGCCACTCAACCTCTGCTTAAAATCCTCCAAGGATCCTAGACAGACCGTTCTACTGTTGAACAGTTCTTACTATCAGAAAGCTCTTCTTGGTTTTTAGTCAGAATCTCCTTTCTTGTAACTTGAATCCATTGGTTCATGTCTTAGCCTCTGGAGCAGGAGAAAACAAGCTTGCTCCATCTTCTTCTCCCTCATTTCAAAAAGCTCCTTCATGGGCAACAAAGCAGAGAAGGCAAATAGTCACGGCACTTAAGTGCTCTCTTCCCTTCTCAAAAAGCCAGAGCACTCCCCCCCCCCCAACCACAACACCCTCCAAAAACCCAGTTTCCCTCAGATCCTGCCATTGTGGTCAAGGATGCTGAAAACTGTAGTCCCAACAACATATGGAGGGAACCACCAGATGTAAAGCCTACGTAATTATTTTCTGTAGGTGAACAACTGAACCCGTTTCAATTGGCCCCCCACATTGAATGGAGAGGTAAACCAAGTTGCTTTGGAGGAACTGGAAGACACTTCTGGCTGGCATCTGCCCCCTCAGTTACTCTGGTAAAGACATTTCAAGTTGTTCCATGGCTCTCTGGATGTTTCTCCCATCTTCCTGAGCACGGAGCATGCTGACTGGGGCTTATAGGGTGTGCGGGAGGCATAGCTGTCAACTTTTCCCTTTTCTTGTGAGGAATCCTAAGGGGATTTCCCTTAAAAAAGGGGGAATGTTGACAGCTATGGCGGGAGGCAGTGGAAGACAGGAGTGCCTGGCGTGCTCTGGTCCATGGGGCCACGAAGAGTCAGACACGACTCAACAAGTTCAGCAACATTTGGAGAGCCACAGATTTGCACCCCTTGGTTTGGGTATGAATATGGCGTTTCATAATATCTGGATGTGGAGGCAAGGCCGTTAGTTAAAGGAGGAGTATAATAAGGCTGCCTCCAAGTTACAAATAGCAAAAAAGAAGTACTTAAGTGCAAATGAGAATCTAAATCACATCATGCCCGAGACCTAAGAAGATAGATAGATGCTCATTAAAGAAAACCTGGTTTAGACAGCAGCAATGGACCATTTAAAACGCTAAAGTAAAATTGATTTCTTTATCATGCTCAGCAGAGAAACTGCAGGAAGCGAAGAAAGGGCCTTCTGACTCACAATGGGGAATTTAGCCTAGCAAAACAAGCCATCCGCAGCTGTGAAGGGCTGTGAATAGGTTTGCCCACAGATGCTATTTGGATGGATTTTTTCTCTCTCCCCACAACAATACTCACCAATACTCCATTGTTTAGAGCCGTTTCTATACACTGCTCTGATCTGTGTTGCCCAGTGGTGATTAAACTGGCAGGGTCTTTATCACAGGATACATTAAATGGATGTGCTTGTATTGCTGCAAGCACCATGGCAGCCGATAGTGAGATTTTAACAAATAATTAGCAGGCTTCATGGCCCCACTGTGACACATTAGGAACAGAGGAAGCTGCCTTCTGCCTAGCCGGACCAGTTGCCCATCTCATTCAATGTTGTCTACACGTGTTACATGCCACAACAATCTTCACAAGCAGTGTGAGGAGATTCAGGGATTCCCGGATTGTGTTTCTGTTTGGAAGATTGTGGCGCAGTGGAGGCTGGTGTCCTTAAGAAATATGGATCATTAACACTTAATTATGCCTGGAAGTGTGCAGTGGAGGTGGTGCAGAACATTATAGGTGCCTCTTGTTACTCCTCTGATAGCTTCTATAAGTTTGGGTCCAATGTAGCCGTCAGTCACGGCTCCCCGTATCTTAGCGCAGCCTCCTCCAGCAAGAGCCAAGATGGTTCTGATCTCCAGCAGCTCATGGAGGACTGGGCTTTGTTCTCCTTCTTCTTCCCAGCCTCCTGAGAAACACCTTTTCCTGTCACCTTACACCCCTCCCTGACACATTAGCAACCCCTATTTTGCACAGACCTGAGAACTTTCTCTGATGTGTAAATGCCTGGCCATTGTTTTATAATGGACTGCATTCAACCAAACCAGCCAGGCTGGTTCGCATAAGCCAGCCCAGGGATTCTTTGTCTGGCACCATTCTGTAGCTTGCATTTCCCCTTCCTATCCCCAGTATTAGCTAGAACCTGACATTCATTAATTTATTGGGTTTAGGAGGGGTCCCCCCGCCCAACTTTTAACAATAAGAAGCTGTCTTCTGCCAAGTCAGACCATTTGTCCATCTAGTTCAGTGTTGTCTACACCATAGCTGTCAACCGTCCCTTATTTGGTGGGAAACTCCCTTATCCCAGCACCGTTTCCCGCTGCTGTCCCGGACAGATGATGTCCCTTAAATTTCCCGGGTTTCATGCTCGCCTGGCTCAGGAGGGAAGCAGCGGCTCAGAGTCCTCCGCCTCGAGAAAGTGTGTGTCTCTGTCTCGCCCTTTCCCCCCTCAGGGGCGCGTTGTGAGGAGACGGGTGGCAGCGGGTGGGGAGGCTGCCCCTCTCTTGCAAGACTTCCGCCGCGCTGCCAGGGGAAGCCAGAGGCAGCAGCGGTGGCGGCAGCTTGAGGGAGGAGGAAGAGGAGGGGGTGGGGAGGGACGCAGAAGGGCGGCGCTTCAGCAGCTGTGCCGCAACCGCCTCATGCCAGGCTCGCGGGCAGCGTGGGCGAGAGTCTCTCTCCCTCCACCCCCTCTCTCGGGCGGGGAAGGGCCGATGGAACTCCTCGCGCCAGGACGACAGCCCCAACGTGCTGCTTAGCATACCCTTCAACCAGTACAGCATTTTAATGTAGTGATTTCCCCCTCTGCATCCCTTTCATAATTCTATTTTTATAAATCATTTGTCCATTCATAGTTCAAATTTTTACTACAAGTTTTCTGTCAATCCTACCAATGTATGTAACTCTTTACAATAGCTTTTCGTCTAAATTATAATCTTTCCCCATTCTTTATTAAAGAGGTCCTCTTCCTGGTTTCTAATTCTGCCTGTAAGCTTTGCCATCTCGACGTCGTTCATCAGTTTTGTCTGCCCCTCTTCTTTGGTCGGAGTTGTAGACCCTTAGGATGATCTAGTCCAACCCCCTGCAAAACACAGTCAGTGGCAGCCAAAGCAGCATGGCTCCATCAGTGGTGGTTTTTTTTTATAATAATATTTATTAAAATTTTGTTTAAACAATAAAAGACATACATAGTAACATAGTATTTTCCAATATCCACATTTCATTCTCATCATTGGACTTCATCACAACTCTTGTTCCTGCATTCCAAACTCTTAAATTTTGCCAGCAATTTATTAACTTGTTTCGATTCATATAATGTAATTTTCCAATATTAAGTCTCAAATTTTAGAAAATTTAGATCACTCTTTTGTAGACTTAGTTTTAACATACTATTAATCCAAAATTTGTCTTTTCTTTCAATTGCATTTAGATTCATATTCCTTATAACTAGTTTGTTGGAACCATGTTATTGCTAATCTTACATCTTTCTTAACATTCATACAATTTACAATGTTTTTGTAGATAGTCCTTAAATTTCTTCCAGTCCTCCTCCACCAGTTCTTCTCCCAGGTCTCGGATTCTGCCAGTCATTTCCGCCAGTTCCATATAGTCCATCAGTTGCATCTGCCATTCTTCCAGTGTGGGCAAATCTTGAGTTTTCCAGCATTTAGCGATGAGTATCCTTGCTGCTGTTGTAGCATACATAAAAAAGGTTCGGTCCTTCTTTTGCACCCTCTGGCCGACAATGCCTAAAAGAAAGGCCTCTGGTTTCTTAGGGAAGGTATACTTAAATACCTTTTTCAGCTCATTATATATCATTTCCCAGAAAGCCTTCACTCTAGGGCAAGTCCACCAGAGGTGAAAGAATGTTCCTTCTGCTTCTTTACACTTCCAACATTTATTTTCAGACAAATGGTATATCTTTGCAAGCTTGACTGGGGTCATGTACCACCTGTATATCATTTTCACAATGTTTTCTTTCAAGGCATTACATGCCGTGAATCTCAGACCGGTGGTCCATAACTTTTCCCAGTCAGCAAACATGATGTTGTACCCTATGTCCTGTGCCCATTTTATCATAGCTGATTTGACCGTTTCATCCTGTGTATTCCATTTTAGCAGCAAGTTATACATTCTTGAAAGTGTCTTAGAGCTGGGTTCTAACAGTTCTGTTTCTAACTTTGATTTTTCCACCTGGAATCCTACATTTTTGTCCAACTTAAAAACTTCTTTAATCTGAGCATAATGTAACCAATCTCACACTTTATCTTTTATTTTCTCCATACTCTGCAACCTCCAGTTATCTCCATCTTTTTCTATTATTTCCCAATATTTCGGCCATTTGACCTCCATATTGAGTCTCTTCGGGGCCTTAGCCTCCATTGGTGATAACCACCTTGGGGTCTTATTTTCCAGTAAGTCTTTATATTTTGTCCATACATTGAACACTGCTTTTCTGACAACATGGTTCTTAAAAGCCTTATGTATTTTAACCTTGTCATACCACAAGTATGCATGCCATCCAAAAGCATTGTTAAATCCTTCCAAATCTAAAACATCCGTGTTTTCAAGAAGCAGCCAGTCCTTCAACCAGCAGAAAGCTGCTGATTCATAGTACAACTTTAAGTCTGGCAGGGCAAAGCCCCCTCTTTCTTTAGCATCAGTTAATATCTTGAACTTAATTCTGGGCTTTTTGCCCTGCCAGACAAATTTAGAGATATCTCTCTGCCATCAGTGCTGGATTTCTGTATAAGCTAAGCAAAATCCCTTATTTTGGCTGCTGATCCCTTATTTTCGAGACTGCTGGCCCCTTATTTTCAAATCTGTAAGTTGACATCTATGGTCTACTCTGACTGGTAGCAATCTCCCAGTGCTTCAGAGAGTCTTTCCTATCTCTACCTGGAGATGGTGCTGATTGGACCTGGGACCTTCCACATTCAAAGCAGATGCTGTACCACTAAGTTATGGTCCTTCCCCAGATTAATACATGGGATTGTTCCTGGATTCAACATTGTCATGGAAGGCTCAGGCAGTCTCAGAGGCTAAGAGTGCCTTTTTTCCAGCTCTAGCTGGTTCACCAGCTATGGTCTCTTTCTGAGACAACTTTGGCTGCTGTGCTCCATATTTCAACTTCCAGATTGGATTACTGCAATGTGTTCTTTGTGGGGCTGCCCTTGAAAAGGACTTGGAAATGGCAGCAGCCAGAGTACTGGCTGGGGTTCCCTCCAGATCTCATATAACCCGTTTTAAAACAGCTGCACTGGTTGCCAATTCGTTTCTGGGTCTAATTTAAGGTACACACTTTAGTCTTTAAAGCCCTAAATAACCCACTGTCTCCTTTTTTATAGGCCCTCTCAGATAACACTAGTGAAAGGGGCTACATAGAAAAAGCAAGTACCGGTACTCAGTTCTAAAAATATTCAGATTCTAGAATAAAAAGTCATTTTTATGCAGCCTTGGTTAGATTTTGTTTTGCTTTTTTCCAGGGAGTTGAACTGCTGAACTAGTAGCAAAAAAACCAAGGTTTCAACCATTAATTTCTATATTTCGAAGTGGAACAGACATTTTTCATTTCACTGTCCCTTTGAGGCTTTCGTGAAGTTTGAATGGCTTGTTTTGTAATCTAATTAAGCATCTGCCCAAACTACTTGCTTACGTCCAGCACTGCTGAACATTAGTTGGCTGAAATAAAAGGTTATTGCCTCAATTACTTTGCATTTTCAGTTCTAAATGGCCTCTGTTGTTTCAAAATCACCAGCACCATCTGCTGAAGGAAATCGTGAAATACACCCCCCCCCCCCCCAAGATTGTAATTCTGGCAACTGTAAACCAGTTCCTTTGAGGGGTTTAATTCACTTCAGTTTCCAGCAGGTTCTGAGCAAACTATGAAGCTGGGAAACCATTTTTGTTTTGCTCTAATCACTAATGAATTTCCCTTTTGAAAAGGTTCTTTTTAGAGGACTCATAAATGTGACATGCATGTAACAGGAAAAGCTCTCAGGTAACATTCCTCAATGGAAAGCTTCAATACTTTTAGAAATACAGTGCCCCTAGAGTTGTTAGGGTCCCAGCACAGCTGTGCAAATTTGCCTGCAGTCCTAAACAGATTGAGACTGCATATACACCACATACGTACAAGCACATTTGAAGCAAAAAAAAAAAATCCTGGAAACTGTAGTTTACCTATAATAGAGCTATAGTTCTCAGCACTCTTGACAAATTGCACTTCCCAGGATTCTCTCTGAGTGGGGGGGGGGGGTTGGAGAATTCCTGCTTTTAATATACAATCATAGGAAGGATCTTGGAAATAATCTATTCTATGGACTACCTCATTTCAGGATCTGTAATGCAGGATGCAACTATAGCAGCCTTCCCCAGCCTGGTGTTTCTTCTGAAATGATGAAGCTGAGCTCCAAGACATCTTAGAGGTCACAAGGTTGGGGAAGAGTGCCTTAAGGAGTTGGAGTCCTCTGCACACATATCCTAGGACCTAGGCTTATTTCAGACTTAAAATGTGGCTTGGAAGTCAGGGCTGGGGAACCTGTGGCTCTCCAGATGTTTTGCACCACAGTTCCCACCAGCCCCAGACAGGATAGCCAATGGTCAAGGAAACGTATAGTTCAGCAACTATTTATTTGTCATGAACTGATAAACTGTACTGTCATAAAACTGTAAGCAAGGATATATCAACAAGAATAAAATCAACAAAAGAGCCATAAAAACATCAAATGTACAGTGAGTCAGACTCTTGCATTACCCAAGGGGCTCACTGCGCACATTATCTTCTTCATCACCACTCATTGTCTGCCACCCCCCTGAGGAGAAGACAATCAACATTCCCAGTGGGCTTCACTGACCTAAATTCCCCTTTTAAGTTTCAACTCAGTGGAGTCTGGTGCAGCCCAGCACTTGACTCACACCCCCTTGGTTTTTTAAATGGAGACCCTCGTAATCTGATTGCAGGAGTAATTGGGGGAGCCAACATGGGGTATAAGACAGACTTCTGAGGGAGCCTGTTGTGCGAGGTAAACACTTAAGCAGACAGGCAAGCTAAGCACCTGTGCAAATTAAGTAACCACTATATTTCGTTTGAGTATTGAGATAAGAGAGATGTTAAGTTTTATCTGTTTAAAGCATGTTTAGCCTGCTCTTTAGAGTCGACTCACACTCCAAGCATGGCTTGCAAAAATAAATAGTAAGAGAGTACCTGCCCTAAAGGTTTTATGAAAGGAATGACACACAAGAAAAATAGGGTATGGGGGAAAGGAGCAAGCTTAGGCACCAGTTCTTATAACTGATTAACTCAATTAACTGATTATACAGTTAATTGAAAAAGAAACACCAGCGCACTTTCTGCCGACGGTTCACAACAAAGAGTTTGGTTAATCTCAGAATCAACTGCCAAAGTCCTTGTCCTAGTGGAATCCGTTCAAGCAGAGGCGGCCTCTGGCCAGGCACCCACAAAATGTATGGGCACTGCTATTCAAATGGTGCCTTGTGATCGATTATGCAATATTTTATTCAACTTGGCACCCTACCTCTGACCCAAGAGTTGCTGCGTGCGTGGCTAACTATGTTTATTAAATTTCATCCGAGGATCACAGAGCAGTTTAGAAGATAAAAACACAAAAATATATAACATAGTAACAAAATTACATAACATAGTGGGGTGTTTTTCTAACACTATTAAGAACCCTGAGCTAGATTAATGTCCTCAAACGTTTGTGCCAACCTACTGACACTCCACAAAGCTTCTTAACCATTTTCGTATGAAAAAAAGATGGGGTGCTGCTGCTCTCCTAACCCACTAACTACCAGCACGCTTCAACACAAGAGCCCAGGCAAGAGCCCAGGCTTTCTGATCCAAGCCGCTTTCCGTACCGCTTCCGGGCAAAGCCGAGC
This sequence comes from Podarcis melisellensis, assembly GCF_964234715.1. NCBI lineage: Eukaryota > Metazoa > Chordata > Lepidosauria > Squamata > Lacertidae > Podarcis > Podarcis melisellensis. Next base: position 15,424,298 of record NC_138537.1, read on the forward strand.
ACATGCTACGAAGCGCCCACACGTGTACGAAAAGTCCTGGCTCCGCCGCGAGTTGGCGCAGGCAGATGACGATCACAGACGCCGTAAAAGTGTAGACGTCCAAGATGTGGGAGGGAGGCGGGGGCGGCGCCGTCCTGGAGGCAAAAGCCGTCACGTGGCGTAGAGACCGGCGCGTAGGTCCGGGCTCGCGCCTTGCGTGGGTGGGGCGATAAAGCGGCCAATGGCGAAGGAGGATAACCTGTACCCGATGTGGGCGGGGCTGAGGGGATTTTCTTCCTCCCTCCTTTAAATTTGGAACGTAGGGCGCGCGCTCCCTTCACGCCTAGGGGGATTCCCCCCTCCCCTTCCCGCTCTCTCTCTCTCCCTCCCTCCTTTTCTCCACCCACACGCCTCCCTTTACGGCTGCTCTGCGCGTGCGCGTTGCTGCGACGCTCTTCCAGTCTTTCCCTGCACCGTGGGAGGTAAGTGCTGGCTCCTGACGCGGGTGCGTGCGGCGCCCCCTCCCCCCCCCCCTTAGTCCCTCCGCTCAGCCGTTGGCGGGCCGCTTGGAATCCTCTCAGGCCAACGGCGAACCGGGCCGGACTGGTCTGGTGCAGAGCCGGGTCCGAGGCGGCCGGCGCCTTCCCCTCAGGCTTCTCCCCGGCGCCGCCTGCTCTTCCCACGAGGCGGCCATGCGGGGCGCCTCCCTTGGCGGGAGAGATGGGGGGGGACTCGGGGCTGAGGAGATGGAGGAACCGGGGGGCGGGGGCTTGAATTTCCCAGGCCAGCGGATCGTTTGCTCAGCTCTGTTTCTCTCATTACCCGCTCTGTGAGGAAAACCATGTTCTGCTGACTCTTCCCCCCCCCCCCCATAATAGCGGTGTATGCCGCGGGGAAGCTGCGGTGCCCTCCGTGGAGTCGGATGGGGTCCCCAAGGGTCATCCATCCCAACCCCTTTGCCGCGCAGGATAGCCAGGTAGATAGCGTTGGGCCTACACCACCTCATATCTCTCACACACAGACCCCGACCAACCTGGTTAGGAGCTGTTCGCAGTCCCAGGAATATCTTGGGGGGCGGGGGTCGCATCTTCTCCACCCATGATGGCCTTTTGCTTCTTGGTCACGAGTGTTTAGAATTACCCAAGAAGGAAAGGCAGCCATGTTGGTCCCCAAGAAAACGGCTAGAATTCATAGTCGTCGTCGTCTTTGGCGATCACTCGTAGCTGAGGAAGATTGTCTTCCATAAACACGGTTTTAACCGTGAGCTCGTAAGTGACTGTGGAGGCCAATTCTAGGGCCATCGCAATTAGGACTAACCAAGATGAGAAAACGCCCTAATAAAGATACTGCCCTATTGCGGATTTTGGAATGTGTTTTGGGGGGTTTAACAGGTAGAGGAGCTCCTTTGGCCATTGTTTTCCCACATTGGTTTCCCCTTTTGGTGGCTGGGTAGGTCAAAACGTGGCCCTGTGTGCTCAGTGTGTGAGTGAGAGAGTAAGAGAGTGCACCCCTACTAAGCTTCCTTGTTCCTCTTAAGAATTGATGTGTAGGGTCTGTCCAAAGGTCGTTTAGTCAAATCTTCCCATACCTAGTACACCATCCCCCTCTGTTGAGCAATAGTGGGCACCCAGATACCTTTAGGATGCTCACAAACTCTTCCTGAGAGTAATCCCGTTCGGCATGCAGGGTAAAATAAGCTCTGTATCTGTTCAAATTCCATTCTCTTGTGAGAGTTTTAGTGATGCAGCAGCCCCATCTGCTTTTGCTTCAGCTGCCTAACGCCTATTTGCTGCATTCCCTACACCCTTACAGCTTTTAGACAGTGATGAAACAGGTTCCTGAGATCACTAAATGATAAGTAGACTTGCTTCGGTTGCCAGAATTATGAACCACCACAAAATGCCTACTGTAAGCACCCTATATTAGTTATCCCTTTGCTCTTTCACATCACCTCTCCCCATGCACTTCATTTCTGGCTTGAGGGTAACTGCTGTGATTGTAATATCATGAAATGGCTGTAGTTGTTGCCAAAAAGGCACTTCTGAGAGATGCGATTCTTCATGCTGCCGCAACCATCCTGTAGTAAGAAGCCCCATTCGCTGGTAATTGCTCAGTTGTATACTCCACCATACAATCAGAGTGTGTGGGAAACATGCTACAGTTATGATTGCTGTGGTGTGTAAGGGTAAAGGGACTCCTGACCATTAGGTCCAGTCGTGGACGACTCAGGGGTTGCGGCACTCATCTCGCTTTATTGGCCAAGGGAGCCGGCATACAGCTTCCGAGTCATGTGGCCAGCATGACTAAGCTGCTTCTGGCAAACCAGAGCAGCACACAGAAACGCTGTTTACCTTCCCGCTGGAGCGGTACCTATTTATCTACTTGCACTTTGACATGCTTTTAAACTCCTAGGTTGGCAGGAGCAGGGACCTAGCAACGGGAGCTCATCCCATCATGGGGATTCGAACCGCCAACCTTCTGATCGGCAACCCCTAGGCTCTCTGGTTTAACCCACAGTGCCTGTAGCTCTCACCAAATAGGAGCTGGCATTTGCCAGCAAAATACTGTGTTCATGTTTGAGTCGAGTGTGGGACAGTAACGCTCAATCTTCAATAACCCTCCAAAATGCTATTCCACAGCTTCAGAAACCAAATTTATAAATCTATTGTCCCAGTTTATAAATCTTGTAAAATTTGCATTTCTTATAAATCTTGTAATTGTAATTTTGCATTCCTTGTTACCATTGTCTCCTGCAACTTTTCTCTTCCTCCTCTACCCGTGTCCTGGCTGAGCCATAACATGGCAGTTGGGATCCCTGAGAGTAAAATATTGCCCTTCCCATCCCATATTGCAGTCTTGAGCTAGCATTTTTAGGATGTGTACTCAGTGACCACAGGGGACAGCTATTCCATTTCACAACTCCGTCGTACTTGCAGTGAAGGTGGAGAATGTTGATATGTTCAATGCTGGACTGAGCATAGTACTTTCTGTAACATGGTTCATTATATTTGAAGTATGGTTTGTGTTCATCTGCATATCTATTTATAACACTCTTAAAAATACAAATACTTTTATTATTTAACTGATACATGAAATAACTGAATTTATTTCTAAATTTTATAGTATTTGCCAGAACACACTACATACTATGGCTGATGAAGTTGATTTTACCACTGGAGATGCTGGTGCTTCTGCCACCTATCCTATGCAGTGTTCTGCACTCCGCAAAAATGGCTTTGTGGTGCTGAAGGGACGTCCCTGCAAGATTGTAGAAATGTCAACTTCGAAGACTGGCAAGCATGGTCATGCAAAGGTAATTGCTTGGTAGAGCTTTCTTGAGTTTTACTTCTGTTCTGGTATGCCAACATTGCTCTTCAATGAATATTAGTTTACTAATATTAACATCAGATTTGCCAGGTGCGTGGCCCAGTCTTACTTAACTTGTCACTATCTGTCCTCTCCTTGTAGTGCAAGTCTAGCTGGCTGTCCTAGTATAAGGTTTCTGACTTGGGTGGCATTCTCTGCTAGGGGAGAGTATGAAAAGTGAGTCCCTCAATATAGTGCACACTGTTTGTTAGTAAATTTGCAACCTTTCTAGATACCTTTGTCTGAATGATGTATCTGATTCCAAGTGGTACGACTGGTTCAATTCAGACATTGCATTCTTATTCTCCAAATCATGGTTTGGAGGATTACAAACATCCTGGAAGCTCATATGCTCCTCTCTAGTTTTGCATCACAAATGGAGGGAATCTGATGGTGAGGGTAAGAAGGGAATCAGTACAGATCTGCAGCACAACCTTGTGAATTTAAGTCAGAAAATTGAGGTAGCTTGAGTTACTCAAGCCTCTCTTGGAGCTTGTGTAATTTGTATCTAAGCACATGCTTAAGTTCAGAACTGTCGCCATACGCAAATATGATCTTAATAGTTCTTCAGTAAGATATCTCCTTGGTAGAAGGAGTGTTAGAGGTGATGGGCATGCATAGATGACTTGAATCTAGGTAGTTAGCATAGAAGTTACATCCAAACATCAATTTAAATGCTAACTTTTGGTTACAGAAAACTATGTCTCAGAATTCTAAGCTATTTGTGGAGATGGGTAAATCATTCATGACTTTTCTCTCCTGAAGTAAGATACTGTACTGTATAGGCTAGCCCAGCCTTTCTCAACCTTGGGTCCCCAGATGTTGTTGGACAACAACTCCCATCATACCTGACCACTGGTCCTGCTAGCTAGGGACGATGGGAGTTGTAGTGTAGTTGTGTAGAGACAACTCTTCCCAGAGCTCAGTGCCTCCTTAACTGGTTTTGGGTCAAATGTTGCTGAAGGCTGCCAAAAACAGCTTTGAGGGTCGAATGCAGGATTCAGGCCATGTGTTTGACTGTCTTGTTCTAGTCAATCATAGACTGTAATTTGAGTATCATTATATGTGGCTTTTCCTTACAGAACTGTTCCAGCTTTAGTCTCTGGGTGGATGCACATGAATTACTGTTCATTGCTTTCTATCTCCCCCCACCTACCCCAAACATTGTTCTTGGAACATACTGTTCTTGGTAGCCTAAATATATGTGCATGAACATTTTCCTAGGTCCACCTAGTTGGCATTGATGTGTTCACTGGCAAAAAATATGAAGATATTTGTCCTTCCACTCACAACATGGATGTTCCTAACATCAAGAGGAATGACTATCAAGTAAGTCTATATTTTAATCTATACAAATAGAAAGTCCCTTCTGGGCATAGCCTGATGTCCTATGAAAAAACTATGCTTCCTTAATTAAAATTCCACGCCTTAAATTACTTAGCCTTCCAAAGGACCCATTGAAATGAGCTGGGTTTTGCAATCTCATACCTCTGACATCCCATTTCCAGTCAAATACTTAACCCTTGGTGCGGCCACTGGACAACATAAAATGCCATCATTAGAGGGAGTGATTATTACAAATGCCATCAAATCATTATGAATTGATTTTGTAGGATAGGGGCCACTTGAACATGCTAATATAAAAGATGGGATACACATAGACTTAATAAAAAAGTGGCCCTAAATATTCCCCTTGTTGATGAATTGTTTGTCAGACTAAAAATTTTGTGCAATTTTGTTGTTCAGTTCCTTGCTTTGATGTATATGTTTAAATACAGAGCATAGTGTACGTTAGTAGAACTATCTTCAGATACTTTGCAGTACTATGAAATATCTCATGCTGGGTTAATATGGTAGCAATTTCTTCAATAGGTTTTGCTATAAAATATTCAGGAATATTAGAAGCAAATTACATTTGCAGAACATCTGCCAATAGCAATATTTGGAACCACATATAAAATTATTTGACAGTTTTAGATCATCTTACTATATTTTTCAGTTTCAAAGCTGCTTTTGCTAGAAAGTGCTACTGAATAGAGCATTTTTAACTTTATCCCTTTAGTGACTAAAGCTGTGATTCACACTGAATAGATCCTGAGCTAAAAAACGGTTGAAACTGGGTTCTGTGTATTAGAAATGTGCAAGGTTGTTCTTCTGTAGCAGTGGTTCTCAAACGGTGTGGTGTGCCACATTGATATAGCAGGAGACAATGGCAAGTGTGGCAGAAAGATTCCAGGACAGTCAATACATATAATTTGTGAATGATTCATATTCTCATGTAGCTGCATTGTTTTATACATTTTTATTCTGAAAGTGTGGCCCAGAGAAAAAAGTTGTGAAAACCACTGGTCTATAGCAATCGGAAGCAAAATGCTAAGTTCAGAAAGCAGCGCCCATATGGCTCAATGCCAATACTTTTGACTGAACTTCATGCAATTATGAATAAAATTGAATTGGCATTGTTAATTTCTTGCAGCTGATCTGTATACAGGATGGGTATCTCTCTTTGCTGACAGAAAGTGGTGAAGTTCGTGAGGATCTGAAGGTGCCAGAAGGTGAACTAGGCAAAGAAATAGAGGGGAAATATAATGCAGGCGAAGATTTCCAGGTAAAATCTCAGTGGTTTGAAAAAATCTGGGGTTTTATTTTTCTTAAGACACCCAAGTTACCTTGAAAGTACTTTATTGCTGCTAACGGTTGATCTAAAATAACTTCCTGGGCCTTATTTTAATGGGGAGAAAAGAAAGGGGGATAAAGTAGAATTAGTTTTCTATTCTGAAATAATAAATGGCTTATCTCTTGTAATTGCAGTTGGTTTTTTCTTCATATTATTTATTAGACTTTTTAATTGCTTACCAACTGAAGGTCTCCAAGCAACTTGCAACACATTTAAAATAGAAATACATTATACCTTCAAAGCAGAACGTATCAGCCATGGGAAGCTTTGGCATCACACTAGTAACAAAAACCAACATGTAAATCTTGTTTAGTCGTGTCCGACTCTTTGTGACCACATGGGCCAGAGCACGCCAGGCACTCCTGTCTTCCACTGCCTCCCGCAGTTTGGTCAGACTCATGTTTGTAGCTTCGAGAACACTGTCCAACCATCTCATCCTCTGTCGTCCCCTTCTCCTTGTGCCCTCCATCTTTCCCAACATCAGGATCTTTTCCAGGGAGTCTTCTCTTCTCATGAGGTGGCCAAAGTATTGGAGCCTCAGCTTCACGATCTGTCCTTCCAGTGAGCACTCAGGGCTGGTTTCCTTAAGAATGGATGCGTTTGATCTTCTTGCAGTCCATGGGACTCTCAAGAGTCTCCTCCAGCACCATAATTCAAAAGCATCAATTCTTCGGTGATCAGCCTTCTTTATGGTCCAGCTCTCACTTCCATACATCACTACTGGGAAAACCATGGCTTTAACTATACGAACCTTTGTTGGCAAGGTGATTTCCCTGCTTTTTAAGATACTGTCTAGGTTTGCCATCGCCTTTCTCCCAAGGAGCAGGCGTCTTTTAATTTCGTTACTGCTGTCACCATGTAAATCTAGTGGTTCCTAAGTAGCTAAGTACTGTAGACCGCCTGTTTTTCAAAAGCCAAGCCATGGTCCCCCTACTTTTGAAAATGTAACATTTGTTACGTCAGTGGTGACACCATACCCCCCAAAATGTCCCAGCTCAACTGTGATGCGCGTTTTCTGGACCACACTCCTACACAAGAGCATAGCCCTAAAAAAATGAGATGTCCTGAGCAGTTGATGAGCCATGGACCCGCTGGATGGGTTATGCAGACCTCTAATTGGGAACCACTGTCTCATTTTGTCAAATACGTGGTGGCAAAATAATTACATGGAAATGATATCAGTGCCCTCCTAAACTAGATGATCAGGATAAGTTAAAGTTATATTCCTCAGCTTGTCTTTATTATAAATACTTCCTATTTTTCAGCTGAACTCAAGCTGCTACTATTTTAGATTGGCTTAATTATGTGCTTTGTGATTAGTGTTTTCCTGGGAGGTTGACTAAAATGGGAATACTGGTGCTAGAACTCAACTATTGCCATCACTACACTTGTTGTAAATGTAATAGCTGTTTTGCATATCCTAATAATGCTTTTTCTCTCTCCTTTAGGTATCAGTCATGTGTGCAATGAGTGAAGAATGTGCTGTAGCCATAAAACCTTGCAAATAGGACCATCTGGATTTGAGCAGCTGCTCATATCTCAGCAACTGCAGATTTCTTATTTTAGTTCTAATTATCACCAAAGCTATAACCTTCACTAGCAACCTCGTGTCTTTGTTTGAAAATAGTGCTGGCTAATGTTGCAAGCCATTTGGCAATATTAAAATTGCTGAAGTTCAAGTGCTTACAGGAATGGCAAGGCAGTCAAAATTGTCATTTTAGATCATGAGGTATTAACTAGTATGCTTTGCTCGAATGAGACTGTATAGCAGTGCCAATACCAAGGTAGTACTAAGTTTGGGTTTAGGTAAGAATAGTGTTTAAATACAACATTTTAAACAAATGCGAATAACCACTTTTATCTTAAAATATGGTGAAATGTGGCTTGCACTGAACTGTGAATAGTCATTGAGCTGGAGACAAGGGAACTCATGTGATCAAAATGCCAGTGCTGATGGCCATGTACAACAAACTTATATCTGTAGTCTTGCTGGCTGGCTCACTCTTAACATGTCACCATTTGCCTGTGATGCAAACATCCAGAATATTGGATGCTTTCATACTCTGGTTAATAGTGCACAAAAGCTTGGGGGTGGGAGGGAGGGAGAGGAGATTCACTAGAGGCCTTTGATTTCAACATGGAGTTCAGCCACTCTTCTAGTTTAAAAGAAGGGAATGCCTCAAGTGTTTCAGTATTAGGCATATTTGTTTTTGATTTTAACTCTTTAGTTTTGTAGCACAAATAGACTTTTTGACTTTTTATTACTGGATCAAAAGTGCACATACTAGCTTGTATAAAGGCTTAATATGAGCCTGGTTTCACGCAACTGAAATTAGGTCATGGGTTGTACAGTCCCAAAAAGAACTATGACAGAGTGCTCTATCAAGTACAAGAACTTCAGTGCTGTGTTAAAGAGTCACTCTGACTCACAATCTACTTGTGCAAGACTTGATTACACTGAACAGGCAAATGCCTAATCGCTAACAGACAATTTGTCTACATGACCTTCAACTTTGTAAGATCATGCTTCTTCATTAGCATTTTGCGGGACACCAACTTAACTTAAATTTGCCTTAAATATTGGTAGCAACTGACTAACTTGAACTAGTGACTGGGTTCTTAAAACGTGCTTAGTTCATTACTGGCAGCTTTTTGTGTGCATAGGAAACAGGATTTTGAGCTTCAGTTAGGAATATGGTTGCCCTTTAATCAGTGAAGTTAGTTAGACAACAGGTGTAAATGAACTGCATCAGGGTCTAGTGGTGGGCTCTATATTATAAGTATCTATGCAGAGAAGGGGCACAACGCAGATTGATTTGGCAATAAAAACTCGAACAAAGCACAGTCTTGATGTGGTAGTAAATAACTACATATTTCAAGATCTAGGGCTACTGGAAAGCTGAAGGATTTTAGCATATTTAGTCTAATCATGTGAGTGTTTCTAGATAGTTGATTCTCCAATAGTCATGGTTTGAATGAGAAGTCCCAGTTTGAAACATGGACTCAGCTAGTATCATTAGTCATGAATGTGAACAGTTTTGAGAAGTAAACTGGTGTCATAGTATCTGAAGAGTCCTACTAACATCTTAACTGCTTGCATCATCTTAAGGACGTATGCAGCTAAAATGTGTAGAGGCAGGTGGCTTTTGGAAATGTGTTACTGAAGTGCCCTCTTATACTTCAGAAAACATACTGTCTTAATTTCAACTTGACTTTTAGCAATCTGGAACCACAGAATATCTAGACTAGATGGGGGGGAAATCTGCTACGTGGATCTGTATGGCACTCTTTTGCATACAGGTTTTGCAATGTCATTTCACCAGTAAAAACTACAGTATTTACAATAAGACAATAGCAAAGCCATTTCATTAGTAGAGAGCAGTCTCTGCAAACCCACCAGGTTTACAATAAACTAACTTTGCTAATAAAAGCTTAATACTGTATCTTTCAGGTTATTTAAGCTATTTCAGGGTAATCATGTTTCTCTAAATTCACTTTTAAATGGTTTTTACTTCATAGTTGGAACAAAATGTATTTTGTTGGAGCAGGTGGAAGCTCTTCTAACAAGCTGTAAGCCAAAATTAAGGCTGTTGATATGAGCAACTCAGTCCTGCTGCTGTTCTGTAATGGTGCAAGCTTTCTTGTTTGGGTCCATTGATGTTTTGTTCAGTGTGCTGTAGGTTCTCTTGCCTCAGATGTTAGGAACTTCTTTTTTAAAACCCAACTTTACCTCTTGATGTGTTGTTGTGTCTTTGTTCAACAAAACCACTGCTAGTTGAGCCATGACTTGAATATACTCTTCTCAGGGCTGCTCTTGTGAAGAATTGAAAGAGCTTAAGTTGATTATTTTAACAAAGCTGCTTGAAAGTCTTACAGGGTTTTGTATTCCATAAATTTATAGCATGCCTATGATGCAAGTAGAGTTGAACCTTAGTCTAACACAGTCAAACATTGTGACCAAGCTATTCTAGTGACTAGATGACATGTTTGACTGCAGTAAGCTTTAAGTATGGAAATGTTGGCTGTGTCTGGAAACTTTCATAGAACAAGCTGTGCTTAAACATTTTATCCTGTGTAAAGCATATGACTCTCATACATTATACTCACATTTCCACAGTACAACTCGGACAATGATCTCTGTGGCTTTTATTTACATTGTTTTATCTAGGTCTTGTAGTGAACGCTCATGATCAGTGACTGTTACATTAACATATAATTGTAAACAACGTGTGGGGAGAAGGGGTTTTTGTATTTGCCACATACGGTAGCTCAGACAAGTATGCAATATACCTACTGGCTAGCAAATGGATGCAGTGTTTATTGTACAGGAGTGACTTTTGACTTTAAAAGCAAAACTTGAAAGGTTTGTATTTTTTCTGCATTTCTGTAATAGCGTATTCATGTGTTAAGAGTTCTTGGCTTTTAACGACTGTTTTATTGAAAAGTTTGAATTATGATTTGGATCACAATGAGAATAAAGTTTGAACCTAAGTGCTACTCTTGACTTTTTTCCCTACAACGTCTAATGAATGCCTTGTATATGCACTTCCACAGATTATGAATTCTATAAGGACGTGACCCTACTGTAGTTTCCTTATTAAGCATACGTCATTCATCACTATCTCATTTGAAAAGGATGGCTGCTGTTGATTGCCCAATAAAAACTGACCTGAGCAAATACATTTGCTTGAACAGCACGAAGGTGCCCAATATTTCTTCCATTGTAAAACAAGGTTTGGGGAGGACCTGACACCCAAAAGCTAAAACTGATAATATCTGCCACATTGCAAAGAGGGGAGAGGTTTGGGGTTGGAAGGGGCTTCTTCAACCCCTGTAATGTAGTCCACTGTTACTTCAAAGGTGGGAAGAGAGATTTTTGGCCAGCTAGTATTTGGGGTCGTCATACATCCAGAATAGTTTCCCGGTGGAAATCAGTCAAAATATCCAGGAGAATCCTAAGCAGGAAACCTTTTTAAAATAATAATGATTGTGTTAATTTAATTTGGTTTTGATTTGTTAATTGGAAAATTTAAAAATTGTTTGAAATATGGCAACCCTAAATAGTACTTGTCTAATTGGGAGGCGCTTTTCCAAGAATAGCTTGCCTGCATAAAAATGCAGTGTGTGTTTGTGGTGGAGCCTTGTGGCATTTCCACACTCATAACAGACTACGGGTTCCAAAAAGCCTACAGCGATTGTAGGGAACCTTGGGAAGAGATGTCGCTCGGAGGTAGAGCCTCGCTCGGCATTCAGAAGGACTCCAGTCCCAAGCCTCTCCACCCGGGGCTGCGTATGCCCCCTGTCTATTGCCCTGGGAAGCTGTTTCCAGTCGGTGCTTCCTCGCGCTCCTTGGGTTTCTTATTTCTATTGATTAAACTTGAAAACCCCTCAAAATAAAGAAGCGCAGAGACACCAGGACCCACCGGCCGGACTCTGTCAGGCAGCTTCCGGTGTGCGCACGTTACCGGAAACGAGCGGGCGCGCGGCACCCGGAAGTATTACCCCTCTTCCCTGATCCGAGCGTCAACTCTTCCTTTATCCCTCGAGCGTGGTCCACGCTGCACGTCATTGCGTCACGGCGCGGATGTCTATAAAAGCGCGGCCGCGACGCTTCCGCCCTCCCTTTCTCCATTGCCTGGCCAAGATGGCGCCGGTGAGTTTCTGAGCCGGGCGGGATGTGGCGGGAGACACCCGTGGGTTAAAGGAGGGCAGGAAGGCTTCCCTGCTCACGCCTCTCTCCCTCGCCTGCTCCTTTCCGACACACTAGTAAGCCTTGCAGGGCTGTTGGGAGGCTGCTGTGTAGCTGTGACCCTAAACCCCCCTTACTTGGGAGTAAGCCCGTTGAATTCAGTAGGATTGCCTGTCGTGTTTGGCACTCTGAGTTCAGGGGCGCCACACACGTTTTGCAAGATCACGTACATAATGCGAAATAAGGTCTGGAGGACTCTTGTGAAGAACTCTCAACTCATTGCCAATTTTCTAATAAAGCCGACAGGTACCTCATTCACGTTGTCGTGCTTTTCGGGGATGGGTTTCTTAATCCTGTCACGCAAAGGGAAATGTTGCTAGATTGCAATTTGAGGTCATTCTTGATCATTGGGCCCCGCTGCCTAGGAGTCCAGCAACATCTGAAGGAAGGTCACCCAAGTTTGCTGCTCCAGCAAAAATGCATAGGACGTCCATAAAGGGACATGGGAAATCTTGAAAAGCCCGTGGATAAATAAATGTCAACTGGCAATAGTAAATGATGAGTGTCCCCAGTTCTGCATCTTGTGTATAACCACCACTTAACTTTAGGTATACAGTGGTACCTCAGATTAAGAACTTAAGTTGTTCTGGAGGTCCGTTCTTGACCTGAAACTGTTCTTAACCTGAAGTACCACTTTAGCTAATGGGAGCCGCCACTGCACAATTTCTGTTCTCATCCTGAAGAAGCAAAGTTATTAACCTGAGGTACTATTTCAGGGTTAGCAGAGTCTGTAACCTGAAGCGTCTGAGGTACCACTGTACATCTTAACATAAGGTATACATCGGAAGAAAGGGGAGCGGGAGCCCAATGCTATGATAGCCACAAATGAAGGAATGACACTTAATCCTGGTCTTCCATAGCACTTAAGTCCAATCTCCCCCTCCCAGGAGTTATTATTTATTAGATTTCTATAAACCCTTCATCGGAGGATCACAAGGTGGTTTATGATATAAAAACACAAAAATACATAGTAACAAAAACAATATGCCTCCCCCTCCCCCATTTTAAAAGACCATAGTGTTTAATTAGCAAAAAATTAAGGTGCTGTACATCGTTCTTCCTCTCATTGAATCCCAAGAACACTCAAAGGTAGGTTAGGCGAAGAGGTAGTTACTGGCCCAATCTCACCTAGTTAGCTTCATGGCTGAGTGAGGGTTTAACCTTAATCTCCCATATCCTAGTCTAGCATTCTAACCACTATATCACACTGGCTCCTAAGACCCTTGACTGCCCTGATGGGACAGATTCTGCCACCTCACAGGTCCTGGATATGGGCCCTTTGGATTCTAGTTGGTGCTTGTGGCAGAAACTGCTCTTGTTTGTTTTAATCTAAAATAGGGTAACAAAGTTGTCCCTAGCCCTTTGAGAGGAAAACAAAGTTAGCTATTAAAGAGCTGTTAATTCTTGTGCTTGCCGTAGTGAGGGTAGGTGATGAAATTTTGGTTGCTAATATATTTTCTGTGTTAAGTGAAAGTTACAGGATAAAGAATATTGGTTAAGTAGAGAAATATATTAAGGCATGTCTGATATATGAGGTATATATTTCCTCTGGACTATAATGATCGAAGATAAGGATCATAAAATAAATACTAACTTCAGGGGCATGTTTGGTTTTCTTTTAGCAAAAGGACAAGAAACTGAAAAAATCAACTTGCAAGTATAGCCTTGACCTCACCCATCCTGTAGAAGATGGAATATTTGATTCAGGAAATTTTGTAAGTAGTTCTGCTGTTCACACTTCTTTGGTCATGTTTTAATGGCAACATACATTGAAACTTAAGGAAGGAAAAAAAATCAAATGCTTGAGGTTTCTTTTAAAGGAAATTAAGTCTATGCATGTTTATAATAAAATTCATGATAAATAGTTGCCCTTTAGTCAAATCAGCCTATGGGTAAGAACTTGACTCCTACAACTGTAAATCATTCCCAGCCAATTAATCACATCCTGTTTTAATTCTTACTGCCTGCAATTACCTTTGCTTGTGCAGGGAGGTTTGGAGTTACAGACCTGGATGGGATAATTATTTAGCCTGGCTTAGTGACTATCATAATCCAGATGGTTTCCATACCAAATGACTATGTATCGTACCAATGTTTTGGTATCTTAAAATAAATATATATAGAGAGACAGATATTGTATGTTATGAATTACCGTATTTTTCGGCCCATAGGACGCACCTAGTTTTTTGGGGGGGGAATAAAGAAAAAAATTATTTCCACCCCCCCAGGTGCGGGGCGGGGGAAGCCTGAGCCCCCAGAACAGGCTGCTATCTGATAGCCGTGGGAGAGCTGCGCGAAGCCCAAAGCTTGGGGTGTGCTGAGCTCAGCACGCCCCAAGCTTCTGGGTGACAGCAAGGTCTCCGCAAGCCGTGGGAGAGCTGCGTCTTGCAGATAGCTTCCTGAAGCCTGCATTTGCCCCATAGGATGCACACACATTTCCCCTTCATTTTTGGAGAGGAAAAAGTGCATCCTATAGGGCGAAAAATATGGTACATTAATAGGAATATTTCTATTAATATTTCTATTCATTTTTCTTGATTCTTGCATGATTTATTTGCATTTTGTGAGTGTAATAATGGATTGTCTGGCTAGGGTCACTTCCCTAGTTCCACATCTAGGGCACCATTCCCTAGTGTTGCATTTTTTTTGTTTTTCTTGAATTAGGAACAGTTCCTGAAGGAAAAAGTTAAGGTCAATGGAAAAACTGGAAACTTGGGAAATGTAGTTCATATTGAACGCTTTAAGAACAAAATCACAGTGACATCTGAAAGGCAGTTCTCAAAAAGGTGGGTGTTCTTTCTTTTGTGTGGTGGGCTTTTCTTTCTGATTTTAGCTCAAACCTTGGGACACATAGCAAGAATTGTAAACAAATTTAGAATGTGGCTTTAGTTGAAATTCCCCAGTTAAGCTAACCTGAAGTAGTATCATTTGAGGCTGTTTATTATCTCATATCTTTAGCTTGTGTGTCTGTGCCAAACGCAAACTTGACACCTAAAGACTATTCGCAGTTCTGTTCTGGAATATCAGCTTTTGAAAGAGAACTGGAAGGTGAAGTTGGGCTATTTAATTTGCCCTATCTTCCTACAGTTGATTTCTTAACTAGTATGATATATTTGAAAGGAAGCTAATGGATTGCACTTGATTTCCAAATATGTGTTCTTAGGTTGTTGTTTTTTGTGGGAGAGCAGTGTAATATTTGGGCAATTCCTGGAGTGGCCTAGTTTTTGCCTACTCAATTGGTCACTCATAGGATCATATTAAACTGTCCCATGCCAAGTCAGGCCATTTACCTTTTTTCAAAGAGGGCCACATTTGATGCTTGAGGGCCAACCAAAGTTGTTGAGCTTTTTGGGATTTAACCCCAAGCAATAAGCTGCCACAGGGGCCAAATTAGGCTCTCAAACAGACTTTGCCTGGTCTAGGCTGATGGCAGCAGCACTCCAGGGTTTCAGAGACGGAAGCTCTCCCAGCCCTATCTAGAGATGCTGAGGGTTGAACTTAAGACCTTCTGTATAGGGGGCAGATTCTCTGAGCTATGGCCCTCATCCTTTGGTGAAATAAGTTCATCTTTTAAGGTAGATTGCATTAATACGGAGATTCATTTCATCACATGTAATAGTATTTATATAGCACCTCAGAGTTTCAGATTTTTTCATATAATTCTCAGCCTTTCAACAATCTTGTAAGGTGGGTCTGCTTGACCTGGTTGTAAAGGGGGCAGATAACAATAGTGGCTTGCCTAAGTCCATTCTGTGAGTTCATGACAAGCAACAAATTTCACCTGGGAACTTTCTGGTTCTGAGTTCAGTTTCCTATACGTGTCTATTCAGAAGTAATCCCCATTGGGCACCGTTAAAATTTCTCCCTTGTCTATAGAATTGCAAACTTAGGTGTTCTGCTAGGCTACGTCTTAAGGGTCAGATGCTCAACAAATAATCATTGTTGCTTTTTGCAGTCATCGACTGCTGTCTTGTATCACGTCTTTGTAAACGCTTGTGATCAAATTACATCATTCACTTAAAATCACTTGGCCTTTTGTGTTAAAGGTACCTTAAGTATCTCACAAAGAAGTATCTCAAGAAGAACAATCTCCGTGACTGGCTGCGCGTGGTTGCGTCTGACAAGGAGACCTATGAACTGCGTTATTTCCAGATCAGCCATGATGACGAAGGGTCTGAAGCCGAGGAGTAGAATAAGCTTTTATGTGGAGCATTGTCTTCCCTGGTGCACAGCGTGTACACATGAATCATCTATTTATGAGAATGAAATCATTTATTACCAAAGAAAAATTGTACACTGACTTTACTTATAGATTGCTGTGGGCACCTGGGATTTGTTGTTTCAAAAGTTTCATTAAAAGAGCCTCCTGATAAATTATAATCTGCAGTTCTCTTGTGGACATGAGGTTTTGCCTACGTTTCATTGAAATACATAACACAGTCACATATTTATGCTTAATGGCCACATCCCTGTAATCTGACTGACCAGTCCATTATACAGTGGTACCTCGGAAGAACTTAATTCATTCTGGAGATCCGTTCTTAACCTGAAACTGTTCTTAACCTGAAGCACCACTTTAGCTAATGGGGCCTCCCGCTGCCGCTGCACCTCCGAAGCACGATTTCTGTTCTCATCCTGAAGCAAAGTTCTTAACCTGAGGTACTATTTCTGGGTTAGCGGAGTGTGTAACCTGAAGCGTATGTAACCCAAGGAACCACTGTATAATTGTTCTAGTAGACCTAGAGTAAAACTTAAATCCATTCTTATTTCAAATTTTCACCATAGTCATACAGGACTAAATGCATAGTGTACTCATACATGATCTATTTAAGCAGTTTCTAGACTGCGCTCTATATATATTTAGAGATCTCCTGTGTAGAATGACTTCAGCCAATAATAGGTGGTTTGAAATAATCTGGTTAAGGCAGGTCAGTCAGAAACTAATTTCAGAAGAAAAGTCTTAGTCTTTCAGTTATGCTATTATGTTTGGCCAAAAGTCAGTTCCCTACAATGGTTATGCAAGCGATTTATTCTGCCTTTCCAGACAGCACCATGCATATAGCAAGAGCATTGTTGAAATAATTTTATGCAAGCCCTATTTATAATTTTTGGTAACCATACTTTCAAAAGTGAGTGGCTATCTGCAAGAGGGCCGTTTGCATTCATGATTATTCATTATGGGTGATGATCAGTGTTCATAACACTCAAGAATAGACCCATTGAATTCAATAGGCAAGTTGTTTAAGTCCATTGATTTACGTGGGTCAAGCATGACCCAGGTGGATGTCAGCCTTTCTACTTGTATTCAGCCTTCAATAACTCAAGGTGAGATATATGTGGCTCTCAGATGGCTTCCCTTTTCAGCACTGACCAGACCGGTGTGACTTCAGCAAGGTTGCAGCATTGCGTGCCTTCAAACCCTGATGATCTCACTGTTTCAACTTTAAAGATGATTTGCAAACAAAAAGAAAGCAATAATATTAATACAATTCCAGCAACAATGTTAAAAATGAGAAGATGTGTTTTTTTAAGATGTAGCAACATAAAACAATAGTTGCCGGACCTTGTCAACCTGGTGCCTTCAATATGTTTTGGGCTACAACTCACATCTGTAGTGGACACCCCAGTGCTCTCTGAGGCTGATGGGTGTTGTATTCCAAAGCAGCTAGATGGTGCTAGGTTGGCTAATAATAATAATAATAATTTACAATGGTACCTCTGGTTACGTACTTAATTCGTTCCAGAGTTCCGTTCTTAACCTGAAACTGTTCTTAACCTGAAGCACCACTTTAGCTAATGGGGCCTCCCGCTGCTGCACAATTTCTGCTCTCATCCTGAAGCAAAGCTCTTAACCCGAGGTACTATTTCTGGGTTAGCGGAGTCTGTGACGTGAAGCGTATGTAACCCGAGGTACCACTGTATTACTTGTACACCGCCCATCTGGCCGGGTTTCCTCGGTCACTCTGGGCAGCTTTCAACAGAATATTAAAAACATGATAAAACATCAAACATTAAAAACTTGCCTAAACAGGGTTGCCTTCAGATGTCTTCTAAAAGTCAGATACAGTGGACCCTCCGGACATGAACTTAATTCATTCTGGGGGTCCGTATGTACCCTGAAAGTCCGCATCTAGAGGCGCTGCTTCTGTGCACACGCATGGCACAATCAAGTGCTGTGCACACGCATGGCACAATCAAGTGCTTCTGCGCGTGTGTGCAGAGCGCTTCTGCGCATGCACGCACAGCAAAACCTGGAAGTATACACTTCCAGGTTTGCTGTGTTCGCAACCCGAAAGTTACGTTACCCAAAGGTACATCCTGAATTGTAGTTCAACAACATCGGGAGGGCCACAGGTTCCCCCACCTCCCAGGTAAGAGAGTTTGGATTTGATATCCCGCCTTTCACTCCCTTTAAGGAGTCTCAAAGCGGCTAACATTCTCCTTTCCCTTCCTCCCCCACAACAAACACTCTGTGGGGTGAGTGGGGCTGAGAGACTTCAAAGAAGTGTGACTGGCCCAAGGTCACCCAGCAGCTGCATGTGGAGGAGCGGAGACACGAACCCGGTTCCCCAGATTACGAGACTACCGCTCTTAACCACTACACCATACTGGCTCATATAAAAATCTATATGAGATTTTTGTTCCTCATCCACCAGATGGCTCTCAAGTCTCCAGTGACTGACTTACTATTCAAATATAATGTATGGGTAGTCCGTGATTATAAAAAGACTGGCTGTTCCGTTCGGGAACTCGCCTCTCCCAATAATCTCTTTAATAGACCTGAACATCCACGTAGTCTTTAGCACTGTTTTTATGTACACGCCAGTGAATTTATATTGCCGGTTTAAAATATTGGTTCAATGGGCTGCTAACAGTCTTCGCCACTAGCTGGCTGTATTGCACCACCATAATAATAATTCGGCAGAGCATGCAGCTTTAGAAGGGAATGTAAATGAACATCTCAGGCAAACAAGCTGGCATCTTAACACTTTTTGTACTCCCTTCCCCTCCCCCAAGAGCCATCTGGGTCTGAGAATTGCCCCACACACCTTGGTTAATGGGCGGCTCATTATTCATTGCAAAAGCTACCGTATAGCCTTTTGGAGGGCAAACAGAAGTTGCAAGTGAGCCTCTGAGTTCTTCAAAGCTCTTCTTTCAGTTAAGAATGTAAGAAGGACCCAGCTGGATTAGACCAAAAGCCCCATCTAATCCAGAGCTCTCTAGGCTAAGGTTACCAGACGTCCCCGTTTCCTGGGGACAGTCCCCAGATTTACAAATCAGTCCCCATACAAAACCAACTGAAGTTGAAATGTGTCCCTGGAAAAAATCTGGTAACCTTACTCAGGATAGAGGGTTTAACCAGTTGCCTATGGGAAGTCTGCAAGCAGGATTTGAGTGTTATAGCATGATCCTCAGCAACTGTTATTCAGGTACACTGCCTCTGGTCCTATAGGACATCATGACGAGTAGCCATGAATTTATCCCATCCCTTTCTAAAGCCATCCAAGTTGGCATCCACCACTGCATCTTGTGGCAGTGAGTTCCATAGCTCAACTGTGCACTGTGTAAAGGGCCTCCTTCCAGCTATTCTGGATCCCCATCATCCAGCAGTATGTTAAACCAAAGGAGCACCTAGTGCAAGACTTTTGGGGCAGATGTTTGGGGCTCCCCTGAGAATTCGCAGGAGCCCCCCCCCCCAACCGGAGTAAATGATGTATCACAGATTCTCATCTAAAGAATGGGAGCCAGCCCCCACCCCCATAGGACCAGCTGAACTAAGTGATGCTATGCACATTGAATTGAATATGGACTAAGCAGCTGAACTTTGGTCCCACTGAAATCAATGGGACACAATTTAGCCATGACTTTCACATAGCATGGGATAGGGTCATACAATTGGAAGGGACCAATTGTAGGCTGACCAGAAGAGGATGTGGCCCTTGGTCTGTAAAAGATTCCCCACCTCTGGTCTATTGTTAGATAAGAGCAGCACCCTGTTAATTTAAAAAACCAGGCTGGCAGGTGGAGGTGTGAGGAGGAAAACCAGGTGTGATGTTGGAGCCCAGAAGTGCAGTTTGTAACAGTCTTAAGAAGTAGCGTGGGAGGTGTCAGGCAGATGAAATTAAATGTGTTCCCTGCAGTGTAAAACAGGCTGCATTGACAGCTGCAGTGACAAAGAATCTGGTAGAAGGCGCTTGCAAAGTCAGGTGCCAGCTTGGTTGACAGTTTCCCTCCTGATGAGGTGTTTTTGGAAATCGCACATGGCTGCAGGCAGGATCTGGGCAGGGGAGATTTTTATTCTGGCTATATTGGCTTGACAATCTGGCTGGCCACTGTGAGAACAGGATGCCGAACTACATGGGCCTTTGACCTATCTAGCAGCACTTGTCTATTCTTGTATTTTTCCAGACCTCTTAAAGTAGTTTCAAAGAGGTTTTGCTTTTTGTGGTTTCAAAGTGGGGCTGTGCCTTGATGATAGAGCCATCCCAGCATCCAGATCGGGGTGGGGCGCATCCCAGCATCTACCATAGGGGTGGGGTGCACCGTGGGGCCTCCAGAGTCTGCAGCGGGCGGATCGTTTGGGCAGCGCGGAGCCTGCACTCCCCCAAGCCACCATGTCTCTCCCAGGAGAGAAGTGTGGCTCGCGTGCGCTGCAGGCCCCGCAGTGAGTACCACCCAGCATTTTGTCACCCCCCTCAGTGGTGACACTCTTGGCAGCCCACAAACCCCTTCCTCTGCCCCTGAATCCATTCTCCCAAGGTGCCAATTTTTGCATCTGGCTCCCAATCCACCGAGATGCCATTTCCTAACTGACTCACATTCAGAAGAACTCTAAGGCCACCATCGCACCCAAGACATCTGAAGGTATACTATAGGGAAGTGGGGTTTTTTTTTAATGTTTAATGTTTTATTACATTTTTTATATATATTGGAAGCCACCCAGAGTAGCTGGGACAACCCAGTCAGATGGGAGGGGTATAAATACTAAACTTATTATTATTATGGAACAGGACGTCCCTATTTTCATCGGAGAAATGTTGGAGGGTTCAACTCTCAGAGTGGTTTCACAACCAATCCCTTCTCTCAGGGAACCCTGGGAATCGTAGTTCTGTGAGGGTAATGGGGTCCCCTAACAACTCTCACAGGGACGCAGGTGGCACTGTGGTCTAAACTACAGAGCCTTGGGCTTGCCGATCAGAAGGTCGGCGGTTCGAATCCCCGCAATGGGGTGAGCTCCCATTGCTTGGTCCCTGCTCCTGCCAACCTAGCAGTTCAAAAGCACAAAGTGAAAGTAGGCAATTAGGTACCGCTCCGGCAGGAAGGTAAACGGCGTTTCCATGCGCTGCTCTGGTTCGCCAGAAGCAGCTTAGTCATGCTGGCCACATGACCCGTAAGCTGGCTCCTTCGGCCAGTAAAGCGAGATGAGCGCCGCAGCCCCAGAGTCATCCACGACTGGACTTAACGTACAGGGGTCCCTTTACATTTACCTAACAACTCTCACACTACAGACAGAGACTAATGGCAAGGGCTGAGGACACAGGAAATTGCCATATACTGAGTCAAACCATTGGTCCATCTAGTTCTGAATTTCTTACTCTAACTGGCAAAAGCTCACTAGGCTTTCAGATTGGCTACATTTCCAACCCTACCCGGATACGTCAGGGATTGAACCTGAGACCTTCTGCATGCAAGATGGACACTTTACCACTGAGCTGCGACCCTTCCCAAGAAGTTGTGTTGCCCTTTACATCCCTTGGGGAAGAATAAGCAAACGGCACTGCTAGTGGATGAAATATCCGGCCCATTTTCCTTTGTGTGCACGCTATCAGAAAAAAATAATATTGAGAAATGAGTGATACTATTTTTAATCTCCCCGCCCCCCTCCTTTTTGGATATTCAGCTACAATATGTACTTGAACCCAAGCCAACACAATGCAAACTCTCTGATTAAGCATCGCACCCCTGGAGCAAGGCAGACAATGCCCCCTTTGTTCTCCAGAGTGTATGGCCTGCTAGTCAGGCAACGTTTGTTTAGCCCACGTGTAACACAGTTTATCGTAACTCAAAAGCTCCGAAAACAAGAGGCCTACACACAGTGTTGCCGTTGTGCTGATAGGACTCGCTGAGAAATGGCCAATGGCCGCCTTTGTTGACCTTGATGTTTCCAAACCAATAGTTTTTAAAGGAAGCTTTGATTGTTTCCTGAGTCCTGTTCTTTTTTGCTGACTGATAAGGCAGTGGTTGGGGGGGGGTGTTGTTATTGGGGGTTTTTAAGCCTGCTTTGTTCACCGGCCTCCTCAGCTTTTCACATGCTTGAACGAAACGTCAGTGCCAGCAGGTGAATGATAATGATTAAAACGAAAACCAAAAATCAACAACTGGATTGTAATGGAATCAAAAGGGGGGGGGGGTGGAATGACTGTTGTTTAACCAAATTGTTTCCTCCCAACCACATTACTGTTCCGTTTGTTTGTTTGTTTGTTTGTTTGCTTGCTTGCTTGCTTGCTTGCTTGCTTGCTGAATTTTACAGCTGTGAAAAGGCAGTGGATTTCATACTAAGGACCAGCAGGAAAAGGATCTAAAACAAAAATGACAATATCATAAGAACATAAGTACAGTGGTACCTCGGGTTACATACGCTTCAGGTTACATACGCTTCAGGTTACAGACTCCACTAACCCAGAAATAGTGCTTCAGGTTAAGAACTTTGCTTCCGGATGCGAACAGAAATCATGTTCTGGCGGCGCAGTAGCAGCAGGAGGCCCCAGAAGCTAAAGTGGTGCTTCAGGTTAAGAACAGTTTCAGGTTAAGAACAGACCTCCGGAACGAATTAAGTACTTAACCCGAGGTACCACTGTAGTGTGTTACTGGGATCAGGCCAGTGGGCAAATTAGTCCAGCACTGTGTTCTCACATTAGTCAGCCAGATGCCTATGGGAAGCCCGAAGACAGGACAAGAGCACTCTCTGCCCTTGCAATTCCCAGAAACTGGCATTCATAGGCATTCTGCCACTAATAGCTGCATTCCCCATAAATTAGTCTAACCAACCCTCTCTTGAAGCCACCCTAGTTGGTGGCCATCGCTATTGTCCTAATATATCAACAATGCCTTTCTGCTAATTTATAGTGCAGCCGTGTGTCATGGTGTAACTTTTCTTCTCCTTGAAATCTTTCCATTCTTGTTGGTCGTTAACACGGACAAAGAAATAGTTTGCTCCTTTCCTTCTCCCTCCCAATCCCTTTTCCTTTTGTGCTGTGTCTTTTAGGATTGCCGGACGGCAGGTAAGAGACAGTTACTGATCCATGTGCACTGTGCTGGGGGTTTTTTTCTGGCTGAAGAGCAGGAGAAAAATGCTCATGATCAGTAACTGCCGACCAACTTCTTTGTAAGCTGATGCTGGTCATAATACAGCTTTGTACTCAGAATAGCTTTGTCTTCCAGTGGTAATAACCCTAAAGTTCCTGTAATCTTTCTACCACTAGCCTTAGCAGACTATTTTTTCTGCACTCTTCTGTCACATTCACCCCAGCAAATGCTCAACATTCTCAAGATACGAAATTAATGCAGACTAAAATAAGATGCCGTGACTCAATGCGCATGTTTGCTCCAAAGTAAATCCCACTGACTTCGTTTGAGCTTACTCCCCAGCCCACACATGTGCAACTGCAATCCATGGGACACATGCAGCCCTCAGAGGTGTTTTGTGCAGCTCTTGTGGGTGCCCAAGCCCCCTCTCCATCACTGAATTCTTCCGCTTCCTGTTGCAAATTTTGCTGCCTCTGGATGAATCCTCATTGCTGTATAACTTACAAATGCCATCAGTTGCAAATGCTCACGTCAAACCTCTGCAAAATAATAATAATAATAAATTTTTATTTATACCCCGCCCTTCCCGGTTGAAGGTGATGGACTATATGGAATTGGCGGAAATGACCGGCAGGATTCGAGACCAGGGAGAAGAGTCAGTGGAGGAAGATTGGAAGAAATTTAAAGACTATTTACAGAGATATTGTAAAATTAAGGAATTTTAGAATAATGTTGGATTGGAACTAAGTGGTTTCTAGCTATGATGGGTTAAAGGAATATGAAAAAATGGGTTTATATAAGTAAAAATCTAAGATTGTAATAATTTAAGAATAAGATCTGGGTAGCAAAAAGAGGGAAAGAAATTGTTGAATTAATAATTTGATTTGGAATACAAAAAAGGGAGGTATGAGGAGGTCCGAGAAACAAGTAGAGGAAAAATAAGGAGATGAAAAGATTGATTGTTTGTAACAATTTTTGTTGGAATTTTTTTCTTTTTTCTGTTTTTTTTTTATTTCTTGTAATGTAAAATCCTTAATAAAAATTATTATAAAAAAAACAAAACCGGGCTCACGGCGGCTAACAGCAAATATAAAGCATTGATTAAAATGCGACTTAAAAACAGCATAAAATACAACATAAAATGCAGCATCAATATCAATAAAATTCTGAAATTCAGGGGTCATTTTTTTTGCGGGGGGACCCAGTCAGTAGACATCATATGATCACCAGGGCTAACTGGCCAAGTTGGTCCTACTAGGGCCAGCAAGGAGACCAGGGAAGAATTTAAATGTGGGGGCCCAGAAAGGGTTTCTTCATAGAGGAGGAAAGAGGAAAAGGGAATAGACGATCAGGCTAATTCAAGTTGAAGGCCAGGCGGAATAGCTCTGTCTTACGAGGGTCCTAGGCCGCAGAGGGCTTTAAAGGTCAAAACCAGCACCTTAAACCTGACCCTATACTCCACTGGGAGCCAGTGCAGCTGGTAGAGCACTGGGTGAATATGCTCCCATGGCAAGGACCCCATGAGGAGCCTCGCTGCAGCATTCTGCACCCGCTGGAGTTTCTGGGACAGTTTCAAGGGCAGCCCCGCATAGAGCGAGTTAAACGTTCTGCAAGCAAAACGTTCTGCAAGCAAATCTGGATGAATGCTCAGTAAATTGGCTGTCTAGAGGAGCCCACCAAAGAGCAAAAGAGAACAGTGTTTCCTCCAGTAGGTGGAGCAGTATCTTTAAATTACTGAAGAATATTTTGGCATACAATTGCAGTTGTCTGACACATACCTTGCAAGGAAAAGAAAGACCACCATCTATATTGAATACAGCCCATTCTTTTAAATACTGTATTGTTATCCCCTGGCATTTTGATATCTCGGCATGGCATACTTTTTGTGCATGCAAATAATTTCATTTGCAAAAGCTATCGGAGTCATCGTTGTCTGTGAGGCTCAGGGGACGTGTACTTCTATTCTGAAAGAAACACAATGCAAATTCTTGTTCGCAAGCAGAATGAGCCTGGTGTGATACAATATGGGTAGCTCCGTTGGTTAGAGCATGGCGCTGATAACACCAGGGTTGCAGGTTTGATCCCTGCATAGTACAGATGCATATTCCTGCACTGCAGGGGGTTGGACGAGATGATTCTCAGCATCCCTTCAAACTCTTCAATTCTATGATTCTAATGAAATCAAGTTAACCCCCTGTCTAAGGAAGACAATTCAGGCTGTTGAGGCTCATCTTCAGGAATAAGGTTCCTAAATCTCACTGATTTCAGGGTTTGGGTCTCTTGTGTGTCAAGACCCCGCAACCACCCCCTCGTTGAAGAATAAACACACAGGACACAAATATTAGGTTAATGTTATTGGGCAAATTTTGGCCACAACTTTATTGATTACAGAATGTGAGCAGTATTGGCTTAGGCATTGAATGGACCTGACTATATCTGACTCCTGCCCATTGCGAAGGGAATCTGGTAAGGGTAGACCACCACAAGGGGGAGCCCCATCGATGCAGACCAACTCAAGCTCCCCCAGGTGTTCCCGATGGGGTCATGTCATGGCCCTAGCCCTGCCCTGGGCTTCGGACAAGATCCACCCCCCCCCCGATTCCTTTAATGGAATACCCTTAAGCTTGGAGGGGCAGGTGATGGCCACACACCCCCTCCCCCATCATAAGGTCAAACAATGCCTAATTGCAAAACCTTACACAGTTGTGGCGATTGCTACGAGGTAGGCAAAAACCAAATGGCTCCATGCCAATTTTGCTAGGTGGAAAAATTCCTACCAGGCCCCTCAATGGTAACCAACCAAGGTCCATAGCAAGGCCAATGAAGAAAACCTGCAAAATAGGGAGGGAGGGCGGGAGATAGAAGCAGCGAGCCAAGCGGAAGCCCTCCGGCTTGCACCACTGCTTAAATAGTCCCGGCCACACCCCCACCAGCCAGCGGATTGGCTGGCTGGTCGTTGACGTGGGCAGGATCTCCCGGGCAACGCAGGACTTTGTCCCCTGCCCCGGAGGTGAGTGGGTGGCCATCCAGTCCACCACAACTCCTCCCCACAATGAAGTGGAGAGGACTTTTTCAGTGTCTCTGAAGAGCAGGAATAAAATTAAGGTGAAGGGTCAGGTTCAAAGTGGGCAAATCTGCCTTCTGCTTGGCTTGACTTGAGAGCTTTTGCTGTTTGGACCACGCACCTGGAACCATAGAATTGTGGAGTTGAAGGGGACCAGAATCCTAGAAGCTGGGACCTTCTGCTTGCAAAGCGCATGTTTTATCCCTCAGCCATAGTCCCAACACTGATGTGAAGGCCCAATATGCATTGAGGAATGTTATTCGCACCAGCCTATCTCTACTGGCTAAATGCAACCTGCAGGCCTAGAGGTCAAAGATTTTATTACCAGCAGTTCATTTAATAGGTGGAGATGAATGGTGAAAAAAAAGTGAATGTAATTGAATTCCTTAGGGCAGTTGATCTTCCCCAAGCCAGTTCTGCTATCAGTTTTCAGTTGAGAAGGAATATACAGCATCTTATAAATAAATTGAACTTGTTTTTTTCCAGGAGGGCTTGCGGGGAGGGAGGGAGGAATTAGGTCTGGACCACAACATGCAAATCCTAGCCAGCGTGTATCTCCAAAATCGCATTCACTTTCTCAGCATTCCTGCAGCGCCGCCTGATCTTAAAAGGCGCCAGGTGCCAATGATAACAAGTGGATCAGTGATTTCTCATAAATGCCTGGTATATACAAAGCAAGGAGAAGAAGCCAGGAATCCAATAATAAATACAACAAGGTGCACAAATAGCAGAATTGGAACCAGATGAGCATCAGGGCTTGGTTTCAGTACAGAGGGTCAAGAGGCTGTTTCTTCTCTGGGCAGCTCTAGACAGAACATTAATGCAACACCATTCTTTGCTCACCCCTACACACAGCCCTTGGAGTTGGTTTTGGAAGATTAACAGGGCTTATCAAATGAGTCACTCTTGATTAGCACAATTAGTCCAGCTTACATTCGTTAAAAGTCCCTCCTTTCCAGCATGAGTCAGGGGCAAGGGAAACAGTGTTTATTTTATTTATCCAAGCACCCGCCATTGACAACATAATATATACAATTAGGTTGCCAGCAATTAGCCTTGTGAAAGGAAACGGCGGCGCTTGGAAGCGGTTGGGTTTCTCCTGCGAATATATATAGGGTTGGGGCGGGCGGGGAGAGGGTCCATAGCAAAAGTTTGTGAACTCAGCGGTCAGAAGAGAGAGTTGTTGTCGTTGGCCAGTTGATCGTAATCGCTCGACTGTAGTGCAAATGGTTTGGGCATGAGAGCGGTTTAAGCCTGCGGAAACCAGGATCACAAACCTCCATCCCTGTTTACTCAAGACAGACAGCCTGGGGACAGGCTGTGGGTGGCCATGTCTGAGCCCAGATTTGGAAAGAACTATCTCCAGCTCCAGATTAATAACCCAGGGCCACAGATCAGCTGAGGAGGGGAGGTTGTGTGTATGTGTCCTCCCTTGCATGCAGGGAGATTTTGATTGAGGGCTTGTGTGCTTCCACAATGAGTGGTGTCTAAGTCTGTGCCCTGGATTCAGCCAAGGTCTGACTCCCAACATGAATTTGGTTGATTTGCAGGAGGGGGTGGGGATCTGGGCTTCAGCCAAGTCAGATGGTGATAGCCCTGGGTTGCTCTAGATTAGGCAATTCAAAAGATCCAGAGCTGTTGGAGAAGACAGTTGGGTAGGAAGAGAGACCTCAGCCTGATGGAATCCTCCACTCTTCTTTTGTTCATATGTAATTGTAATCTACCCTTCACCGAATGGCCCTTGTATTGAAGGCGGGCACACATATCTGCTTGTGTGGTCCTTCAATATTTATGGGACCGCCTCTCCTGGTATGCCCTGCAGAGGACCTTAAGGTCCATGAATAACCATAGTTTAGAGGTCCTGAGCCCTAAGGAAGTCAGACTATCCTCCACCAGGGCCAGGGCCTTTTTGGTGATGGCTCCGACCTGGTGGAATGTTCTGTCCCATGAGACTAGGGCCCTTCAGGATTTAACCTCCTTCCGTCGGGCCTGTAAGACAGAGCTATTCCACCTGGCCTTTAATTTGAATTCAGCCTGATCTTTTATTTCCCTTCTCTTTCCTCCCCCTCCCCTTTCATGAAGATTACCCCTCTGAGACCCCACAGTTAATTCTCCCCTGGCCTCCTCGCTGGCCCAAGTAAGACTAATTCAGCCAGCTAGCCCTGGTGACGATCTAATGCTTATTAGATGGATTTCCCCTAAATTGATTTCTGAACTTTGAATTTTATTGTTACTCATGTTTTTATACTGTATTTTATGCTGCTTTTACAATTAAGTGTTTTAAATTTGTTGTTAGCAGCCCTGAGCCTGGTTTTTGAGTATCAATAAAAAAATATTATTATTATTTATTAAAAGTACCACAAGTACAAAGGAGTATTAAAAACACAGCCTGAAAAAACTCACAAAACCAATAAATGACAAAGTTAATTAAACAGCAGCAGGGAACAGCTCTGTGAGAGGAGGGAAAGCACCCACTCATTCAAAGAGTAAATAAGTGTTTCTCTCAAACAAATCATTCCAAAAGTGTAAGCCGATGGCCTAAGATGCACCTCTTTAACACCACACCAGAGATCCAATAACTAGTTTTTTCTGGATAATGTCAGTCACGCCATTGATCTGTGGGGAGTGCAAGGTGCACACTTTAGATCTGGGTCATAGAGAAGACCTGTTGACGAAGGCCTAAGAAATGACAAAAGTAAACATTTAAACAAAAAGCAGGCCACAGCGAAGATGCTAATGAAAGCTTTGCTCTGCAAAGGACGGCCCATCCCCAAAAGAGCCCTCCTTGCCTTCAGTATCTCTCTTTCAAAATAGCCTCAGTAATTATGTTCTGAGAACTGAGGAAGAAAATGATACACAATGGCAGTTGTGGGCAGTTCAAAGATAAACACCAGCAGGCAAGCACAGGCTGTACTTTGGTGTTTCCTGTAACCAGCTGAAAACAGTGCTGGGCTCGAGGAACTTTGACTTGCCAACCGAGATTTAATTTTGTACCTACTCTTGGCAGCTGGTGACTTTGAGTAGCCTGGGAGCAAACACCTTCTAAACTAAAGTCTCATACCCTCCAAGTGCTCCAGTTTTCCAGGGACAGTCCCGGAATTACAAAAGCCACCCCGGTTTCTGATTTGATCCCAGAATATCCCTATTTCTCCTGCCTACACTGAACCTAGAGGGAGGGGGAGCTGGTGTTTGTCCTCAGTGGCAGTGGCGGCAGCAGTGGTAGCTGCAAAGGAACACCCCATTGCCTCTCAATGGCTGTGAAAAAAAAAATTAAGGTCTTATATTTATATAATAAATGTTCATGGATTTGCCAGGCAAACACATACATAAATGTATAGGCCCCATGTCTGAGGCAGCACAGGAGGACAGCCCTGGAGCCATTTTGGCTCCCAAACTGACCAAATGTTTTCTCTGCAAGGTCAAAGGAAAATGGAAAAGCCTCCCCATTGTCTTTTCCTTCACAAATCCTGTCTTAAAGGTATGTCTGTGTATGAATAGGGTGAGCCTGTGACCTGGCTCAGGAACTAAGTATTTGTCACTACAAAAGACTGGCCAGGCTCCCCAGGGTATCCAATCAAGTAAGCATTAACAGGTAACCTGCCAGACAGGAGATAAACAATGACAGGAGATAAACAACGCACTCAGATTTCTGCTGTAGACCGTCCTTTCTGTGATGTAGGTATGATGTATCTGGGGGGTGGTCTTCGTTTACAACCCTTTTATGATGTATGTATGATGTTTCTGGGGGTGGTCTTGGACTCTAGGGTGGGTAATTTAAAATGTCTATGTAAGGGCTTGCACACATGGCTCCGGGTCCTCCTCCTTTCTCCTGCGTGTGGGGGAGCAACCTGTTGTAACAGTTTAATAAAGATCAGGCTTATGAGCTGCTTTGCTTCTCAATATTCTCTGGTTGGCCTCTGTTCTTTTCTTCGACCGATGGAGAACCTACAAAGGACTCTATAAGGGCTCTTGTGTCCCCCATAAGGGAATAAGGGCAGATTTTCGTTTATTACAGCTGCCACGGCCGGCCTCCTCCTTTGAGCAACTTATAGCAGCTGCTGGAGAGCGGGCGAGAAAGAGGCTGCCACCACTAAGGCCCAGGCTTTAAGGTGTGCAAGGCACTCTGTTATTTTTGCTGCAGCAGACTAACACAGTTACTGCTCTGGAAATCGCTATTTTAATTCCCCCTCCCCATAATTTTCTATTGAATTTTCTGTTTTACTTTTTAGAATATTCATTTAAACAACCTTAAAATATCAATGACTTCCCTTCTTCTCTTTCCATGGTTCATTTTGCATAACATAAATCCCTGCATATTTTGTATAAACTAAACCATTTGGTATTGCATTATCACACCCATCAAAACTTATTTACACTGTTGAATTTATCTTAATGCTGCCCACATTTTCAAATAAACACGATTTCCCTCCATATATTCAATAACCATTTTCTAATCTTCTTTAAACGTATGTTCTTCTTGTTCTTTTATTTTATGTGTTAGGTCCACAAGTTGCGCATATTCTATCAGTTTAAGTTGCCATTTTTCTTTAGTTGGGTCAGGAAATCACAAACCTAAGCACCTGTAGTTATTAAATCATATTTTTAAATCAATTGTTCAAATTTAAATCTTTTGGTATAATATAAGCCTCTCAGAAGAGTCACTAACAAGGTTTTTAAGGAAGTATAAATGTTACGGCAAAATCTGGGTGCGAGGTTGCTCTGCCACCCAGCTCATCGGACTAAGTCCGTGGGTCCCTGCGGAGGAAAATGAGCTCAGCCGTAGACAGGAGCAAACTGCAGAAGATCCAAGTTTATTGCGCAACAGGTTCAAGGCGAGATTGAACAGCGAGAAAGGGGGTGACATGAACTTTTGAAACTCCCTCCATGTCCCAGAATACAGTGCAAAACACGTCATGAATACATTAAAGAGAGGTTTGGTTACACAGATTACATCATGAATATATTAAAGGGAGGTTGGGTTACACAGATTAACATATGGAGGAGGGAGGGGGGAATATGCAGAGCTGGAGATATGCACAGATAAACACTTCCTGGGGATGAGAAAACAATGGTCTCAAATATGCATAGTCTGGCACCTGACATTGCCTGGAGGAAAGGCTGATCAGAGCGATTTGACAGGATTTGGGTCTTAACACCTTGCTTGAGGGATTATGCTGGACAGGGGAGGTGTGATGGAGTCCTAGAGAAATTGAGCAAACTGGCACGTTGATTTTCTATGAATTTTATAGATTTTAGTCCCTTTTGACATTGACAATTGGAAATAAATTGATATATTGTAACGAAGAAGAAGGTGAAGAAGACATGCCCCCCCTTCCGTATCAAAGATAACTTACATTTTTTTCAAAAATATTTTCCGTTCACTATTAGATTGCAGTCTTAGTTCTTCTTATAATACATTGAACCCAAAAGGACATAATTAAGCATTTATTTATTACTGTCACTAAGTATAGAATCTCAGGATATGGGAGAAATTTGATTCAGCTGATATTTAAAGGCTAATCTGCTCTTTCCAAACCAAACCAAAACATAATCTTTCTCCAAAATCCACACTCCTCCTCATGTTGCTATGCAATTTTCCAGCCACGTAAATTGTACATTAAATACATATACTAGTGCAGGGTCTGTATATAGTGCATATATTAGTGAGAATAACACCCCAAAATGCATGATATTAGAGTGAATTGCTTTGCAACCCTGTGTACATTAGGGACAGTTGCATACAAAGATATCAGGAGAAAAGTTCACTAAGATACTGGTGGATTCTCAGGACGACTTTTAAAAATAAAATAAAATCACAAACTGATGGCTGTCACATGGAAGAGAGAACAAGCTTGTTTGGTTCTGTTCTGGAGGGTAGGACCTGAACCAATGGCTTGCAAGAAAGGAGATTCCGACTAAACATCAGGAAAAGCTTTCTGACAGTAGGAGCTGTTCGACAGTGGAACGGTCTCCCTCAGGAGGTCATAGAATCATAGAGTTGGAAGAGACCACAAGGGCCATCGAGTCCAACCCCCTGCCAAGCAGGAAACACCATCAGAGCACTCCTGACATATGGTTGTCAAGCCTCTGCTTAAAGACCTCCAAAGAAGGAGACTCCACCACACTCCTCTTCCTTGGAGGTTTTTAAGCAGAGATTGGATGGCCATGGATGCTTTAGCAGAGATAACTGCACTACAGAGGGTTGCACTACAAGATTACCTTTGGTTCGCCTTCTGACTATACAGTTCTATGATTCTATGAGATGGAAATGTGGAGAATTGAACACTGGAAAAATGAGAAACTGAAATAAACCAATATAGACAGATTCTCCCAATCCAAATACAGTGGTACCTCGGGTTACAGACGCTTCAGGTTACAGACTCCGCTAACCCAGAAATGTTACCTCGGGTTAAGAACTTTACCTCAGGATGAGAACAGAAATCGTGCAGCGGCAGCAGGAGGCCCTATTAGCTAAAGTGGTACCTCAGGTTAAGAACAGTTTTAGGTTAAGAACAGAACGAATTAAGTTCTTAACCCGAGGTACCACTGTAACACCACAGCTTCAAAATTGAACCAGTGTCCCCTAAAGTCACAGTCTCTGTACAAATTCATCAGCTTAAGTTTTATTTAACTGCTGCTCCAAGCCATTGTTGTGTTTTTGTCCTCCTTCACTGGAATAATAATAATACAGAAAACAACCAGAAAACAATATCCTTTGCATCATTCCTTGCAGAGGTTTCGTCCCGATACTCCTTTTTAGCTTTTTCTTCTTTCATGTAGTTTTACCAGCTGAAGGAAACTTAGCACTTTCCCTCGAGTAACATTTGCACGTTCAAGCCTGTAATTGGAATATTCCTAGAAGGGATCATTAAAGTTTCCTGCAGGCAGCTGGGTGAACCTGCATCTTCTGTTTTGCCACACCAAAGAAATAAAAATAAATCCACAGCCTAATTTAGCAATAATTAAATCAGAAAGAAGCATAAAATTATGAGGGAAAGTTAATTGTGCAGGTGCTTTCCAGATGTGAACGATACAGCTCTTTAGCTTAGCACATTTCCCACAAACTACGGTAATATATATTTTCCCGGCTGTTAGCTGCAGCTGAGCTCAGGGGAGAGTGACAGGGAAGGGGTGTGTGTTTGTGTGTATGCAAGTGTGTGTGACTGAGTGACACTCACACCCACATGCAAGTTCATGCAGTTGTAACATTTTTACAAATCCACATTAACATTTCTGTTATGTACTGAGTTGAATAGGATCAAAAAGGCAGCAGTCTGATTGGTCCTAGAACAATAGGATTCAGAATGAAGCAATCTGATTGGTCCTAGAACAATAGGGTCCAGAATGCAGCAGTCTGATTGGTTCTAGAACAATGCAGCAGTCTGATTGGTCCGCAGGAGCCACCCAATCCAGCTCCAGGTGGAAGTGAATCCGCAACCTGATTGGCCTACAGGAGAATCCCGGAATTAGCCAATTACGTGCGGCCCATTGTGTAAATAATGTATATAAAGCAGATATTTTAGGGGAACTTCCACTCCTCATTACTATGAGCTGAATAAAGAGCATGAAATCCACACTCGACTCCGAGTATATTTCAGTTTCCCACTGATCGGTCTTGGCAGCAAACCCTTCCACTGCATCCATGGAAAGCATTACAAGGTCGCAGGTTCAATCCCTGGGCATCTCCAGGTAGGGACAGAAAAGATTCCTGCTGAAACTCTTGAACACTACAGCCATCCCCATTGGCCCTAATACCTCCCAATCCCTTATTCCTGGATGAGGCTCTATAAAAAAGCTGTTTTAGCAGTGGTGAGGAAGTTTTCATGTCTTAGGTCCGTCACCAGGGAGTTTCAAATGCAAAAGTTTGATTGTTTGTTGTATTATCTCCATTTTCCTTCTACCCTTTTAGAACAATTTTCTCACAATTTTCACAATTTAATATGCAAATTTGCTGAATATACATTTTTTTTGCAAAGCAATTTCCTCT
Organism: Podarcis melisellensis; assembly: GCF_964234715.1. Taxonomy (NCBI): domain Eukaryota; kingdom Metazoa; phylum Chordata; class Lepidosauria; order Squamata; family Lacertidae; genus Podarcis; species Podarcis melisellensis. The sequence continues at coordinate 15,458,427 of NC_138537.1, forward strand.
AAGATACTTCTTGTTTCTGTTTTTATATATCTACTCCATATGCATTCTAATAATAATAATAATAATAATAATAATAATAATAATAATAATAATTTATTTGTACCCCGCCCCTCTGGCTGGGTTTCCCCAGCCACTCTGGGCAGCTTCCATAGAAACCATAAATACACTAAAATATCACACATTAAAAACTTCACTGAACAGGGCTGCCTTAAGATGTCTTCCGAATGTCCGGTAGTTGTTTATCGCTTTGACATCTGATGGGAGGGTGTTCCACAGAGCGGGCGCCACTACCGAGAAGGCCCTCTGCCTGGTTCCCTGTAGCTTTGCTTCTCGCGATGAGGGAACCGCCAGAAGGACCTCAGTGTCCGAGCAGAACGATGGGGGTGGAGACGCTCCTTCAGGTATACTGGATCGAGGCCGTTTAGGGCTTTAAAGGTCAACACCAGCACTTTGAATTGTGCTTGGAAATGTACTGGGAGCAAATGAAGATATTTCAGGACTGGTGTTATATGGTCTTGGCGGCCACTCCCAGTCACCAGTCGAGCTGCCGCATTCTGGATTAATTGCAGTTTCCGAGTCACCTTCAAAGGTAGCCCCACGTAGAGCGCATTGCAGTAGTCCAAGCGGGAGATAACTAGAGCATGCACCACTCTGGCGAGACAGTCCGCGGGCAGGTAGGGTCTCAGCCTGTGTACCAGGTGGAGTTGGTAGACAGCTGCCCTGGATACAGAATTGATTATGCACAATTTATCCCAGTATATGCATTTTTGTACTTATTACTTGGGCCACAGAATCTGGAAGTGGTTCAATGGCCATTCTTTCAAAGAATGGCTGTGTTGTGGTTTGCTCACTGCTTCAGAAATTGCAAATTAGGTAAATTGCGCCTTTTAAAGCAAACTAAATAAAGTTTATCCCCCATTCCTTACGCATGAGTATGCTACATACAAAATCAAGCCCCATTGGAATCCTTGGTATCACAGATAAGATAACATGGAAAAATTTACCTTGAGATTATTACCTAATTTACCTAATCTGTGTTAAATGATCTTGAGAATGCAGCTCTGTATGCATGAAAAGACTCTAAAACCAGACCGGAAAGTAATTGCTGCTAGTACCTCCCGCTTTATTTGTAATGTTCCCCAAAAGCTGATTGTTCCAATTGATATTCTATATGTGTTCAGATGTTGCAAGGAAAAGATGCGGCTACAGAAGGAAGGGAATAAAACATGTTGGCGGAAGCCGTGTTGTTGCTTAGCGACGCTATATCCCACTTCTTCCAGCACACCTCGCCTTCCCTTGAGACCAATCAGATTGGGCATTGAAGTACTTGGGAAGCTAAGGATGCTAAGTTAAAGACCAATTGCTTTATAGGATGCAATGGAAGCTATGTTGTTGTTGTTGTTGTTGTTGTTTAGTCGTTTAGTCGTGTCCGACTCATCGTGACCCCATGGACCAGAGCACGCCAGGCACTTCTGTCTTCCACTGCCTCCCGCAGTTTGGTCAAACTCATGCTGGTAGCTTCGAGAACACTGTCTAACCATCTCGTCCTCTGTCATCCCCTTCTCCTTGTGCCCTCCATCTTTCCCAACATCAGGGTCTTTTCCAAGGAGTCTTCTCTTCTCATGAGGTGGCCAAAGTATTGGAGCCTCAGCTTCAGGATCTGTCCTTCCGGTGAGCACTCAGGGCTGATTTTCTTAAGAATGGATAGGTTTGATCTTCTTGCAGTCCATGAGACTCTCAAGAGTCTCCTCCAGCACTATAATTCAAAAGCATCAATTCTTCGGCAATCAGCCTTCTTTATGGTCCAGCTTTCACTTCCATACATCACTACTGGGAAAACCATAGCTTTTACTATACAACCTTTGTTGGCAAGGTGATGTCTCTACTTTTTAAGATGCTGTCTAGGTTGGTCATTGCTTTCCTCCAAAGGAAGCTATGCTATGTCATAAAAGGGGGTGGGCGAGGAATCCAAAACCCACAGTGGTGCCATTGCTTTAATGGGACCAAAACCAAAAAGGCAAGCGGCAAGTTTTCCAGAACTCAGCCATTGCTTCCTTATCCCAGGAACCCAGTTGGTGGAGGAAGAGGAGTTTGGATTTGATATCCCGCTTTATCACTACTCAAAGGAGTCTCAAAGCGGCCAACATTCTCCTTTCCCTTCATCCCCCACAACAAACACTCTGTGAGGTGAGTGGGACTGAGAGACTTGAAGTGTGACTAGCCCAAGGTCACCCAGCAGCTGCATGTGGAGGAGCGGAGACACGAACCCGGTCCACCAGATTACGAGTCCACTGCTCTTAACCACTACACCACACTGGCTGATTACACCACACAGGTTTAATCTGGAAGCCAGAGAACCTAGCAGAGATGGGCAGAACATTCCAACTTCTGCTCTGGCAGGGGGTTGACTGAGAGGAGGCATCCCTCTGCTCAGCTCTCTTGGCTGAGTCAATGACGCAGGTGTCATTCCGTTGGAGCCAACTTCCCCCTTTTGCCAGCAGAATGTGCAGATCCACAGTTGGCCCACTGGGAGTATCTCAGAGCCCAGCGGGGAGCACTAGCTGGGCAATCTGTGGGAGGGAGGGGTCAGGCTGAGCTGCCTCAGAATCCACTGTCATTTCCATGTTTTGTTTTTGCATTTGATTCATTTAAACGTTTGATTCATTTAATCATTTTCTTTTTTTATTATTACTTCAGCTTATAAACAAATAAATGGAGTCTGAATATGAAAACACAGCCTTTCGTGGAAATTTGGGCTGGTTCACCAACACTGTTCTTCCAGTTCATGCCTGACTTGTAGAAGGGCATGCAAATACAGTGGTACCTCGGGTTAAGTACTTAATTCGTTCCGGAGGTCCGTTCTTAACCTGAAACGGTTCTTAACCTGAGGTACCACTTTAGCTAATGGGGCCTCCCACTGCCGCCCCGCCGCGGCCGCACAATTTCTGTTCTTGTCCTGAAGCAAAGTTCTTAACTTGAGGTACTATTTCTGGGTTAGCAGAGTCTGTAACCTGAAATGTCTGTAAGCTGAAGTGTCTGTAACCCAAGGTACCACTGTAGCAGAACTGCCCCACCAAGCCCTACCTGTGCCTACCTTCTTCATTACAACCAGAATTACAATAAGACTGACAACTGTCAGTCTTATTAAGCAGGTGGAGGAGGAGAGGACAGAGGGGGAAGGAAAGAGCTGTGAGTGGAAAGGGACCCTCTACCCATCCTCTGGACCCCCCCCCCCAGGAACTTAACAAACCTGCTGCACCTGGAACTGGGTGTGGAGAGTGCATCTGAATGGGTCACAAACAACTATGGGCAGCCCAAGGAGGTACCATCCATCTTGGGCCAAACAAGCCTAGAGTGAGTGAGAAACTAGGGTGATGTCTGCTGCTCCCAGAAACTCTTCCTGTCCGATTTTTGCGGGTGAGCTGAGAGTTCGCTTGGACCCTGGGTGAGAACCCAGAGGCTGGGACAGACAGCGTGTCAGAAGGAAAATGTATTGGTATTGCTTTTTATGTATTGGTCACTCTGTATTTTTATAAGTAACGGTGTATTTCTGTATTTCTTTTATGTTGCTGATACAGTTTTTTGTACACCGCTTAGAGATATTTTAAAAATATATTAAACGGTAAAGAAATTAAATAATCTATTTTTATTTTTACATTCATGTCCTACCTTTCCTCCATGGAGCTGAAAGTGGCATAACGTGGTTCATCCGTTCCCCATTTTTATTCCTCAAAACAACTCTGCGAGGGAGTCAGGCTGAAAGATAGTAACTGGTCCAAGGACAACAAGTCAGCTTCTTAGCTGAGAGGGGGCTTGAACCCTGGTCTCCCAGGTCCTAGTCCAACACTCTAACTGCTATGCCACACTGGCTTTCAAAAAGGTAAGTGGCAATGCCTTAATCATGTGTGTATTGTATAGGCTGGGACGCGGGTGGCCCTGTGGGTAAAACCTCAGCGTCTAGGACTTGCCGATCACATGGTCGGCAGTTCGAAACCTTGCGGCGGGGTGCGCTCCCATCGTTCAGTCCCAGCGCCTGCCAGCCTAGCAGTTCGAAAGCACCTCTTGGTGCAAGTAGATAAATAGGGACCGCTTACCAGCGGGAAGGTAAACAGTGTTCCGTGTGCTGCGCTGGCTCGCCAGATGCAGCTTGTCACGCTGGCCACGTGACCCGGAAGTGTCTGCAGACAGCGCTGGCTCCCGGCCTCTAGAGTGAGATGAGCGCACAACCCTAGAGTCTGGCAAGACTGGTCCGTACGGGCAGGGGTACCTTTACCTTTACCTTTTATTGTATAGGCCACTTGGACCTCTTCCATCCTCATTCAGAGAAGTGCTAACCTTCTCTCCTTTCATACAATAGCCTGAGCATTGCTTCTGTCAAACTCAGCAGGTAGGAAGATGGGGGGAAACCAGAATCAGCTGACTCTGTCATTGGCTCTGGCTCCACCTAGTGTTGGCCTCCCTCCCTGCCTCTTCTCCAATCCCAATGGTAAAAGTCTCTGCTGCACCCAAAGCTGGTTTCTTAACTCAGAAGAGAACTACCAAGTCCAGCTGGACTCTAGACAGTCACAACCTTGAGCAAGTACCCAGATTTAAACATCTAGGATTACTTATCATTGGAAAGTCATTGTGGAAACCCCATCTGGAAGCAATTAAGCTAATATCTGGCAGGGCAGCTATATAGGCAGCTATATAGGTTCTTCCATTCAAAGGGCAGCCAGTTATTCAACCCAGCTATTAAGATCTTTATCTCTAAAATCATTGCCCAAATGCTTTGGGGGGCTGAGATATGGGGAACTAGTGTCAAATCTGAAACAGAGGTCCTACAAAATAAATTTATGAGTCAGATTTTGGGGCTTCCCTGTGGGACACTGGCAGCCCACCCCAGAGCTGAGTTGGGCCTTCCCTTGCTAGCAGCCAGAATGGATCTAGCCTATCTGAGATACGGGTGCAGGCTAAATGCCTTCGGGGATCAAACTCTTACTAAGCTCTGCTAGTTGGAGCAACTAAGGATGGGGGCTAGGCAGAAAAGTGCCAAGATAAGCTTAGGGCTTATTATCTCCAAATGGAGAACTACATAACCCTTAGCCCACGTGACCTTAGAAATTGGATTTTTGATCAGGATTCCAACCAAGACAGAGCATCCATCATTGCTGCCTGCTGCTCTACTTGGTACCCCCAAATTAAAACCCATCACTCAAGGCCTCCTTACCTTGAGACACTAACCTTCCCACAACTACGCAGGGCCTTTGTAGAAAGCCACTTCTGATCTCGGGAGCCCCGCGCAATCTGGGAAATCCTCGGCTGCATCATCGCCAGGCCAGCCAATTGGCTGGCCCAGGGGGTGTGGCTTGCCTCATTTAAGGCAAGCGCGGCCGGGAATCTCCCTCTTTGGCCGCTCAGCTGCGTCCGAAGCCTATGGAGGTCAGGCCTAAAGCGTGCCCCCGAGCGGTGACCCCGGGGGAAGTCCCTAGTTGATGTGCATCAGCAGGGCTCTCCCTGCTGGTGTTAACCCTTCCCGGTCTTCAAGCAAGCAGGCTGAAGCCAGATAGTCAATAGGACCAATGCCTAAGCCAATACCGCTCATCACCTGTAACCAATAAAGTTGTGGCCTAATTTTAGCCCATTAACCTAAATTACTGTGTCCTGTGTCTTTCTTTCTACCAGTGGGAGGCAGGATCTCACCACGCAACTAAGATTTCAACAGATGCCCTCGGCATATTTAGAGGGGAGATACCGGGGAATTACCCATATGGATCGCAAATGTAGACATGGATGCAATCAGGTAAGAGGACCTCACACACTACCTGCTGATTCCCCCCCCCCCCTGTATGCGATGCCCAGAGGAAAATTTATATTGCCAATTTTTAATTGGCTTCCAGGTTGATTCGCACAGGAAGTGACAGTGAAACTCCTAGCAGATGAACATCTGTATATTACACACCAGGTAGCCAAATTCGCACTGGCAGCCAAGAAGCTCCTTTCCAGCTATGTGAATGCACTTCAATCTCAAGTCTTAATGTTGTAAATTTCATTTAAGTTGTAAACTGCTACAGGTTACGTGTATGATTTTAGATGAAAGTTTTCTTTTATTCTGTCACCCCTTGTAAAGGCCTTTGGCTATATACAATAAAAATTGATTGATATTGACTCACTGTCAGCATAGCTATCCATTGGCAGGAACCTTTGTACTGCTTTGAAGAAGAATCACAGCTCACTGGCAGAACACAAGCTCTGCACGTATAAAGTCCCAACACTTCTGGTACATAGGAAGCTGCAATATATCAAGCCAGACTGTTTTCCCATCGAACCAGCCCATTATTGTCTAATCATATGGGCTGCAGCTCTCCAGGATCTCCGGCTGAGTTCCTCTCTCCCATCATTTGCTACATGATCTTCTTCACTGAAGATGCCAGGGGGTTAAATTGGAAGCTTCTATGCACAAGGCATGCCTCTTCTTATAGAGAACTCAGCTGCACATAATTATTTCACTTTTGCAATCTTCACATTTCCCCTCTTTATGTAATTACAGACATGGAGAGTCTTCGGGGGGGGGGGGAGGATGTAGCACAAAGAGAGGACAGGTTTGACCCTCCCTGCACCCCCACGATTGCAGCAAAAGGAGCCAATGGGGCCTCTCCCCAAGCCTAACAGCCGCATGGAGGATGGTTTTTCTGTGATCAAAGTGAATGGAAGGGTTAACTCTCTCTTCCCCATACTCCTTGTTCCCACTGAGCACTGCCCATCATGCCTATAATTAAATAAGGGGGGGCACATGACATGACTGCAAATTTGGCAATTACCACCATGTGTGGCGATTGCGCTCAAGTGCCGTTCCGTTCCCAGTCGGTGGATTTCTGGTAACAGGAGTGGGGATGACCCAGTGACATAGCATGGGTTGCCAGTGCCCGGGACAGAGTATGCATGCACATTCAACTGCCTACTGGCATCTGCATCACCCAGGAGATTGCAGCCACAGAGATAAGGAAAAAAAGATACGTTCCAATGTCTGGAGAGGCCACTTCCTGGTTCACATGGCGAAGCCGTATTCAACGGAGCCCAGCAACGGAAGCATGCAGCTGTGTTGAGGCATCACTGGGTGCTGAAATTTTGCACCCCCTAACAATTTTGTGCCTGGGGCAACCCCCCTGTGCCCCCCATCCTATGCCACTAGGATGACCCCTATCCAAGCGTCTTGGTCAAGGCCTATCAGTTAGGATTACCTTGTGTTCTGCTCTATTGAGGACATTCCTCTGTTTCAGGCATGGCGAACCTTTTTGGACCAGTGGGCACATGTTGAAAGTGCTGGAGGAACCTGTCACAAAATGGCTGCCGTGGGGTATGTGGCAGAATACAAAATTCGGGCAGATCAACACATTCAAAGCACACCCAATGCTGCAAAGAATCCTGGGTCCTGTAAGTTTGTTAAGGGGGCTAGGAATTGCCCGCCAACAGTTAGCACCTGACAGCAGACAAAGAGAGTCACACAGGTCACCTGGCCACAGCATTCCTCACTTTAAGGAGATACATTATTCCTAAATGTGCATCTATACAAAGAACTTAGCTGACGGAAATCATAAGCTATATGCCCCATCTTTTGTACTCTGTTTCGGGGATGCATAAGTGGCTACCCTACAATCAAAGTAGACGCTATTGTGATAAGATGGACCAGCGACCACACTCTGAATATGGCGCAGTTACATATGGGCAGTTGGACCATAGTAATGATCTAATGCATAGCTGCTCATGCTAAAGCCTCATCTGAGATCAACAAGCCTGAAGCAGGCTTGATCTCTCTGCGATGACAATCTCGGCGCGTTTTCACTTCAAAGGTCTAGCCTGTCAATCTGCAGGCCGCAGCGTTTTTTATAAAATCCGGATATGCTTGTGGCTCCATGACAAAGATATGCCTGTGATAAATCCCCATAGATTTTCACAGCATCGCTTTGGAAGGCAAGATAAAAAGGCTTCTATTTAGGCCATGGCATCAGGCGCGGAAGCCAAAAAGACACACAGTTAAATGCTATCACTCTTGTTTGTAGGCAGTGGAAGTGTGTGAATACAGCCTCTCTGATCAGCCAGCCTGGAATTGATGCTCAGCAGAGTCAGGCACCTGCCAAAGGCCTCATAGTGAGGGTCCAGCGTTCAATAGTACCCCCTGGGCTCCCCTTGACCACTTCTACCTGCTTGTTTGTCCACTTGTTGCTCTGACTCAGATACTGGTGGTGGTTAGGAGGAGGAGGAGGAGGAGGAGGAGTAGATGGCGTGGATGTTCTGTCTGGCAAACAAGCATGTAATAGCACTGATTAGGAAGAGAAGGAGCAGCAGCTGGCGATGGATGTAGTGGTGAGTTAGAATCACAGAAGGAAGGGAGGCCCATGGAGAGGGTCTTGCCCTGGAGGCAAAACTGCTGATCAGAAGTTGTGAAGCGTTGGTGCTTCCACATGGCAAATTATTGTAGAATTGGTGTTTCTCATGCAGGCATTGTGTGTGTGTGTGTGTGTGTGTGTGTGTGTGTGTGTGTGTGTGTGCAGCATCCAAGAGGAATAAGCAAACATGTCGTTTGGCTTCTCATTTTTCCAATCTTACATTCAGTTCCCCACTTTTCTACATCAGTATGCATTTTTTTTAAAAAAAATACTAATGAGAACTCTTCAGCATTTTAGTGTGACTTGTCTCATCATCATCATCATCATCATCATCATTTATTTATACACCACCTATCTGGCTGGGTTTCCCCAGCCTAATATACACATTTTTGTATGCAATTTCACCTAGCATAATGTATTTTTGTATGTTATTTTAATGAACATATGCATTTAGATGCACACTGTAGCAAATGCATTTTTTGCACTCATTACTTGGGTGGAGAACTGCATTGCAAAAATTTGGGTAAGTGTGAATTCTGAAGGAAGGCTGTTTATTATTTCAGAAAGGGTAAACTAGGTAGGTTCGCCTTTAAATGTAAACTGAATCAAATTTCTTCCCCCTCCCTAGTACCAGCAAATCAAAGGCCAGCTCAGCTGTTGGTCTGGCACCTTCCCCCATGCTTCAGGTGGAGAACTGTTGAAGAGTATGGAGTTATCCAACCCCGAGCCATCTGAAGGCAATCCTGTCTAGGGAAGTTTTTTCCAAAAAATGCTTAATGTTTTATTATGTTTATATATATTTTGGAAGCTGCCCAGAGTGGCTGGGGCAACCCAGTAAGATGTGTGGGGTATAAATGCTAAAAATAACATTATTGAATGGGATGCCACTATTTTCATCGGATAAATGTCGGAGGGTATGTGTGATGGGTTTGGTATCAGGCTTTGTCTACCCATATCCCTCACTTAAATTTCCCCCTACAACCACACAGCCCACCAGACTTGCATGGGAACTGCAAATCTACACAAATTGATGCACAAGCAGTTTATTTATTTTTGCCGGTCAACTTGGAGCCCCTTCTCATAACTCCCTTCCTAGTTCTAAGATCAAGAAAAGAAGTGGGCAGGAGAAACCTTGGCAAACATATTTCAAGCTGGCTTGATCAATGGGAGGCAACTGCAGACCCAAAGATAACATTGTCATTGTTACTGCTTTCCTATCAGTTAGAGAACCTGTTGATAGCAAGTTCTAAGAAAAACAAGATATTCATTAGTAGGAGGTGTTGTGTTTGCAGCAATTAGTTCTCTCAAATTTCGTGTAACTCCAAAGTGGGGGCCCAATCCACTTTCCCAGGAGTCACACTGCGTGGGCTGCAAGGAGCTTCAGAGATTTAGGGCTTTGGGCTGTTGCTACATTTCATGCCACACTTGCCAGAGATAAACAAGAACCAAGGTCATCCTTTACTGAACGGAGCCCTATGAAGAATGAAGGGGGGGAGAGAAAACCAACAGCCGAGTTGGGGGCTTTAGGAGTTGTCGCTTGAGTCACAAACTCCAAGGCTGCTGAGATGAATCACCAGGAAACATGGAGCCACGTTGCAAACCAGTTCTGGGAAGTTCACATATTGACGTGTGCGCAGAATGCAAAGGTGTAACATCTGAGTCATTTAATGATTTGAGGGCTCCTTGTCCTTGCTACTTGTCCGGTCCTGATATTTCGAGGCATCGTGGGATACTGGTATTTCTCCCTGCGGCTTAATTAATATGTACTGATGATTCTACCACCCACTGTTGGAGGCAGTATACTTCTGAATGCTGGTTCCTGGGAGGGAACTATAAGTACTGTAAGTAGGGCCCTATCAGACTGGCCTTGTTTTTTGTAAATGCCCCCACACCTCTGCCAGAACCAAGACATGTTGTTACAACATAGCCTGGAGCCATTGTACCTTCAACACATCTCAGAAGGCAAGCAGAACTGAGCCCGGCTTCGGCTGGAGAGGGCGGGATATAAATTATTATTATTATTATTATTATTATTATTATTATTATTATTATTATGAAGTCTGCTTTCCCTCTACAGTGGTACCTCAAGTTACAGACGCTTCAGGTTACAGACTCCGCTAACCCAGAAATAGTACCTCAGGTTAAGAACTTTGCTTCAGGGTGAGAACAGAAATCGTGCTCCGGCAGCGCAGCAGCAGTGGGAGGCTCCATTAGCTAAAGTGGTACCTCAGGTTAAGAACAGTTTCAGGTTAAGAACGGACCTCCAGAACAAATTAAGTTCTTAACCCGAGGTACCACTGTACTTCCTTTCGTTCTCCAAGTGCATGCAGTTTTACCACTGTCCACCACTGACGCAAAATTGAACTGGTTGCTACTCCAGCTGCAAATGGTTGTCACCCGTCTGCCTCGGGAGGCAATGGATTGTCCAGTTGTGCTGCTGCAGGTATACCATGGCATTTCTTCTTTTTGAGCTCCTCCCAGTGATTATTCGGCCTCTGGCCACTGCTGTGGATACGCAACCTGACTGTCTGTCTCCAGGCACTGCGGTTGTCTGCAAGGGATTTCCACACAGCAGGGTTGATCTTGCCTGTTAAGTTGTGGGTGAACATATCAGACGACCCAGCAATTCTTCAAACAGCTCTTGTTTATTCACAGGCCCAGAACAGAACAGGACTGAAGGGTTCAGCCAACCTGCTTATATAGAGCTCAACTACAAAGCAACAGTAACAACTTTCTGTAACTTATCCAATCATTGAACGTCACTTTCAATTCCTTATTTGCATATGTGCACCTGAGTGAAAACTATCTACAATATCCCCCTGCTGGCCCAGGGTGAGAACTTCAGTACATAACATTGCCAGCCATCATGTCTCATTTGCAGGCATCTTTGCAACGCAGAGTTGATCTGCCAACAGGCCTGGTGCCTGAAGCCGGCTCCAACAATTCAAATACAAGACAAGGAAAGGGCTTTCAGTACAGAGACATAGGCCAGAGGGAAAACTCCATATGGAATTGTGGCCAGTGGCTGCTTTCAGTTTAATACTTCAGGCTGTGTGCTACTCTACTGAAGCCATGGGGAATGTCTGGGGGTCAAATGTGGCCACACCCACCACCAGCACTGCTTCAGACCCATCTTGAGTCCTTTTGTCTGCCTGGAATGTATACTTGGACTCTGATAATGCTTCTTCATTGCCAGTGTGTGAAGGGATTTGAGTCTACTGAAGAAAGGTAGAAGTCATTGATTGCTCTGCCATCTTTCGCCTTGGCCTCACGCAGCATCGGCAAGTGGTCCAGAAATGTTTCCCTCAAGGGATTGTGGGCCTCATGCTGAAAAAATGTTCCCTATTCATACTCTCCTCTTTGTTTGTTTTTTAAATCCCTACGCCTGGTTCCTCTAAGCTCTGCCTCCCCATGTGCAAAACTTCTTGAGCAGTTTGACAACAGAATAACTGAGGCAGAGAGGTGACGAGTTCTCCATCACCTGAAATTTCTAAGCAAAGCCTGGAAGGCCATCAGTTGAGGGTACTGCATTGAGCAGGAGAATGGATCTGCTCATCTATGAGGCCTCCTCCACTTCTGTGATTCCAGTGGCTTCTGAGTAGATGCTTGGGCCTCTTTAAAAATGACCAGACCTTTGTGGCTGCCATTTGCTATCAGCTTAAGGGTTATATAACCGTCTGAGCTTAACACCCAAGAGCAGAGCTTTATCTTGGTGTCACAGCGGCATCAGAACTCGCTGTATTTTTACCTCAGAAATGCAGACACTTGCCCATTTGCTTTCCTGTGAGAGCTGAATATCAATAAGTAAGTTATTTTGAAATGGCGCAAAGGCGGCAGACTAGTATCTTCTGAAGCAAAAATAAACATTTTGGAGTTTAGTAAATAATACTCCTCTCCACCAATTTAGCCTTTCCCTGCACCTCCATATTTATGTCCAGTCTTCACTCTTTGCAGTTGACACTAATGATCGAGCAAGGCTTAATATTGCTCTCCCCCCCCCCCCCATTTCTCAGGTCTTCCTGTCACATCTATTGCTTGAAAGCAGCCGGTGGTGGTGATTTAAAGGCTCTAGTCAGAGGCAGCCATCTCTATGAGTCAGCTTATTATATGCTTCCAAAAAGTTCTCCCAGTGATTATTTCAGAAATTTGGGGGATTAGGGAATTCTACAGGATGCTCCTCCCGGGTCTTTATGTCAGATTTCAGCAAATCTCACCCAGAGGCTCATTAGTTTCCTGTGGGTTGACTTGCTATATGAGTGTTTGGCATTTGAAAAACATAGCTGTGTTACTGAAATCTCCTTCCTCTCCTTCTCCTTCTCCTTCCTCTCATCCAAATGGTGCACTGGGCAGGAAGGCAGATCTATAACGTTGCTGTGATGAACCTCGATATTTTGATGTATCTCAACAGTGCAGGCTAAAGGGTGTGGGATTTCTCACCCCTTGTATCTCATCCCTGAATAGAAAACTATCCCCTGTTTTGGTTTGTGGATATGCAGTAAGCCCACTTATGTGCATTTAACTTGTGCACATTAAGCTTTATGTGCCTGGCAACAACAACAACAACAACAACAACAGAAAGGGAACAAGGTTTCTGGGGAAATCCTACTCACCATTGAACCCACTGAGGTGCAGCTCTGAGGGCCTTCTGGCAGTTCCCTCACTCCGAGAAGATAGGTTACAGGGAACCAGGCAGAGGGCCTTCTTGGTGGTGGTGCCCACCCTGTAGAACACCCTCCCATCAGATGTCAAGGAAATAAACAACTATCTGACTTTTAGAAGACATCTGAAGGCAGCCCTGTTTAGGGAAGTTTTTAATGTTTGATGTTTTATTGTGTTTTTAATATTCTGTTGGTAGCTGCCCAGGGTGGCAGGGGAGACCCGGCAAGATGGGTGGGGTATTATTATTAAATTACTACTACTACTACTACTACTACTACTACTACTGTGTTTTGACTATACCTGATTTCAGCTTTAGGTGCGATCCCTGGAACGTAACCCCCCTGTAAGTTGTGGGCTTACTTTACATCTTCAAGTTAATCATTCTTATATAATAGCACTATCGCGTATGCAATAGTGATTCAGGGCACCTATTCTGTCAAACCAGCTTGCGAATCAAAGAAACGCAAGATGAGAAGTCAGAGAGAGTTTAGAATGAGATCAGTCACCTCTGCTCCTGTTGAATCAGCGGGGAAAGTGCACATTTTGTAAAAGTCCCAAGCTTTTGTTCACTCCTCCACAGGTCTGTTATTAGCCCTTGTATCAAGCTCTGACTCAACCTCCTTATCACTATTATTGATTACAATGTCCGTCTGCGGTGGAGTTATGCCTCCTGGCATAATTCCTCAGGCAACAGGCTATCTTCTGAGTCAGAATCTAATATTGTGTGTCCTGTTAGTGAAGTGGATCTTTCCAAGTCATTCCAAGACGTTAGATTGAGTTTTCCCGTATCTTTATTATTGTGGGACTGTTGCTCTCAAGCACAAACACAGCACTTCCATTCAGACTGAAATATCTCATAGGAAGGCCAAGAATCAAGACTCCAAAGCTATTTACACCAGCTGCACCATTAGTTTACCATACAATTAAAAAAAATTCTGTGCATGGGGAAGGGATCTTGGAGCTTTATCAATAAGTGAAATGGCTGCTTTATGCCACAGTCACATTCGGGATTTGACCACCATAGAAGTTGCCTCTGGGTTAGTAAGCATAGAGTAAGAATAGAGTAACTACTTCTATAGCTCTCCAAAAGAGGAAATGCACCCTCCCCCTAAAAAAACAACCCCAAGACAAAAGAAAACACAAATTTGCTAGGGCCAATTTGATTAGAAAAGAAGTACAGGCAGAGAAAGGGAGGGCAAGATCTGCCATGAGTCATGGCCAATCAAAATTTTGAAATATGGGAATTCTGGGAGGAAAATCATCATCACCATGCACAAGGGTATGACACACTTCCATGCCGGCTTATAGAGCACAAGTAGTTCTGTGGGAAAAGGGTACATTGAATTATTGAGACTTCTGGTGATGTTCTGTCCACTGGCGTCAGTGTGGAATGGCAACACCAGGTCAAAGAAAGAATTGGAAATCTACAAATGGTGTGGAAGGTATGCTGCAGTTTCCACAAACAACTAAAAACAATAAGGCAGTGGAAGCACACCAAGAAACGGGTGGCGAGAGAACTGGGAGCTGTAAACTAAAAGCATATGGGGATGCAGGTTTGTAGATCTGATGTGGGAGCAGTGGGTTTGCTGCTTGATAAAAGTCCTATCCTGTCTGTTCCCACCTATGCTCTACTTGAACATTCGTTAACGAACACAAACAACATAGTGACACCTTGTTCTCCCAGGGATCCTTTCTCCAAAGGAAGCTAAACCCCGGAATGTATGGCTGGTCCTTAGAATTTCTCAGCACATGGGAAAGTGGGGGGGGGGGGACTAAACAATTCACTGTCTTGAGTGGGATGCGGAAACCACCAAAGACATTAAAATTGCCAGGTTGGGGGGGGGTTGTTTTGGCTGTCAGTCTGCGGTGCTAGTGGCTGGGTCAGGAGCGTTACGAGCTTCTTTCATCTTAATTCATTCAGGCATTTGAGTGACACTGAGCCACGAAGCTTGGAGGCTGAGTTGCCAAAGCAACTCATCTCGACTCCTTAAGATGACTGACATACCAAGGCAAGACCTATCATTCAGCAAGAGACCCAGAGCAAAATGTGATGGCTGAACAGAGTTGACTGCAAGGTGTTAAACAGCCCTTGCATATCAATGCTGAATGCTGTCAAAAGTGCATATCCGGAGGCTTCTATCTCTTTTTTTGTGGCCTTTTCCCTTATGAGGGTCAGTGCTTCCTCTTGGTTCATTGGCTTCCAGTAGACAAGAAGCATTTTGCTTCGATTCTCCAGCCTACTACCTTTTACAGAGTCAGCTGGATATAATAGGCTCAAGGTAGGCACATCCCATGTGTACAGGGGTCAGCAAAGTTTTTGTGGCTTGGGCCAGTTCACAGTCCCGCAGACGCCACAGTGAGCTGGAGTGCACGAGCACACATGCGCATGCTCAAACACTATTTCCGGTGCTCCTTGTGGCGCAGAGGAGGCATGCGCAGGCTGCTTCCCATTGGCTGCAGGAGCTTCCTGCAGCCAATGGGAAGCCGACCAGTGCTGCAGAAGGCGGTCCCCGCTCTGCTCTGCGCTGGTTTAGCGTGGTGCACGGGAGCCAACCAAGTAGGCAGCAGGGATCCCCAAGCGGGCGGCAGGGGTCCATGGGCCGGTTAAACAACCCCTATGGGCTGCTTGTGGCCCAAGGGCCTTAGGTTGCCAACCCCTGCATTTGTACATTTAAAATGACACTTATACAGTCAAACCTCGGGTTGAATGTGCTTCAGGTTGAGCGCTTGTGGGTTGCGTTCTGCGGCAACCCAGAAGTGACGGAGTGTGTTACTTCTGGGTTTTGCCGCTTGCGCATGCGCAGACGCTCAAAATGATGTCACACGCATGTGCAGAAGCGGCAAAACGCGACCCGCACACATGCAGACATGCCATTATGTCTTATGTTCCATTCAGGATGTGAACGGGGCTCTGGAATGGATCCCATTTGCATCCCGAGGTACCACTGTAATCCTCATTTTATTATTCAAATGGTGATGTGCAAAGTGGCAGAGAAAAGCCTATGAAAGAAGAAGCAATGCTATCAATTACAATGCAACAAGACGCAACTAAAGGATAACTTTTTTTCTTTTTCAGCGTTGGAGAAATGCATTGAAAAGTGGGCAGGTGAAGAATTGACTAATGGGAAGGTGTGTAAACACCACACCAGCAAATCAGAATGAATACTCATTGTCATATAATCACACTGTAAACAAATGAAAACAAATACTCCATAAAGACGAGGCAGATTCTGACTGCTGTGTAAGCTTTGTGCAAGCAAATTGGGACGAATCAGGATGAATTAAACAGGGCAACTAGAGGAACCCTGGGAGGTAATTGTGGGAAAGGAATCATGTGGAGCCTGCAACAAAATATTACAGTTTGGAGAGCTCTCTGTTCAGATTCCAGCCACAGTACTCCTATTTCCCTTCTCATTTCTGGTCCACCCAGCTGCCCTTCAAAAACAGATGTTAAAGACAAGTTAAACAAATAGGGGTTGGTAAGAATAGTTACTTTTATTTGACGTTTGTGAATGAAATGAATCCTAAAAGTGTGGGTCAAGAAAGTTCTCTCATTGCTTAGACCAGTGAGCAAGCCTGGTTTAAGCAATGCTTAGTAATAATAATAATTGTCAGGGGCTCAGGAGCAGAGGTAGCTCTGACAATAATAATAATAATGATAATAATAATAATAATAATAATAATAATAATAATAATATATTTATACCCCTCCCATTTGGCTGGGTTTCCCCAGCCACTCTGGGCAGCTTCCAACAAAGTATTAAAATACAGTGGTCTTCCCTAAACAGGGCTGCCTTCAGATGTCTTCTAAAAGTCTGGTAGTTGTTCTTCTCTTTGACATCTGGTGGGAGGGCGTTCCACAGAGCGGGTGCCACTACCGAGAAGGCCCTCTGCCTGCTTCCCTGTAACTTGGCTTCTCACAGTGAGGGAATCACCAGAAGGCCCTCGGCGCTGGACCTCAGTGTCTGGGCAGAACGATGGAGGTGGAGATGCTCCTATAGCTGTCATATGGTACCACATGACTCTCTTTGGCCTATTTTTGTTGAGAAGAGGTTTCATTTCAATGGTGGCTCATTTTCCTGTAATTCCTTCCTGTGGCAAGTTGGATTTTTGCTTCGCATCCCTCGGTCTCAAGTTCTGTCAGCATGGAAATAACGCTGGCAATGTGAAAGGAACTATAGAGATTTAATAAATAATAAACCTTTATTTATACCCCGCCCTTCCCGGTTCAGAAAACAGGGCTCAGGGCGGCGAACAACAAATTTAAAACACTTAATTGTAGAAGCAGCATAAAATACAGTATAAAAACATGAATAACAATATGGATATATGTAAGATAATATGATATGCAGTGAAAATGATTATTAGTAGACTTCATGAAAGGGAGGATGGAAGTCAGAGAATTTGGAGAATTCTATACTTTTGGATCAGGGGACGCGGGTGGACTTGCCGATCACATGGTCGGCGGTTCGAATCCCCGCGGCGGGGTGCGCTCCCGTCGTTCGGTCCCAGCGCCTGCCAACCTAGCAGTTCGAAAGCACCCCCAGGTGCAAGTAGATAAATAGGGACCGCTTACCAGTGGGAAGGTAAACGGTGTTCCGTGTGCTGCGCTGGCTTGCCAGATGCAGCTTGTCACGCTGGCCACGTGACCCGGAAGTGTCTGCGGACAGCGCTGGCTCCCGGCCTATAGAGTGAGATGGGCGCACAACCCTAGAGTCTTTCAAGACTGGCCCATACAGGCAGGGGTACCTTTACCTTTATACTTTTGGATTGTATTTTTATTTTTTGTAACTGGAAAACTAAACTGTAAAACCAATAAAAATTATTATATAAAAAAAAGTTGTGATGGCATAACAGTCAACAGAATGCTGGTTTTGTTTTGCTTTATCATTTGAAAAAAAAAGTAAGTGTTGGCTACCTGACATCAAAGCAATTTTGTAAGAATCGCTGATATATAATTGGAAGTGGTGTATGTAGAGGGGATGAGTAGAGATGGCAGACATTTGTCATCCATTTCTCTCCAAAAGTGTCTCAGGTAAATAGAACATTATTTGCTATTTCAAGGATCTGGAAAAATATTAACACCGCCTGCCTTGCTCACCATTTAATGAAACACACCCCATCCTTCATAGGCAAAGAAAACACAAGACTCCCCAAAATGATTTTTCAGATGAATCAGCCATCAGTCTGGCAAAACACCTTCAAAACTGTCCTCTGTACATTTTCGTAGTCTTTGAATTCTTTCTACAATTGCTCAGATGTCAGGGAGGAGAAAATTATTTTGCTGTATAGATGCAAGCTCTGAAACCTTGGACCAATCTCTGCAAAATATTGGGCGGGGGGGGGGAATACACTTTTTTAAAAATGCACTTGTAATGTGGAGTTTTATAGTGTTTTGTTTTGTTTTTTTAAAAATGCACAACAGATTTCTGAGTTAACTTTTTGGCACAAAGACCAATGAAGCATTCTCTCCCCTACTCTCACTTCTGCTTCCATTGTTTAGTCTGATAATATTAGGGTCACATGAAAGAAAATACATCATGTAAATATCCAAGGTTTGGAGAATGGAACAGAAGAACGCAACAATATTTTTCTTAAGAGAACAAACGATTCTTTTGTTCATCTGGCTTGAGCCTGGAAGACATGCCTTCCAACATTTTGGGGGGGAGAGTATACCCTGCTTTCCCGAGAGATTAAACTGTGACAAAGAAAGCATAAAGGGGGAGATAATTAAAGTATGTGCTTAGCAGTTCCATTAAAACGGGGAGATGGAAATTGCAGGTGTTGCAATCCATTAGCCCCAGCCAGTGGCCTAGAAGGAAGGTACTTTGAGTCCAACAACATTGGGAGGGCAATAGATTCACCATCCCTGTGTTACACCCAAGAGCCAGGGTGCTGTGCTGTAGAAAGAGTGGGTCAGGGAGACCTGGGTTCAAACAGCCCCTTCAGCTGTGAAACTCAATGGATGATCTTTTAGAAGCTCCCTTCTCTTAACCCTTTGGAGGAGGACTGTAGCTCAATGTCAGAGCATTTCCTTAGTGTGCAAAAGGTCCCAGCATCAACATGTCCCCTCTCTGAAACAGTGGAAAAGCAACCTGCTAGTCAGTGTAGACCACGATGAGACCGATGGGCCAATGGTCTGACTCACTACATCTCTGCTTCCCATGTTCCTCTTTCCCTAGTCCACTGTGAGGATGCAGCAGTTTTAACTCCTGTGCATGCAGCTCTGAGCTCATAAGAAGAGCCTTGATGGATCACGTCAAAGACCCATTTAGGCAATCACATCCTGTTTCCTACAATGTCCAACTAGATGCTATTGGGCTACCCAAGGCCATATTTGCCAATATAGGCATTTATATGCACACATTATCCTCGCATATGCCTTTTTTTTGGTACACATTCATTGGCCGGTGGATTTCAAAATTTGGTGAAGTGCAGATTTTGAAGGATGTTTCAGTTTCAGAAAGGACAAATTTGGGAACTGACTTGAAGTTCTTCCCCACCCCTAGCTGCCGGTCCTCCTGTCTGCTTCCGTACATGGAATTATGGGCTGGGCATCAACTTATTCTTTGTCTCAGGCAACAAAATGTCTTAAGCTGGTCCTGAACAGTGCTCCCCTGCTGTTGCTCCACCTTCCTAGCAGTTGGTCTACACTAGCCTTGAGAATGGAGGGTCTTCTACAACCATCATGGTGAAAGCAATTGATACGCCTGTTCTCCATCAATTTGACTAAGCCTGCCCCTCTCCCCCTTTGAAAGGCATCACAGTTTCAAAGTACACATTGTGCTAAATGCATAGCATTCAGCATGCAGATTTAAAAAATAATAATAATACAGGTGTGTCCTCCCCCCCACAATTTTTATTGGAACTGCAACATGTAGGGAAGTTTGACCTATCCTTTCTCAACTGTGATCCCAACAAAAATCGCCTCACATGACCATCAATGGGAACTTCCTCCCCCCTCCCCAAGCCTCATAGCTGTGCATAGATTGTGTATGTGTAGGATTTTTGTCAGGATTGTGGCTGGAGGGAGAAGGTTTATGGCTCTTCCGGATGGCCTGTCAATTCGATGGAACAGACCTTACAAGGAGGTTAGACTAGATCCAGTCTTTACTGAGCATTCTTTGTGATTTGTTTGCAGGGAAGTTATGATAGTGAACATTGCAGCCTGGATTCACATTGATTTGATTGCTGTGGTGTTTACACAGCTTCCCATTAATCATTTGCTTATCCCACATTCTTCAGAACACATTCCCAACACTTTCCTAAGCGATTTTTAAAAAATAAATAAATAGATTTGCTGTGCCAGATTGACACAGCACTTTAATGCGCTTCAGTTGTGCAGTCCTAAAATTCCAAGATGTGCCTGGATCCCTCCCACAAAATTCTGACAGTCTGGAAGGGGCCTTTGAGGACCTCTCCCCATGTGTTGTGTTCCTGGAGATACCCCTCTCATGCCTGTATAAATAAAGAGAAACCACAGACACATCTGCTGCACAGTCTCAGTAATGTCTAGTTTAGGCCTAAATCAGTGTCCATCACAACACTTTGTAGCAGTGAATTCATCGCTTTAATTAAGTGTATGAAAAAGTTGCTCCTTCTCTCAGTGCTGAATCTACTGCCAGTCCGTTCCAGTAGGGTGAGAGAAGGAGAAATATGTCACTCTGCGTTCAGCACACCCTGCATAATTTTTATAAAGCTTTATCATCTCCTCATTCCGCAGCAACTGTTCCCCCCCCCCCAGCTTAAAACTTCTGGAGCTCAGAAGATGAGCAAAATACATATATTGAATGAATCATCATGGGATTTGTATGTGTTTTGGTTTGCCTGGGTTCGTTCCCATGACCAAATCTTCTGATTATGGAGACTCAAAGGACAATTAATGATGCAGAGAGAGCCATAACCAGCTGCAACACACACACACACACACACACTTTATTTTTTCAGCTGTTGGTTCAGTTAGAGCTAGCACACCACCCCATATATTCTCAGCTGCATGATTACTGAATGAAAAACTGCTTTTAAAGACTGGAACTGAGTAAACGGCAGAGCTGCAGGGTGGCTAGGGACAAACATGAGTGGCAGGTCTGATTTATCATCTTGGGTACTGGAGAGGTTACACACTGATCCACCACCTTTTTCCCCCCATTTCCCTGGGCTTAAGCACAGCTCCCCCTGCAAAGAGCTAATTGGACAGAAAGTGCCGTCCCTGGAAAAGTACACAGCAAAGCTGAAATGAAGCCACACTAGGGGACACTTTTAATTAAGCCGCATCAATAGAACACGCTCTTTGATGAAATGCCAGAGGTCAAAATGGCAGACAACTTTAAGGTGAAAATTACACGGCGTACCCAGTGGAAAATGATTTAATGGCAAAAGCAGCTCAAAGATATTGCATTTCGGCCACACAAAGAGGGAGGCGGGAGGGAAACAGAGAGTAGCCCCACCACAATCAAGTTACACCTCGCCCCCCCCCCCCCAAAATACCCAGACAACAGCTGAAAATTCTGTGCTTGGAAATACAATGGAAAGACATAAATCTTCTATACCCATCGCTAGGGAATATGATTGCATGGCATATGTGGAGAAGCATTCAGTAACTTTTGTGTAATGTATACAGCAGTTCGAAGGGGAAGGAAGGTGCTTTCTACTGTCCATCTCTTTCAGTACGGTCACACTGACTGGCAGCAGCTCTCCAGGGCTTTGGGAAGAAGAGATTCCTAGCCCTACCTGGAAATGACATAGATTGACATAGGCGTTTCTGCCTCTGACCTACAACCCCTTCCTTGCTGGATCAGAAGTGCAGGGTGTGAATGGGTATAGAGATGAGTTAGGATAAAGGTCACTGTGCATTTAGGAACGCAGCATCTCTGCCCCAATTTAGATCAATGGATGGGCTGCTTCTGTGGGCTGTTACCAATATCACTAGTCAGTCCCAGAGCCTACCGACACCTGTATCTTCTACCTGCTTGTTGCCTAGGGGGAACGGCATGGAACCTTGACCACGTCATCCCCTGACAAAGGCATAGGTCAGGAATTGCCAAACTTGGCCCTCCAGATGTTTTGGGACTACAACTCCCATCATCCCTAGCTAACAGGACCAGTGGTCAGGGACAATGGGAACTGTAGTCCCAAAACAGCTGGAGGGCCAAGTTTGGCCATGCCTGACATAGATAAAGCTGTCATTCACACAGACATATATCCTCATCATAGTTTACCTTTCATGATGGATTGCAATTGTTTCAAGCCGCTTCAGGTGTTGCTTTGTCATCGACAGGACTCCACATGGTAGGCATCAACTTTTAAATGTCTCAGCAGGCCCTGTGCATTGGACCAAACATGCACAGCCTCTCCAGCAGGTCTCCAAAGAAGAGCAATCCTGACAAGGGTGGAAGTGTTGCCTTCATATGAGACAATTCATGGACCAGAGATTCTTTTTTTAATGCATGCATTGTGGAGCATCAGCATGGCAAACCTATTCCCCCTGCCCCAGCCTCTAACAGGGACCATAACATTTAAATTGACCCTTTCCCCCCCTGCTGATTATAGCACTTCAATTGCACATCATTGGTACTGAGTGCTATCTTCAAATCCCGGGGGGGGGGGGGAGCCTATTTGCATGCAAAGGTATTTTTGCATGGTTAAGTTTTACAGTGCCAGGTCCACAAACCAAGTTATCAACCTCCCTAGATCTGCCTTGCAGATGATGATAATAATAATAATAATAATAATAATAATAATAATAATAATAATAATAACAACAACAACAATTTTTATTTATACCCCGCCCTCCCCAGCCAAGGCCGGGCTCAGAGCGGCTTACAAGCAATAATAAAAACAAGTTGAATGATTACAACTTTAAAAAACAAAATTAAAATACAACATTAAAATATTGAAACATTAAAATATTAAAATGTAGCCTCATCATAGGAGGAGAAGGAAAGGAAAAAAGAAAGAGAGAGAGGGAGGGAATCAAATTGGCTCCAAGTCAAAGGCCAGGCGGAACAACTCTGTCTTACAGGCCCTGCGTAAAGAAATCAGATAAGCATGCAAAAAGGTTGCAGTCTTCACAAACAACTCTCCTGGGGAAAAGTCAGCACCACTGCATTCAAAAGCGCTTACTTCTGAGTAGGCAAAAATGTACTACCAATTCTTGGATCCCAGGAGGCTGCAGAGTGACAACTCCTATAATCCCTTGTTATCTAAGATGACTGGGAATGATGGGAGTTGCAATCCAATAAAACCAAGAGACCCAAAGTTGAAGAACACTGTGTGACTAGCCTATCTATCTAAGCATACCTGCAGAAATCACCCATGGCAGGTGCTAATGGTTGCAGGATGCCTCCCCCTTAAAGTCCCCAGAGTAATGCTATGTGAGGACATAGCATCACACATATGGATAGCTGTCGTTTTGTCTCCATCTGAGCAATGCTAAATGTTGGTGTGGGGGTGACAGCTCTCAGGAGTGTTGAGACTAAAGCCATGTGGTTTTGGCCACCTTCAACCACAAATTGCACCCCCTCCAAAACATAGCAAGGGCCCCCTCAATTTTCTATCTGCAGATGGGCAGCTGGTGCATTCTAGCTAATCTTAGTTTCAGTATTCAATTTTTGATACAGGGAGTGCAAAAAAGAGATTTATCATCACTTTTGAAAACAGCCATGTAGTACAATCTGATCCATGTCTAAAGCGAGTCCCACTGGTTTCCATTGGATCTGCTTCCAAGTAGGGCCACAATTTTCAAGCCGGTTGAAAACCAGCTGAGGAGCCATTGGATGCAGTGTAAGTATTGCTTCATGGGTGGACAGAAGGCCTACCAAGTGAGATGGCACATCTACTTCTCAAGGAACTGCTAATAACCCCACTGACAGCAACAGTGGCAGAGCTGCGTTTAATATCGCGGCTGCTAGGGCTTGAGGGGCGTCCTGCACCTGGAAGAGAAGGGAAAGGATCATGCACATGCTATAGCAAGGGAGCACACCCACTTCTGCCTCTAGCCCTGCCCACCACTGCAATGCGGCCCCCAGAAGACTACCCAGGAACTAATGCGGCCCTCAAGTGCCCATGAATATAAATGCAGAGGAGCGAGATTAGAATTTTAATCCTACAGCCTATTAAATGTGTCTGTGAGAAGCAGGGGGGTCTATTGTTTTGTTGTTTTGGTTTTATTATTTACTTGTGCTTTACTTTGTGTTTTATTCTGTGAACTGCCCTGAGGTCTTTCGATGGAGGGCGGTATATAAATTAATTAAATAAACAAAACAAAACGGGAGAATGTTTGGCTCAACTGTATCCTGGCTCAGTTCTAGCAATGGAGCTGGGATGTGAGAAAGCAGTCTAGAGAGCAGTGGTGTAGTGTGGGGGGTGCAGGGGGGGCGGCCGCACCGGGCGCAACATCTGGGGGTTAGGGTTAGGGGGCTCAAATCCACGGGTTAGGGGGCGCAAATCCACGGGTTAGGGGGCACAAATTATTTGCCTTGCCCCGGGTGCTGACAACCCACGCTACGCCACTGCTAGAGAGGCAGGCTCAGAGGAGGCAGAGGGAATGGGAGAGATCCAAGGCATAACACTTTGACTAAAGTAAGGCCCCTCCCATCCCTGCTTTTGATGTGTGAACAGGAAAGACATATGAATGACAGCCTTATCACATCCAGTGTGCTTCTCGGCTCATGCGGAATGACGGGCTGGTGCCTTGGGTGAATTAAATGTGTTTCCTAGATTATGGTCAACAAACAAAATCCTCACCTCGGCTTGATCCAGGGGTCATTCGGGGCCCAGGATTTCATTTCGTGACATGCTGCTCTGCAATAAACTCCCTGAAGCTGGAAAATTTAAGACTCCTTGGAGTTTATCCCAGAACACCCCATTTCAATATTGTATGCAACATTATACTCCCATCCTGATATGGCTGACCTGTTTCTCAACGAAGCAGCCAAAAAAGCCATCTAGTTATATTTTCTCTTGTCTTAATTAAACAAGGCTGAACTGACTCAGCAGAAAGAACTCTGTTTAATGAACTGTTCATCAGCCAGCTCCGCAGGGGCTTGGAGTGGAAATAAAGAGTGACATGTAATTCAGGGCAGTGGGCTTCTGCGCTGCCTAATGGACCCTCGCACTGATTCAGCAAAATGTCATGTTCTGCTCTAGAAATAAGGAGGTGAGGGTTGCAGGGGTTGTAGGTAATTTGGAAGGTCTCCTGCTGCATTGTAACTTTGTAGCCTTCAAGATTGCCAAAGGGAATCAAAGAAGTCTTATGTGGTGCATCTCATCTGATTTTATTTACAGTCATACCTCGGGTTACAGACGCTTTGGGTTGCGAGATTTCGGGTTGTGCACCGCCCTGAACCCGGAAGTACTGGAACAAGCTACTTCCGGGTTTTGGCGCTTGCACATGCACAGATGCGCTAAATCGCACTTTGTGCATGCACAGAAGCACCAAATCGTAACCTGCGCATGTGCAGAAGCAGCGCTGCAGGTTGCGGACGCTGCAGGTTGCGGACGTGCTTCCCCCACGGATCATGTTCGCAACCCAAGCATGTATAGTGTTACAAAGTTTGGATCCCACCCACTTCTCTCTGCTGAGCAGCCAGGGTCTGTGCTCATTTGGAGAATTGAGACACGGCAGAGACTGTCGTAGCTTCAAGAAATATGGTTTGTTCACCTATTTACATCTTCAGTATGCACAGAATCAGTGCATCAATCAGCAGGAAAAAACAACCCGGTCCTGAGAGATCTGCATTGGCTCCCAGTACATTTCCAAGCACAATTCAAAGTGTTGATGCTGACCTTTAACACCCTAAACAGCCTCAGTTCTGTAAACCTGAAGGAGCGTTTCCACCCCCATCATTCAGCCTGGACACTAAGGTCCAGCTCCAAGTGCCTTCTGGCGGTTCCCTCATTGCAAGAAGTGAGGTTACAGGGAACCAAACAGGGCCTTCTCGGTAGTGGTGCCTGCCCTGTGTAACGCCCTCCCATCAGATGTCAAGGAAATAAGCAGCTATCCTATTTTTAAAAGACATCTGGAGGCAGCCCTGTTTAGGGACGTTTTAAATATTTAATGCTGTATTGTTTTTAACACTCCATTGGGAGCCTCCCAGAGTGACTGGGGAAACTCAGCCAAATGGGCGGGGTATAAATAATAAATTATTATTATTATTTTCCCAGGGAATTGGTAGAACGAGCAGAAGTGTGGGTGAGCCCTGAAATCCCATATACAAAATAGCAACAGTGTGTAAATGTCCTGGGACACATTGGAGAGGAGCTACAAAGCCCCTGCAGGAACCCTTTTTTATTGTGCATTCATGATTTGTGCTCATGATGGCATTTGGCCAGTTGCATGCAATACTGTTTGTTCAAACACTTGAACGAAAAATTTGGACCCACATATGTTTGTTTGTTTGTTTGTGTGCCTGTGTAATAATATCAAGCCATTTTTAGCCTGCTCTCAGCTGAAAGGGGATCACAGAGTGGTTTACAATGTTCACAGACAAGACAATATCTGCCCTCAAGTTTACCATCTGAGATATAGCACAGGAAGAAAAGCTGAACTGAAGTACAACTGAGGGGCTGCTACAGATTCGTCATCTAATGTCCTCAGCAAAGGCATTTGGTAGCTAAAGGAAAGGCAACTCTCAGAAGGAGCTGTAGGCACAATTGAGAGTGCTAGACTGAAACAATAATTTAACGTAATGCTCCTTGGCCATTCTTTTGGCAAAAGAAACCTTTTCTTTTCTTCTTTCTTTATTTCCTGCCACAAATCCATTCTTCTTCCCTCCTGTATCTTTAACGCACCATTTCTTGTCTGACCATTTCATTATTTTAACTACTTCATTCAGCTTAGACGTTTAGAACATTGACAGTAGTTGCAAATGAATTCCACCCGGAGTATTTTTCCAGTTCCAATGGATAACAAACATCTGCCATCTGTTTGCAAATAATTGCATTGTGTTAGCTTCCTCAAGGGGGACGTGGGTGGTGCTGTGGGTTAAACCACAGAGCCTAGGACTTGCTGATCAGAAGGTCGGTGGTTTGAATCCCTGCGACGGGGTGAGCTCCCGTTGCTCGGTCCCTGCTCCTGCCAACCTAGCAGTTTGAAAGCACATCAAAGTGCAAATAGATAAATAAGTACCACTCCAGCAGGAAGGTAAACAGCGTTTCCATGTGTTGCTCTTGTTCGCCAGAAACAGCTTTGTCATGCTGGCCACATGACCCGGAAGTTGTATGCCGGCTCCCTCGGCCAATAAAGCAAGATGAGCGCCACAACCCCAGAGTCGGCCACGACTGGACCTAATGGTCAGGGGTCCCTTTACCTTTAGCTTTAGCTTCCTCAAGATGCAGTTAGTTGTGACAGTGCAGTTTTTCTGCACATGAGCATAATGTGGCAAAGTTTTGAAAGGCTTTCTGCTTTCAGTGGTACATGTCATGCTTCTCCTTTGTGCTTGTGATCATTTCTCCTCCGTTACTAACATGTCTGCGGCTAACTGTTGCTTTTTTGGAAATTCACGTCATGTATCATTTGTGGCATACATATCCATAATAGTTCGTTTATATATTGCATTGGCAATCTAGGAAGCTGCTTTATATATAATCAGACCATTGGTCCACCCAGTTCAATGTTGTCTACTCTGACTGGCAGTGATTCCCCCAGGGTTTCAGGCTGTTCACAGAAAATAAGCCTCCTGCTTGCAATTATAATACAATATGCATGATTTGTGGACTTGTGCTGGACACTTCAGTTGTTACCAGCAGCACATTATTTGCCTTTGTTATCAAATAACAGAGCAGCAGAACAGTACAGTATTTCATTCCAGTCACACTTCTCAATTAAGTGGGGAGGTTGGCAGGACAATCACTGCATGGGCAGAATGCTACCTTTCTCCACTGCCAGAGATAACATTTGCAGCTATCTCTAAAGGGAACACAGACAGTGTGTTCCCCAGAGAATGCAAGGAGTACTGGAATGAGCCCAGTATCAAAAGACTCCTCCGAAAACTTGATAGCGTTATGAAGCAGAATTGGGAAATTTCTTAGACTGGTGATTAATGCCATTCCAATGGGGAAGAAGCTATATTAGGTAAAGGTAAAGGGACCCCTGACCATTAGGTCCAGTTGTGGCCGACTCTGGGGTTGCGGCGCTCATCTCGCTTTATTGGCCGAGAGAGCCAGCGTACAGCTTCCGGGTCATGTGGCCAGCATGACTAAGCCGCTTCTGGCGAAACAGAGCAGCGCATGGAAACACCGTTTACCTTCCTGCCGGAGCAGTACCTATTTATCTACTTGCACTTTAATGTGCTTTTGAACTGCTAGGTTGGTAGGAGCAGGGACTGAGCAATGGGAGCTCACCCCATTGCAGGGATTCGAACCGCCGACCTTCTGATTGGCAAGTCCTAGGCTCTGTGGTTTAACCCACAGTGCTACCCGCGTTCCTTAGCTATATTAGGCACCCACTTTTAAAATAACCTAATAATAGAACAAGATTGTTACACTGCCTTTAGATCTTTTATACCCAGGACAAACTAGACGTGATGTTAAACAAGTCATCACCTGACTGTCCCGTCCTTTTCTTTTTAAGTTAAAAAGCAAACAAAGCAGAAGTCTCAAGTAGGCACAGATCCAGATCAGGCCAGCGGCATGGAAACTGAAGGTTAACACACGCACACCTGGCATTCTTTTCCTGCTAGAAATTTTGGATGGGGAAATAGCATGGGGCAAATATTAAAATCCCTGCATTGCAGTGCCCAGTAGTGATGTACGTATGGAAGCGAGAGCTGGACCATAAAGAAGGCTGATCGCCGAAGAATTGATGCTTTTGAATTACGGTGCTGGAGGAGACTCTTGAGAGTCCCATGGACTGCAAGAAGATCAAACCTATGCATTCTTAAGAAAAATCAGCCCTGAGTGCTCACTGGAAGGGCAGACCCTGAAGCAGAGGCTCTTCTCATGGCCACCTCATGAGAAGAGAAGACTCCCTGGAAAAGTCCTTGATGTTGGGAAAGATTGAGGGCACAAGCAGAAGGTGACAACAGAGGACGAGATGGTTGGATAGTGTTCTCAAAGCTACCAGCATCAGTTTGACCAAACTGCAGGAGGCAGTGGAAGACAAGTGTGCATGGCATGCTCTGGTCCATGGGGTCACGAAGAGTCAGACACGACTAAACAACTAAACAACAACAACAACATTGCAGTGCAGTGCAATCCCTATTTGGATGGCCCTAATCCTCCCATGGTTATTTTAAAGGATCCAAAAATAAGGAAAATGGAGATATGCTTCACATCACATCCAACTTGGCCTCTGGGCATTATATGCACTCTCAGTGTGAAATGTACCTCCTCAGTTGGCACTGACAGCTAGAAGAGGTCTCTTCGATGCGTTTTGATGGCTGGTAGCTGCTAGCTATGGCAAACAGATCCAACCTCCCTGAGTAGGTAGCTAAGGGAGAAAGGGTTTAGAACTGGAATGTCACCAGCAAGGGCGCCAAAATTATGCCACCTGGAGAATCAGTGCTGCTTTGAAGTCCAGAATTGCCTCTCTAGATGCTTGCCTGTGCCTGCATGTATATTTTGTAAAAAATAAAAATCTCCAGTACCCTCTCCTCACACGGAAACCAGCCCCGCAAAGGAATACGTGAAGAGCAGCACAAAGTGCAGGCACGAACATATACACAGACACACAATCTGTGGGAAGTATCTGTAGGAAGTTTCCCCCAAGGACAAAATATTGTGCCTTAAGTATGCAGAAAATGTTTCCCCACAACAGAAGCACAGCTTTGAGAGGAGATGAACAGACTGTGCGACACAATTGGGGGGGGGGCAATTTGCAGATTTATTTGCAAAGTTCTGATGGCAGATGAAAGGCTTCAAGAGGCAGCTGAGCTCCTGGGTAGAATCTGTTTCCCTTTTGTATGCGTACAGAACTGTGTGGGAGGCCTTTCTCTGTGGTGAATATGTGTGAACATAACAAGAACATAGAGGGTGCCAACTGTACAAGCCATTCCAGCCCAATGAGAACCATCCCTCCTTTGTAGGCGGCTGACTACTTGGGAAAGATCCATAGAATTGGCTTCACCCACCTGGACTGAGCATTCACACATACTCTTGCTGACCTTTAAAGTCCTAAGCGGCCTCAGTCCAGTATACCTGAAGGAGCATCTCCACCCTCATCATTCTACCCGGACACTGAGGTCCAGCGCTGAGGGCTTTCTGGTGGTTCCCTCACTGCGAGAAGCCAAGTTACAGGGAACCAGGCAGAGGGCCTTCTCGGTAGTGGCACCTGCCCTGTGGAACGCCCTCCCACCAGATGTCAAAGAGATGAACAACTACCAGACATCTGAAGGCAGCCCTGTTTAGGGAAGTGTTTAATGTTTGATGTATTACGGTATTTTAATATTTTGTTGGAAGCCGCCCAGAGTGGCTGGGGAAGCCCAGCCAGATGGGCAGGGTATAAATAAATTATTATTATTATTATTATTATTATTATTATTATTATTATTAATATTATTATTATCATCATCATCATCATCACCACCACCACCACCACCACACATTGCAGCTATATTCAGACCCTTCAAGTGTCCCTATTTTCCCTGATTTAGAGAAGCCGTCCCGGTTTCTTATCTAATCCCAGAATGTCCCACTTTTCCTTAGGATGTCCCAATTTTCATTGGAGAAATGTTGGAGGGTACTGAGTTATCCAACACCCGTTCCACAAGCCGTCTGAAGGCAATCCTGTATAGGGAAGGTGTTTTTTTAATGTTTAATGTTTTATTATGTTTTTATATATGTTGGAAGCTGCCCAAAGTGGCTGGGGCAATCCAGTAAGATCTGTGGGGTATAAATAGTAAAATTATCATTATGGAATGGGATGTCCCTATTTTCATCGGAGAAATGTTGGAGGGTATGCTGTATGGCGAATTGCCAGAGAACTGGATCCTGCATGACTCAGTGTGTATTTGAAGACGGTCTTTGTCACTGAACTTCACAGAACTCAGAAGGATCCCAGGCCAAACCTAAGTCTTGAAAAAGAAATATCCAATGTGAAACAGTTCAACTTTAAAAACAACAACAACTGATGTCATCAATGACTTCAGATCTGGATTTTACTGAAATACTGGAATCGTTCTGTCTATTTTCAAAGTTCAGGCTCTGAGCACTGTTATATATGTGGCCAAAAGAAAACCACCCATATAGAAGACGGAGATATCAGCCTGTGCAGGAAAACCCAAAGGTTTGCAGAAGTATAAAACATTCTTACAAGAAAACCCAAATGGGGGAAGAGGACGCAAACCAGCCCGGCGGAGACTGAGCATGTCCAGTGCCCATGGAATGCAGACTTGAGTGTTGGCGGGGGGCAAAAACTGGGGGTGCGGTGGGAATACGACCTTCTGGAATCCTGCAGTTCTCCACCCAGCAACATTTATTTGCAGACCCCATGACTTTCTGTGCACAGAACCTGCTTAAGAATGTACAGAGAACGCATTTGCAAAATATTGTTTACAGAAAAAAATGGTTACTGCCTCACAATTCTACCAGTGCTCTGTTGGCCCCTCTCTTCATTTCCCTCCAATAAATATGGTGAGGAAATGGCAATTTCTATGTATTTAGGATGGACATTGAAATTGAGGGGTCTCTTATTCACATGTGGTGGCCCTGTAAAATAATTAAGGAATATTGGGAAACTATATATAATTAATTTAAAAAGATACTTTAAAAAAACTTTCTCCCAAACAGTTGAGATTTTCCTCTTGGGGAACAACAGAGGTCCCCAAAAAGACAAAAGAGTTTATTAGTATATGCCACTGCCGCAGCTAGAACATTATTGGCACAAAGGTGGAGAACAAGTATAGTACCCACCAAGGAAGAATGGCAGTGTAAAATGTTCAAATATGCTGAACTGGCTGGTCTGACAAACAGGATAAGAGAAAATGAAGATAAGGAATATAAAGAGGAATGGATAATGTTTATTGAATATTTTAAGACTCAGTATAGACAAATACATAGCTTAGCAGGTCTCAGGTAAATCCAGCAGAGTTGAAACAGATACTTTTTAATAGATAACGAATTGGATGATTAAAAAGATGTGGATTACGTGGTGTAGTAGAAAAGCAAAGGAAACGGGAAAAGTGTGGAAGCGAAGTCAAATGATATATGTATACATGCTGTATTTGGTATGAATGTGTAAGTGGGACAGGGGGAGGGGAGGGAAAAGGAGGGAGTTAAATATGCTCTCTCTTCCTGTTTTTGAAAATGCAAATAATATAACAACAATAATAATATGGACATTGATTTGAAAGTTTTATTGCTGGCAAAGCTATCCTTATTAAGCTGTCCATAACCTGAGCTAACAATTTTGCTTCCTCAGGATTTCCAAATGCCTTTCATACAAAACTTTACTTCAAAGAAACCAGAACCTTACAGGGATACTTAACTGTTCAAGATGAGAATTTCATTGATAAATCAAAGATTTTCTTCAGGTACCATCACAGATATCCTCTCAGCTGGATCTGGTTTCCGTGGCAACATTCCCTTTTATTGCCTAGTTGGATTCACTAGATTAAAATGGCAGCCTTGAGGCAATTAAAATAGATGAAACTTCAGTGTTATTTACATTTCCATGAGCGAGGAAATAAGGTACTTGAGTCCAACTGGGAAACAAGGATCTCTGGAACTGAACAAAGAGGAAATAAAAGCTGCCAGTGTTTGTTTGATTTGGACATAATGGATAATTGTTTGCCAGTGACATAAAAACCACTGCAGACAAAAGATTGCTTCAGTTCAGAAAAGAGCAGCCTGAGGGAAGGATGAACTAAGAGATATGAATTCTAGGAGATACGAATTCTGCATGAATTAAAGCAAATAATTTTATCACATGTTTTTATAAGTGTGATATAAGATATTAGGCAGAAATGAGGAGGTCGCCTCAAGGCAGCTGGTTTTGTCTGTCCTGAAAGGGGAGGAAAAGGCAGTTATTTAATTTATCATTGTTACTTTTTTTTTTTTTACTCCCACACAAAGGTGTTTACGGGATTTTCTGCCTTAGGTACCAGAATGCTGGGTATTATGTTCCTTGATTGAGGGGCTTGTGCCATTCTCTGTTCCTCCTGAGGCATCAAAATGTCTTCAGCTGACTTGGTAAGGAGATGTGTGTGTGTGTGTGTGTGTGTACATACACATAGTATATCTGAAGGAGCGTCTCCACCCCCATCGTTCTACCCGGACACTGAGTTCCAGCGCCGAGGGCCTTTTGGCGGTTCCCTCATTATGAGAAGTCAAGTTACAAAGAACCAGGCAGAGGGCCTTCTCAGTAGTGGCACCCTCCCTGTGGAACGCCCTCCCACCAGATGTCAAAGAGAACAACAACTACCAGACTTTTAGAAGACATCTGAAGGCAGCCCTGTTTAGGGAAGCTTTTAATGTTTGATGCATTACGGTATTTTAGTGTTTTGTTGGAAGCCGCCCAGAGTGGCTGGGGAAGCCCAGCCAGATGGGCGGGGTATAAATAATAAATTATTATTATTATTATTATTATTATTATTATTATTATTAATCAGTGCACCCCATCCCTTGCACCCTTGGCAAGAAGATGTTTGCTGCCCAGAGAAGCAGAGGAACAGCCCAGCGAGTGTGCAGATGGACACTCCAAGCCAGAGTGGAGGGGCACAATTTTTGAACACCCTATGTGAAATGCAATCATGCAGTCCATGCATTATCGAGTTTAGACCTTCCCATTCCCAAATCTCTGGCTGGAACTGGCAAAACTTTAGGAACTGCTCATTTCAGAGATATTTGAATAAGCAGATGTTAACCTGGCCTCACGAATCGAGTGGCGCTGGTAGTGTGCTGAATTCTGTCTCGGTTTCAATTACATTCTTTAAAATGTCTCCGAATTGAATATAATGAAGGGTGCCCTGTTCAGCATAAGACTTCCTCTATCATCTGTTCTCATATAAAATGCAATTAAAAATTCTGCTTGGAGACCCTGGCTGATTAATCTCTGCTCCTTTAGTATGCAGTGTGCCAGAACGGGAGATTGAGAACAGGAAATTATATTGCAAGAGATGTTTTGTAAAGTAACCAGAAGCCTGCAGACAAAGCCCTGGCCAATTAGTTGAAATCAATATATGAAACTGAGCTCCCAGCCAGGGACGGCCCAGGAGATTTTGCTGCCTAAGGCGAAAGACAAGATGGAGCTTGCATCCAATCTCATATATAGAAGTAGGCCAGACTGGTAGCTGAATCTTATTTCAGCACTGGTCACATAGCCTAGACAGGTCCACCTTTCTACCACTCCTCACTCCTTCTCTCCCCCCCCCCCAGCATCTGCCACCTGAGGCGAACACCTCACTCTACCTAACGGTAGGGCTGGCCCTTCTTCTAGGCCTGTGTTGTGGTCTTTATTGGCTTGTTTTGATATCTGCTAGGGATGGGACGTGGGTGGCACTGTGGTCTAAACCACTGAGCCTAGGGCTTGCCGATCAGAAGGTCAGCAGTTCAAATCCCTGTGACGGGGTGAGCTCCCGTTGCTCAATCCCAGCTCCTCTCAACCTAGCAGTTCGAAAGCACATCAAAGTGCAAGTAGATATATAGGTATTGCTCTGGCGGGAAAGTGAACAGTGTTTCCGTGCGCTGCTCTGGTTTCGCCAGAAGCGGCTTAGTCATGCTGGCCACATGACCTGGAAGCTGTCTGTGGACAAACGTCGGCTCCCTCGGCCTGTAAAACGACATGAGCGCCGCAACCCCAGAGTCGTTCGTGACCGGACTTAACTGTCAGGGGTCCTTTACCTTTTTTAGAGATGAGTGATGCTGTCAGTTTTTGTTTCTCTCAGTTTCTTATCTTTCCAATCTTTAGTTCTGACTAAACTTTTTAAAGGCCTCGTGAAAATCTATCAGCATTTAATGCAAATTTCTGCTATAGACACATTGTTCTATGCACTTTTACCTTTTTACCTATGCACTTTTTATAGGCTCTTTTTGCTAATATATGCATGCTTAAAGCACATTTTACCCTACTACATAAAGGCATATTATCATTAAGGGCTACAATGGACCAATGCATCATGAAGCAGAGAAAGCTGGAGCCAGTTTGCATTTTATTAGTACGCATATAATTTAACATAATTTGCATGACATGCTTATGAACAATGAGGACACTAGGCTGTTACAGTTGGTGGCGTCTAGATTCCCCACCCCCCCAACCTGTTATTTGCAAAACTGCTAAAGTAAAATTAAAGTGACAGTTCTTACAATATCTAGCTAAAGGTCATTGGTTAATTGACATCACAGATAGCAATTTAAAATGTTTGCTCACACAAACATGCATGCTTCTTGAGAGGTGTTTCAGTGAGTCATGAAGCCTGTGCAAGCTGGTTTTGATCAAGAATGGCAGAATTCTGACAACTATTTTTTAAGCTACTTGTCTTGTCTTACAGGAAAGTACTTAGCAAGCTGTTTCCAAGGAACCAATTCAATAGGGAATAGTAAATTATCAACTTACACAGTCAGTCTTTACTTACAGTTTTCATCAAATAATGTATTGGGGGAAAATAAAAACACTGCAAGAATTATACAAGAATTATATCCAAGGCCTTTTTTTCAGGTGGAGCTTGCTGGAGCTCGGTTCTGGTACCTCTCAGGTGGGCACTGTTTCCATTCTAAGAGGAGGTAAAGGACCCTGGACAGTTAAGTCCAGTCAAAGGCAACTATGGGGTGCGGTGCTCATCTCGCTTCAGACTGAGAGAGCCAGCGTTTGTCCAGACAGCTTTCTAGGTCATGTGAGCAGCATGACTAAACCGCTTCTGGCACATGGAGGACCATGATGGAAGCCAGAGCGAAACCCTGTTTACCGTCCTGCTGCAATGGTACCTATTGATCTACTTGCACTGGCATGCTTTCAAATGCCTAGGTTGGCAGAAGTTGGGACAGAGCAATGGGATCTCATCCCGTCACATGGATTCAAACAGCCAACTTTCCAATAGGCAAGCCCAAGAGGCTCAGTGGTTTAGATCACAGTGCCACCCGCATCCTAAGACAACAAGGGAGGTGTTCATGGTGAGTTCCGGCACCTCTTTCTCTTGAAAAATTGCACTGCTTATATCCAAGCAGTGTTTAACCTCAGAAGGGAGACATAAATATATTCAAAACCAAGTTGGACCTACTCTCTGAGTCAATAACTTCTTTTTTGTTTTTTCGTGCCTAAAGGTGTCAGAAATCTCTAGAGCCTTGTCAGAGGAATGTGCCACTCTCCAGGCACCCGGCTTAATTTCCTTGTTGACCTCCCCGTCTGCGACTCCCGGTAGGATACAGGCGAGGTCTCTATCGGCGATCCTCCTCAAACGTGAGAAGAACACACCACTCTTCCCTCCTCCCTGCCTTCCCCAGGGAGGGGAAAGAGACAGACAGAAATGTATTTACATGCCTTTATTTCTGTCTTTGCAGCAGTACAGAGAAACACGTCTGCACTCTCCATACACCAAAACCAGTACAGGTCAGATGACACTCTGAGCTAACATCCGGTGCTCAGTACAGTGAATAGACTGCCCCTTCGTTCCCTGGGTACAGTCCCAAACATCAACATCCTGTTTGGCTTTCCAGCCAGCCGCTGCTCGCTGCTGCATTGCTCCTTTTTCGTAACAGTACACACTTTGCAGTTACTGCTGAGGAAAGGCAGACCAACAGTAATTTATGCTATGAATTGTGCTTCTTTATTTTACTGATTAGGGACATGGGTGGCGCTGTGGGTTAAACCACAGAGCCTAGGGCTTGCTGATCAGAAGGTCGGTGGATCGAATCCCCGTGATGGGGTGAGCTCCCATTGCTCAGTCCCTGAGCCTGCCAACCTAGCAGTTCGAGAGCATGAAGTGCAAATAGATAAATAGGTATCGCTCCGGCGGGAAGGTAAACAGCGTTTCCGTGCGCTGCTCTGCTTTGCCAGAAGCAGCTTAGTCATGCTGGCCACATGACCCAGAAGCTGTATGCTGGCTCCCTCGACCAGTAAAGCGAGATGAGCACTGCAATCCCAGAGTCGTCCACGACTGGACCTAATGATCAGGGATACCTTTACATTTACCTTTATTTTACTGATTAGAAAGAGCACGAGCAATTAATTAACAGTTATGATGATCAATGAGCAAAAGCACACATGAATCTAACCACTAACCACTATTGGGTTTGGGACAGCCATGTCAGTTGTCCATTGCTAGTTGAACAGCAGTCTAACCTCCATGTTGTGGAGAAGGTGGGGTGCTCAATGGGAGTGTCTCATACTCACTTCCTTTCCCAACTCTTCACAATAGCCCTGCAGTGCTGCCAGTTGGGTCATTCCACCATGTAGCTGCTCCCACACCACCCTCTCTTTTTTCACCTACAGCCACAGAAATGGGAGAAAACGGGGATGCATCAAAGCAATCCAAGCCAACCCAGCCCACCCTGCACTTCTTGGTACAACCTGCACAAAGCAGGGCTTGCAACTGGCTCATTTCCCTTGCATACCGCTCTCAGCTTTCTAAAGTCCAGGAACTCTGAGCCCCACACACAGTGTATTTCCCAGAAAGTTCCCTTATAAGTAACTCAGAATGTAAAGGCACCCCGTGCTTCCCAGATCTTTCACAGATATTGGAAGAAAATGCTGGTTTCCCTATATCACTGATCCTAAACTTTCACAAGCTTGAATTCCAAGCATCTAGACACACGAGAAGAGAAGAAGAAGAAGAGTTTGGATTTGATATCCCGCTTTATCACTACCCTAAGGAGTCTCAAAGCGGCTAACATTCTCCTTTCCCTTCCTCCCCTACAACAAACACTCTATGAGGTGAGTGGGGCTGAGAGACTTCAAAGAAGTGTGACTGGCCCAAGGTCACCCAGCAGCTGCATGTGGAGGAGCGGAGGTGCGAATCCGGTTCCCCAGACTACCGCTCTTAACCACTACACCACACTGGCTCTCACTTAATATCAGTTGTGTTATTTACAAAACCAAGTGCCTTTGTTTTGGTGTTCATTTTTTTATACATTTTGTCAGACGTGTGCTCAGAAACCTTTACAGTGCAATTTTAATCTTACTGAGCCACTTGCAACCGTTAAATAGGATTCTATCATCCTGAGCCCGGCAACTGCACACATTTCAGTGGTCAAATCGAAAACTTTATTAGAATAAAAGGTAGGGGGAAAGCAGACAGAAGGTCAAAACAGAGAACAATGAGTACCTATCTACTACAATATAGTCATTCTGGTTTAATGACAAGCAGGCATCCATGATGGTTCCCAATGGTATGGAAGACCCAGTCTGGACCCTGATGGTAGAGGGACCAAGCTGCAAAGGCAGCTCAGCTTTTAAAGGCTCTCTCATTTCTTATTGGATGGCGTGGTCCTTGGCTCTTTCGGACCAATGAGAGCTAGAGTCAGCTGGGTCAGGGAGGTCATATCTCCCAAGCACCCCTTTTTGCATTTGAATAGAATGGGAGGGAGATGTGTGACTGGACGGTGTTCAACAAATTGGGGGGGGGGGGCAGGCCAGGTTCTTTCTTCACACATGCAAATCAGGATGAATGCTCAATAAACAAGTCATCTTTGGAGAAGCCCTGCATGAATGTCTACATGTATGCAGGATGCACATGTCATTGCAATTAACCAAATGCACATAGGTCAGGGGTTTGGGGGAAGCTGCTGTCGCCATCTTCCCCTCCTTACATTCATTGCACTCAAACTCACAATATGAATGGGACTCTTGATTGAACCCATACTATCCCAGGGCTGTTTTAAAGATTACCGAACAATGTACACGAAGCGCTTTGAAAGCTAGAAATGTGCTTTGTGAATGTAAAGTAAGAGATATTATTCACAGCCCCAAGTTAAGCTGCTTTTGACAGAACTGAGACTCCTTGCTGGCATGACTTGAAAGCTGCTCCTTTAAGTTGAAGCTGAAATGAAAATTTCCACCCCTCTGTCAACACAAACCAGCGAAGAGGCATTAAGGAAATAGAATGCAGGGATTAGTCATCTTTTACATAAGAGATATGACTACACTACAAAGCAAGCAACAGCTTTGAGAACTTGGGCACATCTCATGATTGGCCACAACAGCCATTCATTGGCATCTCTTTAGATA
This sequence comes from Podarcis melisellensis, assembly GCF_964234715.1. Taxonomy (NCBI): domain Eukaryota; kingdom Metazoa; phylum Chordata; class Lepidosauria; order Squamata; family Lacertidae; genus Podarcis; species Podarcis melisellensis. The sequence continues at coordinate 15,497,547 of NC_138537.1, forward strand.
GGGGCAGCCAGACCCCATGCATAACACTGATTGCCAAAAATGAAACTACTTGACATTTAATGCATGTCTGCAAATGAGTACAAGGACGGTGGCTTTGCTTCTTGCTGCCCCACTCATTTTATTAGAAAAATGGTTGCTAATAACCTCTTGACATTGCATGCCACATTTCAATAATGCTCCCAAACAACATCTAGCACAGGACCATAACAGCCTGGAAGCAGGGGTGCATGGACACAATCTGTTGCTGCAGTAAAAGATTGTCTGAAAATGATTGTCTCCAGATCTAAAGCCTATTCCAGACTGCCGTTCTGCATCTCATCTTCTGTTTTTCTTTCTTCACCCCACGCCCAGGTGATATATCTCTCGATTTCTCCAATTTGTCATCAGTGCACATGGCTATTTCACACACTACAGCAGAGCTGGGGAACATGTGGCCTTCGAGATGGGATTCCATGCTGAGTTATTGTGGCTGATAGCACCAAGAGCCCCACTCTCCATGAATTTGTTTGATGCTTTTATTAAAGCCATCTATGCTGAGCAGCCATCCAGGCTTGAGGCCTGGCTAAGAATCTAGTTCACTCTTTGAAGCCAATGTCTCAGGTGCATGAGAGCTGACCATGATTATGAAAGTGGCACTGGTTGTGACTACAAAGGTAGTGTGGGAAAGAACTCTGTCCATCATTTACCATTCCATCACTTGTTCCAGGATGAAGTGAGCCCTGGTGTTCAGAATAGATCCTGCTACAGATTCTTAACAGCAGCGTTAAGTAGAAAACTGTTATGTACTAAGCTTGGATCCTAGAACAATAGGTAGGTAGGATCCTAGAATGCATCAACCTGATTGGCCTGCAGGAGCAGCCCAATCAGGCTCTAGGAGGGAAGCAGACTCAGCCAATCAGATGGGACTCACTGTGTAAATAATGTATATAAAGCCTGAGGTTTGGGGGGAAATTCATTCGCTGTTTGACGAGCTGCAATAAAGAGCATGCAATCCGAGTATATTTCAAAAACCTTGCTAGGTGCTGTTGGATTTGTGTGAGCCTAACCCTTTATGAGCTCTAGTACTGCACATTGTTGAAGGCCCTTCCACAACTTTCGAATGCTGCGTTCACCTACTCTGCCTTCCTGAAAACCCCCAGAGGACAACAGTTCTTATGGGAACTGATATAATAGAAAAACATAATTGCTCTGCAATATGCTGCCAGCAGCTCAAAATAGGCTTCTCACACCAGCAGCCAGGAACCAGCCAGTGGAGGCAGAGATCCGCTGCATTGTAAGCTGCTCATTCTGTGAATTTTGTCGTAGGATTGTTCCCTAACATGGCTGCCCCTCTGGAGTGTTAGAAACCCAGATAGCCCTTACTTTAAACTCTCATCATCGATCAATGACTACAGTATCATTTAGCAGTGCCGCTGTCTACCTATCAGAAAGAGATGCTTGAACCCTTATACCTTTCCAGGCAAGCGTAGGTTAGCTGTTTGGATCATCCCTGCAGGTTTCATTCAATGTTTGCATTGTGAAAGAGGTTCTTCCCTTTTCTGATTGGATGTGAGGGCAAACTGGCTGTGAGATCTGCCACCCCATTGATTGTAAAGGTTGATTCAGCTGATCTGGCTAGCTAGGCACATGTGTCCCCCCCCCCGTCCCCCCCCCGCTCCTTGTGTTTCCCTCCCCCTTCCATGAGAGGAGAGACTTTGTCAGGCAAGGCCTTCTTCCACCTGCCTTGCTCCACCCTCCAGTCTCTGCTTCTCAATTTTTATTGTAGTATTTTATTGACTGTGGTTTAGAAATTATTTATTGTAATTGTTAAGTGTGGACTTCTGTTTAATTTTTAAATGCTGGTACAGCTGTACCTCGGGTTAAGAACTTAATTCGTTCCAGAGGTCCATTCTTAACCGGAAACTGTTCTTAACCTGAAGAACCACTTTAGCCAATGGTGCCTCCCACTGCCGCTGCCGTGCAATATCTGTTCTCATCCTGAAGCAAAGTTCTTAACCCGAGGTACTATTTCTGGGTTAGCGGAGTCTGTAACCTGAAGCGTCTGTAACCTGAAGCATCTGTAACCCGAGGTTGTTGTTGTTGTTTAGTCGTTTAGTCGTGTCCAACTCTTTGTGACCCCATAGACCAGAGCACGCCAGGCACTTCTGTCCTCCACTGCCTCCCGCAGTTTGATCAAACTCATGCTGGTAGCTTCAATAACACTGTCCAACCATCTTGTCCTCTGTCGTCCCCTTCTCCTTGTGCCCTCCATCTTTCCCAACATCAGGGTCTTTTCCAGGGAGTCTTCTCTTCTCATGAGGTGGCCAAAGTATTGGAGTCTCAGCTTCGGGATCTGTCCTTCCAGTGAGCACTCAGGGCTGATTTCCTTCAGAATGGATCAGTTTGATCTTCTTGCAGTCCATGGGACTCTCAAGAGTCTCCTCCAGCACCATAATTCAAAAGCATCAAATCTTCGGCGATCAGCCTTCTTTATGGTCCAGCTCTCACTTCCATACATCACTACTGGGAAAACCATAGCTTTTACTATACGGACCTTTGTTGGCAAGGTGATGTCTCTACTTTTTAAGATGCTGTCTAGGTTTGTCATTGCTTTTTTCCCAAGAAGCAGGCATGTACCCGAGGTACCACCTCATTATTATTCTATTCTGTTCTAATGATGGTTGAATGCTACTTTATTTGATGTAGGTTGCTTATTTTAAAGTTGTGTTTTATTATTTATTATCACATTTTGTATTGCATTAGTTTGTTATAAGGTGTACATTCTTTGTTTCTTCAGCTTGTAAACTGCCTAAGGTATTGTAAGATAGAAAGACTATATGCAAATTAAAAGTGATGATGATGACGACGAAGGGGGCTCATTGGAAGAAGATGACCATCCCAGATTGAAGAAGAGCACCACTCTTTGGTCGAGGGTATGCAATAGCTGAATTCCCCTGCTAGAACTCTCAAAGAAGCCCCCCACACCCCGATTGGCTGTTTCCCTTGGAAGTGTCCAAGGATCATGGCACAATATGTTTCTTAGTGGTTAGACAACTGTTTCTGGTTTGCAGTTCTTTTTGTGTCGAAGCCAAGGAGAGGGGGAATGATCTGAGCGACAACATGCAAACCCCAGGAAAAACAAGGAGAGGAAAACCATCTGTACTTAAAAAAAAAGAAAAAGAAAAAAGAAAATGAAAAAAATAAATCTAATCTGAAATCAGACCAAAAAAAAAAATACCATCTGTGCAAACAGGCTGCAGTGTCATGGAGTACAACTGTACTAACACAACAACAAGAGGAAATGGAGGCCAATGTTTTATCTTCAGTACAAAGATGCTTAACTTTTAGCAAGGCATGCACAAGTCAGGATCTATTGTGGGAGAAGTGAGTCGGAGGGTGTGTCCAAACATGAGCAGAGATGCCACATCAGAGAAAACAGCACAAGACCTTTGCTTGACTGTCATTGAATAGGACTCCAGAAGAAATAAATTCTTTATTTGGGTCCAGTATATGAGAACTGCTCAGAATGAAAGCCAAACTGCATGTTACGTTAATTTCATGAATGCAATTCACATGCTTTTAAAATTAAATTGCAGACATGGGGAGGTGGGTGATCACCAAACTGCTGTCTTTGCATAATCACCAGCAGCGTTGCAAGAGAAATTTGATTCAGTTCACATTTTCATGCAAACGTACCTAATTCACACATTCCAAAATAATATGCAAACCAAAATTCACACATCTCTGAATTTTGCAATGCAGTTCTCCACATAGTGAGTACAGAAATGTATATTTTGGTGTGAAACAAGCATAGAAACTGACATATTATTTAAAATAACATGTAGAAGTGCATTGCATTAGGAAATATTGCTTTGCTAAAATGCGATATTAGGTGAAATTACATACAAAAATGTGCTTATTAGGGGAAATTTGCACTAAAATATTGAGGAATTTTGTTGAGGTTTTTTTTAATGCAAACTGATGGCAAAACATGGAGAATGAACTGCATAATTCATTTGGAAAAATGAGAAACTGAGAGAAACTGAAATGGACAAATTTATTCACCCCTAATCACCAATGGAAGTTTTTCTTCCAGGGTTAGGAGAGAATTTCATTGAGAACATGATGCGGGGGGGGGGGGGATTTAATCTCAATCCATTTCTCTGCCTCATTCCCAAACACATATATTGGCAACATAAACATAGCAAAATGTGCAAACTGAAAGCATTGCAATTTAACATAACATTTGGATAGTAGTTTCACCCTAAAATGGTTCGTGTAAACAACACGGTCACAGAAATGAATTTTATTATTAAAAATTATATCCCACCCTTCAAAAATACCCCCCCCCCCAGGCTGGCTCCCAAATATCCATAAAACAGAATGAGATATAATAAAGTTCATAAAAAGCAGCATAAAATCAGTTTTGGAAGGTGTAAAAAAATACAAACTTACTTGTCATTTGATGGAAAGGAAGACTCCAAAGTGAGTGGGGAATATAGTCTATGTGGAATAGTTTAGTTTTATTAACTATGTTTCAGTCAAGGAGCGTGATTGGCTTCCTCCATTGACCCCTGAAGCTTTATGGAGTGATATTATAGATTGACTGAGTTGATTTTTATTTCTTCTCTTTCTCCTTCGCTAGTTGATTATTGCTATGATGGCTCCCTGATTGCTTCACTTAGTGCTTATTGGACTGTGTGTTGTGAATTGTAGATTTGTGGGAGGTTTTCTGTTGCCTACTTATTTTGCTCTTATGTTTGCTGCAACCAAATTGCAGAACTGTACAGCATATTCCGAGTCACCGGCTCACTTTCTGCTTTAGTGTCTTCCTCTCGAATTGTGGCACCTTTGAACGGAAGCGACAGAGAAAGGCTATGGCGCTATTTACAAAACGATAGTTAGCAAATCAGTGGATAGCAGAAGAAAGGGTGAAATCCTCTAGTACCAAGGAGCCACACCCTGTAAGGGAAAATAATAGAATTTTAAAAGATCTCTGCAGGTGTGATGTAGAGGGGAAAACTGAAGAAGTAAGTTTGCAGCAAACTGGGGAAAGAGTGTAATTGATTACTGTCATTAGAGGGATTAAAATTGCATGACTCCATCTGCATCTGGGGAGAAAATTGCACTCTCTTCTGGGAAATTGTCAGGCACAATTTGTAAGGTAGAGAGTGTGTGCGTCTGGTCATGTTCAGCCCTGGAGCGAGTGTATGAAGGAGGGTTGTAAGAAAGGGCAAAGATGTTGTAAGTACACTTGGGTTGCCATATTTCAAAAAGTGAAAATCCAGACACGAAAGTTGAGGGGGATTTTTTGTTGGGTTTTTTTTTTGCAGAATCTCAAAAAAGAAGAAGAAGTTATTGAGCTATTTTGAAGGAAATTTGCCAAAATCTAGACTTCCGACATGGGTAGCTATGTCCAGATTTTCCTGGGCAATTCAGCGATTTCTGCCCGGAAACTGTTTCCGACTGCTGTATTCCGGAAATTCTGGGAGTATGACAACCCTAAAGTACATCCTTTCCAAAATTGGGGAGTGCGGTGTTTGCCCTCCTAGGTGTATGACATCATACTGGGTCATAAGGAAAGGGTTAACTAAGTGTAAAATGATTCACCAATAGGAACCCAAGGGGAGGAGTTAGAGTTAGACTTAGAGTTGTTAAGAAGTCAGTCTGGAGTTAGAGAAGAGAGAGGGAGGATAAGTCTGTGGGTTGGGCTAGTCTGATGTGAGAGAGTGAGAGAATCTGTTAAGAGGAGTCAGTTAAATAGTTGGGATAATCAGTTAGACGGTATTAGAAAGGTATAGTCTGGTAAAGAAACTAAGGTTAAGAAACTGACAAGAAAAATTATCTGAAACCATAAACTTGTTAATGCTTATAAAATAAACTTGTTTATTTGGTTTAATGTTAACAACTGTCTGGACTCAGTGTGTACCCGAGAGAAGCAGGTTGGTGGCAGTGGGGAAGTGAGCACAGTGGTGGCACAGGGATCAATAGACCGTCAAATGTCCAGGGACCCTGTGTGATCGCCACAGGGAGGTATAGATGTCTGAGCATCTGGGACTCTTAGAAATAAGAATCAGGATGCAGAACAGGCTTAACAAATGTAGACTTTAACATTGAGGTTCTATCCTCGCATAGCTCTGTGGAACCCCCTCTTGTCCTCCCCAGTTTTGCATATATTCTTCAATGGACTGACTGGAGCTGTGCCTGAACCAGGTCATGATGCACTACAAGCTTGGATTAAGGGACAGATTTGCCACAGCCATTACAAAAGGTAGAAGCAAGTAAGGTGCATCTACTACAAAAGTGGTTTCAAACTGATTTAGCTGTCATTCTTTCCTCAAAGGTATGCTGGAGATTATAACTCTGTAAAAAAACCAAACAAAAAAACCAGGCACTCCTGCTAGAAATCCTTTGGTTCTCCAATTCCCTAGGGTCTTTTATTTTATTTTATTAGGTTTTATAAACAAGAATAATGTAGCACAAGCAAGTATAACAAGTTTTCTCATGTCATTTGTATATCACAAAAACAGCTTAATAAATGTGGGAAAATATCTACAACATATGTTTCATTATTAGTGGTCAATACACAGGTTCTTGGTTCATGAATTGGTTTAAACAGTTGAAAGAAAGAAAGAAAGAAAGAAAGAAAGAAAGAAAGAAAGAAAGAAAGAAAGAGGGGAAGAGGGGAAGAGGGCGGGGAGGGAATGGTGAGTGGGGTGGTGTTGGGTGGTTATGCTTTTATTCTTCTTTTTAGTGTGTTCCTTGGGGTCTTTGAATGGGGTCAAGAACATTTCTTGTGGCCAATGGGATATTGTGAACAGTGCTGGACTTGTTAGAATTCCTGATCTATGATTGCAGTCATAGGATTTTTGTTTATCACATGATGGTGTATGTTTTGACGTGACGGAGACAGGATGTTTGTGTTACTGTGTTCCGTGAAGTGGGACTATTGTCCTAGAGAGAGAGGGAGCCATGTTGCAGTGCTCTCTGTGTGTTTATATGTAAATAAAGGTAGATTAGCCAAAATGCTGACTTGCTGAGGTCTGTCACGCAAGTTGCGCAAACTCTGCGGATCCCTAAGTGTGCCGGTGTTGGCTGGCATCGGTCGCTGTGATGTTGTGGCTGACGAAAGCTTATGAAGCTCCCGAACGATCAACCAGGAGGGAGAGAACATGCCAGTCGGGCATTTGTCTCTGCCAGAGTCCTACTCAAGTGTAGGCTGAACTCCTGACAGGACTTGGGTTGGGGAGGGTGGAGGCCTTTTTTTACTTACAAGCCAATCCAGGATGTTGCACTGCCTATCAGTTTCCTCCTCCTTAAGTCTCTGTGTTGTCCTTGTAGAATGCAAAAGGGAGGAAGAGGAGGCGGGCACAATGCTAGACTCAGTTGGGTCCACCTGTCATTGGCTCTGGTTCCACCCAATAGTGGGCTTCCCACGTTCTGCCCCACCAATGGGCACCAACCACCACTGCCTGAGGCCCCATCTCCTTGTCTGCCAAGCCCATGCCTCACTTGTGGTTTGCTGTATGGAACACGCTGAAAGAGTTATACGGCCAGTTTGTAATTTTATTGCACAAACATCCAACTTCAACACATTTAATCATAGGCTTGGCTATCACTCAGTGTCAGTGTGTGAAGCCAATCATTTCTCACTCTTCCTCCTCCACCTTCACAGACATCTGCTACCATTTGGAGCAGCAAGCAAACAGGCATTAATCCTTTGCAGCACCTGTCAAAGAGAAAGCTCTGATTCCGATTAACAAGATCTCCCTAATCTGCTCATTTCTACCTGTCTTCGGAGTCATTAATATACAGTTAAGGGAGATTATTTCCTTTGGTATCAAGATTAACGATGGCTGCTCATAGGAGAGGCCCATTAATTTTAGACAAATGCAGACCACAGGAACTAGGCTGATAGTTCGGCAGATCTGGAGGGTGCTGGAGATTTACAGTCAGACAGCTCTAAAATATTTAGATGTGCTCTGTGAGCTCCTCTTGCTAACGTGCATGAAATGTCACTGGCAAAAGGTTTATATACGAGTCTAGTCTCATATGGATTCACAACTCAGTATAATAATTAAAAGAATGAGATTCCATATGACTGAAGTTGTTTTAATGCAGGGTGAAGGTAGAATGATTTAGTGCAGATATATTGCCTGTATTTCTCTCTGCAAGGGAACCTCACATGTATGCCTGAGCTATGTAGTAAATCAGGCTCCTTCAAATGATTGATGTACCAAGAGTAATTTAGCCTAATATGACATGCTAGCTAATTAACTGCAGTCTGCTCTGAAACAAAAAAAACTGTGACTCAAGTTCTGTTGCTGCTCAGAATCCATGCAAACGCCCTTGTCTGCATCTTATTTCTTTATTACAAGTGGAATACACATCAGGAAGAGCTTCCAAACTGAAGTCAGTCAAAGAAAAAAGAGGGATTGAGGGCCATTTCACACTTGACTGTCAATCACAGCTCCCCAATATTTAGGCACTCCCCTTCAGAATTCACGGGTGGTACTCAACCGAGTTTTTCTCCTAATAGACACCCTGTAATTAATGAACATGACTAAGTTAGATCCATTACTTTCAATGTGTAAAAGTTAGTTGACTACCACCCCATGGCAAAGACAACAGTGCATCACTAGCAAAGTATGAAGCAGTGAGCAAGAGGCAGACAAGAAACCCAAAACAAAAAAGGGAGGTTAAGCAAACAGGGAACAGCAAGCTGCTGGTCCTCATGGTGACAGCACAGTGGGCAATCCTCACTTGAGAGCCAGTGTGGTGCAGTGGTTCAGAGCAGTGGACTCATAATCTGGTGAACCGGGTTCGCTTCCCCGCTCCTCCACATGCAGCTGCTGGGTGACCTTGGGCTAGTCACACTTCTCTGAAGTCTCTCAGCCCCACTCACCTCACAGAGAGTTTGTTGTGGGGGAGGAAGGGAAAGGAGAATGTTGGCCGCTTTGAGACTCCTTTGGGTAGTGATAAAGCGGGATATCAAATCCAAACTACTACTACTACTACTATTCTTCTTCTTCTTCTTCTTCTTCTTCTTCTTCTTCTTCTTCTTCTTCTTCTTCTTCTTCTTCTTCTTCTTCACTTTCCTTCTACCTCCTTTCTGAAAAGGGAAGTTCAGTATATTCTAACCAGAGCAACCAATAGCTCAGTTTCCCAGAGCTATCTAGAGACTGAACTTGAAAAGTATATGCTTTACTACCAAGGACAACTCCCTAATTCATTTGTTGTTGCCCAGTCCTATTGTCTCTGTCCTATCGAAGCAATCAGATTCTTCTTCAGACTTGCAGAACCCTTCTCTCTCCCTCTCTCTCTCTCTTTCTCTTTCTCTCTTTCATACACAAACACACCCCTCCATGGAGAAGAAAAGTACAGTGGTACCTCGGGTTACATATGCTTCAGGTTACAGACTCCGCTAACCCAGAAATAGTACCTCGGGTTAAGAACTTTGCTTCAGGATGAGAACAGAAATCATGCTCTGGCGGTGCAGTGGCAGCAGGAGGCCCCATTAGCTAAAGTGGTGCTTCAGGTTAAGTACAGTTTCAGGTTAAGAACGGACCTCTGGAACGAATTAAGTACTTAACCCGAGGTACCACTGTATGTTTATACCGAACACACTGGCGGTGGGCGTTGTTCTAAGGTTGGATGTGTATGTTTTGTTAGATATTTAAGACAGTCCTGTGTAGAAACTTGGGAATGGGTAGTTGTGCTGGCTAAATAAGGGTAATTGAATCTCACAGTCTAGATGTACAGTAAAGGAATCTTTGAAGTCATCAAGGCAAATATAGATCTATTGTGAATTGGCTGGGTTGGCTTTTCCTCACATAGAAGCAAAGATGTGCCTGTTTTCTGAGGGCAGTAACTATTCATTAAGGATTAATCTGGCTTGCCTAATTATGTTTTCATATCTTAATTGCAGGCGGAATATATTCAGAAATTATTTGGTTCATGGTTTGAGCTGCCCCTCCCCTAACAAATTCTATTTGCCATTCATACATTATGCCTTCCACTGTTTATAGTTTCCGGAAAGAAAAGACAAACTCAGATGCTTTGTTTAACCTGTGTCCTTGTTCCTTCCTGCCTTTGTGAGTTTTGAAACATCTCTAGCTTTTCAAGACCAAGAAGAAAACACATTTCTCAAAAGTCCTAGCTGATATGATTGTTAGAGCCTATGCTATCTTTTTATTTGGGGTGCGTATCCAGTGCACTCCAACTGTTGGGTTGGGAAGCTGCGTACACACACGGTTAGCCACAGTCAACATCTGTCCTGTATCTAGCCTGTCTTTTTAAATGAAATATTGATGCACACACACACACCCTAATTTGATCCAAATTGTTTAGGAGGAAGTTGCATCTAAGTTTTAAGTTGGTAATGTGCATGCATCCCAAGTCTCCTGTTAGCTTTGTCCTCAATTGACTCCTAGGAGTATGTACCCACATTCCTGGAACAGGATTTGTCTATGATCTGAGCAGGGAAAGGCTGTTTTGAGTATGGGCAGAAAGAGAAACCATTTGGATTTTTGAGCCTGATAACTAAAAGAAGCCTTTGGCAGCTGCAGCGATATGCTGTTGCTTTAGAGGGACAGATCTAATTTAGGACTAGCACCTGTCTGTCTGTGCGTCTGCTTGCCTCGTTCCACTTACCCTTTTATTTGCAGAGAATATAAAGGCAGGACACCTTTCCAGTCCCTGCACAGGGAAATTGACCCTCTTAGGTTACCCTGGAACTTGCTTGCGCTCAGAGAAATCAGGGAGCACAGGCATTATTAATGGGGCAAGACAATTGTTATTGGTTTTAGGAATATGGGAAAACAGGAAGCTCACTTAGGCCCAATTAAGTCAATACTGTTTACACTGATTGACAGCAACTCTTTAGGGTTTCGCACCTCTACCTGGAGATAGATTTTGGGGTCTTCTTCATGCACGGTAGGTGCTCTATCACTGAGCTAGGACCCTTCCCTCATTTTGAAAGGTGCACCTTCACACATAACCCAGGACATGGATTTCTTACACATGGGGAAATCTTTCTGATCCCAACCCCTTCTCTAAATTTGGACTAAATCCTGTTTGCATTTCACCTCCTGAGCTAACCAGATGCACCATTTGGTTCACAGGAACTGGCTGAAAAAAATCCAGCTGATTAAAAAGTCTCCCTTTGAAAGATGTGATTTGTTGAGTTTCTTTACAGTTCGCTTGACAGGTCATACATTTCCACCACGATGAGCTGCCACAATATTGTGAGTCTGGCCAATAAATTAGCACCAGTCTGTAGAACAGCCAAATGTGAAATGTAACCAATAGCACTGTTGGATTTTAACAGAAAAAGAAAAGGGAGGAAGAAAAATACTGTCTGGTCCTTCGCATTTCAACCCACACTCACTGTATCAAGCCATTTAATCTTCTCCTAGCTCCATGTCTCCCTCAGCTTCCTCAAAGCATTTGTCTTCATATCTGCAGCAAATCTGCCCAAAGACAAGAGAGATTGTTCCAATCTGGGGATTGGGGGAGGACCTGTGTGTGTGTGTGTGTGTGTGTGTGTGTGTGTGTGTGTGTGTGAAAACCCTGCACTAAGACCTTCCCAGCAGTCACTTTCACTAAGAATTGACAACTTTCCAACTCTCCTTTCCAGCTGCACCTTTAACAGCTGAATATCCTTCAGAGACACTCACCAGTGACCATGTTTATCTTTGTCTGCTGACCAAACTGGTTGCTTTTCTGCTCAGTTGGCCAATGCATTTGGTCAGCCATCAAAAAGAACCCCACAATAGCTCTTGCTCCACAAAGCCAAGTCTTTCATGGGGAGGGTGGAGCGCCTGGGACTAGCAAATATATCTCACATGTAAAGGTAAAGGTAAAGGTACCCCTGCCAGTACGGGCCAGTCTTGCCAGACTCTAGGGTTGTGCGCTCATCTCACTTAATAGGCCGGGAGCCAGCGCTGTCCGCAGACACTTCTGGGTCACGTGGCCAGCGTGACGAAGCTGCTCTGGCGAGCCAGCACCAGCGCAGCACACGGAAACGCTGTTTACCTTCCCGCTATAAAGCGGTACCTATTTATCTACTTGCACTTAGGGGTGCTTTCGAACTGCTAGGTGGGCAGGAGCGGGGATTCGAACCGCTGACCATACGATCGGCAAGTCCTAGGCACTGAGGTTTTACCCACAGCGCCACCCACGTCCCTTACATGTACTGCCTTACAAAGGATCTAAGCTTTATTGCATTGCTGGAGGAATTCCCCTGTGAGTTGAACCATTTTGACCCTTTTGCTGCTTGCATCAGCATCAGGGAGGAAAATATGTTAAGGCTTGCTCAGTTGGTAGAACATGAGACTCTTATCTCAAGGTTGTGGGTTCGCTTCCAACTCTACAATTCTATGATTCTATCATCACCATCATCGTTATTACTAACAGTAGCAGCAGAGAAAACATGTTCCCCTCTTTATTTTCAACTTTCTTGGGCACATGAAACTAACCACAATTACCTTGAATGTCTGCTTAACCCTCAAGAAAGAAGGGTATTTTCGGTGGCCAGGTTTAATTCAAATCCATCAAACCTCCTTTGGGGAAGGTTCTCAGGCAGGGTGGGAGGAGAAAGAACTTGCCCATGTGAAGACCACCTGGTGGAAACCCTTACACATATGGTTCTTAATTGTAAACTATATGCTGATCTCCATCAGCAATTTCTAGATCAACTCTGTATCCCCAAATGAAAACCAGAGTTGGAGGTCATACATTTTCTATTACTGGGGAATGATCAGGAGCTCACCAAGTTAGTGGCTAAATATCTCTATTTGGTTTTTTGTCATCGAAATACACTGCAGACCCAGAGATGTGACAATAGACTGCTCTGCCTCCTTTCTTTTAGCAAATGTTTTGTGCCACTGGGGAAGTGGTAAATCTGTATTGATTTGTTTTGGATGTTTGTATGTGATGCCAATAAAAGGTTTGATGATGATGATATTTCTATACCACCCTTCGATCACAGGATGGTTTATAATATATATTTTTTAAAAAATACAAATAGAGCATACATGCACCTTTGTGTTCCTTAGTCATCAAAAAGATATCATGGAGTTACTGAGGTGCTTCCATAGAGGTGCTTTATTCTGGAACTCAGACTCCCCCAATGAATATTTAAAATGTTCCAGGAAAACCAGGCACATTTCTGTGTGCGACTCGTACATCGTCCGCATGGATGCTTCACAGCTTCCTTACATATTTCCCTCTGGTATTACTTGTCAGATGGTATTCATAACTTACTGCCCACATTTCTTACTGAAGAAATTTTCACATCCAGAGAAACTATGGTAAGATGGTTCTGCTTGGTAAAGGGTGGTTTCAAGAAAATCTGCTTGCAGGGATGTAGAGTACCCCCAGAACATGTGAGTACACCCAGAACGTTGAGTGCTGGAACTAGCACAAACTCTTCACTGGTCTTGCAGGAGAAATATAATAAATAAACAAGCCAGCTCTTGGAAAACCACCAAATAGGGCAAGAACCAAACTAGACATGATATTAACTGTTGTTGTTTAGTGGTTTAGTCGTGTCTGACTCTTCATGACCCCATGGGGTGACCAGAGCACACCAGGCACTCCTGTCTTCCACTGCCTCCCGCAGTTTGGTCAAACTCATGCTGGTAGTTTTGAGAACACTGTCCAACCATCTCATCCTCTGTCATCCCCTTTTCCTTGTGCCCTCCATCTTTCCCAACATCAGGGTCTTTTCCAGGGAGTCTTCTCTTCTCATGAGGTTGGCCAAAGTATTGGAGCCTCAGCTTCAGGATCTGTCCTTCCAGTACAAATATTAATTGTACCTTTGCAATTAACATGCAGGTATTTGAAAATGTAAATAGCATCAAAAGGGGGAGCTGATAATTATTGGAAACACAGCGGGGAATGAAACCCCTCTCCCCAAGCTGCTATTTGCATTGGAAAGATGCTCTCCCCAATGTCAATAAGGTATTCCCCCGCCGCCGCTCCCCCAGCTAATACCAGTTTCAGAAGAGAGATTTCCCTCAGGATCACAGGAAAGGCTGGAAATGAAGTTGCCTTTGCAGGCCTGTGATCCAATTCACAGATGATGCTATTTATATTTTAAAATGCCTGCATACTTCAGTGGGCATGGGCAATGATTGAGGGTGATGGGAGTTGTAGTCCAAGGCATCGGGAGTGCATCAGGTCAAGGAAGGCTGTTCTATAACAGAGCATGATAAATAATAATATAAACCAAAAGCGATTCAGGACAAATTATCCTTCTTCCCTCAGATGGCGTATAGCAGTCATTGTGACCTCCAAAAGACCATTGTGACTCATGAGTACGAGGGTTTTAGTGGATTGTTGAACAAATCTGCACAAAACATTCACGTCCCAGCATTCTGGACACCTTTCTAAAAATAACTGTTAGAATCCAGGCTTCCACCTGGTCTTCATCCAAAAGCACAGCACAAATGATGACTCGAAGCAACTGGCTGGTCACGGAACGATCCTGCTGGCTGCCATTTAAACAAATTAGAATAAGAACCTTTGCCCGCTGAACATCCTGACTCATCAGACCTAAAGAATGGCCTGCAAAAACTAATCATATAATTGCTCCTGGCACTTCCTCTAAACAATGATTTTGCATTTTGAAATCCTTCTTATACAAACAGACTCGGGCACATAGTGTGGAGCTGTGCAAAATGTCCTGCACAGAACAGACATGTTGGAGTTAATAATGCCTGTAAGATACACAGCGCTTGTGTAAGGCTAGTGTTGCTCAGTAATGGGCAACATGGAGTCTTCTATTTTCAGTAAGGAACTTCTTCAAGTCCATGGAGCACGGGAAGCTCTGTGAGAGAACAGCTTAAGCCAGTGTCTTGCGCATTCACAGAGTGTGAGTCTATGGAGAGTCACCTAGCATTATGTAGCAGGTACAGCAGGGATGGGTAAGCTATGGCTTTCCACATGTTATTGGACTATAGCTCCCTTCATACCTGACCATTGGCCATGCTGGCAAAGGATGATGAGTGTTAAGTCCAACTGCATCTAGAGTGTCACAGATTTCTTATCCTCAAGGTTCTAACAGGTTCTAAGGAGCTGGGATGGCGTCAGGTTCTACAGGACCTGGGACAGCTCTCAGGGATGGTAGGCATTCAACAGTAGCCTTTTCTCAAATGATACCAGGATAAGAGGCCACATGGGAATCACCCTAAGAATGCCATATTGAGTTTCATAATGAAATTCTCCTCATCCCTGACCACTGGTCCTGCTAGCTATGGGTGCTTGGAGTTGCAGTCCAAAAACAGCTGCAAAAAGACCCATGTTTGGGAAACCCTGATAAACGGAGTAAGAACTGGCCCTAGTTCCTTGTTGAGTGTACACACATAGTGGCAAATTCAAGTTTGCCACTCAGTGATATGTGAATGTTTGTTTGTGCCAAGGCTTCCAAGTGAGCCAACAACCAAAATCAATAAAACACCCCCAAAAAAATTAACAAGAGTAACAAAACAATTTCAAATCTAACACAGGAATAACTGTGATTAAATGGCAGTTTAAAACAGCAATAAATGCAGCAATAAAACAGGGCTCAAGCAGCATCAAAAGTAAATTATACATTTAAAAACACTGGGAGAGAGAAAAGGATTTTAACATGGCAGGGAAAAGAACCAGTCAGGTTTCTCAAGAAAGAGCCTTCTGAATGCTGCTAAAAAGGCCCTAACCCCCCCACCCCCATCACCATCAAGCCTGGCATGCAGACAAATGTCTCCAGAGTGCTTATATGTTACAGATGAGCTAGAGTGTCTCTTATTCCCTGCCCCTGTGAACATTAAATGGGCTTTGTCATACATCGATTGTGCATGACTAAATTAAGAAGGGATACAGTAAGCAGCACAGAATGGCATTCAGAGACAGCATCAAAGGATCTGAGACATGGAAGCTGCTTGTAAAACCAGAGAAAAAACACTAAGTCTTGTTTATAATAGAATCTTAGAGTTGGAAGGAACCGTAAGGGGTATCTAGTCCAACCCCCTGCAATGCAGGAATCTCAGCTAAAGCATCCGTGACAGATGGCCACCCAACCTCTGCTTAGAAACCTCCAAGGAAGGAGAGTCCACAACCTCTCGTGGGAGTCTGTTCCACTGCTGAACAGCAATTACTGTCAGAAAGTTTATCCGAATGTTTCGTCGGAATCTCCTATCTTGCAACTTGAAGCCATTGGTTCAAGTCTTAACCTCCCAGGCAGGAGAAAACAAGCATGCTCCCTCCTTCATGTGACAGCCCTTAAGATATTTGAAGATGTCTTGAAGCCTTGGGGAACTACTGCAAGTCAGTGTAGACA
Source organism: Podarcis melisellensis (assembly GCF_964234715.1). NCBI lineage: Eukaryota > Metazoa > Chordata > Lepidosauria > Squamata > Lacertidae > Podarcis > Podarcis melisellensis. The sequence continues at coordinate 15,513,850 of NC_138537.1, forward strand.
ATACTGCACTAGATACGCCAATGATCTGACTCTGCATAATGGAGTTTCCTATATTCCTAATTCCCACACCTTTCTAGCAAAGACTGCATCACAAGTTAACTTCCAGCTGCTCTGTGGGTGGCTGCCAGAAGAAGACACTATGTGAATGGACGGAAGGGAGATATATTTTTTACTTTATGTTTTCTTGCTACTTTCCCATGATTCTATACCTAGAGGACTGGTGGGGTTCCCACTCTGCCTCTGGTCAAGATCTTCAAGCAGAGACTGGACAACCATTTATTGGTGGCAACATCCAGGTAAGACTTTGGGGCTGATCATTCATTTTATTTATTTACTTATTTATAACCCACCCTTCACTATTTGGTCCCAGGGCAGTGACACGTGACATGCAATGCAGTCAAAGCACCATCAGAGGAATGGAGCAGTGGCAGCACTTACAACCAATTGAAGAAAGTGAAGTAACAAACATTTCCATTTAAAGACAAGTGCCCACCTTTTTCTCCAAAGGATTGAGTCCAGAGTCTAAACTTCCCTAACTGCACCACTTGGCTAGTGATGCTCTCAACGCTGGCTTCGGAAAGCATGAAGATGGGCGTTGGACTAGATGAACATCTTCAAGGCCCAACTCTTCTCATGCTATCAAGCCATCATTGGGCAGGAGGAATGTGGGGCGAGGAGGGGGCAAGCAGCTGGCGTAGAGAAAACACTTCATAGGAATGGATCGGTGGCTCCTTGTCAAAGTATTAGCACATGCACAGAGAGAGAAACTGCCTAGCTTCCTTTTTTGTCACACATAGACAAGATTACCCTATGAATTCCAGCCCAAAGCAAGAGGTTGGCTTCCAGGGTGTGGTGGGGTTATCTCCGTGGGGGCCACGTTAACGCTGTCTGAGTCTGACTAACACGTGGTGGGGAAGGATGGTTGTCTTCGCGGCTCCTGCTGCTGGTGCTGCTGAGCGGATCACGTGGGCACGGGAGGGAGGAGGAGAGAGAAAGAGAGAGAGCAGCGCTGAATAATTGAGGGCTGCAGCGATCCGCTTGCCTCCTGCCTGCAAGCCAGCAGCCCGCGGGAGCTGTCCTTGGTGCTGAAAGCAGCGCCGCGTCCCGGAGGTCTCCTGCCAGCACCAGAGGCGCCCGCCTCAAAAGCCTGCAGTAGCCTCTCCTCTCCTTGGAACAACTCGGGAGTTACCCCCGCTCCCTCCTCCTCCTCCATCCCAGCTGGATCCTCCCACCCCGGGCTTGATTGGCAGCCGGGGAGAGAGGGGAGGGGGTGGATTCTGTGCATCTGAGCGACAGCCGGCCTCTCACCATCCTCCCCGCGCCCCCTCCACCCCCGCTTGGGTCTCTCCAGGGAGGGAAGCCGCGGAGATCCTGGAGCGGCAGGTGCAGCCAGCCCCCTCCCTCAGCACCAGCCTCCTCCGGCATCCTCCACCGGGACCCCGCGCAGCTCCTGGACCACCCTCGCCGCCGCCGCCGCCGCCGCCTCTCCAGCCCTGAGCTCATCCAGCAGCATCCGCGCGGGGTAAGCGATGGGTCTTTTCTCTCCGCTTCCATTTTACGCCCTCCCTCCGGCTCTCCTCTCCCGCAGAGAGCCTGGTAAGGCGATTATTGGGGGGCGGGGAAGGGGGATGGGGGGCAGAGAGAGAGAGAGAGAGAGAGAGAGAGAGAGAGAGAGAGAGAGAGAGAGAGAGAGAGATATGAAAGGTGATGCATCCACCCTATTAGAATTAGTTTTATTTTTGCCCTCTCCCTCATTCCAAATTTGGGACGCCACAAGGGACACCACCCTTGAATTGAGGCGTGGTGCAGAGTTCCCTACGGGAAGTGGACCCTCGAGAGTTGAGTAGCTGCCTGTTTGGGCAGCCCAGGGTTTTCTGCTACATCCCCTTACTCCTCGGATGATGAAGAAGAGGGAAATTATGAAAGAGGACGCAGGAGCCGCCTTCAGCTCCCTTCCCCTGCTTGGGATGTCTCCCATGTGAGTTCCAAGGAGGGTCTTTTATAAGTACTTTCTTGATGTTTGCGGAATGGGAGGAGTTTCCCCTAGGGCGAAGGGGTAAGAGGAGCGCCCCACACACTCCCCCCGTGGTTGAGAAGGGGGTTTAGTCCGACTCCTTCCTCACTTGCAGAGGACTCCTGGCAATCACTTCCTTCTGTCCCCTGCTCTATAAAACTCCACTCATGGGCAGAGGCTCATTCAATGGACAGTCGAGGGTGCTTCGTCTGTCCTCAACATCACCATTGGAAGCAGCAGCAGCATTTGTGTCGCCCCCGCCCCGAATATACAAATCGCTTTAGTTATATTATCTCAGCACGCTTTGCAACCACTTTGTAAGGTGTCGTTTTCTTATATATCCCGTGTTGCAGGAAGAAGGACGTGCTTTGAAGCAGAGAGCCTTGCCTAATCTTAGCAGCAGAGGTGAAAATTTGATTCCAGCTGGGGTTTCCCCAAGTTACTGTTCAGTCTCGCCAGCTCCGTTTAGGGTGTTGTTGTTATTCCTGTTTCATAACTGAAGGGAGAAAAGGACTATGATGGCTTCATATACAGTACACCGTCTCTGGCGTTTGTGAGAGTAGATGGTAATACGCTGCCAGCAGGAAGGGTGCCGGGGAGGGTTGGAATGGTGTTTGGGCAATGGAGAGAAATTCGCTGGAGAGATTTGCCACTGTTCTTCCCCCAAGTGTCTTTCCGTCTACCCCCCCCCCCCGCCCCCGGCCCCCATGCAAACACATGCACAGCAGGCAGGGACATGCTCCTTTGATTTCAAGTTGCAAACCCACTTTCTTTCACGGCCCATATCCAAAAAGTAGGGGCATAATTTTGAGGGCTACCTAACATCTTAACTCGAGGGATCTCAGAGGAGTCACCTCAGAGGGTGGGTTATTGCTGTTGTTTTAAACTGTTAGTCGCCTGCATCGTAAATGAATCAGAGGGCACGAGGGATTTAAGACTGATGAGCTGAGAATTAATAGAAACTGAGAGTGAGAGATAGTGGAGTGAACGGATAAACACAAATGGATCACACAGAAATAATGCATCCATCATATGTCTCTGCCATCCCCCCACCCCAGAAAACCCCTTCTATGTATCAGATTATGAAACAAACTGAAAAAGAGCAAAAGTAAGGAATGCTAGGGCAGATGGAAGCAGAGAATATAGATGATGGCAAAATCATCAATATATTGAGAGGGAAAGAGTTGGGAGTGGGGAGAGAGAAATAAGCAAAAGACAGAAGATTGCAGTTATCTGGCTCAATCCATTAGATCTATCTCCTAGATTATTGGGCAGGTCTGATGTTGGAAAGGACTGTATCTGCCATTGCTATTATACAAGCTGTTGCTGTTAAAGGAGTTGAGGGTCTTCTTGCCAAAATCAGCTACAGATACAAAAAAAGGGAACAAAAGACTCTTCCCTATCCAAGAAAGCTTTTTATGGTGGTACTGGTAGATTTGTAAAACCTCCTGCAGTTTGCTCCAGAATAGTCCCATTAACAGAACTCCAGAGTAAATGTTTTGAAGGTTGTGGACTCTCCTTCCTTGGAGATCTTTATGCAGAGGTTGGATAGCCATCTGCATGGATGCTTTAATCGAGATTCCTGCATTTAGGGGGTTGGACTAGATAGCCCTTGGGGGTCCCTTCCAACTCTACAGTGCTATGATTGAAGTGTGACCACACAGGCTTTGCATTTTAAGTATTTCATTTATATTTATTTTTTGTGTTTCATTTATATTACACCTTTATTTTCTCAAGGTAGCATGCATGGTTCTCCCCCACCTCAGCCCCCACAACAACCCTGTGAGGTAGGTTAGTCTGAGAGGCAATGACTGGTCCAAGGTCACCCAGTGAGCTTCATGACTGAGTGGGGTTTAGAACCTAACCTGGCTCTTTACGGCTGTGTAGAGCAATTATATTGGCCCCAACTATCATGTCTCACTTGGCTATCCCAGTTGATCTGCCTTATTCCAATCCCTAACCCCTAATTGGTTCCTATACCTTTCAGAGCATGGAGAGGATGAACAGGTGCAGAACTTTCCATGACACAACTGTCATGGATGAAAAACCCTCACCTGCTGAACTCATCTTCTCTGGCATGAAGCTAGTGGTGGTTCAGAAGCATCTTTCACATGCCAGCTGCTTCACTCATTGCACATGCTGAAGTTATACCTGTAAATGATATTGCAAATATGTGCAGAAATGTAATATAATACTGTGGAGGTGTATGTTTGCAAGTCTGTGTGCTACGCAGATACAATAGTAAGAGAACTGGGACTGGCTCCAGCTCTGCTTGAGGGTACCCTCAGTTGTATGTCCTATTTACTACAACCTATTGTTCAAAATGGCTTTTACTTGCTGTCTCACCAGCACTCTTATAGGCCACCAAGCAAATGTGCTTGCGACCGCTTCATTTAGAAGTGAGGGCCAGATCTACCTCTTGGGTAAACTAAAAAAGGTAAACGGGGACCTTTTTATACAATACAGTTTTCACACAGAAAGTCTTTGTTATTAATTCATTGCATTCATTTACTACATTAAGGTCTCAAAGGCAAAAGCATTCATACCACAAAATGTAGAATACGTCAAAAAGATAAAAGAACGTCATTAACTAAAAGTGCTCATTCTGCAATAATATAAAAAAATGCAAATCCTACCCCAGCCTGCTAAAAGATGAACACCTATGTAGGCTAAGGTGTCTTTATGCCATGTGACCCCAATTGAGAGCCTAATATGTGGAATGTCAGTTGAGTCAGGAATGTCTTTGGCTGGTGCCTAAGAGTTGATAAGGATGGCACTAGGCACATCTCTCTGGGGAGAGCATTCCACAATCCAGGGGCCACCACTGAAAATGCCTGTTCTTCTGTTAACACCTTCCACACACCCCTCAGGGGGTGCACATGAAGCACTTCAGATAACAACCACGTGTATGCATGGCTTCACACATAATTAGCTTTCTGAATACATTACCAAAGAATTTGTAATAGTCAAAAGCTTAGATCAGGGATAGCCAATGTGGTTCCCTCCAGATGTTGGTGGACTACAATTCTCATCATCCCTGACTGGCTGAAGTTGATGAGAGTTGGAGTCCAATACCATTTGGAAGGCACCATTTCGGCTATCTGGCTCAGATGGCTTTTTTAAAGGATGAAACAAGCTCATGGAGAATATGAGAATTTATAGCGACATGATGACCAAATTAAGACTCCATGTTTAGAGGCTTATCAACAGAAGCTCTGAACCAGCAAAGGAGGACTGATGTCTTCACGCCCTGCTTGCAACCTTCCTGGAGGCATCTGGTTAGGCACAGCTGGAATCAAACTGCAGGCTGGCGGAGCTTTGGTCTGACACAGTGAAGGCTCTCATTCTTATGTTGGATATGACCTAGATGTCACTTTCCAGATTATCAGCACCATTTCTGTCATCCAGTAGACAAGGCAGTTTTCAATTTACATTTCTGTCCCCTATTACTGTATTTGCAGTGCCTCTAATTGCTGTGCATTGTTGCTTTGCTTTTAGAATTGGTGATTTGTTTAGTGATGTTGCCTCCAGTGTATGGTGCATGGCTCCCCTTCCGATCACATCACATTTCTTTGTTTGTGCTTGTTTAAAACACAATAAATGCAGGGCCATTTATCTGGGGTTTTATGGCATTCCATTCTTCCATGCTCACCTGCATCAGCGAATATGTTCTCCTGCACTTGTACCTTTGTGTCTCTCCATTGCGTTTCCACTTCAGGCATTTTTCAGAAACGTGCATCTTGATTTAAGTCCTAGCGCATTTTAAATTGTCTCTGTTTTGTGCATCTTCAGTTATTGAAGCACTCAGGCTCTCCTATGCTCCTAACCTCCACTGCCCATAACCTTAGTCAGTTTATTTATATACTGCGTATTCCACTAACACATTTGTTCTCTAAGTGGTTCACAGAAAACAGCCAAAATACAATAGCACAATAACCACAATACATACCTAACTATGGCATAGTGCTTAGCTATGGACATGGAATGACTGGAGGCACAAAGTGGTCAGAAATCTACTCAGCATTTAGGAGAAGGGTTGTCATTCAGTGACAGGGCATATGCTTTGCATGCAGAAGGTCCCATGTTCAATTGCCAGCACCTCTAGACAGAGTAAGGAAAGACCCTTGTCTGCAGACCCGAAGAACTGCAGCTGCCCATCAGCATAGTCCATAAATGGAAAGCTTGTGGCCCCTCCAGCTGTTGTTGAACTATAGCTTCCATCATTCCTGACCATTGGCTATTCTGGCTGGGCCTGAGCCACAGGTTACCCAACTCTAGTATTGATCTAGATGAGTCCATGATTTGGTAAAAGGCAGCTTCAGTGATGTAAAAGATGCATGTGTATGCCCAGATGAATGGATGAATGGTAGGGTAGGATATCAAAATGCAGAGGTGCTGTCCTAGGTGCTGAAGTTCCCATTCTCATAACTGTACCATAGAACAAGAATATATACCGGATTGATACTGAATGTTTTAGAAGTATAGTTAAGTATTAGGATAGTAACTGTTTGGGATCTGCTACTGTTTATTTCCAATTTCTGCCATTCAAGGTTTTTGGATTCCTGCGCCAGGCAGCTCATGCTGAGCATTCCTCTGTACCACAGGCTAGTCTCGTGTTCTCTTTGGCCATTCCACCTCCTGTGATAAGCCTATGTGTACTTGAATAGCTATAGTTTTAAGTGGCTTGGGCAAAAGGTCTGCCACTCAGTCTTAGCTGAAATGTAAACACAAGCATACAGTGGCAAGTGACGCTCAGACAGCTTCATTGGTTGGAGCCATCTGATGAGCAAATGATAAATGTCTTCCGCAGATGCTGGTTTGAGTCCCTGGTGGACTACTTCTGCCAAATGGGAGTCTGTGCCTTTGGTGCTGACTTAGACTAAAGGGGGATTAGATAATAGGCCTATCGATGGGTGTTAGGCGTGACACATGTGATGTGCAACAAAATGAGGCAGCAGATCACTAGCCCCCAAGAGGAGAAATCTGGGAATTTAACATAGTTGTATCTGGGCAGTAAAATAGGTCCTCTCTCTGCTCCTCCAACAACAAATGGGGTCCCTGAAGCAATCTCACCAGAACATCAGTTACTATTAACACCCAGAGGCAGCATGGCTGCTGTTAGGCAGCAAGAACGTGGGAGAGCTGTTGGCTTCTTACTCTGTTTTCACAGAGCATCTGGTTGACAACTGTGGGATACAAAATTCTGGACTGCACATACCTTTTGCTTTTTGCAGCAAAGATTCTGCTTATGATCTTACAACCTTAGCAAATGCAAATTCAAACAAGGCAAATTTTTATTTTATTTATTTCATTTTGTTAAGGCAAGTTGAGGACATTTGCATGGTAGGAACAAGCTCTACCCTCTGGACCTACTCCAGAACTCTAAAGGAACTTAATTACTAGGAAACCTTCTCCCACCATATATGTAGTTAAAACACAGTATTGGCCGAGGAAAGGTTAGCTATCAAAATGATGCCAGGTATAAAGCCATTTATCAATAATCATCTATAGCCATTTACCAGTAGGCTCCCAGGTTGTTGTCAGTGGCACTATATTCCATTCATAATATGGTCTGTTTTTGAATTTTCTCAAAGAAGAAAAAAAGAGCAACGGTCTCATTAATTTTAAATGGCATTCAATGTGTCAGTGACATTTTGGATATATATCACTTTTTCATGATCAACGGGTAAGGCAGCAAATTCATCTTAAAGGCAATGTGAATTTGGACAAAAAAACAATGCAGCTGTTAACCAGCATTCTTTTAACTTTTTTTAAAAAGCACTTTTTTGCATGAATTAGCCTGTATGAATTTGTATGATCTCAGAACCCTTTTAAAAATCTGGACGAAGCTGCAGCACTCTCAGAGAGGCACACTGGGTGTCGGTCAGATTGAAGAATATGAGCTGCCTTATTCAAATGATGATCTAGCAGAGAGGTTTGAATTCCTCCTGGGTCTCAGGGTCCCTTGTGACCCCAGAACTGCTAGCAGTGGGAGCTGCCGCTGTGCTTATTTCCCTTCACGCTGTTCCTGTAATGCCAGAAGCCCAAAGTCACATGGAAGGAGCAATGCCATAGATTCTACTGGCATACATTTTTAATATAACATACATATTTTATTCACACAACTTGGAACTTCTGACAAAAGAGGATTGCTACAGCTGCAACATGTGGAGCATAAATTGCACAACACCCTCCTACTTAGAGTCACAGAATCTTAGAACTCTAGAATTGAAAGGGACCCCAAGGGTAATTAGTCCAACCCTCTGCAATGCAGGAATCTCAAGGAAGGAGAGTCCACCACCTTCTGACAGTTCCACTGACGAACAGCTTTTACTGTCAGGAAGTTCTTCCTGATATTTAGTCAGAATCTCCTTTTTTGTAATGCTAAGCTATTGGTTTGGGTCCCCTACCCTCCTGAGCAGGAGAAAACAAGCTTTCTCCACCTTCCATGTGACAGCCCTTTAGATAGTTGAAGATGGCTATCATATCTCCTCTCAATCTCCTCTTCTCCATATCCCTAATTGGAACCAGAACTGGAGTCCAGATTTGTAAGTAGCTCCATCATTGAGTAGCAAAACATGTGTGTGTGCTTTTCGTGTAGACGTTCCCAAGTTCAGTATCCAATTAGAAGTGGCAGATGGTATGGAAAGCCTTCGCTTGAGTTCCTGCTGCAGATTAGTGTCTACAATACAGGACCAGTTGGGCAGATAGTTTGACTTGGTATAATGGAGTTTCCTAAGAGCCTCTGTGGTGTCAACAAATCTAGTATTAGCAAGCCAGGAAAGGCAAATTGCCCAGGCAGAAAAGAAGCAATTAAAAGAAAACCTTAGACCAAGTATCCATCCACCAGTTGCTGCATCAGCTCACATACCTGTCAAAGTTGTGGTGTCTTGTGGGAGACAAGCATTGTCTAAGAAGGGCCTGAAGCGTTTCTCTAGGTTTATGGCCTACAAAGTTGATCTGAAAATGGAATCACGTAACATCCTTGTTTCTCTGAAGTTTTGATTTAATTTATTTAGGCTTTCATCTCAAGCTCTCAGGGGCGCTCTGTAAATATTTATGATGTTATGCAAAAGAGGAAGAAGCTGGATTTCTCTCCTCAAATTGCTCACAGTCTAAAGCAGCTTTCCCCCAAATTGTCCCTAGCCAGATGTTTTGGACCACAACTGGCTGGGGCTGATGAGAGTTGTTCATCACAACATCTAGCAAGCACCTGATTGGGGAAGGTTCATTTAAAGTCTGTATCTATTTATGAATCACTGATGTGATTCGTAAAACCAGCGTCTTAAATGCATGTCAGTATCAGTCTTGACAAGGCTCAAACTGGGAGAGAAAATTGCATGTAATTGTTATGGTTTTAAGCATTCTAAAATGCCATCTTTGAGCTTTGGCCAAAATGTGAACCGCACCCTTTAAAGTGATATCTGGCACATTTCCAAATGCAGAACAAGTGTGGTATCAGTATCCAATACAAGTGCTTTTCAGCCTATAATTTATATGTTGTTAATTAAAAGATAACCCCCCCCCAAAAAAAAACAGAAAATAACACTTCTGTGATTTCCATTTCCCCCGTACTTAATGTGGGCATAGGCTACATTAGAGCATTTCTAAGGACATTATTTCTGCTAAATTGGTTTTATTCCAGAAAACACTAAATGGCTGCCAATTTATTTATTTTTTGGAAATGACTCCCACAATGCTTATGACATGAGCTCACTGCATGGAGGGGGGCGAGGAGTGAGTATGATGCATGCATGTTTGTTTTTTTCACCGCTCTTCCAAAATATGGCTTGTGACCAGAAGCTTGACAAAAGCTTTTACAGCAATCTGAGAGTAATGTGATGCCTTTGGTTCTTATTGCTGTACCCAGACCCCTTTTCAGGCACCTTCTTAGCTGGCCTTACTGGCAAGAGGCTCAGTGCTACTGACCATAATATCATTGAATGCTACCATGATACAGCCTAATACATGTGCTTGAACTTCCATGCAAAGCCACTAGAGCTTGAGAAGACTGACATAGCTACACCTTCTGATGCTTTCGTTGCTGCTACCCAACAACAGTGTGGTGCAATGGGAGTGATATTCTCCAGCAGAAGTCATGGGCCACCTCTTACCTTTCCACTTCCTGCCTGATCTGCCCTTTCTCTTATTGCTCACCAATGCATCCCATAGCTTCTCAGAAGCAGACACGCAAGCAGAACCATTCTGTCTGCTCACACTTGTGGTCTTCCAGACCTCTCTTGAGCAGCCACCAAGAGGGAGCATTTGTCTACAACCAACAGTACCAGTTATCTCGCCCGTAACTCATTTCAGGTACTTTTATGGAGCAAGGAACTCCAGACACCTGTACCTGTCATCTCCTGGAAGCAGCAAAAGCCTTCTGGGAAGCAGCGGAGAAGGTTGAGAGCCAGAGAAGGACCAAATGGGAAGCATCTCTTCAGCTTCTGCATTCTCTGCCTCTTGCTGAGTAAGGGTCCCCACTCATGGGTCTCTTGCCTCCTGTCCTGGAGCTGTGCTTGCCATGCCTTCAAAATCCTGAGGTGATAACCACATCTCTCTTATTGGTTGTGTGTTGTTAGCAGCTGGACTTGTTATGGCCCAGTTTTGGCAATATTTGGAAGGGACACCCTTATCAAATTGGCTTAATAGGGTTTGGCAATTGACCAACAAAATACAGCTAGCTAGGTGACAGAGACACAAAGACTCATTTCCAACTGATTGGTACTGTTTTATTGATTACATGAATAAGAAGGGGGGGCTGAACTTTCACAGGCATCCTCCCCCCCTCCATTTCTCTAGGTTAAATCATATTTTATGCTTTAGACCGCTGGCTGTGTATTCTTATGTTGCACTTTCACTTTTTACCTTAGGATTTCTTTTAAGGCACGGATGCTATTTTCAAAAAAACCAATAAACCTCAGACATCTGGTTGGCATGCCATATTTGATTAAATACGTATTTTATAACTCCTTCAAATAACATGCTTAAAAACGAACACACCTAGAATATATGGAACCTCCGCTATGTCACTACTTTACTATGCAATTTTGCAAGTACAGATCCCATCAGTTGGTAGAGCATGAGACTCTTAATATCAAGGTCATGAGTTTGAGCCCCGCATTGGGCCAAAGATTCCTGCATTGCAGGGGGTTGGACTAGATGACCCTCGTGGTCCCTTCAACTCTATGATTCTACCATAACTAGCATTCAAAAATGTGGAACCACCACCAGCATTCTGAAGTGCTGGGGTAAAGGTAAAGGGACTTCTGAAGATTAGGTCCAGTCGTGGCCGACTCTGGGGTTGCAGTGCTCATCTTGCTTTATTGGCCGAGGGAGCCAGCGTACAGCTTCCAGGTCATGTGGCCAGCATGACTAAGCCGCTTCTGGAGAACCAGAGCAGCACATGGAAACGCCGTTTACCTTCCTGCCGGAGTGGTACCTATTTATCTACTTGCACTTTGACGTGCTTTCAAACTGCTAGGTGGGCAGGAGCAGGGACTGAGCAAAAGGAGCTCACCCCATCGCGGGATTCAAACCACCAACCTTCTGATTGGCAAGTCCTAGGCTCTGTGGTTTAACCCACAGCACTACCCACGTCTCCTGAAGTCCTTGAGTACATTCTACCAATTTACAAGTCTACCACCTCAGCTCACTGCAGGCACCTTGAGCCACTGAGAGTAGAAACAAATTATTAGAACGGTCTTCCTCAGCATAGGGCCCTCCGGGGTGTTTTGGACTACAATTCCCATCAGGCCGAGCTGATGTTTCTGGATGTTCACATGAAGAAACACAAAGAGGATGGCAACCCCAATTTACCAACAGCATATTTATTCCCTGAACCTTATGCTGCCAAAATAGCACCATCCATTCACAAGAGAAACATATCAGCAGGCTTGGGAGATGTTTGCAGATGCATACAATGTTCTTTGAGGGGAAAACCCTAAAGTGGGGTATTGATGGGCTGGGCCACAAAGCAACCCAGTGAGAACTGAGCGTGCTCAGTGGCCACAGAATGCTGAGTGACTGATGGGAAGGGGGCATGGGAAATGTGGCTGGCGGGGGAGGGGGATGGAGTGGGATCCTGGGCAGCAACATTTTGTTGGAGGCCGCACCTGCAGATATATTAACAGAATTTTTGCAGGCCCCCACTTACAGATATATTCTTCCAGTCTGCAGCAGTCCAGACCAGCAACTGATTCTTTGCAGAATCATTCTGATGATTTGGTTCTGCTCTCTGAGTAATCGCTCCAGCAGAAGCTACTACTATTTTACACCATGGTGGCTGAGAAGGGGAGGGAAATGAGTCAGCGTTAGAAACATCACAGCCTCGTAAACGATTACTAATTCATGGAGGCTGAGGCACAACCGAGCCGTGAAGTAGCAGCCAGCTTGCTGATACAATTTTCATAGCTGGTCCGTCCGTGAGCAATTTTCATAGCTTTGTCCGTGAGCTATGTGGTTTTTGGTTCCAGTCCCAAACCAGGGTGTTAGGTGGGTCCCTGCTGTCCCTGAACCTGCCTCTTATTTTGTGCTTCATAAAGTCTCTGGAATAGAGCATCGCCACAGGATCCTTTTTCCTCCCTAGCATTTGTAGAAAATAAAAACAGCGAGTGGGGAATCCTGCCAGAAGGAGTCCAAGCAGATCACGTGGCTCCTGTTTTCTTCTCCTTTTATGTGATTATATCAATAATTTACTGAGCTCTATAATACTATAAATTAAGTCAACGGGACAGGCTGTTAAGAAAGAAGCAGGTATTGCAGTGGCATGACTCACACAAGGATTGGCCCCCCCCCACCCTACTCTTTTTAATTCATTTACATCTACAAAATTACAGAGTCAGGCAGGTTTTTTACAACCCTAGCAGGAAAGTGGATGATTGCTGGAATAAACAGGATTGTGGAATTAATGTGTCAGTGCTGGGGGACAATGTGGCACTGCTGAAAAGAAAAGAAATCTATGCAGAGGTGTGTGGGAATAATACAGATCTAGGCTAAATACTGGGAGGGGATCTAGAATTCTGTTTAGCCCAACAGAAATTAGGTTTTGAATAATGGTGTGTAAATCAGCATACTTTACTACTTTACTCTGTGGGCAAAAAAGTGTTGTGGCTAGAAGCATTGATGTCAAGCATGGGAGCCTGAGGGCCACATGGGGGACTTTCTAAGGGCCACCTGTCCTTGGTGGGCATGGCCAAAGGAAAGGATGAGAATCTTTCCTTTATACAATAAGATACATTCTAGGCATGCAAAAGTTAGAGGTTGTATACACACACACACACACACACACACACACACACACACACTCCTTTCCATCCTCCACCCAGGCAGACAGTATCACAGTTGAAGGCCACATTCCAGGCTGGCAGAAGCATTTGAGGCAGGTTGGGAGCAGGGCTGACGGTCCATGAACAAAGGGGGGGGGGGAATTAGGAAATCTATAGTCTTAGGAAGCTGAGTTCTGCATTCTGTATCATGCTTTTCACATTTCCAGCATTTGCGCACAATTGCAGCATGCTCACGTTCCTTTCCTATTCTTTCATCCTGCCTTACTTTGGCTCATGAAATCGCCTGCTTTCTGTGGCCCCTCGCTTTGATCAATGGGCCAAGGAAAACAGAGAAGTGGAGCAGCGAGTTGCAATCCTTCATAGCTGTATAACCAGTGGGAGACCTTGATCTTGCATTAATCAGACCACACAGCTCACAAAAGGAAGGTGTAGTTCATTTGCGGGGAGGGAACAAAAATCACATTTGAAAGACAAATGTGCTCACCGCTTGGAGAGTCTCAGCTGCGTTCTTTGTGTTAAATCGTCATAGGAAATGCTGGGAGGCTACTGAAAGGAGGAACTTTTATTAAGGAAGGAGGAAAACAAACCTCTTATCTAAGTGACCTGTGGCAAAAGGTCTGAAAATGAAAGATGTCACAATTCACACCTGCCTTTGCTGAAAATGAAAAAAAATAACAATTTCAGCATTAACTTGAGCAAGAGGCACAAAAGAGGCACTGCAGGGGAGAGGAGCCAAAGCTTCCTGGTAGGAGGGCCGGCCCTGTTATTAGGCAGACAGATATGGCCACTACAAGGCAGCTCATTTGGGACTTCATTATTATTCTCATTTGAGTGCATCCCATTTTGCTGCTTGAGGCCAAATGGGGATGCACTGCTGCGCTGCATCTGATCTTGTGTGCTCCATGAGATCTTGCAGGAAACTGGTGCTGCCACCAATGCACCACCTCATGGGCTTCTGCCGCTCAAGGCTGTTGCCTCACCTTGCCTCATGGGTGGACCGGCCCTGGGCACTTGTGAGATTTTCTGACTCAGGAGCCAAAATAACTTGCCTGGTCTTAGTCACTACGCACCTTGCTTTTGGGGGAGCAGGTGCTATTTGCTGCTCAGCTTCAAGCAGCAAAATATCTTGGGCTGGTCCTGCTGTATGGCACGCCGAAAGTTCCATGCTCAGTTGCTAACATTTCCAGTTAAAACTATCTCTGCATGAGACTATGGAAGGCTGCTCTGCAAAAAGAGGACACAGATTTGCATTGAAAAGCCATATGTAAATCTGTAAGTATAGATGCAGATTTGGAAATAATTTCTATAATTTAATGGAAATATAATATGCCTTGGCGGATTGGGGGAGACTGTGACTGTGTGCCTGCACAGTCTGCTTTCTGGGTTGTCAAATAAGCAACTGCAAGTCCCCTGCTCTCCCTTCCCATGGTTTTTAAAAATCTTTTAACCGGCTTTGTTGCCAGACAGTCCTTCAAACAGAGGACTGTGCTCCGTAAATTAAGACACACAGCCCCCCTAGAGCTGCAGCCAGTTAGTCAGCAGTACTGGACTAGGCTAGACTCTTATATTCATCCCAGACTTTGAATTTTAGATTCCTTGACATAAAAAAAAACATTTAGGATGGAATTTCTTATGCAGCAAATCAGTGATCTGATGGCCATCAAAATATTAAGTGCAGAATCAAATTACATGGCTGACGCACCGAAGAGTGGATAATGAGTGGATGAGTATCCTACCGAAGCAGGCATTCCACATTTTCTCTAGTGGTTGGTAGCTGAAGCTTGACTCATGTAATTTTATTGAAGACATATTGAATTGCACAGCTGATGTCATGCCTTTGCCTACATTAGAAAAGCTAAAAAAAAAAAGGAAGCAAAAACTGCTTCGCTAGGCTGAGATTTTACCAGACAAAGAGCAAGAGCAAAAACCTGTGGAATAGCTCCAAGAGGGCACACACTGGGGTGCAACGCTGCCAGAGCCCCCAAAATGTTCTACTAGAACCCATAGGGTGGATGTTCTGGAACAGAAAGCGACTCAGCATTTTGTCCACATATGTCCATTCATGGGCAATACTACATGCCTCAATGTATACATGCCTTATTTTCAGAGGTAAATCATATGGGTTCTTTGCACTCAGAAGGTCCAGGGTTCATCCACTGGCATCTCTAGGTTAGAGTCAGGAGAGGTATGTGGAACCCTGGAAAGTTGTTGCCAGTGAGTGTGACCCAGAAGTAGGCAACATGATGCCCTCTAAATAATTACAACTCCCATCATCCCTGGCTAGGACTGATGGTTGTTGTAGCCACTAGGGTGGGTGCAGCCAGCCCACATCCTCCTCCTTCTCTTCCCACCACCTCTTCCATTTTGTGTTGATGAAAACAGCACCTGCTTCCTCCATCCCATTCCTCCATGTATTTCATGCTCCACCCTTTCTGAGCCTCACTCTGAGAAAGGGCCAAAGGTATAGTGGAGAGCCAGTGTGGTGTAGTGGTTAAGAGCAGTAGATTCATAATCTGGGGAACCGGGTTCGCTTCCCCGCTCCTCCACATGCAGCTGCTGGGACCCCTTCGGGTAGTGATAAAGCAGGATATCAAATCCAAACTCTTCTTCTCTTCTTCTTCTTTTTCTTCTTCAGAGTGAGGCATTCTGGGAGAGGAAGTCTAGAATGGCTGAGCCACTGCTGTGGTTTGCTATGACAGCTTGAGCGCAGACTTTAAAAATAATTTCTTGCAACTTGTTTAAGCTGCATTTATAGCTGCTGGGGCAAAGGACAGGATTGGCAAAGGCATTCTCCAAGACACCTCACCCAGAATGCCTTGCTCTGAGAAAGGACCCCATTGGCCAGCCAGCCTGCCCAGTCCACCCAGGAACAAGGAGAACAGGGATCCAAAGGGCACCCCATGCTCACCACCTGAGACAATTCTCCTTCAACCTTGGCCCATCCTTGCCAACATCAGAAGGGCACAGAGTTGCCTATCTCTGGTAAAGATGGACCAATGGACTGACCTGGTATAAGCCAGTTTTCAGTGCACTGTCCTGCCCCATGCCCTTTTCCAAAGTGCAAAATGTCATTTCTGAGATGGAGTGTGCAAAGTCAGTCACTTGTAACTGATATCTGTGCAACATGACATTGTCCTCTGTCTTACCCAAGTTGATTGGTTGCTGGCTGGGGAATGTGCTAGAGTTTAGGTATTTGCATTTCTATCCTTCCTCTGCCTGAAAATATTAATAGCTTGTGTTACTTGGAAGAGGTGTGCTTACCCAAATGTATAAAAGGTAAAGGTACCCCTGCCCGTACGGGCCAGTCTTGACAGACTCTGGGGTTGTGCGCCCATCTCACTCAAGAGGCCAGGGGCCAGCGCTGTCCGGAGACACTTCCGGGTCACGTGGCCAGTGTGACATCGCTGCTCTGGCGAGCCAGAGCCGCACACGGAAACGCCGTTTACCTTCCCGCTGGTAAGCGGTCCCTATTTATCTACTTGCACCCGGAGGTGCTTTCGAACTGCTAGGTTGGCAGGCGCTGGGACCGAGCAGCGGGAGCGCACCCCGCCGCAGGGATTCGAACCGCCGACCTTTCGATCGGCAAGCCCTAGGCGCTGAGGCTTTAACCCACAGCGCCACCTGCGTCCCTACCCAAATGTATAGGGTTCCCATATTTCAAAAAGCAAAATTCCTGACACCCTGGGCAGACCTCCCCGCAAAATAGTGATTTTAAGCTTTTTCCATACATCCAGGTTTTCCTTGACATTTTGCCAGTTCGGCAAAATTCCGCCCTGATGCCATTTTTACACCCGAAAAAAAGGACATGTCAGGAATTTTCCTGACGTATGGCAAGCCTACCAAACGTAGTGCTTGATGCCTCAGTGACTCAGAAGACTCTGATTGGCATGATGCACTGGGGACTAGAGAACTTTGATCTAGTTGGCAAAGATCAGTTGGGAAAGGCCTTGTGTCCATATCAGTAAAGAAGGGAGCATCAGGGGACTGCCAGAGCTCAGTGACAGAGCATATGCTTTGCATGCAGAAGGGCCCAGGTATAATTCCTGGCCTTCTTAAAAAGATCAGGTAAGAGGTGATGTGATGGACCAGGTTGAGTCCTGGCTGCCAGTCAGAGTAGTCAGCACTAAGCCAGGTAGACCAATGGCCTGATCCAGTGTAAGGCAGCATAATATGCTGATCTCAGGCTGGTACTAATAGGAGTCCCTACTACTTAAGGCAACTCTTTCTCCAAGGGGGTGCTAATATGGGCAAGAAATCCAGGGCAGACAACAGCTAATAATTCTGAGACTTGTTTCTGGACTCAGACTCTGACTATATAATGCTTTTTCCAGGAAGAGCCTTAATGCCTGCTTTGCATGCAGGAAGTCTCAGGTTCAATCCTGGCATCTCCATCTGCCCAATCTTCAATCCTGGAGAGCTGCTGCCAGACAGTGTAGACAATACTGGCCTAGATGCACCAGTTGTGTGAGGTGACAGCTTCCTCTGTTCCTGCATTCCAATTTCCTGTCATTCCAAAGTCTGCAGAAGTGGTTCGAGGGGAAAGCAAGGAAGGGCGAAGGAGTTGCTCCTCCATACTGTGCTGGTTCCTGTCCTGTTGATCAATCCAGCAGCCAACAAGATCTTAGAGAGGCAGGACTGGTTGTGAAAAGTATGTCCAATTTTTGCAGTCACAAACATCTGGAAGAACTTTCCCACAGTGGAACAGACTCCTACGAGATGTATTAGACTTAGAGGTTTATAAGCAAACGTTGGATGGCCATCTGCCATGGATGATCTAGTTGAGATTCCTGCACTGCAGGGGGTGGGACTAGATGCCCCTCAGGGTCCCTTCCCAATTCTGTGATTCTATGATTCTATGAAAAGCTCATCCCTTTCCCACTGGCAGCTCACAGGAAAGAAGCTACTTCAATGAGCACGAGAGGAACAAGCCTCTGTGCTCGTTTCTCTCTGCCGTTTAATTCCTTTTTAGCAAGTCCATGACGTAACTCGTTCCACAGATGCGGCTTTAGCAGTGACCAGCCTTCACTGTGTCTTAGTACAAAGACCATCTGCTCCGGCCAGCTGAGGGTCAGCTGCCAGTGTCACCAGTGACTAAAATAGCCCAGCATCTCTCTCTGTCTCTCTTTCCATCTCCCACCTTCCCGTGTGCACATTCTTCCTGCACCAGGTGTGGCTGCCTTTCTGGATTCTCAAAACAAAAAAAATTCCTTCCAGTAGCACCTTAAAGACCAACTAAGTCAGTTCTTGGTATGAGCTTTCGTGTGCATGCACACTACTTCAGATACACTGAAACAGAAGTTTCCAGACCCTTCTATATAGTGAGAAGGTGGGGAGGGGTATTACTCAGAAGGGTGGTGGGAATGGGTGATTGGCAGATCACTGAAAACTTCTGTTTCAGTGTATCTGAAGAAGTGTGCATGCACATGAAAGCTCATACCAAGAACTGACTTAGTTGGTCTTTAAGGTGCTACTGGAAGGAATTTTTTTTGTTTTGACTATGGCAGACCAACACGGCTACCTATCTGTAACTGGAACTATGGAAGGCACCACATTGAGCCGCATGAAATGGAAGTTCATCAACCTCACCAAGAAACTTGCACAGGTACAGACATCACAGCTATCTGCCAATCACCCATTCCCACCACCCTTCTGAGTAATACCCCTCCCCACCTTCTCACTATATAGAAGGGTCTGGAAACTTCTGTTTCAGTGTATCTGAAGAAGTGTGCATGCACACGAAAGCTCATACCAAGAACTGACTTAGTTGGTCTTTAAGGTGCTACTGGAAGGATTTTTTTTTGTTTTGACTATGGCAGACCAACACGGCTACCTATCTGTTTCTGAATTCTGTACAAGGTTCAGCTTACCATAAGCAACGTTCAGCTCTCCTCCTGTCTAGCAGGCTGTAGTGCAGGCAATGGGTATCCCTGGGGAAAGAAGATGGGTTGGGTGGGCGGTCAGCCAGAATGCAACTAGTCTGCAGGCTATTTCGGGGCCCTTTGATATATGCCTAGGTAAGTCAAACCAATTGCACATATCCGGAGGCTCATACAAGTCAAGCTAGTAGCCAGGATGACTTTAAGTGCCACCATAGCAACAAATTGAACCTTCGCTGAATATGAATAATGCAGGAAATGTTTCCATAGATAGAGACGATTTGCGCCTGTAAACATGTTTCTCTCTCTATCTGCAATATGATTGCTGTTTTAGTTTAATTTTCCCTAATGAAGAATGTTGTTGTGGTGCAAACAACCCTTTCCTAATAATGTCTGGCATCACAGCAGTAGGTGGTAGACTTTTGATTAATGACAGTGAGAATGGGAAAAGCCAATTAGAATTCAAATAGAGATGGTTTTCTTCTCTCTTCTTGGGCTGTGGGGGGGCCATGGGCTGACAAAGTGTTTTTCTTAAGCTTTTGGGTATCATTGTACAAATTTTGTGTTTATCCACTCATAAGCCCATTTATTCCTATTTCTGCATCAATCTTTCAATTTCTTTTTTAAACTCACACCATTTTTTCATAAAACTTGTATTTTTCAGGTTTTTTTATTTAAAAAAATACATATTTGTGTATCCTGTAGTTTGCTGAGGGTACTGAGAGTTGTGAGGAGAGTGGTTTATCAATCGATCCCTCTTCCCAGGGAAGTCTGGGAATTGTAGCTCTGTGAGGGGAATAGTGGCCTCCTAACAACGGGTGGCGCTGTGGGTTAAACCACAGAGCCTAAGACTTGCCAATTAGAAGGTCGGCGGTTCGAAACCCCCCGACGGGGTGAGCTCCCATTGCTCTGTCCCAGCTCCTGCCAACCTAGCAGTTCGAAAGCACGTCAAAGTGCAAGTAGATAAATAGGTACTGCTCCGGCGGGAAGGTGAACGGCGTTTCCGTGCGCTGCTCTGGTTTGCCAGAAGTGGCTTAGTCATGCTGGCCACATGACCCGGAAGCTGTACACCGGATCCCTTGGCCAGTAATGCGAGATGAGCACCGCAACCCCAGAGTCGGCCACGACTGGACCTAATGGTCAGGGGTCCCTTTACCTTAACAACTTTTAAGCACCCTTAATAAACTACAGTTCCGAAGAATCCATGACTGTTCAAGTGGAATCCTAGTGCTTTAAATGCATGGTGCAGATGTGGCCTCACTTATTGGTCTAGTAAATGCAAATCACCACCATCAAGGAAAAGAACACTGTGGGTTGGACACCATCTTTGGAAGCAATTTGCAAAACCAGAAATGAACAAAGTTTTCTCCAGGAAAAAATAAATAAACCTGTACAGGTTTAAGCCCCTCACCAAAGTGTTTGTGCCATTTGCTGTGTTTAATGAGCAAGAAGGTAATTAGTGGATGAGTGAAAAATGTAAATTTGGCCATAGGGTGCATTATACATCTTTGAGTTTTCTATGTCCCCACAGTGGGATGCTTTTGAGCTGGAAAAAAACAGACAGAGTTTAATTATAAAGCACTCAGTTGAAACCCATCCAGATGTTTTAAATGTCACTGCTGAAGTTATGAAACTGATGTCTTTGGGTGCTCTTTGAAGCCACACAGATTAAAACTCTGAATGCACTTAAACTGAGCCAGATCACCGGCTCATTATACCTGCTGCTGTCTACGGTGCCTCTCCAATGTAGTTCCCACCAGCCCTGCCGTCTGAGATCCTTGCTTAAAAATAGCAGGTAAAAGGTAAAGGTAAAGGTACCCCTGCCCGTACGGGCCAGTCTTGACAGACTCTGGGGTTGTGCGCCCATCTCACTTAAGAGGCCAGGGGCCAGCGCTGTCCGGAGACACTTCCGGGTCACGTGGCCAGCGTGACAAAGCTGCATCTGGCGAGCCAGAGCCGCACACGGAAACGCCGTTTACCTTCCCGCTAGTAAGCGGTCCCTATTTATCTACTTGCACCCGGAGGTGCTTTCGAACTGCTAGGTTGGCAGGCGCTGGTACCGAGCAGCGGGAGCGCACCCCGCCACAGGGATTCGAACCGCCGACCTTTCGATCGGCAAGTCCTAGGCGCTGAGGCTTTAACCCACAGCGCCACCTGCGTCCCTGCAAAATAGCAGGTACCAGGGGCTAAATCTAGTGCAGACAAAGCTATGTTCCAACAGTAAGCTATGACATGTGTCCCCTGTCCTCAGAAAGCACAGTCAGTAGCACACTGGACTAGGCCTCCCACATTGGAAGTAAGAATTCGACCACTTGGCTATGAATGAAGAGCTCAACCTTGTGGCTATTGGCTGCTAGTTGGGATGGCCATCTGTCGCATCCAGGATCAAAGGCATTGTGTCACTGAATTCCAGTTGCTGGGGAACAACGGCAGGAGATGGCGACTGTGCTCCTGCCTGCCTTTGAGCTTCCCACAGGTCACTGTGGCTGGAAACAGGCCTATTCAATAGGTCTTTGTTCGGGTGGTCTTATATCCTGCTTTATAGAGCACAGTCCCCGATTTAAAGTCCAATCCTAGCCCTGTTGAAAGATAACAATATTGATGGCCATTGGTAAGAGGATATATTGGTTATATCTAGTCCTCTACAGACCCATGTGTGTGTGTTAGGAAACAAAAGAAGAAATGGCTGGTGCCTGGATTTTTTAGGAATGCAGGGCTTGTGCATAAAGAACCCTAGTAGCAGAGTTTAAATCCCATCGTTAGGTAGATGTAGTGAAGTGTAGGAATAGGCTTTTAAGCCTTATTTTAATATGCTCCAGCTACTTGAAGTGGTTGGCTCCCTTTACCTCTCCTGCACACCATACATTGAAGGAAGTTTAAAATATACTTTACTTACAGTCATGCATTGTTCTTAGCAGCAACGATAAATTCCTGGTAAATGTTCTTGGTTTAAAAGTACTATAAAGGGTGGTCTCAGACATATGTCTGGGACAGAGAGTTAAGGTGAGGGACGTCTACTTCCGTCACATGCAATGAGAGAGAGAGAGAGAGAGAGAGAGAGAGAGAGAGAGAGAGAGAGAGAGAGAGAGAGAACAGGAAATAAGAATTATTTCTTCCCTCTCAGGAGAAAAGGGATCTGACATCACTGAGTCTATTCTAGCAATTTAGAAGTCTGTGGTTCTTAACTCTTTCACATACTAACTCTGTCCTGAACTAGAGACTCTTGCCCCCTTGCTATCTATTCTGATTGGCAGTAAATTTTTTGAAGTCTTTTGTAGGACTTGAGCAGGACAATAGCACCCTCCCCTTTCCAGCAACTGGTATTCAGAAGCATACTGCCTTTAGCTGTGGAGACAGAGCATAGCCATTGTGGCTAGCAGCTACTGATAAGTCTTATCCTCCATGAATTGGCCTAATCCACTTTTCAAGCCATCCGTCGTCTCTGGCTGCTGTGGGAGTGAGTTCCACAGTTTAACTATGCAGTGCATGAATATGTACTTTCCTTTGTCTGTCCTGAGTTTTTCAACATTCAGCTTCGTTGGATGTGCACGAATTCTAGTGTAATGAGTGAGACAGAGAGAGAGAAAGTTTTCTCTAGCCACTTTCTCTATGCCATGCATAATTTTATAAACTTTGATCATGCCACCTCTTCCCCACCTTTTCTATAAACTAAAAAATCCTAAATGCTACAACCTTTAATCATGGGGTAAATATTGCTTAGGGTAAATATCTGGGGAAACTCTCTAGGTTTTAGTCAACCAACAGCAGTCAACTTAACGTCATGTTTTTGCTAACTTGGCAAAATTTCTGTATGTATTAAAAACACACATTTAGATACAAAGGAAGAAAATAGTTTCTTTTTAGCCAAAAATGAAAAAGAGACCATTGTTTCTTCCCCAGGCAGCTAGAAAGATATTGTTTCACACTACCCCTTTCCTAAACAGTGAAAAGTTCAAGGCACCATTTGCCCAGTAAATATCATTTGTGGAAGAGAACACAGAAGAAAGCTTGTTACCTTTCTAATCATCTATGTCCAAATATACAAAGTAATCATTTCTCAAGCACAAAAAGCAATGGATTGCAGAAGCAAGCACACAGACAGTGTATCTACAGCACAGTCCTATGCTTATTTACTTGTAAGTCAGGCTCATTAGCTTCATATTCCCACACAGTGTATGTGTGCATAAGTTTGCAGCCCAAGTGTAGAGCAATTAAGTGCTGAAAATCCAACTGATGTGCATAGATATGTGATCCAGGCCTTATTGTGCTGCTGACCAATTGCTCCATCCTTTTTGAATATATTCTGAACAATAGCACCAACTGGACAGGTTACAAGAGCCCTCTCAGCAGGACCCCCAAACCCAGCAGGGCTCTCTTACCACATTTTAAAGTACCGTAAGTGAAGTAATGCACATTATCATCTAATTACCACATACACATGCACACAAGACTATTAAGTCCAATGTTTAAAATTATCTAGCTTAACCACTGGTTCTGAGTGCCACCTATCTTGAGTGAGGAAGACAAGGAAAGAGAAGCCACCCTCATTGCTTCTGAGATTCCTGCATTGCAGGGGAGTTGAACTCCATGTCCCTCGGGATCCCTTCCAATTCTATGTTTCTGTGAAAATGATGCCACCACATGAACACATAACAGGTCTATCGTATGGGACTTAACAAGAACACCAGAAGCTGCCCATTACCAGGTCAGACCATTAATCCATCTAGAAATTAGTATTGCTTACACTATACACCAAATATGGCTGGTCCTCCAGCATATGCTGCTCACGTATGTATTACTGTAATCTTGGTTCCTAGGAGTGGGATAGAAATGTTTCGTGGTCCCACTTTCTTTCATTCACACAGGAATATATTTTCCTCCTCTTTCTCATAGGATCTCACAAGGCGAAACTGAAACCCAGGTTGTTAAAGCTGCAGTTTACATTCACACCGCAGTGGCTTTGAGTTGACATGGACCATCTCTGAAACTGACTACCTGTCTGCTAAAGTCTATGCTGTCAGACTTCGTTACGGGAGCTAACTGAACTCTGTGGTTTTCGTTGGCCTTTCTTTCCATCCCTTGACATCACAATGAGCGGCATCCTCTCGCACTTGGACCCCCGACGGATCCAGTGGGGTGCCACATGGTATGCCATGCACTCTCGAATCCTCCGCACCAAGCCAGTGGAATCCATGCTGGAGGGAACAGGCACCACCACATCCCATGGAACCAAACTGGCCCAAGTGCTCACTACCCTGGATCTGGTTTCACTGGGTGTTGGAAGTTGTGTTGGCACCGGGATGTACGTGGTCTCTGGCCTGGTTGCTAAGGAGATGGCCGGGCCGGGCGTCATCGTTTCCTTCATCATTGCAGCTGTAGCCTCCATTTTGTCTGGTGAGTCTTCCCAAACTGTATGCTTACTAAATGCCTATTTACTGAAGAACAGTTGTGGCTGATTCTATTTCTCATGAATTTCTAGGGGGGACTTTTTAGTTTATCTTTCATCAAGCACTGTCGTTGCTCATAATCCAGGGGTTGGGGTACCTTTTTGGCCCAGGGGGGCAGATCTTTATCCCCACCCCCACCCCTGCAAACCCACTGTGACAGGTGAACAAGTCTACCCATCTGTCAATCATCTTATATCTTGATGCCATCATGACCAGCTGATGAGCTAAGGGTTCAATCCTGCTGGATACAGGGGTCAAAGAACATGCTGTTGATGCAGCACCCAGTGGGACTGAACCCTGCCCATCAGCTGACATCACTCAGTGTCATCAGTGAGTGGACAGCTGGGGTTGGTTTGGAGAAAATGGCCCTGAGGGTCAACCTGGACCACCTGGCAGGCCAACATTGACCATGGGCCATGAGGTTCCCCACTCTTTTTCTTAAGCATTCCAGGAATACATATTTTATAAGCCATTTGTTCTTTGAAGTATGTATGTATTTATCTATTAGAAACCATTTTATGCCGCCTTCCACTTCCTGTCTCCAAGCTGTGTACAACCATATAGAAATACATGTCAAAACAGCATTAAACTACAGGAAGAAAATGCAATGGAAAACTAGGGCAGAGTTAAAAATATAATATACTGAGATCAAACACCAGCTTGGGAGCACAAATGTCTTTTTAAAATTAAAGAGGGATGGGACGACTATTGCCTTCAGGTGCTCAAACTGTCAGCCCAAAGTAATATGTAATGCTCATAAGTCATCATTTTACTTTTCAGGAAGCAGCATAATCGTCTCAGGCTATTGGGGTGGCACACATTGGTGTGCAATGCTGAATGTTCAGAATGTAAAGAAAGTAAGCTGTGCTATCTTTCCCTCTGATTAAGGACATTATTAAACTTGTTTATATTACCTGCCTTCCATTTTATGAGACCTGCTGAAACTCTCTAGATGGCACTGACTGTAAATGCCTCTCTGGGCCTAAGATGCTATTTGTTCAAGTAGAAAAAATGGCAAAATATACAAGAGCTAAGTATTATTCTTTTAATGAGTCAACACCTTTAGTAGCACCAACACCTCTGCCCCAGACTAATGCCAATGAATGATAAAACCTTTTGCATTACCAAGTGGGAAATTTTGACCATCTTACAATAAGTCCACCATGGCATCTGATTGGTTGTGACTACAGCACTCGGTAATCACTCCTAAACCTAACTGGATAGCATAATAATTATGTAAGAATTCTACCTCTATATTAAGATAGGGTGCAGTCAATTAGAACTATGCTCAATTTAAGGTTTAGCTGAACCATGACCAAGTTTTGTTGTGTTTCCACGATCCTTTTCACATATCATGAGAGTCAGCTCAACCACTATGCTGAATATGAAATCTTTGTAAACCTGGGGTCCCCACCATGGTATCCCCAGACCCCCTCTTGGGTCCTGCCTAAACCTCTTGCCCTCCCAATTTTTATTTAATTTTTTTTATTGAGGATTTTTTTGGCTTGGCGGGTCGTATGATTGGAAGGAGCTGTCTGTTTTAGGGGGCTGTTTGCTTTGTTTGTCCGGGTCCTATTTGTTTTTTTGGTGTAAACATTTCAACTTTTTTAATTAAGGGTCTGACCTTGAGCTGTTTTCCTTCTGGATTTTGTGGTTTCCAAATGTACCCTGGGCCCCAAACAAATGAGGACCACAGGAGCCAACTCCTAAGGGTCAAGGTCCCTTTGCTCCCCAAAAACATTTGAGGGAGCTGCCCCACTCAAGTTGATGGGCATTGCTATTCAAATGATGTGCGTGCACCATGTCTTGTGATCAGTAATGTGGGGCGGGGCTTTCCTGGGTCCCCCCAATATTTTATTCAAGTTGGCACCCCTGCTGAGGACCATTGTTGTAGACGTAGACTGTTTCAATGACCTAGCTTAACTGGATTTAGTCAAGTTAGAAAGCAAAGATACATACACTGTGCTTAAGATAAGGATTGCTTAGACCAGCTTTCTTTAACCTGATGCTGTCTGGGACTGATGGAAGTTGTAGTCCAATGACCTTTTGAGGACATCGCTTTAAGGAAGGCTGGCTTAAACTATCAGGGGAGTTGCATTGACATCATGAGAGCCAACAAATACATCCAGAGGGTCTCTGGCTACCAAATAAGGCTTGTGGATTACTCACCGGCTACACCGAACATATTTGTAATCCATCTCAGTCAATTAACGTAATTGGTCTAGCAATATGGTACGAACTGTACTTGTGTGGATTAATTAACATTCACTTCCGCTACCCTATAATAATGAAGATGGAAAGGAAGTTTTCAGGACCCTCTAGGACTGTCAGAATCTATTACCCATTATAGTTAAATGGCACCTCATGGTTTAGAGTTAAGCATCCTTTTGAATATCAGATGTCAGGAACAAACAAGAGGGGAAGGCTATTGAATTTGTACCCTGCCTGCAAGTTTCCCAGATGCGATTGGGATGCAACATTCTGGACCAGGTTGACTAAAAGAATGCTGGACCAGCAAGACTCTTCTGTTTACATGCCTGAAATTTGATTGCCGGTTTCAGAGTTGTCTGATTGAAATTTGATTGCAGGGTCTGGTTTTTAAAGGATCGCGATGAATAAGAAGAAGTTATCAAGTGTAAAGCAAAAGTCTCTGAATCCTGGCTTCATTGATTGAATTTAGCCAAGGGTATGAATTGGTCTATGCATGTTTTCCACGTGAGCCCGTTTACTGCTGGTGTTCGTCCTTTACAGTTCAATGATAGCAAGCAGACACAATGTTCCAACGCAAGCAGTTGAAAGGAGCCTTCTGTGCTTCCGAGGCGGGTTATTGATGCTTCAAATTTGATGTGGGTGTCAGTTAAGAAAACACTGATAAATAACAGAAGAACCTTGATTTGAATTCTGCATTGTAAATGCAACACAATGAAATATCCTGGATAAATTTAGCTTTTTAATACAAGCTTTTCTCTAATGCTTTTATCAAGGATAAAATAGTTGTTTTCATTCTACTTTCTCTTATGAGATTGGAATTTCTCATCCAAGGTCTACACCTGGCCTGGTGTAGTTTCAAGGGAAAACATTCAACTCATTGTTTCACTTAACTGTTTTTGAGGACTGGGAATGGCTAACTGGTGCCACAATGGATGGGCTAGAAGCAACTTTATCCACTCTGGTGGCACCTATCAGATTTTTATCAAGGTGGGTCAAGACAACAGTGGGCAGAAGACAACCATGGATCTGCCATTAGCTTCCTGGATGATTGGCAAGGACTTCCAACATCCACCTGATTTACTAGTAGCAACTAAAGGACAGTCCCCCGGCCCTGGCTCAAATTATACTGCTGAAATGAAGAAGGCTGTTGATAGATTTTGGCGTGGAAGGGCTGTGAGCTCCATTTAGATATGGTGCCTAAAATAAATTCTTTGGCTCAGAATTCTTTAATTCTAAGTGTATATCCTTTGCAGCAGGTTCCAGTTGCTGGATCACAGGGTCTACTAAAAAACCCCACCCAAGTATTTCCTGAGGTCTGCCCAACCCAGATTATGGGCTTATCCGCAATTAACTTTCCAGGCACAGCCCACCGCTTAAAGCTCTGTGTCCAAGCACTGTCCGAGCTCTGTGTCCCCTCTTTTGCAAAAACAAAACAAAATGAAACCCTGACCTATAAAGCTCAATAAAAGCAAATGTCAATCCGCAGAAAGCCCAAATGGATGTTTTCTCCAATTGAGCACTAAAGAGCAGGTTTTCATGGAGAAAGCTTGGGGCAAAACAAAAACAGAGACTCAGACACAGAGCTTTTAAGTATGGATAAGTATTATCCACAAAGCATAGAATCAAATAGGATGGTATTTATGTGGGTCTGGACCAAAACATCTGAACTTGCAAAGCAGAACTTCAGGAACTATAAAATTTAAGAAGGTAAAAGCCTGTTCAGGAGGAAAAAAATGACATAAATCCATGCCTATAAAAAAAATTAACACAACCGGGAGCTAACACTCTGACTTTACCTAGAGATGGAAAATGCTATTGAATGAAAAGACAATGCTTTTTTAGGCATCAGAATTCTAAAGAATAAAGCTGGCCATAATAATAATTCCAGAGTCTATATTAGGTCAACCAAAATGCCATAAAATAATGAACAAGCTTTTGAATTCCCCCGAACACTTCATCAGTTTTTTTTTAAAAATGGGTAGAAAAGGGGAGAAAAGGCAGCTGGTGTTTGTCAAGCCGTACATGTCTCAATTTGGCACATTTCAAGAGGCAGAGTGGGAGGAGCTAGCAGACATTCAAATAAGGCACTTTAAGTTTCAGATGTTTGCAGGTTTCATGTTGCCCAGTGGCCTCCTGGCAAGAAGAAATACATAATGGCTGCACACCCATCTCTGTAAATATAACAGCCAGCTGTCATTGATCCAAAGTTACTAATATGTTTTCTGACGGGCGTTTGTTCTTTTGAGACAGAGATAAAAATAAACCTCTGTGCTATCATAGCAGCTGGACTGCAAAATGTGAGGCACCACCCAAACTGCTGCTGAGAAGGGACGACAGCACACCTTGTCCGATCACAGTTTCAGGTAGAGCTCACACGACTCAGGTGGTGTTCTTAGCCAGTTGAAAGCGTTTCGGTTACAATACAAATTGGAACAAATGGATGCAACGAAGGAGGTCTGTGACTTTTACATGTTAACACGTACCAAGAAGGATTTCTGGGGTACCTGGTGGTTTGTTAAGAGAGCTGGGAATTGTAACCCTGTGAGGGATCTCCTAAGAATTCTCAGGACCCTTAAAACAGGGTTCTTTAGGAGTAGACCTGACTGTTATAGTGGCATAAGAGTGCTTTAGACACACGGGCCGCATGTGAACTCATAGAAAGCCATCAACTACCTGATCCTATAACCTTGGTAGCTTTCCATTAAGATATTACTTGGGTACAAACAACACAGCTACACACTATAAGCAAGAGTAACACACAAAACTGCCAATATTGTATCTCTACCACAGGGGTTATGTTTTAAAAATTTAAGATTATAGCAAGTTTGCTGTGTTGGTTATTCTTTTTCTTCTTTCATCTTGATTTGCTTTCATTCCACTGAAGAAAAACATTTTCCCAAGCACTGAGATATATTTTTATAGTCTCCTCGGCCATTTCCCCCTTTTTGATCATTCCTGAGTTTTGTTATTTATAACAGCAATGCATTCTTGGAAAGCAAAAGTGAGGCTGAGCTAGGAAATCACAAAGCACATGAAACTGAATCTTTCTCTTCACCTTCTGCTTAACCTTTTAGCTGCGGTTCTCATAAGCATCTGGGATATAAACAAAACCTTGGGATGGGTTCTCATGTTACTATTTTCAAGAGCCAGCTCTCTTTTCACTGAGCTAGCCTGAGTGATCATATCTCAGCTTCATAAACTGAGATAAGAATGAGCCTTTTCCCAGGACACATAGCCTCTTCTCCTGCTTGAATGTGAGCCGCGATAAAGACCTCCACTAGTGTAACTGGTGCATTGCTTCACAATGTCCACACCACAATCAAGGTTTACGCAGAATAAAGTTGAATAGATGTCAAGAACAATTCTTTCCAGGTAAAAATTATGCATAAACGTATAGGCAAGATTCAGACCCTCCAAATGTCCCTATTTTCCAGGATGTCCCTGATTTAGAGAAGCTGTCTTGGTTTCTGATCTGATCTCAGAATGTCCCACTTTTCCTTAGGATGTCCCTATTTTCATTGGAGAAATGTTGGATGGTATGGAGTTATCTAACCCCTGAGCCATCTGAAGGCAATCCTGTATAGGGAAGGGGTGTATATATATATATATATATATATATATATATATATATATATATATATATATAAATATATAATGTTTTATTATGGTTTTGTATATGTTGGAAGCTGATCGCCGAAGAATTGATGCTTTTGAATTATGGTGCTGGAGGAGACTCTTGAGAGTCCCATGGACTGCAAGAAAATCAAACCTATCCATTCTTAAGGAAATCAGCCCTGAGTGCTCACTGGAAGGACAGATCGTGAAGCTGAGGCTCCAATACTTTGGCCACCTCATGAGAAGAGAAGACTCCCTGGAAAAGACCCTGATGTTGGGAAAGATGGAGGGCACAAGGAGAAGGGGATGACAGAGGACAAGATGGTTGGATAGTGTTCTCGAAGCTACCAGCATGAGTTTGACCAAACTGCGGGAGGCAGTGGAGGACAGGAGTGCCTGGCGTGCTCTGGTCCATGGGGTCACAAAGAGTCGGACATGACTAAAAGACTAAACAACAACAACATATGTTGGAAACTGCCCAGAGTGCTGGGGCAACCCAATAAGATAAAATTATCTTTATGGAATGGGATGTCCCTATTTTCATCGGAGAAATGTCAGAGGGTATGCAGGTTTCTGGGTTGTGGCTGGTGGTGGCCCAGAAATATTTGGCTAGCTGAAGTGGAGACCAAATAGCGCTCCCTCCCCCCTGCTTTAAAAAGTCTTCCTGCATCATAGGGACACTGCCTTTCCTGATATCATCTATTTGCTCCTTCCACACCCCAGGGTTGTCTGAAGCAGGTCCTTTCACCTTCATTTGCTCCCATCTGATTCCAACATTCCCAGGGTCTTTGGTAAAGGCTTGTCCCTGGTTGTTTACTAGAACTCAGCTCCTGAGTCTGGACCTGCTGCCACTAACTCATGACCTTGCAGGGGCAACTGCCGAAAAAGGAAGACTTATATCAATCATAGGCTGAGTGCGTTCGAGCTGTTAAGCAAAACATACACGCAAGGACTGGAAAATATTTGCCACAGTAGTTCATGCATTGGTTACTTCAAGACTGGATTACTACAATGTGCCTCACACATGCACACTTGACCACTTTGATCAGCAGAATTGGCATTGCTGCAGGCGCTAAATAATAACTATCCCCCGACCTGGCCACAGTGATGGGCTGCATCAATAGGAGTATAGCATCTAGATCAAGAGAAGTAATAGTGCCACTGTATTCTGCTCTGGTCAGACCTCACCTGGAGTACTGTGTCCAGTTCTGGGCACCACAGTTCAAGAAGGACACTGACAAACTGGAACGTGTCCAGAGGAGGGCAACCAAAATGGTCAAAGGCCTGGAAACGATGCCTTATGAGGAACGGCTAAGGGAGCTGGGCATGTTTAGCCTGGAGAAGAGGAGGTTAAGGGGTGATATGATAGCCATATTCAAATATATAAAAGGATGTCACATAGAGGAGGGAGAAAGGTTGTTTTCTGCTGCTCCAGAGAAGCGGACATGGAGCAATGGTTCCAAACTACAAGAAAGAAGATTCCACCTAAACATTAGGAAGAACTTCCTGACAGTAAGAGCTGTTCGACAGTGGAATTTGCTGCCAAGGAGTGTGGTGGAGTCTCCTTCTTTGGAGGTCTTTAAGCAGAGGCTTGACAACCATATGTCAGGAGTGCTCTGATGGTGTTTCCTGCTTGGCAGGGGGTTGGACTCGATGGCCCTTGTGGTCTCTTCCAACTCTATGATTCTATGATTCTATGATCCATGCGACAGTCACCTCCAGGCTTGACTACTGTAATTCACTCTACGTGGGGCTGCCCTTGAAGCTGCCCCAGAAACTCCAGCAGGTGCAGAATGCTGCAGTGAGGCTCCTCGCGGGGTCTCTGCCATGGGAGCATATTCACCCAGTGCTTTTCCAGCTGCACGGGCTCCCGGTGGAGTACAGGGTCAGATTTAAGGTGCTGGTTTTGACCTTTAAAGCCCTTCATGGCCTAGGACCCTCATACCTACGGGACCATCTCTCCCGGTATGCCCTACCTCAAGGTCCATAAATAGCAACACCCTAGTGGTCCCGGGCCCTAAGGAAGTTAGATTAGCTTCAACCAGAGTCAGGACCTTTTCAACTCTGGCTCCGGCCTAGTGAAACGCTCATGAGACCAGGGCCCTGCAGGATCTGATTTCTTTTTTTTTAATAAATATTTATTGGAGTTTTTAATAAAAGAAATACAGAAATAAGAAACAGCATTACTTTGTTTTTACAAAATTTCATAACATCTTTAGACTTCCTCACATCCCCCGCTCCCACTTACATCATTAATGAGTTTTTATCAAGCAAATTATCATCTTATTTTCAATTTTATAACCACTTATTTAAATACAATATATTAGTTCTCCTACAAATTTTGTTTCTCTTAATCTCTCTTATCGTCAAATTCTAATCCAATTTAGTGATGGCCAATTATTTATAACCAAGCATCCTTCTTAATATTCCACTAAATCACAATATTTCTGTAGATAAATCTTGAATTTCTTCCAATCTTCTTCGATCCTTTCTTCTCCCAGGTCTCGGATTCTGCCAGTCATCTCCGCCAGTTGCATATAGTCCATCAGTTGCATCTGCCATTCTTCCAGTGTGGGTAGATCTTGAGTTTTCCAGTTCTTAGCGAGTAGTATCCTTGCTGCTGTTGTTGCATACATAAAGAATGTTCTATCCTTCTTTAACACCTTCTGGTCGACAATACCCAGAAGAAAGGCCTCTGGTTTCTTAGTGAAGGTATACTTAAACACCTTTTTCAACTCATTGTATATCATTTCCCAGAAGACCTTCACTTTAGGGCAGGTCAACCAGAGGTGAAAGAATGTTCCTTCATTTTCTTTACATTTCCAACATTTGTTATCAGACAAATGGTATATTTTGGCAAGTTTAACTGGGGTCATGTACCATCTGTATATCATTTTCATTACATTTTCCTTCAAAGCATTACATGCAGTAAAGTTCAGCCCAGTGGTCCACAACCTTTCCCAGTCTTCAAACATAATGTTATGCCCAATATCCTGTGCCCATTTTATCATAGCCGACTTAACCATTTCGTCTTGTGTATTCCATTTCAACAGCAAGTTATACATTCTTGAAAGTACCTTAGTCTTAGGTTCTAACAATTCTGTTTCCAACTTCGATTTCTCCACCTGGAACCCTAACTTTTTATCACTTTTTAAAATTTCTTTAATCTGAGCGTAGTGTAACCAGTCTCGCACTTTATCCTTCATTTTCTCCATACTCTGCAATTTCCAATTATCTCCGTCTTTTTCTAGCAGTTCCCAATATTTTGGCCAGTAGGCTTCCATATTGGGTCTTTTTCGGGCCTTAGCTTCCAAAGGTGAGAGCCACCTTGGAGTTTTATTTTCCAATAAGTCTTTATATTTTGTCCAGACATTAAACACTGCTTTTCTGACAATATGGTTCTTAAAGGCCTTATTGATCTTAACCTTATCATACCACAAGTATGCATGCCAACCAAAAGCATTGTTATAACCTTCCAGATCCAACACGTCAGTGTCTTCGAGAAGTAGCCAGTCTTTTAGCCAGCAGAAAGCTGCAGCTTCATAGTACAACCTTAAGTCTGGCAGGGCAAAGCCCCCTCTTTCTTTCGCATCTGTTAATATCTTAAACTTAATTCTGGGCTTTTTGCCCTGCCAGACAAATTTGGAAATATCTCTCTGCCACCTCCGGAAACACTCCGTTTTGTCCACAATTTGCAATGTTTGGAACAGAAACAACATTCTTGGCAATACATTCATCTTAATGGCAGCAATTCGGCCCAACAAAGAAAGCTTCAATTTTGCCCAGCTATCCAAGTCTCTCTTAATTTCAGACCAACATTTTTCATAATTATCCTTAAATAGACTCAGATTTTTTGCTGTTATGTTAACCCCTAGGTACTTTACCTTTTTCACCAATGATAATTCTGTTTCTCTCTGAAACCGTTCTGACTCTGTGTCTGTCAGGATCTAATTTCTTTCCACAGGGCCTGTAAGACAGAGTTGTTCCGCCTGGCCTTTGGCTTGGAGCCAATTTGATTCCCTACCCCTCTTTCTTTTCTTTTTCCTTTCTCCTCCTGTGATGAGGCTGCATTTTAATATTTTAATGTTTCAATATTTTAATATTGTATTTTCATCTTGTTTTTAAGTTGTATTCATTAAACTTGTTTTTATTATTGCTTGTTAGCCGCCCTGAGCCCGGCCTTGGCTGGGGAGGGCGGGGTATAAATTATTATTATTATTATTAATTATTATTATTATTATTATTATTATTATTATTATTATTATTATCATCATCTGTAAGAACCCATTTTTTGGTGTGGCAGCACCTGTCCTTTGGAACTCCCTGCCAATTGAGATAAAGCAGTCACCTTCACCGCCCTCTTTTTGGTGCCTGCTAAAACTTATTCCCGCTTAGAAAAGCCTGCCCAGATGCTTAGGAAAGTGAGGTAATGTTAAACTGCTTTAGTAATTCAACTCATGTATGTTGTAAAGCAGGGTTGAGAATTTTTCTTGATTTTATTGTTTTGTCTTTTTGTAAACTGCTTTGAGGTTTGTTTGTTTTTACAATCAAGCGGTGTATAAATTGTATGGCAAATAAGAGGCACCTATTGTCCCTCATGCAATCCTAGGCTGGATCTAGACACATCAAAGAAGTGTTTCAGTTAAACACGTTGTAAACTCGTACAGGGAAATCCTGTAGGGAAAGACGGGACTCAATAGCGCCATCTAGTGACACGGTTCTATATTGCATATGCAACGCATATAAAACACTTTATTTACCAGTCTAGCGGAGTCCCTAGCCATGTCAACTCGAAAATAAGTCCAACTGAATTCAATGGGACTTATCCCAAGGTACATGTGTGTATAGAATAGCAGTCTCCGACATATTCACCATGGAAAAAGTACCATTAAATTCAGTAGATCTTGCTTCGGAGTCGACATGGCTAGGACTGCATTGCTATGGAACTGAAGAAAAGGGGATTTTATTATTAAGAAGAAGAAGCAGAAGATGCTATAAATAGGAAATTATAGCCAGTCTTATGAAAGCCCTAACTATCCAGCTGTGTTTATTTGTTCCTGAATGATACCATCAAGCATATTATCATGCCAGCAAAGTTTTTGTTACACTATTTAGGAGCTGAGACATAAAATAAATAAATATTACCCATAGATCCGTTTCCAATCATCTGCTTTGTAGGTCTATTTCATTCCACTTTATCTTATTTTTAAAATCTACAGCCATGCCAGATTGGGCAAATCTAATCCTAATTTGAAAAAATCTTGCAAAGTCATGTTAGGTCCTTTTGCTAGAAGCTCTGGTCATTTTGTAAAAAATCGGGACCAGCTCTTGGCTTCCTGCATGAATGTTTAATAGGCCAATAAACAGGAAGATGTATTCCTGTCACATAAACAAATTGATTCAGATGCAAAATAATTGGGTTTCTGGCAGATACATCTGGCCTCAAGGTATCAGGAATGCATTAGATCTGTGTTGTTTTCCTGCAGAAAATAAAGGAAACAGCACTTGTCTCCACCCAAGAGAGACCAAAACATATTTTTACTTTGCTAAAAGAAACACACTGGGTAACGAAGCTCACAAAACATTAGATTGGCTCCATTAGAGACATTATTAATGGCAGGCAGCACAATTCCACCCATCCACCTCGTTCCAACACAATTTTCCAGCACAATTTTAGAAGTTACTGGTTTATCACTAGCTAAATGACCTTAATGGCTGCTGGCTACTGGCTGCTGACATTTGTGACGCTGGTCACATAGGTAATGGTAAAGGGACCCCTGACCATTAGGTCCAGTCATGACCCACACTGGGGTTGCAGCACTTATCTTGCTTTATTGGCCAAGGGAGCCGGCGTACAGCTTCCTGGTCATGTGGCCAGCATGACTAAGCCGCTTCTGGCAAACCAGAGCAGCGCACGGAAACGCTGTTTACCTTCCCGCCAGAGCGGTACCTATTTATCTACTTGCACTTTGACGTGCTTTCAAACTGCTAGGTTAGCAGGAGCAGCGACCGAGCAATGGGAGCTCACCCTGTTGCAGGGATTCGAACCACCAACCTTCTGATCGGCAAGTCCTAGGCTCTGTGGTTTAACCCACAGCGCCACCTGCGTCCCTCTGGTAATCATAGCTGAATACTTACTAGGGTGACAGGTGTGGAAGGTGGGCATCACTGAGGATAGCCTTGTTGACTCCCTCTCTCCTTACCTCCTTCAACACTGGGTTGAAGGACACTGGGTCATTTGCCCAACTTCTCCAGCCCATTGTCGGCACCTTGCATCTTATTCTTCCCTACTTCTGCTGCATCCGCAAGGCCACTGTTAAATTGGAATCTAAGGACACATTGCCACAAGAAAGATGGAGCCAGTTTGTTTTCTCCTCCTCTGGAGGGTAGGATTCGAACCAACGGCTTCAACTTACAAGACAGGAGATTACAACCAAACATCTGGAAGAGCTTTAGGACAGTAAGAGTTGTTTGACAGTGAAACAGTCTCCCTCGGGAGGTGGTGGACTTCTTCTTCCTTGGAGGTTTTTAAGCAGAGGTTGGGTGGCCATCTGCCATGGATGCTTTAGCTGAGATTCCTGCATTGCAGCAGGTTGGACTAGATGACCCTTAGGGTCCCTTCCAACTCTACAGTTCTATGACTGTATGCCACCCAGAGGAAACCATTCAGACTATACATCTGCATGATGCCACCTGTCGTAAAGGTAAAGGGACCCCTGACCATTAGGTCCAGTCGTGACCGACTCTGGGGTTGCGGCGCTTATCTCGCTTTATTGGCCAAGGGAGCCAGGTCATGTGGCCAGCATGACTAAGCCGCTTCTGGAGAACCAGAGCAGCGCACGGAAACACTGTTTACCTTCCCGCCAGAGCGGTACCTATTTATCTACTTGCACTTTGACATGCTTTCGAACTGCTAGGTTGGCAGGAGCAGGGACCGAGCAACGGGAGCTCACCCCGTTGCAGGGATTCAAACCGCCGACCTTCCTATCGGCAAGTCCTAGGCTCTGTGGTTTAACCCACAGCACCACCCAACACCCACTGTTTATTCACCGCTGTCCTATATTTTTGTAGAAAAGCCCAGGAGGATAGCCTGCTGAA
The DNA here is from genome assembly GCF_964234715.1 of Podarcis melisellensis. Classification (NCBI taxonomy): domain Eukaryota; kingdom Metazoa; phylum Chordata; class Lepidosauria; order Squamata; family Lacertidae; genus Podarcis; species Podarcis melisellensis. The sequence goes on from NC_138537.1 coordinate 15,551,396, forward strand.
ATGCAGTGGGCATGAATAAAAACTGCATTACTCTCCAGCCTCTTTGCGATGGTTTCTCCTTTGTTATCTTCCCCCGCCGAGATGCTTCCTGCTTTTCCTGTGTGTGTGTGTGTGTGTGTGGTTTTGTGCACAAATGAGCCTCTCTGGATAACCAAGGCACAGGAAATTCTGCTAATGTTCCATATGAAAATTATAACGGGAGCTCGAGTTACCTTGGCATACTAATGAGATAGCCGATCAGTTACCGCTATGCATGCCCTCCAACATTTCTCCGATGGAAATAGGAAAAGCAGGACATTTTGGGATCAAATCAGAAACTGGGATGGCTTCTGCAAATCTGGGACTGTCCCTGGAATATAGGGACACTTGGCGGGTTCTCATTATGCACATCAAACACAAACCTTGCCTGCCTGCCTGCCTGTGGGCTAAAGTTAGCCACCAGCTTTGTTATGGTTTTTCAAGTCAAAGCCTGGAATAGAATACCTGTCTTCATCAAGGCATCTGTTTCATCAATCTTTCAGGCATGTACTTATTCTCTGGTCTCTTGTGTGTGCAGCTTGCATGCATTATTAATCAGCTTTGAATAATTACTTTATATGCAAGTCAATGGTTGAGGGGTCGGCCGGCGGGGAAGGGGGAGAGGAATTCGAATTGGTTCCTCCCCCACCTCATTCTTCCTTGTTCCTGGTCTACATGGTAGAAATAAAAGTCTCAGATATCCCCTTGAAAGATTTCATTATTCAAGTGCATATGAAAGTGTGTGAAATATAGAGGGCATTCAATAAAGAGAGCACTTAATATCCTCAGCCTGCTCCGGCTTGTGCCGTTTAGCACATTCACTGGACTTAGTGGGGGAAACTGGGGCAATGTGAAAATGACCGTCGTTTGAATCATCTTCTCAAGATGCCAGGCTAGTTGCAATCTCAGAAGGACAGATAGGGGAGAAATTTGATTCAGTGTTCATTCAAAGGCAAACTTCCCAGTTTCCAAAACAATATGAGAAATGCAACCCAGCGATCTGTCAACATTTTTGCTTCACCAGATTTTGCAGCAGCAGTACTCCAGCCGAGTAATGTGTACAAAATGCATAAATTAGAGTGAAAACGTACATAAAAATGCATTGTATTGGGGAAATTTGCTTTGCAATAATGCATACATTGGGCAGAATTGCATACAAAAATGTGCCTCTTAGGAGAAATTGATCTGGATACTATCCTTCTGTTGATGCAGCCTAGAATACCATTAGCGCTTTTTTTGCTGCTGCATCCCACTGTTGACTCATGTTAAGCTTGTGGTCTACTAAGACCCCTGGATCCTTTTCACATGTACTGCTAGTAAGCTCATGGGGTTTAAATAACTTGATCAGTACTGGGGTGGAGAAATTAAATTTTAACGCAAGCCTACCTAATTCACACTTCTCAATATAATATGAAAATATATATACAAAAATCCATATGCAGGGGAAACCACTTATAAAAATAAGCAAAATCACACACAGAAATTTATATATTAGGGGAAATGCTCCGCAAAATGCAGATGAATTTTCACGAGGACTTTTTCAAAAAAAATCACAAACTGATGTATGAATTGAATTGGAAAAATGTGAAATGGAAGTAGACCAATTTCTCCATCCATTGACCGTGTATGTGTGTGCGTGCGCACGTGCCATTTGTTGCTCTGTAAATGAAGAGGCTGGGTCTGCTCATGGTAGCTTTGAATCATTCATATTCTTTACAGCATGCTAGAAGTTCTGACAGCATAACAACCAAGCGGCAGTATACACTTTAGGAATTGACTGTGAAATCAAACAGAAGGCCGGGGTGGGGGGTGGGAGGAACCAATGAATGCTCCTAGAACAGAATGGAATTGGCTAGAAATTGTATCCTTCCTACCTGCTTATCATACTCCAGAATGAAAGAGCAGAGGTGGGCATACACATTTCAATTACAGGGTATTATTGACCGCTGGGGTTAGTGTTGTTCCCATTGATCTAAGTGATGTTAATAACAGTCTGTCTCGCTATCAGAACAGAGGAGGAGGCACGGACCTGAACCAGCAACAAGTCTGCAGCTATAAACGCCAGGAGGGACTGGTTAGAAAATATGGGTTTTATTGGTGCTTTCAGTAATTCGTTTTATTTGTTTTGTTAATCAATTATTTCCCATAAAACACCCTGAAACGATTCAATGAAAACATCAACAATGAAAATATAAATGAAAGCAATTTCAAGTCCAATATGGAAACAGATTTTGTGTGTGTGTGTGTGTGTGTGTGTGTGTCTGTGTGTCTGTGTGTCTGTGTGTGTGTGTGTGTGTCTGTGTGTGTGTGTGTGTCTGTGTGTGTGTGTGTGTGTCTGTGTCTGTGTCTGTGTGTCTGTGTGTGTGTGTGTGTGTCTGTCTGTGTGTGTGTGTGTGTGTGTCTGTGTGTCTGTGTGTGTGTCTGTGTGTGTGTCTGTGTGTGTGTCTGTGTGTGTGTGTGTGTCTGTGTGTGTGTGTGTGTGTGTGTGTGTGTCTGTGTGTCTGTGTGTCTGTGTCTGTGTGTCTGTGTGTAGGCTTGTTTGAAAAGGAAGGTCTTTAATAGATAGCAAAAATATAATAGAATTGGAGAGATGGAAGGAGCCCTGAGGATCATCTATATCCAACCCCCTGCAGTACAAGAATATGCAGTTGCCCCATACAGGAATCAAACCTGCAATGTTGGCATTATCAGCACCACACTCTACCCAAGTGAGCTCTCCAGGCTGATGGAATTCACTCTTTCCTGATATCTAACAGGAGGACTTCCTAAAAGCCTGCTACACAAAAGGCCTGATTCCTGCATCATATGGAAAGGACCTCCTGACCATAAGGTGGTCTGCACAGGAGGCTCCCACCTGCAGTGCCCAGTGTTCAGTTAAGTATTTAAGCAGTGAGATGAGCTGCTGGGTTTCCTGGTCCCAAGCTGTATAGGACGGGTGGTGCTGTGGGTTAAACCACAGAGCCTAGGACTTGCCGATCAGAAGGTCGGAGGTTTGAATCCCCGTGACGGGGTGAGCTCCCATTGCTCGGTTCCTGCTCTTTTTTTTTTTTTTAATATAATTTTTATTGAATTTTCAAATTTTAATACAAAGCAAAAAAGAAAGAAGAAAGAAAGGAAAAAGAAGAAAAAGAAAAGAAAAAAAAAGAAAAATAAACACAAATAGATTCTTTCATAACCCTCTTTCATTGACTTCCCCCCACCCCCACCCATGCATCCCAATTTTCAAACTTAATTCAGCAAGTTCTTGTTTCATTTCTTAAACCTCTTCTTATTATATTTAAACTTAATTCCCTTTATTAGGCCCAACTTATTTATCCCATTTTCTTATATACCTTAAATTCTTTTTCTAAGATCGATCGAGGTTCTTATACCATAAATTTCCCCATTTTCATATTAAAATATAAATCAAAATTATAAAACCCAAAAGTCATAAACTAGTTTTAAAACTTTCTATTTTCCCCCTCCCTCCTTGTCCGGATGTCTGTCCCTTCCTAGATATCTGCCCTCTTATAAAACTCCTAGCCCGGATTCCTCACATCTGAGGCCTCTAACACCATTTGAGTCTCTCTCTGCCTGTTTTGTTGATAATCCTTCTTATTGATCTTCAAGTCTCGAGGGATGTCTAATGCAGTCTCTTCGCCTTCTCTCCAATCAATCCTAGTTGAAAAGACTTGCTGCAGGGGTTCTGCCAGATGTTCCCTTAAATCACGTTCACCAATGCCAGAAAAGAGGAGGAAGTCCCAGTTATATTTCTTCATTATTTCAGCTTCCCATCTATAGTGTCCAAAAACTTCCTCCTTTACTTTTCTCTTTTCAAAATCCATAATCCAATAAACTTCTCTGTCCCCTTGCTGCATGAAGTCCTGTTCCTGTACTTTTTGCCCTCCAGACTCCTTGTCCTCCAACTTCAAAGAAACTTTTTCCAATTCAGCTGCAGAATCTTTCAAGGTCAAATCCTCAGTTCCATCAGCAGAGTTGCTTGTTTTTGAAATCAAAGCCGTAAGCTGTTTGTCCATAGCTATCTCTTGCTCTTGTAGAATTCCCACGAGAAAAAGGGTTCTCTCTATTTCCGCTTGTAATTTTCCTTCTGCAGCCATTGTAATGTCTCTGGTTTCCCCTAGGCGGATTGCCATTTTTTTCCCTTTACCAACAGTCTATTACTTTGTTATTACTTGTTGTTACTTAATTTCCAGCCACTTCTGGTTAAATGTAACACCTTTGGATCAGAGAGATATAAAGATACAGTTCTTGTCTTGATTCCGCTGTTTGGCAGCTCAGATGACAGCTGTCAAACTCCCTTTCTTTCAGGCTAGGCTAATGCGGAACACTCCCGGATCCCGGGTGGGGGTTCCCAAAAATTTTCCCATATACACCTCTTCCTCCAGCACAACTTAAAAAGACAAAAAAAAGCTTGTTTTCACAAATCGATGGAATCTTTTATCAGTCCCAAAAGACAAAAAGAAGATCTTTTTAATCCGATCTTAGGCTTTCGCTCCTTGCTTCAGATCGTGCATGCAGGGGGGGGGGTGCGGACTTCCTTTTGACACAGCCCCCCCGTTCGCCAAATTAAAGAAGTTAATTTCTTTTAAAATCCAAATTTCGTTTTACTCACAAGGGTGTTTGTTTCAGTCCAAATGTCAGGAAGAAAGTTGACGCTCTCCGGCAATGGCTTGCGGCTTCGCTCCACCGAGGTAGCGGTCTACTCTCAGCACCGCGCCGCTCCTCAGACCTTCTCCGCAGCCTTTAAAAAGGCTCTTCGACTGTCAAGGAGGGCGCTTAAGGTGCCCACCGAGTCACCAGGTCCACAGGTATCAGCACCTGTGGTTTCTAAGGGCCCCCGCGTCGCCGGCGCGGCAAGACCCGTCCTCGATGGAGCCGATTCCCTCCGGAGCTCGGAGGGAATCCGCCATTAAACCGATCGCGTCAACCCGGAAGTCGGTTCCTGCTCCTACCAGTTCGAAAGCACATCAAAGTGCAAGTAGATAAATAGGTACCGCTCCGGCGGGAAGGTAAACGGCGTTTCCGTGTGCTGCTCTGGTTCGCCAGAAGCGGCTTAGTCATGCTGGCCACATGACCCGGAAGCTGTACGCCGGCTCCCTTGGCCAATAAAGCAAGATGAGCACCACAACCCCAGAGTCGGCCACGACTGGACCTAATGGTCAGGGGTCCCTTTACCTTTACCGACACCTGGAGCACATTTCCATGTTAGCATTTCATTGGAATAGTACATTATTGTAGTAAACAGCCCTGCTGTTGGGCAGAATGGGGCAACTGCCTCACATAGCCAGCACTGGATGTCAGTGGCTATTAACTTGCTCTTCCACCCATCTTGGACTGCAGTGTACTTCTTTGCATTCTGGCAGCCTCCAGCATTCCCTCTACCAAACCTAATTCTAGACAAGGGAGAAAGCCAACCCTGTGGTTTTATTTACCTGAATGGTGGTAACACTGTTACCAAACCTCTTTACCTGCCTCTTTACATGCTGTCCGAATCCAAGCCGTGTTTTCCTGTACCTCTCCCTCTAAACATGTAGCCTGGCCCTTATGGCTTAGCACATAGGTGAGGCACATCTTTTGGGCTAGGCAAATCATGGAAACAACTCCTAATTTGATTTGAAGAGGGTTTTTTAGGGTTCAAGGTGTGGTGGGGGGGAGGGTTGGAACTTGAGTCCAACAGCATCTGGAGAGCCACATATTCCCCAGCCATGGCCTAGGAAAGGGTTTCCCAAACTTGGATCTCCAGCTGTTTTTGGACTACAATTCCCACCATCCCTGACCGCTGGTCCTGCTAGCTAAGGTTGATGGGAGTAGTAGTCCAAAAACAGCTGGAGACCCAAGTTTGGGAAACCCTGGCCTAGTAGATGAGCAGTTGATGCTTGCCACTGCCAGGAAGGGCAGGGCAAGCAAGAATAATGGTGCCATGCCAATTCCACAAAGGCTAGACCGATTTAGCACCCCAAAACTCTTCCTGTGGATTTAGAGAGAAAGAAAGAGATATACATATCTTGCCCACTTCTCTAACAGAGAAGGGACTCTTTGGACAAAGAGAGGAACTCTTAAAGGGACAAACCTTTAAGGGCTTGGATATTCCTTCGCAAGAGCTCAACCATTTTCTTGTTTTGACACCAGCTTATAATGGATTACTTTTCCTTCAGCCACATTTCCTTATGGTTACATGCATTTCCTGTGTCTCTGTCCAGGGGTTTGCTATGCTGAGTTTGGTGTGCGAGTTCCAAAAACCACTGGCTCCGCCTACACTTACAGCTACGTCACGGTGGGAGAGTTTGTGGCATTTTTCATCGGATGGAACCTAATCCTGGAGTATCTGATTGGCACAGCAGCAGGCGCCAGTGCTCTAAGCAGCATGTTCGACTCCCTGGCCAATCACACCATCAGTCGCTGGATGATTGACACCGTTGGGACTTTGAATGGGCTGGGTAAGGATTATCCAGGATTGTGACTCTTGTCTTTGCCTGTTCGTGTAAGTTAGGCTCCAAGAGGCCATGGTATTCTGAATGGAAACCACAGCATACCAAGATGGTTTGAAATTGAAATATTGTGTGCATTGATTCAACATTTCCAGTCCCCAAGCTTAGGAAAATGTGCATCTAAGTTTTAAAAGCTTTCCAGCTGCCACAGAAAGACTTAGTGGCAACTCACTTAAAAGGTTTGGTCCTTCCCAGAGTCCCAGCAAGGCCAGGCCATATTCAAGAGGCCAGTCACACACCACAGCTAAAATACATCTGGTCCTGGGTCCAACAGGGGAATGGTGAGTGACTGGGTAGCAGGGTCAGGACCCTGGGGGACCTTACTTGGGGGACCTTACCCTAGGGCCCTTGACCAACTGCTGCCATTGGCCTTTTTATAAGCAGAGCAGGGACCACCATACTGAAACCCACCTTTTAGACATTTCCAACACTTGTGTTTAAGGCGCTTTTTAAATTTCAGCACTATTGTGCATTTGCTTTTTAAGAGCATTAAAAAGTAAACAAGAGGGGGGGGACACCATGGAGATAAATGCAGGGTTATAAAGATGGCTTCCTTTCAAGAGATGGGAATCAAAAAAATTATTTGCACTAAAAAAACACACCCCACCCTTATCTTTAAGCACTATGAATTTTTTTGTTTCATTTTCATTAAATATATACCGTACGCAAAACAAAATTGCAGATTAACACCAAAAGGTAATAGTGAAGATGCACATAGATGTCCATGTGTGACAATGTGCTCAGCTGCCCAATATGCCATAAGAAATAGAACAGGTGGTGCTCAAGTTTCCTACAGTTCTGGAGACGGTTCTGCTCTTCCATTGTTTGGGGAACAAGTCAGATTTTCTGTGCTCTGTAAAGAAAACAGAAAAGAACTGCAGAGAAGACACAGGAACAAAACCATTTGATGGCAATGCCATGCCAATGCTCCTATAAGAAAGAGTTGACATAGCATGTCTGCTGTGCCGTGAATACTAAGTGCAGAAGGATTTCTGAAACCGACACATTCCCCCAGAAGATTGTTTATTTGCCTTTCCTTTGTTTCTGCTATATTTCCAAAGTTCCATATATACCTATGTTTTCTTCTCATAGGTAAAGGAGAAGAATCTTACCCAGATTTGCTGGCTTTGCTCATTGCTGTCATTGTAACGATCATTGTCGCTTTGGGAGTGAAGAACTCTGTGGGATTTAACAACGTCCTCAACGTGATTAACTTGGTGGTGTGGCTCTTCATCATGATTGCTGGACTCTTCTATGTCAATGGAGAATATTGGGCTGAAGGGCAGTTCCTGCCATTTGGATGGTCGGGGGTGAGTGATTTAGATAAAGAATTTGGCCATTATCAAATGATGTGTTTAAAGGTATCATGTTACATGGATCTCCATTTTTATTATGGGCAAAGAGAAATCCACAGCAGGCACGCCTTTCATATAAGGATCCTGGGTTGTATCCAATGCTGTACAAGTGGCTCAAGCAATGGGATTTCTCTTCCCTCCCCTCTCCCCATGCATCCCTTCTGGAGCAGATATTCAGGTCTGGAGGGGACTGCAGAAGAGATTAGTGGTGGGAGTTCTGCTGAGGAAATCTCCTTCAGTGGTGAATCTGCAGCACTGGATACAACCTCCTCTTGTCTACTTGGCCTGACTCCTCATGTCATCTCAATAATGACTACTCAACAATAACATAACTAATAGCTCTCTTTATCTTGTGCGACTGCAAATTCCATCATCCTTGGCCCCATGACTGGGACCGATGGGAATTGAAGTCCAAGCACATGTGGAAGCCCACAGCTTCCCTAAGGTAAAGGTAAAGGTACCCCTGCCCATACAGGCCAGTCTTGCCAGACTCTGGGGTTGTACGCCCATCTCACTCAAGAGGCCAGGGGCCAGCGCTGTCCGAAGACACTTCCGGGTCACGTGGCCAGCGTGACATCGCTGCTCTGGCAAGCCAGAGCTGCACACGGAAACACCGTTTACCTTCCCGCTAGAAAGCGGTCCCTATTTATCTACTTGCACCCGAGGGTGCTTTCGAACTGCTAGGTTGGCAGGCGCTGGGACCGAACGACGGGAGCGCACCCCGCCGCGGGGATTCGAACCGCCGACCTTTCGATCGGCAAGCCCTAGGCGCTGAGGCTTTAACCCACAACGCCACCCGCGTCCACAGCTTCCCTAAAAAGAAGTAAAAATACAAGCATCAGGAAAGGAGGGGTGGGAAGTCAAAAATAAATTTATGTTAAATTTTGGTTGTGTGTATGACAATAAATGTTTTAGAATATTTTTGGAGATTTAATAAAAATGATATATATAATAAGATACCCACAGTTCCCCCACCTCTCCTGTACCAAACCATGATGTAAATCTCCAATTTCCACTTCCAAGACAGATTTCTGGATGTCTCCCTTAAGATTTCCTTGAACCTCCATTGAACCTCCATTGGTACCTTGAACTTAGATACCTAAGAACATGAGACTGATGGAGTGGTCCTTCTAGTTCAGCATCCTGTTGTCACAGTAGCCAACCAGATGCCTGTGAGAAGTTCACAAGTAGGGCATGAGTGTGACAGCCTTCTGCTCACCTGCGGTGTCAGAGGTAGAGGTAGAACTTAGCCATTGTGGCTTGTAGCCCATTGCTTAATCAACATTCCTTTCTTTTATTAGTCAATTTGAAATAAATACCACCCCCAAAGTATGTTCCAGATTTTCCTTCAAGTTCAAAACAAAACAAAACACCACTTCACTCTCCAGCTGGCAAAATTAAAGGTGGCTAAAACAGAATTGCTCAACCGAGTGAAATTAACAATGCATAAACACAATTATCGCGCTCTCTGGAGAGCTGATGACTTAAAGGCTAATTACAATTGATCCCATAAGCAGAGTATAATAAAACGCACAGCATCAACAGGCAGGTAAATGGTTTGCTGAGAACAAAAAATGATATGGGTGAAAAACATGATGTCAGTGGGTGCAATCTAAAAGGAAGTATATATGCCTATGGCTACAAGGTTGTGCACACTTTTCTGGGATTATGCCCTATTAATCGGACATGGTGGGACTGACGTCCCTAAACATGGCCAGGATTGCACTGCATGGCTGTAATCTTATGCATGCTTGCTTGAGCATTAACACTACTAAACTCAGTGGGACTTATTTCTGAAGCTTAGGATCAGGCTATGCACACCATTATAAGCCATGGGACGACAACCCCCTTTGCTTTCAACTGTATCTAAACAGGCACCAGTGTGTGTTAAAGTGGGTCTGAAATAAATAGTCTCCCCCAACCTGGTACCTTCCAACACAGCTGACTGGGACTCATGGGCATTGTAGTTCAAAACACCTGGAAGGCAGCAGATTGGGGAAGTCTGAAGTAGACTAGGATGCACTGATATGTGCTTTGGTTGCTTCTCAGTACTGTATAGCAATGGGCCTAAGTCATTAGGTGCTTTATACGCACTTCCTAGTGCTGCCCAATTAGTGCTTGTTACGAATGTGTCAGCTTAAAACTCAGCTGGGAATTCAAACAGATTTGGATTTCCTGCCTTGCAGAGGCATGTTCTTCTCCAAGGAGGAGCAGAGACTGCAGGTATTCTGGCCTGGCCCCCAAGCTAGTGAGTTGGATTTATGCTGCTTGCCTCTTGAATGTCTGGCCCAGAAAATGCAGCAGCAAAGAGGAAAGATGTGGTGGCTTTCAGTTTTAAAACTAACTTTGCTAGATTATTTTTAAAGAGATGGAAGGACTCTTCCATAGAGCCTAAAGTGGGATTTCCTGGTTACTGGCCATTCTGGCTGATGGGAGTTGAAGTCTGGAGTGCCACCAGTTAACCATCCCTGGCATTTGGAGAGACTATGTTTCTTTCAAATGATCATTTAATTTGTTGCATGCAAGGCCATCTGTCCCTGTGCTGTCCCAATCTCTGCAACTTCTTCCCATTGTTCCCCTTGTTTAGTGCAAGGGTAGCAAGCGTGATAAGGTATGCGGGTGGCACTGTGGGTTAAACCACAGAGCCTAGGACTTGCTGATCAGAAGGTCGGCGGTTCGAATCCCCACGACAGTCCCTCAGTCCCTGCTCCTGCCAACCTAGCAGTTTGAAAGCATGTCAAAGTGCAAGTAGATAAATAGGTACCGCTCTGGCGGGAAAGTAAACGGCGTTTCCGTGCGCTGCTCTGGTTCACCAGAAGCAGCTTAGTCATGCTGGCCACATGACCTGGAAGCTGTACGCCGGCTCCCTCGGCCAGTAAAGCGAGATGAGCGCTGCAACCCCAGATTCGGTCATGACTGGACCTAATGGTCAGGGGTCCCTTTACCTTTACCTAGCAAGCGTGGTGCTCCCCAGATGTTTTTGGACTCCAGATCCCATGAGTCTGGACCATTGGCCACTCTAGCTGAGGCTAATGGGATTTGGAGTCCAACACCATCTGGAATGCACTGCATTGGTTGCCCCTGGGCTAACCTATTCCCTTCTATTTTCTCTTTCTTTGCTACCTACTTGAATTGCCAGTCAGGGCTCTGCCTACCTTGAGGCAGGATGAGGCAGCCACCTCAGGCAGCTGATTTGGGGTGTCATAAAAGTAGGGTGGTCACATGCAAAAGAATATGGACTCCTGCACCATTAATAGCTGTAAAGAAGTGTGCAGGTTGTCATTAGGAATGTAAGAAGGCATTGTTAGTTCCAGATAAATGGATATGATTTGGAAGCCACGATCAGTCTAACTTGAGTCTATTGCTTGTGCAGGTGCTACAAGGTGCAGCCACCTGCTTCTACGCCTTCATTGGATTTGACATCATTGCCACCACTGGAGAAGAAGCAAAGAGTCCCAACACTTCCATCCCTTATGCCATCACTGCTTCACTTGTCACGTGCCTGACCGCCTATGTGTCCGTAAGTAAGCTCTCCGTACAATTCTATGTTTTGCAGGAAGGTGTAACGTGGTGGCTGAGAATGTAAGGTGCAAGCTGAGGAATGTCTGAACTATGTGGCAATACAAAAGTGTTTGTTTGAGCTTAAAAGGGGGGGGAGAGAAACCTTGGCAAACCATGCCTCCCCCTCCTCCATTCAACAGATCACCTGTGCCACCTGCTCTGCTTGCTTCCTCATTTGCCGAGCATCGTTGTCACGCTGGGGTTGGCATGGCCGCCTATTGATGGCCTCGCGAACCTTGGTGTGAAGACAACCTTTCATTTTTATGTATATAGGAAGACAAGCTTCTGATCCAGGCTCATGGTTGCTTGTCCATGTGGACTGCAGAATTGGTTGTACCATTAGGGAGAGAGAGGCAGCTGCCTCCACCAGTAGATGCTAGAGGACAGAGCTACCGTATTTGGGCCACACGGTCTGCCCTGTACACACACACACTCAGGTGACCCTCAGGTGCAGTGGATGATGCTGCCCCATTGCCAGAGTCAAGGTAAAATTCACCTGCCGATCTGGTACATGGAATGCAGTGGGTGGGGGCATCTTTTCCTTCATCTCCAGCAACAAAATGTATTGGGCGAACCCTGCTGATGGGTTTGCGGTTGGTTATCTTTTCTGTGCCCATTCTTCATTCACATTCTCTCTCGCTCTTACACACACACACAATTTATGCACAATGTGCATACTACTCACACCCCCGGATCACATAGCACTCCCACGCATGCCAGCCACACACTCAGCCTAACAGTTAACTACTGTTGTCATAGTGCTGCTTCCTGGCTCCTCTGCAACCTTCCATAAGAGCTCCCTCTATCCCTTTTACAAACTTCTGAACTAATGGAATATTCATAAACATTCCATGAGATCTCAGCAGCTTCTTTTAATCAAATGAAGCTGGAGCTCTGCATTTGTGAACGGAATGTACGATTGCTTTGGGTTTTGGTTTTCTTTTCATAACGTCCAGAAAAATAGGATGCTGCCTCTTTCTCCTGTACTGCTGGTATGTGTGTGTACACATACGTTTGTGTGTGTGTGTGTGTGTGTGTGTGTGTGATTATATTGCTGTTTTATCTATTCTATTTTTATGATTCAATTTTTCAACTGGCCCTGGGATCAATTAGTGAAGGGTGGTAGTAAACAAAAGGAGTGAGTTGCCCAGAGAACTACAATGGGGCACCCAAAATAAATAAAAAAGCAAACCCCGTTCCACTTCTAACCGTACATCACCTTCACTCTTCCCACTCAACAGGTGAGCATAATCTTGACTCTGATGGTGCCATACACTGACATTGATACCGAATCGCCCCTGATGGAGATGTTTGCAGCCCACCGATTCTACACTGCCAAGTTCATTGTTGCCATCGGGTCTGTGGCTGGGTTGACGGTGAGCTTGCTGGGCTCCCTCTTCCCTATGCCCCGGATCATTTATGCTATGGCTGGCGATGGGCTTCTCTTCAGGTAAGTCCCATGTCATCAGAGGCAGTTGGGGAAGGGGCCTTGGAAGATCTTGCTAGGGCTAGCCAGAAGTTGTTGGGCTCCATTAGCCATCAACCCTCCAGCCAGCATGGCCAATAGCCAGGGGTGGTAAGACTCCAACAACAGCTTGAAGGCAGCACAGTGGCTGCCTCTGTTATACCAGGTGATTCAGACTCCCATCAGCTAGTCAGCATTGACAGTAATTAATGATGGGGATTTTAGTCTATCTACACGCACTCTATATAGCACATCCCTCGCATTCGGTCCAGAATCTGCAGTTAGTGCAGAATGCTACAACACGATTGCTGACAGGAGTGAGGCCTTGTCAGCATACAACACCTAGCCTCAGAGATCTGCACTGATTACCAGTTTGCTACCTGACTGAGTTCAAGATGTTACTACTAGCATATCATCCTCATTTAATGTGTATGCTGCCTTTTTCATAGTTAAAACCATGCTCAAGGTGGCTTAGGACATGAAAAGATTTACATAATTACAAGCAGAAATACAACACACCAAAAAGTAAACAACCATAACGTAACAATTTCCACATAGTAAAGGTAAAGGGACCCCTGACCATTAGGTCCAGTTGTGACCGACTCTGGGGTTGCGGTGTTCATCTCGCTTTATTGGCCGAGGGAGCCGGCATACAGCTTCCAGGTCATGTGGCCAGCATGACTAAGCCACTTCTAGCGAACCAGAGCAGCGCACGGAAACGCCGTTTACCTTCCCGCTGGAGTGGTACCTATTTATCTACTTGCACTTTGACGTGCTTTCGAACTGCTAGATGGGTAGGAGCAGGGACCAAGGAACGGGAGCTCACCCCGTTGCGGGGATTCGAACAGCCAACCTTCTGATCGGCAAGTCCTAGGCTCTGTGGTTTAACCCACAACGCCACCTGCATCCCAATTTCCACATAAACTGTTATAAGATCCAAAAATGAAGGTGAAAATAATAACAATAACATTAATAATTGCAGCCAAAAAAAGAAACAACAACAACCACCCCAAAGCAATACCCCAGCCCAAGAATCTGTACAGCAGCCACAGCTTTTGTAGTTGGAGTCAGTCAGGGCCCCACACTCCCAAGGCAGGTAAGAAAAGGCCAGCAAGGAAGGGGGCAGGTCTTCCGGGACACACAGCCAAGATGGCATATAAAGCCCTTAACAACTTGGGAGCAGTTTACCTATGAGATCACCTTACATTACATTTGCCCATTCACCCACTTTGATTGGCAGAATTTGTGCTACTACTACAGATGCTCGTATTTCTGAGTTACTCCTTGCCTATTGAGATTGAGCCTTCACTGTACTCTTTTTGGCATCTCTGTTTAGACAAACTTAGAAAGCTGAGGTGATTTTCATCTGCTTTAGTATTTTAACTTTGGCATGTTTTTGAAGTAGGGTTGTAGATTGTTCTTGATTTTCTTGTTTTATCTTTCCGTACAACTTTCCTTGAAGTTTCTTATTACCATCAAGCAGTGTGTAAATTTTATGGAATAAATAAAATAAAATAAAGAAACATACATATGGTGGGCTCTTCCTCTGTCCTAAAAGTCAATAATAGGGAGTTTATGGTGTTTATGCTAATTTTAACTCTTTCACGTCTAGATTCTTGTCCCATGTAAGTTCTTACACGGAGACTCCAGTGGTCGCCTGCATTGTCTCTGGGTTTCTCGCAGCCCTGCTCTCCCTGCTGGTAAGCCTGAGGGACCTGATAGAGATGATGTCCATCGGCACGTTGCTCGCCTACACTTTGGTCTCCGTGTGCGTCCTGCTTCTTCGGTACCAACCCGAAAGCGACATTGACGGCTTCGTCAAGTTCCTTTCTGAAGAGCACACTAAGAAGAAGGAAGGGATCATTGCAGACTGCGAGAAGGAAGTCTGCTCTCCGGTCAGCGAAGGGGAGGAGTTTGCAGGCCCGCCCACCAACACTTGTGGCGCTAAGAACCTGCCTTCCTTGGGCGACAATGAGATGCTCATTGGGAAATCGGACAAATCCGCTTACAACGTCAACCACCCCAACTATGGCACGGTCGACATGACTTCTGGAATAGAGGCAGATGAGTCTGAGAACATCTACCTCATCAAGCTAAAGAAACTCATAGGACCACGATACTACACGATGAGGATCCACCTGGGACTTCCCGGGAAAATGGATCGACCCACTGCAGCTACTGGCCAGACTGTCACCACTTGTGTGCTCTTGCTGTTTGTCCTAATGTTCATCTTCTGCTCTTTCATCATTTTTGGGGTGGACTACCTCTATGACCAGAGTTGGTGGGCAATTCTTCTGGTGGTCCTGATGGTCCTGCTGATCATTGTGTTGGTGTTCGTCATCCTTCAGCAGCCAGAAAACCCCAAAAAGCTCCCTTATATGGCTCCTTGCCTGCCTTTTGTCCCAGCCTTCGCTATGCTTGTGAACATCTATCTCATGCTGAAACTTTCAAGGATCACCTGGATCCGGTTTGCTGTCTGGTGTTTTGTGGGTAAGTTCTAAACGTGGGGTGTGAAGGTTTGGGGAAAGTGCATGTGTCAGGGTCAGATGCAGGTCAGCACAAAGAAGCAGAGACAGTTGCCAGTGAAGTTAGCTCTTTATTCAAGGAAATGGCATACAACTCAACAACAATTCCCAGTAGGTCTTGCCCCTATAGAGCAGTTGCCAGGACTGAAGGTCTCTGCCTTCCACTCCTTCTAAGACTCCTCCTCTCCTGGATGTTTCCCAAGCAGTCTCAAACTGTGTCTGCCCACCTTTGACCTCTGTTCCACTCTTCTCATTATCCTGCTCATTCTTGGAGACAGGGCTGGGGAGGGGAGCTTGCCAGAGCAGGAGATGTAGACTCCCTGGATTCTTCAGCAGTTTCTTGATCTCTGCTTCAGCCTCGGAGTCTGAACTGCTCCCTGTCACAGGTTCCTCCAGCTCATGAAACCCTGTTGTCCCTTCAGCATGCAACTCCTCCCCCTAATCTTCTCCCTCTGACCACCACCAATTCTCAGGCTCTGAACCTTCCTCCTCTGCAATTTCCCTCAGAGGTCCCCTGGCTGGCAACTCCTACTACCTACTACTCCTTGTCATCCAGCCAATCCCTGGCAATATGGGATAATTCCACTGAAGAGACCACCCAGAGTATGTCAGAGTGCTCAATTTCAACCAACCTTCATTGGTTTGGAGAATGGAAACCTCTTCTTAGAGCAGATGTGGGGAAACGGTGGCCCTCCAGATGTTGATGGACATCAGCTCCCATCACCCCTGACCACAGACCGTTCTGGTTGCAGTGGATGAGAGATGGAGCCCACCAACTTCCAGGGGGTCACAAGTTTCCCATACCTGTCTTAAAAGAAGCATCCCCCATTTGGCTTTACGAAAGTTCTATCTATGAAGTATTGATTGGTGAGTTATGGCATGACAGCACAAGGCAATACTGTATAATATCAGCATGGACCCAGTGAATGGCTTGAAGCATCTGTGACTACACCTAACTAAATCTTCATTTGGATGGGTCACCGCTGGGTATCCCATTTCACAGCAGAATAGAATAACTACACAAAAAGAAATTCAGTAGCTCTTAAACCCTTCCCTTGTGGAGTTTCTCATGCTAACATATCGATAGGCAGTGAGGTGCCATCTAGATGTTGTTGAACTGCAACTCCCATCAGCCCCAGTCAGCAGTGGCCAATAGTCAAGGATGATGGGAGTTGTAGTCCAGCAATGCCACGTTGGCAACCTCTGTTGTTCAACAGGAGAATCTTTGATACAGCAGAGCCTTTCACCAGCTGAATATGAAGGGATATGATTTGTCATTTTCCACTTCCTCTGCAGCCTCCTTACCCACATGCCCCCCAAAACCTTCTCCAAAGGGCTGGGGGACCCTTTGGAACTGTGAAGAAGGTGGCATGGGAGACTGCAGAGGGAAAGGGGAAATGGAGGAAACGCCTCTCTTCCCTTTCCACGGCTGGAAAGAAGTTCCCTTTCTATCAACATGAGGCACAGCATAGGATACAACTCCTATATTTGCATGTGACTCTCATCTCTTGCCCTGCTTCTTATCCTCAACTTGTTTTCCTCCTTCTCAACCTCTGCTAGTCTGCCATTGAAATGAGAGGAAGCAAAGGCCGCAGAAGAACATAATCAAGAGATCTTTTTCTTTGCGTTTATCCTCCTTTTCTTCATTTTTTTTAAAAAAATAGCGATGTGGTTTGTTTTGTTACTAAATCCTGCTTCAATAGTGTGCCAATGAAAACCTACAGGTGAAAAACAAAAATATAGCACAGCAGGTTGTGTAATTATTCTACATGTTTCCTTTTCTGCCCTGGGGGTTTTGCTTTGCAACTGAAACATCTAGTAAATAAAATGTGTTTTCAGAAAAAGAGCTCAGCAAAAGGAGAAGGAACGGCACAATCAAGATAGTTCTGGAACTATCCCACAGAGTATATAACCCATATGGGGAATTATAGATAATAAACCACTCAAATTCTGCAGCGGTGTTTATAGATTCATTAGGGCTTGGAACTGTTTCATGTTGGATTGCCTACAAGGCAACCCTAATTCAGACTACAGTACAATATTTTTACCAGCCAAACTTTCCCCTCTCCTGCAGGGTTGCTGATTTATTTTGGCTATGGCATATGGAACAGCACACTGGAGATCACAGCTCGGGAAGAGGCGCTGCATCAGAGCACATACCAGCGCTACGATGTTGATGTCGACCCCTTCTCCGTCGACGATGGCTTGGCCTACGCCGAGAACGACAACTACCAGGACTGGGATCCTGCTGACGACAAAGGTTTCTCTTACCAGCATATGTCGGAAGCAAAGGAAAACAGTCGGACAAGTAGCAAATCAAAGAGCAAAGGCAAACACAAACAGAACTCAGATGCACTGATTTCAAATGACGAGTTAGACTACTCGCCCGAGTAGATGAAATGGAAACACGACAGTTCCACTCTTTGTCACTAAGCTAAACCTTGGGCTAAAATTCAGTGGCTTCTTTCGGCTCTCATTTCAAACCCATCTTTTCCCGTAAGGTTTCTGTTTCCAGAAGTCATATCACTCACTCTCTCAGACACCTTTCTGTTCTTCAGGATGGTTCTGTCATCCTGAATCAACAGAAGATCACATCAAGGAAAACATCATGTCTCTGATCTCACCACCACCATCCACAGGCCTCTTTCACTGAATGTTGCTTCCGATAGGCTAGTTGAGCCTGTTGAGTTTTTCTGGGCCTAGGAAACCCATTGCATAAGACACTTCCTCCTGCAGCGATAGTATAGTTTCAGTGGAACCCACACTCAATGAAGTGGGTATCCGATAAGGAAATGCAGTAAGATTCCCTTGGCAGGGGACATGTCTATGACCTCTTTGCTTTCCGTTGGAGAAGGATGGGAAACACGTTACCCTCTGGATGTTGTTGGAATTCCATTATCAATGACCGTTGGCCACGTGGACTGGGATTGAGAAGGAAGCTGAATCCTACAATATCTGAAGGGCTACAGGTTCCCCAACCCTGCCAAAGAAAATACTCACTTGCAGTCATACTAAGGACCGTTAAGTTATTTGGCAAAGAGCAAGTCAGTTTTTCATGTTGTGAATGCAAACATGGACTAGATGGGTAGGTTTATTCAGGCAGGAGCCATAGTTTTTTTCCCCTGAGGATATTCCAGAGATAAAAAGAGCTCCAGTGATCAGGCTGTGCAGACCAGCACCCCCATTTTCACCTATATAAAACTACTTCACCTTTTCACTTAGCAAAATATTCTTGCACTTTGGCGCACTTGTGCTTCACTTCCCGTGTCACCATCTCCATTCGTTTTGTCTCCGTTCTTTCCTGGTGAACTATGGTATGACACAACATGACTCAAACACAATTTAATTGTGGTTGGAATTTGCATCTTGGTGAGTTCGTTTTGGATATTTTGTTTGATCCATTTAGCCATTTTATCTAGTAAGTAAGAATGGAGACTTTGGTTGTCAGATTTCTGTGATTTGGTTTATCTGAACCGGAATAATTTAGCAGGCGGGACCCGTACAGTGACAGTGTGGTTCAATTTGATTTCAGTACCATGACCCTAAAAGCTGATATTCATGACTAGCAGAAACATGTGGCACAAGCAAGAATGGTACCATGTGATTCTGCTGAACATGTAGTTCAACACCAACTTCAAACATCTGCATTAGGAATAGATGGGAGGCTAAACCTAGAATGTGACTAAAATCCTAATGTTATATCCATGGGCTACTTCAGATGGACTGAAACACAGCTCAGGCCAATATCAGAACTTCTTGGATTTAGGTCATCTATAACCATGGTACAAACAAATCAGTACTCATGTAAGATCACTCCACTCCACTCAGTATCTAACTCTGAATATTGCAGAATGGTTGCCTTGGAGCTCCCAACTTTTCCTATTTGATACACTAAAAGCTGGTTCCTGCTTTATGTGCAGTACCAACCATAGGTTCCCAAGGCAGCATCAGTTCCCAATGAGGCAACAGTCCAATTCTCACTTACCTTTAAAATCCAAATGAATAAATAAATCTATTGTGATAAATTAAAATTTAAACATTACATTATTTGATACTACAACAAAAACAGACTTCTGTCCCATTTATTATGTCCACAGTTATTATTCCAATAAACAATACAACTTAACTACTTGTCTGCTATATTGATGACCTGTTTTTTCCCCAAATCTTTGATACCTTCCATTATAGCTAGGTCCAAACATTTTAATACCAATTCCCAAAGGGAGGGAGACTGGGTGTTTTTTCCAATATCAAGCCTATATTATTTTAGCATCAATCATTAAGTGGAGGATCAATGATTTTTAGATCTCAGGAATACCAAGCCGAGTTACATTGAAAAGGACCAATGAAGGGTTTAAGCCCCAGTTTGCAATATTATGCCCCAAAAATGTCTCCAATAACTTTTGACGTGTTGACATTCCTGCCACATATAAGGGAGACTTCTTGTATTTCCAACATTTAAATCTAGCTGTTGAGAATACCGAGCTTGAGTTAAGTACCAATGGTGTTTACGTTGGTGTTGCATCTTCTTCACTAACCTTACTGGGTGACAAATATTTCCATTTCCATTTCCCTTCAGAGATAGAGATTCCCTGAATCCTGTCCCGGTAAACCATGAATTTGTGCCTCCTTTAACATGGCATAAAAAACATTGCAACGATCCTTCTAAGTTCCCATGAGTTAATAAGTTTTTCTCCATTGGTGAGTTTCCTTAATTCATATGGTTAGTGAGACCCATTAATACAACAGGCCTTATTTCCAAACAATCTTGCACAGAATGTGGCTTCGGATGTCACATCCTACACAGCAAACAAGAACTTCGCCTTTCCTTTTATGCAGTCCTGCAGACCTCTGCAGCCTATGTGCAATCAAGTCACTGGAATTGGGATCCATCAAACATCCACAGCTTATCAGATATTCACTGGCCCTTCTTTACTTTTTCATCTGGCCATTTGAGATTGAGCTCATGGGATGCACCTGTACGGAACTATTTGTCCATTTGCTTGCATGTCACTGTTATTACCCATATGTCCTAAGACAGGAGTGAGGAGCCTTGTTCATTGTTGTAGTTTGGGCCAACAATTGTAGTTTGGGCCACCTGTACGGAACTAGTTGTAGTTCCATCTCAACCACAGGGTGAGGAACCTGTGGTCCTCCAGATGTTGTTGGACTCTGGTTCCCATTGGGCAATTGCCAGGGATAATGGGTGCCGCTTACTCTGTTATTTATCTAATTTAGGAATTGCTTTCAACGTGAGTCTCGAGGCGATTGCCACAAAACAAGCAACAACAACTAAAGCCGACAGAATAAGCGCCTATGCTGAAATCCAGCAACAACTGGCTACCCACAGCTGCCCGAAGAAACAAAAACTCCAAGCCAGTCAAATATGCTTTGGCAACTTTAAATGCTGACTACATACCTCTAGGATGAAACTCAGGGTCTTTCAATCCCTTTTCTAAAGGAAAGCTTAATGATATTGCAAGGTACAAAAATAGAGAACTTCTTGGACTTGATCCCTAGTACAAACAGTGCTGCCCCTCTCCGTAAACAATCATAATATATTTATTTATAACAGCACTCGCAGCCAAGTGTGCACAGAGTTCTGTACAAATACTGCATAGGTAGGATTCTAAAATGGTCTGGAGCCACATGGAGTGCTCAGTGGTGGCCATGGGGTCAAGCAGAGGAGAGGTGGTGGCCCTTGGCTGAGGCTCATATAAAGCAAAAACCGCGAGAAAGAATTCTCAAAATAAACATTTCCTAAGGAATAAGGAAGGGCTTTGGGATTTGTGCCATTTACTGTATTCTTCTGCCAAGCTTTTCCCTGGTTGCAGCAGCCTACTACTGAGCTGTTGTCCATTCGCAAAGGATCCTACTCTTTTATCTCAGAGAATGAAACCTTGGAGGAGTGATGAAGAACCTGGAGTCCTCAAGATGTTGTCGGACTCCAACTTCCATCATTCCTGGCCATTGGCCATGCCAGCTGGAGCTGATGGGAGTTGGAGTCAAACACCTTCCACGAGATCACAGGTTCCACACCTTTTCCTTAGAGGAGAAAGAAGGTCCTGTATGACCTTCTTTCATAGAACGAAAGGAAGCAAAATTCCCAGACACTCTGAAGGCATGTTCTAAATGTAGAAATAAATAAATAAATTCTTTACCCATTTTATGTCACTTCTTGCGAAATCATGATGCACTGGCAACATTTTTCTTTTAAAAAGGGGCATGGAGGAAAGTACTGCAGAGCTGTTGTTGTTTGTAATCTTTATATCATAATCTAGGTGAGTGCCTTCATATATACCAGGAAATCAAAGTTAACCCACAACATACACATGAGGGATTATGTTTGTAGAGATCATGGAACTCATAACAAGCCAAACCAAATGTCAGAATGGAGATGAAATTTAGCTCACCTGGTTCAGGTGTGATTTGGTGTGTTTTTCACACTCCTGCTCAGTAACAGTTATAATGATCAGACTACTATAGTGGGAATATTGAAGAGAAGGACCCGCCCCCTTAATGGAGCAGTCAAGGGCACTCCAGTTCTGCTTCAACACAAACCCTTTTCATGTTAATAACGTGAATGCTTTTTATTTCAGCAGAGAGAAACATGCAGAGAGAAACTAATGGATGTTTTGACTGGGAATTTTTATTGTCAACTTGGTTTTTGGGAGCCCTCTGACGTCTTTTCCAAAGCTGGAAAAGCGCTAACTAGGCCTTGGGAAGGAGGCAGGAGCATTCTAGGACCCTGTCAGAGCCTTCTGGCTCCTTCTCAAAGATGCCCTCTTGGCTCAGCGCCCCCTGTTTGCACACCCATAAATCCACCCCAACAGGAAATTCATTGGGAATTTGTCCCACGGAAGCCCAAGCGAAATAAGCAGCAAAAGCACATTGGAAGGGTCAACCTCTATTAGAAACTGCTGTTTTTAATTTGAGATGTGACTCTTGAATGCAAATCATCCAGTGAATACACACTTCCTGTTCCTGTGATAAACCTGAAATGTGTTTTCTTGCTGCCACAGTGTCTTCGGTATAAATCAGGGTGGCAAACCTGCGGCCCTCCAGATATTGTTGAACTCCCAACTCCCATCAGTTCCAAACAGCATGGCCACTGGTTATTGATTGCATTTCTATCCCAGGTGTGGCATACACACTTTCCCCTCTCTTTGTTTTATCCTCACAACAACCCTGAGAGGCAGGTTAGGCTGAGAGGCAGCGACTGACCCAAAGACACCCAAGTGGGATGGGAGGTGCTGACCAGGTAGATATGAAGGACCATAAGTCTCCCAACCAACCACAGCATGTACACAGTGGACATTTTTCCTGCATGATAAAATAGGAGATTGGTTTGGGGTGGGGGGTGGGGTGGGGTGGGACAGAGGTGAGGGATGGAATGCAGTGTTTTTAAGAGAATGAAAAAAACATTTGGAGATATTACAATGCAGCTTGTTGTGACATCATTGTACAGATGGAACCCAATTTGAGTGTTCTCTTATAATGGCAAGCGTGCCCACCTGAGAGGTGCTAGAACTGAGTTCGAGTTCCAGCTGGGGGGGGAAGCCCCGTTTGCAGCTATTAAACACACAACAACAAGGCCAAGGTTTTGGGTGAAACTAACATAGCTACATCTTGATGCACCTATCCTGCTCTTTCCGGAAGAAAATCGTGAAAGTGTACTGTTGATACGTACCTCAGTTAACTCAGAGCATCAGCTATCGCTGGCCAAACAGCACGGGTGGAAATTCCACCTCAGCTCAGTCTCAAATCATGCTTTGTGATGGAGCCATTTCAGATGTTCAGCGGCTAAGTGATGAGAAATCAAGCAGTGCGCCGGCCTGTGTGCAAACAGGCCCGTGAGAGCTGAATGGCCCTCAGGAGTTTTAACTAAGGATGGGAAACTTTGGCGCTCCCAGATGTTGTTTGCCTACAGCTCCCAGCAGCCCCTGCCTCTATGGGGCAATCGGTCAGGGATGATGGGAGTTGTAGTTGAAAGAGCATCTGGAGGCCCACAGCTTCCACAACCCGGATGGACAGGGCTCCACACATCCCAACAAATGAACAGTAACTTGACGCATGCAACCTTTTGCACATTCCAAGCTGTTCCCTCTATGAAAGCAAATGGAAGGCCCTGGAGAGCTTGTGAAGCCCTTGTATCTGCAAAGGGTACAAGTGGACTGGAAGAGGGGGCCACTACAATTATGTTATTACAAGGCCCTGCACTCAAGCTTTGTTGCTGCAAAAGACTGTCACTGTGTGCGTGTGTGTGTGTGTAGACGTAACAATGGCATTTGTGTCCAACATTCAAATCTTTCTTGCTTTCGTTTCATTTGGTTTCTAGATTGTCCAAGTTGCAACTGTGTTTTATTTGTTTTTTTGCAGGTAGCATTTCCTGCTGTAACAATTCTCTACAGTTCTGGTATGAAATTGATGTATTTGTTTAAAAGGGAAACAACATGTTTGTTCTCTGACTTTTTTTTTGTGGTTCCTGAACCCCATTGGTGCACTATGCAATGGGCTTTTGTGGTGTGTCATGACGAAAGTTTATGCAGATATCTTAATGGAGTGACCTTTATTTTGAGAATGATTGTGTTGTTGACTATTATATAATATATATAAATATAAATATGTTGACTTACTGACACATGGAAAAGAAATCTAAATTTACCAAATGTGTATATTTTAATAGATGCATAAAGCTTCATTGTGTGCCTTTATATTTACAAAAATAAAAAACAGGGGTTTATAAAGAAAGCCAGAGAGAGAAAAACATGTCAACTGAACTGTCCATACCTTTTAAATGAAATATTAAACCAAAAAAAGAGAGGGGAGGCGGGAAGAAATCCCACAGCCTCTATGCTGATATATACAAATATATGTTTAACTTGCCAGTATCTGAAGGTCTGATATTTTTCAATGCTAAAATGAATTAAATGTAAACAAATTTTGCCTTAAGAGCTTGGGTGGGAGGGAATCCTTTGTAGAGAAACAGTTGAAATGGGCTGATTTTGGAATTTATTTGCATTGTTGTGGGGGTGGATAGTTGTTCATTTACAAAATAAAACATGGGGGGAAATGACTGCTGACTGAGTTTTAGGGGCATTCCTGTCATCCTCTGTCTACTTTTTATTCTATCTTTCTCCCTCTCCGCCTACATTAAACTGGTATCAAATTTTTAATAGTTTAACTGACATAGCTCGAAGAATCTTTGGGAATGGTTTGAAAAACAGAACCTACAACAAAATGCTGCAGTGTTCCTGTTCAGCTATGCCCTTTTTCCAGGATCACTTCATTCCATTCCTTGCCCCTCCAACCATTTCCCATATACAGTGGTACCTCAGGTTACGTACGCTTCAGGTTACACACTCCACTAACCCAGAAATAGTGCTTCAGGTTAACAACTTTGCTTCAGGATGAGAACAGAAATCAGGCTCCGGCGGCGCAGCAGCAGGAGGAGGCCCCATTAGCTAAAGTGGTGCTTCAGGTTAAGAACAGTTTCAGGTTAAGTACGGACCTCCGGAACGAATTACGTAAGTCCTTAACCTGAGGTACCACTGTATTCTCATTCTCCCTCCAATAGTCAGATGACATTCTGTGTCCAGTGGGCATGTTCAAGCTTCCCTTAACTTAGGCAGTTCCTGGAGTTTCCCTCCCAAATATATTTTCTACTTCCACACACCCGCAGGGTTCTCCCAAGCCTGTTGATACCTCCCCTTTTGTGCTTGCTGCTGTCTCTGCTGGCATTGGAGAACTTAGCTTGCTATTCATCATTATCCCTTCACCAGCAGGTCCAAAAGTGGGTTACAACAACATAAAATTCTGCATTCGCAATTTAGAAGATAGAAGGTGGCTGATATTGGTCACAGGAATCATAGAACTGCAGAGTTGGAAGGATCATCTATTCCGACCTCATGCAATGTAGGAATCTCAGCTACATCATACATGACAGATAACCGTCCAGCCACTGCTTTAAAACATCCAAGGAAGGTGAGAAGGAGGAATAGGGTGGGTCTCAAAAACTCAGGGGCCTTAGGTGTCACACGCCAGGGCAAAGGTGTGTGCCCAGAAACTTAGTTCAGTAGGTACAGGGTGAGACTCAAGGTTGTGGATTCAAGCCCTATGTTGGGCAAAAGATTCATGTATTGCAGGGGGGTAGACCTGATGGCCCTCATGGTCTCTTCCAACTCTACAATTCTATGGTTTTATTATTCTTCAGCATATGATGAAAGCTGTACAGTGAAGGTGCCCAGGGACACATCTGTGGGAAGGAATTTCCATAAATCCCGGAAAGAGGGATTAAACCATTTTGGAAGCTGTAGCTCTGGGAGGGGAGTAGGAGGGTCTCCTAACAAATCTCATCACCCTTAACAAACTACAGCTCCCAGAATTCATTGGGGGAAACCATGACTGTTTAAAGTGGTATCATAGCACTTTAAATGTATGCTGTGAATGTGAACTGAGTCGATCTTCTCAGTCTTTCTGCCTTCTCAAAACTCTGAGCTCTACATGGTAAGCGAGGCCATGTTGCAGATTGCAAATGCAATTTCCTACCCTTTGGTGGGCACATCTCGTCACAAAGAAATAAGAACCACGAAGCAACGGCATAATTAAGATTGTGGCGTGCCTTTTATGCTGAAAAGAACCCATCATTCGAACTGGTTCTGCTTCTGCTGGTGCGGCAGCTTGCAAGATTTAAAGTCACACATTACTTTCCATGCAAATTTGACTCCATGCTCTTTCACCGGCAGTAGCTGACCTCATAGCTGATAACAATGTCCCCCTTTGTATTTCATCTTCTCCGAGGCCAACAAACTCCGTGGAATGTCTTCCTTCTCCAGAGTATCCACAGCTGAAGCTACAGACAGTGCGTAAGAGTCACTCCTGCCTAGCACCATTAGTGGCTTGGAGGGTGGGGGAGGGGAGGAGGAGGAGGAGGTGGTGCTGCTGCTGCTGAAACCATTGGCATTTGTGACTCTGCCCCTCCTCCATCACCCACTTGGAGAGCAAGGGAGCTTCTTGCCCAAAGACAATGCCTCTCAGTGATCCCATCAGGCTGCTAAACCTTTACATAGCTTTTTGGGGTAGCCATGTGACCTACTGTTAGCCACTATTTATAGCCTGCCGAACACAGTACCACCCTTGTGCGGTCAGCTTTTGTTGTGGTAGAGAATGTTATTATCCTCACTCCCATGCCACCCCCCTATGCATACATCAGGCATGGACAATCCATAAACTTCCACAACACAGAGTTTACATGGCATGTGGATGTTGCACCCGAGAACCCAGAGGAGGACAATTCAAAGGCAGAAGAGTCAATGTCCTATTTATTCAAGGAAGGAGCTATGGAAGAGTCCGCTCCACCTGTATACCAGGTGGCAAGTTCCTGCAATGTTATCGCTTGGTAAGCTGGCCATCAACATTGTCCTGCTAGGTGTGGGAGAGTGATAAAATGTAGATCGCTATCTAGAAGGAAGAATCATAGAATTGGAAGGGACCCCTGCCCACAACCATCCCGAGTGGGCTCGAACCACCAGCCTTCTGGTTAGCAGCCAGACGCACTGACCCATTGTACCAGAGGGCATCAGATGTGACTCAGGCTGTGTGTACACTCCCATTCACTCTTCATTCAGTGTGCTCCCACCACTGGTTTGTGAAGCTGTGTCCACACAGAATTAGCCACAATCCACATCTATGCTGTGGTGTCATGAGAAATATTGTGTTTTGATGTATTCCCCACCCCAAAAAACCTAGCTCTGATCTGACTTGAAAACATGAACATAGCCAATGATCAGGGGATGGTAACCTTTGATGTGTACAGTTGGGGTGGAGGTCCAATTTGGAGGCCAAAGAGGACATACTGTGAGTTATGCTGAATCTTTGCTTCCCTATCTGCCGCCTGTACCCCAGCATCACATCTACTTCTTCATTTATTGCAGTTATATCAAGGCTCCCATCCAGCCACTGACCACACCCAAACCTGTTTGGCTTCAGCAAGGTTGCATGCCTTGAGATCAGGCCATGGGCCTATTCCCTCAGTGGGGCTCCCATTATCAGAAATAAACTCAGACATTGGAGAGAAATGGCTGGTGGGAGGAGAGCCTAACAAAGACAGTCAACAAGACAAGTAGCAATGAGAATAGTGCAAATAAAATCCACACCATTAGTGTGTGGAAAATACTTTGCATATTTTTTGAATACTGAGTGTAGGATTATATTTAATTGTTCGGAAAATTTAAAGTGGTACTCTTGTTTGCCCCCATATTTTGTCCATTGTGAAATTTGCCAGTGGTGTTTGTTCTTGTGCTCTTCCTTTGCCTGTGGTTTTACCCCAGTGCATGCTTAAAAGCCAAACTCCACACTACCTTGAGGTCTTCTCAAGGAGACACAAAGAAGCGTAGGCTGTTTGCTGGAGGCAGCCAAGGGAAACAAAGACTTTAGCAGCAGAAAGGTCATGGGAGGGGAAGGGCAAACTAGAAGGAGATATTCTGTTTGGTCCAGTCTCCATTTCACAGGCCAAGGTGTAGTTGGGCCATGGGACACCCTTCCTCCAAGGAGCTCAGGATGCCTTGCAATGTTTCTCATTCACTCTTTTATCCTCACAAACATCCTGTGAGGTGGGATAGGCAGAGAGAGTATTTGTTCAATCTTAGTATCATAGAACCGTAGAGATGGAAGGGACCCCAAGGTCCCCAATCTCATCTACCCCCTGCGATGCAGGAATATGCAGTTGTCCCATATGGGGATCAAACCTACGACCTTGACATTATCAGCACCATGCTCTAACCAACTGAGCTACCTCAATTTCTTAATGTGACCCAGTCCACTTTCTAGCTTGGTGGAGTTTTGAAGCTAGGTCTCCCCATTCTTAGTCTGGCACTCAGCTCACTATGTCACACTGGCTGGGATGTCTAGAGAAGCCACTGCTCATTTTACCACCTCATGTCACGTTGCAAAGGGCAGGTTTTGCGCATTTCTGCACCTATACTATCAGGTAATCAAACTGTAAGTTGAGAAGGCTCAGGCTGTTTGAGAACACCTGTAACCGAACATTTTGTTGGTCAGGCAGAGCAGCAACTCAGAGTTAGCAGCTTGATATGACTAGGTGGAACGCTATAGGTGCTGCCCTCCAGGGATCCAAAAAGGTAGTGCTGAACTCCAGCAGAGAGCAGGCCAGCCCAGTAGTATTCCCTTCAGAAAAGCTCAGGGGAGCACCTTTCCCTTTCATCTAAAATACCTGGTTCAAGACCACAGGTGCTTTTCATATATACATATATACTGGAAGATAGGCCAGGTTAGTAAAATAACGGAAATATGAAACACACCGAGTCTGAACATTTAACAGAATCCAAATGCTTGCTGTTAGCATTGCATGTGCATGTGAAACTATTGTTGGAGCACTAAACTTGGATGCAATATCCAAAAAAACAACACAACCCTGCCATGCCAGAAAGAAGAGATCTGCATATGCTCCTTGCTGAAGCCATCAACAAATGCAATCAAATTTGTCATTGAATTCCAGCTGTGGAGTCTCTTGCTCCAATTGCCCTCTGAAATTTGTCTATGATCAGAGATGGAGCTTCCATTATTCCCATGCTGCTTTGCAGCTTACGCATCCCGTTACAGCTTTGGCTCAGCCCCATCCCAGCCATCTGAATGGGATCCATTCAGAAGAGAGCAGCATGCATAAAAACAACACCGTCCACAATCTCAGGCCAGTTTTCACAAAGCTGCACATCTGTGTGTTACACATTCCATTGTGGCGCCCACATCTCACAATGGCAGCGCTTATTGTTTCTTTACGGGGCATAAAGCAAGTAACTGTACGCGGAGCCTATGATGTAATGCGCACAAATGTTCTGCCAAGGATCTGTGGAATGATAGTTCACATTGTGAACATTGTGTCAAGAGGGAGAAGGAGAATGAGAAAACAATATGAAATTGACACAACAAATTACAGTGAGTGACAAAACATGCATTTTGTTCGGAATCTGCTTGATTGCAAAAGGCAATTCAGTGCCAATATACCCAGTGTCAATGTGGCGATCTTAAACTCTGCATCTTGCTTTGGATATTACTGCTTTTGACATCAAATTGTTCCATTTTAAAGTTTTATGTTTTATCATGACTTTTTGAATTGGATCAGATTACTATAAGGTGTTCTTTGCTGCATATTTTGTTGCTGCAAACTGACTTGTGTATAGTAATATAGAAAGGCGGCATACAAATTAAAGGTGAAATGAAATGAAATTTTTCAGCTGACTTGGGTGATGTAAGTCATCTGCATCTTGTAGCAAACACTAAAATCAATGAGATTTGGTTACTTAACTGTGCACAAGGAAGATGGTATGAGTTTCAATTTATTATATAATTTAGCTATTAGAATTACAAATTCCAGAGAAGTAGTTATGTTCATTGCAGTAAAACCAGTAAAGAGCCACCTTAAAGACTAGCAAATTCACTGGAGCATTGGCTTTGATGGCTATCCCTTACTTGGTCAAATGTTGAAACTGGACAGAATCTCAGGGTCCATTAAAACATATATCACACTAAATTTGCTAGTCTTTAAGGTGCCTCGGGTTGCTCTTGTTTGTGTTATCATCATTATTCCTACAAATATATTTATAGCTATACAACACACACATTCAGATCTACTAGAAAGACAGAGTGAAAACAACACAGGACAATAAGAGAGCCACAAGCACAAGGAGAAGAAAATAAACTAGTAATTTCAACATTTATTTCTGTGTATTTTACAGTATTTCACTTAAAGACCAAAAGCATCATCAGTATTCATTGGATTTTTTCACGGAACTGGCAACTGATAGATTATAGTAATTTTTTAAGATAAGTTCCACTTCAATAGTGCATGTCAGAATACAAATTAATTGGAACAAAGTAAAAAATAAAAATAAACTACATTTAGCAACAAACCTGTACAAAAGAAGGGGAGGTTGCGGGGAGCAGCCCCACCGCATGTATTTTAAGGCTATGTACAACTGTTATTTACCTTGCAATTAGAAACTTTTCGCTTCATCTCCTTCATACTGATGCGTTTAGACAAAAACACTGTTACTAAAGTGATCAAATTCCTTGAAAACTTTTGCCGAGAAAGCAAAGAGATTACTCCCTAATCTCGTGAAAAAGAAAACATTTGTGCAGATGGGAAAGTACGGTGTCTTCCTCTCCTTTTGTTGTAACTTTCCCCCAAAGGATGACCTTGGATCTGGGGGAGTTGGGAAAGGAAGTAGTTGGTCACTTTTTCTGAGAAAAAGACTGGCAATTCAAACAATCCAGGTGTGTATTTGTTAACTACCTACCTAGACTGAGGGAGAAGGAGGAAAGAGGGGAAAACTTAATGTTTCAACAGTGAATATATAAGCCTTGGGCAGTGAGACTTTTATAAGGGCTGACCTCGTCATTTATTTATTTTTGCTACAGGTTTCTATTAAGGCAAACCAGTGGAGTTTATTGCTTAAGAAATATCACACTGTTTCTTTGAATCTTCTGCAAGGGATGTGGTCAACCTTTGCGCAAAGATGCAAGCAAGCGCAACACCTGGAGCACAAAGAAAACCCATCCACCCGTTTTGAAACATTTGGTGATAAAGGCGCAGGAGGTCTCAGGATCATTTATACATGGGCGCTTTTAGCATGGGTTGGGGAGCTGGATCCTGACCCATAGTAGAAACGGTTCTGGCCAAATGTTTCCGCGTCGCCCGAGCAGCAGACAATGATGCAACCGCCAAAAAGGCAAAGAGCAGACCCAATCCAGCCCGTGTAAAGGGAATATCCAAAGCTCATGATCATGGTTTCACGGTGAGCACTCACGGGGAACCAAATCGTAGCCACAACGCCACACAGAGCTGGGGAAATATTTGGGGGAAAAGGAAAGAGAAAGATGGTCATTGTTCAGCAGGGAGCACAGAACATCATGCAAACATGTAATAATTTTAATTGTTCTTTTCTGTGATATCTGCGCTGAGATAGGGTTGCTTTCATTTATTTGCAAAAAATTATCTCCCGCCAACATTAAGGAAAGGGTCACAGAAATGTGCAGCACAAAATCAACATTAAAATTGCATCCGTGAAACAAACAGAAAATACATCACAAAACAGTAGATCAAATTAGTACACTAAAATAGGTGGATCACCCCTTGGAGAAAGATATGGGGTAACCCAAACTGTGCACAGTATTCCAAAAATTAGATGTTCTTCATGTAGTGATTCAGGGATTGGGAATGGTTTCCTTTTAAGTCTTCCAGGGCCTGGCCTAATACCTTCACTTCCTGTTTAAGCCACAGGAATCAAAGGCAATAAGACCCTCAAAAGATAATATGCATCTTAAAAACCACGCTTTTTAAGAGGGAAAGAAAACGGCTTCCACATCTGAGAATCATCAAACTGGGCAATACTTTATTTCCTGTGGAAGAGAGCTGCGCTGGATTTGGTCCCTGAGAAATCAGTCAAATAACAACAAAACTTTGGTACGGCTACATTTGTTCCAGAGACCACATCGAAAGATGTCTTGAGGCAGTGTCAAAGTGCTGAGGTTACACAACAGAGAGAGAGGGAGGGAATGGAGGAAAGAAAACAGGGACAAAAGTTGGGCTTAAAAGCAACAAACACGCTATTTAGCCGGTGGGAGAATGTGACACAAAATGGCGGCGGCTATTACCGTGTGAGAGCGGGTTGCATCAGGTAAGGGGACACCAGCCTTAGGGGGCCTTTGGGCACTTTTGCAAGGTGGAGGAACTGCTGTGAGCATCACAACAAACACAGCCCTGGAACCAAGCACACACTGTCTCCTACCTGTCAGCTTCCTTTAACCCTAATTTCATCAGGTGGGGGAGCAAAAGAGCAGGCACCCAAACCCTCTAACATTTTTCCGATGAAAATAGTGACGTCCTAAGGAAAAGCGGGACATTCCAGGATCAAATCAGGAACCCAGACGGTTTCTGTAAATCCAGGACTGTCCCTGGGAAACCGGGACATTTAGAGGGTCTGCTGTTGCCTAGATGGCCTAGGAGATGGTGTTGAGAAGGAATCAGCAGCTGTGGTGCATGTTGGCACCAATGGCATGAAGAAATGTTGCCACGAGGTCCTGGAAGCATGAGCTGGAGGGCAATGAGCTGAAGTGGCTCGCAGTGTGAGACAGAGCTGCTCTGCTGCATCCTAGCAGGTGCATCATTGTGTGGCTCACAGGAGGGAGAGGCTGCAGGGAGGTCAGCGCTGTGCAAACACAGGGCAGAGCCAACCGAGTGCTCTTGCCAGCACGTTTGCACCACACCAACCTTCCCTCCCTCTTCCCCTCCTGGGAACCAGCAGCAAGCCCCCCGCTGCTGGGAAGCGAGCAAAGCAGCTCCATCCCATCCAGCAAGCCACTTCTGGCAACTGAGCTGCTGGCATGAGGGGTGGAAATGAACACACTAGTTCTCACTCACCTTGCTCACGTATAGGGTTTGCATGTCCTACACGCCCCTTAAATCCGTTCTGGGTTTTCTCCAACACTTCAGAGCAGGATTTGAGGAGGACATGGGGCACACGGGAGAGGAGAGGGCAGAAAGTCCTATTGCGCGAGTGGAGATCCTTGCACTGATCAGACATGCCTAGATATCTGTTCTCTAGATATTCTAGAACGTATTTTATTTCTCTGTTGTGGAAAGGCTTTTAATCTTCAAAACCCATTAAAGGTATCTTTTTCACATTCAAATTCCCCCCCCAAAAAATGTGTCTGTTTGAGAAGAAAGCTTGTTGAACGCAAAGGAAAATCCCTACAAAAAAGCTTGCAGAAGAATTGCTGGAAGTGACTGGGGGTTACCAAAATAGTGACTTCCAGATGTTGGGGACTACAACTCCCATCATCCTTGACAATGCTTTCTGGGGCTGATGGAAGCTGTAGTCCTATACGGCTTAGGACCCTCGTACCTACGGGACCGCCTCTCCTGGTATGTCCCACGGAGGACCTTACGGTCTTCAAACAAAAACATCCTGGAGGTCCCTGGCCACAGGGAAGTTAGGCTGGCTCCGATCTGGTGGAACGCTCTGTCACAAGAGACTAGGGCCCTGAGGAATTTGACATCTTTCTACAGGCCCTGCAAGACAGAGCTGCTCCACAAGGCCTTTGGCCAAGGCACAGCCTGACCCCCTCCTTTAGTAATCCTCAGAGAACTCTAGCCCAATGGTTGCCATTAATTTGATTTGAACTGATTTTATAATGAATTGATTTTATAATGCTGTATTATTTATTGTTGTTAGCCGCTCTGAGCCCGGCTTCGGCTGGGGAGGGCAGGATATAAATAAATTATTATTAATTATTATTATTAGTCCAAAATACCTGGGTGGTACCACATTTGTTACCCCCTGCCTTACTGAATATTTGTTTATGCCTCATTGCTGCCTTTGATCAATCGTATTATGGTTTTCCAAACCATTTAAAAAACATTCCACACAGCCTAAAGCACTTTGAAAATTCTTTTCTCTGTTTCCAGCCTCATTTGGTGTATTAAAACTCAAGTATGCTGTCAGATATGATGAGCAAACAGGGTTACAGGGGGCATTTTAAAAACCATCAAGCAGGATGGAAGGGTGGGCACCTCTGATATGATTGTCAACCTCTGTTTTCAGCTGTCATTAAATCAGCTGGAAGATCAGAGCTTGCTATTTTCCTGGCAAGCCGCCAACAGCTATTCTGCGTTGCCTGCTGTCTTCTGCTGTGGCCTGGAGCAGATGCACTGCTGCCGGATCTCCCAACCGTGGTTAGGAGGCTGCCACTATCTAAATATTTAATATGCTGTGCTCTTTGCCATTCGCACAGCAGGCAACATGGCTTACAACAAAAGTAGAAGCACACAGTCATATAGGAACCTGCCTTGCACTGTTAAGACCATGAGTCCATTTAGCTCAGTACAAGCAATGACTAATTGATGCCTCATTGGATCATAGAACTGTTGAGTTGGAAGGGGTCCCCAGGGTCATCTAGTCCAACCCCCTGCAAGGCAGGAATCTCAACTAGATCATCTGTGCATTTGCTTTAAAACCTCCAAGGAAGGCGAGTCCACCACCTCAAAGCAGTTTACAAAAAGATAAAGCAATGAAATCCAAGAAAAAATTACAATACTTAAAAATATACCAAAAATTAAAATGCTGAAAAATAAAAATTCCCACCAGCATTTCTAAGCCTCTGGGTAGGCTTGCCTAAACAAGAATGTTTTTAAGCAGACCTTGAAAAGAATACAGCGAAATTTCCTGCTTGAAAAGAATACAGCGAAATTTCCTGCTTGCTGTCAATAGGCAGGGATATGCAGACCTATTGGCTTAAGAGACAAGTATATCATGGAATCATGGAATTGCAAAGTTGGAAGGAACCACATGGGTTATCTAGTCCAGGATTTTTTTCCCTCAGCAGGAGGAAGGAGGTGGGAAAAGCATGAAAATAGAACCTTTCGAACATAAGCTTTCCTGCTTGCTTGCTTGCTTGCTTGCTTGCTTGCTTGCTTGTTTAAGTATTTGTTTGTGAAAGAAAATTGGGGGGCAAATAACATTTAGGAGGCAGCCCCCCATTAACTATGGGCCAGCCAAGCCCTGTTTATTTCTGATGTTCTCCTCAGTCTGCATTGCACTTTGCACTACCCTAGGTCCATCTCTGCAAGACACAGCAAGAAACTAGTCCACCAGTTTTTGCCTGACAATTCCTACCATTCTGGGTTTATTGCTTAGATCGTGTGGCCTGCAGACAACTCGAAGCCTCTACTGCAGCTGGACACGTCTCCGCTTAGCCTCTCTGGCATGTTGGGGGGAACCGCACAGAGCGCCTGCTATAAATAAGGCATGATGTCAGCTTTGGCTGCCACAGGGAGAGAGCCGACTTCAGGGCAGGACGGCACAAAGAGGCAACTCTCTCCTCAGCCGCCCCCCACCTCCCCCTCAGCTAAACAAGCGGGTGAAAACAAGACACCGAGGCCTGTTGTTAGGAGATGAGGAGGCCTTGAGAATACGCAGGTGCTGGAGAAGACTGTGGAGCTCATTGTTATCAGGGTGATACTGACTGGGTCTTCCACCCCACTGGAAGGGGGGGGGACATAGACTGGACTGAGAGATGCTCCAAGCCACTGCCAGGGGAGCACCCCACACTGAGCAAAGCTGTGGAAGGCACACAGGGACAAGGGTTTTATAGCAGCAAGGTCCACAGCTGTGAACCAGGCCTTTGCACTCTGTTAGCTGCTCCTGGGATAGGGCAGGGGAATAGTAATAAGCCTTCCTGCAGCCTTCCCCAATTTGCTGTCATCAAGATGTGGGCTACAATAGGGTTGCGAGGTCAGGGGTATCTCAGACCCTGAGATTTCAAGGCCCCAAACTGAGATTTGGGAGCAGCCCCTGGTGATATTCCTCTGCTCTCCCTCCCATCACTGAGCCCTGGAGATGGAGGTTAATTGGGGAGCAGAAGTGTAGGAAGGTCAGGTGGTACCCGGTGCAGAAAGTTTCTTGTCAACCCCCCCCCACATTGTTTGTTTTTGTTTTTTGCCTGCAAAAATGGTTTTACATTATTTCATATTTTCTTACAAAGGAATGTGGATTCCTTTGAAAGGCAACTATGGACAGGGAGCAAGGAGGGCAGGACCCTCCTTCCCTTTGGAGAAGCCTTTCTCAACTTGTGGGTGCCCAGATGTTGTTGAACTACAACTCCCATCACCCCTAGCTAGCAAGGGCCAGAGCTCAAGGATGATGGGAGTTGTAGTCCAACAACATCTGGGGACCCACAGGTTGAGAACTGCTGCTTTAGAGAGTCTATGCAATTATTTGAGGCTGGCTTCAGCCAGGTTGAAGCTTGCAAGCTGCACATGTAGTCTTCTCAACAAACAAACAGATTTAAGGAACTTTCTTCCACCTGGAGATTCAAGCCCTTCTTCTGCCACCTAGAAGAGGCAAGGCAACCCTGGAGACTGCAGGTCAGTCCTGCAGGTCTGGCAACCCTAGACTACAAATCCCATCAGCCCCAGCTAGAATGGATAGTGCTCAGTGATTATGGAAACTGTAGTCCAGCAACATCTGGAGAGCACTGGCTTAGGAGAGGCTGCCTTAGTGTGTACTGTATTTTTTTTTAATGGACCCTCTAGGTCATTCTGAGAGTCTGGGTTCTGTAATGTTTGCAAAGTCCTTATCTTTCTTCCCAGGTTCCTACAAACTCAGGCTTTCCTTTAGGACACCTTGAAATACTACTGCATCTCCCAGTTGGAAAACGTGGCCTTTTGCAGATTAGGTTGGCGTCACTGGCAAGTGAGTGAGCCAGGCTGTGCCCATATCTTACCCAAGAGTATTAGCAGGATTCCTCCCAGCTGGGAACGCCGGTACTTGGCCACTCCAGGTTCGTTGCCCATCCGGATGCAAGGCAG
Organism: Podarcis melisellensis; assembly: GCF_964234715.1. NCBI lineage: Eukaryota > Metazoa > Chordata > Lepidosauria > Squamata > Lacertidae > Podarcis > Podarcis melisellensis. The sequence continues at coordinate 15,588,193 of NC_138537.1, forward strand.
GACAGTCACCAGCAGGAACACAGCTGGCAGTCCCAAAACAGAGGCTGCAATCATCAGAGCCCGACACGCCTGGACGTACCCTGCCAGAAGGAGAAAGCGTTCAGAACTCAGGTGCCTCCTAAAAGGTGCAGTAAGGTATATTCATACAGGAGATCTGGAAACCTGGAGACAGTTCAGATGCCTTTTCCAGACAGCTATCCATTTACACAGAGGAATGCATGCACGCCCCTTCCTCTCATCCGTGCCCTTTGAGTAATGGGCATGTGTCCTCCTTTGCAGAGCACAGCCCTCTGTTTGAAGGACTCCTCTGTTTGAAGGGCTGATCAGTTCAAGTATGGTTTGAAGGTTTAGGTGTTCATTTAAAGGGCATGACTCCCCCTACAAAAGAATCCTGGGAACTGTAGTTTGTTGAGGGTGCTGGGAATTGTAGCTCCGTGAGGGGTAAGCTGCAGTTCCAAGGATTTGGGAGGGGGGATCTCACACGCTTTAAGTGATTGCTTCACACGAAGCTAAAAAAAACACAGAAGGGCCTTGAAGTTGTCCATCAGCAATTAGCATGTGATTTAGGCATCTGTTCCACCACTATAATGAGGTGCATTGCGTTTCAATTTACAACAATTATTTATTAATGTGAATCTGTGTGTCTAAGTTGCATATGCAAATTTTTATGCAAATCTGCTGCGCTCTTTCGGCCTCTTTTCTTGGTGATGCACAAGGGGCCTCCCCCCCCCAAAAAAAGCTGGTGTATGTGATATTCTGCTTCCGAAGCAAACAAAACAGCAAGCTCTCCACAGGTGTGTCCACGAGAAAACAAAGACTGGAATTTTGACTTTTCAAACTCTCCTAAGAGTATTTCGAGACAATTCGCTTTCTGCACAGCAGAAGTGCAACTGTTACTCCTTACCTGCAAGAGATCTAAAGTCTGGACTGCATGTATCCAGACATTCTGCTGCAGCGATGCTACATTTTCCCAGCACTCAAGCCACAATGGCTAAATACAATACATTTACGGTGAAGCACACACACACTCTGAATCAGGCTTCCTCAACTTTGGCCCTCCAGATGTTTTGAGACTACAATTCCTATCATCCCTGACCACTGGTCCTGCTAGCTAGGGATCATGGGAGTTGTAGGCCAAAAACAGCTGGAGGGCCGAGGTTGAGGAAGCCTGCTCTGAATCCTGGGAACTGTAGTTTCACCCACACACAGTTACAATTCCCAGCACCCTTAGCAAACTACAGTTCCTAGGATATGTGAGGGAGGATTCTTTAAATGCCTGGTGTGTATGGAGCCAGTATTATTTTTACTCTGAAAATGTTGTCTCCACTAACTGGAGAGCACTATACAGTGGTACCTCTGGATGCGAACGGGATCCGTTCCGGAGCCCCAGAAGAGAACGCAACCAGCATCTGTGCGTCTGCACGTGCACGGGTCACGATTCGCCGCGTCTGCGCATGCGCGAGCGGCGAAACCCGGAAGTAACGCGCTCCGTTACTTCCAGGTTGCCGCAGCGCGCAACCTGAAAATACTTATCCTGAAGCTACTTCAGCCCGAGGTATGACTGTATAGAGAGAGAGACTGGGGGCAGAGGGACTTGGCTTTTATTTATTTATTCTGATTTATACCCACCCCCTTTCATCAAAAGACCTTAGGATGGGTAACAACATGTAAAACAGATAAGCCAAACTATTGCTCTTAATAATGTAATGAGGAAAACTCACACACCTATCTGTATCATGCAAACAGATCAAAAGATCTCATCACTCAAAGGTCTGGAACAGGGGTAGGCAACCTAAGGCCTGGGGACTGGATGTGACCCAATTGCCTTCTCAATCTGGCCCATGGACAGCCCGGGAATCAGTGTGTTTTTACATGAGTAGAATGTGTGCTTTTATTTAAAATGCATCTATGGGTTATTTGAGGGACATAGAAATTTGTTCCCCTTTTCCCCCAAAATATAGTCTGGCCCACCACATGGTCTGAGGGACGGTGGACCAAAACTGAGGTACCATTGCCAATAAGACCCTCCTGCAAACCACAGAATATCACCCAGCAGGGCTGTCCCTACCATTAGGCAGAGTGAGGTGGCAGCCTCAGCCAGCAGATTTTGAATGTCATGAAAGGGCAGTGAAAATGTAATTTTGTTATTGTTGTATTTTTACTTCCAAGGCACTTGCAGAGGCACTTGTGGGATTTTCTGCCCCAGGTATATAAAAAAACACACATCTTGGATGCTAAGCAGATTAGTGGAGGAGGAAAAAAAACAGAGGACCATTCACTACTCTGCCTCAGGCAACGAAATGCACTGGCCCTGCCACTCAGCGGTGATATTACTAATAGGACCCCTTCAGATGATCTTAGAGCCCAGGCAAAACAGAATGGGTGAGGGGTTTGTTAACTACAGTGCTTCTTCAAGTAGATGAGTTCTAAGCTGGTGAGGCCTGTGTAAGTCAAACCTAAAACTCAAATTCTCAAACCTAAAACTCTGAATTGGACTTGGTAACAAATAGGCAGCAAGTAGATTATTTTTTTTAGGACTAATGTGATGTGGTCCATTAAAGCTCTGGCTGCTGTATTTTGCACCAGTGGTAGCCTCCATATTGTCTTCACGGGTAGCACCACATCAAACAAATTATAGTAGTCCAAACAAAAAGTTACTTGACTGTGAAAGGGGGAGGCCGTATCCAGGAACAGCTATAGCTGGAGAAACAGCTAAAGTATGCATGAGTATGCTCTTGAAATTAAAAATTCTGGAGCCTGAATGAAGTCTAGGCCAGAACTCATACAGTGAGAACAGCTAGAGGAAAACCTGGTATTTTGAAAGGAAAGCCCTTCTGGATCAGAGCAAAGTTCCATCTAGTCCAACGTTCTGTATCCTACAGTGGCCAAGCAGATTCATCTGAGAGATCCACAAGTAGCATTGTGAAGGCATAATACCAGAACCCAGAGCTATCCAATGAAGCTGAATGTTGGAAGAATCAGGATAGACAAAACAAACTACTTCTCAGAACCGGTCCAGCCATGAGGCAAGGTGAGGCAAGCGCCTCAGGCAGCAGATCCAAGGAGCCCATTCTCCCTGCCGACCCCCACCCACTCCTCCCTGGCCTCCTTCTACTCCCCTACCACTGCAAAGAGGCAGCTGTGTGTGTGTGTGTGTGTGTGGTTGTGGTGAGGACTGCAGAAGAAAAGAAAGTGAAGGGGGAGCGCCATTTTCTTTTTTCCTTCAACCAGCAAAATGTCCTGGCTTGACCCTGGTACCTCTTCACAAGATTTGGTGGTGGCCACTGACCTGGATAGCTTCAAAAGGAGCTTAGAAAAAAATGTGGAGGATAAGGCCATTAATGGTTGGTGGGAATCACAAGTGGGAAGAGTGTTGTTGCGGTCTTCCCACGGGCATCTGGTTGGCCGCTGTGAGAACAGAATTCTGACCCAGATGGGCCTTTGGTCTGATCCACTGCTACAGCAATGTTGTCAATGAAGGCCAACAACTGCCATAAAAAAAAAGAAAAGAAAAGAAAGCAAAGAGCAAAGAGCATTTATATTAGGCGTTATTTAAAAATTAAATTAAAAAATCATAGCAAAGATGCTTAAGGACATAAGAAGAGCCTGCTAGATCAGTCCACTGTCCGATCAAGCCTGTTCTCACACCAGCCAACCAGCTCCCTATTGGAAGCAAGCATAAAACCACCAGGCCCAAAACAGAGCGTTCCAAACTTTTCATGCTGGTGACACACCTTTTTGAACATGCCTCATTTCATGACACAGTAATTCAGTTTTACTAGGAAACTGGAGGTTCAACTAAACCCTTTCCAGCCCCAAGAGGAGCATGGGGAACGTTCGTGTGACACACCGTAGCCAGACACACAGTTTGGAAAGCAACAAAGGACGGTGCAACAGGAGGCATCCTTTGACCCACGGTTTTCTGATTCATCATGGACCACGCTTCCTCTGCTGACATTTACACTGGGTAAACGTTAAGCAGTCAACCTGTGTGCCCTATTGTGTAAGCAAACTAGAGACTGGCAAAGAGGAACACTGAGTGTGCAAGGAGCCTCTGTGCACAACTGAAATGCTGCTGCAATGCAATGTGGGATTCCCAGCTTCAGAGGCACTCTAAATGCCAATTGCTAGGAAACAACAGCAGGAGAGGCATTCATAGACTGCTTGTGAGCTTCCCAGAGCCATCTTCGTACCTACTGGGAAACACATGAAGCCAGACCATTAATTAGATCCAGAAGCAGTCTTCTTATATTCATTCGAACACTGCACTAGCATGCAAGCATGGCAAGGAACTTTTAACGCAGTAGTGCTCTGCATGAGTCCCTGCACAGATAGGCTCCTCACATTGTATTTCAGGCTTACAGGTTGCCCACCCAGGAGAGCTTACAGCATGCAGGGGGTAACAGTGTGAAACCAAAAGGTCTCTGATTCAAACTTCCCCTCGTCTTTGAGCTTATAGTAGGTGGCTCATGCTCATCACACTAATCCTATACATTATCAGCACAGCAAAAAAAGTATGATTATAAGAAAAGGCCTTCTGGATCAGATCAAAGGTTAGCCATGTCCAGCATCCTATTTCACAGTGGCCAGTCCAATGCCCCCTGGAAACCAAGAAGCAGGGCTTGGAGGCAATAGGCCTCTCCCATTGTTGCTCCCCGTAAGCTCATATTCTTCAGAGCATTGTGCCTCTGAACTTTAAGACTGCATATCAGCCTTAAGACAGGTAGTCAGTCAGCAGCAAGCAGACTTATACTGAATTAGACCACTGGTCTAGCTAGCTCAGGGACCTGGGTGGCACTGTGGGTTAAACCACAGAGCCTAGGACTTGCCGATCAGAAGGTTGGCGTTTGAATCCCTGTGATGGGGTGAGCTCCCGTTGTTCGGTCCCTGCTCCTGCCAACCTAGCAGTTCAAAAGCATGTCAAAGTGCAAATAGATAAATAGGGAAGGTAAACGGCGTTTCCGTGTGCCACTCTGGTTCGCCAGAAGTGGTTTAGTCATGCTGGCCACATGACCCTGAAGCTGTATGCCGGCTGCCTCGGCCAAAAAAGCGAGATGAGCGCCGCAACCCCAGAGTCGGTCACGACTGGACCTAATGGTCAGGGGTCCCTTTACCTTTACTAGCTAGCTCAGTATTGCCTCAGTGACAGTAGCTCCCAGTGTATCAACCAAGGATCTCTCTAAGCCTTGCCTGGAGATGCTAGGGATTAGATTTGAGGCCTTCTGCATGCAAAACAGATGTTCTGTCCTTTGGTGGAAGCCTTGTACAAGGGCTTCGTTTTGCACAATTGAACCTGGGACATTTTGTGTACGCGGCATGTTCTCTCACTGATCCACCACAACCCTTCTCTAACCCTTTGTGAATTTTGTCTGATCTCCTCTTAAAGATTCCTAAGCTTGCGACCGTCACCACCACCTTGTGGCTGCAAGTTGCATAAATGCATTGCAAGCTGTGTGAAGAAGCAGCCCTCTCTTTTGTCTCTCCTACCAATCGGTTTAAGAAAGAATGTCAAAGCAGCATGCACGTAAATATAACAAAAAAGAGCAAAACCAGTATTTGCTCTTCTGCAGACATTTAAATATCTTCTACCATCGTAATAGCACAGAGTGCAAGCTCAGAAGCCCTCAGTTTGAATTCAACCATCCATACCCACTAAATTAAACCTGGAGAGACCCCTATCAGCATCCAGATGTGAGGAACCTTATTTGATCATTACTCCCACTGAATTCAGTGGAATTTAAAGCATATTTGTGTATACTTGGGACTGAACTGTAAGAACCAGAGTGGGGTTTGGTGGTAAAATAATATGCTGATCCATCTTTCGTCTGTGGAGTTTCCAAGATTTCCACTTCTGCAAAATAATAACCGTCTGCTTGCCTGAGCATGCACAGAGTGCATTTCCCTAACCACAACATACAAGATTAAAGACCAATGCTGCCTGGTCAAACTTTCAGCAAAAGCTGAACCCAAGCAACCTTTTCTTTAAAAAAAAGAGAATAATTTCTTAGCCAGATTTTGCATTTACCAAAGTCAATATACCCGCACACACTTCTCCCACTTCGTAGAACTTCTTAACTTTCCTGAATGCTTAACTTTCTCCTCCCATCCTCCTTCCCTCCAGTCCCTGTTATTTTCCCAGCAGTGGATTGTAAGATCCTTGGGACAGAGACTTTTTGCTTGTTACTCTGTAAAAGCACCTTGCACATGAATGCAACCAAATAGCCATCGGAGCCGCACTGTTGATTTCAATCTGCCCTAAAGTCCCAAGCAGCCCTTGGGAGTTTTTGGATAGCCCATACCTGGCAAGATGAGGATGTCCACCAGCGGCTTGCAGTGATAGAGGCCCGTTGCCATGACACAGTCTGCCCACAGCCCTTTGGACCCCAGCTCATCCATCTTCCTGCAGGTGGTGATGGTATAGCCGCAAGTCACGACCCAGTCATTGGTGGAAGTTGCCACAATCAAGCTAATCCAGCCGACAAAGCTAGCCACAAATCCCGTGAGGTGCAAGCAGGTGGCAACCATGATTCTCCCCCGGGCCGGTGAGCCAGGCAACCCAGCAGCTTAAGAGAAGAGGGTGGCTGAGGGTTGCTGCAAGAGTCAAAGAAGCGTCGAGGCTGAGGAGCAGAAAGTGGCAAGGTCTGCCTTTGAGCTGTCAGCAGAGAGGACTGGAGGCTGATGTGATGATGGGCTGGAGGATACAAAGATGCCTCACATCAGTTAGTTCGGCCTCTGGGAGGAGTCCACTCCCACACAGCTTGATGGGAGGTGTCGTGCAAAATGCCAAGGGTGTGTTTCATCTCCCTCCCCCCCTTTTCTTTTTTTAAAAAATATCTCTCCAACGAAACAATGGGAGAAGTTAGCCTACTGAACTCAAAAATAAAAGCCAGAAGGAAGAAGCTACAACACAGATAGGGGCTCAGGGCTTCCGTGTGACACTGAAGAGCCTTCGATGTCTGTACAGTGGTACCTCGGGTTACATACGCTTCAGGTTACACACTCCACTAACCCAGAAATAGTGCTTCAGGTTAAGAACTTTGCTTCATGATAAGAACAGAAATCGTGCTCCGGCAACGCGGCGACAGCAGGAGGCCCCATTAGCTAAAGTGGTGCTTCAGGTTAAGAACAGTTTCAGGTTAAGAATGGACCTCTGGAACGAATTAAGTACTTAACCCGAGATACCACTGTACTGAATTTGAAATGATTTTTGCATAGGAAAGTGTTTGTAGTTGTTATATATGGAATTTTGTACGGGGAGCTTGCTGATTGTGTGTGTGAAATGGCTTTGAGATATTTTATGGGAAATGATTAATAAACGGAGTTAAGTAATTGCAAAACTCCATCCACTGAAGCGTGAGGACAGATTTTGCAAAGCACTTTTGCCTCTGTCCCAGAATGAGAGGCAGTGATTTATTTTTTTCTAGAGAGGAAGTTACAAGACCAGGAAGATCCCATGAATGGCAGTGGCCCCATTGCAAGGGCCATGGGCCTCAGGAGATGCCCAACAAGGCCTACTGTGGATGATATTGATCATTCTTTCATTCCAGAGTTTTAAATGCATTTCTCCATGTGGTCTCCTGACCACAAAAAGTCTGTTGTTGTTTTTCCAAGTGGATTTGTCACAGTGGAGCAACAGTGTTTTAATCCACTTTACGTGTGCAGCCTAAATTCCTCAGTATGTACCTGTATCACTCCTGCAAAACACTGGCATTCTGGAGGTGTCCTCTATCTGAGGGGGGTTTGGATTCTTGGATGATTAAATGTACTGCATACCTTACTGCAGATGCCAGCTGGCCTGCCAGAACCTCCCTCCCCCCTCCAAAAAAAATACTGCATGCTGGATGCTTGGCAGGGAGGTAAGGGTACAAACTCATTCCAAACAGGTTGAATATTGAATCCACAAACAAACTGCTCATTAATAGCATCCATCTCATCAGGATGAGGGTTTTTTTAGGGGTAGAGCATCATCCACTTTATTATTAATCTCAGACACCAATTCAGCACTTTTATTGCCTTACCCAAATCGGGGGGGGGGCAGGTATCTGGAGGGTCACAGGTCCCCTGCCCCAATCTAAGTGATTTTTATTATTAAAGATTCCAAGGTGGCTCACAACACAAAAATACAAGATAAAAAGCCCAAAATGCATAATAAAAGCAAGAACAAAAACAAACCGATAACCGCCCTCCTTTCCGCACATAAATTTAAGAGGGTATCAGATGTTAATCAGCCGAAGGCTTTTTGTCTCATGCCTGGCGTATAATGAAGCTGCCAGCTAAACCTCCACTCCTAAACACAGCTATATGGAAACAATGCATTTAAAATCAAGGTGTAATTTATGATGCTCAGAATAAATTCTTTTAAAAACATACTATTTTAATATGCATTTTAATTTAGTATAATGAAGTTCTGTAATAATAGAACAAAATTCACTCAGCATCCTGGCTGTCTGAATCTCAAATGAGAACAGTCTAAAGAGAATCTGCTTCTTCTGGTGCTTCAAATGTTCAAATATTCTTCGTTCTGAAAGTGCCGCAGAAGAACATCTGGGTTTCTTTCCACTGTCAAAATATGCCTGCAGTGACCACTAGTGGATTTTTTCTGGATCTGCACTCCAGACTGATTAGGTACACAGCTCCAAGCCCGGGAGAGTTAAGTTTGCTGTACATAGGCCTGGTTCACACAATGTATGTGCCTATCACATGAACTATTCACAATCAGTGATTCCACTAGGGATCGACCTCAAGTCCAACATCCAGGACTCTGCTCCCCCTGCCCAAAGACCAACCTGAGAGCTGCAAAGATCCTGTGGATCCATGCTTTGTAACCACGTTTTTGCACCATTGCAGCTCCAGGCAACAGTGGGTGCGTGATTTTTTTGGTACAGACTGTAGCCATGGACATGTAATGTGATCTGATGGTGAATTTGGGGTGACCCGATGCAAAAATCCTGAGGATCCATGTGGATCCGTGCTTTGTCACCACGTTTTAAATGGGGAGGGAAGGAAAAACACAGAAGGGACAAGAAGCACAAGAGGGGTGTGCGGAGAAGCAGCTGGCTAAGAATGCAGGGGAGGAGTTTAACAGGGTGGGGGGGGAGGAAAGGAAGGCAAAAGTCCCCCCCCCCAAGCCAGCCCTCTCTCTCTCTCTCTCCCACCTGCATGTTTTTCGGCTGCCTGCGAGTCCCTAGAGCACGGAGAGGAGGAGGTGGTGGGCTGGAGCCTGCACGCAGTGTGACTAGGAAAGAATTAGAAGGAAGGACTCGATCCTTTCCTTAACCCTCTGCTTGCCAGGAGGGCAGGGGATTCCCTGCTCTTTGTTGAGTTTGAGCAAACGCAGCAACAGAAGCGGGTGGGCAGTAAGACCCTGAGGCAGAATGCAGGAAAGCAGCAGCTTCTGCCTTCCCTCCGCCCGACCGTCGACCTACCGATCTTATTTTTGCCTGATTTTTGCCCCTGCGCTCCGGCTCCAGGGACCACACATTCGCTCAATAACACGCACAGACATTTCCCCTTACTTTTTAGGAGAAAAAAAATCTGCGTGTTATAGAGCGAAATTTATGGTAATAATTTTCTTAAATTATTGGGGGGGCGGAGCCCCCCCAAACGAATTTTTGAGGGGGCTCGGGCCCCCTCAGGCCCCATGGAGTCGGCGCCTATGTTGATGACTGCCAGGTGAACATGTGAAAATGTTGCTGCTTATACAATTCCTGCTGCTGTTTTTCAATCTGTGGTGGCTCATTCACATAGAAGGCACTACTTTGGATTACTCTGCAGTTATGGACCTGCACAGAAGAGCCAGCCCATCATGTATAAGGGAACAACATACACATTTCATTCCTTGCCATATAAGGCATTTTTCATTTAGATCTTTTAGTTTTTTAATGCTCTTTTATGTAATTTTCTGCTGGTGCTTTTCATCTATTCTATTTTTTTGGCTTTTAAATTGCATCACTCCCTACTCAGAGAATGTTCTTTATTGGGTGATATACAATTGTTGTTAATAATAATAAATGCTCCGATCCATTACGTGTAAGAGGAGCAGCATTGGCAGCCAGGCAGAATTTTGCCAGCCTGGTCAGAATTTCACTTACTGGTCAATTGTCAGATTCACGTATAGCCAGAAAGGTGTGTTTCTTCTTTATGGTAGGACAGTATTTGTGTAGTATTATTAAAAATGTATTAAGGACAGTTTCCATTGGATCAAAATGTCTTAATTCTCTCTCTCTCTCTCTCTCTCTCTCTCTCTCTCTCTCTCTCTCAGGAAATCCTTTTTTTTTTTTTTTTGCTGTCACATACTAAGAATTAAAGAAATAAACTAGTTTTCTTGAAAAGGAATACTCTACACACACACACACAGACACGGAACTGAAAGGGAATCCCCTTTCATGATATTTATGTTCAAGCCACTTTTGCCTTCATTGTACAGTTATTTACATTAACTGAAATACCTGAAAAACCTCTTTGAATAGAAGCAAACATGGGGTAACTGAAATGTGCAAACATGATGTCTCCGACGGCATTCAACTCTCTTAAAACTATTGTCTGTCTCCAGCCTTACAGGTCTGCTGATCTATGCCGTTATGAATACTAGAGTGAATTGTACATTGTCAAATGCACAAAACTAGCATTGAGAAATATCTTGAACAAACACCCAATTCACATACTATATGTACAAAGTACACAAAACGTGAAGTGCTTGACATTAGAATTGTTTTTATTTGTATGTGGATCCACAATCTATACAGGATATTTACAATGCATGAAAAATGGAAAACTGCACAAAATACAATTGAGGTATAAGCTAAGAGCACAGTATGTCATGTTTCAATAAATAGAATTCAAAATTTGTAAACTAAGTGACCAGATAAATGCATCTTGTTTTACTAAAACCATACAAAATATCTGTTTTTGTATCACATGAGGTAGAGGCCAGCTTTGTGTGTCATGTAATGCAATTACAGCAACTCCAACCGTAGAACTGTACATCATTGGCAAAACGTCAAAAATTATTGGTATGCACCAACCTTTTAAAAAACTTTTGATTTATTTTTTTTAAACTCCAGTAATCTCACCTGTTGCCTTGAATGTTTTGCAGGACCTATTAAGTCTATAAATTATTTTCTTTAAAGATCTTGTCGCAATCCAGAAAGGTATTATATGTTTGTCCAATAACTTTTGTATATGCCCAGCTGGACAGCAAACCATATATGTGAGATATATGAACAGCAAAGCATAGGACATATTGCAAACTAATTTTTAAACTTCAAAAATGATTTGAGTTTGGGTATGATAAATTGCTGGTCCAGGTAAATACCAAAGGTCCTGCTGAGCAAACAGAAGGTGGTCACATGCTGCTCTAGATTGTGGAAATATATTAAGGTATCAGCATCAATAAATACTTTCAAAAGCATCATGAACACATACAAAATAGAAGTTTGTCATAGTCTTGCTTATTCTGGAAGGCAACACAGCTGCATCCGGACATTTACAAACCAATAATTTGTATGGATTCACTAGAGTGATTTAGATACATTACAACTGTGCTTCCTTTTTCTTTAAGGTGAGGTATTTGAAAGAATATAATGGATTTCTATACTTATCAGGATATTCATTTGGGGGGGAGATAAGAACTTGTTTCACCGTGCTTGAATATTTCAGAGCACCAGAGAATTCAAAGTATCCTCTATATTGTGGGTTTACAAAAAGAAAAAGAAAAAAGTTGTGCAATCTGTTTAATGTGTGACTTTTGCTTTTATAATAGAGAGCATCTGCAACAACAAAAAATATCAAAAGATTTCCAGGACGGGAATTATGGACTGCCTCACATTACCACAGATGTAATAGATGAAAACGTTGCAGAGCAAGTATAACAAAGAGATCAAGCTGCCAGTTCCTGGACAGAGATATTTTACAGCTGCAGCATAAATATTTCAAGCATAGGATTACAAGAGAATTTAAGTATTTTGTTACATTATATTATCAGGGTTTTAAAACATGTTAATGGTATATATTTATCCGCGTTCTCCTGTGCAAAGAAAAAGTTATGCTTTTCTAAGATCAAATGATCTTTAGCATAGGAAGCTGACTTGGAAAGTGTTTGGAGGTCAGCTACATAGCCCTATGAAAATGACTCCAAGGTACATCAGTCAGCCATTTACGCAGCTGTTTTTATGGCAAATTCTGCCCTTTCAAACGGAAGCTAAGGGAAAAGTGGAAGTACAGGTCACTAGAGGCTCCAAGAATGCGGAACTAAGCAGCAGCAAGTAGGCAAAACTGCTTCATAGTACTCTACAGTCCCCACAGCCTAGTCTACTGCAGGGATTGCATTACGATATCTTAACTATGTACAAATGATTTTACAGCTATCAATATATTAAATATATAATAAAATTAATCCAAGAATGTAAAATATACCCCATAACTACCATGTTTACCTCAAATACTCAAGCTAAGTGATATAAGACCTACTGGAAAGTAAAAGAACAATTTGTCTGAACACACTTTGCTAAAGCTTTTTGATCTAATGTCAAAGGGGTTGTGTCTTGAAGTGTGGATGAAAGTCTTTAGGACTGCCACAATGGTAAGATACTTCGCTCCCTAACATCTCCTGCAGAGTCTATTGCACCCTGCACTATTTGGTTTTTTAAAAGCAGGGATACCAAGAAGCAGATTTTTTTAAAAAAAAGTATTCTTGGCAGCCTTGCTTCTAATGGTATGGTTTTTAGTGCTTTTCAGAAACATTAATGGAGAAGACAAATTGGAAACAAACCTATCTAAAAGGCCAACACAGGGATGACTTTTTAAAGAAAAGCCTTCAGTAATTATTAACATACAGAATGAGCATGCTAAGTCTAAAAGAGCAAATTTGAATTTACAGGAAAATTTGTCATAGGTCTCTGTAAATGGGCAAAGCCTTGTATGCAATTCAAGCTATAGAGGCATGGAGTAAATCACCCATTAGGTACGTCATGTTAAGAGATAAACGTAAGAAACTAGCTGCTGTAAAACATAGACTATTTACAATTTACTACAAAACTATCTCTTGGTGGCTATGGACACCTATGGCACACTTCTATGTATTAATTACTTCTAGGGAAGTCTTATGTAAAGGAGACTGAAATTAACTGTTCAGTTTAAGGGTTACAATTATGATTTCTTTGATTATAAGTTGGTGTGTCATTTGGTTTTACAAATTTTCAGAGACGTTAAACAAACCTGAAAGTGGCACACTCTCTCTCTCTCTCTCACGTCAACCAATTATTACTACTATGAACACATCTAAAATATAGTCAAAGTTGCCACATGTTCATCTCCGATATGTGTTGCAACTATAGCAATGTTTAGGACAAACACTGCTGATCCTGGCATTTTAGTTACCAAATCCTGTCTAAATAGAAACATGATAACAAATTGGGACATCATTCGTTCTATAAAACTGCTTTTATAATGGAAAATTGGGGCAGAAAAGAAGGAAGGCATTATATTGCAGTAACATTCAGGAAGGATTGTGTCCAAAGTTCAGTGGTGGCTCAACTCTTTCTGTAGCAGAGGATAGAGAACCTGCTGTCCTCCGGTAGTTGCTGGGCTCCAAATCTAATCAACCCCAGCCAACTGGGAATGGTCAGGGAGTGATGTGAATTGTAGTCTAGCAGCATCTAGAACAGACCCATCCCTGCACTAAGATCAGGCCAGGCAGTTTCTCCCTGTATTCAGGACAGGAAAGCAAACATTGGCTGACTGCTAGCATCCCAAGAGAATTAATTACCAAATGGCTCAAACACTCTCTTGGAGTCAGTTCAAACATTACATATATTACTAATGAAAGCTGTTAGCAAGCTAACTTGGTTACTGATCAACAGCCACCTCCCCACCTCCTACAACTAGTTATTACCACTGGTCAACAACACACAGCATCTACTTAATGCTTTCCATCTCTACATGAAAGAGTCTCCTGAGATAACTGCATGAGAAGCAAAATTTTATGTCTGAACTCACCTTTACCTTGCAAAGGGGGAAAAGTACTAGATAAAACAGACTCAGAACTTTGAAAATCAAATAGTAGCTTCCATTTCTGACACCCAATAGCAGAACAGTGACCACAATTCAACACAGTCAGAAGTGCTCACTGATTTTAGTGGGATTACCATTATCACAAAATAAAAGATGATACCCTATGCTAGTCATACTTCCAAGAGTAGACCCACTGAAATCAATGCATCTGAGTGAGTTAAGTCCATTGATTTCAGTGGGTCAATTCCAACTATGACTAACATTGATATTCCCCATAGTTTTCAGTTTTTAGGTGTGCAATCAATGGATAAATAATCTAGGTTCAGTGATTTTGACCCAAATATAACCTTTTCCCACATATCCCAAGAACTGCTTCAGGAATCTACCTCTGGTGACCACCCTGAGCTACTGGCAATAGTCTTTCTGATTCTGTTTATAGGATCATACTTCCTAAGAGGAAAGTAAGAGAAGTGCCAAGAGCAACCAATCAATTTACTTTTGACTGATCACTTGAATGCCTAAACAAGTTAAAGACTGAAACAAGTACGGAGTTATTACCATAAGATAACTTATAATGTAAAACAAGCATGTGTGATATTTAGCTCTACTTCTTCCCCCATTTGTCTGAAATGTGCTAAATAGCAGCAAAATACTTTAGCATGCAAAAAAAATAAAATTCACAAGCATGTTGTACTTGAACTAGCAGAATATATGAACAAATAACCTGTTAAGACCAACAGTGGAATATGCTTACCTGCTTTGAAAATGAACACAATCATAATTTATTCTGGCAAAATAAAATATTGGTATATTCTACTGCAATAATATTTAAGGATGCAAAACACCCAAACATGTGAGCATAATATTTCTCATTAAAATTTAGCTATTTCTTCAGTAGTACTGCACTATTATTGAAACAGCAAATAAAGGCATGCAAAACCTATTACATGTTAGAAGCACTATGAGGTGAAGAGTTAAATGTGGGCAGAGACAGCATTTAGCATTTTTAGCTGCTTAAGATGTACATTTTAGGCAGCAATGTCCAATCCCAAGACTTCCGTTTTCTACTAGGTTCAGCTCCAAGCAACCACTTTTTTAAAAAAGCTTTGTGGTGATGGCACAAGCTGACTGCTTGGGATGTAAGCACACAATTGTTTCACCAGGTCTTGATCTCCACCCACAAACTTGGCAGCTGTGTTATGGAGTCTCACAAGTTTGTTTTCCAATCCCTGTGTTATTTAACATCTACATTCAACTGCTGGGGAAATTGTCCAAGAACACAGGGTGTCATGTTATCAACATCACTGAGCCCTTCTATGCTCTTCTTATGTCCTTAAGATGCTTAAGGACATAAGAAGAGCCTGCTAGATCAGTCCACTGTCCGATCAAGCCTGTTCTCACACCAGCCAACCAGCTCCCTATTGGAAGCAAGCATAAAACCACCAGGCCCAAAACAGAGCGTTCCAAACTTTTCATGCTGGTGACACACCTTTTTGAACATGCCTCATTTCATGACACAGTAATTCAGTTTTACTAGGAAACTGGAGGTTCAACTAAACCCTTTCCAGCCCCAAGAGGAGCATGGGGAACGTTCGTGTGACACACCGTAGCCAGACACACAGTTTGGAAAGCAACAAAGGACGGTGCAACAGGAGGCATCCTTTGACCCACGGTTTTCTGATTCATCATGGACCACGCTTCCTCTGCTGACATTTACACTGGGTAAACGTTAAGCAGTCAACCTGTGTGCCCTATTGTGTAAGCAAACTAGAGACTGGCAAAGAGGAACACTGAGTGTGCAAGGAGCCTCTGTGCACAACTGAAATGCTGCTGCAATGCAATGTGGGATTCCCAGCTTCAGAGGCACTCTAAATGCCAATTGCTAGGAAACAACAGCAGGAGAGGCATTCATAGACTGCTTGTGAGCTTCCCAGAGCCATCTTCGTACCTACTGGGAAACACATGAAGCCAGACCATTAATTAGATCCAGAAGCAGTCTTCTTATATTCATTCGAACACTGCACTAGCATGCAAGCATGGCAAGGAACTTTTAACGCAGTAGTGCTCTGCATGAGTCCCTGCACAGATAGGCTCCTCACATTGTATTTCAGGCTTACAGGTTGCCCACCCAGGAGAGCTTACAGCATGCAGGGGGTAACAGTGTGAAACCAAAAGGTCTCTGATTCAAACTTCCCCTCGTCTTTGAGCTTATAGTAGGTGGCTCATGCTCATCACACTAATCCTATACATTATCAGCACAGCAAAAAAAGTATGATTATAAGAAAAGGCCTTCTGGATCAGATCAAAGGTTAGCCATGTCCAGCATCCTATTTCACAGTGGCCAGTCCAATGCCCCCTGGAAACCAAGAAGCAGGGCTTGGAGGCAATAGGCCTCTCCCATTGTTGCTCCCCGTAAGCTCATATTCTTCAGAGCATTGTGCCTCTGAACTTTAAGACTGCATATCAGCCTTAAGACAGGTAGTCAGTCAGCAGCAAGCAGACTTATACTGAATTAGACCACTGGTCTAGCTAGCTCAGGGACCTGGGTGGCACTGTGGGTTAAACCACAGAGCCTAGGACTTGCCGATCAGAAGGTTGGCGTTTGAATCCCTGTGATGGGGTGAGCTCCCGTTGTTCGGTCCCTGCTCCTGCCAACCTAGCAGTTCAAAAGCATGTCAAAGTGCAAATAGATAAATAGGGAAGGTAAACGGCGTTTCCGTGTGCCACTCTGGTTCGCCAGAAGTGGTTTAGTCATGCTGGCCACATGACCCTGAAGCTGTATGCCGGCTGCCTCGGCCAAAAAAGCGAGATGAGCGCCGCAACCCCAGAGTCGGTCACGACTGGACCTAATGGTCAGGGGTCCCTTTACCTTTACTAGCTAGCTCAGTATTGCCTCAGTGACAGTAGCTCCCAGTGTATCAACCAAGGATCTCTCTAAGCCTTGCCTGGAGATGCTAGGGATTAGATTTGAGGCCTTCTGCATGCAAAACAGATGTTCTGTCCTTTGGTGGAAGCCTTGTACAAGGGCTTCGTTTTGCACAATTGAACCTGGGACATTTTGTGTACGCGGCATGTTCTCTCACTGATCCACCACAACCCTTCTCTAACCCTTTGTGAATTTTGTCTGATCTCCTCTTAAAGATTCCTAAGCTTGCGACCGTCACCACCACCTTGTGGCTGCAAGTTGCATAAATGCATTGCAAGCTGTGTGAAGAAGCAGCCCTCTCTTTTGTCTCTCCTACCAATCGGTTTAAGAAAGAATGTCAAAGCAGCATGCACGTAAATATAACAAAAAAGAGCAAAACCAGTATTTGCTCTTCTGCAGACATTTAAATATCTTCTACCATCGTAATAGCACAGAGTGCAAGCTCAGAAGCCCTCAGTTTGAATTCAACCATCCATACCCACTAAATTAAACCTGGAGAGACCCCTATCAGCATCCAGATGTGAGGAACCTTATTTGATCATTACTCCCACTGAATTCAGTGGAATTTAAAGCATATTTGTGTATACTTGGAACTGAACTGTAAGAACCAGAGTGGGGTTTGGTGGTAAAATAATATGCTGATCCATCTTTCGTCTGTGGAGTTTCCAAGATTTCCACTTCTGCAAAATAATAACCGTCTGCTTGCCTGAGCATGCACAGAGTGCATTTCCCTAACCACAACATACAAGATTAAAGACCAATGCTGCCTGGTCAAACTTTCAGCAAAAGCTGAACCCAAGCAACCTTTTCTTTAAAAAAAAGAGAATAATTTCTTAGCCAGATTTTGCATTTACCAAAGTCAATATACCCGCACACACTTCTCCCACTTCGTAGAACTTCTTAACTTTCCTGAATGCTTAACTTTCTCCTCCCATCCTCCTTCCCTCCAGTCCCTGTTATTTTCCCAGCAGTGGATTGTAAGATCCTTGGGACAGAGACTTTTTGCTTGTTACTCTGTAAAAGCACCTTGCACATGAATGCAACCAAATAGCCATCGGAGCCGCACTGTTGATTTCAATCTGCCCTAAAGTCCCAAGCAGCCCTTGGGAGTTTTTGGATAGCCCATACCTGGCAAGATGAGGATGTCCACCAGCGGCTTGCAGTGATAGAGGCCCGTTGCCATGACACAGTCTGCCCACAGCCCTTTGGACCCCAGCTCATCCATCTTCCTGCAGGTGGTGATGGTATAGCCGCAAGTCACGACCCAGTCATTGGTGGAAGTTGCCACAATCAAGCTAATCCAGCCGACAAAGCTAGCCACAAATCCCGTGAGGTGCAAGCAGGTGGCAACCATGATTCTCCCCCGGGCCGGTGAGCCAGGCAACCCAGCAGCTTAAGAGAAGAGGGTGGCTGAGGGTTGCTGCAAGAGTCAAAGAAGCGTCGAGGCTGAGGAGCAGAAAGTGGCAAGGTCTGCCTTTGAGCTGTCAGCAGAGAGGACTGGAGGCTGATGTGATGATGGGCTGGAGGATACAAAGATGCCTCACATCAGTTAGTTCGGCCTCTGGGAGGAGTCCACTCCCACACAGCTTGATGGGAGGTGTCGTGCAAAATGCCAAGGGTGTGTTTCATCTCCCTCCCCCCCTTTTCTTTTTTTAAAAAATATCTCTCCAACGAAACAATGGGAGAAGTTAGCCTACTGAACTCAAAAATAAAAGCCAGAAGGAAGAAGCTACAACACAGATAGGGGCTCAGGGCTTCCGTGTGACACTGAAGAGCCTTCGATGTCTGTACAGTGGTACCTCGGGTTACATACGCTTCAGGTTACACACTCCACTAACCCAGAAATAGTGCTTCAGGTTAAGAACTTTGCTTCATGATAAGAACAGAAATCGTGCTCCGGCAACGCGGCGACAGCAGGAGGCCCCATTAGCTAAAGTGGTGCTTCAGGTTAAGAACAGTTTCAGGTTAAGAATGGACCTCTGGAACGAATTAAGTACTTAACCCGAGATACCACTGTACTGAATTTGAAATGATTTTTGCATAGGAAAGTGTTTGTAGTTGTTATATATGGAATTTTGTACGGGGAGCTTGCTGATTGTGTGTGTGAAATGGCTTTGAGATATTTTATGGGAAATGATTAATAAACGGAGTTAAGTAATTGCAAAACTCCATCCACTGAAGCGTGAGGACAGATTTTGCAAAGCACTTTTGCCTCTGTCCCAGAATGAGAGGCAGTGATTTATTTTTTTCTAGAGAGGAAGTTACAAGACCAGGAAGATCCCATGAATGGCAGTGGCCCCATTGCAAGGGCCATGGGCCTCAGGAGATGCCCAACAAGGCCTACTGTGGATGATATTGATCATTCTTTCATTCCAGAGTTTTAAATGCATTTCTCCATGTGGTCTCCTGACCACAAAAAGTCTGTTGTTGTTTTTCCAAGTGGATTTGTCACAGTGGAGCAACAGTGTTTTAATCCACTTTACGTGTGCAGCCTAAATTCCTCAGTATGTACCTGTATCACTCCTGCAAAACACTGGCATTCTGGAGGTGTCCTCTATCTGAGGGGGGTTTGGATTCTTGGATGATTAAATGTACTGCATACCTTACTGCAGATGCCAGCTGGCCTGCCAGAACCTCCCTCCCCCCTCCAAAAAAAATACTGCATGCTGGATGCTTGGCAGGGAGGTAAGGGTACAAACTCATTCCAAACAGGTTGAATATTGAATCCACAAACAAACTGCTCATTAATAGCATCCATCTCATCAGGATGAGGGTTTTTTTAGGGGTAGAGCATCATCCACTTTATTATTAATCTCAGACACCAATTCAGCACTTTTATTGCCTTACCCAAATCGGGGGGGGGGCAGGTATCTGGAGGGTCACAGGTCCCCTGCCCCAATCTAAGTGATTTTTATTATTAAAGATTCCAAGGTGGCTCACAACACAAAAATACAAGATAAAAAGCCCAAAATGCATAATAAAAGCAAGAACAAAAACAAACCGATAACCGCCCTCCTTTCCGCACATAAATTTAAGAGGGTATCAGATGTTAATCAGCCGAAGGCTTTTTGTCTCATGCCTGGCGTATAATGAAGCTGCCAGCTAAACCTCCACTCCTAAACACAGCTATATGGAAACAATGCATTTAAAATCAAGGTGTAATTTATGATGCTCAGAATAAATTCTTTTAAAAACATACTATTTTAATATGCATTTTAATTTAGTATAATGAAGTTCTGTAATAATAGAACAAAATTCACTCAGCATCCTGGCTGTCTGAATCTCAAATGAGAACAGTCTAAAGAGAATCTGCTTCTTCTGGTGCTTCAAATGTTCAAATATTCTTCGTTCTGAAAGTGCCGCAGAAGAACATCTGGGTTTCTTTCCACTGTCAAAATATGCCTGCAGTGACCACTAGTGGATTTTTTCTGGATCTGCACTCCAGACTGATTAGGTACACAGCTCCAAGCCCGGGAGAGTTAAGTTTGCTGTACATAGGCCTGGTTCACACAATGTATGTGCCTATCACATGAACTATTCACAATCAGTGATTCCACTAGGGATCGACCTCAAGTCCAACATCCAGGACTCTGCTCCCCCTGCCCAAAGACCAACCTGAGAGCTGCAAAGATCCTGTGGATCCATGCTTTGTAACCACGTTTTTGCACCATTGCAGCTCCAGGCAACAGTGGGTGCGTGATTTTTTTGGTACAGACTGTAGCCATGGACATGTAATGTGATCTGATGGTGAATTTGGGGTGACCCGATGCAAAAATCCTGAGGATCCATGTGGATCCGTGCTTTGTCACCACGTTTTAAATGGGGAGGGAAGGAAAAACACAGAAGGGACAAGAAGCACAAGAGGGGTGTGCGGAGAAGCAGCTGGCTAAGAATGCAGGGGAGGAGTTTAACAGGGTGGGGGGGGAGGAAAGGAAGGCAAAAGTCCCCCCCCCAAGCCAGCCCTCTCTCTCTCTCTCTCCCACCTGCATGTTTTTCGGCTGCCTGCGAGTCCCTAGAGCACGGAGAGGAGGAGGTGGTGGGCTGGAGCCTGCACGCAGTGTGACTAGGAAAGAATTAGAAGGAAGGACTCGATCCTTTCCTTAACCCTCTGCTTGCCAGGAGGGCAGGGGATTCCCTGCTCTTTGTTGAGTTTGAGCAAACGCAGCAACAGAAGCGGGTGGGCAGTAAGACCCTGAGGCAGAATGCAGGAAAGCAGCAGCTTCTGCCTTCCCTCCGCCCGACCGTCGACCTACCGATCTTATTTTTGCCTGATTTTTGCCCCTGCGCTCCGGCTCCAGGGACCACACATTCGCTCAATAACACGCACAGACATTTCCCCTTACTTTTTAGGAGAAAAAAAATCTGCGTGTTATAGAGCGAAATTTATGGTAATAATTTTCTTAAATTATTGGGGGGGCGGAGCCCCCCCAAACGAATTTTTGAGGGGGCTCGGGCCCCCTCAGGCCCCATGGAGTCGGCGCCTATGTTGATGACTGCCAGGTGAACATGTGAAAATGTTGCTGCTTATACAATTCCTGCTGCTGTTTTTCAATCTGTGGTGGCTCATTCACATAGAAGGCACTACTTTGGATTACTCTGCAGTTATGGACCTGCACAGAAGAGCCAGCCCATCATGTATAAGGGAACAACATACACATTTCATTCCTTGCCATATAAGGCATTTTTCATTTAGATCTTTTAGTTTTTTAATGCTCTTTTATGTAATTTTCTGCTGGTGCTTTTCATCTATTCTATTTTTTTGGCTTTTAAATTGCATCACTCCCTACTCAGAGAATGTTCTTTATTGGGTGATATACAATTGTTGTTAATAATAATAAATGCTCCGATCCATTACGTGTAAGAGGAGCAGCATTGGCAGCCAGGCAGAATTTTGCCAGCCTGGTCAGAATTTCACTTACTGGTCAATTGTCAGATTCACGTATAGCCAGAAAGGTGTGTTTCTTCTTTATGGTAGGACAGTATTTGTGTAGTATTATTAAAAATGTATTAAGGACAGTTTCCATTGGATCAAAATGTCTTAATTCTCTCTCTCTCTCTCTCTCTCTCTCTCTCTCTCTCTCTCTCTCTCTCTCTCAGGAAATCCTTTTTTTTTTTTTTTTGCTGTCACATACTAAGAATTAAAGAAATAAACTAGTTTTCTTGAAAAGGAATACTCTACACACACACACACAGACACGGAACTGAAAGGGAATCCCCTTTCATGATATTTATGTTCAAGCCACTTTTGCCTTCATTGTACAGTTATTTACATTAACTGAAATACCTGAAAAACCTCTTTGAATAGAAGCAAACATGGGGTAACTGAAATGTGCAAACATGATGTCTCCGACGGCATTCAACTCTCTTAAAACTATTGTCTGTCTCCAGCCTTACAGGTCTGCTGATCTATGCCGTTATGAATACTAGAGTGAATTGTACATTGTCAAATGCACAAAACTAGCATTGAGAAATATCTTGAACAAACACCCAATTCACATACTATATGTACAAAGTACACAAAACGTGAAGTGCTTGACATTAGAATTGTTTTTATTTGTATGTGGATCCACAATCTATACAGGATATTTACAATGCATGAAAAATGGAAAACTGCACAAAATACAATTGAGGTATAAGCTAAGAGCACAGTATGTCATGTTTCAATAAATAGAATTCAAAATTTGTAAACTAAGTGACCAGATAAATGCATCTTGTTTTACTAAAACCATACAAAATATCTGTTTTTGTATCACATGAGGTAGAGGCCAGCTTTGTGTGTCATGTAATGCAATTACAGCAACTCCAACCGTAGAACTGTACATCATTGGCAAAACGTCAAAAATTATTGGTATGCACCAACCTTTTAAAAAACTTTTGATTTATTTTTTTTAAACTCCAGTAATCTCACCTGTTGCCTTGAATGTTTTGCAGGACCTATTAAGTCTATAAATTATTTTCTTTAAAGATCTTGTCGCAATCCAGAAAGGTATTATATGTTTGTCCAATAACTTTTGTATATGCCCAGCTGGACAGCAAACCATATATGTGAGATATATGAACAGCAAAGCATAGGACATATTGCAAACTAATTTTTAAACTTCAAAAATGATTTGAGTTTGGGTATGATAAATTGCTGGTCCAGGTAAATACCAAAGGTCCTGCTGAGCAAACAGAAGGTGGTCACATGCTGCTCTAGATTGTGGAAATATATTAAGGTATCAGCATCAATAAATACTTTCAAAAGCATCATGAACACATACAAAATAGAAGTTTGTCATAGTCTTGCTTATTCTGGAAGGCAACACAGCTGCATCCGGACATTTACAAACCAATAATTTGTATGGATTCACTAGAGTGATTTAGATACATTACAACTGTGCTTCCTTTTTCTTTAAGGTGAGGTATTTGAAAGAATATAATGGATTTCTATACTTATCAGGATATTCATTTGGGGGGGAGATAAGAACTTGTTTCACCGTGCTTGAATATTTCAGAGCACCAGAGAATTCAAAGTATCCTCTATATTGTGGGTTTACAAAAAGAAAAAGAAAAAAGTTGTGCAATCTGTTTAATGTGTGACTTTTGCTTTTATAATAGAGAGCATCTGCAACAACAAAAAATATCAAAAGATTTCCAGGACGGGAATTATGGACTGCCTCACATTACCACAGATGTAATAGATGAAAACGTTGCAGAGCAAGTATAACAAAGAGATCAAGCTGCCAGTTCCTGGACAGAGATATTTTACAGCTGCAGCATAAATATTTCAAGCATAGGATTACAAGAGAATTTAAGTATTTTGTTACATTATATTATCAGGGTTTTAAAACATGTTAATGGTATATATTTATCCGCGTTCTCCTGTGCAAAGAAAAAGTTATGCTTTTCTAAGATCAAATGATCTTTAGCATAGGAAGCTGACTTGGAAAGTGTTTGGAGGTCAGCTACATAGCCCTATGAAAATGACTCCAAGGTACATCAGTCAGCCATTTACGCAGCTGTTTTTATGGCAAATTCTGCCCTTTCAAACGGAAGCTAAGGGAAAAGTGGAAGTACAGGTCACTAGAGGCTCCAAGAATGCGGAACTAAGCAGCAGCAAGTAGGCAAAACTGCTTCATAGTACTCTACAGTCCCCACAGCCTAGTCTACTGCAGGGATTGCATTACGATATCTTAACTATGTACAAATGATTTTACAGCTATCAATATATTAAATATATAATAAAATTAATCCAAGAATGTAAAATATACCCCATAACTACCATGTTTACCTCAAATACTCAAGCTAAGTGATATAAGACCTACTGGAAAGTAAAAGAACAATTTGTCTGAACACACTTTGCTAAAGCTTTTTGATCTAATGTCAAAGGGGTTGTGTCTTGAAGTGTGGATGAAAGTCTTTAGGACTGCCACAATGGTAAGATACTTCGCTCCCTAACATCTCCTGCAGAGTCTATTGCACCCTGCACTATTTGGTTTTTTAAAAGCAGGGATACCAAGAAGCAGATTTTTTTAAAAAAAAGTATTCTTGGCAGCCTTGCTTCTAATGGTATGGTTTTTAGTGCTTTTCAGAAACATTAATGGAGAAGACAAATTGGAAACAAACCTATCTAAAAGGCCAACACAGGGATGACTTTTTAAAGAAAAGCCTTCAGTAATTATTAACATACAGAATGAGCATGCTAAGTCTAAAAGAGCAAATTTGAATTTACAGGAAAATTTGTCATAGGTCTCTGTAAATGGGCAAAGCCTTGTATGCAATTCAAGCTATAGAGGCATGGAGTAAATCACCCATTAGGTACGTCATGTTAAGAGATAAACGTAAGAAACTAGCTGCTGTAAAACATAGACTATTTACAATTTACTACAAAACTATCTCTTGGTGGCTATGGACACCTATGGCACACTTCTATGTATTAATTACTTCTAGGGAAGTCTTATGTAAAGGAGACTGAAATTAACTGTTCAGTTTAAGGGTTACAATTATGATTTCTTTGATTATAAGTTGGTGTGTCATTTGGTTTTACAAATTTTCAGAGACGTTAAACAAACCTGAAAGTGGCACACTCTCTCTCTCTCTCTCACGTCAACCAATTATTACTACTATGAACACATCTAAAATATAGTCAAAGTTGCCACATGTTCATCTCCGATATGTGTTGCAACTATAGCAATGTTTAGGACAAACACTGCTGATCCTGGCATTTTAGTTACCAAATCCTGTCTAAATAGAAACATGATAACAAATTGGGACATCATTCGTTCTATAAAACTGCTTTTATAATGGAAAATTGGGGCAGAAAAGAAGGAAGGCATTATATTGCAGTAACATTCAGGAAGGATTGTGTCCAAAGTTCAGTGGTGGCTCAACTCTTTCTGTAGCAGAGGATAGAGAACCTGCTGTCCTCCGGTAGTTGCTGGGCTCCAAATCTAATCAACCCCAGCCAACTGGGAATGGTCAGGGAGTGATGTGAATTGTAGTCTAGCAGCATCTAGAACAGACCCATCCCTGCACTAAGATCAGGCCAGGCAGTTTCTCCCTGTATTCAGGACAGGAAAGCAAACATTGGCTGACTGCTAGCATCCCAAGAGAATTAATTACCAAATGGCTCAAACACTCTCTTGGAGTCAGTTCAAACATTACATATATTACTAATGAAAGCTGTTAGCAAGCTAACTTGGTTACTGATCAACAGCCACCTCCCCACCTCCTACAACTAGTTATTACCACTGGTCAACAACACACAGCATCTACTTAATGCTTTCCATCTCTACATGAAAGAGTCTCCTGAGATAACTGCATGAGAAGCAAAATTTTATGTCTGAACTCACCTTTACCTTGCAAAGGGGGAAAAGTACTAGATAAAACAGACTCAGAACTTTGAAAATCAAATAGTAGCTTCCATTTCTGACACCCAATAGCAGAACAGTGACCACAATTCAACACAGTCAGAAGTGCTCACTGATTTTAGTGGGATTACCATTATCACAAAATAAAAGATGATACCCTATGCTAGTCATACTTCCAAGAGTAGACCCACTGAAATCAATGCATCTGAGTGAGTTAAGTCCATTGATTTCAGTGGGTCAATTCCAACTATGACTAACATTGATATTCCCCATAGTTTTCAGTTTTTAGGTGTGCAATCAATGGATAAATAATCTAGGTTCAGTGATTTTGACCCAAATATAACCTTTTCCCACATATCCCAAGAACTGCTTCAGGAATCTACCTCTGGTGACCACCCTGAGCTACTGGCAATAGTCTTTCTGATTCTGTTTATAGGATCATACTTCCTAAGAGGAAAGTAAGAGAAGTGCCAAGAGCAACCAATCAATTTACTTTTGACTGATCACTTGAATGCCTAAACAAGTTAAAGACTGAAACAAGTACGGAGTTATTACCATAAGATAACTTATAATGTAAAACAAGCATGTGTGATATTTAGCTCTACTTCTTCCCCCATTTGTCTGAAATGTGCTAAATAGCAGCAAAATACTTTAGCATGCAAAAAAAATAAAATTCACAAGCATGTTGTACTTGAACTAGCAGAATATATGAACAAATAACCTGTTAAGACCAACAGTGGAATATGCTTACCTGCTTTGAAAATGAACACAATCATAATTTATTCTGGCAAAATAAAATATTGGTATATTCTACTGCAATAATATTTAAGGATGCAAAACACCCAAACATGTGAGCATAATATTTCTCATTAAAATTTAGCTATTTCTTCAGTAGTACTGCACTATTATTGAAACAGCAAATAAAGGCATGCAAAACCTATTACATGTTAGAAGCACTATGAGGTGAAGAGTTAAATGTGGGCAGAGACAGCATTTAGCATTTTTAGCTGCTTAAGATGTACATTTTAGGCAGCAATGTCCAATCCCAAGACTTCCGTTTTCTACTAGGTTCAGCTCCAAGCAACCACTTTTTTAAAAAAGCTTTGTGGTGATGGCACAAGCTGACTGCTTGGGATGTAAGCACACAATTGTTTCACCAGGTCTTGATCTCCACCCACAAACTTGGCAGCTGTGTTATGGAGTCTCACAAGTTTGTTTTCCAATCCCTGTGTTATTTAACATCTACATTCAACTGCTGGGGAAATTGTCCAAGAACACAGGGTGTCATGTTATCAACATCACTGAGCCCTTTGTTCCTTTGCAACAGGTGCAGGTGTAATGGTTAAGGCCTAATTATAGACACTGGATGTACAAATTCAATCCAGTTAAGATGGATCTGTTTTTGTTGAGAGGTTTAACACCCCAAGAAATTGTGGATTTACCTGTTCTAAGACGGTCATACTTCCCTTGAATATAAATATAAATTTGAATTAGAAAAAGGATATAAATTTTCCAGGTTCCTGAATTCAGGGGGTCCTTCTGAATTTTCATTTTTATGTGACCAGAAGTGTGCTGTACCAGCTTCAGTTTGTGCAACAGCTGCATTACTTTCTGGGTGGCAAGGTCCTTGCTATTGTTTTGCATGCTCTGGTAACATATTCACCGAACTACTATAATTTGCTTTATATGGAGCTGCCTTTAAAGACAGCCTGGCTCCTGATTTGTGGACTTATCAAAGAAGACAGACTGCGCAGATCCTGAACCCTTAAATCCAGAAATGCACTTATACATTTTATTTTGCCCGGCATTTAGTCTGTTTCATTTTATACTGTCACCTGCTTGTTGCTATGCGTGTTATACTATCGTTTTATGATGCCATTGGTTTCTTTTTATTAATTTAGATTGCTGTGATCACTCTGGGGAGCTGAAGAGCTGAAAAAAAGAATTTATTTTATTATTAAGTTTCTATCCCACCCTTACTCCCCGCAAAAAGCCCAGGCCAGCAAAACATAACTGGAAATGGTATTTTTAATGGTCCCTAAATAAAGAGTGTATATTTTTAAAAAATTAAAACATACCGTATTTTTCGCTCTATAAGACGCACCAGACCACAAGACGCACCTAGTTTTTGGAGGAGGAAAACAAGAAAAAAAATATTCTGCATCCCGGAAGCCAGAACAGCAAGAGGGATTGCTGCGCAGTGAAAGCAGCAATCCCTCTTGCTGTTCTAGCTTCTATGATAGCTGTGCAGCCTGCATTCGCTCCACAAGACTTACACACATTTCCCCTTCCTTTTTAGGAGGGAAAAGGTGAGTCTTATAGAGCAAAAAATACGGTAAATGTTCCGGGTCTACATATGTAGCAGGCCTCCACAACGTGCAGATCAAATGGGGATGCACACAGAGATGGACATCACTATCTGTAGTTGTAGCTTGCAGAAGTGGTTTGTCAAGTGAGACAGAGCCACTATGTTAGATTCCTAGCAGGTGGGGATGCTGTTTACCGGGAGGGAGTAGAGGATGTGGTAGGGAGGTTGGGGTGCAAATGCAGCTACCCTGTGTGTGTGCTTGCCGTGATCTGACATCTCCACTCATTTCCAGTAAGCAACAGCAACTCACTTACTGGAAAGCTAGAGCAGCAGGTCTGTCCTACCAAGTGAGCTGGATCTGGTTGTTTGCGCAAAGGCACCGTCCCATCCCACGATGCAATGCGTAGCCCACACACATTTTTATGGTTTCGGTGGCATGCAGCACCTATAGCTAGGACAGGGCAAAGTAGCTAGAATTTCTGTGAAATATATTGGTCACATTGCTTTTTATGTTCAATGATCTGAATATATGCCTAGGTTTTGAATATGATTACCCTGCCCCGCCCCTCTTCACCAAAAGCCATTCAAATCCAATACTTTTGAGCAATTAGATATTTGTCTACCTGATCTATTTTACCTTCTATATAACAGAACTGATTTTCCTTCTGGATAACCCAAACTGTACTCAGGTTTCCACCAACAAAAAAATTGTCCATTGAAGTTTATACGTAAGCATCTAATTTTTTTTTTTAATAATACACCAATTTATTTCCCTTCTGTTAATATACTTTATCTGTTTGGTTTCCATTGGAAAAAACACTGGAACTGAACTACTTGATTACTGGCACCAACCTATAACCACACTAAACGTTAGCATTTCTTTTCAAAAGAAGTAAAGGTTTAATAACTATGTTGTTTACAAATGACAGCAATTTTACTTTGCCGTTTAAATGAACCTTATTAGCATCACTTTCACAATATCACAGACTCCATTTGTTCCCCCTCCTTTTAAAATACTTTTAAAATGTCAAGACCACCCACTTTCCTGTGCTCAAAGAAAATCCAGGAATGAGAACTTTATTGCTAATGAAGTAACCCACTCAGCTGAGGGTTAAAATTGCCACTCTACAAAATAAGGCTGATATTTTCAAACTTCCGAAAGTGTTTGGGAATCCTCAAAGAACTGTATCAAAAGTGAAATTTTCTGTCATCATTGCTTGAAGAGTTACCCAGAGAAGCTGAGAGTGAATAGGAAGCTTTGAAAATAAAATATCTCAGTTTCTACTTCAGCAACTCCTTTTCATAATAGCATTCAGCAGGGTACTGAAAGAATTGGCATTTGGCATTTTAACAGTTAATAACGGACAGTTAACTGTGTGAAAATCTGCATTTTGAAAAATGTTTGCTGTTGAATAATTACCAGTTCTCAATCCAGCTTTAATAATCAAAATTAAGTATCAGGCAAGAACAATGCATGGCAGCAAATTCTCTACAATCTCTTCTTTCTGCTTTAGATTCTTGGAACTACAAAAACCATTTTATGAAAATGGACTGCATGCAATAGAAAGCAAATATGCAGCTCCTGCATATTTTGAAAGAAACCAAAGTTGCATTCAGTAAAAAGTATATAGAGCCCTCGAAACAGCTTGTAAAAGAAAGTTACACTGAGGAGTGTAAAACACTACGGGTTGTATCCAATGCTTCCTCTTCCTCTCCTTGCATGTCCCCCAAAATCTGCTCTGGAAGCTCCCCCAACCTACAAGAGCTGATTTGAGGATATGCAGAGGGTTATAGGGAGAAAAGAAGAGGAGGAAGTTCCACTGTACAAGTGGAAGTCTGCTTTGCGAGCAGAATAGCAGTGCTGGATACAACCAGTGGTTTCAACACTGCTCAAAACCATTAAAAAAAAGAAGGGAAGAAAGCAACATAAATACAGATTTTGTCAGTCTGGAAGTTTTACAAAGGTGTATCATTACAGATTTAAATGCATAAATCGGACACAATCTACTGGGAACTTCTCTTGTGCAAAACGTCATTGAAATGATTGGGAATTGCAACAACTCCTACTCCATTGATGCTCTGCTCACATAGGAAAAGTTCCCCATGACTGTCCCAATACCTTCACTGATCCATGGCTTGACTTCCCCTTGGCAGGACACTTATTAGCCCTGCTGAGAAAGTGCAGATACAATCTCGTTGGCACTTTCATTTCCCTTTGCCGTTTTTTGAAGACTTCTGAATCTGAAGTTTTAATTCCTTGATCATCATCTCCAACTTTTGCCTCGCTTCTCGTTCCTGTCTCAGTTCATCTTGAAGCTCCTGTCGATCGGCCTCAGCGTGATCCAGCCTCTGCCTTAGCTCTGCCAGCTGCACATTTTTAAAAGGAGAGAAAAGGTTTAAAGACTTCTTAATGTATCCCCATCCATGCAACTCTAGAAACCACGCAGTTGTTTCTGAAGCAACATTAAGTAAGGTATGTACCACCGAGCCTACTGGTGCGGCAATGTGTGGTGCCTGCTTCAAAAAGTGGAAGCCAAGTGGCAGTCCCCAACTCGCCTCCAATTAGCCACCAGCAGCACTAGTTTCCAGCAAAATCTCACCACGCAATGCAGTTAAGAGAGGTGCAGAGGCGGGGTGACAGCAAAGGGGAGGCCACAAGCAGCAAAACAGGACATGCAGAGTATTCAGTGCATAATAATCAGCATCACATTCTATCTATCTATCATCTATCTATCTATCTATCTATCTATCTATCTATCTATCTATCTATCTATTTGACTTGTATCTCACCCTTCCTTCAAAGCAACTTAGCAAAAGGCAAAAATACACACGCATGTGTGTGCAGGAGCGGACCTTGGTAATATGCTGGCCTGTGCGAGGCCATAATTTGACCTAAGGCAACAATGACTGTAATCAAAATTAAACCACAGTTCATGTTTAATTGCGATTTAATGCAAACAAGCAGGGTGCTGGCGTAGTCAGTTCAAACATTCCCCCCTTGCTTCTTCCCCACACAACACTGGGAGCAACAAACCACAAGTCATGACTTCTTGTGTTGCCTGAATCCAGCTCATGGTTTGTTTTCCCCAAACAAAGAAGCAGTAAACCAAGAGCTAACCTTGGCTACTAATCACGGCTAGTCTGGACATAAACCACAGTTCTAAGTTCAGATGTCACAAGAAGTCAAGGCTTGTGACCAAAAGTGAGGTAGGACCAAAATGGAGAATTTCAAGAAGCATGCACCAGAACATTACTCATTCACATTAAACCACAGTTCAACATTATGAACCGGGCCATTCTGTCCTCTGGGAAATGCATTCCTCATGACACACATAAGCCAATTTACCAAACAGAAATATATAGACCAAGATTTCTGTTGTATTAGTGAGCTATAGAAGCCATCTAGTGGAGAGCTTTAGTATAAATTTTACATTTCAGAACAAATGTAACAGGGTTTCTTTACTACCAGCATACTAGAAAGTGTTCCTAACAAATGATTTACAATCTAACGATGGGATCTTACATGCACTTACTTCGAAGTAAAGTAAGTGGTATATAGGGCCAATTCATGCATGGTTCAGATTGCTTAAGCTACCCACGTGCAGGAAAAATTGTGACCTTTTCTACCACGTACAGTGGTACAGTGGTGCCCCGCAAGACGAATGCCTCGCAAGACGGAAAACTCGCTAGACGAAAGGGTTTTCCGTTTTTTGAGCTGCTTCGCAAGACGAATTTCCCTATGGGCTTGCTTCGCAAGACGAAAAAGTCTTGCAAGTTTGTTTCCTTTTTCTTAACACCATTAATACAGTTGCGACTTGACTTTGAGGAGCAACTCATAGAACGCAGTGTACATAGTAGCCTTTTTTGAGGTTTTTAAAGACTTTGGTGATTTTTGAAGCTTTTCCAAAACTTCTTTTGCAGCCATTTGGTAAGTTAAGCTTTTAAAACTTTTTTTTTGGGGGGGTGGATTTTGGGTTGGGGTGTTTGGAATTCAAGGACTTGGTGTTGGGAAGGGGTTTGCAAGAATCTGGAAGCTTGTGGGTTTTTTCCTGCATTTTCATGATTTTCTGTGACCATTGGACCACTCTGCTGTTTTTTAAAAAAAAATCTGGATTTGAATTTCTGTGTTCTGGGTGGCTGGGGGAACAGTTGGGGAGGGGTTTGCAAGAATCTGGAAGCTTGTGTTTTTTTCCTGCATTTTTATGATTTTCTGTGACCATTGGGCTACTCTGCTGTTTTTTTAAAAAAAATTCTGGGTTTGAATTTTGAAATGCTCTTTACAGTATGTGTGACTTTAAAGAGCACTTAATAAACTCTTGTTGTACCAAATTTGGCTTTGTTTGGACTTTTTTTGACCATAGGAACGCATTAATTGATTTTCAATGCATTCCTATGGGATTTCGTGCTTCGCAAGACGAAAAATTCGCTAGACGAAAAAATTTGTGGAACGAATTGATTTCGTCTTGCGAGGCACCACTGTATCTTGGTTGTTGAACAAATCGGCTCCCAAACGCCACAAACCTGGAAATGAGTGTTCCAGTTTGCAAACGTTTTTCGGAAGCCAAATGCCCGACGCGGCTTCCGATTGAGTGCAGGAAGCTCCTGCAGCCAATCAGAAACCATGCATTGGTTTTCTAATGGTTCCGGGAGTCGAACGGACTCCTGGAACAATTTAAGTTTGACAACCAGGGTAACACTGTATAACCTTTAATGAGAACTGGAGTGTTTATACATGAACAGCTCCATCATTAAGTCAGTCTTGTATTTAATGATTCAACCCTGAGGCAATAGTTGATCAGGAATTACATGAATAGATTCCACACAGGTGTGTGAGAGGGGAGGCAAGAGGGATGGATGTCTCCATTCCTCCTCTAGCAATCTGCTTGGTTTCCAAGATGGCTGTGGAGAAAAGGAAACCATTTTTTCCCTCTTCAGGTTCTGATCCTCCTCTGCTGGGCCATTTGACCGAAGACTTTTATTTACACTAGCCTAGCATCTTGTGTTTCCATGACAGCAATGGGATAAGGGTCTTCCCTTCTTCTTCAACCAGCACAGAAACACCAGCTCCTGGCCTCCTACAAGGCTAGTAAGAACATTTGCAAGCTTGTTTACGAGCGGAAATTCGGCTTGATAACCTTTGGGGTTTCTTTTAACGCTATGATTCTAGGATACAATCTAGGATAACAATCCATTATTGTTGTTATCCTAAGTGAAGAAGTATGGGCTTGACTCCCATTCAAATTAGAAAAGAGGAAAAGGTCTAACTCTAGTTTCCCCTGTCAGATATCATTCTAATCTCCTCTTCAGAACTAATGCCCCAATGATGTCTTAGATCTGGGCTTCCAGTTCCTCTCTGCCTTAATGGAGGCAGCCTCCATGACAATGGGAGATTGTTGGCAAAGGATTGAGGGTAATTTTCCTTGCAAATTCCCCCCAGGGGTGGGGGCAGGGAACGGGCTTCACATGCAGTACTGGCTCTTGCTCCGGCATGGAATGAGAGGGGCAGGGAGGCTCTGAGTGCAAAAGCACTTCGCCTGCCAAAAACCCTCAAATAGCGCCATTAAGAAGCAGAGCTTCTCCTGTTAACTAGAGCTTAATTGGACTAAAGTACAGGTGAGTACTAGAAGAGATGAGATCACAAACTGTGGAACTAACCAACTGCAAGGACTTTAAGATCTGAACCTGAGATAAGACTTAATTCGGTGCAAAAGATGGTGGGGAGAGGGGAGCCTACGGTTTCTTTAAAGTTTTCTTCTCTACATTTATGATTCAGCAACTCTCCTCTGAATGTTAGTTCAAATTATAGTTGTACAAGCAGGGATGGAAGAAATTGGATTATAAATATGGAATATAACATCAAACGGAACTGTGTGTAAAAAAAGGGAAAGCTCTGTTTTGCAAAAGGTTTACGATGTAAACTTAGATCTGACTCTTCCCAGTCTGTTATTATTTACGAAGGGAACTGAATAACACTAAGAGGACTTGGGATTTGATTTAATTGGAAGTATGATTGCTCATTTATCTTCAGTTGGAAGGAAGGATGAAGGAGTCTGTGAACTGCCAAAGAACTGATAAGGTTCTTTACTGAGTCATCTGCAGTTCGACAGATCGCTCTTCTTCCCAGGCGGAGAGGAAAAATGGTGAAAACAGGTTGTTTACTGGGACATAGTGTCTTTTGCAGCTGCAAAAAGTTGCAAAGCAATGACGCACGGGACAGAGCTATGGATAAACTTCTGGAACAATGAGATATCAGCTCCAACCAAGGCATGACAAATAACAGCAACAACCGGGGTAATCTTACAAGGGGCATCTTACAAGGACAGGAAGAAACACCACAGAATAATTGCCATACACAGGAAGAACAAGCATATAGTTTGAGTTCCTCGCTTGTAGTTTTATAAATCATTTAATGTGTCAACACTAGAAGACGTTATTAATATTGCAGTTGTTGTATAAGGGATTATTATTATGACCGGAATGTAATGGAAATTACCGTATTTTTTGCACCATAACACTCACTTTTTTCCTCCTAGAAAGTAAGGGGAAATGTCTGTGCGTGTTATGGAGCGAATGCCTACGGATGGCGGCGGGATCTGCTGCAGTCGTGAGCAGAGGATCCATGGTTCCCCTTCCTTCCCTCCTCCATGGCTCGCTTTGAAACAGCAAAGCGGGAGAAGAGCCGCTGAGTGGGGAGGAGAGAGGGACAGAGAGCCGGGGAGGAGGGAGAGAAGCAGAGCCTTTAAAGGAGCAAAGCGGGAGAGGAGAGGAGCCTTCTCCTCTTATACCCCTCTTCTGCATTATTAATAGCATCCTTCTCCACCCACCCCAGGCGTGTTCCTTGTCCCTTGAGTGCTTTTCCTTCCCTCCCCACTTAAAACGTGGTTACAAAGCACGGATCCACATGGATCCTCAGGATTTTTGCACTGGATCACCCCTAATTCACCATCAGATCACATAGCATGTCCATGGCTACAGCTTGCACCAAAAAAATCACACACCCACTGTTGCCTGGGGCCGCAGTGGTGCAAAAACGTGGTTACAAAGCATAGATCCACATGGATCCTCAGGATTTTTGCATTGGGCTAACCCAAACTCACCGTCAGATCACATGTCTGTGGCCACAGCATGAACCACAAAAATCATACACCCACTGTTTCGTTTAGATTTTTTTTCTTGTTTTCCTCCTCTAAAAACTATGTGCGTGTTATGGTCGGGTGCGTGTTATAGAGCGAAAAATACAGTAATAAGATTTTGGCATGCAGAAATATAGAAAATTATCAAATCTAGCAAGCAGGGGGGCACTTTATCTAAATTATATAATATGGAATTTGAACAATTGGTATTAATAAACTAATAAAAATTATTATTTTAAAAAAGGATGTCTTAGATCTAGAGAAATTGTAAACTCATTGTAATCTGCCAGTCAGTACACCCAAGGGAATACTACTCATGACACCCAAAGGTATAAGCTTCAAGCCACAATTCAGTGGGAAAGTAAAATCCCCTGCCTTAAATATATCAAAATTATGGTTCTTTTGGATTAGTCAGCTGACTGTGGTAGAGCCAACTCACTAGCATCTCTAATAAGGGCTTTAGTCCATTTATTAAGAAGATAAAAGATATATGGGGGAAGAAGGGGAAGAGAGACATACCTAGTTAATAAAACTGAAAAAGCTTAAATTAATCCATAATAGAACTAAGGCACAAAAATAGATCAGTGTATTGACTGGAACTGAAAAATGAATTTAACATAAAAACTATATAAGGAATACTTTTTACAGGCCCTGCTTGGTACAGAAAATCAACCATACTCAACACCTGCCAGTCTTTTAAAGCATGCTGATATTTGTGGTTCCAGTGGTGATACCAAATGCTTAATAAAACGCATTCTATAATCAGAGAGGATAATTTTTAAACAAAAATTTAGGAGACATACCAAACTTGCATCAAAAATTTAAGTCAGGCATCATCATCATCATCATACATTAAACCATCTTCTTTAAAACTGTCTATAGAGGGTGTATTGGCCCAAACCCACTGTATTTATGGCTTTAAATGAACAATTTCTGTATCTGTTACAAGTTTTACATGCCTTTGCAATATAAAGTATTTTCTGCTATTTACTATGCTCCAGCAGCAATTTCATAGGTAATTAACAAGCGAAGACCTCCAACAACCAGGTTAAACTAATGTTTTGTGCTCACCTGAGCTGCATATTCTGCTTCTTTGTCCTTTTCCAAGTTAGAATCGCAGGTACATTTTTGCTTTATTACCTGCTCTAACTTCTTCTCCAAGTCCCTTTGCTCAACATAAAACTCTTGCATTCTTTGAGCATGCTCAGTCTGCAAAGATTCAAGTTCTTTTTGCAAATTCTGCTGCTCTTCTGTTAACTCCTTCATGGCTTTTGAACTACTTAACATTTCTACTTCCTGTGAAGAAAATGAGCAGAATTACAGAGAGTTAGCAACACCACAAAAGCACAAAGCATTTATTTCTATATTGCAAACTTCTACGGTCACTGTCATTTTTGTTGTGCAGAATATAGCTTCAAGTTTTGTGGCACTTATTTGAAACCAGAGAATGGATAAATTTCATGTTCTTGGCAGCTCTTCTTACAAAAATATATATAACTATGTTTGGCTTCTACAGTCCATAAAAACTAGATTCAGTTTGATGTATGCAAAAATCATACTGTAGGCTCAGTGGGAAAGGATGTACTTTGCATGCAAAATGTTCCAGCTTCAATCCACAGCATCTCCTGGTAAGGGTGGCAAAGACTCACTCCTGTAAGAAACTCTTTAGAGAGCTGCAATACTGTGCAAGGTGGACCAACAGTCTTGACTTGGTATGTGGTATTGTTCATCAATACAGACCATTTCAGTAAGTTTGCACACATGCTGTACAGTCATAGCTCATGTTACGTTTGCTTCATGATAACGTTTTTTCAGGTTGCGTCCCGTGGCAACCCGGAAGTACCGGAAAGGGTTACTTCCGGGTTTTGCCACTTGCGCATGCGCAGAAGCACTAAATCATGCTCCGCACATGCGCAGAAGCACCAAATCGCACCGCGCACCTGCGCATACAGCGCTTCAGGTTGCAGGCTTTTCATGTTGCGAATGGGCCTCTGGAACAGATCCCGTTCGCAACCAGAGGTACCACTGTATTACCTATTACAAGCTTGCACATCATGTCAACCTGACAGCTAGTGAACTAAAACCAGTTTAGCAGCGTTACAGTAAAATTTGAGTAACCTGAGTCAGCCCTTCAAATCCCTGGTGTATGTATATGAAACAGGAACACTGAAAAAAGAATGAGCTTGGCACCGTTGTTGTTTTAATTGCCTCACTGGAGAAACTCATGTCTGACCATTCCAATTTACAAATAATATGTTTCTTTAGCTATTTTTCAGTATGTCTGTAAAACCCAAGATGATCCACATTAACACTGGAACAGCTGTTTTCATAGAGTTGTAGAGTTGGAAGGAATCCCAAAGGTCATTTAGTTCCACCCCTGCAATGCAGGAATCTCAGCTAAAGCACAGAATCATAGAATTGTAGAGTTTGGGCTTCTCAATCGTCTTTTACTTTCTTGACACTTTACCCAGATACGCTTTGTGCTCTCGTTCAAACTCTTTAAAATGTTCTCAAAGCCTAATGTTATTTAGTGCCATCACTATATATTTTCTTTAAGCTACCTTCAATTTTGAAACCAAATATTGGGATGGGAAAGTTTTTTTAAAAATGTTTAATGCTTTATTATGATTTTGCCATGGGCAACCCAGTCAGATGGTCAGGATACAAATAATAAAATTATAGACATACGTGCCTGAAGGAACTGCACGCCAACAACTGATGGAATCTAGCAAGCATATTTACATCTAGCCAGCAACTACATTGGGGTCAGCAAGGTTTACCTTGCCTGGGCCAGTTCACTCCAGCCGAGCACGCCTGCGATTGCCAGCATCTGCGATTTCCGGCGCCGCAGAAGCAAGTCTCCACGCCATGCTGCACCGGTTTTGCACAGCGCACGGGGATTTGCTGAGCGGGCAGCTCGGTTCGGGGGCGGCTCACTGGCCAGTCAAACGACCCCCGTGGGCTGCTTGTGGCCCATGGGCCTTAGGTTGCTGACCCCTGAACTGCATGAATGTGTAAGGGGGGATATGAAGTATCTAACAGTGCACCCAAATTTTTGTTCATGCTTCTCTGGCTCACAGGCTATATGATTCAATTTGATATCTCCACTTGTTATGCACAAGCAGCTCTTGCTACTTACTCAGGGCGCACTGCAGAATCAGGAGTTTAGCATATGCCTTTCAAACGTACACTGATCATATTTACTCTTATCTGAATGAAGTCTCACACTGTCAAAGGGCAGTGTACACCAATCTAGAAATACTTAACAATTTTAAACAATGC
This sequence comes from Podarcis melisellensis, assembly GCF_964234715.1. Taxonomy (NCBI): domain Eukaryota; kingdom Metazoa; phylum Chordata; class Lepidosauria; order Squamata; family Lacertidae; genus Podarcis; species Podarcis melisellensis. Next base: position 15,626,701 of record NC_138537.1, read on the forward strand.
AAGCAAGAGTCATTAATAGACACTCAAACCACAGAAGGGCTCTTGTGTTAAGGTTTCACACCACAAGTAAATAGAAAAGCTGGCAGAGAGCTGGTACAAAGATAATCGCACTAATTAAGCCCTTAATCCTTTGCAGCAGAGTGAATTTCATGCTTATTTAACATGCTAATGTTACACATAAGCGTAAGATTGTGTAAACACCTAAAGTCTACTTGATTCACTTTTTCTGCACAATACTGGAGCCAAGTGTTAAACTGTAGGCTTCAGCAAGGCACTCCTAATTCAGAAAACTGAATCAGGCCCCAGTCCAGGTCCCAAATGCAATGAGGTGGCTTGAACAGCCTCTAATTAAAAATTAGGATTTAAAACCCTAATTAAACATGTGGTTGGTAGTGGTGAGAAAGAGGCAATGCCTCCATAATCTCCTTCTCCCCCCACACCCCTTTGATAGCTATGGTTTGCTCCAGGTAGATCTGACCTGAGGTGATCTGGAGCTGCCTCAGCCCACTTTAGATAAATCTCGAATCAGGTCAAATCAAACTTGGTTCAGTTCAGGATCCAGGATTTGTCTGGAACCAGATGCACAACCCTATTCTGTAGCAGCGGAGTACTATATGGAAGAAGAGACGCGGGTGGTGCTGTGGGTTAAACCACAGAGCCTAGGACTTGCTGATCAGAAGGTTGGTGGTTCAAATCCCCGCGACGGGGTGAGCTCCCGTTGCTCAGTCCCAGCTCCTGCCAACCTAGCAGTTCGAAAGCATGTCCAAGTGCAAGTAGATAAATAGGTACCGCTCTGGCAGGAAGGTAAACGGCGTTTCCGTGCGCTGCTCTGGTTCGCCAGAAGCGGCTTAGTCATGCTGGCCACATGACCCGGAAGCTGTACGCCGGCTCCCTCGGCCAATAAAGCGAGATGAGCGCCGCAACCCCAGAGTCGGCCACGACTGGACCTAATGGTCAGGGTCCCTTTACCTTTACCTTTTTACTATATGAAACGCTGAAGGATTGTTCCATATGGCTTCAGATAGTTTTTTGTATATACTAAATGATACCCTTTCTCCCACATTCAAGTCAAAATTGTACTGGCGATGGTTAAATCAGTCTTGTAATTTAATCCACAAAATTAATCACCAATATCAATTTACAGGAGCCTATGCTAGTTGCCAGGGACGCGGGTAGCGCTGTGGGTAAAACCTCAGCGCCTAGGACTTGCCGATCGTCAGGTCGGCGGTTTGAATCCCCACGGCGGGGTGCGCTCCCGTTGCTCGGTCCCAGCACCTGCCAACCTAGCAGTTCGAAAGCACCCCCGGGTGCAAGTAGATAAATAGGGACCGCTTACAAGCGGGAAGGTAAACGGCATTTCCGTGTGCTGCGCTGGCTCGCCAGATGCAGCTTGTCACGCTTGCGACGTGACCTGGAAGTGTCTTTGAACAGCGCTGGCCCCCGGCCTCTTAAGTGAGATGGCCGCACAACCCTAGAGTCGGACACGACTGGCCCGTATGGGCAGGGGTACCTTTACCTTTACCTTTATGCTAGTTGCCAGTGATTTGTGGCCTAGAGGTAGAAAAGGGGAGGAATGGCAATCAGTGTTGTAGAACTCCCTACTTAATTCCCTATAGGCAATTCTTAGTGGCTATCTACAACCTCAGTTTTACGTCTAATGCTATCTCAAGTATCCCCTTTGCGGACTTCTAATCCTTTGCATTTTGTGTAAGGAACCTATGGATAGAATATTTCCAGAGCACTTCCTCCAGTGCAGACACACAGTCTACAATGTAAGAATTTATAAATATGTAGCCATGGCATTTTAGCATACAATAATAAAAAAGCATATCCAGGTGGTGACTTTAGACTCTAAAGATTATTCCAGTAACACTTGAGGTTTGGCAGCCAAGTCAGCAATTTCAGGATTATATTAGTTTATAGTATATTAAGTTAATGTGACTTGAAATGAGGAGACAAGCCTTTTCCTTGTACGATCCTATCTGTCTATTATTGTAGTTAACACTTCACGGTAATCAAGATTTAAAACCACTACAAAAAGTTATGCAACAAGCAGGTTTCAGAAGACAGAACGAAGCTAAATCAAATACATGCCATACCATCTGAAGATGTTGCTTCTTTTGCAAAATTGTATGTAGCTTTTCTTGCTGTTTTATATAGGTTTTCATTACATCTTCCATCATTTTCCCTTTGTCATCATCACAGCCAGTATCACGTGGAAGAGTCTGAGATGAAGTTTGTGCACTGCTGATTACTTCTACTACGTCTTCTGTAGTCACTTTGGAAGAGATCAGTTCAGCTTTCCTTCTGCTTGCAGGTTTAATGGATACAGGCCGCTCTATAGGAGTCAAAAAGGTAGGAAAAGTAATGGTTGTTGAAACGCTACACCGGAAAGCAGCTGCACGTTACAAGATGCAAGTGTACAGAAAGATGTTTCTTTTTCCTACTCACCTGAATTAGCACACACTTCTGTACTAAGTTTCAAATCAACTTTCTCTTGTACTTCAAGAGAAAGATCCTGAAAGAAAATGGCTTTTTTACGTTTGCCACCGCTGTGTTGCTTCACTGACTGTCCCGGTAGAGATTTAATTACCTCTGAAATCTTCTCTGCGGTTTTAGTAGCGTCTTTACATTGTGGCACAGAAGAGGTAAGGGAGACATTGGGAGCAACCATTTTATCACACATATAGAAGTAGTAGCTGGAAACAAAAAAATAAAAATGCAGAATTAATTTTTTAAAAAATTAATCAACTGAATTTGAACCAAGCATGAATTATTATTACATCTTAGGTTTTAAAACCTGGGAACATGAATTAATTTGGCTTTGCTTACACCAGAACAGATTTAAAATGGAAATCTGTTTTAAAGCAGTTGTGCATATTCGTTGTTTAGTTTAACAGGATAAAAAACAAATCAACTAAGGAAAGCCAGGCGGAAACCAAATCAACTAGTTGCTATCATGAGATATGAATGTCTCATTGGCAAGGATGAATAAAGAGAAAGTTTTTGTTTTTGTGTATTACTACCGTACCTCACCTTATTCAACTCTGTACTCTTGAAAATTTGCATAATGCTTTTAGGCTATTGCTTTATCACATAGATTTAACTGTATATTATACAAAACTATGAGTGCTCAAATTGTGCAGAAGATGCCACTCATATTGCATAAATAAACCACATTATAGTAATGGAGCAACTTCGCTTTTCCCACAGATGGATATCAGCAGGGTTACAGCTGTGAGTTAGTTTAAAGACAGAGCAAATTAATTCCTAGTAAAACCAGTTCCTTCCCTTATTAACTAACAAAGGCACCCTACCATTTTAAATTTTCGCTTATTTACCTGAGGACTGCATAGTTTCTTATGTGGGAATGGCTGCAGCAGTGTTTCTGCTCCCAAAAACTGCATCTGCAAGCAAATTGCTACAGAGCAGGTGATAAATGCCTGTGTTCTCAGATTGAAGTGGAGGCACATATAGGAAAATTATATAGTGTAAAGAAGCTGCACCGCAGCAGCTAAAGAGCTGTCATCAGCTTCGTAGACAGTCTTAATACATTTAAAGAAAGACCACCCTTTAGTATAAGATTCCCATGGTGGCAGACAACTCATGGAGATGCAAATAATAAAATAATTCTCAAGTGGAAATGAAAAAAAATTCTATGTGTAGCAGGCATAAAATATGTCCAGCATAAAAACACAACCTAAAGCCAGTTACAGAACATGCTGAAATGTCCTTTCAGTGCTTGGCATTTGTATTTGCCCAGACATCAGAGCTGGCATCAGGAGAAATCCTCTAAGGAGGGCGTGCTAAATATGGCCTTCTCCCACATCACTATCCACTGAACTTCAGGTGGTGTAACCCTCAGATGAGGGCCACTGATGAATAATGAAGAATCCAGGTAATCTCATACTGTAGCAGATGACCCTTCATATATCTTAGTCCAAAAGCCTCTATTCTTCACATCCGTCCCAGCCTCCAAAATTTACAATATAGAAAGTGATAACACCACCACTGTGTTCTGCAGGTTCTTGTACACTACCTCGGCAATCCTGTGTATATGGAAGAGCTTTGAACACTAACAGCAGCATATAAATCCTAAAAGCATATTTTCAAAAGTGCAGCGTTGCAGCCTCAGCTACTCTTATTTCCTACGCAGTTTAAATAATATTTTTCCCCCCAATATCAACTACACGGGAATTCATACTGCTATTTAGAAAAGGAAGGTGCAAAGAACACAATTAACTCAGCAAATTTTAGTCACGGAATCATAGAAATGCATAGTTGGAAGGGAATATGAGGGTCATCGAACCCAAGACCCCGCAACCCAGGAATCTTTTGTCCAACATGGGGCTCAAACCCATGACCCTGAGATTAACAGCCTCATGCTGTACTAAGCTTGTTTTAATGTTTTCTCTTCCATTTTCCATTTTTTGCATTTGTGTTACGCTGTAGAAATCTGAAATAATAATGTGCAATTTAAAAAAGTGTTTTAAAGAAATTCTCTTTGGGGGGATGGAATCCAGTTACATTTTGAAAGCTATTACAAATACTTGGGACAGAGGGAATCTGTTTGGCTGGTAGATATGTGACCATAATGAAGCAATGTGCTCTGTTTGTGAAATTAGCTGAGGAACGGCGCATGGGATAATTCAACTGCTACATCAGCGTTATACAGACATGCCATCAGCAGAGCAGAGCTTCCCATGGTTTCAGTGAGCTGTGAAGCGTGTCAACTCTTCACATGGTTGAAAGGCAGCTGCGTTTAATTTGTGAGACTGACAGACAACTATACAGCACAAGTGGAGTCTCCCATGCAGCAATTTAATGTTAAAACAACTTTTGAATATAGATTGAAGTTGCTATTGCACACACCCCCACACATACACAGTGCAACAATATATGCCCAATTAACTCTGGACCAAATCTAGCCTGAGAAAAGCAGCTCCTTGACAGGCTGATACAAATCACCCCTCACCGCCATCCGCTTTAGGAATCTGCTTCCTAACTACATTGGTACTTGCTGCTGTAACACATCCAGCTTTACATTAGCCTAAATTGTATATGCCAGCAAGTCTAAGAGAGAGGCAACAGAGAAATCTGTGTCAACTACAAGCAGGGTAATCAACCTTGCAGGTAAGTGGGAAGAGCTCAGCTTGGAGAAAAAGGTGAGTGGGGCACAACTGGATTGCTTGCAGGGCTAAGTCCATAGCATAGTAAAGAGAAAGCTCTAAAACAAAAGGTGCAGGTAACTGAAGGGCTGAAGAGCTGGGATAGAAGAGCCAGGAAACACAACAGGTTCCAAGAGAACAGTGAAAGTGCTGTTACACTTGCACTGGTCTGGTCCCAAAGGATGGAAGGAGCAAGGAACAAAGAATCCACTTCCTGAGCCTCTTCCTTTCAACATCCGCTTGACAAAGCTTAAAAGGCCCATATCCTCAGCAGCCAACTTCAGTCACTCAAGCAACTATGTAGTAATTTTCCCTACATATGCACCTTAGTGTTCAAGCAGGTCTTCTCTTAGCAGCTGGTTTAAGTCTCTGGAGGAAAAGAATGAAGGTGGTCCCACACAGGCGTTTATTGCAGAATCAGTGCTGCTCAGGCACAGATGTTTTTCACCGTACTCACAAGACATCACCAAAATGCCATAACAGCTGGATGTGGAAGGTCATTAACAAATTTTGGGGGCTGGGCTGTTTGTCCTGTGAGGTGACATTTGGGTGTGTGGCCTTTATCGCCGCACCCTACCTTCATTTGCTACCTGATCACACAAGCTAGCTGTTTTGTTTCTGGGGACTGAAACTTCACAATTTAGTTTGATCATTTCCATCAATTGCCCATGCTGAAGTCACAAATAAAGGTCAGCAACCTGGTGCAAAGGAACTGTTCTCTGAGGAATGCCACAGAGTACATGTGATATTACCTTGGAGTCTGCAGTACATACACTGGGCTCTATTGATATATGTTTGTTAATAAGGTGCTTTTGCACAAAACCTCTATGAATCTTATACAACTTATACAAGTCAGGTAAATATCACTCTTGCACAAAAGCTCAGTTTTACAAAGAAATCAAGAGTTGTAAAACAGCAAGAAGAAGAAAAAGAGTAGAAACTGCTTTGGAAGAAGTGGCCCATAATACCAAAGTTCAGCTCTAGATTGGTCTAGAGCAGAATGGGGTATATCTGGCCCTCCATATGCTTTTGGATTACAAATTCTGTAATTCCTGGCTGAGGCCAGGATACTTATGATTCTGAAGGGAGATACAATCCAACAATATATGGAGAATCACAGCCTCCACATCCCTGGCTCAGGAGGCCTATAATTATTTCTTAAGAAATAATTTCTTAAGACACATGTTACATATGTGACCAAACTCTAGAACGTTCACTTATCCTTGCGCAACATATGGACTACACCTCTAAACTTCAAGTTGTGCATTCACTGCTCATATTCTTGACAAAAGGATGTTTACCTGGGATGCATGAATGAGTGCGGCTGATTAACGGAATCTGCTTCCTGCTTTACAACTGGATACCATTGTTGAAATTCCAGGTTATACTGAGAATCTGCCTGAGAAGGAGAAAAAAAATCAGCATTTATGTTTTATGATACAACATTCCAGTTGTGAGAGTTATGATCTGGAGGAACTGCTTTACAATTATTTCTCCAATGTCATCAAATTAGGCAGGAGAAATTACAAGGCAACAAAACAGAAGCAACAGTAGAAAAGCAAGATTACCTCAGTTTCCCCCATTCCAATTACAGATGAAAGAATTAGCAGCTTTCTTGAAAACTGGTCATCTTCCAGCTTTTTTACTACAATAAATATACTATGCCACACATAGGACCCTGCTCTGGACAATGCTCCCATACTGGCATGGGGTGGGCTTGAAAGCCTCCCATGAGTGACCAAAAGTGATCCTGTGCTTCTTTTGATCAAAGTACATGCTTCAGAAATATTCATATATTGCGTCAATGGCAGCATGTGGGATTTTAATTCAAGGTTCTTAATACCATCGTCATAGCAATGTATATCAGTATGAAACCTTTATAATGGATAAAGATGGGAAAGGAGCTAGGGTTTCCATGGCCAGATAAAATACTTATTTCAAATATGACAGCTTAAAAGAACCTTGAGAATTTCAACTTTCATTTCTGAAGGTTCAGCAAGTATAGGACATGACTGCGTAGAATGAACAAACAATGTTGTTCTTCCCCCAGTGAAGGAGCACCCGTAGAATAACTGAAAAATCTCAGATCAGGAAACCTAGTTACTGGCTTCAGCCTCTTTCTTTTAATCAGGAAGCAAATTAGTCAGGTAGATTTTTATAGAAAAAAGTAACGAGGAGGAGCTGGTAGAAGTCTAGATGCAAACCTTGTCTGCAAAAGCCACATGGCTTTGCCACTTCAAAATGTGTTTCACACGTATGCATCAAACAATGTTTCTTCTGTAGGAAAAGTGTTGTATTGGGATAAATTGGGCCACTTCAAATGGGATGAAAAACCTAAATGGAAAGCACTACTGCATGTGAAATAGCATCTCAATTTGTGTGATAACTGCAAATTGCTATGAGTGAGAATTTCAGAGATGTAGAATTAATTCAGTTTTACCATTAGCCCATGACCTTGCCCTCTCGTTGTTCTATCCCAGCTAACAAAGCATAAATCTGAGTTCTTAAAAAACCGTTTCTGAGAATACCTGAGAGCCAGCGTGTGCTTTGGCTACTCATTACTCACCACTCAGTTATACTGTGAAATTAAAAAGCAAATTTGTTCCAAGAACCAACTTTGCAGAGAGCATTCATAGTGAAACTGAGAAGCAGAGAACAGAAACAGAGTTTTAGTATGTTTGTGTTTAGATCACAGATGGTGAAACTTCAAGACAGGGATCCTCCCCGGGGCAAATCTGTTTCAGCGTATCAAAGTGCTTACATCTGTAGGCAGATCTTTTTCTTCCCCTTTGCACATTTCATGTATGTGCTGAACCATGATGAGTCATTTAATATGCTTTATGCGGAGGAGACGAAACACTATTTTCACAAGACACATGGAGATGTATATGTGCACCAGAGGAACTAAAAACAGCTGGAGTTCCTTGCCTTCAAAAACATTTGTTTCTCCCAAATTGTGTCACAAGGAGGACACGACATCCATCATGAGGTTACTAAAAAATGATGGAACATCTCAGCTCCATAATGCCAATCCTTTTAACAACTCTGCACTTGAAGGCAACAACACCTTGCACTATGGCTTCAGATACTGTACTTAATTCGCTTTTCAACCTTCCCCAAATCATAATTAATTAAAAACCTGTTTTGACATATGCAAACATATTATGAGAGTCAAATAAAAATTTGCTACAGCATTATGTTTTTAAAAGGATTGGACTAAAAGTTTCAACAGTAACATTTTTAAAAAATAAAGTCTTGAATTAACCCCTACCCTCCTGAGTAATTCTTATGCAGCACTGCTTCTCTGATTCTTGCATTTTCAGCACTTACAATATATTTAGAGTCTTTGGGAGGGGAGTGTCAGCCAAAGCCAGCTAGGTGTAGTTCATATTAGCAGAAGGGCATTCCTCTACCCCTCCTCCACACCCTTTTTTTTCTCATCAAAATGTGAAGATCCCCAGAATCACTGCATCTCAACTATTCTTTTGCTACTTTGCTTTTCACATCTCAGAAGTGTTAGAAGCACTGCTGAAGCAGCAGAGTGTTTCTAGAATTTCTGTGAATGCTGGATAAGGATGTTCCTATTCTCACACATATAAATTCTCCTTATAAAAGCTTTAAGTAGCATTTTACATTCTGTTAAGCTGAAGGAGAGGATATAGTTGTATCATTCTTACCCAGACGTGCAATTACTCCTGGGATAATGTTAATTGTCTTGCATTTTACAGATAATTTGCCCAAACCCAACAGCAATAGTTCCTCTAGAAATAAAGAGGGGGAATCACCACAACTCAGATGTAACCAGCTTTCTTTGTATATTTATTTCCTCCCACTATTGAAATAAAGGGGATTTGGAATGATGTTCAGAAATATGTTCAATACACATTAAGATCAGTGCAGTCCCTTCTGTTTCTTCATGCAAATGCATAGTTGCTCAACTACAAACATGCTAACACCCGGCCTCCAGCAGGAAGGGAGGGTGGTAGGTAGGTGAACATGCGTGTTATTATAAGGAATGGTGTTGAGTGTAGAATACTGATAAAGAGGTCCTTAGCTCTACGCTTCTTCCATATTTTAGGTAACCACCCATTACCAAACAAGCACTATTCTACACATAAGATGAGATGAGAATATAATTCCCTGAAACTTTATTTTAATATTCTATCCACGAGACAGCCCTGGCCTATTAAGTATGAGGAGTCTTCACAATGGCACATCAACAAAACCATAGTCTTCATAGCAGTCGTCGTGTCCTTATTTAAATTCTCCCTCTCGCACAAATCACTCATTAAAACTCATATTGTGAAGGCTCATGGAAAGGTCATCTGTATTTATACAGGAATATGTAAATGCAGCACAATATTTTGGTAATACATAGCCCTTCATTAGCCATATTGCAAGAATGCAACAAAACGATAATGAGGTTGTTTATAAGCCTTGAGACACAATGTATCAATCATTTTCTTTTAAGGTAAGCCAAAATATTGTCTAATGAGTTACCATACCTTAAGCTGTGTTGTCATTTAATGAATAGCAGCACACTTGCTACATCTTTAATGATCATATAAACCTGATTAAGCTGGGAAAATTATAGTTTCTGTTGCCATAACAAGTTCTGTATCTTCTTGGCCTGTGTACCTAGAACAAGTAAGCTCCCAATCACCCATCTGTGGTCCAACATTCATTTAGAGCTGTATTATTGCCAGTCAATGGACAATTCATGGCTGAGATGACGCCTCTAGGCAAAACCTCACATGAACTGTACTTCTCGCTACTTTATTTTACTTATCCTCCACTTCTCCCAAAAGGCAGACAGCATAAGAACAATGAAGAAGCTTGCCTATGATTAAATGGACTGATTTATATATTCATCCATGAACAGAAGTTGATCCACCAAAATCCTACAACTTTTATCTATTTACTATGACTATTGGAAAAGCAATAAATGGAAAGGGTAGTGATTAGCTTTTTCCCCTCTCCTAAGTTTCGCCTCTAGAAAACCTGGTCTTTTAGATGGAGTAAGTTAGTGCTGTTTCCTTTGTTGCTAGTTAAGCTTTTGCTAGTTATGAATTCTGAGTTCCCACCTCCTGCTTTCCCATCAAGCATAACGGGGGGGGGGGGGAGAGTGTGTGGGGTTTTTTGGTACATATCATGGACATTTGAAATTTACAGATATGGAAAGTTCAATGCAGGTATGGTGCTGGAGGAGACTCTTGAGAGTCCCATGGACTGCAAGAAGATCAAACGTATCCATTCTTAAGGAAATCAGCCCTGTGTGCTCACTGGAAGGACAGATCCTGAAGCTGAGGCTCCAATACTTTGGCCACCTCATGAGAAGAGAAGACTCCCTGGAAAAGACCCTGATGTTGGGAAAGATGGAGGGCACAAGGAGAAGGGGGCGACAGAGGACGAGATGGTTGGATAGTGTTCTCGAAGCTACCAGCATGAGTCTGACCAAATGGTGGGAGGCAGCCTGGCGTGCTGTGGTTCATGGGGTCACGAAGAGTCGGACACGACTAAACAACAGCAGCATGTGCATCCACCAGTATAGCAATTGCTCTCCATAAAGGAATTGAGTTACAGCTTGCCACTACCCTTATAAAGGTACACGCAACGATTCCACCCAACTTAATGCCTCCTCTCGAGAATTCTTAGGCATGAAGCATGAAGCTAAAATGGCTACAGATATGCCCAAACTGCATTTTGAAATGACTGCATCGCACTTTGTGGATGAGGCTTGCTGCCTTCATCAGATGGGGCCACGTAAACATATGAAGATGCCTTATAACCAAATTAAACTACTGACTCTTTTAGCCCATTACCATCTGCTCTGTCTGGCAACATCTCTGCAGGGTTTTCCCCCAGCTTGCTATCCAAGACTATTAATTGGAGATTCCAGGGACTGATCCTGAGTCACTCTCAATAAAGGCCATCGCTCAGTGGTAGAGCATCTGCTTTGCATGCAGAGGGTCCCAAGTTCAATCCCCCCTATCTCCAGGTAGGTCTGTCAGAGACCCTTGCCTGAACCCTGGAGAGCCACGGCTAGCCCCTATTTCCCATCCTCTCATCTACACTGGCTTAAAAAGAGTCTCTTGGTGCTTCTTGCTTGCTCTCAGTTTCTGACAACCTCCACCCATCAAAATAAGCTTTGCTGAGTTTTTAGAGTGGAACCATAGTTCAATGATAGAGCTCACAATTTGCATGCAGAAGGTCTCAAGTTCAATTCATACTATTTCCAAGCCAGCTTAGATGAAATCAAGCAAGCAACACATGCTAGGAAAAGGCTGAAACATTGGGGAACCTCTGTCAGGCAAGGCAGATGATACAAGGCTCCTTTGTATGTTTGTGCATTTGTAGTTTCTTTGATGTGTTATGAAAGACACAGTATATAGACAACGAAAAAACTCCTAAAGGCTACTTATACATAAAATTTCTCCAGGTGTTCACATCTCTGAATTGAAACAAACAACATATTTCTATTTAGAAGGCAGAAAATACGAGGTGCTTCTGGGATTTTAAAAGTAGACACAATAATAATCGAGAATGGAAAAAATAATTATAGATATTTAAACACTATGCTCCAGCATAAAAGATATCTGTGGGTCTCATTATCTGTATTCTTTTGGTGCTCTTTTAAAATAAAGCACAATGACTTCTATCTATTTTCTTTAGCCATATTCAACTGTGGAACAGTTTACAACATATAACACCTAATGAAAAAGACAATAACTCATATTTTGTAGAATGGACAGTGCTCCATGGTTACATTTATCATTGCCTGGTGCCAAGCTATTTATAACAACTATGCATGCGTGTGAAGTAAAATCAAGCAGGCAAGTCTGTACATCAATGTTAATTGATGTTCCATGCACTTAAGTCAGTTAGGAAGCAAAAAGTAAAATTCCAAACTTGTTAGCTTATCTAATATCCCTGGGTTTTAAAACACTGAAGTGTTATTTTGTTGTATTTGCCATGGTAACACTTCCTGATAGCAACTTAAGTTTTTCAAAAATTTAAAGGGTCCAATTTACATTTAGGAAACACATATTTAGAATACTTTTAATGCAATTTCAAATCTTAATTAAACACAAATATTTTACAACTATAAATAAACTTACTTTAGCCTGGATTATTTTCTGATTTTTCATACTGAATTTTTCTTTCATTTCTTCCAAGAGACGCTTCATATTTTTCTCTTCTGGCTTGCCTAAATATTTTTTGTTAATATGAAGATAGCAATGCCATTTAGCTGATTCAAAGCCCCAGTGGCAGGTCCTCTTGTCAGGAGCTCGATGAGAATGCATCACAAATGTTTGGGGAGAAAACATCGAATAGCATTCTAAACATTGGATACATGGCGAATCTGGCTGCAGATAAAACTGTGGAGCAAATAAACCCTGGCACTTTCCCAAGCACTCATGCTCTACTTCAAAGGCACCGCCTGTCTCTTTTAGCTGGGCCAGTGAATTCTTCGCGTGAAGCAGGCTACCATTTTGAGGGAAAGTGCGAGGGCGCAGCAATGCATTGCATAGTCTCTGAGCATCAGTCAGTGTGATCAGCCCACAAGACGGGGCATTAAACGGAAGGATTCCCAAAACTTTTAAGATGTGAAGCTGGTCTGAAGTGCACCTAGAGCAATAGATGTAAAGTTCATCGCACACTGTGTTAATTTGCTGTAAAGAAAAGTCACGGAGCACAGAATTCAAGACTTGAGGCAGGCACAGTCTCTGTTCCCCTCCAACGTTGAAACAAGATATAGACTCCCCTTCCAATAAAGTCTGTGTCAGCTCTGTAGAGCTGTCGGAAGGAACAAGCAGTGGACCAGGAAGGATCTGAGGCGATGGGAGAGGTACAAAGACAGAAGACGAGCTTTCTTGAGAATGGCGAGCCGAAAACGCTGCTGGTCCTCCCAGCGAACTCTGGCTACTTAAGTGGAATTGTGCCAGTGTATGTTTCAGCCCTGGATTTAAGTTCAAGGGCTCAGATGCTGCAGCAGTGTTTGGTTTGGCATCTTCCTCTCTGTCCTCCATAAAGTTTTCTTCACATTCATCCAAATGTTCCTTCTTTATTGTTGACAATTTATTTACCACCGTTTGTTTTACATGCATTTCTGTCATTGCTTTTTTTGCTGGAGGACTGTCCTCTTCTTCTGCTGCAGTCGCCTTTTGCTTTGACTGACAACCACGGGGAAAGTTTGTCTGTGCAGCTTCCATAGCTAAACTTTAGAGAGGTGACTCTGAAGTTTGATCACTGGCAGGTCTTTCAAATCTCAATTCCTGGTTGTCTCAGCTGCTCAACCAGTATGGCTGCTTTTAATTAAATAAGACACCAAAGTAGGTAAATGCAAAGTTCAACACTCTGCATTTAAAATCACAGCCTTTGAAGTTAAGGAATCGCCTAGAAATATGTCATTCAAAAATACTTTTTCTCTAATTAACTAAATATAAAACCAACAACCCAATGCACATATAAAAAGGTTTCCCTCAAATCTTCAAGTCACTGGTCTTGAAACTGATCCAGTGATTTTGATCCAATAGAAAACTGTGATTTAGTACAAAGTTAAGCTTTGAAGGAGATTTCAATGTTTACAGGCTCTTCCATCAGAACACAGAAGTTCTCACAGTCTGAGATGTGCTGCTTTCAAACCTACACTTCTCTAAGAGGGGGAGCTTTATGTATCAAATCTTGTTGTTTGCACTATCATAGACAAGGTTTTGGATTTACTGTCCAACAAAGTTTTCCAGTTCCATCAGTTTCAGTGTTAATTCACCAATAAACTTTCGAGTGGAAGCTGATCCTAGATTGTTGGTTGTAACTATATGTATAAAGGCGACCATTGCGAAGAATGAAAATTAGCTCCCAGCCATCAGCAAAATTGATTTCTTGGGTTCATCCTTTCACAAAATCTGAATGAGGGGTAGAAAAACAGACAGGTATTTTATAATCAGAAATGTACCAAAGCAATCAAACAGTTTCAAATTAAATTCATATATTTTAAATATGCACACTTAACACAGCAATAGTGTTTCCTGAACTAACATATTTTGATCGGTGAGAGTGCAACCTTGAGTTACAGAAGCTTTATCTTGTTAAAATATTCTGGGCATTACTTTCAGACACTTAATCAAGAATAGTCAAATAAAAGAGATTGCTATGCGTATTTTTCCTTAGAACCAAAACTATTCACAAGAAATCCATGATCTCTCAAGATCTTGCTTTGGTAATGGACTGGATGACAGCCAACAAACTGAAGCTCAATCCAGATCTAGGGCAGCTCTCTAGACTGGATGGATGTAAGGTTATCTGCTCTTGGAGGGGTTGAATTGCCTCAGAAGTAGCAGGTATGCAGTTTGAGGTACTTCTGGATCCTTTACTGTCCCTTGAGGCTCAGCTGCCTCAGTGGTGTAGAGCCCTTCTATCAGCTGCACTCCTATCTGCACCTCTATCTAACCATTGTTGTCTATGCTCTGGTAAACTTTAGCTTTGATTACTGTGATGTGTTATACATAGGACTGCCTCTGAAGACAGTTCGGAAACTTCCAGCTAGTGCAGGAAATTTGTGGCCAGGTTGCACACTGGGGCAAGATGGTTTGAGCACGTTACATTCTGACCCACCAATCCTGACTGCCGATTAGTTCCCAGGCCCAATTCAAAGTGCTGGTTTTGACCTATACAGCCTTGAACAGCTCAGGATTTCCAAAAGCTGCCTAGCCCTACTTGTGGGGGAAGGAGGCATGTTTTCTTCCGGCACACATCTTTGTATTTCCTCTCCCTGTTCCCCATTTATTCACCTGTGCATATTCAACAATACAGACATGTGCACTCCTGATATCTTATCCACCCCCTCCATTTTAATGTATCAACTGTTTAGACATATTATGAAATGACAGCCTGTCCTGCATATAATACAGGTCCTGAAGTTAGCTAGGCAGAATGTAAGCAAAGCAGACATTCCACTTGACTTCTTCTCTCCTCCCCTACATATTCTGTTCGCTTTACTCACATTCCACTGAGTATTTACCCCATAACCTATTTTGAAGGGGAATAGATCAACGTAGGGACAGCAAGTGTTAGTTTCTCTCCCACCAGCTTTGTTCCCTTCTCCTCTTGCCCCAATTGCTATTTCCTGGTCTCAGAATTCTCCAACATTTCCCCATAAATCTCGCTCTCTCTCTGTAATGCATTTCTCACCCCCTCCCAATTCACATATTTGTTATCTCTGCTGTCTCCAGCCCCCATCACTAGGAACTAACTCCTCTCAATTACGTACCTTTTCATCACACAGTGAATCTACACAATATAGGCTACTTAGAAATACAGGGGTGATGAGAAAACAATAATTGTTTGGAAACAAATTATTGCATATTTAAGTAAAATAAAATACTCTTGGAATTTGTAGAATTGAAAAAAGGAGCACTTCTCTCTCATACTTGGTAAATTCAGAATCTACAGCAGAAGTCCTAGGAAAATCAAAGTTCCCTTTAGCCTTTTGAAACTGGTATATGAAACACAAATACTTGCACTGCAACCATACACATTTTACATTTGGAACTTATATTTCTCATGCAATAATAAAGAATGACAACACTCCTATTGCTTCAGACAAAGCAACTCCAACATAATGGATTTTCCCTTTCAACGCATGAACTGCCTATACCCTTCCCTTCTAGTTTTTGGTTAATACTCAGCATTTTTGGTGGGGTGTGGGACAGGACACATTTAGCACAGGAGTTCCTCACTCCCTAAAATCACTAGTTTCAAAAATGTACCACGTAAATCAGCTCACTTCTCCCATGCCTAAATGTATATGCTTTCAAAATAGTCTTTCTCCAGACTTCCTCAACACACATACCACAATTACATGATTTATTTTACCCCAAAGACAATCAGAGCTTCCCACTTCCCAGAGTAACTTTTTGTCAAATTACCACACTCCATCCAAACCTAGCCCTACAAAAAAAAATAATCACAGAGAAAGACTTTTCCCTAAAAATCATTCAAGATGTCACAAAGAACCATTAACCTTACTCATATCCACCTAAGATTCCCTTTAGTCTACCCTCCCAAAGACATGCAAAATCTCACAGAATTTCTTCTCCCAACGTCTTTTTGCAATACAGTGGTACCTTGGGTTAAGAACTTAATTCGTTCTGGAGGTCTGTTCTTAAGCTGAAACTGTTCTTAACCTAAGGGACCACTTTAGCTAATGGTGCCTCCCACTGCCGCCACGAGATTTCTGTTCTCATCCTGAAGCAAAGTTCTTAACCCGAGGTACTATTTCTAGGTTAGTGGAGTCTGTAACCTGAAGCGTCTGTAACCCAAGGTACCACTGTAATTCTTATACACCCATCCACAGTAAGCCACCTCCTGAAGAAACACTCAAATATATAAATACCTGTATTATTATTATTTAAATTTGCATACCACCCTTCATCCGTAGATCTCAGGGCAGTTCACAGCATAAAAATACAAGAATGATATAGGATGTTAGTCAGCTCAAAGCCTGGTTGAAGAGGTGTATAATGAAGATGCCAGGCAAACCTTCCACAAACAGGGAGCCACTACAGAAAAGGCTACTAGCCTCCATTTTTAAACTGCTTCAGAGGATTCCTTAGAAAGGTATAAGGGCGTCCTTAATGAGAATATGGTAAACAAGCTTCCTTGAAAGTTCACTCAGTACTTTCCACCACCCTGCCTTTGCAAACTGGACCTGTCTATTTTAAGATACACTCTTTTTAGTTTACACTGAGCAACGGGGAGGCCCACTAGATTGCAGGAACAGTGTGCACACCCTAGAACATTTCCCAGAATCCTCCGCAATATGCAGGCATTCCAGAGCAGGTGAGCAAGGGGTTCCTCAGCAGAAAAGTCAGTCTGAGCGAAAAAGGTTCCCTGCAGCTGGAAATCTTTGAAAGCTACTCACTCAGTACCTTATAGTCTGGAAACTCCTTGTCCACAAACACTTCTGTTCTCATGAAACATCCTAAAGCAATGACTTAACATTCCCACAGCCAATGCATGTGTGCCTTTGCTTGCAAAGCCCGGGCTGCGGTCTGACCAAAGCGGCCCTCCGCCCCCCCCCCCAAGGCCCCCTCCCACATCCTGGCTGAATCATTCCTGGTAGAAGCTGCTGCTGACCTGCCCCCACCCCCGGTTCCCCCCACCGCCTTCTACTAGGAATCTCCTTCCACACCTCCAGCCCCAGAACCCCAACTCCTCCTCCTCTTCTTCTTCTCGTGGAATTTCCCTGCCCTGCCCTGAACTAAACTCCTTTCCCTTCTGGCATCAGACTTAACCTGCTGCTGCAGACGCTCCTCCCCCGACAGGCGGCGAGGAAGGTTAAGTCTAGCTAGCAGAGAGGCGACGGGGGGGGGGGGGGAGAGAGAGGGAAGGTTAGGCCGTGTGGGGCGGAGTGTCTGCAAAGAGTCTCTCCAAAGACGCCCTCAGATTTTCACCTCCTCCTCCCCCCTCCAGCCGTATCGCCCCTTCTCTCTCTGTCTTCCCCCAACCTCTCCCCCCCCCGACGACGCCACAGCTTCCCTTCCCAGGCCGACGTTGCTCTCCAGAACAACCTCCCTCCACCCACCCCACTCGTGCATATTTGTCTAGTTTATTGCATTAAATAAATAAAATGTTTAAGGAAATCCTTCCTCCGCCCCCCCTCTTTGGAGGGAGGTTGTTAGTCCGATCTCCATTAAGAAAGCGATCCTTCCCCGAAACACACACACAACACTAAGTAATAATTACCCCCACCTCCAAAAAGGAAGCCTATTTCCCATCCCCCATCCGGACAGGAGGCGAGTCTTTCTTCCCCCCCCCCCCGGCACCCTATTTGCAATACACACACACCATCCCTACACACACACACACACTGCAACTGCTCTCGGCTAACCCCACTCCATTCCCCTCCCCCATCACCCTTCCTCCCTGGGACCATCCCTTTCTCTCTCCCCCCCCCACCATTGCCTCAGTATAAACACGGAACCCCCCCCCCCGCCAATACATACACCCTCGTCTCCCCCCCCCCCACACACACGTCCAACTCCCCCTGCCCCGCTCCTCTTCCTCCTCCTCCCCGAGGGTCCCGCCGGCCAGCCGGCCGGCCTCACCTTCTTCCCAGGGAAGCGAGCGTCCTTTCCCCCCGCTTCACCGTCCATACCTCACAGCCGGGCTGCCCCCGACAGAGGAGCAGAAGCCGCTGACGCGCCGCCCACCCGTGACCTCACTGCGGAGACAGAGGAGGAGGAGGAGGAGGAAGGAAGGAAGGAGGAGGAGGCGGCGGCGGCGGCGGCGGCGATGGTGGAAAAACCTCCGTGACTGAGACGGAGGCGGCGGCGGCGGCGGCGGCGCGCGGGCACGAACCCTCCAGGAGCGCGCGCCCCGCCAAGCCCCGCCCACTGTCTGGGCCATCTGCTGGCTCCGGCGCTGCGTGTGTGTGTGTGAGGGAAAGAGCGCGTGAGGCAATACTTTCCCTTCCCTCTCTGTTTGCCTGGGAGAAAGCCAGCCCGTCTGCGCCGCCGCCGCCGCCGCGTCCTCCTACTAAACGCGGAATTTATAGAGCTGTTCCCGCTCCGCTGGTGTCCGCCTCTTCCCACCAGGCTACCCACCCCCCCCAGAATATAAACACAGGAATACGTCTTCCCCTCGCACCCACCATCCCTCCCTCCCTCCCTTTGCTCTTCCCAGGCCACACAACAACCGAATGGCTCAGCTGCCCGCGTCTTCCTGTCTGCCCTCCGCTTCCTTGTGCCGTATTTCGCCTCAGCGTCGCTTCACACGTTACGCGGGGATCGAAAAGCCCAGGTTGGGTTTCCCGCAGCAGGACGCGTGCAACTGGAGCGGACCGCAGCGCCCTCTGGAGTGCACGCGTCTTGTGTCACATTCGGGCTTTAGGACTTCTCGAAAGCAACGCTAGTGAGGGGAAGTCAGCTGAAAACTGCGGTTTTCATGTTGTTTCTTACTAGTTATTTCCTTGGTTTTGTCTGATCCGTCTGCTCGTCTCCGCCGCGGTTGTCGGGGATAGCTACCCCGGAGATTTTGGCGTCTGAGACAGGAAAGCCAAAGGCATTCCCCGCATAACAATTAACTCGAGGGCACTAGACTTCCCAAGTGGATTGTGGCTGTGACTCACATCTTTGTCTGTCTGCCTCCCGGGGTGACCACCCTTATCTCACGGTGAAACTGCCTGTGCTTGTTTGTCCTCAGCTTGCCTAGTCAAAACACTTCGCCCAGTTTTGCCTTCTTCTTTGCTTCTACGTGCCAGTAGGTTAAACAGTAATTGGGTGAAAGTTTGTCACTAATTCAACTTTTTTTAAGCTGAAAAAGCATATTGCCCAGCAACCAAAGTGTAAACATACAGTTGAAGACTCATGGGCACCAGCTGTTAGCTTTTCCAGTAAGCTTTCGCCACAAAGATTGGGGTGAAAAGGAAGGAGAAAATAAATGGCTGTGTAATAGCCTGCACATTGTGCAACGCACATGTATGCACATGCACTGTTTTCTGTCAACAGATGCCATCAAATGTATGGGCCACAATCCAGATACAGGTTCACGCAGCCCAATAAATTGCTAGGAAGACACTGCACATTCCCATCTCTAATGTAAACCACCCTGAGCTTCTTTTAATTAATGCAGTGTATCAATATGTACGGCAGGTCCTTGCTAAAGAAGTTTACCCCATCCAATTTTTGGCAAAGGAAAGCAAAGAAAGAGGTAAAAGGATTAATTCAAGCAAATTTATTTACATTGGACATAGTTTAACTTTAGCCAAAGGGTTAGGCAGCAGGGTGCAATGGGAAGCAAACTGCCCTGGATTTCCACATAGCTGCCCCCCAGCTATGTAGGTAAAACAAACGAGACTGTATTTATTCTCCAATTCTTCTTAGTCTTACTCTGCCTTAAAATCTTGTTGCTCTTCCTTAACCCCAGAGTAACCTAACCATTACTAGCACAGTTACATAGGTAAGTGGTAGTAGAATGCATACTTACCAAATTTCTTCAATTCCATTCACAGGAAGGAATTGGGATTGGGGGCAGCCTATCTAGTTAGGGTTATCTCGGAATCTCTGTATTATTGTGTTCACCTAACAGACAACAAACAGAAACATTTTAAAAATATTCCTTTATTTTAACTCAAATACATGCTGATTCTTAGATTGTAAAACAACAAAAAAACACCTGGGCTAGAAGTTCTTTGCGTGAAGCATGTCAAGCTCCCAGCTCTTTCCTGGCTGGCCTAACCAGGGGAACAAGACTGCTAGGGAGCAAAGCCACTCAGTATGTGAATGCCTCACGCTGTAGGTAAAGCCGGTTCTCTTCCTTGCCTGAGGATTTTCTCTTTTCTGGCAAATTATTTTAAATCCATGCGTTCTCTGTTGGAGGGAGGGAGCATAAATGTAAAACATTAGTTTGAGTATTTTCAGTTCTAATTGAGTATTTTTTATTCTAATGTTTGGATGGGGAATGTAATAAAACATAGACAGTACAAGCCTACGGGCCAGTCATGTCCGACTCTAGGGTTGTGCGCCCATCTCATTTAAGAGGCCGGGGGCCAGCGCTGTCCGGAGACACTTCCGGGTCACGTGGCCAGCATGACAAAGCTGCATCTGGCGAGCCAGCACAGCACATGGAAACGCCGTTTACCTTCCCGCAGGTAAGCGGTCCCTATTTATCTACTTGCACCCGGGGGTGCTTTCGAACTGCTAGGTTGGCAGGCGCTGGGACCGAGCAACGGGAGCACACCCTGCCGTGGGGATTCGAACCGCCGACCTTTCGATTGGCAAGTCCTAGGCACTGAGGCATTTACCCACAGTGCCACCCGCGTCCCACAAGCCTAATTACCTATTAGAAATAGAAGTCGGTCCTACTGAATTCAGTGAGGCTTAAAAAAAAAAAAAAGGTAAAGGACCCCTGACCGTTAAGTCCAGTTGCAGACGACTCTGGGGTTGCAGCGCTCATCTCGCTTTACAGGCCGAGGCAGCTGGAGTTTGTCTGCAGTTATCCTGGTCATGTGGCCAGCATGACTAAGCTGCTTCTGGCACAACGGAACACCGAAACCAGAGCAGCGCATGGAAACACTGTTTACCTTCCCACCAGAACAGTACCTATTTATCTACTTGCATTTTGACGTGCTTTCGAACTGCTAGGTTGGCAGGAGCAGGGACCAAGCAACGGGAGCTCACCCCATCGTGGGGATTTGAACCGCATCCTTCTGATCAGCAAGCCCTAGGCTCTGTGGTTCAGACCACAGCGCCACCTGTGTTCCATTCAATGAGGCTTACTTCCAGGTTTACTCCCAGGTAAATGGGTTTAGGAATGCAGCTTCTCAGCAGTTCTGCCTTTGGAATAGGAAGATTGGTTGGTGAAGCAAATAGAAGATGGAAGGTTTTTGGCTATTGATTTTTTGGTCTCTCCAATTATTTTCAATGTCAGCACCAAATAAGTTTGAAACTTTGATCCCATAGTGATATAATAAGCTAATATTTTAATAAATCACTATGGCCTGGAAAGCCAATGGAAACCAGGGAAGCCAGTAATTCTATTAAACTGATAGTGCCCTAAGGTTTGAAACAGATGCCTCTTTTACTGAAAAGATGGGTGTTTAATTTGATTGTATGCTGCTTTGCAGGCTTATGAGCAGAAAAGCAGCATGTAAATTAAAATTAAATGTTTGGTCTCTTAGCTTCCAGACTTTTACTCAGTAAGTTTTGCAATTTACACAGATTCATAGGTAAGGGTGGCCCAAGACATTTTGGCACATGAGGAGGAATCCAAAATTGTGTCACCCCCTCCCAGCCAGGGAAGAAGGGGTCAGGGAAGATCTACATAAGGAACAAGGAGGGAAGAAAGATCTACATCAAGATCTGTTGCCTGTGAATCCTGCCATCTGAGGCAGTCACCTCACCTTGCCTAGTGGATGTGCTGGCCCTGTTCATATGTTACCTTTAATTTGCACTAACCCTAATACATGGATTATAATTTATCTCCATGAATGCCAGATCAACACTGATCAAAAACGGAATTGTTAATAAGAGTATAAATATAATTTGGAGTGAGAAAGAAGAGTAGCTGCTAAAACTGAACACTAAAGTAAGTGTCACTAGTCTAGAGTAGGGAAACCTATCCAGAAGCACGTGGAGTATTAGAGCTACTTACTTAAAATGATGTGGTGTTAAATGTGTATTCTTACTAGATTTATTTACTTTAAACTAATAATAATAATAATAATATTGCCCCAGCCTCTGGGCTGTTTCCAGCAAATTAAAACATTAAGCACAGTAAAGCATCAAACATTAAAAACTTCTCTAAACAGGGCTGCCTTCAGATTTATTCTAAAAGTCAGATAGTTGCTCATTTTCTCTGCCTAGTTCCCTGCAGCCTCACTTCTCACAACGAGGGAACTGCCAGAAAGGTAGAGTTGGATCTCAGTGTCTGGGCTGAATGATACGGGTTTATAACAATACTATACACATAAAACCACACAGTAAAAACAGACATCAATTAACCATTGCAGAAAGATGTATTCTTAATTGCCTGCATAGGTCTGGTGGAACAGGAAAGTTTTCAGCAGGTGTTTAAAAGTTGAAATAAAAGGCACCTTGCAACCTTCAAATAATTCATGCCGTATTGTAAAGGACTTGTTCTTAAGACTCATGGCCACAGGATTAGTTTAAACCACAAGACTGGGAGTAGTCAGGGGTTAAAGTTGCCAGGCACAGGGTGTTGAAAGCAGCACAAGGGATGGGGACGGCTTTTTAAATGCACATGCTTCATTATCCCTGGTGGCTCTCCAGCAAAGCTTCAAAGATCAGAGCTTTCAGTTCTCATACAAGATGAAATAAACACATCAAGTTCCTTTAAAGAGCTTTCTACGTGGCACACAGAAAAAACTCCACAAGGCAATTTTAAAATCTCTTTATAGCTCACCTTTCACATCTTTTAATGTAGTTTCTGATAGGTGGTGTCTCTCTCACCCACACGTGAAAGGAGAAGTGAGACAACTGATCTGCATTTTTAATGCACAAGTGAAAATTGCTATTCCAAATTACTTCATGTTAAGAGAGAGGTGTTGACTAGTGTTGTACAAAAACTTAAAAATAACCTTCCTGTCAAACTGGTTAGCATACACACCAAACCTGTTTCTCAAACTGCTAAGATGTATATGGCACTTTGTCACACTGTTTTATGAATTAATTCAAATTCATCATTTCCATTTGTGAGCATCTCTCATTATCTACCACTTACAAAGGATATGCGCTTCCTACATTATCTGAAAATCTAATTAACACACCAGGAGAGAAATGGAAAACATATTCACTACAATTCCTTGAGCTAAAGCTATGAATCAGAATAGATACCAACTGTCCAAATGTACAGATGCATGTGGTTAGGAACCCTAGGTATAAAAAATAATAATCAAACACTAGCTCCCCATCACTTACATTAGGCTTTTCTGTGTTAGTGTGGTGGCCTGAGACCAAACCCAAAGAATTCCCCTTTTCATCTTCCCTTTCCTTTAAGACATCAGCCCCAGCTATTTAGAATCCTTCCCTTCTGCCTGTCTGTAAGTGTTGAGCCATAATATGCTATTTACTCCCAATAATAGAACACATGGGCAACAACCCCAGATTTGGGTGGGTGATCCTCATATCCTGGAGGTGAGCAGAGATTTGCATAATTAAGCTTACTCTATCTTCTTTCACTCCATTTTACCTGAGAACAGTGTAGACTTTATGACTTTAGCATCAACCTACATTCCACCCCCACCCCCACTTTGCTTAGCATTCAGTCTGACGAAGAATGCTGGAGAACTCAAAATGTTGCTCCCTATTTTGTGACAGTTCCCATCTGATCCTAACATAGGTATTCTCCTATTGTGGATTTTGAAACACCTATCTTGTGTTATCTCAAATAGGTCGTGTATTGTGCTACCCTACAGTCCCTAAAATCATCACTGTTACCTTCTACAAAGTTCTACTATAGACACTTAAGGACGTAGGAGTCTACCTTATACTCAGACAGGGCATGGAGCTCAGTAGTTTCTCTTGACAGCAGCTCACTGGAGCTTTGAACAAGAGTCACTCTCAGCTCTACTTGGAGATTTCAGGGATTGAACCTAGGACATTTTGCACGCAGAGCATGTGCTTTACAGCTGTGCTATTGCCCTTTTCCAAGGCTAGCTGTGGCTGGTTCAAGTGAATTATAGCAACATTTATTAAAATAGTTAAAGAGGAATAATGATAATGATAATAATGTAATTTATTATTTCTACCCAGCCCATCTGGCTGGGTTTCCGCAGCCACTCTGGGCAGCTTTCAACATTAAAAGCAGAATAAAACTTCAAACATTAAAAACTTCCCTAAAAGTCAGATGGTTGTTTATTTCCTTGACATCTGATGGGAGGGCGTTCCACAGGCTAGGCGCCACTACCAAGAAGGCCCTCTGCCTGGCTCCCTGTAACCTCACTTCTTGCAGTGAGGGAACCACCAGAAGGCCCTCGGAGCTGAACCTCAGTGTCCAGGCTAAACAATGGGGGTGGAGACGCTCCTTCAGGCATACTGGGCCAAGGAAGTGATAATACTACCTACCAGTAAATATTATGGCACAATAATGATCTCAAAATCTTAGAGATTCTTGTGTCCATTGATAGTGCATTTAAGAGATGCTAGAAGCCCAGTTGTAAAACACAACTGTTGACAGGCCAAATATTATTCTGATTGTACTGCAAACTTAGATCATTGGGTGTCCGTTTGATAACAAAGATTTTCCTCTATTTCCAGTGCAAGACACCTTAAGTTTGATATAAAATGTTAGTTTACAGATACAGTAAAGGGAGATAAGTCTGCATTTGATCTATAATTAGCAGCATGGTTACCAAGAAACAGCATCACTTGTCTAGGGGCAGCAGGGAGGCATATGGTTATAATAACCACACAGAATATTAGTAATTCCCAAGAATAACAGTCTCTTGCAACAATGGCAGCGACTGTCTCGAGTTGGTGGGTTGGGAATTTTTAAGTCCCCCTCCTGCTCATGACTTTTACAGCCCTAAAAAGGAAATAACTCATTTAAATATGTGCAAAGACCCATAGTCTTCCAACTAAGAAACTATTCCCTATATATTCATCAATAGGGAGAATGGATTTCATGTGAGATGGAATGAGCCTTACTCCTTGATAATTAGATCCAATCACCTCTCATTTAGAAATTAAATCATTCCTTAATTTTAAAAAGTCAGAACACATTTTAAAAGAAGTCAAAGGAAGTAAAAAACTAGAATACTTTCCAGGTTCTGTTTCCTCCTACTTCATGAATCCATTGAAAATTACAAATATCATTTCCTAAAATTGAATTTCAGCCACATAGACAAATAAAAGAGCAAAATCTGATCCAGAACCCACCAGAATTTAGCATTAGAAAACCCCACTTTCAATACCATGGCTCAGCCCTGGAAATGTGAAGGACCTCTACGCCATGTCCAGAGTATCTCCCCACTGCGCAATCACAACTAGGCTCCCTATGTCTAGGGCAAGATATATTCCAGATTTGGGTGAGGATACTGTGTTGATTGACATCTCCCACCCCACAACATGAGATTTGATAACTCTAACTTCCAAAATACCAATTAACGTAATGAACTGAAACATAGGAACTCTCACACGAACTTCATCTCAGTACCTTTCACCATGGTGGAAGCGGAGGTTTTGCTACTCAGGTAGGCCGCAGAGAAGTCAGGAAAGCAGATTCCAGAAAGAGTGATATTAAGATGCACCATAATAGGTAGTTCCAACCAAAGACAGGAGTCTTGAGGAGTAACATGACAATAGATAAAATCTTAGCAGCAAAGGGTAGGCTTGGTGAAAACAGGCACATATGGACTTGTTTGGCTGTAATTCTGAAGTTAAAACAGGCATTTGGATGTTATTCTCTTTTTTTCAAACAGTGAAAACACAGCTCTGTTGAGAGCAAAGGAGGACATGCCTTTCTCTGGCACAAAGTAGTATGTAGGTGCTGTACCTGGATTTGATACATGTCTGAATGTGATCTTCCTTCATTCCTGAGATTCTAAGTGGGAAGCGCTCCTTAAACACAACACAATATTGCCCTGAGTAATATGTGAAGGGGGCCGGGAGCCATGACAGCTCTACACCATTGAGAGCAAGCGTGGTGTAGTGGTTAAGAGCGGTAGATTCGTAATCGGGGGAACCGGGTTCGCGTCTCCGCTCCTCCACATGCAGCTGCTGGGTGACCTTGGGCCAGTTACACTTCTTTGAAGTCTCTCAGCCCCACTCACCCCACAGAGTGTTTGTTGTGGGGGAGGAAGGGAAAGGAGAATGTTAGCCGCTTTGAGACTCCTTAAAGGGAGTGAAAGGCGGGATTATCAAATCCAAACTCTTCTTCTTCTTCACCATACTTTTAAAGCACATCCTACACACATTTAAAGGATGTGACCTCCCCTAAAGAATCTTGGGAATTATAGTTTCCCTGCCAGAGCGCTATTACCAGCATATTTAAACTATGCTTTAAATGTATAGTATGGGACACGGGTGGCGCTGTGGCCTAAACCAGAGCCTAGGGCTTGCTGATCAGAAGGTCGGCGGTTCAAATCCCCATGACAGGGTGAGCTCCCATTGCTCAGTCCCTGCTCCTGCCAACCTAGCAGTGTGAAAGTACGTCAAAGTGCAACTAGATAAATAGATACTGCTCCAGCGGGAAGGTAAACGGTGTTTCCGTGCGCTGCTCTGGTTCGCCAGAAGCAGCTTAGACACGCTGGCCACATGACCCAGAAGCTGTCTGCGAACAAACGTCGGCTCCTTTGGCCAGTAAAGCGAGATGAGTGCCGCAACCCCAGAGTCGTCCATGACTGGACTTAACGGTCAGGGGTCCCTTTACCTTTAAATGTATAGTATGGACCTGCCCCTAGTCTGCAACTCAGCATTTTCAATAGGGCTGTAAACAAAACGTACGATGGAAGTACGTCTTATAATGCACATTTCTCTTAACTGCTAATTGGTATTACTACAACCTAAATTGTACCCTTCCCTGCAGAAGAGATGCCAGTTCATAGACTCCCATGATGAATTAAGATTTGAGGAGTTAATCGTCTGTGAAAACTAATTATGTGTTTACTGTCTAATGTTCAAGAGTTCTCCAGTGGTAATAAAGAGAAGTAAATAAAATTGCTAAATTAGAAGAATACTCAAGGAAAGCATACAATGAGTGCAACACAGGATTTAAAGAAAAAGCCCTGGTGGTTTTTTTAATTTTGAAACTTAAAATGGAAAGTAAAAAAGTGTGCAGAAATACAAGAGATTACACAGTACAGTACAATATCTGCAAAATGAAGGAAGTACATAGTACAAGATGGAAGCACCCATTTAGTTCAACGTTTACACTAAAAGGCTACCTTCCGAAAAGCATGCTGCATTAGCTGTCCATGTCTGAATTCCCTGTTCAATATTTTAAGACAGCCTCTACACATTTAATATATTTTTTTTAAAAAAAACAACAACTAAATACCATGGCACTTGTTTGGAAACATGAGAAACAAAACAAAACTTGATATTTGCTTTTAACATCCCTCAGTTCTTTGTGAAAAATTGACACTATAAGATGAAATAAGTAAGACACACATATACAAGGGGGTGGGAAGCACATTGTAACATCTGCAATTTTACTCCTTTTGTGCTTTGAAGAAAAGTCTTAGATGTGAGAATTTCACTCACCTACAGTTTGTGAGTCAGAAAATGTACCTCTTATATAAGTCATTCTGTACCATGCAGCTTATGAAGTGAAACCGCTGTTAGTGGCCTAATTTCAGATACATTAAGGAAGGACGAAATAAAGTAAGATGGCACAAGCCAAGTTGTAAGTTAGCTCTATTAAGTTATAGAGGTCTCGTTCCCCCTTCAATAATGTAAAACTGAAAGACTACTCATCAGATCTAAAACATAGCACAATTAAATGTTTTTAGATGTACCCTGTAACTGACATGAGCTTAACAAGGGAAAGTACCAAAGTGGTTGAATTCCTCCTCTGCAACATGTCAGTGTTCGAAAAGCACAATGAAGATAATGCATACTAGTCAAAGAGGTAATTTTTGCCTTAATGCACAAATGTACCATAGATTAAGTTCACAATGGCAGAGGAAAAAAACTCACAGAAGGCTAACTAGAATGTGCTTGGTTCTGGACAACTATTAAGTTAAGTCCACATTTCTACATTATCTAGAACACTTTGAAAATCCCTTCTCTTTACAAAAATCAAGCAAAATACACAAGTGACATCTCCAGCCAGCAGTTCCTCGACTTTTAAGATAAAGCATGCAACTTTTTCTCGGTACGTCATTATATTAATTATATACAGACCTTTAGAACACCCATCTTCACTGACCTAGCTGGTTTGAATTTTTATTTAGACTTTTGCATACATCTTAGAGCAGTAAGTATAGGACCATGAGAGGAGCCACACTTCCCTAATCACATTAATAGAGGGATCCTTTTGTAGTGGTATAGTGTAATGGTTTTTCAAACTGTACAGCTGCTGTATGAGCCCATTAGCCTTTTAAATCCATAGTGAAAATAAATTCAGCTCTACCTTAACAGAGGCTACAAAATTATAAAGCTGGCTGCATGAGGTTGCATTTGTTAACATTAGCTGCCTATTTCTGCTAAATACTTATTTTTTCTTTTTTAAAAAAACTCTACTGGTTCATTTTAATTCAAACTGATACCATACATTTTATTAGCCCTTTTGAAAAGGACAGACTTAAGAAGGCACTCATTTACATAGCAAGGATGTATACCAAAGAACTTTGATTAAACGAATGAGAAGTAATTTTGGAGTCAAATCTACTGCATGGTAATTGAAAGAAAAGTCCTATTTGGAGACAGCCATGGTCTCCATTGTCAAGAAAGCATCTATTCTCCATGGCTCTGTCAAGCCTAAAGTAAATGCTGTGCCACTTCCAAGTCTAAAAAAAATAGCAAGGCATTACAGTGGTACCTTGGTTTACAAATGATTCAGTTTACAAACTCCGCAAAGCTGGAAATAGTTTCCTGGTTTGAGAACTTTACCTCAGTCTAAGAACAGAATCCGAACGGTGGAAGGGCACCGGCAGGAGGAGGCCTCATTAGGGAAAGTGTGTCTCAGTTTAAGAACGGTTTCAGTTTAAGAACCGACTTCCAGAACAGATTGAGTTCGTAAACCGAGGTACCACTGTATCCTGGAGACTGCAAATATTACACCACAATCCTATCCATGGTTTGCTCAGAAGTAAATCCCACCAAATCCAATGGCGCCTACTCAAAGTGCACCCAGGATTGCAATGCTATAATTGTAACATGAAAGATGAAACTTTACGTCCAGTTCACACTGAATGTGGAATATACATGGAATGGAAGCGGGCTGTGGCAGTACATGTAAATTCTCCTGCTGCTCTTCATTTGTTTTCAATCTAACACATTACCATCACCAATGCGAGTAAGTTTCTTAGCCAGGTCTGAGAACTCAGGTTTAACAAGGGTTCTTCAAATGAATTAGGGAGCATACTCGTTTTACTCTGGGTTGGCAACAGACACATGTAAAACTGAAGACAGGTGGACTTGATGTGTTAATTTCACTTAATGCAAGCAGGTGCTCTTTAATTAGACCACTTTGAACCCAGAGCTGCATTACATTTCAAGTGGAATAGGTGGCAACATCCTCTATTTCACATTAGGCAGCCTGTAGGAAAATGGTTGCCTTGATGTTTCAAGTTCAACTTTGGCAAAGTCTGTTTTAGTGTTTTAGATTTCCTTATAGTCAAATAAAAAGCATCCAGCTTATATAGCAGG
The DNA here is from genome assembly GCF_964234715.1 of Podarcis melisellensis. NCBI lineage: Eukaryota > Metazoa > Chordata > Lepidosauria > Squamata > Lacertidae > Podarcis > Podarcis melisellensis. Next base: position 15,656,702 of record NC_138537.1, read on the forward strand.
TTAATGAAAAGTTCTTATTTGATAGCAAATGACAAAGGTAAATGCATTTTATTAATTGCATCCCAACTGCAAACTGTTCATCCATGCAGAAAAATGTGTCAGCGACAAATGGCACAGTTCAGAAGTGGGAGCTCAGACACATTCCTCAGCAGACATCAGAAGGGGATTGATATATTCAAAGCCTTCAAATTCAGACTGGTCAATCTTCTTCACAATATCACTGAAAATAAAAAGAGCATTTATATTCTCAAAAAACAATACAATACAATTTGTACTGAGGAAAAACCCCAGAGAGTGACTGTATTCAGCACTGGCTCTACTGAAACATCAGATTCATCAGGCTACTCTCTCAACTGTCCATCAGCAACCATTCCATCAAGCTACTACAGAAGGACAAAGGTTGCTGAAAAAGTAGTAACTTTTAGCCCTTTCCCTCTGAATCTTTCTATTCAAGCTGGTCTACAAGACCTCTGTAACTAAGAACCAGTGCAGAGGCTTCCTTTTCCCCCTTCTCTTTCTGAGTCGCATCTTGTGTAGAGTCTTTTAGATTGTAAGCCTGAGGGCAGGAACTGTCTTTTCATTCATGTCTGTAAGCTGCTCGGGGAGGTCCAAAGCGCAGAGGGAGCACTCCCAAGGCTTCGGGTTCCTTTCGCTCTCCGACCCCTCTCGCTTTCCAGGCTTCAGCGAAAGCAACCCGTAGCCTCCGGAGCACAGAGGGAGCGCTCCCTCTGCACTTTGGAGGCTTTGTGTTGTTATCACTGAAGCCAAGGAGCCTGCATTCGCTCCATAGGACGCACACACATTTCTCCTTAATTTTTGGAGGGGAAAAAGTGCATCCTATAGAGCGAAAAATACGGTAACACTAGCCCTGCCCTCCGAGTTGATTCAGAGTTCCTGGCCAGCTGTTAACGGAGTCAGATTGGAGGAGCATGCACAGGCCTAGAAATTAATAAATTATGCTATCCATTTATAAATTTCTAATTTTTTGGTGCTTAGAATTCCTGAGCAATACCAGGTTATTTCCACCAGTTCTTATTATAAGCAAGTATTCGCTCTCCAAAGTTAGAAATATATCTACGCTTGTCCTCATATAACCCTAACAATTAATAATAATAAATAAATAAATAAATAAATAATTTATTTATACCCCACCCATCTGGCTGGGTTTCCTCAGCCATACATAGATGCTTTGCATGCAGATGGCTTTAGTGTCAATTCATGTCAACACTACTTGTGATCACGTAACAGGTGATATGATATATCTCTACCGGAGACCCTGGAAAGTAGGTGCCAGGCAATACTGGGCAAGACAGACACTAAGTCTGGTTTTGGTATAAAGTGGCTTCCTGTGCTGAACTATCTGAAGTTACAAAATCCTGGATTGGCCCCAATTATATTTTTTTTAAATCTCAGAAACCATGTTAGTTACAATTCATTGTGCAATTTACCAGTTGCCATTTTGTTCACCCCAATGGGGTAGTCATTTTTGGTCACATGGGAATATGAGCAGCTCTGCTGGATCAGACTAAGCATCTATCCAATTCAGTATTCTGCTTCCAGCAATGGCCAATCATCCAGGATACCTACAAGCAAGGCAGAATGTGGATAGCCTTCTTTGTTTGTCTCTACTTCTGGAAACTGTTACGAGGTTCTGAAGTTCCATCACGGCAAATACTACCACAATAAGTGCTGTTAGAATTACAGGGGAGCATTTAGTTCAGTTTAGTAGCTTAATCCTTTACTTACTCATCATCAGGGGTGAGTTGAACAGGCTCATTCGTGAACTGGGAGTCAAAGTTGTCCAGACCAAATTCTCCACATATGTTTGGTTTAAAGGGAGGAACCACTTGCTTTTGTTCCATCTAGGAATAAGTTCACATAGCATTTAAGTGTTGCTGCTGGATAATTACATAGAGTGCATTAAGGATAATTCACATTTCTCTTAGGAGGACAAACTATGAGTTATAGTGTTTGTAAGCTTTTATTCCACACAACGATCTTATTGCTTTGGGGGCACTGTATTGCAAAGTATAATGGGGAGAACGCTTTTGGCCCCCTTGTGGTTATGCTACAGCATGGGTAGGCAAACTAAGGCCCAGGGGCCGGATTTGGCCCAATCGCCTTCTAAATCTGGCCAATGGACGGTCCGGGAATCAGCGTGTTTTTACATGAGTAGAATGTGTGCTTTTATTTAAAATGCATCTCTGGGTTATTTGTGGGGCATAGGAATTCGTTCATTTTTTATTTACTTTTTCAAAATATAGTCCGGCCCCCCACAAGGTCTGAGGGACAGTGGACCGGCCCCCTGCAGAAAAAGTTTGCTGACCCCTGTGCTACAGGGTGCCACGGGGCACTATTTTATTCCCCAATGCTAATAAGTATCTACATGGAGCCACAGGGAACTGTTATCAGGAGTTTGGGGCCAAGGTGCCACTAGTACACTGTTGACACTCACCTCTATTTCTCCATTACCTTGGAATCAGAGTAACACCTGGACTAGTGCCAGTTTGGCAAGTCTGCAGGCAAGTGGTTCCCATCTCAGAGAACAACAGCTGGGTGGGGTTGCATTCCCTAAGAAGGAGCTGGTTACACAGTCCTGGGTGCTTCTATACCTAGCTCTGTCACTGGAAGCCCAGACTGCCTCAGTACCTAGAAGCCCCTTTTACCAGCTGTGCCTGATACAACAGCTACAACCATTCCTGGACCAGCTTAACTTGACCACAGTAATTCAGGCACTGGTGACGTCAAGATAAAATTACTGCAATGCACTCTATCTGGGGCTTCCCTTGCTCTTGATCTGAAAACTGCAGCTAGCACAGAATACTGCAGCATGGTTGCTGACAGAAGCGAGACCCTGCCAACTTATAAACACGTCTGCTTAGAGATTTTCATTTGTTACAGGATCAGGTTCAAGGTACTGTTCCTGGTATATAAAGCCCTTAACAAGCCTGGGACCAGTTTATCTGCAGGATGGCCTTACCCAATGTGTGCCCACTCCACTGCTTCGATCTGCCGAAGGTGACACTGTTAACAAGTGCCACACAACAATCATCCCGTACTTCTAAGAAATTTTTGTGTGGCATCACCTACACTTTGGTAGTAGGTGTCATCAAACAGACGTCTTTGCTATATTCTTTTCAGCATCTGCTTAAATTATTTTTGTTTAGGCAAATCTATCCAGACATATACATGCTGACATGTTTTAATCTCTTTTTAGTTTACTCCTTTTTTTAATTGTTTTTAATTACTTGTTTTTTTAATTAATATTTTAATATTTATCGTAAACTACCTAGAGATTTTGTACAACCAAGCAGTATGTAAGTTTTGTTAAATCTTTAAAACCCCTTGCTCTGAACATAATCCCATGAAAACATGCTGAGTAGTAGCATGGTAAAAGGTAACTGAGCTCCTGAAGTACTAAAATGACTACTGCACTGCATAGTCCATGCTCACTTTGAGTACTTGAAAGGACATTGCTCATGCCCCCAAAAGATTAATTATCTGCTTATAATATGAAATATATGGGGAAAACTCAATGTTTTTTTGGCAACTTTTCACTGACAATGGCAGAGGCTCTCTCATCCAAGCAAGATTTCAGATATTCATGGTGCATAGAACTATTTAAAAGCAGTATTTATACTGTCCACTTACCAGGTCCCAATCAACATTACGAAAAAACGGATGTCCCTGAATGTCTGCAAACCCTGTTTGAGGATGACAACCTAGCCGTTCTTTTGGATCCTAGGTAAAGAAAACATGTAACATGAAGGTCAAATTAAGCTTAATAAGACTATTATAACTGGGCCAGTAAACATGCATAGATTGTAAATATAAATGAGTTTCAGTACACAAATTGTTAAAGTGCTCATATTACATTCCTTCCCAAATATGTATTTTGATAATTTTATACTAAATTTCTCCTGCCAGTTTTAAACCTGTAACATGTATATTTAAGAACCAAAGTTCAACACAAATATGGCATGAGCTCTTACCTTGTTAAGAAAGCTTTTTAGAACACTTGCTGCCTTCACAGAAAGGGATCGTGGGATACGGATTTGCTTCTCTAGAATAACTAGAAGAAATAATTAATAACATTTTAATTTCATGAATTTTCTGTTTTAAAATTCTAAAGGTGTGTTTTGGAACTGAGGTACAACAGAAAACTCAATCTGTATAAGAGGTTGAACTGAATTAAAGGCTGTTTTTAATGCTAAATAGTAGTATTCTTTTGGACCATGGGATATTAATTTCACCTCTTTTGTGCTTTAAATACATAGAATAATTTTAAAAGACATGTAGGTTTCCTTTTCTGGTATAGGAACTTGACTGCACACTCCTTTATTTTAAAAGTTAAGATCTAGCCACAGAAGTAAACTTTCAGGTCTCTAAAGGCAATGGAAAATCAGCCCAATACCCTGCTGCCCTTTAGCTAATTTTGCACTATGTTTGTTCAGAAAGCACAAATCTACTTGGGAATCAGGCATTCATCAGGAGATAAACTTTGCCTCATTGTACATTTCACCATTTAATTTCAATCATACTTGCTCCTCATTGAAATGCATCATCCGTGATCCACAGAATCAACTGCTTGAACAAACTAAAAATTGTGCTTTTGAATTACTTACCTTGGAAAAGATAGTCTTCTGTATTTTGATCAGGATTATCAGAGCTTCCAACAATATCAAATGGTGATCTGCCTGCCATCATTTCAAACATCAGGACACCTAAAGCCCACCAGTCCACACTAAATCCTGCGATTTAAAACAAGGCAGAACACTAGTTTAAAAGGATTTGGTATAATCAGCATGTTTATCTGGCAAAGCCTTTAAAGATGTGGTGGAAAGTAATAGATATAGCAGGAAGAAGAGAAGCGGTGAGACTACACAACTGAGGATTTCAAGGTAAATCTAGGTGGATAAGAAATTCCAGGCTTTCAATGACATCCTTACGATCGCTATGGCCTAGTTCTCCCAAAGAGGTAGTAAGCCAGTTCCCCACGTGGTTGCAGGTGGGCTCCACAGCTTGGGATGGCACCTCCCATTGGCTCAGGCAGGCAGGGTCTAATCTGCTGACCAATTCACCTGGCGGGAGAGCAATCCCACTGATCAAACTGGCCTCCCTCTTGCTGTGGCCAATCTGGTCTAGCCGAGCTCCATAAGAACCTAGCCTGCTTCATCTTTCTTTTTAAAAACCTCACACTTTCCCCCTTTTTCTTGCTTATTATCTTTTCTCTGAACCCCACTGTACTCCTTCTGCTTCCTTGCTTTCTTGCCAGACCTCTGGCCCCCCACATCCTCTGCACAGGGCGGGCTGCAGGATGAGCAGTGCTGTGAGGGAGCTCAAACATGGTTCCCACATTCTAAGAAATCAAACTGATGAAGCAGAACCGGTCACTGTCAATTTATTTTGCATTCGGATCAAGTGCTAGGTTTAACTGCACAAACATTTTGAGTACAAGAGGGGTTCAGTGCCGGGGGAAACTGTGGTGGACATTTGGTTTGTGTGGTAACTACTCATGCTCTCCAGGTTTGGTATTTATACATGTAATATTTACCATAATCTTCTCCGCGCAAGATCTCAGGAGCAATGTAGTTAGGAGTGCCACAGAATGTGCTTGTTGTGTCTCCAGGCCTTAATCCTTCCTTTTAAAACGGAAACAAAGGGGAATGAAAACCATACGCAAATATTTATTCTGCTTCCCATCATAATAGCAAGTCAGTTGTTTTAACTGCACAACACCTAATTTAACAGGCAAGAGCAAACATACGAGCTCTTTTTCATACATGCGCCACACTTTCAGAATAAAAATTTTAATTGATAAGAAATACATTGGAAAACAAAAAGAAACAACTCCTAGCTTGATCTATAGCATAGATCACAACTACTTTATAATATGATTGTGGGACATCCAGAAAGTATAAAACAATGCAGCTACATAAGAACAGGAATCATTCCCAAAATATAATTATAAACAAGCCTTTTGCACTCAATGAGAGGTGTAAGCTAGCTTTTGCAGGGTAATCTTGTTTATATTAGATCTAATTTGAGACAAAGAAGTCTGTCTTCTGATGTTTCATATTTGTCAGAATTGAAAATCCCTGTTCACAATAATATGTCATGGAGAACTGTAGAATAGTGAATGCTCTTGAAGAAGAGTTGTTTCTGGACCTATAGTCCAGTGGCCTACTCCTGTATTTCATTATACTACACTGAAAAGTTTAAACGTTTCTTTGATTGTTCTTGAATCTTCCTGCCACACTTGCCATCCTCTCCTGCCAAACCAGTGTGGAGCGCCACACACTGCACTAGATCAAGATAAAAGTAGCACTCTTTCTAAAAACTGCAGATGTTCTGGGCTGCTAGCTAAAGTCCATGGAAAATCATTTTACTGAATTAGGAGACAATCTAGTTAGCACAATTCCAAACTACTTGAGGCTCCCACTGGTGGCTAGAGGCGGCAGCATTTTTTAACAATCTACTCAAATCCCCCTGAAAATCTGCATTGGAGGCCTATGAGACCACCCCTGAACAGTGTGGGGGAAGTCATGTTTGGGACTGCAGGGGATAGAGGAACATAGCAATAAATGGAGCTTGTGTACTTATGGGAGGACAACATGGCAGCCCAACCTAGTACCATAGACTTACTGCTGCTTCTGTACAACTTGAAAAAATGAGTCAAGAGAAACCATGACAGCTGCAGTCCATTGATATTCTTCTTCTCTCCAGTTATTTGGTAATTTGATTGCATCATTGTACATATTTTAATGAAGCCAACCTAATCAAAAACTACAGCACATTCTAGGGAGGAAAATCATGTTAGGAAAATCAAGACTTCAAGATGTTTGGAGATTTTGCCTCTTACCTTGCACATGCCATAGTCAGTCAGTTTGATATGCCCCTCAGAATCTAGCAACACATTATCGAGTTTCAAATCCCTATAAATTATTCCTCGTTCATGAAGGTAGTTTAATGCTAAACTGATTTCTGCCGAGTAAAACCTAAAATGAAATTGAAGTGCCTTATTTTATTCTTAAGCTTCCATAGCTAGATCCAACAACACCAGCAGTGTATATCAAATGTTATGAAACTGGGTGTCCCTTCTAAGCTTATTAGTCATCTCAGGCCTCCCTGAAATCTATAAGTTAGAGTGTTACATCCTCTGTGGAGGAGCTATTTCTACCTTTCATCATTAGGCATTCGAGTTTTAGTCTTTGAGAAAGCTGGAATATATTTTGCATTCGGTTCAAGTGCTAGGTTTAACAGCACAAACATTGGTGACCTGACCCTTCCACCCTTCAGTTGAACCCCAGTAATTCCAAGCACTGATGCATATGAACACAACTAGCCTTTTTGTGTCTTCTTTTTCTGCTGAGTGGCAAAAAAAGTTAAATTTATAAAAATCAGTCTCCTGGCAGTTTTAAAAGGCTTTTTGAAGTAGGAGCCAATTATGTCTGCCAGAAGAGATCAAACTGTGGTGCCTGAGAAATTCAAGAACAGCTAAGATGAGTGAGAAAGTAAATCTAGAAACTGAAGGTATAAACAAGTAAAGAATATACAACTTTTATTCACCTCTCTCAGCTGTGCTGGCAAAGAATGAGCACAGGAGGCAGTAGGTGGTACTTAACTAAGTTTTACTCAGAGTAAACCCATTGAAATGATTATGACTAAGCTAGCTCCATTAATTTCAATAGGTCTCCTTTGAGTAAAACATAGTGGAATACGATCCAGTGTCACATAAAATGACTGTGGCACCCATTTCAGAGTTCTAGGCTACTTAACTTTGCAAATGAAATTAGATTCATTTTGGAGCATCTCTGAAAGAGAAGATAAGAACCACCAAATGCAACTCTTTCATTTCAATAATTAGGCTGACCAAAACAATAATTAAAATTGGGAGGCAAAAGGAGATGTTCCATGTAATTAGACACCTTTGGGTTTTCCCTCCATCCATAACAATGTGCAAAAGTCATGACAGGAACACATACCTTGCATGCTCTTCCGGCAATTTCCTTTGGCGCTGCATATGAAACATGAGGTCCCCTCCGTTTACATACTCTATAACAAAAAATAGCCTGGAACACAGAAGTAAATTCTATAATGGCTTGATTCTTTTATTATATACTTTTATTATTATGGTCCACCTTGTCACCTACACAGACTTAACAATTGAAGTGCTTTCAGAGCGTTACCCCTCTCTTCTTTGGTTAGTCCATCTCAAACATCAATAAAACATACCTATTTATTCTCCCTTTGCAGGTATTTTCAACATGAACATAGCCCTATACCACCCTTCCTCTGCAGATCAATGGACAGTTTACACTATAAATCTTACAACATACATCTTATAATCTTATTCCTTTACTGATAGGTGGTTGAGAGTACAGCTCCGCTGAATGTTTCAGGACTTGTGTTTTGATTTTCCTTGTACTCCCTTTTCGTCAAACTCTACCCTTCCTCAAAAAGGTTTACCAGAGGATATATTCTCTAGTGTTTTACCATGGTAAGTAAACAGGCATGTACCGTATTTTTCGCCCTATAGGACGCACTTTTTCCCCTCCAAAAATGAAGGGGAAATGTGTGTGCGTCCTATGGGGCAAATGCAGGCTTTTGATGAAGCCTGGAGAACGAGAGGGGTCGGTGCGCACCGACCCCTCTCGCTCTCCAGGCTTCGCGGACCTCTCTGCAAGCAGCGGGAGCGCTCCCACTGCTTGCGGAGAGTTGTCTGCATGCCGAAGCCTGCGTGCGCTGACCTCAGCGCGTCCAGGCTTTGCTGACCTCTCCGCAAGCAGCGGGAGCCAGCGCTGGGCTCCCACGGCTTGCAGAGAGCTGCCTGTTTGGGGGTTGGGGTCGGGGGAAGCTCGGGCCTTCCCCGCCCCAGCCCCGCGCCTGGGGGGGAGAAATATTTTTTCCCCTTTATTTCCCCCCCAAAAAACTAGGTGCGCCTTATGGGACAGTGCGTCCTATAGGGCGAAAAATATGGTATATTGAAGTATGTGACACAGCAGCACCTAGGCCACTATGAGAAAATGATTCAAGGCTTGTTTATCACCTTCCTCCTTCTTTTCCTATTTTACAACCTTGCACTACCAACTTCTTTAATAAATATATCACACCATATCATGTGTGTCTCCTGTATGCAGCTTTGTTTTCAAGACATTTGATCAACTAAAGCAAGCATCCCCAAACTCGACTGTTTTGGGACTACAACTCCCATCATCCCTAGCTAATAGGACCAGTGGTCAGGGATGATGGGAACTGTAATCCCAAAACAGTTGGAGGGCCGAGTTTGGAGATGCCTGAACTGCAGTATTATATTCACTTCACCACTCCTCAAAGTATTTTCCTATGCTTAAGCAATTTCTTTATTATAGTAATCCATTTTACTTAGGTTTTGAACACTCAATGTAAAAGCAAACAAATGTTTTGGCACATTCTGGCTTTTCTCCTTATCTGTACTGTGTTCAAACTTTAACACAGACTATGATCTCTCTGCACACGTGGTTCCCATCCTTCCACCTTCATTAACTATAGTTCTCCTACTCCCAATTAGAAAGCAGCTCTTCTGCATGCTGTTTTTACATTTCATTTTACTATCCTTTATTCTACGGATGGCTTCGTTATTCAACAACTCTCTTTTGAAAATCATTTTTGCAGCTCAAGATTTCTTTACAGCCATCTTCTCTGATCATAAGGAACCTGTCGTTCAAGTCTTTTTTGATGAAACTGCATAAGTGTTAGTGCTGTATGTTGCTAATTATATCTTAGTGTTGGGGGAAAATAATGGCTTATTATAAAAAGGATCAAGTGAAAGAACCTGCAAAAATCATATTACACAATTACCTGCTTTCTGTCTGGAAACAAGAGTGAAGGCCAACAAGAAAAGGATGATTTGAAGCCTGCTCAAAGACATGTTTCTCTGTCTGAACCCAATCAATATCCTATTATAAAAACACACAGAACAGTTGTTTTTGTAATACTTTTGGCTAATATTAATTAACTTGCAACAGATAAGCAGAAATATGATTTCTTGGCTCTTGTAGGCAGACAACGATAATAAGATTCTTAATTATCCTGAAAAAAGTCATACCCATTTCTAAAGTCAAATATTCTGCTCCCATATTCAGCAATTCGTAGGATGCAATTGAATTTTGTTTCCAAAATTATACAACAATGCAATTTCAAAACAGGCTTAAACTCCCCATGGTCTTTAAGTTGCTTATGGTGATAGCTTCCTTTAAATGCATTTATACCATCAATGTCTTTAAGCACAAATAGTTATTTGAGGTTTGCCAATACAGATGTCTATTAAAAGTCTGAGAAATAGTTTAAGAAAACTATCATGTCACAATGCAGAGAGACTAACCCTGAGAACCAAAGATTGTCTTTATACATAAACAGTAAGGGCTCTTCCTGAAAGGTGATTTGGTCCAACATTTCCATATCTTTTAAACTGCTGACAGAGTTTTAATTAGAGGAAAACCTGATTAACTTGTTAAGAACCAAACTCAGAAGTGCCACTCTGAATACAACCAAATTTGATCACAAATTACAGGGGAGTTATCTGACATCTAATATGCCACCATTCATATAAAACAGAATTTAAAGAACAGTTCATTTAACAGAAATACTACTCACCTCATCATCATTTACTAGTTCCTTTTTCACAACTTTCATTGCATAAATGCGCTCAGTCTTCTTTAGCCGAACCAGAAGTACTTTCGCATAACTTCCTCTCCCTATAACTCGAAGTAGATCAAAATCTTGGAGACCCAGACTGGAAGATACTTTACCACTTTCTCTAATACTTGTTGCCTATGGGTAGATGGAAACATTTAAATAGAATTGCCCTGGGTAATACTGTCAGATCTTTGAGAGCTTTTCTGACCTCAAAAATTCTATTAATAATAGGCTGAGCTGCATATGTTGTGTTGGAAGTTACAGGTAAGTTTCTTAGTATTCCAGAAATGCACAGATAACTTAGTAAAATTAGAATACCTCCTTTTCTTCACCAACATGGTCCAAACTTTCATGACTTGAAGGATGATAAGGAATCACTAAAAGTAAAAAAATGTAAATATAATATCAAAATTACAGTACAGGCAAATGCAATTCCTTTCTGCAACTGATTAGAAATTCCTCTTTGCTTTTATGCTTCTAAGATGGTAAACTAGCAAAGTCTGCTAGAACGTCCTACAAATAAATTAATTTTGCTGCATTATCCCAAACACGGCCATATTACAAAGTCATCTTCTGTACATCCGCAGGGAACCACACAGTAAATTACATGAAATTAAATGGGTAGGCAGGGCTGTGCCCGTTCCCTGCAGTTAATAGAACACACTTCTAAAGATGGTTTTATATAGAGATCACAAATAAATGATTCATTTAAAGTCAGTGAAGAATATACATTTTTGCTTCTTGCTCACAGTAGATTTAAAAAATAGAAGATTGTATTCAACACCACCATTCTGCTCATGAAGCATACTTTTGCCTGCATGATGGAACTTCCTCTACCTTGAACCCTCAAAATCTGTTCCAAAAAAGTCCTGCTGTATAAGTGGAACATGCACGGTGATGGATAAAACCCAGAAATTATTATGCAAATGTTGTTGTTTAGTCGTTTAGCCGTGTCCGACTCTTCGTGACCCCATGGACCAGAGCACGCCAGGCACTCCTGTCTTCCACTGCCTCCCGCAGTTTGGTCAAACTCATGCTGGTAGCTTTGAGAACACTGTCCAACCATCTCGTCCTCTGTCGTCCCCTTCTTCTTGTGCCCTCAATCTTTCCCAACATCAGGGTCTTTTCCAGGGAGTCTTCTCTTCTCATGAGGTGGCCAAAGTATTGGAGCCTCAGCTTCACGATCTGTCCTTCCAGTGAGCACTCAGGGCTGATTTCCTTAAGAATGGATACGTTTGGTCTTCTTGCAGTCAATGGGACTCCCAAGAGTCTCCTCCAGCACCATAATTCAAAAGCATCAATTCTTCGGCCATCAGCCTTCTTTATGGTCCAATTATGCAAATAAGAAGCACTAATTCATTTTTTTGGGGGGGTCACATTTGGTCCTTTCAATATAATTACAGAAAGCACTGTTCTTACCTGGTTCCATGTTATCAAGATGCACTGATGAAGGATCCATAGACTCCTACAAAAAGTCAAAGAATAAGATTACAACTTTTCTGTTTTCTACAAGGAGCTATGTCATTGTCTCAAATTGCAAAACTGGCAGTCTAAATCTAAGATTTCAATCCTATGCCCTTGTACGTCGGAGTAAATCCCACTAAACAGAGTAGGGCATTCTTCAAAATAATTAATGCACAGACCAGACTATATAAATCTTTGATCAGAAGCCACAAGGTCTGGTGCAAAATTTAAGGGCCTCACAATTTTTGTGTTTCATTATTTGAAACACAAATTCAAAATTCATTCAAAATAATTGTTGTTGTTACTTAATAATAATTACCCACACTTCACAGTAAGGTCTGAACAGTAAAGCAAACCAGCTGTGTTATATTTTAGTGAGGCAACGTCAGATATCAAAACCAGAATCAAAGAAGTGAAAGTCGAATGTGGCATTCAGCTTTTGTGCTCTTCCAGTTTCTCCATCTGTACAAATTTATCAGCTTGTCAAACAAAACCGCCCCCCTCACCTCCCCCAGCACACTGGTCTGGAGGTTCTCCAACCCCCAGAGCCTATTTTGGGGATATGGGGGGAAGCCCCATTGCATGTGGAAGTCTTAGCACAGGGCTTACACTAATGGGGCATGTTAGGCTAATCCCACCCCTGGTCCCCATCACAGTCTTAGTAAAACCATTATGTATACTTGTGTATTTATATGCACATTGGAGAAGGTTATAGGTATCAATATCACTTACTTGTGGTAATGCGTGTCGGCCACATTCTATGCTGACCAGTTTGTGACATTTTTTGTGAACGAGGAGTTTACAATTGATGCATTTATATCCCTGGCGTCCCAGTCCCCATATCCTATCAGTGCAGATGGCACAATGAGCTCTCTGAAAAACAAACAGGCAAATGACCATTAACTAAGAGTATCTAGATATTCTCAAACTACGACATATGCAATAGGGTAAAGGTAAAGGTAAAGGTACCCCTGCCCGTACGGGCCAGTCTTGACAGACTCTGGGGTTGTGCGCCCATCTCACTTAAGAGGCCAGGGGCCAGCGCTGTCCGAAGACACTTCCGGGTCACGTGGCCAGCGTGACATCGCTGCTCTGGCGAGCCAGAGCCACACACGGAAACGCCGTTTACCTTCCCGCTGGTAAGCGGTCCCTATTTATCTACTTGCACCCGGAGGTGCTTTCGAACTGCTAGGTTGGCAGGCGCTGGGACCGAGCAGCGGGAGCGCACCCCGCAGCAGGGATTCGAACCGCCGACCTTTCGATCAGCAAGTCCTAGGCGCTGAGGCTTTAACCCACAGCGCCACCTGTGTCCCATGCAATAGGGTATCTACTCACAAAATACCACACTGAAAATTCTGGTAACCTGTTGCTCTGAAGTTATGGTTAAAGTAAATAGCTCACAAGTGCTCTTTTTGTGTTGTTTCTGGCTATCTCAGGGTAAAATTATGTTCCCCACTACATACATTTAAAATGCTCAGTTTTGTTAATTTGGTTTTTTAAAAAAATATTTCTCCCCCTCTCTATTTATTCTCTGGCTTTGTGACTATATACACATTTTTATAATGCAATGACGAGATAACCAATCTGATTAAATGATAATATATATAACAAATTCTGAGCATAAAAAATACCCAATTTTAAGTTTTGTTGAATCTCTGTAAAACAGCACCTCCAATACCCATCTCACTGAGTTGGTTCAAAAGGATACAACTGCCAGTGGTTATCAAAAACTACTGACAAAAATATCAAGTAAGAACAAAACTGTTTTACTCCCTCTATTCACCTAGTGATGAAGGTTATCTAGCAGAGCTACAAAGGCTTATTCAGTCCCATAAGCATGTCTGAAGCCAGATTAAAATGGGTCAAGATAATCAGTTTCATCCAAGAGTGCCTGATATGATATGAAGTTGGTTTAATACCCCTGGCTTCTTTTTGCAATCACAGTTTCCTGCTTCAGTTAGAATAGGAAAATATTATTTAGAGGCTTCCATGACTGACTGCTTATGTTGTGAAGGGACAAGTCAAAGGGGCTGCATGCATCAGGGAAATGGTGGCTCATCTCCTGGGTTATTAAACAGAAATACGCTTGTCTCAATGTGGTGGTTACTATGTGTGAAGCACTTTGTATGTTATAAAGCACTATATAAACGTTCCTTGGTTGTCAGGATCCTTCATTATCCATGATCGCCGGACTCATCTGTAGGGTACACTGTACTAACAAATAAGGGTGCCCAATATTCTGTAGAAGTTGGGCTTTAAATACAATGCTTTGAAATCCCAGCATAAACACTCAAGAGCAAAGCTTTCTCCCATTTAAAGGACTTAGCACATTTTTAAAGCAGCACATTTAGTTGAAAACCACAGGGTGCTCAGAAATAAACAGTCCTACAGATGAAGTTTTATTATATGGAAAACTAAATAAACTCTGATTGGACTTGCAGCTGACAAAGTAAATTTGATCTTTTAAGGTCTATTTCCTAATTATCAGTACTTATATAAAAAGGCATTTAATATCTCAGGAGGACAAAGTCCATTTCGAAAAGGTGATACTTATTAAGAGAGGTTAACTACAAAAGAAAGAGCAGTCTCAGCAAAGTCTATTAAAACCTACCCTGTTGAATCGCTTGGCTTGGAAAGTGTGACCATTTGCACAATAGAGCTTTCGCCATCGCCGTGCACCTCGACGATAAATAGACTCTAGGGGGAGAAATTAGAAACAATCACACAAAAACTCCAGAAAAGGCTGCTTGCTTTGTCCCTAGCTATCAAACTGAGCCCAGTTTCAAGAATTATGCAAGTCAAGCATATGTAAATAGATTACCCAAATATTTAACAATTACTTATTTATAAATTTATAAATTACTGTATTTATAAAGGTTTTTACTCTTGTGTATCACATAATCTCAGTAAGCCTTAAAACTGGCCTTGAAGGTTGGCTAGCGTTTTTATCCCCATGTTATGGATCCTGGGTGTAAGCATAATTGTATGATAGTTACCAGCTTGCCTATCACCATCAGTAACACCACAGGTAAAGTGAGATTTAAACTGGAGTTTCTTGGGTCACAGTTTATTTGATTAACCACCACACTGTACTCCCCAGTCAGTCATAAAATTGAAAGTTATGTATATTTTTAATTTAGGTAAAATTCAGGGAGGCTCGTCTGACACCTTCATTACATATTTTTAGATGGCAGGTGAAAACAGTTCTTAATAACCAGTCCTTTGTCTCATTAACATTCTATGGCTTTTAAATGTGTTTGTAGAATGAGGTTATTTGTTTTTGTTTTATTATCTATTTTCTGTTCTCATTTTGATTTTTATGCTGTGAGATCTTTGGATGAAGAGTGGTATATTTATATTTAATAAGTGTAAACAAACAACTCACTCCAAAAACAAAAACACAACAAGGATCCAGATTTTAAAAATATGATAACACTTCATATTTCAAATAATTATACTTACTATCTTCCCCTGGACAGGGCATTCCAGGCCTTTCTGGTACACAAGGAAACACTGGGGGAGGGGGGGAAAATCAGTAATACTACATTAGCTATTATTTTAATGATATGTGAAAAAATAAAATATGCATCAGAAAACAGTGCCAAACTGCTTGGTTGCATGAGCAGTGGCCCTAAGTTACAAAGGAGAGAATTGAGCATCCAGTGACATCTAGGGCATATGCAGGCCACATATACGAAGTCACATTTCAAAAGCCATCTCCAAATGTGTTTCTAAAGAACTCATTTCAATTAAAAATGGATCACATAAGTGCATCAGAACGGTAATTAGCATTCATATAAAAATAAAAACGTTATCCATGGCATTTATATTTCTCCCACTCAACTTCCTACTAGCAAGAAGTGTAAAATCTGTAACGATAGTTGTTTCAAGTACAACAGAACTTTACTAGCACTAACTTTATTAGCACTAAACAAAAAACTAATGAGGAAAGCCTGTGTGTTCTCCACTCCTCAAATCAGGAGTGGATGTGCCAAAGTGATGTCTAGTATAGTTAAAAATATTTTTGTTTATTCCCTCCCCGGAAAACCTTTTGCATGGTAAGAAGGCAGGTGGACAAATATGGTATGTACAACAAATATCCCTAAACAAGGGTAACTTGCTCCTTCAGTCTTTGCACACAAGTTAAGTGTTTTTTAAAAAACAAAGCTGATGAACATTTAAATATTAAAATAGAGGTCATTCATGCAGGCTGAAGAATATGTTCCTTCCTTCCTTCCTCTCTGTCCCTCCTTCTTTCATGCATGCAAGCACACACACACACACACACACACACACACACACACAAACAGTATTATACCATGTTACCATGTATTAGGAGTTCTGAATCTTTGTTTAGTTCATACAACCGAAAAGCTTCTTCCAATTCCAGCTGAGAAGAAACAGTACATGGATCCCCTAGAAAGAAATGAATTCATTCAATGAATACAACTCAACTTGAGTCAAGCTGCTCCTTAACATATTCCTACAACCAAGGGTAATATTCTCTTTAGAGTTCTTGATTATGTCAGCTCATGTTTCAGAGAGACTACCTAATTGCTTTCCAATCTAAAGAAGGAAAATTATGAATTGTTTATTTTTAAAATATTTTGACTTAAGCCTAGCAAACAAAATCTGTCATTACACCCCCACATTTACTGGATAAACTAAATATGTGCCAATTTTCCTCTAAAAGTATGTTTCTTGTAGTTGCATTAGCATATCAGATTGACAATATTTTCTATGATAGAGTGAGTCTTTTAAAAAGAATATAGTTCTCGAGAAACACTTTCCTCCTCCCCACTCCCATCCTTTGAGATTTATAGGTGCGGATTTAATCTATTTTATATGCCAATAAAAGAAGCCATAAACAAACTTTGCAAGGCTTACATTCATGGAGGATATGGGCTTCCAATGGTTACTCGTTATGATGGCTGTATACTACCTCCAATCTCAGAGGCAGCATGCCGCTTGAGGAACAAGAAGAGGAGAAAACATATGTGCTTATGCCCTGCCTATAGACTTCCCATGGGCATCTGGCTGGCCACCAGAAAAAACAGGATGCTAGACTAGATGGGCCATGGGCCTGATCCAGTAGGGCTTTCTTTGTGTTCAAGGCTGGCTAAAGTTATTCTCACAGCTACACAAAGAATAACTAGCTTTTTTTCAGAGCCATTTCACACATTAAGATTTTTACATGCAAACATTTAATGACTGTAACAAACACGTTTGCAGACATGTATGCATGCTGAAGGTACGCGGGTGTCGCTTTGGTCTAAACCACAGAGCCTAGGGCTTGCCGATCAGAAGGTCAGCGGTTTGAATCCCCGTGATGGGGTGGGCTCCTGTTGCTCGGTCCCTGCTCCTGCCAACCTAGCAGTTCGAAAGCACTTCAAAGTGCAAGTAGATAAATAGGTACTGCTCCGGCGGGAAGGTAAATGGTGTTTCCGTGCGCTGCTCTGGTTTGCCAGAAGCAGCTTAGTCATGCTGGCCACATGACCTGGAAGCCGTATGCCGGCTCCCTCGACCAATAGAGCGAGATGAGCGCCACAACCCCAGAGTCGGTCACAACTGGACCTAATGATCAGGGGTCCCTTTACTTTTATGCATGCTGAAGAGTTGTGATTGAGAACAACTTCTTGTTGAAAATATCAGCAAACTCAGATTTACAGATACATAATACTATGTGAGATGGTTCTCTTGAGATGTAATGGCTCTCTTTTACCAAACTTCACAATTTCTGTAAAAAATATCTTTTTCGCCATCCTACATACCATTTGTATATTTGGGAATTCATCCTAAGTCATTTGAGATACAACTGGCACCCAAAGCTAAAGGACATCTCTTCCTTTGTACTGTGCTCAAAACTGATTAAACAAGGCCATCTAAGACAGACACTGAATATTGCACAGAAATGAATTGTAGCAATTAAAGAAGAGAGTTTTCATTCAGGGATACTAAGAACAAACCTGTTTTTCTTCAGCCAAGCAAAGAAACAATTGTGGTACAAGTTTAGCAAAACAAAGAACAAAAAGGAAAAGAAATGTGGGCAGGTGTTCTTAGGTATGCCTGAGGATATTTAGTGCTTACCAGAATTAATGTTTACTTTGTATAACAATGATTCTAGGTGTGCCAAGGTTAAAAAGTTGCCTGCTCCACCTCACCATCTCAACAAAATCCTTACTTTCAGAATGACGGAAACAGGAAGAACAGTCAAATGAAGATGACATTGTGCTCTTACACTCCAGTATGAACACATCATCAATGACTCACAACCTACAAAACCATTACATTAAGTGTAACACATCAGGTATGCGGACTCATGGGTGTGTTTATTGTTCAACCCTACAATCTTAGTTTTGTTACAAAGCTTAAGACTCTAGCTCTCATGAGTGCAAAGAAGTGGGAAAATATGGAAGCAATGGCTGCAATCCAGTCTGGTGTCTAGGTCACTTTCACCAATGCAAATAAAGAAACTCAACGATAGTATACTTTCAATTCACATAATTTCTCTACTGAACTAGGAACTCTGAACTGAGATTAAATACCAGGAAGTTTACATTGCAAGTCATTTGGGAAAATAAGGAACTTGTTTTGCAGCTTTCCAATCCTGTAATTTTATTTGCATGTGTTTTCCCTGGCACACTCTTTCTCTATACTCCCCCTCAAAACTTAACTGTGGTACATTTCTGCGGCAGCTTGAGCTAATGATTTTATTATAACTTACTAACCAGCACACAGGAAAGCTTTTTTCCTCTGCAGGCAATAGTTAAAAAGTTTGCTATTTTGGAAGAATAAGTGACCTATAACTAAGGAAGGCATTTCTTGAAAATGCATTTACATAAGACACAATCAAGACACATGACAGAAACAGCAAAAATCAATACCAAAGCTTAGGAAAGGAATATGATCTTTCTTGGTTCATATTACATATAATTTGGTGACAATGAACTAGATTAGCATATCAAATTTACTGCCCTAAAGAACAGAGAATCTTAAAACTTCTCACTTTATACAGTACTAAGATGTCTCGAGTTCTCCTTCTCCATGTTTATAGTTGGAATGCTCTGAAAACTGACATGCCTACATCTGACACATGAAAGAGTTCAAATAGACTGCTATGGTCTTTCTTTCTTTCTTTCTTTCTTTCTTTCTTTCTTTCTTTCTTTGCTGGCAAATAGAGGCTGCAGATGAAATGAAATGCTTTCTACTTTGGTCCTGGGAAGTAAAGCTGGGATATTAGGTAGAAGCAGTGATTTTTTTCTTGAAAAATGTTTAGGGGTACTCTCATTTTCCAACTCATATTGAAATACTGCCCCTTAATGAGGCCAAACTTAGATTCACAAAATGTTTAGGGGTAAGTGTACCCCTGCGTCCCCCCGAGAAAAAAGCACTGAGTAGAAGATACTAGTATTTTATGAAGTAGTTCTGCTTTGTATCATCTTACCTTCTTCATCGATCCACTTCATGGTAAAAAGCTGTTCATTATCAAAGGCGCACATGTCTCGAACTTCGTTACACAATCCCTCAAAGGAGATGGAAGGTTCAAAGTAGGTTATCATAATGTCACTGGAAAGAGTCCAAACAAATAGTCTATTAATTTCAGAACTAAGGACCTATTTATATTGCATCAACTCTATTTGCTTCTATCTGTCAATGCACATGCATTCGTTTACCTGTGTGTTTGAGTCTTGAATGCATTATTCTTAATGTCTATCCTGCTATCTAAGCCAGGCCTGATACAAAAGTTCAGTTTCTAAGCAACACACCAGCACATGTCTGAAAAAGAACTTCTGTTTTATATACCAACCTCAACTGTTAAGGTGTTCGTGATTTCTACAACACTGCTTGTACCACAGAAATAGTTAGCAGCCTAACCAGACTATCATTTTCCCTTAACTAATTTGATTCATGGCATCATTCAGGTTTTAGAAAGTAATACTTGGTATTTAATGAGACTATAGAAAAGTATTTCCCATAAAATGTGGATACTTAGCAACAGTTCGTAAGAGACCCATACAAATTATACATGCTATATTTTTCTCATGCTCTAAGTACCCTACATTTTCAAGTCTGATGAAACAAATTCATGGCTACACAGTTCATACTTGAGATGCAGATTGTAATCACAGAAGCATCCAAAAAGGCAAATTTTGTAGCAATGGGTGACTTCAACTACCCTCACACAGACTGGATTCATATGTGTTCCAACCATTGTTGAGAAATGCAAATGTTGAACTCAGTGAGAGATGTTAAGTGTTGTTGAACCAATTGGGAGATGTGACCACAGTGTTATATTAAATATACATGTAAATGACCAATTGGCAAGAATATCCCATACAGTGACATTTTAAAGTCAACTTTAAACATGGGATGGATTCTATCTCTTCTGTTCTGGGCTCTGAAAGATATGGCTTTCTGATGGCTTGCAAGAATCACATTATAAAACACTTGTAACAAATGTGAATAATATTGCAAAATATGTCCTTGGAAGTTTTTTGTGTGTGTTGGCAGTGTGCTGCTAAAAGAGGGACAATGAACTGTGGCGAAAACACTAGCAGTCTTGCTGGGTGTGTAAGACTGTTGGTCTTGCTAGGATTTGGAATAATTCAGCAGATTTGGCAGTAGGATAGCTATGGCATAAATTGAACAGAGCTTAGTTTCTAACTAAGTTCTATTGAACTGGTTGGGGTTTACTAATCAGAACAAACTTTACAAAATCTGGTAGCCTCTATATTTCCTTCTAAACATATCTCTTATTGCAAATAGTTTTTAACTTTTAAAAAGGGGCTTTAAAATCTTATTATTTATTATTACAATTATCTCTCACCTTTCCTTCAGTGAGCTCCCTCTTCATTTTGTCTTCACAACAACCTTGAGACTTAGGTTAAGCTGTCAATTTATGCTAACTTACTCATGTATCAAACCATGGTCTGTTATCTCTGAGCCAAGTCTGGCTATACACCATGATAGGTTTGTGTTGCATTAAAATACAGTGGTACCTTGGGTTACATACGCTTCAGGTTACATACGCTTCAGGTTGCAGACTCCGCTAACCCAGAAATAGTGCTTCAGGTTAATAACTTTGCTTCAGGATAAGAACAAAAATTGTGCTCCTGTGGTGCGGTGGCAGCAGAAGGCCCCATTGAGTGAAAGTCAATCACCTGGTGAACTTGTTTATTAATTTGACTATTCCACAGTAATAATTAGCAACAATTTATAATCGCATTCAGCTAGAATAACAGTATCAGCTTTAGCCCAGTTTAATAGGCATGAGTTATTTGCCATTGCTTTCTCTCCACAGACTGAAACCAAGCCATATACATAACACACAGGTCACCACAGTTCAAGAAACCACAGTCAAAAGACTATGGTTCCACGTGAATTAGAAGCATGATGGTAAACACTCCTACTGAGCCAAGAAACAAACCAGATCTGGCTTGTTGAGGTGTCTGAATGCAGGCTTGATGTTTTCCCCCTAACAAGCCATGAGCCTGGTTTCAGATGTCACAACAAGTGGGACTCTGGCTTGTTTCTCAGTGGTGCAGCAGCAGCAGCAAATGCAGAAGAGAAGCAGAGTGAGAAATTTTGAGCAGCATACACAAGCATGCTGGTTTAATGTGACATACGAACTGGGCTATTATGATGTGCTAAAATAGCTAATGCAGTTGGCCATAATAGTAGATTAGAAAGGAGCATTCTTGTGTAGCAACAATGTACAAATAAACAGCATGTCAGAATTGAATGCATGTAGCATCTTGCAAAGCACACATTATCTGCTAAAGTCTGAGGAGAGCTGTACAACATATATTTGACAAGCATGTTGTAAGCATAATTGGTGATAGCCAGACTCTGAACCCAGTGAAATCCATGGACTTCTGTATTTAAGTGCATTGAGCTCAATATTTGTACACAGATTATGACTAACACTAGTTATCATCCAAAGTATTTAATATTGTAAGACTTAAGGTTTAATCCTGATCATTATAGGCCAACCATCTCTGGGGGAAAGATGGCATCTTTTGTTGTAATTAATTCCACAAAACGTAATTCCAGTTTGTTAACCTATTTATGCAAAGATCATGAACCAACACCCTATGTGACTCATTTTAGCTCCAGATGTACTAATCTGCCATAGACTGCATTTATAGTCCCAGGTGGAAGTTAACAGAATATCTGAAGGAAAATTTCCCATGTATTAGTGACCTCAGTTACAAAACATCTTAAGTTTTCAATTTGCAAATGACATTATGCTACTCTTGCCTGACATTTTAAGATCAACAGCATTAAATATCCAACACACAAAACAGATGTCTAAACAGTTTTTAAACAAAGTTTAAACTGATCTCACTCTAGAGACCAACACAATTGTAAAGCACCAAATATATGTGTTTCAGACTAGAAATCTTAGGCTGTTATATTCAGTGTGCAGAGTTTCTAAATTTCCTTCCAGTTAAGAATTTCGGGTGAAGATAAAATCATAGAATCACAGAATTGTAGAGTTGGGGTCATTAGGGTCATCTCTTCCAAGCAGGAAGGTTTTGCACAATGTATTGCTTGAACCCAGGATCCTGAGATTAAGATTGTCATGCTCTACCAACTGAGCTATTATCCAATTCTGCCATTTTTCAAATAGAAATAAATAATTTTACAGTGAACACCACCTGTAAGTATTCCTCTATATTAGGAAGAAGGTCTTGTCTGGCATATTATATTAAAAGTGTAGCTCTAACCATATCTACTAGAAGTCCTATTGAAATCAAAGGACTTTATCCCCAGGTGTAAGTAGGGTTAAAATTGCAGGCTGAGCTTAGTGAGCAATGGTGAGAGCATTTTCACAATAAGAGTCCCTCCTTAGAAAGCCTTTGCCTTTTTTTGTTTGCTCTTCTTGACTTGACATGTTTGCTTACTTAACCTTCCACTTGTTTTAGAAGAAAATGTTTTGACTCTATGGTTAACTAGAAATAAAAACTTTAAAAATATTTCTTTCAAGCCCCTTTTGTTACGAATGAGGCAAATGCAAGTGTTCTTAGTTCTCTAATTCTCGAAGTAGTATTATTAAAACACTGAAGTTCTGTAGTGATTGTGTGATGTGGTCAAGAAGTGCTTTCCTCTATCTTGTCTGCCAGATAAGGCATACAGTTCTAAGAAAGCTATCTGGGAAAGCCTACTGTGAATACAGAGGTTTATAGTTACCTTAGTGAGAGCCCTAAAAACAGATTCCTACTTAAACTATGATTACAAGGACAGCGACAAGCTTGGTCTTAAAGCTGAAAGGTTAATTCAGTAAAGTTCTAATAAAGCTAATTTTTATCATCAACAAAAGCAGTACTATAAATTTAAGAGGTCACTAGACTTTTTATTTAAAATATTTATACAGGAATATATCCAACATTAGTTCTACTCATAATAGAGCTAAGTCAGTCATTGGGTAAAACCCATACACACTGCCTTGCAACCTAAATTCTCAAGGAAGCTAGAGACAGGAGCACATTCCACAAATATTTACTTCAGTTACCATAAACTGTATGTTCAGAGACAGAAGAAGGAATGCACATTAACCTTCTTTTAACTAGTTAATTTTCCTAAATAAAATCTAAACAACTTCCATAACATAATTAATTTTTAATCCCAGCCTGTATCTGTATTGTATTTGAAAGCCTTTCATAAATGGAAAGTGATTCATAAATGAAATGAATGAATGAATAACTTATATGCAATTAGAAAACATAAGAACATTTTTATTTTACCACAAGAAACTTCTTCCCTTAAAAACAAAATGTTGAGTATTGTCTTTCATTTCAATAAATTTTATCATTTTTACAGTACTCAAATAAAGATTCCAATTAACTTTGAAGTAGCTCTACTTCTGTCTTCTTTATTTCATTACAAAATGTGTTAATTTGTCTATAATGCCCAAATCCCCTATCTTAATAAACTAGCACCACAAAAAATAGCTGCAGTAAAATTTTAAGACACCACTTATTTGCACACTCAAGGAACTGGCCCCTCCATATAGCATTGGATCAAACATAATTTCCTAACAGAATTTTATATTAACCATGAATTTAATTTTCTCCCAATACTAGACCATTCCCACCATAAATGGTAGTGATCTCCATTAAAAAAACAACAAGTAGAAGTAGAAGTATAGTTTCTGTCTACTTTATTTATCTATGCTAGAGTTAAGAACCACCTTGTTATAGTTTTATACCACTTGTTCCTCATTATCAACATCCAGAGATGTAAGACAATGAAGCTGAGCCACATCAATGGCCAGCTGATCAGAATACAGTGGTGCCCCGCAAGACGAATGCCTCGCAAAACGAAAAACGCGCAAGACGAAAGGGTTTTTCGGTTTTTGCGTCGCTTCGCAAGACGAATTTCCCTATGGGCTTGCTTCACAAGACGAAAACGTCTTGCGAGTTTGTTCGCTTTTTTCCTAAAGCCGCTTGAAGAGGCGCAGTTGCGACGGACCGTGCTTCGCAAGACGAAAAACATCGCAAGACAAAAAGACTCGCGGAACGAATTAATTTCGTCTTGTGAGGCACCACTGTAACACACACAACTGGACACAGTCTTGTTCAGTTGAGTACGCAGGTCTGACTCTTAAATATCTATTTTATTTATTTATTTATTTAAATTATATACTGCCCTTCATCTGAGGATCGCAGGGCAGCTTACAGGATAAAAACACAAAAATACTAGTCCTTTAAAGCAGAAAGCTAGCAAACCACACGCAAATTAAGCAGTAGAATGGCCATTACTGTCAATATTTCCTTCGAGACCCTAGCCCTAAAGAAAACAGCACAACTGGAAGACAACAAGGAGTGGCAGAAAAACAAAGTGGTCATCCTCCAATAATTAGCTAAACCTGCCTCCATTCGTCCCATGTTTTGCAATATATAATCACTGGACATGGACTTACTGCTTAGCCTTAGGTTAATAATGCAGAACAAAAATGATCACACTGTTGAGAGCTCTGAGCTTTATCTTTATTTGAATTCCACAGACCTACTAAGCAGCAGGATTTTAATAGTTATCCAAAATATCCAAGTGTAGGGAATAGAAGCATATTAAAAAAATAAATCTTAGAGAAAGCCTATTTAACGACTAAACCTAGTTGACCAGGAACCTGTATCAGGATACACAGAACCAGCTGTGCGATGAAACCTGATGCT
This sequence comes from Podarcis melisellensis, assembly GCF_964234715.1. Lineage (NCBI taxonomy): Eukaryota > Metazoa > Chordata > Lepidosauria > Squamata > Lacertidae > Podarcis > Podarcis melisellensis. The sequence continues at coordinate 15,682,021 of NC_138537.1, forward strand.
GCCAGGAGATGTTCACGGAATAAAACTTCATCCAGTTACCACTGTCTGAAAAAATGTGATTATTTTTCTCAAAACAGCAGCTGAAAGCAGACATGAGTGTGTTCCATGACGCATACATTTTTCTTCAAAACTGTGAACAGGCAAAACATAGTTTTGTGGTCCACAGTATCTAGTTGCTTTTTTAAATTAAAAGGGTGTCCCCACTTGTAAAGCAGGGCTGTTATTGTTTATTCTAAACACAAGTATTTTTTTAAAAAACCAGATTGGCAAGTGTCATCATAGAATACACATTACTGGACTCTCACAATGAGAAATGCCCTTTCTAATACTATACCTGCTATAAGCTGTTTTGAGTCCCTGTCAGGAAAAAAATGTGGGATATAAATAAATATTATAATGATGATGATGATGTACAACAAAAACAAATAATTGATGCTCTCCAGAACTAGTTTATTCATTTGCCAATTTAATCAATTAATACTAAATGCATTTAATACAGGGCAGGTATTGGAGTAAAACGATGCCCATGAACACAAGGACAGCAAAAAGGGGGAAATCATTCACTAAAAAAACACAATTTAGGGCAGGTACTGAAATTGTATTGGCATATTTAAGATGAAGAAATAGTATTTCATCAGTCTACATAATTAGTTAATAGAACTCACTAGCCCAGATGTTTTATTTAAGTACATTTATATTCTACCCATGCCACTTCTAGAAAAATGAAAAAAACATAGAGAGTGGCATATTAAAAAATAATCAAAAGATCTCGGAGCCTTACACTATACATTTGTGTACTTTGGTTTTGCAGAATATGAACGTCACATGGGCTTTACCAATAGCAATTAGTAAATGGATTTGATGAACACAATGAAAGTGAATTTACTGAAACCCATCAGCCCAAACATATACCGGTACTGTGCTCAGAAAAAGATCCCTCTAATCATCATAATCTGTAAATCAGAAACAGAGGGTGCTTTACTGCAGAACTTGCATGTGACCACAGACAGTTTTGGACTGCTTACCTAGTAAGATAAAGTATAGCTGGCCCTATAATATGAAAGTAGGAGTAATACAAAGGGTTCATAATTGGAAGGGTCTGTTTCAGTCTTCACCTAGTCCTTTAGATGTTGCTGGCCAACTGTCAGGGATGATAGTCCAACATCATCTTAGAAGGCATCAGGTTGGGTAAAGCTGGTCTACTTGAACAGCTTCTGAAAACCCTGACAAGAGTAAAATCCTCTTAAAAACAATCTCATCATGTGAGATCTAGCCAGCAAATCATCTTAACTCCTTGTGTCACAATAACTGATACTTCTAAGTATTAAGTCAAACATTCAAGAATTATCTCAATTCTCAAAGATTCCTGCATTGCAGGGAGTTGGAATAGATGACCCTTGGGATCTCTTCCAACTCCACAATTCTATGATCCTAAAGTGGGATAGCAACTTCTCTTTAATCAACCACAGATCCCCAAACTCTGGGGTATGAACACCTTTGTTACACAGCTGTGAGAACAATGGCTAAAAATTGAAAGTGAAATCAATACTAGAATCCTTTCTACCTAACCAAAATGTTCTTAAATACTCAGTGTTATTATAAGTATACAAAAATTGACCGTATTCAAAAGAAGCAAATTCCTCCCTTTCCAACTTTAGTTCTAGGGAGAGGGAAACAAACCAAACCAGGGAGGAATGCTTCTGTAGCTTCATGCATGCTGCAATCATGTTCTCCAAGTACTCTGTAGTTACACACCACCCACAGAACTAAATCTTTGTCCAACAACTCAATTCTGTGGTCTTTCTTATACACTGCTACTTACATTATTTTACTGAACCAGTATCTCTACTATTGGCATTGCAAGATACACTAACAGAACTCTAGCAAAGAAAATCTCAAAAATTCAGTTTCAAGAACCAGCTCCTATTCAGATCTATATTAATTTTGATCAGTATTCTCTAGCAAAAGAACTAACCTATTGAAGCTTATCCAGCTTTAAAATATGCCTTTAGTTTTATATGCCTTTTGTATTGTTGAATTTTAATTGTGTTCTTGTTGAACTGTGAAACTGGTCTGCTATTATACGCCCTGGAAATGATGTAATCTGCACTGCAACTATGGGGTGAAGAACAGGACAGATTTTTTTTCTTTAAAAACCAAAATGCCTATGGATTTCCAAGACATGCATCACCTGCAATATATTTTACTGCAGAGAACTGACTACACAGAAAAAGACAACAAAAATTGGGGGAAGGAAGAGACTGTATAATGAACTGCCACATCTACCAAGAGAAATCCAAACATTCCACATTCAGCTGGTATGAAGCATAAACAGAGAACCACAATTTACTGCACCATGCATACTACTGGTAATTCAGCTTATACAGTCTAGCTTCAATCCGTATTCCTAAATTTGCTAATGGCCCCTTATTTTCTGAGTTAGCCCTCTATTTCAAAAGATGGCACAGATTCCATCCACTTCCTTAAATACTTTCATGAAGCTCTACACTCCCACAGCTTCAGTGCTTCATTTTTGGAATTCTGATCTCTGCATGCTTCTCTCACCCTATGAGCAATCCTCCTACTCATGGTTTCCCCTCCCCCATAACAATACAGCACTCTCTTGTATCTCACAGATGCATCCTGAGCAGTGAACATGAGACACATCACCTTACTGTAGAATCATTATTTGTTCCCCATGCTAGGCGCAATAAATCTTACCTTTTCCCAACCTTCTTCCCCCAGTAATTAAACCCACAGTGCCCATCCCATAATAACTGTAGCTACAATTTCCATGCCTAGATAATGTGCTGCCACCCAACCTCTCATAGCTACCCAGCAGATAGACGTCAAAAGTGTGCAAACCCCCTCACATTGGCAGCAACCTGCATCTCATTCGATACACTTGAAATTTACGCCACTGGCCATTTCCAATTCCTACAGACTCTCTTCCAATGTATCTTTAATCCCTGAATCCTCCACCTTGTGAAAGATTTGCCTACCATGTGTGTAGCCCATTTCTTCCCTATCCCTAAAAGGACTCTGCTCCCCCACCTTGTATCTCGCCCCAGCCAAGCTGCTGGATCACAGCTCCTTTCGTCCTCGATCACTAGCCATACTGGCTCTGGATAATGAGAGCTGCACCTGGACAACACCTGGAAATCCAAGGCTGCGGAGGGGACCAAGCATCCAATTTGGAGAAGCATTCAATGTCCAACCGCACTCGGCCATATGTCACCAAGCAGGGCAGGGAGACAACCCTCCTTCCCCGTGTCCTCCACCCCAAGCAACTTGTACGGTGCTTCTGAACAGGAGGGGACCTATGACTGGCAACTTCGCGAAGGTCAGGTCCGACCTTTTCTTCTTTTCCTTCCCCCGAAGCCAGTGGGCTCCGCCTGCATCGTGCGCGAATAAAACCCCACGAATTAAACTGTGTGTGTGGAATAAGAGCTGCTTCCCTCCTGAACCGACAGCTGATCTTTGGGACTGAATGATTTCTCGTAAGGGAGGGCGGCGCGCCTCTGTCACTCCATTCGCCTCATCCTCCCCACAACCCCAGTATAACCCCCTAACCCCCCCCCCCCACCGCCCCACATATTACTCAAGTCTATAGTCTCGTCGGCCTCTTCCCCCCCCCCCGCCCACCAACCGCTTTCCTCCAAGCCAATTACTCACCCCTTGTAAAAAGCCTTGACGCGGACTTGGTGGGCGCTGTCCCCGCCGGGGCCACCAAGACCCCCGGAGCCGCCCCCGCCTCCTCCCAGGCCCGGGAGAGACATGCTGTTCCCGCCGCCGCTGTTGCTGCCGCTCTCGCGCTGAGTCGGCATCGCCCCCTCGCCTTGCCCGGCCCCGCCCGCCGGCTCTGCCAGCCCCACCCCGGAGCTGCGGAAGGCAGAGGAAGAAATGAGGGGGAAGAGCGGGAGGAGGAGAAGAAAAAGAAGAAGAGGAGAGGAGGAGGAGGGAGGGAGCTGCGCGCACCCGCCGCCGCCTCACAACTCTTCCCTTTCCCGCCCGCCCCCAGTCAGCCAGCCAGCCGCCGCTCCCTCCCTCGCGCCGCTCCAACGTACGCTCGGCTCGAGCCGCCTCAGCGCGCGTGCGCGAGGGAGAAGGTTCCGTTCCTACTCCATCCTTCCCACCCTCCTCCTAGAACGCGCCGAGCTCTCCGAGCGGAAGCGACCCGAAGGAATTGTGGGATAAACTATTTCTCAAGACTTATGGGGGGGGTTGGGGGAGAGGGACGACGCCATCTCTTGCGCGCTAGGGGACACCCTGGATAGGTCTGTGCGTAAACGGATGCCATTCATTTTCAAAGGCTGAGAGACTGGGGACAGGCTCGTTGTCTGGCCTGGCCTCGACCCCGGCTTCTTTCGTGCCTAGCGAATGGGTTGTACCACCACGCAAGGGCATTAAATATTGGGCAAAAGGCAGGTAAACGCTGCTGAGTCGGACCTCAACTCCGACACTTGCCATATGAAACCAAAACTTCCGCAGAGCCTCGTTATAGGTTGGTACCGGTCATAGCATCCGGTGGACACTTCCGAGTGCTAGGGGTACCTGCGCCGCGGAGAATTTTGGGTAATGGAGTTTCCAAAGGCAGCTGGCGGGCGGCGCTGTACAAGGGCCAGGTGTTTTGTGGTGCCTGCGCGTTCTGACACTTGCGCCGATTTTACGGCTTGGAGGAGATTTATGACGCTGCGATGCATGAGGACACCAAACAGGGTTATAAACATTTACAAGTATGTGCACAAACGCGTTTAGGCTTGTTTGAGGATTAGGGATTTGTCTTTACCTGGACTGGAAATGTCAGCAGTGCACCTTGGATGAATGAGAAACTGAACTATTAGAGCTCGTTTACAGTAGAAAGCTCTGAGCATTCAATCTTTGGACTTCCCTTTTTTGGATGAAAAAAAAATATGCCAGCAAATGAGCCCCGTATTACTGTATTCCCACTTCAAATCACAAGAAGCAAAACAGTATTTAACAATGCACTCCTATTTTCCTGGTAGTAAGTCCCATTGAACATAGGGATTTACTCCTTTGACTGATTAATATTCTATGGCCTTTTAAATGTGTTTGTGGGAGGGGGGTTATGGGTTTTTATTTTATGAATTTTGTGTTTTCATTTTATATTGTGGACATCCACGTGATCTTTGGATGAAAGGTGGTATACAAATTTAATAAACAAATACAAATTAAAAAAATAGAAAACATGAAGTGAATTGCACTTGATAATCACACAAAAAGGATCTTATGTTACATTGCTGCAAGTTGGGTGTAGACAACCTTTGGTCCTCCAGATGTTACTGAAAGGCAATTCCCATCAGCTCCAACAGCCAATGGCCAGGGATGATGGGAGTTGTAGTTCATCAACATCTGAAAGCCCAAAGGCTTCTCACACCTGCTCAGCCTACCTTAGCTTGAGGACTTTTGCATGAACAGGTAGCACATTTGAGATCATTGACAACCCTTTTTTTAATACCTCAGCTGCTTTTGCAGCTAGCAGTGATCATACTGAATAAATTAAAAGCATCTGCTGCCTTATAGACTTTTCAGTTAGCCCAACTAAACGTGTGCATAATTACAATTTGACTATTATGAAAATATTTCAATTAGTGCTTAGAATATATATATATGAACCACACTAGGCAGCCAGATGCCGCAAGGGAAACTCACAAGCAGGGGTACAAGGGCACACAGTTTGTTTCATTAGCCTGCTGCGAGTTTTACTATTATGTGTTCTCTTATGCACTACTCTCTTATGTCTACTCAGAAGCAAATCCTATTTAGTGAGACTTTCACAGGAGGCAAGTATGTACAGGATTGCAGCCCTGTCTAAAGGGGGGGAGCAAAAACCAGTGTGGTGTAGTGGTTAAGAGCGGTAGACTTGTAATCTGGGGAAACAGGTTGGCATCTCCGCTCCTCCACATGCAGCTGCTGGGTGACCTTGGGCCAGTCACACTTCTCTGGAGTCTCTCAGCCCCACTCACCTCACAGAGTGTTTGTTGTGGGGGAGGAAGGGAAAGGAGAATGTTAGCCGCTTTGAGACTCCTTCGGGTAGTGATAAAGCAGGATATAAAATCCAAACTCCTCCTCCTCTTCTCCTCCTCAGTCCACAACCTCATACTAGTTTTTAAAAGCCTCTACCACTTCCCCTTGCACACTGCAACCCTGCACCCGCTTACCTGAAATCAATAGGACATACCTCCGAGTAGACATGTACAGCGTTCGCTGTTAGACATCCCTTTCCCTAAGCTAAACAAAAAAACACACCTCCGAATGCTTTTGCCTCCCCGCAACCCGCACCGCCGCCTTACACAACTGTATACCAGCATATGTCTACACAAAGAGGGTCGCGCTTCAAAAGCGACGGCCGAAACGGCGCCGCAAGAACCCTCGCGCACCCCATTCCTACGCCGCGACCTTTTGGCGCGAGCCGAGTCCGGCCTCCCGGCCGAGGGGCGCATGCGCGGTACCTCCCTGTGAGGGAGGCAAGAACATGGCGGAAGCGGTGTGAAGGGTCTGTACGCCAAGCGGGCGCGTCTTCTCGCGGGCGGGCGGCGCTGTGCGCGGGGAAAGGAGAGGCCTGCTGAGGGGCTGCTGCTGCTGCTGCGCGGCGACTGCTGGCTCCGGGGCCCGCGGGTGGAGGCCGCAGCCTCCCCTTGGGCTTTGTCAGGTAGGGAATGGGGAAGGTCCTGGGCCCAGACACCGGTTTCTCCTGGCGCTGGCAGCCAAGACCGAGGGCTGCCTCGACTGGACGACCCCTGGAGTGCCCTGGCCCAGCCTAAGGACGGGAGGGGAGCGGGAGGCTGGGCCCTGCTGACTGGCTGGAAGCTGGTGCTCCCTTCAGTTCTATATCCATCCTTCTGTATATCTATCCGTGTCTACGCATTTTCCTGCGGCGTGTGTTAGTGGTTAGAGCAGAGAGGCTTCTCCCTCTGCAAAATGGATGAAAAACTCTTGGCAGGTGGAAATCCAACAGGTGCGGATTTGCACCAAGCTCGGCCCCTCTTGCTCTGGGGAAAAGCTGCCGCTGTTGGAATAGCTCAGTCGGTAGAACATCAGGGTTTTGGGTTCGGGTCCCACTTTGGGGGAAATATTCTTGCATTGCAGGAGGTTGGACTAGGTATTGGGGTGCCTTCCAGCTCTGTGTTTCTGCAGGCTGTGCGTTTTTATTTATTTAAATTATTCAGGTCCCACCCCCAATCATCCCAAGCGACACGCGGGAGGTGCTGGTGTCGTGACGGAGCTACGAAACAGGAAGTCTCTTAAGTTGACTCTTGCCTTTTCCATGAACTCGCAGTAGGTGGCCTTAGGGAAGCCGCTCTTATCTGGGCCACCCCACCTGCTATGTGGGGGTATAATAATACTGGCAGCGTTTGGGGGTTTTTTTGCATGGGTTAGCACTTAATTATGCACGTGGAGTGCTTTGAACACTTGAAAGTGCTATCCAAATGTTAAGTTAAATAAGATAAAACCGTATTTGGAAAATAATAAAACAAATATGCATCAAAAAGTTTAATTCACCATTAAACATAATTATTGCTGTGTACAAACAAGCAGCAACCAAATTCCACTAGGATGCAAGTTTTTCAACCCCTTCAGAATGAGAAGAGAGCGGCTTTTGACTTTGTTAGGGAGACCATTCTACAGCCTTGAGACAATTGCAGAAAAAATGGTCCCACTCTTTGAAGGTGATGTTTTCATCTTGTATACAATATGTCTTGCATTCCCATATTTATCAAAAGGTATGCTACAGACCTCCTGAGCCAACTGTAGCTTCTGAGTCAGCTTCAGCCCTAACCCGCATAAAACAAAATTGTGGAACAGTGCTCTGAAAACAAGTCAGAGCCTGATAATACACTTTTGTGTCCTGATCCAAAGGTACCCCTCTAGTCGGTTGGAGAGATTACCAGTCCATCTATCACAGGCATAACACATCCCTTTTTAGAGCAGTAAGTTTACCCAGAAGCATCACTTCCATCTTAATCTGGATTCAGCATCAGCTTGTTTAGCCTCATTCACTCAGTTACAACCTTTGGTTATAGAGTCTCTGGAAAAACAAATGCACAAAACCCAGGTTCAAAAGGCCACAGTGTATTGCCCATCCTTCCTCAAAGGGCAGTCCTGAGATGAACACCTTTCTGAGCTCCTTGGGAAGAAGGACAAATTTATAAACAACCTTGGACCAGTGTTTCCATATATGCTAATGCTTAATGCAAGAAGATAATGTATAGGTTTTTTTAAAAAATGAGCAGACTGGTAGTTGCTGGTGTGTAGAGAGTAATATATAATGTATATGTTTATAACTAGTAAGAAACAGCTTTCTTGGCTTAGTAGTATAAAATTTGAAATGTTAATAAAAGTGTAGGAATTCTGTAGTTTTCTGTTTTTCTGTATACAGGACTTAGATAAGTATAAGATACCAAAGAGGTGCAAACTGGAAAATTGTGTTTTCTAGACAGAGTCGGAATTTATAAATTGGAAATCGGAATTTTCAGCTATATTTAATAGACTATGCTAGCCAGCAGGTCCCATCAAAGTGATTGGCTCGTGCTGCTTGGTATCCTTTTATGAACAGTTAGGGTTGCTGCTTGTGTTATACCTCTTACTTTTCAAGTATATACTTAAATCTGTAGCGTGGATACATCAGACAGGTAGTTTAGAATACACGTATGATACAGGCACATCTGTCAGCTTGGATTAACTGGAGCTCCTGGTTGAGTGTACATTCTGAGGTGTATCTGAGTTACTCGCTGAGTTATGTGTTAAATGATCTATATTCTTTCACATGGTGTATTGCACAGGTGTGCCAGCACCAAAGGCACTCTTGCACTCATGCAGCACACAGACATACTTGCCACACATACAGCACTAACAGCATTCACCATATATGCAAGTACACAGTACTGTCCATTTCACGGCACACTACACTCTCTCTCTCTCTCTCTCTCTCTCTCTCACACACACACACACACACACACACACACTCATCCCCATCATAGTGCTAGACTGAAAGGAGAAATTTAAGTGTCTCCTCTAAATCCAGCACTACAGTGGGGTGATTCATCCAGCATATGCAAGTTAATAGCAGTATCTGCTTTATCATATTTCCCCCTCTAAGGCAATATGATTTTTAAAAGGTCAATCCATATCAAAGAGTGTATTGCATTAACCAAAGAGCATAACAATTTCATTATAGTTTGCCAAACTGCAAATCATAACATACAGCATACAACAGCAGTGCATCAGTGATTTAAAGAAAGGGAGTAAGAATTCTTAAGTATCATCTGCTAGCTCATACTAAGTTTAACTTCCATTACACCTCTGAATCTCCAGTGCAACTTATTGCAATATTGTCTACCTCTCTTTTTCCAATCTTTCTGTCAGCCAGAGCAGAAAGCGCCTCTTTATGTGTCACAGATCTGTTAGCGTCATACAAAAGAAAGCAAACCATTTCTGCCATAGTAAGGTTTCAGGAATTGATATCTTGGATCCCGATATGAAGGGCAGATTAACAACCTTATTGTAGTGGCTATCCAAGACTGCTGTGAGCATCACTTCATATCGGAGCTCCATAAAGGCATTTCTTAAGACAGCAGGCATGAATTTGGTCAAATAAAATGCTCTTAAATGCTCCATCTTCAGAAATTGGAACCATGGTGAGAATCTAGAATTCCCAATCAAGTGCAAATCCCTTCTGGATTTTTTTTAAAAAAGGTTTTGAGGTAGTCTAGGCTCAGAAGAACTGGAATAGTTCTTTATTTGTTACTTTTTGGGTGTACAGTGCAAATTAATAAGGCAACTTCACTTGGTTTCTTTAATATTATGACTCTGAAATAAACTTACTCAGTAATTACTAGTTTGAATAGCTTACTCTGGTAACACCCTCTCTCAGTCTTCAAAGGGGTGTGATTTCCTTCCTGAAGTAATAGCCACAGCAGTCTTTTGAGGCAAGCCATTTTCCTGTTCTGCAAATGAAGAGCTGCAAGTGAGCGATTGTAACTTGCATTCTTGGATGACCCACGGTTTGAACTTGCATTTCCCAGGGCAATGCCCAGCACACATTCTTATTCGAATCACAGCAGCTTCTATGTTCCTCTCTGGTTTCCAAACACTAGGATGTTGCTTACCTTGAGCTGTTGGTTCTTCTTTTGTTTTTCCTTACCAGGTGGAAGAATAATTTCACAGCTATGGAGAATGAACCGAGCACAACAACATGTTCTACATGCACAACCACTATCACCACCACATCCTCCCCTTCCCGTACTCAGCCACCTCAGATATCTGTCTATAGTGGTGCAGATCGACATGCTGTGCAGGTATTTTGTAGTTGACAATAATAATAAAAAAATACGGATGATTCAAAAGCACCGACAAGCAATGGTAATTTCTGTATATCTGGTGAGGAACTGGATCTGGCTGGAAATCCAGATCTTTATTTCTCCAACCTGTTGCAGATTCGACAGGTGGGCGAGACCTCAGATGATGGTTTTGCCCCACACTTGCAGAGTCCCTTTCAATGTGGTCCATGAGATGGTGCTTTGAAAGGGGCTTCTAGAAGCTGACAGTCAACTAAGCCTCTTTCAAAGTGTGGGGGGGGGCAGGGAGTGAAGGAGGGGAAGTCCTTTTGTGGGAGAAGAAATCTGCTTTTTCGGTAACATCCATAAAGTAATTTATAGCAGTTGTAGTGTATTACTGGTCACTGTTGAGTTGATATATGTTAATTTTAAATGCATCCTGTATATCTGACCAGCCACAGGTTCTTGAATGGTTTAATGTGCTATCATCAGCACGTTTTCTATTTCTGTCCCAGTGATGATGTTACTTTAAAATCCACAGGTTATTCAGCAGGCCTTGCATCGTCCGCCAAGCTCAGCAGCGCAGTATCTTCAGCAGATGTATGCAGCTCAGCAGCAGCATCTCATGTTACAAACAGCTGCTTTGCAACAACAGCATTTAAGTAGCACCCAGTTCCAGAGCCTGGCCAGTGTCCCACAGGTGAGATTGAAACAGAAAATACAGCAACCATCTGGGAATTAAGCTTAAAGTGCCACAAAATGCCTTATCAGAATACTGCTTTCGTCTTAATGACAGTTTTTGACAGATTTTCTTTTTACCCCAGGTTTTTTTAATCATCAGCGAAAGCTTCAGTTCACAATTTTACCTGGCAGGATGAGGGTCAGCCAGGGAAAAGGGACAGTGTTCTCTCCTTCTAGATCATCATACCGCCAACCAATACCGTGTTGTTGTGTCCAAGGGGATATGTTTCTAAAAAGACTTTTCAACTTTGCAATTTTATGTTGTAAAGAGGGTATCTGGAACAGAAGACTGAGCTAGTTCAGCAGCTACTTCAAAATAATCAAATCAATATTTGCCAAATCATTTTAACTATGTGACTGGTCAGTTTTTAATCAGAGATGTATATTTAACGTGCCAGTTTTAGCCTTATATCACATTCTTGGTTGTGGCATTCCCATGAATCATGGGTCTCTAACCTTTCTGGGCCTTTGTGAGCATTTGGAAGTGTTGTTGCTCCTCCCACAAAATGGCTGCCATGGGGCGCAGCCCTTCACAAAATTGTAAGAGTCATCAAATTGTGTAATTGGAAGAGGCCACGAGGATCATCTAGTGCAAACCCTTGCAGTGCAGGAATCTTTTGCCCGACCTGCGGCTCGAGCCTACAACCCTGAAATTAAGCGTCTCATGCTCTTGAAATTTGATCTAATAACAACAACTAGATCCTCTTTTAAATTTGTGTGACTTTTAAATAGGACCTGCCCCATCATCAAACTAAACCTTTTATTGGGGTCTCTAGACAGCACAGTGAAAATAACAGATCCGGTACTTGGCAGCCTCTTAAAAAGTAGAGAGTTGGCCGCAGGGTTAACGAGACTGCGGGCCACAGAGAAAACCATTGTGGGTTTCATGTGGGCATTGGACTGCCTAGCAAATGCCATTGAGCCTAGATGTTCAATTTATCATATTCAACATTATTTAAATACTTTTTATTGCAGTGTAAATGACACATTTGACAGATGTGCTTGCTATTTAGGCAAACCTGTCAGGTGGGAGGCAGTGCGCATCCCCCAATGGCAGTGTCACTCAGCAGTCAAGTATGTCGGAGACATCGGTAAGTAGCGAAACAAAGTGCTTTCTTTTGACCCAGCTTAAGTTACCATGTGGGTTCTCGGAAAGTTAGGAATGTAGCTGTGTGATCACATTTACATGCAAATAGCTGGAGGAGCAGAAGCTTCAATTTTAAAAATTGTCCGCAATGGAATCTCAGAGCGTTAATAGTTTGAAAAACAATAACAGACACATAAATATAAATTTGCCATTGAAGAAGCTCTATGGTGAACCCCTGACATTGTGTTTTGCAAGAATAACTTAATGTTCATGGATTGTACTTGTGTGGATTTTGCCAGATCTCTTAAAACAGGAATTTTTGCAGAATACCAATTAGAGGCTTAATCAATGATAATGTTTGAGCATAAGTGTCCATGACTTTTACAGGTGGATAACATCAGTTACTAATAAAACGCTGAGTTTAGTGTGGGCTAAATTAAGCCTTATTCTGGACATTTTAATTGCAATTTGGAAAAAGTAAAATGGCAAATCTAAGAAGGCAGATCTTCTGCAATGTGGCTGAACATTTTATTGCAATCATAATTTTAAACTCGAGTATAAAAATGAAACACCTCCTTATGATCAAGTATATCATAAGACAAATGCAAGATCTGCTGTATCAGAATTGGTGGCTGTTTAAGTTACATATTTAAACTTAAATATTTTTCTTAACGTGTTAGCAATAGTTAAAAATTTATTGCTTTGCGCAAAGATCTTCCTGATGAACAAACAGGTGCTTAAGGATGCAACTTTGACAGATGACATAATTTTTTTTACAAACCTAGATTCTGTGGCTCAGAGTACAACTGCAAGTCTAATATATTGCCTGGCAACCCTGGGCATGTTTACTTGGAAGCAAGTTCCGCTGTTTTCTGTGGGGCTCTTTTGAAATTGTGGAATGAAGGTAGTTAATAAAACAATATTTTTGCTTCCATAGATTAATCTTTCTCCTTCTCCTACACCCGCGCAGCTAATAAGCCGTTCACAGACCTCCAACAGTAGTAGCAGCAGTCTTACCCAACAGACCATGCTTCTGGGGAGCACCTCTCCTACTCTGACTGCAAGCCAGGCTCAGATGTACCTCCGAGCCCAAATGGTAAGTCTTGCTAGTTTATATTTTATTATTATTTTTTGAATGGTTGCTAAGGCTTAGTTGTTCTTTTCTGTTTCGTGGCTAATGGTTCCTTATCCCTTCTGAGTTTCCAACAGTGACTGTAATTTAGCAGTTAAGTTTTGTAATTGCATCTTGTTTAAATATCACTAGGCCACAAAGGAGCAGAATCCTGCTGAAATCTCAAGAACATTTCTGTGGGTACTGGATAATTGGTGGTTTTGACATAACAGCCCTGCATGCATTTCCTCAAAAAGGATATTGTAGAGTTAGAAAAGGTTCAGAAAAGGGCAGCCAAAATGATCAAGTGGGGGAAGCAACTCCCCTATGAAGAAAGGTTGCAGTGTTGGGATATTTAAGTTTAGAGAAAAGACAAGTGAGAGGTGACATGATTGAGTTTATAAAATTATTCATGGTGCAGAGAAAGTGGATACAGAATTTTACCCTTCCCTCTTCCCCTAACACTAGAATTCATGTTACAGGTCGGTTGGTCTGCCGTAGTCGAAACAAAATTAAAAAATTCCTTCCAGTAGCACCTTAGAGACCAACTAAGTTTGTTATTGGTATGAGCTTTCATGTGCATGCAGACTTCTTCAGATACTAGAATTCATGGACATCCAATGAAGCTTAGTGTTGGAAGGTTCAGGAGAGATAAAAGAAAATACTTGTTCATGTGACACATAGTTAAACTGTAGAACTCGCTCCCACAGGTAGGCAGTGATGACCTCGAACGTAAAAGAGGATTCGACAAATTCATGGAGGGAGAGGGCAATCAGTGGTTACTAGCTAAGATGGCTATTCTCTGCTGCCACAGTTGGAGCCAGCAGTGCTGGAACCAGTACTAGTAGCTGGAAACAGCAGGAGGGGAGAGTGTCCTTGTGCTTGAATCCTTCTAGTGGGTTTCTCACAGGCGTCTGGTTGGCCTCTGTGAAAAGCTGGACTAGATGAGTCATTGGCTTCATCCAGGATGCTCTTCTTATGTTCTTAGATATTCTTAAAGTAGAAGAATGGGCCTTTTAAATTACTCCCTCTGCTTGCAAAGTATATGTGCTCTGGTGTTTATAGTAGGGCGTTTTCAGGACGGACACAAGTGAGAGTCACTTAGCCTTGCCAGCAGTTTTGTTTTTTTAGCTGCTCTTCCTCTGTAGCTTGGTGAACATCTGGTGTAGGGTAACCCAACAAACGATGGTTAAGCAAATCCATAGTTAAGACAGCAAGCCCCGCTTGTCAAGGAAAAATTGGGGATCTCGTTTGTTCCTTTGCAGCTATGTTGCTGCTTACCCCACACTTGATTCCACACGTGATGTGAGCTGTGTGGCAGATGGAAATGGCTTGGGGAAATAGCCTCATGTGCCATATTGGGGCTTGTGCTGGGCCATATGTTCTGCACCCCTGTTCTATATAGAAGAAAGTGCCATAGAACAGTTGGAGTATATTAAGGGAAGAACTTTTGCCTAGCCCTCCACATTGTGTGATATCATACTGTTGCGTGGGCATGAATACCCCTGATCCACTTCCTCTGTATAACTTTTTCTTAGATACTAAATGGAGTAAGCTGTTTCTTAAGTAGCATCAGGCCAGGATGTTCATCCACCAGGGCTAGTTCCATGATTGCTTATCTTTAAACCCGGTTGCTTATGAGTGAAAGACTTCTATGAGTATGAATTGGAAACCTTTGAAAATGATGTGTAAAATCATTGGCAAAGAACTGTTTAAAAAAAAGTTTGTGCTGTTGAGACTTTTTGATTTCTGATGATGATGATTCTCTTTGAGAATGATTTTAAGCATTAACGGGGGGAAATACGCTGTTCTGTTTTTGTTAAATCAATCTCTCTGATCCAGTTTGTTGTGGGGCATGACTAGAATAATTCATTTGAAGGAACAAAGAGTTGGCAAAGATGATCTGTGGGGTCAGCAAGTGTTTTGTTTTTTGTTTGCTTGTTTTGTTAGAGGATTATCTGGTTCAGGCCTGTAATTAAAATAACTATGCTACTTTTCTTGCTAGACTTAGGATAGTGGGGAATATTTCTGAAGGGAGCACACCATCTCTTGCTGTAGACATCCCCGAGTTTGTGTTTTTTCACCTGTGGGATTTTAGAGATGTTGGCTGCAGCTCCTCACCAGTCATGTCTCAGATGTATCTGGAGAAGCAGCTCCAATGGCCCGGTTTACAGTTCCTTCTGTCATCCTCTGGTCATGGCTTTTGTGGACTTGTTGCATGTGCTTCTTCCATTCCCAGTCAAGCCTGCTGATTCCTAATGTGCCATCCCTTGAAAAGGCTTTGTGATCTCACTGGCCTCTCTGCCTCTCCTTGGAATTGGATATCACTTTGCAACTCCACATAAATAAATTAATGCGGGGATCTGCTGGTTCTGCATTTCTCCCTCATTTTGGAGAGTGTGAGCAAATCAGTTGTTTGCCTCCCTTTCCTCTCTGTGTTCCGATGCAAAGAGCAGCTTCTGAGGAAGGAGGGATTTTCATCAGGAGCATCGCAGGTGAGTCGGAAGGGTTAAAACTCTTCCTTTCCACTCCCTGCAGTCCTGGTGCTGTTCTCTGCTTTACCCCTCCTGTGGCTGAGCTACTTGGTAAAAGGCTAGAAAGCTGCATTATTCTGGAATACTGCAGCAAATCTTTGCAGCTTTAAAAAAAAAAACAACTGAGAGAATTTTCTATCTAAGCTTTTGTTTGTTTGTGTGTATTCATGGTACAGTGTGTGTCTCAATTTTCTTTTTTGCTACCTTCCACAGCTGATTTTTACACCTGCTACCACTGTGGCGGCTGTCCAGTCTGACATTCCTGTTGTGTCGTCCTCCTCTTCGTTTCCCTGTCAGTCTGCAGCTACTCAGGTGAGCTCACGTGGGTTGTGTGAGCGTGTGTGTGTATCCATTTCCAGATCCATTGTGAGTGGTTGGCATGCTGTTCTACTCTTTGTATCTAATGCTGCATTATTTATATGCTGCTTTTCAAGCGGACCTCGCAAAGGGGTTTATATAAAAGTATTAAAACTGTAAGATAAATAAAATTTAAAAACAACAACAGCAAAGACAAGCTATGGGGTAGGGGGGGTGTAGAAACCTGTGAATGCTAGATCCCATTTACCTTCAGGGCAAGGTGCTTCTTGAGTTTCTCTGTACAGTGGTACCTCGGGTTACATACGCTTCAGGTTACAGACTCTGCTAACCCAGAAATAGTACCTCAGGTTAAGAACTTTGCTTCAGGATGAGAACAGAAACCGTGCAGCAGCGGCGCGGCGGCAGCAGGAGGCCCCATTAGCTAAAGTGGTGCTTCAGGTTAAGAACAGTTTCAGGTTAAGTACGGACCTCCAGAACGATTTAAGTACTTAACCCGAGGTACCACTGTAGTGGTAGTTGGGAGTGGGAGAGGTCTCCCCAGCTGAAACACTGAGAGCTGGATGATGGCAATTCTCCAGGGTGTTCCATCTTTCTCCTCCTCACAGAGCAAGATGACTGTTGAACCACAGCCACTATAGGGCCACTCATTCAACTGTTATCTATATCTTTACCTTAAAACTTTGAACTGCTACAGCGACATTAGTATTTTGCCATATTACATGGCCAGTCTATGTTAGCAGTAACATATTCTTGATCCCAAGAAGCATGTATCTAAAACATGTGTCGCTTAAATTTCAATGACCTCTTACCCTCTTTAACCTGTTAGAAAAAAGTTGTACTGTAGGTTGGTACATTTTGATACATTTCCCCAAAGAGGCAGATGTAGATGCTTTTTTAAGATGACAATGTAGAATGACTTTAATCCTAATGGCTAAATAATATTGCAGTAATGATGAAGCCCTTTGCTCCCAGATTTGATGTACAAGATCAGACTTAATCAGTGCATATTAATGCCAAAGAGCCTTTGAAAGAAATAAAGCATTCACTATGAAGAATAATAAAGTTTTATAAGCTTTTAACATGGCAATTCCGTATGTCGGCTCAAATTGATAACTGAATTTATTTCTGCATAAACGATGATCCTAAACACACTTACTTGAAACTGAGGGTCACAGTTAATGCTGATCCTACTTAGAGTAGACCCACTGAAAATAATGTAGATGGCTAACTTAGGTCCATTAATTGCAATGGGTTTGCTCTGAATATAGCCTAGTTGGATACAGCCATGAGTTAATGGGCCTCATGTCACACACACTCACATATACAGTGTTTTTTTCTGGTGGGATGCAGGGGTACGTATACCCCTAAACATTTTATGAATCTTTGCACTTTTGTCCATTTACTGTATTCACTTCCCCCGATTTGAACTATAGAATGGTCATTTTTTTGAGTCAAAATGAAAGTACCCCTAAACATTTTTTTTAGAAAAAAAGCACTGTGTATGTATACAGTGGTAACTCGTGTTGCGTAACCTCCAGGTTACGGAATCTTCGGATTATGACTGCGGCAAACCCAAAAGTGTATACTTCCGGATTTCGCCGCATGTGCAGAAGTGCTCTGCACGCGTGCACAGCAGCAGTGCCTCTAGTTACGGATTTTTTAGGGTGTGCATGGCACCCCGAAATGAATTAAATCCGTAATCAGAGGTACCATCGTATATGTATGTATATATATATATGTGTGTTTGTGTGTGAAGAAATATGAAAAAAAATCCATCAACAGAAATACTGTACTTTAGTATAAAAAGAACCGGGTGCAATCAGTAAAGTATTATTTCTACACCTTCTCTAATTTCCCTTTGAGCAGATCAGAGTGGTGTTAAAAGGGCAATGAAACAAATGTGTAGTCTAACAAGGTTGCACATTCAGACTTGGGAGCAGTGGCAGAGACATTGGGAGTGGAATGTGCAGAGTTTGGGTAATAGCAGCATGAAGGCATCTGCATCAGATACTGTTATGTGTAGAAATCTCACACGATACGCAGCCTTGGTGAATCCCATTCCAAAGACAGATGTCAAGTTTACATTTTACTGTAAGTCCTGAATGTAAGTCCTGAGTCGTCTGATCATTCTTGCAGTTAAAATGCCTCTTTTTCTTCCATGTTTATATAAGCAAGGTTGTAGGTTCAGCAGAATCAGTTACAATAGCTTTTGAAAATAGGGCTTTTGTAGCCTGTGAGTGACTGCCAGTTTTACAAAAAGCTACATCTTTAGAAATATCAGGGGTGTGGGAGAAGCTTTGCAGATTCAGAATATATAAATCAGTGATCTTTTTGTGGATCAAAATATTTACCTTCCTGTCTTTGCTTAACTAGTCAATACCAATGTGAAATTATGGATAGTGTAGTTGGAGAAACTGAACACTGCTAAATCAAAACCCAACCAATTTTCTTCATCTTACTAACAAAACTATTAAACTTCATGGGTTTTGCTTGACAGAAAGTGGAAACAGTACAAGGAGTACTGTTTAGCAACGTAAAACTTTTCACCTAACTTTAAATGCTTTGCGACGTCTGTCGAAGGGGAAGGGAAAGAAGAGGGAAAGAATCTGTGATCAGTCTTGAATCCAGAAAGAATCTCCCTAATAGTAAAAAACAGATGTCAAAAGGCAAAACCACCCAAATGGTCTATCGACTACACTGGTAACAATCTCCAGTAAAACAACCTCTAGCTTTCGTATCGTCTTTCCATCTCATAAATAGTATCTACATATGAATTAATAAACAAATCAATGACAGTTGACATTTGTATTTTTTTTATTGATGATTTTGCCCAGCTAGTGTGACAGCCTGTGGAATTTGATGAACTGTTGTCTATGGAAAATGAGCTGTATTGTTATTCCATCTGGTAATTAAGATGGCACTTCGCTGGGTGGAATTAATGAGAGGGAGGTGTTGGCACTTGTCTACAGATTAGCAAGCAACCAGTCAAGAAGTCCGCCACGAGGCATGTTTCCCACAGCGGCATCAACCTGTTGTTTTTCGAAATACTTCATTACCTCCTGCAAAATATCCCCCACACTCGCACCCTTCTTGGCTGCTTTGTCAGCCAGTTGAGGAAGCTTCTTCAGTTCCTCATCATTCTCATTCATGAATGTGAGATTGGGCACTTGGAAGTGAGAGGCCGCCATCCATTGGAGGATAGCCTGGAGCTCTTTGTTCTGTGAGCTGGTATTGGCACACTGGTTGTTTACTATCACCTCAGAACCAGCGGGCACAAGTGGCTTTCCAATATTAGTAGGTTGTGGAGGTTTCTGGGATGCCATCGAATCTGGACTTGATACACCTTTGTTTCTTGCGGTAAAGTATGTAGCTTGATCATCAGAGTAATCTTCAACAACAAAATCAGGGCTTTTAGTCATGTACATACACAGCTTCATCACAGATTCCATCAGCTGATCAATGAATTTCTTGTTTATTTGGTCCATGTTTTCAGAATCCATTTCTGGATTGCAGTGTTTGGTTGAGGATTTTCTGCTAGACCTATCATCATATGAGCTTGGTTTGCAATTCTTGGTGCTTATTTCGCACTCATCCACGTTGAAACCAGCCTCTTGAAGGACCTTCTGGATGATTGATAGGAGAGCACTTTGTATTTCTCCCCTCTGGTAATCTTGCTGTTGTGGATCACCCTTGCAACCATGAGATTTGGAACCATGTTTGCCTCCCTTTTCACAGAACCCAAATGAAGATGTGTTTGAGTCATGACATGGGTCCTTGTATTGAGTTAGCAGGTGCTGCTGTATCAACATTAAAGCTGTCAAAATGAGGTCTTTTGCTAGAAACTCAGTTGTGGAGCTACTTTTTTCTGGTCTCTTGTCATGGCATCCCCTGTCTGGACCTTTGCATCCTGTTTTTGATCGCAGCATGCTGATTCCATCCTTAATTATTGTCTCGCCTACTTTCTGAGCTGCAGACTGAGCTGGATCTTGCTTGACTTTCTCCCTCGTGTGTAATCCACCTTTCAAAGATGCGAAATGCATATTTGGAGCATTAGGATCTAACGAACATCCTGTCTTCAATAAAGAGTATACAAGACTATGCCCTTTCTCCTTAGTTTCCGACATCAAAGCGTTGTACATTCTTAGTACCATTGCTTCTAAAATCTCCGTTGACTTCTGGGTCCCTGCATTGAAGAGATTCTTCTTCACTGTGGTAACAAAGTCAGAGTCTGTCATGAGGACCCCAGTGACATTATGTAGATTTTTCATAGTAGAGTCAATTAAGTCTGATATGACATCCTTTGTGTGTTTGAGAAACACTCTTTTCAAAATCACACAAGCTGGAAGTGGTTGCCTACTCTTGTGAATCTTTGTGGCATTCACAAATGAGAATGTCATATCCTTAGCATTTTTATTTGCATAAACCATTAGCCCTTTGTTAAAAGAACCGCAGTCATTGCGACCTGACTGTTTCCTTGGATGTATCAAATGAGCATGTGACGTTGGCTTTCCGTCATCACATTCTGGCATGGATTCACTTTGGTTGGAGCATACCTCACCATAAAAGAGAGAGGTTTTCTTGGGACTTCCTTTACCCTCTTCCTTCTTGCCCGTAACCTGTTCCTGAGATGATTTAACACCAGGATCCTGGGCATTTTCCATCACCTCGTTCACCATCTTGGATGCAACTTTACTTACAGAACCAGGATTGAGGGCTTTCCCATCTTTGGTGGCATAAATTGCCTGGCGTATACATTTATTGGCAGCATCTTCCAGATTTTCAGAGATCTCTTTACTTGCCATTTGCATAACCAAGGAGCACAACTTTTGAACAGTGCTTGCTACTTCATCTGCAGGTCCTTTCTGACCTTCAGCAGATTTGAAAGCTGTGTTGTTGTTGTTCTGGGACATCTTGTCAGCCGCTGATGGCTTTTGTTGACGAGGGGCAGTAGAAGGGGTCAGTGCATGTTGGAATCCACATGCATATTTCTGCAGGTCGTCAAAGAGCCAGGACACAACATTCAGTTCTTCAGTTGAACCTTGTTTGAACAGACAGACTGCTCCTTCAGTCTTAGACTGTTCTGGTGTCTCACTATCCTTTATTACAATTACCTCTTTGTCCTGCATTTTCCCCAGATCAAGTCCTGTGGCAGTTTCATTGCCTTTAGACTGGCCAGCAGCATCTTTGCCTGTATCGTCTGTGTTTTTTATGTTCAGGCTGGAGACATCAACAAAACAGATAACTTTTCGCTCCTGGTCCTTCCCTCCATCAGGATTGTAGAGGTCTACCTTACACACGCCTGCTTGGCTGTGTAACCAGTCAACTTCTTGAGACATCCTTTGAAGTTTACAACTGGAATTGCACCTAGGACCGTAGTGGGTGTTCTTTCTCAGCTCAGCTGCTTTGGTGACCCTGCCAGACTGAAGATGTTGCCTCCTCTCTCAACTTTCCATGCTCTTCTGCTGCCAGATGTCATTTTCACTTGTGTGCACACATGGTTTCTATGGCAGCAATGACATCACAAAGAAGCAGCACTGCCACCCACCAGTGGTCTGATTTCAGTTATTTAACAAGATATTGTTGCCCAACTTTTCTCCTTATCTATCCTACATGGTCTATGAGAAATTTGTTGTGTGTAGGGGGAAATTAATGGTGCATTTTCAAACCTAATACAGTCATACCTCATGTTACATTTGCTTCATGTTATGTTCTTTCCGGTTTCGTCCCGCCGCAACCCAGAAGTACCGGAAAGGGTTACTTCCAGGTTTTGCCACTTGCGCATGCGCACAAGCGCCAAATCGCACCACACACCTGCGCAGATATGGCGCTTCAGGTTGCGCTCTTTTCATGTTGCGAACAGGCCTCTGGAACCGATCCCGTTCGCAACCAGAGGTACCACTGTAATGGAAAATTAAGAATGGTTATTTTCTACATTTATTTTACTATAAAAAATAATCTATGCAGACCTTAAGTAAAGCTTCCACAGTGATTTAATCATAATAGGTTTCTAAACATAGCCACAAAGGAAGTGTCACAACTTCAAAATACTTGAGGCACTTGGTTGTCATCTGTCTGTCTCAAGAGACAATGAAGGAGTGTGCCTTTCAGGATGAAGTCAAACTGTTGGAAGCGTCTGCTGTGGCTGTAGAGATTAATATGGAAGAGACATGTTTTGTTGCAGCTGGGGCAGATAAAGATGTCTTGTTGTGCTGCTGCAAATGCACCATGGTTCTTCTTCCCTCTGCACTCCTCCCAGCAGTCCTTCCTCCTCTGGGCACTTCTGTGGATACGTGACCTGATTGTCTTCAGGCCCTGCAGTCATCTGCATAGGATTCCTGTGCGGCAGAGTTAACAATGCTAGCCTTCACGTCTCATTTGCAGACATCTTTGTAAGACAGGATTTGTCTGCCGCGGGCCTGCTTCCTGAAGTCAGCTCCCTGCAGTGCTACAGTGTGCTAAAGTAACCCAACTTTGAGGTTACCAATGCATGGGTCTCTGTTGCCATGCTATCCTTTGTCCAAGAATAGCTGTAACTCATACACAAGCCAAAACTGACAGCAGACACTCCTAGTGGTGAAAACCACTTGTGCCTCCGCTGCCACTGCTGGATCCTGGAGCGTTGTTCCTTCAGATGGAGTGCAACCCTGTCTACATTACATGATCTACCGAATTCCTAGATCCAGGAACCCACACACTTAAAAGCAGGGGCATTGGGTATCATCTCTGAGGGGGGTGGCAAATGCCCCCAGGGCAGATCGCCACCCCACCCCCTGAGCACCACCCAGTGGGCACCGGCCGCAGACGCTGCACTGTCCACCCGCTGCCTCCCCCCCCAGCTGTAGGGCAGATGAGGCCCTGTGGCACACCCCGTCCCTCAGAGCGCCCCACCCCTATGGGCAGTTCACGCTGCCCCTGGGCGCGCCGCCCCAGGTGCCTGAGAGGCTTCCGCCGCTGCTGCTTAAAAGGCATGTTCTCAGGATTTAGGTCATGATCTCACATACACATATGAAACCCAGAATATCATTAGATCTCTGGTTGATGAGCAGGGTTATAACCTTTGGTTGGCATCACTGGACATTTCGCTGAGGCCTGTGCCTTCTCATACTACTGCTATTGTTGCCTGCCTCCTGCTCACTATGGGTGAGTGAGCATTAACATGAATTAGGAGGAGTTGTAATTTCTACATCAGGGGCATAGGAAGGGGGTGGCAGGGGCGGTCGCCCCAGGTGTCATCCCAGACGGGGATGACAAAATCCACCCTGGGCAGATCACACCACTGCACCGCAATCGGACCCCTGCTGGGAGAATCACACTGCCACACCACAATATGGTTTGCACCACCACATCGCAATTGCACTGCCCCCTTGGGCGGATCGCGCCGCCCCCAGGTGCACGGCATGTGCGCTGCTCCGGGTGCCCGAGCAGTTAGCTCCACCGCTGAATACCATGTCAGCATTCTGGGAGGTGGTCAGATTGGACAAAGAGAGAACGGCAAGAAGGGAGCTGTGGCATTAGCAACAAATTCTGTGGCACTTCATCCTGGGTAGGGGTATAGGATTGCAGCCTTCAATGGTGAAAAAAATTCAGACACTTTGAACTGAAGTCATAGTAATGACTTCATGGAGCTCCTCCTGAGTAGAAGAATCAAGCCATACAGTAGGGCTCAGCATCCCTCTTACACACCTGTCTGATGAATTTGGGAATCTGTTAAATGGACCAGCCCAGATCGACTTTGATGCAAGCCAAACAATGCTGGTAGCTCAAGTATCATGTAATAGGTCCCATGCTACATCCACTCTGAAGGTTTATAAAACGTAAGAGCCATTCTGGTTCACATTAAGGGCCCATTTAGTCCAGCATCCTGTTCTCATAGTGGCCAACTAGATGCTTCAAATCAAATCAAATTTTATTAAACGGTCACAGACCAGATTAACTCGTACAGCTAGTCAGCGAAGCATAACACCGGAAAAAACAAAGGACAAAGGACAATTTCAATACAGATTAGGCCATAACAGCAATTTAAAATTAGACAGCATAAATAAAATTAAGTATTTGCCTTCACCTGCATATTGACATTGGAAAGCTCTTGTTTCCTACGCCTAATAGCGGCTACACAGAATTTGGCAACGTTGATCGTAATTTCAGGAACCTTATCTTCTACCAAGGCTCTCATACGTTGGAGTTCTGGTTCATTTTTAAGCTTTTGTAGAACTGGGGCAATAAAGGTCAGGCGTAAATCCTCGTAGTAACTACAGTGCAGCAATACATGCAGACTTGTTTCCACTTCCGATGAGCCACATGGGCAAACACGTGACTCATATGGTTTGCCCTCATATCTGCCTAGCAGCAGGGCAGAGGGCAGAACGTTGAATCTGGCCAGGGTAAAGGAGTGTCTGTACTTAGGTATTTGTAAATTAGCCAGATAATTTGGTTTCTCTTCAGATCATATAAATCTTTCGCCTTTTACTAAAGATTTCCGTGGAGAAGAACATTTATGAGTTTTCAACTAGATGCTTTGGAAAGTGCCAACAGCACTCTGCACCCCTGTGTTCCTCAGGAACTAGTGTACTGGAGATACAGTCATCATGGCTAGTAGCCATTGATAGCCTTATCCATGAATTTGCCTAACTGCATTTTAAAGCTATCCAAGTTGGGACCCATCACTATAGTTGGTGGCAGCAGATTCCATAGTTTAACTGTTTGCTACGTGAAGAAGTACTTCCTGAATTTCCCAGTATTCAACTTGATTGGATAATCATGATTTCTTGCGTTGTGAGAGGATGGGAAAACCTCTATTCATTTTCTCCACATTGTGTGTAATTTTTTTGCTCCAGTTTCAATCCCCAGCATCTCCATGGAGGGTTGGAAATGCCCCTTGCCTGAAACCCTGGAGAGCAGCTGCCAGTCAGAGTAGACAGTATTGAGCTAGATGGACCAATGGTCTGATTCAGTAGAAGGCAGTTTTCTATGCCCCAACTCTGCAATATTATTTTTAATACAGAACTGTATCCCAAGTGCAGTTGCATCTTAGATGTGATATTATGATACTGACCGTTTTATTTTTACTATCTTTCTGAATGGTACCAAGCATGCAATTCACCTTTTTCACAGCTGCTGCACAATTGGACAACATTTGCACCAACCTATGCACTACAACCCCAAGTTCTCTTTTCTGGTCAGTCACCTCCAGTTTATTTAGTAAATATGTGAATTTAGGATTTTTTACCCTATTGTGTATCATTTTATGCTTGCTTACATTGAACAATATTTGCCGTTTTAATGCCAACTCGGCTAGTTTGGAAATATTCTTTTGGAGCTCCTCACAGCCCTCTTTTTATTTTACCAGTTTTATGTCATCAGCAAAATTGGCCACCTCACTGCTCACTCCTAACTCCAGATCATTTATGAATAGGTTAAAAAGCACCAGAATCTTACTTTCCACATGCCTCCACAAGAGAACTATCTATTTATTCCTACTTTCTGCTTCTTGCTTACCCAGTTACTGGTCCATAAGAGGGCATCTCCTCTTATCCAGTGATTTCTAGGCTTACTTAGGGGGTCTTTCATGAAGGACTGTATCAAGCTCCTTGAAAGTCAAAAGTTCCAAATGTCTGCTGCTTATTGATACTATTGGACTAAGTGACACTCACAAAGAACTTCGAAAAATTAGACATAACTTTCCTTTGTGGAAGCTATGCTGATTCTTCTTCAGCAAGACTTGTTCTTCTATATGCTTAGTGTTTTTATCTTTAAGTGCATTCCATTACTTTTCCTGGAACACATGTTAAACTAGCTGGTCTAATTTCTTGGATTCCTACCCATCTGCCTTGATTGCTTAAAAAAACACAACCTAGTGTTGCATTGACAGTTTTCCAGTCCTTGGGTACGGAAGCTAATCTGAGGAATGAGTTACAGAGTTGCACTGCAAGAAGGAGCACACATTCTAGTTTCTTTGTGTATCTGGCTCAGCAAGCATCCTCCCTTCTTTTCATTTTTCCTCCTGGGTAACTTATAGGTCTGATTCAACCACAGGAAAATCCTCCAAGTGGAGTGGTCCTATGGATACATATGTGTGAAGTAACATCTGACCAGGCCCATCCATGGTTACTGAGCCTCTTAACTGATGGTGATGCAAGTGAACACACTGGCTGAAAAATGTACTACCCCACACATGCGAACGATCACCAAGCAGTGGCATATGTGATCTTAATTGTGTCTGATCAGCTTCCCCAGTCCATTCTCACCACACACTCCAAAAGTGACTGACCATGCCCCACAGAATTGGTTTGTACTAGGTCAAACTTACTTGGAGACACCAGTGGCAACAATACCCACATTTCAGCTGTTAAGGGAGGTACACATTACCTTACTAAAGGTCACAAGAACAAAAGATGAGCCTTCTAAGCAACTGACCGTTTGCATGTAGATTTAAGAGCACTATAGGCACTGCTTCCAGTTCGCTTAACAACGCTTACCAGGTCCTGGGTGCCACTCAATATTAAGTCCAAGGTCACACACCCCCGGTCAATTCCAACACCTAGATGTCATTTAGGGCATCTAGAAATATTACCTCTTTGTCATGACTGGTACACATATGTAGACATTCTATACATTATTGCAATGTCTCCTCTTTTAGATACTTCCTTGATTTCATTCATCATCTCAAGGTCTCGTTGAGCATTTTGAGAGCACATCCCCAGTACTAAATTATTTTGGGGACCCAGTATCGCCACCCACAATGATTCTGTGGTGGAGTCTGCCCATTTTGAGATTTCTAGCTTGCTGGATTCAGTGCTGTCTTTGAGGTGCAGAGTGACACCACCTCTGGTCTGCCCTTATCTGTCCTTCCTGTAGCATTTATATCCAAAGATAACCATGTCCCACTGGTTTTCTCCATTCCACCAGGTAATTGTGATGTTCACTATATCAATGCCATTCCCTAAGTCCAAGCGCTCCAGTTGACCCATCTTGGCTTGGAGACTTCTAGCATAAACACTTGTATACCAGTCTCCTCTTGAAACTTTGTTTACCCTCCAGGTGTCCCATCCTTCTCCCCCAGTGAGACTTGCCCCACATTTTGAAAACATTAGCCTTGAGACTATGTTTTCTTTTATGAGGGTCACCCCTCAGGCTTGCTTTGAGGAGGTCTACCAGAGTCTAAGAAGATGCAGTTCCCAAAACACTGTAAACCTTTTAATTCTAGCAAGCTTTCAGTGAGCTTGATGAGGTTTGGGAAGTGTGTGTGAAACATAGTATTTTTAATGAATTTATGCTGCTAATTATATTGAAATCATTCACATATCAGCAGGCTGGCTAAGGGCAAGCTGGCAATGTGTGTAGTGCTGAATTTGCAAACAGAACTCTTTCAAGGATATCAGCAGCCTGTATAAGATTACTATATTGCCTCTACTTGCATGCTCTATGTAGTGTCTCTTGCAATATAGTACAAAGCATTGCCTAACATTTCTCCAGTTCCTTACCATGTGCTGATTATTACTGCTCTTCACCTCATGTTTGCTTCCATCAGTTTTGTAGCAGCAAATAATTGGTCTTCACATCATATAGTTTAAAAGAACTTTTTTCCTTGGTTCTGGTAAGGGGTGGTTCCAGGTTTGATAAGCCTTTTGGCACCCTGTGCAGTGAGAGATATCTCGAGGAGGAGGGATTGTGTAAACAGAAAAATCCTCTACCATGCACAACTACTGTACTTGATGTGGGGCTGGTAAGGTCAAAAGCAATGTGCAGAGAGAGTTCTTGGATGGAGGCCTGGGCCCCAAGAGAGAAAGTAGTTGCAAGTTATTCTTACTGTTCGTCCTAAAAGATAATGCGTGTGCATGTAGGATTATATTTTATAACAGAAAGATCTGCATTTTCTTTTAACATTATTAAATGCAGACTCAAGAAGATACTTGGGGGTTTTTTAACGGTGAAAATTTCTTAAGCATTTTATGGTGCAATCTTACGTTCTTCATCTTTCCATAATCAAGTGACAGGGACTTTTTTATTTTTCTGCCATGTGTTGTGACATACCCTTGTAGAGATCCACCAATTCAGAATGGGTAGAGCTTAAATTACAGAAAGTAAAACACTTATTTTTCGTGTAATCACAAAACCAGTCCTTGCAACTGGTACATCTTTGTCCTTCATTATGTAGAAAGAAGACGCAGGTCTACTTTTATTGTTACTTGTCTAAAATCCTAAACTTTGTTAAGCTAGAAGTAACACCAAAATTACCTTGCTGAGACTAAGGCATTAAAACAATACTCACCACACTCAAAATTGCAGGATAGTCATTTAGAAAGGACATGCAAAAAAAGATGGACCATTCGAACTGCAACAAGGGTCTAGCCAGGTGACTGACCGAAGCTAGCTATATAACGTGATGCTCAAGATGAGGACCTCCTATTCATCCCATTGTCGTGAACTTTCTGTCATGGGGTTGTGTGCATTTGCGGGGGGGGGGAGTATTCCTGATTTCAGATACATTAATTTATGAGACCCTGAATTGGTCAGCAAGATCTACCAATACTTGATATTCTATGATTCCACCTCAGCAGTATACAGCTTAGCGTGTGTCTGTCTTTGGTTACAGACATCCTGGATGCAACCATGTAAGAGGCAACTGACTTATATTGCCAGAGGTTGCCCCCAGTAGTTTGTTAATTGCATTCTACTTCCCTATTAAAGTTATGGGCAGCAGCAAAGGAGAAGCACGGAGATTCCTTTAAAATAAACTGGCCTGGAAGTGAACACAACGTAAATGCATTGTCCTAACATTTATTTTCTGGAGCACTCCCTTTTGGAGACAGAATACTTCTTTACATCAGTAGGTAGATGAGGGTGGAATGTACAAAGCACAAAGTGGATGTCACAAAGCAGAAGTGAATATAAGCTTTTAAATTTTACCACATTCTGATTTGTAACGCGTTGAGGCGGTTGCCACAACTGATACTTTCTCATCTACTGTGACCGGAAACTTCGACTCCCTCTCCCTTCTTTCCCCCACATTTCTGTGCCTTATCACTAATTTTCATTAGCAGCCTACAGGAGTAGTAGAAAGGCCTTGAACACATCCTGCATTTTGATTTATTTTTTTTAATGCTGTTTCTGGGCTCCTTGGATTATGTATAATGTTGCAGCTAATTAGGACCTGGTTATTTGTTTGAAGTGATCAATAAACAGCCTGTCTCCCCTCTCACGTTTTTTTTATTCTTTTTTATTGATGAGCTTGCCCAGCTACCCCAGTTCAGTTCAGTGCACTGTTGCTTGCAGTGGGGCTGTATTGGTGGTTTCAGTTGCGCCAGCAAAGAGTGGTTTCGGCGCCTGGACTGGGCTCACGAGAGTAACATGAGAGGGAAGAGTTAGTTCTTACAAGTTAGCAAGCAGCCAGTCGACTAGTCCACACCGAGGCATTTGTCCCGACATGGCATCCACCTGTTGTTTTTCATAATACCTCATTACCTCCTGAACAATGTCGCCTACGCTGTAGCCCTTCTTGGCTGCTTTGTCAGCCAGCTGAGGAAGCCTTGCCAATTCTCCATCTTGATCGTTCATGAATGTCAGGTTTGGCACATTGAATTGCGAAGCAACTAACCACTGGAGCACAGCTTGCAGTTCTTTGTTTTGTGTACTGTTGTTGCAGTTCTGGTTATTCACAATCACCTCAGAGCCCACACCCAATGGCATTCCGTTACATTTTCCGTCATCGCCACCTTTAGCCATCAGCATGCACAGCTTCATCACCGATTCCACCAGTTGGTCAATAAACTGCTTGTTTATCTGTTCCATGTTGTCATTCATATCAGGCCCCCCATATGATTTTGATGAGGCCCTCTGTGGTCTGCACTCGGCAAAGGAAGGCTGCTTATAGCCTCTGTCAGGGGGACACTCATCTGCAACACCAGCTTCTCTTAGTACTTTCTGGATGATGGACAAGAGAATACTTGAGATATCACATTTTTGGGATTCCAGGCTTTCCTGTCTGCCCCCGCCTGGCCTTGAACCATATTTGGACCCACCGCTTCTGTCATGGGAACAGCAAAACGATGTGGTAGTTGTCTCGCGGGTGGGTGCTTGATCTTTGTTTTTTTCTAAGAGGTGTTGCTGTATTAACATTAACGCTGTTACAATAAGGTCTTTAGCGTACACATCCATTGAACAGTGCTTGTCTGCACCTTTGCTTCCACCGGGATGGGGCCTCATTTGTCCATTTCCTCCTCTGCCCTGCATTTCACCTTTAAGTGATGCAAACTGCAATCCTTGAGTTCTGGAGTCTGTGTGTGTACCTGCTTTTAGTGCTGTAAAAGCTAGGCATTGCTTTTTATCGTCTCCTGACAGTGCTTTGAATAAACGTTTCACCATTGCTTCCAGAATCTCAGTTGACTTTTGGGTTCCGGCATTGAAAAGGTTCTTCTTTACTGTATTGACAAAGTCAGAGTCTGTCATGAGCACTCCTGTGACGTTGTGTAGATTTTTCATAGTGGAGTCAATTAAGTCAGATATGACATCCCTGGTGTGTTTCAAAAGCACCTTCTTTAACACCACGCAAGCTGGTGGTGGATGCTTGCCTTTTTGGACTTTCATTGTCTTCATGAATGAGAACATCATATCTGAAGCAACCTGGTTTGCATATACCATCAACCCTTTGCTTACAGAGCCATCATCCTGTCCAGGACACGACTGTTTCCTTTCCAACATTTGTCTGTCTGCTCCCTGACCATTCCTGTAGCCGTTCTGATTGCACATCTCTCCATAAAAGACAGAAGCTTTTCTGGGGTCATCGTGAGATGATTTGGGGGACAGCTTGCCATAGTCTGCGCTGCTGTTTGATCCGCGGGGATTGATGGATTGCCGAATGCATTTACTACTGTCAAATTTATCCTTCATTTCCTTCTGTGCCATTTGAACCACTAAAGAACAGAGTTTGTTAACATAATAGGAAAGATCATCTCCTCCTCTTGGGCAACCATTGCCCCGGAAGGAAGTATCACTGGTCTGGGACATCTTCTCAAGCGCAGGTGAATTGTAAGCAGATTTACGAGGGCCTGAGGGGGTTAGTGCATGCTGGAATCCAACTGCGTATTTCTGAAGGTCGTTGCTGAGCCAGCTAACAACGTTGAGTTCTTCAGAAGAGCCTTGCTTGAAAAGGCAGACAGCGCCTTCGGTATTAGAATGGGGATCGTTCTCGTTGTCCTTTATTACAATTACTTCCTTTTCTTCAAGATTACGAAGGTCAAGACAAGGGTCAGCGGCACCAGATAATCCTCTGTTGTGTTTGTGTTTGTCTGTTACTTTGAGGTTGCCAACATCAACGAAACAGATAACTTTGCGGTCTTGGTTTCTTGACTCGTCGGGACTGTAGAGGTCTACTTTGCAAAGGGCTGACTGACTCTGTAGCCAGTCAAACTCCTGTTCCATACTATGTGCCCAGAATCTGAATTGTGCCCCAGGTTGTGGAGCGTTCTTGTTTCGGTTTTCGCTGACCCTGCCCCACTCAAGATGTTGCCTCCTCTCTCAGCTTTCCATGCTCTTGTACTGGCTGATGGCATTTTCATTTGTGTGCACACATGGTTTCTATGACAGCAGTGACATCATAAAGCATGGATATCATCCACCAACCAGTGATGCCTTGGCCCTGCTTAACATAAGATTGTTCTGTATTTTCCCCCTATTAACCTGTACTAAAAGCATACCCAAAAGATTAAAGTATTGATTTTAGTAGTCAGGTTGAAAAATAAGGGCGTGTATTGGTTTGCTTCCTAAGTAATCCCCCTTTTCAGAACACAAGCAAGGAAGCAGGCAGCCAACTGTTCCAATATAAGCTTTTGTTTTTGTACAAATAAATATATTGCATTTGCATTAGCTCAGTGTGCCCCATATTTGAGCGTGTATGAGAATTAAGAGCTTAAGGGCAATCTTTTCTCATGTAGGATCTTTGGCCTCAAGGCTTCCAGTGACCTCACAAAGAACTGTTGCCACATCAATAACCCTATCCTCTCAATTTTTTGATCTGCTTGCTTTTCTGCTGCCTCTTTTTTCTACCACTAGCTTCAGTCTTACTGTGGCATGTTACCTTTGAGTGCTTGTCTTCATATTTTCATTTATAGTTTTCTTGTCATTGTTCATTGTCCTCTGTAGTTTTTAAATACCCCAATGTATTATTATTTCTTAAAAGTGAGACTGTGACTTTGACCATATTAGGGTCAGGAACCTAGTCATAGACACTGTTTTGTGTAAAAGACAGACAGAGAAATGAACAGAAGAAAATAAAAGAAAAATCATCCATCTCAATATGTAACAGAGCAAACAGCAAAAAGTTCATTCCTCTTCAAGATGAAGGTGGGGAGTTTTTGTCCTTCCTGGAGAGAAGGAATATTTCATCTTTTAGGCCAAGCTTCCTCAAATTCGGCCTTCCAGATGTTTTGATACTACAATTCCTATCATTCCTGACTCTTGGTCCTGCTAGCTAGGGATCATGGGAGTTGTAGGCCAAAAACATCTGGAGGGCCGAGTTTGAGGAAGCCTGTTTTAGGCTATGCCTTCTAGGAAAGAGCAGGGTAGTTCTGCTATTTTTAAGCTACTACTTGGAAGTAACATATAGGCAGTGCGAGTGCCAGGCTATTTTGTACCCTAGGCAAGGCTAACTACCTCAAAAAAATGCTAACTTCAGTTTTCAGAAACAGATGTCTTGCAGAACAAATGAAAAGCACAAACTTGAAACTGCTAAATTTATCTTAAATTGAAAGAATATGTAATACATCCATATTTGATTATGTTTCTCAAATAGCAAATGTTTTAGCCAAATCATTTTGAATAATAATCTTGTGAATTATGATATTAAGATGTAAGTCTCATAAATTTCAATTTCATGCACATCGGTATCTTGCTTTGAGTCCCTTTTCCTTTACTAATTTTGCCACCAATTCCTTCAGGTCAAGTGCTGATGCTTGGGCATGTTCAATTGTTATAGTTCTCAAGCCAGCTAGTCTCTTTTGCAACATGATTGAGCATATGTAAGTTTTTATAAGTTTGAGCTTTGAGAAACTGCATTTGCCACTTGCCACTGACACTTGCAGTGTCAGTAACATTAGGTACATTATCCAGGAGTTTTTGTTTCAGTATGAAAAGAAGTACTCCTTGTGGCAGCATAGACTTTGGAAGTCTTTGAGCTATTGCTATAAGTTCACAGCAAAGATATTCAGCATCAGTATAGTATCTTTGTTTCCATTGTGCATCTATGATTTTTCCAATTTTTTGCAGACCTTCAGTACATCATCAGTAGATTTTGTGTTCATACTGTATACAGTCAAACCTCTGCTGTCGAAGGTAATCCGTTTGGTTTCTGAAATGTTTGACAACCGAGGCACAGCTTCCAATTGGTAGCAGGAGCTTCCTGGACTCAAATGGAAGCTGCTTCAGACATTCAGCTTCCGAAAAGTATTCAAAACCGGAGCATTTACTTCCAGGTTTTGGCGTTCGGGAGTCGAAACGTTCCAAAATGGAGGCGTTCACGATCCGAGGTTTGACTGTATATCATACAGGAAGCCAAATAGGGAATTGTATTGTTGTAGCTGCTGGAATTTTTTCAGTTGTACCACGGAATGCCAAGTTTTACACGCCAAGAACTCTGACCAAAGCAGTCAAGTATTCTAAGATCTGTCACCAATACAGTATTGTTCTTCTCGCCTAATTTCCTGCTGGTTATCATTGTGAATTGGTTTTCCTTTAGATAAGCACAATTCAAATTCTTTCCAGGCAGGTCTGATAATTTTCTTAATGTTCAGTATTCCTCTTTTGTGAAGACAGAATTGCTCCCATGTTCTTCCAGTCTTTTCATAGAACCATAGATTTGTAGCGTTGGAAGGGACCCCAAAGGTCACAGGAATGTCTTGGGATGCCAGTTAACAGTGGTTCGTGTGAAGCTATGCAGGGCCTTAAGAGTATAAATTTATTTATTGTCTGTTTGATCAACATGATTATGTAAGTGTTCAAAACAGATATAGTTGGACTTCCCTTCCCTTTGTATTATAAGTATAGCACCTTACAGCCTGGCATTTCAAGCTAGGTGCAGGTATCTAACAGTTTCCTGGAATGTGAGAAGTCATTCTGATTTGAGGAGCATTGACTTTGACCCAGATGCAGTCTAGTGAAGTGCCTGCAGTGTTTTTATTTTATTTATCAGTGGGAAACGTCATCTTTTTAGGATTCAATTAGCATCATGTGGAACTATAAGAATCTCGTACCTCTGTGCTGTGTTTCACTTTTACAACTAGTGTTCTATACAAATATTTTACATCCCTTTTTGCAATATATTTAAATGGTTTGTTAGATACACTTTGAGGTGGCCTTTCTGTATGGTATTATTGGGGTATTTATGTTTGCTCCCTCTTTTCATTTTATCCTGCCACTACCCCAACCAGATCTGTATAGCCTATCATAGATGTGACAGAAAACCAAGCAAAATAATTTCCTTGGGGGAACTGTGAATGGATTTGAATTCCACTATTTATTGTCAGTCTAATAGTAATATCATGTAAATTTTAATATTGCTCTCTAACCAAGATAGTATGGACTTTGGTATTATTAACATCTCTAGCACTGTGTAAACAGTAGATATTGAGAAGCTCAGTTCTGACCTGCTTTTCCCATGGAACTTACTGGGCTTCATTGTGGTGCTTTTCTGATTTTGGTATCGTCAAATGGAAAGCTTGCCATCAAGCTGGTTATTAAATTTCATGTTGGGTTTATTTTTTAATCACTTTCTTTAGGTCCAGAATTTGACACTGCGCAGCCAGAAGTTGGGTGTATTATCTAGTTCACAGAACGGCTCTCCAAAAAGCAGTAGTCATGCCCAGACACTAGCTGTGTGCCCTAATAAACCCGTAACCAGTACCAAAGCCAGCCAGTCAGATCCTCTAGAAAGCAAACGGAAAGGTGACAGCCCAACAGCAGAGCCTCGAAGCCCAGCCGTCACACGCACATCAAGTATTCATCAGCTCATGGCACCAGGTAGGATAGAGAGGTCACCTTCTTCAAAGAATGTTCATTTTAAATACAATGTATTGTTTGATTTTTGTGCATATTTTCTGTGTCCAGTCACTTGTGTGGAATGCACCACAAAATCTGAAGCCCCAGGAAATTCTAGGAAGCTCTAGGTAAGTGGGAACATTAAAATAATCACTCATATACTGACACGACAGTGTTCCATCACATTCTGGACTGAAAAATTCTGCCTAAAGTCATTGAAATGTGACGTACATATTCATTTTACATATACTGAAGAAACAGCGTGGCACATTAGTGGTACATCACTGTATATCTATCTGGGAAGGTTTCTTCCTGTTACCAACAGTAGTTGAACTGAAGTATTTGATGAGAGGGAAGCATTTCAATAAACTTCACTTTGTGCTATTCCTGAGGGTGAGAGGAGAACAGAACAGAACATCTGAATCCAGCGCTCTACTGGGTAAAGGATTGCTCTTGTGCACCTATCTGTTTTTGTTTTAAATTTCCCTCCCATTCTCGTTGGGATCAAATATGTCAGCCCCAGGGCTAATATACTTGTCCTCCTGGTTTGGGGCATGTCGGGGAACTGGGACAGCAATGGATCATTCATACCCAAGCCATGCCCTGGTCTGGCCCCAAAACACCCTTGTCAACCCTACAAGCACCAGAACTCTGACGTCAGCAAAGCATAGGGCCATGGCAGTTTCCACAGCTTCAGGAAGGGAGCAGCCGGCATATGGTCTCCCTCTCCAAGGTTAGATGTCTCTTTCCACTACTGGAGAGCTGATCTTCCTCTATCCCATGGGTTGCCATCCCAGGGACCCATAGGATTTTAGGGGTAGCATTTGAATGTTACAGTGAAACAAACTCGAAGCTTTACCGGGGAATTATTTTTATTAGGATATTTGTAAGTATTTTAATACATGATGGCACAATAACACATGCCCTTCCATAAATGAATTATATAGATTTTAAGGCAGCGAACGGCAGTGAAAACTGTTAACATACAAAAAAAAATTTAAAATCCAATAGCACCGTAGAGACCAACTAAGTTTGTTATTGGTATGAGCTTTTGTGTTCATGCACACTTCTTCAGATACCAAATGTTAACATACAAATTATTGTAGTATGCCTGAAGAACTGCTTCCTAGGGATAGTCACTGGAAAAAAGTTAGCTACAACTTTGATTTTAGATTTGACTAGTGTTTTGTCTGTTACAGTTGCCCAAATTAATTCTAAAAATGAAGAATTTTCTATTGAAAAATAGTCCCCCAACTCTCATATTATTGTTCATAGGTGTGTTTCTCTAAGGATTTGTCAAATTCTGGGTATTGTATTGTATATATTAGTTGCCATTTATAAAGATAATGGATCTATTTGCTTGATTTGGTCAAATGCCGGGTGGACGTGACTCTAAAACCATGCATTCTTATTTTTTGCGGATTTAAGGAAATGATTATTGATTCTCTCTTTTTATTTTCCTTTTCACTGTGCAGCTTCATATTCTGCTATTCAGCCTCATTCTCTGTTAAAGCACCAGCAGTCCCCTCTTCACTCACCACCTTCAAAAATTTCCCACCACCAGCTGATCTTCCAGCAGCAACAAGTGCAACCAATCACGCTCCAGCTGCCTCCCAACCAGGAAGCATCTGTGTCGCAACACTGTGCCCCTCTCCAAGGCCATGCTCTTCCTCCAGCCCCCAGCAGCGCCTCATCGCAGCACTGCACACCTGTCCACATCCATCCCCCGCCACTTCCTCCTCCACTTTCTCCAACTCCATCCCAGTCCTCCCAGCAGTCAGTCGTGGTATCTCCTCCACCACCTCCTTCGCCCAGCCAGTCGCCAACAATAATTATACACCCCCAGGCTCTTATTCAGTCACAAACCCATCCGCTAGCATCATCAGCACTTCAGTCAGAGCATCACCCAGCGCAGGCCGATGATAGGCCAGCTGAAGCAACCTCGCAGCCTTCTAATCTTCCAGCCCAGCTGCCACCTTCCCCAATAGTTCACATTGGGTCACCGGATCAGCCTGCCATGGTGTCCACGGGCCAACATATAACATCTCCAACACCTCACCAGCAGTATCCAGCTTTGCAGCCCACGCCAATCCCAGTGGCAGCCTCTCCCCAGCTGCCAACATCTCCAGCCCACAGCCAGCCACTTCCTCTCCCGCCTGTTCAGTCTTTACAAGTGCAGCCTGACATTTTGTCCCAGGGTCAGGTTTTGGTGCAGAACACGTTGGTTTCTGAGGAGGAGCTTCCTGCTGCCGAAGCGTTGGTCCAGCTGCCGTTTCAGACTCTTCCTCCTCCTCAGACGGTTGCAGTGAATCTTCAAGTGCAACAAGCTGTTCCTGTTGAGACCCCGGTGGTGAGCATCTGATAACTTCCCTCTCCAGTTTTGAAATGGGAGGTGAAACACTGACAAGTTTAAACTGGGTGGATGTTAGATATTTGTTTTCTTACAGCTCTTCAGGATTGAGAATAGTGTTTTTCTCAAAAGCGTTGGCTGGTTTTACAATTTTGATGTGAAAGATTATACATTTGACTTAAAAGTTGTTAGGTCTCGGCCAAGAGCAAGGTGGAAATAGCTAAAGGAATGAATGCATATGCAAATCAAAGCATCCTAACCCTGTCATGTATGCACCAGCTGTTTTTTCATGATGAAGCAGTAATCACTATACAGTGGATACTCAGGTTGCGGATGTGATCCGTGCGGGAGGCACGTTTGCAACCCGCAGTGCGCATCTGCGCGGGTCATGATTTGGCGCTTCTGCGCATGCCCTGAAACCTGGAAGTAACCCGTTCCGGTACTTCTGGGTTCGGGGCGGTTCACAGCCTGAAAATGCGCAACCTGAAGCATCTGTAACCCGAGGTATGACTGTAATCTTTGCTAAAGTTACATTGATAATAGCCTTTTTTTGATTAAGTTGGCAAAACCTTTATTTCAGTATGGCTGTCCTGCATTTCCTTTCAAAAAAATGAAGACCCAGGGCAACTAACAATTCCATAAAATATCTGTCGGGTTTGCTTCTAAAAGTGCTTATCTCTTCAATGCAGATTTATCAAGTGGAAGACATGTGTGAGGAGGAGATGCCAGAAGAATCGGACTGTGTGCGTATGGCTAGGACCCCCACTCCTCCCACCTTGTCACCTCCTGCTATAACTTTAAGAAACAGAGATGAGCTTGGCTATGAGGAACCTTTTTCAGGTAAGAAGGAATATGGAGGTGCGTAATTATTTAGGGCAGATTCTGGTGTGGTGCCCATGCCTTTCTTTTTCTTTGTGCAGTTTTGATTGTGCTGCAAGATAATGGGATAGAATCTCACTCAGTATACCGTATTTTTCGCCCTATAGGACGCACTTTTCCCCCTCCAAAATTGAAGGGGAAATGTGTGTGCGTCCTATGGGGCGAATGCAGGCTTTCGCTGAAGCCTGGAGAGCGAGAGGGGTCGGTGCGCACCGACCCCTCTCACTCTCCAGGCTTCAGGAGAGCCGCAGCGCCAGCCCCACAAGGTCGGGGGACAGCGGGGAGGCGGAACACCGCCATCCCGCTTTCTCCCGATGTGGTTTGGAGGCTGACGGCGGGGAGATGCGTGCTTTTCCCCGCCGCCAGCCCCGCAAGCTCGGAAGACAGCTGGGAGGCGCAGCGTGTCTTCCCGCTGTCCCCGGACCTGGTCTGCAGGCAGGCGGCGGGGAGAAGAGCGCTTCTCCCCGCTGCCGGCCCCACAAGCGCCTGGGGGGGAAATAATTTTTTTTTCTTTATTTCCCCCCCAAAAAACGTGGTGCGTCCTATGGGCCGGTGCGTCCTATGGCGCGAAAAATACGGTACTTGAATGTCTGAATTGTATCTTGGATTCAGCAGATTGCTGAAACCAATTTAGATTCAAGGTGGGGAGAGGACAGGGGGGAAACTGATCAGTCGCCAACTAGTTCACCTTAGTAGCAGGCAGCCTGCTGGTTTGTAGCTTAAGGCAGAAGGAAATGGCAAGAGCCTCTGCTTTTTTTCCCCCCCACATGTGCTTCTGCAACTCAGAACCCTGAAGGAAAAAGAGAGAATTCAAGGGCCTGTTACAGTAGGCAGACATGAGGAAGCCAGGCAGATCCAACGTCAGTAGGAACAGAGGAGGAAGGAGCTAAACAGTTTCTATATGAGGGGAAGCATAAGTGAGCAGCCACATAGCCACGGAAGTACAACCAATGGCTGACATGATTGTGGAGTTGGGGTGGGGTGCAGGGCCACCCTCTTAGGGTTTCACAGATCCCAAAGCCAGGCATTATTGACTTGAGGTGGATATAGGATTGAGTCTTTTGCCTAATGCGTTTTTTTGCTGCTTGCTCAGAGGCCATGACTAGCAATGTTCATCCGCCCTAAGATCCCCAGATCTCTAGAACTACCAGTCTCTAACATCTGTAAGCCAGCTATCTTAAAACATGTCATGGCAATAGGTGTAACTCAATAATCATTGCATTTTAACCCCCCACACCTTACATTGTATTCCAGTCCCCATCCCAGGCCACAGATTCATCAGATTTGGTGAAAAATGTCACAAAGCCAGACTTCACAATTGTTGGTCACTTCTGTTAACCTCTGTCAGCACAAGATAACAGAAGACAAGAATGTCAGTAGCTATTTAGCTATAGGTAAACTGTCATTGGTGTGCATTTCCTCAAAAGTATCCAGAAATGGAATATGTCACAGGCAGAATATTGGGCAAGATGGACCATAGAATTGAAGAAGTAGCAGTAATAGTTAAGGAACAGAAACATAGAAGGAGGCAGGCTTGCTGGTTGTTTCTCAGTTTCTCAGCATGTACACAAATTAGGGTATACAATTTATCTTCTGCTTATTAAAAATAAAAATATGAGTGTGATTCCTTTAATGTTACAATAATGTTTAATGGACTAGAAAAATGCTTTAGGCAAGAAAGAAGGATAATTATTATGCACAACAGGCTGCTAGCATATTGTCCTCCTTGCACCAATAAATTTCATGCCAGTGGAACTGGATTTCTGTGCTAGTTAAACAATATTGTGATAAATCACATTATGCAAATTGCTATGTTGTGCAGTTCCCACTCCCAACAGTGCATTTGTGATACTGGTAGGCTCTTGTCTAAAATAAGAGCGCACTGGACAAAAAGACCAGATTATTTTGTCAATTTGTCAGTTGAGGAAACAAGAATTAGGAAGGAATTCTGTAGTGGTGAAGCCGTGAATGTAAATAATGCTTGAGTTGTTTTTTAAAAATAATAATACTTTTTTTCCAGAACAAGACGGACATCCCTCAATGGCCTCATCAGTTAGCGCTTCTGTAATTAAATCACCATCAGACCCTTCGCATGCCTCTGTTCCACAACCACCTCTTTTGCTTCCAGCAATCCCAACAAGGAGTAACAGTGCATCAGTGTCTCATAAGAACCCCAGCATAGAAAACAAACCTCCACAGGCTATCGTTAAGCCACAAATCCTGACCCATGTTATTGAGGGCTTTGTGATCCAAGAGGGGTTAGAGCCATTTCCTGTAAGTGTGCGATGTTGAGCCATATTTGTATCTTGTTAGTTGGTTGGTTGGTTGGTTGGTTGGTTGGTTTGATTTAGGAGGCAATGTGTTGTGGTTATTTGGGGCTATTGCTTCTCTAAAGCTTTTCGCTCCAAATCACTTGATTCCAGTAACTGCTGTCTGTCAAATAGCTTATTAGAAACTCTTTCACTGTGGTCAATGGGGTCTGTTTTTTCTTGGTTTAGATGTGTTTCCTCCCTGCAATTCTGAACATAAAGTAGCAGAGCTAGGAAGGCCCTCTGCATGAGTCCCAAAAGACCCCTGCCCTTCAGATTATGTAATTCAGGGTTCAGTGGACCAATGCGTTGACTCAGTATAAAAAAGGGGGCAGAAAATGGGAAGGCATCTGATGTCAGGATGTAGAGAGGAGAGCTCAAAGGTAGATAAGATTATGTATTTGTCCCAAGACCTTCTGAGTCAATTGACTCTTCCTCGGGGGCAACCATTAAAGCAAAGATTATGAACCAGTACTGTAATTGATGCCAAAACATGCAAAACGGTCATGGACTAGAAACAGACTGATTTACCCAATCCAAATCCTGCCACAATCTTCTAAATGGATTCACTTCTGGATAGGCTGAGCCTGAATGGGCAGGTTTTTTTGCCTATACCACACTGTTATTGTTGTCAGCTGTTAAATACAACTTATGTTCAGTCCATCTATTGAACTTCAGAGAGGAAAGAATAAGCAAAGAGGATAGAAAGATACTTGTAGATAGATTCCAAGCCATTTTTATATTATTATTATTATTATTATTATTATTATTATTATTATTATACTGTGTCATCGTCCCCACCTCCCCCTTGAAAAGGCTATAGGTTGATTAACAGCTGCAGGCCTGGTTGAAGAGGAATGCTTTTGCCTAAACTTATTATAAGAGCTGTTCGACAGTGGAATATGCTGCCAAGGAGTGTGGTGGAGTCTCCTTCTTTGGAGGTCTTTAAGCAGAGGCTTGACAGCCATATGTCAGGAGTGCTCTGATGGTGTTTCCTGCTTGGCAGGGGGTTGGACTCGATGGCCCTTCTGGTCTCTTCCAACTCTATGATTCTATGATTCTATTTCCCTGGGGACAGCGTTCCACAAATGGGGAGCCACCGCAGAAAAGGCCCGTTCTCTGGGAAGGCCTCATCACAGATCACAGGGTCTGTTCATATGAGCTATTGGCATCCTGAGCAGCATAAGACATCATAGGTTGAAACCATCACTTTGAATTGGATGCAGAAGCTAAACAGCAGCCAGTGCAGCTGGACCAGGATTGGTGTTACATTAGAGGCAGCTCCACGTATAACATCCAGCAGAATTCTTCTACCTTCATAACAGGCAGATTATCTTCCTGAGTCTCTTTTCTTTCCTTTGTACACATTTAAAGACAGAAAATAGACAATGCAAGACAATGGAAGGTAATCTATCAGAAAAGGAGTGGGAAGATATTTTCGATATAACAGGCATTGGATGAATTGAAAATAGCATATATATTTTCTGCGGTGTCTTCTTTTGATACTTTCCCCTATGTTTTGAGATTTCCGAAGCCACAGATAGAAGTCTAAAATAAGCAACTATTTATTTCAAATGAAAAATATATTTCTTTGCTTCTCTTCTCATTCTTCCATTCTCATTTCATCTGTTTTGATTGTTACGTTGGTTCGGAGTTGGACCGTAGACAACAAAAGGCACACACCTATTCTTTGTCTCTATGTGTAGCAATAAGTCTAATGAACGCATGCCCTGACCTTGCAAGGTTATGTGTATTATTTTCTTGTATCATGATTTCCTTCTTTTCTCTTGTAACAGGTAAGTTGTTCATCTCTTCTAGTTGAGCAGCCTGCAAAAAAGAGGCTGCTGGTGGAGGGCCAGGCAATGAACGTTATGTGTGTGGAGCCAGAGCTGCAGAACAATGCAAAGCACGTAGACAACTCCTCAGACACAGAATTGGAGGATATAATTACGGAAGGTTTGTGCATCTTATTTAACATATGCTGAGCAACTGTATTTTCTGAAACCTGAGCCTATTCTATTTTTCTGCCAGAGACTGTTTCCTGAGATTTCTAATTACCACATTTTCCCATCTATAAGACGAGATTTCCCCCCAATTTTTTAAAGTTTCAAATTGGGGGTTGTCTTATACAACGGATTGTTGCAATTAAATATGTAAATAAATACATGCCGCCATCCATATTCTTACCTCACCCAGCCTTCCCTCACGACAAACCCTGGTCTGATACTCTCCCCCCCCCAGCAGCCCCCACTCCAGACATTGTCCCTTCCACCCAGTTCCCTCAGCCGCCCCCTGGCTACCCAGACCCCCCCATTCCCCAAGCGCACTCACTCAGGCAGCTCTGGCAATCACAGCTCCTCGATCAGCGTTCGCGTCTGCCAGCGCTCGTGGAGTAAATACAGTACATACCGTAAATACTGAGACAAAAGTGCCACATACAGGTGGGAGAGCTGTAGCTGTAGCTATGGTGGAGTTACACTGAGCTGACAGGAGCAGCCGCCATTACACAGCTTGCCTCACTGTTTGATGTTTAAATATATGGTACTAAATATACCAGTGTTTTGAAAATTTAATAAAATATCAAAGTTCTGTTTGGTGTTTAAAATATTTATTTCTTAATTTTGGGCTCAAAAAATAGGGGGCGTCTTATACATGGGGGCGTCTTATACACAGAATAATACAGTACAGTGGTACCTCGGGTTAAGTACTTAATTCGTTCCGGAGGTCCGTTCTTAACCTGAAACTGTTCTTAACCTGAAGCATCACTTTAGCTCTTGGGGCCTCCTGCTGCTGCCGTGCTGCTGGAGCACGATTTCTGTTCTCATCCTGAAGCAAAGTTCTTAACCTGAAGCACTATTTCTGGGTTAGCGGAATCTGTAACCTGAAGCGTATGCAACCTGAAGTGCATGTAACCCAAGGTACCACTGTATGTTAGGAAAGAGAGTTTCCCAGACGTTGTCACCCAATGCCATATTTTGTGTGGATGCCGAAGTTGTAAATAAATGTTTTAGCACCTGATCCAGCTGTTGTCCTTCTTTTTGTTGCATGGAGGTCACAGCCCTGACTGCAGATGCATATCCTTATCCCCTTCAAATGATAACACATATGCATCAGCAGCATGTATGGACTTCCCTTCGTTGCTTGATCAGGCAACTGTGCATTACAGTAGGCTCCATTATGTAAAATAATTGCAATTTTGGTGGTACACAGCCAGATTCCAGTCTGCCTAGTACAGCGTAGTAAGAACTACATTGATTTATAGACAAGCCCTCCCCCTTTTCATCAAGCTGACAATAGGGAATTTTCATGGCTAGAATCCCAGGTGAAATAACAAGCATAGACAAGAGAGATTCCAAATTTATATACTGAGCCAAGTAAATCTCTTTGGTGCAGAAATAGGGTTGGAGAGCACTACAACAAAACGGCAAGCATAGGCCAAAAATACGACATAACCTGATTTATGCTGAAATATCTTCACAGAGCCACTCCTGTCTGTACAGGGAACTGAATTTACAGGTATTCAGCTTTCATACCACTGAAAAGCAGCATTTTGTGTCGTCATTAAATTCCTCCGTATTTTGCAAACACCACCAGATAAGCCATTGAGCAGTTCCTTTTGTTCAGCTATTGGATATTTCAAAGAGTTAACAGCTTTTATACTACAGAAGCTGTTCTGCAGGTAGTGTTTAGCAAAAGTAAAATAAGATGCAATAATCTCTTTATATTTCCAAGATAAGCTGTTGGTCACCTGTTGTACTTTATTGGACTAAAATTCCATGTGGCCTTTCTCATAAAGGACAAGTAGTTCTCAAATTATGTTTTTTAAAATAAAAAAGTAGCATTGTGTTAAGCATTTCCTCGTGTTTTGTGCCAAAATTTATACGTATGCTATTACGCACCCCACTCTTACAGTTATTTCTCAGTCTTACATTTCAGTCTTAACTAAGACATTGGAGGAACTGAAAACAATGAGCCTTGCTGTGCTTGTTGTAATCCACATGAATGTATTATATTTTCCGATATGATTTATTTATTTATTTATTTATTTATTTATTTGCTTCTGTTTTAATAGCCGCTTTTCTTCAATGAACCTGCAAGAAATAGTGTTTCTGTTCTTTTGTGGTGTCTCAAGTATTTGCATCCTTGTTTTCTCTTTGGTTTGGACTTTACTCACAAGTGGTGTTTGCCTGGTGATCAAATGCTACCGTTAACTGGTTCAGCCAACATTTACTCAAACAACGAATTTGCTTAAAGGCAGCAGCTGGCAACTTGTTCTGTGCCAGGAGTGAGGAAAACGTTTTCATCCCAAGGACTAGATAAAGAACTGGCTCATCCAGTTCTG
Source organism: Podarcis melisellensis (assembly GCF_964234715.1). Classification (NCBI taxonomy): domain Eukaryota; kingdom Metazoa; phylum Chordata; class Lepidosauria; order Squamata; family Lacertidae; genus Podarcis; species Podarcis melisellensis. The sequence goes on from NC_138537.1 coordinate 15,727,016, forward strand.
GGGAGTTTTTGACAGGAGGGTGGCCTCATGCGCCGACACGGTGGGTCAGGATTGGGTCATGGGCCAGTGGTTCCCCATCCCTGATCTAGCAAGACAAATTTTGTGTTCTTAGCTTTCGATTTCCCATTGCCTGCATAGGGTCTTTGTGCTGCATTGGAGCTCTGGGTGGTAATGCATGTTTTGCATGAAGATCCTAGGTTCAGGCTGCAGCCTATCCAGTCCTTTGCTAGTCAAAGCAGTTGAGCTGAATGGAGCTGACTCAGGTTCAGGCACTTTTAAATGTTCGTTAAATTATGCAAAATAAGTATGTTTACAGGCAAACTCACTTGATCTAAATTAATTTATAAGGTAAAGATAAAAGGACCCCTGACCATTAGGTCCAGTCGTGACTGACTCTGGGGTTGCGGCACTCATCTCGCATTATTGGCCGAGAGAGCCGGTGTACAGCTTCCGGGTCATGTGGCCAGCATGACTAAGCCGCTTCTGGCGAACCAGAGCAGCGCACAGAAACGCCGTTTACCTTCCCGCCGGAACAGTACCTATTTATCTACTTGCACTTTGACGTGCTTTCGAACTGCTAGGTTGGCAGGAGCAGGGACCGAGCAACAGGAGCTCACCCCATTGCGGGGATTCAAACCGCTGATCTTCTGATCGGCAAACCCTAGGCTCTGTGGTTTAACCCACAGCACCACCCGCGTCCCTACATAATTTATACAAGCCATCAAATACCGTTTCTCTTGGCAATACGGTTTGGAGTATCTTTTCTTTGACAGTTCATCACAGCTTCTGTCGGACTTTTGAAAATGTTTTTATAACTGAGTGGCTCAGACTGACTGAATTTATGTTGCTGTTTCCCTTTAGAGGGGCTGGATGAGATGGAAACGGATCTCCTCAAGTGCGAGTTTTGTGGGAAAATGGGATATGCAAATAAGTTTCTGCGGTCAAAGCGATTCTGCACCATGTCCTGTGCCAAGAGGTATTCTTCATTAGTTATAATTTCAAATATTCCAAAAATTGTGTATAGGCCCGCTTTTTAAACATAGCGCTGGATTTGGGATCAAAATCTTATGAACCAAATAGTTCAGTGGTTAAGAGCGGTGGACTCATAATCTGGTGAACGGGGTTCGAGTCCCTGCTCCTCCACATGCAGTGACCTTGGGCTAGTCACACTTCTCTGAAGTCTCTCAGCCACACTTACCTCACAGAGTGTTTGTTGTGGGGGAGGAAGGGAAAGGAGAATGTTGGCCGCTTTGAGACTCCTTAGGGTAGTGATAAAGCGGGATATCAAATCCAAACTCTTCTTCAGTGAGACCCCAGCATAGGATTTACCCAGCCTAGTGTCTCTTTGTTCCAGTTTTGCTAGTGGTGTTTATCAGTTTGTTTTTTAAATAAACTTTATTTTTACATTTTCAAAAATATAGTCAACTTGCAATTTACACATATTTAACTGGCACAATCACAGTTTTGCATTCTTGTCTGGGAAAAGGGGGTGGAGTCAGGAGAGAGCGGAAAAACACTGGAAGGGGACAGGATAATGGGCTGGGGAACGTTGGCAATCCCACCTGCCACTGCACTCACCCTGGGAGAGCATCTAGAGTGCAGGGAAAGTCTACAGCAGCCTTGGCAAGAGTGCATACCACCTTCAAAGAGAGCGTGGAGGTGGTTGGAGAGTGCTGCACTGTGCTTTTTACAGTTTTAAAAGTGTTGTTTTTGCTATGTGCAATTTTGGCTTTATGCTCTATCCCTGGAACTTAAGCCCCATGTAAGTTGAGAGTCTACTGCATGGGTAGGCAAACTAAGGCCTGACGGCCAGATCCAGCCCAATTGCCTTCTAAATCCGGCCCATGGATGGTCTGGGAATCAGCATGTTTTTACATGAGTAGAACGTGTTTCTTTATTTAAAATGCATCTCTGTGTTATTTGTGGGGCATAGGAATTTGTTCTTTCCCCCCCTTCAAAATATAGTCCCCCCCCCACAAGGTCTGAGGAACAGTGGACCAGCCCCCTGCTGAAAAAGTTTGCAGACCCCTGGTGTACTGTATTAAAAAACTACAAGTTTATGAAGCATGTAACACAAATTTCCATTTCCCTTCTCTCCCAAAATACGTTACAGTGAATTTCACATCTTGGATTTTGGACAGTTGTGATTGTTGGGCATTGTTTTCTATTCTCACCTTAACAAGTTGTTCCAGAGAGAGCCATGCACTGCTGGTGGTTTTGTTATTGTACTGTCTCTTCTGACGTGCTGAATAAACATGTACCATGTTTCTCCAAAACCATCCTTAGCTCTCGTGTTTTTTAGAGGTGTAAGTTGTTCTGATAACTTTTCCATAAGAGCAGCGTTCCATGCCCTTTCCAACCAAGTCTCCAGGGTCAAATTAACAGATGTTTTCCAGTGCCTTGCTATAACTTGTCTGGCTTCAGTCATAAAAAGGATTAACACTTCTTTAAACATCAAGTCTTTCAAATAATCGATAAACAAGCTTACATTTGGGGTCACAGGGTACTGCTTGACATGTAATTACAGATACTTTAATCATAATTAATTACCAAAGGAATTCATTCTTACTCCAGTTTCACGACTTATGGAAATAAGACCCCAATTTATCAGTATGATTGATTAAAACATTTATCATAGTAGTTGTTGCTGTTGTTGTTGTTGTTGTTTTAAAAAAACCAATTAACCCCAAACATGCTACTTATTGTGCTCTAAAAGCAATGTAAAGAAATTAACAACACAACCACCAGCGACTCATGGAAAAAGCGGATAGAGAAAAGTTTTTCCCCGTCTCATAATAGCAGAGCTCATGAGCCTCCAGTGAAGCTGAATGTTGAAATAAATAAAAGTATTTCTTCATGTAGCACATAGTTGGAAATTTGGAACGGAGGAAAAGAAACAATACTGAACTATACTAGCCCCTGGGCAGAAATTATTTTTGGTGTGGGTCATGGATATGTGGAATGACGGGGGTAGTTTGGGGCACTTGATCCAAGCCATAGCCTGGATTTGCCCCTGTCATGCTTCAGTCCTCCTCTGGCATGTCCCCTTTTCAGCTGCACCTGTATTAGAGCTCCAACACTGGTAGGGTATGGACTGTAGAGGTAATGACAAGAGGAGGAGGGGAATCTGAATCTGAAGTCAGAACTCTCCCCACCCTCAGAGAAGATATAATACTTCCTATTACCCTTGGCTCCACTGCGGGAGGCAGTGGAGGACAGAGGTGCCTGGCGTTCTCTGGTCCAAAATTAAGAACTTCCTCTCTTTTCCAACACATGAAAGAAACAGGACACGAAATTAATTTTGCAGATTCCAAATTGCTCTTTAACATGGAACATCACCACAAGAGAATAATCATGGAAGCCATCGAGATAGAGAAACACCCTCACAACATGAACAAGCGTGACGACACATCCCGCTTGCCAGACATCTGGAAATTAGCCCTCCCCACAAAAACTGACACCAGATCCAGAGGCACACAGAACGCCATCACCAATCAACCACACCAGACCCAAACCCAGACCCTCTCCACAGATAAATTACAGACACCATCCAGTAGCCAAACCATGGTGGCACCTCCGGATGCTGCACCCCCCTGCAATCCCTACACAGATCTGGCTGACACAGGCCACAAAACCACAGCTCGCCCCTATACACGAAGCCAAGCCAGAGCACAACTAAGTGCAGTACAACCATCTTCTCAGAAAAACTCTTCACAAAGTTCAAGAGGTCAAGACACAAAGACTTTAGCAACTAATCCACACCTAATGACCCACCTAAGTGGTACTCAGGATATCACTCAAGAAATCACTCAAGATATCCCTCAAGTAATTAAGGAACAAAAGAAGAAAAGGCACACTAGCCTGGGAACTTCCTCTCTGCCCAGAACATTGGAGGCTATACACCACACCCCCTCAACAGTATTTATAGGAACTCAAACACTGAGATCCTGCTCTGTTCCAGTAACAAGAAGCCGAAAGCACCAGCCTGAAGATGACGAGTGAGACCTCGTCGAAACGTCGCCTAGACACCCCAACTGTTACACGGGAAGACACCCGAGGACACCAAAACCTGCATATATATATATATATATATATATATATATATATATATATATATATATATATATATATATAAAAATATACCCCGCCCATCTGGCTGGGCTTCCCCAGCCACTCTGGGCTTCCAACAAAATATTAAAATACTGTAATACATCAAACATTAAAAGCTTCCCTAAACAGGGCTGCCTTCAGATGTCTTCTGATAAGAAAAGAATTATTTGTTTATGATATTTATTTCCTTCTTGCATTATGGAACCAAAGGCTCTATTGCTTTTTTAAAAAGGTTAGTTCTCACTGAGCATTGACATTCTACTCCCAGAAGCAATTTTTCAGAGTGTTTAATTTTTTAAAAAAATTTTAGGTACAACGTCAGCTGCAGTAAGAAATTTGGATTATATGGCTCAGACAAAAGCAGTCGTTGGAGCCGGAGCCTTGGGCGACGCGGGCGACGGCCAAGCAGCTCTGATGGAGCTCCCAGGGAACACTTCCTAAGACAGGTCTGTGGAATGCTAACTAAACCCCACGGTGTCCTTTTGTAAGAGTTAATCAAGGAAAATGGTTATACTGTGGTTTATCTGTACTGCATTTTCCAGCTTCCAATTACTTATCCATCTGCAGAAGAAGACTTGGCTTCTCAGGAAGACAATGTACCGGTTGCCATGACCACTCGCTTGCGAAGGCAAAGTGAAAGGGAAAGAGAGCGTGAACTTAGGGAACTGAGAATTAGGAAAACAACAGACAACATGGATTTGTTACCAGCGATACAATCTGATCCCTCCGGATGGACTGTGGAAGATGTTTGGGCCTTCATCCATTCTTTGCCTGGTATGGAGATGGAGCACATTTGTTTGTTAAGAATGTCCGATGGCAATATTACTACTTTGAGGGGAGAGGCAGAGGAGGCGTAGGAGGGCTGGTTTGGGTTGCAAAGAAACAGGGTTAATATCACACCTATTTCCTCTTGTGCTTCTAGAGTTTACTTTCAGAATCCTTGGCAGCAGAGGGGGGTTTCGGTATTTATAAGGTGACTTCCAGCAAGTTCTCAGGCTTACCAAAAATAAAATAAAATCTCGGTCCAAACAAATTAAATGCAAACATTAAAGTGATTTGTAGTGGGGAAAGTTAAGTTTTTAAAAACTGGAACAATAAAAAAGACATTTGCCAAAATGATATCAGGGTAGGTCCCAAGTGAGCCTGCTACAGTCAGGGTGCCACCACTAAGTAGGCCTTTTCTCTCGCAGCCACTTAAAACCACTCAGATGGAAACTGTTGTGACAGTTTTCAAAAATAGCTGGTTTATTTTCAGTTCTTAAATCTTTTTCTTTTGCTTCCACACACCTTAGTATGTCCACCAGTACACACTTGAGAGCCAGTGTGGTGTAGTGGTTAAGAGCGGTAGTCTCGTAATCTGTTGAACCGGGTTCAATTCCCCGCTCCTCCACATGCAGCTGCTGGGTGACCTTGGGCTAGTCACACTTCTCTGAAGTCTCTCAGCCCCACTCACCTCACAGAGTGTTTGTTGTGGGGGAGGAAGGGAAAGGAGAATGTTAGCCGCTTTGAGACTCCTTAAAGGGAGTGAAAGGCGGGATATCAAATCCAAACTCCTCTTCTTCTTCTTTCATAATCACTATGGCATTGTTCAGTATCCCTTGGTACATCATTGAGCCTGTTGTGTAGTGAGAGGTTTGTGCTACAACCTCCCTATTCAACTGAACACCTCCCTATTCAACTGAACCCTGTTTTCCTTTTAAACATCTCAGATATCTCTTGTTGAAATAACACTGCATTGGCTGAATGTGTTTGCTTAGGTAGCAGCTAGGATCCTGAGAGGGACCCAGTTTCACCCACGCTCCACTGCCAAGAAGTCTCCAGTCAACAGGGCTAATTCACACCACCAAGCAGGAGGAAGAGGGGGTGTCCCCCCCCCCAATCCTTGTGTTGTGGTCGGTGCTTTGGTTCCTATTCTCAAAGATCAAGCTGTAATCTGTGAACACTTCAGACACTACAGTGTTACGTGATTCCCGTTCTGTTGCATCTGTGTCTCATCTGAAGTAGAATATTAGTGTTTCACACCCCAGAAGACATAAATGGTCTATTTCAGAGCATTTCAGGTCTATTTCTTATCTCATTACGCATGATAAAGTTATTTTTAGCCATCTCACCCCTTGCTTTTTCCTGTAAGACCAATAGCAGTTGTTAACAGCTCTACCACACCTATCAGCCAATCACCCATTCCCACCACCCTTCTGAGTAATATCGCTCCCCACCCTCTCACTATGTATAAGGGTCTGGTGACTTCTGTTTCAGTGTATCTGAAGAAGTGTGCATGCACATGAAAGCTCATACCAATAACTTACTTAGTTGGTCTATGGAAGGAATTTTTAAATTTTATTTCAGAGCAGGCAGAGATGTGAAGGAACAGGAAGTGTCTGCTGCAATATTTCAGTGGTTTTACAACAGTAGAAAGAGAAGGCCCAGGTTGATGAAGGGCTGAAGCCCTTAAGAATGTGCGCTCTTTTCTACCAACAATAATGCAAACAAGGATGGAATTATAGGCAATATTTAGCTAAAAGTGGAAGTCATTAAGCCAAGCTTTGGGGGAGGAAATCTTATTTCAAGATCACGCTGCCTATTTTTAAATTAATATATGTCATTTCCTTGCAGGTTGCCAAGATATTGCCGATGAATTTCGAGCCCAGGAGATTGATGGGCAGGCTCTCCTCTTATTAAAAGAGGACCATCTCATGAGTGCAATGAATATTAAGCTAGGACCTGCACTGAAAATCTGTGCACGAATCAACTCCTTGAAGGAATCCTAGTGGAAAATAAGGCTTTAAATCACAGCTTCCACCATATGACAGACTTGTAATAAAACAGCATCTTAACGTTTGATATGATGATTACTGCTGTGTTTTGCTAAGCATCCTTTTCCACATAAAGACTGTTGGAGGAGCATATCTAATGTAATCTTCCAAACCTTCCAGTAGTTATCCAGCTTATCGGGAAGCATAAGCTGTGTTGGCAAGTTGTTGTAGTAGTCAAATGCAGGGCAAGGAGAGTCAGTGGAAAGCTCTATGAGGCTTCTGTAATATGTTGCGAGTGATGCTTATTCCAAAAAGGTGATTATTTAACATTCAAGATTTAAGCTTTTTTTAGAAAATGTAACCTTGATATAACCTTGATTACAGTTTCAAATTGTGTTTCTATACACTTTTTCCTTTGTAGAAAGCTTTTTAAGAATATGGATTAACAGAAGAGTCCACAGAGTCTGTGGAAGCACTGATTATGGTAAAATGCTATGCATTTAATTGTGCTCTTTTGAGTTTCAATTAATCCTGAGCGTATAGTTTGAAGGGAACTTGCAACTGACTTCCTCTTCTCTCATAACCCTACAGCTGCCCCACCACTGTAGCATTCTCTTTTAAGTGCTGAAGCTTTTCTGTGAACATGCAAGATATTTTGTAAATGCAGTATACCTTCCACTGTCAGAACCTTGGTCACTTGAATTCCATGTCAGCATAAGCATCCCTCTCATGTGTACAAACCTATGAATGTTTTTTGGGGGGGTGGGGGGGGAAGGGGTGGGGGGTATTCTTGATAAATGAAGTTGTACAGTTAGGTGTGATGCACATAATGGCAAAACTGCTGAGAGCTGGAACGGCGGTGTGGCACACTTCCCAGACGATAGTAAAAAGCACATACATGATGATTATTTGTATGCTGCTATGCACTGAAGAGGGCATTATGTTGTTATTGTTCTGGTTTTTTCCCCCTTCTTTTTGCTGGTTTAGACCAAAGGAGTTAATGTACACCTGTTCAATGGAAATGTGTCGCCCATACGCTGGTGTGCAACTCCGAATTATTGAATAATTCTCAAGGGCAAATTGGATCAGCAGACGTTTCTAGACTTCGCTTTCTTTCTATAGTTCTCTCGCCTCTCCATTTGCAGGTGTTCTGGTGGACGCTGCTGGGGACGTTGTTCTTCCCTCTCCATAGGGAATAAGCACTTTTTGAAATCACAATGGTTTTTCTTTGTAACATTTCCTCGCAGCCCAGTGTTATCTGCAGCAGTTATTCATGTTACAGCAAGGACCCTAAACCAATGGCACCAAAGTATTAAGAGTAAGTGTTCAGAAGTTTGTCCTCTATATCTGAGTAGGAGTTTGAATCATTCTTTGGAAGATCTTCTACCCCACCGTTAAGTTAGCATGATGCTTCAGTGAAATGGGGCCCAGTTCACTGAGTACTTCTCCTAAGCCAGACCCATTAACATGAATGAGTGTGTCATAAGACTAAGGGATCTCTGTTCATTTTAATAGAGCTTGTTCAAAAGAAATGTCTTATAGATTGTGATCATCATTTAACTGAATGTGAATCTTCCACAAGGGCTTATGGCTCAGTAAAATGTTGTTTGTTTTATTGGGCATTAACATTGTATCTGTTGATTTAAGGGTGGTTTAATTAGCAAAAATACTTAAGACTACTGGTTTTAGCCCTATTGGTTTTTTAAATCTCAAATTTAGGAATGCGTTCAGAAAGGTATTATAGTTAACCTTCAGCAATTAATCCGTTAATTATTATCAGAAGCTCAAAGTAAGTAAATTCTTTATAGTGTTAAGGAGAGCTACCAAACATTTACAGGTGTGTATGGTAAAGGTTCGAGAATTACAAAGTATTAATCATTCTCCAACTCCTCGTATTTACTGCGCATCGATTCTTTTGCATATGAAACATGCAAACATGTTATAGGATGCAAAGTAGTTAAAGCTGCCTCCAAATCATATAGTCTGGTTCTTTACCGAAATAGTAGTTGTGAAAAGCTAACTGAACTGGTTCTTTGCCTAAACAGTATTGGTAACTGTAAGTTCAGAAAACTGGTAAAGGTGTTTTTTTGAGAAAGCACAACAGGAGGATTTCAGAATTAAGAGCTTTCTTCCACATTTTGGAGGATGGACAGACATTAGTTGTTCAGTCCTACTCACATGGGATTTAGGTGGGGAACATTTGAGCCATTTTAGTCTCATTTACTTCACAGAGATTAAGGCTGAAGTATGATGCGTATTTATGTGGGAGAAAGTCCCGTTTTAATTCTGTGTGACAGTTCTCAGTAAATGTGTACTGGGCTGTAAATCATACGAATCAAAATATTTCAATTTAACTGAGTGCTACACAATGCTTATTTTGTTTTGTAAATTGCTATTATTATTTTTTTTTATTTTAAGTCTCTTATTTTAAGCAACTGGGAACTGGAACAATGTTACATCTCCTGTAATTATAAATAGAGCACAAATTCATATCCATGGCCAAGTAATTATTACATAAACATTATATAAATTGTACCAAATGCTCAGTTACTTTCATTAGCTGCACTATGTATAGGTTCACAGAGAATCCTGACAATAATTATAGAATAATATAGTATATTAAAGTACTGTGGGCCTGAGGATAAAAAGTAAGAACAGAAGCACAGATAATTCTGCCCTGAATAGAAACATTTGTTTGAGCTGTCTCCAACAAACCAGTTTGTCCTACAAGATGTATTGCTCAAAGAACCAGGCGCTTACCTTATCCTAATATATCAGCCTATCAGTTTGATCGGGTCCTTTCTCTCCCCTCCCACTCAGACTGTGGCAATGGTGGCAGACCAGACAGAGCGGCAAAGAAGACTGGTGCTGTGGCAAGCTGCTGTCATAGCACCACCACCCCTGGCAATAGCAGCCTGATACAATTGCCAAGCCGCCGCCTCTCTGAACTAATTGCAAAAGCTATACAGAGAAGTTTCTGTAGTATGCAACAGCGGACTGGTTATTGCCAAAAGGCAGTGCCTGTTGCTCTCAGCATTGACCTCGGGACAGTAAACTTAGACTTTGGGACAGATAAAGAAAGCACATCATCTCCTCCTTGTTCATCCCCTACAACTCAGCTTGTCTCTTTATGGCAATAGCATTCCTGCCCCCGCCCACCATAGAAGGTAATGTTTCACAAGCCATTCCAGTGTATCCTCTGGAGTTCCCTCCTTAATTTAACCAAGTTTGTATGCCACTTAATTATAAATGAAACCCCTAAGCAGGTTACAGAATTATACACTAATTAGTTAATAAAGGTAAGGCTTAAAATAATTCTTTTTTAAAAAAATAAAATTATAATTAAGGAGTTAAAAATATACATTATAAGCTATAATTACTACTTAAAATACACATCAACTTTGCATGTCTAGGTAGGCTTGCTTAAACAGAAAGGTTTTTAGGCTCTGAAAAGAGGCAGTGTAGGCACCTGCCTAAAGGCAATGGGCAGGAAGTTCCCAGAGTCTGGGAATTGCCACTCTAAAACACTGATTCCTAACAGCATGAAAAGGAGCACAAGCAAGTGAGAAACTAAAGTGGTTTTCAGAGCTTAATAGGCTAGTTTGGACCCTGAGTGAATGAATTCATTTCAGTTTGCCTTTAAGTCTTTCTTAGCATGAAATGGATATAATTAATATTTATTCTTTAAGATGGCTAATTTGTTAGGGGGCAGGTTTGTGATCTTGAAGACATTTTAACACTGTATGGAGCAACATGGACATGTATGGACTACATGGTATTGAGCTTCAATCCTGCCCTACAGTTAGGAATAGCACTTGGATTTCAGATTCCTTTAGTAGTGGCTTGTAGCATTTAGGGGATGCCCAGAAATAATTGCACAAGGCTTGTTAAAAGTGATCTTCAGTGCTTGTGTGAAAACAGCAGCAAGTGGAAGCACATTATTTTCTTGCAATTATCAGCACCATTATCAGCGTCAGCATTTCAGGGCTAATTTCACTTTACATTTTGTACTCAAGTACAGCTTCTAAAAGAACAGGATGTGAAATGGGGAGTGGTAATTTGCATTGGTTGGTTGATTGGTTGCATTGATAGTTTAGGAACTATTTACTGAAGCTACAGGCTTAGAATGGAGTATTTTAAATTTTAGTCCTAAGGTAAATACAATGTTTTCTTCTCCTTTTAATAAAATCCCCTGCCTCTTTGGGTCACATCCTTGATTCTAGTCAAGTGATGGCATTTATAGAAGTTAGAAATCTGAGTCGTACTTGGGCTGTGTCCAGTCACTGTTAGTTGCAAGGTTTAGAATCTAATGGGAACTACAGGAAACAGTTTGCTTGAGGGTGTTTGGGGGAAGCACCTACCAAGTCACACAGAAACTTGCACTACTATTCTGGGCAATCTTATCATTTATAGACTGTGCCACCTGAGCTGGCCACACCTCAGGTCTTCCTCATAGATTAGCAAGCATCTGCACAAGGACAAAGCATATTTCCCATGTGGGTTTCAGGCACAGACTGCACAAAATTATACTCCTGACACTCCAGATCACTTTTACATTAGATGGCTATTTTCCATATACCAAGCTGTAATAGAATTAGAAACGTCCAATGGCGCCAGATGTAGTAGTAGCAGCCAGCCCTCATCGCTGTCGGTTTAATGACTTGTCACAATGTTCAACCTTTTTGTACTGACGTGGGCTAAAATCCCATGATTGTAAACAGCCATGGAGACTTGACAGTAGACTTCAGAAGTGTGCAGTGTAAATATGCATCAGGTATATGCATCAGGAGTCATCTGCAGGAAAAGGGCATAGAAAACTGCCTTTTTATATATTTAAAACAAAATTAAGGACATGAGCCGGAGGGCTCAAGTGCCTTTCAGTGTTTGAGAATCATTTGATGATTCACCTACATAATCTCCCCATCAGTGATGCACCAAGTGATGCTTGTTATGTTTGAGTAATTCCATGGGATCACCTTCTTGTTGGGCAGTTAAGATAGCCAAGGATCAATGCCTGCTGACATCCTGGGAGTAAGGACATGTGAGGGATTTAAACACAGACTAACAAAGCTTGGCTAAAGCTCTTGTATATGGAGAAGAGAAGTGTCATACTTGACTCAGGCAGTATTTTATGAGAATGGGGAAAGGACATTAGCAATGGAGTGATGGCAAAGCAAGTCCTGGGTGCAGTTTTTATGGAAGTTACTTCACATCCTTCATTTTCTCTAACAGGATGGAACAGTCCTTTAAACTGCAGCTCCCTTGCAGCACTAAGTTAGATATAAACAAGCAGCTTACATCATATTTCATCACCAGTGTTATTAGCTCTTCACACAAATCTTATTAAGTAAATATTCACTCCTGAAATGCAAACTTGACATATTCTTCCCATAACATTTGCATGTAATTTTTTTAACCAAAAATGCTTATGCTAAAATATGTTCTTTCTGATGTTATCAGTGAAATCTAAGTAAACATGAACAGTTTACATTTCAGTAAATATGATTCTAATGAAGGCATGAAAAACAGATTTGTTTGCAATAGTAGGAGAAAGTTCCCTGCGTATGTCTGAAACTAGTCAGTTACAGTAAATGAAAGCCTCATATAGCACAAGATTTCAACCTTTGTTGTGTCCTAACAACTAAAAGATAAAAGAACCCCATATAAGTGGTCTACAAGCTGTTCCCTAAGTAGCCGTAGCCTTTCTCGACTTTTTCCTGTTGTTTTAGATCTTGGTTAGCAAACGGACATTTCAGTAATCCTTCCCCATTTCAGACCTTATGGGAAATTGTGATTAAAGATCCTATGATCAAAGTACTAAAGTTGGCATGCAGTTGGAGGAAGGGGGAGAATGTTGGCCCAATGTTGGTTCCAGCTAAATATGGTTTTCTGATGCCAGGATCAATATGTTCAAACTGGCACCTTAATTAAGCAAGATCATATGGAATCAGTGCCATTGGGGAAAACCTGAATACATATATTAACTCTTTATTATATATATAAAATCTCATTTGTATTAGGAAATATTTCTTCTGGATTTTTCTTTTCTGGAATTTTTGTTAATATTCATAGTCTTTTAAAACATCTGATGCTAGAGTACCTCTGTTATACTGCCTTTCATAAATCTGTTGGGTTTATAAATATGTTAATAATTCCTCTCTATGGGTGTCTAGTTATATAGATTGACAAAAGTACTGTGCCCTCCAAAAAAACCTATAGGATAAAATTGGCCCTATGGCCTTAAACATTTCTGACTCTGAAAAATGACCATTTTGTGTTCTTTACCCTTTTCATAATGGATGAAATAATATTTCTGTTACGTAAACCAGTAAATGGATGAAACATAATCTTAACTTTACTGCCTCTTCTATTGCACTAATATCTGAAAATGCTGTTTAAGCAGATAAAGTACTTAACTACAATTTATAAGCTTGTAAACTAAATTCTTTATGTTCTGAACCCCGTTTTTGTATTTATCCAGGGTAATTTCTCCCTCTCTTCTCTTTTGTTACATCTATGAAAGCCAACACAGAGACAAGGGTTATGTGAGGAATTAGCAAATTTGTGTGAGGCTGAGAGACAATGGGACTTTGAGTATGTTTCCATATAAATTCGTGTAAGATTAATCACACTTCCTTGTGTGCCTCCTCGAGAGGCCCAGAGGGTGCCAACACAAGAACGGGCCTTCTCTGCAGTGGCTCCCCATCTGTGGAATGTTCTCTCCAGGGAAGTTCGCCTGGCGCCTTCATTATACATCTTTAGGCGCAAGGTAAAAATGTTCCTTTTTAACCAGGCCTTTGGTTGATTTGATTGACATCCTATGCCCTTTTAAAATGTGGGGTTTTTTGGGGGGGTTATTGGGTTGTTGCTTTTATTTTGATTATGTATTTTGTGGTTTTATATTTTGATTTTATTCTGTGAACCGCCCTGAGACCTCTGGGTACAGGGCGGTATATAAATTCGATAAATAATAATAATATATGTACGTCTGTGTTTGTATCATGGAATGGTACTTCGATTTTCCTAAACAAGTGGTTTAAGCATATGTAGCAACAATTTGGCACTTTCATTGTTTCCAGTGAAAGTTTTGAAAAATTATCCCTCCCCTAATTAAGCTGTATCATTTTTACATTTAAAGAATAAGCCACACAGTGATTTCGGTAAAAATTGATCTATATGTATCCTTTTTATATAAAAAGCACTTTCATATTTACATAGCATGTGGATGAATTTTAGATTCTCATATTTGTTATGGTCTGTAGGAGTGATGTAAAATTTACTTGTTATTAAATCTGTCCATGAATAATCAGATTATACAAAGGATGAATCAAAGCACCTTATACTATTGCTGCTTCAATTTGCTTGTAATTGCACCTTTTGTTATTGGCACACCCTTTTTTTTTAATTGAGCATTCTTATGTGGTAATATTTGCTTCCTGTGGGGTTAAATATTTGACCTACAGCATCACCAACTTGGTTTATAGTTGAACTTTACATTGAAAGTGTGAATACAGTGCTGCAGAAATAAAAGCTACTTCCATTTGTCTAGTTTGATGTCGTTTTTCACGTTGAGGAAAGAGTGACAGCCACTGATTACTTTATTTCAAGTATGTTGCTCTAACACTGTGAAATAAAATTATTTATATACCGCCCTATACAATATAAAAACACAAAATATATAATAAAAATAAAAGCAAGAACAACCCTGCAAATAATCAGAGAGGGAAAATAGAATTTAAAACACACATACACAATATTTGTAATAAAACATATAAAAATACGCTCCCATCAGGTATCATCAAGGATTAAAAGATCAATTTAACTGTCTTTCAGATCAAAACATTTTAGCCATTGGTGTTTTTCCCAATTGCAACCATTCATAGAAGCTCTTTGATCCAGTGGAGGCTTCCATGGAGGGGCGCTAGGAGGCAATTTTCTATTATTCCCCCTTCTGCAGCCCTTGCCCCCATCCCCAAATCTGTTCCAAGGGTTGAGGAAACCTTTGGGACAGCATTTGGTGGGAGCAGGTAAGGTGGTATTGAGGGCTGCAAGAGAAAGGTGGAAATTGCAACAACTGCCTCCTTCCATCCATAGTAGCCTCCAGTGGATATGAGAGCCTTGAATGAGATGAGGGCAGAATTTGGTTATTGTTACAAACAACACGGTTGGGCACCTTTGACAGTAATTTGTCATTATTTTGAAGTAAGCACCCATACTAGAAATCCAACTTGGTAAACAGCACACAATTACATTACAGCACCACTCACATATTGGTGATCGCTCCCCCCACAAAACCTACAAAAGTTTACAAATGTCTTAGAATAATACAAACTTCCCCCAAGCTATTATGGTAACTCAATATTCACCTATCGCAGCTGCTTGCTAACAGATTAAACTTTGAGTGTTGGGCTTTTGAGTTTTCTCTTCCTCTTGGCAGCTGAATGGGGCAAAGCAGAATTTCCAGCTGACAAATGGATCCACTTCCCAAGTCTCTTCTGTCATTTCAATCTGGTGGCGCCTGACCCAAAATGCGATTCCAATAATAAAGCTGTTGGCAAAATAAAGCCAGGGAACGTTCATCTCTATGCAAGCAGGAATCTCTGCACCAAGGAACAGGATTAGCATTTGAAGGAGCACAAAAGGTGCCCAAGTGCCAATAAAGCAGATAAGAAGTCTTGTCAAAAAATGCTTCGCGGAGTCTCTGAGGCTGCACTCAGGCATGTAAGGGAAGAACAAAACAACCTCTCTCTCGATGGAAATTAGTTTAATTGACTTTACCATGTCCACAACTTCTGACCAACAGAATACAAGAACCAGGCATATGATAAACAGCATGCCTACCGTCAGCCAGTAGCTCTGGCTGCTGGTGTAGAAAGGGCACTGGTAGGCAGAATTGGAATGGCTTACCTCAAGTCCTATAGAGCTGCCTGGAAGATTCAGAACATAAAAGAGAACTGAGATCCACGTGAAGGCAACAGCAACTGTGTATAGTGATCGCCAACACATGTTAGGACGCTTGGAAGTTTGGGTTATTGTAAGGTAGTAATCCAAACCAGCTACAAAAGAAACTGGGTAAAATAAGATTCCATAGGCAAGGGCTGCTATCTGAGCCAGAAGACAGATATGATACACAGTAAACCGGACGCCTAAAAGCATGAAATCCTGAAAACAGGCGATGAAGGACATAGTCGCTAGAAGCACAAAGTCAACAAAGGCTAGTGAATTGCAGAAATAGCCCATATAACTCTCACGGAGATTTGGTTTTCGGACTTGTAACAAAAATAGATTGAGCATGACTTTCCCAAGCATGATGAGCAGAAGAGCTCCACTAGCTTCCGAATGATGGGAGGCTTGGCCATGTTGAAAATATGAAAAGGAACAGTTCTCACAGAAAATGGCAGCCATTATTTTGGATGGAGTTGAGTATTATTGAACTTTATTTCCAACGCATACCTAAAAGATAAAAACAAAGGTTTGTTAGTTATTTCAAGATTCTTAGATACATAATTAAAATAGCAGTACAAGCTATACATTAAAAGCTTGTTGGAATAAAATAAGCAAAAAGAAAATAAGAAAAACAAATATTACATACATGTTAACTTCCATCCAACCCGGTTTGGGTTACAGAAATTCTTATAGCTTAGTCACTGCTTACAAAATTAAATCTGTTGTTTAAACGTTGCAGGTATTAAAGTCCATCCACTGAGGTTTTTTTCACCCCTAAATTTACCTCAACATAACCCAGGAATTTACTCCAGTCATTTTTTAGTTTGGTGTTATTATGATGTCTAAGTCTCTGTGTCAGTCTCGCTAGTTCCATGTATTGGAATAGTTTTAACTGCCATTCTTCAACTGTAGGTGTATAAGATGTTTTCCAATTCTGTGCCAGTAAGAGCCTAGCCGCTGCCGTGGCATACTGGAACAGGGTTTCATCCTCTCTCTTTATCACGCCCCCTACCATTCCCAACAGGAACGCCTCCGGTGTCTTTGGGAAATTATACTTTAATATTTTCTTTAATTCGTCGTAGATTTGGTCCCAAAATCCTTTCACCGCCTCACAGGTCCACCACATGTGGAAGAAGTTTCCTACCCTGTTCTTACACCTCCAGCAATTGCTGTCTCCGGTTTTATACATCTTCCCCAGACTAGCCGGGGTGATGTACCAACGGTACATCATCTTTTCTAAGTTCTCTATAAGGGCAGCACAAGCCGTAAACTTCATTCCTTTCGTCCATAATTCCTGCCATTTCTCCTGTTCCAACTTATGTCCCAAATCTCTGTCCCATTTAACCATTACCCCCTTAACTATCTCATCTTTGGTTTCCCAGGACAGCAACTGCTTATACATTTTAGAGAGGAGTTTACTATTTGAGTCCAATATTTCTACCTGATATTTCGATTTTCTCTCACTCATGCCAGTTTTTTTATGTTCCAGCCACAGTGCATTAATCTGATGGTATTGAAGCCAACTGTTTAATTTCCCTTTTAACTCATCATAAGGTCTAATCCTCCAGCCCCCTTCCCGTTTAACTAATAGATCTTCATATGTCCATCTTTCCCCTTCTTGATTTATTTTTTTAAGTGTTATGATGTCGATTGGGGATAGCCACCAGGGCGTGTTGTTTTCTATCACTTTTTTATTCCTATTCCAAGCTTCAAGCAAGGCACCCCTGATGATATGATTTGAAAAACTCTTATGGGCTTTTCCCTTATCCTGCCACAAGTAGGCATGCCATCCAAATCTGGCATCAAAACCTTCAAGATCTAATAAGTCTGGGTTTTTTAGGGTCGCCCATTCCTTTACCCAGCAGAGGCAGGCGGCATCATAGTAGAGCCTCAAATCTGGGACTGCAAAGCCCCCCCTCTCTCTTGCATCTGTCAGGTGTTTAAACTTAATTCTGGCCCTTTTTCCTTGCCATATGAACCTCGCCAAAGTTCTCTGCCAGGTCTTAAAGCAGGCTGTTCCTCTAATTATGGGGATACTCTGGAAAAGAAACAGTAATTTTGGTAGGATGTTCATCTTGATCGCGGACATCCTGCCAGACCATGACAACTTTAATCTACTCCAGGTATCTAAGTCTTTTTTAATTTCCTTCCAGACCTTGGTATAATTGTCTTCTAATAAATTTATATTCTTTGGCGAGATCCATATTCCCAAGTATTTAACTTTTTTCACTACTTTAATGCCTACCGATTGTTCCAGCTGGTTCTTGGCGGGTCCATCTAGGTTCTTCACTAAAATTTTAGTTTTATTTTTATTCAGTTTGAACCCCGACAGCTTACCGAATTCTTCTATAATCTTTACAGTGTTACTAACGCTGTCCATTGGCTCCTCTAGGGTTAACACCAGGTCGTCGGCGTAAGCCTTCAACTTGTATTCCTTCTCCCCAATTTTTATTCCCCTTATTCTTAATGATTCCCTTATCTTATTTGCCAATATCTCTAAAACCGTGATAAATAGAAGGGGGGACAAGGGGCAACCTTGTCTTGTGCCTTTTCTTATTGGGAAGGGGCTGGAGAGATTGTCATTTATGATCAGGCTGGCCCTTTGTCCTGAGTAAATTGCTTTTATTCCTTCGAGAAAAGGGCCCTCTATTCCCAATGTCTTCATGCACCGTATTAGGAAATTCCAAGAAACATTATCGAATGCTTTTTCAGCATCAATAAATATCAATGCGGCCGGGATATCAATCTTCATATCTAAATATTCAATGATGTTCACTACATGTCTGACATTGTCTTTTAGTTGTCTATTCGGTAGAAATCCCACTTGATCTTTATGAATGATCCTCATTAGGGACTTTTTAATCCTATTCGCCAAGATCTCTGCAAAGATCTTATAGTCATTATTAAGCAGGGAGATTGGTCTGTAATTTCTTATGTCTGTTTTCTCTGTTTCGGATTTTGGTATTAACGTAATATGTGCTTCCCTCCATGACTCGGGAATCGTCCCTCCCTGCAAGATGTTATTAATGACCTCAGTAAGTACCGGTGCAATGTAGTCTCCTAATGACTTATAATATTTGGCAGTTAATCCGTCCGGGCCAGGGGCTTTCCCGATTTTCATTTTCTTAATGGCCTCTTTTGTTTCCTCTATCGTGATCCTCTTATTTAGATGTTTTTTTTCCTCTTCGGTTAAGCAAATCCCTCCACATTCTACCAGGTATCTTTCTATTTCTGCTTCCTCTTCCTCTCCCTTTTCGTACAACTTTCCATAAAATTGGACAAATCTTTTTTCTATTTCAGCTGTCTCTTCCACTCTTTGATCATCTATTATAAGTTTATTTATCACATTTTGCTTTTTTCTTTTCCTTAACTGCCACGCCAGCAGCTTTCCAGGTTTATTAGCTGACTCGAAATATCTCTGCTTCATATATTTAATTTTCCACTCCACCTCCTGTTCTAGTAAAGCTGAATATTGTGCCTGTAGTATGTTAAGGGTTTGTTTAACTCTATCGTCTCCTGGTTTTATCGCTTGTTTTTTTTCACAATCTTTTAGTTGAGTGAGGATCTCTTCTTTCTTTTGATTTCTCAATCTCTTCCTGTAGCTATTTTGTTGTATCAGGAGGCCTCTCATGACCGCCTTACTGGCGTCCCAGACTATGTCGATGGTCGTACCCTTATTCAAATTTAACTCTAAAAAATTCTTAAGGGTGTCTTTGGCTTTGTCCATAACCTCCTCATTTTCAAGGAGGTAATCATTCATCCTCCATCTGTATGGGCCTGAAGGCTTCTTTTTTATTTCCACAGTTATTGGGCAGTGGTCTGATAGGGTTCTAGGGTGAATTTCGCATTCCCCTACTCTCGTCACAATTGCTCTAGATACCCATATCTGGTCTATTCTACCCCAGCTCTGGTGGGGTTCTGAGAAAAAAGTGAATTGTTTTACTGCCGGGTTTCTATACCTCCATATATCAATTAGGTCGAGGTTTTCCTCAAGATTTGTAAAAGATCTTGGTAACTTCCCTTGGTTTATTTTCCCCTTTTTTATGTTTCTATCCATATTCGGTATAGGTACCCCGTTTAGGTCTCCGAGCAGTATTAATTTATGATCTTCCAATTCTAATAATATTTGCTCTAATTTTTCAAAGAATTCGGCTTTGTTTGTATTAGGGGCATACACCGTTACCACATTTAATTTTTCTCCCTGACAGTTGAGTTGAATTCCTACTATTCTTCCTTCATCATCTTTACAAATTAAAGTCGGGTCCCATTTTTCTTTAACATATATCACTACTCCCTTTTTCTTATTTATTCCCGAGTTGACAAATTCTACTCCTAATTTTTTATTTACCAAAATATGTCTATGTTTTTTTGCTATGTGCGTCTCTTGAAAACATATTACGTCATAGTTCTTGTTTTTCAAAACTTTCTCGATTTTATTCCTTTTATGTTTCTCGTTCAGTCCGTTCACATTCCAGGATAAAAATTTCAGTGAAGAAGTTATCGTTTAAGTTTGCAATACAATAAACTCTCAGAACCGTTCTACCAGCTTAAAGTCTGGCGCCCTTGTTCTCTAGGACCTCCTCCTCTCCTGCCGCTTCCCTTCCCACTGCGGCTTCACTCTTTTCATTTTCATCCTCGGTCCCTCCCTCTTCCCTTCCCGGTCCCCTCCCTCTCCATCTCTCTTGTTTTTCATCCACCTCCCCATCTAGTAACTTGCTTTCTATCCTGCCAAGCTCCTTCTCATATCTTCTCATGAATTTTTCAGCTTCCTGGGAATCCAGTAGTCTAAATTTCTTATCTTTATAGAAAAAGGTGATCCCTTCCGGGAATTCCCATCTATACTGTATGTCGTTTCTTTTCAAAATGCCCACCACCTGTCTAAATCCTTCTCTTTTACGCAACAGTCTTGTTGGTATTTCTTTGTATATAATAATGGGCCTCCCGCCAATTTTTAATTTATTCCGGTAACTTGTTTTTAAGATCAGATTTTTCATTTCCAACGAGTTGAAAATTACTAGACAGTCCCCTATAAATTTATTTGCTTTTAGGTGTTGGGGTTTTGTTTTAATTCTAAATGCATTCTCAATGGTAAGGGCCACTTCTTCTTCTTTTAAACCCAGCCAATTTGATAATTCCTTAACCATTTTTCCTTTTATATCCTCGTTCCTTTCCTCTTCCACTCCCCTAAATTTTAGATGGAGTTGTTTTTGTCTTAGTTCAGTCATGGCTAGGTTATCCCAGATCCGCTCTTGTTCTTTGTTTAAATCCCTCAGATCTTCTTTCATCTTTGCTGACTCCCTTTTCTGTTCCCTTATCTCTTTCTGCATTTTTTTGTTGGATTCTTCAATTATTTTAGATTTAGTTGTTAACTCTTGAATCTTAACTGAAAGTTCTCCTACTGCACATTCTATTTTCTTATCAATCATCTCCTGTATTTCTTCCAGTTTGGTTTCTATGTGTACCTCATTTTGTTTGAATTCCTCTTTAATTTTAATCCAGAGGCAGTCCAAGTCTCTGATCTCTTCCTGTTTTGAGGGTTTCCTATCTCCAGGAGTCCCTCCTCCCCTTTTCCCATCTCTCCCCATCATCGCTAAATCTCTCCCTTATCTCTCCCTTATCGGGCTCACACTCTTTACTCTCATGTAACGGAGAGGGGAGGGGGGGGGATTAAATCCACTACTGTTGAAGGCAGGGATAGGTTACAGAGAGAAGGGGCCGGGGACCAGGTGCAATAAAGAGGGACCAGGGCCGATAAAAAATTAAACAGCGATCAATAGAATTAACCCAAGGAAGGGGAGGGTAGGATGGGGTAAAGTGGGGTGTTTCCCGTCCGGTTGAATGAATGGAGGGGGGGGAGGATTAGCAAATAAACTCCCCCTGTAGCTGTTAGTGGATAAGGTTAATGGGTAAAGTCTTAGAGTACCATCACCGTCTCCCGCCGAATCCACCAGCCACACTCTTCGGGGTCTTCGGGAGGTCTCTTATCAATTCTCTTATATACGCCGACCCGTCCACCAGGGGGTGAGGTAATCCAGCAGCAGTAAAATATTAATGAAGTAAAACAATAAACTACCCCCCTTTAGTTTTCCAATAGTATGTCCCGTAGCACATCCAATAGAATGTCCGATATACAGTCCAATAGATTGTCCGAATATAAAGGAATGTCCGAGAGTCTATATTCAAGTCTGTATTCAAGTCTATATTCAAATAAGGCAGCTAATAAGCCCCTGCGCATCAGTTTAAAAAGAAACATTAGCGCTGTGGGGGCTGACCTAGAAACCTCTGTACACCTTATGGCACCAGTCTGTGATATTGTAGCCACAAAATCTAAGTCTAAAGTTCTCTTTCTCCTAATTCTTCACCAGTAATACTGGGCTTAGTACACTAGAAGCTCCAGCAGGTCTTCTGGCGCTTCAACGGAAAGTACAAAGAACAAAATCCCTGCTTGACTGAATGCTGAATAAAGTAACCAAACCGCGTCCTCCTCTTCTTTTAAATTAAATCAAAATTTAAAATCCATAGTCTCTTCTCTCGTCGTGGGTTTGTTCTACTCACTCAGTCGGACTGGCGTGTATCTCCTTCCTCATTCCTGCGACTTCGTATCAGCGCCATTTTATCCGTCCGCCGGGAGGACACCAAACAAATAAAATCCAACGACATCCAGGGTTCTCCCAGCTTTAACCAGCGTCTTTTTCTAAGTATACACACTGGGGAATCCGTCAAAATCCTATGGTAGTCCGTCGCTTTTCTCAGTGGAAGCTAGAGGCTTCTCACCACGGAGTCGGTCTTTCCCTGCTTGCGCTCGCAGATCCGCCACTCTCGTGACCTCTCTGACGAAAAGCCCGAAAAGTCGGCGGTCCCGCTCCCCGCGCTGCCAGGCGACCTATCCCCCCAGGGTCTCCCCCTTGGGGTTTTTGGGGTACGTAGAGCCCTTACGAAACCCCAAGCCTCCGTGGTGATCGAAAAAACCCGAGCTGGGGTTTTCCGCGCTTCCTCGCTGCCGCGACCGGAACCGGAAGTCCTCTGGAATAAAATATGTTTTCAAAGACTTCCTAACAACAAAGAGGGATGCTGATCAATACCTCCAGGGAAGGGATCCCACTACTGTGACGACTCCACCAAATTGGGTATACCTATCCATATTAAAAGATATTGCACAATCAACCCACTGCCAGAGGAATCCATATAAAAATGTTTCATTTTCTTATCCAGCAGGCTTTAAATCATGCCATATTCATATGTTGCCATTCTTCCATTTTCTCTGCCTTCCTCACTTGTCAGGAGAATGAACACAGAAAACCAAGATGTCTTGTGTTTTGCTTTCATCACATTTAGGAAAGTATAGTGGTGAAACTTTTGCATGTATGCAGTCACATATTAAATCCCTGGCATCTCCATTTTAAAGTCAAGTAGCACCGCTAGAAACACCTCTGCCTCAGACCTTTAAGAGACATTGCCAATCAAAACAAACAATGCTAGGCTGAGACAGACTCCGCTAACCCAGAAATAGTGCTTCAGGTAAAGAACTTTGCTTCTGGATAAGAACAGAAATTGGGCTCCGGCGGCACGGTGGCAGCAGAAGATCCCATTAGCTAAAGTGGTGCTTCAGGTTAAGAACAGTTTCAGGTTAAGAACGGACCTCCGGAACGAATTAAGTACTTAACCCAAGGTACCACTGTACTGAAAACACCACTGCCCTGTTTCTTGACGTGCACTGTCAGAAATGATGGTTTTGTTTCTCAACAAAGAAACCATAGCCCCAAGTGGGAAACAGCTCTGTACATGCAATCTTGACTGTAAGGCTCAGAGCTAGACACCAAACTTATTAACAAAGTTACTATTAAAGGCAGTCGGTTCACAAAAGCCTGATGGAACAAAACAGTATTCACCTGCCAGCGGAAGGACAAGGAGGGAGCCAGTCTAGCTTATCTGGGGAGGGAATTTCAAAGACTGGGAGCAGCTACCGAGAAGTCCCTCTCCCATGATCCCACAAAGCATGCCTGTGAGGGTGGTGGGAACAAGATCTCAAAACCCAGGCAGGTTTGTATGAGTCATCAGGAAACCATCCAGATCCATCAGCCTCCTGGGGTGCAACACTTATTCAGTCCCCCACCCCTGAGTTCCAGCAAGTCTAAACTTTACCAGGTAGTAATCTGACCATGACAACTGAACAATAGAAAGTTCCTTCACTCTAAGATCACCCTAATCTAATTCAGTGCAGAAAACCAAGACCAGAGTCCATTCACTGACCTAGTATTGACCAGCATCATGAGATCACAAGGCAATAGAACCATGGAAGGGTTTGGAAGCAAGAGAAGGACATGTATATCATCTAGCCTATGAATTTATGTATACCTCTCAGCTTTATACTGAATCAGACCCTTGGTCAACCAAAATACATTGTGATGCACATCCTGCAGGCCAGCAGAACATCATGATGTAGCCACTGTTCAACCAAGTCACTGATCTGGGTGGGTGCAGCCTTATCAGTCAGAACCTGCAGTCAGCAGGAACGAGGTCAGTGGCATTAACTCTTGAATAATGCAGCCTTTATCCAAAGAAAGACCTGGACCCCACCACCTCTGGCTCAAACAGTTGTTTTCAGCCAATCTTGTGTCAGCATTTCTATTATAAACCTTCCCCGCCCCCCATCCTGCTCCTCGCTCCTATCTTTTAAAATGTTATGACTCAGCCTAAAAGGCCTGGGCAGCATTAAAACTCTGTTCACGAGGTCAAAGCACAAGAGCCATTTTATTTGCATAGATTATTCCTATTAGAGGAATGCCATTGTGTTGGAAGGCTTAAAATGGAAACATCAGGTGTTTGTACTCTTGAAGGCAGCAAAACTGAGTATTTTCAAGTCCCGTTCCGCTGCAGAATTCTGTTTCCCTCAATATTGCAGTCTTACACTTTTTAAAAAGCAAGTGTACAATTCTCTTGATTTGATGAGTTTCACAGCATGAAAAGTTCTTTAATATGCATAAAAATAGAGGACTGTGAACAGCTGGGGAGTGGGGAGCAAACAAAACAGGACTACTAGGCAGTCTAACCTAGAGGGAAAGTACCTTCTCAGAGTCAAACGATCAACCAAAGCTTCCTTCCTCATACCCACACCACCTTGTGTCTCTTAAAATTCAAGGCAGCTTACAAATTTACCATTATTAAACAGAAGCATTACTGTCCAAAGCAGGGCCACACAATAACCCTTTCAACAAAGCAGTTCAGTATGACTATTCCCATACTCTAGATAGGGTGAATAATGATGAAACATTGACTTTAAATTTTCCCCATTTATTTTATTTAACAAAACTTAAACTCCAGACAAGACTGAGGCACTGTTAGTAAGTGGTTCTCTAAACCAGAGGGGTTGGATACGGCCGGCTCTGGGTGGGGTAACATTCCCTCCAAATGAGTAGGTACATAGCTTGCATGTACTTCTAGACCTGTTACGGTTGCTTAAGGTTCAGGTGGCCTCAGTGGCACAGAATGCCTTCCACCAGCTTTTTAGTGATGATGCAGCTGTGCCCCTATCTGGACTGGGATAGTCTTAACATCAGTTGTCTATGCTCTGGTATCCTCTAGGTTGGATTGCTGCAATGCATTCTATGTTGGGCTGCCTTTGAAGACATTGCAGCAATTGCAGATGGCACAGAATTTGGCAGCTAGATTGTTGACAGGGACAGAACAGTCTGGACATATAATACCAATTCTGGAACAACTGCATTAGCTACCAGTTAGTTTCCTGGCTCAATTTAAAGTGCTGATTTAACTTATAAAGCCTTCTGTGTTTATTTATTGTGTTTATTGTAATTGCGTTTAGTATTTTTGATGCTCTAGTATTTATTATTCTCTTTGCCCTACTGCTGAACTCAGGGTCTCCCTGTCCTAAGGAGAAATAAGAAAGTGATCCATGACAGACAAAGACTATCATGTGTAAGAGCCATTATGGAATAGCATCATCATTCATGGCTGTCACCATAAATTTCCATAGTGAAAAAGCAAATGATTGTGGCTTGTCTTTTCTTCACCAATATGATCAGCCGCTGCAAAAGCAACAAATGAGGCTCCAGCTATGTTGTCTCCTTGGCATGCATGTATCACTTCTTTGGATCCTGACCAAATGCTTATTTTGTTTTGCCTTGTTTTGTTTTGTTTGATTTGATTTGCAAGCAGATTGTAGGGGAGTAGGAAGAGGCTGGATACATTCAATCTGTTGCTTTCATGGCTAAAGCAGATTGGTTATGACCGAGTTTGCAGCTGTCAATTTTTCTTCAGTTTACTTTAACTTCTGATTCATCTCTTGAATGTTTAAACAAATCAAAGGTTATCTCATTGTATACTGACTGTATGGATAGGCTCTGAATTAACTTGTTGGATAGGGAAAGACAGTTGACCTGACCAGGCAAGATTTTGGACGTTTTACTAGATATCCTCCTTTTTAGAGAAAATGGTCTATTTACTAGATGAGAATGAACGCTTACATTACACACAGCACATGATGGTTCCTGTGCTTTCATTTATATTAACATCTCAATGCTGGGTAAATGTCATAAGAAGTACGGTAGCTGATTGAGACCATTTTGATCTTCACCCTGGTAAGGCCTCCAGCATTTTATATAAGGAACTCCAAGGACCAAGTGTGTTTAAAAACAAGGTTCTCCAAGGTAGCTTTCTATGCAATGCTACTGCTTCCATACATAGGGCGAGCTACACAGACACAACTTTTCAGTCTCAGTGCAATGGATGTGAGAATGGTGTTATGAGGAAAGGTTTGGATTTGTTAGGCAATGGGGAATATTCTAGGGCAGACTAGGCCTGCATAAAAGGGATGGCTCCATTTGCACTAGGATGGAAACACCATTGGCACTTAAACCTGCTCTGCGACCTTTTTTATTTTACCTGCTCTGGAGGGAAGTCATCAGGAACTGAGGAGGGTCCAGCTCAGAACCCATCTCCGGGGGGGCCCCCATGATGAAGATGATAAAATTAATGTTAATTTAAATCAGGAGACATAGAACCCACCACTGTGAGTGCAAGGGCACAAGTTAGCAATTTAGAGAGGCCAAAACAAAATACATTGGTCTTAGACACCTGGTAGAATGGAGAGAACCAGTGAGATATGGCTGTTTCTAGATATAATAGGAGGGAAATGGTGAAAGATTTAAACGATCAGAAGAGAAACCAGAGTATTTAATACTCTCAATATATGCAAAATAATATATTTGTCCTTCACATAAAAGGAAAGGAATGGGAATTAACAAATATTGGATTAATAATCCTTGAAGCAGAATGGATGTGGGCATTAAAAATATTCCAAAAATGTGGCTAGACTTTTATATGCACAAGATGGAATTATTCATCATTACCTACCATGGAGGAATGATTGTTAACATTATTGGACTTAATTGAGATGGCGAAGTTGGCATGTTTAATCAGAGAAAAATCATTGTTAATATTTACTGAAGATTGGAAACTCCTTATAGACTTTTTGTGTGAAAAAGGAAATCAACTTATGATATTTGAGGATTGAATATTGATTTAGAGAAAGTAGAATTGTTGGGTGTTGTCTTGAAGTAGATGTTTTGATATATATTAGTAACAAGAAGCCGAAAGCACCAGCCTGAAGATGACGAGTGAGACCTCGTCGAAACGTTGCCTAGACACCCCAACTTTTACACGGGAAGACACCCGAGGACACCAAAACCTGCATTCCTGTACCCGTGAAAATCTACGAAAGCATATATATATATATATATATGCAGGTTTTGGTGTCCTCGGGTGTCTTCCCGTGTAAAAGTTGGGGTGTCTAGGCGACGTTTCGACGAGGTCTCACTCGTCATCTTCAGGCTGGTGCTTTCGGCTTCTTGTTACTGGAACAGAGCAGGATCTGTGTTTGAGTTCCTATAAATACTGTTGAGGGGGTGTGGTGTATAGCCTCCAATGTTCTGGGCAGAGAGGAAGTTCCCAGGCTAGTGTGCCTTTTCTTCTTTTGTTCCTTAATTACTTGAGGGATATCTTGAGTGATTTCTTGAGTGATATCCTGAGTACCACTTAGGTGGGTCATTAGGTGTGGATTAGTTGCTAAAGTCTTTGTGTCTTGACCTCTTGAACTTTGTGAAGAGTTTTTCTGAGAAGATGGCTGTACTGCACTTAGTTGTGCTCTGGCTTGGCTTCGTGTATAGGGGCGAGCTGTGGTTTTGTGGCCTGTGTCAGCCAGATCTGTGTAGGGATTGCAGGGGGGTGCAGCATCCGGAGGTGCCACCATGGTTTGGCTACTGGATGGTGTCTGTAATTTATCTGTGGAGAGGGTCTGGGTTTGGGTCTGGTGTGGTTGATTGGTGATGGCGTTCTGTGTGCCTCTGGATCTGGTGTCAGTTTTTGTGGGGAGGGCTAATTTCCAGATGTCTGGCAAGCGGGATGTGTCGTCACGCTTGTTCATGTTGTGAGGGTGTTTCTCTATCTCGATGGCTTCCATGATTATTCTCTTGTGGTGATGTTCCATGTTAAAGAGCAATTTGGAATCTGCAAAATTAATTTCGTGTCCTGTTTCTTTCATGTGTTGGAAAAGAGAGGAAGTTTTTTCTTCTTTTTTGACGGCATTCTTGTGTTCTGCGATACGTGCATTTATTCGTCTGTTTGTTTGTCCAATGTACGTGGCTGGGCAGACTTTGCAGGGTATTTCATAGACCCCTTGGTTTTCCAACTGGATTTTATCCTTGCAGTACAGCCATCTTCTCAGAAAAACTCTTCACAAAGTTCAAGAGGTCAAGACACAAAGACTTTAGCAACTAATCCACACCTAATGACCCACCTAAGTGGTACTCAGGATATCACTCAAGAAATCACTCAAGATATCCCTCAAGTAATTAAGGAACAAAAGAAGAAAAGGCACACTAGCCTGGGAACTTCCTCTCTGCCCAGAACATTGGAGGCTATACACCACACCCCCTCAACAGTATTTATAGGAACTCAAACACAGATCCTGCTCTGTTCCAGTAACAAGAAGCCGAAAGCACCAGCCTGAAGATGACGAGTGAGACCTCGTCGAAACGTCGCCTAGACACCCCAACTTTTACACGGGAAGACACCCGAGGACACCAAAACCTGCATTCCTGTACCCGTGAAAATCTACGAAAGCAAATATATATATATATATATATATATATATATATATATATATATATAAAAATTCCACACAGGATTAGTAAAACCTTTGGCCAAAACATGCATTGCTGGAGGTATAACAGAATTAAGGTGTATTTAATACATTTTTTTGGATTTGTACAAAAATAATGCCTTTCTGGGAAGAAGGACTGAATCTTACACAAACAAGTGATCTCACAGAAAAGATCACACTTTCCACAAATGGGCATGTTATGCAATTGGAAAGTCAGTCACATAGTAGGATGTTCTGGGGTATAAGAAGTGAAGCCTGTAGATAGGATTGGGGACAATGGGCAAACTGCAATTACATTAGCAATGCAAGGAATTTGCTATGCAACCTGTTGGAATCCTTTGGGAAATGAATATGTAATCTCAGCCAAAAAACAATCCATCAGGCTTTAACTATTCAGTGGCTGCTGATACTGAATAATTCAACACAGCATCTAATAGGACATTCTAAAAGGAATGACACCAAATAACCATTGGATGTACTGATTCCTTTCTAAGCCAAATTACTGTCAAGGCCAGGGTATGTGTGCAATATATATGATTATTATTACTATGTCTCATTTTTAAAGATACATATTTAGAATGTTTTTTTAAAGGACCACTTACCTAACTAAAACATCAAGCAAAGAAACTGAAGAGGAAATACAAGACAAAACTTTTACAGAAAGACACTACTGATATCTTTCCCACCTCACAAATGTATGATTAAAAAGCAGTAAATAAATGTGAACATATTATACTCATAGGGTTGTTTCCGGCATTAATCATACTCACAGACCCACTAAAATTAATGGACATGGTTAATTTAGATCCATTAATTTGAATGGTCCTACTCTGAGTAGAATTTAGTTGCATACAATGCATAATATGTGCTGAAAGACTACTTATGCCATAGAACACCACAAATAAACAATACTACATACACACATTTCATATTCCAGAAAACAGTTCTGCAATGTCCCATTGAGTTCAACGAGGTACAGGTACCAGTAAATGGGTACAGGATTATAGTCTTAGTCCCATGCTCAAATCCAACAGCTGGTATAATCGCTTCAAAAGCAGGCACTGAAAGAGTTGGAAAAATTCAGTCTTCAACCACACATGGATACAGAAGACTATGGAACAGAATGTTATGCAATTCTGAGTATGTGTCCTTGGGGCGCCTACACAAGATGTGGCATTTTTAGTTCAGGTTAAGTAATCCAGACTACCCACTACACCCATGAACATAGATATGGTTCATACTTTTACCCAGGGCCATCCTACACTAGCCTTGTGAAAAAGTGGTGCGAGTCCCTCCATTCACCAAACAGATAAATTAAGAAAATAAGTTACAGATAGGTAGCCATGTTGGTCTGCCATAGTCAAAACAAAAAAAAATCCTTCCAGTAGCACCTTAAAGACCAACTAAGTTAGTTCTTGGTATGAGCTTTCGTGTGCATGAAGAAGTGTGCATGCACACGAAAGCTCATACCAAGAACTAACTTAGTTGGTCTTTAAGGTGCTACTGGAAGGAATTTTTTTTGTTAAGAAAATAAGAAAAGCTCTGCTGGATCAGGCCAAATGCCTATAAAGTCCAGGTTTATGCTCCCACTGTAACCAACCAGATACCTATGAGAAGCTCACAAATAGGAGTGTGACAGCACTCCCCCACATGTTGCCTTCAGTACTGAGGGTGATAAACGGCCATCCTGATTGACAGACACTGAAGTGTGAGCCAATAGTCTGAAACTGGGTCCTCTGCAAGAAAGCCATGTGTGCCCACTTCACATGATTTCCCTCCAGTTTTATTTTTGTATTCTTTTCATAAAATTTATATACCACTTGATTGTAAGAAAGAACTTTGAAGTGGTTTACAAAAAAATAAAATAAAACAATAAAATTACCACTAAAAAGGTTAGTTAAAACCACAATAGTATAAACTCATACAAATTTAAACTCATACAAATTTTCCAGTTGGTTGTCTGGTGAATCAGAGCTATGGTGGTGAATCAGAGCTATTCACTATGCGAATCAGAGCTCGACCAAAACCGGTGGTCACAAAGAAACCTATCTGTAGAGGACCTCATGCAGCTTCTCCACATGGGTACTGCAGCACCCCACTAAACCTTTCAAAAGTGGGATGGAGTCTCACCCTTAGCCAATTGCTTAATTAGCTTGCTCATTATAGGGCAATAAGCTGTTTTGAGTTTGCAATGTTAAACTGGAGAAATAGATTCAAATCTCAATAGAGGCCAACATTCACATTAATAAGTCATAACATGAAGAACCCAATCATTAAGAGCCCTTGATGGGGCAATCAGACATTACTGTTAACCTAGAGCACAATGGTGCCTACTGAAGACATTTTTGTTTAAGAAGGCTTTCCCTGAGGTGTGACTCAGTCATTTATGGAATATTAATTGCACATATGTAGAAAGAGTTGTTTTTAGAGTTTGCAGGGATGGTTTTATTGTTTTTAAAACTTGTATTTTAACTCATTTTCTCTTGTTGTACATGGCTTGTAAAATAAATAAATTTCTCACTGCCACACAAACTAAACTCCCTTGACTAGAAAAGGGTTGTTGATGTCAACATCAAATTTTCAGAAGCTCATAAGACTGGCCAGCAGTATTTTCTTCAAGTCATGCGCTTTACACCGTTTTCTTATTCCATATTGTGATTATTCTGATTCCTCCAAGGAAAGCATGACATGCGTGTACAGCACATGCAAGAAGCCACTCGTGGGAGTGTCAGACACCAAGCAAGTTGCAAACTAATTTTTAGAAACAACCTACTTACTAACAGTTACCTAGAAAAGGTCTTAAATAGAAAGTACTTATGTAAATTGTGAGTTTTCATGACGTTTGAAGCAACCATCATAACATGAAGTGTAAGGAAGTGATCTTGCCTCAGTTGTGTAAAGGAGAAAGGGGAATACACGCCTATGAATGAAGTGAAGGAGGAGTCAGGGGAGTGGGAGGGAGAAGTGGAGGTTATTTTCATATCAGTGGAGGGGAGTTAAAGAGCTAAGTGTGCAATTGGGAGCCACAAAATAAGACAACACTGGGTCTCACATCAAGGCAGATGCGGTGATAATAGGGCCTCATGTAGACCAAATACAGTATCTTGTTCTCTCTGAGGTGATAAAATTTGTGTACGGGGAATACTATTTCAGACTGCAAGGCGGGGGCTAACAATTTCCATCCATACAAAATCATATTGTGTGCACACAAAAATGACCAGGGAGAAAGGTTCAAGTCTAGCTTGCTCTCCCCACACCAAGAAAAGCAGCTGAAGTGGAGGTGGGTGATTTTTCAATAGAAAAGCAGCTGGAAGAGTAAAGCAGTCTCCAAGCAGGTGGGGTTAGTGTAGTTTGGCACAAAAGGTAGAGGTGGGGGGGGCGAATTGTGCAGTTGGACAGCTGATAAAATGCAGTTTTGAAAAAGGAGGATCAGGCACTTTAGTTTTTTGTGTTTATTAAGCATTTAAATAACAGGCCATGTCAAGGACAGAATGTATACAAATTATATACCGGTAGAATGCACTCAGTTTTCTTACTTATTACAAACGACTCAAACCACATTATAACACCTTTGTTTGGGCCTCTTCTTCACCTTCCGACAGGTGACGCTTCAACTCATCCAGGTAAATACCCTTAAAGGACTCTGATTTTTTTTGTGCTGGTTAGTTACTGAACTAAGGCAGATTCATAAATACAGCTTTGCTATACAGGGGTCAGAGGGACGCGGGTGGCGCTGTGGGTTAAACCACAGAGCCTAGGACTTGCCGATTAGAAGGTTGGCGCTTCAAATCCCTGCGACGGGGTGAGCTCCCGTTGCTCGGTCCCAGCTCCTGCCAACCTAGCAGTTCGAAAGCACCTCAAAGTGCAAGTAGATAAATAGGTACTGCTCCGGCGGTAAGGTAAACAGCGTTTCCGTGCTCTGCTCTGGTTCGCCTGAAGTGGCTTAGTCATGCTGGCCACATGACCCGGAAGCTGTGCCAGTAAAGTGAGATGAGCGCCGCAACCCCAGAGTCAGCCACAACTGGACCTAATGGTCAGGGGTCCCTTTAAAAAATAAAAATCAAACCTAAACAAAGTTACAACTACCCATCAAATGTGATTTGACCCTAATCACACCTTTGTGATCACATTTCCTGACTGTTATTTTGTCAGATCATCTCCTTTTGTTTTCACCTTCATTGCCACAACTTAACTGGTAAGCAACCTTTTCCTTCCAGAGGTGATGCATATTCAGCCATTGCCTGGCAAGCAGAAATCTAACCGATTTAACTCTCACGATCCACACAGAAGCTTAACCTATTGCCGTTTCTGCCTGCTGCGCAGCTGGTTAAAGAGCATAAAGCAGGAACTCACCTGTCTTAAGCGTCCTTCAGTTTCTAGGCAAGATAGCACATCAGGAGGAGGGCTGGACCAAAAAAAAAGGACATTTCCCCCTCACCCCCGCCTTCCATAAATCCTTAAGTTTCTAAATTTAGAGGCTCATGCCTGTCTATATCAGAATTCACACGCGAACCTAGGCTCCCTGGAAAGAGAGAGACGCACTCTACACACGCTCAGAAGCACTCTCCTCTTCACGAATCCCTCGCGCCCAAAGGAGGTTCCCGACTCAGAGGAAACCCTGTCAAACACGCAAGCGATCTTCCGCTGTCATCTCTTAAAGCGAGCCTTTGGATTAAGGGCGGGCTTCAGAGTTCAGCTCGCGTGGGGCGGGAAGGCAGGCAGGCGAGCTCCTTCGGCGGCCACTTTTAACTTGCAGGCAGCCACCCGCCCAAGCCCCACGCCATGACCCAGCAAGACGCTGGGCTCGGCGGGAGGGCGAGCGAGCCAGCAGGCGGTCGGACTGCCTGCCGAGGATAAAGGTGCCCGCCGCTTGACTGGCGGCCACTCCCCAAGGCGGCCCTGGGTGGGGCTTCGCGGGCCTCGCTCCGCGGGCAGAACCGGTCTGACGGTGGAGGCTCGGAGGCAGGGAGGGAAGCGCCCTCAGAGCCCTCACGGCCTGTTTCACCAATGTGGCGTTTAATCTGACCCGTCCATCGAAGCCGCCGTCTGATATTGAGCGCCCCTAAGGGGGCTCACGTCTTGGTCAGTTTATATCGCATTAGCCGTCTCGCATGGATATTATTATTATTATTATTAATTTTTTTATTTTTAAAGGAGGGAAAGACGTTCCCCACACGTTCCCTCAGCACTTGTTCGTCTCTGCCGTGGTCTTGAGCCGCTTCTGGTGGCCTTCGCCGCCACAGACGGGTGGGGAGGAAATATAACGAATACATCCCCCCCCCCGACAACCTGCTCTCTGCCCACTTTTCATAGGTTTTACCTCACCCCTGAGGGAACGCCGTTCGCAACAAAGCCTCTCTGGCATAAATGTCACCGGCCCAAGGCATTTTGGCACCTGGGGCAAACCACAAAATGGCGCCCTTCTGAGCACCAGGGGAGAAGGCATGGGGGAAGATCCACATCAGGACCTTTACCTTTTTTACATCAGGAAAAAGGGGGTGGGTAGGTGGGAAATAAATATCTACATCATGGGGCTCTGCTGCTGCTGCCGCCCCTGTGGATCCTGCCGCCAGAGGCGGTTGCCTCACCTTGCCTAATGGGTGGGCCAGCCTTGCATTACAGCTATACTGTAATAAGAAAGCAATGGGTATGTTTTGGAAGCCCTGATCTCCCACCTCACCCTCTCCTTAACAATAAAATTGCTTGCTGGATCCCATCAGCAGCACACCCATCATTTTTATCTGAGAGAAAAGCAGAAGGATGTGGGTGTGCAGAGTGAGATAAGGAGATATAATATCAGTTGGGAGAATGAGCAACTTGCCCCAGCTATGCGGTAATCTTTATAGTTGAAATATTCAAATATTATAGACTGAGACTTTTTGTGAGAAATGTATATGTTGTCTTTTCAGTTTGCTCTTGCAGAAAAGGAAAATGTTTTTATTAATCATGTAAATCATAGGGCTTTAAGAAAATTGCAGCAGGGATGTGTAAGGCTATAGGAATATTGCAGCCAGGATGTGGCGTGGCTATTGCTAGCATATTTCAAACTAGCTGTGGTCACATGTTCTATAGGGTGTTGTTTCTTTCGAAATCTTGAGGCTGGGAACTTTTCGAGAAAGATAAGTTCTGAAGAAATAGAGTATCTTTAGCAACCGTGGCCAGGGGCTTTTTGCAAAACAGGTCACGGTGTCACACACTTCAGTGAAATAAAGAAAGCTAGCCTTACTGCTAAAACAGTATGAAGGGGACAGAGGCTTGACCAAATTAGGGGCTCTGGGGAATGGGAAAAATTAACCAAATAAGGGGCTTTGGGGGATGAAAGAAGGGTTGGGGGGTTGGATTTTACATTGCAATAGACGGACGCGATAGGTGTTGCATTTTGAATGCCCCTTCCTAGTGGGCGGCAAAGGAGGGACTTGCGCTCAGGAAAAGGGTTTAAATATTCATGTTTTTGATAAGAAAGTGTGTGCCTGCCTTTTCAGGTCACCCACTTGCAAGTGTTTATTTTCAATAAAATATTGCTGCTTCATCAACTTTGCCCAGACTTTATTATTTCAAAGGGGTCCAGGACCTAAGTCCTGGCCTGGGGACCAGTGTTTCTATCGCACATTTTTGCACCTCATTTAGCCATGTCCCTTTGCTATGCCTAACTTTTATCTCCCAAGCTGAAGCTCTTTCCCCAAAAGACCTCATGTGGCTCTTTGAATAACTTGGCCAGATCTTCTAAACAAAGTCCCCTCATAGTGTTACACATTTCCATTTTCAAATGTGGAGCTGGCAGAACCAAACTGGCAAAACTCTCATCTGTTGTCCTCCAACAAATTACCGGTATTTAACAAGTTGCAACTGGATTTGATTCAGTTTTAGAATTTCAATCCAAGAGCAAAGGAGTCCCTCCGGCAAGGGAAAACTGGAATAAATGTCTGACAAGAATAATCATCTTTGGGCAGCTAACCTGTGAAGTTGTTACTTTTTTTGTAAATATATTTGTAAATACTAGGAAGGGGGCACTACCCCTATCCCTAATTTCAGTATCCTAGTCCCAAACTTCACTATCAGGTTCTGGAAGGCTGATGTCTAGGATGCAAGTTTAATCACACTTACTATGTCCCCTTGAACTTGGTTGATGTTACTTCCAAATAATTATGCATAGGAATAATTTCCATTGAACAAAGCAAAACTTCCTTCATAAATTTAGTGTAGTCCTTTGTACTCTAAAGCCATTACAGCAGCAAACAACACTGAGGAAACTTTTCACTCCCATTTTCCCACCTAGTTATCAGAAATGTCCACTCCTTAACCTGCAGGGTTAATTGGACATATTCCAGAATTGTTCTTGAGTTTTTGCTTGGCACTTACACCCTATTTTTCAAACACCTGAGCCTTTTTCTGCCATAGATTATTTTGTGCTTGAACAGAAATTGCTATTGCACCTTGTCAGCATCACTAGTGAGTTCCTTATCATAAATCCTTCAGGATAACTTGACTGGTATTTTTAATAGATATTTACTTTTTTCTATCATTTCTATTTTTTCCTTACATTCCCCTTACTTTGAATGATAATTTGATTTATTAATAGTACGTAAGCTGGAACTGTACACTGACTATGGCCTGCCCATTACCCTCCCCTAGCTGCTATAGACTATATATGTCCCATGGCAGGCGGGGATGGGTGCAATGTGTATGGGCAAATGCCTCCTAAGCCAAAGGAGTCTGCAAAGGTCCTTGCTTATCTCCATAACCAAAAAATATTTTAGAGAAGAAAGTAAATCATGCACATTTCCTTGATTTGCACAACTTGTACAGGTTACAGAATTGACTGGTGACAGAAACCATCCATTCCTTACTGTACTGTTTTTGTTTTTTTCTGGTCCATTTAATTTCATCTTCTTTATAACCACTGCCTTATTTGTTGTGATGTTACAGAACCCAGATGAAACGCAGGAAGGCATAGAGATAAGGAAAGTGGGTGAGTGGCACGTTAAAAGGATACCAGAATACAAGACATAATTCAATCCAGGCTTATGAGGGTTTAGTGTCAAAACTTCTTTTCAGCACTAGTGTTCATCCTAAACAGAAAAGACGAGTCTGCTTATGAGTATGTATAAAGTTCCTTCCTCACTGAATAGCTCTACTCAGTTAAGACGCAACTAGGATTGCATTGCACAGAGAACAAACTACAGGAAATGACTTTCTTCACACAATTTGTAGGGACTAAAACTGACTCAGGCTCAAAGTGTCACTCAGCTATGAAACTTGGGCCAGTGATTTTTTATTTTTATTATTATTATTACTACTACTATACTACTACTACAACTACAACTACTACAACCACAGCTACTAGATTTATTACCCACCCTTCACCAGCAAGTCCCAGGGCAGGCTACAACAATTTGAAATTTAGTATTAAACAGTAAATACAAATTACAGACATTGGAATAGAGTGGGTCCTGAAAACACACATCTCAGTTAGCTTGATCTGCATCACAGGGTTGTTATGGAGATAAATGTTTAAAGGAGAAAACCTATGTATACCACCCTATGCTCATCAAAGGAAGGGAATAATAGAAAAAAAAACATATTAATAGAAATATATTTTAAAAATGGAAAGAGTTATGTGACAGCTGTTGCTAGACACTACAGGAGGGGAGCGGAAAAGCTGCACATCATCCTTTAGTATGTAAACCCAATATTTATTGATTGATTGAGATTCAAAGGGTCTCAAAGGCAATTTACAAATAGCAAATACAAAAATAAAACGGAGTGGGGGGGAATAAACCATTTTTTAAAAAACCACAAACCACACAAGCAGCAAGGAGGTGAAGAAACAAAGTAAACACATCACCATAATCAAAGCAAAGTATATTGAACACAGCAAAAGTGGTGGTAGTAGCAGCAGTTTTAAAAGCTTTCCTAAAAAGCGAACTTTTCAGCACCTGCCAAATGACACATGGTGACTAGGTCAGAACTGTAATTCCATTGTTGCCTGCTTTAGATACATTTATTTGTCCAGGCCTTATAGACGTTACAGGAGCCAAGTCTCTTGGTCAAGGTACTGCTGAGTGCTGCTGCTGTTTTATGTATAGAATTATCAGTGTTGGATTTGCCAGTGATTAAACTATTACAATGTTTATTATATTATATTGTTAGCAGCCCTGTGCTTCTCTGATAACTGAGGAGGCATCTAAAATCTGCTGTTTTTTTCTCTTTCGTAGCTCTGAGCGGAATCTGCTTGTTTCTCTGCCCGTGCTGCCCAAGTTTTCTCCATGATGAAAATCCACAAAATAGATGAAAGCAAGCTAATATCCTCTTCTCCTGCACTTGGCCTCTAAGGTACACTCTTACTAATTATGAATTTAGTACGGCAGAGTAAGAATCTGCCCACACACAAACACAACTCCCTTGTAGCACCTGGAAATAGATCCATACAAAAAGCATGGGTGCATAGCAGGGACTAGTTTAACTGCTGCTTTCCAAAGCTACTCTACAGCGCTCTTCCTGTTTTAAGACAGAAAATTATTCAAGTGGTCATTTAATACCATGTTTTCATATACAGTATTACATTATAAAGTAGTTCCAGGAGCTATGTAACTCCCTAACCCGCCTGGAAGTTGGACTTCCTCTTAGTTCCATAACAAGCAGGTAGCCCTAAATACCTATAAGGGAAGAATTTACTAGAATGCAAAAGCCAAGAAAGTGGCTCTGCTCCTCCTCTTTCTGTATGTGAGAGGCCCAGAAACATAGGTTGGAGTTCAGGTCAGGAGATTTTTGTCTGTGGCTAAGCAGCCTAGGAGACTCAGGTGTGTATGCACACAAGCCTAAATGTCAAAAGAAATGCAAAAACTGAAACATTTAAAAATGCAACATGCTACTACAAAATATATTGAGCAAGTTTTACCAAATACTCTTCAGCTATTGCTGTAACCATTATTTCAGATAAAGCCGTTTTTCAAATAAAAAAGGGGGGATACACATCAAACAAAGGAAAGAATATCTGGGTAGTCCTGGTCATAGTCAGTCACTGTACCACTGGGCTGGGCTGGGCTATGCTCTTCAATTCTTCAATTTCATTTTTTTAATCAAATCAAGTATATTCAGTAATGTGGACTTTGATTAATCAATTTTGTATCTTGAGAGAGTTAAAATTGTTCAATAGATCCATAAGGGCAAAAAAAGATTATGCTGGATTAAAAACTACATCACTAGCATACAACTTAATTTTATTACTCATGTTCGGATCAGTTTCCTGAACTTGCCTTTCAGCTCTTACCTCTGAAAGGAGAGCTGAGGGACAGCTGTTGTTTATTTACAGACTCCTATCCAATCATTATATGCCACCCCTATGTCAAAACCCCAGGTTTCCTATCCCCTCCCCATTTATTATTATAGGGTTCTCCCCACACGACAGGTTTAAAAAAACTGAAGACAAAACTTTTCTAAATGGCATTTGCAGGGATAAATCAATAAGCCAAGGACAAGTTAAGCACCCACTTCCTGCCCACAATCCTTCCTACAAATAGTCCCAAGCTTTCTAGTAATGTTACACTGGAAACAGAGTTCCCCTTGTAATTTATAGTGTGCAAGCCCATCCCATCCATGAGGCGGGGTGAAGCAACTGCCTCAGATGGTGGAAGCTTCCAAGGTGACGCCACACAGGCATCCACCACTCTGGTAGAGAAGCAGCCCTAATTTCTGGTGAGATCTTGCTGGAAATCAGCACTGCTTCTTCTTCTCTACCAGTGGCAGGGACAGTGGGATGAACAAAGTGGAGGTCGCAGGGCAGTGCGGCATTTATTCTGTGAACTGCCCTGAGACCCCCAGGTATACGGCAATATACGTTGTTGTTGTTTAGTCCTTTAGCTGTGTCCAACTCTTTGTGACCCCATGGACCAGAGCACACGCCAGGCACTCCTGTCTTCCACTGCTTCCCGCAGTTTGGTCAAACTCATGTTCATAGCTTCAAGAACACTGTCCAACCACCTCGTCCTCTGTCGTCTCCTTCTCCCTGTGCCCTCCATCTTTCAGTATATAAATTATTATTATTATTATCATCATCATCTCCCAAAACAAGACACACCATCCCAGTTAGTGTGGCCTTGGTATCTTAGAGAGTTGCTGCCAGTCAGAGCAGGCAGCAGCAAGCAGATAGTGTACATGAACAGTCTGACACAACATGAAACATGCTAGGTTTTTTTCCACAGCAGTTCTAAAAATGAACTTTTTCTCCTTTTCAAAATTAAACCGGAGGTTCTCTGGAATTGTTCATACTTTGTGTCAACTACTAGATTGCACCATACCCAGCCCTGGTGATTAGCCTAATGCAATGAACAGACCTCTGCTCATTTCCTGCTATTTAAGCTGATGGTGTGTTTTGAATATTCCGCTGCACAGCATGTTGTTTTTCATGCTTCAGTTTAGCTCATGATGATATATATATATATATATATATATATATATATATATATATATATATATATATGCTTTCGTAGATTTTCACGGGTACAGGAATGCAGGTTTTGGTGTCCTCGGGTGTCTTCCCGTGTAAAAGTTGGGGTGTCTAGGCGACGTTTCGACGAGGTCTCACTCGTCATCTTCAGGCTGGTGCTTTCGGCTTCTTGTTACTGGAACAGAGCAGGATCTCAGTGTTTGAGTTCCTATAAATACTGTTGAGGGGGTGTGGTGTATAGCCTCCAATGTTCTGGGCAGAGAGGAAGTTCCCAGGCTAGTGTGCCTTTTCTTCTTTTGTTCCTTAATTACTTGAGGGATATCTTGAGTGATTTCTTGAGTGATATCCTGAGTACCACTTAGGTGGGTCATTAGGTGTGGATTAGTTGCTAAAGTCTTTGTGTCTTGACCTCTTGAACTTTGTGAAGAGTTTTTCTGAGAAGATGGCTGTACTGCACTTAGTTGTGCTCTGGCTTGGCTTCGTGTATAGGGGCGAGCTGTGGTTTTGTGGCCTGTGTCAGCCAGATCTGTGTAGGGATTGCAGGGGGGTGCAGCATCCGGAGGTGCCACCATGGTTTGGCTACTGGATGGTGTCTGTAATTTATCTGTGGAGAGGGTCTGGGTTTGGGTCTGGTGTGGTTGATTGGTGATGGCGTTCTGTGTGCCTCTGGATCTGGTGTCAGTTTTTGTGGGGAGGGCTAATTTCCAGATGTCTGGCAAGCGGGATGTGTCGTCACGCTTGTTCATGTTGTGAGGGTGTTTCTCTATCTCGATGGCTTCCATGATTATTCTCTTTTGGTGATGTTCCATGTTAAAGAGCAATTTGGAATCTGCAAAATTAATTTCGTGTCCTGTTTCTTTCATGTGTTGGAAAAGAGAGGAAGTTTTTTCTTCTTTTTTGACGGCATTCTTGTGTTCTGCGATACGTGCATTTATTCGTCTGTTTGTTTGTCCAATGTACGTGGCTGGGCAGACTTTGCAGGGTATTTCATAGACCCCTTGGTTTTCCAACTGGATTTTATCCTTGGAGAGCTGAAACGGAGACCTCACATAAGACAGACACACACACCAACAAACTCCACAAACTAGAGAAACGCCAGAAGCCCAGCCACCCTCCACAACAACCCATGAAACAAACAGTACATAACATATCAGACAGGATCCTCACCACAACTGAAACCAAAGTACTCTCCAAAGGTTTCAACTTTGCAGTCGCCCCGAGACGCATCCCCACAGAAAACATCATATGCGGAGTCGAAGCTAGCCTAACCAAAATCAAGCCAGATGAAGCCAATAAAATCAGACTTGAAGTCACCAACATCCTCTGCTCCAGCAAACCACCCAGAAGCAATTTACACAAAGAAGAACAGAAAGCACTCACCAACCTGAGGAAAGACAACAACATAATCATTCTCCCAGCAGACAAAGGTAATGCCACTGTTGTGATGAACACATCGGACTACCAAGCAAAACTATCAAATCTACTCCAAGATCCTACCTACCAACCTATAAAAACAGATCCCACCACCTATCTGGAAAAAACCACCAAATCCAAAATAAAAGCCTCTCCTATCAGTGAAGAAATCCAGCTAAGAATCATCCCCAGAGAAAAATCATCCAGATGCCCCAAACTCTACGGCCTCCCCAAGATACACAAAGAAGGAACACCACTCAGACCAATAGTCAGCTCCATAGGCTCACCTCTACAAAATCTCGCTAAATTTCTCGCCAAGCAACTTCAGCCCTATGCAGAATCCATCTCTTCACACGTTCCAAACTCCTTCCAGTTCATAGAAACAATAAAGAAGCAAAACCTACATCCTAATGACCTACTTGTGAGCTTCGATGTTGTATCTCTCTTCACACAAGTGCCCATTAATGAAGCCTTGACAGCCATTCAAAACAAATACAATCCCCCCGAATACATCTTGGACCTGACCAACCACTGCCTAACCAACACGTACTTCATCCACAATGGACAAAGATACAAACAGATAGAAGGAGCACCTATGGGATCACCCCTCTCACCGGTCATCGCAAACCTGTACATGGAACACTTTGAAACCAATGCTTTAGACAAGTCAGAACACAAACCCAAACTTTGGCTCAGATATGTTGACGACACCTTTGTAATTTGGCCACACGGGAAGGAAAAACTGGATAGCTTCCTCACACATCTCAACAGCCTACACCCCAAAATACAATTCACTATGGAAATAGAAGCCAACAACCAACTTCCCTTCCTTGACGTCCTAATCTACAAAAAACCTGATGGCTCCCTAGGACACACTATCTACCGGAAAAAAACACACACCAACCGCTACTTACATGCACAATCACACCACCACCATGCACAAATAAACTCCGTAGCCAAGACTCTCATCTCCAGAACCAAACGCCTGGCTGACAAAGACCACTTGACAACTGAGTTACAGAATCTCTCAAATGTGTTAATTGCCAATGGATACCAGCAAAACAGGGTTACGAAGCTAATCCAAAAAGAAACACCCCCCAAAAACCAAGACACAGAAGAAAACAATGGCATGGCCCTCCTTCCTTATATCAAGGGCACTACAGATAAAATTAGCAAAATCCTCCATAAACACAATATCAAAACAGCCTTTTGCACCAACCAAAAAATAGCCAATATCCTCAGAAACCCCAAGGATAAAATCCAGTTGGAAAACCAAGGGGTCTATGAAATACCCTGCAAAGTCTGCCCAGCCACGTACATTGGACAAACAAACAGACGAATAAATGCACGTATCGCAGAACACAAGAATGCCGTCAAAAAAGAAGAAAAAACTTCCTCTCTTTTCCAACACATGAAAGAAACAGGACACGAAATTAATTTTGCAGATTCCAAATTGCTCTTTAACATGGAACATCACCAAAAGAGAATAATCATGGAAGCCATCGAGATAGAGAAACACCCTCACAACATGAACAAGCGTGACGACACATCCCGCTTGCCAGACATCTGGAAATTAGCCCTCCCCACAAAAACTGACACCAGATCCAGAGGCACACAGAACGCCATCACCAATCAACCACACCAGACCCAAACCCAGACCCTCTCCACAGATAAATTACAGACACCATCCAGTAGCCAAACCATGGTGGCACCTCCGGATGCTGCACCCCCCTGCAATCCCTACACAGATCTGGCTGACACAGGCCACAAAACCACAGCTCGCCCCTATACACGAA
Source organism: Podarcis melisellensis (assembly GCF_964234715.1). NCBI lineage: Eukaryota > Metazoa > Chordata > Lepidosauria > Squamata > Lacertidae > Podarcis > Podarcis melisellensis. The sequence continues at coordinate 15,770,657 of NC_138537.1, forward strand.
GCCAAGCCAGAGCACAACTAAGTGCAGTACAGCCATCTTCTCAGAAAAACTCTTCACAAAGTTCAAGAGGTCAAGACACAAAGACTTTAGCAACTAATCCACACCTAATGACCCACCTAAGTGGTACTCAGGATATCACTCAAGAAATCACTCAAGATATCCCTCAAGTAATTAAGGAACAAAAGAAGAAAAGGCACACTAGCCTGGGAACTTCCTCTCTGCCCAGAACATTGGAGGCTATACACCACACCCCCTCAACAGTATTTATAGGAACTCAAACACTGAGATCCTGCTCTGTTCCAGTAACAAGAAGCCGAAAGCACCAGCCTGAAGATGACGAGTGAGACCTCGTCGAAACGTCGCCTAGACACCCCAACTTTTACACGGGAAGACACCCGAGGACACCAAAACCTGCATATATATATATATATATATATATATATATATATATATATATATATATATTCAGTAATATATATATATGTACAGAAAATTTATAAATCATTTAAAGAGATCCCTGAGTGGTATACATAGAAAAAGTATTGATAACACACAGTTAAAGTCCACAACAATCCAAAACTCACTTTTTCCATATAGTCTTTTGTTTGTCCTCATCACCCTCATTTACATGCAGTTTGCCTATGGTCATCCTTGCTTTCTTTTGTCTGTCCCTTCTTTCCATTGCTGCTCCACAGTCTGTCTTAGAGTATAAGCTCATTGAGAGCAGGGACCTACCTATTTTGCCTTTGTAACTGGGTAAATACCATGTGCTCCAATGGTATGAATGAACAAAGAAAAATTCAGAAAAAGGTTGGCAAGTATAGAACTTTTCCTTCCCATGCTTCAGATGCCTCCCTAGGAGCACGGAAATCCAATAAGATAGTGGAAAGAAAGTATGATGTAGCATTGATTTTCTCTTGCTAATATTTCTTTTTAAAATGTAGCATCCATGCTCAGGTCAGTGCAGCACTCTCCCTATCTGCAATAAGCAAGGGGGAGATACAAAGATGCTCTCAGCAGTTCAGATGTACTGAACGAGCATACCTGAGATCTGAAAGTAACCCAGATAATCCTTCAACTGCTTGGGATCCCTGTCTTGTATTCAGATAATAACCCTGTGTCATTAATTATCACTGAGTAAAATTACTTGGTCCAGATTTCTGATGGCCTTGGGGGAGGGTTTGAAACTGCACGGCTCCCTAAAAATTGGATTAATCGTTAAGGGAGAGCAAGTTCTGAAAAAGGGGGGGGTACTTTTAAGGATATATTCTTTAAAAAACAACAGGGGAAGCTTCACCTTCGTAGCTGGGCAGCAGAATGTCCTATGGGAACAACACTATGTCAAAAGCACTCTTCCTGATTTGTTGTTGAAGGAAATGAAGTTGTATTTTGTTCTTGAAATCAACACCACCTCACAGTTTGCATAAACAAGTAAACCATGAACCAGCTGCATAGGTGTGTCTGACTGATACAAACATATATTAAGCATTTAACTAGGACTATGCACTCTGTGAAGTTGATGTGAAAACTACTAGTTGTGGGCCAAACTAGATATATTAGATACATTAGTCAAGTTCATTGATTTCAATTAACCTACCTGAGCATGACATAGTTGGATACAGCCCATTGACCTGTTAAAAGAGACAGAATGTCTGCAGGAAGCACTGTCAAAAAAGAAATTGGCAACCCTTTTTATGCACACATCAAACCTACCTACTCTAATGCAGTCCCACAGTGCTTCTCTGAAAATCAGGATATGGGCAAGTTAAGGGTACTTCTGCATTTACTGTATCCCCTCAAACAGCAATAGTTACTCCATTAGTAACTTCAGTAATAATATGCCTCATCTTGGTTGATGCAGAAGTCCTCCAGCTGATATGTTTATTGAGCATTCATTCTGATTTGCTTGCACAAAACTTGTGTGGAGACTATACAGTGTCCACCCTTTATTGAGCATTCATTCTGACTGGTTTGTGGGGAGCTTGTACAACAAGCAGCACTCATCCCAGTTTGTTTGCCTGGAGGTTATATGTCTTCCTGTCCATCTATTAGTATCTCATGCTTTTTAGTGCATTTCCCCTAATTGCAAAAAGTATGCTTTTCTCTAAATAAATAAATATGTGAATGTGTTGTGCCAGAGCACTTCAACCCACTTCGATTGTGGAAACCTAAATTTTGAGAATGTGACTGAATGCCTCTTGCAAAATATTGGCAGTCCAGATGCAACTCTGCAGACACATTGATGTGAACAGGGGGCAATGTATTCCTCACTGCAATGTCAGCATGAACAGATCAGAAGGAAGTGTTTAATAATGAAACTACTACTACTACTGTTTGAGAGGGCAGGTATGAACATACCCAAATTTCCTCTCCCTTGTGTTTTTCCCAATTTACGTATTTTCAAAGGCACCTGCCCCTAGCTGCTGCCAAATGTGCTGTTCTAGGAGCGATTTCCTATACTGAATTACTAATATACAAATAGCTTTCACGTCTGAAACTCAACCACAGCATGCAAAAATTCCACATTAGCCTGAGGAGCCTCTCCAAAGACGTCTAAAAGAATAAGATAAGTTTTTATTTAGAAAATAATAATGATGATGTTGGTGGTGGTGATGCAATCCCCACCAAAGCAGAGACACTGAATATTCAAGTTCACTGAACTTTGTGGCTATGATGTAATTTAAATGATAGAAATTAGAATACTGCAGAGATGCTAAATTTCTTTTAGCAAACAGAAACAAAGAAAATGCACTTCTTCCTCTCCCATTGTTAAAAGAAAACCGCTTTCAAAAATAAGGTTGGCAACACAGCAGCGCGCTGCCTGGCGGTGGGCAGAGCCATAGCAATAGCTTCCTGGCAACAGGATCATGGCTGCTTAGTGGGAGGGATGAGGTTGGGAGCTCCAGATTGGCTCCATTGGTGAAGCGTTCAGTTCAAACATTGCTGATGCCTCATTCCCCTCCCTCCCTTCCTCACCATTCTGGAAAATAAGATACATTTTAATATGAGCTATATAAAAAAGAAAGCAAAATCTAATTGCAACAAATAAAATTTGGATTAAAGTTAACTTTCCGGGCAGGCACATAATAAACATTTTTATGATGTGAAGCATCTGCTGAGGTAAGTACATCAAATAAGCATCTGATTTTTTTCCCCAAAAACAAATTTGAGAACACTATAAAGGAGATATGAATATTGACAAATATTTACAAAACTCAAATCATCCAAACTGCTTAAAAGATGGACACCATCTGTGTTTCTGTAATTTAGCATACATCACAAAATCATACCATACTGAAATAAATTTATATTTTTGATTTTGGCCTCCAATGACTCTAAATTTGAATGTCAAATTTCCAAGTGACACAACATCGCATAGTAATTCAGATTAGCTCCTGCCAAGTCCCTAAAGAATTCTGCAATTGTGAATCATGCTGCAATAAGAAAGTATATAGAAAACTCTTTTTATTGTTTTTATTAAATATTTTATTGGGTTACAGAAGTACATGTGGCTCTGCCTCACTGGAAACAAATCTCCTGGTCACCAAATTTCACCAAGACACTATTTTTGAGAAGCAAAATAAACACACACTTGTTTCTAGAGTTGCCAGCTTTTGAACTAGTCCCATTTGATTTGCATCAATTAGCAGGTCATAATCCCTGCTGTGGTGGGGATGCGGGTGGCGCTGTGGGTAAAACCTCAGCGCCTAGGACTTGCCGATCACATGGTCGGCGGTTCGAATCCCCGCGGCGGGGTGCGCTCCCGTCGTTCGGTCCCAGCGCCTGCCAACCTAGCAGTTCGAAAGCACCCCTGGGTGCAAGTAGATAAATAGGGACCGCTTACCAGCGGGAAGGTAAACGGCGTTCTGTGTGCTGCGCTGGCTCGCCAGATGCAGCTTGTCACGCTGGCCACGTGACCCGGAAGTGTCTCCGGACAGCGCTGGCTCCTGGCCTCTAGAGTGAGATGAGCGCACAACCCTAGAGTCTGGCAAGACTGGCCCGTTCGGGCAGGGGTACCTTTACCTTAATCCCTGCCGTGAAAAGCTTTCATCGGCTAATTCCTGCATACCAAGCTCTTTTAAAAGCTACAAGAATAGGGGAAGCTGTGTGCCCCTCCCCCAAACTGGCTACACTTTCTCTTCCTCATTTATGGCACATCAGCCCCAGGGCTTTTCTCAAAATATGCACTTTAGTGGTAGGGACCTTCACATTTGTCAAAGACCTAGAGAGCAGTTTTCTTGCTGCAACCTTACATCTGCGTAGAAACTAATCCAATAAGGTTTGCTATCAACTCGCAACACTCAGTTTTTAGACTGACTTGTCCTCTGCAAGTGTTGAGGAAAGTGGTTAACATGTGTGGCAGCGGGCATTGAAATGAGGTGCCGTAGTCCACCCCATTCCCACTGCCCTTTGTCAGGTGGAGGGCAATTGTGTGCCACAGGGAGTCAACTTTTATTCATGAGGTTGGCCCTGCATTGTGTGCAGGCCTGGGAAATCAGGGTTCTACATGGAGGGCTGATGATACATGTATAGAGTCGGAAGGGATCCTGGGGGTCATCTAGCCCAACCCCAATGCTATGCAGAAAAGCTTGCTCATTCCCACCTCTCCCTCTCATTTATTAGTTTAATGATTTTCCTAGATGGCTGAAGGGGTTTTCTTGCTTTCTCTCCCTCCCTTCCAGCTTTGTTTAACATCCACTTTGATGCAGAGTTCTGGAAAACCGGAAAGCCTGCTCACTAATTTGTGGCAATGTGGTTGGTGCTAATAAAGAGATTGTCAATTACAGCATTTCAAACAATTTGTTTTAAAATGTTATCATCTTTAAAAAACACAAAAAGTTACCACCTTATTTTTAAAAAAGCTTAGCTAGTTCTTCAAGTTTGGAACAGGTTGAAAGGTCAGGATTTTTTTTATAAAGGAGGCCATTCTCCCCGCCCCCCACTCTAGCTGCTCACCACCACACACACACAGTGCTTTTCTAATGTGCATTGCACATTCATGCTTCCCATGGAATAGAAAGGCCTTTGGGAGGGTTCTGAGCAAGTGTCGTCACATGCGCAGTGATCCCTGCAGCCAAGGAGATTGTTGCAGGAAAGGAGTGTGTATCAGTCTTCCAGCCCCAGCTTGCAACCAGTAACAAGACCTAATACACCCAAGAAGGAACCACCTAGTAGTGGAGATCAGCCAGAGTCGGGGGCATAAAAATGCAGAGAGAGACTGGTGTGTTGGGGAGGGAGATGTTGTGCACAGTGAAACAATGACTTAATGTATAATCTTGGGCTAAGCAGGCTCACTTTCTTGTGTGATCTGCTTTGCATGGGGTTTGCATTTTCTTCTATGAAGTTACTTACAGATTGCCTTTCAGACTACTGCCTCCATGCCTCAATGTCTCTCATCTGTAAAGTGAGCAAAAAATTTTTTTTACAACCTCCTCTCTTCTAAATGTTATATTTGTTCATCATATATTCATACAAGTAGGAAAAGCAACAAAATGTTGTGCTGTGGGGTGCTTCTGTTCATAATTCCAGCCACCACCTCTTGCAGAATACTCCATTCCATTTCCCCTCCACTCCTACCGTCTTCCCCCTTAACAGCCAGGATTTTGTGCCCACTAAACATGCTTAGTCCTCATTGTGCTGTTGTGGATTTTTTTTTTTCTGTTGAGGGTTTTATTCTTTCCTAAAGTGTTGTCTGGGGCTAATAGGAGTTATGATAATAAAAATAATAACTTTATTATTTATACCCCACCCATCCAGCTGGGTTTCCCCAGCCACTCTGGGCATTAAAAAATTGTAAAACGTTGTTGTTGTTTAGTCATTTAGTCATGTCCAACTCTTCATGACCCCATGGACCAGAGCACGCCAGGCACTCCTGTCTTTCACTGCCTCCTGCAGTTTGGTCAAACTCATGTTGGTAGCTTTGAAAACACTGTCTAAACCATCTCGTCCTCTGTCGTCCGTTTCTCCTTGTGCCCTCAATCTTTCCCAACACCAGGGTCTTTTCCAGGGAATCTTCTTTTCTTGTGAGGTGGCCAAAGTATTGGAGCCTCAGCTTCAGGATATGTCCTTCCAGTGAGCACTCAGGGCTGATTTCCTTCAGAATGGATTAGACATTAAAAATTTCCCAATACAGGGTTGACTTCAGATATTTATTTATTTCCTTGACATCTGATGGGAGCGCGTTCCACAAAGGGGTGCCATTACTGAGAAGGCCCTCTGCCTAGCTCCCTGTAACCTCCCTGGGAACTGCCAGAAGGCCCTCATAGCTGGACCTCAGTGTCTGGGCTGAACAAAGGGGAAGGAGACGCTCCTTCAGAACGCTCCAATAAGAACTAGAGGGCACCAGGTTGGTGAAGCCTGTCTTAGATTAGTATGTTTTCTATGGGCTGTGGCCCCATTGAGCTCCACCTTTAGCTCTCCTACTGCCTTCTGAACAGGCTCTATCCTAGGCCCTGACCAGGTACAAGAGTTTGGATTTTAGGGAGTTGACAGCCCAGTGGGGAACATGTAACAATAGTTTTCTGCCCATGAGTTCATTTAAATTAAGCACTGATGTTGCACAATTGAGTCCTTTACTCCAGTGTTTCCCAACCTTTTTTGGGCCAAGGCACACTTTTTTCATGAAAAAAATCTCGAGGCACACCACCATTAGAAAATGTTTAAAAAATTAACTCTGTGCCTATATTGACTATATATAAAGTAACTCTCTTTAATAGGAATCAAATAAACACAAAGAAAGTATTTTATAATTACATTATTATGAAATAGTAAGTAAACAGAAATATGAAAAATTATAAAATACTTTATTCAGTGCGCAACCTGGGCCTGTTTGGCTGAACACAAAGCTGATATTCTGGCTGGAATCAAAGAAAGACACACACGTAGCTCTTCGTCAACAGCTCTCAGTCTCTCTCTGTATTTAGTTTTTATAGCAATCATGCTTGAAAAGCTCAACTCACAGAGATATGTACTGGAAAATGGGAGCAATGGCAAAATAGCTTTGTTTGCCAGAAGGGGGAACTCCTTGGCAGTTTCCAACCAAAAACTGTCCAAAGGTAGATCAGCAAATCTCAGCTTGAAACCACGATTTTGGTTAGGTGCTTGTAAAACTAGCTTGTAAAAAAGGCTTAGGTGCTTGTAAAACTAAATTCCTCCAAACTTTTGACAGCACCGAATCTCAAACTTGGAAAAGGCAAGAACAGCAGAGCCAATCAGAGAGCAGTTGGCAAGGCTGTCATGAGAGAGAGAGAGAGAGAAACCCTCTTAAGTACTTGACTTCAGAGGAACTCTTGTACTGTCTTCCAGAGTAGAACTGCCGGATTCACTTCTTGGTGCACAAAACACGCACGCAGCAGGAATGCTATTTCTACTTCTACAACCTCCTTGCCACCTTTTGATTTAAAAGAGCAGCAACACTTGGCTGAGAGAAGACAACTTTCAGCTTTGATTTCTGCTTGCTCACTCACTTCCTCCTGCCCCCCCCCCCGCTCCAAATGCTGTCTGCCAAAAGTCACTCGCCACCCAAATCTCTCCATGCTCCTGAATGCACTCAGCCCTTCATTTCTAGGGAGGAAAAAAACTAAATAATAATAATTTATTATTTGTACCCCACCCATCTGGCTCGGTTTCCCCGGCCACTCTGGGCGGCTTGCAACAAAACACTAAAATACAATAACCTATTAAACATGAAAAGCTTCCCTAAACAGGGCTGCCTTCAGATGTCTTCTGAAAGTTTGGTAGTTATTTTTCTCTTTGACATCTGGTGGGAAGGCCGCCTGCGAGGTCTTGCCCTTGCACCCTGCGCAAGACCCACCTCGCCACCTATGAACAACCACGAAAAACCCCCGACTAAGTGCAAGGTGCATTTATTTTCCTTGGTGCCGCCAAGACATTCCCGGAGAGAAACTGGCGCCGTAACCACAGCAGCCCCTTTTTGCTCCCACCTCTTGGGAAAATCTAAATTTGACTCCTGCCGCCCCCAAACAACCGAGAAGCGGCATGGGCTCGAGTTCGCGTGAGAAGAAGAAACACTCTGCACGTGCCCAGAGGCACTCCGCTTTTCTTTCTGAGCCCGCCGCGATGCACTCTGTACATGCTCGCGGGCGCGCCTGCCTGTCTTTCCAGCCCCCGCAGGGCCCCCCCGGCTCACCTGAGGCCCCGCCGCGCTTCTGCTGCCTGCGGTGGTCGCTCTCGTAGAAGCCGAGCGTCTCGGCGGTGCGCTGCTGCTGCTGCTTCCCGGGGCCGGGCGACGGCGGGCTGGAGGCGGGCGGCGCGGAGCGAGCCGGGGACGGCTGAGGGGAGCGGCACTCGCCGCCCGTGAAGCTGCTCCGCCGCTGCTGCCCGGAGCCCGGCAGGAGCAGGGAGAGCTCCGGGGGGCCGCCGCCGCCGCCCCCCCACCGCCCGCCTTCCCCGCTCCCGGTGGAGGCGGCATCGGCGACGCCCGCCATCTTCACGTGAGCGGCAGCCACAAACTCCGCTCCGCGCGGCGGAGGCGGCGGCTGCTGCTGAGGGAAGCCTCCGCTGGCCCGCCGGAGCACGTCATTGCCGCGCGACAAGGAGCGCACCAGACGGGCCCACCTCTCCAGCGCGCGCGAGCGGCGAGCGGTCCTGGCGGCCATCTTGACGGAGGCAGGAGGGGCGTTGCCATAGCAACCGCCCCCGCGCGGCCTGCTGCTGCTTCTCCTCCTCCTGTCGCCCAGCCCGAAGCCTCACAGCGACGACGCGGAGGGCGGGCGGGAGCGAAGGGAAGCGGGCCCAGCCTCCTCTGGCAGAGTTTCAGCCCGAATAACACCACCACTGCCGCCGCCCCGCCTCTCGCCGCCCGACTCGCCCGCCTCCCTCCCACGGCACACTAGGCAACCTCTCGCGGCACACTAGTGTGCCGCGGCACACCGGTTGGGAAACACTGCTTTACTCAATAACAATGATGATGAATCACACCCAAGAAAAAATATATTTCTTGCCGAGCAGGAAAGGTTTCAGCAAGTGATCAGTAAGGCATTGAGAGGCCGAATCCAGATCTCTGTTTACACAGTTTTTATAGTAATATAAGTTATGCATGCAAGACACCCAGTGCTACAGTTTTACCCCAGCTTAACCACAAATACAGATGTTTCCACAACTCAGCTAGCTCAGCTTTTTCCTGTTTATAATCTTGTTATAAAAGTCATACCCTTGCACGTTCTTAAAACTTTCCTTGTGGTTTGCACTTTCTCTGTCCCTCTCTTAAGCTTGCGTTTCAGCATGATTACAGTGCTCTAACAATGAAGGTGGTAGAGCATAGTCATCATGGCTGGTAGCTGTTGATAGCCTTGCCCTGCAATAATTTGTCTTATCCTCCTTTAAAGCCATCCAAGCTGGTGGCCATCACTGTCTCCTGTGGGAGTGAGTTCCTTATTTTAACTATGCTATGTGATTAAGCACTCGCTTCTGTCTGCCCTGAATCTTCCCACATTCAGCATCACTGGATGTCCACAAGTCCTAGTGTTATGAGAGAGGGAGAAAAACTCTACTCTATCCATTTCCTCCATGCCGTGCACAATCTTAGAAACTTCTACCATGCTTTCTATCATGCTGCTGAACTACAACTGCCATCATCCCTGACCACTGGCTAAACTTGCTGGGGGTAACAGGAGCTGTAGTTCAACATCTGGAGGGTTAAAGGTTCCACACCTCTGTTATAGGGATTTGATGGGGCAGGGGCAAGAGGTGGCCCCAAGTGGATGTTACAGGAATGAATTCCATGTGGATGGGCTGTGGGAGAAGAGATGTGTAGAGGCACACTTTTGTTTGAAGCTCACTCCCTTATAGAAGGCAGGGGCCCTACTCACTTCCTATTCTGGTAAGGAAGAGATAATTCCGTTTACCTTCCATTCAACTAGTCTTTGAAGCTGTGTGTGTCAAATGAAAACAGCTTGTTCCTGGAACTGCTGTGTGCTGAAGATATAGGGCCCCTTATCTTTATGCCTTTATAGGTGTGCACACCACCTCGTAAAGTAGCTAAAACACCTTTTCATCAGCAACTGACCCAATAAACCTTTACTCTCATCTGCACTGCTCTTTGGAACGGAGATCCTAGCAACAGCGCCATATTACTGTAAGGCCGTACATAATAGGCATGCCCCCTATCTCCACCCCCACAGGTTTTCTCAGAAGTCTTGCACCATAAAAATCCAATGAGATTAGGCAAATATTTACATTCACATGTATTTATGTGCACATGCACATAAAGGCAAAAGGGGAGGAGAAAAGAAATAAGTGACCTCGCACATGTTTCCAAAAGTAGTGCACAATAAATTTTACTAGCCAACTCACACACACATACATTGGTACCCTTTTAAAAATTGGGGGGGGGGGGAGGTGGTGTGATTTAGTGACTGAAGTGTAGGTACCTAAATGAGGGAGACCATGGGTTCACATTCCTGCTAGAATATGAGCTCACTGCATGAGTCCTCCATTCACTTTCAGCTTAATCTGCCTCACATAGTTATTGTGAGGATAAAGTAAGGGGGAGTACGTATGTATGCCATCCTGAGCTCCTTGAAGGAACAGTGAATAAAAATGCAGGGGGGGGGAGACAGAATTTTTAAAAATCACCAATTATTTCCAATATATAGAAGCTCCCCTATCTGGTTGCCCAATGGTTATTACCCACTGTAGGCAATTAGGCAATTAGGAATTTACAAGCTTGAAACAAATGAAAGACAATATATTGTAACCCTTAATGCCTTTTCCCCTCTCAGAGGTGTTTTTTCACTAATCTAGAGCTCTAAAATAATTCATTATGAGCCAAAGGAGTAGCTTTAGCAGCCTTGGCTGACCAGGTCTGGTGATGGGGTCCTCAGCATGGTCTAAGGTATCTTTTTACATTTCCCAACACTTAATTTCTTAATTGTACCCACCTGAACAGCAACGTATGTGTGTGTGTATGTATGTATGTATGTATGTATGTATGTATGTATGTATGCATGCATGTAGAATCACAGCCTTCTAAATGATTCTATTTCATTCTACTTCCATGCCCACCTGCTGAAATGTGAGGCCAGTGGGGATGATAGGACATTGTCAGAGGCACTTGAACTGTAGACTCCCCCCAAGTGAGGAACCCTAGATTGCCTTGTAACAGTGGGCAATAGTCAAGGATGTTGGGAATTGTAGTCCAACAACATCAGGAGTGTACCGAGTTGGCTATTCCTGGCCTACAATTAGATTCCTATGCAATCCCACCCTGACCTAGTTGGTAATTATCCCCCGTCTGCTGAAACTTACAAGTTTGGGGAAAGCCTTGCCAATTTCACCCATGCCTCCTTAGGGTTTGGATTAAAAACACACACACACACACACACATACACACACAACTGAGCTATTACTATGTGTATTGCCACTGGTGTATATGCATAAGAACAACATGCAAATGAAATTAGTGGGCTTTCTCATGGACCTTGTCAGTTTTATTTCAAAAGGGAGGCAAGGCAATGGAAAAGGTGTTGAACAGATGCCCGTCACATTCATTCATTCATTCATTCATTCATTCATTCATTCAAAAAGGAGGAATAGGAGGGTAGAATAAAGAGGGAGAAAGAAATTGCTGAGCTAATATATAGAATTGGAATACAAAAAAGGGAGGTATGAGGAGGTCCGAGAAACAAGTAAATGAAAAATAATATGATGAGAAGACTGATTGTTTTTAACAATTCTTATTTTGTATTTTTTTCCTTTTTCCTTTTTCTATTTTGTAATTCAAAAACCTTAATAAAAAATTATATATATAAAAAAGGGAAGCTTAAAAAAAAAGGAAATGTTGGACTTGACTGCTCCCACAGAAAGAAGGAGCATTTTTATTTACCCAATTAAAAGGTACTAATATCCATTTCCTGCCAGGCAGTTCAACTGGTTCTTCAGGGGGATGGGGAAACCACAGTTCTTTGTTTAGTGTTCAGGGTCTCATAATGGATGTGGCATGTGTTCTTTGTTGATAAATTGAGTTGTTTCAAAAAAACAAAAAGGAGGAATAGGAGGAATTGGGTTATAACTGTGAATGGTGACCATAAAAACAGTTCTGTCACATAGGAAAGAGAACTTAAACTGTGAAAAAAGGCCATGCCGAAATGTGAACTTCTTTACTGGGAGGAGGGGAAAGTGGATGAAAGACTAAAAATGTGCTTTGTATAGAACACCACCTATTCAAAAATGTTGTGCATTTTGCAAATTGCAAGTTGCAATTGAATTGTAAATCTACATTCTTGCGTAGCCAGTTTTTAAAAAACCCTAATAAAAATGCATTTCTATCTTTCAGGCATGCTTTCAGTTGCACATCCACCAAGGGAAAGAAGCTGAAAAGCTTCTTTAGTATACATGTATTTGGCTGCACACACCCTTCCATATTCTCATTACCTTCATGGCAACGCACAATAAAAAGCTATGTTGGACTTGCGTAGCTGAGAAAAAGTAATTTCCCCACCCTCCACTAAGAACATCATCTACACTAAGCAACAATCATTTTCCAGCTTGACACACCCTGTTACAGAGGTAACCCAAGCCACAATTTCCAAGGCTTGTTTATTCTTTGGATTTCTTTTGTCACCGTATGCTATATGCCTAAGAAAAATGTAGCAGGACATATGACAAAAGCAAATGATATTCTGGCCCTGATAGGAAGAGAGATTTTTCTGTGCTTGATCTTTGTACTTGTTTTAAAGCACAGGTGAGGGAGAAGAACAGATGGCACAAGAAAAGCCACAATTTTGCAAAGTTGTCTCAGAGTACAGTTGGCAGAGCTTTGGTCTAAATCATGGGGCAAGGTCATAGCTGAGTGGTAGAGCATCTGCTCTGCACATAGAAGGTGGTCTTGGGTTCAACCTCCAACATCTCTCAGGTACGGCTGGCAATTTATCATTCCAATCAATGATAAAGCAAACTCAGTTTTTCTTCAACCTTATCTCTCAATCTGCCTTCTCTTACTTGATTAGATAAGTAATATTGACAATATATGCTGCTCCCCACATCTTAGAAAGCCATAAATCTCTAGAGGTTAGTATGGAAAGTCTGCAGTTTTGACAAATTAGCATTCTACAGTTACAGATAGGTAGCCGTGTTGGTCTGCCATAGTCAAAACAATTTTTTTTCTTCCAGTAGCACCTTAAAGACCAACTAAGGGAGAAAGAAGGTACATTATGCATATGTGGTGGGACTGTAGGAAAGTAAGGGGGTTCTGGGAGATGATATACAATGAGCTAAAGAAAATGCTAAAGTATAGCTTTGCTAAGAAACCAGAGACCTTCCTGTTGGGAATAACAAGAATGGATATAAGTAGGAGAGACTGTAAACTGTTCCAGTATGCAATCACCGCAGCAAGGACACTGTTGGCCCAAAAATGGAAACAAGAAGAGGTTCCGACCCTGGAGGAATGGAGGACAAAACTAACAGATTATGCAGAACTGGACAAATTAACTGGGAAAATTAGATACCAAAAAGACCAAAGATTTTTTGAGGACTGGGGGAAATTTACGGAGTATTTGAAAAATATATGTGAGGATTGTACAACGCTAGTGTGTTTTAAAGAAGCTTTGTGAAAATATAAGGAAATATTACCAAAAGGCAAACAAGAATAGAAATAAAAAATTTAATGGAAATATTGAAATAAAGGAATGTGAAGATAGGATTTGAACTACGAATGATTATCAGAGAAGTTGAGGGAGGTCCAAATAAGATAAATTATGTGATATGTAAATGGATATGTTTGGTGTTCTTAATGGAAAATTTCAATAAAAATGTAATTAAAAAAAAAAAAAGACCAACTAAGTTAGTTCTTGGTATGAGCTTTCGTGTGCATGCACACTTCTTCAGATACACAGTGTATCTGAAGAAGTGTGCATGCACACGAAAGCTCATACCAAGAACTAACTTAGTTGGTCTTTAAGGTGCTACTGGAAGAAAAAAAAATTGTTTTAGCATTCTACAGTTGCCATATTTTGAGGACCAAAAAAGAGGACACATTTGCCGACTTCTACTTTTAACTATGGATCGCTATGACGACTCTACCCATGAAAAAGAGGACATGTCCTGGAAAGAGAGGACATATGGCAACCCTAGTTAGCAAATGGAGCTTATCAATGGTGTTGGCATGATCTCAAAGAGCAACCATATACACACATACCATTTGTGATAACTCTTCTTTATGTTTATAAATTAAACCAGTGTGTTTCTTTATTATTAGATTATCAGATTTCTGGAGTCATATTTCTGCCCAGCTTGATAAACCTTACCATAGTTTTACACTCTTGATTTAACCATGCACACCAAACTACAAAGGAAGCCTGTCATGCTGAAATCAGAGTTTAGAGAGTTGACATAAACACCGCCCTATTTCATTTTGCCCCATATCTCCTGCCAAAACCTACTTCAGTTCATTAACATTTCCTGTTACCACATCCCAGAATGGTCCAAAATAACCCAGAAAGAAATTAAGGAAATGTCGCATAGCACCCACAAGAGCGCGCTTTATATACAATTGTATTTCTATGTACCTTGCCAAGATGTTGCTGCGTCACAGCCATTGTTCTGTAAGTTTCTAAAATTGAAGGGTTGGCTAGCAGAAGGTTAATGGAGCTGAAGGGTGTCTTAATAGTCCTGGCAAATTTGCCAAGTATCTCCTTTGTGGGAAATTACAGGTAAACTGTTGACAGTGGCTTGCAAATAGTGCGGGGTAGGGAACCGAGGTCTGCCAGATGTTGTTGGATTACAGATTTCATCAGCCCCAGCCTGTGTGGCCAGTGTTTAGGGATCATAGAATTGTAGAGATGGAAGGGACCCCAGGGGTCATCTAGACCAACCCCCTGTAAGGCAGGGTCACAGGTTGCCCATCCCTGAGACTCTTTTAGAAGGAGAGGGCTATTTTGGCACAGGGACATGCTCCCCACCTTTAGCTAAGGAATATGTCATCTAAGGCTGTGGTCACACATCCATTTACTGTGCATTCATTGTGTTTTAAGTGCTGAATTTTCAATCTGAGTTCACAGGAAATTTATCCAAAGTGCATATGCATCCTTTACTTTATTACAAAATACTACAGTTTGAGGAAGTTGGGCTGATTTGAACAGCTGGCGGTGGGGAAGAGCTGAAACACACTGGGGGGTTCACTGTGCTCTAAGTGGGGTAATGTGAACACACCCTAGGAGCTTGTGAAGGAAGCAGGCTGGAAGTTAAGAGAGACTGAGAAAGACACAGACACACAGAGCTGAATTCAGTGTCTGTGAGCATCTTACAGTGCTTTCTCTAGAGCTCCAGTGTAGAAGCAGTTGGCCATGGTTGTCTGCTGAAATGTTTAAGCCAGGGGTCAGCAATCTTTTTCAGCCAAGGGCCGGTCCACCATCCCTCAGACCATGTGGTGGGCCGGACTATATTTTTTTTGGGGGGGGGGGAGGAAACATGAACAAATTCCTATGCCCCACAAATAACCCAGAGATGCATTTTAAAGAAAAGCACACATTCTACTCATGTAAAAACACGCTGATACCCAGACAGTCCGCAGGCCGGATTGAGAAGGCGATTGGGCCGTATCCGGCCCCCGGGCCTTAGATTGCCTACCCCTGATTTAAGCTGTGCCATCACCTATGATGAATCTGCAGATTTGTAAATGGATGTGAATATTATGAAGTGCCAATAAGGCTCCTTCCAAGCGATCTCCTTCAAAATGTAAATAAAACTCGGTCATACTCTAGCCCTGGAACATCTCACTTCTTGGAGAGGTGGAGTGAGTATAATAAATATACATATATAAGTCTTGCCTTGATGTTATTAGACATTATTAGTGTGATTTAAGTTTTAGATCTGAATCTTTCAAGGGCAGCAGTATTGCTAACCTCACAATTTGGTAAGCATTTCCTTAAAAAAAAAAAAAATATCAAGAGAGCTCAACAATATTGCAATTAGATAGCACAACCAGTTTTCTGTTAATTTTCTTCCCCAACATATTACTGCACATGCATCATACATTTAAAGCACATTCCTCCAAAGAATCTTGGAAGCTTAAATTTGTTAAGGGTGCTGGGAATTATACCTATGTTGAGATAAAGTGCAGTTCCCAGATAACTCTTTCTGGGTGTGTGTGCTTTAAATGTACAGTGTGCACTTCTGAGAACATGAGAAGTGGAGACATTAAAAAGTCAGAGGCGGCTGAGATGTAATAAGTCTGGCAAGCTTACAAAAACAGCCCACAGGAAACAGAACCCACAACAGGTACTGTATCAGATTTACAGTAGCAAAATAAAAGATCTCAACCCACATAATACCTGACAGATTCAGGGGATTCCATTTCATGACATTTTGAATGTCCAAATGACTTTTGGCATGATCAGGTAATGACAAGTGTTCTGGACTATTCCCAATATTGCTTCTGCTACTCACTGTCACAGCAGGGTGGGACTGAAGCGACCATCCTCAGGTGGGAGCAAGTCAGGTCATTCCAGGGTTTTCCAGCCAGATGGTCTCAAAGCCTAATACAGAAGAACTTTGAATGTGGACTTGAGCAAGCAGCAGATGGGAAGGTGACCAAGGTAGCATCTGAGAACAAGCTCCTGCTTGTCTGTGTAATGAGTGCCAGTTTACAAGTGAAAAAAGAAGGGCAGAGTCCAGGTAGGGGAGAAGGAGGTTGGACAAAAGCATGCAGAGCAGGAGGTGGAGCTCATTTCCTGAAAAGCAGCTCTCTGGAAGAAGGAGTGCAGAAGTGGAATACAGCAGTTGAGAGAACAGCTATGCTATCTAGGCAAGGTGGCAATATTTTAAGATTCTGCATTAGTACCACACTGTGGGAAATGAGAGTTGCCTCCTCCTCAGTAGGATCTGCTGCCAAACACTCCCAGAGAATCCATTTTGATGGAAGTTCCAGATTGCTGTCTTGGGAGTTCAGAAGTTTCTCGATAATTTCTAATGAGGCTTCTTCTCTTTGCCTTACTTTTGGTGCTCCCCTGAGACTGGTTGTTTTCATGCTCCACTAGAATTCCCAGTGGAATTCCTCACCCCCGCCTTTGTTGAAATGTGCTAAGCAGAAATTCAGCCAGTGAAGCTTTTCGTAGTATGTAGATGCAAAACTGGGTAAAGTTCCAGGCTGATGCATCCCATGAGATGCATGGTTCTAAGTACATGTCCACTTGCATTAGGAATACCATGGGAGGGAAGCAGCTGGAGGGAAGCAATTCACAGCAGGAAAATTAGTGACGGGGAAGGCTTATAATGCAACACTTCCCACCTGCTGTTTCTCTGCTAAAAATGGGATCATCCCCAAGCAGTTTTTCTTCAGAAAATAGTTGTTTCCAGATGAAGGTTTAATATTGCAAATGGGTTGTTCAGCCAGCACAAACTGGTTTTAGGACAGCAGGTTCTTTCAACTTACCAAATTACTCCCTGGAAAGGACAGATCCAGATTAAATCGGGGAAAATGGGCTGGCCCATTTTTGCTGTTTGATGCCAACAGCATTATGTGAACACTTATCCAGGTCAGCAGGGTTCAAAGAGCAGTGTAACCTCAACAAGCCCAGGTCAAGCACAGGGAATCAGTTTAACAGCAACAGAGTCCCCGAAAGAATCCTGGAAACTGTAATTTGTTAAGGATACTGACCTTGTAGAGTTACAATTACCAGTATCCTTAGCAACTACAGTTTACAAGATTATTCATGCAAGTTAGCATGGTATAAGAATGCTTTAAAGGTGTGGTGTGGATGATACAAACTGATGTGGAGACTAGGTCAGACAACAGTACAAGGTCAATAGTGCAGGGTCAAATTAATTACAGTGGTACCTCGGTTTACAAACTTAATCTGTTCTGGAAGTCCGTTCTTAAACCGAAACTGTTCTTAAACCGAGGCACACTTTCCCTAATGGGGCCTCCTACCACTGGTACTCTTCCACCATTCAGATTCCGTTCTTAGACCAAGGTAAAGTTCGCAAACCAGGGCACTACTTCCGGTTTTGTGGCGTTCGTAAACCGAATCATTCATGAACAGGACTGTTCTTGAACCAAGGTACCACTGTAATTACTTTTACAGTCCACTGATACTCAAGGTACAGTCAAACCTTGGTTGTCAAACACAATCTGTTCTGGAAGCCCGCCCGGCTTCCAAAATGTTTGACAACCGAGGCATGGCTTCTGATTGGTTGCAAGAGCTTCATGCACTCAAATGGAAGCCATGTCGGATGTTTGGCTTCCAAAAAAACAGAGAACTGGAGCATTTACTTCTGGGTTTTCAGCATTCAAGAGCTGAAATGTTTGAAAATGGAGCCATCCAACAACTGAGGTTTGACTGTACAACACAGCCAGGAGGGGGAATTGGGAGCAAGGTGCCAAAGTACCAGGAACCAGTTCTGTTGGCAGCAACAAGGCGGCTGAAGAGGGAGACCTCTGTGGTACCTAACCCCAGTTACTGGTAGTGAAGGTGTTCCAGGGATTCCTTACTCATGAGCCATGCAAAAACACTGAGTCTATCAATGCATGCTATGATATTGCTCTTCAGGCCCAGGCCTTTTGGCACCAGCGTTCTCCAGAATTGAAGGATGGATCCAACACTTCCTCTGACAGCTTCATGGGTTCTTCAGTAGGCCCCTCAAGGGGATTCTCAGCACTCAAACCTGTGGGGTGTCCAGTTTGGCCTCCGATGTGTCAGTGTTTGGTACCAGGTCAGGGCTAGGCATGACAGCAGCTAAACTGACCCAGGTGAAACAAATTCATTTCTGCTGTATGGAATGTTGTGTAGGAACCACAGCAATCAATCAAGCCAGAGCTTGTGCAAAAATGCCATTGCTGAATCACCAAGCCTGTTGGTGTGAAAGTTACAGCCTGCTTGAATATTCTTGCAAAGGTCTTCCCGTTTGGTACTCTCAGAGACAGAAAGATGAAATTGCACAAGGCACAGCTTGGACTTGCCTGATATACTTTGCTGCTACAAGCAACTACATTATCTAAGGTGTGGCTCAAACACAAGCTTCCTTACTGAGAGTCCTCCTCCATATTGGAGCAGTGTTGTAATTAAGGGATTTTAGGCTCTGGAGACTTAATGGTTTTACAGCCCCAACCCCACCCGCTTTTAATGGTATTGAGTATTGCGTAAGTCACTTCAAAATTTGGTAAACAAGTTCTCAAAGGAGAAATAGTTCAAACTTTACCTAACTTGAGAAACAGGAAGCCTTCTTGTCTGCATCTACAACTACAGCCCCTCTGCATGCCAAGCATGGTGCAACCTAAACCAATTCATATTTTCTCAGAAGGCACGCGAAAGAAAGATGGCTTTGAAGCAGAAAAGACTTAAATATTAGTCCCATAGTGCAGATGTGAAAGAGAGAAATACTCATGCCTAAGGCCACCAAGTAAGTCCTTGTGAACAATTGTTAAGAATGCACCACCTGGCTCCGTTTATACAAAAACAAACACCCTTGTACACTTAAGTGGATGACTCCCAAATAATTAAATACTTGTTGTGGGGTGGTGGGGGCGCCAGGTCAAGGACAGACCAGAGGAGGCCACCAGCAGCTACTGGAGGTCCTTGGGACTTAGTTCAGGAGATCTCAACACTACTGTGGACACATCATAGGAGCTGGTGGAAGAGGGACCATTGTAAGAGCAGGCAGACAGCACAGAACACCAGGAATACAGGGAAGAAGAGATCAAACAGCCTTCCAGCACAGAGGGAACTAGAACCCTGAAGGAACAGGACTATTTGCTATCCCGACTCTCTGAGAGCCAGGAGGAGGATTAGGAGGGCAGAACAACTGCCATGGCTGGTACAAAGGAGTGCAGGATTGAGAGCACACGACTCACCACCTGAAACCAATTAAGAGTCAACACCTGGAACCAATGGAGTCAAAACTCAGGTGGTGAGTCTCCGCCCCCATCAACTAAGGTGTGCTGGTCCAGGGGGGAGGTTATCGTGGGGCGAGGTCCAGGACCTGAGTCGAGGGTCAGCAGACAGTCCTCCTCAAGCGAAGCGGGGTCCACAGTGAGAAGCCGGGCAAGGACAGGAACTCTGGGGGAACAGGACTGGATGCTGGCTGAAACAGCTCTTCAACGACGTTGCTCCCACAACCTGGGACCGGGCTGACTGGCCTTTATCTTCTCTGAGGCCAGGGGCGGTCCCGGCCCCCAGGAGACCTGCCTCTCCAGGCCTTAAGGCGAGCACTTCTCCTGGGAGAAACCAGTTCCCTCCGCCTCTCTGCCCTGAGCCTCTGCAGTTCAGGAGAGGCTGAAGGGTTACTGGACCCAGGGGGAGACTCACCTGTAGGCACTGAGTCCTCACCCACCTCCGGAGCCAGAGTGGATTCACCTGGTGCCTGCTCCTGAGGATCCGGCACAGGTGCAGGCACTTCAGAATGAAGGCCCTGCCCCAGTTCAGCTGGCCCTGGAGGCCGGGACTCCTGTGCAGGCTGGGATTCCTCAGGTTCAGCCTCTGAATCGGATTCCCAGGCCATCACATAAGGGCTATATAAGAAGAGAGTAACTTACCAGGGTGGATGCTTGCTTGACATGAAGGTTGTACAGGAAAGGGAGAGTAGGCAGAGGCAACAGTGAAAGAGGGAAGCGAGGCAAGTATTGCCTGAACAGCAGAGGTGTATGTGGGTCGTGCCAGGAAGTTGCTGTGATCCTGGACAGGAGGAGGATGCGAAAGCAAGGGAAACCATTGTTGCCAACATGTAGGGACCACCCGTGTAGCTAGCTGGTGTATAGGAGCCACCAGCTGTGCTGCTGGGACTGAGAACACCCCTGAGATCAGCATGGCACATAGGCTGCTGACCCTCAGCACAGAGTGCCTGTGGGACACTGCTTCAGGGCACATAGCTATAAACATCACTGTTATTGTACCTGTGCAAATGCAGAGTGTCACAACTGCAGCAAAGAAAATGAGTGTATTTTACGGGATGTGTAAAGCTGCAATCTTCAAACATCTAAGCTTATTAGATAAAGGAAAGCTGTTAGCCGCAGCCCTCTGCATACCGACACATATACAAAAACAATTAACTATACTGTAGACATAAAATATGAGCAACAAATCTTCCTGGTTCTAATTTCATTTACAGAGCAAAGCTGAAATCTGATTACTTCTGAAGCTTTTCCCTTTGTTCAAATCCATCACCTTTACAGGGTTGTTGTAAGGATAATCGCAAGATAATGTATCTGAAACACTTTGAAGGTTGAAAAACAAGATATAAGTGCTAAGTAATGCCAAAATGGTATTTGTTCTTACTGGACTTCAAACCCATGTTATCAAACCAATAGATGGAATAATAGTTTGAACAAATAAATGGATTTTAGAGAAAATGGAGCAGGAGATTGCATTGTCTCTTTGCCCTTGCACAGAAGACAAAGAAATCAAAAAAATTTAAAGGAGGAAAGGTACTCTATCTCAAAAGAAGTGTGTGTTAAAAATCGACATTGAAAGTTTATTTATTATGAGTTGCCCGCATCTAAGGCAAAGAGCATTATGTTTAAGAGGGATAAAGTGAGAACCTGGATCTCATCTCATCTCCTCCTACACTTATTTTTATCTTTTAGGTGGAGGCAACAAACAGAATTGTAACCAGGTCTACTCAGAAAGAAGTCTCATTGAATTCAATGAGGTTTACTCCCAGGTCACTGGGGTTAAGACTGCAGCCTAAATGAGGGTAATGGATGCCCATTTCAGCAAAAAATTATGGCATCTGCTAAGACGAGACATGTGGCTTCTTTTTTTAAGTCATAAGACAAGGCCTGGGAGCCTTTGGCCCTCCAGACGTTGCTGAACTACACTCCCATCATCCCTGGTCAATGGCCATGCTTGCTAGGGCTGATGGGAGTTGTAGTCCAGCAACATTGTGAGGGCCAAAGGCTCCGCACCCGTCAAAATGGAAGGTCAGGCCATTTTTTCTCCTCATTAGTTGGCAAACCTATCCCGATTAGGCTGTCTGCTTTAAGATGAAAATGTAGCTGAATGCTAGTGAAATTAATGCTCTTTAGGTGACCCTGAAGACACAAACAATGGGAAACTGCCCTGGGTTACGACTTTATATATTTTTGTACTCTCTCTCAAATGAGGTTTTGCTTACACTTACTACTTTTGCATGAACCCACAGGGGGAGGTAGTGATTAAGCTAGAAAGGAAAGTTTATATAAAATACCTGTTTAACCAGTATAAGGTAAGATTCTGCCCCTAAGTAGCTCCTCAAAAATGTTTTAGGACCTTTCCTCACCATCTGATCTGGGGGGTTGGGGGTTGTCACCTTTGTTGCTCACTTGATGTGTGCAGCCCTCAGCTGCTCCCTCATGGATGCCTTTCTGTTGTGTGAGGATTTGGTGCTTTCATACAGCTGTATTAGTTGTCCCTTCCTCAGGAGGAATATACTTCCTGAAGCCAGCGATGGCTAGCAGAGACTTGCAGTCAAATATTTTCCCGTCGGTATGTAACTTTGCTTTCTTCAGAACTTGCAAAGTTTGTTTTAAAAAGTACTTTGATATGTCCCAATCAGAATTTACTCGAGTTGTTCACCCCTTTACAAAACAAACCAATTCAGCTCACATTCAGTTCACAGTTCGAGTCCAGCAATTTTTCTTTCTTTCTTTCCAGCATTCAGAATGTTACCAAGCTGCTGTGCTTAAGTATACTTAAGACTAATAAAATATCAAAACTCTCACACAGTAGAATGTGAATGGTTTAATACGTTTCCCCCAACAATAATGATCTTTGAACTTAAAGGTCCAAAGAATCTAAACTCTAAAACGTGTTGTTTTTTTTAAAAAAAACATGTTAGAGAATTTATGTGAATATGAACTAGATATTGTACAAAGTTCTACCCAAAGCAAACTTATGTTTGGTTCACCTGGCAATTATGGGAACTACATGTTCAGTAGTAGTTCAGATTTTTGAACTAATTCAGTGAACTTTGTTAAACCAAATTGGTTCATTCCAAGCACTGATTTTCCTCACCTCTGCAGTCTGAGGCACCTTTTGAGATTTTGAATGCTCTGTTTCCTTGTAGTTGCACCTGGACTTTCTGTAAGGGGAGGAGTTATTTATATATTTTGTTGAATTTCCACTCTGTTCCTTGTTAGTTCTCATCCATTGTAATCACTCAGTTAAACACCCTGGTGGATTCTTTTGCACAGTTCCAAATTCCATAACCTTTCCAAGGCAGGTCTGTAAGGCATTATTTTCTTTACTCAAGATTAATCCACATCCGGAATGAGTATCAAGGTGCAAAATAGTTCTCATTCCAACATGAAAAGAATCTAGTCATAGCTAGCCAGAGACAACACTTTAAAAAGAAGTTTGCACAGTACTTGCTTTCTGACTTTACAGGATTCACATTTCCATGTTTTCTTTAAAATTGTCAGGACCTGTTTGGGCTCTCACTTTGATGAATGGGGCCAGATCCAGCAGGCCAGTGTCACTGGTGGTAGAGCAACAGGCCTCATTGTGGTGCAGCCAGATCCCATTGAATCAGCAGCTTCTGAGCTAATCACCACACAGCTGGGATCTCCAGAGACTCTAGGAACCATCTCCCACCACACAAGAAACCCTCATCTTCCTGTTGAACTGGTAGGGTGGCCATGTGTTCTACTTTCACATATACTGGGCAGGCCCTGATCTTGCCATAGGATTGCCTCAACGGTTTATAGTACTTCCTGGTGCCAGCTATGGCTTCTATGAAAACAGAAGGGGGCATTAAGCACTGGAACACCCACTCGCTTGATTACTCTGCTCCAAATCGCCTCTTCCTGAATCCGATTTACTGTAGTAGAAGCAGACATTGGGATTGTGTTACATACATTTGCTTACTGTAGTGTGAAGTTTCCTCCTCTCTGTAATAACCATTTAGCATCGCCTGGAGAAAGCTTAATAGTGGGGTAGGAGAGCTGGGGGGAAATTCACATCTGGCAACCAATGCGTCCCTTTGGTTTCTGATCATATATGGGTAAAGGTAAAGGTACCCCTGCCCGTACGGGCTGGTCATGTCTGACTCTAGGGTTGTGCGCCCATCTCACTTAAGAGGCCGGGGGCCAGCGCTGTCCGAGGACACTTCCGGGTCACGTGGCCAGCGGGGCAAAGCTGCTCTGGCGAGCCGGCACCAGCGCAGCACACGGATACGCCGTTTACCTTCCCGCTATAAAGCGGTACCTATTTATCTACTTGCACTTTAAGGGTGCTTTCGAACTGCTAGGTGGGCAGGAGCTGGGACCGAACGACGGGAGCTCACCCCGCCGCGGGGATTTGAACCGCCGACCATGCGATCGGCAAGTCCTAGGCGCTGAGGTTTTACCCACAGCGCCATCCGCATCCCCCATATATGGGTAGACGTGTCTAAAAAATTTCATGGCCCTCTAGCAGCTATGGTGGCCCATTTACCATAAGTAATGTACTTTGCATTAACTCTGGAAGTGTAAGCCTCTGATATTTATTTTGCTCTAGGCAGCTTAGTTAGGTCAGATTCTTGTATACACTTCCAGAGTTAATGGTAGATACATTACTTTTGGTAAATGAGGCACCATAGCTGCTAAGAGGGCCGTGAAAATTTGTGTACCAGGCTTTTTAGGCTCGTCTACCCATATATGATCTGAAACCAAAGGGTTGCCAGATGTAAAAAAAAAATCCAGCTCTCCTACCCCACTATGAGGAGTGTGTGTGTGTACATAACATAACATAACATAACATAACATAACATAACATAACATCATAACACACATAAAACTGAATATAGTTGGCAAGACTGAAACTTCCAGGAGGACTGGGTCACCACCCTGTTAGAGGCAGCTCCACAGCTTATCTTAGTTTTTATTAGTACTTCAAAAGTTTTGTTTTCAAATGCCTGAGTTTGCTGGTTTGCAGTAAGCAGCAGCTACATTTTATCCAGTGCCCCCCCTTTCTCCTTTGAGGATTCAGTTAACAGGTGTACTTTGATCTGTTTTAGCTGAAACGAGCCCACACCTATAGTAGGATACGCCCTCTGCTTTTAAGCAGTTATATATTTTAGCTGCCTGTGCCTTATGCTTTATTTTATTTTAAAAGCTGTGGAGCTATTTGGTTTCTTCTCCCCCCACCCTTTCTTCTACTCTCTGGCCAATGAACTTAAAAAGCCCCAGAAAAAAGAGCTGTCACCACTCCCTGGAATGTTTACAATCTAAGCTTCACAAAGTATTTACTCCTTTGACTTATAACTATTGAGAACCTACTTGCTGAGACTTGTGGAGGAGGTGGTAAACAGGTGGTCAGAGCTCCAGACTGATGTGTGGATCTGTGGTCTGGTCGAAAAGGAAGAACACACATGTTAAAATCGTTGTGAAAATGCTTTTTAAACAATCGTTTTGAAAAATGCTTTGAATTTGCTATAGCTCACAGTCTCCATCTAGTGTCACAATTGTATATTGCACTTTGCAACACATTCAAAACATTTTACTGTATTTGCAGCTGTATAGCTGAGTCCCCAGTGGGATTAGGACCCAAAATAGGACAATTGGAACCACTCCCTACTCCCTGGTAGCTGGTAACCAGTTAAAGATATCGAACTGAGTTCCATGGATTGTGGTTGCTGCTTTAAAGACTGAGTTGACATCCTGAGCAGGGAAAGACCATGCCTAACTGATTCCTGGGACAGGAAGATGTTAACAGAAATTCAATCTTTGGGGTGAAAGGAAACTTCAAGAAGTTTGGAAGAAGAAAGCACACCTGTCTATTCTAGCTTTGAGCCCCCAATGTTTTCTACGAGACTTTCAAACCACTAAGCAGTCTTCTGAAGACAAACACTAGGACTTAAACCCGAACTGGCCAGCTCCATACAGGCAAAACCACTCCTTTCATATGCTCAGGTCCTATAGCCCTGTCTTTTGCATTTATTACTAATTGTTTCTCCTCTGATGGATAGACCTAAGCTGAAGTAACAGACTTAATGCATTTCTTCCTGAACAATTTGTTAGTTTTAAATTTAATTTTTCTAGATACAGCATTTGATTATATGTACCTATATATATATTTATATGTGAATGTATCTGTGAATATATTCTTATTATTATATTATTTTTAGACCCAGTAGGTCAATACCAGATGATAGTAAACCTACAATTCCTATCTTTAATAGATTTGACATTATAGAAATGGAAAGGCCAGAGCCCCAGCAATTATGTCAGGAATACTAATAACACTAATGATATCAATCATACAAGTTGAAGTGGAGAGGAAGGTTTTAAAAATTCCATCTCTTCTCAAAGTGATAGGGTACTGCACAATGTAATTTGGTGGCTGCAACAGTCCAAAATGTTTTTAAAGAGCTCAGAAACATCTCAAATAATGTAAACAGCCTGCTATCTGTGATAGCTCTGCATTCTCTTCCCAAGCCAATTACTGAGAAGTGGGACGGTATTGAAACATCATATGATATTGCAGTTGGTTAATCTTTCCAACTCTGCATAGTCAATAATTCTTCAATGGATCCAGTCCTACTTCTCCAGGCTAACAAGGTACATCTAACCATTTATACTCAAAGGAATACATTCGGGGAAATTGATTGCAAAAATGTGTTAATAGTCAAAACCGCATACAAAAGTGTGTTAAGAGAAATCTGCACTGAAATGCTGATGAATTTTCATGATGATTATTATTTAATTGCAAATAAAAAAATTAAAAATGTAAGGAGCAGAAAGCCCTGCACGTGCAAATTAACAGTTTGTCCATCCCTAGAGCGAAGTTCTACTCTTTAGGATGCCATCCACTTCATTCTTCTGCCAGTCCATTACTCAGTAAGCATTCCATAGCCACTGAGCATGCTTAGCCCTCATTTGGCTGTTTGTTTTCCCGCCTAAAGATGTTTGTGTTGTATTATTTCTGGAAACATAGAGATTCCCTCAGACCTGTCTGTTCTTATCTCCCTCTTGTTGATGAGTAGTGCCACTCTGGTTACATAAAGAACAGTGCCTTTAGAACATTAGAAACGGAGAATTCCATTCCCGTCCCCGCACTTATTTTTCAAGCATATTCAGACACATTTCATTCTGTTTGGGGCTCCAGATTGTAATCCAAAGAATCCAGTCTCATAGAATCAGCTCAAAGGATGGCTTCTGAAGAATTTGCACCCAGTGGAGTATGTCAGCAAAACACATTTTCTCCAGAAATCTATCCATTATTTTGTCTCCCTACCATTCCCACTTACAGGGAATCACATGAAAACAGCAACAGGGATATCTGGTGAACAGAGCTAACCCTTTCATCTTCATTTGGAGGGAGAAAGCAGGTTAAATACATTATTTCATCCCGTTTGGGATGGAAGGCATAGGATTTAAGTTTTATTCTAAATAAATGACCAATTAGCATCTTCCCTAAAGAATGTGATGTGCAAATATGGACTTTGAGTGCCTGTGTATGATGAACCTGTTGGAAATGGAGAGAAATGTTGCTATGCTACAAATAAAATCATTCAATTGCTAATTTTTATTTTTTTAAAGACGCATGAAATTATAGCACCAACCACTGCCAGGCAACTCTGTTCAGAATGCTCATCTCCACAGCTGGCCAGTGCAAGGGTTCATGTGTATTGACAGAGGAACCTAATGGCTTGTGTGCGTGCAAAGCATGAATCAGTAGCCTTGGTAAGCGAAAAAAGCTTTCAGTCACAGAGAAAGTGCACTGCTGCTCATAAATCTATTGAAGCCTTGAGTTAACTGCTACAGTAGGTTACATTTGTATTTATTTACTTATTTATATATATTAAATGACATCAGGCAGGCCTGTAGAATGTGAATTAGTGTTTTAATATGTTCTCAGTTTATTTCTTCTTTCATATTTTGAACGTTTTAAACAGTAGTTTTATGTTTGTTTTTTCCTGATTTTATTTTGTTGCTTTTGTAAGCTGCTTTGAGCTTCTTCTTCTATTTATTAAATTTGCATACAGCCCTTCATTCATAGATCTCAGCATAAAAATACAAGATTAAAAACACAAAATACATAATAAAAACAAGACAATAATCCCTCCCCGCACCCTCCCACAAACACATTTAAAAGGGCATAGGACAGGGGTCGGCAAGGTTTACCTCGCCTGGGGCAGTTCACTCCAGCAGAGATCCCTCCGTGGGCCGCAATTTCCGGCGTCTGCGCAGACGCGATTTCCGGTGCTGCGGAAGTGAGTACCCGTGCCACACTGTGTCGGTTTAGCGCAGCGGGCGGGGACTCACCGAGTGGGCAGCTTGGTTCAGGGGCAGCTCATGGGTCAGTTAAACGACTCCCATGGGCCGCAGGTTGCCGACCCCTGGCATAGGATAACAATCAAGCGGTGTATAAATTTTATGAAATAAATAAAATAATAAAGCTGTTATACTGCCTAAAAGTGGCATACAATAGAGGCAATTAAAATGTTGATGAAGATCCCTCAAGAAAACAAAATACAACAAATGTCAAAAGACCAGCAGAAAACAGGAGCAAAACCCTCAACGAAGGATGAGATTAGCTCCCTTAGGGAGGGACTTCCACAGCTTGGGGGCTAAAACCAATAACTTCATGTGCTGCATTCCTGACAACTGCACTTCTGACAGTGTTGGGATGTGAAGCAGGACAGTTCTGTAGGTATCTGCAGTGAGGCAGGGTGATGTAGAAGCAGGCAGCCATTTAATAAATACCCTAGTCCCAAACCATTTAGGGCACAGTGGCTAGCCTGTGGTCGGCCAAAGGTGAATCAACCAGCACAGATTATCTGAGCTGTAGTTCAGTAACATATCACCACTAAGCTACAGTCCAGGTTAGCCACCCCTGGTTTAGGGCTTAAAAACTGACAAGCAGCGCTTCGATTTGGACTATGAAACAAACCAGGAACCAACAGATATCAAATAATAGCAGGATAACACACTCTGATAAACAGGCAGCTGTTAACACTCTGGCCGTATCATTCTGCACCAGTTGCACTTTGACTTCAAAGGCAGTACTTTGATTTTTAAAAAATATTTTGCAGATAATGTTGGTGTTAAGTTGCAATGATAATCATACTTATTAAGGCATCCTTTTTCAGCCTTAGGCCCCCAGATGTTAAGTGAACCTGCAAGGATGGCTTTGCAACAGTGTGAAGCTGGGGTGTGATATGACAGAGGGAGACTGGAATGGAGTATCTTGAAATAAGGCATTGACTAGCCTGCAGACATACCAAATGGAAGCACCTCATCTGGCAACAGTATGTTTCTGTACCACCTTTCTGTTTTATGAATTATTTGTAAATATTATGTGCAACAAAATGAGTCCTATACTAACAGCATTGCAAATCTATCCTGAAGGGTTGCTAAACCTTTGGGTGTAGTTGTGTTGGAATGAAAAACTGTTAAAATACAAGGTAAAAGTTACAAAAAAAAAATATTATTTGACTTGCTTTATGACACTATTCGAGCCAGCACCCTCTGCTGTCATCTGACACATTATACCTGTCTCATACAAAGGTGTCCTAGTAATTAGAATGCAGGAAATTGTTTTTCCCAAGAGTGAAGTCTCTCAACAAAATCACGGCTTGTTGGCTGTATTCTCATGCATTTCATCTTCTCCTCTACAGTATGGTATTGAAAGTTGTGGAAGCTTTGCAGCTGCTTTGCAAACCCTTTTTAAAATGCTAATAAACACATCTCCTTTTGAGGCTGGTGCATTTAGCCTGTGCTTCAACTTTACTGCCCACCCCACTTGTTGCTGGTGGGAATTACCAGCTTTGGAGGGAATTACCGGAGGGTGCCTTCAGGGGTGGCCCAAGACATTTTGCTGCTAGAGGCAAAGGCACTGGAGCTGCCCTCCACCCAGTCACCACCTGACAGCCACTAAAGGTAAAGCGACCCCTGACCATTAGGTCCAGTTGTGACCGACTCTGGGGTTGCAGCACTCATCTCGCTTTATTGGCCGAGGGAGCCAGTGTACAGCTTCCGGGTCATGTTAAGCCGCTTCTGGCGAACCAGAGCAGCACACGGAAACGCCGTTTACCTTCCCACCGGAGCGGTATCTATTTATCTATTTGCACTTTGACGTGCTTTCAAACTGCTAGGTTGGGAGGAGCTGGGATAGAACAACGGGAGCTCACCCCATTGCGGGGATTTGAACCACCAACCTTCTGATCGGCAAGTCCTCTACTACCAAGCATTTGCTGCTGCCTGGTGCTCCGCTCCTCCACTGCTACAGCCGCAAACCCACCCACCCAGGGCTATGCACCCTTGAAGCCAGCACACCAGAGCTTCCCCAAGCAACCTTCATTCATTGAGGAAGCAATGTAGTGGAGGAGCAGCACCTGGCAGTGGAAAAGCAGGGGTGCGCAGCAGCGATCAGCAGTTGGTGGCATGTAGCAGCAGCAATGCCACCCCTGGGAGCCTGCTTTCTTAAGGCCACAGCCTTACCGTGCCTCATGGATGATCTGGGCCTGAGTGCCTTCACACTTTGTCTCAGGTGTAAAGTTATAAGGCACCAGTGGGCCTGCAGCCTTTTTGGCAAATTGGGCTGGGGAGCTGTTTTGGGTGGGACATTTTTGGGAGTGTAATTGGCCATTTAGAGGTTTAAGGCTTTTTGCTCCCCCCCTTTGGTACTTTTGGGGTTTGGCAGTTTTCGTAGCAGTTACCTTGCTAGGGGTTCTAGGACTTACTGTTAGGCGGAATTTTTTTTGTCACCAGGCACTTTTAGTTGTTGCTGGGCAGATATTTAGCATCTTCTGCCCTCTAGGTACTTTTAACAGTTTGTTTCAGGCCTGTGAGTTTTCAGGCTTTCAACATCTGCTTTGTCATTTCCTCTGCAATTTTGAGTATGGTCCTGCCATTCTTTTTATATTGTCTTACCATTAATTGTTCTTTGCAGTTGTACTTGACCTTTTGCTTTGGCTCCTCAGACGAGAGGGCCAGCTTGAGTACAAGGAGCCTCATTTCCCTGTTGACTTTATCGTGGCTCTATTAATCCCCAGAGGGTCAAAACTATGTGACAGAATTTCTGACCAGACAATTTTAATATCAGTCCAAATGAACCTGAGTCTGGGTGGACAAACATACTATTGGGCACCAACATCTTTTAAAAGTAGTATTGAATACTAGCACTTACCTGTAAGTAGTCAAACTAGGCTCGTACACAGCCGATTCCACACAGTTCTTCCCACCCTTGTGGTACAACCACTCTCTGCCTAAGCCTGGTTGAACTGCTACAATATTCAGAGTAAAACCAGCCCCCTTAGAAGTGCTACACATTAATCATGCGCCTTGCAGCTACCTGGATTCTGCAGGAATGCACAAGGTTGCTGCATGCTTTGCAAAGAATTGTAAGCACACCTATTTTCTTTTTAGTAATCATCCTGGTGTTTCTCTGAGTTTTCAACAAGATGATGACTTCAAATACGCCTTCTCCCCTCAACTAGATGAAATAATTTTTACTGTTAGCAGTTAAACTGCAAGTAATTAGCTTTGTCATTTGTACTACTCCTTGTAGTTTTGTAATTACAATTCAACTACATGAAAAATTAGTTTCACTGCTGCCCATCACTGGATAATCAGTGCAAACTCATTTTTGCTTAGTTTTGATGACTTCACATATACAGCACTATGATGACTGATACAGCACTTAAAAAATAAAATAAGGGGCTTTCATAGTTGCTGTTCTTCCAATGCTATTTAAAATGTAGATACAACTTAAGAATCTAGTTTTACTTCCTTTTTCAGATATCCTAAACCAGGGGTGGGGAACCTATTCCACTCCTGACATTACTGGACTGCAACTCACATTAGTTCTAACCATTAACCATGTTGGCTAGGACCAATGGGAGTTGGTTCAGCAATGTCTGAGGACCACAGGTCCTCTGCCTCTGCCCTTTTTGACCAGAGATTGGCTGGCAACACCAGTTGGATGAACCCCAAACTGCACTACCACTGCTAACCTGCACTCCAAATCCAGCTGCAATAATGTACGTTCACTGAACTCTGCATGACATTGTTGTGGAATGTTGCAGCACCATGCAGATAGAACATTAACTGGCTGGAAAAAAAACCAGCCAGATGGGTGGGGTATAAACAATAATAATAATTAATCAGAGACCTGCAGAAATCTGGACTGTGTTCACCTAAATGCAGCAGCATCGGTACTTAGTGAGGTGGTAAAGAACAGTCCTCAAAGAAGGCCTAGTGAAACTACCATCTAAGCACATAGCAGCCACATTTCCCCCCATCAGGGTTGCAATGGACTGAATTGTCTGTTAACAAAATATATTACACTAAGCATTGGTCAGGAGCTGGTATCCAACTGTCACAACTGAGTAGTTTTGATCGATACTCAAAACACAAATAACCAACAAACTCAGTCCAAGTTAATACTGTCATAAGTTAGCATGAATAGATGGGGAAAGTGCAGCTGCTATGGGCTCAAAAGGTCAAGTATGTCCCATCAGATTACATCCAGGTAAACTGGCTGAAGTAGTTGTGATTTACTCCACTGATGTGAAAAATCTGCCATCAACCTCCAAGAGCTCAGCCCAATTGTCTTATTGCACTAAGATGAAGAGCAATCTTTCCAAGGCAGCATTCACTACTCAGAATTGAATACTTGACAAGCTGCAAGTGATCCAGATGCCATTTCAGTTACTGTACTCTACTGTAGTTCCACATCAAGCCTTGGTCACTGCACTGCCCATGAATGGCTCAGTGTAAAAAAAGGGTGTGCTGGCAGAGAGAAAGAGAGAAATTGTTTTAGCAAATCCATATTTAAACTGTGTTGTAAGACTCTAACACCTTTTGAATGAACACCATGAATTACTGAGAATTACTGCGCAGCTGAATAAGAGGATTCTGAGCAAGTGCAGTGAGAAATAAAACACACACATTTAAAGCAATAGATGGTGGCGACAGGGCTCTTGAAAAGAGAAATAATTGAATGCTGCTAACTCAAAACTGCTATCAAGATGAACAGAAAAATGGAAACAACATACCATTTTACTTTCCCAGCTGTTAAATGAGAGGAATAGGTAATAAGCAAGTCAGACCACATTTGTGAATGGTTTTTATCAATGCACACATAAAATGCATATATTTGCACAATCAGAAAAAATTAACATCTTCAGTCAAAACACTGGTGATGGAAAAAGCAGTTCAAGGAAAAAAGGAGAGATCTGTTAAGTCAGCTATCGAAAATGCAAGCAAGTAACTAGCATTATCTCTTCACAGTCACTTTGCTAAGAAAGAACTGAATCTGTATTCATAATTTCAGTTTTAGGCTGAAATTCAATGATTCAGAGGAATGATGTAAAGTCTTAACTTTAAAAATGTTTATAGAACTAAACACACAATGGTCTTCCAAGTCAGTCAAATGAGGGATGCATAAGAGAGAAAGTGAACAATCGGAACTCCTTCAAGATTTCAAGAAATTATTTGGTCTTGGTAATCTTTTTTTATGAGCTTCTTTTAATGTTCAAGCCAAGCCTATCCTCTCTCATGGCAGTGTCTACTCATCAAATACAGTACTCCACTTTCTGAAGACAGAAAGAAATAAAAGACTAACATTAAGGCATACACAGAGCTACGCTGTCTGCTTTTGTTGAATTAGAATCAGTTTACTTGGACTTCAATACGTGGAATGTTGGCACAAAACTAAAGCAGTAGTGAACACAGCTGCCAATCTCACTGATTCTGTTAGGTCCTTGTGACTTGCATTTCCCTCACACACACACATTCTGAAATGGCTTTTAATTATACAAATTGAAAACTGGATAAATCCTCCAAATAATAAGTAACAGGTAAAATAAGGGGGTTGCTTTATTTGTATGTTATGTACAGAATACACTTCTTGTATTATGATGGGGCAAGTCAAGACAAGAGCTATAACCTCCAAATTATGCTCTCTCCCCCCCGCCACCTGTTGAAGATGACTTCTTTGCTCTGAACCAGATGGACAGAACAGTCTGGATTTCCTAAGTTGGTCACACACGGTTAAAAAGTTTAAAACCCTACAGCCAAGTCAGCATTAACTTATATGCCTTAAGAAAAAAAATATTCTTAAACAAAAAGTTCTAAGAAAAGTCTTACAGTTTTATGAAGATTAATAACAATATAAATAGAATGAACCGAAAAGTTCACTTGTTGTAAGTCTCAATCAAATTAAGCTATTAGGAATAAATGCAACAAGTGCCATTTTAAATTACTATTCTGGAAAAGTGTAGTTACTTACAACATGCAATTTCCCAAAATATTATTAAAAGAACTACATTCCTCCGTATATTTGATGACTTAAGCAAACCAAAATATCTGAGTGACAAGTTGTGAAACAGATGGCTTTTGTAAGTGTATATTAGATTACTTACAACAACTATCAAGTTAAGTGGTTTTCTTCTGTTTGTAAAACAAATTAAGAACTATGTTATAAAGCTGTTTGGCTAAGCTGCATCTGTATATTTCAGCAAATAAGGAAGAAATGAATGCTGTCAATATGGTGTAGCAGCCAACATAGAAAATCCAACTGTCTGCACAAAATTTAGTCCCAAACTACAGCTGAATTAAGATTGTTCATGTAAAGGCCTAGTATCTTGTTCCTCCTCTTCCTCTTCCTCCTCTTCACAATCCTCTTCATCCGTTTGCTGGTCAAGTTCCTCTTTTGTGATCATTTCAAAATCATTTCCATTGCCACTACTGTGCTGGGACCGGTCATCCTCCCGCCTATCACTGTCTGTGTCCGAATTCCGCTCTCCGCCAGAAGCTTCTGATCCCAAGCCTCCCAGTGGATCAGCTTTGCCGTCCTCATCTTCTTTTTTCTCACTATCAGATTTCTCCTCACTGTCGAATTTTGGTTGCTTTTTGGATTCGGACTTCTCATCTTTCTTTGAATCAGCTTTTGGTCCTTTGTACTCATGTGTATACAGGGGCCTGAAGGAGTCAATGAAGCCAACGTCAGCAGTCAGGTTTGGCAAGAACCAGAAGTGGTGTCTTCCGCCAGTTATCAGCCAGATGATAAGGAAGAGGATGCAGCGGGCTACAAGAAGAAAATGTCCAAATGTCTTAAACAGAATATTTACAGAACACAGAGCTACATTTATGTTTGCAAATGACAAAATGCCTGAACTGGCAAAGCAGAAAATTCTGAGTGAGAGAAATTAGGTAAGCCACTGCAACCTTGGGACCCACACTTAAGAGGCAGCTCAGGAATTTAAAGGGCTCCGGGTTCTCCCACCTCCAATTCTTTTCCAGAAATTGCTTTCCATTATCTATTAATTACATTAAGATCAAGGGTTAAAATGCAAACTCAACTGTTGAGTTCTAATTAAGGCCCTAACATTCTTAAACTTCTTTAGGAATCTGTATGGTTGAAAATCTGTATGGTGTACCTTCTCTACCGGCGGTTAATGACCAACTTTGGTTGTTGGCTAATAGTTTAAGCTACAAGGTAAAGGTTGAAAACATTAAAATATAATAATATTGAGTAAGCATTCCCTTTCAATTCCACCGACAAGCAATACCTAAATGGTTAAGATGCTCATTGGTTTTTATTTACTTACATTTCTAGACCACACTAAACCTCACAGGGCAGATAACAAAACATGCATTACACATATACCATATAACAAAACATTTAAAATCAAATTGCATCATTACCAAACAATTTTAAGCCCTATTTTTGCTTGGCTGCGGATACTGCAATCTAGCTCCAATGATGTGGCTTAAGCACATTCAAAAGGAGTCTGATTGGCAAGTCTCTAGAAGAATGAAATTACACTGTTTTGAGTAAGCCCACAACCACTCTCTACATGCCCTTGAGGAATAGACATATACAGCAGATCCAAGGGGGAATTCTGAACAATCACAGTCAACACAACTGGAAATATAATAGTAATAGTAATATATGAAGGTAAGCAGGGACCAAGACATTTATAAAGTTTTAGAATCTGAGAGACCTCTATCTGAGAGACTGTAGGTATCTGGAGCAGATGCAGGAATATTTGGAATAAAACCTGATTCTAGAGAACCATTTCAGTTAATTGTATTTACTGTCCTGTCTGTGCTAAGTAATTTATATAATTTGTACACTACAATCTCAAGAATGTTAAAGGGATCTCATTCTGTCTCTTAACCTTTCCCCCTGCCTCATTATACATATATATGTTTCCTTCTAGCTTCCTTTTACTACCAAAAATAGTTTCAGCAGTGAATGCTTTCAAGTAAGTAAATGAACTGCTTGTAGCCAGTGGCAGATAGTTTAGCATAAAGCTGTACAACTAGGTGCCACCCCATATAAAACATGGTTCCATGAAGTGATCATATGTGCAATAAAGCACAGAATGCCGTTTTTATGCTGTAAATCAAGCCTCACAGAAAAGCATCACAGAGTACCCCTCCTGTAGGTTTAGCACTTCTAATTGTCAGTAAGGAGACAAAAAGTCTCTCATTGAAGCAGTAAAGCTAGAGGGAAATGGTAAGCACAGTCCTAAAATAAGTCATTGCTGCAAGAGCAGTCAGAGGAAATGTAAGCAAGACTACTGTACAGGGACTGGTGCACTTAGCTTCTCCCATGAGACAGAAATGGCAACACAAACATCAGAACTGCTCCCACTGCGTGAAAGCAACCAGAATGAATGCACACTTGCAGTCAGCTTTATTACAAATGGCACAATGGTGACATATGGTGGCCACCTGGGAAACATTCACATGGTGCAAGGCAAGTCTATGAGATGCTTAAATCTGAACTGTGAGAGATGGAGAGGAAGAGAAGAGAAACACACACTTACCAACAGCCAGGAGGAGAATACTAGCCACAAAACACCCTGCACCTACGCTCAAATAATAAACGCCTACTCGCATCTCTGCAGGCCAGAGTGGGAAGAGAGTTGCAGCTATAACAGCAGTCACTGTTAAAAGAAAGACAGCACAAGCATAAGAAATACTGGGAGCTTTAGGACTGAAATAAATACAATAAATACAACAGCACCACTTTAATTTGGGGGAATGTTTTGAGCCCTCACAATTGCCTTGTAAAAGTAGATGCTGTGTCTGTAATGCACTGCAGTGTTTGTCCTGCCCAAAACCAATTAACATCTATTGGAACTTAACAAGCCCCATTTATTTTAATGGGAAGGGGGGGAAATTTGCCCCCGTAAAAGCCACAGATGTGCTAAGAGGCAGACCGTTAGTTGGGTGGGTTGCCAGTTTCACCCAACAGTGCTCACTTACTTACCAAGTATGAGTCCCATGGCAAATGTTTTAAAATGAACTGGGTCATAAATCCACACATATACCTGGAAGGAGAATGATTATGTAAAAATTAAACCAGGTTCAGAAAGCAAAGGTTTATGAGGAAGCTGATTGGAAATAATATATTCTGCTTGCAATAGTTCATCACTGTAGCATGTAAAGAAGTCTAAACATTTTCTCCGTGACCTGAGGCAGCTTATTAATGGGCTGAGCTAAAGTCTTGTTCTCTGTGCAACAATAAATCTATGTATTTTATCTAAGCATTGCAGGGGGTTGGAACAGATGAGCCTCAGGTCCCTTCCAACTCTACAATTCTACGATTCTATGTCTGGGGCTGTGTCACTTCAGACTGCAAATGGAAGTTTATATCCTTTAATGTTCCTCCATAGAAAAAGTTGCTGGCATGTAGAAAACTGTGCATCAGGAAGAAAACTGCAACCTTTCTCCATGACAGCTAGTGCTCTCCCTCCCTCCCTTCTCCTGCACTAGAGTATTGCAGTGTGAGGGAATGAAACTCAGACACAGGTCTAGTTCTTTAAGGAGAACTAGGTCTAAGTATTTATGGTTATTATGATAGATATGGGAACCTGATAAGCACTGCTCTGCAAAGTGGGCTGGGTGAAGATGCTTCTCCCTGCCCATCACTGTTTCAAAATGGACAGGGTGGGTAGTGTGTAGGGTAGAGAGGCGTCACGTGAAGAGCTACATCTCCCCTGCAAACTGCCTTTCCCTTTGTAGCAGAGAAACAGTGGTGTGGTTCCACCACCAAATGCTCAATTAGCCTTATAACAACATCTGACATCCCATAAACCCACAATGCACCCACAATTTGAAGGGCAGGCCTAGAGATGCAATCTATTGAATCCAGCCACAACAGGTAATTCTTGTCATGGCTATGAAGAAGTGCTGTTCCTTATTTCAAGCAAGACTAATGGTCTGTCTATGGCAGCAGCTTATCAGGACTTTATGGCAGCAGTAAACCTGTGCTTTTGAATAAGCGTACACTTTTTGGGAAGCAATAACCAACAGTACCAGGACATAAGAATTGCCCTGTTAAAACAGACCAAAATCTATCTAGCCTTGGTATGGAATTTATGCATGTTGTGATTATGTGATAAGTAAACTAAGTATGAAATCTTAACAGAAAATAGCCCTTAGATTATGACTCCTATTTTATTTAAAAGATTTATATCCTGTTCTTCACCTAATGGTCTCAGAGGAAATTACACTCAGGTAAACTACATCACAACAGTGTCTCCCAACCTAGTACTCTCTAGATGTTTTGGACTACAATTACCATCCGCCTCAGCCAGCAGGGCCAATGGTCAGGGATTTTATTTATTTATTTGTTGCATTATTGCACCTTTCCTCCAAGAAGTTCAAGGTGACATATTGCAGTCTGAAACACTTGGGACACCAGGTTAGAGAAGACTGCAGTAAAACAACAGAACAGAAAAAAATATATTTTAAAAATAAAAAATCAAAACCAAGAATTCCCCTATTTTTATTTATTTAACAGAATGTATAGGCCACTTGATTGTAAGAAAATCCCTAAGCAGTTTACAAAAATATATTTTTTAAAAAATTACTGATAAAAAGCTAAAACAGGTATTTTAAAACATTACCAAACACTCATAAAACCAGAGGCAGATGTCTCCAATTCTGACCAACTACATCAAGAAAAATCTAGTCAGACTAGTGGATTTCTCCACATTTTTTATTACTGGTAAACATTATAGACAGGAAAACATTTCAGCAACAGAGATTATTCAGATATTGTACCTCATTTCCATCCAGAAAAACCTGATCTTCATGAGGCTCAAGTTTGAATTTTCTCTTTGTCTCCTTCTTCTTAGGTGTGCCAGGAGTCTCATCCTAATGACATATATTGGAAACAATTGCCAGTGAGATTGTGCTCATGAGAACACCTCATGTAGCTGGCATACAAGAGAGTCTTCCCTTCTGCCTTTATTCCCACATACTGATTCAAAAGCAAGATTGAGGATAAAGACATTGTTCCACTTCAGACCATGGTCTTTGGACTGAGATAAACCTTTATAACTAGACATTTCCTTTTGGGGAACCTCATATATGACATCAGACAGAGAGGCAGGTAAAGGTGGGGTTTGGCCAAATGAGGATTTGCAGGCACCACCAATCCAAGGTGCCTGCAAAACCCTTTCTGCAGTAGCTCCTAAGCACCTGACAACCAGCAGGTTGTCAGACACTTTGCAAGCAGAGTTTGGAATGCCCCTTGTGCTACACTTCCCAAGCACTGGGCGTTGAGTACCTGGACAAAGGGGCTATGCAACCTCCCCTAAAAGAAAGAAAAATTGTCCCATAAAGAATTACAACACGTTGACACTTAATCTCCTAGAGATAAATTTGACAGGTGGGTCAGCCCTGCCAGGACTGGAGATACAAAGATCTTATCCACTGAACTGAACAGGTACTCCATACCCGCCTTAAATCCATTAAAATTCTCCCACTGATTTCAGTTACATGCAAATCAAGGAATAAAACATTGACAAAAAGCTAAACATTTTGTTAAAATTTACTATTTAGTATTACTGAGCACTCAGAAAGAAAGATACAGACACCAATTGTTCTGACTGATTCTCTCATCTTCCATAGAACACCAAGTTCTAGAACAGGCTATTTATACTTTAACCTCCTCTTTATTAGACCAATTCCCCCAAAAGATCTTAACTCAAACATAATATAGGTTATTTAATGTGCATCTTTTCAAATAAATTCTTAAAACTTTCTTGCCTGCACGTCTGCCTAGCTTCTTACTCTCCCCCTTCTCACAGTCCTTGCCCTGGCACATCCCTTTGTGATTCCCCAGTAATGTTCCATCACTATGGACTGAAAAGACTGCCTGGGTGCCATGAATTCTTACCTGTGCTATGGAATCTCTCAAGTATGTGTGTTACAAAAATAAGTGCACAATGCAGCCAAAATTAAGCCCTTTTTATTTTCACCAATTTCAAAAGGAAAGATTTAAGCACCTGTTAAAATATTTTATTAAAATCAAGGGATTTTTTATATGCTTAGCTATAGCTGAATGCTGTTAATTATAATTTACAGTCGGTAATTGCAGACAAAAAATGAAGAATGCTCAAAATAACGACAGTTAACTCACAACTTGCACTCATTTAACTTGTGCGCATTCAACTTTACACGCTTGGCAAATTTTAAAATATATAAATAAAAAGGGGCTGGAAGTGGGTGGGTTGCCTGGGGAAAATTTCTTTTAGGCAATACCACCTGCCATTCCACCCAATGCATTTTGACTACACACAAGTTTGGCTTTATATACTATCCCCAGAACATAACCCCCACATAAGTTGAGCCTTGCTTGTACAGTATTACAATCTGGTTTCCAGCCTAGTTATAGCCCTTAAACTATCTTGATCATTCTAGCTAATGACCTTCATCAGGAGAGACAGGAGGAGCACAACCCTGTTGATTCTTGATTCTCCAATGTCTTCGATACTGCAGACCATGGCATCCCTCTGAACTGCCTTGCCTGAATGGGGCTTGGAGACACGATGTTACAGTGGCTCTGGCTCTTTCCGGAAGTGTGAGTCTAGAACACGGGTGTCAAACACAAGGTCCGCGAGCCGAATCCGGCCCACCAGACCTCGTCATGTGGCCCGTGTAGGCGCCGGCCACCAGCCTTCACCTTTTATTTTCGCTTTTTTTTTTTTTGACACAAGAAAGCCGCCTCTTCAGCGCATGCACGGCAGCCTACAAGCCAGAGAACGTCTGCCCTCTAGCGGCGCCGGCCGTTCTACACAGGAAACCTCCACTTTACATGCATTCAGGAAACCTCCACTTGTTTTTATATTGAGCGCATGCCGTCCTGTGATGTGACAGATCCAACGGCTGCCTGAACAACCGGCCCTTTGAGGGTGACCAAACTGCTTATGCAGCCCCCCAATGAATTTGAGTTTGACACCCCTGGTTTAGAACATGGTGTTGGGAGACTAATCACTGAATGAGCTCTGCCAGAGTGTGGGGCTGGTGTGCCACTAAAATGCAGAGAACACACAGTTCTGCTTCTCGTTTCCATCTACTAATCTCAGGAAAGCAGTATAAACCTTATCAGGTATCCTGGGGCAGTTATGGAACAAATGAGGTCAAACAAATGGAAACTTAATCATGATAAAATGGATATACAGTTTGAGATCTGCACAGAGGTTTGCAAACAATTTTAGACAGGCTTACCCTGTCTCTAAAAAATCAGGTATGCAGTTTGAAAGTACTCATGGATCCAGTATTACCTATGGAAGTATAGATGGTAGACATGGAGGGGGTGGGAGGAGAGGGGGTTATTGGTTTATGGGTTGGTTTGTGGGGGTTTTTTGTTCTTGTTTTTATTATGCATTTTGTATTTTTATCTTGTATTTTTATGTTGAGAACCACCTTGAGATCAACGGATGAAGGGTGGTATACAAATTTAATATACAGTAATAATAAGAATGCTTTTTACCAGTTGCAATGCTGTCTAGAGAAAGCATCAGCTACACACACAACATTCAGACTACACTACTGTAATATTATTTACATAGGGAAGCTTCTGAAGAGAGTCCAGAAACTTCAGCTAGTGAAAAATTCAACCACCAGAAGGCGTGGGGTGGGGTAGGCAGTACGGCCACACCACACAAACTTTGCATCAGTTGCATTGGTCAGCCATTCGTTTCCTGGGTCAATTTAATGTGCTGCCATTAACGTTCAAAGCATCAAAAGGGTTGGGACCAGATTATTTGACA
The DNA here is from genome assembly GCF_964234715.1 of Podarcis melisellensis. Taxonomy (NCBI): domain Eukaryota; kingdom Metazoa; phylum Chordata; class Lepidosauria; order Squamata; family Lacertidae; genus Podarcis; species Podarcis melisellensis. The sequence goes on from NC_138537.1 coordinate 15,812,591, forward strand.
GACTACCCAAACTCACAGAAAGCTGCTCAGGCCCTAAAATCAACCTTAGAGGACCTGTTCTTGCCATTGAAGACAATCAGATTAGTCAGGAACAGGACCCTTTCAGGAATGATCCTACATCTGTGAAATATCCTGCCCTGAAAAGTCTGCTTTGGGCCCCTTTTGTATTAAATGGCTCCTAAAAGTGTCCTTATCCTGTCAAGTTTTCTATTGATTTTCCTGTGACACTCCTACCCCAGATATGATTTTATCTGTAGCTAGTTTATTAGGCTATTTGTCAGTTGGTTTTTTGAACATTTTTATTGTAAGGGGCTGTATAACAATTTGCCCTAAAAGGGGTGGGGGGAATAAGTAAGATGATGAAAATTAGGTGAATGGGTAATTACTGTATAGTAATTGTGGTTCTTATTGGGCCAAACGTTACTCAAGCAGAAGGTTGCTTGATTTCCTGTACCCTCCTGCTTACTGTGACCCAAAAATGATTCTCTGTAAAATCAGAGAACACTCAAAATAGGGTTCACCCTGCATTGCTGTGCTGGGAGGGGAAACATGGCCAAAAGACAGAGGGAGCTCACAGAAGTGGAACTGCTTTTGTCCAATGTCTGATGATTTCCCCATCTGTAACCTTCCACATAACATCCTAATTCTGAGGGTTCCCTGTCCACAGGAGTAGCTTTTCCAGGACACAGAAAACAGCAGTGAGGAGAAAGGGTATATAAGAAAGCTAGGCAGTGCAAAAGGTTTCTTACTCATGAAAATTTGGAGGCTGCTTGTTGTTCTAATACAAGACAAATGGAGTCCAGTTCTCTAAACCTATCTGTCATTTGGTATACCTCACTGGCTCAAATATAGGTTGTGAGATTCATAACTTGTTACTTGCCAGATTTTAGTTGAATGATATGAATCCTAAGATATATTCTCTGAAAGACATTCACAGAATGACCGTCTCCTCTCTTCTCCCTTCCCTACCTTGCACCCCCTAATAAGCTTATCTGGAGAATTGGTGAGCCCTTCTAAACAATGTAGTTTGTGATGTCTGGGGGGGGGGGTCTTCTGAGGGAAGGGGAGAATCTGTTGAATGGTCACTTTAAAATGTGAAGGTTCATTATTGTTTCACAAGTTGTGTATGTCTTTAAGGGCCAGGGCCAGGGCAAATAACGAAACCCAGTCTTACAGCTGTGAAACATAGCAGCTGCTGCTGAGTTGTGCTAATCAAGCTGTGTCAGCAATTGGGTATAGTATATAAGGAGCAGCACCTAGCTCTCCCTTTATCCTGGGGGATGGGTTGGTGGTTGGGTCTGGTTTGTTGTTGATGTATTTAGTGTATAAGGAGTTTTTGTTTTTGTTATTAAAACCTTGTTTAAGTTATTTTTGAGTCCCTTTTTAATGCATGGTCTCCCCAGCAAGCTCTCTGCAGCGCTAGTAAACTGCAGATAGCCAACAGAATTGCCCATAATCCATCTTAGATCCTAGAACAAGTTAACGAAGTTCATGGAAGGAAACCATTTCCAGCAGGATAGCCATGATAGTTGGTTGCAGCAAAAACAACAAAGCCTTAAGGCATTACATCTGCTCTGACCCATCACACAGACTCACGATTTAAGGATTTACACCAGGCATTTCTCAGATTACAATACAAATCCAATGGAGTGAAAGAGCAAATTAGCAAGGTCAGACCAATTTCCAGAAATAATCAACTACAGGACAGATGAGGAAGAGAAAGCAACAGACCACCATTTATAGCCACCTACAGCTCCCAGATATAGCCACTCAAGCATGAATAATCTACAGCCCATCCTGGACAATACTGCTTCCTTCTCACAGGTCTTGGGTAGTAGGCCTGTTCTTGCTTACACACAACACCCATAACAACTACGCGCCAACAAAGAGCTCATATAACAGAACACAAAAACAGGAACCAGGCCCTGCAACAAACCGAGATGCCAATTCTTTTCCCATACTGTCAGGACTGCCTCCAGGTCCCAGCTCACAGAGGACCAACGCCCAGTTGATTTAATGTACAAAAGTCTTTATTGAAGTTTAGTTTCCATTTCAAACCCCAGAGCGTGCAGCCCTACGTCTTGACTTCAGATCGGCGAAGTCCCCTCTGAATCACTACCCCTTCCGCACCAGTTTAAGATCCTGGCCCGGGTCCACCTCCTCCGCTGTTCTTTCCTCCTCTGGGTCCTTCTGCCCCCTGGGGTTTCCTCCCTTCTGGACTCTTCTGACGCTGACCCTCCTGAGTCTTGCCCTTCCTTCCGGCGGGCTTTAGGACCTGGCTCCCCATCCGGGCTACCTGCTGTGCCGCTCGCCTGTACATTTGAACTTGGCGTGCGCGCCCAGCCGGTAACCTTCCTCCTGACCGTTCCCCCGCTCTCCGATGTGGGCGTGGTCAACCCTGACTCATCTCCTCTCGCTGGTGGTGAGAACACTGTTCCCGATTCCTGGGACTCCTCCCCCCTACTGTGCTCTGGTGGGGAAGCTGGTCCTGATTTCCAGCTGCTGCTCAAGGAGTCCCCGCTGGCCCCTTCCTTCTGGGGCTTCCCCTTTGGCACCCCCCTCGCCCTGGCCATGGGCGCTCCCTTCTGTGAGTCTTCCGATTCGCTGGTGAGACTCGTGGAATCTCTCTGACCACTGTCACTGCCTACTCCACCCTCGGATTCCTCCTCCTCGCTCTCCATTTGCTCCCTCTCCTGTGTCTCTGCTCCTGAACCCCTGACACATACCTTCTCTGGCAACAGTATTACAGGACCTAAAATAACATCAATAGTTCATTCACCTGCTCATCTTCCAATGCAATATGTCATCTGCCAGCAATGCCCTTCTGCATTCTACATAGGACACACAGGCCCATCCCTACACAAAAGAATCAATGAATACATATCTGACATAAGAAGTAGCAATATTCATAGACCAGTAGGAGAATGCTTCAATCCACTAGGACACTTTGCCAATGATCTTAAAGTAGCCATACTTGAACAAAGGAATTTCCAAAGGAGGCCACAGCATGAAAAAGCTATATAACAATTTGCATGATCCTCCAGAAAGCTTGGAGGGGGTTTTCTGCACATAGCAGGATGAGAAACTTTCCTTCCTTCCACAAACCTTTTTAGCTGACTTATCTTGAGATTCATACTATCAATTTTAGCAGCTGATTTTTTTTTTTCAGCTGACAGTTGCATCTTTTGCAGAAATACAAAACAAACAAAAAACTGTAGGGAAAAATTCTCAGGCCCACCCAATAAGGACTAAGCATTCTTAGTTGCTACAACACATTGTGTTGGGTGGCAGGTGGTTAGAATGGGCAACTGGGAGTGGGGGGAGAACAGAGGGAGGACTAGATGAAATGTAGTGTCATGGAAAAGGGCATGGCTGACACCTGAACAGGAAAACTCCAGGACAGGAATATGTGTTTCAAACAAATTGTAAACTCAGTTATTTTATGCATCCTACCTGAGTATATTGTATTTCTAAAAAAGAGACCTTGTATTTTTAATGAAACTGATATTCATCTATGGTTAAATTCACCCCAAGGATTTCAGGTTTCCTTAAACTTAAATCTGGAACCAATACTAAAAGAGGTAGTTATCAAAAGAGTAACTTTTTTAGAACTTGAAACTGTTTACAGTATGCATATGGTACAATCTTAAGCACATATATTAGTATTTATTCTTGAAATTTTAATATTGAACCTAATGATGAAAAAGAGAGAAGGAAATTATGTCTAACCATGTCTACTGCCTCTTCCCAAATTAGAGTGCCCCGACAGAAACACATCTATTCATACACAAATTGGGATGAAGATTACTGTACCCTGCAGAAAATACTTCTCACAAATCTATTTCACAAATAAGTAATAGAAAGGGGCCACTGAAACCTACTGAACACCTTTTGAGCACCCCCCAAAAAATCACAGAACTATCTCTGTAATACTAATCTTATTAAATGTTTTATTAAGCATGTCTATTAATAGGACAGCAAAAATGCTAAAACTCTCTTAAGTGTGTACCTTGCACTATGTATTCTTTAATTTCTTTTAGCTTTTATCACTTCTTCCTGTAAAAACAAGTCCATACTGTTAATGTCCTCCACTGAACATGTACAGTTTTTCTCATGAGGAACTATATTACAAAGACCCCAAAGTATTATGAGAAAAGCTATGGTAAGTAAAGAAATCCAAACTAGAAGTCTTTAACATTAATCTTTAATATTAGTTTTTTGCAGTTTTTAATTTTCTCTCACTCTGAATGGAATGCTATTTAATCCACTGTTTATATTATGGTTTCATCTCAACTGGACTTGGGGATTCACACTGACCTTTTTGCCTTCTTCTTTCTCACCATCCTTCTTCTTTTCCTTCTCTTTCTCCTTCTTAGCTTTTTCTTCTTTTCCGCCATCTTTTTTGCTCTTTTTCTCATCTTCTTTTCCACTTTCAGCCTTTCCTTTCTCTTTTTCCTTTTCTTTCTTTGCATCCTTGTCTGGCTTCATCTTCATCACTTTTAGAGCTCGGTGGAAAAACTGCTTCTTTAAAAGTCTTAGAAGAAAAATTCAGTTCATGCTTAATCTGGGAGTCCACTGCTAAAGTGGAGTCATATGGTAAAGTAAACTCAAACTACTACTTTGATCAAATAAGCAATCCATTCCACAACTATGACCAAACCAAGTCTACATCACATTTGGCAGGTTATTAAGAAAGATTGGGGGGAGCGAATCTCTTAAATAAAAATTGTATTTAAAAAACAGTCATCATTAGAATAGTGCCAGAGCTTGATTACTCCTTGAAATTTTTGTAAGCTGCTCAGGAAAAAGGATTGAAGAGCAGTATAAAAATACTTGCCATACATAAACTTATTTTCTTATAAGCACATAAAATATCAATCTTCCCTATTGGTTGCCATTTCACACTTAGATATATGCACATGTTATTAATTAAAAAACAGTGACAAATGGTAAAGGTAATAGATGACAATGAAAATTAGACCACTATTTCCAACACATTTTGACAATATACCCTAACCCAAGGGAACTCTTCATAAAATACTGATAATAAAAACCAGCCAACTTTAACATTTATAGAAGAAGAGGAGTTTGGATTTGATATCCCGCCTTTCACTCCCTTTAAGGAGTCTCAAAGCGGCTAACATTCTCCTTTCCCTTCCTCCCCCACAACAAACACTCTGTGAGGTGAGTGAGGCTGAGAGACTTCAAAGAAGTGTGACTGGCCCAAGGTCACCCAGCAGCTGCATGTGGAGGAGCAGAGACGCAAACCTGGTTCACCAGATTAAGAGACTACTGCTCTTAACCACTAAACCACACTGGCTCGCTCTTCTATTCCTACAAAGCATAAAACTATAATCTGACAAGATAATAAGGTCTTGTTGCTGAGTTTTTGGAGTTCTGCAACTGCAGTAACAAAGTAATTTTCAACTGAATGTTGTAATTCCACTAGAATAATCCTAGCTGCATAGGCTGTTGGAATATGAGTAAAGACATACAGTAGTAGCAAAGACCAAAGACAACTATGGAGGATCTATGGTTCCATGACTAGTCCAGATATAAAAATACTTTCTGATTACCTGGAAATAACACAATGAAAATACATTTTAATTCATTCTGTAACATTATATTTAGGAGTATTCATAGTGTTTACAACAACATTAAAACAACCAGGCCTACCTGTTGCAATAATCAACTACAGACTCTCGAGTGGTAAACAGGGCTTCTTCTCCTTTCTTGGCTTTTGCCCACTTAGAATCCAGAAGGCAATCCACAGCTTTGGAAGCTAAAAAGAAAAACACACCATACCTCTTACAAGAATGCTACACTGGAAAAATGTGACCAGTCCTAAAGAAAATAGAAATTTTGGAACAGTAATAATTTTGTTCCTCATTTGATGACGCGTCTGTCTAAAAAGCTCACCCACAGTAGAACCCAACAATTTTTTTAGTCCAAAGAAAACCTAGGAAATGATTTTGATTGATTAAGACATTTTCACTTTTACTTTTTTCTGGCTTCAGCATGAATAAACCTTGTACACATACATCCAATGTCTGGAAGTATTTGAAGCCTTTTAGGTTTGTCCAAATTTCTATACTCTTGAAGGAATGGGAAACTGAGGGCCTTTTATTTGAACCACACACTGTTATGTCTACTCAAAAGTAAGTTGCAATGAGTTCAGTGGAGCTTACTCCCAGGTAACTGAGCAAGAAGTGCAGCCCAAAGCTTCCATCTGCTGCAAGTGATTATGAAGATAAACTGCTTAGTGGATTAAGTAGGCCGAGGACATTTTGGCAGAAAGCAGAGTGCCTCCTCCACATCTTTTCTCTTTTTCTAAGATAAAAATGAATTGTTTTACAGACTTGCTGCCCTGTGGTAGTTAGATATTCAGGGTCCTACACAGTGCAGCAGTTCCATAGAATTGTAGTATTAGATACAAGTTGTCACAGTTAATGAGATGGCATCAATGGTTAGTATGGGAGAAGGCAAAACTATCTTGTCAGTTATCACTGCTGTTGTCATAAGAGGACACAAACCATCAGCAATCCATTTTCCACTGGATTATTATGACTAATACCATAGGAATATTATGTTTGTTGTGTTATAATCACCGTCACTCACTCAGGCTTTCAAATCTGAATAAAAATAAACACAGTCTGAACCAGAAACGTCTACACTCTGCAAAAGACAAAGATTCTACTCCTACCCTGGAATTCACTGAGGTGAAGTGCAGACCATAAAATACTCTTATTAAAAAACAAAAAATGGGGGGGGGGGAAATCAGGCTGTGATTAGTTTTAATTAGATTCTCATCCCCACTTATCTCCCAGGTAAAAGCAAGAATAAAAACATTTTCCTCCAAGTGCTACAAATATTGACAATCAGGTTGCCACATGATTTGGATAATATTTAACCTTACCAATGAAGTAATCCACTCTGTGACCCATCATATTGGTAGACTTGGTTGGACAGTTGAAACGCAGGTATTTAGCAACAGCCTTTTCCTCCTTGAATGGCTCACCCACCTCCTTTAAGAGAAAACAGAGCAAATGCAAATTTAAAGCAGAAAGCTACAGTATTTTCATTTGTACTCAAATTTTACAAAGCTCCTCAACTCACTTTCATAGCATGTGAAACATGATGCCTCAGATAATATTTTGTAAATACCTCATTATCAACGAAGACTCTTGTGAAATCTTAAAGACTAACAAATTGATCATAGCATAATCTTTCATCCATCAGATGCATGATATAGGAAATATAGGAAATTTACCTCCCAAGACCAAATATTGTTGCCTTGTAGTTTAAAAGTTAAGGATGGGTAACCACATCAATTGTAATTGGGACACTATTCTAGATTCTTTGCCTCTATCAGCAGGTCAGCATGCTAACAGCATGCTATCAGAACATAACAGAAGCAACCACAAGGTGGGAACAGAGCTGGCAGAATATTTGAACACCACCATGCTTTATTTATTTATTTTTGACAGAATTTATGTACCAGAGTGTCCAAATGAAGCTGGTTGATTGTATTTAGAAACTTCAAAGACTGGGAAAATGTTGGACAGTTTTCTAATTTGGTGGCTTTGGAGAAGTGGAGAGAAATGTGATTCTGTCATCCCTAGATGTGTTCCCCTTGGGACACAAGTTGTGCTGTGGTCTTAAACCACTGAGCCTCGCTGATCGGAAGATCAGTGGTGTGAATCCGTGTGACAGGGTGAGCTCCTGTTGCTCTGCTCCAGCTTCTGACAACCTAGCAGTTCAAAAGCACAGCAGTGAAAGTTGATAAATAGGTACCGCTGCGGCGGGAAGGTAAATGTTGTTTCCATGCGCTCTGGCTTCTGTTACAGTGTTCCATTGCACCAGACTCGTTTTAAAGTGGTACCTCAGGTTACATATGCTTCAGGTTACATATGCTTCAGGTTACATACGCTTCAGGTTACACACTCCGCTAACCCAGAAATAGTGCTTCAGGTTAAGAACTTTGCTTCAGGATAAGAACAGAAATCGGGCTCCAGCAGCATGGCGGCGGCAGGAGGCCCCATTAGCTAAAGTGGTGCTTCAGGTTAAGAACAGTTTCAGGTTAAGTACGGACCTCTGGAACGAATTAAGTACTTAACACGAGGTACCACTGTAGTTATGCTGGCCACATGACCCGGAACGCTATCTGTGGACAAATGCCAGCTCTCTCAGCCTGAACCGAGATGAGGGCCCACCCCATAGTTGCCTTTGACTGGACTTAACTGTCCAGGGGTCCTTTACCTTTATCCTTACCTTTTATACTCCCCCTTAATGACAAAGTACATAGTCTGGAAATGAACATGGACTCTTTGGTATTGAGGACTTCCCAGGTAATAGTACTAATAACAGGAGGCCATTTTACGAGCTTAACACAGGTGAGCGTATTGAGGCTACTTCTGTCATATAATGCCAATTACAATGTGTTCTATGTGTTCTGGAAAACAGTTCAGAAGTTGCAGGTGGTTTGCAGTTTACCTGACAGGGCCACGTTGCAAAAAGAATGTCACTCCTGTCATTGCTCATCTTTACTGGCTGCATTTTTGCTTTGGGCATGCTGGTGATTGTTTTTAAGGCCTTAATCTGTCTAGGTTAGGTCCTGCATCTCTTTAGGAGCATTTCTTGCCCTCTTTCTCCATGTTCACAGGGAAAGCTCAGTGTCCCCTCCATTTAGGGAACCAAAACTGTGAAGGTGCAGAGTTTGATATTCTCTGTGGGGGAACACAACATGAACCGCTATTTGGTCCCTATAATGTTGGTCTTTTAGTAGTAAATGAAAACCCCAGCTCTTACAAAATGCTTCTGGTGTCAGCTAATTGGGTGTTTTAATTGCAGTTGCTTTTAGTCTGGTTATAAATTCTTTATTTTGCTGCACTGGAAACTCAGCCAGATGGGCAGGGTATAAATAATAAATTATTATTATTATTATCATCATCATTATGGTTTCTATTAACTGCTTCATTACTCCAGATGGGTGTTTTATTTAAATTATTTTATTTGATGATTGTAGCTTTAAATTGGTTTCATACTCTGCTTTGGTGTGTGATCTTTTGGAAGCAATGCAAGCCTATAAATGGCTAATAAATAAATAAAAACAGAAAGGGCTGTAGCTAAATATCTGTCAAAAAGATGTGATTAGGTATTCTTAAAACTAACAAGATTTTATTTAGCTCTGTTTTCTACCTTGTAATGTTTTGCCTACAACAAGGCAGCTAAGTAGTAAGAGGGAATGGAAAGAACATGCAAGCTGGTAAAAACACATACGCACTTGCTAAATAATATAAAAAAGTTATAGTACTGGACAGTTCTTGTTTGCTTGAACAAACTATTAAAATGAAGCAACCACGCTGAAGCTACAGAACATTCTCCACCTGCTACAAGACAGAAAAATCATGTTGAGCCTGTGAAGCAAGTTTATTGATGACACAGCTGTTTCTTCCCTTTTTGCAAACAGGTTGGAGCGTCCAAAAACTATACAATGTTAAGAGAGATAAATCCTGGAAATTTTTGCTAATCAAACTAATGGGTAAGAGGGGAGAAGGGTTAGTTTCTAAATTGCTTAATGTAATTTATGGATCTATGGAACCCCTTAAAAAGATATGGCACACAAATTCTTCCAAATGATTGGAATAAAACTTGGGAATCATTAACCTCAAAATCTGTTTGCAGTTTTCTTGGGGGAAATGCCTTAAAATTATTACACAGATGGTAATAGCACTCCTTTGCAAATGTCTAAAATATTTCCTTCTAGATCACCTAATTGTTGGAAGGGTTGCAATAAACTTGGTACTTATTGCCATTCATGGTGGGAATGTTAGTTGGTACAATTTTTGGAATGTAATTTTGACAGAAATTACAATTATTAATAAAAAACCAACACTATTGCTTCTTGTCCAAAATTAATGTTACTGAGTATTTTTGAAGATACCAATATTGTCAAAAGAATTGGTCTTATACAGTATATAATCTTGGCAGCATGAATTGTAACTGCAACTCAATGGAAAACAGTAAAAAATCTTAAACTGGACACTTCATACCAATCATTCTGGAATATAGTTATAATGGGGAGGGGGATAACGCAGAAGTTGAGATTTGGCATTCCTTTGTGACATACACAACAGAACCTTCATTTTCAAGACAACCCTTGTCACAAGCCTGGCAAATCTAGTACTATATTTGATGAGCTGATTAAGTTGATGGTCTTTACTTGGGCTTTGTTATTTTAACTTATTCTACGTGCCTACTTTATAGGTTTTTTTCATATTTTAATTTTTATCTGTTATAATTGTTTTCTCTGTTTTATATAATTATAAAATGAAATAATAAAAACCAAATAATAACAACAATAACAATAATAGTAATAATAATCTTAAAAGAGTATCTATTGGATAGAATTATATATGAACAGCTACAAAAAGCCAATCCCTCCCAATCCCCATAAAATTACTAAAACCAGCACCTCATTTCCACATAGATCAGGAGGAAGCTGCGGGTAGAAAGGGGCTGTGTCCTCTGGACTCTCATCTTCATATCCCCACATGAAATCTTTGTGCAGAAATGAACCAGTGGAACAAAGTATGTCCAGATGAAACGTTAACCACTACACTGAGCAAAGAAGGAACGTTTGCTCTGAAGTCGTAGCAAAGACAACAGCAGCTGCTGCTAGAAGCTACTTGGGAGCCTATTCTTTTCCCTACGCAAGCCACTGCGGGTAAGGAAGTAATGTTATGCAAATAAGGAACCAATGTCATCATATCTTAAATTCTTACACGTTCACCTTGGTATGTTAAAATCTCTTTTTGCAAGAGGGCTGTTTAGCAATGGTGCAATATGATAGGCTAACTAAAACAATAGTCGTTTCTGTAATTTGCTGTCTCAGACACTTAATTACACTTGCTTGGAAAATACTTTTTGTACGTCAAAGGTAGGCAACTTGTTATGCACAGAGGCTCACATTAGAAAAATACAATTAGCAGTTTTTTTCAGCATATTCTAAGTTCATGTAATTAACATGATAGACTACTAACTACCTACTTAGAGAGCCAGTGCAGCGCAGTGCAGTAATTAGAGTGTCCAACTAGGACCTACAAGACCAGAGTTCAAAGTGGGGGTGGGCTGAAGCTCACTTGAGCATGAAGCTCACTGGGTGTTGGGCCAGTCACTATCTCTCAGCCTAGCCTAACTCACAGGGTTGTTGTGGGAGAAATGAGAAGGCAGAGAACCATGTACAGCACCTTGAGCTCCTTAGAAAAAAAGGTAGGATATAAATGTAATGAATAAACGAACAAATAAATAATGGGGAGCATTTTTCCTTTTTTCTGCTTTAGGACTAACTGTATTTCTTTTCTGAATGCAAAATATTTTATAAATGGTCTCTGTGTCCAAAGGCACTCCACACAATACGCAATATTAAAAATCTACATTCTAAAAACAAAAAACAAACGAACAAAAAAGAAATGGGTGAGATTCCCTAGATTTGGTATGGAATAGGTTCTAGATAACAAGTTTAAGCTTGAACTGGTTTGGATCAGGCCCAGGGTAGATCACCACTGCTCATCTGAACATATAACCATATGTAATTAAATTTCATCTCTTGCATTACTCACTAAAGCCCATATGTAAGGAATTTATTAGATTTCTAGGGTCCAATTAACAACCTATAAAGAATCATCAGAACACAATTCTGTCCTATATATATATTTCCATATATATTCCATCACAAAGTTGCCTACCATACCACTGCACTAAAAATATAGTTCATCTCACAGAAACTGCATAGAAGGCTGCCTGCACATTTTGCTCTACAACTTAAGTCTAGAGACACTTTTTAAAAAATGAATACTCAGCAACTGGAGGACCTGCTGACTGAGGGTCCAGTACATCAGTACCTCTGTGCCTGCCTCTCAGCAGCACTGCATATAACAGATTTCACTTGAATCGGAAAGTGGCTTGCACACAAAAGCACTTGCACACGAATAGCAGTGCTTATGGTAAGCAGCTGAATGTAGGTGATGGTTACAGGGGACATGGTCAACTGCACCAAGGGCACCTGATCACATCTCTAAAACGGAATGCAGATATAGGAAAAAGAGCATGTAGATCTCTTCCTTGTCCAAGCAACCACTGCCTACTTTTCCAAGTGACAAGATTTTGGTTCTTTCAGACTAATAAGCACGTGATAACTGCGGAAGTGTTGTGAATTTGAGGCAGAGATCATGTTGCCTTGGCTTCTCCAGTCTCTTAACAACAGAAAATAGCTACCCAATATCAGTGTTGCCTTTGTTTGCCACAGCTGTTTTTACAGTTTCTTCAAAGAAACTTGAAGCAAAGGTCAGTTGAACATAGTTACCCATGCAAGAAGCTGGCACGCACAGTCTGTTCTTAAAGAGCATTTTTTGTACCAACTTCCCCGCTTGTGAGATGAACTGCCCTCCAAGAACCAAATTAACTTAAATGACTTGAGATTTGAGTCAATCATGTTTGTAAATCATATATCCTGTTCTTTCAAGACAGAAATGAAAATGTTTAAATCTTAAGTGAAGGTGCTCAATATATATGACTACAGTGGTACCTCAGGTTAAGTACTTAATTCGTTCTGGAGGTCTGTACTTAACCTGAAACTGTTCTTAACCTGAAGCACCACTTTAGCTAATGGGGCCTCCTGCTGCTGCCGTGCCGCCGGAACCCGATTTCTGCTCTCATCCTGAAGCAAAGTATCATTCATCAGCCTGCTATTCATTATGACACCAAACAAAATATAAAATTGATATATATATTCCAAACCTTGAACAGAGCAACGTGACAATCGGGGTGTTTAAACTGAAATACTGTATAGAATTATTAGAAAAGTGGCAAAAGGAAATGGCGTAATCAGGGGCAAAACTAGGTAGGCTTTATTTCACCCAGGTCAAAGACCTGGTTTGGAACCCCTCATGTGTATTTGTGTACACACATGCACAAACAGGCCGGGAGCCTCAATGGCACCCCTTGGGGGGAGAAACCAAGCTAAACCCCCCCCAATAGTTGTGGCACTGGGCATAATTCAAGAAATAGTGCTACTCTTGAAGAGAAATAATTGCTGTTACTTTTTGATATAAACTTATTTGAACTAGTTTTTCCCTCGTTAAATAAATTTTAAACCATCCAGCACCCAAACAAAATATATTTAGAAAGAGATGACTGCACAATGTATTGCACACTAAACTAGCATATTACTAATAAAGCATATGCTAAGTATCCAAAGCTGTCAGTAAATGTTTTGCATGAGATCAACGTCCTGGCAATCAAAGATGCAACATATTCAAACTGTGACACTCAAAAGCAAAGGTCCATAAACACTTGCAAGAGATTACTCCAGCTTTATCTAGGAACAGTTTGTGAAATGTTATCTCCGCTGGCATGTAAAAACAACAAACAATATTTTAAAGAATCTTTTCCAATACTGAAGAGCTCCTATAACCTAGATAACATGCAAGATTATTTTTAGTATTAATTGTGAGTAACTCAGGCTTCAAACTGTCCTACAGTTGAAACCTTCTTTAGACTATATATTAATTGGGGAGGTGTTGAGAGAAGCCTCACATTTTGGAGGCAATGAGGGGGAGGGAATTTCAGAATTTTTAAAAAAAAACAGGAGGAAGAGAGGCATATAGTGTGTGTCTGCAGCTCATTCACAATCTTTATGGTTTGGTTTGGTGAATAGTTTTACCAAAGCCACAGTGAGACAGGATGAATATTTTAGAATACATTTTTCAAATATTTGTTGGCATAATTATTTCAATCAAATAAACATTATGCTTAGGCTGAACAAAATTATAACTGTTAATAATATCTTATCTTGTTTTTGCCAAGCGTTGTTAACTGTAAAAACAATGGTCCACATAGTGTTAATATTCTTTACATAATCTTACCCTGAATGCAACGCAAGTTAAACTTTTATCAATATTGTCACTATTTGGCCTTTCCACATTTGAACAAGTTTTGGAAGATATTGAATTAAATAACCTTAACAAACATAGCACTGCTTCATTGACACAGATACTTTTAAATATATATTTGTTCACTACAGAGCACATAGCTATGTAGCATACCTAACATATGTCATCTATTGTGGAAGACTTTATAGCATAGCTTTGAAGTGAGAAAAACTTCCCTTCCCTTCCTCTCATAATGAGACTACCAAAAATAATTACTGCAGTTGACTGCAGAAAAAGTGACTCATTCATATGCTGTCACTACATCTGGAACATCCAAGAAGAAACACTCTTCTAGGTGTGTGTGAGGATGCCTGTGAACCTAAGGGCATCGCAGAAGATGATAATGAATACAGGTTGTGTAAATGAGCGAGCGTGCTAGAATTAGCAGGATTGAGCAGAAGTGAAAAACTGATATTGCAATGCAACAGGGTGGCATCCACTAGCATGCAACAAGCAAACTCCACATGATGCAGAGGTGATTAAACAGCATTAAGTATAGTGCTCACCAAATAGGAAATTCTCACAGTTACAGGTTGTATGTGTGATAACCATGCATGCTAAGTGTATATTTTGGATGTATGTGAAATAGAAAGCCTACTATGCTGGTGTAAAGAGAAGACAGTTTATTGGGGAATTCCCTCAGGGTTTCACAGGTACATTTGGCAATGAAGTGGGTTTTTTTGGGGGGGGTAGTTCCATGCCACAACATGGTGCAATAAGGGGTGGGTGTGGGTGTGTAGACAATTAACAGTGGAAAGATGATTGCAAACAGCTGTTGTGATGGTAGAAACGTTTACATCGTTTGTAGGGTGAGCCTGGAAAAGAGTGCTGGGCTGCCATTTGGGGGAACACTAGGCTTCGAACCACATAGCCAAGAAATGCGACGGGATGCCCCTCTGCGGAGGGAAAACCATCCGAACCGCAGAACAGAAATGGGGAAAGGATGAGTCGTGGTGGGACACCGTCAAGACGCACCCAAAAAGAGCACGGCGGGAGGCGCAGATGGGAGAGGGGCTCGCGAGTGATATCTCCCTCGGGGCACAGCGCCTGGAGAAGGAGCAGCTGCGTCCTGGCGTTTGGAGCTGGGGTGCCCCACAGTCCTGTGTCACCATCATAGGGACTGCTCTGTGTGTGGGGTGGGGGGGGAGGAGGTGTTTGGTGGGGTGAAAAGGGCAGATAGACATCCTGGGCTGAGGAGAAACATCTGCTGAGTATGGAGCTACTGGAGGGTGGGGTGGGAATGCGGGACTGGAGCGCCCCTCCGTCTCCCACTAAGGAAAGAGGCGCGAGTGGAGGGTGGGGGAGGGAGGGAGAGAGATGCCCTGAAGAGAAGGGGAGAGCAGTGACGTGGCTGGCCCTGTGGCGAAAGGAAGATGGGGGGGGGGCGAGAGAAGAGAGGGAATAAAAGAGGCCGAAAAGAAGGAAGGCGAAACTACCACAAGAGGCACTGAGGGGAGGGGGAGTCCGTGTGGAAGGCGGGGGGGACGGCGATAAAAAGGGAAGCGGTTCCCGCCGGCGGTTGGCGAGGAGAGGAGCGAGCGAGGTACCTGAATCCGCTTCCTGTGTCTCCTCCGCTCCGCCATGTTGTCCCCGTCTGGTCTCCCGGTGACGTGGGGCTGAGGCGAGCGCGGGGAGGGGGGCTGGGAAGAAGAGGAGGAGAAGGGGGGGGCAGATTTTGTCTGTGTGAGTGAGAAAGGGAAGCACAGACACAGGGACGGGAGGAGGGGAGGGAGGGACAGCCGGCCGGCAACCTCGCGAGAGGCCGCGGGAGCTATTATGTAACTCGAGGGGAGGGGAGGATAAAGGAGGGCGGCGAGGCGCGTGGCGTCCGCCGGGCTCTTTCCCGCCCTCCGGTTTTCCTCTCGCGCGGGAAGGGAGGGGCGCTGAGGGCAGGTGAGGGGCAGCGACGGGGTCGCTGAGGGAGAGGGTTGAAGCAAAACACTATGCGGCGCCTCAGAATAAATTGTGTGCGACTTATTTTCCCCTCACGCTTCTTATTGCATGTGCCGGGGTGGCGTGGTGTTGTATATGCCTGAAGGTGTGAATGACCAAGAGGGCGTCTGTCCCTGAGGGGAAGCCGCTGCTCCCCACAGCAACTGCCGCTCGGGGACGCTGGGTCATCGCGTCGCCCTTCGCGGCGTTTTTACTTGTTTCGGTTATTAAACCAATTTATATACTGCTGGCTAGTGGTTCAAAAGACTTTGAACAGTCAAAAAAATGCTAATCGAAGTGTCGTTAAAAGCAAACATATTAAAGCATAAGTGCTAAAACTAGGCCTCAGGGTTAAAGTTACCATTATTTGATAGGCTTGCTGGTAGAAAAATCCATGTGCACGAGAAGCTGGAATAAAACAGGATGGTGCAATGTACATGCCTGTTCCTAACTCCTGAAGGAGGAGCTGCTGGTGGCTGAACCTTTAAAATAGCATTTGACTTGAACATCCTTTTTGCCAGATCTAAGGCAGGGCCTGCCCACCCATGAGGCAAGGTGCGGCAACCGCCTCGGGCAGCAGGATCCATGGGGACAGCAGATTCTGATGTAGGTGTTTGCTCACCCCTTCTTCCCTTGAAAGGAGGGAGTGCCATTTTGTGGTTTGTCTCAGGTGCAAAAAATGTGTTTGGGCGGCCCTGAAAAGCTGCTTTCAGCAAGATCTCATAGAACTTCGGCGAGATCTCGTCACTGCTGTGGCTTTTCAAGTCTCCCATGGTGCGGGACACTCTGTCCCCTGCTGCCAGAGCCAGAGAGATGTGGCTTCCAGTTTCCTGCAAGATCGCACCGACCTCTGGCAGGATCTCACCAAGAACCCACAAGCTGCAGCCATGTGACCCCAGTAGGCGGGGGGGGGGCACCTTCACATTTCGCCTCGGGAGGCAAAATGGAATGGGCTGCCACTGACACCATAGTACCCAGGTCACATGAACTTCCCACTCTCTGTTCCCAGTCCCACTGAACCTCCAGAACACCTTCTTGCAGTGCTTGTGGCAGCTTAAAATCAGCCAGGGCTTGACGCATCTGAGATGGGGAAAATATGTCAATGTATCTCTGGCTGAGCCACAGTTAAGGAATTACACCAGCAGAACCTGTCTACCCCAGAACCTCCCAGCTCAGAGATCCACAAGATCCTAAACCCTATGTGTTGTAAATCATCTTGGATTTTTAAAGAAAGGGTGGTAAAGAAAAAGTTACAAATAAAATAATATTCATAGAGATGATAGGGTAGTTCTTCTGTTATTCTAGCCATCAGGTTTTTGAACAAAAATCTTGATTTCTCTGTAGAGGTTCTCTACAGCAATAGAATATCTGTCCCATGTAAAAGCTTATTCCTAACCATTGCAGTTTATTGTAGGAATGTTCACATTCTAGAGATGTATTGTTGCTGGGCAGGAAGGAATACAATGCGATAAGAATTGCAGGTTTTTAACTGAAGCAACAGTTGTAACGGGAAGTGGTTACAAGAGCTTACTCAAGTAACTGATTAAAACCCAACAACCTTGTTGAAATATCTGTCTAGGTTAGACAGTGGAAATTTACGTTAAAAGGTACTTGCTCTTGGTAATTCCCCAGAGAATAGCAAACAATATATTGATATTTATTGTTCTCGACTTTGGAGAAACCATAAAATATTCCACAACTGTTAAAAATGCACAACTGTGTTGCCTGACAGGTAGCATGTATATAAATAAAGTGTAGTTTGCAGCTTCTGTCTCTTGGTCTTGCTTGACCACTGTATATAATGCTTGCCTTGCTGTTAAAGACGTTAAGGACGGGGCTGTGGTATCTCCTTTAGGGTTATAGCTTTGTGGTAGAGTACCTGCTTTGTATGCAGAAGGTCCCATGTTCAGCCCCCAGCATCTCCAGGTAGGGTTGGGAATGCTCCTAGTCTGAAACACTGGAGAGCTGCTGCCAGTTAGTGTAAACAAGCCAAGCTAGATGGACCAATAGCCTATCTCAGAATAAGGCAGTTTCCAGTGTTCCTAAGTAAGCCACTTGAGGCCCATTCCCTTACTGCAAACTTAATACTTATGACTAATGGAACATGGTTCTTAGCTTTCCTGTATTTTTACTTTTCATGTAGACCTGACGGGCAGAAAATATTTGCATGTCCTTGCACACAACTCCCAAGATTTCTAAATGCAATTCCTCATGAAATGAAAACATTTAAAAAGAAGAATGGAAGATGGGCCTGTTTACACAGGCATTCCTTTGATCTATTGACCTAAGTCACCTGTTTTAATTGATGTATTGTTTCAGCTGGATTGTTTTCTTGCATATGTTAAATATGGATGTTTATATTTGAATGTATGTGTAATTGGCTTTATACTTGTAAACCACTTAAAAGCTATTTCCACATTAAGCAGCATACAAATGTAATAATAATCGTAATAATCTTAAAACTCTTCTTCAGAGAGAAAGAAAAGGTTGTAAGTCAGAGGTGGGAATCCTGTGGCCCTTCAGATGTTTTTAGATTCTAACTCCCATTGGTTCCAGCCAGTATGAGAAATGGTGATGAACGTTATAGTCCAAAAACATTTTGAGAGCCACAAGGTTCTTATACCTGCTGTAAGTAGATCTGTATTCAGCCTCTCTTTCCTCATGATTTCATCATTATTTGGAAATAATGAACCAAAAACCTTTCATGAAGCTTTTCCAGATAAAAAAATGTTACTTCAAAAGCAAAGGAAAAGGTACTGTTTTGCTCACTCTTCCATGAGGTCACTCTTCTATGAGCAGCACAATAATCAGGTAACTTTTGTAGTGCCAATTTCCTTTGAAAGAGAGAGCCCATGTTCTGTTTAAAATCCTTGTAATAAAATCGTTTTGTTTATATCAGTTCAGAGGGGGAAATGATTATAGCAGGCCACAAAGCAACATTCTTTGAGACCCTCAAGTCCAGCAAGTACAGAAAACATAAGCCACCAACTGTAAGTAGCTCAGCCAGAAGCAAAGAAATAGCATGGTCATGATAGACTGGTAGGGGACTAGCAGAGGCTGAATTCACAACTGAATAAGTGTGTCCTGTTCCTGAACAGCCTTGTGGTGAACAGCCTAATGAATAATCCTTATTTACAGAGACAAAGACTAAAAAGGATGTACCACTTGAAATAACAGCATACAGTATATCCACAAACTAAATAAAATATTAGAATTGTCAGTTACAGTAATTTAATAACATATTTACCCATTTTTAGTGGGCAAATGCTCTTACCAATTTGTGTTTAAAACCACAGTGATGTTGCTGGCAGATGCAGTGATGTAAATACAAGGTGGTGGTAGACTGGGTTGTTTAAAAGAACAAAGTCTTCATATGTTGTAACATCTTTTGACAACCCACTTCCAGCAGTTATTCTTAGGCAACTTAAAATAATAGTAATAATAATAATAATAATAATAATAATAATAATGGGAATATATTTCTTTTTAGGAAAACAAAACATGTCTGTACTGCAGTTTAGCTTGCTTTCTCCTCATGGGTTTCTGTACATTTTCCCAATGCCCTTATCCTTCTAAAGCTTGTGGAAAATGCTTGTAAAATACATAATCATTCTATTGTTTTTATTTTTATCCTAATTATTTTGCATAGATTCATAGAACCTTTGAATGGCCAGTGACAGGAGGAGGCTGAACCAATTGTTGACACACAGCAACTCTGAACGTGAGTCAAATATCCAGCATAAAAATTGTGGGTTCACCAGACAGAAGGTATCCTTGTTTGTATCCTTAGAAGGTCCCTTTTGTTTGCAAAAAAGGATGCAGGCTTGTGTAAGGACTTGCTAATGAGAAGGAGGGAGGGATTTTTTGTCCATTCATCTCTATATATTCTTCCAAGCAATCTCCCAAAGGATTCCACATCCTTCTGGAGCAAATAATCTATTCATTGCTTCAGATGCCTCATGAAGACTTTTATTTGCCCAGGCTTTCCCTGACCCGTCCTGTTTTTATAATGTTTTGTTTTCCCTGTCAGCAGTCCAACAAAATAGCTAGAGGACCAAGAAGAGAGCAAGTATAATATCTGCAGAGCCTCCTGTCTTTACAGTTGTAACCCACTTGATGGACTATCATCCTGGGAGAATCTATACCTCTTCTGATCTCCTCCCACTTGCCCTTAGCACACACACCCCAGGAATACTAAGGGCAGCAGTGGAGTAGGAGGCCAGCAGTATACAAAGCTTCCCATACAAAGTTCCTATTGGGAATTTAGGAAAACTCCCTTGATGCATTCGTATTTACTAAATAAATTGCACAGATTTCAGTTCTTTAAAAAAATAAATTTAATAAACTGTAGTGAACACAGGTTACTTCACATTTCCAAAGTTTAAACTTTTTTTACAAATCCACTGGCTTCATTATAATGCCTGTTCTACTGTGTCACTTGCTTCAAGTTTTCTGGTAGTTGATCATCTGGAAATCAGTCTGAGCTCCAACTACATCAGATGTATTTTCCCTGCTTTCCGCAACAATCTGTTCAACTGTTTTTGAAGTTTCAGGGTCCTGGGAGCAAGGACTGGTCAGAGCATCGTGAGGACTGTTGCACTGAAGAGGCAATGGCATATCTGGAGGAGGTTCAGAAGTCTTGCCCGCAGCAGATGGAGTGGGCATGGACAAAGGAAGATTCATCATGTAGAATACATTGCCCAGACGCCGGGACACCTTTAGAGAGATAAGCAATTACAGTAATTACTTTTAAAAATAATGATTACATTTGATGCCCAGCTTAGCTTTACACATACATTCTATAGCAAATTGTCCACAGGACTGATAAGGACATGACATTTGGGCCTTCTAGGTCTGGGTGATCCAGCCATTTCATGGCAGCAAATTGGACTACTAAATTAATCAGGGATGTCTTCCATTGACTCTCCCTCTCCTCCAAATCTAGGCATGGCTGAAGTGCTTTGGCACAATTTATATTGAAAAAGGAAAAGTGGCACAATAGCAGCAGCGGAGCAAGCAGAACACTCTGTGGGGCCTCCGAGGAGTCTGCCTGCCTCCTCCCACTCAGCCGCCCTACAGCTGAAGGAGAGGTGGAGGGAAAACTGTTTGGGGCAGTGTGGAGCCTGCGGGCACCCAGGCCACCACGTCACTCCCAGGAGAGACGCGTGGCTCGGGCGCTCTGCAGGCCCCACGGTGAGTGCCACCCGCCATTTTGTCACCCCCCTCAGTGGTGACACCCGGGTCGGACTGTCCCCACCGCACCCCCTTCCTTCACCCCTGCTTAATAGTTCAGTGTTTTCCTTCTCTACAAGTACTGCCATTTATCATGCTCTGAGCCATCAATAGTGCAAGTCATGGATTTGATCAGATAAGGTTAAAGAGAGGAAGGGAGAGAGAAGCTGAGGAGACAATAAGAGCTGCACAATGATTAAAATGAAAAACAACAGTACTTCAAGACCAATAAGGTTAATTCAAACTGACAGAAGATAGGTATGTAGGATGGACTTGCACTAAATCTTAATTGTTTGTATAGATAAAAGGGAAGTGGATTTTTATTAACCTTTTTTCTTTAAAAGAACAGCCAGAGAAATAAAGGCTAAAGTAAACAATATTTTCCTAGTCTGGGGAAGGAAGGAAAGGGGGAAGCTGCTTCTTTTAAAAACATTTACACGTCTCTTTTTTTGGTTTTGGAAGTCAGTTTAATCATATGCGGGTTACCAAATGTGTGTGCTGCATAAAAGTTAGAGTGCAGTCTTAACACACATGCACACAGCCAGTGTTGATGACATTGGCATATACTGTACAACATGCACATTGTGTTGTATAGATGGGAGACATATTAGATTTTCGCTCTAAATCCTGTACATCCTGTACCTTTCCCAGTTGTAATAATCTGTTAAACATAGGTTTTATTGTTAACCATGTTGTAAATGGGATTTTTGGTCAATTTTACTGGACTGGACTAATTTTAACTATTCCAACATTGGCTTTGCAGTGCACACTCAGTGATGTTTCAGTCTCTAGGTTAAATATTTCTAGCTATGATTGCTATTAAAATTCAGGACAGTTTCAGCCTTATTTTGTGAGTCTTGGAATGCTACTGGATTCTGAACTTCATGTTGTGCTTGTGACTCTCCGGGTCTCTTGTTCCACTTTTGCACTTCCAGTTGGGTGTGGAAACAATGAACCAAGAGCATAGAAGCTGTTCTTTAATTATATCCTGAAAACCTATTGTGGAGATGCATGCATCTCAGTGTTTGAGCCAGATGTGGATATCGCTAAGATACCCTCCGTATTCTCAGTAATATCCCAGCCTTTTTAAGCAGATCTGTCTAGTCTTATGTCCAGTTACATTTTTAAACAGCAGAGTATGTTGTGAATTAAAAATGTTACAGAAATAATTTCCTGCCTATCATTTGGGGTTAGGCAGAGAGCTCAACACAAGCCACAACAAGAGAGTGAAAATGCTAGACATACACACATTTTCTAGGACACATCTTTCATTCCATATTTTGATTTTCACTATGTCTACTGGCTGTACCTGAGACCGAATCTTTAATGCAGGTCCAAGTTTTAATCCCATTGTTTCCAAAAGATGTTCTTCTGTGAGTAGCGGTAAGGTTTCTCCATCAATGGCATGATCTTTAAATATCTTTAACAAAAAGGAAAATGTGGTTGGTGAAAACACTTTTCAATTTTTCCACATTGTGGCAATTACCAAATCAAAAGTAGCAAAAACATGCTCTAACTAGAGGAAAATATATTTGTTTAATGATACGTCACAGTCACCAGGATAAATCAACAGCACCCTTTTAATGATTTCATCAGTGTGCCAAAACCAGAGTTTTGGTATTGTAGAAAAGTATTCCAAATGCTGTCCCTATACCTGTGCAACTCTACACTCAGAGATTCACCGAAGTCTGAGTAGAAATAGTGCCGGAACATTTCATTTTGTGGGAATGTGCAGGAGAGGATGCAGGAGAGGATATATTGACTGATTATATCCTTATCCAACTTGTGTTAACAAGTTCCCAAAATATCAGCAGAGTAAAACATTCCCCTTTATCTTAAGTTTGCAACGGTAGCGTTTGCTCAGGTTCGCTAGAACCTCTATAATAATCACTCTGGTAATTTCCCCTTTATTCCCTCTTAAAACACAAGACACGACACAGTCCTTTACAAAAGTATAAAAAGGGTTTACTCACATTCTGTTCACATCAGATCCCAGAATGGCAGACTTAGGCTTAATAAAGTAATATACATTTGGTATCTATCTTATAAGAAGATAGTTCCTTTGTCCTCTCTTGGCTGGGAGCCAAGAGGGCATCTTTAGCTTAGTAGATATTGCTTCTTCGAAGGAAGAGAAGAGAGAGATGGCTGCCCCTGCCCTGTGCTTTTGTCATTACCTTCACAGGTGAGGCCACACCCACCTCTAGTCACACCGGAGGAAGTCTGTCCCAGCTCAGAGGGAAACAGGAAGTTTACCTGCTGGCTGGACAAACATGTCTAAACATGTACACTCTAGGAATGTTGTAATTGACTGTTCCTGTGTTTCACATCCCACACATTTTGACTGGATTTTGATAGGTAAAGTTCCACTTTTAGATGTGGGAGATCTTAGACCGACAGCCAAAAAATAACTTAATTTTACTGATTAGTTTATGTTTTGGATTTAAATTGTAACCTGTCCAAATCTCAACAATTAGTTTTCCTGGAGTGTCACTTTCAGAAGTGAGCGAATGGAGGTGGCTAGGCTATGCCACAGCTCACAACTTCTACTAGAATTGTAGAGTTGGAAAGGACCACAAGGGTCCAATCCCCTGCAATGCAAGCATCTTATTAGTAGTCTACCAATACATTTTCTTGCCACAGGCATTTCAGTCTCTGTGCCTCTTGGTTGGTGTCCATTAGAGGTATCCCTCAGAGAGGAATTTAGCCAATGCTTCCCTAGTTACCCCAGAGAGAGCCAATGTAATGCCTTCCAGATATTGTTGTACTGCAACTCCCATGGTCTCTGACCATTGACTATGCTGATGAGAGCTGGAGTCCAACAACATTTGGTGGGTACCAGACTGGCTACCCCAGCCATTCAATGCTCTTCTTGCATGGAGTTCCTATTACTCTCCCATCCAAGGTTTTGACCAGGTCTGGACCTGCTTAGCTTTACTAACGATCAGGTACTCTTTGATCATTTGCTGTGCCAATGTAAATAATGCTTTAGCTCTTCTTCGCTTTAGCTTTAGCTCTTCTTCTCACTATTGGAACATTTATTCCATGGCAAGTACTTCTAAGTACTTTTTTTTTTTAAAAAATTATGTTTTAATCAAAATATACAAAAATGTAGGGGCACAACTCCGCAAAACCTGGATTAAATTAAGACCCATAAATTTCAGAGGGCAACTTAAGCCTGTTTCTCACACTCCCACTGAAACCAATGAGACTTAAACATCTTTGTTTTTGGCTGAACCTTAGCCAACAATTTCATATTTTAAAACCATTGATAGATCCCTTTGTAGAAGATTAAACAAATATTTAATCTTTATGACTACCTGAATTGAACCTATATTATTCCTTTACGGGGAATAGTTTAGGAAGGGAGAGGCCGAAAGCTTTTTTGTAACTCCCATTGAGTCTTATGAGAAGTGAATGCAACGGGATTTTCCTACGCTTTACTTCCTTTTCCTTACAGTTCTTACACCAGAGTTCTTTTTGTTGTTAGTGAAGTTTGTTGGCTAAATAAAAGAAGTCAAGCCTCCAAGAACCATCATTCTCATTAAGAAAACCTCAGCTGTTGCAATAACCTGTGCATAGTCTGAACATCCTGGAAGGCTGACGATAAAACTGTATACTTCTTCAACAGTCCATTTGCGGATATCTTCAATGGCAGAAATGTCTTCTCCATTCAGAATCAGGCTGGAAGTGGCTATGGGAATGGAAGCAAAAAAGAGTTTTTGCGTTCAGTGAGTGGCAAGCAAATCAAATCTTAACGTGCAGGTTTTGAATTTATGTTGTATGCTAGGGGTTAAATTAGATATAACACTGAAGCTGTGTGTAAAGTAACCACAACAGCCATTTCTCCTCTTCAGATAAATCTTGGAACAAGATGATTTGCAGCAGAGCATGACGACGAGGAGGGGGACTTAGTTCTTCTCCTGACTTCTGTTTTTGACCCCCTCAGGGTTCCAGGATTCTGCCTCCCCTTTTCTGGTCATGCTTTGAATAAAATGGGTCACTGCACACAGTTTCGATGCAGCTTTTAGTTTATCCATGACAATACTCTGTATCACCATTGTTCCTTATCACCTATGATTCCATGCATATGGATTTCACATACAACCTATATGTAACACAGAATTTAGATTTCCTGAAAAAAAATAGATTACTTTTTTAAAAAGAAAGCTTCCTGTAGTTATTGTAAAAAGCTTAGTTCTTGAAGTGGCAGAATTGCACTGCATGTTGCTACCTGTCTTCCTCCTACGTCTCCAGTCATGATGCCATTCCCTTCTACATCCCACACTCCAGAGATTATGAGCCTCTGGCCTGGAGGCCAAAAGCTGCCCTCCAGGTCTCTCTGTCTGAACCTTGGGCCACCTGTTTCCCCAGCCGCCGCTGCCGCCACCACTTGCTTCTCCCCAGGTCATTCTCCTTGAGAGTTTATGCCTGGCTGGAATATGTCCTTAAATTAGGATAATACCCGCTGCTTGCCTGGATGGGGAGACAGAGAGGGATGTGTGAGTGGGTGGAAACTAACCTACTGTAAAAGGTAAAATTTACATTTATTGCTCTGCCTACCTTTTGTCTCTGCTCCCATCTACCACTAGCACCCCCCCCATTAAGGTTGTTCAGAAGGGAATGCAGACTATGGGTGGAAAAATGTTCCCCATCCTTCCTTACCCATACTTCTACTGTCACCACTGTCCAAAAAAATCCTTTCCTAAGGCTTTCACATTGGGCATAGCCGGGGGGGGGGGCAGCTGCCCCACCATCAAGTAGATCAAAATACTTAAATAAAAGTAGAAATTGTAGAAAGATTTTGACAGGTATTTGTGAGCACTTGGGGTCAAAAGAAAATTTAAAACAACTGTTGTTGAGACATTTCATTCCGAATCTGCAAGACAGAGGAGGATGATAGGTGGGTGATCCGCCTCCCCCCAACTTAAATCCTGGCTATGTCCATGGCTTTCAGGTGAGGTTTTGAAAAAGCAGGTGCCCATGTACAGCTCAGTGCTAAACACAGTGCTTTCACTTTTTAAAGAAGGTCTCCAAAGTGTGAAATGCAGGTAAATTTAACTTACCTGATGGTAGCAGTGGGTTGCTGGGTACAGAGAAGCCATATGGCAGAGCTGAGAATGTGAACGCTGATGGATAAGTGTACTTCTCATCAAAGGCTGTGCAAGAACTGTTGGGATCTTTCTCATTTCCGTTGCTGCACCCATTTGCTTCGCTGGGCATTTCATGGCTGCCAGAGTGTTTTCTCAAGCCATGCTCGTATTCCTTGTCATTTTTGGTGGCTGCAGCAGAAGGCTCTGCTTGGACCTTGTTCTGTTCATGCTTGCTCAGCAACTCCGCTTCTGTTTCTTTTTTGTCGTCTTTCTCTTCTTCAGCGGTTGCGGAGGAAGGGTCTATGCTCTTGTCCTCTGCTTGGCTCTTGGTGCCATTGGTGTTACACTCGGTGGCTTTGTGATTCCCTGCTCTTCTGCCAGGCCGACGGCCTCGCTCTCTTTGCAGAGTGCTGACGGGTGGGTATGGGCTGGTGGCCATCACCATGGTGTTGCCGTGAAGTTCATCAAGAGTAGTACGATGAACATACAAATCGTTAGGAAGATGGCCTTCGGGTACCCTGTGCCTCCCTCTGAAAGCAACTGGGCTAGCCGGCATGCCGTGATAAAGAAAGGGGCCTTCCAGCCCCAACAATCCCTTGCGGTGAGCTTTCTCTATTTCTTTTTGTTGGAAAATGGCATTCATTTCCATCTCCATCCTGTGCAATGAACAAGGTATAAGCAATGAGGAATGCATAAAAGGAGATGAACTATTTAGCCTTCTCTGCCTGAGGCCTTGGGAGAGCCACTTTATATAATGCAGCTTTTCATGTGAGCTCAGCATATGGTTAGGCAATCACATGATCACTTCACCAAGGCAGGAAAACAAAGAGTAGCTCTCATGCTTGAACATTGACCCAACTTATATGCCCCCTTCCCAACTGAGCATGCTTCATTTCCCCACGGAGGAAGCTAAGTGTGCATAGAGCCCCCTTCAGATTAATGCAAACCATGTCAGCCAGGGGGCATGGCTGATATATGCTTCAGCGTCTAGGGGGCAGGATCGCCCAGTTGTGCCTGAGAGCACCTTCATGGATTCATACTGAATGCCTGAAGAGCAGTCATGTTGAAACTCTTAACCAATTCCAGCCCACAAACCCAATAATACTGCTTAGCTGACTTCATACTGAGGATAGACTGCCACTACTTTTGTAGGAGGGATACAAGTCCATACTGGAACTTTAGGGTTGTGCAGTTAAAGTGTGCTGTCACTGTAAGAATAACAAATTCACTTTTTTTAAAAAAAAGCCCAGGAAAGTGTTGGGAAAATACTCAGAAATGTGTGGGATGAACAAATGAGTAACAAGAAGGCATGTAAGCACCCAACAAGCAAATCAAGATGAATAACTGCCCCATGAACAAATCAGAAGAAATGTTCAGTAAAGACAAGACATAGTTTAAACACCATGTAAACTTTGTGCAAGCAAACCAGGATAAATACTGAACAAACAGGTTACAAGGAGAACATAAGAAAGCCTTCTGGATCAGGCCAATGGCCCATTTAGTCCAGCATCCTGTTCTCACAGCGGCCAACCAGCTGACTGTGGAAAACCTGCCAGGAAGCCCCAAGTGTGAAGTATGAGTAAGTGTCAAAATGTTATAGGTGCCCACTATCTTAATTCACTCTAGTAGGACAGTGAAGAAAACTAGCAGAAAAACTAAGAGGCCTGCCTTTCCCCGTTATTATTCCAAGTTCTATTGAAATTACTCTACCTGGCAATATTTTGTTTCTGAACCAATTCCTGCCGTCTGGTTACAGCTTCCATGGATTCTGGTTGGAGGAAACTATATCCTAAAAAAAAAAAAAAAAAGGTAGAGGGTTAAATATTATTAGTTGAATAGTTATGCCATGTAAATGCAGATTAATGCACACAAAACAAACGAAGGGGCAGCTATTGGAGAGAAGAATAGCTACAACATGTAATCATGCAGTGATGTGCATTTTTTAAAAAAAACTCTCAAGGGTTTCTGCAAAAGAAGTAGGGCAAGTGAATTTCAGTTGCAGACTCGTTCACTATCTAGCAAACTTCCTGGCACTTTGCTGCCAAGGGCTGTGTCACACCACAGTTTCCCTAGCATTGCTATTTACAGCCTCATCTCATGCAGTGCCCTAAATGAGGGCTTCATTCCTGGGCTTTGCAATGGGGAAATCTTAAAACTTAAAAAAGCTCTGCTGTCTTCCTCTCAAAGTCCTGACCCAGTCATTGGTGAGGAGCATTTTCCCTGGCCACTAAATACCAGTTGCTGGGAATCACAGGTGGGCAGAATGCTGTCGTACTCATGTCTGGCTTGCAGGCTTCCTACAGGCATCTGGTTGGCCACTGTGAGAACAGGATGCTGGACTTGGTGTGCCACTAGCCTCACCCAGCAGGGCTCTTCTGATGTTCTTAAGTTCCTCACCAGATTGACATTATTAACAGGCACCACAATGTGAAGTACATTTTACTTGTAAAGAAGTCCCATTGATTATAGAACTTGCTTCCAAGTTAAGTGCTTGTTTGGATTGTAGCATTTAAACACAAAAGTTAAGTGGTTTTTCCCACCCTTACTCCCACTGAATATTGTGAATTTTGCAGTGCATAAAATAATTTAGTGGAGCACACTGGCCACCAGATTCCACAGTTGAGGTCTGCATGCATTGCCAGTTTTCAATCCAAATCTTGCGAGAGATAGCTATTTGAAAAATGTTACATGGCATAGAAATGTTTGCTAAGAGGAAGAGTGAATGTATATTTTGTATTGCATTGAAGAAAAGTGAAAGATGCATATGTGTTCTGGAATCTGTTTGACAGTTGAATTCCAAGCATGTGAATGGACTGTCTCAATGACCCAGATTCTGATTGCTTGTTAACATGGCACATCCTTTCCCCACAGCCTGTAATAAGGATTATGGTGTATTTAATATCTCTACCCATAGATGGCAGTCTAGCCTTTTCACATGGTCCAACCCCTCATGGTTCCTACCTTTCAGGGTGTTGTTTCTGGTTGTTGGACAGTGTGTTCTTAATATTTCATCGTATCTGCTAATGTTATTTACAAATGGAATCTGCAGCAAAATGTTGCACTATGGTGTGGTCCTGTTTAGTGTTCCAGCCAGCCTCCTCTATTCCATTCCATTCCCCCTCCCACCTCGGTTTCTGAACCCCCCTCTGCAACTGTCAGTCAGTAGTCCATATCCACTGAGCATGCTCAATCATTGGGCATACTACCTGCAGATGGCTGGACAAGCAACAACTGACTGGAGGGCTAGTGGGTTTTTTCTCTTTAAAAATTGTACTTCTGCAAATTATGGTGGTTTGCTGGGCCCACTGGCACCTCCCACTTGTGCATGGGAAGTACCATGTGGGGTACTCAAGCTAATTAACTAATTGATGAGATGTGCATATGTATTAAACAGTAGCTCTGAATCACAGAATCATAGAGTTGAAGCAAGATGTAAGCTGCCTTCATTTTCATTTTTACATGTAGCAGTAGCTGCTTTTCCTTACAAGTTTGTTTTTTCAGTCTTGATCCCCCAATGTAGAGGAAGACATGGGCAGGAAGGAACTGTTTCAGGGCTTGTGTCACCTTGCCATATTCCTTGGATTCGCAGCCGGCATGGCCAGTGACCAGAGGTACGGTAATTCAGCATCTGGAAGGCCACAAGTTCCCCAGCCAAGCACTATGACAACCGTTATTGATGGGTGCGAATGCTCCAGCCATCACTGTCTCTTACCTGCCCCTTGGTAAACGCGGTTGGATAAAAGGTTTGGCATGGTGGCATGCTGTGGAACCGAAGGGCCAAGGTGGGAAGCTACGTGAATCTGCCTGGGATCGGCGGGTGCCAACATCTCAGTTGAAGGTAACAAATCTCTAGGATGGTAGAGAAGTATCTTGTTAAGGCAGGGACATCTTTGCAGCAGTTACTGCAGAGGAAAGCTATTCAGTTGATAAATTTATCTAACATTAATAAAAGTTGAAGAAAAACAGGATGGCAAAATATTTTGCTGCCATATAAATGGCACACTAATTGGCAAAATAGACCAGACAGCCTATGGTTAATCCAGAGCCCTGGAATACAGCTATAATAAACACTTGACAGAGCCACTGCCCCTACTGATGAGCAGATTGCCTGCCGATGGACAGAGCATGATAAGAGTAGAAAGAGACAGTGCCACAGCTTACAAAGGGGGGTGGGGAGTCTGTGGAGAAAGGACCAGGAAAGCTTAAAGCATTTTTAGAACTGCCAATCAAATATATACTATTTTATGCTTAGACATTATGCAACTAATACAATAACTTGTGGATATCAAACAAGACCGTTCTTTTACCATCCAGTGCTTATACTCTGTAGAAAACCAATGCATATTTAACGGCTAATTTATGTTAAGTATGCCAGACTCACATTTCTTACCCACCACCCATAAAGGGCAAGTTCAGTAACAATAACACATAAACCACCACTAGCATTGAGTTGTTAGAATACCCCTGCTCCCTTCACAGAGCTTCCAATCCCAGCACTTTCTGGGAAGAGGGATTCATTGTTAAACAATTTTGAGAATTGTAGCTTTATAAGATAAATTGTGGGGAGGGGGTTTCCTGACAACTCTTAGTAACAAACTACAGTTCCCATGATTCCTTGGATATGCCAATGCTTTTTAAAGTAGTATGATACCACTGTAAATATATGGTGCAGATGGGACCTTAGTTTAGTCTTCAGGTTAGCTTTTTCCATCCAGGTGTTCTCCAGATGTTTTGGATGACAGTTCTCATAATCCATAACTAGTATAAGTATTCTTTAAGCATTATGATAGCTGCAGGCAGAGGATGTGTTTTTTCCTTCATAATTAATAGTTTATAGACAAAGCCTCTTTTAACAGTTGAAAGAGAAATACCTTTCCATGAACCGAGGCTCAAACTGTGCAGGAATGGCTTGGATTCTCTGCTGACCTGCTCCCATTAGTTGTGGATTTACTGCCATCATCTGGTTTCTCATTATAATCTCTTGTCTCTGTCGCAATTCTAACACAAATCAGACCGTGTATCTTTGAGTAAATATATATCATAGATGCCAGAAATCAGAGTCCAAACAGAAAATTATCTGAAATAGTATCTTAACCCCCTTATTTCAAGGTTCTAAGAATTCCATTGCTAAATTCAGTTGATAAATGTATCTAACATTAATAAAAGTTGAAGAAAAATAGGATGACAAAATATTTTGCTGCCATATAAATGGTATTTTATGGAATTAATTGCAATCAGTAAAAGAATTTGCAATTTTTCCCACTTTTCCACTTAGATATTGTTCTTGTACAACAGATATCAGTGTGATACTGCACACAAACCCATAAAATACACATATAACTTAAAAACAAAGTGAATTTATAATGAAATGTGGAGAAACTTTTAATTAGGTGGAGTAGTATGGTAGCCATTGCTCTCAATATCAACCTGCCAAAGTTCTCTCATTAGCTCTCTTCGATTCGATTTGATTATCTGTCTATCATCTATCTCATCTATCTATCTATATCATCTATCTCTATTCTATTTTTTACCCACTCTTCACCATTAGGTCCCAGGACAATAGTTTGAGCTTAAATATTAAAAACTGAAACAAGTCACAAAATTAGGATGGGTCCTGAAAACATATATCTCGTGTGTTAAAAGCCAGGGTAAAGATGTTTGTCTTCAACATATGATAGCATACCCCTCAACCGTTCCAATTTGAGTGGGACATCCCAGAATTACAGAAGCCATCATCACTTCTGATTGGATCCTGGAATGTTCCATTTTTTGGTCTCATGCTCTCGTACAAATCACCTGCCTCATGCCAGAGTGCTGGACCAAATGGTGCTAATTTTTTTGTCTTCTAATGCGAATCAGCTGGCTCCCACAAGCGTCCCAGTGTTGACCAGTAGGAAGTTGGAGGGTATGCAACAGAAGCTACATAATGAGGGCACATCTGTGGGGAGGGAATTTCACAACCTAGGAGCTGCCCCTTCCCAGGCCACTGCCTCCCCTCACTTCTAGGGGTGGTAGAACTTCTAATAAGGTGCCCTTCTGCTGATCTTAACACACAAGAGGATCACTAGAGAAATGGGTGGCCTTTGATATATTTTGGGCTGAAATGTTGGTCAGTATTCCATCTTACCGCCTGCTGCCATACCACTTGCTAACCGGTATAAATGCTTGTCTTCCAAGGTTCCCTGTTCCCCAAGGACTGACATTTTTCTCATGTGATCTCGAGGAGTCATGTTATGGAGGGATGCAGATGGCTTTTCCACTAGTTATTGGTGAAACTGGTACGAGCTGAGGGAAAAATAAAAGAGAAAGCATGATTTATAATAGAACAGATATGTTGTAAATATCAATGATACATGAGAGGAATATAA
This sequence comes from Podarcis melisellensis, assembly GCF_964234715.1. NCBI lineage: Eukaryota > Metazoa > Chordata > Lepidosauria > Squamata > Lacertidae > Podarcis > Podarcis melisellensis. The sequence goes on from NC_138537.1 coordinate 15,845,204, forward strand.
AACTGTACAGGTCCTGCTTATCTGAAGGACTACCTCCCAGGCCCTGCCAGAATGAAATCAGCTAAGAATACTGGAGGTACCATCTATATATGAAAAGTTATTTTCAGACCCAGTGTGCTTGTCATGGTAAGAGGAACTTGAACAAACAAGCAGGCTGGCATTGCACACTGGTCAAATTGCAGGTATTAGACTGCTCCTTTTTCCAAAGCTGTGAAGAAACAAATGAGAGGGTGGCTTAGTGTTACATGTGAACCAGAACTTATGGTTTTTCCTCTCCAAGCTTTGTTCTTGCCATAGGCCTCAGGTTGGCAACTGTGGGAAACAGGATGCCGGACTATATTGTGCCAGTCCACTGGGCCATCTAGCCCAACAGGCAGCAACTACCTAAGGTCTCAGGCATGGGTCTCTCATAGACCTCCAGTTTTTGGAGGTCCTTTCTGGTACAGATGGTAGGTACTGAAAATGGAACCTTACGCTTGCAGATGAGGGGATCTTCCCTGAGCTATGGCCCCTATAGATAAGGACTGTGAAATAGCTAAGAACCTTGAAGCTGGGTTTGTGTAAAAGAATATGCACCAGCTGTCCAAGACTGCATTTGTATAGGACTCTCTGCTGATCCTATTCCGTAAATCCGGACTGTACAGCACATTATAGGGATGAAGGCAAGTTAATCTCTGCTTTTAGAGTTTTACCCTCAGCAAACCCTTCTTGGCAGCAGGCAGAACCACTCACCTAGTGCTAATTCTGTCTCGGTTTATTAGGCAAAGGGTGGAAGGGCAGAATCTTTATGGACTAAAAGCACTTCCATACAGTTAATCATGTTATGAGAGCCCAAAAGAGTGTGTGTGTGTGTGTGTGTGTGTGTGTGTGTGTGTGTCCATTCTGCGCAGAGGGTTGAAGAAACAGATTTTTAAAATAAACAAAAGTCTAAGCTCTTTATCTGGTGACATATGTTCTACTGTTGAAAATGCCTACTCTTTTCCCTTCAATTAACTTTCAGTTTTATATGTACAGCCAAGGTCCATCTCTGAAACCTTTTTAGAATCTTTAGCGCAAGAGAGCATATTTAAATGCTAACTCATACTTTGTATTTATATAGTTGTACATTCAATCTTTGTGGCTCTAGTTCAGCCAGCCTGATGCCCTCCAGTTATTTTGGACTACAACTCCCATCAGCCCTGGTATAATGTAAGTACAGCGGAGGCATTATTATTATTATTATTATTATTATTATTATTATTATTATGTTTTCGGAAAGGAACCTTGCTGTGAACAAGATAATGAATCTGGTGTATTCCCAGAACAAAAGGGAGCTAATGCTGATCAAAGACAGGAAGTAGTAGATAAAGGGCAGGACCACACCATACATTTAAAGCACATGGCTCCTCCTCAAAGAATTCTTGAAAGTGTAGTTTTCTCCTCCCAGAACTACAATTCGCATATACTTACCAAGCCTCAGCTCCCAGGATTCTTTAAGGGAAGTCATGTGTTTTAAATGTGTGTTGGAAGTTCTTTAAGTGTATGGTGTCTGTCCAAAGACAGAAAGCGAGTGAGTGAAGCCAAGAATCATAGCATGCTATAGTAGATTAGGTAAGAGAGGTTCAGAGTACTTTTTCTTGTGTTTAGATTGATGGGAAAGAGATTTTAAGTAGCTTCTTCAGCAAATTCCCTGCAAGATCATGGGGATCAACAGAGAATATGCTGCCTTTAACAAAAGCTCCAGAACTTACTTCTGCACCTATCCCAACCTCATTCATGCCTTCTCTCAGAAAAATACTTGAATTATTATGATGTGTATTCACATACAATCCTATAACAAAGTACTCAGGGTGGTTTACAATAAAAAGCAGGGGAAAATACAATTCATACAAATTGATCCTCAAGCCATAAGCTGGAGTTCTTGGTTTTAAATGGCTTCTGTGGTTAGTAAAGTTACATTGGTTTAAATTAATTGGGTTGAATCCAGACTTGAATAATGCTTACAGTAGACACATCACAATCAATGGGATGTAAATTTGTCATGATCCAGTCCAAGGATTCAAAATTAACTGGCTTGTGGAAAGGTTGCTTGTCTTGTACCCCACTAATAGCATCACCATGTAGAGATAATTACAGCATTGCTAAAAATTAGAAATATAAATTCAACAAGCTGTTACTTTATTTGTTTAAAACATCTGTGCCCTGCCTTTCTACATTTGGCCAATCCCATTTATAAGATTAAAAATAACTCAAACACAATAAAAACAAATAACAATTTTAAATTAATGTCAATTATTCACAAAGATGATTATCTGAACATTACTTCTGTCGCCAGGTTCCATATGTAAAGCAACCACTTTCTCAACAGGCAACATTAAAACAACTGGCATTTTTATTACCCTGATGTTCCATATAAGTTACGATCATTAACCATTGTATATACTTACAGGAATTGCCAAGACCTCAGTTTTGAAACTGGGCAAGATTGTATGAATATCCAAGAGCTTGTGACTTCGCTGTGGATCTTTTCTTCAGGCTGGTTGTGTCGCTTGGTTGGCTTTTAAGACACATTGGGATTAGCCCATCAAAAAACTCTTAACTAACGATGACTTTGCTTTAAATACAAACTCAATTTATCTTGATTAGCCTTCATCCCTGCGTTTAAGCCCTCCCCACTCTGACATCACAGGCCCTTCTCCCAGACCATCTCTCAGGAGGGCTGTAAAAAAACAACACATAATTACTTACAAGTAGCACATTCCACTGAGCTGATAAACCTATTTTAACATTTAACCTGTTAAGCTGGTGTTAGTCTTTAAGGCAATTGGTGCGTCCTCTGAAAATCTGAATCGTTCCTGAAATTATGCACTTGGCAGCAGAAAAATGATCAGAATTGTTCTGACTGTTATCAGTCCACAATTGATTTTTTAAGAAGCTGTTTACTTCTGCCACATGACAGGTCTGTTGCCCCATAATTACTTATCCTGTTGGGCTGGAAAGATTAAAGTGCTGTTAAGCACACTGTGAGGCTAACAGAAGGATCAGATGGTTATACTGCTCAAGCTCACAGTTTACTCTTTAATTCTCCCTGTCAGTTAGTTAACACCTCTCAGGCTGAACTGAGATCCTAAGGGCCTCTTCACAAGTTATCCATTTCTTAGTGAGATGTAGGGACAGGTCAAATTACCTGTTCCAGGTAGCCTGACACATTACAATTAGAACTAGGGTGATTAATACTGACAACACCCCCTTGCCTGGTTTCAGAGAAGCATTCCCTTGCCAGGGACATATAACTGGAGACTGCAGTCAGTTGAAGACAACTTGGCCCAGCCCACGCAAGGCTAACTCTGCCCTGATCTCCCTTTTCTCAGTACAGTATTCACTAACTGAAGTCTGGCTTTGACCTTCCCCAGAAAAGACCTGCATACCTTGTTATATGCCACTTCCTACTATTAATGTACCTGCTCAAACTTCTTATGCATGCACCAGATTTGCATGGGAATGATGCATACTGCTTCACTGACTGTACCTTGGATTTGTAATCAAACATTCTGTAATAAGAAGATTAATCTACTGGGTCACCTGTTATGCCAGATGATGCTAGGCCTGCCCTCAATTTTTGACATCATGTGCCCCTCCTGACTCCCTAAAGCAGGGCAGGGAAATGTCAGGCCTGAAAGCCAAATTCAGCCCTCCAGACCTCTCTGCCTGGCAATGCCCCTCACTGGCTCTGCACCATGCCCTCTTCAGGAGTTGTTACCTGGCTGGAAGTGGTGCTGAAATGTCATCATGTCTATTGCTTGGTCAGTTAGAGGATGGACAGGTGTTTGGGTGTAAAATGTAAATTACTGTATGAATCTGTAAGAGTAACAACCATTGCTCAGCCTTCTTTTTCCTCTGGCCTCTCCCGCCAATGCCAAAAGGTTGCCCACGTGAGAATGTGGCCCTTGACCTGATATTGGTTCCCTGGCCTAAAAGGCTGCTATGCAAATTTGGGCCCTGTAGATTCATTCAGGAGAACGTAGCTGCTGGTATAATAATGCGGTCCTAAGTGTGCTCCATGCATACATGCCATCTTGGAATGCATCCAACTGAACCACAAGGTGGCATTCAATGAAATTTTGCCCAACATAGACCCATTGAAATCAATGGACCTAACTTAGTTGCGAGGGAAGTGGGTGGTGCTGTGGGTTAAACCACAGAGCCTAGGACTTGCCGATCAGAAAGTCGGCGGTTTGAATCCCTGCAACGGGGTGAGCTCCCGTTGCTCAGTCCCTGCTCCTGCTAACCTAGCAGCTCAAAAGCATGAAAAGTGCAAGTAAATAAATAGATACCGCTCCGGCGGGAAGGTAAACAGCATCTCCATGCGCTGCTCTGGTTTGCCAGAAACGGCTTAGTCATGCTGGCCGCATGACCCGGAAGAATTAAAACAGGTTCCACACACATAATATTTGCTGCAATTGGGGGAGCAGGGACTAAATAATAAATAATGAAATGAAGCCAGTAGTTTTGCAAACCCACCACTATATACTGGCAGGCAGAATGGAACCCAGAGAAGTTCTTTCAATACTGGGGAGATATACTTCCAACTGGTCCCAGTCAACAGCCTGGCTCAGGGGTATGAAGCATCTGGCCTTCCAGGCGTTCTTGGGCTCCAACTTCCAACTAGCTCAGCCAGCAGGATCAAAAGTCAGGGGTGGGGGTGGGAATTTTAATCCAGCAGGAGGGCCACAGATTAGCCACCCCTGGCCTAGTGGCCACTTTTTGAACTAACCAGAGTTTCTGAATCGTCTTCAAAGGCAGCCCCATGTACTGTACAACAAATTACAGCCGTCAATCCTAGATTATACAGGTGCATGTATGACTGTGGACAGGCTATCTCCACCCAGGAGAGGATGCAAACGGTTTTGTTGCAGAGGCTACCAAGCTTACCTAGGCTTCCAGTGTCAAAGCTGGATCCAGGAGTACGCCCAGCCCTATTACCTGACCCTTTAGGGAAAGTGCAGTCCCATCTAAGACATCTTGGACACCACCTTCCTGAACAAAAAGCTATCAACAAAATCCTCATCTTCTTGGAACTGAGTTTCAGTTTACTGCCCTGCTTCCACCCCCATTACTGATTCCAGTCACCTTATTTAATTCTAGATGGTGCTTGGATCTGATACAATGGGTAAGCTTTGTGAAGCTGCTTGGCATCAGTGACCACAGTGCTCTTAAGTTCAAACATACATGTGGGTGGGAATGTCAGGCAGATGAGCTTTTCTGGAGACCTGAATTAATTGCTTCTTAACAGCCCAGCAGGACTTGCGTGCTTTTCTGTTTCTTTTTTACACTCCCTAGGTTAATTCTTGTCTGCCTTAATTGTGGCAGTCTGGTTGTCATGTGCAACAGAGTTGCTGCAAAAGAGCTTAAGATCCAGTTTTTATCATTCTTGGATCTTTCCTGTGGCTATTTTTTTTTTAAAGGTGACTTTATTCAAACATCCTCTTCCTGACTATCTGTACTGAGACACCAGCCTCTGTCCAAAGATCTGGTCATTGCACTTTACTGATGTGCCAGACCCGCTTTCCATATATTTGCATTTGCTTCCTTAACGTTTCTCTTTCAAAAGTGCCAGGGCATTTTCTTAGTTTCTAGGGACACTTAGAGAACACATTCACATTTTACTTGAAACTATGGAAAGGGACAGCACCTGACATCTGCTCAGCACAATCACTAAAACTTAGTTCAAATCACTAAACCTGCTTAAAGGTAAAGGTAAAGGGACCCCTGACCATTAGGTCCAGTTGTGGCTGACTCTGGGGTTGCAGTGCTCATCTTGCTTTATTGGCCGAGGGAGCCGGCGTACAGCTTCCGGGTCATGTGGCCAGCATGACTTAGCCGCTTCTGACGAATAATAATAATAATAATAATTTATTATTTATACTCCGCCCATCTGGCTGGGCCTCCCCAGCCACTCTGGGCGGCTTCCATAAAAACCAGAAATACAGTAAAATATCACACGTTAAAAACTTCCCTGAACAGGGCTGCCTTAAGATGTCTTCTGAATGTCAGGTAGTTGTTTATCGCTTTGACATCTGCTGGAAGGGTGTTCCACAGGGCGGGCGCCACTACCGAGAAGGCCCTCTGCCTGGTTCCCTGTAGCTTTGCTTCTCGCAATGAGGGAACCGCCAGAAGGCCCTCGGCGCTGGACCTCAGCATCCGGGCAGAATGATGGGGGTGGAGACGCTCCTTCAGGTATACTGGACCGAGGCCGTTTAGGGCTTTACGAACCAGAGCAGTGCACGGAAACGCCGTTTACCTTCCCGCCAGAGCAGTACCTATTTATCTACTTGCACTTTGACATGCTTTCAAACTGCTAGTTGGCAGGAGAAGGGACTGAGCAACGGGAGCTCATCCTGTCGCGGGGATTCGAACCACCGACCTTCTGATCAGCAAGTCCTAGGCTTTGTGGTTTAACCCACAGTGTCACAGTGTCTTAAAACCTTTCTCAAAAAGTTCAACATAATCTTTATCCTTCTGGTTCATTGGTGAAAAAGAAGGATCAGAATCTCTGCTCTACAATACTGCCCAGGGCACTTCCTGCTAAGGGAGCAAAAGAGGAATGTCAACTTCATGCTTGGCTCATGTGCTTACAGCTGCATCTGGCAGGCAGCTCTTGAGAAAAGGATGCTAAACTAGGTAGATCTGTGGGCCCACTCCAGCTGGACTCCTTTTATGTCAGGGGTGGGGAACCTCAGGCCTGAGAGCAAAATATGGCCCTTCAAGCCTCAGGACTCTCCCTCATCCACAATGTGCATTGGAGGGGAGGGAGACCAGGGCCACAGCTAGTGGCTAAGGGCTAAAGCCCCCTAAACCCAATCAAAGGATTCAGATCTGGATAGGCCTTGCTGGACTATCTATTTTGGGAGGGAAGGGATCATGCACTCAAGTCAAACCTTGTGATTCATGTCACATGCAGTCTGGTCCTTAAGAGCTTAAGTCAGGGGCATCCAATATTTTAAAACAATTCAGTGTTAACACTACAAAGTTCTAGTAATTCTCTAGTACTGTATTATCTCTGTGTATTTTTACTGTGATCTGTAAATCCATATATTAATTATATTTAATATTGCTCTATTTAGTTAATGATTCATGAACTGGAAATAAAGTGATGCTGGCATTAATATTCATCATAAGTAATATTTAAAATGTGACCTATTAAACAGCCATGGCAGTGGAGTTCTCCTTAATCAAGCCAAACATCTGTATTCCAGATGGAAGCATCAGTGATCCTTAGTCATGATTTTAATTAGCCTCTGGCAATTAATGTAGCTTGCAGGCCTTGATTGAACTCATCAGATTACTTATTCATGCAAATGCTTCAGTGCAAGGGGATTACTTTTGATATATTAAGGGCTAATGTAGTGTAGGAACTAACAGGCTGAGCAATGAAGCTGGAAATAAGCTCTTTCAAAGCTTGCCTTGACTGTAAACTCAGGATATGAGCCTCAAAAATACCCCCAATGGAGGTAATAATATTGACCTACTTTACATGGTCGTCGTAAGGATTAGTGAAATAATGACTCAGTTCAAATCATGACATAGCACAAACACATATGAGAGCGCAGGTTCCTGGAGAGGAGATTGTGGGCACTGTGTTCCTTCTCTGGTTCTCCCACTACCTCACAAAATATGTTGTAGTTTGGCTTAGTATATCATCCAAACTCGTAGTTTGTCCCTTCCGGACAAATCATGAGCTTGTAAACCAAGAAGAAACCTTGGTTACAGCTTGTGGTTTGTTTGGCATGAGGCAAACCATGAGCCAGGGTTCAGATGGCACACCAATCCAAACCATAGCTTAGCTCCAGTTAATGGAGCAGAAACAGGACTGATGAAGAGTACAGTGGCCTTGAGCTTCCCTTTGAGAACCCACACACTCACACTGAGCCATAGCTTGGCTTAGTGTTATGTGCAAACCATCATAAAACATCATAAAACTAACACAGTATACAAAGAACATAAGAACATAAAAACAGGCAATCAATTAATTAAAATACATCTTAAAATTAGTTCAGAGCAAATTAAAATCTGGACAGATGGCTGTCCACGGGTAAAATTGGGAGTAATGTATTCTGTGGAAAATATTTTCTAGCCACCAATTTATTTATTTATCAGGTCTGTTTTAGATGTATCGCTTGGAAGCAGTGTATGTACAGTGGGACACCATCCCCATGCTCACATTCTCCAGAACAGATTTGACGGCATGCAAGGTCAGACAAAGTACCGTGTGCATAATGCCTTCATTTCCTCAGCCTTTTTATTCCTTAAGGTGAATGAAGGAGCAGTTGTGGGCATGGGGATTTCATGTGCCTATCAGCACTTCAGTGTTGGTAAAGAAACACTAGGAAATACATATAGGTTCCTTAGCATGACTAAACTAAAGCTAAGTACACATTACAGGCTTAAAATGCAGTGCGGATGTTTTCTTGCTCTTTTTCAATTCGATTTTGCAATTCCTGGTAAACATCATCATAGTTTGATGTGTTTCCATTCTGACTGCTGTCTGTCCATGTTTTCATTCTCTATTGGTGAAGCTTTCATCCTTCCAAGTCTGCTCCCTGGAGATCATCGCCCTGTAGTTGCAGCTGTACATCTTGCAGATGTAATGGGATTTACTTCCAAGTAAGAGAGGAAAACATCACAGGGTTTAAGTTTAAGCACTTTTTTCACATTTCAAGCCCACACTCTCACACACACTGCTCATATTAAATCAGATTAATAGTCTCTCCAACTGGTCTATATTGACCTGCAGTGACTCTTCAGGGCAGGGTGGTCCAATGCATGGTCCAAGGGCTGCAAGCTGCCCTCAGGGCCTCTTTTTGTGGCCTTCAGCCCTTGTACTGCTGGCTTTGGGAAGGCGGCATGAGGGCTCTGATAGGGTCCTAAAGTCCTCCTGCCTCCTTCCCAAAGCCCAGCTTTGTGAAGGAGGTAGGAGAGCTCTAGGACCCTGCCAGATCCTCGCACCTCCTTCCCATAGCCCTGTGCCTCGCTTAGCCAGCTTTGGAAAGATTGGGGGGGGCATCAAATGTTGGCCTTGCTCCCGCTGTCCAATGCGACAAGGCAGTGTGTGGCCCATGGGTTCCATGTTGAAGTACTCTTGCAGCCCACTTGGTATGAAAAGTTGGACCACCCTGCTCAAGAGTCTCAAGCAGGGGCCTTTCCTAGCCCTACTGCTAGATGCCAGTGACTAAACCTTAGAGCCCTTTCACGTGCGAAACATGTGCTCTACAACTGAGCAACAGCCCTTCCCATGGGGAATATTGATACTCTTATCCATGAGCCCCAATCTGGTTTCCTTTGGTGGGGCTGAACTTCAATGCATAGGCAGAGTATACACAGAGCTCTCTCATCAACGAAATCTTCCTTGTTCTTTTCATGGGTGGCGAGACCCATAGGCACAAATCAATACATGACTGGAGCTGCTGTCTCTACATTGAGGTACCTTTGCGCAGGAACTATATGTGTGCATCAGATTAAACCCTTCAAGATTCCCTATTTTCCAGGGATAGTCCCAGATTTACAGAAGCCATCCTAGTTTCTGATTTGATCCCAGAATGTCCTACTTTTCCTTAAGACAAGCCTATTTTCATCAGAGACATTTTGGAGGGTATGGAGTTATTCGACTCCCAAGCCATATGAAGGCAGCCCTATATAAGAAAGGGTTTTTTAATGATTAAAATTTAATGATTTTTTTTAATATGTTGGAAGCCACCCGAGTGGCTGGGGCAACCCAGACAAATCGGCAGGGTATAAATAGTAAAATTATTATTATAGAATAGGACGTCCCTATTTTCCTCAGAGAAATGTTGGAGGGTATGTCTGATACTAGAGAGGGCTCTTTGCCTTTGAACTGTAAACTTTTATGTTGAGATGGCAGAATTGAGTGTCTTCTTGGGAAGTACCACCTAGGCTGGACTAGACTCACTACTAAACTGAAAAGGAAATCCTCAAAATAATACTTCATGATTAAGTGCATGCAATATAGGATTTTGGTGTTTGCAAATCCTTTTTTTCAAATCAACTTGTGGCATTAATCCTCTAATGGCATTATTCCCTTAGACTATATGCCGGATTAAGGAGTCATGATGAGGCAAAGTACAAAAATCCACGCTAATCTTTCAAAGGAGGATGCTGCGTGGGATGCAGCTAACGAGGTTGTCCCCATTAAGGGTCGGTCCTTCTTCTGTCCACCTAGTCCCTTCCCCTTCTGGCATATCATGGTGACGAAGTGGAAGGAATATATTTGTAGATGGTGTGTACACAAGAAACACCCAAGCAGTTCCATGGCCAGAATCTGCCCTCCTTGAAATCAGTCATTAGTAACTTGATAACTTCCATTGTAAAGGCTTCTGTGCTTTGTACGATGTGAATGCAAGACAACTTATGAAACCTGTTTCCTTGTGCATTTGGAAGCTAGGTTTTCTTCTGAAAATCACACAAGAAAGCACAAGACCTTATCATAGTTGCAGAGATCAGCACCTGAGTCAAACATGCTTTTGGAAAACAATGTCCCGCATGTCTTTGAGAAAGGAAAATAGTCACTAGCATTCCCTTTCTGGCTATATTATTCCTACAAAAGCATGGCCTGATAACCCAGATATACCCCCAGTCCTGTCCCTCTGTAGTGTAAGCAGAGGTGAGTGCTGCAATGCCCAGACCACTATGCTATCTCTAGCTTGTAGAACACGCCATATAGAGTCAGACCATTGTTCTATCGAACTCCGTGTCATCCACAGCTGATGGTTGGAGCTTCATCCACAGCTGATGGTTGGAGCTTCCAAGCACAGTACAATACTAGCCTCAATTATTAGGTTTAGGGCAGGTATGCTTGGTTCAAACGGTGTCATGGGCCAAGTGGGTAGGCATCAATGCTTCTGAACACCAGCTGCTGGAAACCACAAGAGGGAAGAGTGCTATTGTGTGTGTGTCATGCTCTGCTCACTGGCTTCCCATAGGCATCTGGGTGGCCACTGTGAGAACAGGATGCTAGACTGGATGGGCCATTGGACTGATCCAGCAGGTTGTTCTTATGTCTGGCAGGCTTTCAGATGGGGTCTCCCCCAGCCCCACTTGGAGATGCCAAGGATTGAACTCGGGACCTTCTTCATGCAAAGCAGAAGCTCTACCTGTGAGCTACAGCCCGTCTTCAACAACTACTCCAACAACCGCTGCTTTTTAAAGGTTCCACAATTATATGGGGAAACAGCTCCCTTGCCACGGTTTCATTTCTGGGGCTGGAGCATCTCCTCTTGGACAGCTCAATAGTCTGCAGCTTCTGGCTCAATACTAACTGAAACCGTGGGAAGGGGCAGTTAACTTAATTGCCTTCCCACCACACGACTGCTGGAGCCACAGGCTAACCAGGCAGTGCCTCCTCAACCAGAGATGAAAAGCTCTGGTGCTGCATGAACCTGGTGGCTAGGTGGCTCACTTCCAGTGATTAGGTACCAATTTTCACATGCGAAAAAGGAAGAGCCGTAGCTCAGAACAGGTGCAGGCAAAAGGTTGATCCCTGGCATCTCCAGATAGGACTAGAAATTCCTGGTCTCAAACTCTGGGGAGACACTGCCAGTCAGTGCAGACAATATTGTGCTGGCTGGACCGATGGTCCAATGTGTTTCTGGATTACTGCGATATCATATAAGGCTGCACATTTTAGTATTGCTGCACATCTCATCTTTCAAATGGTAAAGTTCTGGGGATTTTAACATCTAGTACATACTAGCAAAGTTGTGTGATCACCATTTCTATGTGAAATGGAGAAGATGATACCAGCTGAATGAATACAGTATCCGCCACAAAACTGGAGGCATCAGAAAATAAGTACATCATCTGTTACCTCCATTCCTTCCAAATAGGACTGGTTATCTTGGAGATTCTTGCAAGAGACTAAGCCAAGCTTGAGGTTCTGAAGACCCAATACAGCTATCTATTGTGTTCAGTATTTTGCTATTCCATGACTCTGTACATCACCAGAGTTAACTTTTTCTTGTCCTGTGTGTTCACACCCTTTGTATATTTGCAGAATGGTGTATTTACCCAACATTACCCGTCTTTCAGCCAGTGTACTATGTACACACTCCTTCATCAATCCATCACCTCTTGGTTATTCTGCACTGAAATCTTTCCAATACTTTGATGTGTTCCTTGACTTTCTGTCACTTCATCTCATGGGTGTGCAGTGCAAAAGTGCGTATCCAGTGAGATCATCTGATGTGCTACTCCCATTTTTTCCTGAATCTTCAACTAGTAATTCTTATTTTTTATTCTTAGATTCAAAGACAGATACATTTTTGCATTGCTATTATTAACAATTCAATTTATTAGGCATTTGCTATGTAAAAAGTTTCTAAGCAGCTTACAAAGATTTAAAAACATAAAGCATAATACGAAATAAAAAAGAAATGAAGGGGGTACCAAATATATTACTGTACAATAAAACCATACAGAAATCCCTAAATCCTGTTAAAACTGCAGCAAAAGCTTTGGCAACAAAAAATGTCATCCAACAAATAATCTCTCAAATGCATGAGAGAAGAGATAAGTAAATACCTGGCACCAAAAGGATGTTTATGCTGGCACCAGGCAGATCTCACTGGGGAAAGCATTCCACAAGCAGAGAGCTACAACTGAAAAGGCCCTTGTCACCACCCTCCAAACCTTCCTCAGAGAGGGCACCTAGAGAAGGACCACAGATTAACATCTAAGGGTCTGGGAAGGTACATAACAGGACAGATTTTGCCTTCTAAAGCACTAGTTGGGCAAGAATTGTGCCTTTGTCTTTGAAAAAGCACTGAGTTTAGATACCATGGGTCTTGGCCTTTGGACAAGTCACTAATTTCTCAGGCTCAATTCTAAATCTGTAAAATGGAATGATAGTGATCTGCTTAATAGGAATTTTGTCACTGCAGTGATATGGGAAGTCACAAAAGAATAAGAATGGTAACGTATGATGTTCTTAAGATGTATTAAGTGAAAACCTAATGAAAAATATATTTTTTAAAAAAAGAAATTTGTGCGTGCAAACATAGTAGAAATGACGAAGACCATTGTAAATTTTAAAATAAATAATGTGCTACATTAATGGCAGAAGTATTGTGGCCAGAAGAAACAGAGCATTTTTCTGCCAGATCACTCTCTTCAAAAGATTTTGGCAGATTTCATTATGAATCCTACCCTAACTATGAGGACTAACTGTGAAGACTAAATCACAATAGGTATAAGATATTTTTGGGAAACGAACACACTGTAATAATATTGCTTCATAGCTTTATCTCCACAAAGTATGCTAGCTATTTGATCTCTCGGCTTTTCACAGACTCCATCCGTGTTACTTTTAAAAGGGAACACAACGATCCTTTTTTTCTTCAGGTAGTCTTGTAACTTGAGCTATAAAGTGACTCAGCCTTCCCAGCTGCCAGCAATCCGTCACATGTAAAGAGGCTCCGGTATCAAAGTCTACACAACTACTTCCTCTTTTCTCTTCGAATGATCCTACCCCACTACACAAAAAAATGCTGACCAGACTGTTCAAATGAAATGTTCGAGGAGGTAGTTGGGCAAAAAAACCGTTGAAAAGACGCATCAAAGAAAAAGTTACGGTAATGCTTTCCACCGGACCATCATCTCCCTTGAAAATACTTTTGAACTCTGCACAGTTCTTCTGAAGAGCATATGTCCCTGCTTCACCATCGCACTAAAGCAAGAATTTTGCACGAGAAAGCTAATATAAGAACAGAAAGTGTCTGAAGACAAGCAATAAAGCAACTGGAACTGAATCAAGAACAAACTCAAAAGGATGATCAGTATCAAAGCTGATTTGTTTCATAAGCCATGAAAATACTTCGAAAGATAAAACAACCTTTCAGTTTAAAAAAATGGAAGCTGAAGGTAGGTTGTTTTACTGTATCTCATAAAAACCTCTGGAAATATTCTGTATTATGTATTTTAAGCTTTAGCATGCTCTGTCCCCAAGAACTCAGGGAGCAATGCTTAAAAACAGGTGCAACCAACAGATCAAAATGCTCCGTAGTTAGCAAGCATAAATATTGTATGACAGGGGTGGGGAACCTCTGGCTCTTATGCCAGATTTGGTCTCCAAACCATGCCCACCTCCCTCACACCTGAAGCCATACAGTATGTGATTTCAGGGTATTGCAAAGGAAGAATCAGGAGCTTAAAGTGATTTCTTGAGTATTCCTTTGCCAGAACAAGGTGTGCTCCCACCACCCTTCAGCTGGTTTTCAGAGCCTTAAAGAGCAGTTTAGGGCTGTTTGCAACAGGGCTTTGAATCAACTCTGCATTGCAATTTGAAGTCCCAACAACCCAGGCTTCAAAGCACAGTATCACACACCCCACAAAGTAAAAAAATCTGAAGCTTGAAAATTTAAAGTTTGCCTTTAAATACAAAGTGAATTTCTCCCTGTTCTTGGTGCCCGTGCTTTTATTTTGGTTATATTGATATGGTTTCCCTAAACGTTTTGTTGTGATTAAATGTATTTTTGTTTGTGAATGGCCCAGAGGACCTTGATGATTGGACAGTGTAGAAATACAGAAAAATAAGAAGAGATGGCTAGGAAGTAATTACTATGTACATACCATGGCAGGAGTTGGAATACATTCTGAACTTTCTCTTACGATGAAATTGTGTGGGTGTACATAGTACACAGTACATGGCCTTCTCTACCTTGTTTTTAAGGCAGGCTCAAGAGCAAGTGCTATCCGAAACACAATTTCTGCCTCTCTTTCTCTCTCTCCTTGGATAGGTGCAAAGTGGACAAGCACAGAAAAGGCTGCAGACGGCTTTTTTCAGAGATCCCCATTCAACTTCTTTAGAAGTCAGATCCAGAAGAAGAAACCCTCTGCTGAGAAAGGAGGATGTGAACAGTACCAGGGCTCAGACCACGAGGAATCCAAAGAGGAAAGTGGAAAAGGAAGTAGAGGACACAAAATGAACGATTCCTGTTTAGAAACTCAAATGGTGGAGCAGATTTTCCCTGCACCAGGTAATAGTGATATGAAAGTGCACTTGAAGAACAGGGACTGTCTGCCCAGGGGGCCTGTGCTCCAAGAGTAGCTCTCTGTGAGTGAAGACAGATGAAACATCTGTGAGTGAAGACAGATGTAACATTTTCACCCACCATATTGTCCCAATGTTTTGCAAACGGGATTGTGAGGAACTCCAAACTGGGTGAATGGGCAGTCAATTGGCAAATGCAATTCCATGTAAGCAAGTGTACAGTGGTGCACGTTGGGGCAAAAAGTCATTTCACATATATACTAATAGAATGTGAACTGGCAGTAACTGACCAGAACAAGATTTTGGAGTCATCATGTGAAGATGTAGAACTGCTGTGCAGCAGATGTGAAGGCATTTTCCATGTTAATGATGATTATGAAAAAGATGTTCATGATCTACCAGGAGAGAGTCTCCTGCATGATCAGAAGCATGGTTTGGTTGGTTTTCAGCAAATGTTGGGATTGTTGAAAACCATTCAGGTCACTGCATTTCCATTGTCTTGGTTCCACAGACTCAATGCTGTGTCCGCAAAGAGTCCAGAATTTCCTGGGGAAATTGGGCAAACAGGCCTCTAGCAAGGTTTTGGACTTAAATAATTGTGCATTAAGTACAACAGATATAATGGAGCTGGGTGAGTATACATTTTGATACGTATTTTTTCACTCTAGTAATGGCTTCAGAGGTGTTAAATACTTGAGCGCACAGGCCTAAGGCACAAATTTACATAAAATCTACATGTGATCATTTGTATGCATAGATGAAAATTTAGGCTCACTGGCAAAAGGGAAAGCAAGCTTCAGCAGTCAGGGATTTACTGTGGTGTGCCAAAATGATTTTGTGAGCTCAGTGCACAGTGCATGGAGATGGCCCCCTGCCCTAATCCAGTGTTTCCCAACCTTGTGCCTCCAGCTGTTTTTGAACTACAATTCCCATCATCCCTGACCACTGGTCTTGCTAGCTAGGGATGATGGGAGTTGTAGGCCAAAAACATCTGGAGGCACAAGGTTCGGCAATCTGTTGGCAACAGCTATGGGTGTTTATTTATTTATTTAAAAATATAGTCCCTTAATATAATCAAAATATCTAAACAATTACATAAATTGGTAGCCCCTGCAAAGCCTCTTTCAGCCAAGTCCTGGCCATATCTGCCCCCCCCCCACACACATGGCATTATATAAGAGTTAAGCCAAACGGGTGCGACTTGCCTCAGTTGACCTCACGGACCAAATGAGGAGGGCTGGTGGTTGAAGTTTGGTCTGCCAGTGTGGTGTAGTGGTTAAGAGCAGTAGACTCGTAATCTGGTGAACCGGGTTCGCGTCTCCACTCCTCCACATGCAGCTGCTGGGTGACCTTGGGCTAGTCAAACTTCTTTGAAGTCTCTCAGCCCCACTCACCTCACAGAGTGTTTGTTGTGGGGGAGGAAGGGAAAGGAATGTTAGCCGCTTTGAGACTCCTTCGGGTAGTGATAAAGCGGGGTATCAAATCCAAAACTCCTCCTCTGCAGGCCGGAGGTTCTCTTCTTTGGTCACCTCTCTGCTGCCACCTGACTTCCCAGGCGCATGGAGGAGATGAATGGATTGGAGCCATCTTAGTCTTAAAATATCAACCCCCACATCCTTCTTTGCAGATGTAGGAGCAGAGCTACACAGAGTTACTTGTAGTACCAATAGTACCTTGCAGCTTTTCGTATCTGCCTCAATAAACCTTAATGTGCACACACAGTTCAGTCATGCCGCCTTCACGTATATCAGCAGTGGTTTATCTCTCACTCTGCTTTCTCCCTTAGTTGCCATAATACATTTGCTGCCAGGCCTGGAAGAGATTGATCTTTCCTGGAATGATTTAATAGGAGGGACATTAAAGTCTCTTACCCTTCCGTTCAAATGTCTGCAAGAGCTGAAAGTCCTCCGACTGAACAACTGCAGACTCACAGCCATGGATCTTTCGTTTTTAGGTATCATCCAGTAATTGCATAACTTACTCTGAGAGGTTATTACAGTGGGTTATTTCATTAGAGATCTAGGTAATTTCTAATCTGGATTGGGGGAACCTAGTCCTGCAATTCCATTTCAGACACAGGGCTTGTCCACACTTAGCTTTTGCCCCGCTCTTTCCAGGCCACGCTTAAAGCACCGTGCCCAGGTGTGTTGATTTTTTTTGCCCTGGAGTTTTCCCAGCAAAACCCCTCTTCAGCTCTCAGTTGGAGTAAATGTCAGTTCTGGTTAACTGTGGATTGACGCTTGTTCCTACCGAATGTTAAAAGAGCGGGTTTTTGTGGGGAAAGCTCTGGAGCAAAAAGGGGCTCCCCTTTCAAACACTTTAAAGTGCAGAGCTTTAAAGAGCTTTAACGTACAAAGAGCAGAGGAAAGGTAAATGTGGATAAGGCCTAAGGCTGCATCCAGACTATGCAAATATGAGCTTGCTGAAGTAGGGCTGTAATTGGGGACACAAACCTGTGTATGTATGTTCCTGAAATTATTACATTCTTGCATGTTCTTAAACCAAAGTATAAATAGTGAAAAAGTATGATGCGATCATTATTGTCTTCTGCTTCTTCAAATCAATGTATAAAATAGTATCAAATGCTTATTTACAGGGGAAGCGCTTGAAGTAATTCCTCAGCTTGAAACACTAGATTTATCATGGAATACCAACATTGGTGGGAAGCTTTTTCTTCTAATCCAAAAAATCCCCAAAGACAATAAACTCAAAACACTAAAAGTGATGGATTGCAGTCTAACTTCTGAAGATGGTGAATCACTAGGTAAGAGCCCATGGCATAGTGATGTAGCAGCTTTGAATACTGTTTTAGCATTTTATTTAGATATCAGACCAAATACCACTTTGTATGGAATCAAGATTTTAAACCTGCTGCACTTGAATGCGTTAAAGAATTTGTGTGAAAACTGGCAGGTTGTGCCCTGTGATTTATGAGTTAGGGGTCTTCAAATATGGTTTGTATCGTGCCCAAATTTTCCCATACGGCCATTATTGTGGCTTTCAGCAAGTAACTTATTTCAGTGGTTTCTTGCACTAGTGATTGAGATGAAAGCATTGTTTATTTATTTGATAAAATCTACATATCGCTTGATTGTAGTATGGTGTAAAACCTCGAAGCACTTTGCAAGAAATATTAATATTATAAATAAGAACCTGTTAAAAACAATTTAAAACATTTTAATGTAATGAAAATGAATAGCACAATATAAATGACAAATTGCTAGGGAGGTGTATCAAAAGATATGGTTAATCTGATCAAATCAACATTTGAAAAATTTTCCCTTACTGGTTCAACATTTAAATGAGTTCCTGTTGTTCGGTCCCTGCTCCTGCCAACCTAGCAGTTTGAAAGCATGTCAAAGTGCAAGTAGATAAATAGGTACCGCTCTGGTGGGAAGGTAAACAGTGTTTCCGTGCACTGCTCTGGTTTCGACAGAAGCGGCTTAGTCATGCTGGCCACATGACCCGGAAAAACTGTCTGCGGACAAATGCCGGCTCCCTTGGCCAGTAAAACGAGATGAGCGCTGCAACCCCAGAGTTGTTTGTGACTGGACTTAACTGTCAGAGGTCCTTTACCTTTACCTTTAAGGTAAATTAACATTCATTAGCATGAGGAAGGAAACTTCATAATCGGCATATGTTGTCTGATTGGCTTTTGAGAAGCATGGGCAGTCTCTCAAGATGTCTGAGGTATTGACTGGTTCATGTTTGTTACAGAAGGATAACCTTTTTCAAATCCTAAAGGGGTTAAATTTTAAAATGAGATATGTGTAGTATCTCTTCCTCCCTCCCTCCCTCTGCCCACTTCCCATTAAGAGAGAGGCATACATAAAGGTTATGTGGACAACATCCAGATAACTACATCTTGGACATGACCTTAAAAAGAATATTTAGAAACTGGATAAATGAAATTATTCCCCTTTATTTATCATGAGGCAAATAATATTTCCTTTTTCGATTAGATTTAGAACTACCTTCTTGTTTTGTTTTAAATTCCAAGTGCCCTGATTTCCTAATAATAAACCTATTTTAAATTTATTACCTTTCTCTTCCATTATCTGCTCTGAATATGTTGTGACCAGTTCATCCCTTGGCTTCTTTTCAGCTCAGCAGCTCTACAAAATCCACAGCCTTGAAGTACTGGATCTGTCAATTAACAAAAAGATAGGATATAGCCTGGAGAGTATTGCCCAGGAATTACAGCATGTCTCAGGACTGAAAGTACTTAATCTGAACAGGTGTGGGTTAAAACCAGATGGATTCAAGTGTTTAGGTAAGTTGGTTGGCATCTGTCAAGAGTGTGTCTTCGGGGGTGAAGTGCAGGTGATGATTTGGTAAGTAAAAGGTAAAGGTACCCCTGCCCGTACGGGCCAGTCTTGCCAGACTCTGGGGTTGTGCGCCCATCTCACTTAAGAGGCCAGGGGCCAGCGCTGTCCGAAGACACTTCTGGGTCACGTAGCCAGCGTGACATCGCTGCTCTGGTGAGCCAGAGCCGCACACGGAAACGCCGTTTACCTTCCCGCTAGAAAGCGGTCCCTATTTATCTACTTGCACCCGGAGGTGCTTTCGAACTGCTAGGTTGGCAGGCGCTGGGACCGAGCAGCGGGAGCGCACCCCGCCGCAGGGATTCGAACCGCCGACCTTTCGATCGGCAAGTCCTAGGCGCTGAGGCTTTAACCCACAGCGCCACCTGTGTCCCTCTGATGATTTGGTAGCTGGGACTTTTAATGATGATACTTAGCATGTGCACAGAATTTCTGACTGTTCAGATGCATTATCTGCTTGCAATCCTTACAGCAACCCTGTAAGGTACATTAATATTATTCTGCATTGCAGGGGGTTAGACCAGATGACCCTTGAGTCCCTTCCAACTCTGAAGTTCTATGATTATACCTCTATTGCAGATGGGAAACTGAAGCTGTGTTCACAGTAGAAGTTTAAAGTACTTGAAGAACATTTCCGCCCTCAAAGAGTTTGCCCCTCACAGAGCTACAATTCCCTGCAACGCTTAACAAACTACAGTACTCAGAATTCTTTGAAAGTGCTTTAAATATATTCTGCGTATGCATTTGTCAACATCTGTAACTGGAAATTTTGAAATAAATGTGAATTAGAAATACATCCACAAATCCAAAATAGGGCAAAAATGCTAGAAAATATTCCCCCAAATGTGCTTCAGGTCTACTTATCAATCAGATTTGGGGCAGTATTATCTAAGTCTAATTTGAAAACATTTGAAATTAAAAATATCAAATTTGAATTTTCAAATTGCCAAATTTCAACATTTGATTTAATTTTTTTTTGCCAGCTTCTGCCAATGAAGAGAAGGAATGTGCAAAAGGACTAACGGATGCTAACAACAGATTTCCTTGATGGCAAATTGATTATTGACAAGTTGTCTTCCTGTGCCTATTTTATTTCAGCTAGTGCCTTGCAGCACCTGCTGGAACTAAGAGAATTAGATCTGTCATGTAATAAAGAGATTGGAGGAGGTTTCAAGTACTTAGCAGCTCATTTGGCCGAGCTAAGAAACCTAGAAGTCCTGAATCTTCATCAGTGTTGTATTACAGAAGAGGACATGACTGTTTTGAGTAAGATATTGCAAAATCATTTAATCGTAGAATCGTTTTTGCAAAATCATGTGGAATATTTAATTGGAAGATTATCTTACCTTCAATCAATCCATCTTCTCTCCCTCTAGCTCAGAAATACCTCTGGCCCTCCAAATGTTGCTGGACTACAAATCCCATAATATCAGAATGTTCATTAGCTATGTTTGCATGCGCTGGTGTGAGCGGGAGTCCAACAATATCTAGAGGACCACATAAGGAGCACATCCTTGGGGATCCATTCTGTGGACATGTCTTTGATTAAAGTTACAGCAAGTTTAGCCAACATGGTGCCCTCCAGCTGATGTTGGTTAACAACTCCCATCGTCCCTGACTGTTGGCAATGCTACATGGGAGTGATGGCAGCTGAAGTCCCACAATATCTGGAAGGCTACTACTTGGCAAAATAATAGGTATTATAATAAGCAATATAAGCAGCCCAGCCCAGTATTGTCTGGCACCAGCTCCCCGGGTTCTCCAACATATTTTCTAACTTGCTGCTATGCCTAGGTACACTTTATTCTTCCCCTTCCCCACTGCATTTCAAGTCACTTTTGAACTTGAGTGTATTCAACATTGCCACCTTGGATCACACTGACATTGGTTTTGGTGCATTCCACAGTGCTTCCCCTCCACGCCAGCTGTTTCCATCAACATGGCTTAATTAGTATCAGGATTTCTGTTTTGTGTACAAACCAGGAGGCTACAATTCTCTAAGTTCCCTGAGGAGAGTTTGGGGGAAGCTGTGACTGTTTAAAGTGGTATGATGCTGCCTTAAATGTATAATGCCAATGGGGCCTAAGTGTATGTTTGGTGGTGGGAGCAGGGTTGGCCACTCGTGTGTGTGTGTGTATATATAGATATACACACAAACACTTCTGCAAACTTCAGAGTTCACCCAAACATTACAATATTTGCTTCTTGGTGGGACTGTTTTGCTACAAAGCTGTTGGCACAGTCTGACGTAGTTCATCATCCAATGGAATGTAAATAGTACTTCTAAAATACGGAGGCACAGGTGGCATCTGTGAAGAAGTAGTGCCTGTTCTAAGCTTGTGGCTACTGCTACATGTGAGTGCATGATCTGAAAACCACAGCAGCAAAATTCTTTTTGCTTCAAAAGTATATTTATTCATATTCAAATTTATGCAGATTTAATCAATCAGTTGGTTAATATACTAAAACTGACAGTTTATTGGCTAAGGTTTATTTAATTTAGTGGCATCACTGGATTTGATGAAATTTGATCATTCTTCCATTCTTCAGTTTTCAAATAACATAGTATATCAATATCCAAGAAAAGGGAGTGATAGTGTTGAGCAGAATATATTTGAATATTTTCAGCTCCTTTAGGTTGATTTTGGAGTTGATGTTTACTGTGTTGCAGCTGTACTATCCTTTGATCTTTTTGCAGCCCATGTAATTCCCCTTTTGTCGAGTCTTCAGGACCTGGATTTATCGTTAAATAAAAGCATTGGGAAGTCTTCCGACCACCTTCTTAGCAGACTCCGTTTTTTACCAAAACTGAAATCTGTGCTTCTCAGCAATTGTTCTTTAAAGCATGATTCATTTGCATCTTTAGGTAAGAATATGCCTTAAAATGTTTCTAGCTTTCCTTATCTATGTCTCCATCTTACCAATCCACAGGGCTAGTATATCAATTGGGCATGAATGTCAAATGGAAAGAGACAGTAATTTGAATAAACATTCCTGGGAATATTTATCAGGAGGTGCATTACAGAGCCATCTACTTTCATTAGATCTGATATAATCAAATGTATGGAAAGGGGAACAGAAGTTCAATTTCTATGCAGAGAATACATTTCATTGAAGGGCTTCTCAGTACTGAAATAACCACCTTCCATTAAAGATCTTTTGCTAGACATAGAGCAATATAAGATAATACTTAATTGTAGTATTCTCATTCCCTCATTCTCTCTTTCCCAGATGGCTTTGCTATTTTTTTGTTTATTCGTTATTCATACATTCACTCAATAAATAATATCCAACTCTTCATATAGGTTTCTAGTGGCAGCTCAGAGTACTAAATCAAAAGTACAATGAAAGCTTTGAAAAATGTAAAACACTACAAACCAAGAGCAGCACCATGCTTTGCCACTGTCCAAAGAATCGCTTTCAACCCCTTTCTTCTAGTCTCCAGACATCAAGAGCTATATTTTTTGTCATCTCAAGTCCTGCTGACAGTTAATTATAGAAGTTGGCAACTTCTTTTCTTTTTCTTCATTTAACTGTGTCCTGTAAAGCCATATGATCTCTTTCTTAAGACATGATTGCATCGTTTATTGATTCCCAGATTAACAAAAACATTGCTCCATTGTCAGAAACTCAGTAGGCTTGTTCCTATCTTTGTGTTGCCCACAAGGCTGGTTCTGTTTGATCTTCCTATAAGAAAGCTATAATAAAGTTGTTCTCTTATCCAAATATCTGTACTGTGGAAAAGGAGCAAGACAGGGTGAAAATTAGGCACATCCAAGTCCCATTAAAATCAGTGGAACTTTATGCACATAGGTAATGCTTATCTGTGATGCAGTTAACACGTGCACATGTAACTTTCTCTGGATTATGTCCATGATGTGCACTTCATATTGTTGGCTATTTGCAGTTTAGTAGCGCTGCAGAGAGCTTGCTGGGGAGACCATGCATTAAAAAGGGACTCAAAAATAACTTAAACAAGGTTTTAATAACAAAAACAAAAACTCCTTATACACTAAATACATCAACAATAAACCAGACCCAACCACCAACCCATCCCCCAGGGCAATGGGAGAGCTAGGTGCTGCTCCTTATATACTATACCCAATTGCTGACACAGCTTGATTAGCACAACTCAGCAGCACCTGCTATGTTTCACAGCTGTAAGACTGGGTTTCGTTATTTGCCCTGGCCCTGGCCCTTAAAGACATACACAACTTGTGAAACAATAATGAACCTTCACATTTTAAAGTGACCAT
Organism: Podarcis melisellensis; assembly: GCF_964234715.1. NCBI lineage: Eukaryota > Metazoa > Chordata > Lepidosauria > Squamata > Lacertidae > Podarcis > Podarcis melisellensis. Next base: position 15,868,825 of record NC_138537.1, read on the forward strand.
TCAACACATATGGTGGTCACTTGAAACTGCACCCTTGGCAGCTATCTACAGAGAAGCTTGTCATGCAAACTGGGATATTTTCTCTGCATCCTTTTACGTTTGATGCAACAAAGAGAAAATCCCTTGGCCTGTGTGACAACCTGCAGCTGGATGGAGACTGCTAATACAGATGCAGTCTTTACACTGGCCTTTGACACCTGAGATGTGTGTTTTCAAGACCCTCCCTATTCTTTTGACTGTAATCTGATTTAACTGTTCTGAATTCTGAATTTTAAATTTTTGTAACCCTTGCTGGGACTTCCGCATTTTGGATGCTTCCATATGTTTGTAGAAATCTTAATTTCAAGAAGAAAAAAATATGCAGTTCTTTCTGTCAGAGAGATTTTAGCACACTTGTGGCCAAAACCCTGTGCACTCTTCCTTGAGGATAACTCCCATTGAAGGCACAGTAGGACAATTTCATGCGCACACATATATGGTTAGGTTGCACATCCCTCACTGAAAGTAATTGGAGGTTGAATGTACTCAACATTGGATGGATTGTATCCCATGTGTTTGTTCTCGATGTTTGAACATGGTTTAGGGGAGGTCCCTCTTAGAAAAGTATAGGAAAAGCACATTTCTGATTGCCAATATAGAGCCCAAATCACCAGGGAGGTTTGCTGCATAAGCAGCTGTGCATAAGCAGTTATGTTGCTGCTGAGCTCCCATTAATTTCAGATGAACTTTTGTTTTTTTAAAAAAATAAATTTTTATTTGTTTTCCAAACACATAATCAAAACAAACAATAAACAAAACAGAGACATACAAACATATAAACATGTATAATTTCATAATCTTATTTCCATACACCTTACTTCCCCGACTTCCCCATACCTCCCTTTTGCTGCATCCTTGTTTTTCATTTCTTTAGCAACTCCTCCAGTTAACTAATTATTTAATTCATTTTCATTACATTTTTTTCCTTTAACTTGTTAATTACAGCTGCAATTCTCTATTTCTTATTCCTTGACATCTTAACACTCCTCAATTTTACAACAATTTTTAAGGTATATCTTAAATTTCTTCCAGTCCTCTTCCACTGTCTCTTTCCCCTGGTCGCGGATTCTGCCGGTCATCTCTGCCAGTCCCATGTAGTCAATCACCTTCGTCTGCCATTCTTCCAGAGTAGGTAGTTCTTGTGTCTTCCAATACTTTGCCAGAAGGATTCTTGCTGCTGTGGTGGCATACATGAAAAACGTCCTGTCCTTCCTTGGCACCAATTGGCCAACCATACCCAGGAGAAAAGCCTCAGGTTTCTTAGGAAAAGTCCACTTAAGGACTTTCTTAATTTCATTATAGATCATTTCCCAAAAGGCTTTAATCTTCGGGCAGGTCCACCAAAGGTGGTAAAAAGTACATTCAGTCTCATTACATTTCCAACATTTATTATTGGGCAAATTCAGATGAACTTTTGAAGGTAGGCCTCCTGGTTGTGAACAGAGAATGCTTGGAGGTACATTGTGCAGCTCCTCTTGGCACCCTTCCTGCACGATTTCTTTCAGGAAAAGCTCAGTCACATAGATTTGCTTTAACCACAACAATGTGCTCCAGTACAGCACTCTACTTTTGCACTGGAATAAATGACAACCATTTATATGCATGGGAGAATTGCATTCAACGATTCCAGGGGGAAAGGAGTCAAACCTGCCCTTTAGGGGGACTCCTAGCTGCTGAGACTCAAGTCACTTGAACTTCACAGACCCATTCTGGGTTTTGCTTCTTGGTAGCACTGAAGTGTGATAGAATGTTGGGAGAAGCAGGGAGAGAATGTTGTATACGGTCTGATCTATTTTGAAGTTACGCAGCTGGGTGCAGAGGGTTGAATGGCAGTGGACCAGGCCTATTTATTTCAGTAAGCACAAGATGTTGTTGCTAATCTTTTCAGCTGATGCTGCCCTTCACCTTCCTGAACTGGAGATATTAGACCTTTCTTGGAATAAATGCGTTGGCGGGAACCTAAAGCTGATTTTGAAAGCGCTAAACCTTGGAGCTGAGATCAAAGTGTTAAGACTAAGCAGCTGCAGCTTGGTGGATGAGGACCTGGGTGGCCTTGGTTAGTATAAAATTGTATTTCCCTTCTCCTTAGTACTCCTTGTTTTCAGACCACACGTCAGAGCTGATTTGTTCATTGGACATGAGAGACATTTCCACAAATGGAAGGAAATCTGGCCAGTAGTATATTTTCAAATGGGATATTTCACCATGCCTATTTGCTTTATAGTGGACTCAACTCAGTGGACTATTGATCATGGGCCAAGGTGGGAGATATGAAATAAATGTATTTTAACGATGTTTATGCAGAGCAAATAATGCCAGGTGATGATCACTATAGGCTTATTTATTAAATTTTTAAGTCTCTTTATCTTGCCCAAGGCAACCCAAAGCAACTTACAACCAAACAACCCCACATAGGTACATACATTAAAACCAAGTGGTGGAAGAAATACATTAAAAACATCCCACCTACTTCTAAAAGGCCAGAGATAGTTACAGAGGCAAGTTTTCGCCTGGCACCTAAAGATATGTAGTCATACCTTGGCACTCAAACGGCTTGGCTCCCGAACATATCGGCTCCCAAATGCCGCAAACCCGGAAGTAAGTGTTCCAGTTTGCAAACATTTTTCAGAAGCCGAACTTCTGATGCAGCTTCTACTTGAGTGCAGGAAGCTCCTGCAGCCAATTGAAAGCTGCGCTTTGGTTTTTGAACGGTTTCAGGAGTCGAACGGACTCCCGAAACTGATGAAGTTTGAGAACCAAGGTACCACTGTATAACAATGGCGCCAGGCTGGGCAAGCATCCCTGGGGAGAGCATTTCACAAGCCGGGAGCCACTGCAGAAAAGCCAGTTCTCGTGCTGTCACCCTCAAGACCCTCTGGCTTGTCCACACAATGCACTGAACATATATACAAGCTGTCTATGCATGAACAAATGTTTATGTGATAATGTGTACACTTGTTAATTTGTACTGCTGTAACTTTGTACATACGTACACAGACTCTACACCCATTGAACATTTCATGTGAATTAGTACAGTGGTACCTCAGGTTACATACGCTTCAGGTTACATACGCTTCAGGTTACAGACTCCGCTAACACAGAAATAGTGCTTCAGGTTAAGAACTTTGCTTCAGGATGAGAACAGAGATCATGCTCTGGCGGCGCAGCAGCAGCAGGAGGCCCCATTAGCTAAAGTGGTGTTTCAGGTTAAGTACGGACCTCCGGAACGAATTAAGTACTTAACCTGAGGTACCACTGTATGAGTGTACAACTTACCTTTGGTGAACACAGGTACACAGGCTTTACACTCATCAAATGTAATGCATGAACACCCCAATCTCATTTTTCTCTATGATTTTTCTCCTTCCAAAGTACCACTTCCTTTTTTTCTGATACAGAAGTCCCTTCACCACTTGAAAGCATGTACAGTATATTTTGAAAACCAATGTTACCTACTTATGTACTGGTTGCTTCTTTCAGGCCTGGTCATCCAAGCTGGGCATCTGGCTCAACTACAAGAACTGGACCTGAGTTATAACAACCAGATCTCTGACCAAAGATGGACAATGTTCTATCAAGACATAGTTGGCCTTGAGCAGCTTTCTGAACTGGATGTCAGCCGTCGTCCGTCATCGCGTGGCAACTGTGGTGAATGGTTGGGCAAACTTTTGGCAGCACTGCTGAAGCTGCCCCAGTTCACGGAGCTAGGGCTGCAAGGCTGGGTTCTTTCTGAAGTTCAGCAAAAGCAACTGGAACATTTTAATCGGGACAATGAACGAAATGTTCGCTTTGATGTTTGGTATGGAGCATGATGTATTGTGCCAGTGTAACAATCTATAGCTAGTAGCCCAGAGGCTCAGCACGCAGTTCCTATAGCCTTACCTGACAGAATGCAGTGGGGTAGAGAGAGACAAGCGCCAGAATTGAGAAACTGAAGCCCTGATCTCAGTGAAAATCCTACTCAGCCCCGCCTTGTGAGTCATTTTTCGCCACACAGGATGCAAGACTTGCCTTGCTGGACCATTTCTCCCCACCAAGAGGAGTTTGTGGCTTGAGCAAAAGAAAATACTATCTTGATCTGAGAAAATGACTTTCTATCAGTCCTTTTCTTTTCTTGCTTGTATTTATTCCCCTGGCCCTTTAAGGTATCACAGAATGCAGTTATTTCTTCTTGCCCTTGCCCTTGTCCTTTTCCTTGCCCTTGTCTTTTCCTTTTCCTTTGTCTTTTCCCTTTTTGTCTTTCTCCTTCTTCTTCTCTTTCTTCTCTTTCTTGCCTCTCCTGATCATTTTCAGGATCTCGCCAAAGGCTCCAATCCCTCTGCGCACCATCAAGCCACGCCACCAAGCCTGGACCTTTGAGGGATAAACAACCATATAAGCATTAAAATGGGGGGGGGGAGCAGCTGTTTGTAGGGTGGAAGAAGAATTAGTTCATTTTGTTCTTACTGCAGACTGACCAGTTTGGTGGCTGCAAACTTGCTACCAGATTGGAGCACATCTCTGCTTCTCTGGATTTTACAATGCAGTTTTGGTGTGCGAAAAAAGTGCACACAGAAATAGGTATTTTACTGCCAAAATGCATGTTATGGAGACATGCATTGAAAAAATATATATTTTAGCGGAAAGACATACAATAAGGCATACAATTTAAACTGAACTTTTCATACATTCTTTTAAAAAATGCACAATATGGGATGGAAGAGACCCGGGGCTTTTTTTCAGCTGGAGCTCACCAGAGCTCAGCTCAGGCACCTTTCAGGTAGGCACCATGGCCGCTCTAAGAGAACAAGGGAGAAGTTCATGGTGAACAGACCTACGATTAAATAATGAAGCTGAAATGGGACAGACCTAGGCTGTGCTTTCCATTCCTAGCTATTTGTTTTTCAGATTTCAAATGTTGGCACATAAAATGGATGCTGTGTTCCCGCTTTCCTCCCAAGGCTCAGTCATGTGGACAAAAAATCCCTTGCAGGAATTCTTCTGGCACCACTCCCCCTTTTGCTACTCCCTCATACAGTACCCCATTAGGACTCCTGAATTAGGAGCTCTCCAGAGTCAGTAACCTCTGTGCTTGTTCTCTCCAAAGCACTGTCCTCCTCAACATCATGGACCCTTTACATCACTATGTTGGGCCATCAGCAGAGCCCTGAGGGAATTAACCAAGAGAAGGAGGTATGCTGGCTTATATGCCAGGGGGCTGCCCCTTTAAAAGTGGTCCTAGAGTTTGTAGGAGCCAGTAGGTGGTGTTTGCCAGCCTCGTGCCCTCCATGCTTTGGGCTAGAACTCCCATCAGGTTGTCCAAAACACCAGATTAGCAAAAGCTGCCATGTTCACTTGGAGCTCTCAAAGGTTCTGCTACTGCCTGCCTGACTTGTCTCACCAGCTTCTTCTCAAAGTCAGGAGGAAAATACTCTCCTACCTGACCAGACCTGCTCCTTTCCCCCTTGTTCTTTTCTCTGTTCTCTAATACTAAGTCATACCAATGTACTGGGAGATAATGCACCCTAATTGGAATATTTTCCGGTGGGGGTATCTGCTACTTTGCTTCCACTATTTAAAATCCTGTGGCCCACCCACAGTTCCACTGAATTGTCACTACAACATGCTGCAGACCCATGTGGCTTTTTGTGTGTGTTCTCTGTACCGTTATGGTCAAGGCCTTTTCGTATCTTTCATCTCGCAAGTACTGCATGGTGACTTGCAACCCTTGGCTAAAGATTTCCACCGCTGGGAACATCAGAGGGTTTCCTTCAAGTGTCAGAACCTGCAGTTTCTCTAGCTTATCCAGATTCTCCGGGACTTGAAATAACTGGTTGGAATGAAGAAATAGCTTTTGCAACTCTAAACACAAGAGAATGATAAAGGTGAATATGATGCATAAGCAACATCCATTTCATGTTTATTTGCAAACTAAATGTTTGAGTATTATTACTGTTATTAATATTAATATTACAAGTGCCAACCTACCAAGGTTTTTTTTCCCCTTTGGTTGACAATAAAAATAGGCTCAATTGAATAAGGACTCTAGATTCCTTATGTACCAAGTAGCTTAGAGGACAGCTAGGGAAGCTGTGTTCCCTCCAGGTGTTGCTGGACTTCAACTCCCATCAACTCTAACCAACAAAGCCAATGCTTGGGGATGATGGTGGTTCTACAGCAACATTGGAGTGCCAAAGATTGCATAGGAGGGTAATCCCTGCTGTGAAGAGGGGCAGAAACAGAGGAGCATGGTAGCCCATGAACGCCATGCATTAAATGAGACAAAGTCAGCAGGGCTGAGAGAAACAGTTGGCTCAAGATCAAACTACAAACAGGCCAATGCTAAGTGGTAGAGCATCTGCTTTGAACGCAGAAGGTCCCAGGTTCAATCCTCTGCATCTCCAGATTGGATGGGAAAAAACCGTTTTCTGAAAATCCAGGAGAACCACTACCAGTCAGTGCAGACAATACTGAGTTAGATGGATCAGTGGTCTGATGGTTTAAGATGGTGACCTGTGCTTCCTATGGCTTGAATCTCCCAATTAATTTTGATTTTACAAAAAGCAGGTCCAGGAACCGCCAACCAAGTTTGGGAGAGTTAACGTGGGGGGGAGGGGTTAATCCTTTCCCCCAAACAATTTCCTTGTTAATAATCAACTCCTGACCTAAAGCTGTCATTTACCCTGATTGGAAAAATGCAAAGACAATCGTGTGTCTGTAAGGCCCACCACCCTATTCCCAGTTGTGGCAAATAGTAGGTTTTTTGGGGGGGTGGGGGCACTGATTTCCAGCAGAAAAAGTCAACAATAAATGGTTAACTCACTTGTGCTGTGATCGTAGTCTGGACTGAACCTGCTTTTTGTAAAAGAAAAAGATGCTGGGAGTCACTGAGTTTGGCCTTCATATAGACTTGGGGGAAAGCACTCTGGTCTGTGTTCCCTCTGGGCACCTCCAAACTGTCAGTATTGTGTGGGAGGGATTCAGGTGCATCCCAGGAAATCGAGGTTTGCACAGTTAAAGGTGATTAAAGTGCTCAGTCATCCTGGCACAACAAACCCACTTTTTACAAAGTCTAGTGCCATCCTAGCACAACAAACCCATTTAAAAGTGTTACGTAATCCTAGCACAACAAATCCACTTTTTTACAATTACTCTAGTGACAGGGAAATGCACTGAATAGTGTGAGATGAATGTATGATTAACTGAAAGATGTATAAAAACAGTCCAAGCAAATTGGAAGCAATGCTCAATAAAGACCTACAGAGATCCCTTCCTGCAAGTACACAACATTGGGACGGGTTGTGTTCCATCCACATGGGAATGGACCTTTCTCCTTACGGTACAGAAGACTGGCTAGCAAGTGTGTGTGCAATGCCTGGAGGGATTTCAGGATGCAGAGGTGAGGGGAGCAAGGGGGGAACAAAACCCCCAGAGGTCAAGGAGCTTCAGTGGTCTGTATAAGTCCTACACAAGTAGTCTGGCAAAGGAATCCTAGTCCCAGGCAAAGAGTGGGGTGTGACAGGGCAACCTATTCACCACCCAGACACATGCCAGCTAGGAGAGAAGGTGTTTGATGGGAGGCAAAACCTTGCTGTTTTATGCCAGCCTCGAGCTGATGGAGCTATCAGAATCAGATTGGGTTTGATGTCAAGTGACAGCTGTGGAATTCTCCCCTGGAATACCCCTTTTTGAGGCTTCCTGTACGCCTACCACCAGTGGGAATCCTATGAAGGGTACTTCTTCATGCCCACACTTTTGGCAGGTGGAACAAGGAGTTGTGCACTGGAGGGTTGACCCCAAATGAGCTGTTTTGGGCTGGCAGAGGGAGGTCTCTGCCCCACTGAAACCTCACCCTCCACCTGCAGCAAGGCAAATCAGGAGTATGAATTGCAGCCTAAATTATGCAAAGCAAGAATGTATTTTAAATTTAGCTTTGGAGGAAATTGGGACTTGAAAGACATTATAAGGGGTTGACAAGAGGCACCCTTGGCAAAGGAAGCTGTGGCTGTGAATTCTGCCTTCGTGCAGAGCCTGCTTTTATCTATCCTTTTACCTTGTAGTTCGCATATGTGATCAGGTAGCTCTATGAGATAGTTGTTGTGAAGGTCAAGTACTTCCAACTTATGCAGTGAGCCTATGCTTGAGGGAAGATACTCCAAATCGTTGTTCTCAAGGTACAATTCTTTCAGGTTCTGGGGGAGGAAAATACACGTAATTTGCATTTTGAATATATATTTGTGTAGAGACTCACCTGCGTTCTCTGTAAGGTAACTTACAATTTATGGAATATTACCTACCACTCTGTTAGACGGAGAAGGCATCTCCAATCTTTTTTTCTTCTCCATTATTTTTGCAGGGGAAGGGGCTGTAGCTCAGTGGTAGAGAATCTGCTTTGCATGCAAAGGCTCCAGAATCCATTGCCAGCAACTCCAGGTATGGTTAACTATTTTCCCTGCCTGAAACCCTGGAAAGCCTCTGGTGGTCACTGTAGACAATACTGAAATACTAGTAGATGCACCAATGGGTCTGATTCAGTATAAAGCAAATTCTGATATTCCTGAAGAGTCTCACCGAAAGCACAACAGGATTAAAAAATAAGCAAATGTTCCTTTTAAGGTGCTGGCCCCACTGCTTAAAATTTTTGGTCCTCACCGGTTCATTACTTATTGTGATGATTTTAAATGCCATTTACCATAATAAACATCAGTTTACCATTATTCTAACAATTAAAACTTGCAACCATGAACAGGGCATACACTATACCTTTGAAGAACATTCAAAGCACTTTTTTCCCCTCAAAGGATTCTGGGCACTGTAGTTAAAGCATCACTGTGAATTTCAAATATGCATTCTAGTGTATACAGAGCATTTCTACTAGAAAATGCAGTTTGTGTTCTTCAAGCATAGATCCAAACAGACTATTGGACAAATTCTCTCCAATCCAACAGCCCAGCCCCCTACTTATGTTTTCATAGAATCATAGAGTTAGAAGGGACCCTGAGAATCACCTAGGCCAACTGCCTGCAATGTAGGAATATTCTTTTGGCTTGGCTTGGCAAGTTCTGCAGTGCTGGCCTTTATTAAGTGGCAAAAATTTGCCTCCCATATTTTGACAGCTAGCTGTACCAATGCCCCAATTTTTAAAGACCTTGCAAATAGGCAGTGTTGTGGGCAGGGCCAGCATGAGGAGTGCCTGGCTCGCTGCTGCCATGCCTCCGCCATGGGCACACCCTACATCTTCTGCTACCATGGGTGCCCCTGCCGACTCAGGGGCTCCTCTGGTGCCTCTGCCTCAGGTTTGCCCCACCCTCAGCTCATCTGCCATGGAGGAGGCAGCCAGGGTGTGGCAGTGGTGAGCTGCATCAAATGGCGAAGCGTCCCAGGCTGGCCCTATTTGTGAGATATGTGTGTACCAGATTGTAGGTTTCTGCATGGCATGGAAGTCTTTCTAATCTTTCTGGCTTCAGCGAGACAAAGTGAGGCAGCTGCCTCAGGCAACAAATTCTGAGGGGCAGAAAGTGGTTGCAAAGGTATGTCATGTCTGCAGCTCCTAAGCTAACTTGCTGCCCTGGGATGAAGTGGGGGACTCTGCTCCATCATCAGTGCTCAAGTAAGACTCAACTACCAGTCTAGTCAGTTTTTTTGTGGGGAATGTGCCACTTTGTTCTTCGCCTCAGGCAGCAAATAGGCTTTGGCTGCTCCTGTCCTGGAGGAATGCTTTATATCCCGTTTCTAACATCTCTGGGCCAATCTAGATATAATACCATCAATAACAATTGCACAAATTGCTTTTTTAAAAGTAAATTGCAGATACAGTAGGAATGGGGGCTGGCCTGGATCAGAAACCTAAGGTGGGGTAGGTGGAACTCCTACTTCCAACGTGATTGGCTGTCTAAACTTCCAAGCTGCAAATCATAACTCAGAGTTTAAGGGCCAATGGCAGAGGCCCAAATCCTGAAATGTTCTGTGATTGGACATCATGTATTGAACCAGAACATAGGAGCTCAGAATCCTTAGTCCAGACTCAAGCTCAGGCAAACACAGACCACTGAATACATAACACTATGGAAGTGCCATTAACCAATTTTGCGTTACGCCACACCCCATGGCAGCCCTTTTCTGTTGCACATCCCATGGCAACCATTTTGTGACTCACTCCCACAGTGCATTCTTGAAATCTCAAATGTGCCCACTGGTCCCAAAAGGTTTTATGTTATATGTTGTCTGTGTATTCACATACATATATATTTCTTTGGGCAACGAGGGAGGGCTACTTTTGAGATCCGAAACTTGCTCATTTTCTTACCTCTAACTTACTGATGCCTTCTGGTATTGCTGTAAGTTTGGTTCCCTGGTCTTGCCCCATGTACAGTTTCTCCAGCGATCCAATTACAAGTATTTCTTCCGGGAACGAGGTGAACTTGTTGCCGGTCAGACTAAGGCATTTCAGCTTACAAAGCCTGAACACTGCTGGAGATAGCTTCACACACAATTTATTGAAACATATAAATATATAGATTTCTCAAACTGCAACACTCCACTACAAGTCAAAGAAATGAGCGTTATTATCCTCCCATAGCAGGGTACAGAAAGCTGCGTGCAAATCTTCCTGTGACAAAACCTCAAACTCCTTTTAGGACAAGAAGTGGGAATTCTGCTGCTTGGGATTCCACCTGCAAAACTCCACACACACCCAGCTGTCAGTATATTCCATGCCCCCTGGGCTGGTTTTGCAGGGATGAGTGTCTCCCCAGATGGCTTCTCCACCACCACAAGACATTTGATTGCAATTAGGCAAACCTTGAGTTTCCCCACATTTCCCTAATTTCTTATTGTTTTATTATATGCATGATTTATTTGTATGTACACCGCTAATCATAAAGCAATAAATATATAAATAAGAATGGCTGCTGATAGCGGGACCAGCAATGGGGGAACTTAGATCACTATTAGTATGCTGAAGTGGGACCTGCAACAAAATGTTACAAAATGGACTGCTCCTGTACAGAATTCCAGCTAGCCAGCTGTCTCCCTTTCCCCCCATTATTGGCTCCCCCTGAACTTATACACATGCATGCACGTAAGGAGTGCCAGCTTGGCCCTGCCACTGTGCGTGCCATGCAGCATGCATGGCCCTCGCACAGAAATTTGTGGGTGCCCGGCCCCTTCAAGGAGTTGGTACCTATGATGCACACACACAACCAACTGTCAAGTCCAGGGGTCGGCAACCTAAGGCCCATGGGCCACAAGCGGCCCACGGGGGTTGTTTAACCAGCCCACGAGCCACAACTGAACCGAGCCGCCCGCTTGGCGAGTTCCTGCGCGCTGCACTAAACCGGCGCGGCACAGCACGGTGCCGGAAATCACGTCTGTGCAGATGCAGACATCAGAAATCGCGGGCACATGCGCTCACACGCTCCAGCCCACAGAGGGATCTCCACTGAAGTGAACCGGCCCAGGCAAGGTAAACCCTGCCATCCCCTGGTCAAGTCAGTATCTCCTGCCCACAGAGCGTGCTGTTTGAGTTCTCCCCACACCAACCTACCCCTTAAGACCCCACTCCTCAAATATTGGGTTTCCCCAAGCCTGCAAATCCTTAACTCTGTGAAGATGAAGGTTGGGAAGGTTGGGAAGATGAAGGTTGGGAAGGTCTGTGAAGATGAAGGTTGGGGATCTCTATGAGGAGCCCCTCCCACATAGATGGTGCTGTAATAATAGGGCATCTCAGAGTCTAATTGCCTGCTTAGAGAAGCCAAGACTGACAGAAGTTCGGGAAGTGGATTACCTGGATTCAGGTAATCTGGAAAAGAAATAGGCATGCAAACATTAAAGAGAGATTTCTAAAAGCAGTTTACAATTTTTAAATTATAAACTCCTTGGTCTAAGGCTTTTTCTTCTTCTTCTTTTTGCTTGTATCACTCTGCAACACTGCTCCAGGGATGCTAGCATAATGGCCCACCCATCCCAGTGAGTGACATCTGCTGCCAACATGTGTTGTTTTGCCCTGGTGCCCCTGCTTTTTAAAATAAGGTTTTAACTGAATTTCAATTACCTCACATAGTAAATTGTCATCAAGTAACAACACTTCCAGATTTTCCAACGAACAAATCTCTATTGGAAACACCTCTAGAAGATTTTCACTTAGATCTAGTACTATTAAGCTGGTTAGCTTGGCGAAAGAAGGATGCAGCGCTTCCAGGGCACAATTTTTCAAGTAAACCACAATGAGCGACCTCCAGCGGCGAATCTGGCGCGGAAAAGTTGCCAGGCTATTCCGAGACATTGAAAATTCCTTCATCTCTGTCAGTTCCTTAAACGATCGTGGAAGTTTGCGCAGGAGGTTACTGGACAAATCAAGCACAGATAGGTTCGGGCATTTACTCATTGTATCGGGTAAAGATGCTAGGCTGTTAACTGCAACAAAGAACTGGGATAATTTCTGCAGGGAGGAAATCTCTTCTGGAATGAGGCTCAGACTATTTTCTTCTAGGTCTACTATTTCTAAATTAGAGAGTTGAAAAAGTTCTGGTGGGAAATTTTCAAATTTGTTCTTCTTTAGATAAATCTCTTTCAGTTTGGTCAAATTGACAATTTCCTTGGGAAGGCAATTCAGATTGTTACTAGAGAGTCCCAGCAATTCTAGATGATGGAGGTGTTTGCAAATTTCCACTGGAAATTCCTCCAGGCTGACATCATATAATCTGAGCTGGCAAAGTGCCCTCAATTTACTAATGATATTCAGTGAACTCAGAGGGAGTGGATTACTGCTTAAATCCAAGCTGTGAAGACTTTTCAGTTCTCCAAGTTCCTCACATAGGTCTTGTATGTTGTTCTTATTCAAATAAAGGACTTTCACATTTCTAAGCCGATTTATACTTTCTGGGATACTACTGATTATATTTCTCTCCAGATGCAATTCCTCCAAGTCTTCCAGTTCAAAAACCTGCCATGGGATGGTTTCCAGTTTTTTGTTGGCCAAATCAAGAAAAAAGATGCGGTCTGTGATCTGCACTGGCACAACCACCTCCTCTTTGGGTTCTTCATCTGCCAACCTTTCCTCTATTACCTCTTCAACACCAACATCAGCACCAACAACAACATTAACCTCTTCTTGTGTCTCTTCCGCGTCATCCTCTTCCGGAATGGTGGCCCATTTTTCAGAGAGTTGGGACACTATTTCGGTGGTAACAAAACTCTTAGAGGTAGCAATCATTGTAAACCTGGTTTTGGCTGCAAAAAAAAGTGGAATGAAATTGGAGGCATTCCTTTAAACCACGTTTTATGAAGAATAAACAAAATAGGTTGTTTTCATTCATAAATCCCAACTATTTCTTGAGTACGGGGCAGTGTAAATGATGTTTAGGATACGGCGCTGAATCCAGGAAGATTCAGGTAGGATTTGAATCTCTTCCCAAATTTTGGGGATGTTGTGCTTGAACCAGTGTTGTTGTGGAGAAATGGTTGTGCGAGAAATGTAGGAGGAATTTTTGGCACTTAACCTACTCTTGAGCTGAAGTAAAAGAATCTAATCACATGAACTTAACCAAATCAAGATTTTTGGGTTATATTATTACATGCTCCCTACTTTGCCAAGCAGTGAAAAGTTCATCTCCGCATTTTTTCATCTCCGCCAAGCTAAGCAGTTGGCTCCTTACCTCTCTCGCCCTGACCTAGCCACTGTGATCCATGCGACGGTCACCTCCAGACTGGATTATTGTAACTCGCTCTACGTGGGGCTGCCCTTGAGACTGACCCAGAAACTCCAGCGGGTGCAGAATGCTGCAGCGAGACTCCTTACGGGGTCTTCGCTGCGAGACCACATTCACCCGGTGCTATACCAGCTGCACTGGCTCCCGGTGGAGTACAGGATCAGGTTTAAGGTGCTGGTTTTAACCTTTAAAGCCCTATACGGCCTAGGACCCTCGTACCTACGGGACCGCCTCTCCTGGTATGCCCCACAGAGAAACTTATGGTCTTCAAATAAAAACATCTTGAAGGTCCCAGGCCACAGAGAAGTTAGGCTGGCCTCAACTAGAGCCAGGGCTTTTTCGGCTGTGGCTCCGATCTGGTGGAACGCTCTGTCACTAGAGACTAGGGCCCTGCGGGACTTGACATCTTTCCGCAGGGCCTGCAAGACAGAGCTGTTCCACCAGGCCTTTGGCCAGGGCACAGCCTGACTCCCTCTCTCGGCAATCTTCGTGGAGCTCTGGCACAATGGTTGCCAGTGGCTTGATTTGAATCAATTTTATAATGAATGATTTTCGAGTGTTGTTTGTACTGTGCTTTTGTACTGTTTTATTTTTGTTAGCCGCCCTGAGCCCGGCTTTGGCTGGGGAGGGCGGGATATAAATAAAATTTATTATTATTATTATTATTATTATTATTATTATTATTATTGAGAAGGGAGCATTTTTGTAACATTGGATGCCCCTCCAGGTGTCCTGTTTATAGTGCACTCATGATAATTTGTGGTCATGAAGCCATTGAGGTAATTATATGCAATCTTACTTTCAATATCGTCTGTCCCTACAAGAGTTTCAGGGTGGATATATTCTGCTTTATTTCCAGTCAGTGCAGGTCCTATAGCTTCCTGCTGAAATTCTGTAAACATTTCATACCACAAATGTGTGTGTTTTGTCTTGCTTTTGTTCCATAATAGTGCAAGAGTTCCCTTCCAGACAGCAATAATACAGTAAAATTGGGAAAACATCACAGATCCCAAAAGAGAGATGTATATACCCCACAATGCCTCAACTTCCAGCTAATCTCCAAATATCTCCTAACCATTCGTTCACTCTCACTGAGGAAATGTCAACCAACCATTCTGAACCATTAACTAATAAAGGAAGGCCCACAATAATATTTAGTAGGTTTCTTCCACATTGTGACTAGCAGAAGCAGGATAAATTATAAAGTATATCCAAACAAACGAACAAATAAATAAATATTTTTTTCTTTACTGATATTGTGAATGATGAGAACTTGAATCAAGAAAAAAGAAAATGGCTTCTGAAGCAGTATACCTACTTTTGAGCCACCCTACTGTATAAACATAGGGACGCAGGTGGCTCTGTGGTCTAAACCACAGAGCCTAGGGCTTGCCGATCAGAAGGTCAGCGGTTCAAATCCCCGCGACAGGGTGAGCTCCTGCCAAGCTAGCAGTTCGAAAGCATGTCAAAGTGCAAGTAGATAAATAGGCACCTCTTCGGCGGGAAGGTAAACGGCATTTCCGTGCACTGCTCTGGTTCACCAGAAGCGGCTTAGTCATGCTGGCCACATGACCCAGAAGCTGTCTGTGGACAAATGCCGGCTCCCTCGGCCTATAGAGTGAGATGAGTGCTGCAACCCCCGAGTTGTCCGCAACTGGACCTAACAGTCAGGGGTACCTTTACCTTTACTGTATAAAATAGCAAACAATGGCAAGAAGGAGGAGGAGGAGGAGGGAGCATGGCTGATTGCAAACTTGGAATGATCTTCAAATAAATTTTGCTCGGAGTAGACCCCACTGAAATTAATGACCCTGACTGGGATCCATTAATGTTAATAGGTCTTCTCTGAGCAAAACTTAAGTTGAATGCCACCCTTTTTGTATTGGGAACTGTAGTTTGTTAAGGGTGCTGGGAACTGTAGCTCTGTGAGGGTTAAACTAGAGTTCCCAGGATTCTTTTGGGCAGGGGGGGGAGCCATGTGTTTTAAATGTCTGATATGGATGCGACGCTGGGAATCGCTGGCAGTAGCATCCAGAGGTTGCCTTCCACCCCAGTTTCCCCTAACCGCAGAGTTTCCTCCTGAATTCTGACCCAACTGTCAAAATTCAAACGGAGTGAATGTGATTCGTTCACGTACCTCTGATGTCATAAAAGTACTTGGGATGGATGGCTCTGTCTGATCTTCAATAGGCAGGCTCCGATATGAGAGGAAAGGAGAGCTGTGAGGAGGAGAGGCTGATGAGCTCACATTTACCTCAGATATCATAATAATACCACCACCACGACCATGGACAGCTTCCTCTTGGAGTTGGCCTCAACCTCCCAGGTAACAGTAAAAGCAGGGGTGGGGAGCTGTAGGATCAGAGAAAATTTAATATATAGCAACCAAATTGCATCCTGGCGGCAGCATAATGACTGGCAGTATGGTGCAGTAGGTAGAGCCTTGGCCCACAGAGACGTTGTTTAGATCCTGAAACTCACTGTGGCATTATGTAAAGTTGTGTTCTCCTAGCCTAATTTACTTCATAATGACTGGCAATATGGTGCAGTGGGTAGAGCCTTGGTCCACGGAGACGTTGTCTAGATCCTGAAACTCACTGTGGCATTATGTAAAGTTGTGTTCTCCTAGCCTAATCTACTTCACAGGTTGGTTTTGAGGTATATGTACCACATTCATTTCCTGGGAGGAATGGGAGAATAACCCTCCATAACGAGAAGGCACAATCTTCTTGTTGTTTTGCCTGAATTCCTTGCTTGTACGAAACCTCCAAGCAGCCTTGCATCTGGCACCTTGAAAACAGGTCCAGTTATTACAAACAGGAAAGAAAGCCTTACATAATTTAATGTGATCTTTTAACAGCTGCCAATGTATTACGCAACTTTTGTTGGCTATTTTATACCTCTTGTCCAGGTTGTCTCAAGAGCAGGTTCCTCTGTTTACCCAAACCTAATTATACTACTGAACACAAATAATTAATTAGCATACTGTTTAATGCCAAGACAGGTCCATGTTGGAGGCACAAACGGACCTGTAGAAGATCCACTCCATTCATTTAAAGCATATCCAATTCACATTTTAAATACCATATTTTTCGCCCTATAGGGCGCACCGGCCCATAGGATGCACTTATTGGGGGGGGGAATAGAGGGGGGGAATTATTCCCCCCCCCAGCCCCAAAGAAGCCATGACAGCGAGCAGGATGGATCCTGCTCACTGTCCTGGCTTCGTTTATTTAGTCTTGGGCTGGAGGTCCGGGAGCAAAGGTGAGGTTGCGCAACTTCGCCATCGCTCCCGGAGCTTGCGGGGCTGGGGACGGGGGAAGCCCGAGCTTCCCCCAACCCCAGCCCCCAGAACGGGTCTGAGAGCGATGGCGGAGTTGCGCAACCTCACTGACCCCTCTCGCTCTCCAGGCTTCAGCGAAAGCCTGCATTCGCCCCATAGGACGCACACACATTTCCCCTTCATTTTTGGAGGGGGAAAAGTGCGTCCTATAGAGCGAAAAATACGGTACATGCCTTCCCCCAAAGAATCCTGTGAACTGTACCTTTCTGCTCACAGAGCTTCAAGCCGCAGCACCCTTAAGAAACCAGAGCCCCCAGGAATCTTTGAGGGAAGTTGTGTGCTTTAAATGTGTGTTGGATATGCTTTAAATGTATGGTAGGAATCTGTGCCCTGGTGACTGGCTTTCATAGCTTTGAGTAAGAGTTCCCAATCAGGAAGAGACATCCTGTGTCCAAATTTTTGCTGTTCACCAGCTTCATAGTATGTCTTCTGATTCATACTATCTTGCAAGCATCTCCTGCTGTTTTGTCTAGATTTGACTGGAATTTTATATTAACAGCTACAAGCTAGGGCAAGGGAAAGAGGAAAAAATATTCAGTGGCCAAGAATAAGTGGCTGCAGTGGCTTGCACATCATTTCACTGCTGCTTCCCAACAAACAGAAGCATCATTAATAGTGCCAAATAAAGAAATATGGACAAACGTGTTAAATTGGCATAACAAAAAAAATTCCTTCCAGTAGCACCTTAAAGACCAACTAAGTTAGTTCTTGGTATGAGCTTTCGTGTGCATGGTATCTGAAGAAGTGTGCATGCACACGAAAGCTCATACAGTACCAAGAACTAACTTAGTTGGTCTTTAAGGTGCTACTGGAAGGAATTTTTTTTGTTTTGACTATGGCAGACCAACACGGCTACCTATCTGTAACTTAAATTGGCATAACTTACAAGGGGGTGCAGTATCCATCTTTGGACTTGAAAGCACAGCCTGTAACCATCCTCGGTTGTCTTTGCACAGCAGACCCCCATCTAAAACAGGGCAATAGTCTGCAACAGTGGGTTTCAAACTTTTCCAGAGGACTGACTTCTTTGGATGTTTATCATAGAATTGTGTGTTGGAAGGGGTCCCGAGAGCCATCTGGTCCAACCTCCTGCAATGCAGAATTCCTGCCCACAGCCATCCCAGGGTGGGCTCAAACCGCCAACCTTTTGGTTAAGAGCCAGGCATACTAGCCCACTGTGCAACCCAGGATCTCTATGGTTCCTCAATGGTTCCTCAATTTGAAAATAAGTAACTGTGGACAAACTTCATGATGGGCACCTTGTCTGTCATTACTGATATTCCCTTGCAAGTGATGATTAGCCCCAGTGCATTAACTCAATGTGCTCTGTGGGAATAGTTCACAGAACCTTCTGAAGCATGTAAGGCAGGAATGGGGAAGCAGTGGCCCTCCAGACAGAGGCTGTTGTACTTCAACTTCCCTCAGCCCCAGCTGGCATGGCCAATGGTCAGAGGGATAAGGAGAGCTGTAGCCATACTGGTGCCAAATGTATTGCTTGGATTTCCTTTGGACCACATCAGCCAGGCTGGGGGGTGGGTCTTGTTGTCTAGGGCTAGACAGCCCAGGACCTCCATACACACTGCCCAGGCTTGCACTCCACACAGGTCACTTCAGGCACTGCGATTCTCCTGCAGTTCGACTTCCCTCCCATAGTTTCCAGAGACAGACGGATGCCAACAAAGAATGTTCAACAGCATCTGGAGGGCAACAGGGTTCCGGTCCCAGGTGCTGGGGCTCAAAATCCAGCCCTTTCAGCCTCGCTATCTGGTCCTTGGGGTTCTACCCATTCTACCCTCCCTCCTGAGCCACACCGCTCACCTGCCCTGCTTTGCACAATCAAGTATATTTGACTGCTTGGAATATTTATTTAGGGGATAGAGAAGGGCATGCAAGTTTGAAGAAACTAGCCTACTGGGTAAAAATCACATTTGCTGCTTTGCCCACTTTTCCATCTCATCCTACCCCCCACACCCCCGCCACGTGCCCACCCCACCCCGGAGGGAATAGGGTACCCAGAGAGAAAAAGGCTACTCACCCCTGCCCTTAAAAGTCCTAAGGGCATGGGCTCAGCCCTTTATGTGTTTTATAGCATGAGTAGTTTGGAGGTCATCCTCTCTCAACCTCACGTGAGCACTTCTTGCTAACCTCATCTGTGTGGGCACTAGCTGTAATGTAAAGGTAAAGGGACCCCTGACTATTAGGTCCAGTCGTAACCGACTCTGGGGTTACGGCGAACCAGAGCAGCGCACGGAAACGCCGTTTACTTTCCCGCCAGAGCGGTACCTATTTATCTACTTGCACTTTGATGTGCTTTTGAACTGCTGGGTTGGCAGGAGGGGCACTAGCTGTACTAACTCACTAATAAAGGAAAGGCGCCCTTGTACATGTTCAGGGACACCATTTAGCTTTGCTTTCCATGTACTGGGGCTCAGATGCCACCAACCTTAACCAAAGGAAATGCATTATGAAGGAAAGACGTCTCGGATCAATGAACAAAGGAAGCTGCATTGTAACGAAACAAATGGTAGACTGGCAGCAGATCTACCATGTTCCATACAACGAACATTTCCAAGCCCTACCTGGAGATGCTCGGGATTAAACCTGAGATCCTCTGCATGCAGAGCAGATGCTCTACCCACTGAGCTATGCCGCTTTCTCATTATTTTGCTAATACTTTGCATGCTTTGCAAAGGAGACCCGGGGTGTAGGCGCGCTGTGGTGCTTTACTGAATTACAACGGAGCCCGAAAACAGGCGGTCGCCAGGCCCTCTTGCTAGTTGCCTTTGTAGGGAGAAAGGCGGGTGGCGCGAAGTCCCTTCTTACCCGGGAACTTGTACGCTGGAACTGTAGGGGCGCAGGCGCATTCAGGAATCCCCCGGGACGCAGGCGAAAAAAGAAGCGCGTGCCCAGTCACTATAGCAACCGCGATCGGGGCGGAGTTGGTTGTCTTGGCGCGCGCGCTCTGCAAAAAATTAAAAAATAAATAAAAAGCGTCTCGGCGGCAACAGCAGCAGGAGGTAAGTGGCGCAATTGGAGGGGGGGGCGGTCTTAATCTTGTGGTTTCACGGTTCCCCAAAGGCGCGGTGGGTGCCAGGCTCTGGGCAGCGGTGCCCTGACTTTTTGCCCCTACGATCGACAAAGCAGAATTGGATTTACAAAAAGGGATTATTTTTCTTCAAGCAGTGTCGGTATGCAAAATCTGCGCGCGCTTACTCAGAAGTACTGTACTGCTTTTCGTGGGGTTTGCTCACAAGCAACTGTGCAAAGGATTGGCTCCTGTGGGATTAATCTGAAAATCGTTGCCACGCGGAATACAGTATTAGAACGGAGCGGAGGGCAATATTTTTAGTTGGGAGCTGCTATAAATTTATTTTCAGGTTTTGGGTGGGGATTAAGGAGAGGAGATGATGGGGTTTCTGTCATCCTGTGGGTGGCATCAGCTGACAGAAAGTGACCTGGTCCTCCCTGACATATTTAAACGAAGGGTGCATGGGGAAAGGCTATTCCCACTGCTTCTGTGTACAGATAGGGCAAATCCTGATTGAATGGGGAAGGATACAAGCTGGTATCCTGATGCTGAAGACATTATTGTGTGGATGCTGGGAGAAAACTTGTGTGCATGAGCAGCACCTGTACCACAATGAACATTTGTCTGGAAAAACCCTTTGTCCACGGGGTATATATTCCCATTGAGCCCAGGGCAGGCAGGCAGCCTGAGTCTTTTGCTTGCCTACTTGGAAGCAATTACTACTCAGCTCAAAGGGATTAACTGGGATCATATGACCCCCCCCCCAGTAGTGTTCCCCTAGTAGTGTTCCTCTCGCTCCTTCTCCTTCCATGCTCTAGGTGTAACCCTGAACAAAGCTACTTAGAAAAAAAATTCCTCTGGAACCAGCTTATGTTCTTCCAAACAATTGTGTTTAGAATTGGTCTGTTAGCATTTTGTTTGTATGGATGCAGAAGCAGGAATGCCAACTTGAAAAAAATATGGGGGGGGGGCAAGTAAGCCCCGTCCCACATAATTGATCCCATGACACAGCAGACACACACTGTTTGAATGGCAATACCCATCAACTTTGATGGGGGGGCAGCCCCTTAAAATATTTTATTGAGGGGGGAGGAAGGGACCTTGGCTCCTATGTGAAGAAGAATTGGTAACTGGAAGCAGCATTTGCCCGGTCAGCTTCAGGGTTACCCAACACGGTGCCCTCCAGGTGTTGGTGACTACAACTCCCATCATCCCTGGTTATTGACCAAGCTAGCTGGGACCCACAGCGTATGAATGGCACCATCTTGGCTACCCTATGCATACTTCCTCTGGGGTTATTATGTCCCTGGATGAAGCAGTGGGCGTGCACACAAAATAACTCTGCCGCCAGGACTTTAATGCCCAGTTTGTATTGGAGAGATGGCACTAATTGGGCTGCATAGAAAAGCAACTCCCTTGTTGTTATGTCTTACGGAAGGGAGGGGAATTGCATTCTCTGTTGGAGGCCGCATGTTGACATGGGCAGGGCCACTGCATTCTCTCTCTCTCTGAAAGCGCCTCCTAATTTGTCTTTCTCTCTGCCACTCACCAGCCTCATTTGCCTGGCTGGAATGTAGCCTTGAACTGTGATAATACCTCTTGCTCCCCTGGATGTAGAACAGAGAGGGATAATAATAATAATAATAATAATAATAATAATAATAATAATAATAGATTATTTGTACCCCGCCCATCTGGTTGGGTTTCCCCAGCCACTCTGGGCGGCTTCCAACAAAGATAAAAGATACACTGAAATGTCACATATTAAAAAGTTCCCTGAACAGGGCTTCCTTCATATGTCTTCTAAATGTCAGGTAGTTATTTATCTCTTTGACATCTGGTAGGAGGGCATTCCACAGGGCGGGCGCCACTACCAAGAAGGCCCTCTGCCTGGTTCCCTGTAACTTGGCCTCTCGCAGTGAGGGAACCGCCAGAAGGCCCTCAACGCTGGTCCTCAGTGTCCGGGCAGAACAATGGGGGTGGAGACGCTCCTTCAGATATAGTGGACCGAGGCCGTTTAGGGCTTTAAAGGTCAGCACCAACACTTTGAATTGTGCTCGGAAACGTACTGGGAGCCAGTGTAGGTCTTTCAAGACCGGTGTTATATGGTCTCGGATGTGTGAGCATGTGTAAAAATTAGCCTACTGTACAAAGGTAAAATGTACATTCATTGCTCCACCTACTTTTGCTGCCGCATGTGACCTTTGCAAACTTGTGCAGAAGGAAATGAGGCCCTGAGGCTGACAGACGTTTTCTCCTGCTGCTGTATGCATTGTTATTATTCTCTTCATACATGATGTGTAGTCAATTGTCTTTCCCCCCTCCCTCAGGTAGATACTATGCCAAAATACATAAGCCTTGACCAGCAATATTCTCTAGCGTGTGAAGAACTAAAACACCCTGAGAACCCCTTCATAGTCCGCATTCTCCAAGAAGTGAAGCAGGACGAAGAAGTGTAAGTGAATAGTTACGTTGTGGAGACTAAACCAATACGATTTTGAACTGTTAAGTTGGGCTTTTATATGCTGTGCTTTAAAATGCAAACATTATATGCTGAGATAAAACCAAAATCTGCAGCAATTAAGCTGGCTTCTGCAATCAGTAAGTTGTTGTTGTTGTTGTTGTTGTTGTTGTTGTTGTTATTAAATTTATTGGTTGCTTTATTTGCCCAAGGCAACCCAAAGCGACTTACTACCAACCAGCCAACCAACCAAGCAAAACAAAAAAAACCCATATAGATACATTATAGAATATGCAAATTATGCAGACTTGCCTATACTTTATTATTTTGTACACTACTAGGTATGAGGAAAGAGAGGAAACTTTGCATCTTTCTGAAGCCATCACCCCACCCACACACACACATTTGCTCTTCACACAACCACCAGCTTCTGAGATTTCACCAGGTATTACCACAGCAGTCATGATAACTAGAAACCTTGCTTCAGCCTCCTCCCCATCTGTAACATGAGGATAAAATTCTGCTGAGCTTCTTTACTCGGCTGTTGTAAAATTATTGAGATATATTTACCATTACTGAGATGTGAAGCACTTAGTTTTCCTAGAATGTACAATAAAAATGCAAAAGAAAGGGAGGCAGATTGCATCATGGTCTCATTCCCCTTGAAGCAGCTAAATTAAGGTTACAAGATGTCCCCATTTCCTGGTGACAGTCCCCGGATTTACAAATCAGCCCCCTGACAAAACCCATTTACCGTATTTTTCGCCCTATAGGACGCACCTTTTCCCCTCCAAAAATGAAGGGGAAATATGTGTGCGTCCTATGGGGCGAATGCAGGCTTTCGCTGAAGCCTGGTGAGCGAGAGGGGTCGGTGCGCACCGACCCCTCTCGCTCTCCAGGCTTCAAGAAGCTATCCGCAAGCCGTGGGAGAGCTGCAGGAAGTCACGCAGCTCTCCCACAGCTTTGTGGAGAGCTGCCTGGACCCAGAAGCCTGAGGGGCGCTGAGCTCCGCGCCCCCAGGCTTCGGGCTTCACACAGCTCTCCCTTTTTTTTAAAAAAAATTAATTTTTATTAAAGTTTCCACAACATTTTCAACACAAACAAATACAAAACAATTAAACGTAAAACAGATATACTTCTGAATCTTAGTTTCATGTGCCTTACTTTCTCGACTTCCTCATACCTCCCCTTGCTGCATTCTCCTGTCAATAAATTTTAAGCAAATCCCCAGCTTGTTTCAACTTAATCTTAATAACTCTCATTTTCATTCTCTTATCTATTACCGCAGTTAACCCCTATCTTCCCATTCAGCACCAACCTATCTTTCACCAATTTTTGCATATTTCTTTAAATAGTCCTTAAATTTTTCCCAGTCCTCTTCCGCGGTTTCTCTTCCCTGGTCTCGAACACACAGCTCTCCCACCACTTTGCAGAGAGCTGCCTGCACCCAGAAGCCTGGGGGGCGCTGAGCTCAGCATCCCCCAGGCTTCAGGCTTCGCGCAGCTCTCCCACCGCTTGCAGAGAGCTGCGTGTTCTGGGGGCTGGGGTCGGGGGAAGCTCAGGCTTCCCCCACCCCAGCCCTGCGCCTGGGGGGGAAAAATAAATCCCCCCTTATTTTCCCCCCAAAAAACTAGGTGCGTCCTATGGGCCGGTGCGCCCTATGGGACGAAAAATACGGTATTTAGTAGGAAGTTGAAAAGTGTCCCCGAATTCATTGAAAAAAATCGTAACCTTACGCTAAATTGTTAATTCTGTACATAAAGTTTCCTTTTAAACTGCCATCCACATTGTGATTATATAAACTGATCACTTTCTACTAAAAGTTTTATTGAAGAGGAGCTTCTTTGAGTCCAGAAGTAATTTTTGAAGCACTAAGAAAAACCAAACCACAACAACAATCAACTTTCCCATTTACATCGTAACAGGTTGAAAAAGAAAATCACTATAAAAATTGCTGGAAATAACCGCTTGATACCTGTGCAGAAGGTGACAGATGACGATTTTCAAATCCTGGCTACAATTTTTACAAATAATATGTTTCTTACAGGTATGTCTTGTTTTTATTTGAACCTTTGAAATGCAGACCAATTGATAGCTTTAGTTCCATTCTCTGCCCACTTCCTTTGTCGGCCTTTTCATACGTGCATATTGAGAAATATTCAGCCTTCCAGGGGGTAAGCTACTAACTATCTTAAGCTACTAATGTAGGCAGTTTTTCTCTGTTGCTTATTCTGTGCTGTGGGTGAGCACTGAAAACATTCCTTATCACACCCATGCCTGCACTTAGCCCAGGGTGGAGGACTGAGCAAACAAAGAACCATCAAGAATCTTTATTTTGGATTTGCAACCTGATCCACAGAGCAGTTTTTGTGCACAAGATCCACTATAGAAACTGCCTTTCAGACTCACATACCCCCCTTTCTCTAAGCCAGGAATAGGGAACCTTTTTCTTTTTCCCCCTCAATTTTTTTAAATTGATTTTCCAAAAAGAATTTTAACAAACAAACAGACAGACATAAATCTCAGCTGTATTTGAACCAATCTTAGTGACATTGTTAAGTGACTTCCTTAAATCCCCCTAGTTGAATTTCAGTGTATATCATTTTAACAGTTTTCCAAAACCAATTTTCTCATATACCGTATTTTTTTGCCCTATAGGACGCACTGGCCCATAGGACGCACCTAGGGGTTTTTTTTGGGGGGGGGGAATAAAGAAAAAAAAATATCCCCCCCCTGCCACAGCTTAAGCGCGCCCCGCGCTCCGAGCAGCAGGCTGCTATCCGCAGCCTAGGGAGCCCTGCAGAAACTCCCGCGGGCTCCCCAGGCTTGCGGATATCTGCCCGAAGCGCAGGGCGCTCTGCTTCAGCGCGCTCCGGGCAGCAGGGTTAGGGTTAGGGTTAGGGTTTCGGGTTCTCCAGGCTTGCGGATAGCTTCCTGAAGCCTGGAGAGTGAGAGGGGTCGGTGCACACCGACCCCTCTCACTCTCCAAGCTTCAGCAAAATCCTGCATTCACCCCATAGGACGCACACAGATTTCCCCTTCATTTTTGGAGGGGGAAAAGTGCGTCCTATAGGGCGAAAAATACAGTAATTAACTTAATCACTTAACATCTTTCTTTCTTTCTATTTTAGCTTAAAACATATTAATTCCTAACATTACATATTTAAAGCTTAAGCCTATCTGATAATTGCAAGCTTTTCCAGTTAAGTTATCTTAACATATTTAACTAAATAGTCGTTAAATTTCATCCATTCCTCCTGGTACTCCTCCTCCTTCTGGTCGCGGACTCTTCCAGTCAGGTCGGCTAGCTCCAAAAAGTTCATCATTTTCATCTGCCATTCTTCCACTGTTGGAACTTCTTGTGTTTTCCAGTTCTTAGCTAACAAAATTCTTGCTGCAGTTGTGGCATACAAAAACAATTTGACATATTTCTTGGGCAATTCCAAACCTGTTATTCCAAGAAGAAAGGCCTCTGGTTTCTTAATAAATGTATATTTCAACATTTTTTTCAATGCGTTATAAATCTTCTCCCAGAAGTCTTTTACCGGGATAGGGAACCTTTTTCAGCACAAAGGCAACATCACCTACTGAGGGCCACTTTCCAAGCCTCTGTTTTTAGCGCTAATGAATCTTCCAAGCCACACCACTTACTGGCCTTGCTTTGCATCCTCCTCGGGTGATTTTGCCTGGCTGGAATATGCCCTTGAAATCTGATAATGCCTCACGCTTCCCTGGGTGGAGGGTAGAGGAGGCCATGCAAGCATGTGGAGCATGTGGGTGGAGCAATGAGCATAAATGTTACCGTTGAACATTTATATTCCTTGCTCCTCCCACTGTTGCTTCTGGGCAAGCAGCCCCTGGAAAATTTCCCAGAAGCACATGTGGCGCTCAGGTGAGAAATGGTTCCTTACCCCCTGCCCAAAAAAGGAAAAAAAGAGTATTACCTATTATGTAATCGGGGCTTTTTTCAGCCGGAAATTGCTGGAACTCAGTTCCGGCACCTCTCAGGTGGGCGCCATTACCATTTTAAGAGAAGAAGAGAGGTGTTCATGGTGAGCTCTGCCGCCTCTTTTTCTAGGAAAATAGCACTGGATGCAATTAATACTGAAATGAAACGTGATGCAGGCACAACCTAAGCCTTGGATACTGAGAGTTGGTTTTCTTCCTATGAATTCTCTACAGAACAAGCCCAGGGCTGGAGCAAAAGCCAGCTCTTGTGCAAACAGGACATGGGGCATTTTGCCAAGGGAGGCTTAAATCACCTTTGAGTCTTTCCCATAGTTTACTTATATTAGCTGCAGGCATTATTTCATGCTGAATAGACAAAGAGAGAAGAGCCACCTGCCGCATGAATGAGTGTTCTTCCCTGGAGAAGGTTTTGCCTTCAGTTGACAAGCCCAACTAAAGCAGGAAGGTTGAACTTTTTTGGCATTAACTTGTAACCTCGATTTTCTGTGTCAATTGCTCTGTTTGTGGGTGGCACAAAACACAGGGCTCATGACGCTAAACGAGCACTAAACTTTGACATCAGGCTTTTGGGGGGGCATTCCAGAATTTCAGAGTCACACAATAATGAAGCTCTGTTTTTTTCCTCCAGTGAAAGTGTCCAACCTATGTGGGTTGCATAAGTGGAAGCAAAAGAGAGGCTGGGTTTTATATACACATTAGAAAACTAAAGGAAGCAAGAGCCACTTGAAGGGCACTTACAGACCGTCACTATTTTCGAGTGGGATTCAGGCGCATCATGCCAAATTCAGCGCATGCAATTGCAGTTGGTTTGGAGGTATTGTGTAACAAACCTGCTTCTTTGAAAGACGACTTTTGTACTCACCATGCATTTAAAGCATATCCTCCCCCCACCCCCCAAAAAAAGAATATCGGAAAGTGTAGTTTATTAAAGGTGCTGGTAATTGTAGCTCTTGAGAGGTAAACTACGGTTCCCAGGATTCTTTCCTTTGACAGTTATCCTAAGTCTCATGTATGGAAATGCAATTACAGTAGATGAAAAGGTGCAGAGAATTTGGTGGCTAAGACAAAAGGACTGGGCGAAAAGTGATCCATTAAGGTTAACATGGAGCCTGCTCATTTCTGTATTCCTCGGCTCT
Source organism: Podarcis melisellensis (assembly GCF_964234715.1). Classification (NCBI taxonomy): domain Eukaryota; kingdom Metazoa; phylum Chordata; class Lepidosauria; order Squamata; family Lacertidae; genus Podarcis; species Podarcis melisellensis. Next base: position 15,896,489 of record NC_138537.1, read on the forward strand.
TTCAGGACTTGACCTGAGATATAATCTTTTGAGTGACGCTGGTGCAGTACACATTGCAGCTTTCCTTCAGGTACTTCTTGCAGGGGGGGGGGGCAGGGCTAAATGATATTTGTGGATTTTGTAGCTGCAATTTGTTAAGTTGACCTTCTTCAAAAAGTGAGCTTTATACGTGTAACTTTCTCCTTTACGATGCGCTGCGTTCCTTCCAGGACATCGTTTTGGGTTTTTTTGTAAATCTTTTTTTAAAAATTTATTTTAAACAAGAAATACAAACCGTATTATAAAGAACTTAACGGAGTTTAGCGAAATGTGTAAATGCAGGGCGACTTAATCAATGTCGTTGGTAAGGCATTGCTACGCGCATCTCAGACTCAGAGCACAGAGAGGTTTCTCGGGTCCTGGTGCCTGCCTGGAGTTTGGTGTTCTTGGAATGCAGTGTACATCCACTTGGGAAGGGCATGGCTTTGCAGTTTTCAGATGACCAGGCTTTGGGTAGAATGGGAAGGAAGGGTCTGGCGGAACCCACACATTGACAGCAAACTGAATTTCCTTCTATTCCAGGATAATCATACTCTTCTGTACCTGAACTTGATGTTTAATGACATTGGTACCATGGGAGCAGAATTCATAGCTAAATCATTGCATGTAAGTATTGTTCAGCTGGATAAGAAAGAACACTACACGAGTTTCCCCTTTGAAGCAAAATACTTTGGAACTCAGAAATCAGCTTGCAGAACTAAATTGTTTAATGCTTAAAGCTGCAGTCAGAAGCATATTTATTTAGAATTGCCACTGAGAGCAGTGCTTTGGGTGTAGGCTGTCTTGGTTTCAGGAAATGGGGATCAATTAGGTAAACCACAGGCTGCCTCCCAGCTGTGGGATTATTTAACACTAGTACTCCCCGCCCCTGCTGCCCAAATATGATTCTTAAGCATGTTACAGGATTGTAGCAGTAGCAGGTTATTATTTTTCATAGAAATAAACAGTATTCTAGGAGATAACTATTTCGGTGAGTTTAGATTACGGTTATATTGGAAATAATTGACTTTTCACACCTAGAGGAATGAAACACTGCTTCACTTAAGAATGACTGGCAACAAGATCGACAACAAGGGAGGAATGTATTTTGCAGCAATGTTGCAAGTTAACAACACTTTACAGAAGTTAGATTTGGGAGACACAGATCTGGTGAGTAAAATTGCCATTTTAGGACACGTCTACAGGCACAGAAATGTAAGCCTGTTTCAAACATATCATTGTGAGTTTGGTGGGACAAAATATAATCTTGCTTGTAGATGGAGGGTTTACTCAGTGGGAGCTAAATGCACCTGCCTTACTCTGGATTGTGTCTTTTGTCTTTTATTTCCAGCGCACACAGAGTCTCATAGCATTAGCAACAGTTTTGAATTACAATAGTGCAATCAAAGCCATAAATCTAAATCGGCCAATACTCTACAGCGAAGAGGTAAGCAACATTTTGCATTGTTTCCCTTGAAATGGGGAGCCAGGAGCCAGGAATGATGCATCGAAAACAAGCCTAGGGAATAAGAATAAGCATTGACAAAGCTTTTCAACAGTTTTAACAATAACAGCTAAAATTCTCTTTCTCTCTGTGGCTACTGAAATGAAGAAAATTTGGCAGGGATGGGAACAAGGAATAGATTTTTGTGTGAGATGGCTGAGAGCTCAGTTGATATTAAAGACAAATTCTCAGAGGTATCCTTTATCCTTCTATTTGAAGTGTATATCTGCCCCACTGTGCAAACTCTTGGCTCTAGTGGGTGGATCTTAGAGATCTAGAAACACACACACACACACACACACACACACACACACACCACTAGCCTGACATCCGCCCACCCTTACTGCAAGGTAAATGGCAGAAAGCATATCTCCAAAAGATTAAACTAGGCAGCAGAATTTTCAAACCCTATTGTCTGTAAGTAGTCTCCAGTTCTGCTTTTCCCCATTCCTTAATATAGATGTTATTGTTAATCTCAGCAAGAGCTGTGTTGTATGCTCAGGTGCAGTACAAGGGGATGCTTTCATATTCAATTCAATTAACCTTTGTTCAGCATAAAGCAGGACCCTAGAGTTAGGCGTATTTGAATTTAAATACAGGGCAACTCCACTTCCAAACACCTTCATGTTGTGGATAGCTAGTTACATACAGAGCTGGTCTGCACATACTGTAATGCTATGCCAAACTGGCTTAGCGGAGATGTGCAACCATGTGGGCTCCTGGAAAGGAGATTTCAGCTGCTTGGCTTCTTCTCTGGCCCTACTGATGCTATTCTGCTTTGAACTAAGCCATGGTTTGTCTAAGTGTGCCCTCTGAACCCAGGTTCATGGTTTGTCTCACGGGCCGTCATCAAGGTTTGTTCTGTTATCATGGTTTATCTGGAGCAACAGAATACATGAGATGACACACTAAGCCAAACCATGGCTTAGCTCAGAACAGTGTGAGAGCACAAGGACTGGGGAAGGGGCACAGCTGCCACAAGCTCCTCTCTGGGAATCTTCACACATTCAAGCTAAGCAATGGTTTGGCTTAGCATTACATGCTACATGTTCGCACAATAAAATTTGGTGGATGGAATATACCTGTCCTGTGGAGCAAAGCAAATGATAATGTGCATCACACCTGCATTTATCCCCATAGAAGTGACCAGATGTATTTTGTAATGTGAGCAGGGTACACATCCCCACTGGCTCTAGAACATCTTATGTTCAAGTTGTAATTCAATAATACGGAACTTTAGGAAGAGACCACGGTCCACACAGCCCTCATGTTGAAAGTCAACTGCACTCTTGTTGAACTGCATTTGTGTAAACACGAAATGAAGAACTTTGGCATGGAACGCCTGTGTGATGCATTGTATGAAAACAGCACCCTGCGATATCTTGATCTCAGCTGGTAAGAGAAGCTTGAGTTATAAAGATAGCATTTTAGCTATTAGAATGATATGCAGTGTATGAAAACTGATGCACTTGATACCTACTTCTCAAAATAAGCTAAGATCGATTTTTAACTGAGTATTTCAAACAACTGTACCTTGGAAGTCAAATAGAATCCATTCCGGAAGTCTATTCGACTTCCAAAACATTCAGAAACCAAGGCGCAGCTTCCAATTGGCTGCATGATGCTCCTGCAGCCAATTGGAAGCCGCGTAAGCCGCGTCAGACGTTTGGGTTCCAAAGAACATTCGCAAACCAGAACACTCACTTCTGGATTTGTGGTGTTTGGGAGCCAAAACATTTGACTCACAAGGCGTTTGTCAACCAAGGTACGACTGTACAATGTTTAATAATAATGCTTAAGATTTAGATCATGCAGTTTAAATATGCAAAGTGCTTCACATACATTATTCTGGTAATTCTTGCAGTGGGCCATTTTGCAGAATGGAGGGAGCAGGGTCAGTCTGAGAGAATAATGGATTGTCTAATGCAGGGATGGCGAACCTTTGGCTCTCCATATGTCTCTAAATTACAATTCCATCAGCCCTAGCAAGTGAGGCCAATGGCCAGGAATGATGGGAGCTTGCAGTTCAGCAACATCTGGAGGGCCAAAGATTTTCCACATCTGGTCTAAGGCCACCTCATGTATTCATGACAGTAACAGGATTGAACTGGCAGCTCTCCAGCACACGCTCTTAATTACAATATCTACTACACTGGCTCCTGGTTTTAAGTCCCTGTAATGTGGTTGGTGGTTTTATTGTAAATATTTGATGGCTGTTCTTGCTCAGTGCTACACATACATAGTATTTTATTTTGCAGATTTTGCATTTGGGTTTTTATGCCAGTTGTCTCTTAAGTTTATTGTGGCTTTAGTATGGTTTTAGTGTCATGTTTTTATTCACATTTTATTTGTACAATGACTTCAGCATTTATTTTACAAGGCGACTGATAAATATAATAAAAAGTAATGCCCCTTAACAGTTAAAAGAAACAAGAGTTTTGTGGCACAGCGAAGACTAGCTCGCTTATAGCAACCTAAGTTTTTGTAGAACAAAGTCCACTTTGTCCTCTGAAAGATGTTTCTGAACAAAAACAAATGTGTACGCTTGTCTCTTTTCAGCAACAAAATTACTCGGGATGGTATTAAATTTTTGGGAAAGCTGTTAAAACACAACGCCACCCTGGAAATCCTGGACCTTAATTTTAACAGGATAGAGGACGATGGTGCTTTCTATCTGAGTGAGGCCCTTACTACACATAATCGGACTCTTCAAGCGTTAGTATACAGAACTCTTAACTCCCATAATGCATTACTGTGAGCGCAGGCATTTGGATAAGGCGGCACAGAATTTTCAAAGCAAAATGGCCCATACTTCAGACCAAAATATGTCTGCAGTAAACACAACAATGACCCATGGGTCTAGCTCCAGAAAACTGTTGAGGTGATGGTGACATCACTGGGAAAGCAGTTTCCAATCCAAAAGGCCCACCACAGCAACTTCTGTTACACTGCACCTTTCAGATCACCTGCTGCTTTCAACTACCATAAAAGTATTGCTCTCCCCAAGTAAGTTCTTGGGTCACAGAGCCTGCGTGGGGGGGGGGGGGCTGTCTTAGGAATTTGGGGCAGTTGTCAATTCTTGAGTCCCATCAGTGCAAGGATTTCTTCTTGCACGTTTAAGTTTGCCTTGAGATGCAAACTGAATCACTCTTCTTCCTCATCCCTGCTGTGAACCCAGTAAACAGATATGACAGTAGATCAGGAAAAGTTGAAAACAGAAGAGAACAACTGCTTCAAATCTCAAAAACCAGCAGCAGAGGGTTTTCTAGTCACGAGGAACAGGACATCCTTCCTCTCCCGGGTTCGCTAGTGGGCAGGAAGAAGCAGAGGCTGTTAAGGGAGGAGCTGGGTGGACTTCATGGCTGGTAGCTGCTGGGAGAAAAGAATAGAATGGCTCACATATATGGATTTATGTAATTTATGATTGCTTGGCTGTCTGCATCTACTCAATGACCTTGGTTTTTTTGCTTAAATCCTTGTGCTCTCTAGGCTGGCAGTGACAAACAACAACATATCTGGGAAAGGACTGGTGGCCCTTGCAGAGTCAATGAAAACAAACCTAGTTCTTTCCTATATCTACATATGGGGAAACAAATTTGATGAAGACTGCTGTGTGGTACATCTGTTTTCTTCTTATGAAATGAAATAGCTGACATCCTTCTAACACTGTAAAAAAATAGAGGAAGAGGGATTTGGATTAGAAAAGCAATGCTGGGGTGAGGGGAGGGTTTGATCTCCTTCTCCCAGTGTTGCAGCCACCCACGGCTGCATTTCCCCTTAAAAGAACAAGGATCTCTTATCAAGAGATATCTATCTACCCTGTGTGTTTCAGGCATTTGCAGAGTTAATTAAAAGCGGTCGCCTGAAACCAACCGGCACAGATGTCGATCCGTATGAAGTGGATGGGAACACGTACTTTGCTGAAGTCTCCCATGGCCTTAAGAGGCACTATTACTGGACACCGAGTTACGGACAGCCTGATAACCACGATGAGAATGCCTCTCTGGCAATAACTCCTGTTGCAGAAAACTTGTAAATGCCAACATATTTTTTCTTAAGCCTTTGCATCTTGGGGTTGTTTTTTTAAAATAATGTGTGCCTCAAACCTGCAACCAATTACATGTAGTTACTTGGAGAACTGATTTTAAAAGGTTTTGAACCATAAATACTATATTAAACAGAACTGGGAAAGTGCTGGATCCCAGTCTAGCAGCAGCTAATTTCAGGTCCTGTTGAAAGCAGAACTTTAACTACTTGTGACTCCCTAGTTCCAGAGCTTTCAGTGAGTTCCATAGGTTCTTAACTGCACTGGGACTGTCATGAGCAACACTTACTGTGATAATACAAAGCAGCCTGTAGAAGTGATTTCATACAACGCTTAAAGACTACTAAGGAATGTTTGATAACTTGAAAGTAAGGCTCCTATGCTAGGCATGGTTCTTTGGAAATAAAACGCCATATAAATCAACATGATGCCAACATAAGTGTTTTTAAGATGTTGATTATTTATATTAACATTTTTCTAAGCAAATGAATTCATTCAAGTTGACTGTGGGGTGGGGGAGCATGTCAAGAAGGAAGTTGTGACAATGCAGCAGTGCAAGGCTCATGGCTCATGACTTAGACTGAGACACAACATTATTTGCAAAGAATATAGGTACTCCAGGTATTATGCATGACAAATTTTGTTTTAAAATGAGCTACATTGGAGGCGGGGTAATCTAAATGACGTTCGATAAAGTTTGTTCTGATCTGTTGTCTGAACTGCACTGAATTTTATACATTCATCGACACTGGCTTTCAGTGAATGCATTATGCTCCCGTTAATCCTATTTTGCAAGCTATTAGAATTGTACAAAGATAGACTTCATGGCTGGAGACAAGATCTTAAGTGACGAGCCCATCATTAACAGCGCATGGGAGGGCGCGAACCTGTGACTTACTCAGTGTTGCTGCACTACAGCTCCAATCATCCTTGATCATTGCCTATGCTGGCTGGGGCTGATGGCAGTTGGGAGTCCAACAACATCCAGAAGACGGCAAGTTTCCTACGCCTGCTATACAGGCTCCAAGAGACCAGGTAGGGTCTGATTAGTACAATGAGACTCGCTTGCAGCACCCTCTTCTTTTTCACAGTCCCTGCCCATTTACTCCAAATTATTAGCCATCTATTTGGGACGCGGGTGGCGCTGTGGTTAAACCACAGAGCCTAGGACTTGCCGATCAGAAGGTCGGCGGTTCGAATCCCCGTGACGGGGTGAGTTCCCGTTCCTCAGTCCCTGCTCCTGCCAACCTAGCAGTTCGAAAGGACGTCAAAGTGCAAGTAGATAAATAGGTACCGCTCCGATGGGAAGGTAAACAGCGTTTCCGTGCACTGCTCTGGTTCACCAGAAGCGGCTTAGTCATGCTGGCCACATGACCCGGAAGCTGTACGCCAGCTCCCTTGGCCAATAAAGCAAGATGAGCGCCGCAACCCCAGAGTGGGTGACGACTGGACCTAATGGTCAGGGGTCCCTTTACCTTTATTAGCCATCTATGGACTGGTACAAATGCATCATTTGATTTCTCAAGCCTTGGTATACTGAATGTGCCATCTTCATTGGCAAGCATGTTTCGGTCACTGTTAGCGATGCAGCTGTGGTGCTGGAACATTGGTGGTTCTTTCAACACTTGCATATTTAGATGTGTGAACCAGACCTCTGGCAGGGTCACAGGCACCCTTCTCGTTTAGCATCAGGGCCAAATGTAGTCCTTTAGGCCTCTCTAATCTGGCCACTCCCCACCCCCCCAGGTCCTTTAAGGGTTTTTGGGTGCCTGAAATGTGCTCTTGGCTGCCGGTATGGGAAAGCTTTGTCCCTACAGATGTTGAGCTGCAAGTTCCATCGGCCCCAGCAAGCATGGCGAGTGGCCAGAGGTTCCCCATACCTGCTTGTACTCTTGATACTGCTTCTTCCTTGCCTGGCTGTGTATGTGCAGAAACCAGCCTACCGCACAATGGTAATGTTTATACAAGTCTCTATAAACCAATGTTCCCCAATAACTCACTTTCAAAACACGAGACCAAAATGCCAGAGTTTCTTTGATTTACTTCAGCTGCTGTCCACAATGGTATTAAATGGGATTGAGGAAAAATCCTGTTACAGTCAAAGCAATAACAGAATGTAGTACTTTACTGCTGTAAGAAATTATTCTACTTTCCTGTCAAATTATTGTTGTGCTTTTGCTTAGGACTCACTCATAGATCATTCTGGGACGAAGCTTTTTCAAACCACTTGTTCCCTTCAGTTATTTATAGCTAAATGAGCAACAAGAGGAACAAAGAAGGGTTACAAAACAAAGTTTTATTCAGGTCTAAACATTAAAATGTTGCAAATTTATGTACATAATCCCTCAGAAGGGAGTATAAAAGCAGGAGGTGAGCTATATACACGCAAATACCCATGACAAAGTACTTCGGAAATAATTTAAACCAGAGAGGATTCACAATAGCTCCTCAGAATGTCCAGTCTTGGAATTGTTAATGGTGCCAGAACTAGTAGTAACATTCCAAGAACCAAAAAAAGCTTTAAGTATTCCCTTCTCTTAAACATGTCTCCATGACTGCAGGAAAGCTTGAAACTCCCAAACAAAACTTAGGAGCAATAAACGACAGAAAGGATGTGTGTAACATGCCCCTATATTGCTTACTAAGATGCAACTTTTATAGAACCAAGCTGATCACACTCTTTTAACTACTGTATTTTATTATCAGTAGGTCATGATTTAATGAATAAGTATTTTTAAGAGGTCACTCTAGCTTAACAGCCCAAGATTTCTTAATATCACAGGTAAACAGTTTAGAAACAAAAAGCGCTGTTTATTCAATTATTGCTGCAATAGATTCTAGCTCTCCCAGAGTCTGTGTAGTGTTATAAGAGGGGTCAAACAATGGTTTCTTAAAAAATATATTCATGTACAAAAGACAAATGAGTTCTACAAAGTAAAACATCTTTATAAATATTAAATAGCTAAGTAAGGTCTACTATAAATCTAAGAACAGGTTTTTTAAAAGTCCAAAACCATTTTTAAAAGTGACACACAAAAAATTTCAAAACATTCATATCAAATATGCATACACTACAGTATGCTTTCTTCAGAAGATGGTTAGCTGTTGCAGTCATATTGTGGAGAAATAGGTCCAGAATATTTTGCAGAAGACACAGCCTGTCTGTGCTAACAGCAACTTAGTACTATCAGGTCTTAACAAAATTCCACCCAAATTTAAGGTTTTGGTGTGTGTTTTTTTAATTTCCCTCATCAGAAAAGCAAGTGGCTGGAGAAAATGGTGTGGAAAAGAAGATACAACCATAACTAACCCCCATGGAGTCACATGCATAATACTCCAGCACTATACAAAGATGATCAGCTCCAGCAGCTGATCACCTGTTTGGAGAAAACTGGTGTAAATGCAACCCACTTTCTCTTCCCCCAACCATGTCAAAAGAGTTGCTAAGCGCTTTAACTAGAGCAGAGGTTAAGAGTATCCCCAAAAGCAGATACAGGTGAACAACCTGCTGCTGTGCTGAAGTCTTTGCATTGTGGCCTAAGAGGACAGAACTTGGGCTGCTACAAGATGGTCTTATCTGACATGCGCTGCAACCTCTTTTGAAGCTGTGGAAGCAAGGGGCAGAGGCTATTGAGGATTCTGCATACCTTGTGGATTTACTAGGCAAGCATGCATGGGGTATGGTTTCTGAAGCATCATAGGGAGAAGGGGGGGATTTCTAGCTCGAATAGGAACATAGGAAGCTGGCTAATATCATTGGTCCATCTAGCTCAGTGTTGTCTACACTGACTGGCAGTGGCTCTAAAGGATTTTGGACAGTTCTTTCCCAGCCCTCTCTGGAGATGCTAGGGGTTGAACCTGGGACCTTTTGCATGCAAAACATGGGCTCCACCACTAAGCTACAGCCTTTCTCTCCAAATATAACCCCCCCCCCCCGACTGCAGAGAAATGCTTGCAGACAGCTTCAAACCATTCACCTATTTATCTTGGTTTCACTCATGCCAAAAAGTCACCAAATATCTTGAAAACATTGGCAAGACAATCAGATGGCAAAGAGTATGTTCTGCATATTAAACCAGGTTCAATAGCTGGCATGCAGTTAGAGAGACAGAAGGTGCAGCGATGATTAAGGGCTCTTGCTACTTGCTTGCCAGGCTAGAGAAACCACTGGGAAGATGTCAGGTGAAATAGCTTCTTGTATTCAGATGTTGGAATTTGGTGACCTTTCAACAGAAATGCGTTTAATTTGGGCAGCATACATGCGGTCCTATTCCAGGGGACACCACTAACCCGTCCCAAACAGATATTGGATTTTATCTCTTTCCCAGCTGATTGCTTCAAGACCCTTCAGTGCCAAACTGGCTCCATAACAGGCAACTTCATTATTTGTATTCTACACTGAACTTGCATTTGTTGCACTGGATTAGCTCTTAAACAACTGCACCCTACAAGGGTGCTTTTCTATCCCATTAGGCCACCTGGTTTGCTTCCTAAACACCCAACAGAGACTAGGAAGCAGAACCTATGAAGCAGCACAGTAAATAGTAACTGGCTGAGCTACATGATAAAATTGCTTTTTCGACTTAAAAAAATATCTCATGGGAGATCAAAAAGTTTCTTTTGGGTGCTCAGACAGTGTGTAACTTGGAACTTTTAAGTGATCTTGTATGGATGCCGATGAACCACTAAAAATAACCATCCATTTATTCCGACACTTCCACTTTGCAATACTTAATTCAGAGTACCTCCAGGGAAATTGAGTGAGAATAGGACCATCAATAACTATTGGATACAACAGCTGATAATGCAACCTCCGTATTCAGAAGCAGTATACCTCCAATTATCAAAAGCTAGGAACAAACAAGGGATAGCCATCTTCGTCAGGCCCTGCTGTGCAGCTTAAGAACGCAAAAGCCTGCTGGATCCTTTTCTCAGTGGTCAACCAAAGGCCTGTGGGAAACCCACAAGCAGGACCCAAGCACAAGAGTACTTCCCACTCCTGCAGTTTTCTAGCAACTGGCATTCAGAAATGTTTCTGCCTCTGCTCATGGATACAGAGCATAGCCATCGTGGCAAGTAGCCATCAATAGCCTTATCCGTGAATTTCTCTAATCCTCTTTCAAAGCCATTTAAGCTGGTAGCCATCATTGCCTCCTATGGGAATGAGTTCCATAGTTTAACTATACGCTGTGTGAGGCACTAACTTTCTTTTATCTGTCCTGAATCTTCCAACATTCAGCTCCACCGGATGTCCACAAACTCTGTAGTGTTATGACAGAAGCAAAACTTCTCCATCCTCTTTCTCCATGCCATGCACCATTTTATAAACTTCTATAATGCCATCTCTTACTTGCCTTTGCACTAAACTAAAACACCAAATGCTGCAACTTTTCTTCATAGAAGAGTCGCTCTATTCAGCCCTTCCACATTTTCTGAACCTTTTCCAACTGTACAATATCATTTTGGCAGCGAAGAGGCCAGAACTATACACGGTATTCCAAGCTTCTTGGAAAGCATCTTACTAGCCAAAACTAGGAACAGAATCCTAGACCAGTCGGGATAGTAACTTGCTAGAGCCATCAGACTTCCTCTAAAATATGAACCCAACAAATGTTTTCTGTAGTGCTGTGCAAAAACCTGTCCTCCAGCTTCTCAAAATGTTTCTTACTTGCAAATGAGGCTTCCGTTTTTCTGTCCCTTTTTGCAGGGCACTTTAGAATTTAATAATGGGCAGGGGCTTGATTTATCATAGCAAAGTGTGTGTTTGTTTTCTTCCCATGAAACATTTTGCCAACACTCTACCACTGCCTGCACTCCCCTTAAGCTGCTTTGAGCTTCCTGATCTCAAACAGGCTCCCCTTTCATAGGAGGGGGGCCTTCTGAAGGTAGATTTCCCACTGACACTGCAACAAAACTGACCTTTCTAATCCCAGAACTTCAGAAGGTGAGAAATATGAAACCTTGAACATGCTGTTACATAAAAGAAAAAAGAAGGTATTTGCACTGTAAAATGATGAGACAACATGGGCATTTCCATGCCCTACAATACTGAACTTGAAGGCCAAGAACCACTCCATAAGTGTTTCCTAAAAATCATTCAACAGAAAACTAATCCAACATTGATCGTAACTACAGGAATCTGAATCCCTGTATAAAACAGCTACATATTCGGAAGGTTGTGCGTTTGCTGCAGATCTGCTGAGGAGTGTGAGAAAGGGTCAAAATACGGTGCTGGGTACAGAATCTAGCTTCCTGAGAATCTCAACTTTCATTTTTTCTTGTAAATAAAAAGTTTAAAATCCTTATAGCTATTAAAATACATTCAAAACTGTGTAGGGGGCAATAGCTACAAAAATATCCAAAGTTAGGGAATTTACTAAAGATTTCCAGGCATTGGGACACAGTTTTAATGCTCACATATAGTTTCTGGCCCTTCCTCATCACTAACCAAAATCTACACAAAATACAGAAATCATGCACATCTGCAATCTTCACTTTGAAGGAAGCCAATGTGGTGGAGGGGGGACAACATGGATCAAACATCTTGGCTACATAGAATTAGCTTCTGCATGAACAATGAAGGAGACCTCCAGCATGAACTGGCTGAGAATTCTTAAGGCATGTGTTACTAAAGAAAAAAGGAAGTATCTATCTTCTAGAAATACAATACAGTGGTACCTCGGGTTAAGAACTTAATTCGTTCCAGAGGTCCGTTCTTAACCTGAAACTGTTCTTAACCTGAAGCACCACTTTAGCTAATGGGGCCTCCTGCTGCTGCTGCTGTGCCGCCGCCGCACGATTTCTGTTCTCATCCTGAAGCAAAGGTCTTAACCCGAGGTAATATTTCTGGGTTAGCGGAGTCTGTAACCTGAAGCGTATGTAACCCAAGGTACCACTGTAATTCTATCCTGATTTTGTTACATGACAAAAAGAATGGCAACCATTGTTCTAGAGTAACAAAATAAACGGAAGAAAAACAGGTGCATTTTCAAATGTCCCTATTTGAAACCCATATGACTCAGTAACAGCTTGCATGATTACGTTCCCTTTACCAAAGAAGCTCTCATGGCCAAAGTTTTTTGCAAGTTTTCATCATGTGCAGGACGTCAATACAACTGCTGGAGGAAAATAAACTGAGGTTCTGAATAGCCAGTGATGGTAGACCTCAGAAGTGTGTCTGACTGGGGTGACTGGCTATCTGTGACAGGCAACAGAACTTGATGGTCCTCTGTTCCAAAGGGGAGAGGTAATGCTATATCTGAAGGCTTCACATCAGCAGATTCCAGCAAAGGGCTTTTCTCATTTGGAATGGAGTCTTGATCATTGAAGGAATGGTCAAGTGTGATGGGATCCAGGGGGTTCTCAGAACCTGTGAAAGCAAAAAGAACTAAAATTGCATTCATTGCTAAAAGTTGTGCACAGGAAGGCACAGGAAGAGAAGATATGATTTCCCCCTGCAAATGATTCAAGGACACTCACTACTATTTACTAGTCTTCAAGCCTTCATAGATGTTTATTGTAAACCTGAAAACAAAACTGATAACTGGGATTTAAAGTTCACATTTGGGCTACAAGAATTATCAGCAAAATTTGATAACTGAATGGCTGATGGCCCTGACTTCAGGGACTAATCTCATTACAGATTTGGGTGGAGGGAGAGAGAATCTCAGAACCAGCACCTCAAAACCAATATTTTCATTATGACAGAACTTGGTACTAGATTAGCTCATTTCAGGTATCTGCCCTCTAAAGCCAAGTGCATCTTCATACATGACAGCTACTAGGCAATGCCATTCCTTCATCACTTTACTAACGTATGGAGTTGACACTCTTGACAAAGGATAGCGGGTCTCCCATTGACAGCAATTTGAAGCCTAGGTTAACCACAGAGCATACTGAGCCACAGTCCAAAGAATCCACCATTTTAGTGTGGCTAAGTTAGCCTTTGGATAGCATTGCTGAACAGCTAACCTTTTTACCTATGATTCTTTGAGTAGTAGATATTAGTTCTTAAATAAGCTGCACTTACCCGCATGAACCTTTGCTTTGTGTTTCTTTAGGTTTTTTATATCTGTGTAGGAGTTTCCACACAGCTCACAGATAAACGGTCTTTCACCTTCAACAAAAAATGTCAATTAAACTTCACAGATGTGCATTGCAATCCTAGGATCTAAACCAGGGCTTCCCACAACCAAACACAAGTTTCTATAGCCACTGCATCTCAAACTCCACCCAGATTTCTATGGGAAAGTAGCTTAAGGCTGTACTACATGTTTGGGAAATAACAAGTTACAAAGTGACTTTGATCCTCAGGCATAAAGCTTTTCGGTTCCTTCAAAATTGGTGTCCAATATCAGAGGACAAGAGCACATTTAATGTGGAAAGGCTATCATTTCCCAATTCTTTATTAGAGAATTACATATAAAGGTCATAATCCCCAGTTCACATACATATAGGAAGCTCCCTTATACAAAGTCAGACTGTTGGTCCATCTAGCTCAGAATTGTCTACACTGACTGGCAGAAGCTGCAGGATTTCAGGCAGAAGTTTCTCCCAACTCTGCCTGGAGATGCCAGGAATTGAACCTGAGACCTCCTCCTTGCGAGGCAGATGCTCTACCTCTAAGTTATGGCCCTTCTAATACAGACAGACAATTAGAAAGGCAGGTAGGAGGATCATGCTAATTGAAACTAGATGATGTGTAGTATACTATCATTTAACTATTTGACATTAAATGACTTTGAGTATGCACATACCTGCATACAAGGCATGGAAAAGTTAAGGAGGGAGGAGCACGCCTGAAAACCAACCTGTATGGGACCGGAAATGCTTGCTGAGCTCTCCTGAAGAAATGAAGCTTTTGCTACAAATTCCACATATATAAGGTTTCTCTCCTATAGAGAAAAAGAAGTGGATGAACTCAGTACACGACCTAGCAACAATGCGTGTGAAGACATCATGAAATCTCAAGGGTATGGACACACTTCAGTCTCCCCTATTAGTAGACACGGATGCGGCTAGTGCTGTGGTCTAAACCACTGAGCCCCTTGGGCTCACCAGTTGGAAGGTCTGATTGATATACATCACACATACATCCACCCAGACTAGCAGCAGTTCTAAAGCATCTCTGAGGTTTTGCCTAAGCTTCGTTCACGGGAGATTTCTAGGAAATCATGCATGCAAAGCATGTGTTCTTTTGCTGAGCTCTGCTGTTGACCTCAGGAACCTCATCTTAACATCTAAAGCACCTGGTATTCTCAAACAGTCTAACTATCTCCACCCTGCCTTAACTTTTAATATCAGGTGTGTTCAAAGTGGCATGGTTGCCAACTGAAAGCTGGGCTTATCACGGTGTTCTTCTCAGCAAGCAATAAAGAAGGCAAGAACAGGTCAACTCATTTGCAATTTGCAGATTTTCTTGCCTGTTGCACTGCCCTACAAAGCCATACTCTTCCCATTCCATATTTTTGCACTCCATGCAAACTTGGTTGCGCCACCTCTCTCATGTCTTCCATTTTGGATCTCACCTGTATGCTTTCTTGAATGAGTGATGAGTGAACTCGAGACTGCAAAGGCTTTCCCACAGGTGTCACAGACATACGGCTTTTCTCCTGTATGTCGCCGCACATGATATGTCAGTGTGCTTGCCTGTGCAAATCGCTGCCCACATCTATCGCAGACATATGGCTTTTCTCCACTGTGCTTCCTAAAAGGAAAAGGAGCTGGTAAGATTCTATTGGTGCACCAATTGGTTTCCCTGGACAACAGCCCTATTAAAACAGTCAAAGAACACATGCAGGCATAAATAGCAAAAGGGATGCCAGGCTGCGCAGGCTAGCTCCAGTATTCCATGTTCCAGTTGGCTCTACCCCCAACTTTCCTGCATTGACCAGGAAGGTCCGAAGGGGGATTGTGTGCTCAGGTGAATGTACTTGAGAGTCCTCCCCTTGAATGGGAACCCCTGCATTATCAGGATTTGTGACCATGGGAAGGATTATTCACACACTCAGATGAAAGCAGGAAGTATCCGCCTTCAGATTTTCCCGTTCAATGTGGGAAGGTCAGAGAGGGGACAAGGAAACTACGGGTACAGATGGTGTGCATGCACACAGCCTGTGCCCCCTTCACATTGTATACCCATATGCATTCTCTGAATGCATTGGGAGGGGAACTAATCTCCCTAACTTAAGCGGTCAGTTTCAGATGAAGTCCTTTTACTCACCTGGCATGAATCTTCAGATTGCTAGAGGTTGCAAACTGCAGGTTGCAGGCATCACACTTGTACGGTTTCTCCTCCCCGTGATGCATGCGGCTGTGGAAAACCAGCTGGCATTTTTGAGCAAAGCCTTTGTCGCAGAGTTCACATTTGTATGGCTTTTCACCTGTGTAGAGAATTGAGCTGCTTGCTTTAGCAGTGTCTTGTGAAGGATGAGGTTTTTCAGATGAGAACTGACAGCAAACCGGAGGATGGGGGCAAAAAGTTCGGAATAAATGGAAAGTATGTCAAAGACTACTCGACCATGTCTAAATTTAAGCTGGGAGGGCCCTAAATAACTATTCCAAACCAGCCAACCATTAATGTTAGATCCCCTGATCCGCTAAGCCGCTTATCAGCTGATCCGCTAAGCCCGCTAATCCGCTAAGCCGCTAATGGGCTTGCTTCGCAAGACGAAAAAAACGCAAGACGAAGAGACTCACGGAACGGATTCTTTTCGTCTTGTGAGGCACCACTGTAAATATAGCCTTCGGTTCCTCTGGGAGAATCAGCAAGATATAAATTTAATAAATAATCACTGCCACATTTGAATTCCTAAAATGCACCATGTTCTCCAAGACTAAAAAGAAACAAAGAAAGAGTCCACTTTGATGGGCTTATTAGCTTATTGATGATTCCACCAGAAATACCTGTTCAAAACCAAATGTCACCAGTGGTTGCCACAGGATGAAAGGAAAAGTAGGAAGTTCACATTATTATTTTTATTCTAAGTGTATATGAGAAAAGTATGGAAGTGGGGACTACATACTTCTTGGTAGAGTCTTCTCGGTAGTGGCGCCCGCCCTGTGAAATGCCCTCCCTTCAGATGTCAAGGAAATAGGCAACTATTTGACTTTTAGAAGACATCTGAAGGCAGCCCTGTTTAGGGAAGTTTTTAATGTTTGATGTTGTTGCTTTTATTATTAATAATAATATTCTGTTGGGAGCTGCCCAGATGGGCGGGGTGGTGGTGTTATATTGCAGCTCCCACAACAAACAGTTTTAAAAGACTATCGAAAAGGTAAACACAAAAAATGATTGTCTCTTAAATTCTTTTGTGGCAAATGGTAAACTTAATGCTTAAACCAGAGCCAGCCAACATAACTTGTGTGTCATCAAGCTGAGCACATCACCATAGTTGCGTACTGACGCCTCGCAGAGGTATGTTAACACCACCGCCTTTGTAGTTGCAGCTGGCCACCAATAAAAGGTGTTTATCAAGCCAGCAGCACGTGGCTGCTTGGTCACAAGTCTTCAGGCTTGTACTATAGGCAAAAGAAAATGAATATGGTTTATGGTGTACAGTCACACAATCCATGCCTAATATGGTTAATGAACATATGAAACTGACCTATACTGAGCAAGACCATTTTTCATCTGTTACTGTACAGTGATAGACCCTGGCTCACCTAGGTTTCAGACCAGAGTATTCCACAGCCCTACTTAGATATGTCAGAAATCGACCTTATGCATGCAGAGCATGTTCTCTATTGCACAGATATGGCCCTTTATGGCTTGAATAAATGAGCAAGCTATGGGTATTTGTAACTTGATGTGGAAGAACGTAGTCCCCTGCAATGCCAGTGTAGAAAAAAAAAATCTTTAAAAATGGTAATTGTAGAAATTGGATAACAGCTAAAAATAAAACACTGGCAGGAAAGAATATTCCACTCATAATATTGCCGTAATTGTTCAAAAGCAACTATCAACTCACAATACTGAAGAAGGGAAAGCAACTTCTCTGGGAGAGAATGAGGGTCTTTCTGCTGACTTTCACAAGAGGCAACTCCCAACACAAAGCAAGGAGCCTACCTGTATGGGTTCTTACATGTGTTTTCAGCTGGTTGCACTGCGTAAAGGCCTTCCCACAGAGCTGGCACACGTACGGTTTGACTCCTTTGTGGATCCTCATGTGCCGCCTCAGACTGCTAGCTTCGGAAAACACCTTGCCACAGGTGTTACACACTGGCTTGGCCTTGGGGTATTTCGGGTCCAGTTCCTCTCCCGAGCTTTCCAGCTGGTAAGAGTTCTTGTCACTGGCGATGTTGGACAAGCAGTGTTCTTTCAAAGCACAATCCTGCTGCGCTTTACCACGTTTGGACTTCATAGTCATCGTCTGGACAAGGATCTCCTGCGCAGCAAAGGTTTCACTCTCCACCACAGGTGTAAGCTGCAGCTCAGAATTATCCCCACCTTGGGCAGCTTGCTCCGTGATCTCTGTGGCGAGCTTATTTGCATCTAAAAACATCTCCACTGCAGAGTTCTCTGCAGCATCACTTGGATATTGTGCTGGCTTGTTTGGCAGGTTTTTGGGAGAGCTGAAGGCCTTCTTTCGCTTTTTGGTTTGAACAGATTTTTTCCCTGTGGTTGCTATTAAGACTGGGGACTGCACCGTGTCCACTGAAGGGGCATCCAATCTTTCTTGGCTGTTATAGTCACGAAGGGTTAGCAGGCAAGTCTGCTGGTTCAATGCAATATTCCCAGTGATACTAGAGATTTCTGTAGAAGAGGGATTAGCAATAAAAGCAAAGTCTTCCATCTTTATTTTACATTTAGTGACCACCTCCTCCACTTTGAGATAGTCGGCAGCCTGATGTATTTCTTTAACATTCCAGCTGCAAGGGAAAAAGGTTAAATGGGAATGTACCAGCTGAAGAAAACAGGCTGTCTTATAGAATTAGTATAAATACTAAGTGGATAAAAACTGATAAAGCTAGAAATCAGATTTTTATAATTTAGACTGGGATTTTTCATCTTTTTAAAAAATTCAAATGTATTACATATTCCTTTAAAAATAATCTAGTTTAAAAGCTGAATTTAATAGAATTTTCATCAACCACTGTTCTTTTCCAGTGTGGTGCTGTGGTTGAACATTTAATTTGCACAACAGAGACTCAGGTTCAGATCCCACTATCCAAAAGGTGCCCTTCAGATGCAGTTTATAACCAGGTTATTAGAAACATAAGATTTCCATAATAAAACATGAGAACTAAAGTTAAGAACTTGATTTAAATAAATATATTAAATCCTAGGAAAGGTGTTAGGTATGAGCCACCACAACTCAAGACCACAGTCAGTAATGCTAATATTTTGAAAATGATCAAGTGTTTATATTTTGAAACTGATCAAAACTGAAGGACAGGTAACACTCGTCTCACCTACAGGTTCGTTGCTGCTGCACAAAAGACCCCTTAAGCCCGTTTCCTTCACAACCGTGACATCAACTGAAATTCATGAAAAGCCCCACCCCTCCTTTCACAATTTCCCTGTGTCTTGACTCAGGCAAGAATAGTCTTTGCAAAAGCCTCTAATTCTGCTTACCTTTTCTATTACCTCAGTGACCGCTTACTTCTTATAACTTTTGCCTTTGCCTCAGGATGCATGGAAGAAAATGGCTGAAATGCACAGTGGAGGGAGGGTAATAAAAAAGGTAAGGTCAATGACCCCTGGACGGTTAAGTCCAGCCAAAGGCAACTATGGGGTGCAGCACCCATCTTGCTTCAGGCCGAGAGAGCCGACGTTTTCCAAATCATGTGGCCAGCATGACTAAACTGCTTCTGATACAACAGAACACCATGAAAAAAGCCAGAGTGCATGGAAACACCGTTTACCTTTCCACCACAGTGTGGATTCAAACCGCCAACCTTCTGATCAGCAGGCCCAAGAGGCTCAGTGGTTTAGACCACAGCGCCACCTGTGTCCCTGGGGAGGGTGTGGAAATAGGGAACGTCTTTAAGCAGCTGCTTGCAATGCAACAACTGAGGTTGCAGTATAATACTAAAACAGAGGCAGTGCAGGCCTGAGACGATCACAGTCCAATGGGAACTGTATTCTGTGTAAATTGCAGGCATGGGAAGTAAAGGGCTGAAGCCCCCCCAAACCAGGGTCATGATCTGGATCTGGTGGATCATGCTGGTTATTTCTGAAAGAAAAATAATGCACTCAAGGGCATCACTTATAGTTTAGCCCTCAGTTCCCTTCCATTTGCTATTTAAATCCCTCTGGGGGGCAAGGGAGAGCTAGGGTGAGAAACTGTTCCCGTAAATAATCTCTGGCAAAACTAAAATTAGTGTTTGCCTCCTTTTATATTATAATATTGACCTATGAAACAGTTACTCCCTTGAATGAGGAGCCTGAAACCGCAGCGACATCAACTATCAGGTGGGTGGCATTATCCTTGCATATCCTAGTTGTATTTTCTGACCTCTTTGCCCTCTCTCCATTTGTGACATGTCTACTTAAATTGCAAGCTGTCAGGCAGCAACCTGTCTTTTTAGTTCTCTGTGAATGTCTTATTTTGAATACTCTGCAGACAAATGCCCAGCCTTATTGTATTACCTGTCAAGGTTTAAATCTCCTGTATATATGAACTCCAGAAGTTTCTGAAATCCATCAGCCTTCACTTGATTCTGATCCAAAAATATGTTACTCTCCGAAGTATCCCTGTAAAAAGCCCCAAAGTACTCGCTAAAGGAAGCCAGAACATTTCGGTGAGCTTTAAACTCGCATTCACCAATAACGATGGTGCAGTCACAAAGGAAGCCCACCTCTCGCTGTTTGTTCAGTCTCTCCAGTAGGTGCTCACAGTGATGGGAATACTGCATTTTGGGTATTGAGACACAACTTCCTTGCTTTGGTCTGAGAAGGCAAAGGAACATATTTAGTATCAGTATGCCAGGCTCAGAATAGAATATAGATGTACTATAGTTGCCACTCAACGATCTTAAACTTTTAAGCGATCCTGCACTTAAGGACAAATTATGTGAATAACATCACATGCAGTGAGTTTTCCTGTTACTTGCCACTAAAACCAGATTATTAAAATTCACAGACTGGTTTGGGTCACAACTATCATTTTTATATGATAGCTTATTGAAAATTTGATATCCCTCATTTCAGTGGGGGTTTTTTGTCCCAGACTGCATCATGTAGGTCTTGTTACTCTGTCAAGAATTAAAGATTAGTATTTCATAGCTATTATCCATATAAAAAAAATCATTCCAGTAGCACATTAAAGGTAAAGGTAAAGGTACCCCTGCCCGTACGGGCCAGTCTTGACAGACTCTGGGGTTGTGCGCCCATCTCACTTAAGAGGCCAGGGGCCAGCGCTGTCCGGAGACACTTCCGGGTCACGTGGCCAGCGTGACATCACTGCTCTGGCGAGCCAGAGCCGCACACGGAAACGCCGTTTACCTTCCCGCTGGTAAGCGGTCCCTATTTATCTACTTGCACCCGGAGGTGCTTTCGAACTGCTAGGTTGGCAGGCGCTGGGACCGAGCAGCAGGAGCGCACCCCGCCGCAGGGATTCGAACCGCCGACCTTTCAATCGGCAAGTCCTAGGCGCTGAGGCTTTAACCCACAGCGCCACCTGCGTCCCTCCAGTAGCACCTTAGAGACCAACTAAGTTTGTTATTGGTATGAGCTTTCATGTGCATGCACACAAAAGCTCATACCAATAACAAACTTAGCTGGTCTCTAAGGTGCTACTGGAAGGAATTTTTTTATTTTGTTTGACTACAGCAGACCAACACGACTACCTACCTGTAACTAGAAATATTATCCATAGTTATTATCTATACAGCGTGTAGTTCCTACAAAGAAGGCACATCCATAAAGAAAATAATATGGTATCCAACTATAAATTGCTAGGATAAAGATCCAATCGGATGCAAATCTGCATGGCTATGCTGCATATAGAACACACATATTTACAGGTGTGTTAGATGTAGTTTCTAGTCCAGAATAACTGACTGTAGGTAAGCTACTCTGGGAGCCTTTTGAGCTGAACAGTGGGGTACAAGTGTTCAAAATAAGTAATCATAAGTACTTCCTAAATAGAACCTTTGTAAAATATGAATTGGACTCTAATTCAACAATCCCCAAAGACAAAAAGAAATCCAGTATGTAACAGACCACTGCCTTTGTCTAAAACTACACACTCAAACCACCAGGGGTAATTTAACTCTCCTTCAGTATACACAATCACTTATATCAATTGGGGTGGGGGGAGAGAAGAATCCCTTATATTTCTGGGCTTTTGCCTCTCTTTCAACACTTGAACATAAAAACAATACAGAAGTTGGAATGAGTTCAGGAGTCATTATGCCACATATTATTATGCCCAAAGATTTAGACCTTGGTGCCGGCTCCCTATAAATCACTCTCCCTTTACCCAATTATCTATATACAGTACATACATCATTATCACCAACCTTCCAGCCTTCCCAGTTCAACCAAGTGCGGATGGTTACTGACACCCCCCCAATAACCTCTGCCAGCCTACTCCTGAAAACTTACATCAATTCTACCACCCATTTAGCACATCATTTTCCTCCCATACTGTAGAGTGGAGAGCAACATGGTCCAATCCTGTTACCATCACAACTGAACTATAAATTTCAGCCTGCTCAGCTAGCAGGTAAATTCCTCAGCTTGCTTAGATGACCCCTAAGCCATAGCTGTCAATGTTTCCCTTTTTAAAAGCGAAATCCCCTTATTCCGAATAAGATTCCTCGCAAGAGAAGGGGAAAATGGACAGCTATGCCCTAAGCGTGTACACAACTGCACTCGCATGTTGTAATCTTACACCAACTATGCCTTTTCCCAACAAGCTCACTCAGTGCTTTGGAGGCAGCAGTCACCATTGTGTTCAGTGGCTCCTGTTCCTTATTAATTCTTTTTTGCAAATCACTCGGAGGGGTTTGGCAGGTTTGTTTGTCTGACCAATCCACCGGTTATAAATTGGATGAAATAAATAGATATAATCGTGCTTAGGATGGCAGCTCTACTTCCCAGAATCACAGAGCTGAAAGGGACCCTTACGGTCATCTAGTCCAACCCCCTCCAAATGGAGGAAGGAATCTTTTTGTCCGACATGGGGTTCAAAACACAACCCTGAGATTAAGAGCGTCACGCTCTACCGACTGATCTACTCCAGGGTCGGGACAGAGTCTTGCCAAAGAAAAGACTGCGGGCGAGGAGCGCCCCTTTCCACCCGCCCCTCAGATTTGACTGTCTGAGGACCACTCAGCACAGTTACTGCCCCAGCCCTGCCTCCCCTGCCCTCTGCGCTGCACCATTCCTCCTGCACTTCGTCGAGGCAGCCCTTCCTATACACCTCCTGTATATCTTTCCTCACATAAAAACACCCTTTCTCTCCACTACCCGAACCGCCCCCCCCCCGCGCCAAATTGGTCCCGTCCAGCCGCCCATTCTTCCCTCCCCTCAGAACTACTAGGGGGAAACACACCTGGAGAGGGGCAGGGGTGGGGTGGGGGGATGGGGGACGCGGAACCTTGTTCACCTCAGTCCGCCATTTTATGATGACGCGACCTGCACCGGCGGCCGAAATCTCACTTCCGTTCTCAAATGAACTCTGGCAACTAAAGAGTGGCGGAGGGAGGGGCGGGGAAAAAAATAAGGTGGAAATGGAGGGCGGGGCCGAATTAGGTTCCGGCCGGGAAGTTCTTCCCCCCCACCTCCCCTGACAAAACTACCTTTCCCATGATGCCTAGCACCAAAAATGAACTCTGCCAGCGGCCGAGTTTTTCCTCAGCGTGAGGGGAAATGTAGTTCCTAAGTGCCTCGCCGAGGTTAACTGCTTGGGTGCCAAGGACAGGATGAAATGAGAACGGATCGGAATAGGCTTTGTTAGGAAGTAGGTTGTATCAGCAGAGCACGCAAAGGAATGTCCCCTCACCCGCAAAGCTGCATAAGATAATTTTCCCCAACATTTATTGCGGTTTTTATGCTGAAGGCACTGCAATGCTGGGCAGAAGTGGGAAATAAATAAATGAAAATCCCGAGACTGGACTGCCATCAAGATATATAACGGCCATTTAAATGCTGTTTTGCAGGAAATGTGATTCCAATGTGGCCCTCATGGCTGCAGATATAAAGTTGAAAGTTCGGTTACAAATGCACACTCGGGTTTATCTGAAATAGATTTACCAGCCAGTTCTGCCCCCTCCCTCCACAAACCAGTATTAGGCAATTTCAGATTGAACTAAATAAAACACGTTTTGGCAGCGAATAAAGTGTCATCCCAAATCCGTAATATAAACGGTTCAAACTAAATTCAAGAAAAAGAAACTTGCGTGTTTCCGCCCGGTTTCGAACCGGGGACCTTTCGCGTGTTAGGCGAACGTGATAACCACTACACTACGGAAACCTCTATAGGAAAACGTTTGAAATTATTCTATATATATGCCTGTGGCTTAATGAGATTGTGAATAGAAACATCAGCACAATACATGGTACTTAATACTGAACTATTATTCCAAAAGTACATTTATAATCCTGAATGGCCAAGCCCAAAGATAGATATGCGCAGAACTCCCAAACATATGGGGAGCAAGCCCCACACAGAACTCAATGAGATTACAACTCCCTAGGAAACATGCCAAAGACTGAACTGTCAGATTTCCTTGCGTGAACATGCTGATGTCCAACAGTGTACACATATTTTAAAAAAACGTTTCCTGTTTCCGCCCGGTTTCGAACCGGGGACCTTTCGCGTGTTAGGCGAACGTGATAACCACTACACTACGGAAACTTGCATACAGCTCACCACGCCTCCTCTTTCCCTAGTAAGTACCATTGCTGTAATCTCAGGCGTGCGTTCTAAATGAAACGATTACAGTAGATCATTGCAATGGCAGCTTTTGAGGTTTTTTTCCTTCTACTTATGATTGCATATATTTCTAAAGGGCTTACTACAACTCCTATCTGTCCCGGACAGCATGCCGGGGGGTGGGGAGGCTGGGTTACAGTTAAAACTACTAAGGTTGCTCTTGTCTCCTTTCTAGCTTTAACGACCAATGCATTTGTCAGGGGATGCTGTAGCAATCTACAGCAGACCCCAGCGGTTACCTGATGTATGCTAATTTATACGTATATATCTCCACAAGCAGAATGAGAAGGTAAAACCTTGCCAGGGATCTTAATTGTGGAAATGGTGCTTATTAGCTCTCCCATAACAAAATCCTCCACTTAAATTATCTTCTTTATTTGTTTAGGACGCGCAACTGAAATTAACAGCAATTGTACTTACTGGAGGAAGAGGAAGCAGATGTCCTTGTATTCAGGTTTCCGTAGTGTAGTGGTTATCACGTTCGCCTAACACGCGAAAGGTCCCCGGTTCGAAACCGGGCGGAAACAGGAAAAGGTTTTTTTTTTTATAAAAAAAAACTTCTTCCTTGAAATCATTGGAGATCAATCAGCCATGTCCATGCAGGAAGATTTGACAGCTCAATCTTCGGTATGTTTCCTCGTGAGTTATACTCTCAGTTGTATTCTGTGTTGGGCTTGCTCCCAGTTAAGTGTGCATAGACAGTAGCCTGAATTGACCTTGATCTCCAAAACTGCATTGTTCTTTAAAAATATACCAAATTTGCGGTTTTGAAAAAAGTTATTGAAATTCTCCTGTGGTGCCTCTCTTCTCTGAGGACTTGAAAAGCAGCTAATAAATTATTTTAAGAACTAATGCATAAATCACAAACATTCAAAGAAATTAAGGCACAGTGACCAGGAAGGAGGTGATCCTCCAGGACAGAGGAATTTGTGCAGTTTTGGGCAGCCATTAAGAACACATTCACAAAGTGATTTTATCCAGCTACAGGGAGCTAGGCATAACCTACTGCAAGCCCTTAATAAATTTGTAGGTGAACCTTGCAGTGGACCAAGGTAGAGGCTTGCACCCAGAAGCCGGACAAACACTCAGCAAATTTCCAGACTATAGAGCTTATAATTGAACTCATTGGAACTTAATTCTGACTATGTAAATTTAGGGTTATTCTGTGCAGAACTGTTTGTTGGTTGTCCTTCCTTCATCATGTCACACATTGTTCATTTCTTTCCCCCCCCCAAATATTATTTTCAGTAAATAAACATAATAAAAAAGAAAAGATTAACAATAATAAAGACAAACAAAAAATAGGAGAAAAAGAGAAAAGAGAAAAAAGATACATACAACATATTACCACTTAATTAATTAAAATTAAGTGCCATCCATCTTCATAGACATAGTATTTGACTTTCTCAAATCTTTTCCATCCGAATTTCTTAGTAATTATATGTAGCAGTTTCCAATATCAGTGTTTCAAAAGACCATATCACAGTCCTAATCATATTACATAGCTTTCCTTATCGTACATTTTCTTATTTATAAATTTAATTCCATTTTAATCCTAGGCCTAATTGTTTCTTTCAAGAGGTTACATATCTTTAATATTACAATATTTATTCAAATAGTCTTTAAATTTCTTCCAGTCTTCTTGGTGTTCCTCTTCTTTCTGGTCGCGGATTCTGCCGGTGAGGTCAGTCAGCTCCATAAACTCCATCATCTTCAAACACCTTGTTCATTTCTTCTCTCATTTGTGGATCATGCAAATCTGCATTATATGCTGAGCATGTTAGTCAGCAGGTGAACCTTCCCCTAACACCTTTACAGCTCTCTCATTCATAGAAAAATCTACAAATATGTAAACAGATGCATAAAACAAAACGCAAATCTGGATCACTGTAACTTTATTTCTGCCCCAAAAGTAGCTGAATTATGGAGACAGGACATATTGTTCAAAGTACTGTATGCTCATATTGCCTCCTAGTGGTGCAGCAATAAAATTGCTAGCACACTTGCAAAGCTAAACAGAGCCTGATACGATTTCAAATGTATCTCGTCTAGTAGTCCCAGGCATAGGAATCCCTTTTGTCCCAGAAGCTTCATGCTTGACACTACTGAACTACGTATAGCAGTTTGCAACAAAAATTCATTAACAGTTAAGAACATAGTCTTGTTTTTGCTTATATTGCATAATGGCGGCTGGCTGAAGGTAGCAGCCCAGAGTGGCTGGGGAAACCCAGGCAGATAGGTGGGGTATAAATAAATTATTATTATTATTATTATTATTATTATTATTATTATTATTATTATTAACAACTTGGTGGGGCATTGCCCTGTTCACCCTTATTGTATTATCAGCTCCCACTGGGTTCTTGAGGCTTGGAATAATGATTCACAGTATGTGCACAGAAAGCAAAATGAAACAAAAATCCTTCCCCATTTCCTATTCATATAGATATTCACAGCCTTACAAAGCTTCAGGAGAAGGTATCATAGCAACATGTAAGTCACAATAGAGCCAGCCACACATGCCTGGGAAGATTGTTAGCCTTACTCTTCCCCCAAAATAAGACAAGCCCACTGAGAGTCAAGTGCCCTGAGCAGAAACAGGCAGCAGCAGAACCATCACTCAGGGAACCACCGCTCAGGAACTAGGCAGAAGCAGAACCAACTCTCAGGGATGGGTGAGCTGCCACCAGCTGTGGTGATAGACAATGGCTCAGGTCTGCTCAAGGCTGGCGTGGCTGGGGACAAGGAACCGCGTGTCATCTTCACCAACCTCATAGGCCGCCCCAAGGCCAAGTCTGTGATGTTGGGCGCTGGCCAGAAGGACTTCTACATTGGAGATGAAGCGCAAGCCAAGAGAGGGATCCTCTCCCTCAGGTGCTTGGAAGACGTGGGGGATTTTGAACCGTAGGGAAGCAATACATATTGCCTAAGCTAGTTTCTTAGGAGTGGGGGTGTCTAGGGAGGAAACAAGTGGCCTGAGATGGTACACAGAAGGGGAGTGGCCAGGTCATGCAAAAAGTGATTCAGGCTCATGAAGGCTATAGTGTCACAATAGGGTAGAACGGTGGTGGTGATTTCAGGCTTGGGGGCCAAATGCAGCCCTCCAAGCCTCTATTATCTGGCCCCTGGGACTTTGCCCAGAACACACACCCCCTCACTGGCCCTGCTTCACACTGGCATTGAGTGTTTTTGCCTGGCTGGAATGTGCCCTTTAACTCTGATAATGCCTCTTGCTTTCCTGAGAGAAGGTGTGTGAATGTGCGCAGAAACTAGCTAAAGGCAAATGTTTGCATTTGTTGCTCCACCCACTTTTCCCTTTTGTTCCAGTCACACATAGCATGCGGCCCATGGAAGGTTACCAAAAAAAGGATAGGAGCAGCCCAGGGAGGAGGGCAGTGGCATCAGGGGAAATGGCCAGGAGGAGGGGTTTAAGAGCAATGAGAGAGGGGCTGTGCCCATCAGCTGAAACAGCTGCATCCCTTTATCTGCAGTTGTGAGTCACTCTTGAAAATGAACAAATTAGAGATCAAAATGGATCAGTGATTATTACTTCAGGATATCTGCTCACTTGTAAATACTTAGCCTCCCAATACAACTGAAATTTACATTTTCCTTTTTGACCTTAAGGTTATTCACTGATTGGTACTTTCATATTTTTATTTTTTACATATAGGAGCACTGTGAGATTTTTTTTTTCCAAATTAACAAAGCTAAAATAGTCTTATTCGGGATAAACAGGTTTTGGGAGAGCTTCACCATAAGAAACACATTGGTCCTGATCCAAAGAGTTGTCCTGAAATTTTATTCAAATGCATGAGTCTGGTAAATTATGAAAAGCCCCACTGCTATAGGCTTAACCAAATTTTGTAGGCTGAAGCCAGTGTGTGGAAGCCCTACCTCAACATGGCTTCTGTTAACATGTTTAGGATTCAAAATTTAGGCTGTCATCTAACTGCACTAATTAGGTCAACATAAATGAATAGGACTAGTTCACAGGTAAAAGCATCTGACATGCAAACTGACTTATTTGCCGAAGATTCATAGTCAAATTCAAAATGGCCAGACTCAGGGGGGAAAGAGCTAATTTTGCAATCTACAGTCCGGGTGCAATTTGTTCTGGAAATGTCATGGTCCTATCAATGCAATGCCTAGTAACAGGGTAGAGTGAGTTTCAAAGCTCAGCTTATAATGGATTGATGGTTATCTGGAGCATTCCTCTATGGTTTGCAGTGTATCCAGTTTCACACTGAACTTTTCACCTTAACTCCACCACACATATGAGATAGGCATAAGGTAGCTAAGATCAGTTTGGCTTTGTTTTCTCATACTGTGTTTAAAATGGTGGTAGAAGGGCTGGCACTTAAAGGTCTTTGGTACACATCTATATTACAAATGAAATTGGTTTAACAGTCATGACTACCTCACCCCACTGAGAAGCACGCTGGCACAGGTACAGTTCCCAAGGTTTATTAGCTAGGGCCCATGAGGGATGTGTGAATCTATCAATGTTGGTTTTGCTCAGTTTTTAGTTTTTCCAGTCTTAAATTCAGTTCTCCACATTTCTACATCAGTTGGCATTTAAAAAAAAATATGAAGTTCTCATGTAAATGCATCAGCATTTTAGTGCATTTACCATCATTGCTGCTGTCAGTCTCCTCTGGAGTAAGGATATGGGATTCAGCTGTATGTCATCTAACCTGGTCAGAGGACTCTTCCCTACTGAACAGCATCTACGGCAGGCTGCTGAGGTGTACATTGAAGTACAATAAGACCTGCAACTGCAGTTGGCACTTCCAGGAGGCTGGAAAAGAGACTTGCCACCATTGCTCTGCCTGACAATAGCCTTTTGGTGCCGCCAGCCTCCTCTGCAGGAGATGTGGGAGCCCTGCTTGTATGTCATCTTTATCCCCACTCTGAACCTTATTGAGGCTCCTTTGGAAAGTAGCAAGACCACTACCAGAAATTTTATTGTTGGTTAACTTTTGTTTTTGCTTTGAGCCTAAATTGGTGTATTGGGGGGATGCTGAATTTATTCTGTGTTTGCTAAATTGTTGATTTTTGTATTTTTAATTAACTGACATGTTCCATATGTTGTGTATTATTTTAATGTTTTGAATGTTTGTTGTAAGCTGCTTTGGGCATAGTTTGTTGTGGGAAAGTGGCATATAAGTAAAATCAATCAATCTAGAAAAGAATCCTTAAATCCATGACAGTAAAAAAAAAAAGTTTGAAACTGCTTCTGATTCAGCATGGAGCCACACTCTTCATGAGGTATTTATTTTCATTTACTACAGTTGTCCTCAAGGCAGCATATATGGTTCCTCCTTCCCTTCCATTTCATCCACAAAACAACCCTAAGAGGTAGTTTAGGTGTAAAGTTAGTGACTGGCCCAAGGTCACCCAATGAACCACACAGCTGATAAAGAATTTGAAACCTGATGTTCCAGATTCAAGTGCAACACTAGACACACTTAGCACTTTGGTTATTTTCTGATTCAATGTGTTTTTACATACACTTGCACATGCAATACATAGAGAGTACATAAGATGCTGGCAAATTTAGTAGTACAAGAAGTTTGCTATGTGCTTTCACAAGGGCACATAGGCACGCTGCATTTTAAAGCTGGGAATGCTAAAGGTTTTGGGCATGACAGATTATGATAATATAATACCACCATCTTCTTTTATTCTATAGATATCCAGTGGAACATGGAATTGTCACTTCCTGGCCTGACATGGAGAAAATATGGAAGCACGTTTATGATAATGAATTGAGGTTAAACTCCTGCACAAGACCAGCTCTGATAACAGAGGCACCACTCAACCCACTGGCCAACCGTGAACAAATGACAAAGCTGCTCTTTGAAAAATTTGAGGCACCAGCTCTCTACGTGGCCATCCAGGCTGTCTTGGCACTCTATGCAGCAGGTCTCACAACAGGTTGTGTGATGGATTCTGGCGACGGCGTCACCCACACTGTCCCAATATTTGAGGGCTACTGCTTGCCTCATGCTGTTCTTCGGCTTGACCTGGCAGGCCGGGATCTTACAGAATATCTCATGAGGATCCTGAGGGAGAGTGGCATTGCGTTGGTGAGTACAGCTGAGAGGGAAATTGTGCGAATCATCAAGGAGGCTCTGTGTTACGTGTGCTTGAACCCTGAGGAAGAGATGGCTAAAAAACCTACTTCAATTGAGAAAACCTGGAAATTGCCTGATGGGCAAATAATTAAAATCCACAACCAATTGTTCCGCTGCCCTGAGACCCTCTTTCGCCCATCTAACATTGGCATGGAAGCCCCAGGTATTGATAAACTGCTGTTCAACACTATAATGAAATGTGATATCGATTTGAGGACCACTTTGTATGCCAACATACTCCTTTCTGGTGGTTCAAGTCTCTTTCCTGGCATTTCTGATCGCCTCACAAAGGAGTTGATTCGTATGGCTCCCAAGGACACAGAGGTGATAGTCCAAGCACCTTCTGACAGGAAGATCTCTGTCTGGATGGGAGGATCTATCCTGGCTTCTCTCTCTGCCTTCCAAGAGATGTGGATATCCAAGGAAGAATATGCTGAAGTTGGGGCCAATATAGTACACAGGAAGTGCTTCTAGATTCCTGTTGTATTGAAACATTTTTATTTAAAAAGCTGTGGGGAAGAAACACAAATTCATGGCATCCTTGGTGAGGCTTTTAGCCTCACAGCTTTCTGAAAGATGAATAAAGGTAACACTTCCATGCATACTTGTTTAGGGTACAAATTTGGGATTGTCTGTAGAATAGACTGTAGCCTTTTCAGGCTTTGTCTTTGGGTGGGAAGAGCATTGCACCCGGGAAGGGAAGTGGGAGTCAAACAGACACTCAAGGGTTAACCAGAGAAAGAGCTTTTTATTCCTGCTATCTGGAGTAACAGGAAAGGAACCTGTGTGATCACTCACAACCAAGTACAAGTTCTTACAGGGAGAAAAGCTGAAGCTGTGGATTTTAGAAGAGAGGAAAGGCAATTTTGGGGCCTAGCTACAGTTTTAGGCCTGGGGTGATTCTGAAGCCTGGGGTGACTTCCCAGACAGGATTTGGGTATCCTGTCCCTTCAAGACTACTTGTTTATTGATGAAAAATGACATGCTTGCAATCTATAAGGAAAAAAATGACTTGGAGGAAGGTTGTAAAAAGCAAACTAAGGCACTAGTTTTTTGTTTCAAGTATAGGTTTAATTAAATGTTTCTTTCATATAGTTCACCAGGTCCTTTCTTACAACCTCATTCAGCATAAGATCCCAGTTTGGCATGTTTTACCATTAAGCCAGAATGGACTTACCATGAAGCACTGCAAAGCAAAATGCTTTCGGCAACAACAGTGGCTTTTTATGTTTGTTGTTGTTGAACAAAAAGAACCGTCCACATGGCTTTTAACTGAGGAGAGGGGAGGGGATAAATCAATACAGCAAGAGGGCAGACGAAGCCTTCAACGATGTGTATATATGCCTACAAATCAAGGTTAACATTAATGTATCAGGTGAACGAGGTAAAGCTTATACTGCGATACGTTTGTTAGACTTTAAATTATGTTCGCAAGACCCATGCCTGCTTGTGAAGGAAATGGGAGAACAGTGGTATAAAGACGGGCGTGCTGCAACGTGCCTCCGTGCATGTCTGAACAGTTCGAATAAGGGCCCCAAACGCAAAGCCTACGAAAACCGGGGGGGGGCTGTAAAATAGGAGCAACACCACACAGTAAACTAGCAAGCAAGCATGTCCTGGCATGCTGCTACAAGCAGAACGACCTCACCATGAACTTCCGCCAGAAGATGTTCCCGCCCACGACCCGCAGCCAATGAGAGGCAGCGCGCGCTCCGCCTGCTAACCAATCAAGCGCCGCGGAGGCCGCGCAAGCGCCGGAAGAAGCCAATCAAACGACGGGAAGGCGGGGCAAGCGCCCGAAGCGGACCGGCTATATAAAACCGCATGTCGGCAACATTCACTCCGCAGGCGGCCGAAAGGTTCTCTCCCCCGGGTGGGGCTCATCCCCCCCCGTTCTAACCCTAATTAGCCGTTTAACGGCTCTCGCCCACATTCGCTGTTTTGACCGTTGACTTTCAGCGATTCGAATTCTTTTTTCAAAAAACGTCACCCGTGTAACGGAGAGGTGCCTTCTCCTCCGCCTGCCGCGCCTTCTCGCCCAACTCCTTTCTCCTGAAGCGGCCAGAGCCCGACCCCCGGTAAAGAGGCCGCGGTCAGCCTGGCCCTGGGCCGCTGCTGCCGCGAAGGGTTCGGCCCTGTCAGCCTTGGGGAGCGGCGCGGCCGGCTGAAGGGCGGTTGAGGAGCTTGCGGGCGGGGACCGGCGCCAGAGCAAAACAAGCCAACCGGGCGGTGCTGCGGTTCCCCGCGAGCCGGTGCCGCGCGCTCCTGAGCAGTGGGGCGCGCGGCCGACGCCGCCCGGACACACAAAACTGTTGCTATTGCTGTTATCCTCGCTCCCCCCCCCGTCTCACCCACTCGAAAGGGGAAGAGGGAAGGAGCTGATGATGGAGGCGAGCGCGGAATAAATGCGCCTTAAGAAGCAATGCGGGGAGAAAGTTGTGTCCTTAGCCCCTCAAGTTTGGCTTAAAAGAAGCCCCACGCCCACCATGGGGGGGGGGACTATAGAGTTTAAGGGAGGGAGGCTCTGTTGGTGCAGGATGGTAAGAAGACAAGTTTGGTACAGGTGCTGCTCTCTGCTGGTAGCTTTTCTCTTTCCTCCTCCTTTTGTATCTTTGTCAGCAAAGTCTATGGGCAAGGGAGTGCTTTGCTGGTTCATATAGGCTCAGTGCTTAGGAATTGTTCATAGGCGCCTTGCAATTGTACAGTGGTGCCTTGCAAGACGAAATTAATTCGTTCCGTAAGTTTTTTCGTCTTGCGAGTTTTTCGTCTTGCGAAGCACGGTTTCCCATACGAATGCATTGAAAATCAATCAATGCGTTCCTATGGAAACCGCCTTCCGACCAGGTCCGGGGACAGTCTGTCCCCCGACCTCTTCTGAAGGCTGGGGGGGGGAAGGGCTTTTCTTCCCACCCCCAGCATTTTAAAAAACCCCGGGACAGCAGAGGACTTCTCCGCTGTCCCGGGGTTTTTTAAAATGCTGGCGGGCGGCAGCGAAGGCTTCTTCAATTTCTGTATTCTTAACATTATACTGTAAACCACCCTTTTTATACTGTAAACCATACTTGATCTTAAGATGAAAAGCAGTATATAAATTTAATTAAGAATAATACTTACCATATTTTTCACTCTATAAGACACACTTTTTCCCTCCTAAAAAGTAAGGGGAAATGTTTGTGCGTCTTATGGAGCGAATGCAGGCTGCGCAGCCCATGATCAGGTATAGCTGCGTGAAGCCTCTTCAGCACAGCGGGAACGTTCTCCCGCTTCCCTGAAGAGGCTTTGCGCAACTATCCCTGAAGCCAGAACAGCAAGAGGGATTGCTGCGCAGCAATTCCTCTTGCTGTTCTGGCTTCAGGGATAGTTGCACAAAGCCTCTTCAACAACATTTGATTCAGAATATTTTTTTTCTTGTTCTCTAAAAACTAGGTGCGTCTTATGGTCAGGTGTGTCATATAGAGTGAAAAATACGGTACCTGGTACCATCTTGTAAAGATTGAAATGTATATAAATAGGTTTTTTTAAAAGAACTCTTTGTTTATTATTTGGTTCCTTACCTAAGATTTTAAGGCTACAGTCCTATACACACTTACCTGGGAGTAAGTCCGTTTGAATTCAGTAGGACTTCTGAGTAGCTATGGATAGGATTGTATTGTTGGTGATTTTTAAACGGTATTTCCCAGTTTTCAGGATTGCATGCTTTCCTACATCTACATAGACAAGAGTGTTTATATGACCTTTTGGCATAAATACTGTCTGAAAACGTACTATTCCAACGTTTTGCTGCCAATATCAGGCTCCAATTGTTGAACACATCCAATAATGTAGGCATCCTCAGTGGGATTTTTGACTTTGATCAGCATGCCTTCCAAAACTACTTTTACAAATCTACTCAGTTTCAAACATATTTTTCCAGGCAAGCATGGTTGGTACTAGTCACATAGTTATCCAGATCTTACTGCCTTTAGGATTGTTGGATAATTATTTTGCTAATTGTTAATGGTTTATTAATTATGCTTTTATTTAAGATCTGAGGAGCTTCTGAGAGAGGAGAAAACAGCTACCAATGAGATTAATTCATTGGAGAGAAAAATTGAGCTCTGGCCATTAAGTACTTCAACAACAGGAAATATGCTTTATCAAGGCATGCTTGTAGTGGATAAAAAGACACAAAATCACCTGCCTCCTGGAGTAGTTGAGCTTGATAAATTCCTTCAACAGACGGGGGGAAGCAAGGAGGTTGGGATGTATATGATCACCAAGAATTTTTGAAACTGTGGACAAACCATAAAGGAAAACGATCGTACATTGATGAAGTCCTTGATCATCTTCTTGACAGAACAAGGGAGGATATTCTGCAGCATGAGAAATGGTATCAATAATTTCTGATTTTAGAAGCACAAAAAAAGGAGGTGAGATAATGTTGCTAATTAGCGTTTGCCATTTTAACAACTTTGTGTCAAAAGCGATGAGACAGTTTACCCTCTTTTCTTCATCTCTAGCTCTGTTGCTATGGCTTTCTTTTCCTTTGCTGGCAAGCAGGAAATACTAAAGGTAAAGGAACCCCCGACCATTACGTCCAGTTGTGGCCGACTCTGGGGTTGCAGCGCTTATCTTGCTTTATTGGCCGAGGGAGCCGGCATACAGCTTCCGGGTCATGTGGCCAGCATGACTAAGATGCTTCTGGCGAATCAAAGCAGTGCACAGAAACGCCGTTTACCTTCCCGCCAGAGCGGTACCTATTTATCTACTTGCAATTTGACAAACTCAGAGCACACCAGAACTTTCACGCACATAATAGTTCCTGCGAACAAGGCCCATGAGGTGGGCGGTTGCAGATCCGCCGCCTTCAGAGGGTCTCGATCCCCGCTGCACCATGGCTCAGCCGGTTCTGACGGTACTGGATCCCTTTATTTGCGGGAATAATGGACGCGTTAATCGAGGCCCAGACGGCATATCGAGCAACGGTGGTAGTTTTCAGACATGTGTATGAAACCAGCAAAGTCCCGTGTAACCCTCAGTCTCCACCTTTCCTCCCGCAGCCACAAGCAGAACCTCACTCAGAAGCCCGCAGAGACGAAGCTCAATATAGTTTGAGGGTGATGGGGGATATTTACTTGCATGCTCCTGGTTACCACCCCTAGTGCTACCGTTGCTAGGGCGGTCATTGTGACAAGCCCTCAGACAGGGCGGGGCTGCATTGTTGACATATCACCGTCGCCTATTGACGACGTGAGGCCCGTGACACGGAGAGTGAGCACGCCCTGCATGCGGCTAAAGGGGCGGAGCCAGCCGGCATGGGCACCAAGCAGAGGCA
Source organism: Podarcis melisellensis (assembly GCF_964234715.1). NCBI lineage: Eukaryota > Metazoa > Chordata > Lepidosauria > Squamata > Lacertidae > Podarcis > Podarcis melisellensis. The sequence continues at coordinate 15,932,397 of NC_138537.1, forward strand.
ACTTCAGAAAATTTGCCACCGTTTAAATAGGAAGCGCGTCGATGGGTTGGGGAGCATTGACGTGAGCATTCTACATTTTCTTGTATAGGCGCTTGTGATCATACAGGGCCCCCGGACGTTTCACGATCTATTGACCCTGTGCCACCACTGCGGTTGCTTTCTTCGCTGCCACCACCCCCCTTCTCATGGGGACATACGGAGTCCAGACAGTTGTTAATATAAACAAATAATCAAGTTTATTTTTAAGTGCAGGAATAAGCGTATGGTTTCGGTTTATTTTTCTCTTGTCAGTTTCTTAAATCTTAGTTCCTAACAACTTCAATCTGAATTATTCCCAACTATCTAACTCCCTAAGAATTCCTCTCACTCTCTCACAATACAACTCGACCAACCCACTGCCTATTCCACCCTCTTCCTTCTCCAACACCCAAGCCTCCACTCCCAACTGACAAACCTCAACTCCCAACTCCCAAACCTCAACTGACTTTTCAAAACCTCCCACTCTATCTTTTACTCCCCCCTTGCCTTCTCACTGGCTAATCACATCACACCCATTTTAACCCTTTCCTTGACCCATCCTAGGAGGCAAACGCCACAGCGCTTGAGAGTTACTAGTCTTCCAAAATAAAGGCCTTTTAAAAAGAAGAAAATCTGGAGGCTTTGCGTTGCTTTCGCTGAAGCCTGGAGAGCGAGAGGGGTCGGTGCGCAGCGACCCCTCTCGCTCTCCAGGCTTCAGGGATAGGTGCTTGAAGCCTCCGGAGCATAGCGGGAACTCGCGCTGCGCTCCGGAGGCTTCAGTTTCCTTTTGCTGAAGCCCGGAGAGCAAGACTCTCCTGGCTTCACCAGAGAGGGAGAGTGTGCAGCGCCCCTTCAGCCAAGCGGGAGGAGAAATGGAAGGGGCTCCGTTTCTCCTGCATCTTCGCTGAGCAGAGAGGGGGAGATTTTTTCCCCCTTGTTCTTCCCCTCTAAAACAAGGTGCGTCCTATGGTTGGGTGCGACCTATACAGCGAAAAATACGGTACATTTTTATCTCTCTCCTGCTCCTTCTCTTCCCCTGATCTCTATAGAACAGAGCTTTTTACTCAGTCTACAAGTTAAAAATGATGCTATTTTGAAATTTTGTTTCTTATGTTATATGTTCATATGCAACCAAATTGTAAGTCTATGCAAATATATTTATATATTTTGAATTTTATAAAATCATCAAAAAACACCAGAGCTGTTTCGTCAATTCTCAGTCCCCCTGTTGCCCCAACTTGTAACTTGTTTCTCTGCACTTCTGATGTTTGTTCCTCTTTGTTTGTTAAAATGGCATTAGCTCTTGTGAATTGTGTGCTTAGACAGTTGTGCATGCATATAAAATTGTGCCGTGTCTGATACTTGTTGGAATACTTCTTTCACAGTATATCAAGATCCTGCAGACCAGTACTAAAACTTAATTCCCTATGGGCTCATGTGATTTTCCTAATGACTTTGCTGCTTGTTAGCTATGATAAGCTACTGGTGTAATGCATTATAAAGTTACATTGACATACTGGCAGCCAATTTATCAATATGAAAATTTGGAGAAAGATAGTATAAAAATTGCTAATTTTAGAATTAAGAACAATTAGGAATGGTCTGGTTTAAGTTAGGAAAGTGTTATTTTATTTAGAAGATACCAAACTTAATGTCTCAACACCTTTAACTTGTATTTTTTTAAAAAATAAAAAATCAAATACAACTAATTGCAAGGAGTATGCTCTTGAGTATGCTGTCATCTAGTGGTATACTGTAATATTAACATAAGTAAAGAGGTGGAAACCAGTTTACTTAAAGAAAATGAGACCAAATATGTGTATATTTTCTTCTAAGTTTCTGTCACATGCTGGATTATATTAGTTTTCTGTTCTAGAGGGTGGCACTCAAACCAGTGGATTCAAATTACAAGAAGGAAATTTCAGCTAATGAAAGAATGCACTTGTTGACTGACTACTACTACTTTGGCGATCACTCGAAGCCAAGTTAGATTGTCTTCCATGAACACAGTCTTAACATTGAATCCGTAAGTGACTGGAGACAGTGGAACAGGCAACCTCATTCGTTGGTTTTAATTCTAGGCTGGAAAGCATCCTAACAGAGGTTCTGTTGTAGATTTTCTGCTTTTGCAGGTGATTAGTCCAAATGATGTTTCAGTTCAATTCCAACTCTGATGTTGGAGCTGTACATTTAAAAATGAACATCCTGATTATTCAAGCCCTGGAGGAGCCAGCTGGAGGACACACGGAAAAGTGGCTGCTGCTAGGCGGGGCAGCTGAGCAGCCTAAACAAAGCCTCACTGCACCTCCAGTCTCTTTCAGACATTTCCCACCCTCACTGAAGTCCTCTCTAGGCTCTGGAGAGGGTCTTCTTGTGAGCCACAAGGACCCTCCAGCTCTCTTTCTCCATTTCCTGGTTAGATTTATTTCCCAGTGCCGTGTGTTAGTCAATCACACGTAAGTGGGGGGAGGGACACCTGCAATTCAATTATCCATTGTCTGTTTTTACAGGTGAGGTGTGAGGCACAGAGTCTGAGCAGCAATCTTGTTGACTTTTGCATGAGAAGAGTTATGCCATACCAGGGAAGATATAGTCTGTTTTGGCAATGATAAACATTTATCTCAATTGGAAAACCATACAGTGCTCTCTATATTTTTGATCCGCAACTTCCATCATTGTGTTTGACTGCTGGCTGGGGAAGATTTGGGTTATAGTCCAAAGCATTGAGACGGCACCAGGTTGAGGAAGCCTGGTCTAAAACATCTGAGTGCTGTCCAACGCAGTCCTGCATGTGTTCACTCAATCAACCCCTGCGGAGCTTACTCCCATGGAAGCAGGTACAAAATTGTGCTGCTGGTGTATAAGTTTGTTTGGCAAAGCTCCTGATCTACTGTGCAAATTAATCATCAAATAACTTAGGGCAAGGCCCTTGTGTTTCTAAGTAAATATCCACTATGCATAGTCTGCCTAGCTTTCATCTAAAAACCACAGCACTTTTATAGTAGAATACCCCATGATTGGCATACCATGTGCAAGTATAATAGTTTAACAACTTAAGTGGGTGCATTCTGCTCTAGCATTATTTCAGGATTGTATATCATTTGACATGGTGTCAGACAACAGCTGACCAGAAGGGTCCAGGTTCAGTCTGGCATCTCCAGTTGGAGGGCGTGGAATTGGCTTGGAGAAGATCTTTGCCTGAGGCCCAGGACTTGCTTCCACTCTATAAATGATGTTGGGCTACATGGATTACTGGTTTGAGACAGCGTAAGATAGTACCATGTATTCATGAAACAACAAAGGAATAGCTATTAATGAAATGATGGAACACTGCATTTTTAAAAACATGGGTGAAATCCAATAGTGCCAATATGCCAGTGAAATGGAATACTACTGACATAACTGATTTCTCACCACCTCCTGCAATCTCCTATACAGGGTGGCCCAAAAGTAGGTATACAGTTGAATCAACGAAATTCATCAGCAACAGATGAAATGGGTACACATAACTGACACACAACAAAGTGGCAGTTAAATTTCAGGCTGGTGGAAAGAATAGTGGAGTCAGATAAAATGATTATTTTTCTTTACTGATACCATAAATGATGACAGCAAACGAGTCAAGAACAAAGTGGATTCTAAAGCAGTATACTTACTTTTGGACCACCCTGTATGTGCCTGTAAAAACCAGCTTCAGAAGGATGGAAGCAGTTTTTGGTAGTGCACAGAGTGGAGGAGAGGAAGGGGAAGCACCATCCTGCAAACAGAATCACACTCGTATGCCATTGGGTTGGAGCCAGAAGACTAGCTGCTCTTAGTTCCCCTTGAACCAATGGGACAAGTTACGAATTGATTTTGTTCCTGTTGATTTCAATGGTAACTAAGTTCAACTCAGTCTGTTTTGAATGAGCATATTTTTTTTTCCCAACAGCAGATGGCAACATACTTTCACTAGAAGTAGAAATAAAGTGTAGATCTCACAGAACTCGCAAGATTGAAGATACCGTACAGTACTTAAAACAGTTAAACATTTAAAATACATTTCTTTGATCATGATAGCATATTTCCCTCTAAACCTTTACGTAGTTGCTAATGCAAACTATGAAGAGCTCAGATTTGGGGGGTATTTTTTGCAGACTACAAATAATAAAATAATTGCTATGTCTCCTGTTCCAAAACAAGTGAGATGAAAATACACTGTTATGAAATCCCATTTCTGCCCATTGAAATTAGGTGTCTATTTGAGTGTGTGTGTGTGTGTGTGTGTGTGTATGTGTATATATATATATATATATATATATATATATATATATATATATATGAATGCATACATTCACAAGGTATTGTCTGAATGCACACAAGACACACACCCTTGCTAAAGCTAAGCCATTCTGAGTTTGGCCAGTGATGGCTAACCTCTTGGGAAGCAAATTTTTGTTCCATAAAGGAAGAAGGGCAGGATATAAATGTCAGAAAAGAAATAATAAATGCATTCTAAGTGAATATCAAGATAACATGCTTAAGGAAGCACCTGCTAAATTGTTCTTAAAATCCATAGACTGCAGTGGGATTAAGAACTATGATCACACGACTGCTCCATGTATGCACAGTTATTTCCAGCTGCCGACCTTAGATTGTATCATGCAATAGTAAGTCCACCTTACTATATGTGTAGTAGTGCAGGATTGCTTCCTTGAGCAAGCAAGCATGATAGTTAATCAGAAGTTGTGTTTTACTTTTAAGAGAATTGCATATAACATATTCCTTGGATTAGAACAGCATATCCAGACCTTAATCTCTAGCACTGACCTTGGCAAAGTCAAATTAGTGCGATCCACTGCTGATCCAGTTTTCTGAGCTATGGATTCCATTTTGTGTGCCTGTACTTGTCCATTATCAACCAGTCATTTGGAATTTACAAGTCTGTGTGCAAGACAGACTTTCCAAAGTGCAGGGTATGGCAGGCAGATGCATTGGCCAATCTGATGCCCTCCAGATGTTTGGAGCTACAACTCTCAAAGCTGAAGGGAGCTGTACTCCAGAACATCTGGAGGGCACCAGGTTGGTGAAGGCTGGCTTTTATAGTAAGAGTGCTTGTCTAAGTACTTCTGTTGTGCTTATATGAATGGCCTGACATATAAACAGCAGAGTAATTGAATTTGTTGCCTATTCCCCCACCCCATCCCAGTTATTTACTTTATTTACTTCAGAAGAGTAGGTACTTTGAACAATGTCAGTGAACAGATTTTGGAATAATTCTTTTTGCCATAGCTATAAAGATATTGATTGTACTGTGGAATGCATCATTGAAAAACACTGCTGGGTGGAGTTCATCTTCAGTGAAAAACTGGACAGCTGCAATAAAGCAGCTCTGGTAAGCATGTATTGACATTTAAACATTGCCTTTGGTTTTTTTGAGCTGTCAAATAACAGGTGTCTCATCCTGAAAGAACGATGCGATGATCTGCTGCTGTTGTCTCAGAAAAGGTGTGGATATGTTGCACTGGGATATATAATTGAAAAATAGAGCATGCTAACCCCCTAACTAAAAAAAAAAGGTAATAGGTTGGATCTAGACTTCATCATGCTTAGGGGTAGATAGAACTCATTGATCTCAGTGGGTTGTGAATTTAAGCATGGCTATGTCTGAGTCCAACCCAATGTATGCTTATATTCAAGACCAAAGAGGTAACCACTCAAATATTATTCATATTTACCCGTAGTTTATTTACAAGATGTATGTTCTCTGCAGGAAGCAGCCAGAGTAATTTAGAAATTGTGAAGTAAATACTCTTGCCTTTTTTCACAATGTCTCTGTTGTGCTGCCTAGGAAGGTGTAGCTGTGGTTAAAGACAAGTATGTGTAAATATTATCCAACATTATATTATATTACAATCTAGTAAATGCTTCATACTATGTTTTTAGTTATCATTGCAAAAGTGAAATTAAAGGAACTAACTGAAATCTCCTAATTTTGTTTCCCCCGCCCCATAACCCATTCCCTTAGGTAAATGTCTTTATCTGCATGTTTACAAGAGAGTGTTCAAATAGTAAGACAAATTGTGCTGGATCTTTTCATGTGCTAATTGAGCACTTCTAAACCAAACATAAGAAATTTTATTTTTTCATTTTTTTCAATATATATTTTCCCTGGCCGTTTGGTAGTGAGTGGTGTACCTCTCTGATCCTGTTCCAAAAAATTATCTGGGATTACAGCAGGAATCTTAACAGATAAGTAGGGAGATCTTCGGTGCTGGGTTGAGTAGAAGTCGCCCCTCCTGTAATTACCTTGATTTTAGTATATTTTTCTTTGTGTTAAAATGGGCAATCTTTCAGTCTTGGACATGTCTGATCTTGATCCTGTTAACTAGAGATTGTATGTCATTATTTTGATGTGCCTGTTCTTGGTGCTGTCACAGTTCCTGAAGAGAATGATGCAACACAGCTGACAGGCAGAACAAAACACATTTTTCAGCAAAGACCGTCAAACGGTTCCTTCAAGGGCAGAAGCTTGTTGGCTTTCCATGCACAGAATTGTTAGTTAGAAGTTAAATAGAGCATTGTGTAAACATGGGCTGCTCTTTCATTACAGGTGACCAAGAATATATTTCGTTTCCATCTGTGTTGGCCTTGCATCAAGTCCAGGCTTAAGATAAGGCCTAAGATTAATTGATTGCTGTTCTAATAAACTCTTTGCTTATAAGTACAGTTTAAACACAGATGCCCTCCTTAAACATCCATCCTGTGTCATGGTATATTAGGGTGTGTGTAAAACATATTCAGCTGTGTGTGTAAAAAAAAAGAAGTGTTTAACCCTTCACCAGACTGAGGTATTTATTTCCAAGGTGTAAGAGAACTAGAATTGTTCTGAAATTCAGAATAGGAAAGATTTTATCATTGGTATCCGGAAACAAGGAAAGAAAATGGTTAGTCAATTATCCTTGAAATACCTTGTGGATTTATTTGGTGGTTTCTTTGATTACTTGTTCATTTGACAACTAACTCCTGGACATGTGAAAACTGACTAGAATAAACACCATTGTGTTTGAGGTACTATGGAAGTTCTGAGGATCAGCCCAATACATTTTGCTCCTGATTAATGAACAGTGAGAGCCACTGATTTAGTTGGGTTAAATAATAACCATATTCTAATTTTATGAAATGGAAAGATACAGGCCTCATGCTCTTAAACATTAAAGGGGAAAACATTGCTGTATACTTTGCTGATTTTTTAAAAGTCTTGTAAATTCTAGTGTTGTACACTGTAGCATGTACTAACACTGCTAGCAAGACCTGAGATCCCTTCCAGATGACCTATCTATTGTATATCCATCCTGATTTCCTTGTACAAAGCTTATGTGCAGTTAGATTATATGAGGTCTTAACTGAGCATTTCTTCTAATTTTACGATACAGAGCAATTCATCCTGATTTTCTTGCGGGAGCACTCATAGTTCATAATCTGTTTCCAGATTTCCAAGTACTGTGCAGTATTTGATAGGAAAGGATGCACACTGAGAGCATTTCTTAAGACATACTTCAAGGACAAAATCAAAACACTTCAGTAAAGCCTAAACATTAATCAATGTAAGGATGTTCTTGTACGTCAAGTACTACATAGTATAGCTTGCCAATGACCTCAGCATGCTAGCCAACGCTGAAACAACTAGAGTAATTACAGATTACATTAAGTATCAAGCAAATGCCAAGAGTCAACTACTAGACAGTTCTTTTATGCCTTATTAAAATAGATCCTTCCCAGAAGATTCAGACTAATAAAACTGAATTTTATATAGCAACCAGGGAAATATTTATTTATTTATTTATTTTTATGAAAACATTATCCCCTATTTCTCCTTGACTAACATTCCAGCTTGGCAGGCTTCTGTTGCATAGAACATATGCAATATATATCCTCACACACATCCCCACCCCATTCCCGCAAATTACAATGATAGTTTTGAGCCCAAATCTTGCTGTAGTAAGACTATTTGAAAATAAAGGGGTTAAAGTTATTTGCAAGTAAGCTGTTCCATTGGTATCAATAACTACATAGGGGACAAGATCCCAGTTGCTTTCAAAAATAAAATCATTTTGATTACCCTTTTAAGAGACATACACAAAAAAGTACCATGCACAATTGATGTGACCTTTCCTTTGCAGTACGGAATCAATTTTCTGTCCCACTGCAGCCCATCAGATGGTAGCCCAGTGGGCTCTGGTTTGATCCAGTGAATAGCCAGTTTGCCCATATTCAATCCCCCCCTCCACCTTTTAAAATCAATTCATGTTCATCACATTGAAACCCCACTATTCCCCCAAGAAGACTGCATGTCAGGCGTCCTCATTCTTCATGCTTAGCACCAACCCATGAGTTAAGGTAAGCTGAAGATTCTAATGTCACCCAGTAGGGCTAGCCCTGCCATTAGTCATTATGAGGCAAGCACCTCAGGTAACAGATGTTGTGAGTCAACACTGTCTTCCACTGTTGGAAGACAGCTATCCTGCTGCCATCAGGTGCAGTGGAGGATGCTGTCCTGTCAAAGTCAACCCAGTCATCTGCTGTTCATGGAAAATGGAGGAGGTGGTTGCCATCCTGTCCTTTGCCTCAGGCAGGAAAAAAATATCCTGGGCCAGCTCTGTCATCAAGTAAGCTTCATGTTCAACAGGGCCTCTTTGTTCAAATTCTAACACTAACACCATACTGACTAAAAGGAGTGTGTTGTGAGGGCAGGGAGGGAAATGTGAGAATCTGTATTAGATTCAGTAATGAACCACTGTTTACCAATGACCTGAAATGAATTTTCAGCTATTGGTCATGGGGAGGTCAAGCCTTTGTGGGAGTCACTTCCACTGAAATCTTGTAGCACTGCCTTAATCATCAGTCTGTTCCGTAAGTCTGCTATTCTAGGCTGCATCAACAGAGTCCAGATCAAGGGAAGTAATAGTACCACTCTAGTCTGCCTTGGTAAGACCACGGCTAGAGTGCTGTGCCCAGTTCTGGGTGCCACAATTTAATAAGGGTGTTGACAAGCTGGAAAGTGTGCACAGAAGGGCAACCAAGATGATCAAGGGTCTGGAAACCAAGCCTTATGAGGAGTGGTTGAGGGAGCTGAGTTTGTTTAGCAAGAGGAAACAGAGGAGATATGATAACCATCTTCAACTATCTCATGGAAGACGGCCAAGATTGTTTCCTCCTGCTCTGGAGGGTAGGACACAAACCAATGGCTTCAAGTTACAAGAAAGGAGATTCTGGATCAAATCAGGAAGAATTTTCTGACAGTAAGAGCTGTTTGCCAGTGGAACGGTCTCACTTGAGAGGTTGTGGACTCTCCTTCCTTGGAGGTTTTTCAGCAGAGGTGGGATGGCCATCTGTCATGGATGCTTTAGCTGAGATTCCTGCATTGCAGGGAGTTGGACTAGATGACCCTTGGAGTCCCAACTCTATGATTCTATAACATGAAGGACCATAGCTCAGTGGTAGAGCATCTGCTTTACATATGGAAGGTCCCAGGAACAACCCCAGGTAGGGCAGGAAAATACTTCCAATCTGAAATCCTGGAGAGCTTCTGCCAGTCCGTGTGGACAATACTGAGCTAGATGGACCAATGACCTGACTCAGCATAAGGCATATGTTTCTAAATGTGACTGGTATCTGAGTGCCAAAATAACATCAAATTATGTCAAAGCACGTAAAGGACCATAGACATGACTTATTCTTCAAAGAAAGCCAGCAGACCCCTCCCATCTCATCCTGCTTATACTACCCAATGCGACAGTGAAATGTGTGGCTTCAAAGTAGCCTCAATGGATTTAGGAGAGTAAATAATGCCACGGCACTAAAGGATATGTAATTAATTATGACCACTTATTTCATCTGAAAAAATAGCGATCATGCTAAATGAACCATGGACACAATTTCAACCACATCACAACTATTGAGTGTGTTTTTCCAGTGATGAACATTATGCTAGGCTGGAATTTAGCCTTTGAAGCAGAAAATAAATATGGGGAAAAAATGCATCTGAAAAGAATGCTATTGAAAAGAATAAAAAGCAAAGCACTATTGTTTTCAAAATAACAGCTGGTTGTTGAAGCAAGCAGTTAATGCTTCTTTTGGCTCCAGTGGAGCAAGAACGGGTTTGTAAAAAGTTGGGTCCATCTTTTGTTTTGTTAGGATTGTACCGAGATTAAGCGCTGGGTATAGTTTAAGACGCTTTATCTATATCCTGCCTCTGATTTGCATATTGATGGCTGAAGACAATGAGTTAGAGAATTGACACAATCCTCTGTGGCTGGTGAGGCTGTAAGACAAGGATTTGCGCAAGGCCACTCAATGAACTTTGGGGTTCAGCCAAGATAGAGACGACATCATCATCATTATCACTCTAACTTCCTTTTAGAGCCACAAGCTGTCGTCCATCTTCTGGTAGCAGAGTCCCTAATTTGACCATGCTATGTGATAAAATACTTATAACTGTTCTGAACCTTCCAATACTCCACTTTCTTGGATGGCTGCAGGTTCTATTACTGGCGGTGTGGGGGAGTTCTTTCTAACCACTTTCTCCTCTATCATGTTTCCCCTTACTCTCCTTTCACCCAAAACGTAACAAACCCTATTGATGATTTGGTCCCTGGTCTCCGCTTCTGAAATCCAGCACTTCTTACCCACTCCAATGAATGCTTCCAAGCTTATTCTAGGGAAGTACCCAAGCCGCTTCAGCCATTAGGCAGATTGAGGAGCCTGCCTCAGGTGGCAGAATCCCTCAAGGTGGCACTGATGTTGGCCAAAATCGATTTTGGCCACCACTTCACCAGCAGCAAGAGGCAACAGGACAAGTGGAGAGCAGCATTGACGGCACTAGGTATGGTGGCGCCGGCGGCAGCAGCAGCAAGGCAGGACCACACTTTCCATTTTGCCTCCAGAGATGAATAGGGGTACGTCACCCCTGAAAATTACAATTTAATTTGTAAGCTGAAGAAGCTGGATTCCAAGTGTTTTTCTCTTTTCATACAGAAGAGTGAATTTTTAAAGAAAGTAAGACCTCAGGAACAAAATATGAAGAAGAAAAGTCGTAACCAACACCGACTGCAGCATGTTCCCGATTATTAACCCTCATTTGGTACTACTTAATCTCCAGAATGTATTAGTGCCACAAGGAATATATTTGACAAACTCTAATACGTTGACTACAGTTAACAATTTACCTACAGCTGTTGCTGGGCTAATGGTGTCCACCAGTGGCAAGACCATTTTAATTACCATTGTCATCCATCTCATGAAGCTTTATGCATTTGTATTATTTATGGAGCTTTCCTGCAACTGTTAGATGACTCACGGACAGCCGAGGGATCAGGAGTTCAACTTATGTTATGTTAGATGTTATCACCAGAGAGCAGCAAAGGGCACCTGGGTCACATATGTGAATTTGACCTCTGGTGAAATGAGTTTGGGGCTAGCTGTATTTAAGAAAAGAGAAGGAAAAAAGAGCAGGCTCACTCTGCAGAGACAGTACTGGGTAACTGCACCCTCCCCATCTATTAGGTGCTGATGGTTTCTTAAGAGGTGCTGAGTGCCCTCATCTTCTGCTGAAAGAAACTAGAGGATAGATGGAGACACTCCATGCTTTTCTCCACTTTTGTGGAGTGCATTTGTTGTTAAGCTGTGTATAGTCCGCATGCCTTCCCCTGAGATTGTGCTTATTAGTACAATGTCTTCTTCAAATATTACAGGTCTAGGGGACCTTTGCAGTGGCATCGCAATGGGGGGGCGGTGTGCCCCGGGTGCCATGTCTGCAGGGGTGACAAGAAGGCACGCCATGGGGGCTCGCAGTAGCGCAAGCAGCCATCATGCTACCGCAGCAGCATGTGGAGGATCCTCCATTCGTGGCTGCAGCCACAAGCAAAGGATCCCGGCACCAGCGGCAAACCGCTATGTACAGTGCATGTGTGGCTTCGCACGCATGCGCTGTATGTAATGACACCGCACATGCACTGTACTTAGCGGTTTGCCACCAGCACTGCTCCAGCGCCGTACAGTCAGTGCCAGATCCCTCTGTCACCGCTACAGCCACAAACGGAGGATCGAATGAAGGCTTCATACAGCACATGCATTGTATATAGCAACGCCGTTCATGTGCCTTACATAGCGACGCTTGCCCTGGGTGTCACAACGCCTCCGTTCACCCCTGGACCTTTGGCCCTACAGATGTTGCTTAACTACAACTGCTACCAGTTCAAGCAAGCATGGCCAATGGCTGGAGATGATGGGAGTTGTAGTTGTAGGTGTTATGCCTGGTGGACTGCAGTACATCAAGCTATTACTTGGCCTGCAATAGTGATATCCTCAAATGGGCATTCTGGTCAGAGACATTATTTGGCTTCCAGCTGACTTTAAGAGCCTAAGTAGTAATGGGGGAGAAATTCAACTTGGTTCACATTTAAAGGCAAACCTACACCAATTCACACTTTCTGAAACAATAAGGACTAAAACACGGACAACTGTTGTAATTTGCATGTCCTCTGAATTTTCAGTAGTCTTTTCTAGTCAACTAATGTGTACAAAATGCATATACCAGCTGAGGCAGACTTTTACCATCTTTCATAATATGGTGCTCTGTTTGAAGCCAAAATTCAGCACTCCCTAATGCATCTTCCCAATTATGGATCGCCTCAGTTTTGCTCCCCCTTGACTTGACAACCTGTATGGGGGAATCACCCTAAATCTGGCACCGATACTAGGAGAAAGTGTTCATGCATATATTCGTGAAAACAACGTGGAGAAATGTGTTACATTAGGAAAAACTGTTGCAAAATTCCCTGTATTTGGAAGAATTGCAAACAAAATTGTGCATATCAGGAGAATTTTGCAGTAAAATGCTGCTGAATTTTCATGAGGATTTTTGTTTTTTTTAATGCAAACTGAAGTGGAAATGTGGAAAAATGAATTTAATACTGGAAAAATGAAAGAGAAACTGTTAATCACTTAACCCTAACCAGCTTGCATGGTTTGAGGCCTGCAGTTTGATTTGAAGCCCCCCTAAACCATGTCTTAGGTCAAGGTAAAGGGACCCCTAACCATTAGGTCCAGTCGTGGCCAACTCTGGAGTTGCGGCGCTCATCTCACTTTATTGGCCGAGGGAGCCAGCGTACAGCTTCCGGATCATGTGGCCAGCATGACTAAGCCACTTCTGGTGAACCAGAGCAGTGCACGGAAACGCCGTTTACCTTCCCGCCGGAGTGGTACCTATTTATCTACTTGCACTTTGACGTGCTTTCGAACTGCTAGGTTGGCAGGAGCAGGGACTGAGCAACGGGAGCTCACCCCGTTGCGGGGATTCGAACCCCCGACCTTCTGATCGGCAAGTCCTAGGCTCTGTGGTTTAACCCACAGCGCCACCTGTGTCCCTAGAAACCATGTCTTGCAAGCTGCCAAATGCCTGGCAAACACTCCGGTTACTTGCTACTCAATCATCTTAACAGGAGATGTCAGAAACTAAACCTGGAACATTCTTATTCAGAGACATAAAAGTAAACTATGGAACTTACTGCCTCAAGATGTGGTGGTAGCTGGAGACTTACATGGGGTGTTTTGTTTTTCTAAGGGATTAGACCAAAGGCCCCATATACACTGTGCACTTCAAGAAGTATCATACCACTTTAAAGAGCCATGCCTTCTCACAAAGAATCCTGGGAAGGGTAGTCTTTCAAGGGTGCTGAGGACTGTTAGGAGACGCCTATTTCCCTCACAGAGCTACAACATCCAGAGTGGGTTAGCAGTCAATCCCACTTCCCAGGGAACTTTGGGACTTGCGTTGCTTTGCAGGCAAACGAAAGAGGTTAACAGGTGAGCATGGTGGACTGATAGGTTTAATTTGTTGCTGTTTAGTCGTTTAGATGTCCGACTCTTCGTGACCCCATGGACAAGAGCACGCCAGGCACTCCTGTCTTCCACTGCCTCCCGCAGTTTGGTCAGGCTCATGTTTGTAGCTTCGAGAACACCGTCCAACCATCTCGTCCTCTGTCATCCCCTTCTCCTTGTGCCCTCCATCTTTCCCAACATCAGGGTCTTTTCCAGGGAGTCTTCTCTTCTCATGAGGTGGCCAAAGTATTGGAGCCTCAGCTTTGCGATTTTTCCTTCCAGTGAGCACTCAGGGCTGATTTCCTTCAGAATGGGTGAGTTTGATCTTCTTGCAGTCCATGGGACTCTCAAGAGTCTCCTCCAGGACCATAATTCAAAAGCATCAATTCTTTGGCTTAATATAGATTCTTAAATGTGCTCCAAGAGTGAACTTCACCATCATTTGGGCTGGGGAGAAATAACCTTTGCGGAATACTTGACACAAATGCCTGCGTACCACACCACATTCATAACATGGGGTAGAGGACAGGTCTAGCTTTCACCATGTGCTTAACACTGAATTTCATCAGGAAAGGGGTACGATTTATTGCCCTCCAATGTCTTTTGACAAGAACCGTAGGGAAAGCGGTGCTTAAATGCCAATGCACTGCCACACACATCGCTTTTTAAACTCTGTCCCTCTGCCTTTGTAAAAAAAAAAAAATCTGAAGAAAACAAAAACCCCAGCGATATTGTCCTTTAGAGAAAATGCTCTGACGTAGTAACTAGTTGGTTGCCCCACTCTCCATTTTTGGTTTATTTTTCAACACCCCTGGCAAAAGTTAAGTGCGAATTAAAGCACTGCTGTGCAAATATGTGAAATGTGCCCCCATTCCTCCTATGTGCATAAAAGAAAGTGCCTAAGAAGACGAAAAACATGGCAGGGACAATGCAAAGACACTGTTGGGTTTATCAGAGCCACAAATCAGGATTAGTCCAGACACCCACCTTGTCTCCAAACCTCCTTTTAGCACCTGAGAAGCAAATGTAAATAAGATAACGTCTGTGAATGCACACACATCTGGCCCCCACCCTAGGAAGCCTTCAGCACCACTCATTTTAGAAATTAAATTCTGGAAAGACCCACCGGAACAGGGTAGAAATCACTCCCTTCCTGGCGAGAGACGGTGCCTCGTCAAGTCTCACGCTTCTGCCATCCCTCCACCTGCAGTTCCGCATTGTGGCCGGGAGGGGGCAGCGCAGACCAACCCGTTTGCGCTCAACCAGTAGCGTGTGAAGCCGAGACGGTTCTGTTTCTTGCAAAAGGAAAGGAAAATAAGTCGGGCCACACAACCGCATCTGGCGGGATCCATTGCAGACTTGGCAACGAGGCATCATTCCCACGGCGGGCAGACAGGACGAGGTTCTCTTCTCGCTATCTAGGATGCGCAGATCGCGAGCACCGCGAATCAGAAGGGCTCCATTTTCCTTCGAATTATACAGAGGCTCCCGAAATCTCTCTCGCTCCGTCTACACACACACACACGGGAAGAACCCAGGTCTCTATATGAAATTCAAAATATCACCCAGGGCAATAAAACTAAGGTCTTTTCAGCTTCTTATACTTCCAAGGGAAGAGTTAAAGCACGAGCTGAAATCTCTCCCGCACTGATATCCACTTGATTGAATTTTGGCCGCAAATCGTACACAGGGCGTTTCTCATAATAATTTAGCCCGAGATTTATTCATTCGCCTTAAAGGGGGGGCGGGGGGCGAGATTCCTAAATCACCATCGCAATCGGAGGCATTTCCCCCCACTCCACCTCGAATAATTAGAGTAGACAAGGCCAGAATATAAGTAATGTTACTTGGGAGTAAGTGCCCCTGGTTTTTTGTTTTGCTTTTAAACGAGATTCAGGAAAATGTGTCTTGTAAGAAAGAGCCTATGGAGGCGCTTTTAACGGATCCGTGTTTTTTAACCATGTTTCTCCGCCACTGCGGCCCCACGAAACAGTGGATGCATGACTTTTTTGATGCTGCCTACAGAGTAAGACATGGTCTACAGTATAATGGTGGTTTTATTTAATTTGAATGAAAAGATCATATGAATTTATGAGGATCCGTTTAAAATCAGCTGGATCCGCCTTTTACCCTTTTAACTATCGCCCTCTTTTTGGGGCCCCAGTTTTCGCCAAAGGTCCATTTCGACTGTCGGTCGTCTTCTGTTACGCGGCGAGCCACATGTACGCATCGAAGGTGTCAACCCTGCGCGCACTTACTGGGGAGCAGGCGTCGTGCAGGGACCACGTGCAACTTGACTGGGGGGGTGCCAATTTGAATAAAATATTGGGGTGGCCCAGGTAAGCCCCGTCCTGCAAACTGATCACATGATGCAGGCGCATGATGCACCGTTTGAATGGCAGTGCCCATCAACTTTAGGGGGGCCGCACCCTCAAAGATTTTATTGGGGGGGTTGGCTCCTATGCCGTCGAGGAAACCAACCTCGGGCCCCATTGCACGCCTGCAAACCTAGCCTGCCCCTGATTTGCCTGGCGCGAAGCCCAAGGGAAGTTCTGGGGAAACCTGCCCTTGCCAGAGCCTCCATCTATTTCATTCCACCTTTAAAAACAGCCCCGGAAAGGGGGCCATGAATTCTGCGCCCCCACAAGCGGCATGGGACTCGCCCGAAGGCCCGAAGGTGAGGCGGGATTGGAAGGCCCTGGGCGAAGAGGAAGCCGGGCGAAGGGCGGGCAGCTCCAGGAAGGCCTCTTCTTGCGCAGCCGCCGGAGAAAGAAGAAGCAGTTGACGGGTTTGGCTTCCCTGGGAGCGCGCGGGGCGAGGCGCCGCTTTCCGCCGAAGGGGCGCTGCTGGCACGGCAGGGGATGGCCAGCTTCCCGGGGACTGGAGGGCCGCGGGTGCGAATCCGGGGGCGTTGTTTCGGTGCCGGTAAAACACGCGGCGGAGAAAGAAAGTCTGAAACCCGGATTAGGCAATCCTCTCCAAGAACAAATGAAAGCTCGCTCGCTTTCTCTCCGCGGGAGAGGAGAGGTTGAAGGCCGCAATCCAGCCCCAAGTCAAGCACGTGCACGCGAGCCCAGGCACGGGCTTTACTCGGGAGTAAAAACAAACACACACCAGCCAGCCACAATTCGAGAGGTGCTGCTCCGCGCACAGGATGGCGCAGCACGGGAGTAGGTCCCGCTCAATTCAAAGGGCCTTTGCTCCGAAGGAAGCGTGCGCTCTCTAGTTTACCTGGGAGTAAGCCCCACTGAGTACTACTTTCTGAGCAGGCAGGAGGATCGGGCTGTTTAATGGCCTCTGCTTTCGGGGGAGGGCAGCGTGCACTTCTAGCCACCCCCTTCCTGCACACGCGCGCTTTCTCCCGGGGTGCGAAGCGCTCTCTTGAACCCAGGACCGGGCTGCCCATTCAAATCGAGGGGATCGTGCCCCTGGATCTTTAATATACCGCATATACATACATGTTTGTTTTGAAAAATGCATGTATTTAAAGGGCAGTATCTTTTCGCATTGCCCCGGTCCTTATAACGTCTGAAGCGAAAGCGGAATCAGCCGATCGGATTCTCGCCTCCATCCTTTTATAGGCTTTACCAGGCCGGTTTGCTACCCGGGGTGGGAGGAGCAGGAGATTCAACATATATTCCGGGAGGTTTTTGCCACTCCAAAAGTTTCCAGAGTGATGTGGGTGATGGCGGCGGACGGAGGGAGGGGGAGTCCTCCTCCCATTGATTAAAATCTCCATATTTGTCTTTAGGCATCTGGGGTTTATTCAAACTTTCCTCTCTCTCTCGCCCCCCCCCCCTCCGCCTCACTCCTTTCTCGTTCCCCCCACCCCTTCCTTGTGCATTTGTAAAGTAGCCCCATCGAGAAATGATAAATATCCCTGTTGATCACTTGATTGATTACCTCTCGGAAAGGTCACGCAAGCTCGCAGTAATTTCCTTTCGCCCAGGGCTCCCTTTTCCCACTTTGACTCTGAGCGCGACAGTTCCAACTATACAGGGGCCTTCGCTTTGATTTTAACCCCTAAGTAGCCCCCTGAAGAAGGAGGAGAAAAGAGTAGGGGGGCGGGAGGGAGGGGGGAGGAGAGAGAGAGAAAAGCCCACAATGCAGAGGCAGAAAAATCAGAGGTAAATAAAGCCAGCTAAGGTCCGTTTCATACCCCGCTTCCTCACCAGCCCTCTACGCCCATTGAAGCAGATCAGTAAGGTTAAAACAGAGGAGGGTCTTGTAAAGGAAAAAGATACCCCCTTAAAAAAAAAAATTCTTTTAACCACCCCAGAGCCTGGGGGAGGTGAAAGTGTTGTCTGAATGGCCCATTTGTGACTCTCTCTCCCTCTCTCCTGTGGTCTGCACATTCAACTGTAAGCAACCAGACACGCTATTAATTTACCCAATGCTACCCAGGGTCCTGAACCCAATTAATTTCTAATAATTATAGCCCAAGGGGGCTTGGGGGCGGGTGAGTTCCTTCCCACCCACCCCTCCCGAGCCAATGCCACTTCACGCCACTGAGGTCAGCATATCATAATAAAAGTGTGTATTTTGAAAGCGATCTGTAGGAGACTGAATTACTGCAGCGGCTGGAAATTGTTTCCATTTTGCCTAATTGAGCCCCATGGCTGAATGCTGGGAGTCCCGAGACTTTTAATATTAATATTAATAATAAAAACATTTTTTAAAAAAATAAAAAGTTTATTTTCTACCCGGGCTGGGGGGGGGGGGCTTCCCAGTATCAGCTGCGATCAGCCCGCGAGAGATTTAATTTCTTAACAGCAAAAACCTGAAATCAAGCATTGGGTAAACAGTACTAATAATTGCCTTACAACGATTAAATTAATCTCCCTGCGTTGGTAGCTAGGAGAATATATATCTATACGAGATTGAATAGCAGCAGGTAGAGTTCATTGCACAAAAACAATGGGGGGCTACAAACGCCATGATCAAGGGGAGGAAAGGAAGAAAGAAAGAGGAGAAAAGAACCGGCTCTCTCTCTCTCTCTCTCGCTTTCTCTCCGCCGCGCTTTCCAAACAGACTGCGGGGCATGTTCAATTAAGTTCAATGTGAGGAAAAGAAAAATTTCCTGTTCCATAGCAGAAGGCATTGAAAACTCTGGACGTCGGGCCATTTCCCTGTAACAGGCATTTAAAAGCACGCCAGTACCCGCAATTCCAACAACCTGGGATTATAACTCGGGAGACGGCGCACCGTTCTTTAAGCCACGTGGCGGAGTATTTTTTTTTTTTTTTTACAAGCGAGGAGGCGGGAGGGGGGTGTCTCCTTCGGTCGGGCAGTAAACGCGCCCAGCCTTTATGACCGCCACCATCGATCCTTTCCTTGCACCCGCCCAACCACCCCTCTCAAATTCGGGCGTTTGAGAAGTAGCGTCATAAGCCACATATATATATATATTATATTCTTAAAAGCAAACAACAAACAGAAAAACCCACGCCGCCTCTCTTGCCCTAAAAGCGGCATGGAAACGGATTCGTGGTCGGTGAGATTGGAAGGATGGGTAGAAGGCGCTGGACGGCGCCCTCCTCGCGTTCCTCGGGGCTTGGGGATCTCTCGAGGCGTCAGGATATGGCTCTGGCGCGCGAGAAATAAATGCAGACCGGAGCGGTCCGCCTGATGGCTCTGTAATCGAAAGGGAGAGTCGTGCAGGGGAGATGAAGGGGTTCGCCGACGTCTGGTTGGGGCTCCCTCGCTTGCAAGTCGCCTGAGATTCGGAGCAGGTGAAAGTGACCCGGCGCAGGGGGCCTGGAGCTGGACCCGAGTTTTCTCCTCTCTCTGCGCCGCAGGAGGGTCTGTACTGCCCGGGGGACCGGGAAGCGGGTGGGCGAGGGGAAAGGTCAAGGGTTTGCGCATTTAGCTGAGACAGTTTATATATGTATATAACCCTTGCATTCCACCGCCTCCTGGTTGGGTGTTTCGGCCGTCGGAAGAAACGCTTTACAAATGCGTCGCGTGCGCTGCCACACCAACCTCCCCTCACCTTTGATCTTGGATTGGGAAGTGAAAGGTGGGTGGGCTTTCAAGGCCCGCTCCCCTCCCACCTCCTCCTTTGACGTTTTGCAAGGTGGCCCCCTCTGTCAAGTCGGAAACTCCCCCGGCGAGCGACTTTTCTCCCAGCCTCAGTTTCCTCATCTGTGAAATGGGAAGAGTGTAACGCTCACAAGGGTAGTTCAGAAAACCCGAGAGTATAAGGAGGACACCTTTGGCCACTTATGCTACCTTCTTATGCTCCACGTGCAAGGAAGCCTTATTGAGAGTTTTGTTTTTCTTCTTTTTTGCTGAGTAAAACATGCTCGGTGTTAGTAGATGCACGCCCCACTGATTTCAATGGGAACTTCAAACACGAACTCGAATCAGTGAGGCAAAAGTATAGAGTATATACTATACTTGATTTTGGGTGGATCCTGCCCTTTGGGTTAAGGAACCCAGTCTTGCAGGCGCTACAAGTCCCATTGAATTGAATGGGATTTACTCTCCGGATTAAATATATTGTAAATCACGCCCCAGTGCTGCACTTCTGTGAACACTTACTCGGGTATAAACCTCAGCTGAATTCAGTGGGACTTAAATTCGAGGAACAGCGCTGTGGATAAGTCCATAAGGGCCATATGACAGAACAATAGAAGGCTCGGCCGGCGTCGGCTTAGGTAACTCACGCGACAACTGTTGCAAACGTAGTTGCTGTATAGTTAAGGACACAGCCAAAAGGACATGTTCATATTTTTTTTTAAAAAAAAACTCCCAAGTATAGTATCTGGAATATGCCTAAGGGGAAAGAATATCCGCAATCATTTCTGCAGAGTCCAACCCCACACCAGGGCAAACCACGTTAACTAGAACGTAAGTCCCACTGGTCTCAGTGACATACTACAAAGGAAAGCTAAATTTGTAAGAAAATTCTCCTGGTAGCAAATCCCATTGAGCTCAACGGAGCTTGAGTAGAACATGGTTAGGATTGGGTTCTAAAAGCCAGATCCTGTGCACCATTACTCAGAAATATGCCCCCTCCAGTTCAGCCGGTCTAACTTCCAAGTAACGAAGGGTGCCCACGACAGGGTTTGCCCACCATCCTGCACATTTACTTGCGAGTAAGCCCACTGAACTGAACCTCTGGGTGAGGATGGATAGGATCCGACTGTCAGTGCACTTAGATTGCAGCCTTTTGCTATCGTGGTCAAAATAAAGGCAATGCCCGTTTGCCAAGAGCACCCAATAAGGGGGTCAGACTCTCTGCATAAATTATATATTATTGAATCTATGTCCCTCCTTTCATCCGATTCCAAGAAGCTCAAGGCAGAGAGCCCACCCACCCCGCCTTTCCCCCTCCTCATTTTGATCATCGCAACAACCCTGCGAGGTAGATCTGGTTGAGCGCCGCGGGAGCGACTGGCCCAAGTGAGCGTCGTGCCTGAACCGGGCTTTGAACCCGGATCTCTCCCACACCCCGCCTCCCGTGTAAGCAGCGACTTTCCTAGGTCAAGACCCAAGACGCTGCCCACTATGCCCGACTGCCTCCGGGCTCCCACGATCCGCTGACGCGCGCCCGCCAGCCG
This sequence comes from Podarcis melisellensis, assembly GCF_964234715.1. Lineage (NCBI taxonomy): Eukaryota > Metazoa > Chordata > Lepidosauria > Squamata > Lacertidae > Podarcis > Podarcis melisellensis. The sequence goes on from NC_138537.1 coordinate 15,953,840, forward strand.
CCAGCTCTTTTGCTGGGTGCGTAAACCAGACTGCGTTATTGCGCAGCGCTTGGGAACATCGGGAACGCCGCAGGCTGGAAGTCTATAAGGTTCGTTCCGGGCAAGCGCTCTCCCCAAAGGAGACCTCCGGGTGGACAACATGGGCTTGGGCAGCTGAAGCACGCAGGAGAGCAAGGGGAGAGGGGCTTTCAGTGGACGGATCCTGCCCCACTCTCCCGGCCACGCAGCAGACTCCAGCCAAAAGTCTGCCCGGGCCTGGAGAGAGCGAGAGAGAAAGGGAGGCGAACGGAAGAGGCGCTGCGAGAGGAGGCTTTCAAGGTGATAATCCTGGAAGTCTGCCTCCGTTTACACAGGCGACGGGGGAAGCCAACAGGTGGCGGCGGCTCAGGCAGAAGAAAGACGGCCATCCTCTCCGCCTCCGTCGCCGCCCCTCCTCCTTCTCCTCCTCCTCCTCCTCTTCGGCTGGCCTCCTGTGCCTTTAAGAGCTGCACATTCAACAGGTGAAGCAGCTCCAGGAATCCTGGTAGGGCAGAAATGGAGAGAAACACCTCACCTGTTTGAATCTCTCTCCATCCTGCCCTGGGCTGTTAAAAGGCACGCGAGTCCCGCTCGGAGAATCTGAAAGGTGGCAATAGCATCCCTTGTAAAAAAAAAGAAAGAAAAATGAGAGATAAGCAGAAGGTGCATTTTGATGTGCCAGGGAGGGGCACAGTTAACTGTTTCCTTGCTTCTCCTCACCTTAGACGTCACCCATTTCTTCCGAAATGGAGACCACGCCGTCTCCTTTTCCTCCATCTCTTTTACTCTAGACTGAATCGGTGTGTAGATTTCTGTCTCATCTAGCTCTTTAAAAACAACATCCAATAAATAAATAAAGAAACTCTATTCTGGAAGTTAGGGAGGGTAGTATTTGACATCAACACAAAAACTTACACTGTAATTATGACACGAAGTGCAGCCTTTCCAAAGGGAAATATTTTGCTCGCAGGTCAGCTCAGGCTAGAACTTGGGCTGACGTCCCACCAAAGGGACTTTCGGTTTACCTACAGCAGTTCCTCCCCCCCCCCCTCAATAATTCCCTTTGTAGGGGATCCCTTTTCAATTGCTTTTTGCATCTTTCCCGCGGTGGTCCTTAACATATTTCGACGGATCACGCCCAGCATCCTCTTTTCAAAAGCAGCCAGGCCATATGCCGCTGAGAAACTCACCTCTCACCTGCTTGAAGGCAGTAGCCCTCCCGTTGTTGCTATTCGGAGGTAGAATGCCCCTGTATATGTAGGTTTTACTTCGTTCAACCTCTCCCCAACCCCCGTTGGTCGAGTTATTCTCGACTTATTTGTTTCACTTCAAATGAATACGCTTTAGAGGGAGTTGCCAATTCATTTAATTTTTCCCCTTTAGAGATATATATATATTTATGTACACAAATAGGCTTCAATTCCAATGCATTTTTTTCCTTTTTATGAGAAGGCGATTCTTACTTTTTTTTTTTAAAAGGAACCCTCGTTTCCCCCCCGCAAGACCACCTGTTCTCAATTTTTAAAAAAGCAACACCTCGCAGGGATTTTAGTAATGTATATTTAGCACCCTTCCCATATTCCACGGCCTCTTTGAGGGTTAGGAAGCGCTCTTGGCCGTCTCCATGCTAGCAAACGACAAAGGTCGCTCAGGAAAGAATGTAGAAAACTTGTCCTTTCCTAGCAAGCGCCCCTCGGCTTTTGATCTTGCGCTTTTGCCGAGCTGGTCGCTGCTACAAGTGAAAACCCCCGACCCACTTTTACAGCTAGATCCGATTAAAATTGCTCAGAAATCAATCCCACTGATTTCAATGAAACCTAGGCCCATGCAAGTGCTTAGATTTGCTGCCAATGCACCTGACTCTAAGTATGCTTACTCCGAGACAAGTCCCACTTGTTTGCAAGTCAAGAATGCAGAGGATGCTAAAGCTGGCCACAAATGATCCAATCTGCGTTAAATCGATGTGGCTTTAAATCCTATTGGAAATGGAGCAGGGCTTGAAAGCGACTGATTCCGACGCTGGGCTGTGACCATCAATTCAGAAGCAAATTCCAGCGATTGGATTCCAGTCCTTGTGTTTAGGATCGGATGCCTCTCCTGTCCTAGGGTTCAGGCAGGGGCCACCCCCAGGCGGGTGGAGAGACGGGGAATCCAGAGGAGAAGGTGCACCCCCAAATCCGAAACAATTTGCTCGCGCAGAACTGGCTCAGCATCGGGGCTGAGAGACCGTAATTTTCTTTTATGGCGTCTGGCAGGATTTTGCTACAGATATTAATGGGAACATAAATAGCGCCGAGAAGGTATTGAACAAAACTGTTTAGTGCAAGGAGGTTGTTCTGGAGCAATTTTTTATTTTATTTTTATTTTTTTGCAAAAATCATTATGTTGCTTGGGTTGATTCATTCCCCAAACAGGAGCCAGTTTCTCCCAAGCATGTTTTCGATGGATGTTTTCGATAGATGTGCACCCCGCCCCCGCCGCCGCTCCCCGCTTCAACCATCCCTTGTCATTAAAGCGAATGAAAGGAATCTGATTTCATGATCGCCATCTAGTTAAATATGTATCCAGGGGAAGATTAAAGATATGATAGGATCCCTGTGACAAAACAAGGGTTAGGAGCGGTGTGCAAATACACCCCGCTCCAATCTGCATCCATTGACCCGATCCTACATCTATTACTTTTGAAGTATCTTCAGGTGATTTAAATGCACCCCCTTATATTATTATTTTTTTAACATCATGGGTGTGTTGTTTATATTGCAGAATTGCATTGCTGCGCGATTCTGCACGTTTTCTTGGAGGTACAAGGGGGCCCGGGACAGCAGCCGCGCAGCACAAGCCTAAGCACGTTTACTCGGAAGTAAGACCACTGAATTCAATGGGACTTTCCTCCTAGTAAGCTTTAATATTAATGCATCTATGAATTGTATATTCATCGGGGGACTGAACGAACCTTTCGGCCCTAAAGAAGGCTGACTTCTCCTACAGTCCCTATGCACGCTTACTTGGGAGTAAACCTCACGGCATTTCTGAGTAAATATGCTTAGGATCAGGCTACTCCTGGCTGAGTTCGATCCGAATTGACTTCCAAAGTGAGGCGGCGTTCAACTGCGAGTCCGACTGAAGCAAAAGGCCGCTTACTTTCAAGTAAACGAGTTTAGGATCGGGACCTAAGGGTCCCGAGCACTGGGATGCGACGGACGGCATTGCAACCCGAGAAAAGCAAGGTCGCGGAAACCACCGCAAGTCCCACCGGGATGAGATAAGAGAGGGACTACTCTAGAGTAAGGGGAGCGGAGGATCAGAGCCAGAAATGTGCTTGGAAGGGATAGTCCTGCCGATCAGCTCTTCCCCATACAACCCCCTTCGTTTGTACTCGGCTAAAGGACGGGGGGACGGACCCCATTGGAGTCAATGGGTCTCCTCTGGAGTCACGGTGCGACCACTTAGCGCGCCTCACGGTGCCTTCTGCAAACACTAACAGGAAAGTGTCAGTGCAGTGTATCTCAGAGCCCGGGAGTTTGCACCGCCAGGCCTATAGGGATGACCGAGAATCATAAATATTTATTCTCCTCCCTCTCCGCTTAGATATATAGGTGTCAGAAGGAAGCGGCTTTGCGGTTATACAAAACTGGGCTCCCCTCTCTCTCTGCCTCTCCGGGATGGCGGCGGGGCGCGCGTGGTGCGGGGAGGAGAGACTCTCCCAGACTCCCTCGAGGAAACTCGGGCAGGTCCCGTGTCCGTCTGAAAAGACAGAGGCTGCGAGCCTCGACATCGGAGAGCCCCCCCCCCGCAACCCCCAACCTCTCTGTCTCTATGGGTGGGTGGATGTATCCAGGGGAAGCCGGGTTGGTCCACTGCACATAAGCGAAATAATTGTTGTGCTGGTGAGAAAAGTGTGTGTGTCTGCGGGTGGGGGCAGCGCACGGGCCAAGGGCGCACGAAGAAGATTCGCCGTGCACAATTAATAAATCGCAGGTTGTATCCGCTCATCATCCGGCATTATCCCTCTCTTTAAAAAGTCTGCATGGGCGCTCATGTCAATTGGTTTTCTCTGCCTGGCTTAGATTCCCCCAAGCGAGCAAAAGAGAGATCTCCACACATCCCCGCCTTAGTCCCTTTCCTGCGATCTTCTGCCCAAGATCCCTTAAATCCAAAAGTGAAAGATCGCTCCAAACTTTTTTTTTTTTGGCGGCGCCCGGGAGATGTTGAAAGTGGGGGGGGGGGAATTGCGCGGGGGGAGGGCGAGCGAGAGGAGAGCGAGAGGGAGAAGCCGCCCTTGCGCATGTGCGAAGGTGTCCAAACTGACAATGCTGGAGAAGATAGCAAGCTTTGGGGTTGGGAGAGAGAGAGAGAAACAGAGTGAGTGAGAAAGAGAGAAAGAAAAGAGTGGGGGAAGCAGGAAGGAAAAGGGAAAAAACAACAGAGAAAGGGGGAGAGAGAGAGAGATAGCGGGGGGGAAAGCCCCTCCATTGATTTCCATCCCCACCCCCCCACCCCGACCCCAGATATCCCCCCCAAAGCAACCATCCAAGCAACGTCCGCGGGATTTGGCAGCAATGCGATCCAAAGGCAGAGCGAGGAAACTGGCCGCAAGTAGGTGCAATCGCTCTTTCTGTTGCGCGCCCCCCGCGCCCCCCCTGCGCCGTCCGCGCTCCCTTCTGTGCCCCGCTAGACGTCCGGGAAAGATGTGGGTCGGTGGGGTGGGATGGAGAGGGCGGGGAGGGTGGGGGTCAGCCACTGGCCCCACAGATCCGGCCCGCCCCCGGCGCAGAACTGGCCCCCGAGAGTCTCCGCTGCCCAACATCCATCCACCTCGCGGCTGGTTTGCTGGAGAGACGGAGAGAGAGAGATGGTGCGCAGTGGCGGCGGCGGCGGCGCGTTGGGTTTCTCTCCTCTCTCTCTTCTCCCCACTTCCTCGCCTCGGACGCGGGGAGCCGGACCGGGGGGGGGGAGAGGTCCGGGCTGGGCTCCCTGGCTCGGCTTGGCTGTGCCCGGCGCTGTTTGTGTGTTTGTCTGCCGGGGTGGCGGCGAGGGGGAGAGGGAGGAGGGGGGCGGGGAAGGATCGCTGGTGAACTTCAGCCGAGGCGGCGAAAGAGTTGAGGAAAAGTTCAGCCGCGCCGAAGAAGAAGAGCGCCGCAAGTTGCTCGCTCGCTCCGCCGAGGGAGGGAGGGAGGGAGCCAGAGGCTGCAAGGACGCCGAGCGCCCCTAGTGGGCGCTGCTGGCTCTGTGAAATAAACATTAAAAACAAGCGCGTGGGGAAGGAAAGGGAAGGGAGGCCGCGAAAGCAGCAGCAGCAGCAGGAGGAGACGGTGGTAGCAACCTGCAGCCCAGGAGTTGGAGCGATGGCTTTGCTGGGACAGGTTGGGTGCAAAGGAGAAGACACAGGGGGAGAAATCATGCATGCACTTAACGCAGCAGCAGGTGGCTCCTCGCCAGCTGATGGGGATTTTTTGTTTTTCCTCCTCGAGTTGGGGGTTGTCCATTTCAAGCTGAGCCCCCCCTTCCCCCAACAACACCAGGGCAAGATCCCGCCGCCGGGCTTTTGGGTGAACCTCCTTGGCTCGACTCGGCCTGGTCAGCGCGGAAAGACCTCCCCCCCCCCCGTACATGCAACTTAGCCAAACAAACTCGCGCTCTGCGCGTGTGAGCGCTGCTTCTTCGGCGCGCGCACGTGTGCAACTGCCTCCCCCCACCTGTGCACACGCGTCTCCCGTTCCTGTGGCACGTGCAAAGGGAACAACCCGCAGCAGACACGTGTACAGGCTGGAATACTATTCCAGGAAAGGTTGCCTAAACAACGACGAGTCCTCCTTTTCTAGTTCTGGTGCTATTATTTATATTTTTTTAAGTGGGGGCAAGTGTATGAGTTACATAACAAAGCAGGAACGAGCGATCTCGGCTTCCCTACCAGTAACGGTCTCCTTTTCCTTGTTGAAAGCGTAAAATAATAACAAAAGCAGCAATAATAAAAGGAATATGTTCCGTCGCGGAAGGGAGACTTACAAAGTTTTCCTTCGCTTGGGAGTTCCGGCTCTTTCCGCTTCGTAGTCCTCGGTTGAGGTGGCCAAACTGGCCTGCCTGAGATTCTCAGCGGCAGCTCCCTGCTAAATCTCCTTAATTTCCTGTCTGTTTATTTCACATATTTAAAAAACTAATAATAATAATAATAATATCCACTCAAGAAGCAGCTAGAGCTGGACAGTTTCAATTTTAACTTGATGCAGTTACAAGGCATGTTTTGAAGTGCGAGCTCGGTGAGGTGGAAGCGATTGGGCCGCACTTTTCTTTTCTTGCTCTGGCATCTTTGGAGACCCACGATGATCGTGTCAATTTCACGCGACCTCCTCTAACAGTTTGCTGCAGACTGCAGTGGCGGCTGGCAATCTTGGAGCCGGAGTCTCCATCTATCCTTACGAGCCGATCAAACATTATGTGTGCGATTCTCCATCTCTCCTCCTCCCCTCGCACAGCCGGCCATACATACAACTTACTGAAATTTCCATTGACTCCACCGCTATGGAAACTTACATACAAAATGTGCTCAGGGCTGCACTCCTGTACTTTAGCTTGGGCTTGAGACTCACTTGAACATGTTGGGAATTGGGATTCACTTCCTAGCAAACGTTCAAAGCACCATCGGGCTTTGTGCGAATGCAAACCGCGCGGTTATTTCAAATTTACCTCTTTTACGCTGCTGGGGAAGAATCGTTTTCTTGACTGCAACTCGCAGTGCAACAGATGCAGCCTTGCTTCGTTTTTTTGCAAGAGAGCTGATCTCTTGTGCATGCTGTCCCCTCACCCCATTTACCTAGCCCTTGGACAAGTCCTCTTTATTTATTTCATGCTATTTTTGTGTTTGTTTCCCTGCATTGTTACTTTGATTTCCAACTTGGGGGGGGGGGAGAGAGAAAGGTGGCGGCGAGAACGGCAGGCAAAACGTTGCAGAAGTTGTGTGACATTTTTAAAAGGCCGATTATTTGCTTGTTTGGGGAGAAAATCGCGCGCGGGGAGGGGGAGGGAGGAGGGAGGAAAGAGGAAAGAGGAAAGCACAAGATCTCATTGGATTACTGTCTAATTTTCTGTGAAACAGACCAACACCCCCCCGCTCTTCCTCCACCTCGCCTGCGTTTGATTAGCTGGGTTTTGTCCCCCCAAAAGCAGATGTATCCAGTCGACACAATTTGAAAACAGATCCGTTATTCATTTAATAAAAAAAAGGAAAGTTGCAGATGCGTCGATCGCAGCAGATGCGTAAAGATCCCCTTATCTAAAGGCACCGAGTTAAGTCCGGTAGCAAACCCAGCAGGGATCTTATTTCTGGCGCGGTCCGTGGCTGATGTTCACCGCAGCTGTGAGATAGTCTGTTGCTGCCTTTAGATACGGCGCAGAGCATTCGCCAAAACTTTCTGACGTGCCTTGAGATGTACAAGACAGTGCAGATGCACACTTAGGAAGCTGCGCGGTCCGCCTTCTGCAACCCAAAGGTTGCAAACGGAGGGAATAAGTGCAGCAGAAACCGCTTTCCCACGTTTACAAACCCTGTTTCTTTTCGCCTTCGATCACCACGTCAATTTCGCTGGCGCCTGCAGAATTAAATCGTTGATTTTTATTTATTAAAAATGTCTTCAGCTTTCTCCCTTTTTTCCGTTTGCGCACCTCCCTACGCCCCCCCCCCATCAAATAAACTTACTATTCATTTACGAAGTTATATGAGGTTGCCTGGGGCTGGGAGAAACCACGATCAAGCTGTTCTGTAAATGTGATTCTCAGGTTGGAAGATACGCACGCTTTACCTGGAAGCAAGTTCAACTGAAACCCGTGAAACCCGTTTACTTATTTCTATGTAAACCGAGCTGTCTATGCCCAAATTCAGTCAAGTCCGGCCTGTTCCTTAAGCAAAGCGAGACACTTTAGGTGATAAATGGTTTGTTCTTAGAAAGCAACGCAAGTTTAAGGTTATGTGGCCTGATTTTAACCTTGATCATATTAAAGATATTCGCTGTTTTTAATTAAAAAAAATTAAAAGCATCAGAAAAGCATCAAAGCTTGTGGATGATGGGGCAAGTCGGAAACGGCCGCATTATTTGGAAAAGCATAATTTTAAGTCGCTGAAAAATGAACTCGCAACATGCTAGCCACTCTGAGACTGTAACAGTTGCAGAGAATGTGCAGCCTCTGTGTGACATTTACCGTTACGTGGTCACGATCCGAGCAAAGAGAAGCGCTTTTGGGGGTCGCAAGCCTACACTTTACCCGGGAGCAAGCAAACAAGAGTGGGGCGCACTTTTTACGTGTCCGCGTAATTTACTCCGATTGCAAGGTGCCAATCCACACAACGCACTTACTAGCGAAGCAAAGAGTAGGACGTCTTGACTTCGACGGCAGAGTTCAGCACGTGTTCAGATCTCTTCCCCCATAAAAAAAATATCAGTGGGACTTTGAACGCGTCTCACTTGGGCTGGATCGGGCTCTCCCCGCGGGCTATTCTGGCGCCTCTGCTTGCACGTGAGAACCAGCTGGAATCGACGCTCTTGCTCCGGCTCTAGGGGATGCTCAGGGAGGGTTAGGGCTCTCCCCCACTTCTTCTCCCCACCCGCCCGGGCCTAAAATCCCCTACGGAGGAGAGCGCGACTTTCTGCAGACAAAAATCCCACTCCGCGCAAGCGAACTAGGCGGCCAGCGCAAGCCCCGCTGGTAGTGGTTAGAGACACCCTATAGCCCCGTAAAGAAGCAGAAGGTGATCAGATTAGGCGAACACCCGTGCCTTATAAAAGGAGTTACTTGTACTTTTACACTTTATCACCAGTCTAAAAAAAAACACGCAACACACCACCCAAAAAAACCAGGCAATTGGAACAAGCCGCGATGGATCCTGGTCTCTCCAACCCTTTGAGAGAGTAAGCTAACACTTTACCAAGTTTCAACAAGTCCCCCCCCCCCTCGACGCTTGTGAGTTTGCCCTCTGCCTGTGAGGGGGTTTTTTTAAGAGGAAAGGGTGAAGAGGGAAAAAACACACACCTCGTTTGAGTAAAAAGCAAAGCGGACGAACCAGACTTTATTTCCTCGCTTTGTTAGGACTCCTCATATTGGGCTATCTGATGAGTCCCAAACACGCGACCAAAGGCTTTTGTGGAAAGGCTTGTTTATTTGCCATTGCTATCCTCTCAAGCTTAATTTTTTTAAATCTTTGCATTGGCCACCTTGTGTGCAAATAGCCTCCTTTCGTACAAACAAGCAAAGAAAGTCTAGCAGCAGCAGCAACAACAACACAATCCGGCGTTGCTGTTGGTTTTCGCCGCTTGGAAGTGGGGACGGAGGTTTCCTAGTCTCTTTCTGTTTGAAAGCGGAGCTTGGCCAAAAGATGGACCGCGGGCGGTGTTGGTGGGGCGGAGAGAGACCGAGACACTAGGGAGGGGTGCGTCCCGTGTTTTCGCCACCGCCGGCTCCCACGCTGATGGAGAACTTGGTCCCTAGTCAGAGGCGCATCCCTCCGTGTCAACATCACTTCGCTTAGCAAGATGCCAAGGCGTTCAGTCAATAGGCGTCTAGCGTGAAGACCTCGCGCCCGCAGCGCGCATCCTCGCTAGTTTGCACACTGGGCGAGAACTTAGCTGAACCATCCGCCTCCGCCCTCCCCCGCCCCCTTAGCCCAGTTGAGACTGCTTGGAAACCCAGTCTTTTAATGCCACACTCACCCAACCAACCCCCATTATATTGCTTGCTGTTGAAGGCTTGTTGAATCTGCTTCTTGCGCCGCAGAGTCTCTTGGACCTGCTTATTCTCCCTCTCTTCTCCTTATGCCCAGATCGCATGCTGGGCTGTCTCTTCCCTCAAAGCTATCCTCAAACCCCACCTTTCCTAGGAATTCTTTCCCTTGGGATTCCTTGACTCCCATTTTCTTTTCTTTCCTCTATGGCGGTGTGGTGGGCAACCCCTAGGCACAGGGCGGCAGGGGCAAATGTGGCCCTTCAGGGCTTCCTCTGTGGCCCTTGGGACTCTCTCGGCCAGCCATGCCCCTCATTGGCTCTGCTCTGCACCCTCCATACATGGGTCTGCCTGGCTGGGAGGTGTCCATGAACTCTGATACTGTAATGCCTCTTGCTTGCCTGAATAAAGAGGAATGCATGAATGTGTGTAGAAATCAGCCTACAACACAAAGGCAACATTTGGATTCCTTGTTCTGCCAACTTTTACTTCTGTCCCTGGCCTTCAGGGTTGAGAAAGGTTCCCTATTGCTGCTTTCTGGTCGTTCAGACTGTATGATCCTTGAGGCACAGACCTGTATCTGTGTTGGTTTATTGTTTGCTTGTTTCTCTGTGTATAGCTGCTAGAGCAATGTATAACTCAAAGGAAGAGCAGAAGAGAGACAGATGGAGGTGAAACTACAAAAATCCCAGGTGCAACAGTGGAACATATTTAAGATCTCTTCATGCCAACCAGTTGCCTTCAGGAACGTCTACCTTTTATTCCCAATTTTAAAAATGGCAAAAATATTGTGAAATCCTATTCTTGTATTCCACTTTAATTACTGTAACCCAGAATAACTACTTCCCCAAGTGCATTTTCCCAGTAGCCATAGTAACCACATAAGAATGCACTGAATGAGTGTGTGAGTGTGTGCAGAATCCACCTTTTCCAGCTGCTCCTATTTGAATATGGCAGAATATTGAGCCTGTTAGGAAATAATTCATCTTCGTTAAGTGATCTTGAATTAACTGCAGGTAAATTATGCTGGTGGTTGTGGGGCTGACTATGAGTGACTATGAACTGAGCCAGTGGACTTGCATATGCAAGATCGTTCTGCTTTTAATCCCACACATACAACTGCTGTGTGCATGGATCCCTTACGTAAAGTCTTTGGAGATCTAAGGAACAAGTTTAATAACCTCTCCAGCCCAGGGCCTTAAAATAAGGGGTAGCAGAGAAGCCCTACAAACAAGAGGAGGCAGAATACCTTGAGTGGAAGGAACTAAAAATAAGGAACACCAAGACTCTATCTAACTAATAGAGATGCTGTAAGGGCCATGCTGAGAGGTGAGGGCTGGGAGTTCGCGGGATCTTTTTAGGGACAGCACCTGAAAATAGATTCTGATATTGCTGGGGCTATTTTTATGACCCATTTGGTTCAAGACAGCCATGGGGAGAAACTTTGCTTGGCCTGAGTTCCCAAGCACACTGGAGACCTTCTTCAGAAGCCCTGCTCTGCTTTTCCCTCCTCTAGTCAAGGGACAATATTATTAGGAATATAAAAAAGCTGCCTTATACTGAGTCAGATCATTCATCCATCTACTCTGACCAGCAGTGGCTCTCCAGGATTTCAGGTAGGAACTTTTCCCAGCCCTACCTGGAAACCCCAGGGCATTGAACCTGGGACTTTCTGCATGCAACACATCTGTCCTTCCACTCAGCTACAGTCCTTCCAAAAGGGAGAGGGCCTTTTCAGAAGTGGTGGCCTGACTTTGGAATGTCCTTCCCAAGGAGACAAGTCTGGTGCTGACTTTGCAAGTTTTTAAGCACGTTCCTATCTGCCCAGGCATTTAAAAATAATTGTTGGAATTTTGCTTTCTTCTGTTTTAGTAGTTTTTCAGGTTTGTATTTACCCCCTGCTATGCTGTATTTCATTATATGCTGATTTAAATTTTTTTATGTTGCAAATAAGTTTTATGCACACTTTTGCATGCTGCTCCGGCATGTTTCGGTGATAGGTAGTTAAGAAGTATTTTTTTTAATGTGTATAGCTGCTACACTGAGCATGTGAATGAGCATACACTGGCAAATAGTGGATTTGGCTTTCGGTCCCACACTGTAACCCACTGTAAATATGGCTTAGCAAGGGCATATTATATAAAGCTATGGTTGGAATCATGGAATCAGAGAACTGTAGAGTTGGAAGGGACCCTGAGGATCATGTAGTCCAGTCCTCTACAATGCAGGAATATGCAGCTGTCCCATACGGGGCTTGAACCTGCAACCTTGGCGTTATCAGCCAAACGCTATAACCAACTGAGCTATCCAGGTTGATGTACATGATGCTCTCCCTACAGACCTGAAGTGAGCATGGACTAGCCTTTTCCTAAACTGGGATGCGCTGGAATATTCACATGGGCAGGTACACTATATAGTTTAGGAGGCTACAAGAAAAAGTGGATAGAGAAATATAGTCAGTGAAGGGGCCATGAGAACAACCTAAGGAGCAGAGTATGTACTGAATCCAGGTCATTGGTCTATCCAACTCAGTATTGTCTGACTGGCAGTGGCGTAGCGTGGGGGGTGCAGGGGGGGCCGGCCGCAACATCTGCGGGTTAGGGTGCAAATCCACGGGTTAGGGGGCGCAAATCCATGGGTTAGGGGGCACAAATTACTTGCCTTGCCCCGGGTGCTGACAACCCACGCTACGCCACTGCTGACTGGCAGCAGCTCCTCAGGGTTCCAGGCAGGGATCTATTTCAGCCCTACCCAGAGATGCCCAGGACTGAACCTGGGACTTTCCTCATGAAAAACAGATGCTCTACTACTGATCCTCAGCCTGTCCCCTTGATTTATTCCGCTTTGCTGTGAGATTAGATTAGATTGGGTGGTATCGGGAATCAGAGATGACTAGAGAGTTGTGACCTAACAGGATTTGGCATTTGCTTTTGGTATGTGAAGAACCACTCAAATAGTAATGTTTGTGAGACAGCAGTCAGTCTGAGCGACAGGGAAGCCTCTTTTGTCACGAAGGAAGGTTAGCACACGTCTGCTACAAGGGCTGACTTGTATAACATTTTAAAATTCATTCTGATTAACATGATATGTGATATGCATGCATTTCAACATGGTCTTTTAGATGGTTCAACATTTGTTAAAGTTGTAACCTGGCCCAGGCAAGATTAGCTTGTGTGAATTCAGGGGTGGCATTTGAGGTTAAAGTGAGATTGCAGGAGGGGAGGATCAATATTTGCAGTAAGATTCAAAGGCTTGCTGTTGGATACGTTCAATATTAAACTGCAAAAGAAAGTAGTGTGTTGGAAGAGTATTTGCTGTGACTCATTCTTAAGTATGTAATGATAAGGAACACAAGAAGCTGCCTTATACTGAAACAGGCTACTGATAAATCCAGCTCAGCATTCTGACCAATCCATCTCAGTACTGTATGTATTCTACACTGACTTACGGCGACTCTCTAGGATCTTGGACAAGAGTTATTCGCAGTCCTACCAGGGACTGAACCTGATGCCATTTGCATACAAAGTGTGTGCTCTGCACTGAGCTATGGCTCTTCTCCAAGCAATAAGCTTACTGTAAGCAAAGAGGCGTATGCCTTTGACATGCATAGGTAGAACACAGACCTGTTTCGTTGTTTATGAGAGTGTAGAACTAGTGAGCTGGCCAAGGGACATTCGTTTCTGAACAATAATCACATGTGCTCCGAAACACAGCTGTGCATTAATATAAGCTGTTATGGACCATGCTGTCCTTCTGCTTTTAGACCGAGCATTGCCCGCTAATAATGAATGCCAGGCATCAAAGCCAGGCATGGATCAGACCCACTTGCCTGGGTGCAAGTTGAAACAGGGCTAGACTTTTATCCTAGGAAAACAGTAACTACGTTGAATTAAATTTTTTAAAAAATTGGAGCTGCCTGGCAAGAAGCAGCCTTGAGGAGCCTTAGGGGTATGCTATAACTTTTGATAAGTTATTGTTGTTTTAACATTAGCCCTGCCTTGCATTTGCTGCCTTGCTCCCCATCTGCTCTACCTGCATCTTTGTAAATAAATAGGCACAGCCAAAAATACCGCAAATCTCCAGTGCTCTATTCTCCCAAGGAAACTGACCCTTTAAGCACCCCTGGGACTTCCTTCCTCCTGGTAGATGTTATATCCTATAACATATATTAGAACTATATATGCTATATATAGCAAATGTACTATACAATACATGGCAAGCTATTCTGTCGTAAAATACACATCTGCGTTACATATACTTTATTGAGAAACAATAATACGGGTCTGCACACATACATGGGTATTTGGAATAAATGACTCATGAAAGTCAGATAATATTGAAGAGTACAAGTAGTACCATACTGTGTTTCTGAAGTATGTGTGTAAAACATAGAAACTCGAATAAAATTATCTTCTTGATCCATGAATGCATTTGTAATTATATTACAAGTAACTTTTCCTTTTTGTATGATCTATTGTGCTTTTTAATGGGCATATTGTAACAGACATATACAGTGTAGAGTTATTGGAAGAGAAAGTTGAATATTTCATAGATACACAATGTACTGCACACCTAGAATGATAGATGTAACAGAATGGTCTCTCTCTCTCTCTCTCTCTCTCTCTCTCTCTCTCTCTCTCTCTCTCTCTCTCTCTCTCTCTTACTGCCCCTTCATCTCTAGCCAGGAGTGGGGAATCTTTGGCTCATCAGGTATTGGACTCCAGTTCCCATTAGTTCTTAGCTAGAATGGCCACTGGGCAGGGGTGTTGGGAGATGTCAGCCACCAGCATCCAGAAAGCTACAGGTACCCCAATCCCTGACCTTGGCTGCCTCTCATTTTCTCATGGCAAACTTTGTATCTGAATGAAAAAGGGAGAGCATCTGTAAGCCATTTAGAATTTTTAGTCAAAATTAAGCAGTATACACATTTTGTTTAATTCATTAATTAAAAAAACACAATAAAGACCAATGTTAATAATAATAATAATAATAATAATAATAATAATAATAATAATAATAATTTGTGCATTTTTTTGCAAGGTTCTTGGCAATAAGCCTTTCTATTACTATGTGGAAAGGTTTGGTGTATGTTTCCAGAGGCACCTAGAAGAAACTGAGGCTGACATAGCTCCTTTAATTCTACACTAATATCCCTATATATTCTACACTAATATCTCTCTCTCTCTCTCTCTCTCTCTCTCTCTCTCTCTCTCTCTCTGTGTGTGTGTGTGTGTGTGTGTGTAAATTTTCCCAGACGTTAAACATTAAATTACCTTGCCAACATCTTTCCTTTTGTGGAAGGGCTATAGCTCAGTGATTTGCTTGCAAAAGGTCCCAGTTTCAATCTCTGGCATCTTCAGGTATGGTTGGCAAAGACTCCCACCTGAATCCCTGGAGAGCCACTGCCAGTAAACATAACAGTAGTGAGCTGAATGGACGGACCAATGTTCACACTTGGCACAAGCCAGCTTCCTCCTATGTTCTTTCCCCAAGATTCCCCTTCCAGCCTTGGCTGCCTACTGTCAATCATCCTCCTTAATGTGCATTTGTTCTTTTACACTCGTTTTAAGTTGGAATGACCTATATGGTGAATGGGGGTGGGGGAGGAAGGCTCAGGGATGGCTTCTCCCCACCACACTATCTTCAGATGAAACATGGCAGGCTTGTAAATGGATGCTGTTTACACAGGGGTACGGAAAACTTAAGAAATGTTTCTGCAAAAGGGAAAGAACTGTTTACACAGGCCTTTGAAAAGTGTGACATATTGCTCTAGTTCCAGCACTAAAAAGTTAAACACTCTTACAGGCATTTGAAGTTCTCTGGCTGAAGCAGCAGGGTTGGGCTCCAATTTAGATATTGCTTGTGCGTATAACTAATTGCAGTATATTCCCCCACTTGTGGGAGAGGAGAAGGCTCCTGCTCATAGGTTCTCCCTTGGGAATTGAATATTTGGCTCCCCGCCAGTTCTGTACAATGTCCACACTGACTATTTGAATTCCCAGACTCTATTTAACAAGTTTCTAAATAAATAAACTCATTGTCTGTCTGTGTTTTAAAATTATTTCACCTCTTTTGTAAAAATAAAAAGAGTAGAAAAGTGACGGAGTCCTGTTACACTGGCTTTGCTGCCTGGCTTTTTCTTCCAGGCTCTTTCTAAACAAAGAGAATCGCAGCAGATATATACTTAAACCCAACCTGTAACTGCATAGGGTGGGAAGTGAAGAGAGGGATGGGCAGTGTGTGGCTGTCAGATGCATATCTAGTCAGAGCTAACACCAGAGACAGGTTCAGAAAGTCAGTTAAATATTAATCCTTTGGAAAAGGAGACCTGTGTGTCTGCCATCTCTTTGGCAATACCCTGCAGATAACTGAACAAGAGGCAGGCCCTGTGGGCAGTGTTCATTCCTATTGCCATAAATGGTGATTTGTGTCCGTTTCACTCTTGTTGTTTCAAGCTCAGGAGTTGCTGATACGAATTGGGAATGCTGAGGTTGTTACCAGAGTCAGCATAATTCTTTTCTTAAAACCATCCTCTCAGAACTATTTGATCAGAACAGTTAGGCTGCAGTGGGGTGGGGGAATCACAGGTTCCGGTGGCCAAATGTGCCCCTTAAGACCTACCTCTCCAAATGGCCCTTGGGACTCTTCCTGGGCCATGCCCATTACCAGGCTACAAACCCCTGAATGGCCCTGCTCTGGATTCTCTGCAAGTGTCCTCTTCCCCGCCCCCGGCTGGGATGGGTCCTTGAAAGCTTGCAGTGTCGTAACATGGGTTGCCAGCACCCAGGGCAAGGCAAGTATTGCACCCCCAACATACGGTTAGGGCTAGGCGGGCACTGCATGACAGTATTAGAAGAGGCATTCTGTCATGTGTGAGAGAAGGGGAAAAACACTTTTAAAAAAACCAGAGAGAAAAGACTGTGTCTGCTGTGATGCTATGCATGGATGCAAGACACCACCCATCCTTCTAAACAAATGGCAGGTAACTGTTAAAAGAGGCACTCCTTCTTCTAAAACTTCACCTGAGTAGCAGTGTGTGAGTATATTATGTTTGTGGTGGCAGGAAAGGTATCAGCAGCAGTGGGGTAGAGGTTCTGCTCCCACATCATCCAAGATACTCAAGGCCCTGGCTTAGCCTGTTCCCGAGTACTCAAGAGAGGGAGTGTTTTATGGATCACAACAGGAATGATTCCAGCGGCAACAGCAAGCACAGACAGACATGCTGCTCTTCCTTCTTCCTTAAAAAACAACACACCACTTCGTGAGCAAGTTGGCTTGACATCTTGGTTTCAGAATGACCATAAAATATTGCAGCACTGTGTTCCTATTATAATGTTCTAAAAACTATGGCTGATGCCCTTTATAAACAAACAAAACTAGCTAATCAAATCAGTTTTCTTCAGTCAGTCAAGTAATAAATGTAATCTTCATTTATTTGCAGATTACCAAAGTAATAGTTTTGAAGTAAACCCCACCAGAAAAACCTTTGTTAAGTCAATTAAAAAGTTAAAAAACAACAACACAGAACAAAAACAGATTGGTCAAATAGATGAATCAGTTAAAAGTTTCAGTTCTATTCAAAAGAAAGGAGATCCCCTCCCCTTCAGGATGAGTACTTTAATTTATATGCATTCATATTCATAATGAATTAAAACACAATTTGTTAAGATTTCTTACACTGTGTGAAATCCCAATATATCACTGGGAAGTTCTCCTGTGCAAACACCATCCACTGAAACATCAGTTGTCTATGGTGCAATCCTATGTGTGCTAATTTGCAAAATGGCCAGGGCTTTAAACACAAGAGTCACTGCAGTAATTATAATAGTGATGAGAATAACTCCACAGAATAACTGTCCAACTCATTGTATTTTATATTCAACAAGTTTATTAACTGCTACTTCTAAGCACACCATGGAAAGGCTTTGTATATATTTCCTCTCTGAACAACAACTATGAGGTGGGACAGGGAGAGGTCATGTTGGAAGACAGACTCAGCTGTAGTAACAAACTGTTCTTTCTCTTAATTGTGTTTCTGGTCAGTACATTGTGATGTGAAAGTGGTTGCTTTTGATATGCTGCAGTTCTATGCAAGTGCAGGCTGTGATGTTGGTTGCGGAATCCTGTTTCCTGAGAAATGTGATGCATTTTTCAAAGTGCGTAAAATGCAAGGCACAATGGGCAGTGAAATCTCAGTAATTAGATGGGATGCTGAATAATATATCCAGTGGTCACAAGATAAGGGTTCAAACCTAAACTAGATGTTACAGTGATATTGATGAATCCTTATAAAGCAGGCTTCCTCAACCTCTGCCCTCCAGATGTTTTCGGCCTACAACTCCCATGATCCCTAGCTAGCAGGACCAGTGTTGAGGGATGATGGGAATTGTAGTCTCAAAACATCTGGAGGGCCAAGGTTGAGGAAGCCTGCTATAAAGCAAGTGACTGGGCAATTCAGTGCTCAGTAATCGTGGTTAAGGATCCCTTTTTGAGCTGCTTCCTCACATCTATTTTCATTTCATTTTATTTATGTATTATATT
This sequence comes from Podarcis melisellensis, assembly GCF_964234715.1. NCBI lineage: Eukaryota > Metazoa > Chordata > Lepidosauria > Squamata > Lacertidae > Podarcis > Podarcis melisellensis. Next base: position 15,972,107 of record NC_138537.1, read on the forward strand.
TCTATCCCACATTTCATCAGAAGAGTTCAAGTAATGCACATGCTTCTTTCCCTCTTTACTGTATTCTCACAGCAAGCCTGTGAGATTGGTTAGGCTGAGAGACAATGACAATCTCATGAGCTTCATTGCTGAATGGGGTTTTGCACTATGGTCTCCTAGGTCCTAATCAAACACTCTAACCACTATGCCACATTGATGTCTCACGGTAGAGGGTACTTCTGTTCTCAGAGTCCAACTGAAAGAAAAACAAGGGGAGAGAGGCAGTGAGTGTTGGTGTCAAAGGAAAGTATTGATAAATTCTGAGTCCAGGGAGGTTGTCTACCAGCTCCATCTGGTATGCACACTATGTGGGGCTACCTTTGAAGGTGACCCGGAAACTACAACTACAGAATGAGGCAGCTAGACTGGTGACTGGGAGTGGCTGCTGAGATCATATAACACTGGTCCTGAAAGACCTACATTGGCTCCCAGTACGTTTCTGAGCACCTTTAAAGCCCTAAATGGCCTCAGCCCAGTATACCAGAAGGAGAGTCTCCACCCCCATTGATCAGCCCGAACACTGAGGTCCAGCTCCGAGGGCCTCCTGGCAGCTCCCTCACTGCAAGAAGTGAGGTTACAGGGAACCACTAGAGGGCCTTCTTGGTAGTGGCACTTGCCATCAGATGTCAAGGAAATAAACAGCTATCTGACTTTTAGAAGACATCTGAAGCCAGCCCTGTTTAGGGAAGTTTTCAATGTTTGATGTTTTGTTGTGTTTTTAATATTCTGTTGGGAGCCGCCCAGAGTGACTGAGGAAAGCCAGCCAGATGGGCGGGATATAAAAAATGAATTATTCTTATTCTTATAAGTGGAAAGATTCAGTAACGCTCCCCCCCCACTACCCAATATAGGGTTTAAGTCACATACACACTCATTATGGGATTTGGCGATGATCTGATTCTGCATCTGCTGTCAGATGCATCTGCATTATGCATCTGCTGTCATCCTAATTTATTCTGTCTTCTACATCCTCTTTTGCGTCTTCTTTTTTTGCTTCTTCTCTGTTCACCCACACACCCGTGTTTACTGAATGTATTAAGGGGGACCACACTTCCTGGCCTCTCTACCACTGTTGTCTGCATGTTCAGTGCAGCATCTTAAAAGAAAAGCATACAAGCTACAACTGCATAGGTTCCTCCTCTCAAAAGATGCACCAAATGCATGGATGCCAGTGAGTTCCAAATTTAGAAAAATAATGACCTAGCTGTGTTCTAAGCCAGTAAGTAATGTGTACATAGCCAAATTGATTAAAACACAACCCAGCGCAAGTTGCATTTGCTTAGAGCAGCAAAGGAGCCTGCCCTCCATCACTGCATTGTTGGTGAGGACAACAGAGGGTTTAAGGACTCCTTTCTCTGATGCAGCTTAGATTGCCATAATCAACTAGTTGCAAATTCTGCCCTACTCAAAACCAAAAGGCAATTCCTCCACTTCATATCATACATAAACCAAAGCTATTACGGCTCTATTTAATTCTAATTTTTTGGGAAGGAGATATTATTTCCATTGAACTGGTTTCCAGAGCTTTAGCGTAAATTCTAAACCTTCTCAATGACTGGAAAACCATGACAAATCATATTTATGACGGGAATAAAACCAACCTTTCATTTTATAGCTTCATAACATAATCTTGCATCCCACAAAACAGCATATCAGTACGATGCCGAGTGCCAATTTTTGATTGTAATCGGTTGTAAACCAAAAGGGAGAGACCTTTGCAAAGTGGTTGCTTTGGGTGAATGAGTCTCCAATTATGCATAGCATTTCAAAATATTTAGTTTTCCCACTTTAATTGCAGAGAAGTTGACAGGAGTGTGGAACATTAGAATATCTGGTCGTTTTGTCTACTATTGATTATTACTTTGCTAATGTGCTGAGCATTAAACATAAAACAGTAGAATAAAAAGTCACTGAACATTCTTTTTTGTTTATAAACCATAAACCTAATCCATAGAGTGCAATAATTTATAGGCATATGTTCCAGTTTTAGTACAAAAATATTTGGTACAAGATGATGGAAAATGTAAAGCAAATAAATATATAGCATACTTCAGGGCTGTGGGCAATCTCTGCCTGCCAACAGTCCAAATTCTTTATCAAAGAAACACAGATCCTGTGACCAGAATGAATTATTCAAATTAAGCATAATCATCACATACATTTATTTAATTTGAATAGTTTATTCTGTTTTGATTTTTTTACAGAGTTTTGTTGGGCACTTGGCCATGGGACAGGATAACAGAAGGGAATGGAGTAGTGGAGGGGCACAGATAAATATACTGTATATGGAGCATCCTCACACTGAGTCAGACCACTGGTCCTTCGAGCCCAGGCTTTCCCCACCTGAAGCCCTTGGAATGCAAGTCCCATCATTCCTGATGCTGGCTGGGGCTGATGGGAATTGGAGTCTGACATCATCTGGAGGGCTAGAAGTCTGATAGGTAGCAATTTCTAGTCTGTTGCAGGAAAAACAGTAAGAGTCCTGTTCAAGTGCAGCTTGCTATGAGTTGTAGGCACTAGAACTTGGGCCTTTTCAGTTATGACCCATTTTGCAGAACTCCCTTACTGACCTCTGAGTTATGGCTTCCAAACAGGCTCTGAAAACACATTTATTTCAGACTGTGATTAGCTGAGATGCTTTCTCTCTAGGCTGGCCTTGGATTATTTTCTACTGGTGGGGATTTTCTATTGTATTGTATTCTATTGTGGGGATTTTCTATTGTATTTAAAGAAGTGAGCCATTAAAGGTTTGATAGATTTTGGGGTGGCTGGACTTGTACACTATTGTTTTCAACTATGGTATTGCAATTGTGTTTATAGTTTTACTATTTATTTATTACATTTGTATACTACCTTTTTCTTCCAAGGAGCTCAAGGTGCTTCAAATGGTTCTCCTCCCCATTTCATCCTCACAACAAGCCTGTGAGGTAGGTTAGGCTAAGAGATTCTGACTGAGCTTCATGGCTAAATGGGGTGATCTTAACCCTGGCCTTCCAGGCCCTAGTCCACTACTCTAATCACTGCAGCTTGCTGGCTTTTTGCCAACTACTAAAGTAAATCTGCAAAGCATCCACTATGCTTTCTGGCATTGCACGTGCTTAGTGGGACTTCCATGGCAGCTCCTTCAATCCCAAAAATCCCAAGAAGTGTTTCACAAAGAGAAATGCAGTTTCCAGCCACCTTTCCAGCCAATTTTTCCTCCCCTCTTTTGCCCCTTTGGCTACAAAGAGATTGGAACCACCAAAATGATGGCTTAATTCATCAAAAAGGTGCAATTAAAGGGAAATGATAGAAAGTGACCACATCAAGGTGGAACTGGAAGAAGGTTTCGAGTGGAAAGAAGAAAGTTAATCACTTGGGTAAAAAATACAATTAAAACTTAAAATGATTACATTAAGAAAAGCACCTTAAAAGCACTGCAGGTGCCCAGGCCAATTTTTATTAGATGTGTTGCAGAGGTTCCGCCCCCACCCTCCCTGTAGATTAATCTTCATCTTTATTGAATTAATACCCTTCCACTCACATTCTGTTCCCTGCCTTTTAAGTCTCTTCTCCTCCCCAACTTGCTAACCTAATTGCATGCAGTGAAGTGTTAGGATGCCCTATTACCATTTTCCTGCAGGATAGGGCACATTCCTTGGCTGTACCTGATACCTTCAGCCATAACTGGCTTGCTTTTATTTTGAACGTTGCTCTGCTTCCAAGAATGAGGGACAGGGAGCATTGATCAAAACCAACCAGGCATAATGGGAACTGACATTATGCAAGTTTCCCTGCCGAGATTTGCCAACCACAAACTGCAGCGGCCAAACCCCTGCTAATTCCGGGCCTGGCCACTTTTGAGCAACAACGGCCAACCCTATCAAACACTGTGGTGGTGAAATTATGAGCTAAAGCAGGGATGGTAAGCTTTTCTTTCCTTTGTGTGTGGGGGAGGGCTCCCTTTGCTTTTCTAAATAATGGTTTGGCGAGGGGGTGGAAGTGGTGTCTCTTTTTTTGCCACATTCTAAAACCCTTGGGCTTCCTATTGGTGCCATCTAGCAGCTTAAATATTAGTTATTTAATGTATTTATTACATTTATACCCCACCTTTCCTCCAAGGAGCTTGAGGTGGCATATGTTGTTCTCATCCCCATTCCTCATTTTATTCTCACAACACCCCTGGACGGTAGGCTGAGAGACTGTGTGTTATGTTCTGAAGTTCTCACCCTGGGCCAGCAGGGGGATATTGTAGATAGTTCAGGTCCACATATGCAAATAAGCGATCGAAAGTGACGTTCAGTGATTGGATAGTTACAGAAAATGGCTACTGTTGCGTTCTAGTGGAGCTCTATATAAGCAGGCTAGCTGAATCCTTCAGTTCAGTTCTGTTCTGGCCTGTGAATAAGCAAGAGCTGTTTGAAGAATCACTGTGTCGTCTGATATGTTCACCCACAACTTAACACTGTGACCAACCCAAGGTCACCCAGAGAGCTTCATAGCTGAATAGGAACTTGAACCCTGGTCTCCCAGGTCCTTATCCAACACTCTGACCATTACACTACATATGGAGCATATGTAAGAGCTAAATGTCCGTGTATTTATTTATTTAACGTGGTGTGGGGCGTGTGTACGATGGTTGGTTTTTGTTTTTGTTTTCAGTTTGAAGCTCACAGTACAGTGATACCTCCGGTTGTGGACAGGATCCGTTCTGGATTTCCGGTTGGATCCTGAGGTTTCCGCAACCTGAAGACCGCTTCTGCACATGCGCACGCGGCAAAACCCAGTAAAATACTTCTGGGTTTGCTGCGTGCGCATCCCGAAGTTTACATAACCAGAGGGTTACATAAACGGAGGTACGACTATAAGCTGCCTCCAGAGCCGGCCCCACAATTAGGCAGAGTGAGGCAGCCACCTCAGGCAGCTGTTTTTTATTTTATTGTAATTATAAGATGGATATATACATAAACCCACCCACCCACACATACACTCCCCCCCCCCCAATGAACAGGGTGTCTTAAAGGTCTTTCAGATTACAGGACGAGGAGGCCTGGAGCCAGTTCCAGGCCTTGGGCAGCTGAGTATGGGTGTCATGAAAAGGGATCAAACTTTTATTTGTTTGCTTTTTAATTATTGTTATTATTACTATTTTACTTTCAAGGAAAGGTAGAGGTGCTTGTGAGACTTCTGGTCCCGGGTGCCAAAATAACTTGACAAGGCTTCGAGTACTGTAGGGCTTTGGCTTAAGGTGTGTATTTTCATTTGCTACTTTTGCTTTTGCAAAATGTCTTCAGTTGGTCCTGGCAGCCTCTGAAAGTGATATACAGAACTAGTATACAAGGAGAACATCAGTTACAGTGGTGCCTCGCAAGACGAAATTAATTTGTTCCGCGAGTTGTGTCATCTAGCGATTTTTTCGTCTTGCGGAGCGTGGATTCGCTGGGTATTAGCAGCTTTAAGAAAAAGGAAGCAAACTCGCAAGCCCATAGGAAAAATCGTCTTGCGAAGCAACGCAAAAAGCGAAAAACCCTTTCGTCTTGCGCGTTTTTCGTCTTGTGAGGCATTCGTCTTGCGAGGTACCACTGTATAAATGCATACAATAAAAAGGCTACTAATGGTGAGCAGTGGAGAGAACTCCTATAAAAGCCAAATAAGTGTAAAGCTAAAATATAGGGTTGGATTTAGACAGCTTGGGGGCAGAACTCTACCCATGGGACCCATTCACTGGAAGAAGTAGGGGAGGTGATTTTTATTTTATATTATTTTATTTCCCCCTTCTCCTTCCTTGTATTACTATTGTTTATTTCATTTGTGAATCGCTTCCGATGAAGCATTTTGAAATAATTTCACAATGCAATAAAAGTAATTTACAATTTCAAATAGAAAATAATTTGAAATAAATTGAGATATCTATATCCTCCCACCCAAGATGCTCCTGACCCTCCAGAACACTGGGGCAGGTAGAGCTGGGGACTGCAGAGGGAAAGAGGAATTTATGAATAATCTCTCCTTTGGGATCTTCCTATGGATCTTGCTGCCTTCAGTGAAAGCAGAGAGCCCTTTCCTTTGTGGAACATAATGAGGTTGAGTGCATAAGAAGGTCTTCATCTGCCATAGGAAGCCTAACGAAGCCGGGGCTACGCAAGTCTACCTTTGGATCGTGGTATTTCAGTTCTGGATACTCCTCCCTTTCTTCCAATGAGCTCAAGGAGGCATGCATGCCCCCTCCTGCTTTCACCTTCACAACCACCTTGTGAGGGTAGGTTAGGCTGAGAGAAAATTAGTGGCACAAAGTTCTGGAGTGTCCTTCATAGAGCCATGTGTGAATTTGAACCTGGATTTCCCCAGTCCTGGCTTGACACGATTAAACCACACTGGCATGCTGCAAAGGTTAGGGTGCCACCACAGGGAAGATCCCGGCTTTTCCTCAGATGGTGGAGGGGATTGGCAGAAAGGTCTTCGATATACACGTGCTGACAAGAAGACGGCTCCTTCTCTCAGGCTACTCTGGATAAAAGCTGGGCTTCTGGGAGAGAAGCTGCTTCTCACCAATTAAAATGAATTCATTGGGCTGAGGCAATCTAGGCTGACTTTGCCTCAAGGCCGGAGGAGGAGGAGGGAGTGAGGCCTGCAGAGTGGGAAGCCCTTTCAGCTGTGTGGAAAAAGTAGGCCCTTCAAGGTACTAAGAAGCTTCTAGATGCCTTCTGGCTGGTTCAGGGGATTCATCGCAGTGGCTATGCTTTTTTACTCCAAAGCTGGCCCATTTTTTGTGCCTCTTGTTTTTCTTTCACACACCCTGTCTCTTCACGACACCTGGGACACCTCAGCTTTTGCACTACGGATTGTAGATGATCGATTCAAAGCTCCATGGTATGTACAGGATGAGGTGGCTTTGCTAATTTTAATTTGATTTATAATTCCCAGCCATGTTGATAATTGGAATATCTGTCTGTACTTTTTAGTGAGTATTTTAGGTTCTGTTTTATGCTCTTAATTTCCCCTCTTTTTATTTATTTATTTCTTAATAAGTCTACAGAATTGGGGTCTGTTTATTTGGGTAAAGCCTTGGTACGGACTCCATTTCCTAACCTCTTGGTTGCTTACTGTTGTGTAAATGGTAAACCTGAGGCTCAGGGAGCAGAGAAACCTATTTCTAGCTCTCTTTTTTGCTTTCGAATCTTAGGGACGTCTTTGCAGGGTTGGTGTTAGATCCTGAATAGTAGTCCTGGCTGTAACAACAGAGTCTGGGCCCAGGATTTTGAGGAGCCAGTCCTTGACACAACCTTCTTTTCCTACATCCCTCTGCTGGGTTTCCTATCTCAATATGTTACGACTTGAAAAGCATGGTTCTTTTCCTTAGGAGTGGACCTAATAAACAATATTTGTTTTGCTTAAAAACTTTAAATAATTTCTCCTTCAGTTAAATTAATTTAGGACCACTAATGCTAAGGGAAACTGCTTCAGGACTACCAGTTTTCTATCTCTCAGAAACCAAAATTACCGGTAGTCATATTATTATTACTATTTCTGAATTTATATGGCACTTAGTGCCCAGATGGCTTCTAAGCAGTTTTCAAAACATGGAAACCAATTACACATTGTACAACATTATGCCAATGTAACATGGGAAGGGAAGTTGAGGGCAGCTGCCTCATTTTTATTTATTTTTAATTCAAAATTGGGAGACCAGCATGCAGGAAGAAATAATCTTTCTCCCTTGTACCAGGATGGGCAGTACCCATGGCTGCTTTTTGTCAGCAAAGAGAAGTGACCAGCCAAAGCATAGTTTTGAACCAACTGCCTAAAAAGACATCTAATCCAAAGAACTCAAATCCAAAGATAAGAAATACTTCTTGAGGTAAAGAAAAGCTGATGACTGCATTATTCATTGTAATCCATTTTTGTTATACATCAAGCTCATAGTCCCTGTGCCAACTTATTACTAAACTGGTGAAGACAGATCATGGCTGTTGTATGATATGTAGCAAACAACAGAAATCTTAATTTTATAATTAACCAGCAGCCTATTGTCTGGCATTGCTCAGGAATTCTACGACATAAAAAATCAGTATACAGCTTTGAAACAAGTGGTTAAAATTATTGCAGTTTTAAAGGGTTCTGTCCACCACCTTGATTCAAAATGGTGTCCAGTTGCATCCAAACATAGACAAAAATTTGCTCCTTGATCTCAGGAACTAAATTTGGTTATAGCATTTAAAAAAGTGACCAAATGCCTAGCAGAAAACTATCTGAGATCCTTAAGTGGAGATGTCAAGGACAGGACCTGTGTTTGATATGCACCTATGCCAGAATCTAGGTTGATCTCCTTCTTGAGTTGGAAAAGTTGGAAGGAAAAACAGCATATGGAAATAAGGTGGTTTGTTTGCTTGTTTCAATATGATTTTGAGATTCTGCCTTTGAATTACTGCCTCTTGAGACTTAGGCGGAACACAGATTTTGTTGCTCCTACCAATGCCTTTGTCAACTCACTGTTCACCACTTCTCCTCCTACATCTCTGTCACAGGACTGAGTGACAGATCTCTTACTCTCATTTTCTCTTCCTGACCCTAAGGATGCTCTCTGATTCTTTCCACTTCACTGCCAAAGGTTGATAGCATTATTCATTTCTCTTGGGGGGGGGGGGATGTCGTATAGATTGACACAGGTCAGTGGTGATGGTTGGTGCATTCGCTTACAATGTCAGTCAGTGGTGGAGACTTTAATTATAACCCAGCATTTGGGGTGTCCCCAAAAGTAAGACTGTCACTGAACTTTTAAAGCTTAGCACTGGGGTTCCTAAACTGGTCCATGGAGTATCAGTGGCCTGCAAGCTTCATTCAGGTGGTCTATGGCATGTCTGCTGATTTGTGGTTGAAAATGGTAGCAGCACATCAATTGCATTCAATAATTCATATATATATATATATATATATATATATATATATATATATATAGAATTGCCTTTTAATTGCTTCTTTAATTTCTTATACTGTATTGTATTTTATTGTATTTCAATTTGAATTCTATGGAATACAATAAAACACATTATATAAGAAATAAAATAAATGGTAAAAATACAATTAAAACCATACAGCGTATTGCACAGCATACTAATTGCAACAACAGGCAAGAAAAGCATTAAGTGTTCTGTCAAGATTCTCAGCAGTTTCCAAGTGGTCGCTAGGAAGAAATGTTTGGGAACCACTGGCTTAGTAGAATCGTAGAGTTCAGGTGATTTGCGTGTACTGAACTGGTACCTAATATTGGAGCTTACCTGCTAAGTTTTCCTAAAGGCATTTGCTGTGTTTGTTCTTGTTGTCCTGCCTATTTGGCTGACATGTCAGATTTATAATTTTGTCAGATTGTGTACTGTATTTTTGAACTCTGAACCTGTTATTATTATTATGCAAATTATTGTTTAATTTTGTGAGAGAGGCATTGGGTACTATATACAAATCTATGATCTCTAAATATGCTAGATAGGTTTTGATGTTAATATTTCAAAAATTCTGTGAAAGCATTCTACCCCAAAGGCATCGGAAGAAGCTTTTAAATTTAACAAGCTAATGTTCAAAAAGTGAATCTCTGCTTCAAACAGGAATACGGAAGTTGTTTTCCTTCATACATTGTCAGTTCTAGCCAGCATGGCCAATGGCCAGGGATGATGGAAAATGTACTGTAGGTCAACATCATCTTGGGGATTACAGATCCCCCAGTCGTTGGCTTAAAAAAAAAAAGCAAAACACAAAACATTCCCTCTGTCAAATGTTCTAGCCCAGAGAGTTTTAGAGAATTCATACTGTGCTTTTCCTCTTCTGAAAAACGGGGTATACTTCATTTTCTCTTTATCACATTCTCTGTTGCACTTTTTAATGTGAAATATTTTGAGCATTAGCCATCAGTAGCAGAGTACTGTATAAACAGGGATATTATTTTGGCTATGGTGTCCTGATGTGATCTCTGCTTTTTCCCATCTTCCCTCTGACATATTTGCCTGCAGCAAGGAACTCAACATATTTCTCTGCAGGGAAGAGTTCAACTTGTGATGTCAACCTGCTAAACACGCAGTGCATGTATGTTAAAAACATGCCATTTGACCTCTGTCCTGCCAGTGGCTTGTCATTTGAAATTTCAATTGCAAATTGTGTGTTTGTTTAATGCTTTCTCTTATAAACACAAATTAATTTACGAGGTCTCTCCCCGTTTGCTAATGACACTTGTTCAAGAGTGGCTTACATTACCAATCATTAGAAGGAGGCCATTAGTTTCCTTTCTTTTAATATTACATAAGAAGATAAATCCTTGCCCAGTTCAGCAGCTGAAGGTAGATTCTGTTTTAGATTTGTGGAGGCCCTTGTTACCTTACCAGTTTGGGCCCTCAATTACTGTGCCCCATCTACATGCTGGAACAGAGTGTGAGACTAAAATACACACATAAATTCAAATTTTGAATTCTTACAGTTTGGTACGGCAGCTAAACTTTTTGTTTTGGTTCAAAAACTGCAAAAAATAAAATCATTTACTAAAATGGCTCCCCCTCCCTGTACAATAATATTCTTTTGTTCCCTGACTACGTTTACATCTTGCCTTTTCTCTATGGAGGTCAAGCTGGTTTCAAGAGCTTCCACCCTCTTCACGTCTTCAGGACCCCAGGAGTTCTCTTGTCTTCAGAAAACACCTGGTGAGCTCTTCACTGGGATTCAGAGCCCTTCTGAGGTCTGTTCTGAAAATATCAGATTCCTCCCTTATCTAGTTCAATTTAACTCAGGGACCAAGTACCAACATAAACACAAAGGAAGTTTCCCCATCACCAGTTACAGGACACAGTTATATGGAGAAGCAGCCAGAAAAAAGCACATCATAATGAGACCATTATGTAAGAACATTGAACTAGATAGTATGGGACAGTCCTGTGCTCCTTATGATGTAGAGTTCTGTAGCTACTATGCTGTGCAAGCTTTATGGGCATGTTTAAATTTAATTTGTAAATTTAAATATTAAAAGTGTTCTTGAACATTTTTCAGATGATAAAAGTAGCGTAAAATCAATATAGGAACCCAATACATCATGCAGAAAAGAAGATACTATATATTAAATGTGTGGGTCCCTTTTTGGACTCAAATCATATTTTTTCATTGGGTATTGGACAAAATTAACACATTCACAATGCAACACTATACTGGCCTTCTCAGAAGCAAGTCTCATTGAGTTCAGTCCTACTTGCCTACACTGACCTAGGAGTAAACCCTATTGATCTCCAATAGGCCTTAATTCTGAGCAGATATTTAGAGGATTGCAGTGCTATTGATAAGTGATGGAAACTGAATATGGCCAACCCACCCAAAGCTTGGAAACCAGCCTTAATGCAGGCTCTTCCTTGTACAAACTGGCTTGTGTTTTATATCCATAGACTCGATGGGCTTTTTAAGCTGCCAGTGAATTGCTTTACAAAAATACATTAGCATGGTTTAAAAGGTTGTGGTTTTTTCTGTTCCCTCCCCTCCCTGACTGTCGTAACTCTTGGCAAGATAAACGTAAAAGGGTTAATTGATCAGACCTTTTAAAAGGTGGCATAAGCACTCGCTAACATCAGCAATTTTAAGAATGCATTTCACCACAAACAACAACTGGACCTAGATAAGCTTCTTCTATGCAATGGCTAAAGTTATTGGGCAGAGTCGTAAGTACAGGAAGCTGCTTTATACTGAGTCAGATCACTAGGTCCATGTAGCTCAGTATTGTTCACACTGACTGGCAGTGGGTCTCAAAGACAGGGAGTCCTTGTCAGCCCTACCTTGATATTCCAGGGATTGAATCTGGAATCACCAGCATGCAAAGCAAATGTTCTGCCACTGAGTTTTAGCCCTTTCTGGAGAAAGTAAGACATGCTGCCTAATCCCACTGGGACTGAACCATATTGCTGATATCCTAGGCATGTCCCATTATTTTAAGTGGGACTGGATCATCTCTAATTCCCTTGGGATTTTGCCCAACGAGATTCGTTCAGGAGTGACAAAAGAAAGTTTTTTTGTCACAGAATGCTTAATTTATAGAATTTTTCTGCCATAACGTGGTGATGGCTACTTGTTTAAATGGGGATTAGACAAGCTCAGGAAGGATCAGACCACCTTGGCTATTGGTCAAGATGGCTATATGGGATCAGAACATCTGGGATCAGAGGCAGAATGCCTTTGAATGCCTCTGACTATAGATCAAAAGAGATCCACAGTCTGCTTCTGGACTTCACAAAAGCATTCAGATGGCTATTATAGGAAGCAGGGTGCTGGACTTGGTAGGCATGGAAGCTCAGGATACTGCCTTAGGACTGTCTACACTAACTGGCAGCAACTCTCCACAGTTTTGAACAGCAGTCTCTCACAGCCCTAGCAGGAGATGCTGGGAACTGAAATTTGGACATTCTGCATGCAGAGCAGATGCTTTGCTACTGAGCTATAATCCTGTCCCCTAACCGAAACCCACAGACCTTCTGACCAGTCTCTTCTTACATTCCTGTGGACAAATTACTGATTTGACAAGTAGTACTGAAATGGGGGCTTGACAGATTGATTGCTCAAATCAAATAATCAATCACATAGTAAAGTATAGATTTTAAATAGGATCCTATTTAGCCAATTAACTGCCAGTTCTTTGCTTGATTGACTAGTTAAGCACAATATAAATCTTACGTGATTGTGGTAACAAACGGACAGGTTTGAAAGAACCTGCAAGTCATTCTACATGCCCAGTGGGGCTTTGGGCTTGTATTTGCCAAACAGCAACCCTACTTACCATATGGCAAAATGGGTTGGAAACTGGGGAGACTCTCAAAAGCAGTTTGTGATACAACATTGGGGTGTGTGTCTGCATACCAAAGATCAAGGGAGGGGAGAGTTAAAAACTTCTCTGCTGGAATGCTTAAGCTTTTTGGATGCCAAGTTAATGAATGAAGAGTGCACTTTCCCCTAAACCTGTGGTGTATGGCAGGTACATGGCTTAGTATAAATGTGAAAGGAAACACTTTATGTATGGAACACATTACAGTACTCATACACTGTGTGAAGACACACATAAAGTAAAGGGAGCTGTGTTGGCCCCTTAAAAAAGGATCCTCAAATTCTGAGTTAGGGTAAATCCATTATTAGAGCAACCAAAGTGCCACAAAAGAATGCACAAACTTTCTAGTTCTCCAGAACTCTTAATCCGGCATTTTATCTGCTCTCACCATTAAATACTTGTACTGTATGAGCATAAAAGTCTGAGTTTGGGCATCGAGGAACCTCAAATGGGGTTCCAGAGGTGATTGATCAAATAGGTCATGATGGTGGTATAGAAGAGAAGAAGGCCTCTTAAGCATATTGGATTTGTCAGAATATGGCTCTTGAATTATGCAAAACCTGCCTTTGCACATAAACCACCTATCGTCATGATGGGCATATTGAAATAATGATGACCTGACCTAAACCCATGGTTACAGCTACACTGTATGTTTAAAGTACTAATACCACTGTAACAGTCATGGCTTCCCCCAAAGAATTCTGGGAACTGTAGTTTGTCATAGAGCTACAATTCTTAGTACCTTTAACAAACTGCAGTCCCCAGTATTCTTGGGGGGAAACCATGACTGTTAAAATGGCATAAGATTGATTTAAATGTATGATATGGATGTGATATTAAGCTGAACAGATCATTATTTAAATCAATATTTTTCCTCCTTCAAGATGGTTCTGTTTCCATTTCAAAAGCTGAGTTACATTTTGCCTTTTTTTGAGGTGGGGGAAACAGGTTACAAACTGCTTTTAGAAAGAAACGAAGATGGCATGTCCAGGACTTGAGCTTTATTCAGGAAAAGCCATGTACTTGTCAGAGTGTTACCTTGGTGAATCTCAAGTTGTTTTTTTACTTTCCCTAATTAAGCTCCCTTTAGAGATGGGCCCTCCAAGATGGGGAATACAGAGAGTGCTTGGCCTTCTTGTGTCTGGAATTGAATTCCTAAATTCCTCTCCTTGTCCCTACATCAAAGAGAAGTATATTGAGCTGTCTGAGGCACCAATTATGTTAACTGGGAGCTATTCAGAACCTTCCATTGTGATTTATTGCCAAGGAAAGAAGTTTTCAGACCCAAACGAGACAGGGAAGGCTGGCTTTTTGCCCAGTTATCAAAACTGATTGAGAGAAGGTATTAAAACTATGGGCAGATTAACATAGTCGATTAGCGTCCCAACATCTTTATCATTGTGACCTGGGCGCCTGTCAGCTCCAGAGTGAGGTGACCAACATGACTTAGATGTGTTGTCCATTAAAGGTCATCAGTGAAAATGGGATCAGATGGATCAGTCAAGGCTAAAGTTCACATTGTTGTGTACTGGCAATCATTAAGTGGTTTCAGTCAATAAGAGTCATTGGACCTAGAAGCATCTGCTATATAGAGAAATGGGGTTCATAAGAGGAATGGAAATGGCTTGGGAGAGAATGTGAATGGTAGGCATTGGTAGTTTGCAGCCCCTGGGCCAAGCTATGCTCTTAATGCAGTGATGTAGAACCTGCTGTCTTCCAGATGTTGTTGGGGTACCTAACCTACCTCACGGGGATATTGCAAGGCTAAAGTGGAGACCATCCATGCCAGCTTGAGCTCTTTGGAGGAAGGGTGAAACTCCCTCTTCTGCATACCGGTAGTCATTCTACATAGTCATTAAAGATGCAGGAGCTCTTTATACCTGGGTGCCCCAGCAGCATACCTCTCTTTTCTCGTATCAAGAAACATAAGAAGGGCCTTTACTCTCGCCAGAAGCTCGGCCTTGCCCTCGCTGGTTTTGGAAGGGGCATTTGGAAAAGTCCCGTATGCTCAGAGACTTTGCACCTGCCCATTAGGGGAAATAGGAGGCCCCAAACATTTATTTTTTAGATGTTCTTTTTATGAGGAGGTACGCAGAGATACCATTGACCCCCAGCTGATGAGGCTTGCTGACCTTCCGGATAATTCTAAACTCAATTTTCTCCTCTTAGGCAAAGACCATAAGATGACCTGGATGGTCGCCAGATTCTGCGTGCAGATTGGCAGGCACAGACCACCCCCAAAACAAATTATTTCACTAGGAAAACAGTTGAAGTTGGCCTGCAGGGTGTTAGGGCTAATTTGTATGGTAGCCCAAATTTTTAGATCTTTATGTGTATATGGGCTTATCTTAGATTTTAATCTTTAAGCTGTTGTTGTACACTGCCTTACATGTATATTTTATTCTTGTGAAAGCTTTTCGAGCTGGTCTTTGACCGTAATAAATGATGATGATGATGATGATGATGATATCTGGGTGCCTTATAAGTAGAAAGCTGCCTTATTCTAGGTCAGATTTATTGTCCCTCTAGCCCAGTGTTGTCTAATCTAGGCTTCCCCAACCCTGGTGCTTTCTAGAAGTTTTGAACTACAATTCCCACCAGTCCCAGCCAGTATGGCTAATGGTCAGGGATGATGGGAATGATAGTTCAACATCTCTGCAAGGCTGCAGATAGAGAAAGGCTGATTTTAATGGGAGATGCCAGGGATTGAACCTGGAACATTCTGGGTGCAAAGCAGGTGCTGCAGTCCTTCTATGCAGCTCATTGATTTTTCTGACTTGTGCCTCCCTCTCCTCCCAGGAGCATTTGGGGTGTGTGTGTGAAAGAGAGTGCGAGCACTAGAGAGAGAGAAGATTCAGGACTGAGTGAAAAATGTCCAAAGAGTAATTTTTTATGTTATAAACTGAAATGCAAACCCGATGGAGAACTATGGAAATGAGCAGCCTTGCCTGATCCATGCTCTCTCCATATTCCTATGCTAGCGATAATGAAAAGTGCCTTCAGGGATAGGTTGGGCTTATCATTCATCAGTGACACAGTCTTAAGTGGGTAATAACTATGGGCTCTCATATCTAGAATGTATATAAATTTTAGCTTCTCGGTATATTTGCTGCCGACTCTCTTTAATTTATACAATTCCTTCCGCTTTAAACCTGTCAATTGATAGCATTCAATCAATGAGGCTGGCTGATAATAAGGGTAGGAAGAGCTCTCTAGTGGTTAGAACAGGTGCTGGAGAGAGTTGTGGTTGCAGCTGGAAGAGCAGCATTCAGTCACCATCTGCAGAACTGGGCTGCTTCAGAATACAGCAAACGTTCCTGAAAGGGAAAGCAGTTCCCGGTTGGTAGTTGCATCTGTCAGTTGCACCAGTTACTGGCCAGGACGATATCTGTGTACGTATATTGCTACCGACTCTTTTTCAGGCAGATCTATATGCAACAGTGGATGGTAGGTTGCATATAGTGTACCTGCTTACACATCCCTCCACAGTCACCAAAAACAAGGTCAAAAGAGGGCACTGATTTGCATGAAATCTGCACGCATTAATTAATGTCTTTCTATTTATTTTCATTATTTATTTTGAAGCATGTATAAACTGCTTGATATTTTAAAAATCTTAAGTGGTGTATGTACATTTCTTTCTTTAAAAAGAAAACCCAGTATCATTAAAAATATACAGCCCAATACTAATAAGCAGTATAAGAGAATATAAAATAGTTTTAAAAGGAAAAAAAGAAAAGATTACACAGTTCTTTCTACCATCTCAGGATTCTCCCAGTCCGTTCCCACTTCATTCTGTTGCATGTTTATCCCAGTGCTCCCCCCACCCACGGTGATTGGTGCTGAAATTGCTGACCATTTGATTGAGGCTATACGTAAATTTCCTGATGTAAGGTTGAGAACAGCACGTGAAAGTGCAGGACTGCATGGGAGGGTGCAGAATAGGGGGAGTGCAACCCTGGTAAGTCTTGCTTGCTCTTGCAGTGGCTTTTGATGCCATGAACCATGGTATCCTCCTGAACCATCTCCATGAGCTGAGAGCTGGAGGCACTGTGGGTCTGTTTCTGCCTAACTATGGCGCCAGTCTTGGATAGTAGCACGGGGTGATTGTTTTTTGGCTCCCTGACAGTTATGCCGTGGGGTCCAGTGCTGTTTAACAACTATATAAGTAATTGAGAATGGGCATTAAGGAGATGGAGCACGGTATCATCAGTTTACTGTTGATACTCAGCTCTGTTTCTCTTTTACATCTTTATTAGGTGTGGCCCTACAAGCCCTGGACTAATGCCAAGACACAGTGGTGGGCTGAATGAGGGCCACTAAGATGAATCCGAATCCTGATAAGATGGAGACCCTGTGGACAAATGGTTCCCATTTACAGGAGTTGGAGAGTATGCATGTTCTTGATAGTGCTTACTACATCTGTGGTCCTTTTCGTCCTCCTTTGGTAATGCATTCCCTTTTTTGGTAAATGTGCAGCTGGCCAGCCTAGATCTTCAGTTGTGTTGTGTGGGCTCAGCTCATATCTCTGCAAAGATCCTTGTACTGCGGACCTGTATGTGCAAGAGAAGAATTATCCTGAATAATAGACAAGGGAGTAAAGGAAGTAAATTTATGTAATGCCCTAGACAAGCCTTTCTGTGTGGCAACTTTGTCCTGGTTAATTTATGAACTTGCTTCATTAATATCAATGGACATATTTCTTGCACAAACCAGTACAGGCTCTGTGGCATCAATATCTCCTGCACGTTTTTCTACTAAACTTTTATTGTTTCTTGTGCTCCTGGCTCATCTCTTTAAATACCCCCCCCCCATTTCAATCACTTGAGAGCACCTTATTTGAGCAAAATAACTCCTCTAGAAAGGCCCTGGCTTGATCAATAAACAAGCATTGAGCAAAGATAAATAAACTTGAAACAGACATCATAATTAACCTGCTCCAGCAAGAACAAAATGAATTAGTGATGATTGAACGTTTGGCAAAGAAAAAAAAAGTTCCTTTGGCTCCAGCTCTGTGCAGTCTATTTCAATAGCTTGAGAATCTTTTGAAAACCCACTTGAAATGGCCAAGAGCTTGTGATGTTCAGTGATAGGAAGGAGAAAACAGGGCCTCCTTGCCAGACAAGAATGGGTGATGGCTTTTTGGAACTATGATGGAAATAAAGCTGTTGAAAGCTTTTAAAGATGCATACCAATGAAGCACAAAAGAAGGAAGGAAGATGACCGTCTTCAGCATCCCTGAACTTGCTTGAAAAAAAATTATGATGCCCTTCTAAGAATAAGTTTCCCAGTTTTTGGCTTCAGGAAACTGGCCTGCATCAGCTTGGAGGCGCAGCAAAAACAAACCAATTGTTTATTGGTATGTCTGCTGAACAGGTGCTGTTCCCATTTTCACAAGTACCGGCTATTGTTCTCTGGAAATGCACTGTCTTTATTTACTTTTTTGAAATGGGAAGGCCCAAAGTTGCAGAGTAAGAAAGGATAATTCTTTCAGACCCTTTCCTGGTGTTTCTGCAACAGGCAGGCAGCAAGATCCAAATAACTGTAAAACCAGTCCCACAGCCCCAATGGAGCTACCAATGATTTTCTAGAAAAGCAGCTCTCCCCCATACTCTTAAGGGCGGAGAACCTCCGGTCCCAGGGAGTGAATGCAGTCCTCTGCAGCGGTGGAGCATATGCCTGTGCTGCCCAGGGCGGGCGCACTCATGAGGAGGGCAGGACGTGGGGCACACTCCTGAGGGATGCGGGGGTGCCTTCCCATGTGCCACAGTTCAGGGCAGGAGAGGGGCGGGGAAGCTGCTGCTCACTTTCCTTCTGCTCTCCACAGCCGGATCAGACATTACCCAGCAACGGAGCTGCTGCGGCTGGGTGTGTCTCGCCATGGCTGAGGAGGGCTGCTCTCTGCCGCCGGGTCAGAAGAGCTGCTGTTGCCGGGCGCGAGGTGTGCTGCCCACTCACCTGCCATTTTGTCACCCCACTCAGTCACAACACCCGGGGCGGACAGCACCCACCGAACGCCTCTGTCCCTTTGGGCCTTTCTGTCTCCCCAAGCCACACCCCTCACTGGTCCTGCTTTGCATCCTGAGTGTTTTTGCCAGACTGGAATGCACCTTGAATTCCAATAATGCCCTTGCTTCTTTGGTTGGAGGATCAGGAGGGATGTGTGAATGTGTGTGTAGAAGCTTACTATACATAAAGGTATATGAATCTGGCAACTTGTACATGAGCTGGAGATTCCAAGGGAAAAGCACACGGCACAACCCCCTTGCATGAAGTGAAATAACTATTTGGTCAATGTAGCTCCATTAAGCGTGGACTTGTGGGGGGGCAAACATCAGCAGAGGATGAGTGGCAGATGGTGGGTGTGAACAATGTTTGGCAGGTGCTACAAAGTCAAGTGTTGTACTGCCTAGGCTTCACCAAGAATACCCCAGAGGCATTCTGGGAAATGAAAATGGGGGGAGGTAGCTGGAGTTTTGGCAAATGCAGCAATTTGCTCATTTATTTTGCTACGTTTATGTCTTGCCCTTCCTCCAGGGAGCTCAAGGTGGCATACATGGTTCTCCCCACTCAATTTAACCTCATAGCCACTGTTAGCCTGATAGCTGGGTGACCCAGGGTAAGTAAACACCAGCAGGGCAACAACAGCAGTGGTGATAGCAGGAGGGATGGAGGGAGAAAGGAGAGTTGCGTAGCTGCTCCTAAGATAAAAAACAAAGCAGAGAAACAGCAGCAGTGGTGCCAGGGAGTGGTGGAGAGAGAAAGCAGTTGTGGGCAGGGCAGTGGGAGATAGGGAACAACCAGCATGGCATGGTGGTCCCGTTAGGGAAACTGATAGTCACCAACTTGGATGGTTTTAAAAGAGGATTGGACAAATTCATGGAGCATAAGGTTATCAATTGTTGATGGCTATGCTGTGCCTCTATGGTTGGAAACAGCAATGCTTCTGAATACCAGTTGCCAGAAGCTACAGGAGGAGAGAGTGTTCTAATGCTCAAATCCTGCTAGCAGGTTTCCCACAGGCATTATTGACTATTGTGAGAACAGGATGCTGGACTAGATGGGCCATTGGCCTGATCCATCAGTGCTCTTATGTTCTTATTTTGAGGAGGAACATGGTTATAGAAAGTTCGGTACCTCCTTCCTTCCTACCACTTCTTTGATCCAGTGTTAGAAACAGAGATATGAAAGCTAGGAGCTAAATGGCACCTTAAACCTAGGTTATGGGTACAACAACGAAATGTCTAGGTGCTCTTTTTATAACAAGAATACAAAGCTGAAAATGAATGAACTGCAGCTAAATTATTATGTTCATTTTTCACATGGTCTAGTCCTTCCCCTGCCCACCCCCTAATATTCTTAAGAGGGTCTCTTAAGTAGCTGGAAGTGGGGAGGGAGAAAAAGGTCCCCTATCCTTCCACTGTGCAGTTTTAATCTGAAATCTTTGGTGCAATACTGTGTCCAGAGCTTAGAAATAAATTCCCTGTCGCAAAATGCGCCTAGAACAATGGGAGTTTTCAACACTGTTTTGATCCTGACTACCCTTCCGGAGTTGGGTTTTCCTGTTGAAAAGGGGTCTTTGGGGATAGCACTACGTGTGTTTGTGTATAATGTCTAGCCTGACCCTCAAATAGAGTGGGTATGTTCCTTGCTTTGCAGAGGGCAGTTCTCCCTTTGAAAGAGTTTTTCCAATTGAAGGGCTGCTGGGTCCAAGTCCAATTTAAGTCCAAATGAAAAATAAAGAACCAGGAGAAGCAGGTTATCTTGGAGATGCTCATTGGTATTTAGGACCTGGGCAGCAAACTGGGCATCCAAACAGGCCACTAGGTCACAGGGGATGTGATGCATTGCATTTTTATTTACATTATAGTACTTAATTCTAAATGTGCATCTGTACCTATAAAGTAGCATATGCAAATACTATGCAAACCAGAATCCTATTTTGCACCCTTTTTCTTTTTTTGACAATGCATATGTGGTCATCCTACACTTAAAATGACATCTATGGATAGCTCTCTCCTTTTCTCCATGTTGTGGATTCTTTGCTGGGCCTATAAAATGGGAACCTCTATGCAAGGCACCCTCTGGAGGTCTATCCCTGAAAAACAAATATGCTCTTCCATGCTTTCCCATTAAAAAGTTATAGCTTTTTAGGTTTCATTTAGACACATGTAGCCTTGCATAAGCATCAAGTATCTTTATTATTTTTTCCAACTCAAAGCTCTCTTTTCGTTTAATACACAAGCCAACGGCAACACCTCTCCAAATGATTGTGCTTTGACATATTTACAGTCATTGAGCCTGCAACTTTCCAGGCAATTGTTTCCAAACAGACAGTACAGAGGAATATAGTCAAATACAGCACAGCTGAACTACTGACTGACAGAAAATGCTTGTTGATTTCTGTGTTTGAAACTTTACTTCTTATTTTTTAAATATATTATTATCCCAGGGTTGGCAGTCTGTTCTATTTTCAAGGAGCTGGAAGGGAGCCACAAACAGGAATTATTGAACAATTGCTCTGTGAAACTTAAGATAACAGTTTGTTCCACCGTGGTGGAATTGCTTTGTGGTTGAAGGAAATTTATCTTTTTAGCTCTTGATTAACATTATATGGGGAAAGTAAAATTCAGGTTTGATCTGTCTCAGCAACAAACCTTTCTGAATTTTGAAAATAAATAAAATCAAATAAAGACAAGTGAAAATGAGTTAAATAATGATATTTTTGTGCTAAATCTGAGCAAGTTAAATTCTTAGAAAATATTTGTACATATCTGTAAACCCGTGGGCGTTCATCTAATATCAAATTGATTAGCTACTCAGAAACTATTGTAATAATAAAAACAATACAATTAAGAAGCTTTGTGTTAACTAAATGTTAAAAAAATAGGCAAGCTTTTCTTTTATTACAAACTTCACAGAAAGGAGATCAGTGCAGAATTTAAATATGTCAGTGCTCATGGCTTTTGCACATCTTTTTCAGATAAATATTACTAGAAGCAGCTAGTGTGATGGGATGGAGCTGTCTTCCTGTTACCACTGTCACTGCAGGTTACATGGGTAGGGCTGGGGTGGGGCAAGGATGTAGCAAGGATGTAGCAAGGCATTGTTAAGGCTATGGCCATGGCTGCATGAATGTACTGGTATGACTGCTGGATTCAATCTGCTGGTGCATCTGTGCACCAGTACCACTCCAGCCTACCACATTGGCCACTGCTGATTATCACCATCATTTAATATGTACTGGGAATAACACAATAATGATACTGACAAGATTCTCCTAATAGATTTACAGTTCATACATCTGGCATCTCTGTTAAATTTGCCTCTGACTGTACACAGGGCCAGTACTGGGCTTGTGACCCAATCAGGACTAGGTACAGCCACAGTTTGTATGAATGGGTGCCGTCACAGTGGTAGGGTAGCCATTTATGCACTGAAATTTAGAATTAATCACTATAATTTAAATATAAATGAAATGCTGACTGACTATAACCACTTCAGGTTTCCTGTCAAGGTGCTGTTGATGGGCCATCATCAAATGCATCAAAATGCAATACTGATATCCTTCCACTTATGTGCGATCAACTTGTGTGTGACCATGTATATGTGCGGTCCTGGAAAATAGTTAAATAATTCAATTCAGACCTGGAAATGGCTGGAGAGTCCTTGTGGCTTGCAAGGAGACCCTCTCTGGAGCCTGAAGACAACGTCAATGAGGGTGGAGGAAGCTCCAAAGAGACCAGAGATGCAGTGGGGCTTTGTTTATGCTGCTCAGCCTTCCCACCTAACAGCTGATGTGCAGGGTAGTGCAGCTGCAGCCACCGCTCTCCTGCATGTCCCCCATCCTCCTCTTGGCCTCAGAGCTTCAATTCTAGTTTGGATATTTTTGGATACAGTATTTTTGGTATGGATTGAAGAAAGAGCAGAAGAGAGGGCATTTAGAGGGTGCTCTCTACTTTGCGTAATTACACCCATGCCTGTGGGGGCCCAAAATGTAACCCTTGTGTAAGTGGGGAGTTACCTGTATTTCATAAGAAACAGCAGGCTAAATAAGGGATTGTGGTTAATGTTTTGTGCACACTGCTTCCTAAACCAGTAGTGGCAGTGTACTGGATGCAGAGTAAACAGAGATGTGTACACAGCCAGAGTCAGCAGATCTGTGAACTCTGAACTAATGGTTATAATAACGAGTACGTTTCCGAGCACAATTAAAAGTGTTGGTGCTTACCTTTAACGCCCTAAATGACATTGGCCCAGTATACCTGAAGGAGTGTCTCCACCAACATCGATCAGTCCGGACACTGAGGTCCAGTTCTGAGGGCCTTCTGGCGGTTCCGTCACTGTGAGAAGTGAGGTTATAGGGAACCAGGCAGAGGGCCTTCTTGGTAGTGGCGCCCACCCTGTGGAACACCCTCCCATCAGATTCCAAGGAAATAAACAAATATCTGAACTTTAGAAGACATCTGAAGGCAGCCCTGTTTAGGGAAGTTTTTAATGTTTGAAGTTTTATTCTGTTTTTAGTGTTCTGTTGGGAGCTGCCCAGAGTGACCGGGGAAACCCAGCCAGATGGGCGGGTTATAAATATCATCATCATCATCATCATCATCATCATCATCATTATTATTTGGAGGAAACTCTGGGGGCATTCCTGTAGCAAAATATGCCGGGATAAGCAGCTTAGGTAGGATACAGTGGATTTCTGGCTCAGCCAGAGTCAAGTCCCTAACCCCAGCTCAGCCAAAGATATTCCGGTGTAACTTGCTCATCCTGGCTTAGCTGAAGTTGGCTGAACTGAGGCCAGTTTAAGTCCTCTGAAGGGATACTTCGGGGGTGGTACCAGAGAAAGGTATTTAGGCTGGCTCCTAATGCCATTCACCTTGATCACATGACCTGGCAACCTCTGCCAGGTTTAGGCAGAACAGCAGCAGCCCTACTGCTGGACAGGGTTTGGATCCAGCTTGAGTTTCCACTGGCATAATTTATACCAGTTTGCTTTAGGGCAGCTTCTTGTATACAGTATAGGTTTGCTCCTTATGTCTTATTTTCATAACTGCAGAAGTTTTTAGAGGTGCTGGTTCTTTAACTTTTCTACAGGATAAACCTAGGGCTCTAGGGAAGACAAGTTTTTGAGCCACTTCCTCCAGTTGTTGACCTCTAAGTCTACTGTTGTTAGCAATGAAGGAGATCTCTGTTGGCACAGGTAGGCAAAAATTGCTCTTCTCTGTTGACAAGTTCCTCCTTGAAAGAGTTAGAAGAGGAAAGTGTATGTACCTTGTCACAGCACACCTGTGAATTAGGTTGCTGCTTTCCCAATTTTACAGAAAGGATCTGTAACTGAGGAATTTTTCAAACAGGCACACCAAGTGACTGCATGGCAGAACTGCTGTTTGAACCCAGGTTTTCCCTAACTATAACTGACACTATTTTTCTTCTGAACCATACTAGCTTCTAATCTGGGTGCATATCCACATTCAAATCTGACAACACCAGACTGTTTCTTCCTGTGATCTGAAGATTCAGTATATATCTGGGAAACTGGAACATGCCTCTGAAGAGGTGAAAGGAAAGAGATAAGATGCCTTTCTTGTGATGCTTGAAACACATTCTTTCTTGTAATCAGAGCCCTAATTAGGGAAAATTACCTATTGGAAAAAAGAGAGTCTAAAAGGGGGCCCCAACACGTCTTCCAGCAAACTCGAAGACAAAAGGAAGTTCTTAACAATGGGTCACTGGAGATGCATTTCCGCTGCACTTTTTTAAAAAACAAGCTACTGTCCAGTTGATGAGTGGTAGAGGCAAGCAAGCCCTCTTTGATGAGCCATCTCCTGCTTCCTGATATTGTGACCCCCTTAACAAATGCTGCAAGCTAAAATCAGCAGGTCTTCACAGTGCCACATACATGGGAAGGCTATCTAAGAGATGCCTCACTCTCAGGATATGGTTGAAATCCTGTTTTGAGTCAGGTTTTACATCCTTGCCTCTGAAATAATATTTTCATACTGCAAAAGCCAGTGGTAAGAAACACACAGGCAGGTTTCTGAAATGTGTAAACAACTCTGCTTTTGATGTGATACCTCCAGATGACTTTGTCTGAAGGGACAACTGAGAGCTTGGTTGTTTGCTTTTCCTTATAGGTATTTTTTTGGTAACGCTAAAGGTGCTTGCATTGTGACTTGGTTTCATATAAATTACTTTGTTTTAGTTACTTCCTAACTAGGGCCCAGATGCTGATCAAACAGAACTGGATTTCCCCCTCCCACCCAACCATTGTTACACTGTTACTGGAACCTATTTCCCCCATATTTTGTAAATTAAAAAATGGGCAACAGTTAACCTGCCTGATGAAGCCTGAGCAATACTATCCTATTCAGTCTACACCCCCAGAAAGTCTATTGGTGCTCCTTGTCCTGGCACACCAGTAAATGTTTCCAGAGCAGGCTTGAGGCCTTGCCTGGGCAACAGTACAGTTTTAGGCTTTGCTCACCTAGCTCCAGCTCACCTGTTGAACCACCATGATTCTGTTCCTGAGCCTTGCAGAAGGAGCTCTGGGCATCAAAGGTGCCATCTAGCTGCAGTACCAGCAACCAGTCAACTGATCTGCCACAGGCCAATGCAAACACACCAGGCCCTATAAAGCTCTGGCTTCAGTGCTAGCTCCTCAGTCTTAGCAATAGTGAATAATGTATTTACAGCCTAGAGTTGTAAAGAGAAGCCCCAATCTGCAGCCGCCATCTGCATGTCCTTCAATTCTTTGGACCCACCTCCAACATACACTGTATCGGGACCAAGAGACTTTCTGTGGAAATGAAGATGGTGGCAGTTTCAGCTGCGTGGCCTTATGCTTACCTTCTTGGCACTGGACTGAGATGCAAATACCATTCCTAAATACTCCCTGCCAATGCCTATCCCCAGTGCCCATCCTTTTGCCTTATAGCAAGCTTACTTTGGAGAGGGCCCAGCAAGGTGGTGCTGGAGGACGTCCTGCCCAGGACTCCTCAAACCTGGCTTCAGCCCTGGCCATACGACAGAACTGGACCTGCAACAAAATGTTGCAGTGTGGAGTGTTTCTTTTCAGGATTCCAGACACGCCACTCTCTCTCCATTCTTTTCTGCCCTCCCTGCAACTGTCAGTCCATATTCTTTACTCATAGAATGTCCTCAGTCCATAGTAGGATTTGGGGATGGTGGTGGAAGGTGGTTCCTTCTTGAGGATTTTGAAAAAACTTAAGTACAGTTCTGCATACCACAGAGATCCACCTTCTGATCACTCTGTGGTACCTCCTAGTGGTGCAGCAATAAAACTGCTAAGCACATCTGCAAAGCTAATCAGGGTCTGGTATGGTTTCAAATTGGATTGGGGGTGACCCTGTGGCCCCTTCTAACTCTACAATTCTATGATTCTATAAAGGCCAGCATATGAACAATTGAGAATGATCACTATTAGTATACAATGATGTCCTTTTTAAAAAAACAAACAAACATAGCTTTTGATTTATTCCTACTATATGGCTGAATTTCCAAGGATGCTTTTCAGAATTATTTAAAGAGAATCCATGCAAATGCAGAATGTCCCTGTAATTTAGGAAATGGCATGAAAATTGGTCTGCTTCACATGAGTTTAAATTTGAAAAGGGAGAGTGGAGGGTGGGACTAGGGGAAAGGAATAAGTGTTGATTAGCTGAAATGTGGCTGCACATTACTCAGATATAATTATGTTTGCAATACATCATAGTGATACGGGCGACGTTTATGCCTTTCGCTTTTCAGCTTACGTACCTGGTAGCATATGGTTCTACAGAAACTGTTTTGATTCAGCGCCTGTAGTAGCATATGGCATAAAAAACCGCCCCTAAAGTCAAATTGAAAGTACAGGCCAGCCTCAGTCCCCCTAGGACCTTCCATCTACTGCCAGCCAGCCGAGCTAGAATCTGAATTGGTGTCACTGTTTCACTCATCATGAAGAGTTTACATTTGGTTTGGGACTCTGGTGCGTGAGGTTATGGATGTTAAGTCAGAAGAGATATGGCTACTGTAATGTCTGCGGAGATTCTTGTGTCGATAAGGTCAGCAGCAAGTTAATAGATTTTTATCTTCTCATCACATGAACTTAATATAGTGTAACTGTGTGAGGGGAGAAAACCACCCCACCAATTTCTCCCTTTTGCCATTGTTTCCCAATACGTTTAGGGTCCACGTTAAAAAAAAAAGTTATTTCTTCATACTGTATTTTGATTCAGGCAAAATTAACTTACGTTGCAGTTCTATACACCTTTAGGTAAAACTGATAGAACTGTGGGACTGACTTCTGAGTAGACATGCATTGGATTGCATTGTTAGACTTAAATGCTAATAACTGTCAAGACATTTGTACCTATTGGGACATGAATAATGAACTGCTGGTAGACAGACAAGTTTATAACTCATATGTACTTTATAGATAGTGTTTAACAATTATAATAACAAGCTCTGCCTCCTTTAATTAGGTTTTCTTCAGGGAGAGCTTTTCAGATTTCAGTCTGGCAAAGGCAAGACTCGTAAGTAGTCTTAAAGAACCTCTTTCATATAGACCCTGTCTGCACTATACGTTTAAAGCACTATAATGCCACTTTAAACAGCCATGGCTTCCCCCAAAGAATTCTCAGAAGTGTAGATTGTTAAGGTGCTGAGATATGTTAGGAGAGCCCTATTCCTCTCACAGAACTACAATTCCTAGAGTTCCCCGGGAAGAGGGATTAACTGTTAAACCACTCTGAGAATTGTAGCTGTGAGGTACCGGTAAATAGGGTCTCCTAACAATTCTCAGCACTCTTAACAAACCACACTTCCCAGGATTCTTTGGGGAAGCCATGACTGCTTAAAGTGACACAATACTACTTTAAAGGTAGGGGTAAAGCTAAAGGACCCCTGGATGGTTGAGGCAACTATGGGGTGCAGTGCTCATCTTGCTTTAGGCCAAGGGAGATGGCGTTTGTGCACAGACAGCTTTCCAGGTCATGTGGCCAGCATGACTAAACTGCTTCTGGTGCAACGGGACACCGTGACAAGTGCCAGAGCGCATGGAAACACCTATTTATCTACTTGCACTGATGTGCTTTCAAACTGCTATGTTGCCAGAAGCTGGGACACAGCAATGGGAACTCAACCCATCACGCGGATTCGAACCGCCAACCTTCCGATCAGCAAGCCCAAGAGGCTCAGTGGTTTAGATCACAGTGCCACCCACTCCCTGCTTTAAATGTATTGTACAGATGGGGCCATAAACCCAAGGGTATGTTGCAAACAAGCAAACCAACAGCAACATTTGCTGTGACTGCTTTTTAAATAAGCATAGTACAGTAATAGTATTAATAGTTTGTTTAAAAACCAAACCAAATCCAAAAGCTAAGATATTTGTTTACTTTATATATTTCTCATCCTTTCTCCAAGTGATTCAGGACAGTATCCCTGTTTCTTTCTCTTCCCTACTTTATTTGCACAACAGTCATGTCAGATAGATTAGGCTGAGAGAAAAAGAGAGAGAGAGAGAGAGAGAGAGAGAGAGAGAGAGAGCACAAACATGGCACAATTTCAGTCATGAGCATTGTGGTTGAGTTGAGATTTGAATGTGAGGGAAGGGAATTGGTGAAGGTTTCCCCTGCTCTACCTAAAGGGCAAACCTGGTTCTTTTTCTTGCCAGATTGCTGGTATCACCAACCATGCAGATGGTTGCATGGTGCACTATGGGTTGAGCCTGCATGCCCCAGAACCCCCTTCTGTACCCCTTCAGTCCAGCTGTGTAGGATAGTTTTAATCTAAAAATGTCTGCCTGGTTTCACCTTTATGTGACTTCTGTGAAGACTTCTGTGGTGAAGTATCTGTGACTTCACCAAGTAGTCCACATGCTTAAAAGCACATTTCTCAACCATGAGGACTAGAAAGTTGATTCTTGTTTTAAATGAGAGAGAGATTCTAGGGCTGGTGAGTTCTGTGGGCAATATTTCATTCTGTAGCTTCCCTACACAGCCGTGGCATGGCCCAGCCCAAAGATATTCTCACAAGATTCTCTATACCGATCTCTTATAATCTCTAGCCAAATAAGGATTTTGTTATATATTTTTCTTTTCTGTGGCTGGTATATATAACAAAGCAAAAGAATGAGAGAGCTCTTCGGCGGAGCTTTCAACAAAAGCAGGTCAATTTACTTAAGCAGTGCCAAAGAAATGATGAGCGCTGTGCTGCTGCTATGCTACCTTGTGTGAAACAGAAGCAGAACCAGAGGCTCAGTGTTTGTTTCCTTTTGCACTTGCATGCATGAAGAAGCTGGGGCCCCAGGTGAGAGTTGGCAAATTTCACCAAAAACATTGACACAAGGGGTGAACATGCTGATGAATGGAAAAGATACTAGCAGAGCGGGGTGGGGTGGGGGTGTGGAAGGAAGGAGAGAAGTATGGAGCAGAGGTTCCCAGACTTATTTGGCCTACCGCCTCCTTTTCAGAAAAAAACCAACAACTCAGCACCTCCCTGGAAATCTACCTTCTTTAAACAAACAAACGAAAATATGCAGTGACAAATTTGTGTTCTTTTATGTTTTATATTTCTTTTATATTTCTACCTACGTCCTACAATATAGTAAAGAAAGTAAGAAGTCACTATGGAGTGGACCAGAGTGAAGCCTGCTGGCTTAGTCCGACCCGACCCAGGGGTGGGGTAAGCTCTATAGCCTGCCTACCATTGGCTAGTTACAGATAGGTAGCCGTGTTGGTCTGCCATAGTCAAAACAAAAAACATTCCTTCCAGTAGCACCTTAAAGACCAACTAAGTTAGTTCTTGGTATGAGTTTTCGTGTGCATGCACACTAAATAGTCTGGCAAGCTATGATCCACTTCCCAGGCCTGAGTGAAGTAAAAAAGGGACTCCTGCATGCCCATGCCATAGCTTTGGATTTTTACGGAGAGCAAGGCCAGTCTCTCTGTGTCTCTTTTTCCAGCTCCAGCCCCAAGACTGTATCCCAAACTGCAAGCTAACTTGTTTCCTCTCCCTGGCCAGGCAGAGGACAAAACAGTGAGTTATTCCCCACACACATAACACACACCTTTGCCCATTCACAAATGTAGCAGCTGCACTAGTAATGCAAGGACATGCCCAGGCATGACTGGGCTAAAGTATTGCTGGACCAGTACCTGTGCTCTTGCTAATCCTGGGTCTTTTTCTAGTCAGTGTCACTGAGCTGGAGGTGTGTGAGCTCCATGAGAGATCATTCAAACACCCCCTGACCCCAAACATTATGTTGCAGCAAACCCAGATTTGTGACCAAATGCACTCTCTGCAAGAGGTTTAAGCAAATTGTGATTCCCCAGTGTGTATGTGGCTACAATGCAGCATTTGTTTGTTGTTTTCACACTTCACATTTTTAGCATACACTTGAAACATTTCGGTTATATATCTAAAAATATACACAAAGTGGCCCCTAGAATAATGTTACTTCCTTCATCTCTCGACTCCAAAAATGGCTGCCCTCCTCGAGGGCTTCTTCTTCTCCCTCTACCTCTTCTTGTTTGGCATCTGTTGTTGTAACCAATACAGAGGCAACTGGGTTGGTGGGGGCAGTGGTGGGTGTTCCTGTCATCCCTTCCTTCTTTCACAGTTGGTTGTTAACTCCTCCTGTGCAACTGCAGCCCTGGGACAAATATCCCATGATGGTCTTGAGAAGATTGTAGAGCTTAGGTCCCTTCCTCCTAGCTCCCAGCCTGCTGCTGATCAGACACATTCCAAGTTTTACAGCAATCTGTGCCTCGTACATTTCAGATCCAGCCCTGAAATCCATCCACCATCTCTTGTCATCAGTAAAAATCCATGAAAGGGACACTGTTGGGTCAGACTGACTGGTAGGCCTCAGTGATCAAACGTGTCACACCTGTCTTGGCCACTAGTTCAGGTGTTCTAGGTCAGCTCTCGCTGTGGTTATCAATCGCTGACAGTTGACAGTTTAATTTTACACCACAAGTACCTCATTACTTGTGTAGGCACTTGAAGAACATGTGGGCACTGGATTGGATCAGTGATCAATGACAAAGGTTGCAGAGGGTGCAAGTGGTAGCTGTAAAAGTGAAGGTCTCCGTGCATGAGTTGGCAGTGGTAGGGATACATGACAAGGGGAGTTTAACTGACAAACAGTCTGTCAGGTCGAAAGGAATGGAGAATTGCCAGAGAGCTGGCTGCGCGTTATAAAATACAACGCATGTTTTCAAAGGGAGAAGAAAGAAAAAGGTCCTGCTTTGAAGGGGAGTGGTGGAATGGAGTGTTGTTGCTAAACAAATGTTAACAGATGTAGGGATCTGATTTTTTTTTTAATAATTCCACTACAGTTATTCATTTTGTGACACAGAGACATCTAGGTGCTTAAGAGGTTTTGTTTTAATTAAAGGCAGGATGCCATTTTGTAAGGAGACATGCAGGTGTTCTGGGATAAAACAGTAGTGCTGCTTTTAAGAAGAAACGGCAGTCCCACGGCAATTTCACTCCTTTCCTTCTGAAACAACTAGTACTACTTACCTCTCTGTCCTGTAACTGTTACGTTGTGTGCAAGTAGCAGCCAGAGATGTGGAGCATGGACAGTCACAAATGTCTCATGACATTGGGACCCTGGGGAAAGGAGTTGGGAAGGGCTGTAGCTCAGTGGTGAAGCATCTGCTTTGCATGCAGAAGGTCCCTGGTTCAATCTCCAGAGTCTTCAGGCAGGGCTGGGAAATAGCCCTGACTGAAACACTGGAGAGCCACATTTAGTCAGTGTGGATAGTGAGCTGGAAGGGCCAAATAGTCTGACTTGATATAGGGCAGCTTCCTATGTAGGTCTGGATTTTACAAAATAAGAAGCCACATCCTAACAGACTGTAATTTTTAGCTCCACGTCTTTCAAATAATGATGTTGGTAGGATATGGAATAAGCACGGTGTTACAAAGAAAGAGAATTTGGCTTAGTGCTACTTTTGGCAGCATTGGGCCGCATAACATGTGCTAATTTGCTTCAGATTCATAACTTTAAGAGACTCTTGCCAAAACATGTTCAATAAATAAATAAATAAATATTGACTACTGTATATCAAAAAGGAAAGGAGAAGGGGATCTGTGCCCCCAGATGGTTCACAGTTCTATTCAGGAAATATCTTCAGTTAATAGTAATGCTAAAATTATGGAAACAACAAGAATGGGACAGAACTGGGGTGGGAACATTTGGGATATCCAGATTTGACAAGCTTAGGGATATAAATTTGGAGTTATTACTCCTGGTTATAAAAGTCAGGATAGAGGAAATGGGCCCCTTTTTTGACAGACTCCTTTTAAGATTGGACTGGCAAGAACAAGGAAATAATAAGAATAGGACAGAATTGGGGTGGGAACATTTGGGATATCCAGATTTGACAAGCTTATGGATATAAATTTGGGGTTTTTACTCCTGGTTATAAAAATCTGGATAGAAGAAATGGGCCCCCTTTTTATTGATAGACCCCTTTTATGATTGGACACGTGCAATTTAAAAAGGCCGGTAAAGGACCAGAGGGATGTGGATTTATTAAAATGTGGGATCTTCAGGAAGAGGTTAGAAGTGGAGGGATAGGAGGAATGCAACAGGGAACGAGGGGAGGGAAATTTGGAATCCAAAGGTTGTAAAACTATTATTTGTTTTTATTTTATTATTATTAGTATTATATTTGAAAGGGGGGAACTTGTGGAAGGGAATAGATCGACCTTAGGGGATGGAAATTTGGATAAATTAAGTTAATGAGGATGAGTGTATTTTGGGAATAAGAATTTGTTGAATTTTATTGTCTTTTTGGAAGATTTGGAACACAAGAGGGGGTGGGGAGGGGAAGTCCTGGATATTGGAAAAAAGTTTATGAATTGGATGTTATTTGTTTTAATTTGGAAAATCTTAATAAAAATTATTTAAAAAAAAATAAAAATAAAATTATGCAACTGCTGTCTTGGAATATATTGCATTTGCTTGCATTTGCAGTCATGCTTGTAGGTATTATATACCGCTTCTCAGCTCGACTTCACAAAGTGGCTTACAAAAGACTACAGTGGTACCTCGGGTTAGGAACTTAATTTGTTCTGGAGGTCTGTTCTTAACCTGAAACTGTTCTTAACCTGAAGCACCACTTTAGCTAATGGGGTCTCCTGCTGCTGCCGTGCCACCGCTGCGCAATTTCTATTCTCATCCTGAAGCGAAGTTCTTAACCCAGGGTACTATTTCTGGGTTAGCGGAGTCTATAACCTGAAGCATCTGTAACCTGAAGCGTATGTAACCTGAGGTACCACTGTATTACAAAAGACTATTGCAACAATGAAAAGTTCTGTCAGGATGAGATTAGGATGTACCAGGTATCCAGCTCAGCCGGCTGATTACCGGCTTGTCCCCACCCCGGCTCAGTTGAAGATATGTAAGCATAATTTGCTCATGCAAGGTGAGCCAGCTGATCTAAGGCTTGTATAATTCCAAAAAGGGGTGTGTGACAGAGCCAGGGCCGGGGACTTAGGCTGGATCCTTAGCCCATTTAGCTCTATTTTAAAAACAATATTTAAAGTCTTGTTTTCCTTGCCAGGTTTAGGCAGATAAGTGGCAGCCTAGCTGCTGAATGGGGTTTCCAGTAGGTGCAATTTTAAGATGGCTTAATTTACACTGTCTTACTTTATGGCAGCTTCTTGTGCATAGGAGTGCTCCCTAAGCCCCCCCCCCCCTTTTAAGATGTCATAATAAAAGAGAAGCAGAATGGTTGTTTTAGAACAAGTTGTAATTGCTTCTTCCCACCATTTGGGGCAAGATTGTCCTTCAGAAGCCCCTATGGGGACAGTAGGGGGAGGGGAAATACCACTGGGAATGGATGGAGGCTGTTCCATTTCTAAAGCTCTCTCTGGGTGTACCACCCCATGCATGCAGGAAGGTACCGGGGATGAACCTGTTGGGTCTGCCCTTTCTGGAAAGCAAACCTCTGTGATACGGAGACTCTACTCAGGCTTCCAACTTGCACATAAAGCCTCCAGAAGTAGGATGTGTTCCTCTAGTCCTCTTTGTCTGGCTCATCACACCCCTCCATGGGCCGCACTCTTTATGCCATCCTTCTTTCATGCACTTTTGCGAGGCTTAAATGTTCTCTTGTCTTCTATTTTATTTAGTTATTTATTTAAATCATTTCTATACAGCTTAAGTTTACCAAAGGAATCTCTCAGCAGTTTAACTTGCTGGAATAGAGAATGGAGGTATGTGTGTAGAAACCTCTGGCTTTGGCATGGCTGGAATATAGTCTACCGTACAAAGGGAGGAGTCACTTCCATTTATCTGACCCTACCCATTTTTGCTTCCAGCCCCATCAGTCACTGGCATGTGGCCCCCGCTAAGGTTCCACACAAGTGGGCAAGTCCCTTGGCATGAAAAAGGTTCCCCATCCTTGGTGTAAAGTAACTCATTCTGGAAATATATGAAATTGTTTATTTATTGAACGTACAGTATGTATGCACTGCCCTTCATCATATTAGAATCCTGGGAGGTGTGAAATCATAAAAGGAAAACATACAATAAAATGACAGAAAATAGAGGATGAAAGCAGCAAGCAGAACCTTAAAAACAGACTTAATTGGTAACACATTAATTAAAATGCTCAGGTAGATGTAGATGTTTTTGCCTGGTGCCTAAATAATAGCAATGCTGGTGCCAGGCAAACCTCTTTGGGGAGGGCATTTCATAGCAGGGACATGTTGCCAAAAACAGCCCTCTTCCTAGTTGATGTCTGGCACATCTCAGTTGAAAGAAGTATATGGAGAAGGGCTTTGGCAGATGATCTTAAAAAGGAGGCAGGTTGATATGGGAGTTGGCACTCCTTCAGGCATTTGAGTTCCAAACCATTAAGGGCTTTAAAGGTAAGGGCCAGCACTTAAAACTGGACTTAGAAGTGAATTGGCATAACGCGAGCCAAAAGGGCCGTGTCAATTAGAATTCCAGCAGCAACTGAAGCTTCTAAATCTGCAAACAATAATGCATGGCTAATTTGCGCAGTGCAATCCTATGCAAGCTTACATTGAATTGAGTTCCAATGGAGTTTGATGGAGTTCACACCCAAGTATGTTGCAACACAATTCATAAGTCCTGCTGTTGTTAGTGGAGATTGCTTCCAGGTAAGAGTTCACAGAATTGCAGCCATGAACATCTTTCTAAAGTTTTGCCTCTTATATTTCTTTTCTTTGGGTTGTTGCCAGCCCCTCTGTAATTGCCCAACAGTGATAGTCCATGTAACTTCATATATGGGATGACTGGGACATATGTCAGTTGACCATGTCTTCTGATTTACTGAGGACAGTCTGTTTGGAAGGAGTTCTCTTTTTGATTGGCCACTGGGTCCAAGTGTGATGTAAGTTCAGATTAAAGATACAAGAACCATAAGAAGGAAGAGGAGGAGGAGCAATTAGCACCTAGATGGAAGACTTAGCAGGCACATAGGTCACCTGGTCACAGTTTCCCTTACCATCATGAGATGTATGGCATTTCTATTTAACGTGGTGTAATTATTTCTTAGTTTGCATATGTGTGTGTGCACAAAACTATGTCCTCTTTTTTTTGGGGGGGTGCATAAGGAGGCACCCTAAACATGTGGAAGAAAAGAGCTGGTTAATCCAAGACATGTAGGCTATTTTCCACAGTGTGAGGTGTTAACCTTTACAACAATCCCATCTCACATCACGATTCTCGGAATATGGTAGAACTGATTGTTTTAACTTAAGGTACAATTTGACTTAGCAGCGAGTGCGGCCATTTTTCTATCTGAAAGATCTTTGCCGTTATGCTAAATAAATGGAATTTTATGTTCATTATTCAAAGAGAAAAAGTGACTTTTCTTTTTTTCTAGCTATAGCTTTTGTTTTCACTCTCTTCCACAAAATTTGACCATTATTGTTCTGCAGATATATATATACATTATGAGAGGTGTGTGTGTGTGTGTGTGTGTGTGTGTGTGTACATAATCGCCTGGTATCATGAGAACTTTATGGGTTTTGTGCAAAGTAGCCAAACTGATTAAAGGCAATTGGGCAAAGAAAAAAACAAAAGCCCTTTGCATTTCCAATCTAAGAACTTAATGTGCTCCCTTTGAACCCAATGGGATTTGAATACATCCAAGTAGTAAACCCTTGAAAAATGTGGTTTATGATGGAAATGCTGTGGGACTCTTAGCTGCAGTGGGCCTGTGGAGCAACAGTATATTACCTAGTCCAGCTTGCTTCCCCCCTTTATACGGATATGACATGTTAATCATGAAGTTGGGGCAATTTATGCTTGCTAATGTTTGAAATTGGAGATGGCCTTCTGGGCATTGAAAGACTGTGCTTGTGTGTGAGTGTGTGTCAGTGACATGCCAGCAATGAGTGTGAAATATTTTCTTGAATATGAGCTTTTGAGTTTTCAAGGGGCCAATTCTATAACCGATGTAAAGCATTGTTAGCACCATTAGCACCAGTGTACATTTGGTACCCATGAACATTTTTTAAACTTAATGTGGGGAACGTAATAGTGAAAAATCTTTGCTATATTTACAATTTAAGATTGTAAATTAAAGATCAGCTATTAGATACCCAGGGCTAACGACAAGTACAACCACATGCTTCCCTCAAAGACCAATCTTGAGGCAGAAGAGCCCTAAAGTGGCTTGCAAACAAGGGACAGTGTCCAATGAAATGCTTCCAGTAGCACAAGGACTTTTAGCTGTGCAACTGAGCTTCCCTTCCCTCTCAACTCCCTATGAGCCCACCATGCATCCTCTAAATTTGTTCTAGGATTCTCCTAACCCCCTGGAGCAGATTGGGGAAGGATATGGTGAGTGCTTAGGAAGAGGAGAAAGAGAAGTTCCAAGCAGAAGCACTTCATTGGGTATCACAAATAATATCTGAAGAACCAATTTCTACCATGCAGTCATAAGAGAGGTTGCCGTGGGTACTTCCACCTGGATAAGTTAGGTGTGTAGCTACCAGTGACAGGGCCCCATTGGCTGTGGCGCCTGGAGATGGGGAGAAATTTGGTTCAGTTCACATTTTATTATAGACCAACCTAATTTGCACTTCTTGAGACAGTACTAGAACCAAAATGCATCTATCCTTAAAACTTGCTCTATTCCAAACTACAATACTACAAGGAATAGCAGAGTCCATAGTCTCCTCATCTGGGCCATTTTCTTGGCTCCGCACACATTTTTCCAAGAGCAAAAGAAATTCCAATTCCAATGTGGTGCAGTGCTTAGAGTGCTGGACTAGAACTTAGGAGGCCTCAAATCCCCACTTGGTCATGAAACCTACTGGGTGATCTTAGGTCAGTCTCCACCTCTCAGCACTGGATTGTTGTGGGGATAAAATGGAAAGAGGGAGAATAGTGTATGTTACCTTGAGCTCCTTGGGGAAAAGATGGGATATAAATGTAACAATGAATGAATTCTTGGTATTCATCTATCTATCTATCTATCTATCTATCTATCTATCTATCATCTATCTATCTATCATCTATCATCTATCATCTATCATCTATCATCTTATATAGTATTTTCCTGAATTACTCAAAGGATGTAACATATTATTTAGTTTAACAATGTTTAGAACTGTTTTGCAAAGAATGCAAAGAATTAATGTGGCATTATAGATGAAGTATGGGTGTATGCTAAGAGATTCAGACTGTATGCATAAATAAAAAATAAGATAAATGAGCCAAAAAGCCATAAAACTAAAAAGAGAGGCATACAGATAAGTCTGGACTATAAACTAGCAGAATGAGGTGGTCAAATGTACAGTACCTCTGTAGGTGGAAGTGTAGGGTTATCAGTGAAGAAATCAGGAATAGCAGATAAGCTTCTCTGACAGACAACTTTATGAAATCCTTGTTGGTATCTTGATCATTTGCAGTGGTATTTTCACACATAAGTTTCTCTCTTAATGTTGCAGTCTCTTGAGTGCTTAGCACTAATGCGCAAAGCTAACTTTTGTTTATGATACATAATGGGTATGGGTGGCCATCACTGTTACTATCATGAGAGTATTCATTTTTTTATGTTGGCTTGAGTGAAATGGTGCAATGAGGGATGAAGTGACAGATATTAAACATGAAAATGAACAGGCTCAGAAAATGATCTACAAATGAAAGAAACACATGCACAAATGGAGAGGGCATATAGTGCAAGGTTAAACTATGGACTATTTTGCTCCCACAAATTATAGGGATGGCTACCAACCTGGATGGCTTTAAAAGAGGATTAGACAAATTTCTGAAAGTGAATTGCTGCGTATCAGCAGCAGCAAGAATACTGTTGCACCCGCATTCTGCTTACGGGCTTCCTATAGAAATCTGGTTGACTACCATGAGAACAGCATGCAGAACTAGATGGGCC
Organism: Podarcis melisellensis; assembly: GCF_964234715.1. NCBI lineage: Eukaryota > Metazoa > Chordata > Lepidosauria > Squamata > Lacertidae > Podarcis > Podarcis melisellensis. The sequence continues at coordinate 16,010,357 of NC_138537.1, forward strand.
TTTGGTCTAACCCAGAGTTTTCCAACCTTTTTGGGTCCACGGCTCCCTTGACCAACTACCTTTGTTCTGCGGCACCCCTGTAGGCTCAGGAGCCCAGTTATGTCACTCCTTGCCTGTAGAGCTGGCAGCCTCTCACCCTTTTTCAAACACCCTCCCTTGTGGAGTGTGCCCTCAGCCTCATATTCTCTCCCTTATCTTTGGGAGTCCTCTAGGCAGGTGCAGCTGCCACGTCTAGTCTCTGAGCTGCCCCCGCCACACCCCAAAGAGAGGTGCCTCCTCACACTGCTCCACAAGGGCCTGGGAACCACCCCTTGGCCAGCCCCAGAGGCACCATTTGACTGCGACGCTTGTAGCCAGGGCTGCTGCAAGCCTTTGGGAGGCAGAGACATGAGAGGGCATCAAAGAAGGGAGGGAAGGAAGGAAGGAAAGAAGGACAGAGGCCAGGGTTGCCTGCGGCTCCCCTGAGCATCATTCAAGGCACCCCAGGGTGCCACGACACACTGGTTGAAAACTACTAGTTTAACCCATTAGGGCTGTTATATTCTTATGTTAGGCAGGTATAGACCTGATCAATAGTTTGGATGAGAGACCACTGGAAGTCCCATAAAACATCTAGATGTATATATAATGAATAAATCTCAACATTTGAAAATGAGAAAAGAGTATCACAGTCAACTCTTGATAATTTAATGAGCTTTAATGCTGATCAGCATAGAATGAGATGCTGAGGTCCCCCAAATTCTCCTATCAACCTTGACTGTTGGGCATGCTTGGCTGAAGCCTATGGGAGTGGGATTCCAACAACATCTGTGAGACCACAGGCTCTCCATCTCTGCATTAAGACAAATGATGAGGGATTTTAATTTGCCAACAGCAGAAAGAAATGTTGGAACAGAGAGTGGTCAAATCCTCAAGGGTAAAGCTCTTACTTGACAACTCTTGGCTATATTTTAGTATATACCGGTACTCTCTTTTTATTAGTGTAACAGATTATGAGACCACAAGGTTTTTTTTAAAGTTTTGATTTTTTTTTTAATATACTGAGCAAATAATATTAACCATATTTTTCAGTCAATAATTAAATAATGAAACTACTCATCTAAGACATAATTATACAAAGAGAAGCCTTCTTTTCCTGCCAGCGCAGTTTATAAGTGACTGCACACACTTGCTTAGATTACTTTATCTATACATCAGATTGACCAGATCTCCAGCTTCGGTTTCAAAGAGCTGTCGTGTCTGAATAGCAACAAAGAGGAAGAAGTCCTTTTAAAGAATCATTTCTTTTAACTGAGAAAAAGATCCTCAAACTGTGAAGCTAGTAAATGCTATAAAATGAAGGCCCCTTGGCTTTTGCTTCCCCCCCTCTCCCCTGCCCCTCCCCAAAAGCATTTTATAAGCTCAAGTTGTAGACAAGAAAGGTGATTTGAGTAGCAACACAAAGCTCTCTCCTGAACGTGGCGAGCACATCTGACCCTCAGTTGCTCTGATGCTGCCCATATTTGGTGGTCTTTAATTTGGCATTACATACACTGTGCTTGTCTGCAGCTCCTATGATTCAAAATTCTCCATGGGGTCTAATGTACAAGGCCTGGCCTGTTTTCATTGGGTTTCCTGAGCTCTCCTTCATTCTCCCCAGTGTCGCAATACAAAGACACTTTTGTCAGCCGAGGTTGGACTCTCCTCAAAATCCAAGCACTTTCAGGAAAGGACTTGGAAGTCTATCTTCTCAGTTTCCATACCCCTTTGCCCTCTGCTCTGGCATTTCAGTTTGATTGGTTGTAGAGACCTTTCTCTTTCTTCCTTTCTCTTACTTCAAGTTAAGTTGATCAGTCTGCTTTGGAATCTATCATTCTTTTAAAAGTGTATCAGTAATCAACCAACTTCTTTTTTTCCCTGTAGTAGTGCACATTTGAAAAGCCTTTTAACTCCTTATTTCACTGGCATAAGGTCTAGGACAAAAAGCCATGATAGGAATGTCAACCAATTATTATTATATTTTATGTTCATTGCCACAAGTTTAGTAAGAAATTTAATCCCTCCTGGGGGGAATGAAAAAAAAGAAGCTGGCAGAAAACCTTCCATTTGTCTTGGCAGCTTTAAAGCACCTGCAATTCGATATACTGTACTTGAGCATGTAATGTGCTAATGTTTTAGAAGAGGGTGGCTTTGTATTAATAAAGCGTGCTATATATATATATAAAAAGATCACACATTGCTATAAAAACGACCAGTTCTGTGAACTTGCAGCTTATTCAGAGCCATAATGATGGAGTGGAATGTAAAAGTTTAATATTGGAAAATATATTTGGTTTGATGTGTAGAGGATGCCAGGAAATACTCCTGTTTATGTAGCTATACAGCTGTTTAAAAATTAAAAACAGAGAAGAAAATATTAATAATCAAACAAGGAAATGCTAGCTGCTATTTTTGAATCCATTTTTGTGCCAGTATAGGACAGCCAATATAGGGCAAAGCCTCTGGGGCACACTAGGATGACTTGAGAGAATCACAGGTGTGTTTGCCGGAATAAGCTAATTGTTGTTGTTGTTTAGTCGTGTCCGACTCTTCATGACCCCATGGACCAGAGCACGCCAGGCACTTCTGTCTTCCACTGCCTCCCGCAGTTTGGTCAGACTAAGCTAATACAGTACAGTAATGTAAGGATTCTGACATCCTGGGTGTGCCTCCCATGACAGCACATAGATCTGTTGTATCTTGGTATTGGGCATGACTGATCTAATCCATAAGCTCCCACTATCTAGTGAGTGACCATCTATTTTTTTCTGGCAACTGTCCCAGGTAATAACTTTCCCTATTTTGTCTCTATGTTGCTTTCTGGGGATATATTGTTATAATTTTGTTAGGGTGAGTTGCTAACATAGTTATTATTCAGGATCTAGCTCCTATTCTGAGATCTCTGAAAATCTCTGATTAAGGCAGCAATCCTAAATATACTTACAATAAGGACTGAACCCTATTGAGCATAAAATAACTGATTTCCAAGTAAATAGGTATAGGATTGTGCTCTGTGCTGTGTGTGCCTTGTTTATTAAGATTAGCTACAGAGGTCATTCTTAAGTGCCAGCTAGGTTGGTGAGAGCAAGGGGATAGGGCCTTTTCAGTGGTGGCTGCATGGTTGTTGAACTCGCTTCCTGCAGAACTATGCATGGCCCTTTCAATACAAGCCCTACAATGTCCCTTGAGAGCTCATTTGTTCCAGACTGCATTTCTTTCTCAATGTTTGTATGATGCTAATTCCTGAGACTATGTGCTTCCTTACAATACTGAGTTTTATGGTTTGACCATAAGGTATATCTTAATTGATCCTCTCTCATTGTTGTATGTCACCTTGTTAGAGCTATGCCCTTGAAGGGAGTATATAAAAACTTTAAATAAATAAATAAATAAATAACTGTGCATAAAAGTAAATACACCTGTATGAACACTGAGGTGTTATGTAGAAGGATATGTAATTTGCAATTTCACAGAAACATGAGGCTTATTTTGAATGGTTGACAAAAGAGTTTAGAGAAGTTCTAAATGAATAATGAATGCAGAGAGAGAGGAGGACTTTCAGGGAATTAAAGGCAAAGGCCCTTAGACAGAGATCCTTGGAGTGAGGATAGGGATATTACAAATGAGTAGGGATGTGGGAGAAATTAGTTTCTGTTTGTATTTAAAGACAAACTTACGTAATTTGCCCCTTCTGAAACAGATATGAACTGAAACAGTCAACCTTCAATATTCACTCTTCTCTGAAGAGAAGTAATGTGTACAGACATCACATATTACTGTAAAGTGTGCATTTCATGCATATATTAATAAAAATAACATACAAAAATGCATGATATTGAAAGAAAATTGCACATAAAATATGTATGTTGGGATAAATATACATTAAAATGCTGTTGCATTTTCATGAGAACCTTTTTATTATAAAAAGTTGAAATGTGGAGAAATGAATTTAAGATTGGTAAACGGAGAAACTGAGAGAAATTGAGAGATTTATCCATCCTTGCAAATGAGCTCCTATTTTTACCTGTGAAGTGTCAGTGGTTATGCTAATCACACTCATTGTAGAGGTGTTGCCAAAATAGCACCCTTATAGGATCCCCATGGAACTTTTCATGTGTTTCTGCTCTAGACATGTAATGTGTGTTCTGGGATATGTAAGAGTCAAACATGTCTCCATTTTTAATTCAGAAAAAAACAAACAAAATGCCTCCACTATCCATTGTTTGAGAATAACACTTGCTACTGTTTTTAATCTTTTGGACATCTTCACTATAACTTATTTGTAAACGTATCAGAAGGCATGCTCAGTAAATGTGTGGTTTGCTATTTTGCGTCTACTTGACAGTGACTTTTAATAGTTTGAAATATTTTTTACATATGAGAAACAGGAGATTATTTTGATTGCTGCCACAATACAATCTTAGTGTTTTAATTCATAATTGTCAAGGGTGATAATAAACATTGGTAGACTTTGGATTTTCAGCTTTATTTCTTTTACTCTCTCTTTTTTAATGCACAAGATCAACATTCAGGGAAAGCAGGGTATTTTCCCATTTAATATGTTTTTCTTTTTTTTACTTGTGACATTTGCATCTGCTATTTGCTTGTTAACAGTGTTAGAACAATAAATGCAGAATATGCTCAGTTTTTCCATTTCTCCCCTTTAGATTTGCTACAAAATCTAAAGGGATGTCTGGGGGGTGTGTGTGTGTGTGTATAGAGAGAATTTGTTTAATGCAGTTCTGTCCTCTGTGAGTAATCCAAATGAACCATTGTTTTGCATTTACAAAAGGTTTGACAAAGTATAAGGAAAGATATAAATGGAACCCCAGAGATGGAAGCATTTGGCATCTGTTAAAACATAACATATGAAATGATATGTCCATTGAAGAATCCAGCAGAAAATATTATTTGAAACCAGGCTAGTTTTATTAGAAATAAAGCTTACTTTTGAAAGCAGCTTCTATTTGGCCTCCTCCACATTGCACCCTTTTTGTTGAAATAGGGTTTTCCCAGCGGCATACATACCCTATACCAAAGTAACTGAATTTATATATTGTTGTAAATGTTTGAGAATTGGATTCTTGAGTTTTGAAATGAAATGACTACAGTTAACTGTATTAAGTGTAGCCTTGAATTTGACAGAAAATAACAAAAGCACTTATGACAACCTCTGCAAATGCTTAAATACTTTAGTTGTGATTGTAAGCAATAAATTGTATTATAAGAAGGCAGCCTCTAGCAGATACATTCCTAGGGGACAGCCTGAGCTTTTGGGACATTAAAAAACATCTTACAGTAATGAAATTCTGCACCATTTTGATTTAATAGATAGTTCTTTAAAGAACATGCAAACTAATTCTAAACCACACTGTATATACATGTACATGCTCTCTTATATAATGTATAAAATTGCTTGTAGAAACTATTTAACTTTAATGGGGCATTTCTTGAGGGTATAATAGGTAAGGTAACAGCTTTAATTATGATTTATACAGCAGAGAGCTAATATATTCTGCTAAATTAGGTAACTGTTGGTGGGTAGTGTACTTTTAAAAAAGTAATTAAGGGCCTGATCCTGAAACCGTTTAATCAGAGAAGGAGTCCTTATTGGTGGAATGAATTTTAGCAGGGCTACTCACATGAATAAGAACTCCTGAGCGATCATTTTTAAATAATTCAGTTAAATATTTTTCTTTTAGTCTTCTTTCTAAGGAAAGGTTTATGGCACATATACCCCACTCTCTAATCCTTGAAAATACAATGTATTCTGCCAAACATCCTGGTAGTCATCCATTGAGTTTATGATGATCTTCTTCATTGCGGCCAGATGATCAGGTTGTAATTCTTGTCTTTAGGCTTCAAAATTCCCAGGTTCTCCTTAGAACTCTCATATCAAAGAGTGAACTCTTGCCTTAATCTCTCACAGCAGCACCATATACTATTTCACCTTAGCAAAGTGTCTTCAGAGGAGAACAGCTACCTTCTCAATGACACTGTGTACATCAGATGCACCCCCTGACTAGGGTATAATCACTATTAGTCTGAAGGGAGCTGCTTTACCCACCCTTAGAGTTTCTCCAACAGGAGAACAGGAACCCTTATTGGCTATTTTAACACAATGGGTCATTACGTTATATGTTCCTGTTGTATGCTTAGATTGTTTATTTGTGTTTGTCACCTTGTTAGGAAATCTTTCTTAAAGAAGAGATATGCATATGCTAAATACACATTCATCGATAACTGGAAACACTGCAAAACTAAGGCAGCTTTCAGTAATAATAATAATAATAATAATAATAATAATAATAATCCTCATCTTCCAATAATAATAATAATAATTCTATACTGCCTTTCATCCAAGGCTCATAGAGTGGTTTACAATTCAAAACACAAAAAATACATAACATAGAGCAAACAAAAACACCCCACCACTTTAAAAGGCCATAGATTGTTTAATTAGCCAAAGGCCTTGGAAGGTGCCAGGCGAGCCTCCCTGGGGAGAGCATTCCACAAGTGGGGAGCCACCTTGGAAAAATTCCATTCTTATGTTGCCACCCTCTGGCCTCTAGTGGAGAGGGCACATGAAGAAGGGCCTCAGATGGTGAGCACAGATTCCAGGTTGGTTCATATGAGAAGAGGTGGTCCTTGAGATATTAATGCTGATATTAATGTTTACACATTAGCTAGGGAGTGGGTATGGTGAGTGCAGTGTCACTGAAGGGTTAGCTCCATGTGTTTCTTCTCATCATGAGCTTAAATGGAACACCTGAAGATGGTCTTCTCAATGTGTCCTTTAGTCCCCCACCTTTTTTTTTAAGGGGGAAGAACTGAGACGTTTGGTTCTACTCCATTTTGGCATAAGGTATAGAGTTTTCATACCAGAAATATCAGGGATAGCTATCATGGTGGCTTCCAGATGTGTTGGGCTCCGTCTCCACTCATCTCCAGCAAATATGGCCAATGGTCAGGAATGATGGGAGTTGCAGTCCAAGACAACATCTGGAGTGCATCATTTTAGACTCCCTCATTGCACATATTGCATTGCACTCATCACTGGAAGAGCATCCATTACCCTGGAAAGTATTTGAAAATTAGTCACACTGAAAAGTAGTCCTAGTGTTTGTTTGGTTGTATTTCTGTTTCACCTCAAATGAATGTAACCACAATTACAAGGACCTTGTGACATTTCTCTGTGGAACTGATTATGTAAACTCACCCTCAGACTAAACAGGAAAAAGATAATGGGTTATCAGATGATCTTGAGTCAAGCCGCTTTTCATTATTACTTTTATTTTTTAAAAGTCATACATGATGAGTCATGCTTTGGACACTTTTGAATAATTCTTATCAATATGTGAGAATGGAATGAAAAGGAAGGTCCTCTTGGCAGGATGAGGTAACTGGTTTACTATGAAGGTATATACTGGAAGGTGACCCTTTGTGAGGATATACCTTTAAATTTCTCAATTAAATGGGACTCTTCACAACTGTGATTTCTCTACTCACTTGCTCACTGTTTATTCTGCTGACCGAGACCAAGCAGGTATGGAAAACTCACCAAGATTGAGCATACACATATTGCTCTTTGCCTTAGGATGTGGTAAATAATTTATTCTTAAACTGGAAAAACATGGATTTTTTTTTTTACATGTAATCACAAAGAATGCCCTCTTTGACTTGATCCTCATTTGCAATCATGTCCTTTCCAAGAGAAAAGTCTATTACTTATGTGGGGTATAGGAGTAGGGAAGTGTTTAATTAACTATGGAAAATATACCTGCAATGGAAATTGTGAGTTTTCTTAGCCTTTCCATTTAAAGTGCCTGAAAAACAAGGGTGAGTAAGCCAAACCTCCTCTTAAATGTTTGTGTAATCTGTGTATGTGTGCACATGTATGCATATATATGTGTACCTAGACTTTTAGGTCTCTCTCCATTACTCTTCAAAAGCCACACAAATGACTGGATGAACAAATACATAAATAATTCTGATTTATTCAAGAGTCTCATCTATTACACAGACATCACTATGGAATGTGCTTTTCCTCCTACAAAATGAGCATGTTGGATCTTTAGTTTTTTACTCAAAATTAAAACTAATATGTCAAAGTTTTTGAGCCAGTTTTATGTTAGTTCACCTGCTTACTTCGCTAAGGTTCTCTTTCTGTATTGGAGATGTGGGCACATGGTGATATGGGTTGACGAAATGTGAGCTTTCTACTTGTGCTGAAGATGCTGTGTACCGTAATTTATTTGCCATGTGCCCGCCTTTCCTATCATAATCATCCCACTTCAGTGAACTTTTCAGTGCTATAGTAAATTTGGATTGAATTGCAAATAGCAAATCAATTCCAGGATTACCAGTCCAACACAAGCAGTTCAGTCTGTGTTTGCCAAGTATGTGTTGATTTGGCTGTGTGGCTATGCTCTAGGAGACAGAAGCACAGGTCAGCCCTAACACTGTTCTTTTTAGAAAGCAATCAATCCCAGGTTATAATAGCAAAAAAAATGCTATTTGTAGTGTCCTATGGAAAAATGCCCAGAATTTGCTGGAAATAAACAAAATGAATCAAGGGGGGGACGGGACGGGACATGATCAAAGCAACATTTCTGAGTTGCTTGAAACGTAGGCAGTAAAATGTTTGAGCCAGCCATGTGGAGTTATATGAGTTTTACACAACATTGCTGTTGACGTACTGTCAATAAAGCTTAAATACTAACAACAGTAAATGCAGAAATGTAAAGTGCATATGTACACAATTTGTCACATTAAACATATCTGGTCAAACTATGTCCAGTGCAAAATTGAATTAAAATGTGCACCTTCTTGTAGACACTTTTGCCGTTCCATTTAGGAGGGCATGTTGACTTGAACATAGTTGAGCCACAGCCTTCTACATTGTTCCCCTTCTTCTCATTTATTAATGGCATAAGTGACTCTGATCCTCCTCCTCAGTGCAAACTTGGCCTTGCTGAGAAGTCCTGTTGGGGCAGGGAACGGAGGGAGGCATGACTGTCAATGCATTGCTTACGGGGCTCTAATCACATGCAGTATAACCAATGTGTTGGCATGTAGCTTGTGCTGAATACCTTCAAAGCAGGGTAGGGCAGGGGGTAGCTTAAAGCACAGAAGAGACACATATGCTTCCCATGGGCATCTGGTTGGTGACTGTGAGAACAGGATGCTTGATTAGAAGGGCCTGATCCATTATGTTCTTAGGACATTCAGGACGCTTTTCCTGTCCAAGCTCCTCCAGTTTTCACATTTTCCTTTATCTAGGTGAGAAATGGCATGGGGAGGCAGTTTGTGGAGAGTAGGGGTGTTGTGGTCTGGGGTCACATGGGGTTGAATACCCATTACTATTTCTGCAGCAGGATCTCTGCAGTGTTCTTGTCTCCAGCATCTTAGAGCACCCAATCAGCATGAAAGGGGAGCCTTTTAACCACCGTGTGATTCAAAGCTAAGCATTTTGGAGTACTGAAAACACAAGGTGCTTCAATTTCAAGAGAATGGTGTGCAAGTTCTGTTACTTACAATGGAATTTCTCAGAAAACACAACTTAAGCCACTCCAGTAGGAGATGCTGGAGCTCTTTAAATCATTTGCACAGGGTATGTATATAGAAAATAGTAGATCTAGGTGAAAGGCAGTACTGTACATTGAGATGAGTAGCAATCATTGCAATGCAGCTCCAATTATTATTATTGTATAAATATAAAATTATTGTATAGTCATAGAAGATTGTATAATCTTAGAAGGGGCATAGCTGTGAAGGGCAGTACTATAACTAGCATGAAGGGATCCTTCTGAATTTGCCACTACACTATGGTGAGCAGGTGAAGATGGTTTAGCCCACCTATCCTTTCTACATTTTAACCCCCAGTTTTTATATAATAATTAAATAGCCACACAATTATAACATGTGGGGAAGTGGCTATTCTCATTTTAGCTCTGAACATTCAGAGACATCTAGCTGGCTAGGTTTGCACTCAAATGGACCTTTGCACCTTTCTCTGTTCCCGGAAAGCAGTCCATATGTTCTTGTGAATCCAGACAACCCACCTCTTCACAATTACCTACAATGGATGCAGAGGATCTTAGAGCAGGAAGGAGCCACAAAAGTCATATAGTCCAATCTCCTTCTAGTGCAGGAAATCCATTACTACAGCATAGGTGATCATCTAGCCTTTGATTAAAAACCTCTAGGGAAGGAGAACCCACCATCTTCTGAGGTAGTCTACTTCCCTCTTGAGCACTTCATATCACCAGGGAATTCTTCTGAATGTTTATTTAACCCCCCCTCTGTGTAATTTGAACCCATTCAGAGGAGGCTGGTCCATTAGGACTAATGGGGTGCTGTTCCACCAACCTCTGTTCACCAACCCTAAGTCAGTACCCGCCTACCTGCCTTCCTCCAATCCAGGGGGTAGTCTTGGTCAGCTTATTCCTCCTTAATCTCAGTGTTGCCATTGTAGAACTCTGCAGGCAGGAGCTGGAGGACAAAACTAGAATTACTTGTCTCTGCCTATCACTGGCTTTGGCTCCATCTGCTGTGGACCTCCCTCTTTAGTGCCATGTGAAGCTGGTAGTAGGCTAGGCCCCGTTTCAGTAATTTTTACCAAAGGGTCACCCTTAGCCTCTATCAAGGGAACTCAGAAATCCTCCTCAAAACTGTAGGCCCATGCCAACCCCCCCCCCCGGGGTCTGGCTTGTCCATAGCTGTCAACGTTTCCCTTTTCTTGCGAGGAATCCTATTCGGAATAAGGGAATTTCCCTTTAAAAAAGGGAACCGTTGACAGCTATGGGCTTGTCCCCACTTTCTGCCCCACTAGTCCAAACAGACATCAGCCCCTCTGAACCCATTGATTTGGGTCCTACCCTCTGGCTCAACAGAAAGTAAATTTGGTACATAGTCTGTGTGACAGCCCTGCTATATTGTCTCTTCTTTACTAAACATGCCCAACTCCTTCAGTCTATTCTCATAAAATTTTGTCTCCAGAATCCTCACTATTTTTGTTGCTCTCCCTTGGATACACTCCAGTTTGTTGGTGTCATTATTAAACTGTGGTACCCAGAAATGGGCACAGTACTCACAAAAGGGAGCACTTCATAATTGGGACATCATAGCTGAAAAGGCTCTCTCACTGGTTTCCAGCTATGTATTTCAGGGTCATTTGAAGATGAGCCTCTGAGATATGTGAATTCCAGTGCAAAACTGAGCTGATCCATACATCCTGGACTAATGTGCTGATGAGAATGTAGTTACACTTTAGATTTCACACTTCTCTTTTTTTATATATAATATTTATTGAAATTTTTAAGTTATAATATAAAAAACAAACAAAATTATTACATAACATGACATATTTTCTTATCTCCTTAGGACCTCCTCACATCTCCCGCTCCTACCTTCCACGTTATAAAATTTAGCCAGCAATTTATCACCTTACTTCCATCCTTACTGTCTGATTTTCCATGTTATATCTCAAATTTTAGATACCTTAGTTATACTCCTTGAAAAATTAAGTTTAGCCAAATAATTATCCAAAAATTTGTTTTTTCTTACATTTTAACTTATCTTCCTAATTCACTTCATCTATTTTAATGATGCCAAATTGTTTATAATCAAGCATCCTGCTTAACATTCATACAGTTTACAATATTTTTGCAAATAAATCTTAATTTTTTTCCAGTCTTCTTCTACCGTCTCCTCTCCCAGGTCTCGGATTCTGCCGGTCATCTCAGCCAGTTCCATATAGTCCATCAGTTGCATCTGCCATTCTTCCAGTGTGGGTAGATCTTGAGTTTTCCAATGCTTCGCGAGAAGTATCCTTGCTGCTGTTGTTGCGTACATAAAAAATGTTCGGTCCTTCTTTACCACCCCTTGGCCGACAATACCCAAAAGGAAGGCCTCTGGTTTCTTAGATTTCACACTTCTCCACGTTATGCAATGGAGTTCTTGGCTCAAACACACACACACACATTTTTGAGATAAAATGCATTCAAAAAGCGTATCCAGAAAAGTAAATTTTTCTAATTGATCCTGGGGACAGGAGACAGTGGAGAATGGTTGTTCACCATATCCATATTAATTTGGGCTAAACTATGGGATTCATCACCACAATCAAATACAATACACATTATTTGAACCTTTTCATTTCACTCAATAATCCCAGGTTCTAATATTATGAGAAGGATAAAAGGACAAAAGTGTGCCTTTGTGCTAAATACATAAAACTATGACATCAAACACAAACCATAAGACTCTGACTTCCTTGACATCATAAAAAATCCTTTTGCATATATGTTTTAAGAAACCCAGTACTATATGTTTTAAGAAACCCAGTACACTATTTTTGCCTCCTAAAGTAAGTTATTTCTCCATTGGCTTGTAGGAGATCAACTCATTTCTAAAATGGTCTAAGATTTCTTCTGAGAAGTGATTCCCTGTCTTTTGCAACAGGAAATCATTTATACATTAGGTTTATAAGAAGGAAGATCACATAATCTCTGTAAGTGGTGGAGGGATGAACTGGCTAGGATGTGGCTCATTGTATGTGGGGCCTCTAATGTCTTGCTCAAATCACTAACTAGGGTCGTCGTCCCCCCCCCTTGTATGACTTTCAGAAGGAGATACGCAGATGTGAAAGGGTCAACCCAGCAAATGGAGGCTGGGATAATTTCCCTCAAAGGAAGCAGAATGAGATGGTGAAAAGTCTGTGCTACCTTTTGATCTTCTTTAACTTCTAGCAGAAATCATATACTCAATATTTTTCCTACCACCACTTTGCATATAATTGTCGTGTATTTCTGAGTAGTAGCAAAATGGGCCTCTTGACCTCACAAGAAGAGCTGTTACTCTACATTTAACAAAAAATGAGGCATTATGTATTAGCCTACATGTTTTGCAATAGCTCCAGCCATTTAGTAGCTACAGACCAATTTAAGGCATGCCCGGAGGCAAGCAAAATTGCACAAAATGGCAGCTAATTTATAGAAAGGAGACTGAGAGAGGAAATATTTGGAGGTCTAGTCCTTGGAGCCATCTGATTCGTATTATTGACTCATTTAGAAAACAGAAAGTGAGCAGAGACAACTTTTTAAGGAGTTTGGTTTCACGCAAATGACTTGCAATTGCAGCCCATTATTTTTATACCTAGACTTCATTAGTCATATCCCCCCCACCCCACCCCCGTCAAAGCTTCAACCCATGTCAAATGTTTTCAGAAAACACACCAGGACAGGTATGGAACTCATCAGCTTTGGTCAAAGGTCGGCCTCATTAAGGAGTCAAAATGAAAACTTTCAGTGTCTCCAACACATTGCCTAGACTTTTCTGCCCCCACTTTTGAAAACCATGGCCCGCTAAGCACCTCCTGCTCCCCAGACATTCAAATGCGATCAAGATGACAGGGTGAGCAAATGAATAGGATTCTTAACTGGCTGGACTTTATAATGAGGGAATGATTGAAACAACCAAAAACCTGTTTGCTATGTCTGTAGCACCATTTCCTGTAGTGAGATATAACTTCTCAAGACAATACTATTAAGGCTTCTATGTTTTTGTTTTTTTTAAAAATCAACATTAGGGTCTGTGACTGCAGCTGGCAAACAAAATACTGTAAATAGCAGGGTGCTGACTAGGTAAATAAGGCAGACTCTGATACACAGAACATTTCCTTGGCTTGCCTTGTCTCTTCCTGGGAGGTCAGTGTCTTTCAGTGAGATAGGGAAGTTGATGCACAGGAGTTGTTAGCAACTGGTTATCACGCTGTGCTGTGACAGATGTGTTTTGAGGAATGTGGAGGCCCTGAGATAAGAATAACAAAAGGCCATTCACTGAAGAGGTGCAGTTACACAGGCGAAGCATGAAGCTGGAAGATAGAAAGTGACAACAAACCACATCTATGGTAGCTGGGTTTGTACAGCATGGCTCTCCTAAATTTTATAAATAAATCTGCGGATGATATTGCTACGCCTGCCAATATTTCACAGGAGAAACTATGGACATACTTGTCTTCCTGCTGCAAGGATCCATTGCTGCTCGAGTTTTCCCACATTTCTTCCATTCCTGAAGACTTAGTCTGTCTGTTATAATCACTTGCATTGCAATAATGTTCTGCACTGATTTTAGAAAACCAAGAAGGCATCTATTATTTGGGTTAAAAATATGCAAGAAAAACACACACAGGTCTAGCTGGATGAGTTTATATGTGATTCATGTGGTCATTTTTGTACATTCCATCCCATTTCCACATTAATCTGCAAAATTTTAAAGCTGTGTATGAACATTTTGCATTTAAATACATATTTTGAATGTATTTTCTCTCAAAATACACATTTTAAAATGTGTGTTTGTGTATTTCTATCTATTTATCTGAGAACTACATTGCAGTTATCAAAGGATAATTGCTTTCTCATCAGCACATTAGTCTAGGTGCAGATCAAATCAGCTCATCTTGGAATTCACAAAGGTCAGAGGCCCGTCTCCATGTGTCTCTGCATTAAGCAGCTGAAAACTACTGAGAGGATCTTTTCAACTATGATACCCCATTGAAGAAGAGCTCTCCTTTGGGAGGCTTGCCTGGCTGGTGCTTCCTTCTAAATCATTTTGGTACCAGACAAAACTCTCTTTATTTTCCCAGGTCTTCTTTAAACTTCTCTAATTTTAGCTGAGATTAATATTAACTGCTGCTCTGTGTTTAATTCTGCTGTATAATAATTGCTTTACACTAGGTATTGTTGCTATTTTGTTTTCATTTTTTGTTGTTGCTTTGATTGTATTCATTGGGACATAGGAAGCCGACTCATAGCATTGGCCCATCTAGTTCAGTAACTGTACACTAACTGGAAATGGCTATCCAGCTTTTCATTCTGAAGAAGTCCTTCCCAGCCATAACTTGAGATGATAGTGTCATGTCCACATCTTACATTTGAAGCACTGTTATGTCACTGTTACATCTGAAGCACTGTTATGTCACTGTTAAGTCCCCCTCCCTCCATCCAAGAGACGTATCCTAAATAAATTGAATGGTGTATCCAAACTGCACTGATTTCAGTGGAACACATACCTTGATGGCCACATGTTCCACTGAAAAGAAGGCACTGCAGACTTAACATTTGATCTACTACAAACTGATTTTTTTTTGTAGATCCACATGTGTATAAACATTATTCATACGTAGTTACTGGTTTTGGGTTTTGTGGTTACAAGTGTACCTTTACTTCCTTTTGTTTTCTATCTGTGGAAAGTCTGTTATTTTCTACAGCAGGTGGCACAATTTGTGGAGACTTTGTTTTTTTCATGCGTTTATCAACATTCAGAACTCCAATCTTTGGCTTGATGTTGCCTGACTTATTGGGGAAGGAATTGCCAAACATGCCTTGGTTGAGCACTGTGCAGGAGGAAGGAAAATTGTGCAGTCACTAGCAGTATAAACATACTAAATTATCTTACGCTGCCTCTGACTATGCAAAATTACTTAAATAATGGAAACAGAGTCCAGAGGGAAAGTCCTGTTAATTTGTATAAGTCCTGATAATTTGTATAAAGTTCTGATAGTGTGTATAATTTGAGGAAGAAGGAGTAGAGAGGTTTTGTCTTCCTTAGTTCAGGCCTTGTACACAGCAGGAAGACATTCAACCAAATAGGCAGAAAGAACTCCCTCAGAACTACACAACCAATCAGAGAACACACTACTTCAATAAAGATCACGCCACTCTGCCTGGTTGCTAAGCAATACCTGCACTCCCACCCCCAGTAGCTAACTAATGCTGAAATCATGATTAACCCCTTAAATTCCAACTGAATGATTCCTGCTGTTGCACTTCCAACAGGGAATTGGTTCATTTATCTACCCTGCCACTGTTTACTCTGACTAGCAGTCTCTGTTCTATATCCCAGACAGAGGCCTTTCTCAGCCCTTTTATCTGAGGCTCCTTTTTCAACTGCAGATGCAGAGGCTCAATCTGGGGTTTTGTATGCAAGCTAGGCGTGTCCTCAAGCATTGACCTATAGATACCTTACCTGTTGGCTCTAACTGCATGGATAATTGGTTGAAATAGTAACATAGCCTTGGAAAAGCAGATGAGAGGAGTGTATGGTGCAGGTCAATAACTGCTGTACCGCAAAACCATATTCAGCCCAGTGGACTAGTACTGTCTGGTATCTCAATCATTAAACCCAGTTTCCAAAGAAGAATGCGAGGGAACAACATCTGTGGCAATGGGGCCTGGCTGCAGACATCTCGAAGGGGGGGGGGACTTGGCCTGCCACCCTCCCTTTCCACCCCTGCCCCATTTGCAGTGTAACCCTTTGGCAAAAGTAGTTGCCGAACAAGGGAAGGATAGCCACAGGCAGCTCATTACAAGGCTAAAGCTATCCACATGGTGCCGCATGAGATATGTTTAAGGAGTGATCACATGTGTTCTAGCTCCACAGTCGGAGGTAGCATGCTTCTGAATGCCAGTTGCTGAGAATTGTAGCTGGGGAGAGTGCTGTTGTGCTTAGGTCCTGCTTGCAGGCTTCCCATAGGCATCCTTTCTATGTATATCCATCTTGTGGGGACTTGGAATGTGGATGCTGCAGTCGGGGAGGTCTTTTGATTTAAAAAAATGTGATAAGGGAGGAGGCAGTCTCTAAGGTATTCAGGAATTACTCATTGAAAAGTTGGCAGTCCAATTTGTCACCGAGGTTCGTGCCACAAATTGAGCTCCTCTTCCTCCACAGACCTAAACTTAGGATTTATCGCAGCCCTGAATAATCATAAATAATTATAATGAAATCTTTTCATGATGCTCATGTCATTATCTTCAAAGATAACATGGCATTTACTTTGTTGGGGGTCATGCCCTCCCTACCCTCACCTTTGCCAGGCTGTTCAGCAGCATCTGATAAACCAGAAGCATCCTGATTGTGAATCTGTGATTGATGTACTTGGCCTAGAACTTCCCTCCTCCCCATTCAGGAAACAGGAGGGCTGGAGAGATAGCGCTCAGTTTTCTTTCACAGTCCCTGTTTCCTAACTCTAATCACCTTCTGCTGTGGGAAAAGAGATGAGATGCGGCCTTAAAAACAGATCATTGTCCGCCTCCTAGATTAATGCAGAGAAAGCAGTATTGTCTGTTGAATGGATAAACCTTCCTGCCGTCACTCAAAACCTATATTCAACGCTACTTCATTTCTAAGAGGCTTATCTTCTTTGAATAGACCCTTGCAGCTCAAGTAAGAGGCGATGTAATGAAGCGTGTGTTTTTTCTTAAGTGAGAAACCTGCTGCAAAGAAGGGGTGAAGTCTGTGCAGCTGTTCGAAAGGGCCTTTGCAGACTCTCGAAATACTTGTCATTTATCTGGTCTTGCATGACATCAAATGAGAGAAGATCAAGTTCAAAATCTGCCAGGGCGGCTTTTGAAGGGGCTTCTTCATCTGTTAATTAAATAATGCTTATTAACGTGCAGTTTAATGTGGCCTGGCCTCTCCTTGTACAGCAGGGTTCAGCGATGAAAATAACACTGCATTTGGTTCACTCGTTTTCAGTTATTAATAATTAGCTTTCACGGATTTTGGTGGTTCTGAATTGCAGGCTTGCTGTTCAGGCTTTCATATGTGGCTCAATGAATGAATAAGCAAGGCAGCAATGAATGAATAAGCAAGACAGGTGTTAGCGTTGCCAGGCACAAAATATGGATTGGCACCCTGAATTCATATTAGAATAAATCTCTTAATATTTACATGGGTAATTCATTCAGTGCTTTGTCATAAAACTTCCTCTTATGGAACATGTGTAGGGAAACATGTCAATCCTCCTTGCTCTGCCCCTTGTAAATAATTTCCTGTTTCCTTGGCTTTTCTAAGAGATGTTCCTAAATTAGTCTTCTGGCAAAAATTAGCAGAGTCTTGTGGCACCTTAACAACAAATGAATTTACGGCAGCAACTGGTTTGTGGGCCAGAGCCTTCTTTGTTAGATGCATGAAACAGCTCTCATGAAAACTTATGCCACAATGTATTTATTAGCTTTTAAGGTGCCACAAGGCTCTGTTGTTTTTGCAAAAATATACTTAGATTCTTGATATTGCTTTGGTAACCAATGAGATATTGTATGTGAGATTCAGATCCTGACATCAGTCATGATTCTCTGAATCCATGTGAATATTTGTGGAAATAACAAATGCAAATTCTTAGATCTAAGCAGGGACTTGCAGATTTGTTTCTGGATGGTGAAAACAATGAAAGTTGTGAGAACTTTTGTAATTCATATGTCTCCTGCCTGTATGTACCATATATGTGCTCAGAATATGTGGATGGGGTGGTGTCTTGATTATACAGATGTACTACTTAGTGAGAGGCTGGTCAAGTCTATTCAACATTGACATGATATGTATGATCTTCCTTGGAAGCTTTGGTAAAAGCTCATGATTTTCTGAGAGTTTTCTCCTAGCTCCTAATGTTGACCCATGAACACTAATGATGCTTCATGCATGCACTTTATTGTATTGCTTCTGGGATTTGTAATTTCCAGCACCAGCCACTAAGGAATCCTAGCACCCCAAACAAAGGCACCCAGGAATAAGTGAAAGTTTCAGATCTTGTTGGGAAGGGATCAAACACATGTTTGGAAGAAACAGTTCCGAGAATTAACTCAAACCGAGAAGATCCCTAACAAAACTTAGTTAAGTGGTCTGGTCACATAGTTCACAACAACCAATGAGAAGGTCATCCAGAGCCAGTAGTTATCTTTTGTGTATGTGTCTTACAAATGACGTTTCTTTGTAGATCATGTAAGGTTTACAGAGATCAGTGAGAGCTTCTTGAAGTGTAAGGAGCAGCCTGGCCAGCCTGAGTGCTGACTACACATGTGTGGAATGTTCTTTTAACATTCCAGGCTTGAGAAAAACTTCCGGGGGAAATTAAACTCAATTCATAACACATCTGTGCATTACCAGTTGGACAAATTCCAAGTAATAACGAACTTGGGTAACATTTCTAGATCTGTACTGAAATAGTACTCTCATTGGTTTGTATTGTTGACAGTGCTTAATCTTAATGAAAGCTCAACAAGGCTTCCCTCTTGCCTGCCACCATGCTGTACCCATTAATAATGTCAGAACTCAGTACTGAAATGTTGAGAAATAACAATAATAATTCTACCAAGTATCTTGGAGCACATGGAGGGTGATAGTTCCCATGTCACAGGCAGGCAGGCTGGCAGGCTAGAGATCTATCCCTTCTAGTTTTAGAAACTTAGCTCTTAAAAGTGGGGCAGGGCCATTGGTGACTACCCCTGCATCTAGATGTTGAGAATATGTTACCTAATTGAGGTTTCTTGAGAAGCTGAAGCCTACAGTAAGCAAAAGATGGTTGACCAGGGAGGCAGAATGTGACCAGTTCAATTGCTGGCATTTGCCACTCCTTGTAGAGAAAACCCAATAGTCTGACTTGAGAGAAGGAAGTTTCCTATGTTTCAGAAATGCCAAGTTATTAGTATTTACACCAGGCTTGGCCATTACAGAAGCTTTATGGTACCTGCCAATCACAAGGGACAATGTTACACTCCCCTGTGTGAGGCCAAAATTTGGTGCCCCCACCTCTCACCTTCTATTCAGCTACATTCATTATGTCATAGTTGCAATGCCCTGTGGTGCCTCCTGGGCTTGGCACCCAGTGTGACAGAACCAGTCACACTGCCCGAAATCTGCCTCCACCTCTTCCCTTCAACAGTTTAGGCACTTATGACCCCAGTTTGTTTCAATATCAACCTCTGGACACAGTGTTCCCAGCTGAAACCTCTGAAGTCCCTGACAGAAAGACAGGATTATATCAGGGTAGATCCACTGAAATTAATGGACCTAAGTTAGTCATGCCTGGTTTTTTTCAGTGGGTCTACTGTAAGTATGACTGCCATTGGATATAAGCCATAGCAGTGTTTGAAACAGAAACTGGGAAAAGATTGTGTTTGGAGTTTTTGTTTTTGTTTTAAATGTGGAATAAGGAAGATTAGCAAAAAAGGATTTAAAATCTGGTTTGGTTGATACAGACAATGTGAAATAAAGCACAGTTTGCCTGAGTGCAAGGCAAGACTGAGAGGAGAAAACCACCTTAAATTTATTTGGACCAGAATTAACTGTTTTTACTTTAGTTCCCGAGAGCCAAATAAAATTTGAAGTCTCTTAGAGCTAGCATCGGGTTTCATGGTGCCAGGACCATTGTGTGCCTGGGACATCCCCAGCACTGGTACAGTATAGTCATAGCTGTATTGGCGTCACCTTTGAAGAGCCAGGAACTACTATAATCCTGAAAAATCTTATCCCCACTCTCACCCCGACCCCCCGGTCTCTCATAGCAAGTCTGGCATGGGAGTACAACATAGTACAAACACTATAATATTTCCACAATTTTGTGCATGCAAAATACTACCATTCTTGTCTTGTTTTATCTTTACAAAACAAATCAGGCTAAAAAAAACAGTGAACTGACCCAGACCACACAGATAACATATTGACTGAGCAGAGTCCCATTTCCTCAAGGAAAAATAATCAATATCACAGGACTTGAAATAAAATGTTAGAGGGTGGAGTGCTCCTGTTTAGGGTGCCAGCCTGCCAGCCAGCCAACTTTGCCCTTCTTAAGGAATACTCTGTTGCATCCTCTTTCCCTGGTTTTCCATTTCTCCTCTCACACTCAGCTAGCATTCTGTGGCCAGTGAGCATGCACAATCCTGATTGTGGTGTTTTGGAAGCCCCTCCTCTATTCTTTATTCTTTTCTTTTAAAAAAACATATTTCTGCAAATCTTGGGTTCCCCCAGGTCTGTTGATCTTTTCTTTTGGCTACATAAGGATCCACATTCAGATAATAAGTATGCTATTAGCATCTAAGGTGGGTTCTCGTCTATTATGCCTACCATAACAAGAGCTTTGCTCAGACAGGTCCTTGTCTTCTAGTCCAGCATCCTGCTTCACCTAGCGCCCAACCAATGCCCTATGCGGGCTTATTCAAACTGCTCCATGCATTGAAAGAACACACAGAGTAGGTCACAGAGGCACAAAGAATAGTCCCACCCACTGCATGTACTGTTGTGAGTGATAAACTCAGCAGAGACAAGGGAAGGGTACCCTGGACAGCTTCATGCAGGGCTCGGGCTGAAGTTACACACACACAGTTGACAATCCATCTTACTTGTTGGGAACATGCTCCTATTTTAAATAAATGAATAAATTGGCTTTGAGTCATCTTTCTCTCTCAGGGCCAAGATCACACAACCTCCTTCTTATATAGACTCTCATAAGCTTTACTCCTTATATTCTTATACTGGAGGCTCTTAACCCCTGACAACGCAGGTGCATTCACACGCGTGGTGATGACTGCTTGATGAAAAACTACCAGGAGGTGATTCATTTGTTTATTTTTGGCCCAATGACTCTTCATGTGAATAACTGATATCAAGCACATTTTTAGATCTGGGTGCTCCATAACTTGATTCAGTCCAGATTTCACATGATGTGATGAGCTGTGATCTCAACATGTGTCCCTGACCTCTCAGAATACTTGAGTAGTTGATCACTGCATCAGAAGACTAACCCTGCAGCCGTCTCACTATTAGACAAGTAACCTGTCCAGCATTTAACCCTTTTTGTCAGTTGGCTGTAAAGTCATGTAGACAGACAAACAAGGTCATTTCAAATGTTTATCTTCTTACTTTCTATGTGTTTAATACCTAAAGCACTATGTTTCAGAGGCAACTGGTACTTGCACTTATTTCTTTGCAAAGCTGCTTGACAACAGTGTGAAAAGACATTCTGCGCTTGCTTAAAGGCACTGTACCCATTAACAAAAACACCACACAACCTGGCTCTGTTCACAAACAAAGCTACTCTGTTCATGCTCAAGAGACATCTTGGCTTTAAGCCCTGTTTTTTGGGGGGGTGGGAGTGGGATTTTTTTCCATGGGAAATGCAGTTTGTGTTTCTCTTCTTTAAATATACTTAGGCTGCCTTATACTGAGTCGTACTATTGGTCCATGTAGCTCAATATCACTGACTCCTAGTGCATTTCTAGACCTACATCCTGTTCTAACAGCTGCCAATGAGATACCCGTAAAAAGTCCTCAAGCAGGATATGAGTGCAACAGCACTCTCCCCATATGATGCTCCTTACAGTTTTCCCCACCACAAAAACAGCACTCTGTCCTCTTTCAATGTCTTCACTTTTTTGCAGTACACTGGCTAACTTGCTTTACTGCTCATTTGGCTTCTAATTTATCCTCACTACTTTATCACATTTTGACCTACACCACATCTTATCCGATATTGGGGGATTATTGGTTTGTTTTTGTTCTTATTTTTTATTAGGTATTTTGTCTTTCTTATATTGTGATTTTATGTTCTGAACTGCCCTGAGATCTATGGGTATAGAGCTGCATACAAATTCAATTAATATAGTAATCATCATCATCATCATCATCATCATCATCCTGCATTGAAGAGGGTGGATTAGATGACCTGGGGTTCCTTCCAACTCTACAATTCTATGATTCTACCTAACATACATTGCATGTTCTCTGAACAAGGAGGGAATGTCTCACCTCTGGGTTCTCTACAACCCGTATGCTGTTGACACAAAGTGAATAGTAATTTGTTGTAGTAATAATAGCTGTTGCTGTAGTAGCCAAATAGCCAAAATTTTAGTTGAGCTAGTGCAGTGGCTAATGTGACCTAAGAAGCCTCAGGTACACATTTCAACTCCGTTGTTGATTTAGAGTCCTTTCCTCAAATATCTAGTTATAATACTAGCCTACCTTGCAATATTCTTAGAACTACTGTGAGAAGGTATGGGAACTATCATTCTTTCAGACTCAGCCCTCCCATCACCACCACAAAAACAATACTGGCTAGTTTTCAGGATTCTTAGGACTACTGTGAAATTATACATGAACATGAGTTTTGAACATTCATAGATAACTTTATAAATGCTGTTATAGATGCTATAGAAGAACATGCAAAGTTGGCAAACATCATCCTCTTTTAAGTTTTTTATGTAGTTCTCCCCTGGTGCTTGTGTACAGCTTGCATAGGGAACCTATGGCACTCCAGCTGTTACCGGACTACAGATCAGCATCCCTGAATATTGCTCATGTTGGCTGGGGCTATTCCCCTTACAGAGCTATCTTTTCCTTGGAATAGAAGATGACTGTTAAACCACCCTGGTAATTGTAGCTCTGTGAGGGGAATAGGGATCTCCTAACAGCTCTCAGCACCCTTAACAACCTATAGTTCCCAGCAGTCTTTGGGAGAAGCCATGACTATTTAAAGTGGTATGATACTGCTTTAAATGTATAGCACAGATGGGGATATAGACAGGTAGACAGATATAGATGTAGACATAGACATAGGCATAGATATAGATATAGACATAAACATGTGTATATGTGTATATTACCATAATAATAATAATAATAATAATAATAATAATAATAATAATAATTAATAATAAGGCATTAGGGTTTCTGGTAGAATCTGTTGCAATTAATTATCCAAAGCTATTTCACATTAAATGTGGTAGTCAGTTTCCACTGTTGTTGGCACAGCAAAGGCAGGTAACCGCTGCCAACTGCAGTTTTCCAGTGTTCAACTTTAAGAGTTTCTCCCATTCATGCTTTCTGTGCTGATCACAGCTAGCACTGGCGAAACCTGACTGCCACATAAACTGTGAACTGACTCTCAGAGAGCTTAGTGTGTGTGGAAACTGATCTTTCACAGATTTCTTTTTAATAGAAAAAAATCCTCCTTAGCTGATGTCTTCATCAGGAAAGGAGACACCTGCATCCGTGCCATTAAACCCAAGTTCTGCGACACAACACTTCAGTACTTCCTCTTTACGCACAGCTGGATGGGACTCATGACACACAAACTCTGCAATGTGCCAGAAATGCCTGATATTCCATGCAAGAGGTGTTTGTGTAAGATAACAAAGGGACAATCTCGCACCCACGTACAACTCATCTGTTTACACATGTCACTTGCTTTGCCAGCTCTGATTAGCTTGCTAGCAAGGAGGCAGGAAGGCCAGCAATCAGGTTTTTATGATTCATCATTTCTGCTCCCTATTAAGGAGACAATGTTAGAACTTCTGCCAATCCTAGAAAAGGATTTTTCAATACCTTAGGGACATTTTTTAAAGAAAAAGAAAATAAGATGTGTATTTCAGAATGTCAGTTTGCTAACTACCAGAAAAGCAACACACTTAATTCTACTTACATATAATATGCTGCTTCTTTTTTTTCAAAACCGAGAATTGATCTCCTGTTTCCCCCGCAAAGCTGTTTTCATATCTACATAATGTTTTACATGCTGCCAAATAAATATTTTATTATACAGAAGCCAAATGTACATTTTCATAAGTTAAAAAAAGGTTACATTCTCTGTTAGTGACATTGATTTTTTTTTTTTAAAGCTATATTCTCTCCTACCCATGCTTTGGTAGCATTATTCCTCACCCATTCAATTACCATTTCTATCAGCTTTTCTGAAAGATTATGCTTTTTGGGTGTTCTTCTGTAGATGTCTTTCCAGTGGCTTCACTTGATGAATGTGACAAGTTTTGTGCTTTCTCCCTCCCCCTCATTGAATTGAAAAGTTTTTTTTTTTTTATAAATACGGGCCCAATAAGTGCCCAAAGGCAGTGTTTCAATGGCTGCTAAATCTTTCAAGGTTAGGACTTAACCTTCGTTCTCTCCTAATTCAACTGCAACCTTCAGTCTGAAGCCAATCAAGAATATCAGATGATACTTAAACAATGAAGGATTTCTGATATTCAGGTACAGCTTCTCTTCAATAGGATTGCAAATTCTTTGTGTGAAGAAAGTCGGTTTTGCTCTAAAGTACTGTCACAAAAAGTGAAATTACCATTTGCTTGGACTGGTGCCATTCATCATTGTCAGAATACTAAGCATTGTAAGAGGCTAGGCCTCTCCAAATTAATGCCTTGTTTTGCATCAGCTAAATTTTCCCAAATCCTCGAGGATGGGTCATACAAAAACTCATCTTACCGTTTTAATTTATCAATCCAATATGAGAGCAGGGAAAGGAAGCTTCATTCCATCTCCATGCTTTTTTAAAATTTACAGTCTAATTCGAAAAGAAAAGGAAATAAGATATGAAAATAAGTTGGGAAAATAAGATAAATCTCTCTGTGAAAATCACAAGATCGACTCAGTCCCGTAGCCGAACCTCCATAATTCATTTGTAGGTCAGCTCCAGGGATTAGCCATGACGTATTTGGAAATTCATTTATTTTTATTTTATTTTGCTGTTTCTTATGCATAAGCGTAATGCTGTCCCTAAGGCTTTTCAGGTAGCCCTCAAATCTTGACAACGTTTGCCGTCTCAGAGCCCTAAGCCAAAATTAATTTTCAAATAAACAGCATAAAAATGTATGGAGTTGTATAAATTTTAATACAAAACACATTTGTTCTCCTTGCTTACATACATGCATACATACATATTGTTGCTTCAGCCAAAAAAAATCATAAAATGACATTGAAATTAACAGCCTCATGTACATCATGAAAGTCCGGGAACTTTTTGTTTTTTAAAAAATCATTTCATGTTATATGGCTCCCTTGCTTAACAATATGCTTTCTGAAATATATATATATAGAGGAAGAAAATATGTGTTAATTATATAGGGCATGATCCAGTCAAAGTTAAATCCCACTGGTTTCAGTGGGAATGATGTAGGCATTCTCTGCCAAAACCAAGGGGATTTGTATTGCGATATTCAGCATTAGTCATACTCAGAGTAGACCCACTGAAATCAACTTAAGGTCATTTATTTCAATGGATCTAGCCTGAGCATGACTTAGCTGGCTATTACCCCATGTGTTTGGCTGAATTGTGTCCAGTGGATTGCTTTGGCCCATTTTATACAACTCTCATTAGCACCGTTACTGTCTTTTATGATAATGGGTGCCAGTCAAGTGGGAAAGACCCAGATGGTTGGCTTACCCATGAGGTGTAGGTGGACTTTTCCAGGGTCATCAAATGTAGCCTGTTGTGATCCGAGTCATTCCCACATTCTGTGTTAATTCAAATACCTTAACAAGCAAGTTAGCAATGTTCACCGTGAATTTCTGTTTTTCATGTGCAGTACAACAGTAGGGATGTTGTGCATATGTGCAACGTCTTTTGGTACCCTGCAATGCATTGGAAAATGATAACAGTTCTATTTTGTGTGGTGCACAAGCGTGCTCTGGTCCATGGGGTCACGAAGAGTCGGACATGACTAAACGACTAAACAACAACAACAAGCTTGAGTCTCTAGCTCAGAAGACCAGTAAATGGGAGATCATGTCAGAAGGAGATCAGTGACAGCTGATAAACTGGTCAATGACTTAAGAAGCATCCAGGTTTAAAGGCATACCCAAAGGTTCAGAGCTGAACAGACAGCTTTTAGGTAAATGGGTAGCAAGATTAAGGGCTCCAGAGCTAGCATGAAGACAGGACTGCTGTTACAACATGAGGCTAGCTGGCCAGGAGGCAGGAGTGCACCCAGATATCGGAACATCGGAAGTTGCCTCTGGTCCATTTGGGTCAGTATTGTCTGCACTGACTGGCAGTGGCTCTCCATGGCTTTTGGCAAGGAACATTCCCAGCTCTACCTGGAGAAGCTGGGGATGGAACCTGGGACCTTCTGCATGCAAGGCAAATGTTCTACCTCTGAGCTACATGTCCCTTCAAGCCCCTTTCTTGTATATTTTCTGATTTCTTGAGAAAAATGTACTGGGTCTTTCTGATTCATACCACTTGGATGTGAAATGTATCTGGAGATGCATGCTCCTTCCAGCTGAGGTCTTCAAAGATGTTCTGCTAACTAAGGATGTTGGTGAGCTCAGAGTTGCATCCTGTGACTGAGGCTGATGAGTGTTGGACTCTTAACATCTGAAGGGCAATAGTTTCCCCATCCCTAATGTAGCATCACTCTGGGGCACTGTGGAAAACGTAAATGGTGAGTGGCTTGCCAGGCCCAGCTACCACACCCAGGTATTTTGCTTTTCCTGTCTAGAAGTCACCAATAGCCCAGGCTTACTTGTATTCATTTAGTATCAGGGATGGAGATCCTATGGTTCTTCAGTTGTTTTTGGACTCCAGCTGTCATCAGCACCAGCTATCATGTCCATGCAATGGTCAAGGATGATGGGAATTGAATTCCAATGACTTTTAGAGGGTCACAGGTTGCTCAGCTAGTCCTTTCAAAAAATGATGATGATGACAACAGTTTGGAGCTTGGAGCACTCTGAGCAGCTTGGATGTAAGGGGGGGGGGGTCACGACACAGTAAATCATTATACTTGCAAAATAGACAGTAAGACGTAGTCTTAAAGCAGAAAAAAAGAAAAAAGAAAAGACCCGTTTGAATAACTGCAGAAAAATATGCATTAAAAGCCTGTCAAAATAAAAATGTTTTCATTTTTCATCTAAAAGAAAGCAAAGAGAGAGCCTGATGAATCTTTACTAGAGCACCAAGCCACCACAGAGAAGGCCCTGCTACTTGCATTTATTTATTTATTTAATTTATTTATTTATTTATTTATTTATTTATTTTATAAGCCACTGAATATTTTAAAAATTCCTGAGTGGTGTACAATGTAAAACAGGTAACAATATAATTAAAACAAAAAGACATAATAAAACCTGTAAAACACTAGCATAAAGGCACATAAAAACAAATTAAACTGGGATTCAGGGAATTCATGCAGATGAAAAACAAAGATGGGTCATGGAAAACCTGGGCAAAGAGAGAAGTATTTTCAGGCCACCTGAAGCTACTGATGGTTGCTGCTTCATGTATGGCAGAGGGAAGGCCATTCCATGGTAGAAGGGCAAAAGTGGAAAATGCCTGTTTTCAGGTCAACCACCTAAGGCATGATGTAGGATGTGGTATCATGAGTAGAATTTCGTAAACCAGCTAAGTGATCTTACATGTCCATACAGTGGCAGGTGGTCTTTCAGGTAATCTGCGCCTGAGTTGTTCAGGGCTTTATTTGTCAACAACAATGTCTTCATGTACTCACTTGACCTCTAATGATGGGTCTGCAAGACAAATTTTAAAGCCCGTTTAGGAACAGGTGGTCCTTGTGGTAACCAGGTCTGAGACTATGCAAGTCTTTAAATGCTAAGACAAGGCCTTTGATTTCAACAGGTAGCTAGTGAAGTTGAAACAAGAACTGATTTACATGCTTAGTTCATTGGGTGCCAGACAAAGGAATGACTGTTCCATTTTGCAGCAACCAAAATTACTAAGTGTTTTTTAAAGGCAGCTTATTTTTGCTCTTTTTGTTTGGTTTCTAGAAACCAGCGTAAACCTTGATACAGTGGATATTATTATGGAATCTACTTGGATATTGTGTGATGGTTCTCATTTATTTTTATTTTTTTCCTATTCAAATTGTTTGTTTGTTTTCATCTTGTGATCAAAGTAGGTTGCAACCTGGAGAGCCAGTGTGGTGTAGTGGTTAAGAGCGGTAGTCTCGTAATCTGGGGAACCGGGTTCGCGTCTCCGCTCCTCCACATGCAGCTGCTGGGTGACCTTGGGCCAGTCACACTTCTTTGAAGTCTCTCAGCCCCACTCACCTCACAGAGTGTTTGTTGTGGGGGAGGAAGGGAAAGGAGAATGTTAGCCGCTTTGAGACTCCTTAAAGGGAGTGAAAGGCGGGATATCAAATCCAAACTCTTCTTCTTCTCTTCTTCTGAGCCTTTGATGTTGGGCAGGCTAAAAATCCAATTAAAACAAGTTTTTAAAACTGCTGCCTCTTAGTCTTAGGCTTCAGTCCCATCATAGAGTGGGGTGAGAGTGGTCAGCTGTTGTTCTAATCTGCTGGCTTCTTCCATTCAGATTAGGTGGTGGGGGCTATCTTTCCTTTTTTGGAGGCATGGAGAAGGTCTGAGATTCAATCTCTGGCATTTCCAGGTAGGGTTGGGAATGTTCCCTGGAAAGCCACTGCCAGTCAGTGTTAAAAACACTAAGCAAGATGGACTGACTCAGTATAAGGAAGCTTCTTACGTTCCTATCCCATTGGTTGCATTGGGAGGGTAATTAACTACGTCAGCTCCAGGGCTGGCATAGCTTTGAACTTTATCCTAGATTGGCAGTCCATGTACAGTGGTACCTCAGGTTAAGTACTTAATTTGTTCTGGAGGTCCGTACTTAACCTGAAACTGTTCTTAACCTGAGGTACCACTTTAGCTAATGGGGCCTCCAGCTGCCGCTGCGCCGCTGGAGCACGATTTCTGTTCTCTTCCTGAAGCAACGTTCTTAACCTGAAGCACTATTTCTGGGTTAGTGGAGTCTGTAACCTGAAGCGTATGTAACCTGAAGCGTATGTAACATGAGGTACCACTGTATGTGTTGGGGGAACAGAGGGGCTTTGGATCCTGTAGATCCTAGGCTACCCTTCTCCTGCTTCCTATAGGACCACAAAACTCCCTGTCGCTGGTGATGCATCTTTATACTGGAGCATTCTGCCAGCATTCAAGGGGCTCTTCCAGGGTGAGGGACAGATTGAGACAGTTTGCTGCCTGAGACAAAAGAAAAGTTGGCACCCACCCACTCTCTTCTGTGCATAAAAGCTGACTGGACTGTCAGTTGAATCCTGTTTCATCACAGGCAACAGGATAGTGTCTACCACCACCTCAGAGGGCATAAAACTAGCTTAGAGATTGCAGCTGTGTAGCACACATACCTCTGCCCTTTAGCACTTCACTGCCACTCCCCACACTCATTAGCTTTTGTAACTTGAGGCAGCTGCCTCACTTTGTCTAATGGTAGGGTTGGTCCTATCTGGGGCATAATGTCCCATAGGCAGAGTTCCTTTGCACCAGTGTAGCAGTGCTTACACCCCATCTAATGGTCCCTCAGTAGATCCCCACCTAGCTTTTGTAATTACCTGTTAGTGAATAATGGGGTGGTGATGGTAGGATTTTGAGCCCTGACAGGGCAGGAAGATAAAGCTTGGAATGAGAGTATAATTCATCTCTTGGCAAGAATTAAAGGTAGGGTGTTGTGTATTGAAGTGATGGTCCTCTAAGATCTGGAACATGCTTGCTGTTCTTCATAGGATTTTCACAAAC
This sequence comes from Podarcis melisellensis, assembly GCF_964234715.1. Lineage (NCBI taxonomy): Eukaryota > Metazoa > Chordata > Lepidosauria > Squamata > Lacertidae > Podarcis > Podarcis melisellensis. The sequence continues at coordinate 16,040,498 of NC_138537.1, forward strand.
TCCACTTGAGGGTTCGCCAAGCTTAGTGACTATGAAATAAAATTATGAATTTTTGGAGGGAAAAAAACCCACTGAAACTCACAAGGGAGAATGTGTAGTTTCTGAAAATCTAAAAGGTTGCAAGTGTGTATGGGGGGATTTTTTTACTCCTCAAACATCCCAGACATTAAAAAGCCCTTCTCCTTAAGAGCTGGATTATTGGAATTCTAAATGTTGGTACGATATGAATGTATATTGTGGAATACTTGCTGCAATACTTGCTGTTTTATTTTTATGCCTTCTAATACTTCTGCTTGCTTTTCCCCCCCATTGCTGTCAACTCAGTTAACCTGAAGTAATTGGATTTAGGATGATTTGTCCTATTAAAACCATGGCACAAAAATAAGCTTAATTCCAAGTCTTTTGCCTTTAGCTGTTTTGCGGAAGGAGTTGCTAGACGGTAAATTTAAAAAGTATAAAGATAAAGATTCTCAAATACACAGTGCATTAAAAGCAACAGAAGTAGTAACAATGACGGCAAACTGACTGTAGTTAAATGAAATCAATGTGTATCTTCAAAATGGTTTCATTCCACAAGGGGGCTTCAAGTTCACATTCAGTGTTTTGATAGCTTATACATTCATTCATAAATGCTAAGCTGTGCATGCGAACAGAGGATGTTAAATTCCATTCAGGGTACCCTTCCTTGCCCTTTTTGTAGATAAAACTGCATTTTTGAAATGTGAAGACCCAAGGTAACAAGGGGCACTCGTTGCAAAAGTGGGTAAATTTAGGATTACCTTGCACGCAATGGAAACATACTTTTTCAAAGTTTTATGTACTCAATTCTTCCCTAGAATCACACACTGATAAATCATACATTGGGAGGTGGGTCAGTTGCAGCTCCCCACAGTGTGGTGTCAGTGGTGTACAAAAGCCTCCAAGGTATTTTAGACTATGACTGTCATCAGATTTGGGTATCACAGTTGTAGTCCAAAATATCAGGAAGAGACCAGGTTCGGAAGGCTGGTGTACAGCTTCTCTCATGTTTGTTCCAGGGGCTTGGGAATCCGCTTGACAGCCCTCATAATCATGTTCTTCCCAGTCTCCACAGAATGGCAGACCAGAGTTAGCAATCTTAACAGAGTCAGTGGAGAAGGGTTGTGGTAGAGCTCATTGGTAGAGCATCTGCTTTGCATGGAGAAGGACACAGGTTCAGTCCCCAGCATTTCCAGAAAGGAATGGAAGTGTCAGCCAACTGAAACCCTAGTGAACTGCTGTCAGTCTGTATATACCCAGTGAAATCAATGAACAAGTTAGGTAAGTTGATTTCATTGGTTCTACTCATTGATTATCAAATAAAGCAGCAAGTATTGCAATTCTACTATACACATTTGTTTATACATCAACATTTAGAATTCTAGTAATCCTACTCTTGCAGAGAAGGGTGTTGGTAATGTTTGAGGAAGAAGTATCTCTTCACCCATCCATGAAACAATTTACTATTCATCTGTTTCTCATGTTAGTTTTGGTATGGTTTTTTAAGCTCTCCAAATGTGCTAGTTGCATCCTATTAATACAACCCCCATTTCTGGAAAATTTAGAACATTATTTCAGTTTCATAGTTACTGAGATTGGCAAACACCAGTGATTTATTTTGATTTTTAAACTACTATTTTTTAAAAAAACAAACAAACCACAGATCAGTTTTTATAAAAAATCAGTAAAGGCAACTGGATATTTAGCGATAGATATTTAGCAATAATAGAACGCTGCTGTCTCCAGAACCGAAGGTGGTGGGGAGGACAACACATAAATATGTAGTAGTGGTAGATAAATGATTACTGCATTAGTTCAGTTAGTTTAATTCATTAGTATAATTGCATTGCTTTTTGTAAATGCAAACTGCTTTGTAAATGCTATGGTACAGTCATACCTCGTGTTGCATTCCGCTCTTGTTACAGACTTTCAGCTTACGAACGCAGCAAACCCGGAAGTGTTTACTTCCGGGTTGGCCGCCTGCATATGCGCAGAAGCGATCTGCGTGCTTCATGCACGTGCAGAAGCGCTTGATCGCGCCTTGCACATGTGCAGAAGAGGCGCTCTAGTTGCGGACTTTTTGGGGTGCGAATGCCACCCTGAAACAGATTAAGTCCGCAACTAGAGGTACTACTGTATTATAATGTTTAATTGTTCTAAGTGTTAGCATTAATTAAGCAGGCTTCAAATGAATTTGTTGGATTCACAAACAGCAACTAGTGGCAAGAGGGCAGAGTTGCCTGATGTCTCAAGTTTTACAGAACATCACATTGTAGGGATGGGGTTTTTTAATGGGGAGGCACCCTGTTTACTGCAAGCATGCAAACATTGTTTGTGTCATGTTGGAATACATAAAAAATAAACATGCTGCTTCCATCATAGAGAAAGGAAATGCTGCCCCAACTGGCTGCTCTGCAATGGCATCATCCTTTTAGACCAGGGTTGGGGAACCTGGGACCCCCACCCCCAGATATTGTTGGGACCCCCACCCCCAGATATTGTTGTTCTCCAACTCCCATCTCCCCTGGGGCACAGTCAGGGATAATGATGAATTTGAATATCCACAATTTGTCACCAAAACCCATTCCATACATTTGGATGGGGGCAGGTAGAGTTATGACTGCAAAATCTCAAGGACTACCTCTCCCATTATGAATTGCCCCAGATCCTGTGATCATCATATGAGGCCCTTCTTTATGTGCCCTCTCCATGAGAGGCCCAGAAGGTGGCAACACAAGAACAGGTCTTATCTGTGGTGATTCCTGTTTGTGGAATGCTTTCTCAAGGGAGGCTTGTGTGGCGCTTTTATTACCTATTTTTAGGTGCCAGGCAAAAAACATTTTTCTTCACCCAGGCCTTGGGCTGATTAAACAGTCTGTGGCCTTGTAAATGTGTTATGGGGGTTATTGGGGATTTTTTTTGGTTATGTATTTTGTGTTATTACACTGTAAATCACCCTGTGATCTTCTGAAGAAGAGCAGTAGGGGCGCCATCTCCTAGGGGCTGAGCCCTTTTGGCCCCCCAATATCTTGGGGGAGGGGGCTGGGTACCCCAATGTTCAAAAGTGGCGGAGGATGCCAAATGCCGAGCCAAACACAACACGACTTCAGTGGTTGGTTTCTTCTCCTGCTGTGGAGGGGGAGGAGTGGGGAAGCAGCCCCAGCTGCTGGTGGTGTCAAGAAGAGGAGGAGGAGCCACATCCATTGAAGTTGTGCTGTCACAAATTTATCCTAATAAACATATTTTGTGTGCCATTTTAGCTGATATACACATTTTTTGCAAGCAATGTTTCCTAATATAATGCATTTTGGTGTCTTGTTTTTATTAATATCTTCATTTCTATGCACCCTTTCTCCAATATATGCATTTTCAAAAACTTTGGCAGGAGAAGTGAATCGCAAAATTTGAAGAAGTGTGAATTTTGAAAGTTTTCTGTATTTCAGTTCACTTACTCTTTCAAAATGTGTGAATTTGATAGATTTGGCTTTAAATGGGAACTGAATTGAATTTCTATCCATCCCTACTAAAGGGGTTAGCCAATGGGAAGCTGGAGATACCTGCCAGGTATGTTCAAAATATAGCACATCCCCATCTTTAGGAAAGGGATTGGGCTATATTGTAATGTTTGACTCACCAAACCAAAGCTGTTCAGAACCCGTGTATGTTGACTCACACAGGGCATGGGAGACTGTTTTCATTTCTTGCGTGGCATTTAGGGTGGGCACTTATTCATTGCCAATGAAGAGAAAATGCCTCGCCAAAAAAAGACAAAAGAAGGCATAGATTTGCATAAAATTTTATATGCTAATATATATATATATATGTATAGGTGCCATTGTTAGAAATAGCTGGGATTTTAATAGCAATATGATACATCTCATCATAATGAGGAAGATTGTGACCCGGTAGTGATGTACCTGCTCAGTTCACTGCCTGGGTGCTAAATGTTGACGGGCAACTTCAAGGTACCTGCAGGTCTCCCTTCTTATCCTTTAAAAAGGACTTGAACCAGACATTCCTAAAAACAGAGGACATCTTCAAACACAGGACTATCCTCTGTAAATTAGGAAACATGGTCAGCCTACTGCAGCTACAAAAACAAACATACCACAGAGTATGCCAAGCACCTTGTCTGACTGTCATTGGGCATGTGCTCAGGTTTGGTGGGTCACAATCTGTACAGGCCTAATCTGATGGTCAGTTAAATCAGTTCCAACCCTTACTCTAAAATACTGTTAAGATCTCATTTCACTGGGGGAGATTGGGCAGGCAGATTCATGAAGAAAGGAACAAGTGATCTGTGTGACTGCAGGTCTAGCAGTTGCTTTAAGTCCTAATATAAGGTCTTAGGGAACAAAAACACACATTTACCCATGTGCCCCATGGGGGTGTCAAGAAATTAATAGAGGATAGTTCTATTAGACATCACCACAAGATTACTCTTGGCCACAGTGACCCAGGGGCATCCAGCCATTTCTCATTTCACTGACTGGGAGAGTTCAGTCAATATTCCACTTCTGTACCCAATCATGACATAAAAATAGGGATCAACGGGTTCACAGTGGGGCCTGTCTGTTTTCTTGGGCCAGGCCTGCCTCAGTACTGCTAGATCTATAGGTCTACCTTGGCTGCTTCCGCAGAAAGTCTCTTGATTTGTACAAAGGGAAGATGAGTTCTCTTGTCTGTCTGGGAAACCTTTGAAACCTTTCTATTGAAAGTGAAAATCTTATACCCCTTCTTTCCATGAAGCATGCAGTGGGGTGATAGGCTGGTGGAGGAGGAGGGAGAAAAGACCTTTGAAATATTTCAGAAACATGGATACTGAGCCTGATTTCAGTAACTCTCAGTTGTTCTATTTCTAATAGGCAGAAAGTTTTGAGACCAAGCTGGCTCTCTTTCCGCCTGCTCTACCCGCCCGCTTTTTATCCCCTTGAAAACAAAAAAGAAAAAAGAAAACCCTGGAACATGCAGAAGGACAATCTATGCATCCCAGTGTCTGTCGTCTGCTTATTGTCCTGTCTAGTGCTCTCCACGGTGGAACTAATCAACTGCCTTGAATGAAGCACAGCTCGTCAACGGAATTCCTAAAAGGTCCTGAAGTATTCAGTGATGAGAGGAATTCTTTCGGTATGATTTGCTCCACATTCAAAAAATTCCATTGTCAAAGGAGACTAGGTGATTAACAGCAGGCTGTCAGATGCAGGGTTAGAAATTATTTTCTCTGACCTTCTGTCTGTCTCCCCTCTTCTCAGCAACCCTTGCACCCCTTTCCCCACCACTACTGCTACCACTGCCTCCAACAACATACCATAATAAGATGACTTCAAGGACTGGTACAGCAACTAGCTGTTTAAGTCCACCTGGCCCCACTTGATTTATTAGCTTTAATGAGGAGCTCTTCTACTTTAATCATAGTGGAAAAGAGAAAAGGTCTCACGCCACCCTGACAAATCAGTGATGCATTTACATGGAAACACAGGAAGGGCTGCGATCACAAAAGTAGCACTGCTTGCCATCCCCTTTTGCTCCCCACAGTATGAAATGCCAAGGCAGTTTTGTGGCCCTCCTGGTTGTGACTATTACCTGTGGAGACTGGGCTTTCTTCCAGGGAGCTCCTGGCGTGGGAATGCAGGGGGAGAAATTCATTTCCAGTTGGAAGCCTTTGCTGTTGTGATGCTACTCCTTTTAACGTTGCAAAAGCGAGGTACTGTGAAATGACAGTCATCTACTTAACTGTAGATGCCAGTATAAAGCATGAAATGTAGTTAGACATCTCAGGCATATTGCAGGGACTCCAAATAGTCTTTATCCAGAGTCTCCCCCCCCCATAACAAAACAAAAACCATGTTGTCTGTGGCAGACAGTAAATTTACATATTTGCCTGTTCAGTAAATAGGAAAGAAGTTTTTTTCAAGGCTGCCACTTAGCAAGCGCTGAGGAGACATCAACACCCACCCACACCCTGATTGATGGTTCACACGAAATATAATTATTCTGTATTTCTGATCAGGGCACTGACTATACACATTGAGTATTGCTTAGTTATTGTTGTTGCTTAGTCTGTTTGAAGAGTGATTGTTCTCTCCTCCCCCTGGTGATTCCTTACTCATCGCCCCCCCCCCCAAAAAAATCTATAGGGTGTATCCCATGTTAGTCTTACTCATTGAAATTTGTGGTTAGCTTCAATGGGTTTGCTCTGAGTAGATCTTAGTTTGATGCAATATGTAGTTTTTAGAAATAATTGATTCAAGTGGCCTTACTTATTAGGTGTGTCTTGGAGTTCTGTAGCTCAGTTTGCAAAAGGCACGTATGGGAAGCCACTTCACAGGCTCTCTAGGAGAAGAGTTCAAGTATTGCTGGCAGAGCAAGGCTTCCAATCAATATTCCTATGAATATTGTTTTATTGGGAAGCTTATGAAATGTACTAATTTGCAAATATTTATGTGCCACCGGCATAAAAAAAAAATCATGACTGTGAACAGCATAAAAACAACAATAAGATTACAACCGTAAAACAAATACAAAATTAGATGAAATGATCCTTGTGGTCCCCTCCAACTCTACAGTTCAGTGATTCTGTGAAATCAGTAGATCAGACTATAAGAACCTGAGAAGAACTCTGCTGGATCAGGCCAAGGGCTCATCTGGTCCAGCATTCTCTTCCCACTGTGGTCAACCAATGCCTATGGGAAGTCTACAAGCAGGACCTGAGTATATGGATGAAGAATAATTTTATATATTGCTGAATGCCAAAATAGGCTTCTAAGTGGTTTGCAATTACACAAGCACACAAACTTTAAACTATATACTGTACATCCATAATTAAAATATGCAACAAAACAATCTTATTTAAACAACACAGCGATTAAAACAGGAGAAAACCCCTCAGGAAAAGAATGGGTGGATATGTGAGAATTTATGCAGGCACCTAAATGCCAGTGCTTGCCTAATGTTCATTGGGAGCAGAATTTGAAGGGCAGGCAAAGTGTTTCTGGAGATAACCTGGCCCCAAGTTGTTCAGGGCTAAATGCCTGAAATATTATACTAGGTAAGGTAAAGTATTAGGGACGTGGGTGGCGCTGTGGTCTAAACCACTGAGCCTCTTGGGCTTGCTGATCAGAAGGTCGGTGGTTCGAATCCCCACGACAGGGTGAGCTCCCGTTGCTCGGTCCTAGCTCCTGCCAACCTAGCTGTTTGAAAGCACGCCAAAAAGTGCAAATAGATAAATAGGTACTGCTCCGGCGGGAAGGTAAATGGTGTTTCCGGGCGCTGCTCTGGTTTCGGTGTTCCGTTGCGCCAGAAGTGGCTTAGTCATGCTGGCCACATGACCCGGAAAAACTGTCTGCGGACAAACGCCGGCTCCCTCGGCCTGTAAAGCGGCCTGTAAAGCGCCACAACTCCAGAGTAAGGTAAGATAAAGGACCCCTGGCTGGTTAAGTCCATCAAAGGCAACTATGGGGTGTGGCGCTCATCTCACTTTTCAGGCCAAGGGAGCCGGCGTTTGTCCACAGACAGCTTTCCTGTCTAATTATAGATGAAATGATCCTCGATCCAGGAACAGCTGTAGCTGTCACACCAGCAGAAGTTGGCAGAAGCTGCTCCTTGTCACTGAAGCCACTTGGGCCTTCAGTGATGAAGATGGATCCAGGAGCACCTCCAAGCTGCCAATCTGCTCCTTCAGAGGGAGTGCAACTCCATTCACAACAGGTAACTGACCTATTTTCCGGTCTTGATAAATGCTCCCACACAGAACTTCTGTATTACAGGATTCAAACAGTGTATTGGCCCTTATCCAGCCCACCAATACAGCCATTGCTGGCTCATTCTTGCCACTTCCTCCTTGTGCTCTATCTGGATACCTTCTGCAGTGCAAAGAATATTATGTTCCTCGTTCTGCTCAAGTAATCAGTGCTTCTTCAGATGCATTTAGGGTCATTGTGAGCAACACAATACTGATACTACTACACAGTGCTGATATTTTACCGAAGAAGCTTGCAGCTAAGTGGGCTGCTGTTCATTTCACACCTTATTTTGTGTGGATAGTGTATTACGTTCAGTCTCTAGCAACTTCATTTCAAAGATTTTGGGTGGTAGAGCGAAAAGCTGCTGCCCATCAAAGTCAACAATGCAGGGCTAGATGGCCCAATGGTTTAACAAGGCAGCTTCATATACTGATAGCCTACCAGGGGCCTCTTTGGCTGGAGTGCTATTCTCCAGTGTACTTATCTTTATGAATAATCCAACTCAGTTATCCATGGGGGTGGGTGGATGGAGGGGAAAGAAAACCTGGTTAACATGCAATTAGAGTGATGGATAATCCTGGCTCTGCAACCTACCTAGCTTGGATGGAGTTAATTCACAGGCATCATGTCAACATGTGTCTTATTTTTGGATCCCACTTGTTCTCTGGGAATCCACTGCTGTGAAGAATGATCTCCCTTACCTCATTTACCTTGTTTGTTGTTCCTGAGCCATAGACTGTCATGGCTCATGCATGAGGCAATCGTCCTGTGGAGCATAGTGCTTGCCAGAATGTTTCCATTGCCATTTGAACCGCAGCAACAGCTGGCATGTGCATGTTATTATTTCAAAAGAGTGTACAAAAACTGTGCTCTTCTTAGTAATGCTAAAACTATGGACCAAACTAACATCAGGCAGGAAATCCAATCTAAAGATTGACATGCTGTCCTTAGATTGCCCCAGAATATCTCAGTAGGCTATGTCATGAACCACCAGGTTGTTCAGACCATCCATTGCATAGGCCACAGCTCCATGGGGAGCAATAGGAAGAGCTTTCATTCTAAAATGGCAGGTGCCAGTGTGCCTGGAAGTCTTCACATCTGTTTTAGAAACCGTTATATCTACTTCCAGAGCTGGGGAGGTGATGATGTGGAAAGCACTCTACTCTGCAAGGTTCAAATGATCTTTTTCCTTATTACAGCAGATGTCTCGGCTGAGCCATAAATAAAACAACAAAAACACAGGTTCTAATGCTCTTTCATGATTATCACTGAGTACTATTAGGCTTATTCAACAGCACTGGTGAGGAATAGCAAATAGTTTTGTTTAGTTTTGAGGGGGAATAGCAAACAGTATAGATTAATTCAATTTATATTCCATTTTCCTATTGTGCACTGTTGACAAAGCAGCTCATTCTAAACATCAAAAACATGCCAAAATTCAGTATCATGTTTGAAAATGATTTATAATAGAGATAGAAAATAATTAGATAACACAGTTCATTAAAGATGGCATTTGTTGTTGTTGTTGTTTAATCGTTTAGTCGTGTCTGATTCTTCATGACCCCATGGACCAGAGCACGCCAGGCACTCCTGTCTTCCACTGCCTCCCGCAGTTTGGTCAGACTCATGCTGGTAGCTTCGAGAACACTATCCAACCATCTCATCCTCAGCATAAATCAAATAATTACAATGGACTGGTCATAATATTGCAACTTATTATTATTATTACTTAATAAATTTATTTTTCAGAAGTATGGTGCCTTTCAATATAATATTTCTAGGGTAGCTTACTGATTAATAGTTCCATCAAATGTTAGTCAGAATAGACCCATTAAAATTAGGCATGGCTAGCTTAGGCTTATTAATTTCAGTTGGTTTACTCTGAGTAGAATTTAGTTAGTTACAACCTTAAAATACAAGATAAAAATACAAAACAATATCTCAGGTTCAATCCTTGCCATATCTGGGTAGAACTGGGAAAGATTTCTATCTGAAATCCTGGTGTGCCACTGCCAGTTAGTACAGTATTGAATTAGATGGAGCAATGATCTGACTCAGTATGAGGCAGTTTCCTAACCACGGTTTCCTGTTATGTCTAAACAGGCCCGATGCAGGACAATTTGGAGTAACAAAAGTATCCTTAACCATAGGAATAAATGTCCTCTTTACTTTCAAATTGCCATCCACTAGCAGGTAGACAAGGCTTCAGCAGTGTGTAGTATTGAATGCCTAAGGCTTGCACAATGATGAGAAAAGGGATGTTATGGAAAGTTTAAAGGTACTTTTTTTTATCAACCAGAGCAAAGGTCTATCTAGTCCCACATTCCACTTCTCTAAAACGAAGAATCCCCCTTTTTTCTTGAAGAATCACAAAATGTGTGTGTTACTTTTCAAAGCTGCCCTTTGGTATGTTATTACACTACAATTAAGCTGAGTTCCCCCTGTTCTGTCATGCTCCAGAGCTAACAGGACTTTCGCTTAGAATGTGGCATGCTCCACACTTTGAACACACCCACACCCACACACCCACATTATCTCGCATCCCGAGCAGCCCAACTTGTCAGTAGGCAATTATGGTTTTGCTTGGTTTATTTGGATTGGCTGACTCTCAGATTTCCAGCAAGGGACTTTATTTGTGAAAAAGGATCATTAATGATAACAACAGATGACATGTGTCTGAAATATTGGGTGGATAAGGGAGGCTTTTTCATACACACCCCTTTTCTGAATGTCTGCTGTTTAGGCCTGAGCTTGCCAGCCTATACAGAGAGATTATTACACACAGGATTATTAAAACTTCATTGTTTGAATGTTTTTACAATAATTGCTGCAATAAAGCAGATCCGAGGAAGTAAAATAAGTCTGGACTGCCTGTTACATTTGCCCCCTGGATTCTGTATCTAGAAGTAACTGCTATGTTTACATATAATTCCAGGGCTGGCTCTACCATGAGACAGTGAGATGGCAAGGCAGCAACCTGATTTTGAGTCTCATGAAAGGACATAAAAATAGTTATACAATTTTTTATTACTGTACAGGTATTTACGTGAAACTAATGCGCCATCAAATCTAATGCGCAAGTCAATTTTCAATACCTTGAAACCAAAAAAGTGTTTGTTGGTGAATGTAAATGCGCCATCAAATCTAATGCACACCCTTATTTTCATGACGTAATTTGTCCAAAAATGGTGCACATTACATTTGAGTAAATATGATACTGTATTTTTACTGCTAAGGAGAGGGAGAGGTGCTTGTGTGATTTTTCTGCTTTAGGTACCCAAATAAGTTGGCTGGTCTTGCTGACGTATGCAGTGGGGAGGAGTAAGGGGCAATTGGATGGTCTGTTTCAGACAGCAATAGGTCTTGGCCAACCTTGTTTTAGGTCTATGTTTCCTAAATTTCTGATAATTCTACTACAGTGGTACCTTGGTTTTCGAACGTCTCGGAAGTCAAATGTTTCAGTTTTTGAACGCCAAAAACCCAGAAGTAAATGCTTCTGTTTTCGAATGCACCTCAGAAGTTGAACAGCTTCCACTGACCCCCCCCCCAATTTTCCCTATTGAATTTGCAGACCGCCCTTTGCGCCCCGGTTTTCGAATATTTCAGAAGTCGAACGGTCTTCTGGAACAGATTACGTTTGAAAACCGAGTTACCACTATATATTTTTTCTCAATTAAAATTTAAATGTATCTATACCACTATTCATTTGTCCCCCCAAAAACTAAAGAGCCATACAAAGATAAACAAGTTTAAAATACATCAGAGCAATTAAAATAAAATAAATTTGTCCATAAGTAACACACCCACCCACCCACCCACCCACACACACACACAGAGAGAGAGAGAGAGAGAGAGAAGAGGTGATGGTGTTACTTGTCATTCATCCAAACCAATCGGAAGCAAATTCCAGTGTAGTGGGGCCACAAGTAAAAATGGCTCTGCTTCTCATAAGAACCAATCTAGTCTCCATGTACAAGGGGATTTGAAACAGGGTCTCACCAGCAGATCTCACCTACAGAGGGGGCTCATATTGGAGAAGATGTTCCTTAATAAAATCAGGACCCAGTGGGGCATAACATTATGTTTGAAGACTGGGAAAGGTTATGGAACACCGGAATGAAATTCACGGCATGTACTGCCTTGAAGGAAAACATTATGAAAATGATATACCGGTGGTACATGACCCCAGTCAAGCTTGCAAAGATATATCACCTGTCTGACAATAAATGCTGGAAATGTAAGGAAGAGGAAGGGACATTTTTACACCTCTGGTGGACCTGCCCGAAAGTGAAGGCCTTCTGGGAAATGATACATAATGAACTAAAAAAGGTGCTGAGATTCACCTTACCTAAGAAACCGGAGGCCTTCCTTCTGGGCATGGTAGACCAGAGGATGGTCAAGAAAGATAGAATTTTCTTTATGTACGCTACTACAGCAGCGAGGATTCTGTTGGCAAAGCACTGGAAGACACAAAATTTACCCACATTGGAAGAATGGCAGACGCAGCTGATGGACTATATGGAGTTGGCTGAAATGACTGGCAGAATTCGAGACTCGGGAGAAGAAGAAACGGAGGAAGTTTGGAAAAATTTTAAGGACTATTTGAAAAAGCATTATAAGTTGTATGAATGTTAAAAAATGCTCCTTTCTAGGAAGGTATAGCTTCAGTATCGGCAAATTTCTGAATTGATAAATAAGACACTATAAGACAGAAGTGAGGTAACGAAATATTTTTATTGTGTGGAAATTAAAAATTAATGCAATTGTATCGAAATGTTTACATCAGATAACACGATAAAATGGAAGATATATTGTTATGTACAAAACAAGTCAACAAATTGCTGAGGTTTTGGTTACACAGGGAATGCAGTGCTCGGGAGATGGGGGAAGTCCATTGGATTCATGGAAGTATGTATTTGAAAGTGGAAATTTGTTTATTAAAAACCTAATAAAATATTTATAAAAAAAATAAAATAAAATAAAATCAGGACCCAGGCTGCCTAGGGCTTTAACATACTTTGAATTGGGCTTGGTAACTAATTGTCAGATAGTGCAGATGTTTCAATATCCCGAATATTTAAATCTCCCAATTCAAGCAGTCATTCAGAATGACTGTGCCAATGGAAGTTTCCAATGAAATCACTTACTATAAAATCTTTCTCTGTGTCAGTCTGTGATAGCTTTTAAGTAATGATGATGGATGTCTTAGCTGTCCCTGACACTAGTTTAAGGGCTACACCAAAGCACATGGGCAGGAGCATATATGATCTTTGGACCACCCTGAGTTAACAAATCACACATTAGCACTTTTCCTCCAACCAGCAGAGCAAGAGAGATGTCTTCTCTTATCCACACTAGACAAAAATGCAATGATGTAGTTCAGAAAAGCACTGTAATTGGCCCTTTTCCTCCTATGCCGTTGCCAGTATGATCTCATGGGAATTGTTTACAATGATTATTCTTCTATTATGATGTTATTGCCTAGGATAGTGGTGGACACTAGTCTGAAAATAATCTTTTTCTCTTTTCCTCTCTGAAATTTTTGGCAGTGTTGACAAAAGTACAACAGAAACAACTGCAATGCAAAGGTCATCTGGCTACAGTACTTTAGTGTTTAACTGGTAAATATTTCTTTTTTGAAAGAGTTTTTCTAATATTTTACCATTTGGAAGGTTTTCAATGCATTTTGGGTCCAGAGTGACTCAATCATTGTAAGTTTCCCTGGGCCCCTCTGGGAATTCTTCACAATGGCTGCATTATATAAGCAGTTGCCATTTTTACCCCTAATTGGCCAAAGCATGTTTCAATAATACAATACTGCCAGTTGTACAAGAATCTATTTTTGGCAAAAACATTTTGCATCTATCCATATGTAAATACAGATGTTTAGCTAAAGATAACAAGTCTCTTAAATGGCCTTGAAAACTACTCTTGGAGTTATAGTAGCTTCTGAGTAGAAAGGGAATTCAGCAAAAATTTCTCAGGGGAATTTTCTTGACATTTTTTTAAATGTACTGCAAATCGGGTGGGGGATGTTGGTGAGGTTCATAACAAGCTACTGTCAGACAAATATAAAATACACCGAAGTTGGTGAAAGTTTCTTTGGGTAAACTATGGAGCCAGAGGCAAAGTGAAAACATCTTAAAAAGCAAGCATAGCTGTTTTAAAAAGTAACACATTGTCTGACATGAAGCCAAATCCAATTGATTTAAAACAGGGCACAGAATTTGATCACAACCTAATCTGGTAGGAGAACCCTGGTAAGCAGAGCTTTGGACCATATGTTCTTGTTTATAAATGACCTGGAAGGCCAATAAACAAAGCATTACAGTAATCAAAACAGGAAGGCACAGGTAGGCGCGTGAACACAGCTGCTTAAAGTAAAAAGGCAAAATGGCTGATTTTCCAGAATTCCTACTTTTTCAAGAAACATGATTTTCTCAGATATTACACACATATCTGATAGGATTGCTAAGTTATTTTTACACTGAGCTGTATATGTCAAAGATATGGGATGTGACAGTGGCCAAGGCTGAGAAAAGGACTAGAGCATCCATGAACAACCAGTGTGTTCTAAGAGACTTAACATCATGTTACAGATATTAAGGGATTATCATGTATGTGTGAAGTGGCCTCAGATGTGCTAATAACCATTGCTTCTTGTTAAATTGCCAGTGGCTCAAATGAGTATTTTGTCCTTTTTCTTTTTGACTTTGTTTCTGCTGTCTCTGAAAACTCTTCATAGGATCTTCTCTGTAGGCTAAACGTGCCCAGTTATTTACGCTTTTGTCATAGGATTTGTCTCCTAGAAATGACTACCCCATGATATGTGTGATAATGGCTATGTTTCAGCCTTCCCACTCCCACCCACTCCAATTTTGGAATCTAGAAGAAGGGAGATATTTGACTTTCTGCGGTGTCTGGTGCAAACCGTGTAAATAGAGTTAATTTGTAATGCAGACCTACCCTTGTATTGTCTTGTGTTTAGCAAAAGCAGAAGGGAGCACCTGCTGCAGCTTCTGAACCATCCCTGGCAGTATTGTCCCTCATTTACAATGGCAGCTGGTTCTTTCCACCTAACAAACAAAAGTGGGAGAAGCCACTGCCAGAGCACTGCTCTTAAAAAGGTTGGTGCTGCTGATGTTGCATTGGTCTTACATGCCAGAGCATTCACAACACTGGCTTATTCTCCTTCTCTTCAGAATATTTTAACATGGAATGCTGCTGAGGTGGCTGTGCTCCACAGTCCATACAGATGCTTGCATAGCAGTTGCCTTTGTAAGCCTCCATAGGAACTTGTTGAAGTATGGGGCATAAGTCTCTAAAAACAAAATACAACATAAGGCTGCAGTCCTATACATGCTTATCTGGGAGTAAAGTCTCATTGAATTCAATAGATTCCATTCAACATTTAGTTCTACTCAGAGTAGACCCACTGAAATCAGTAGGACTAACTTGGGTTCATTAATTTTGATAAGCTGAGTCGAACTTAGTTAGCTATAACCCTCTGAGGCTTATTTATTAGGAGACAAAGATATGTGTGCACAGTAACTAAAATAAAATTAGGAAGTCCCATTGAACACTTAAACTTTGATACTTGCATCTGAGTAAGCACAAACAGGATCGCAAAGATCTCTCTGTGTTCAAACAGTAAATTGTACCTGGTCTGTTTCATAACAAGGTACCTTTGCTGAGTAATTCACCCATGATGGAAAAGGATTGCATAACCACTGAAGTTCACTGCAGTGTAATCCAAACCTATCATTAGTTCTGTTATATAGATTGAACGGCTGGTAGCTCCAGGCACACTATCTTAATTGGAGGCTAGTTCACGGAAATATCCAGGTGAACACTGACCTCAGTGTATACTGCTGGAATCTAATCTCCTACACCAGAAGGCGAGGAGAACAGAAGAAAAAAGTTGAAAAGACAGCGATTTAACGTAACACATAAAAGGTATACTTGGGAGCACGATGATGAACAACAGTGGCTTGAGGTTCCCCAAAATATTGCCTCATAGAAGAGTTCTCCATGAATGGCTTTTGTGCCTAGTAACAGGGCTAGGTCTACATAGATGCAGAACAAAGGAAAATGCAGGACCTCTGCTACTACCAGCTGTTAGTGATGCTAAATTGTAGATCATCACAGTTTGGATTGTTGGTTCATTTTAGAAATGGGAGGTCCAATTCTTTAGCTCCATTTATTATTGTTTATTAATGAATTGAATCACCTTTTATATGAGTCTCAAGGCATTTTACAACCACACCATAAAAAAGTTAAAAATAGGGTTTTTTTTTAAACAGTAGAAAAACACAACTACAGATAGGTTTAAAAACAGTACAAAATGAATACCAAAGGCAAAGGCCTTTTCATCCAGCTGGAAAACCCTGTCAAAACAAATAAGGTTTTCAGTTGTTTCTGGAAAGTACAGATACTGGGCGCCTGTCACATCTCAACAGGGATACTATTCCACAAAGCAGGGGCAGCCACACTGAAAGCTCAGCTCCAAGGCTAGACCCATGGGAAGGCTGCCCCGGTGCTGTGATAAGCTAAATGAGCTCTTTGTTTCAGCTGGTAGAAAGAACATATTCCAGATCTAGAAGTCAGAAACTGAAACTAGTGTGGCATAGTGGTTGGAGTGTCAGACTAAGGCCTGGAAGACATGGGTTCAAATCCCCACTCAGCTACCTCCCAGGGTTGCTGTGACAATAAATAGGGAGCTCCTTGGAGGAAATGTAAGATATTACTATATTAATAAAATAAAAAATTGAAATACTTTGGACTACTCAGCATCCATTTAGCTTAACCAGCATCATGGGGTTGTTGTGAGGATAAAACAGGAGAGGAAGAAGCACTATGCATGCCACCTGGAGCTCCTTGGAAGAAGGGCAACCCAAAAAGGGCTATAAATAAACAAGCAAGCCTTATTTGATATGCGACACAAGCATTCTGTAATTAATGTGTTACTTTCAGCAAGTTGACTTCCCATTACCTACCAACCCTTGCCCTGCAGAATCACACTGCTCTGTCTCCCAACATATTTGCTGGCCTACTCTTGCAAACAGTGGTGGGATGGCCATCTGTGAGGAATGGCAGAGAATGACTTCTTCATGGACCCACCCTTCAATGCTTGATGCTACTCTTAAGTGCTTGCTGCCTTGTGCATGCAAATGCAAAAAGCCCTGGTCAGATGCTGTGCTTACCAAGAGCCTGGAATGCACGGAAAGAAAGCAATGGAGATCATAGTGATTGGTTTCCAAAAGCCTTCACTCAGCCTTGGCACAATACAGGCTCTGTCGAAGAAGACATTAGGAACAAAAAATAAAGCTTCAGGCACAGGCTGCCAGAATGATTAAGAAAAACATCAAAATGATGCCATTAAAAACAGATGGGGATTCTATAAAATATTGAAAAAGAAAATGTTTAATTATGAGCCTTATGCAAAACCCATCAAAGTTGGATTAATATTACGGTGCTGTTGCTGCATAAGGTTTTAAGGAGTCCACGGTGAAACATTAATCTTTTACTCCTTTAAAAATAATGTTTTCCTTTACCAGATGACAAATTCCATCTCTTCACTGTTGAAATCATATACCCAGATTAATAGCATTTAACATAATGAAATCAAAAACTCCAGGTAACGTGCGTCAGCTGACAAAAATCTGTACAGGCTGATTTTGTAAGTGTTGCTGTATTTCTATCCAGCTAATCTTTTATTGTGATAGGCTAATCTGTGCTCAAAAACATTTTCATCCCATTACAAATGTATTTAAGAGTTTTATTTCAAAAAATGTTTTAAAAACCCTCAACTAAATAAACCCTTCTTTTCATAACTTAAAAGAAGTCAATGAAGATTTTGTCTTTTCTATGTTTAGAATTTTCCTATTGCTTTGTAAGCTGATAACAAGGATATTTATGAAATATAAACCACAAAGACCTCTCCCTGCTTGCTGAGACAATATTGGGTTAACTGTATGGATTTTGGTACACTGAAACATTTCTGTGGGTTAGTATGAGGAAGCTGCACTAAGCCAAGAAACGTGGTTGGTTTGTTGACTCAGTGGGTGGAAAAGGACGCTGGTAATTAGACAGCATATTTCATGGGCTTGCTATGGCCCAGGTAAAAAGTTTGTCTGTCGTTAAGGAATTAGCAGGACTTATGCTGGCCTCTTACAACAGTGTTTGGCCACTGGACTGAAGGCTGATTCATACTATTGGCTCTCATCTTTGCAACCATGTATTGTAAGACAAGAAGAGCCCTGCTGGATCAGGCTGAAATCCTATCTAGTCCAACATCCAGTAAATGCATCTGGGAAATTTGCAAGGTGGACAAAAGGGCAATTTCCCACTTTGTACCACAACAACTGGTACAGCCAGTTGTTAACCACCCTGAGCGGAGTATAAATAATAATAATAATAATAATAATAATAATAATAATAATAATAATAATTACAAAAGAACATAGAAAGTGGTATTGTATCAAGTCAGACCACTGGCCCATCTCTCACAGTATTGCCAATATTTGGTGACAGCTCTCCAGGTTTTCAGATGTAGGTCTTTCCCATTCTATGTGGAGATGCAGGGGAATGAACCTGGGCTTTTGCATGCAAAGCATATGCTGTACACCCTCTGAAGCTCCAGATAGCCACCAGACACTTATCCTCCATTTGGATCTGATGTAAATGCATAACTATTCACCATCTAGATATTCCCAGTACTATCACTGTCATCTGAACATTCTTGAACATTAGTTTAGAAGTTATTGGTATGAGACACTGCCTAATTTCATTCATGGGTGCGTTGATGGAGCTAGGTTTTGTGACAGGTCATTTCACAATACCGCTGTCATATTCCATGGTTTTCATTGCGTTAGCAAACAAGATTTTGTTTGTTTATATAACAACATTGATTTACTGCTTGGTTGTAAGATAGTCTCTAAGCAGTTTGCATTAGATAAACATGAAGCAGCTTCAGGGAATTGAATTAATAGTTGAATATGGCTTGGGTCATATTCAGGGTAGACCCATTCAAAGCAATGGGCATGACTAAGTCAATTCCATTAACTTCAGTGAGTCCACCCTGAGCAAGACTAACTGTATAAAACATTGGAGGCTCCTTGGGATGTGCACTGAACCTGCACAACTTCCTGTCACACCTCCAGTGAAACATCTAAAGGGGTGTCATGTTTTTCTCCTTTGGTGAGGCATATGCATTCCAGAGGTGCATGTACCACTCAAATCTCACCCAAGATGAGGTGCATGGGTCATCTTTGTGGGTGGTGCACTGGAAGCATGCAAAGGAAAGGTGCAAGTCTCTTATGTATCCTCTGTAACCCCTTCCTCATCATGTCAATAATTTTATTATATTGTGACTGCATGTCACCGCCTGAAGAAATGCAGTGACTTGCATGAGTTGCTTTCATGTCCAGATACAACTTAATGAAGACAAGTAATGGATGTTCTTAGTTCCTCAGTGGAGCTGTGAGCTGCCAAATGGCTTTTGGAGACATAGTTTACATGTCTACATGTTTACATGATTGCTGTGGGCACTGTGTTTTCCTATCTCCAGATTACTGTCTATGTTCCCTAGATAATCACTCTTACTTCATAGGTCATCAAGTATAAACAAGTGACAAGAACACAAGTGATGCGCCTGCATGTATAAACTAGCTTAATGGTTCTTTTTTTTAAAAAAAGTCTCATGATATATGTCTCAGAACACATCTGTGCTTGCTCATGCTAGGCATTTGTTTGCATTCATTTTCCTATAGAAGTAAGAATGACCTCGTTCACACATCATGGTAAGCCAAACCATGGCTTATGAGGACACTGCAAATGTACTGGCTCTTAGAGAGGAGCTTGCAGCCACTTTGCTCCTCCCTGGGTCTTTTAGTATAGCATTGCATGTTCTCCAAACACAGGATTGTGGTTAAGGTCTCTTCTTTTTAAGCACAATCTGTAACCATAGGAGAAACCTTGGCTGTTGGTCATGGTTAAAGAGGAAAGACAATCCTGGGTTTGAACGACATGCTTAGCCAAACCTTGGCTTGGCTGCTGCATTGCACTATGCTAAAGGACTGAGGAGGAGCCAGCATGTTTGCATAGTCCTAGTTAGCCATAGTTTGGCTTACCATGATGTGCAAACTAGGCCAATAAATCTTGTATTACAGTTCTGCAGTAATGTAGAATAGAGATGTTCCTGTTAATGGCTATGATTAATGTATGTGCAGGTTCTGTGCAGTATTCTAAATAAATAAATAAAATAGATCTGATGTTAATTCGCTCTAAGAGACAATGCCACACATGGCCGCCAAACTGTAATATCAGAAGCAGTTTTGAAAACATTTGGTCTTTATAAGGCAACATCCTTGGTTGCCTTGAGCAGAACAGCATTCCAGCTTTATCTGTCAATTCATTGATCACAGAACATTAAATCTTTACTTGATTGGATAGCAGTTTCTTAGTACGCTTGCTGCAAAACTACATCCTATGCTCTGTTTATGCAATACAAGAGGATCAATTTATTTATACTTGCCTTTTGCCTTAAAGAACTATTGCTAACTGGAATTCTTGAAACATCATGTGCTACAAACTCTAAAGCAAATACAAATGCTGACGGCTCAGGCAGATTGAAAGTATTCATTAAAAAAAATTGTCTTGGGCTTTAAGAATAATGCACTACAAGTCCAGAGAAATGGTTGTTCTGTACACCGGTTTTTTATTATTTATTTACAGTATGTTTCAAGATTTAGAATTACCATGAAAGATTTACTTATATTGCCGCACATGTAAAATTTAAAATCAATAAAGTAAATAAATTTAGCTTGTCACGTTGAATCGATTTCATATGAAAGTAGTGCACAGCCTTGTATTACTGTTCTTCCATATCTCCAATGTCATCCTCCAATGATAATTTCAGGGTTGCCTTTCTGCAATCTTATCATCTCTTCAGCAGCATACAGTACCTCTGAGCCAAATGTGATTTCTATAATTCAAGTTGCGGTTCATGAATGCAATCTTCTCTCTGAATGTATAACAAGCCAGTAGTTTCCAGAACTTCCCTCTTCTCAGCTTATCTAAAAATTGTCTTGTGTGATTGTGACACTTTGTTTCATTGATGAATCTTTTTTCATGGACCAAAGCAATGATTACCGTATATTGTGTTGTGGGGATGATTCTGAATGGAGGGCCACCAGAAGGGATATAGTAAAGTAAATCATGGGAATTAAAAACAAGGTATGTTTCCAGAACTATAAAATATTGGAACATTAAATGCATATATTTTAAATACTTCTGTAAAAATTATGGAACTTTTTCTCAGTGCTTGTTTGATTGAAATAAAGAACTATGGGGCTGAAAATCATCACTGGATCCATTTGAACAATGTCTTTTCCTTTGTACAATGTAATATTTTCCACATCTCACACTCCTGTGTGTTTCCTAAACCTGTTCCAGGTTTCCCTCCAACCTTGCAGAGCGGTTTTAGGGGCAGCATGGAGTGCACACAGGGGGAAGTGGGGGGGAAGTCCCACTAATCATTCCCCTAGCACAACAATTTAGTTGAAAGTCATTAATTTATTTTACGTTGTATAAAGTGGAACAGGTTTTAGTCCTCAACTTGCCCAGCGAAAGCTCTTAGTGCAAGCAATGGGATTTCTTCATGAGTGTGTAAAGGATAAGGGCCAGATTGCAAAATGTTGACTAGGCTATTGGAGCAGAACAGAAGACGACTGCTTAGCACATAGTCAGATATCTTCTCTAGAAAAAGTCAGACTGCCACGTTGACACACAAAGTAACTTCCACATGGCAGTTTATTGTGGACTCAGTGGTGCTCTTGCGTGCAAGCTTTATTGCAAGCTTTATGCAGTGTCCACACAAAGTCATCCTTATCATAATAACAAGGGAGCTCAACAGTTTCACCTTGGTCCTAGAAATGCCAATGTTGCATTTACAGTCCCTCTTCTACAGCAGCTTCTTATAAGACTTCCAGAGGAATGCCCTCTGCAGAGAGGCCCTATTGGTGCTAGATGGAGACCTTTCTATTTCCTCAGGCCTTTCAAATACAGTATGCTACAGCCCTTTCAATTTTGTGTAATATTCTCTTTTAGACTTTTTATACTGTGTCACATTCTATTTTTCATTTTCTTGCCATTTGTTTTTAATTTGGTTTAGGGTTTTTTTTTTAAATCCTGTAAGCCATTCTAAGAATGTTTTGTAAAGGAGCAACCTAAAAATATCACAAATTAATGAGCAAACATACAGCAACATGAATTTAGGCATTGTTCTATATTGAGACAAGACTTCATGTTGAAACACTTAGAACCTGTTTCACCAACTATACAGTCCTCTCTGTGCTTAAACAATTTGATGCCACAGGAAACCATAATGCTAAAAAAAGTTAGGTCTGATTCATTTGCAAATGCAGTGGTGCAGATTTTTCTGTAGTAATTAGTAATGATAGAGTTAAATATTGTCTTTAGTCTATTATGGGTTGGCACTAAGAGTCCACTTCTTAGCTTGTTCTTGTAGTTACTTTCATTTTCCTGTATTGTGTGTTAGTCTGTTCACAGATAAACAGCCTCTTGTTATGGGCCTGCCAAGTACTTAATCTCGCTTTCTTATAGATAAGAACTGAATAGTTTCCCCATGGTGTTGCCCACATTAACCTGGTAACATCTGGATGAAGAAGCCATGCTAATGTGCCACCAGAAACAATGGTTGGGCACTGTGCATCTGAATTCTCCTGGTCCTGGGAATCAAGTGAGCAGCTAATTCAATGCCTTCTGAATCAGGTGAAGCTGTGCAGGTGTTTGACCCATGTATGCAGGCAGTATTAGGCTGAATGATGACCACTGAACTGAATCTTAATCCCACAGGATGGGGGGTGCTGTGGATTGGTGGTTCCCATGTCTGATAATCAAGTTGGTGGACACTCCTGAAATAACAGGTTTGTAGTCCTGGATTCTGTAGGAGTACTCTTGGGCTTTACCTTCTTGCTGGAAGCCCAAGTGGATTCAGTGAGTCAGAGTGCCTATTTTCATCTCCAAATAGTTTGCTAGCTATGGCTGTTCCTGAACAGGAATAGCCAATCCAGTGTGACCCACACTCTAGTAGTCTCCCATTTAGACTACAGTGGTACCTCAGGTTAAGTACTTAATTTGTTCCGGAGGTCCGTTCTTAACCTGAAACTGTTCTTAATCTGAACCACTTAGCTAATGGGGCCTCCCGATGCTGCCGGGCTGCCGGAGCACAATTTCTGTTTCCATCCTGAAGCAAAGTTCTTAACCCGAGGTACTATTTCTGGGTTAGTGGAGTCTGTAACCTGAAGCGTATGTAACCCGAGGTACCACTGTATTGCAATTTAGATTTGGTGGACAGAGTGCCTGAATAACTATGGATGGAGGCTCGTAACATTATATAGGAGGCAGCAACGAAAACCATCCCAATGAAAAGGAAATTCAGGAAAGCAAAGTGGCTGTCCAACGAGTCCTTACAAATAGCAGGGGAGAGAAGGCAAGCAAAATGCGAGGGAGATAGTGAAAGATACAGGAAATTGAATGCAGATTTCCAAAGAATAGCAAGGAGAGACAAGGGGGCCTTCTTAAACAAGCTATGCAAAGAAATAGAGGGAAACAATAGAATGGGAAAAACCAGAGATCTGTTCAAGAAAATTGGAGATATGAAAGGAACATTTCGTGCAGAGATTACCCTAATAAAGGACAAAAGTGGTAAGGACCTAACAGAAGCAGAAGACATCAAGAAGAGGTGGCAAGAATACACAGAGGAATTATACCAGAAAGATAAGGATGTCTCGCACACCCCAGGTAGTGTGGTTGCTGACCTTGAGCCAGACATTCTGGATAGGGAAGTCAAATGGGCCTTAGGAAGCACTGCTAATAACAAGGGCAGTGGAAGTGATGGCATTCTAGCTGAACTTTTTAAAATTGTAAAAGATGATGCTATTAAGGTGCTACACTCAATATGCCAGCAAGTTTGGAAAACTCAGCAGTGGCCAGAGGATTGGAGAAGATCAGTCTACATCCCAATCTCAAAGAAAGGCATTGCCAAAGAATGCTCCAACTACCGCACAATTGCACTCATTTCACACGCTAGCAAGGTTATGCTTAAAATCTACAAGGCAGGCTTAAGCAGTATGTGGACCGAGAACTCCCAGAAGTGCAAGCTGGATTTCGAAGGGGCAGAGGAACCAGAGACCAAATTGCAAACGTGCTGGATTATGGAGAAAGCTATAGAGTTCCAGAAAAACATCTACTTCTGCTTCATTGACTGCGCAAAAGCCTTTGACTGTGTCAACCACAGCAAACAATGGCAAGTTCTTAAAGAAATGGGAGTGCCTGATCACCTCATCTGTCTCCTGAGAAATCTCTATGTGGGACAAGAAGCTGCACTTAGAACTAGATATGGAACAACTGATTGGTTCAAAATTGGGAAAGGAGTACGACAAGGCTGTATTTTGTCTCCCTTCTTATTTAACTTATATGCAGAATTCATCATACGAAAGGCTGGACTGGATGAATCCCAAACCAGAATTAAGATTGCCAGAAGAAATATCAACAACCTCAGATATGCAGATGACACAACTATGATGGCAGAAAGTGAGGAATTAAAGAACCTCTTAATGAGGGTAAAGGAGGAGAGAGCAAAATACGGTCTGAAGCTCAGCATTAAAAAAACTAAGATCACGGCCACTGATCCCATCACCTCCTGGCAAACAGAAGGGGAAGAAATCGAGGCAGTGAGAGATTTTACTTTCTTGGGCTCCATGATCACTGCAGATGGGGACAGCAGTCATGAAATTAAAAGACGCCTGCTTCTTGGAAGAAAAGCAATGACAAACCTAGACAGCATCTTAAAAAGCAGAGACATCACCTTGTTGACAAAGGTCTGTATAGTTAAAACTATGGTTTTCCTAGTAGTGATGTATGGAAGTGAGAGCTGGACCATAAAGAGGGCTGATAGCTGAAGAATTGATGCTTTTGAATTATGGTGCTGGAGGAGACTCTTGAGAGTCCCATGGACTGCAAGAAGATCAAACCTATCTATTCTTAAGGAAATCAGCCCTAAGTGCTCACTGAAAGGACAAATCCTGAAGCTGAGACTCCAATACTTTGGCCACCTCATGAGAAGAGAAGACTCCCTGGAAAAGACCCTGATGTTGGGAAAAATTGAGGGCACAAGGAGAAGGGGACGACAGAGGACGAGATGGTTGGACAATGTTCTCGAAGCTACTAACATGAATTTGACCAAACTGCGGGAGGCAGTGGAAGACAGGAGTGCCTGGCGTGCTCTGGTCCATGGGGTCATGAAGACTCGGACACAACTAAATGATTAAACAACAACAATGTGCTCTACACAGGGTTTTCCTCAAACACAGTCTAGAAGTTGCAGCTAGTGCTAGTGTTGAGTCTGACACATAGGGGCCATATTGCACCAGCTCTTAAAGAGAAGTACTGGCTCCCAATGAACTACCAGGCCCAACCCAAGGTTTTGGTCTTGGTGTGCAAAGCCCTAAGTGGCTTGGGATCACCCTCCCTCCATATCAATTTACCCATGACCTTAGCTCTACAAGGGAGGTCCTGTTGAATTCCAGCTTTCCGGAAGCTCAGGGGGGTCGGTGACCTGCTGCTGAAGGGTTTTCTCATTAATAGCAGCCAGGTTTTGGAATGCATCCTCCCTGGAGGTTTGGCTGGTGCCAACACTGTTTAGTTTTAGGCACCAGCTGAAAACCTGCCTCTTCCATCTTTTTAATGCAGAGGGTTTCCTGAACTGCAGAAAATTGGTAAGATGCTCTATTACTATATTGCCAATTTAATTATTTTTCTTTTATCACTCATAGTTTTACATATTTATCCCTGCAACCCACCCATTCCAAGGTAAAGTGTGGGGTATAAGTTTTAAAAGTAAATAAATAGATATGCTGCTGACTGTTCTATAGTTTCTGCGTAGCTGCTCTGTCGCTGGCCTCAGCCAGCCTTGATAACTCATTGCTGAGGGAAGTCATTAGGCAAGTCAGTCTGAAGGACTTTGAGAGTTAAAATGTCAGAATTCATTTAAACCATTATGCATTTGCATGCCTCTGCAATGAAAACAATGTAGGCCCTGGTGGATTCAAAGCAAGACACTGGCCACAAATCCCCCTTTTCATTTTTCAGTGTTTTTCTCCCTTTAAAATTGGATTTTCTTGTTTGGGTTAGTTAAGTGTGGTGCCGCAGACTTGTTGCAGAACTGTTGTGAAATATTAGTTTTGTATTTCTATAGTCTTCAGCCACTTGCACTAACCTGTTTCAGATTGGGGAGTGAGTTGTAGCAATGATTGATAACACTTGTGAAGTGAATGAACAATAACTCCATTCCATAGGTTTTATTATTTTTCTTTTCTTTTGATTTGATTTGATTTTCTAAAGTATAGACCTTTTATTGCTTGCTTGCTTGCTTGCTAGCTGTCTGCTGCTAAAGAGCAGAATCCAGCAAACATATATCATATTGAAATCAATTTGATATGTGCTTTTATCCCTAATCATTGAAGAACCCCACACACTTGTAATTAAGGCTGTGGTCTGCTGTACATTTACTTTGGCGTAAGCCCCTTGAACTTAGCAGGACTTATTTCAGAGAGTAAATGTGAACAGGATTATGTTGCATGTTCTACAGACTGCTTTCATTTGAGTAAAAATTGTGGATACACAAATTACTTGGTCATAAGAACATAAAAAGAACCTGCATTAGGCCAAAGGCGTATCTAGTCTAGCATCCTGTTCTCAAAGTGGCCAACCAGATGCTCACAAAAAGCCCAAACACAGGACATGAGTGCAGCAGCACTCTCCCCATCAGTGATTCCCAGCAATTGGCATTCTGAGGCATACTGCCTCTGACTGGAGGTAGAACATACCCATTGTGGCAAGTTGCCATTGATAGCCTTTCACACAGTATTTAATTTCTGGGAGCAAGAGAGATAACAGGAACAAAAAGAAAGGCCTGTTGCACATGCAAAAATAAGATTATTGCCCTCCCTTTCCAGGTAAACTGTTGTTACTTTTAAGAGGGGTGGGAATTGTTATATTGGTTGCTTCTCCTTCAAAAGGAAGACTTAAAGGAGAGATGGATGAGTAATTTGCAGACTGCTCCTTGTGAGCATTCAGAACTTCCTCCTGAGTGCTACTGCTTTTGGGCATCTCATTTTTTAGGAGAGGTTTTTATTTCCCCTTTTAAGAATGCAATGATTTTTTAATATTATAAAACCCTGTTTCTTCCTCTTCTGAGAAGGTAGATCCCACTTGGCCAGATGCAGCTCAAGTTACGTAGATGTGTAAGAACTTTTCTTCTGAAATGTTCCATTTTCCCCTTAAACTTTTTACTTTTTTCAAGCCTGTAAACTCTGGTTGCCTTTAAAAAGCCTTATTTTAACTTGTCTAATTCTTACAAGACTGTGTCTGGGAGATGGATTCCATGCTCAAACTGTACCAATGGATTCAGGTTACTGAAGTTCAAATCTCCCTATATTAAAGAGGCCTCTTTAAGTTTTTTCTGGACACCCCATGAAC
This sequence comes from Podarcis melisellensis, assembly GCF_964234715.1. Taxonomy (NCBI): domain Eukaryota; kingdom Metazoa; phylum Chordata; class Lepidosauria; order Squamata; family Lacertidae; genus Podarcis; species Podarcis melisellensis. The sequence goes on from NC_138537.1 coordinate 16,067,821, forward strand.
CTTGGGGTCCAGTTGGCTCTTTGCACATCAGGTTTCCTACCAGCTTTGGTGTAAATGGTAGATGATGGCAGCTGTTGAGGTACCGGGAGTTTGGGGGTCTTTTATTATGCCTAGGTTCCCTGATCCCTGGGCTTTGCTTCCCTCCACAAAGCCTATGAAATATGATCAGTTATTTCCATTCATCTGGGACCTGATATTGCAGAACGTCTTTGTTGCAAATGACTCAGTTACCCACCCCCTTGTTTGCCATAGGCTCAGCTTCTCTGAGGTCACAGCTTGCCATTTTATAGACAGCCTTGAACCACAGCATAAGTGCATAAGAAGAGGCCAGCGACTCATCTACTCCAGCATCCTGTTCCTAAGTGGTCCAACCCATGGGAAGCATGCAAACAGAATCTGAGCACAACAACATTCTCCCCTCCTGCTGTTTCCAGCAACTTGTATTCATCTCTAGTGCTACTGGGGCCAGACATGCATCCAGTGACATTTCCTTTGAGATGACCATAGTCAGAAAGAAATGTGTCCTTGGCTCACCTTAGTCTGCAGACATTCATATACTTCAGATTTGTCAAGTGTGTGTGTGTGTGCTGTTTGCTACCAAAGTTGTCTCCCCAAATCATCTCCAATCTTCTTCCTCCTTCTCCTTTATCAGTAGGAGCACACAGACAGATAACATCCTTGTGATGTGACCCTGACCTTTGTCAACCTTTGTTAAGACTTCATCTGAAGTCAGGCCTAATGTTTGTAAACAGGATGTAATTAAGGCTGGGAACTGACAGAGCCTGACAGTAAGACAATGCCAAGCTGGCAGAGAATGGTCTGTCAGATGTCAGCTCTCATTGTGTTCTAAGTGCCTTCATAATAATTAGAGCCCTCTGTATTAAGGAAGTTCACTCAACTTGGATTAATCTGTCACAGTGTGGAGGCCATCCTTCGGAGTGCAAGTGTTTCCTCTGATAAACCTTAAAACGAGCCTGGGCAGAAAAAAAGAAAGAAAGAAAACGGGGTGGGGGGTGGGAAGCATAGAGAACTAAGAGAAAACTGCGAAAGTCAAGACTCTCTCTGGTGACAGGTGCTGACTGAAGATTGGTAGCAGGAGAAAGTGGGGAGGGAAGGGAGGGAGAAGAGAAACATTTCTTCACAGGCTGCGTTATCACAAAGCGAACATAAGAGGTCACAGAGTTATCATGTTTGGGTGCAGTCAGAGCAGGCGAACAGGCTGGCATGAATGAACACAGGAAAATGAATGTGCAGAAAAGTCTGCCGATAAACACATTGTTGCAAGTTGGCGTTATCTAGTGGTATGCGGGCGTAGGAGGATGCAGATTCAGATGGGAACATTGAATGGGATTTTTTTTTGTATTTTTTAAAAAATCAGGTCAGATTAGTTCCCAGTTGTGCAGATGTCAAGAATGAAGGAAGTCCAAATGTTTTGAGTGGACTTAGAGGTGTGTGTGTGTAGGGAATCTTATGAAGGCAATGGTTTCATTTAGAAAGAAGAAGTCACTCTTTGCACCTGATAGTAGGCCAGCATTCCCCAACCTGCTTATGCCCTCCATAGGTTGTTGGATCGCAGACTCAATGGGCAGTTCCTATAACATAGTCATGCCTAACACAGAGGGGACTTTCCATTAAGGATGGGTGAATCTGGCCCATGTACTTTCTCACATTTCCGTAAGTTCACTTCATCCTGTTTCCATATTCAAGCAACTCTATCTGGAACAGGACATAGCCCAACCTCACAGATTCAAACACTTGAAACACGTAACACCTACCTTTTCAGGATTTGGCATCAGAGTCAGGGCTCTGTCCACCCTCATGCCAAGCTACTTAAAATACTAGAGAGGGCCATTATGATTAGCCAGAGAACATTCATACAACAATAACTTGTAATGCAATGTGGAGAAAGTTTCACTTTACAACAGGCATGCAAGACAGGCCAGTACTGTTATACCCATATTTGCAATCAGGGATTAAGGCGGGGAGATTGTGGTTTTGCCTGAGGTCCTTTGACAAGCCATGACTGAGAAGGGATTTGAAGCAGGAGCTTGACAGCTGTTTGTTTTTGTTTGCTTGATATTGTAAAGGTTATGGTGTGTTAAATGGAAGGAAAAATATGAAATATAGTGGTACCTCGGGTTAAGAACTTAATTTGTTCTGGAGGTCCGTTCTTAACCTGAAACTGTTCTTAACCTGAAGTACCACTTTAGCTAGTAGGGCCTCCCGCTGTCACCGTGCCGCCGTCACACAATTTCTGTTCTCATCCTAAAGCAAAGTTCTTAACCAGAGGTACTATTTCTGGGTTAGCGGAGTCTGTAAACTGAAGCATCTGTAACCTGAAGTGTTTGTAACCCGAGGTACCACTGTACAGCTTTTTATTCTAAATACAAGTGATTATTTTGATTATTAATTTGTTGCATTTCTTTCCTTCATTATAACCCAAAATACACTTATATTGCATTATTGGTAATATGCAGATTTGTTTAATCAGTTAGTGTAGGAGCCAGTGTGGTGTAGTGGTTAAGAGCGGTAGTCTCGTAATCTGGGGAACCGGGTTCGCGTCTCCGCTCCTCCACATGCAGCTGCTGGGTGACCTTGGGCTAGTCACACTTCTCTGAAGTTTCTCAGCCCCACTCACCTCACAGAGTGTTTGTTGTGGGGAAGGAAGGGAAAGGAGAATGTTAGCCGCTTTGAGACTCCTTAAAGGGAGTGAAAGGCGGGATATCAAATCCAAACTACTACTACTACTACTACTCTTCTTCTTCTTCTTCTTCTTCTTCTTCTTCTTCTTCTTCTTCTTCTTCTTCTTCAACAAATCAGTAGCCATAGTATTAATTCCAGTAGGGTCAATTACACCCTAAGACCTGTTTTACAGGCTGTACTGGTGTTTGATTAGTTTCATACAAAATGAAATAAGGAGCATCTGGTCAATGTCAAGCATTTTAAAGGTGTACTGATATCAAGGGTATAGATGCAAAGCATGGTCCTAAACGTATTTAGGAATGAAACTTCCTGGGGCAAATATGCACATACCAGGAAGTAAGACCCATTAACCTCATTGAGGCCTGCTTCTGAATAGGCAGGCATGGGATTGCACAATTCAACTTAATACTTCGTAGTGCAATTTTGTACCTGCTTAATCAGAAGCAAGCCCCATTGAGTTAATTGGGACTTACTCCAATGTAAATGTATAATGCATTGCAGCCTGAATCTACTTCTAAAACCAAAGGAAATTAAAAGTGGTTAGCTTTTGCTGGATCATACCTACTACTGTAAGTGATAAAAGTTTATCCATGGCCATCATTTTATAGCAGTGAATTACTACATATGTTAGCAGATGTTAACAGCAAGAAGGCAAAAAACGTTAAGCAATATCTGGTGCCTAGAAACTCAGAATTATTTCTTTCTTACATTATACTGTAAAAAAGTTGCAGTATGACTGTTCTTACGTTCTTATTGCATACTTGTTCCAAGGCTGGAAGAGCAAGCAGAAATACTTGGTCACAATGTAAACATGGGAATGCTTAAATCCACTGAACTGAGTGGGCTGAAGCACATCTAACTTAGTATTGGATTGTGGTCCAGCAGTGCTAGATAGCTGAAGATTTGTTTACATGCACACATTTGTATGCTGCTTTCTCAGATATGAAGCAGAACCTTCACTTAGCAGAAGCACATAAATATTGAACAGCAGAGGGCCAAATGTAAAATACCTCCAGGAACCCAGTGGGTTACAAATGAAAGGGTATGTGTACTGAAGCTGGTAAAGGACATAACTGTTCACTGCTGGAGAGAGATGAGACAGACTAGGGGGGGGAAATAGCCCCACTTAACTGAGATGCAGTCCTGCTTAACTAAACAAACTGTTATCCTGAAATGTGGTATTATTTGCCTTAAAGATAGCTGTCGCTTATGTGTGGTGCAGATTAAAAAGACAGAAGCTTCTTAAAGTATTAACACTGATGTTCTGAATGCTTGCCTCTCTTTTTTGGCATGTAAATAGGATGGTAAAAAGGGGGGGGGGTGTGCGGAACTCAGAGCCATGCATATGAAGGCTTTTTAAAGATAGGTAAATCATTTTCTTCTTAAATGAAATTCTGTTTGACTGCATGAAATATGAACAGTAATTAAATGCACAGTCTGTGGGCCTTCTATACTTTAAAGCACTTTCTTTTCTTTCTTTCTTTCTTTTTCCTTAAAAAAAGAAGTGCTCACCTCAGACAGGCCAATTACCCAAGAATGATGGAGTCAAGAGGAAAGTAGCTAAATTTCTTTACTTGAGTGATCACAACCACAAGCAAGCGATTAGTCCCTGCGAGCACCAGCGGGGATGTAGTGGGGACACTCATGTTGGAAGGCTTCAAATAGTCATTTCCTTGGTTTAAAATAAAATCTGACTGCACTAAATAGACAGTTTTTAATCTCAATTGGACATCTGAAGATTTCTCAAGCTGTTGTTGGCCACAGCAGAAACGAATTTTTCTGCTTTGTTGATTAAACCAGTGGTCTCCGCCATTGCTTATCGGCCTGCGACGAGCTGTTCTTTTTAATTAAAAGTGAGCCACCACGAGAGAGCAATTAACAGCTAGTAATTACTATGCTCTTCAGAACGGCAACATTTTGCCTTTCATTCCAATTATATAATGGACAAGTGGCTTTTTGATCTTCAAATTAGTGAGCTCTTGTACTATTTGTTTTGAGGCAGATTTGGAAGGTTAATGATGGCCTGTGGTGGCACTCTTTCCACTGACTGATGTAAGACAAGGGAAAAAAGGGGGTAAAGAAACAGGAATAGTCTATCAAGAAATGCAAATGTTGCCTTCATGATAATGAACAGGAGAGGCATGGAGCTCTTAATATGCAGGTTGTTCAATAAGAGCAAAACAAGGGCCCATTTTCAGTTTTAACTCGCACTATGGAATTCTTTTATTTAAAAAGTTTTAATTAAATGTTCTAATATAGATTCTTTAGAGAGTGACACATAACATTTAAACACTTGATTCTTAATTGTGTTTGCCTTTGATTGTGGCACCTATAATTTAATGTTTTACCATGGTACAGAGACCTGGAAGTTTCCCTTAGGACGTACAATGCATTGACTTCATTTTAAAAGTCTTTTAAGTAACAAGTCTTAAAATTTATTTAATGGCCACTATGTCCTTTGAATACAGGGACCCCTTGAATCACAAATCCTTGTCTAATTTTAATTAATATTGATTTGCATTTCTTAAAGAGAAAGCGTGATTATGACTGCAGCTTACACTCCAGGAGTTGTGTGAGAGGATGGGACGGCAGAATATGTCATTGGGTGGGTTTTAAAGGCAGATCAATAACGCAGTATTAGGGTCATCTCTGCCACTGGTGTAAATCAGAGTATAAATTGCCTTAACTGGATTGCTGTCATATTACACCAAAGGAGTATCTAATCCTTTGAGTTGTTTTCCTAACATCTGTTAGTTTGAAAGCATAGAAACCTGTCAAAATTCTGATGTATTAACATTGATCTCTTGGAAGAAAAGAGTAATGTAGTTATTTCAATATGTAACCCACAGCTCCCTCAGGTTCAGATTATTTAACATGTTCTAAAACAAATAAAAATCTAGCATGATAAAATAGCTCACTGGTACAGTGCCTGAGTCTACCAGTACTACTAAGTTGCATTAGCGTTACTACTGTTTGTAGCACATAGCTTGCAAAGATGTTTTGTCTAAGTTTCACTAGTTATTAGAAAACTCTGAAGAAAGGATCTCTTTATGTCTCTCTTGACTAGGGATGTCAGAGAATTTAGACATAAATGGAAATGAGGATGAAAATTACCAGTGTTTGTTTATTTGTCTCATGTCTGGAACGCAAATCAATCCAGTGAATACTATCAGTCTGCAAATGTTTCTTCTTCTCTTCTTTGGCGATCACTCGTAGCCAAGTAAGATTGTCTTCCATGAACACGGTCTTAACAGTGAGTCCATAAGTGACTGTGGAGGCCAATTCTGGATCCACATGTCCTTCCACAGTGGGGACATAGGTTTCCGGGTGGGAGTTGATCATGGTGAGGGTTTGCCAAATGTGTCTTCCTCTTGGCTCATTTCTCCTTTTTGCCCTGAGTTTGTGCTTCTTCAAAGTCCACAACACCTTTGGTAAAGGCTGTTCTCCAATTGGAGCGCTCACAAGCCAATGTTTCCCAGTTATGGGTGCTTATACTACATTTTTTAAGATTTGCCTTGAGAACATCTTTAAACCTCTTTTGTTGTCCACTGGTATTTCACTTTCCATTCTTAAGTTGGGAATAGAGTAGCTGCTTTGGAAGACAATAAACAGGCATCTGAACAACAGAATCATTGCTTTGACACTGGTGATCTTTGCTTCTTCCAGTACAGACGCATTAGTTTGCCTGTCTTCCCAAGTGATGTGTAAAATTTTTCAGAGACAACATTGATGGGATCTTTTGAGGAATTGGAGATGGCGTTGATAAGTGGTCCATATTTCTCAAGTGTACAGTAAAGTTGGTAGTATAATGGCTTTGTAAATGAGCATTTTGGTTTCCAAATTAGACAAGTATTGAACAAAGTAGTAAAGGTTATCAAAGGCTGGTTAACCAAAGAGGTGTCAGAACTCAGTTTTTATCAATGGAAGTCCAGCTTTGAGAAATGCATTTTTTTGAACATTACTTTGATAGAGAAATCCATTGCAATATTCGGAGAAGTGAGAATTTCAAAGGTTGGATGTGTTTTTGTTCATATATTGTTTTGGAAAGTGCGATTTAGGTAGGTTCGCCTTTAAAAGTGAGCTGAATTCCTCCCCACCCTTACTAAGTAATGAATGCTGAAAAGAGACAGAGCAACTTGGAAAAATGTGCACAAATACAATATAACCAGGTTTTTCAGAATCAAGTTACCTTCATGAAATGATTTCATTATCCAGGGCACATGTTTAATTTTTAGTCACAGGTTTGTTAAGGGCCGTGGAATGTTTGATTCACTTTCTAGGATATTCCTGCTCTCTGGTTCCAACTTTTAAGAGAAATGTGTGCTTTTCGTGTCTGAACACAAATTGCAACCCACAGCAGTAATACTTTCCACAGCCTGAAACGTCATCAGGGCAAGATCCCATCTGCTCTGAAGGAAGCAAAGATATGCTGCTGCTGCTGCTGCTGCTGCTGCTGCTGCTGCTGCTTCTTCTTCTTCTTCTTCTTCTTCTTCTTCTTCTTCTTCTTCTTCCTTTTGCAGCAAGTGTGGCTGAGATACTAATTTTATTAATATTGGGATGGGTGGGGTGGGACTGCAACTGCAACTGCAATCTTAGAGGAACTATAAACTTCATAAGGGTGGACACCCTTAAATTGAGAATAAAAGCAGTGTAACCTATTTCAAAGCTATGGGAGGATTCCTATAGCATGAGCGAGGTCAGGATCCAGGAGATCTCTGGCAGAGATGACAGGTTTCTGGGGCAATTAGGCTAAGCTGGCATAACTCCCCATCCTTTGCTCAGGTGGAGATACATCAATGCATGCCAGTGCAAGTAGATAAATAGGTACCACTGCGACGGGAAGGTAAATGGCATTTCTGTGCGCTCTGGCACTCGTCACGGTCCTCCATGTGGCAGTAGCGATTTAGTCATACTGGCCACATGACCCAGAAAACTATCTGTGGACAAATGCCAGCTCCCTCGGTCTGAAAGTGAGATGAGCGCCGCAACCCCATAGTCGCCTTTGGCTGGACTTAACCGTCCAGGGGACCTTTACCTTTACCTTACACCAATGCATTTCACCAGCCCAGCTGGTTGAGCTGAATCTTGTGGAACTTAAGGCCTTAAAAGGGGGTATTCTGGGGGCTTGGTGAGACTGGGGATGGAACCTAGGCTGGATCATATACCTGTTCAGCCCGTTGGTCATAAATTAAGCCTGCAAAAAGGGTGGTTTAACTCAAACACTATTTTAGTGGCTTGTTTGCCCTCTCCCAGACTTAGGATGGTTCAGCCAGCAATGGTCCCACTCCTGAACAGAATTTGGATCAGATGTATTTTATGCTGGCTTGCTTTACGCAAGCTTCTTGTGGATAGGGTTGCTCTCTAACAGACCTGCCTTTGCACATATATTTATTGGCATGGTTGCCATTGCTTCTGGCGTACCTTCCATGCCCGTTTGAGTGCATATAAGGACTTCCAAAAATCAAATTGTTTTACACACTTATCCTGTATTCATGAGCAAAGGCAGTTTCTGCAATAAACCTCATAGAAACAGCAATTGATGAGTCGAAATGACAAAAGAAGAATTCTGAACCTTTCAAAAAACAGTAGGTGCTTATTCAGTGAGCTTTTAAATCAACATATATTTCGCCTTTTCTCTTTATAATGGTACTTCTCTTTATTTTGTTTACCTGTTGATTGTCATATTTGTTATGCTGTATGTTAAAAACCACAATGATACAGTGGTACCTCGGGTTACAAACGCTTCAGGTTACAGACTCTTCAGGTTACAGACTCTGCTAACCCAGAAATAGTACATTGGGTTAAGAACTTTGCTTCAGGATGAGAACAGAAATTACGCAGCAGCTGCGCAGTGACAGCGGGAGGCCCCATTAGCTAAAGTGGTACCTCAGGTTAAGAACAGTATCAGGTTAAGAATGGACCTCCAGAACGAATTAAGTTCTTAACCTGAGGTACCACTGTATATAAAAAGAATACCACTTAAAGAAAGGGTTTCATGCAAAGGGCTCAGGCCAGCATCATCCATTGCTTGTGCCTGCATTCATTACTGTTTTTGTTTTTTGTTTTTAAAAAGCCTTTGGTTCTAGCCAATCTATTCTGTTATTGTTTTTGAAACACAAAAGGAAAATTATTTCACTTCAAGTCAGAATTCATCTAGTTTTCTCAAGATTCTTGGTAATTTTGTTTGTCAAAGAAGATCAACCCCTTAATAAACGGATGCTCTAAAAACAGGAATGCAAGAATAACCCTTTTGGATCAGACCAGTAGTTCATTGCATCCAGCACCCTGTTCCCACAGTAGCTGAGCAGATACCCACCAACAAGACGTGATAGTTGTAACATAAAAAGTCCTAAGGCATGGTCTGAGCACACATGATGCAGAACCTTTCTGAAATAGGCCTGGATCTTTCTGAATAGGAATTATATTTTGTTGCCTTGTGCAGTATTATTCAGCAGGATTTCTCCCCTTCTCCTGCATGTGCCCCAAGCCATCCCCAAATCTTCTGCACAGGGTTGGGGAACCCCTAGAAAAGATTTGGGGGTATATGGGGTGAGGCGTGAGGGAGATCATTCCACTGTGCAAGTTGATTTCCTTGAGCTGACCTGATTATTTGCTTAGCATTACGGTGAATACAATGCCTTGAATTCTGGGGGAAGAAAGGTAGGGGCCCTTAAATGTATTTCCTGGTTAGTCACCAACATTTAAGACTATCAGTTCACACAGCCAGCACACATTGCTCTTTGTTCTTTACTATAGTCAGGAGAAGCAAAATAAATATGCAATGGAAGCAAATTTATGCCTATTGCTTTAATTTTCAAAATTTATACTGTTTACGGAACTTATCAAAGTGTGGGTTAGCTTGGCACTGATTATTTGGCTATTTATTTATTTTATAACCTGTATCCATAGCCCTGACAATAATGATTCTACACATTATTTTGCAGGTGTTGTACATTTATTAAGGGCTTACACAGTGAGTGAAAACATATTGTGTGCACTCCTAGGCATCATAATATTGGCACACATTAGCTGACCCCTCGATGAATAAGGAGCTGCTCTTGGCTGGTTTAACCAAGACTGAGCCATCACATTTCTCCAGTAATTGAATAAGATTCTGCTGCTTAAGGAACATATGGATATGGAATAACCCAACCATATGTGCAGGGAGTAGTCTTGTCAAAAATAAGATTAGGAATTTGTTTCCACATGCTAATACAGTGAGAAATATATTTCTTGAACCAGGAATATAATATATATATATATATTTAGTTAAGGGCTGCAATCCTCACAAGCCCATTACTTAGGTGCAGTTTTATGGACTTCAATAGTACTGCTTCAGTGGAAGTGTTAAAGGACAGCAGCCAATGTCTAGAAATAGAAATGTGTTTTCTGAAAAGTTTAAATGAGTATTCCAGGACAAGATGAAAATTGGCCTCAGAGGGAATAACATTTTTCTGTTTCCTTGCAAGCGGAGAATATAAAATTCCAAGTAGATCAGCGGCATGTGTACAGAGCATAGATCACATTCTTGTGACATGCTTGGAAAATCCAGTAGCCATGTATTTGTCATTTTTTATTTTCCCCTCCTCCCTTGAATTTTTTCACCTTGGACTTTAGCCATGGCAGCACACCAAAAAGCCAAAACCTAAACCCTAGAAATTATACATTTGTGTTCATTACATTGCATGGATTTAGGATCCAAAGAACTATCATAGATATGTCCAACAGGTTTGGGTATGTCCAGTGGGATTTGAAACATTTTTACTGTGAATAGCAAACAGCATCCCATGGCATGTCAGGAAATCAGCTTTTGAAAATCTTCTGAGTCTCAAGAGACATTTGTCATACAGCAAGAGGGACTAGTTTTAATGAAACAAGTATCCCAAACCCCACTGGCTATGTGGGACCAGTCTGTGGTTCCCTAAGTGCAGGGCATAGGGATAGGCCAATATGTTTCACTGTCCCGGAAAAAGGGCAAAATGTTGAGTCCCCCCACCTCCACTGTTGTTTTCCACATTCCAAAACTGACCTGAACTAGCAGTTGAATCTTACTTTAACACTGGCAAACCAGCAATGTCCTTACCACACTTGAGAGTAGCAGCACAGGCCATAGCCTAAGGTGGATTCTGTCCAGCAACACCTGACCACCACTCCTTGCCTCCCAGTATTGGCCACCTGAGCAGGCTGTCCCACTCTGCATAATGACTGGGTCGGCCAAGACATAGAGTGCCACATGTTGAAGGAACGAAGCATAGGTGCGCATCTAACCAACCTACTCAAATACATGCAAATAAACACAACTCATTTGTAGCTGGAAAATGTAAAAGCTAAGCATTATTAATGTGTGTTTATTTTGGAACCTAATGATAATCTAGTACCTATTAATTGTACCAATAGGGGTGCTTTAAGTGTGTCTCAGAAAGAAAACATAAATAGATATGCATGTAGAGTTGTGCGTGCGCACACACATACACACGCACACACAGTAATGGATGGTGTGGTGAGGTGCTGCCACTCACCTGACTTCCAGCTGGTTGTATTGCTGCTGCTTACTGGGGGGTAAAACATATCTCTCCCGTATTGGTCTCTACAGCCACAGCAGGTTTTGTAACTCTCCAATGGTTTGCCTTTATCCCTGATGGCATACTCTTCCATTGTTTCTTGGAATCGATGGATGCCAACAAAACTGGTTGGTACAGGGGAGGCGTGGTCAATGCAGTGCAAATGCAATGACAGAGCAAATCTGTTGGTTAATTACATTCTTATTGCAAGAGCCTACTTTGTTAGGTGTGTGAAGTGGGTGGGATTAAAGGTAGATATGTATATGGGAGTGAGAGAGGAAAATAGAGCCTATGTGGTGCAGTGGTTAGAGTGTTGGACTAAGACTGGGAAAATCCAGGTAGCCATGCAGCCCATACTGGGATCACGGGTCCTTTACTCCCTCTCAGCCTAACATACATCACATGGTTATTCTGAGGATGAAATTGTTGAGGGTAGGGGGAAGGAACTATATATGCCAGTTAAGGTCCTTGGAGGAAACACAGGATTTTAAGTGTGTAATAATAGATAAGACATGTATCATCAGTGTAGTTGCTTTGCTTTCTGTCCTTCCTTCCTTCCTTCATCACCCCCTCAGTGTTGATTCCATGTCCTGGTAATCTATAGATCTTCTGTCCATATTGTTCTGGTGTTCTGTGCTTTGACATGGCACACAATGCTCCTTTGCCCTTTGAAAGGTATATCATAATCATCCTATGCAAAAATGCAGTATATCACATTGGTAGGAGCTTTATGTTGCCACAAAGGCTGACTAGACATATAGCAAAGACATATAGCAAAGACTAGACATATAGTAAAGGAATCTTATAGATTACAGTTGTTCAAAGAGTAAATTAAGGAGCATTTCTGAACCAGAATATTTTCCCCACCCCAGAGTATTGGGTGTCTTGTGTCTTGGAATATAGCCTACTTTTTCAGATGTACTAAAATTGGTCAGCAGTATTCAAATTAACAAGGTGAGCACTAACAATAGCTGGATTGAAGTTTGCTTGCAGGTTGATGCATAACACAACAGCAATGCAGCTGCCAGGTTTGTGAGCGGTGACACTACCATACAATGTCAACATACCTTCATTTTCTACTCTGTGTTGATTTGTTAGTCTTCTAATATCTTCAGATTAGTTGTTTCGAACACAGGAATGTAGCTAGGTAAACAAATAAGAGGCTATATTTTACTGACTGCAGAAGAAGAGGATTGAGAAGCACAGAGGAATTGGACTCATTTATAATTGTGGACATTCCATTCCTGCACAATTTCAAACACAGGGAGATCTTTCAACCTTGCATATTAATCAAAATCTTACCATAGATTCAGGACAGGGCTGGAGTGTGCTTGGGGGTGGGGTGGGGGAGAGTTTTATTTCCATGTCAGCAAGGAGGGGTAGTGGAATACTAAAAGAGCAGCTTTGTTTAGGAACCAGTGCTTTAGAAAGCTGCTTGACTTATTTGTATTAATTGTGTGCACAGTCTCAGAGTTCTGTGCCAGGATGTGACTATAGAAGTAGGAAGACCATCAGTGATTTATAAATAAATAGCCTCATTGTGCAAAGTATACCTTATTCATTAGCATAATCAATGTAGTCCTTCCTTCCTTCCTTGAGTGATTCCATGAAGCACACTTGAAAATCAAATTTTTGTCCAATCAAATGCATGCTTATTCAAAAGTCAATCCTACTGTGTTCTGTGAGGCTTAACACTCAGGTAAGTATCTCCACACTGTAGCTCTAATGTGCCTGAGCTTTGCCTGCCACCACTCTTTTAATGTCTTCTCTTTGGGGAAAGGACATAGCTCAGTGGTAGAGCATCTGTTTGTCTTGCATGCAGAAGGTTCTAGATTCAAACCTTGATATCTCCAGATAGATGGGCCAATAGTCTGTCACATTCCTATGCAGCTCATTTCAAGACTGGCTTCTCATGTTCTCTTTTGACAGGAGCCTTAACAGATATGGAAGAGATGTTACCTACCAGGAAATTTTCTTGTGCAAGCTTCATTGTGCAGACAGTATTCCTTGTGGATAGTGTCCCTTGTGGAAGGTGCCATTTTGATTTTTTACCTCATGCAGCAAACTGTCTTGGTTCTCCAACCCAAATTTATTAACAGCCGGTAACTGGCGAATTAATGCATCTTTAAAGAACATTTGTCTTGGGGAAAAAAGTAGAAGTTTCTCACGTCTTACTAGTGAGATCTTGCTGGTATCGCTGCATATATTTTTTTAGTGCCATTTAGTGCTGTCGGTGTTCTGATTAATTTAGCTACATGTTGCTGTCATGTTGAGCCCATTCATCTTCTGTCGTGGAGCATGTACTCCTCAATCTCTCTCTATCATTCCACCCCTTCAGGCCTTATTTTCATCACGTTTAAGGGAACTCTCCCCTGCCTGTCTTTATCTTGTTAGGCTTTCAACAGCTTAAGCTGAATCTTCATTCGTTCAGTCTTGCTGTCAACCCTCCTTTGCCTTGCTTGTCTCATTTCCCTATTCATAATATCTCTAACCTGCTTGGGTAAAATGGCACCTTCCTCTTAAAGATGTCAATGTGCGCATCAGATCAGATCTTCCATTGTAGGTAATGTCACTGACCCTCTTGTAATTATTTTAAAATAAGAGGCAAGACTAAGTGGGGTTTTTATGCAAGAAGCTAAAAGTCCACTCATTGGACTGGAATGCTATAGGGCCAAGCTAGATGTTTGCTTCATACTTAGAATGAAGTTACGTATCATTTTTTCCCCTTAAATAATTATGGGGGGGCATGATTCTTATCAAAAAGGCAGCACGTTGAGAGAAGAGACTAATCTCTTCATGCTCCCTCCCCCAATGATTGGAATTGTGATTCCCCTTGCATGGTCTTGGAAAAATAACCCCCATTAACTCCAATGGGGATTCCTGCTCACTAGGAAGGCTCATAGCTACACAGAGGGTGTGCAAAGGTGAACCTCTAGTCTCCAGGCATGGGGACCTCCAATCATAATGGATGAGAGAAGAAACAAGCCTGTCTATGCAGTGCCTTCACAGTAAGAATATGGTGGGTGGGATGCCTGGCTGTAATTACGGTATTTAAAGAAATACAAGTTACATATCTGTATGCAACATATGAAGCAATCACCTAGTTTGGGCTCTGCTTTCACTGCTGGTATTAAAGATCTGTATCCTCACAGTTATCTGGAGGACACAGATCACGGATACAAAGGTGATGGCAGATTGGCATTTTTTTCATTCATAAATGTTAGGGCATAGGACAAAGGGAGCCCACAGATAAGAGGTTCTTAGGATTAACACATTTCCTTAACCAGCCAGATGATGGGAGTTGTGGTCAGATGATCACTTGTCAGAGAAAGAGCTGATGAATAACTGGGGGACATGAGCTGCTGCCACTGCTCACTGGCTTATCCCCTTTTGGCCCAGAGTGCAGGTGAGCAAATTGGGAAATGAACAGGAAGTTGGAGGAGAAGCAGAGCCAGTGACTCTTGGCTGTGAGCCCCTTACTTGGACATGGGCCTTGATGAATGCCTGACAGGGCTGACCCCTGGGCCAAGGTTCTCAAGATGTGAATCACATTCTTCATTGCCTGAATGTGGCTCAGATAATGGTTCTCCAACGTTTGCACCTCTTTGCCTCTTAGTGAGAGGAGATACCTGCCTGCATTACAAGCTAAGGCAACAGTCCAGAATCCTCCTGGACCTAAGAATCAAGTGACACCAAATCATCAATACCAAGCTGTGGCAGTGTTTTTAGATCTGTTATTTTCCTGAATCAGACTGATGTGTCACTGTGGGATGCTACCAAGCTATCCGTCCTGTGCTAGGCTGTCTGCCCACCTGTTGGTTTACATGGAGTATTTGTCAGCTTCTCCATCTGTCTGATGAGGAGTCTTTGGGAGTTGTGAATTCTAGAGCTCTGGCTGAGAATTCTTCATCTCTTCATCCTCCCTCTCCCTCTCTCATTCTGAGACCCCAAATGTTCTAAGAACATGTATGGCTCATACCATAGGTACATCTAGCCCAGAATCCTTTTTTCACAGTGGCCAACCAGATGCCTATGGGGAGCTCACAAGCAGGACCTGGATGCAACAGTGCTCTCCATGCTTGTGGTTTTCAGCAATTGGTATTCAGTGGCAACATTGCCTTCTCTAAGCAGCAGCTGGAGGAAGATATCAGTTCTTTATGCCATTTCCTCTCATAGGCCAATCTTTTCCTTGCGCTTTCTGCATGCAAGCTATTTTTGGAGTATATAGGCCTCAAATTAGTGAACTCAGAGATGGTACAGTTGTGTGGCCCCCACTTGCCTATCCTTCAGTGTGGCACAAGAAAAACGGGTGGTGGTCACAGAAAGGGTAGCACGCATTTTAAGGTGGTGTGTAAATTTCCCCCTACATGTTAAATTTCTGAAAAGGAAATAACCAAGCTGATAGGGCTGATGGGTGTTGTAGTCCACAACATCTAGAAAGTATCAGGTCTGTGAAGGCTGAGCTAATATGTAGCAGCTATTAAAGAATGCCTGTTAAATTTGCACTAATATCTAAACTCTTAATGTGGAGGTAGGAGAAAATGTTCATAATTGTACATATGGCTAACAATGCACTCTGGGACATATTTTGCCTTCTCTATAATTGAAACAAATAGGGACTTAATCATGTCAGATGTAATTGTAAATTAAATAATATTTTAAATTAGCATGTTACACAGTCATACTTGTAGAATACTCAGTGAGATTAAAGAAATTCATGCATATTAGGAAAATCTATATTAATTCATAATATTCAGGAACAATTGTACATTTTTAGGGGGTTGACTTACAGCATCCTGTTTTGGGGCTAAGGAGCCTTGAACAATAAAATATTATTATTATTCATTTTTATTAATGTTCATGTGGCAGTGTATTTATAATGTTTTCACTAGGAATGAGTGTCTGTGGTTTTCATCGATGACTGTATTTACTGTGGAGCCTGATAAGAGACTTAGCTTATTTAGTCCTCATAAACTTAAATGTTTCAGCATTTACTCAAACTGTCTGAGGATAATGAGTTTGGTAGAGGGATGGTGGTTTAATAGCCACAGTATATGCTGTGGCTTTTCTGAAAGAGATGCAAAGTAAAGGGGTATAATTGTTACATAAGAACCTTAGAAGAGCCTGCTGGATAAGACCAATGACCCATCTAGTCCAGCTTCCTATTTTCACGGTGCCCAGCTGGAAGCCCACAATGTGCTGTATTTGGGGATACCTTTGAAGGTGAATCACAAACTACAACTAATTTAGAATGCAGCAGCTAGACTGGGAGCTGCTGCCAGGACCATATAACACCAGTCCTAAATTAATTACATTAGCTCCCTGCACGTTTCTGAGCACAATTCAAAGTGTTGGTGCTGACCTTTAAAGCCATAAATGGTCTTGATATACCTGGTATACCTGAAGGTATATCCCTATTTTCCAGCGTGGACACTGAGGTCCAGCTTCAAGGGCCTTCTGGTGGCTTGGTTCCCTTATTGCGAGAAGTGAGGTTACAGGGAACCAGACAGAGGGCCTTTTCAGTAGTTGCACTCACCCTGTGGAATGCCCTCCCTTCAGATGTCAAGGAAATAAACAACTATTTGACTTTTAGAGGACATCTGAAGGCAGCCCTGTGCAGGGAAGTTTTTAACGTTTGAGGTTTTATTATGTTCTTAATATTTTGTTGGGAGCTGCCCAGAGTAGTTAGGGCAACCCAATCAGATGGGCAGCATATAAATAATAATAATAATAAAATTATTATTATTATTAACTGGGACCTAAGCACAACAGCACTCTTCTCTCCTACGGCTTCCAGCAACTGGTATTCAGAAGCATACCTACTTGGATAGTGGAGGTAGAACATTATAATCAGCCATTGACGGCCTTATCTTCCATGAATTTGTCTAATGATCTTTTAAAGTCATCCATGTTGGTGGTCATCACTGCCTCTTGTGGGATTGAATCCCGTAGTTTAGCTAAGCACTGTGTGAAGAAGTGCTTAATTTTGGCTGTCCTGAATTTTCCAATATTCAGCTTCGTTGAATGTCCAAAAGTTCTAGTTTTAAGAGATAGGGAGAAAAACTTTACTTTGATCCACTTTCTCAACACCATGCATAATTTTATACATTTCAGTCATGTCGCCTCTAACTTGCCTTATCTCTAAAATTAAAAAGTTGTAAATTTAAAAAGTTACAAATCCTTTCCTCGTAGGGGAGCCACTCCATCCCTTTGATCTGTTTGATAGTCCTTTTCTGAACTGTTAATTTTTACTCCGTTTCATGGTAGAACAGCCACCTATGGCCTAGTCCACACATTATGTATATGCTTCATTTCATTTATGAATTATTTCCCATGAGACATCCTATATAGAATAAGTGCATGTATAAAAGCTGTTTAAACATTTTCTTTTATGAACACAATGAATACACAGACATTTTAAAACAACAATACACATAAAAAATCAGTTCCAGCAGAGATCATTACTGGGATAGAAGGAGATGTAACAGAACAAGGCAGGAATGAAGTTGGCCTCTTTTTCTGACTATGCATTTCCTCTTTGTTGGTGAGGCCACTCTACCTCTGCACAAAAACCTAGGTTGTCATAAAGCACTGCAGTTTGATATTTGATGAGAGTATTCAGATATGGACCAAAGGGATTAATTTAACATTTTCTTCAGTACCTTTCTTCAAAAATACAACTTGATGCTAGGTGGTATTTTCGAGGTGTTAAGTCTTGAATGTTCATTTTATAGTGCTGAGAGATTTCCATCATCAAAGGAGCTACTGACCATCTATTCATCTCAGCCCTAGACACTCATAATCACAGGCTCTTTTGGCCATTCAGGGAACATTTCAAGGCTCTCATCACCGGTGGTGGCTCTCATTGCCGTAAATGTTTCCATGACTTTCTTTTGGCTGTGGGAATGTTCTGTTTCTCTGATTCTTAAATCAGGCTTGTTCATGGTGGCCTGTGAGACTGTGCTGGGGGTAGGTGAATTAAGAGGCTAATTCCTTTTGCTGAGAGGTGCATGTGCTCTGGGCCTTGAGTAGGGGTGGTCTGGGTTTTCTAAAAGTGATTTATAATCTGAAAACATTTTGCAAGACTTAACTGGGATTCCTTGGTGACCAGACTACAAGTATTTGCTCTTTGCTTCTTTTTCCTGTATCCATGCCGATAATCCAGTTCAGTTATAATGACTTCTTGTAGCGCTGCCAAATCATCAGCGTTCTGCATTTTTTAATGCCTTTGTGTGCGGCAAGACATTCTGGTGAGCCTCAGGCAAACATAGGTTCGTTTTGTGAGTAGTGACATTTTCTTATATCCTCAAATGATTGCGCTGCTTTTGTTATGACATCGGCGAGCTCCACCTTCACGTTAAGACTCAAGGCAGCCTAGTGTTACTCCAATAGAGAGGCCATTCAGCAAAAATGGGAACACTTAACATATTCCAGGCAAAACATTTCAAGGAGAAAGATGTTACTGTGTTAGGCTGAGAAACTTTAGGTGTACAAGAAAGTATAAGTGGATCACCTTCCATTGGCAAAAACACTGTGGTAGGGATGGGGAATCTGTGGCCCTCCATATTATGTTTGGCTCCTTTCTACCATAAGCCATAGCCAGCATGGCCAGTGGTCAGGGATGATGTTTATTTATTTATTTTTAATTAACAAAATGTATATAGACTACCTGCTCGACAGAATGGCTCTAGATGGCTTACAAAGGACAGTATAAAATATTAATTAAAAACACATATAAAAGCAAAATTTAAAAACAAGTTAACATAAAATAAAATCAGAAATTTTCAAGCAATTATTATGTACATGCTAAAACTGCATGTTTAAAATGACATTTGCTGAAACCAAATAAGTATTTTGCAAGCACCGAAAACAACATTGTGAAGGCTCCTGCCTAATATCAATGTGCAGGATGTTCCAGAGATTAGGTGCTGCCACACTGAAGAACTGCTCCCTTGCAAGTTCAGAACAAATATGTGGCATTTCATATGTGAGATCCATAATATTGTGATAGCATCTCAAAGAACAATAATATGGCTTGTATTGACTAATACAGTTCTGCTCCCCAATGCACTTTTAGAAATAGGAAGTATAAAATCACCATCATGACAATTTGTTCAGCTATATCTTGTAATATCTGGATGTTTCAATTTCACATGTGATTTTTGAGGGAGAGGATCACACTGTTCCATCAGGTTACATAGCTTCATTTAATCCGAGGCATTTTTGATACTATCTAACCAGAAGAACAGAAGTATATCTGATGTTTTGTATGCATCATGCAAGCAGAACTTAGGCAATATATTGGGTAGATGTACTTTAATGTTTAACTAATATATTGTTATCCTTTGTGGTGAGAAATCTGAAATATATTCTGCATTTTGACCTCTGTGCAAACCAGACCTCTGACTTCATAAAACTAATGGATTGAAAAGTACACTTGGAAGGTTTGTTCACTGACAGGTGGGCGTTGATTTGGTTTTCTTTTTGTTGGGTCAAGGCTTAGTTTTAGAGCTGCATTAATTTTGCTTTTATTGGGATTATGTTTTTGTATTTTTATTTATGTTGTAAGCTACTTGAATATGGCTTAACAATGGAAGTTTTTCCATATTTTAGGTAGATGACTCTAAAAATAATTCCCCGGAATACTGCTTCAATAATAAATAATATTTTTCCTATTTTCTTATAAAAAGACTTGCTACGTCTTACACTTTTTTCTCCTTCCTCAACTATTATCCGTGTCAGGCATAAATCTATATTATTAATTAGAGCTTATCTTATTTAATGTATGAGTTATATTCTGCCCTTCATAAAAATTATCTCAGGGCCAGTTACAAAATAAAAAATCAGTAGACCAAAAGAAAAGAAAAACAGTTGAAAATTTCAAATATAATCCAACACAGTTTATTCAGCTATCCCAACTCAGAACCCTGTAAGTGGGGAACCACATACGTAGAATGCTTAAAAGACCTGGAAGGAAATACAAGACTTCAGCTGACATCTTAAGAATCTAGGTGTCAGTGTAAAATAAACCAATGTTGTGCTGTGCCGCAAATTTCATGGCAGTGGAAAACATAGATGGACTGCGACTCTGAGAAATACAGCAGCTTTTAAAAATAAAATTGTTAGTAACCTCACACTTTCTTCAGTATCCACCTCCACCCCAAGAAGACTGTATTGAGGTTTTGGTCATAAGCTGTTTCATGCAAATTTATACAAATGCATTCAAGTTATTAATTGGTCAAAAGGCAACTGATTAATCAACTAAAATTATTTAATTGGTTGACAGCCCAAATTAATTAGAATATGAATCACGAATAACTTATACTTGCCCTATTCCCAAGGCTCCAGACATTCCTACATGTGTAATTGGAAACTTAGATACAGACCTCTCTCAGAGGATTCTCAGCTTTTAGTTGTAAGAAAGGAGGTGCAGCCCTACATAATCTGAAATAAAGTTGCTCCCCAAAATCCCCCTCAAAATATTTGATGTCAAATATACTCCAGCTTTTCTAGTTAATATGACTTTTCTAGTCATATTACTTAAATTTCTATATTGCCTTTAATCCGAGGATCACAGGGCGGTTTACAATGTAAAAACACAAAAACACATAGCCCAGTAACAACAGAAGCAATACCCCCACCCCTGTTTAAAAGGCTATAGATTGTTTAATTAGCCAAAGGCCTGGGAGAAGAGGAACGTTTTTGCCAGGTGCCTAAAGATCTGTAACAAAGGCATCAGGTGAGCCTCCCTGGGGAGAGCATTTCACAAGCAGGGAGCCACCGTAAAAAAGGCCCGCTCTCGTGTTGCCGCCCTCCTGACCTTTCATGGAGGAGGCACACAAAGAAGATATATGGGGCACCGAGTGCAATTTGATTTCTGTGTTTGATATTTTTAATTGATATTTAGAGGGTGGCTTATATTTTCCTTTTTAAAAATTGATGTGAGCTGCTTTGGGAGACAATAATAGTCTGAAGAGTGGAATAAAAAACACATAAACTAATAGATAAATAACACTTGCCAGCTGATATGTAATACTGTTTTGTGTTCAACAGTGTTGATAACTAGTCCACAGCAGTATATAAGCAGATTAGCTTTCAGCCTTTCTTAAGAAAATAAGAAGAGCCTACTGAACCAGGCCAGTGACCCACCTAGCCCAGTAAGTAGCAACAACACTGATGCCAGGAAGCTATTGCTGTGGCTCTAGCCTACCAGGTGAGCCACTCATGCAGTTAGAGTAGAAAAATATTGGAGCATTACTGTGATACAGTATAAACAGTGGTGCAGTAGAGCAGAAACTCAGAGGAGCACAGCTCCAGGTTCCCCCTCCTGCTCTGCTGGAGTGGTATTGGTCAGTGCTGTCTGGCACATGACCCTCTTGTAAGGTAGGTCTGGTCCAAAGTCACCCAGTGAAGATTATGGCTGACCAAAGACATGAGACCCTATTTCCTAGCCAGAGCTCAATCAGTGCACCCAGCTCACACGTTTTTCAGCTCTCTGTGGGAATGTGGCTATTGACTCTTTGGGGGAGCGGCTCTGGGGGCTGTCATGATGAGCTCCTTCACTTCAAAATTTACCACTGAGTACCAGGTAGCTCTTTATCACTGCATTAAAGTCTAGCATCAATGGGGTACTCTGGATTAAGTGTTTTGATTACTGCAATCTCATTGGTCACTTTCCTAGAGTTTCATATTCTTAAAGCATCCCAGCATTAATGTATTTTATTATTTTAATGGACAAAATAGACTTCTAATCAATAACAGGATTTTAAAAAATCTTAAGCAGCCATCCTTCATAAATATAGAGATTTCAGTGCCATATTAATACTGGCCATGATTTTTCAAGGTATGGTAAAAAAGGGGGAATGAAGTAATTTCCCTCTCCATTTAAAAACCATAAAACTGGCAGACATGTTATATTAATATCATAAGAATATATTATTGCTTGTGCCAGTTCCGAAGTTGCTGGAAATACTGTATTGGCAAAGTCAGTACAGAATGATCCCTTCTTAATGTGGATGCCTTGCCTCTGGCATTTTCATCTCAGCCTATGATTATGCATGCTTCATGCAACATACAACAAGCCATAGGTAAATCTATTGGGCATGACATAGAGATAGCCACGCATAGCTATGTCCTCTTGCTGTCAGTGGAACTCAAGCACATAGTTATGCATTTTTATGACACTGAGTCCAAAGGAGCTTAGATTATGACCATTTTCTCTAACCCTTGCAGAAAAGTTTTTCTTCCTCTTTTATAGCCCTGGAACTCTTGGACAGCCAATGAATGTTGGAAGATTCACAACAGATAAAAAAATAGCACTTCTCCCATTAATTATGGAACTTGCTCCCACAATAGGCAGTGATGGCCACAAACTCAGATGGCTTCAAAAGAGGATTCAAGAAACTCATTGAGGACAAGGCTACCAGTAGCTATTAGCCATGTTCTACCTCCACTGTCAAAAACATGGGGGGGGGGGAATTGAACCCTGTGGCATCCAGAGGTGAGGGGGCATGAAGTACCAGCTTCTGTCTCTCCAGAAAGTACCAGAGTCACCATAACACTATACCTCCAAGACCCATTCCTGCAAGACAGCCTAGTAAAAACCTATGACTGATGCTATCAAAAGTCATCAAGAGGTTCAGGCGGACTAACAGGGCTGCACTCTCCTGTCCATTCTATATCCCATATCCTCCATCAGGACAATCAAGAATGTTTCTGTCCCAAAACTAAGCCAGAAGACAGACTCAAATAGATCCATATAATCCATAGCCATGTTCTACTTTCACTGTCAGAGGCATTTTGCTTCTGAATGTCTCTAGTTGCTGGGAATTGCTGGTGGGCAGAGTGCTATTGCTCTCTCATCCATCTTATGGGTTCTTGCAGGTATCTGGTCAACCCCTGTGAGAATGGGCTACTGGACTGGATTGACTACTTGTCTTGTCCAGCAGGCTTTACTTATGTTCTAATCTTAGAAAACTTTTGAAACAACAAGAAGGTAGATAGGCCACTGCTACTGCTAATCATGAAGTCGTGGTGGTGGTGGGGACTGTTGGAAACCGCCCTCCCCCCAGATATTTAGTGAAATACTCCTTAATTTTACTGCCAGTGGAAATAGGGAAATAGGAGAGTTTTCAGGAGGCCATTTTCACCCATCCTTCCAATAAACAAACAAACAAACAAACAAACAATGAGTCCTTTAATTGGCTGCCCATGCTATTTATTACCATAAATAAAATGAGTGTTCTAAGCAGTGTGGTATGAGATTCCTTTTATGCCAGAGCTGGAATGAAAGAGCCCCGACTGCTGCATAAGTAAAGTTTCAGGCTGGCTGGATGTCTCTTTCTGTCAGATGCCATTGTGTCAGACTCAAAGCCATTTGTCATCCCTGAATTTCATTATCTGCTCCTTCCCTGTCTTTCAGTCTCACTTTGCTAGGACATTTGTTCACCGTTGACCTCGCTGACAAATAATACACCTTAATTATGTTGGCAAGAGGGGATATGTCATTCCTGGGCCACTTTAATTGTCTATCCGACAGGCGTCCTGCTGCGGCATGTAGCTTCCGTGCTATTTTGACCACTCCAATTCCATCCCTCTCCCAGGCTTTCCCTTTGTGTGTGAGGTCAAAATAAAGCACAACTTTGTATAAATAACATGTAAGGCAGTATTACCTCTGTAATTTCTAAAAAAATCACACATTCTATCCCATAGGTGTAAGGTACTTTTCATTATTTAAAAAAGATAATCATATAAAAATCAAGAGATGCTAACAAAAAAACACAGTTTTCTTCCTTAAAAAATTGTCATGGTACTTCCATTGCTAAAGCATGAAGCCACAGAAATACAAATAAGTGTGTTTTATTTAAATTTGTTTATATTACATGAATATCCCACTGGTCCTTCAAGGAGTGCAAGGTGACGTACATGCCTAAACGGCCTCGGTCCAGTATACCTGAAGGAGCGTCTCCACCCCCACTGACGTCCAGCACCAAAGGCCTTCTGGTGGTTCCCTTACTGTGAGAAGTGAGGTTACAGGGAACCAGGCAGAGGGCCTTCTCAGTAGTGGCACCCACCCTGTGGAACGCCCTCCCACCAGATGTCAAAGAGAACAACAACTACCAGACTTTTAGAAGAGATCGGAAGGCAGCCCTGTTTAGGGAAGCTTTTAATGTTTGATGGACTACCGTATTTAAATATTTTGTTGGAAGCCGCCCAGAGTGGCTGGGGAAACCCAGCCAGATGGGCGGGGTATAAATAATAATAATAATAATAATAATAATAATAATAATAATAATAATAATAGTTCTTACCATTCCCATTTTATCCACACAACAACCCTTTGAGGTGGGTTAAGCTGAAAGAGCGACTGGTCTAAGGTGCCAGTGCTCACCATGAACTTGTCACAGTAAGTGCCACACTTTTTACCAACAACAAGACAGAGATGCCGTTACCATGTACCCTTGAGTACTCCCTGGAAAAAAAGTACAGGTTGTTAGGAGCCTGCACTGCAACATTTTGTTACAGGTTCTGTTTGTAACTATAGTAAAGAATTTAGCCATTAGAAAGGAAGCCAGAGTGAAACTGCACTGTATAGGTCAGGGATAGGTGAAATCAGCATTGAAGGCCTCACTGTTCAAACCTGAGACTCTTCCTAAACCGTAAGCCCAAGAACCTGCACACTAGCCATGCTCTAATAGTAGTAGTAGTAGTAGTAATTTATTGAATTTCTTAGTCACTTTATCTTGCCCAGAGCAAACCAAAGTGACTTATAATCAAACAAACAGACTGACAAGGGAGGCGGGAACCCACATAAATACATTGCAACTAAGAGGAAAAAGAAATACATTAACAATGTCCCACCAATGTCCTCGAATACTTTTGTAATATGTCTTTAATTATGCCTCTTGCTTGCTTGGAGGAAGAGATGTTCTGATGTTTGTGTCTGCCTACTGCAGAAAGGTCAGAGCCACATTCACAGCTCTGTTCACTTTTGCCTCTGGGCCTGCTGACATTTGGCTGTGGTCCTGCCCATTACTGGCACGTGACCTTTGCAAGGTTGCCCACAAAGAAACGTGGCTCTTGGTTCTCCATCCATGGAATAAATAGTCAGTTTTTCTTACATGATCCCCCATCCCCCCCAAAAAAATTCTTTGGCACTATAAAACAATTTATATTTCTAATAAGATTAAACACACTGCTGCAAGGATTGACCAATCTGCCAATCCACAGAGTGCAAAATCTGCTTCTGCAGTTATTAAGGCCAAGGTATTGTTCCAGGCTACAACTTTAGGGATGGGATCACAGTTGCTCAAAACACCTTTCTGGAAATGCTGATGGACTTTATTAGATGCTATTTCTTGAAGCCAGTTTCATTTCCTCAGCTAGAGCAAAGCAGTGGAGAAGTAGGTTGAAGCAAAGGCATAAGTGAGTGCCTTAGGACACTGGTCATATCACAGATACTTAGCTGCCTTACATTTTTATGATGTTGAGGTAGTCACAGAGCCATTGAGTTGGAAGGGGTCTTGAGAGCCACCTAGTCCTGCTGCTCAGGAAAAACAGATCTAGAGTATTCTTAAGAGATAATATTCAGCCTCTGCTTGAAGGGAGGACGAGGCCACCACCCCTGTAGGGAATTGGTTCCATTGTCAAACTATTCTTACCATGGCTGTAGCTCAGCAGTAGAGCATCCTTGGCATCTCCAGGTTGGGCTGGGAGACACCACTGTCTGAAACATTGGAGAGTTGCTGCCAGTCAGTGAGGGCATTACTGAGCTAGGTGGACCAGCGGCCTGACTCAGTATAAGGAAGTTAACTGCGTCCCTAATCTTAAACTTATATTTACACTCCTGTAGTTTAAGACCATTAGTTAGACTAAAGATTGGTAATCCTGCAATAAAGAGTAAAGGACTACCCAGGCAAAGCTGAACACTTTTTAAGTCTAATTAATTTAAGTGGAACAAAGCTAAACACATTCTTAAATCTTTCTCTATGAAATCAGTCAGGCTGTTGCATACCTGACTACTCAGAAGTAAGCCCCACTGAGTTTAATGAGATTACTTCCATTAGTGTATATAGGATTATAGTTTTACGGTGGTTGATTATGCTGGACCATTTCTTTAAGGAATATATATGGAGACTCAAGAGAATGTAAAATAGCACATATGCCTTGTATATAATAATTGATCTTTCCTTATTGATGGGCAGCAGCATTTTATTTCTACAGAAATACCATTTATAGGTCTATTTTATGAGATGATCACATCATTTTAGGATTTAAAGGCCATATATTATAATGGATTATAAATGGTCCTCTGTTCTGTTTTAAATCATAGTTTGGAGTCTGATTTTTTAAAAGGGCTTTCCCCATTTTAAAAAAATGCTCAAGATACTATTATGGAGCTGAACACTTCATAAATTTTGATTGACTATCTTGTCACCAAGTCAATGGCAAAGGTGCAACTTGAATGTAAGCCTCTAGTGCTTGATCTGGAAACTGCAGTTAGTGCAGAATACTGTGGCACGGTTGTTGAAAGGATAGAGACCCTGTCAGCATGTAACAACTCTGCCCAGAGATCTGGTCTAGATACCATTAGTATATAAAGCCTTTAACAACTGATACAGGTCCACATAATACCTGTTCTGCAGGTGTAAGAAATAGATATTTTAGTGTGGCAGCACCTACACTTTGCAACTCCCTGCCTGTTGACATCAAGAAGGCACCTTTGCTGAACTCTTTTCAGCACTTGCTTAAAACCTGTTTGTTTATGCAAGCCTATCCAGACATGTAGAAGTTACATGTGCCTCATCTCTTTTTAGCAGCTGTTGATTTTAATAATCTTTTGAAGGCTTTATAAGCCGCTTAGAGGTTTGTTTGTTTTTAGAATCAAGCAGTATATAAATGTTGCTAGATAAATAAAATAAATAAATAAAGTGGGAATGTTCATGCAACCGACTATAGTGGTACCTCTGGTTACAGATGCTTCAGGTTACAGACGCTTCAGCTTACAGACTCCGCTAACCCGGAAGTAGTACCTCAAGTTAAGAACAGTTTCAGGTTAAGAATGGACCTCCAGAATGAATTAAGTTCTTAACCCGAGGTAATACTGTATCTGGAGCTGTATCATAGCAGCATCAGATGTCACTATTAACCCTATGATGTCACTGTGAGCCTTGGTTTACTATGACAGAAATGAGCCTAACCCTTCCCTAGGCTCAAACTCTTCCCTTCCTCCTCCTCCAGCATGATTTGAGATTAACCCGTTTACTGTGTCATCCAAACCTGATAAACTCTGATTAATTATAACTATGCTTTGTTTGAAGCAAACCAGCTTCCAAGTGTGGTTTATGAAGCCTCACTTTAGAGCTTGAACATCATGTTAAAGCACTTAATCAAAAGTGGAAGTTATGATTTCTGATCTCCTTTTCATTGCTGTATCAGAGGAGCGAGGGTGATGCAAGCCCCTGGAAAGGATTGGCTCCCTGTTATTGTGTTAAACCATAGATTATCATGACACTCAGCTAGTGTGCGAAGGGGTCGCTCAACAACATGTCTGTATGTGGGATGCATAAAATTCCACATTGGAAAGCAATAAAAAACCTTGCACGTAGGGAATTAAAGGGATCCTTTAATTTGAACTTGGATAGACTTTGAACCAATAGTAAATCTTAAAGATGTTGGGGCCTCACACTTGAACCCAGACCATTTGTACTGTAGTGTGATGCACACCAGTGTGGTGATGTGGTTATAGAATGTTGGAATAGGACTTGAGTTACCGGTGTTAAAATCCCTACTCAGCCATGAAGCTCACTGAGTGACTTTTGGCCAGCCACAATCTCTCAATCTAACTTACCTCACAGGGTTGTTATGTGAATAAAAACAGAGAACCATGTACACCACCTTGAGCTTTTTGGAGGAAAGGTGGGCTATACTACTGCTGCTGCTACTACTACTACTACTACTAATAATAATAATAATAATTCAGTTTTATGATGTAAGAATCATCACCTTGTTTTGGGCCAGGAAGCACACTTTGGGGTAATGTTAATTCACTTCTCCTGAGGTCACTGCTTAGTGATTGTTGTCCCTGTCCGTGGATCTCAGCTTTGTGGACCATCAGAGGATGGCAATTCCTGTCAGAGGAGAATTCTTGAAGAACCACACTTGATGTAACTTTGTGGTTCATGTCTGATGTATTGATCAGTGGAGGCTGGCTTAGTAGGGCAAATGGGGCACTGCCCCAACATTATTTTTATTTTTATTTATTCAATTTACATACTGCCCTTTATCCAAAGTTCCCAGGGTGGAATACAACATTAAAAAACACAGAACATCTATGGTAAAAACATAATAAATAACATACTGACAGCCAGCCTAATAATAAAATAGTTGTCATAGTAACAGTCCTCGCCCCCACAATTTCACAGGCCATAGATTATTTAATAGCCATAGGCCTGAGTAAAGAGGACTATTTTTGCCTAAAGACATGTAGTGATGATGCCAGGCGAGCCTCTTTGGGGAGAGCATTCCACAATCGGGGAGCCACCAGGGAAATGGCCTGTTCTCATGTTGCCACCCTCCAAACTTCTCTGGGATGAGGGACATAGAGAAGGGCCTCAGATGACAAGCACAGGGTTTGGGTCAGTTCATACAAGGAGAGGTGATCCTTAAGATCTGCTTCAACCTGCCTGCCTGCCTGCCTCCTAACTTAAAACCAGTCCAGGGGAGAACACTGCCTGCTGGCTTCCTCCTCCATAGTCTCTTAGGGGTGCCATATGTCCTCTTTTTTCCCAAATGTGTCCTCTTTTTTTGATCTTCAGAATATGAAAAACCTACTCAGTGTAGCTCTTATAGAACCCAGCAGGAAGAGAAAGAGGATAGAAACTAGAATTAGTTGGCTCTGCCTGTCACTCACTCCACCTGCTGTTGATATCTCTGGTTTCTG